>NC_135309.1:152611379-155593879 GCF_048772815.1 Callospermophilus lateralis | reverse complement strand
GGACTTGGAATCCTAAATAGATATTAAAATTGGCAGAGAAAACAAAGACCTTAAAGAAAAGCATTCCCCTTGCTTGCATCTTGATTTCTGGAAAACTAGGCTTTATGTTTCCCTGCATGATTGATACACAATGTATGCCAATAGCACCTGTCACATTGTTAGTATTATAATGCTTGGGGCAGTGACATAAATGCAGATATACATTCATTTTTAACTTTTATCTGTATAATCTCATATTAACATATACATTCGAAATTTCACATGACACAATTAAAATGAAGATAAAAAGATAGACAGAAATATGTATCATTTTAAGAGCAGCATAGACTCTGTGTCTTGAGCTTTGGAGACAGTTGCCACAAATGTTAGCTTTGGAAATATTATTCAAAAATGAAGGACTTTGGCTACAGCTTCAAGTGAGAAAATGTTAGGTGACTAGTGGAGAATTAGGTGAAGCAGCAATAGATCTATTTGAAGTTGCAAGTTTCTAAAAAGTGAATCCTTCCTTCCTCAAAACAATGGTTTAGTGGCATGTGCTAAGGAAGGAAACCCCGCATCATTTTGAATAATTTTAGAGCAGGGAGTTTGTGCCTGTTATCCATAGGTGTAGCCAGGAGGAAAAGTGGACTTCTTCCAGAAGCTGCACCTTGCATCAGAGGAGTGTAATTATGACCAAGTAAGTGCCATGGCAGCAGCAAATCAGTGGATCCAGTTGATGAATGAGAGGGAAGTTGGAGTCACAGTGTCCTGGTGCAGTGATTGCAGCCAACAGGCTGATAAATGTGGACAAAGGCTCATGGGAGAAGATGAAGATGTGGGGGTATAACGGAATTGAGTCCTATTTTTTAAATTGCAGCAGTTTCAATCTTGAAATGAATTCCTGAAAGAAATAGAATTCTCTGAGATTTCCTGAAACTGAAAAGATTGGTCTTCTTTTATCATGTAGGATGGAATTCCAAGTCTAAATTCAATTCTTATATAAAAAAGTCAGGTTTAGTAAGATGAAAATCGTTATGTGAAAATCCTCCTCTGCTATGTAAATGAAATTTAAAAATTTGCTTCACCTTGCTTCCAAAAATAATCATTATTAATTTTATGGGAATTTTTACTTTTTAGAATAGCAAAAATGAAAGACTTACATACAAAAACAGGTGATATTTGAGAAATATTGATTGAGTTCCTACGTGTCTAAGTGTTGGAGATACTGTTACTACACTGCTTGCTTACCTTTCTTTCATCTTTATTTCCATTCTTCCCTGATTTCTTTTTCTGTTTTCTGGTGTTGAAGATCAAACTCAGGGTTTCATCCATGCCAGGGGAGAATGAACCATGCCCCAGACTTGATGATGACAATTTTAAATTAAATGCCATATTCAAGGACTGTATTCTTTGTGTGAATCAGCTTTTCAACCACTGAGACCAAAAGACCTGACAAAAACCATTTTAGAGGAGGAAGAGTTTATCTGGGGCTCAGTGTTTTAGAGGTCTCATCTCAGTCTGTGGCTGGCTAGCTCCATTTTCTGGGCCCAAGGTGAGGCAGAACATCATGGCAGAAGGTGTGGAGGAGGAAAGCGGCTCAGAACAGGACATTTGGGAAGTAGACAACATTCTTCACCAGAATCAAAAAGTATATCCCAAAGGTACATACCAGGGACTCACTTCCTCCAGCCACATGCTACCTGCCTATTCTTACACCCACTCCATCCTTATCAGGAGATTAACATTCTGATTAGATTAAAGTCTCCTAATCCAATCATTTCACTTCTAAAGTTCTGGTATTATCTTACACATGAACTTTTGGGGGACATGTCATGTTAACTGTAACATTCCCCTTATTACCTGTGGCCTTGAAAAGCCTTGATTTATTGGAGTTTTGTTTTATTTTGACCATTTTATTATATTCTAATTCTATTCATTTTAAATTTACTCATTAATTTACATTCTGATTTGTTAGGGTCTGTAAACAAGTCAAGATGGAGCCTGGCATTTTGCCAGAGGGAGTGGTTTGTGAAGTAACGCCAGTGAGCCATTAAGTGTGAAGTTTTCTTATTGGTTGACTGCTGTATCTAGTTTATGTTAATTATGATCAGCTGTGTGTAATGTATATATACCCCTCCTTTCCTACAATAAAAGGCTCCCACTCCTGCTGTATCAATGTACACAAGTTGCCCGTCACCCCCCCCCCCCTGGTTATTTTGCTACAGCTGGACTGCACCAGATGGTGGCCCGGGACACTCGGGGGTAAGTTGACTAGGAAAAGCTGCCGGTCCCTAGATAGGATGGGAGTAAATCTGCTTGTCCCTAGGCAGATAGGGCGAGAGGAAAAATGGTCATTTTGAGAAAATGGAGATTGATACAGTATGCTTGTGTCTTGTTTTGTCTCAGTGTATTGTATTGTCTTTGTGATGAAAATATGGAAGGGGTGTTAGGTAAATTGATAAGGGAAAGGGGCACCCCAATGGAACCAAGAATAGTTAGGGCATGTGTTGATAGAAGCCCAGGAACTCTAGTCAGAAAGAAAAAGAAAGTTCAGAAGAAGAAGGATTATCAGGAAAAAAGTTGCAGCAAAAGGCTATTACTAAATATTTTCCTTACCAGAGGGTGCATAAATCAGTGCAGCAGCTGCCACATGCACGAGCTGGTCATGGCACAGCAAGGACTTTCCAAGTGGCAGCAGTGGGCTCTTCCCCGCCCCCTGCCTGGGGAGCAGGATACCCCCACTGCAAGAGCCCAAATCCAAACCTGACCCGGAAGCACAGTCTCTCAGGCTCTTGCTCCCTGTGCCCAGTGGCAGTTTGAGTCTGGAACAAGCCCCGGACTCTCCCTGGGGCCATCTGGGGCTGCCTGGGCCTGTATTCCTGAAGTTTGATCATTTCCAAGGCCAGTAACTACAATGGTTCTCCCACACCTGGAAGCTATTGAGTAATGAGCACTATAAAGGCTTATTTCAAATGTAAAAAAACCTTGAGATAATGTACTAAATTGTTCAGAAGGTTGTTTTCTTAGTGCCTGCTGGAATACTACAGGATTTTCTTTAGCTTCATTGCCGGACTTCCTGCCTTCATCCCAGTGCACGTGAGAACGAGGATGGAAGAATTTCCAGTGTTGCTGAGAACTGGACGAGACTTCGGATCAAGCTAAATGCCTGTAGAACTTACCTGAACTGTGATTTACCTGGACTGTGAGTTAATCTATTGAGACACTGCTTTACCTGGACTGAGACAACAAACTGTAATCTACAGCAAATTGTAACTCGGTATCTTTGCTAACAGTGTCATTGCTGGTATAATTTTTCCAAAGGCTTCTTACTTGGAGTCATCAATTGGCTTGGTATCATGGCTTTTTGCACCTTCCCCTTCTGCTTGTAGCAAATTATTTATGGTGTTTGTGTAAAAACCACTATGGTTGTTATTTAAATTAAACAAAAGGGGGAAATGTTAGGGTCTGTAAACAAGCCAAGATGGCACCTGGCATTTTGCCAGAGGGAGTGGTTTGTGGAGTAAAGCTAGTGAGCCAATAAGTGTGGAGATTCCTTATTGGTTGACTGCTGTATCTGGTTTATGTTAATTAAGATAAGCTGTGTGTAATGTATATATACCCCTCCTGTCCTACAATAAAAGGCTCCCACTCCTGCTGTATCAATGTACACAAGTTACTCGTCACCCCCCGGTTATTTTGCTGCAGCCAGACTGCAGCACTGATTTTCCCAATTTTTGAGCCTATGTTTAAAAACCATGGAATAATAATATCAGGTTTAAGTAATTCTGAAAGCATCTAGTTATTAGCAAAAGAAAATTTAATAATAGGAGGCGTTTTGAGAATTCTATAATAATGTTTCTGATTTCTACAAGATAAAACTGAAGAATCAAATTAAAGTACATTTAAAGAAAAATTACATTAAAAGTATCCAAGGAAAAAATATCACCTACATTTATTTGTATAAATGGACCACCTTGGATATTTCACATAAGGTTTCCTTACGACAACAAGATAATACGAAAAGAAGAAAAGGAATAAATGCAAATGGATAATCTATTTTTTTTTTCATCCTAGAGGAACTAAGTTCTCCAGTGGAATATAGCAAGTTCTGAATATCTGCAAGTTCAAGGAGAAATTACCTCCTGGCTCTTAACCACCCCTTGGAGACCTGTCAAATAAATTCAAAGTAGTTTTTATATTATGTCAGCCCAAGTTCCTTTGAAATTGTTATATTCTCTTCCTTGCTGCTTCTCATTTATTTTAAAGATTTTTAATGTAATTTTTTTCTTGGCAAACAATTTCCTTTTGATCACATTCTAATGTTACATCCTAATTTTCAGCTCTCAATTTATTAATATATTTCTTTATATTTTTATTTGGAAAAAACTTCAGAAAATTCTCTTCTGCTGCTTGGAGTATCTTCTTTCACTCTGGGTTTCTTATCAGACATTTGCACTCTATGTTCCATTTAACGAATAGATGCGCACACTGCATTCGGTAAAAACCATGTAATTGGGAGCACACTGCTCACTATGCCAGGCCTGTGCTCAATCCTGGAGGATCAGTGGACATTGACAGAAAAAACCCTTGTTGTCAGGGAACTTGAGTTTTAATGGGGGACAGAAATTAAAAATATGAGTTAACCGTGTAATATATTAGATGATGAATAAATCAAAAAAGAATAAGGAAGGGGACATGTGAAGTGCTTTGGATGTGGTCAAAATTTTAGAGAAGGTGGTCAGGAAAGGTATCTCTGAGCATGTGACATTTGAATCTGTGTCCTTACCTCCTAGTTATAGTGGGCAGGCAGGAGCAGCACCAGTCTTGTCTTGACAGGGCTCAGCAGAACTTAGACTGTCCTGTCAGGGGAAATAGGTTCTCCCTCTGGTGACCCTGTAGTTGACAGTTGTGTCACCTGGCTGGCGGTTAGTAATGCACCTCACTTGAGTTCAGTTTCCTCTATTACCTAACAGGAGACTCTTATTTAGAAACTCTTCCTAAACAATTATAAATCATGAATTTTCCCTTGTGCTGTTCTTTCTCTTAGTTGATTTTTTAAAATTTACATTTAAATCTTCATCCACCTGGGATCGAGTTATATATAATGAAACAGAACTCAAACTATATAATTTTCTCAATAACATTGAAATAAAGGGGAGAGAGTCTCTAAGTAGAAAAAAGTTGTCTTCAAAATCTAAAATTGATGGACTAAATAAGAATTGATATTTGATTCCAGGAATCACACACACCCACACGAAAGAATGAATATTTGCAACATCATTAGAGGCAAATGACTTTTGTAAATCATGTAGAGGTCTCCTTAATGCTAATTTAAAAGAAATATGAGATAAACCAATAAACTTATACTGTAAAGTAGGTATCCATGAATGGAAAGACCACCAAGAGGGAAATACTTAGTTCATCTAAATATGTGAAAAGATACTCAAACTCTCATACTACAAGAGAAATGTAAATTGAATCTACAGCAAGATAGTGTTTGCTTTCATCATCAGATTGGCACAATTGCACAATACTCTTGGTGCAGGTGTGGAGTAGCAGGCCTTCTCACATATTCTAAATCAGCACATCATCTGTGTGGTGTCATGTTCCCTTCCTGTAGATGATCAAGTCCTGGAATCATCCTACTGAGTGTGGCTGTAGCCTGTAATCTTTCCACCAAAAAGCATACCTTCCCTTTGCTGAGAGGCTCTGTTGCTTGCAGGTTTTGGTGACACTAGTGGGCAGATTGAACACCTGCAGTGTAAAAACCTGAGGCTTGGCTCTAGTTGCCAAGGGTGGTGTGAAGTCAAAGTCTGCAAGAAAGAGAGGTCTTTGATCCTTAGGCACAAGATAACAATCTCTAATTTTAGGAAATCCTTCTCCCTTTCCCCCACTAAGCATGCAGGTGGGGTCCTAGCCTTACAGGACCTACAATGGATTCTTACATGAAATTCAGATAAGCCATGTCTGTACTTCTGTCAGAAACCCTGAGAAAATGAATGTATACATGTTACTGTTTAAGTTTCTAAGTTGGTGATATTTGGGCATGCAGCAATAGAAAGTCAGTGCAGCCTCTATGTAGGAGAATCTGATGATATTTATAAAAATAAAATATTAGGAAGCAATTAGTTCCAGTAATTCCTATTTTAAGATTTTATCTTCAAATTGTAGTATAGATATATGCAAAGATTTCTGTGCAAAAATTAATTATTGTATCAAGTTTCTGTGAAAGAAGCAGAAATGGAGAAAAATCCTCATGCCCATTAATGTGTCAGTCACCTATATATGGAATCAGTGTAATTACTAAGGAACATCCTGAAGAGTAAGGATTATATGTGTATTTAAAACAATCTCTGAAATAATTTTTTAGTAGAAAAATACATTGCAGAATGGTGTGTGAAATTTGCTAACATCTGTAAAAGGCCAAAATGATGCATAGAACTAAATTTGTATATGTGTAGATTATCTCCACACACAAAAAATTATACAATAGGTGAAATATATTGCCTTTTTGAAAGGGCATGGAAGACTGGAAGACTAGGTTGAAAACCTATTTCAATTTTTATGTCATTTTGCTTTTTTTTGATTTTTATTTTGTGTCTTTCATATAAATAAATTATTGGTTTTTAATTCTATGTACTTGAAGTCGATTTCACAAATAATGAATGTTTTTTATTAAACTTCAAGAACCTACAGCTGACTAATATTTCTCAGAATGTATGACTATAGGGATAGTGAATTCTTTGATGGCTAATGCATTTGTGAAACTCTTGATGTTATTTCCTTCACTTTTTAATGCACTTTTTACATTATTCATTTACTCAACAAATAAATATTTGAGTGCTTGCAAGATGTTCCTATGCATAACCATGGTTCTGCAAGGAATTCATATGTGAATATGAAAAATATCTGGTCCCAGAAGTTGATAATCTAGCATAACAGATTACAGAACCAATAAATAACAAAGCAAGAGGTGGTCAGAAAAGTACTTGAAGCAAGGTTTGTGTCTCACAGAAAGTTCAGTCGCTGGTACATTCAGAACTCAGGAATGTACTTTTAATCTGATGATAAACTATGACAAATGTCAAAAATTTAGAAGGTCTCCTTTAAAAGGGGAGTATGAACACTAAATGGTAACAGTTAAGTGATACCTTGTTTCTTAGATGCAGAGGGGTACACGTAAGCAAACATTATAGGAGATTGCTTTCACAACACCTCCTGGAGGAATAGTTGTCATCTATTTATTGTATTTCCTTTCCTAAAAGTTAGTGAAGAGCCAGTGGCTATATTTTAGTACTTAGAAGAAATAAGTGATTCAAAACTATCAGCATCATTTCAAACATGGTGAGTGAAGCCATGGATCTACAGAAAATGTTTAGACCTTCCCAGGGGAAAAACAAACAAACAAACAAACAAACAAAAAAACTCTTGTACTTTTGCCTGGAAGACAAGAGTTCCTGGAGGCATGTTGTAGGAAAAGGAGGGTTTGGGGTAACTAGATTTCTAGGAATGCTTTGTTAAGTTCCTTGACAGAACAATCTATTATATAAGTCAGTGATGAGCAATACAAGAATTCTAATCGCACAGTAGAGCAGTCAGCCTTATGAATCGGGAATATTAATCTTACATGGTGGAGGAGGCTTAGAGTGACATTGATTTGGGTTGCTTGAGTTTTGTTATACAGTAAGAATTACCACAGTCACATGAAAACATGAAGGTAGAGCCGAGGAGAAGGTTGATGTTTGATTTTTTTTTACTTGATGTAATCAGTGGAAAAAGTAGGGAAGGAACATCTTATAGGTGCTCAGATCTTTTGCTGTTAAGTAACAATGTGACCAGTATATAAGAGAAAAGGGATGAAACCCAGGGAATTCTATTTGTGAAACTCTCATTCAAAAGACAAAATGAGTCACCAAGGCCTCTGGGGAAATTTAGGAAAGAATTGGAAGTTTTATGGCACTACAGGGAGGTGGAAAACTCACAAGGAAACACACATCATAACAAATTAACATTTTATAGTAAAGTTCTATTCCAAAGTTGGTGCATATGTGTACAGACATTTATGAAATAATACCACTTGCTTTTGGTAGGATGAAATTTGCATAAGTTCTACCATATGATTTGAATTTTAAACATGATGAATTTCCTATAGCACTTAGGAAATACCTAATATCTGTTTCAAATTTGACCTTATTTTAAAAATTATCATTTAGGCATGAGTTTTGCAACATATGCAGGGTTTCTCTCTAGGAATCTATATAGGTATTTTTTTTTTTTAATTCAAACTATAAGACAGAGCTATTTCTCTAACTTGTGATTTGAAATACAAACATAATATAATTTGCTTGAATATTTTATTAGTCACATTATGGAGAAAATGAAGTAAGGGGGTATCAATTGTTAGCTAATTTTAGAGCTTCTTTTGATATTGTAGATAAAAAAGGAAAGATAAAAAAAAATCACTCAGCAGTCTGGGTTAGCATTCAGAATAGATTATAGATGAACTTTCAATGAGTTTAGTGTGCTCATTTGCATGTCAAGTCTTCCCAGCTGGAGATGGCCTCTTGCTTAACAAAAGGTAACCTGCACTTCCACCTCTATTACTGTTATCAGCCTGTCCTATCACAGAGGCAATGGTTCTTATTTTTTAGAGTAAAACGCCTCTACACTCTGGTTTCCTTTTAGAGATTATTTTCCGACCAATCAGTTCTGAAAACTGTAGGTTCTTGACAGTGTGACAGAAACTCTGGTTGACATTAATTTAGTAAGAAGAATATAGACAGTATTTATTATGGCAGGTGTTGGATTTACAACCAACACCAGGAAAACAGACATTGTTCCTGCCTCAAAAATTTAGAGTGAGTTTTGTTAGAGTTTTCAGATAACCACTTACAATAGGGCCAGGAGAATTAAAAGGTGACCTGACTCAGTCAAGAATACAGAGAGTAATGGAGGGACACAGAGAGACCAATCCTCAGCCACCACCAGAACATCAACAGTTAGACATTTTAAAAAAAATTCTTATTTTTAAGAAGAAAATAAGGTTTGTATATATATATACCTTATTTTTTTTAAAATAAATGTTGGTGCCATTTAGAGAGAAAAGATATACGAAAGCAGAAGATACGGAGATATGGGGTGGAGTGTAAAATGGAAAACCACCTCAGGAGCCTCCACGTAAACTATTAAGCAAACTATCCTGGAGATGATGGAATAGAAATGTTCATGGAGCAAATTAGATGCTAACATTGCAGGTTCCATTTAATTTATCATGTCCCATAAAGCCAACAAAGAGAAGGAGACAGCTATGTTGACAACCTTAAGATAGAGTGCAAGGGGAAGGAAGGACAGGCTACCTGAATCTCTTGTTATACAATATTTGTAAGCCTGGACCTCTGGTGGACCCGGATTTTCTCACTGTGATTGCAAGTAGCAGGACTGATGTTAAACTGGGAGCTCAGCATCAGGTGGCACTCAGAGCTGAGCCATGCCTCATTGGTCAAGTACTTCTGCACCAGCAGCTGCTCTCCAATGCATCTGAAGACAGCTGAATGTTTCAGTTTCCTCTGAGTTTTTTGGGATCCTGTGAGGCTAACATAGCACCAAATCATGGTTAATTAATTAAGAGAAATATGACTGTTTCTATAGAGGTGATATGATCCAAAATGTACAACTTGCTTTTTCCAAATTATTAATTAATGTTTACTTCTCATATTTATAATTCTGTCTCTTGATTTGTGTAATTAGAGCTTTTATAAATAATATTTTTCTAAAAATTGTTTCTCAGCTCCTTAAGATGGAAATTTAGGTCATTTACTGTAGATTTTCTAATTTAACATAAGCATCTAAGAAGATCAACATTCTAGAAAACATAGTTTTTACTGAATTCGACCATTTTCAATATATTTTATTTGCATTCTACTTCAGTTGGTAAACATTTTTTAGTTTCCTCTGTTATATTTGCTCAGAACAATTGATTATTTAGAAGTATGTTCTTTCACATTTTAGGGTTGTATTTTGCAGAACCATTTTTAAGCCATGTGGCTATTTTTTTTTTTCTTCTTTATTTACAACAGGTCTCATGAATTTTCTAGTAACATTGGCTCTCGTGGTTTCCACTTCCAGCAACAACTTCAGAACATATTTTGACAGTGCAGGTAGTAATGCAGTTACCCTTGTCTTCTTATAATTAACAATTGCACAATGTCTTTAATACTCATTTGATTTTAAGCTGTCAGTCTGTTTGTATTTAAAATGCATTTCATGTAGTCAATGTGTAGTTGGCTATTACATTTCATCCATTCTGACTATATCTGCTTTATAAACCATTAACACTTAAGTATATTTATTGGTATGCTTTCACTTTAATGTTTTTTTTAGTGTGCTTCCTCTTAAAATTTGAATATATTTTAACTTTTTAATTAGATATGTTTTCTATGTTTTGGTATTGCTTTAGTTCTTAGTCTAGTAATGAATGTATATATTTCTAACTTTGCTTATTATATTCATAGAGTTAATATTTGTCCATATTATATACAAACTAAGAGTTTTACAAAGTCATTTCAGCAACTTTATGAAGTTTATGAATGAACCTCCCAGGAGAAAGAAACATAAGGAGATGTTTTGGGACATTTGATTAGGTCCATTGTTTTTGTTTTTGATTTCTCTTTTTCACTTGTGTTTTGTTTTGTGCTTCTGCTTACAAAACAGAGGCAAACATAGACAAATGTGATTCTACCCAACTAAAAAGTTCTTCCCAGCAAGGAAAGTATAATCAGAATGAAGAGACAAACCAACAGAAGTGGGGGGGAATATTTTCAAATTATACATCTGACAATGGGTTGATATCCAGAATAGATAAGGAATCCCAAAAGTTCCTAAAAACCTCAAATAACCAAAATAACAGTGGACAGAAAATCTAAACAGACATTTCTCAAAAGAAGACACACAGAAGGCCAATGTGTACGTGAAAAATATTAATTAGTTTTTTTTTCTAATTTCCAGAGAAATGAATTCAAATCTCTATGAGACATCACCTCTCTTTAAAAAAAATGATGCTTATGAAACAAATGATTCTTATGAAACAAATGATTCTTATGATAACAAATGCTTATGAGAATCTGGAGGAAAAGGAACCCTTGCATGTTGTTGTTAGGAAAGCAAGTTAGCACAGCTTTTATGCAAAGCAGTGTGGAGATTTCTAAAAAACATTAAAAATAGAACTGCCATATGTTCCAGCAATCTCTGCTGGGTATATATCCAAAGAAAATCAAATAAGTGTAAGATATCTGTATTCTAAAGTTTCATTGTGGCACTATTCAAAATCACCAATGGAAACAATGTGTACATCAACTGATAAATGGATAAAGAAAATATAGTACATTTCCATAATGGAATATTATTCAGTCATAAAAAGGAGTAATCTCCTGCTATCCCTGACAATGTAGATGGAACTGGAATTCATTATGTTAAGTGAAATAAGTCAGGCATAGAAGGTAAGTCCTACATGATGCTACTTATATGTTGAATCTAGAATAGTTGATCTCATAGAATTTGAGAATAGAATGCTTGTTATCAGAAGCCAAGGAGAGTGGGGAGGGGAAACGTTGATCCATGGGTACTAAGCTGTGGTTAAAGAATTATTTGTTAGCTTAAATTGCTGTGACAAAACACCTGAGAGAATCTATTTAAAAGAGGAAAAATGTCTTTTGGCTTGCTATGTCTGATTTCATTGTTTCTGGGCCTGTGATGAAGCAGTACAATTGTGTGGAAAGTTATGGTGGAGAAAATCTGAGAGAGAGAGAGAGAGAGAGAGAGAGAGAGAGAGAGAGAGAGAGAGAGAGAGAGAAAGGTGTAGGAAACCATACCTTTCAAGGGAATGTCCTAATAGCCTACTTCCTCCAGCTAGGGCCCACCTCACCTCCTGGAGCCCATTATGTTTGGGTCCTTCAGTGGAGTGATCCATGAGGAGGTCAGAGCCCACTTCACAAAATCACTTCCCAGATGCTGACTCTGAACACTCTGCAGTGAGCGCCAAGCCTTCAACACCCGAGATTTGGGGGGAACATTCTCGCTCCAAGCCGTAATCAGAGAAGAAGTTGTAGCGTGATATTGCATAGATAGTGACTGTGCACTGCATATCTCAGAAAGTCAGACTTTTAATGTCTTTGCTAATAAAGAGGTGGTGAGAGAGACATGTTTGACCTGCTTATGACATACTTACGTGTGCTGAAACATCGCGTGGTATCCGATTACTATGCAAGCTTGTGTGTTTTAAGGCATCAACTACACATAAATTTAAAAATTTAATATTTTTGAATATATATGTCTTCAAAAACAGACACGCCAACACATGCACATGTGTGTACATATGTTGCATGTGTGTAAATACATAGCTTTGCCTCCATGGATTTCTTTCTGCTCTTTGAAGTCTTTAAATGTCAAAAGTGAAGTCACTGCTTTTTATTTATATTTTGTGATAAATAGAAAATTAATAAAACTCCCGGGATAGTATGGCTTTAACTATTAATCAGAAAAATCGAGATAAGAAAATCTTACGGGCAAATCATTGATATGTATTCTAGCTTATCTCTCTCACATTTTCTTTATATCGCCCAGTAAAAGTACTGATTAAACCACTACTTAATTATTTTCTTTATTAAAGATAACAAGGCTAGCCACGGTGTCACATGCCTGTGATCCCAGGGACTCCAGAGACTGAGGCAAGACACTCACAAATTCAAGGTCAGCCTTAGCAACTTTGAAACCCTGTTTTAAAATAAAAAGTTCTGATGGTGAATCTCAGTGGTAGAGCACTGCTGGTTTCAATCCCCAGTATAAAAAAAAAAAAAATGGAAAAGAGTAGGTATCAAAATTGTAAAAAATATTTTTCAAAGGTGAGAAGGAAGTATTGGAGGACCTTTTGCCTATTCATCTCTATTAGAATTTTAACTCTAAATGAAACCAATATTTATCTTATATATCTCTTTTGATGGGCAAAAAAGTGTTCTTTGTCTATTGGAAGCAATGAGTAGTTAACATATAAAAGTTCCATAGAATGTCAATCACACCTATTTGAAGGCACAATTAACAATGTCCTGCGCAGGTCACCTTCCCTGCACTTGTCTCTTCCTCTATCCATGAGGCATTCTCTAGGGAAAACATACAGACAACACAAGAAGGCAGAGAGCTGCATCTGCTTTCCTCCATGAGATCAAAATATTCAAGACAGTTCAAAAGCTGTTTTCTCTATTTTACTATAAAATTCCAATTGTACAAACCATACATTTCTCATATTGTTATGGAATTGTGTTTATTTTCTGGAGATTTTTTTGTGTGAATACTTTTTATTCTGTTCAGCAAGGGGAAAATAATCATGCCCCCTTTATATTTATGCTGTACAAAATAATACATTTCAGAGTCTGTCATAAGTTTAGATGAGGAAAATAATTTAGTCATTTTAATACTATAAAATAGTAGTTTTCACTCTGAGTAGGGCATTGCATGTATAATGCTGAAGAAAAAAAAAAAAAGATCATCAAATACTTTAAATTAAAATCACATTCCTGAAGAACACCTTGCTGTGGGACCAGAGCTGTTTCTTTCTCTAGTAGATTTTGCCATTGGCACTGCATTGATATGGCTATATGATTGGAATCGCCTCCTATCATTAAAAGGCACAAAAAATTGCTATGAAAAATTCTGTTGTTTATTTAAAGTTTTATTGGAAGCTTGGCATAGGTTAAATAAAAATCAAACAAATATTTCCAAGTGAGCAGGGGAACTACAACTAAGCATGTCCCACTTGTTGAGTTTTAAAATTTTGCTTCACCCTTCATGTAGCTGTTGTCTTTGTTGCCACTATTCGTGCAAAACACGATTAATGTATTAGTAAAAACATATTCATGCGTTTATTTTAATTATTGGTCTATTGTGAGGAATTGGCTTGCACAGTGTGGGAACCTGAGACATCTGATGTCAGCAAGCCTGGGATCTAGGAAAGCTCATGGTGTCATTCCAGTTTCAGACCCAAGGCCTAAGAACAAGGGAACAGGTCGGTGTCAACCACAGCTCAAGGGTAGAAGACCGATTTCCCAGCTAGACTGGAGTCAACCCTTTCTCCCCCTTCTATTTTTTCTTTTCTATCCAGGTCCACTAGGATTGGAGGAGGCACCTTCATATTAGGGAGGGCAATCTTCCTGAGTCCACAGGCTCAGTGGTTTATCTCGTTCAGAAGTACCTGCACAGAAACAGCTTAGATGGGACATCTTGTGCCCTACTCTTGTTGAATTGTCACCTTGCCCTCTCTCTTCAGCTTAAGAGCTGCCAAAATAATTTTTTCGCTCCTTCATCTCCAAAAATCAACTTTTTAAACTTAAGTTTCTGCCAGATTTCACTTTAGTGGAATGGACTTTTCTAACGAGTCTCTCAAAAATAGCCACTCAGCACTTACCCTATTTTATTTTTTAACCCAGGGCACTTGGAATCATCGGTGCACATTATGAATGAATTTGCTTATTTCATCATTGTTCGTTTGTCCACGTTGAAATATGAGCCCCCAGTGAGTAAGGCTTCTGTTTGTCTCTGTTCCATGGTTGCACTCTTAGGACGCGGACGGGGAATCAGTAAATATGTGTTGAATGAATATCTGAAATCTGTGGTTGAAGGAAGGGTGCAATTCTTCTCTCGCCCAGGCCATAAGCTCCTTTGCACTGAAGAACATGCGTAATTCAACTTTTTACAACAAACAACCCATTCTCTGGGTGGTGTTGTTTCAAAACTAGGTGTTGGCTCCACTGAGAGTTCCCTGGTATTCTCTGTCACTCCATAAATCTCTTAAATGAAGCTCAGCATCACCTTCCCCCTGCTCCGCACACCTGCAAGTTGCTCAAAAGGCCTCGCCTGTGGGCTTGGACTTCCCTGACAATGTCCCCTGGTTAGAGCATCTCCTACTCTTGGGTCCAAGTTTTAAAGTTCTTTGAGTTTCTGGGTTTATGCCTTCTCCACTGAAGTAGATACACATAATTTATTCCTTATTTTGATATAGTGCTTCAGAGTTTAAAACTATTTTTTTGTTTGTTTGTTTTTGGTCAAAAAGAGCATGCTACATTAACTAGGAATGACTCTTGTTATTCCTAGTGATGATTCACCTTGTAGTTTTCCTTTGGGAAAAGATGCCTCTATTCTAACCCTAAGAGAAAACAGTATCTATTTTTTACTTCATTTCTCAGGGAAAACCTGTTCCCTAAGTTGGTAGATCCACCTTCAATTCTCTAAAATCTCCCATGGATGGTCATCTCAAATACTGCATGCTGGTATCTGTCTCCTGAGATATTCAAATGTGGTCCATCCCTAATTGAATTTAATCCATGGCTCTTTATACATGGATGACATCTTTTAACAATTAGAGATAATAACAAAATAATAACTAAATATATACAATATACTTAATAAATCATAGGCTTTATCTTTTCAGTATTTTAGAAATGTTATTTACATTCACGAAAATATATGTGCAATAATATCCTTATTGATGAGATAATGAGGGATAAAGGAATTAGTTAATTTTAAAGGGTAAGCAGTCCTTGAGTGGTTAATTGAATCTAATTGCTCTTCTCCACAATGCTAATGAAATATTCCCTACCCTGCTCAGAAAGTTCATTCAATCAACACAAATTGGAATGTCTCAGCTTTACTGAGCTCACATCCTAATGAGATGTCCCAAGAACCAGAACAGATGATATGTGCAAACTGGCTAAGCACATGTGGCGGGAAGTAATGTGGATGTTGACATTGAGTTGTCTTCTCCATTGGAAAGGAAGAAATAAGTAAATAAGTGAATTTTGGAACATCTGTCTAGGGTTGCTTATCTCCTTTTAGGGATTTTAGAGAAATCAAAGCAAACCCAACTGGCCATCTTGTCTGAGTTGATTCCAAATGAATGCATTCTATCATTCCAGTTCAATGTCAACGTTACGAAAAACACGAGGTAAACCTAAAGAACATGAAAACTTGCATTTGAGCTAGTGAAAAAAGGAAAGTAATTCATTCTAGATATTTGCCATCTGGGAGCATACTTTCAGTAAAACTTTTTTTCCCTTGCTTTGACAAAACACCTGGGTGCATCATGACTAGAAAGACTGGCTAAACGAGTGCTTTGTGATGAGACTAGGGAAATGCATCAATAAATAGCGGCATATGTTTTCTTCCTCAGACACTCTCACATTGGGATTCATGTACTAAAACTACATCATTTACAAACAAAGTCAACAATGGGGCATTCTTCATAGGAAAGATAAAATAAAAAGCAGAAGGTCCAAAAAGGGGGTAACTCTGAAAATGTTAGACCAGCAGTTAGATTAAAATGACAGAAATAAGCCTATTTTCAAAATGCTTTACCTAGCCTACACACTGATACACACTCACCTCAATGACTCTAAAAGTAATTGTTTGAGAGATTGAATAATTTACTTCTTTACAAACCTAACACTAACAAATATATCTAGTTAATGAAACTGAATATAAAATCAACCTTCTTATTATTTATGCTATCTGTAGAATATTTTACATGAATAGGTTTAAACCTGAAGAATTTATTTTTGCTTCATTTGATTTTTAATCTAAAAACTGGCTCATAAATTCAAAGAAACTACTTTCTTAACTTCTTATTATGTTGATGTTTTTGAAATTTTAGATATTTATAATGCAAATAATTTTAAATTAAAATTACTACCTAAACTCAAAATACTTTCATTGCAGTGGGAAAGGAGATCAAAAAACAAATGCAAAATAAACTGCTCGTAGATACATGTAAAGTAGATCCTGATAATCTCTCTTATAAATGGAGTGTATTTATTCTTGATTTCAAATTACATTATAAAGCTATGGTAATCAAAAGATGGTTCTGGCATTAAAACAAACAGCATGAGAGAAAGCATTTGACCCTTGCCTGTCTGAAGCTGAATTATTTCACCAAGCATGGTGTTCTCCAGTTCCATAATTTCATTCTTATTTATGGCTGAGTAAAACTTCACATGCTCCATATTCTCTTTTATCCATTTATCTCTTGATGGCCATCTGGGCTAGTTCTGTAATTTGGCTGTTGTGGACTGCATTGCTATGAACACTGATATGCCTGTGTCACTATAGTGTGTTGATTTCCATTCTTTCAGATAAACACTGAGGAATGGGAGAGCTGAGTCATTTGGTGGTTCCATTTGTAGTCTTTTAAGAAATCTCCATATTGTTTTCCAAAGTGTTTGCAGGAATTTGCTGTCTCACCAACAATGTTTGAGGGTACCTTTTTCTCCATATCCTCTCTAGCATTTATTGTTATTTATATTATTTATGATTGCCATTGTAACTGAAATAAGGAGGCTTGGAAAAACAAGTGTTGATGTTTTCTCCCATATGTAACAGTTAGAAATAAGGAATTAAAAACAAAATCTGGGGAGCTCATGAAAGTAGACAAGAGAAGAGCCTAATAGAGGGTGGGGATCAAGGGGAAGGGAAGAAGGATGGGAATGAGGAGGGATTGTGGAATGAAAGTTCTAAAACTCTGCTCTGTGCATATATGAATATGTCACATGAAATTTCACCTTTATGTTTAACTATAAAGCATCAAATAAAAACAACAAATACACAGACGGAAGACCAATAGAGTAGAGGAAAGGGATCAGGGATAAGGAAGAGGGGAAGGAAAGAGGGAAGTACTCGGATTGAAATGGAACAAATTATGTTACATGCATTTATGAATGTCAAAAGACCCTCATTATTACATCTAACCAAAATGACCTAATATACTTAAAAACGATCAAACACAGAGATCAATGCAACACAACAGGAGGCCTAGAAAGGAACCCATGTATATACAGTAAAATAATTGTTGGCTGGGGTCTGAGAATACATGATGGAGAAAAGATAGACCCTTCAACAAATGGTGTTAGAGAAAACAGTAATAAAACTTGTATAAAAATGAAATCAAACACTTATCCTGTACACAAACAATCAGCTCAAAGTACATTAAAGACTCAAGAACTCAAACTATAAAACAAACCCCCAGAAACAAACAGGGAGAAAGTTCATAGGCACTGGTCTTGGCAATGACTTTGTGGATATGACCCTAAAGCACAGGCAGCAACAAAAATAAGTGAGACTACACAAAAGTAAAACGTTCCATCTCATTAAAGAAAACGATCAATATCATAAAAAGGCCTCTGATGTATTGGTAGAAAATATTTGCAGACAATATATATGATAATCAGTCAATTTCCAAAACACAAAAAGAGCAAAAGTAGCTGAGCATGGTGGTGCTTGCCTATAATATTAGCTACCTTGGAGATTGAAGTGGCAAGATCACAAAGTTGAGGCCAGCTGGGCAGGGTAGTGAGAACCTGTCTGAAAATAAAATACAAAAGGAATGGAGATGTAGCTCATTGGTATAGTGCTTGCCTTGCATGTGCTAGGCACTGAGTTCAGTTCCTACTACCACACATACAAACTGGAAAAATAGAAGAACAGGCATCTTTCCTAAGAAGATGTACAAATGACCAATACTTATATGAACAAGGGTTCAGTATCACTAATCATTAGAAGAATGAAAACCTAAATCACGATGAGCTACCATCTCACACCTGTTAGAATGCCTGTGCCTGTAATAGAAGAGATGGAGGGTACTAAGTATTAATTAGGATGTGTAGAAAAAGGAGCAGATGAATTGCTAGAATATAGATTGATACAGTTGTTATGCAAAAGACTATTGCACATCCTTAAAAATTTCAACTAGAATTGCCATAAGAACCTCAACCCCACTTGTGGGTAGATACCTCATGGCAATGAAACCAGTTTCTTGAAGAGATATCTGCACTCATGTATTTATTGCTTCATTATTCACAATAGCCAAGATATGGAAGCAGCTTAAATGTCTGTCTGCAGATGAATGGCAGAAGAGATTATAACATGTATGTGTGTGTGTGCGCACGTGCACATGTGTGTTTGTTATAATCATGCCATTTGTAACACTGTGGATAAACCTGGAGGACATTGTGTTAAGTGAAATAAACCAGAAACAGAAAGAAAACTATTGCATGATCTCATTTATACATGGAATCTAAAAAAGTCAAATTCATAGAAGTAAAGGGTAGGATGGTGATAAAAGTTGAGGAGAGGAAAAATGAGATTGTTTTCAGAAGTGTGCAAAGTTTGAGTTATATAGTTCGAATAAGTTCTAGAAATTCAATGTACAGTTTGGCAAGTATAACTAATAATACTGTGTTGTATTCCTGAAAACTTATTAAGAGAATAAACCTTAAGTGTTCTCACCAGATGGCAAAAAAAGAAAGAAAAGATAAGAAAGAAAGAAAAGTAAAAGGAGTTAGGTATGTTAGTTAACTTGAATATAGTAATCATTTCCAAACATATAGGTATATAAAACTATCACATTCTATACCTTACACATATGCCCTAGTTATTGCAAATAAAAATTAAAAATGAATTCTTTGGCTCACAGTTAATTTGTGATCTCATTAATACTGAAATCCTTGGGTCATGCATAAGTGGGTCTGGAGAAATGGACCATGTTTTAGGGCTAGGTCTTGATATGGAGTTTATTCTATATATCTAATTGCAGTAAGTATGAACTATTGCAGTTGATATCCAGAGATTTAATCTTGAAACTAGCATGATTAGAAATAATACAGAGCAGAAGCATTGTTTAGGCAAACAGAAGATCATTAACATGACTCTAGCACACATTCACTCTTAATAAATGAAAATGAAAGTGACTGGAGAACCCTAGTATCACATAGATTTGGGTTAAATGATTAGATCACACATCTGCACTATTTGGTGTATGTTGTATAGGAAAGCTCTCTACATATAATCATCAGAATAACCTCCACATCACTGAAATAATGAAATGATAATGAAGGCAGCTGCTATGAAATGGAAAATCAGATAGTAACTGAAAGCAATATGAAAAGCAAGATAAGTGTGCATTCTGGAGAGAGGAGTGGTCAAGCATCTGCAGGGTCTATGGGGGAGGTTGAAGTGCCACAGTCTTAACACGGTGGATTGTGGATAGTAGGCATGCATGCATCTTCCATGTTACTCACATAGCAGTCGAACCTGGCCATAGACAACACACTAAATTCTAATTGAATTGGTTCCAGTCCACCCACTCATTCAGCAGGGGTTTAAAATTGTTTTGAACATTTCTGAAGACTTAAATAAACTTCAGTTCCACCAGGGGGTGGTAAAAACACTGGAGGGCTAAACATCAATTTAAAAAAAGCGTAATCTGTTCTTAAAAAAATACTACGCAACTATTAATAATGATGTGGTAGAATATTTTTATTTATTAATGGTAGTACTTGGATTCTGAGCATAAGGTATTATTATGTAAACATGATAGAGAATGTGAACTGTGATTTTGTTTCATTGTGCATTTATATTACATAAAAATTAAGAAAATAAATGCTCCCAAAACTTAATAGCATTAAATTCTGAATGAGAGGATTACATGTTCTTTTTGCTTTAGTTTTGGTTACACACATTATGTAACACTTCTTACAACAGGTGTATATTATGTAGGCTCAAAGAAAAATAGTAACATGAACAAAACCAACAAAAGTATCCACACTCTCTTGCTTCAGTTTTCCATCTCCTGGGCTAGTGTCTTCCAAGTGAGGGCTCCACCATCACTCTAACCGAAGCTTCATTAGTGTCAGCAGCCAAGCCAGTGCTAAGGCTGCTATTTAAAACTAATGCATGGAAATAGCAGCCTTTCTCCCCCTATCTTAAATTATACTCCTCAAGCCTGGTGCATTCCCGTTACATTCCCCATCCACACAGGCAAGCACATAAACCAATTTCTGATGCTAAGTAAGATTTAGGAGTCAGCAAACAGGAGAGATGCTGAGGAATGGCAGTAATCAGCCAACACTTTCCCATGTTTGGCTTGGAGTGCCACCATCATACAGAAAAGATCCTGCCGGGCAGCAAGGAAGGGCTGTCTCTCTGGGAGTGCTGTGCAGGCCCTGCTCATGCAAGAGAAACTCAGCGTTTTAAGGAATGCTAAAGATGATAAAATAGTTAGAGAAATGAAATACTAAAAAAAACAAACAAACAACAAAAAAAAACTTTAACACATTTTTACCCTCAATGTAATATTTTTTTAATTGAGGGTAAAACTCCTTGATTTAGAAAGAAACACCTATTTTTACAAGAACTTAAAACAAATCTTTTGCATTTTTATGGTGACACTGTGTAATGTTTTCTTCTGAGAAACAGCAAGTCATTGTTTTTGAGACATGAATATAGTTTTGACTGGTACATCAGGAATATGTTTCTGAGAAGACAAACTATGTCATTTTTTTGTCAATTTGATGCTTATATAAATCTTTGTTTTCTTTAATATATATCCAAGGAGGAATACCTTGAAAAATTCCCCCAGCTAGGTGTTGGTGGCGTTTGAAGTATTTTGAGGATTAACTTGGGATTTATTGGAGGCTGTGGAGAGGGCTTCCACACTGGGGGAGAAATGGAGAGACCAGGGTCTAAAGCAGTCATGTGGCCTTTTGGCCTGTCCTCTCTGCCCAAAGATTCAATTACATTCAGGTTGGTGCATGATGCTTATTCTCATCAAAGCATTCCATGCAACCTTCTCCATGTGAGATGCGCTCATTCTTTGTTTAGTTTTGACTTCACATTCACTTCATTAACATATTGACTAATGAAATCATACAGACAGCAGAACAGTAGAAGTTCCTCTTGGTTTCCATTTGAAAAGTTTGATTAAAATCTTTGGCATACATCTCATTTAATCTCTGTTTCCATTTATTAAATTATGAATAAATGTGCTTTTTTGAAATAAATTTATGTGTATTCTGTATAGTCAGCTCATGGAAGAGCTGAAATTGCAGTTTAGGTCATTCTGATTTTGATCCTGTTGATTTCCCTCTTTCTCAGAATGAGTCATTTGAATTTTATATCAGATTAAAACTTCTCATTTGCCTAATATTCTCGGAGTACAAAACATTTCAAAGACAGTATTGTAATCTCAGTAAAATGTAGGGGAAAAAAAAAGCAGATTTCAAATCATTAATAGAAATCTAGAAAAGCTTTTCTACATTCAGAATATATGTTTTTTCCATTTTCATGTCATGTATAGACTGTTGTTTTTTATTCATGTGATAACAGCAACAATTTTAACCCCTAACAAAAGAAAAATTGGATAAATATATTTACATATTTATCTATGAATTTGATGAACTAGATATGTATTGCCACTTAATGAACTGTAAACAATAAAGAGAGATAGCAAAAAATAGAAAATTATTAACAAATAATAATTTTGCTGATGAATCTTCAATTTTCCAAGGCTCATCAGGGATGGCTTGTCTACAGTTCGGTACATATCATCATTTGGGGTAGTTCTACCAGGAACTGGAGAATCAATTCCAAAACTGCTGGCAATTCAAGTTGAACTGCAATAGCCAGGTGGGTCATGACGGTGGCTGAGGTTTCAGTTCCTTTCTATATAAGAAATTCCAGGACTTTTAGGGCTTCCTCAAAACCTGGTAACTTTGTTTCAAGTGTAAACATCTGAAGAAACTCAGGAGGAAGCCATGTTATTCCTTATGACCTTTCTCAGAAATCACATAGTGTCATTTCTGTTGGAGGTACACTGTTATAAAACTACACAGACTGAAAGAGAGGGTGTATAGACTCTACTTCTAAATAGGATAATTGTCAGGATCACTTTGGAAGAATAACTATTATACTACCCTGGCCACATGTAAAAAATATCTTCCAAAATTGTAATGGGAGATTTTTTTTTAAATAGATAATTAAGTGGTTTGTATCTGTCAGTGATGCTGATGTCATTTGGACAGTGGGAAATATGAGCTTTTCACCCATTCAGTTCAGCTTTAAATAAGGAAATGAAAGCACCTTTCACCACAGAGAATCTGGAATTGACTTTCTGTGAAACTTGAAGCTTCTGTTGTAAAATCAAGCTCTCCACAGGTACTTAACTGTCAGTATGTATTTTTACAAGGTTTCTAGGACATGGTTCAAAGTTTTCCTATCCCAACAATGTGTGTATAACTTCTTTAAGGAATATGCCTGCTGGACTACAAGAATTTCATCAAATGTTACTGAAAATCATATTTTTTTTTCCTTATTAGTACACCATTGAACTGATTTCAGGTTGACTTTAGTACGTTCAGCTGGCACCTGATACATAGTCTTGCACACTTAGGTGCTTAATAATGTGATCTGGTGATGAATTACTATTCACAGAATTCAAAATATCTAACTGTATGATATGGATTATAGAACTTGACTCAAATATTTCCCTCTTTTATTAATTTAATAACTATGTATTGAGGATTCCCAAGGTCATAGTATTTCATTATTAGCTTTAGGAATAGAACATACAAAATCTACCAAAAAAAAAAAAAAAAAAAGGTCCAGAGCAGATGATGAAATTTAAATCTGTTTACTAAATTCAACTCCATAGAAGGGTATGCATTATGCATAAGGGCCATAACAGTGTGTTCATGTCACTTTGGAATAGAAGACAATTACACAAATAGTGAGTTCAGCAGGTAGTGCTCATAAATGGCCAAACATCCTTTTACATCCATCTCAGGAAGTCTGTTTTCCTGGTCATAGCCATATTTTCTGAGTGTACTTTTAAATTTGAAAATGTATATTTAGAATATAAAACTTTTGTAGTCACTTGAAAAACTTTTATTTTTCTTTCATTTTCTTTATTTTTCTACTAAAAATGGATTTGGACCATGAACTGAAACTAAATTACTTATGAGAACTTTGTATATTTAAATATCCACTTCCCTTACCATTTTAAGCACTTATTTACCCACATATCACAGAGAAGCCAGTCCTGCTTAATAGAAACTGAGAAATCTATAAAGAATTTACTTCTTACAGTTCTCTAGGCTAGTAAATAAAAGGCTTAGTGCCTGCATCTTACTAAGGCCTCTTGCTGTTTCATTGCATGTTGGAAGATGGAAGGACATGGAGGACAATATTGGATGGGGGAAGAGACAGAGAGAGAGAGAGAGAGAGAAAGAGAGGGAGGGAGAGAGGACAGAGGGGGAGACAGCGCTAACAGAAGACTGAGTTTGCTTTTATAACAAATCCACTCTTCAAATCATGTATCAGCGGTAGCGACATTAGTGAGGACAAGGACAGGCCCTCATGAGTCACCACATCTTGAAGGTTTCATCTCTCCACATTCCTACATGGGGGATTAAGTCTATGACACATGAACTTTGGGGCATATTAAAATCATAGCAGACAGACGCTATATTCCACTCTCAAAATCAGATTTATGTTTTTGAGGTTCTAATGAAATCAAAGTGTGGAACTCGCCCCTGGCTCCAAAGACTACTTTCTTTAGTTTTGAAGAGGAGGGGTGTGTAGCATTCTATCAGAATCCTTGGCCTGTCAGAATCTGCCCTGTGTGTGGTCAGCAGCCTTGTGCGGCACTGGGAGCATAGACCCTCTCCTCCCTGCAAATGGCATCCAATGCCCTGACCACAATATTGGATGGCGGGGGGCGGGGGGGGGACAGAAGGGGAGACAGCACTAACAGAACAGAGAGGAGAGGTTGCCTTAGTGGCAGGAGGTGAGCTAGCTCTTGATTTTACCTCAGTTTATATACAATGAAAGATTTTACATTCCTCCTGTATGCATGTTTTTTTTTCCTATGAATAAAAAAAAACAGGAATAAAGTGTATTTTATTGCTTCTTTTCTTTGTCAGATATTGTGTTGTCTTAGTCAGGTGTCTTTTTTTTTTTTTTTCCCTGTCACTATGACCAAACGACCTAACAAGAACAATGCAGAGAAGGAAACATGGCTGTCCTCCACTGCTCTGGGCCTGAGATATAGCAGGACATCATGGGGAAGGAGTGTGGCATGGAAAACCAGATCAGGACATGATGATCAGGAAGCATAGAGAGACCCGGCATGGCTCACCAGGGTCAATATAAATCCTCAAGACTTGCCTCAATGACCAACCTCCTGCAGCCTCACTACGCCCACCTACAGTTACCACCCAATTAAAGCATTCAATTAGATTAATGCACTGATTAAATTAAAGCTCTCATAATAGAACCATATCGCCTCTAAACTTTCTTGCATTAAATCTGACACATGAGCTTTAGGAGGATACCTCATATCTAAAGCATAACACCTACTAAACACACATCCTCATGCATGTCTAGGAAGAACAGGTTCTCCTTTGAGACAATCTGTGTCCTTAAATACACATTGTTTCTCAAATGGCCTCTGTGTCTTTCAGTGGGGGAATGCTTACACTGGGTTTTAAGTGAAATTAATATTCCTTTTCCTAACATTCATGATTTCTCCTATTGTTTCAAATATGTCTTTTTCCGCTTTTGCATCTCACTTGAATTGCTCTTCAGACAAACATGAAGCTAAACTCTGATTTTGTGATAATCTCCTTCAGTCTGAAACAATGGGATTTGTGGTTGGATTTTACTGTTTAATTCATTTCTTCATAAGACATGTTAGTTTGTGTAACTTGTGTTGCTATTGCTGTATGTAGAATTGTCTCCTCCTGCAGTGAATAAACAACATGAGCCAACAAGTCTTCCTGCCTTTGATGGAAACCAAAGGTCTCTAGAGAAATCAACCAGGTTAAAGTGGTTGTTTTCATGATGATGGTTAAATTGGGGGAATGGGTGTACTGGCATTTAAAATGGAAGTGGAGTTTCTTATAAAGTTTATCCCTGATAAATTATTATTATGCTGAAAATTACTTTTAAAGGATGAATGTGTTTATCTCATTCTCCCTTTTCTCAATTTATCTGTTTCTACATCTTTTGTAATCCTATCAAAGCCAAGTTCATAGTCATTGATTTTATCCTTTCTTGCTCTCTGGAAATAAATAATACAGTATTGTTATTTACACTGAATTCCTTACAATTATCCTAGAATATTTTGAAATAATGCCAAATAAATATAGCAGACATCTAAATTACTTCCTAATGATTGAGAATGTAAAACGAAACTTACTAACTAGCTGAACAGGTGTAAGTCCTGGAGAAGGTCACAATGGGACATTTGAACACTCCGAAGATGCTGTTACCCTGTGATGTCAGAATCAGTAAAGTCATCTATTCCTGGGGGAACAGACCTAAATTCAAAAATTATATTTTAAATCCGACTCTTCTCTCCAAAGACTAATTAATGTGTTACAGTGCAAATTGATATTTATTTTCACACAAGCTGTTTTCCTTAAGCGGCTTAATGTTGTCTTGTAAATAGTCACAATGCTTAGTAAATATGACTAATCATTTCATTTGGGTAAAAATTATGTGTAAATAACTTATTTGTTTAATTTCAACATTTCTAGCTTTTAGGCAACAATTTCATTTTTGATTGTTTTGCAAAAGGCATTAAACAATCCAAAAATCTGAATGTGTCCTGCTGCTTTTATCTTGGCCTTTGCTTCCAGTATGAGAAAATGACTTGTTTGTGCTTAAGGAACACTGGAGAACAACGTGGCCTCTCTGTCCCAGTTGAGCTCATCGACAGGTTCTGTAAAGAACCAGAGAAGTCGATTGCATCAATTAGGGTTGTGAAGTTGGAGAAAATGTTCAAATTTGACCTTAAACTTTGAAAAACAAACATTACAGGATGTCATGGTCTCCTCCCTGTGCTTCTAACCAGGAATGAGAATAGATACTATGGAGCAAATGCATAAAAACTACACTCAACAGCTTTGTTCCCTCCTATTAGAGATCATATTTTGAACATTCTAAGGTTACCTCAGAAATATTAATTGGGTAAAATTCCTCTACCAAAGGATAGCTTAAGACATATTAATGTCTCAAAGTTTTATATTAGTGTCTCAAATCAGATGTGAAACCATGTGGCAAAATCAGTTTTAAGGGAGGTAGCTTATGTTGGGAGGTGCAGCACTGAACCATCTATGAAGTGAGGCCCTTCTTTGTCTTGATGTGGGTGTTGTCTTTTCAATTTATCTTTTATTTGCCCTTAACATAAACATTAGTGTAGTACATGAGAGTTGCACTTTAGCTGGGGCAGCATTTACAAGTTGTTTTGTTCAGAGTTGTGGTGCTGAGCTTAATGACAGATGTGTTTGCTTCTCTCTGGTTGCTCCCTTCCTGAGGTGGTTTGCCTCACTCCTAATGCTTTAATCCCAGGCAGTCTTGCAAGAGACAGAGGATGGCAATTGCATATCAGGGAGGAAAGAGGAGCAGAGAAGGCCATCCACTTGCTCACCCAGGTCATCAAGTCAGGGGTGAAATGTTATTTGAAACTCAGCCGGGCTCCCGTTGCTGCGTTTTAATGCTGAAGAGGGTCACCTCTCAGAGCACTGTGTCATTATGGCCATGGTGCTGTAGCTCCCATTACCTGGGCAAAAAAGAAAATTTCTCTGTAATAGCTCACTTACTTCTCACAGCAAACCTGCCAGATAAGGAAATTAATCCACTCTCCTTAACATGAGAAAGTGCTGGTTTGGAATTGTGAATACCTTTCCAACTTGCCCAAATGATGTACTCAAGTGGTAATAAAATTCTTAGTTATGTCACCGTTAGATTTAAGGGACTTTAATCAGTTCCTGAAGTTTCAATGCTATTATTATGTTACCCTTTAAAAAGCTACATTTCAAGGGATAAAATTGAGATTGTGGATGGAGTTTAGCAAGAAGTTGAAGCTATTGTTGCAAATCACACACTGCCCATAATTTTGAGTAACTGCAGGTTGTGGGAAGAAACAATAACATACCACAAAACTAAAGCAAAGGTGAAACATGATTACTGTTTTGGTTGACCAGTGAACAAACTCTGAGTAGGAAACTAGAATGTACCAAAGGCTTGTTAGGAAATGGTCTTGGATGACACCTGTCCAAAAGAGCTGGAGTCTGCGTGAGGAATTTGAGCCATGGCACAGCTCTGGGGAAGATCTCAGCGTATCCTACTGAGCTCTGACCTGGGATGGACCTTAGGTGATTTCCCCATGTGGCACTGGGGGTCCCGTCTTTCTAACCCAGGATTCATTAGTCACCAACCTAGGCTTCCCTCAGAAGTAGGTCTGACCTTGAATAAAACGGTTTTCTGCAGTTCCAAAACATTTTGGGATTGCTGAGACAATTTGCAAAGAAGAAAAATATGTGATTGGTGTTTGGCAGCTGGGGACACAGACCCCCATTTCTGAAGGGGGCCTAATTGTTGCGACCTACTGTCCACCAAGGTCACCTATTAAACTGTGCAGATCCACTCTTCTGTACAGTTTTGAAGAGTCTTTATAGAATCACAACAGGCTTCTCTTCTTGGAGGGCTTATGAGGTTAGTGGTATAAGGTGCCATCTCCACTCCTGGAATAGGTCTCAGGTTTCAACTGCTACTCATGGGTCTTTCAACATGATTTATATCATCAAAACAAAATGTGGGCCCTTGATCAACTCTCATTATGAAGTTCAAGAAAGTGACACCGAAGCCTTAAAACAAACCCTTAGGATGGTTTCTTCAAAATGCAGGGCCCTATAGACTGTACGGGTTGAAGGTCCATGAAGCTAATCCTGAGTGCTCATTGTTTCTTTCTTCCTTATTATTTGTGCTAGATTCTATTTCCCTCAGCTAGGACCTCTTCTGGTCTTGAAGGATTACCTAGAAGTTGGAGCAGACTGTCCTCACTGATGGGTCTGAGTCTCAAGACACCCTCTGTGACACAGTTAGTGTATGAACACATTTTCCATCAGTATTGGTGAAGACAGTAATAAGAGAGGCCCGATAGGGTAACTTGCCATTCAGTCTATGCCTCTAGACTCTCCATGTGTTCAGAAGTCTTATTTCTTCCTGGAGATGAGTTCAACTACTCCTGTCACGTTACTGTCTTATTTTCTTTCCTGCTACTCACAGGACACAAAGAGACCCAGCTCTTGGCAACTTGAATATGTAGTTTTTTTTTGTGATGTTTTTTCCTGCTTAGATTTAATCATGAATATAACATTCAGACTTGTGATGGGTTATCGCAGGGTCCATCTGACTTGTTGACTTAGATAGAAGTCACCTTGTGATGAGTAGTTCTCACTCATGGGTCACTCATGGGGCAAGTGTTCCATTTCAACCAGGGTTTAGCAGCATGTCATCTGAGGTTTTTAAAAGTGCATAAGCGTTTGCTGCAGATAGTATGGCAGGTGCCACGGAAATGGAGTGAGCAGGCTGAATTTCCTAATAGGGCATATTCTCCCCTCACTGACACCTCTGACACAGCGGTTCTCAACCAAGATGATTTACCATTTAGAGACATTTGAGAATGTCTGGAGTCATCTTCACTGTCACAACTTGGGAGAGGGATACCACTCTGTGGTGGATAGAGACCAAGGATGTCACTAAGGACATGCCAGTGCTGTGCTCAGGGTACCCATCCACAACTGAGAGTTAGCCAGCCTACTCATGGTACTAAGGCTGAAAATCTCTGTTCTTATGCCCTATCCACTGCCAGCTTTTATGACCACAGTGCCACTTTCACTGTGAACATGTGATGTGGCAGAGGACTTTCTTCAATTGGTTGCTCACAAAACTGGCAGTCCCTGTGCCACTGGGTGGGGGTTAGGAGCAGTGTCCCAGGTTTGGGATTTGCTCCCTTCCTTGCCCTGAGAAACAACTGGGTGTCAAGAGTCTTTCCTGATGGTGAGAGTTGCATGAGACAGCAGTGACAGAACCTTTATTTATGGCCATCAGTTAGTTTTCTCTTAGAAAATTATAAAATGAAAAGAAGGTATCTTGCATTTTTCAATTCTGTATCAATGCTGCCTGATTTTATTTTATTTTTTAAAAAATTCTTTGTGGATTGGGTGGTGTGTTTATATTACTTTAAGTTGATTGGTTCCTTCATATGTTAAATATTTCTTATAAGGAGAGACATCTGATTAATCATACTGCAAAGAAAATCTTCCACAAAATCCACCAGGATGAAGAAAGAAGCCAAATACTGACGTAGACCCTCAGGTCTTGAGGAGAAATAAGCACTTGACTCCAGCATCAGGAGAGTGAGTCTTCGTGGGTCTCCCCTGGTGTCCTATTGGAGAGTAGTGAAGTCCCATAGTCAGTGGTGTGCCATCGAAGAGGACACATCGGACAAAAGAGAGGATTAGACTAGATTATTTCTCTTTGGAAGAATTTTGAGATTCAAGATCAGGAATGATTGTCAGTTGAAGACTATTTGAAGGGGAAAGAAGAGATCCACATCTTCCAGGACCAAGAGTCTGACTCCACGGACTTCACAGCAATCGACACGCATTGCTTAAATGCCCCAAGCTGAAGGTGAGGGTGAGGGGTTCTTAGACGGTAACACAGACTTTAATTAATACCCTAGTCCACTTCTCTTCCCATGATCATCCTCATCCTGTTGCTTGGTCCAAAAATCTATTATGAGTCATTAAAAAAAAATCCCGATATTACACTAGAATAAAACTCAAACCAAAGAAGATGAAAAGTGAGGCAGTCCAGGTAAACAATGGGGAGATGGAAACATTCTGTGGGGTTAGCCCACAGACCCCAAGGACTGGGGGCAATGCTGCTTTATAATTGGAGAAATGACAAACAACCTATTTATTCTCAAGACAAAAACAAGATCAGAGTACAGTCATGAAATTTCAAAAGTACTGTAGAACAAAGGAGGAAGATAGAACTTGAGAGCCCTGGCTTCCAAAATAAAGGGCAGTGGATAAGTGGTCAGAGCACCATGGGGGAAAACACTTGTGAATCCACAATAAGAGCATTGTGGGGACAGACTCACGGCAGACAGAGAGTGACCGTGAAGGAAATCCACTTTGTTCACCCAGAACAGGATATGAAGCAAGGGTGGAGAGCACAGCAGCTCTGGGCAAGAACAAGACTGAAGGAAACTCCCAAATGCTGACAAATGCAATCCAGTAAGCATCCAACCATGTAACGGAACTAAACTAACATTATTTATGTAATTATTTGGTTTACTTATAGCATTTGTTTTATATATCTATATGAGTACGATTATTTAGCTCTGGTTCTCTAAAACAAAGCATACAATATTTTCCATTAGCATCTTCTAGTTTGATTTCCGCAATCAGTATTCACTGGTAAGCCTCCTCTAAAGTCCTGAAACATTGGGAAGGAATATCTTTTGACATTAGAAGCATAATTGGGGTGAATAAAAAAACTCTTTGGACACACATTCCTCAAAGATTTGTAGATGCTTTCCCACTTTCAGTATGAAAAGCTATTTGAGAGAAATCCAAGGTCATACCAATATTTGTGTCAATCTTCAAATTCCTTATCATCCAACCAGGATTTCTCTGGTATCTTCTTGCAGACAGGCCTGCTTCCCACCAGTCACTGTAGGTCTTGTCCTGTGTGATAGGCCTGGTTTGGTTTTCTTTTTTAAGAGAGTTTTTTTTTTTTTTTTTTTTTTTTTTTTTTTTTTTTTTTTTTTTTTTGCACAGGTTGGCTTCAAATTGCTGGACTTAGGAGAACTCCTCCTCTCTCAGACTCCATAGTAGCTGGGAGTAGTTGGAACACACTAGACACAAATGTCTCTCCACTCACCATTACATCCTTCATGCCTCCATTTGGGCTTTATATGACTTTTTCAGATCCAAGTCTGTCTTTACATAGTAGGTAAGTGTGCCTTATGTGCTCATATTTAACAATGGGCTTGTGTACACACATATCCTATTTCCATTTCCTGTGTTCTTTGGTCCCATCTTCGAAATTTTTGTGATGGACAGCTACAACATTTGCAAAAGCACCATTACTCACCAGAAAATTTCTTTCCATAGAGGAATGGCAACACAAAACCACACATTGCCATTTTTTTCCTTCAGGGCATTGTTGCATCAAATACCAATTAAAGAGATCCACTATGATTTGAATAGGTTTGACCACTGCATGTCTAGTTGGGTCTCTGGGCCGTTTTTATGACTTTTAGCATCATGACCTTCTCTCTCTCTCTCTCTCTCTCTCTCTCTCTCTCTCTCTCTCTTTCTCTCACACACACACACACATACTCACACACATACACACATTTTCACATTTCTGTATAGAAAATTACAGTGGAGCAATTCTGAGAAAGCTGCAAAGGAGGAGGTGAATATATACTGTTTCCAGGCTGCTGAAGTGCTGGTGGACATCGTTACTGGTTTATCTTCTTGCTGATAAATTGAATTCAGTCATAGGGCAGATCATAAGGGTCTCTGATCCAGGCTAGTCAATCAACTGATTGCCTCAAAGAAATGCTTGTCATGCTGTTATTGTCATTGGTAGATGACCTATGATATGCTTACTCTATGAGTAATAATCAGATTTTAATCACAATAAGCCAATGATCAAGTAATTTTTGATCTCTGTAATTAACTTGAAATTTGAGCCAAAGCAAGAGGTGCTTGAAGAGAAAACAAGGAATTCTAGTTCTGACACTAATTAAAAAATGTGTTACTGGGGAATTTGTTTTATGTCTCCAGACTACAACATTTCCATCTATAAGGAGTCACTCTGTGAAGAATGAATAAGAAAATTTATGGAGACATTAGCAACATTACTTATCTTATACAAACTTAATGATCTATATTGATAAGCTTCTATGTGAAAGAATCAAAAGCAAGATAACTGTTTCCTTTAACCAGAGTAGCGTCATTGACGAGGAGGGGTAATACTTCCTCAGTCATGCAGTACCATTGCAAGAAGCAGAGCCTGCAGCAGAGTCCCCCCCCTTGAAAAGATGGCTGCCCCAGCTAGAACTGGACCAAGGTTCTCACTCTCTAAGGGACACTGTCTCTATCGGTCCTGCCCAAGTGATAGCTCCCAAACTGCCAACTTAGGACCTGATCAGAATTGTGGGATTCTAGTTATCTGTAAACTATAACCACAAGAGAAAGCTTCCAGAAGGATGTTGTATCCTCAAGACTATCTTCAGTTAAAAACTTACATATATACAAAGTGCTAACAACAGAAAATGTAGACAACATACCCAAAAAATTAATTCAAGAAGGAAAGTAAAGGCTGAAAGTGCTGCAGTCCGGCTGGGCCAAATAACTGGGAGGTGACAAGCAACTTGAGGGTTGAAGAGGGAACTGCTTTATTGCAGGGAAACTCAGCGGGAACTGAAGGTAGCGGGCACCCAAGGTAGCAGGAGCCGCTTTATTGCAGAACTGCAGAGGTATATATACCTAACTCATTACACATAGCTTGACTCAGTTAGCATCATCAAGATACAGCAGTCAGCCAATAAGGAATCCCCACCAACTTAATGGCTCGGTGGTGTTGCCTTATAAACCACTCCTCCTGGCAAACTGCCAGGCACCATCTTGACTTGTTTGCGGTCCCCAACATGAAAGTATCAGGGAAAATGGAAATATATATATTTTCAAAAATGAATACTGGAAACCAGTCCATAAAATGGAGCAGAATCTATAAAAGAAAGCTAGAACAATAAGATAGGAAATATAGGCAACAATAATAAAAAATTGAAATAAAAGTATGAATTATAACACTAAAATATCACTTCTTTTTCACTAATTTTTCCAAGTCTCATAAAAGCATTCACAGATCTTTGCACTTGACTAAGGTGTTTCATTAATATTTTATGCTCCTGGTAGGTGATATAGAGATCTGGATGCAAATTCTGGACTTTGCTTTCAACTCACATGAGTTTGCATAATTACCTAACCTTGACTATGTCAATTTTGTTATTTGCATATTGTTAACAAAAAAAAAACCAGTAACTCAGTGGGAAAACTGAAGATCAATCAGTGCATTTTACTTCATATTAACCCCATAATGTTTACTTCAGTGCTTAAAATTGACAAAGTTTAGCCCTGAAAAGGCCTCCCAAATTAGTTGCTTCGTGATATTTACTATTTTGATAAGGGATGAACATATTACTATTCTGTGTGGTTGTGTGTGTGTGTGTGTGTCTGTGTTCACCCAATGCAAAGACATATTTTGCTCATGAAACAATAATCAATAATACTGAGTTTAATATTCCTGAGCAACACCCTCCCCTGTCCACTGGATTCACAAGCATTCTCCATGACACAGCAACGTTACCAGTGCTAACACTTGTTCAACCATTGCAGGGCGTCCTTCTCAGGTGCCCCCTGGCTTTCCTGATGTGCTCTTGACTCCCAGCAGAAAGACTGGGGAACAGAGGTGCTACGTCATGTTGACCTGTCAATAAGAATCAGTAGGAATCACGTGGAACATTTATGAAATTCTTTCATAAGTGGGAATAGTCTGATTCTTTATATTCTTTCAGGGTGTATTTAGAATGTTATCTATTTCCTGGGTGTCAGAAATAGGGGGGAAAAGGGAAAAAAAAGCATGATTCCTGGAAGGGGTACCAGAGAGTCAAGGGAAGCTCCAAAATTTATAGAATATATACATGTAATATATTCTATAAGTACATTTATGGGATATATATGATATATTCTATAGAGAGAGAAAGACAAATTTCTCATTTTCAGTTAATTCTATAGTTCCTTATACAGAACTTTACAATATCTTTATGGAATAGTCTAGCTGTATCTTTCTGGATGATGTATCAATGTTTATCTGTTATAAATATTAATTTTTTATTATTTCCATATAAAATGAGTTTAATCTCTCTGCAACAGATTTGTGCATATGTCTATCAAAAGGCTGTTTTAGAATTGTTTGGATTTATGAATTGTGATTTGCATCTTGATGATATTTAAAATTATGACTAACAGGAAGGACATGTGAGAAACTATATACATATATATAAAATTATAATTTTAGAAGATACGCATGAAGATATTTATGTACATAAATATACTGTAACAAAGTACCCCATGCATACTGGGTGGCATTAAACAAGGGGAATTGATTGTCCCATAGTTCTGGAGGCTAGGGTTCTGACCTCAAGGTGTTGGCAATGCCATGCTCTCTCAAGGATCTAGTGGAAGTCCCTCTTTGCCTCTTCTAGCTGCTCATGTTGCCTGGAATTGCAGGCCACCCCTGGACTTATTGAAACAATACGCCAGTCATGACCCTTCTCCCTTGGTCTTCACAGCACTGTAACTATGCATATCTGTCTCTTTGCCTAAATGTCACCTTTTCATAATGACACCAATCATATTGGATTAGGACTCACCTTAACTTGACTTTCTTTGTGAATCCTCTATTTCCACAAAAGGTAGCACTTCTAGATCCTGGGGCTTAGGACTTCAAGTACATTTTTTGTCACATTTCAATGGCGTTAATGCATAGCCAGAAGGTAAAGATGTTATTCATAGAAACATAAAGTTAACTTTCGGTGTCAGTTTTGAAAAGTGATGTTAGATATTTATAAGGCTATGTCATAGTCCTGAATCTTTTACAAAACAACTAAAGCTTTATAATATAAAAATATGTTTTAACATTAATAAACAGGAATCTTTTCCATTCCCCTCCAAGAAAAGAATGCTCCTGGGAAGAGCTGTAATTTTCTTCCTTTTATAAATGAAATTAGTAGTCAAAAACCAATATAATTTTCATCTTCTGAACAAATTGAATGATTAAAGGAATTTTCAGATGGATGTACATCCTGAAAGCCTCATTCTTTTAAAAACAGGTACTAGCTTTACTCTCATCAGATATAACTTTAAAAGAGGAAAAGAGGAAGTGAACACAACATTTTTTTTTTTTCATCTTTGATATTTGATGTCCGGTTTAGCAAATCCAAATAAGCATACTTTGTAAGGAAGGGATGTTTCTTTGTGAAAATTTTCATCACATATGAAGATTGTTTCTTGTTAGGTGACATCAGCTATATATTTTTATATTTGCTTACAAACTACTTGGACGTGGGTATTCAGAAGACCACATCTGCTTGCCTAGCACCCTGAATCCCAAGGGAGGACTCCAGAAGGGACCAGTGTGGCCTCCTTCCTGTAGAAAGGATGGTGTTCCTAACAAATACCCATGACCACAGTCGCATCATGAGAGAAGCAGAGTACATGTTGGTGGAAGTTCTACAAAGCACCTGATGGATACTCCTCCAAATTGTTGAGGTTGTCTAAACACAGAAAGTCTGAGAGACTGTCCTGGTCAAGAGGAGGCTGAGGATCTGTTGCTTCCCTGGATGGGGTCCTGGAACGTGGACAGGGCAACAGTACAGCTCTCAGAACACCCCAATAAAGTGTGGCTAACAGTAATGTCAGTACTGACTGATTAGTTGTGGCAAATAGACCATACTAATGTAATTTGTTAATGATAGGGAAAACTAAATTTTGCATATTTTCTGTACAACTTTTCTATCAATATAAATGTAGACTAAGATTAAATTTATTTTTTAAAGGAAGGTGAAATTGACATTTGGCTAGATTGGTTGCCACATCTAATGAAGGGGTTAGTCTTTTGACTGCAGGAGTTAGCAATAATTATTAAAGGAAAATCAGGCTGCCACTAAAGAATGAGAATACAGATGCATTTATGAGATTTACCCTCTGGGAGACATCTTGGTATCCCCATATCCTGAGCAACAATCAATGGAAAACTACAGAAACAAAACAGTCCAGACTGGATCGCTAGTATATCAGAACCTTTAGAAGAGAAAGATGATTTGGGTCACCCCAGCAGACAAAAAGCCAGTCAATCAAGGTGCTTACAAACAATGAATGGAGACTGGAAGAGAAGAGCTGCTAATACAACTCCAATGTGACCAATTATGAAATGAGAAATGTAATGGTCATGAGCATTTTTTTCTTATTTTGGTCTGAATATATTTGCATATAATGCACAAATTTGCATTCATCTCTCATGACCTATCCTCTCCTATAAGCATGAATGATCTAAATGTGCTTCCTAGCATTTAGCCTAAGGCATCTTAGAGAAAACTGTGACTCAGCTAGAAGCAGAGTTTCCCTCACCCAAAGATAGGTAATGCCACGGCACATGCTCTGTGAATCAGAGTATTCTCATTTCTGCCAGAAGTGGTTGAGACACTGCAGGTACAAGCAGGATTTTCTTTATATGAAGATCAAGAATGGTGAAAAGAGATGAGCATGGATACCAATCACCAAGCTAGAGGCCTTCCTAAGTTTTCTTTCAGTTCCACAGTAGAAAAGCATTAACTTCTAAAATGAATGCCCTGTTTTATATCATTTATGGTTTTATATCATAAAGATACAAAGGAAAGTCATGGGGGTGGTAGAAATTATAGATTACTATTCATTTAGGGTTGATAGATGCCCCAACATGGGAAGCCAAGTTCTGTGATCTGAATGTTTATGTCCCTGACATTCCTATATTAGAATCTTGATAACTCTGTGATGATATTAAGGGATGGAGTAGAATAGCCATAATGAGTAGAATGCTTTTTAAAGAGGTCAGTCTGCATTTGAGAGAGGGCATAGATCCTTTATGCCCTCTGTCATGTGAAGAGACAGCAAAGAACACTACGAACCAGGAAATGAGCCCTCACCAGATACTGAGTCTGCTGGTGCCTTGACCTTGGACTTTCTAGCCTCCAGAACTGTAATAAATAAAATTCTATAGTTTATAAACCATCTGCTCTATGTATAGAGTTTTCCTATATCAACCCAAATGGACGAAGCCTCCATGTAGCAAACGTTAGGGCCAATAAATGAAAGGAAAATTTAGAGAAACGGGCGAGTACCTTCTTGATCACACCCTAACACCACTTGAAGAAGCAGAGGTCCATTGGTAAATCTGCATAAAATGTAGAGCTGCAGGCAGAGGGTGGAGATCAAGAGGGTGTCCCAGGAAGATCAGCAGCACCTAGGACAGACAGGGTGCCTCGTGAAGCATAGATCAGAGCACCAACACACTCCAAAGGGAAGCCAGGTCATCCCCAAACTGCCCAGTTACAAGAACAAGAAGCTGTAATCAATCACATCTGCACCCACAAACAAATGAGCAAGGATTATCAAATAAAAGTAGAAAAATCAAAGCTGACTAATTACTTGAAGAAAAACAGTAACCCAAAGGAGACGTCAACCTTAACCAACAGAATAATTAATTAACACAAGACTGCTCAGGAGAAGTCCCAAAGCACTTAAGAGATTTAAAACAAATGTTTTTAAAGATATTGGACAAGGCTTAATTCTCACAGGGAAGAGTGTTATAAAATAGAAACAAATAAACTGGTTGAAACTGAAAACATTTCCCAATGAATTGAGAATGAGAATAGCATTATATAGAGAATGGCCAACTGAACGAAGAGACCTAGGAAATCTACAAGTGAATGGTAGCTGGGATTTCAGTGAAATGTTCACCTGATCCGTCAAACGTGGGACGAAAGAGTGTTCCTGAGCTGCCAGGCCTGTCCCTCAGTGGTGCTGTGTCTCCTTGGGCTTAGAACAATGGAGTCGGCAGTAGACTGAGACCTCTGATACAGTGAACCACTTTCCTTCCTCTAGGTTGTTATGTCAGGTATTCTGTCACAGAGATGCAAAAGTGAATTAAAACAACAGCTGAGTAGGCTACAGGGCGGGGGGATAGACAGAGTAGGAGGAAGTAGATCACGGGGGTCCTACCCTGGAAAGATGTATCTTCTCCTTGGCTGCTTCTCTCTCTTTGCTTCACAGAAGCCAGGAACTGAGCAGCTGTTCTCCATCCTGATCCCCTTTCACCATGAGGATCCTGCCTTAGCCGCTCAACCACAGCCTGAACCTCTGAAACCATGAGCCCAAAGAAATCTTTCTTCCTCTAAGTAGATCTTGTCCGGTATTTTGTTCATAGGGACAAAAAGCTAACACAATGTCTCAGAAATCGTGGCCATGATTTTCAAGATCTGATATATAATTGAAGATATCTCGTGGTGGGAAAGAGCACAAATAGAACCCAGGGGTTCAGAGATGAGAGATTTCCCCGTAGGCGGCATCCTGTTTTCTCAGCTAGTGTAACAGCCATTGGCATAGTCAGAATGCAGGCTGCAAAGAGGGAATCCTGGCTCTAACACTTACTGGGCTTGTGACACTTATATGCCAAATTAGCATAATAATGGAATTTAATTTATAGGGTCATTTTGAGAATCAGACAATCAAAGCATCATGCTTAGCATTACATCTGGCTCAGTGAATGTCCAAAAACTGTTATTATGTTGATTAATCTTTGATTATATGCCAGAAGAAGAAAGAACTAATAAAAAATATAACTAAAAGATGGAGCCTGAAAAAATACTAAAATTTTAATAAGAGCTTATATAAAACAAACCACAGGTATGCATGTAGGAGGGTGGGCTGCAGGACAAAGAATCTCTGCATTGATGTGCAGGACAGGTAAGGGGGCATATTCAGTCGTAGAAAGATTTCACAAGATAAACACCTTTATTTGTAAATTCACTGCTTGTCATGTATTAAAAATACATAGATTAGTTTAAAATGCCCTCTGATGTGCCTGACAAATGATAATAATAGAGTTTTCAAAACAAACCCAGTTCTTGAAAAGTTTATATTTATTCTGAAAAAAAAAACAAAACAAAACATTTATCTTTCCATACAGTTTGGTGGAGAAAGTAGTGATTTAAATATTTTACTTAGAAAGGTGTTGCTGAATTGTTAAGAATTTTTTCTCACTAAAGGTAAACATAAGATGATCATGTTTCTTCCAGCTCTAGCAAATCCATTACTTTATTCAATTATTTCCTGTTTATCAGTCTGAATCTCTTTCTCTGCTTGCCCTTCTTCTCTGTTCACTTTTTAAAAAATATTGTTAATTTATTTTTATACACTTATTATGTATGTATGTATGTATATATGTATGTATATGTGGTGCTGAGGTTTGAACCCAGTGCCTCACACATGCTAGGCAAGCGCTCCACCACTGAGCTATCACAGCAATCCCTCTATTCACTCTTCCTTCTCCTCTATATACACACATTTGTTACTTAACCACTATAAGCTTTTTAAATATCCTGTACAGTACAGAGAACAATATTTTGAAATAAACAACAAAGCCTTTCTAATTCATTTCCCACCTTTATTTGAAGTATAAATGGACACTAGTGTGCACACTCACAGGAGTGCAAGAGAAATGGCTTGTTTTGCCAGCTTTGGGTGTGGTGAGTTGCTTTTACCTGTAATCACTCTGGAGGGTGAAAAATTATAACTCCTGTAAAAGTTGTTGACCCCTGGTGTGGTGCCTCCTTATAGAGTGTGTAGGTAGTAATCTTTGATGCATTGTTTATCCAAGTTTCTTATCCTTATTTCTATTGAATTGACTTTTTGTTCCTTATTATTTGGAAGCATTTAATTCTAGAGGCATTTTTTTCCAAATTTTTGTCCTACCTGTTGCTCACTTTCTCAACCTCTTAAAAGATATATATATTGTTGTTGTAGAGAAGTTCTGAATTTAAGTGGTTCAATTTACCAATATTTTCCTATGTAGGTTTAGAGTTATTGATTTCCTAAGAGAAAATTTTCTTTACCAAGCTCATTAGGTTATTCTACAAAGTTATTTGAAATGTATACATGCACACATGTATATATAACACATCTGCTTTAGAATTTTCTTTCTAGCCTGTAGATTATATGTATTTTTCTTGAATTTAAGATGTTTAATATTGACATGGTTTATTTCTTAAATGTTTTCTTGCGTCAAAGCCATCTGGACTTTAATTTTTTGTGATAAGAAGTTTAATTATATTGTACATTACTCATCTATTTTGTTCTTCTGTAAGATTTTCTTGGTCTAGTTCTATAGCATTTTTCATTTTCTATTGATGTGTGTTGTTCAAAACATATTCTATTAATTTGATGTCCATAAGATGTGTGCTGAAGTTGCTTATTCATTGTGGATATTATTTTTACTCTACATTTCTATCAACTTAACAGAAAATTTATAAAGTTGGTTAGTCTTTCAAAGATACAATATTTGTTTTTGTTAATGGGCATCTCTTTTACCTTTCTTTTTTAGTTTTTGTTAACTTTTATTATTTTCTCTTTTTTATATTTTCTGTGTGTAATTGGTGTAATTTATCCCTTAAATATTTGATAGAACTTATTTATTTATTTATTTATTGGTACTGGGGATTTAACTCAGGGGTCCTGGAACACTGAGTACATCCCCAGCCCTATTTTGTATTTTATTTAGAGACAGGGTCTCACTGAGTTGCTTAGTGCCTCGCTTTGGATGAGGCTGGCTTTGAACTTGAGATTCTCCTGCCTCCACCTCCCTAGCCACTGGGATGTGTCACTAAGCCCAGCAAATGTTTGATAGAATTCTTTAGTGAAATTATCTGAGCCTGGTGCTTTTAGGTTTGGAAATTTTTAAATTATCGGTGCAGTCCATTTAATAAATATAAGTTTATTCATATTATATATTTCTGTTTTTCCTGTGTGAGATTTGGCAATCTACATCTTTCAAGGAATTGGATCTATAAATATGTTAACAATAGAATTACATGCAATATTTCTTTATTATCCTTTTGATGCTCATGTGATCATAATTGATGACCTTATATTACTTTATTCATAAGTATTGATTTTTTTCAGGAATGGATACTGATTATTTATTCCAGGGGTGCTCTGTCACTGAGCCACATCCCAGCCCATTTTATTTTTTATTTTGAAACAGGGTCTCTCTAAGTTGCTAAATGACCTCAATAAGTTGCTGAGGTTGGCTTTGAATTTGTAATCCTCCTGCCTCATCCTTTTAAACCTCTGAGATTAAAGGGTGCACCACCGTGCTTGGCCATGATATATATATATATATATTTTACTCTCCTAAGTATTTGATTACTGTGTAAGATTGTTTGTATAGTACATTGATATTTTTCAAGAACCAGCTATTGGATTTGTTGATTTTATTTACTGATTTCCCATTTTCAATTTGATAGTTTTCTTTTCTTGATTATCTGTTTTCTTCTGCTTTGGGGGGTTTTACACTGTTTCTGCTTCTCTCTTCTTCTTCTTCTATTTGCACTTTTTCCTTTGGGAATTTTCTGAAGCAGAAGCTTGGTTGTTGATTTATCTTCTTTTTTAAGATATGCATTTAATTCCATAATTTTCTCTAAGCACTACATTTACTGCATCATATAAATATTTAAAAAATTGTGATTTGGTTTGCATTTAGTTCAATATATTTTTATAGTTACCCTGAGACAACTTCTTTTTTTCTGTGATTATTTAGAAGTTTGTTGTATACAAAGTATTTTTGAACTATCTTTTACTGATTTTTAGTTTCATTGCTTTGTATTCTGAGAATGTATTTGGCATCATTTCTATTGTTGAAAACATGTATATGTGTGTTTTATGTCTATCAACCCAGATAGACCACCTGGGTGAATATCAATGTGAGCTTGATAAGAAGGGGTCATCCACTGTTGTTGGATGAATCATCCTGTGAACGACAATCAGATCTGATTGATCGATGGTGCTGTTCAATTCAACTATGTCCTTGCTGATTTTTTTGTTTGCCAGATATTTTGATTATGGTTTAAGTCCCCAAGTATAATCATCACATTTTAAAAATGTCTCCTTGAGATTCTGTCATTTTTGTCTCCTGTACTGTGACATTCTGATGTTACATGCAGATATGTTAGGGCTCTTTATGTCTTCTTGCAGAAGTGACACTTCTATCATTCTGTAATGCCCCTCTTTAACCATCATTTTGTTAGTCAGCCCTTCATTGCTGTGACCAAAATACCTGGCAAGAACAACTTAGAGGAGAAAAGGTTTATTTTGGCTCCTGGTTTCAGAGGTCTTGGTCCCTGCATGGCTCTGGGTCTGAGGTGAAGCAGAACATGGTGGTACAAGGGCGTGGTGGAGGACAGCTGCTCAGCTCATGGCAGCTGGGGAGCAGAGAGAGGGAGAACCACAAGCCAGGTACAAAATACAAGCTGCAAAGACACACTCTCAGTGACCTAATTCTTCTAGCCACATCGTATCTGCCTGCCCTTACCACCCAGTGTGGGAATCCTTTCAAATGATCTATTCATCAATTAATTTTATCTACTTATGGGTCACAGTGCTCCCAATCCAATCATTTCACCTCTGAACATCCTGCATTGTCTCACACATGAGTTTGCAGGAGACATCTCTCCAATTCATGTCAATAGTTGTCCTTGCTCTGAAGTCAGCTTTGTATGAAATTCATTTAGCAGCCCAGCTTAATTTGATGAGTGATAGCCTGGCATACTTTCTCCAATTTTAATCTATCTGCCCCTTTGTATTTAATATTCTTTATAGACCTGATAGACTAAGATTTCGTTTTCATATCCACTTTGACATTCTGTGTTTTAATTGCTATTTTGGGGCCATTCATTTAACATGTGTTTTATTCAGATTTTTGCTGCTGTGACTAAAAGAACCCAACCAGAACAACTGTAGAGGAGAAAAGGTTTATTTGAGGGCTCATGGTTTCATAGATCTTAATCCATAGAAGGCAGGCTCCATTCCTTGGGGTTGGAGGTGAGGCTGAACACCATGGTGGGAGAGTGTGGCAGAGGGAAGCAGCTCACATCATGGTGATCAGGAAGCAGAGAGAGACTCCACTCTCCAGATACAAATATATACCCCATAGCCAAGCCCCCAATGAACTACTTACTCCAACCACACCCCACCTGTCTCCAGTTACCACTCAGTGAATCCGATTTGGGATTAATCCGCTGATTGGGTTAAGGCTCTCACAACCCAATCATTTCCCCTCCAAATCTGGTATTGTCTCAACCTGTGCTTTTGGGGGACACCTCACATCCAAGCCATAACAACATGATTCTTGATGTTATTGGGTTAATATCTCCATGTTTATAACTGTCTTATGTTCATTGACATGTTTAAAATTTCTCCATTTTTTGTACTTTTCTAGTTTTAAATCTCAAGAGTATTTCACATATTTCCCTTCTTGTCAAATTTTCAGTCCTACTTCTTTAAAAAATATCTTTTAGGAGTTACCCTAGTATTTTTTATATAAATTTACAACAAATCTAAGTCCATTTTTAAATAACACTGTATAACTTCATGTGTGGTGTAAATAGATTTTAACAGAATAGTTCCATTTCCTCTCTTGAGTCCCTCTTGTCATTCACTTATTTATCCATATATCAGTTAAAAATAAAAATGAAAATGCTTTATTTTTGAACCAATTTATTCTTTTTATGATGTTTACTGTATTTCTAAAATCCTTATTAAGTTATAACAAATTCAAAAAGTGTATATCAAGTGTACACACTTTAATGAGTTTGAATATATTCATAAGCCTATGATAATAACATCACCACAGTCAAGTAATTAAACATACGCTTCAACTCCCAACATTTCCTTGAGTTTTGTGTGTAGGTGGTTTGTGTGCGTGTGTGTGTGTGCGTGTGTGTGTGTGTGTGTGTGTGTGTGAAGAACCTCTAACATGAATCCTAACCTCTCTTAGCATGTTTTAAAGGCATAATACCTATTGCTAACTGTAAGTATTATGCTTAGAGCAGATCTATGGAACTTACTCATCTTTAAGGACTGATATTTTATGTCGAATGAGACACCATTCCTTATTTCCCCCACTCCCCCTTCCTGGAAACCACAGTTCTATTTTCGGTTTCCATGAATCTGGCTATTTAAGGTACTTCATGTAAATGGCTTCATACAGCATTTGTCCTTCTCTGACTACTTTATCACTGAGCATAATTACCTCTGGTCTATTCTTGTCATCAAAAAGCAGGATTTCCTTCTTTTAAAACACAATAGTATTACATTATATGTCAATGGCCTGTTTCTTTATCCAGCCAGTTGTGGATGGACACTTCTCAAGGAAGAACATACAAATGGCCACTAAGTAAATGAAAACATGGCCATGTCAGCAGTCCTTAGGGAAAAGCAAATTAAAACTAGGATGAGATGTCACTTTATATGATGGGATGCCTGTTATTAAAACAAAAAAAAGAAAGAAATTTGTTTAATTGACTCCTGGGCCTCTGAGAGCAAAATAGTTCAGGAAAGAGATAATAGGAGCTTGGACTCTGAAGATGGAATCAGGAAAACAGTCACAAAAAACATTTCAAATATTTACACAGAACCGCAAAGAGGATTTGGTATTAATTTTTGTTCATTCAATAATATTTGTTGAACTAGGAGAATGAGATAAGTTGGAATTGATAGATTAGATTTTTATGATGTTATATATAATTATATATATGTAGCATATATAAATACATTATATATATATATATATATATATATATATATATATATATATATATATATATATATTATCAGTATAAGTTGCTGCACTGTGTATTACTATACCGATTAAAATTTGTCTATTTTGGATAGTGCTTTAATGCAAAACAATAGAGGAGAGGAGGTTGTGATTGTCATGCAATATTAATTGGGATTCATAGTAGATGTTTAACCAATGCACGGGTTTTTTGGAGGAATCGCCTCAGGTGGATCAATGCAACAATGAAAGTGGGAAGACCCCTCAGAAGAAGAGCGATTCCTGGGTGAGGTGAGGAGAGGTTCTAAAGACCACAGTGGATGATGGGCCAGTAATTCTCTCCTCGCAGAGAGCTCTAGAAAATCAAGAAGTTTTCAGAGAAGTCTTTTCATTATCTTGTCAATGAAAGAAACTTTGCTTTAATAATTCTCCAATAACAAAACATGCCAGAACCATGACCCAAAGCTGGGAGAGACCTGGAGTCAATGATCAGGGATTGTAGCTGAAATCAGCTGACTTAGAGCATGGAGCCCTTGCTGTGGATTTCAGCCAGTTAGTTCTCTCTTGCCCTGTGAGGTCACCTGCCCTGATCTTCCCAATTTGACCCAAACCTGCCTCAGTGGCCCTGTGACAAGAAAAATATGTAGGAATGCTTGAAAATAGTGATTTTTCTCCTTGACCGAGAATCACTGTAAGTTACGTTAATTTACACTGTAAGTTACATTACATTATTACATAGCACTGCAAAGGCATTGTGCTAGCCTTATTGTATTTAAAAACCAAGATGTTCAAAATTATTTAAAAACAAAGATATTCAAAACATAAATATGGCTACGGTGCCTTGAGAAGCCCTGTTTGCCACATATTTATATCACCATTTGTAAACAACTCTGAAGGCAGGAAATATCCATTTAAAGAATATGATTTAGATCTTCTTTGGGAAGAATAAAAATAATCAGGAAAACTCCACCTATGATTTTTTTTTCTCATATGAAGCCATGAGGTATGTTGGAAGGAGGTTAGACTTCAAGGAGAAGTTGGTTCAACTTCCTGTGTGATTAACATGAGTATTGTGTAAACTCTTCAAGTTGCTTAATTTGTTTAATCTTTACATAGATGAGAATCAGCTTCTCATCTATATACCTCACCTTATTGCTCTGAGGATGAGGAAGTTGAGACAGAATATATGTCAGTAATAACAGTGATTGTCAATATACAAATAGAAGGTACTCAGTCATTTTAAGTCATGGTTATTTTTAAATATAAAGTGAAGTAATAATAAAACACTTTTGGCTAATATTTTATGATATTTTCCTTTGATAATATCTTGATATATCAAGATGTATTTACTGAAAATCCACATATTTTTAAGATTATTGATTGAGGATAGGAGTTAGCAAAGGATTGTGGAAGGGAGGCAAAATATAGTAGATTTACAAAAAGGATTTTTAGTAAGTTTATTTAATATAGATGATAGAATAAAATGATCCATTTTGTGTAAACAATGTCAAAGAATATCAAATATTAAATGTATAGTCAGTAAAGCCATTTTGTAAGTGAAACCAATTGTAAAAGCATATCTTTTAATCTCAATATGAACATTAGCAGTATTTCCTACAATCAAAAAACATGGACACAAGCTTTTTACAGCTGGATTTTATATGTATTAAAAAAGATAATGCTAGCCATCCACTATAAGAACAGGATCAGTATATCAATGTTTGCAGACTTTCGAAAGGACACTTAGTGATATATCAAAATGTTACAGCAAAAAAGAAGATACTTAGTTTTGAAAATTGTTCTGTGAAACTTTTCATCCATAAATATTAACAGAAAAACATGAATTGTATAAATATTATCATTGCTTTCAAAATCATAAAAAAGGAAATACTAATTGAATGAATAATCTGGGATTGCTCTTTCTTAGCTTTTTTGATTAAAATGTTATCCCACACCCAGTAGTAAATACCTGCTTCAATTACTGCTTGCTGGTCAATTCCAAATTTTACCCCAAAATGACTACTGGAAGGAATGATAAATCTTCAATGTGATTGTCATATATCACTGCTAGTGAGAAAAAAATATTCTTACAGATGCAGCTGCTTCTAGGCCTTATCTGTTGTCCCAAGGTAGAAATTACTGCACGGGGAAGTCTATGGGGATGGCTGCAGTGTCTCAAGATGGAAGTGGGTTAGACCTGGGCTCCCAGGTAGTGGTGGGGGTCAGACCCAAACTTACCTGGACCCTGGCTCCTGCACAGAGAGGCGAGGCTAGTATGGGCCAGGTCTGAGCTCCAGTGAGTGTCTACCGGTGGGCGGACACCCCAGCAGCAGGGACTTGGTACAGGAAAATGTGTGGCTGGTGCCTACTGACTCCCAGAGTATTTTGTGAGAAAAGCAAACACCTGGGGATTTCTGTTACACCATTTGGTCCTAAGCTTACTAATGCTGCCCTACCAATCTCTCCTGTCTCTGAGTTTGTCTGCTTCCTTCACATTTTGTAGTTGTTATTTGCTTGTCAAGTGTGCATTTCCACCAAACTGTCAATAAATAACATGGAGCAAGTCCTTTTCAGCATTGCTGATTGGATACACAGTTTCCATTTCAGCCCTTAGTTAATTTTATTTTTTTATTGGTTATTCAAAACATTACAAAGATTGCAGAATCACATCGGTTACACATCCACATTTTTACATAATACCATAATAGTAACTGTTGTATTCTGCTACCTTTCCTATCCTCTACTATCCCCCCTCCCCTCCCATCTTCTCTCTCTACCCCATCTACTGTAATTCATTTCTCTCCTTATTTTTTTCCCATTCCCCTCACAAACTCTTATATGTAATTTTGTATAACAATGAGGGTCTCCTTCCATTTCCATGCAATTTCCCTTTTCTCTCCCTTTCCCTCCCACTTCATGACTCTGCTTAATGTTAATCTTTTCCTCCTGCTCTTCCTCCCTGCTCTGTTCTTGGTTGCTCTCATTATATCAAAGAAGACATTTGGCATTTGTTTTTTAGGGATTGGCTAGCTTCACTTAGCATAATCTGCTCTAGTGCCATCCATTTCCCTGCAAATTCCATGATTTTGTCATTTCTTAGTACTGCGTAGTACTCCATTGTGTATAAATGCCACATTTTTTTTATCCATTCATCTATTGAGGGGCATCGGGGTTTGTTCCACAGTCTAGCTATTGTGAATTGTGCTGCTATGAACATCGATGTGGCAGTATCCCTGTAGTACGCTCTTTTGAGGTCTTCAGGGAATAGTCAGAGAAGGGCAATAGCTGGGTCAAATGGTGGTTCCATTCCCAGCTTTCCCAGGAATCTCCATATTGCTTTCCATATTGGCCTCACCATTTTGCAGTCCCACCAGCAATGTATAAGAGTACCCTTTTCCCCACATCCTCGCCAGCACTTGTTATTGTTCGACTTCATAATGGCTGCCAATCTTACTGGAGTGAGATGGTATCTTAGGGTGGTTTTGATTTGCATTTCTCTGACTGCTAGAGATGGTGAGCATTTTTTCATGTACTTGTTGATTGATTGTATGTCCTCCTCTGAGAAGTGTCTGTTCAGGTCTTTGGCCCATTTGTTGATTGGGTTATTTGTTTTCTTATTGTTTAATTTTTTGAGTTCTTTGTATACTCTGGATATTAGGGCTCTATCTGAAGTGTGAGGAGTAAAAATTTGTTCCCATGATGTAGGCTCCCTATTTACCTCTCTTATTGTTTCTCTTGCTGAGAAAAAACTTTTTAGTTTAAGTAAGTCCCATTTGTTGATTCTTGTTTTTAACTCTTGTGCTATGGGTGTCCTATTAAGGAATTTGGAGCCCGACCCCACAATATGTAGATCGGAGCCAAACTTTTCATCTATCAGACGCATAGTCTCTGATTTGATATCAAGGTCCTTGATCCATTTTGAGTTAACTTTTGTGCATGGCGAGAGGAGGGGATTCAGTTTCATTTTATTGCATATGGATTTCCAGTTTTCCCAGCACCATTTGTTGAAGATGCTATCCTTCCTCCATTGCATGCTTTTAGCCCCTTTATCGAATATAAGATAGTTGTAATTTTGTGGATTGGTTTCTGTGTCCTCTATTCTATACCATTGGTCCACCCGCCTGTTTTGGTACCAGTACCATGCTGTTTTTGTTACTATTGCTTTGTAGTACAGTTTGAAATCTGGTATCGCTACACCTCCTGATTCACACTTCCTGCTTAGAATTGCTTTTGCTATTCTGGGTCTTTTATTTTTCCATATGAATTTCATGATTGCTTTATCTATTTCTACAAGAAATGCCGTTGGGATTTTGATTGGCATTGCATTGAACCTATAGAGAACTTTTGGTAATATTGCCATTTTGATGATGTTAGTTCTGCCTATCCATGAACAGGGTATATTTTTCCATCTTCTGAGATCTTCTTCTATTTCTCTCTTTAGGGTTCTGTAGTTTTCATTGTATAAATCTTTCACCTCTTTTGTTAGGTTGATTCCCAAGTATTTTATTTTTTTTGAGGATATTGTGAATGGGGTAGATGTCCTCATTTCCAGTTCAGAAGATTTGTCGCTGATATACAGGAATGCCTTTGATTTATGCGTGTTGATTTTATATCCAGTCACTTTGCTGAATTCATTTATTAGCTCTATTAGTTTCTTTGTAGACCCTTTTGTGTCTTCTAGGTATAGGATCATATCATCTGCAAATAGTGATAATTTAAGTTCTTCTTTTCCTATTTTTATGCCTTTAATTTCTTTCATCTGTCTAATTGCTCTGGCCAGTGTTTCGAGAACTATATTGAATAGAAGTGGTGAGAGAGGGCATCCCTGTCTTGTTCCAGATTTTAGAGGGAATGCCTTCAGTTTTTTTCCATTTAGAATGATGCTAGCCTGAGGCTTAGCATATATAGCTTTTATAATTTTGAGGTAAGTTCCTGTTATCCCTAGTTTTTCTAATGTTTTGAACATAAAGGGATGCTGTACTTTGTCGAATGCTTTTTCTGTGTCCACCGAGATGATCATATGGTTCTTATCTTTAAGTCTATTGATGTGGTGAATAACGTTTATTGATTTCCGTATATTGAACCAGCCTTGCATCCCAGGGATGAATCCTACTTGATCATGGTGCACAATCTTTTTGATATGTTTTTGTATATGATTTGCCAGAATTTTATTGAGGATTTTTGCATCTAAATTCATTAGGGATATTGGTCTGTAGTTTTCTTTCTTTGAGGTGTCCTTCTCTGGTTTGGGAATCAGGGTGATATTGGCCTCATAGAATGAATTTGGGAGTTCTCCCTCTTTTTCTATCTCCTGAAATAGATTATGGAGTATTGGTATTAGTTCCTCTTTAAATGTTTTGTAAAACTCTGCTGTATATCCATCCGGTCCTGGGCTTTTCTTGGTTGGTAGTCTTTTGATGGCTTCTTCTATTTCCTCCCTTGATATTGATCTGTTTAGGTTGTTTATATCTTCCTGATTCAATCTGGGTAGTTCATATGTCTCAAGGAATTTATCTATGCCTTCACTATCTTCTATTTTATTAGAGTATAGGGTTTCAAAATAATTTCTAATTATCGTCTGTATTTCTGAATTGTCTGTTGTGATGTTGCCTTTTTCATCCCGTAAGCTAGTAATTTGGGTTCTCTCTCTTCTTCTCTTTGTTAGTGTGGCTAGTGGTCTATCAATCTTATTTATTTTTTCAAAGAACTAACTTTTAGTTTTGTCAATTTTTTCGATTGTTTCTTTTGTTTTGATTTCATTGATTTCTGCTCTAATTTTAATTATTTCTTGCCTTCTACTGTATTTGCTGCTGATTTGTTCTTCCTTTTCTAAGGCTTTGAGGTGTAGTATGAGGTCATTTATTTGTTGGCTTTTCCTTCTTTTAAGGAATGAACTCCATGAAATGAATTTTCCTCTTAGTACTGCTTTCATAGTGTCCCAAAGATTTCGATATGTTGTTTCTGAGTTTTCGTTTACCTCTAAGAATTTTTTAATTTCCTCTTTGATGTCTTCTGTAACCCTTTGTTCATTCAGTAGCATATTGTTTAATCTCCATGTGATGTAGGGTTTTTCCTTTCTCATTTTATTATTGATTTCCAATTTCATTCCATTATGATCAGATAAAATGCATGGTAGTATCTCAACTCCTTTGTAATTGCTAAGCTTTGCCCTGTGACATAATATATGATCTATTTTTGAGAAGGATCCATGTGCTGCTGAGAAGAAAGTGTATCCGCTTGATGTTGGGTGGTATATTCTGTATATATCAATTAAGTCTAAGTTATTTATTGTATTATTGAGCTCTATGGTTTCCTTATTCAATTTTTGTTTGGAAGATCTGTCCATTGGTGAGAGAGGTGTATTAAAATCTCCCATGATTATTGTGTTGTGGTCTATTAGACTCTTGAACTTGAGAAGAGTTTGTTTGATGAACGTAGCTGCACCATTGTTTGGGGCATATATATTAATGATCGTCAAGTCTTGTTGGTGTATGGTTCCCTTGAGCAGTATGTATTGTCCTTGTTTATCCCTTTTGATTAACTTTGGCTTGAAGTCTATTTTATTTGATACAAGTATGGACACCCCTGCTTGCTTCCGGGGTCCGTATGAGTGATATGATTTTTCCCAACCTTTCACCTTCAGTCTGTGTATGTCTTTTCCTATCAGATGAGTCTCCTGTAGGCAGCATATTGTTGGATCTTTTTTTTTAATCCATTCTACTAGCCTATGTCTTTTGATTGGTGCATTTAAGCCATTAACATTTAGGGTTACTATTGAGATATGGTTTGTATTTCCAGCCATATTTGGTTATGTATGATACTTAACATGATTAGTTTTTCCTCTATGCTTAGTTTTTCCTTTATTGTACTACCTCCCATTGTTGGTTTTCATTGTTATTTTTCATTTCCTCTTCCTGTAATGTTTTGCCAAGGATGTTTTGAAGAGCTGGTTTTCTAGCTGCAAATTCTTTTAACTTTTGCTTATCGTGGAAGATTTTTATTTCATCTTCAATCCTGAAGCTTAATTTCACTGGATACATGATTCTTGGTTGGAACCCTTTTTCTTTCAGCGTTTGAAATATGTTGTTCCAGGATCTTCTAGCTTTCAGAGTCTGTGTTGAAAGATCAGCAGTTATCCTGATTGGTTTACCCTTAAATGTAATCTGCTTCCTCTCTCTTGTGGCTTTTAAGATTCTCTCCTTATTCTGTATGTTGGGCATCTTCATTATCATATGTCTTGGTGTGGATCTCTTATGATTTTGTATATTCGGTGTCCTGTAGGCTTCTAGTATTTGGATTTCTTTTTCATTCTTTAAGTCTGGGAAGTTTTCTAGTATTATTTCATTGAATAGATTACTCATTCCCTTGGTTTGGACCTCTGTACCCTCTTGTATCCCAATAACTCTTAGGTTTGGTTTCTTGATGTTATCCCATAATTCTTGGATGTTCTGCTCAGGATTTCTTAACATTCTCGCTGAGCTGTCTATGTTCTTTTCAAGTTGAAAAACTTTGTCTTCGTTGTCTGAAGTTCTATCTTCCAAGTGTTCTACTCTGCTGGTAATACTCTCATTTGAGTTTTTAATTTGGTTTATTGTTTCCTGCATTTCCAGGATTTCTGTTTGTTTGTTTTTTATATCCTCTATCTCCCTATAGAGTTGATCTTTTGCTTCTTGGATTTGTTTATGTAATTCATTGTCAAAGTGATTTTTCATTGTCTGAATTTGATGAATAATGTCTTCCTTGAGACTCCAGATCATCTGAAGCATGTATATCCTGAACTCTTTGTCTGACATTCCATCAGCTGCAGATATTACCTCATCTAATGTTGAATTGACCTGTATTGTTTGTGGTCCTTTCTTTCCTTGTCTTTTCATACTGCTCATGATTCTTTCTAGCTTTTTGAAACTGTTGAGCTAATGTTTTTCCCCTTATATATTTGTATTGTTCTTGAATAGCTCCAATATCCCTCTTTTTCGGAGAAAGACAACGTTAACAGATCCCAATATCAACAGTACATTATCTAAGGACAAGTTTTCATTATTAATACATTTATAGTTAGATTCTAAGACTATAGATATTGGATTTAATTATTACTTAAGAATATATTCCTTAGTTTCATAAAAGGCGTACCATATCTGGTGGCATATAGAAAACTTAATTTCAGACGAAGGATGTTATACTTAAAGAGAAAGGAGTGAGGGAATGAGGTTAAACTAACTTAGCACCTTTGGAGAACTCTAACCACTCGACTGGTAATTTATGGAAGAATGTATAGACTCAACCTCCTATTTAGATAGTTACCCTATGTATAGATAGCAAAAGTTAGGAGATTGAAAGTGGTATAGAGAGAATATGAATTAAAAAAAAAGAAAAGAAAAGAAATAACAAGGAAGAAAAGAGAAATAAGAGAAGGGAAAGGGAAGTAAGATAGAAATACAGAAAAAACAATGGGGGGGTGGGGTGGGGTATATGCAATTCCTCTATATTATATTACTTTGGTAATTCAGTTGTTCATGCTCAGTTCTTGGTTTCACATATGCTGAAGTTGTGGAAGAGAGAGAAGAAAAGAGAAAGAGAGGAAAAAAAAAAGTCTCTCAGAACACTGTTTTCCTTGCTTCCAGTAGGTGGCATTGTCTATTCCTAGTTTGAGCCTCTGTATTCAGGGTGGTGGGTATAGCCAGTGTGAAGGGAAATGAGCTTCCACCTGTATCTTCCCTACTCTAGTCTCTGAGGTAGAAACCAGGTGCCTCTACAGTTGTTGTTTTGTGTTGATAGCTACAATCCCCAAAAGCTTGTGGGAAATATTTTGAGTTATCGCAGCTAAGGGTGGGGGAGTTGGAAACCGGGTACCTGGATCAGCCGCAACTGTGCTGGTAGCCACACCCACTTTGATGGGTTTTAAGGGTTGATGGGCTTCCTGGAGACTAGCGCTCGGGGCGGGACCGGACTTCCTCCTCCGGTCTGTCTGAGCGGCCGGCGCCTTCCCGCTCCGGTCTGGCTGGGCGGCTGTCGCGGCCTCCCGCTCTGGTCAGCCCTTAGTTAATAGTAGACTTGTAATATGTATTTGTCAATTTATAGATGGGTGTGAATGGAAGAATAATTCAGAGTAAGTTTTTTAAAAAAACATTCTTTATGAAACTTTCATATAAAACCCCAGGAGTAACCAAAGAAGATTTAATTTTGATGCAGTTGATTAGACTGGGAATAGCTAGCTGCATCTGGGCATCAGAAGTTATCCAAACTATTCCAAAATGAAACCCAAATTGAAAATGACTATCATAAAAGTTTCTCAGGAAAACACAATTATTCATCAAAGCTGATAAGGTGTTTCCTATGGAAGTATTTTTAGATCTACCTGGAGTCAATAATGAGCTATTTTGGCTACTGAATTGACCCTATGCACATAGTAACAGGATTGAAGGGAAAAAAAAATGATTAATCCACAGAGAGATAATGTCACACCTCTGAGCTCTCTTTTATAGACAGTAAAGTCAGACATGAAAAAATAAGGCCTGGGAACAGCTCAGAGTAATAACTGAAGCCACAAGATTCACAGCTCAGCAAGGTCTAGGGTATGCTATTGGTGTGGCCTTGACAAGGACATGTTGGCCATGTTTCTTCTCCAATCACCTCGACAACCACTGTACCTCTGCTGGACAACATTCAGGTATTATCAGTAACGGCACACTGAGGGCTTCTGGGGTTAGAAACTTTGAAAAAACAACAAGCCGTTTAAGACAAGTATCACACAATAGAATGTAACGTACAAACTGCTAAACAGAATAAGCGAGCACACATGAATGGTGAATGCAGGACCATATTCAATAGGTCCCCAGGTCTGAGGGGATTTGATAGAACAAAGAGCAGGTCGCTATAGAAATAGTTTCTCACCTGGTCCTCATTGAACTTGCCTGTCCTTCCACATTCAGTCAAATGTAACCAATATTTCTCTGACCCCAAATCTAGAGTCCTGTCCACAATAATCTGGACAAAAATCAATATATCAGCACTTTGAATTAATTGAAGCTCTGTGCTAATGGTCCAGAGCACCTTTTTCCCCGTGGAATTATTCTGTGTAATGTCTGTGCTCAAGAATGTGACTGCCTTCCAATGCACCTTCTACAAAATTCTTAATATGACTAGTTGGAATGTTTTCTTTTTTTACATCTCTGCTGTACTTTAATAGAAGTAGTTGAAATATATCTCTGTCTTTTTTAGAGAAGAGAACCCCCTCTTGCTTGTCAGATAGCACTAAAAGGTCTGCCGTGCTGTGCAGAACTCAGTGGTCACGTTCCTCTCTAGGCAGCACTACTGGGTCCTCTGCAATGAAAACCTGAAGCTCGACTTGAGTTCTCATTGCTATTCCTTAGTATACACGCCATACAAGCAACTTATGCATGAGGGCATTACATCCCAGATATCTTATGAGATATCTTATGTTGGTGGTATTCCACGTAGTTGCTGGATTGAATTAGGTCAGCTATCATCAAATCTTTTATGTTAAAAAAAAACTTTATATATATGATTATACAAAAGTCAATCAAAAAGTTGTAATTTTATTTCTTATCTTCTCAAATGGAATAAGTAGTCTTTCTTTATATAAGAGGGTAAATTAAAAAACAGAAGAAGTTGAAGATAGGCATGCAGGTTTTATGCAACATGGTTTTATAGTGACTCATGAAATAGGAGTACTAGGTGGTCTAAAGCATATTTCTACCAAAGAAAGCAGTGGAGCCATCTCTATAGATGTAAACACCAGGATTCAGACGGAGTGCACCCTACTAGATGTCTGTATTATCTATTTAACCAATCATTACCTCATTGCTATAGTTTGGATGTTGAATGTCTCCCAATGGCCCATGGGTTGAAGACGTGGTGTCCCCATGGTAATGTTTTGGGGAGGTGTGATCTTTATAGGGGATGGGGCATTGGGACGAGCCCTTGAAAAGGACCCTTGTCTCTTTTTTCACTTTCTGGCCAATGTGAGATGACGAGGTTCCCTTTTGCCTCATGCACTCACCATGATGTGTGACACTACCACCGGCCCCAAAGCTATAGAGCCAACTAACCATGATCTAGACTGTTGATACCCAGAGTCCAAATAAATGTTTTCTCCTTAAAACTTGATAATGTCAGAAATTTTATTTTATTAACAGAAAGCTAACTGATAAACTCATAGAAAGAAATTTTTGAATGTTAATTTTTTTTGAGAGAGAGAAAGAATTTTTTAATATTTATTTTTTAGTTTTTGGTGGACACAACATCTTTATTTTATTTTTATGTGGTGCTGAGGATCGAACCCAGCGCCCTGCGCATGCCAGGCAAGCGCGCTACCGCTTGAGCCACATCCCCAGCCCTAATGTTAAAACTTTATTGATTAATTAATGTTTGGTCCTGGTGATTGAACCCTGGGGCACTTTACCATTGAAATACACTTCCAATCCTTTTTACTTTTTATTTAGAAATAGGGTCTCAACAAGTTTCTGAGAGTCTAGCTAAATTGCTGAGGCTGTTCTAGAAGTTGGGATCCTCCTGCCTCAGCCTCCGGAGTCCCTGGAATTACAAACATGCACTGCTATGCCCAGTAAGACATTTAGTCAACTTAAAAAAAAATTTACATAAGTCAAGATCATTGTACTGTCATGTGTAACTAATATAAAAATACATAAGAATTTAATACTTTAATTAAAATTATGTTATATATTTGTATTTATAACTTAATTTGAATTGTAACTTAATTCATGTAAATTAGTGTAAATTCCATGAGACTTTTGAGTCCCTGATGAATCAAGTTGGGACACTGTACTCGTAGATATTAAGGGAAAAGTATATCAACACAATTAGTGAGAGCCCCTTATCAAACATACCATTGCTTTTGTGTATACAGAAACTTCAATTTTCAATTGAATGAACAGGTAGAACATATGTAATTTCACACATATATAGAAAGATCTATACACAGAAGAGAAACATGAAATTATGGGCAGTGTATGTATGTACCTATCAGGCTAAGTAAAAATATTTGACATGCTGAGTTTGATGGTCAGAAGCCTAAGGAAATGCAAGGGTCTGCAATAGCAAGATTATATTTTATAATTTCTCCTCAGGCAACCAAATACATAATGAAAGCAGGCAATTAGAACTTGACTGTATGCCTTGGTGCTACTAGTATAGGCAGTAGGTTACAGCTGTAACATCAGCTCTTGGTAAACCTTTCATTTTTAGCACTATGACATCTCATTATATAGATTTTGAAAATCTGTAAAATTTTTCTGAGTTTTCAAAACTGAAGGATTTGCAAAGGTCCTCACCTCTCAGTGTATCTAATTAGCTCTTCTTTTAGGTGAAGAATGACAAGGTTCTTTCAGGATTCAAAACTAAAATTAGAAACTTAATTTCAAATGATATCACAACCTATTCTGATGGCACTTTGCTTTTCAATATAAAATGACATGCTAGAGAATCTGTAGGCAAATTATCACAATCAATCATAGGGACCTGCCAATGTTTTAGCTTTTCACAAACATTGTCATTGCAGGCTGTTGAGGTTACAGCAGCTAGCTCTGGATTTTCTTTTTCATATAAGTATGAAAAAAATGATTAGAAAATTAAATACTATAGAAAAGTAGTTTTAGTTTGTTTCTTTAATATATAAATAATACTATGTATCTAATAGTAAATTTTCATTTGATTACAGTATTTTACCTTAATGATTCTGAAATGTGTTTCAAAATATATATAATAAATATGTATTATATATATATATATATATATATATATATATATATATATATATATATACACACACACACACACACACACACATATATATATATATTCTATCTATCACTATACCTGAGTATTCTACTAATAGAATGATGGCTCCAGAATAAACCCCTTCTCAGATTATGCTTTGGAATACATTCTGTTCTGGATTCCATACAAATCGTGGCCATGTACCTAGTAGCATTAATTCATGACCAGCAAAATGTCATCAGCACAATTTTAGTTTCTTGTAATTTTACTAAAAATGTTCCTTGGGCATACATATACTGCAAATCCTTTTCTGCTCTAAAGCTCTCACTTAATTAGGCATCCTGCATTTTATTTGCCAAATCTGATAATTTTACTAATAGTAGAGAAAGATGAAAACTACCTAGAAATTTACAGATGGAATGTTTTTATATAGAAAATAATTATATAGCACTTAATACTTTCCAGGTACATTCTGAAGGTGTTGAAAATTTTTCTTGTGAATCTCTTGCATGTTTAACCTTAATTTGATGTCTGAGTTTCATATGATCTGAATTAACACAGTCCCAATCCATCCACTTGGTCTAGAATGTTGCTGGTGATGGATCTGATATCAGTGGTCCATCTTATCTATTAATTGAATACGGCTCCATATCCAGGTCATGGAACCCCTGGGCAGTCCTGGCTTGGAGGCTAGTGGTGTTTCCTGTCCTTTTTCCCAGTGATAATTACCTGGGAATTAAACTGAAATTAGCCCAGCACATTTCCACTTGATTCAGGCAGTCTACTGGGATTTATATTTTATTCATCATTTGCTTCAAGACTCATGTCATAAGACTGTATGCATGTCATTACTATCAATCATCCTGGATGTAGAATAAAGAAGGAAGGAGCCCCACACCTGGGAAAGGCAAACAGCCATCCAACTTCCTTCTCTGCTTGGCTCTCCACAGACTTCCAACGCTAGGGGGCAGCATGGCGGTGCCATTTACTCCTACACAGGTTTGAAACAATTCAAGGGAAGAGATGTCACCAGCAGATGGCCAAGAGAGGCATATTGATGAACTGCAGTTTAATTATTATTTGATGCTTATTACCTGGTGTTGCAAGGTTAAAAAAAATGACAAGATTAAAAGTACTTTTCTGAGTGGCTCTATTATTTGTAATTATAGACTTTCAATTCATTAATTAAAATATTTTATTAATTGATTTAAAAAAGGAAATTTTCTTTAATAGGTAAATAAGAATTTGCATAAGCTGGTGTTTGTTTCCAATAAATCCTTTTATCTAGAGTATTCCAGTTATATACATTTTGAAAAGGGCAAAATTATTGCCACAAGAACACAATTATTTTCTGGGGTGCATGGATGGAAGAGATTTTGGCATAATGAAACTACATTGTACCCTGATTTTGCTAATGAATACGCAACCATAGTTTGTCAAAAGCTATAGAACATACTGTAGGAAGAGTAATTTTACTCTATACATGTTAAAAATAAATAAGTAGATACATACAAGCATTTATTGCCTAGACACTAACATTTTTTAATATTTATTCAAATATTGTTATTAAATCATTGAAAGAATTACTGACAATTGAATTACCATTTCTTAGTAGCTATCTATGTAAAAAAATGTAGAATTTCATGCCTAAGAAACCAGATATAATTGAAAACATGAAAAGGAGTTTGAAATAAATCATTACTTGCATAAAAGGAGATTTTTAAAAATAAAGACAGGCAAACTTGGAAATAATTATAGCAAAATTCAGAATGAAAATCCTAGAAAAAAGATATAAATTTTAAGGAAGAAATAACTGTTTACTACTTAGTGTACTCATTTTTGTGTGTTAAATAATAAGTACTAAGTTACTGGAATTTTTTGAATAATTAAATTATGCTTTCTGGGTAACACAGTGCCTAACAATTATTTAAAAGGTAATTTTACTTGACCAGCTTGTGAACATGGTCAGACATCTTTGCAAATCCATGTCATAGGCATGACCTCACATGTAGATAGGTGTAATTAAATTCAAGGTAATTCTTTCTGGATATATGGTCAGTTATAAAAGCATAAATGATGTTTAATAATCTTGCAATGACACATAGAAGACTTAAATAAGATACCTCATGCTTCAAAATTAAGATAGAATAATATGAAAGGAATTTTGAATGAGTTTAAATATTATTTATGCATTAAAATATTATTAAAGTAAAGCAGACAAATTGAAAAATAGTCATTTGAGAATGCTGGCTATGGAAATTTAATATTTGAAATAAATGCAATGTGCTATTTGGATTAAATAATGGAGGATAAAATGTTAAATAGCACAGTGAATTAGAAGACAAATGTCTTCTAATGAAGAAATAGCTCACTGAAACACTAAAATGTAAAAAGAAAAATCATGAGGGAGTTTGAGTAAATTCTAAGTTAGAAAAATTACAAAATGTTGTCCAAAAGTACTGATTGAGAGACTATGGGTATCAGTCCTGGGGACTGGGGATGACTTACTCCATGTCTCCTGGTTCCAAGATCCTGGTAAGACTTGCTGTCATTGACTTGCGTTCACTCACCAACTGAGAAAAGGTGAGTGCTTTTATTTCCAACTATGATGGACTGAGGATTCTGTATCACAAACAGCTCCATCCAGCTAGGGACAAGAGGCAAACGTTTTCAGAAAGCACAAGAGCAGACTCCCATGTTACCTTGGGCTGAGCATCTGTGCTCCTGGAATGCACAAAGAGTGGGCCCTCAAATCCAGCTTGAAATTGCTCCTTTGGACACTTGAGAATTCTGAAGCATCAAAAGAATGACCGAGAATCAGAGCAGAGAGCTATCGAGTGCCATGTATGTGGCAAGGAATATCTGAGGTCAGGGCAAGCAAAAAGGGAGGTCACTGCTAACCATGCCAGACCTCCAGCTGAAGTGACATCGGTTTATCTGTGAGAGAAGTGAAAAACAGAAGCAGAACAACCCGACAAAGGAATCCTACCTCTCACTGAACTCAGTGTCTGACCTAGTTAGAGTAACCTGTTACCACACTAATCACCTGCCAGAAGAAGAATCCTTCATCTTTAGAGAAAGATAGTTTCTGTAAATTGCTACACCTTCATTTTCTAAATAGTATGTTTCATGTAAAGATATTTGTAGAGTCATAGTCTGTTGAAAGAAATCCAACACATTGACCATATATACTTCTTACTCAGTTTCCTTGAAGGTGACATCCTACAAACACATAGCACAGTATCACAACTGGAGCATTTCTGTCACCACAAGATTGCACCTGTGCCCTGTATTATCTACAAACATGTCCATCTTGATGCTACCTGCAAATTAACCCAGCTGCCACTAACCCATCTTCTATTTCTGTAATTTTGTCCTTCTAAGAATGTTATAGAAATGGAATCAACTGTAGATACCTTTTGAAATTGACTTATTTTTTCCTGGTATAATAATGTGGAAATTTGTTTTTTTGTTTTTTATTCCTTAGTATTATTCCATGCTATGGATGTACCAGAATTTATATATCACATTGAAGTATATCTATACTGCTCCCAGAATTTGAATAATATGGATAGGGCTGCTGTAACATTCATGTACAGCATTTTGTCTGAACCTAACTTAATTTCTCTTGTATAAAATGCCAAGGAGTATATCTAATCGCTGGTTTATATAGTCTTTAGATGTTGAGTTAGTTAAAAAACCTGCCAAACTATTTTCCAAAGGGGCTGTAACATTTTATATTCCCATAAGGAGCATATAGTGATCCAATTTTTCACTTCCTTGCCAGTATTTGATGTTATCACTTTTTAAACTATAGCCAAATTCATATGTGTGTGGAGATATTGCATTGTGATTTTAATTTACATTTCCCTAATGGCTAATAATATCCAGTATTTACTCATGTGCTTATTTTCCATCTGCATATCCTATCTTGTAAAATATATGTGCATATCAGATCTCTTGTAGTTTACTTTTTATTTTTAATTTTTTTTGGACAGGAAAATGAAGCAAACAAATAACCAAATGTGGGAAGCTGCAAAATGTTTCAGTGTAACTGGCATACCAAAAGAGGAAATAGGAAAGAGTGTTTCAAATAGAAACAATATTTTAAAAGGTAATAATGTTATATTCCAAAACTGAAAAAAAAAATCTGTGTCAGGCTATGTTTAGAGAAAACCCTATGTAACTCATGCAAACAAATCCATAGATAGACACATTTAGATTATGAAAATCTAAGGCAAAAAAAAACAAAACAAACTAATCCTTCTAAGAGAAAAGGTGGGATGGAACTTTTCAAAAGTGATTAAAACCAGAACAGCATAAAATATTAATAAAATTTTAGAATAATTTAATAAATACATATGATATAATATAATAAATAAATTAAAAATCCTAAACTAAAATTCAAACATAAAAATAATTTGAACTGATTAAAAATTGAAGGTAATTATTCTGTAAAATAACTAGACCATGGTGTTTATAAAAATAGACTATTTCATTAAAAGAGTAAAAGAATGAGAACTAAACCTGATATGCAGTCCTGTTCTAAATACTTCAGAAGAGCCAGTTTTAAAGTTCACCAAGAAGTGATAGTAGGCACAAATATACACAAATCCACAGAAGGCGAAAGATATAAAGCAAAATTTAACAGATCTCAACCAGACACATACATAAGGGGATATCCTAAGACATGTCCTTCAGAAAATATTTGTAATACTAAATAAAAAAGCTGTGAGGTTAAAAATTATTTGAATACCATTAAAATAAACAATCAAACTAATCTAAACTATCTAACAATCTAAACTACCTATCTAAACTATCTAACTAGTCAGGAAGGAGCCCTCTGGCTATGCCTCCTGGTGGTGGTGGGGGTGTTCTAAATTGGAAAGTCTGGGATCTAAACTGCCCACGTGCCTCCACATTGGGGACTCTATCTGCCTGCAGGAGCTCACCCTGTTTCCCTCCTTTATGCTGCAGGTTGGCTGGGTGAGACCCCAGTACACATGCACCACTGTGAGTAACAGGACTGGACGTTTATCTACTTCAGGAGCACAGTATTAGTACGCCACTGGCCAAAGTACCTAGGTCACAATCTTCCTGGTTCTCTTAGAAATTATAAACTGGCTTTTTTGTTTTTATCTGCCATACTGTAGGGACTAACTTTTAATTAGTCAAAACAATGCTAAAGGAAAAATTAGAGATCCTGTATATAGGGACATTGTAACCCTTCTTTGTACTTATATCATTCTAGTAATAATTCAAAATTAATTTTATTCAAACACATGCAACTAATGTATTCTGTCAAAATGGAGGCATAAAATTTTCAACTTATTTATTTATTATCGAATATACCATTGATAAATTTGAAAGTCACAACAGAATGATTAATAAATCATAATAAAACAAAAACTTCTACGATATAGAAATGAAAATCATTCTTAAAAACTTTCCACAAGGTTTATGTGTTAACATGAAATGGCAATATAAATTATGTAATATTTAAAGCACAACAAATTTTTTTTCTTAAAAATGTACTTTTGGAAAATTACAAGATTTTTCATCAAAATTTAAATGCTATTTAAACATAGGTGGGCTTGCTAAAAAAGAATGAAAAGAAAATAAATTAAAATTAATATAAAGAATTACAGAATAGAAATCAAAATATATCTTAAAAAGTAGTAGCATAGATATACTAATTAAAGAGGAGAAATTCATCGAATAGATGAAGAAATAAGAGAAAATCTGAAGCAAAAGGAATAACAGATGAAGTTTTAGAACTCTGAAAATTTGAAAAGAATAACAACGAAGTGATCTCAAGACCAACACACACAAACAAAACGACAGGTAAGATGATGCTACAAATTTCAATATAAAAACGTTAAATTTAAAAGATGGAATTTTTCAAAGCTGTTATAAGTAAAGTTATAAAATGCCACTGTCTGGCTGGGCACAAAATAACCGAGATGCCACGAGGCACTTGTACTCAAACAGGAACTCCTTTATTGCCCAAACTCTCACCCGCACTCCTGGAGCGCTTCCCGGGAACTCAGTCACCCTCCACTGGGCCTCTGGGAGAACTCAAGGGGAACCCCTCAAGAACTCCAAAGTAGCGAGACCTAGGCAGCAGGAGCCGACCTATTGCCAGAGCGCCCCTATTGCCGGACAGCAGGGGTCTATATACAATTGAATACACAGCCTGTTTCAATCCAGCATCATCCAGTCACAGCAATTATACACAGCTTAACTTAATTATCATCATCTAAATGGCTTGCCTCTCTACCATTACTTCTGGCAAAATGCCAGGGGCCATTCCAACTGGCTGTGGCTTTCAACAATAAAAAAAATTACCCAGATTACACGTGACACTTGATTAGAACACTCACTGAATATCACATAAATTTTATTGTTACTCAATTCCCATAACTTTCAAGACTCAATACTTTAAAAATTTACTGGAATGTTTAATATAAACCTCAAGCGAACAAACAAAAAGGACAACATAGCATCAACGAATCTCCTCTAAAAACTAAAAAAGTAGTTCTTATTAACTCAATTTCTATAGCTACCATAATGTCAATATCAAAACTGTACCATTAAAATTCAATTAAAATGTAAATTGCAAGGTAATATTTTTGTGTATACACACATATAAAAATGTGGTGAGGAAAATGTTAATTACTTTGATTAATACTTGTCTGGTGGTCACTTTATAAAATATATGTGTATTAAAATATCAAATTGTATACTTAAAAGACATGCATTTTAGGTTTATCAATTGTACTTTGATAAATAAAGCTGAAAATATTCTAAGATAGAAACAAATCTAACATCACATTATAAACCAAATTCCATGATTATCATGATTTTATTATAACTCTTCAAGTATGCTTTAATGTTAGATAAATACAAAATCACCAGACTGAAATAGCAACATGAAATAGACCCATAAAAAGATGAAAAGCATTTCATGAATTCAGATTTAAGAAAACTTAGTTAACTGGAACAGAATAAAACTCCATTAATAGTCATCTCTTAAAATCTTGTATCACTGTACCCATTCTTGAAAATTTATTTTAATCATGGAAATGAAGCAAAAGGAGATTATTTTATTATAAAGAAGAGTGTACAAATGTTTAATTTTGTTATTTTCTTATTGATTAAACCCTAGACATTCTGAAATTACATGTTCACTCATAGATTAGCGCTTGTGGAAAAAATACTCCCAAAGGATATTAGTTTTTGCCTTAGGGCATTAGCCATTAGCTAGCTCTTTTTACATTTGCATATTTATTTTAGCTTTTATATCTATATATACATATATATGTATGCACACACACACCCACACACACACCACACCATACACCACACACACATACACACCACAGACACACACACGCACACACACACATATGATTCAACTGTAAGGTTACAACTCTGTTCATTTATATATAAGCAATCTTAAGAAAATAGAAATGAAAAATTGAAAAATGTATGGTAAATGTTCATTCAGTACCCAGGGCCCTCTTTCCTCTGGGAAGATATAAAAAAGAACCCAATGATTCAATGATTCAACTTGTGATTATTATGTCTTGAAAATTTGGAAGCCAGTCATGACGTTTCATCCAAAATATTTCCTTGTGAGCTTTGGCTATAAAAAATGGAGTAGCTCACATGATTTCTAATATATCTTGAAATCAGTGATGATTTAAGTCAATGAACTTCATTCTTTAACAGAAATGTTTCCTTCATCCCTTAGTTTATTCTGCATTCATTTATTGCACACTATCTTTGCATCAAATACTTCTTAAAAGAAATATTGTCCAACTCATCGTATTGATAAAGATTATCTATTCAAAAAGTTGTTGAATTCCTATTGGAAAAATTGGTGAATGATCAGTTAAAATTTGTTAAACCACCAACAAGAAAGATTAGACCTGAAGCATAGGAATCATGTGTGACATCTCCATCTTCATTCCCATACATGGTTATTTCCAAGTACTCAACATTTCTCACAGTTTTTCACTCAAATTCTATAAGGTATTATCTTTTCTAGTGAGGGAAACCCATGGAGTTCTATCAGAAAGCTGAGAACATAGTGAGTAGAAGGTCTTTTAAAAATAAATATTTCTTGCAAATCAAAACTACTCTAAGATTTAATCTCACTCCAGTCAGAATGACAGTTATCAAGAATATAAGCAACAATAAGTGTTGGAGGGGAAGTGGGGGAAAAGGCACACTCATACATTGCTGGTGGGATTGTAAATTGGTGCAACCAATCTGGAAAGTAGTATGGAGATTCCTTAGAAAACTTGGAATGGAACCACCATTTGACCCAGCTATCCCACTCCTTGTTCTGTACCCTAAAGACTTAAAAACAACATACTACAGGGACACAACCATGTCAATGTTTATAGCAGCACAATTCACTGTTGCTAAACTGTGGAACCAACCCAGATGCCCTTCAACAGATGAATGGATAAAGACACGGTAGTATCTATACAGATTGGAATATTACTCAGCATTAAAAGAGAATAAAATTATGACATTTACAGGTAAATGGGTCGAGTTGAAGAATATCATGCTAAGAGAAATAAGCCAATCAAACCAGGGGCGAATGTTTTCTCTGATAAGTGGGTGCTAATCCATATGGGGTGGGGCACAGGATGAGTGGAAGAACTTTGGATGGGGCAAAGGGAAGGGGGAAGAGGGCAAAGGGATAGGGAAAATTGTGAAATGAGATAGACAGACATCATTACTCTAAGTACATATATGATTGCATGAATGGTATGACTCTACTTCATGCACAATCAGAGAAGTGAAAAATTTTGCTCCATATGTACAATGAATCAAAGCGCTTTCTACTGTCATGTACAACTGATTAGAACTAATAAATAAATTTTATATATATATATATTTCTTATGCTATTACCTTACCTAATAAAAATACAACAAAGCTAAATAAGATTCCAGACTATAATAATATGTAAAATAACAATACTAAATTAAAACTTCTAGCTTTCTAATGATAATGTCTATCTTTATACTACTCAAAATACAGGCCATGGAAAATTTCTTTAAAAAAATATTTTAGTTGTAGTTGGACATGATAACTTTTATTTGATTTGCTTATTTTTATATGGTGCTGAGGATAAACCCAGTACCTTATACATGCTAGCAAGGGCTAGCCAAAACTAGCTAAACCAAAGGGCTAAACCAAAACTACAGCCCCATGCAAGATTTCTGATCCTTAAAATTTCATTACCAGTCCCAACTAGATAGAAATTAGCCAAAACTTTTTAGAAATTGTAAAGCAATTTTATGTCGTGATCATTTGTTTTGTTTTACAAAATTATCTTGCTGGACAGGATGGAAAAAATTAGAAAAAATAAAGTGGTATTGTACCAAATATATTTTAAGAAGGATAATCTAGTTTATAGAATTACAAAGGTTCCTAAAAATAGAGTAAACAAAAAATTCCAGTTCAATATGTTTTACAATTTACCTGTTTAATAAACCTATATTATGGCTCGCATTCTCACATGTGATAATACCAACTTTAGCAACTTCATTTGGAAATAGGGAGATATCAGAAAACCACCAGTCAGGTAAAAATTTCTAAGTATATCAGAGATAGACTTACAAAATCTCTAAATTTCCTTTTAATCGTTTCTGTATATGCCAAAATATCACTTCTACCAGTATTCTCATTTATTTTTCTTGGTTTCTTCCTAAGTGATAAAATTATCCTTAACAGTTCTTTGATTAAGGCACTTGGTAACTGCCTATGTGGCCTACAATGATGGCATGCAATTTAAGTATCTTATTTGAAAATGAATAAAGGCATTTACGATTTGACAATGTTTCTGACATCTCAATACCATGATCCTATATTTCCACCTTTCTGATGAAAAAACTCATGGGTGAAATCACTAGGTTAGCAGGCTTTGTAACATAGACATGGGTTCACTAGGGACTACATTTGTCCTCAGAGCTGTCAGAAAATGGAAATATCTGTCCTTTAATAAGAAGATACACATTTAGTAACTGTTTATAGGGAACAATTTTAATAGGTTTCACTTTTGGCTTATTCTTTTCCAGAGGTTTATGTTTTCTCATTACATTTTTGCTAATTTTAGTTTGAATTGCTCTTGTTGCTTCAAGCTTTATTTATTTATTTTCTTACTCTTGGAAAATGAATCCAGCTCAGTTCTTGCCCTCTGTACCAGGAATGATAATGCAATACATCATCAGAGGAATGCTTCTTACTGTCTCAAAGTCATTTTTTTTTTCTGATTAAGAATTAAAGCTAGTCATGTTTGTTTCCTTTTAAGTGAAAATAATGTTTTCTATCTTGAATCTCGTTCATAATGGGAAAATATGGCCATTATTCATTGTAAATGTGCCATGTTATACTAATAGAAATAACGGTGAGGTTTTGGGGGCCAAAATCCTGTCACATGTTTTGAAGAAGGTAAAGTTTTACATGTAAAGTAAGGATTTTTAAAATGTGGACTTTTAATATATGTCAGTGAGTTAATCAAAAAATGTTTATAGGTGTTCATTGCATGCACAGAATTGTAGAAGAAATGCATGCAAACTTATTAAAGGTGTCACCCATCACTTAGTAAAACAAGAAATATTTTTATTGATGAGAAAGTGGATTATGCAGGGTCTTAAATATGTGCATAGAAAATGCATGCTATCAGTTTGTAAAAGAGGGAAATCAAGGTGGAGGATAGGTAGGGAAGACTTTGAAGAGGATAAAGCTTGATTAAAAAAAAAAAAAAAGAAGGTAACATGTATAAAGGGAAAGTATTTTAGTCAAAGGAAGCATTTGAGAGGAACATACCAAAATGGAATGCCTTGGTTACAAGATGTTAACAGGAGGTGTCCTGGGTGATAAAGATCTGTATTAGAGTTGCCTCAAGATGCTTCTTTACATCCAAACACGTATTTTTCCTATATTTAGTCACTCTACCTCTTCATTAAGACAAAATACATATGAATAAAAATGTGAAAATGAAAAGTGTCAAACTTCATATTGCAAATTGCCAACTTCAAATTTTAATTAGTACAATTGGTTGAGATAATAAAAGCACACTTTTGAGTGTTTGTTAGAAGCTTGCATTGATATTTTATTTGATACTCCACAAATCTTCACATTTGTTGCTGTTTTATTTTTCTGTCTTGCTACATATTTCATGTAGGTGGAAAGGTAAGCGGGGCACATTGGTGCACACCTACAATCCCAACAACTTGGGAGGAGGCAGGAGGTTATAGGTAGGAGGTTATAGGTGCTTTTATTAACCTCTTATAAGCTAAATATTCCATTCTGAAATGTTCATCTCAAATGCTTCCTTTGGCTAAAATATGTTCCTTTAATACAGTTTATCTGTTTTTTTTTTCTTCAGACAGAAGGATTACAAGCTTGAGAACAGCCTCAGCAACTGAGAAAGGCCATAAGCAACTTAGCGAGACCCGTCTTTAAAAAATAAAAGGGCTCTGAGGATGTGGATCAGTAGTACTTCACACCTGTGTTCAATCCCTGGCACGAAAAAAAAAAAAAAAAAAAAAACAGAAGAAAAAGAAAAACTAACCATTACCACAATATAATTTTCAAAAACTTCTATTGATCCACAAAGAAATCCTGTATCTGTGTCCTTTAGAAGTTATTCATCACTTTCCACTAACCCCCTCAGTTCTAAGCAACCTCGGTATCCATAGATCTTTCTATTCTGGGCATTTTATATAAATTAAATAATATAATACTGCTATGGTTTAGATATGAGATGCTCCCCAAGTATTTATAGGAGAGATAATGCAAGAAAGTTTAGATGTGAAATGATTGAGTTATGAGAGCTTTAAACTAGCCAGTGTTTTAATCCACTTGAATTGGTTATTAGGGTGGTGGCTGCAGTAGCTAGGGTATGGCAGGGCAGGTATCATGTCTTGAGCTGCTCTCCTCCACCATATGCTTCACCATAATGTTCTGCTTCACCTTGGACTCAGGGCTGTGGAGTCAGCTGTCTTTGCACTGAGACCACTGAAACCATGAGCCAAATGATTTTTTCCTCTTCTACAGTTGTTCTTGTCCAGTCTGTTTGCCACAATGATGACAAAGCTAAGTAAAACTCAAGGTCTTTTATGACTAGTTCCTTTCACTTACCATACTATTTTTGAGGTTTGTCCTTGTGGTAGCATGAATCAGCCTTTCAATATTTAATATTGTTTAATATTTCAAGGTATAAATATACCATATTTTATCATTTTTCAATGGAAATACATTCAAATTGTTTCTGCTTTTTGATCATGAATAACACTGTGGAGAAACCTTGAAGTTGTTGTGCTGAGATAGTCTCAGAAAGACAAACACTGCATGATTTCATTCATGTGAGGTATCTACAATAGATTCACAGAATCAAAAAGTGGGGTATTGGTTGTTGAGGGCTGGTGAAGACAGGGAAATCAGGAGTTACTTCTTGATAGCCATAAAGTTCCAATGAGGCAATGTAAGTTGAATAGGCCCTGGATATCTGCTTTATACAATATAGTAAGCAACAATGTAGTGAAGTAAGAGCACAGTTAAATTTGTTCAGAAAGTAGACCTTCTATTAAGTGTTATTACTAAAATAAAATATTTTTGAAAAGGAAATTTTACCAAGCACTTATTTAACACAATATGACAGAACAGTGGCAGAGTGAGTTGAAGTAGAATTGTGGGCTTGAGAAATTGATAGAAAAAAGAAATTGATAAAGACTGACAGGAAGGTCCTTGGACACAGTTTCTCTATAGGTTCCTGCCACTGAGAATCTCTTTCATGGAGAAAAATTAGTTCCTGGAAAGTAGATTATAGAAAATTCACTAACGTATCATTAGATCTTAGGCAACTGGTTATGATTTTTTTTCATCTAGAATATTAAAAACAATAATTTTCCCCTCATAAGAGGAATAATTACTCAATGACTTAGTATGTATTATCACATTTTGGTGAATAGGATCTCTGGAACTACTTGTCATACATTTTATACAGATTTTGAAGTATCACAGCATGTCCCATAAATACATACAGCTATTATGTGTTACTGAAAAAATGAAGTTAGAAAGTGAAGTGAGCAGAAGAGTACTATTTTTAAAAATGTTACCACAGATCATACCAAAAAAATAACATCTACATGTGTATAAGCTCACAGTGTCTACTTACATTTATAAAACTCAATAATAAATTCCTATATCTTTCATATTTTTGTGTTAGACTTTTCATCATGAACAGGTAGGAGGAGTATTTACCATTATTTCCAGGAATAAAACCAACTAAAAATTAATGTTTTTTGAATGTGTGTTTATATTGATAAATATACATTCAAATCATGTGTTAGAAAGCACACATCTAATGAAGAACTCCCCTTATTATGCTATTGAGTCAAATGGAAGAAAACTGGCTAAGTTTCACGATATATGATGTTGGCCCTTTATTTAAAAAGTGCCATAATTTGTGCTAAAGTAAAAAAAAAAATGTAGTTTAATCTTTTAATTTGAAAATTGTTATTTTGTCAAGTGTTTAGTTGTTTATTTTTATAGTTCTTCTAACTCTAAATTTCTGTAATATTATCCCAATGACCCATGTATAAATGTTAAAATAGGTGTAATTATTTCATCTAATACTTATATGTATATAACACAGTTAATTATTGAAGAGTTCAGTGATATAGTTTAGCTTGGAGTTCTCTTTATAAGCGGCTTTGCATGAGCACATGTAGATTTGATTATGCATCAATGATTGCTTAATAAATGTCTATAATCACAAACACCAATATGTTTTAATTGCTTGAGCACCCACATTTCTAGAAAACCCAAGAACTGTGTTTCCAATGTGCAATTCCTTGATAGACAAGTCAGGAATCTAATATTAAATGTCACATGTAGGTTGTGATTCTTGACTATAAATATTCTGGTCATCAGGCTAGTAAGGGTGAATAAGTGCATCAAGGAAGTAGAGCTCTAGTTTGCCTTTGGAAGTTGTTTAATGAGATTTTTGACACTAGATCTGCCTACCACATATTTTTTTTGGTAACATTGAATATGTTTTTCATTTCTTCTCTATTTATCTATGGGATGAGCCCAACTAAATCTCAGTTCTGAGAGGCTAAAGAATCCAAACTCGGATGTAAATTTTGCTACATATGTTAAGAAGTCAGGGAAATGCAAAGACAAGTCACAGGAGAAGTGAGACTTTTCTATATATTTAAATAATTCCTGATCTGCCAGAGATTCATCTTCTATTTTTTTTAGAAGATCCAATAATTCATTTTGTAATTCTCATGCACTCTTTAGCTTTATATACTTCCTGATTTTTTTCTCCTTGAGAGCAATTCAATAATTTTAATACTTTGTGTTAAGTTTTGAAAACGGTCACTTTGAATTCCAGTCATTTGGGGGTAAAATATTGGAGTGAATTTTTCATTTCTCTCAAGAGCATTTCATACATTTGCTGCTGTTCAAATTTTAACTTCTCTAAAAGCTATCACTTTATGTTGTGATAATATTTAAAAATATAACCTTTTAAATGTGGTCTTCTTTACTGCCATGCAAATACAACTCTCAGAGCATTTATCTGTCAGGGGCATGACTCCAGTTCAGTTAATGGAATTATGTTTTTTTTTGCTGTTTTGGAACTGTAATATTGCTTTTAATGTTCATAACATTAATCTTACTTTGCCATAATTTAAAGTTGTTTTGGCTCATAACAAAGTTGGAGGAAATTAAAGTATATTTGGGCCAATGACTATGGTTAAAGTCTAGTCTTCACTACTTATTAACTGTGCAACCTGTGGTAGGCCACTGTGTTCTCAGAGTGAATGTTGACCCACTTATCAAATGAGATTGAAATGATCTTTGACTTTCTCTCTTTACTGCAAACTGAATCACAATAAATAATGCATACATAATTCAGTGCACAAACTTGTAATTATATTCAAAATTTGAAACAGAATCAGTTCTGATTAGTATATATGAAGTATATAGAATACATGATAATAGAATTATAATTAAAGTCACTGTAGATCCTGTTCTAATATGATGCACCTATGAGAATACATTAATCATATCATATACTATAAACAATTTATTAGATGTTGTAGGGGATTTAAAATGAAGTACCTACACCTTCATGTACCAATGTAAATGCATACAAACATACACACACCACACACGTATCCTTGATGATAGATTGATAAATGGCATAGAGCAAAGGGCCCTGTGGAACCCTATATGCTAGGACATTACCTTGTGTAGCACAGATAAATCAAATGCTCTTGAGATGTTGATAGAGGAATTTTCTATGTGTTGTAGAGTGTCTCATGTAATGTTGTAGAGATCTTTGAAGAATGGGCAGAGTTGTTTGTTTGCAAATCAACCTGGGTCTTTCTATTCTTACTTCCATGAATCTTGCCTTTTTGTTCTGATTTCCAAGCTATCTGATCACTCAACAGCATATGCCTCACTTTCTCACATTTATTGGTCTCTGTTCCTGTGTCAATTGTATAAAGGATCTTCCAAGTGAAACCAAGAAAATATCCCTGTTTTTCCTCCCTTAGCTTGCTTACCCTTAGTCCTTACCCACTTTCATCATCTGGGTACTGTTTGCTGTCTTGTTATGGGCTATGTAGTACTCCAAGCATTGACAGTAGATCCTATGATCTGTAGTTTGGGGCAATGAGAAAAAAGAGGAGCTAAGTGAATTTTCTAAGGTGACAGACACAGTGGACAGCAGAGTTAGAGTTTAAGTCCATTCAGATAGAATCCATTTTCTAAAAATTCTTCTGGAATTTCTAGCTGACATAAGCAGATACATAGACTTGGCTTCACCTACTCTCATTCATAAGAAGACACCTAGAATTTCACATTACATTTAGGGAAGTAAAATTCCTCCTGAGCTAATAATTCTAACTCTTTACAACTAATATTTGGGAGGGACAGCCTCAAACTTCAACAGTATTTCAATTTTTCTGGTGCCTCCCTCTATTGAATTGCTCAAGTCTATTATTTAGAGAGTAAATAGAAAAGTGTGCCAGTTGAAGGAAGGGACTGAGGATCCAGAAGCCAGGGTGTCCTGTCGAAATGTGTGCTGTTGGGAAGAGCAGCTTGGCAATTCACTTACCCCACACCTGGATTCTATCCATAGACGAATATCACCTCTTTTGAATTATGAAGAATCAGAAAGTTAAGGCAAGTAAACACTTAGAGCAGTCTGTTTTTACATGAACACTGTTTAGGAGCAAGCGTAATAGAGTATATTGCTTTGTAAACTCTACATTTGAAGTATTTCTAAATATTTTACAATATTGTAGTGAATTGATATTTACATATAGTGGCAAAAAACAGTTAAGAGGTCCTCTGTATGCCCATCACCCAACTTCCCTTCATGCTAATGTCTCGTAACTGTGGCCTCTTGTTGAAAAATGGTAGTTAGACGTCCTCTGGTGCAAGCATTCTTGATTTTTGACATTTATGTGTTTATTAATGCTTCCAAGCCTTCACATAACATATTCACATAACAGTGGACAGAGCTAGGAAATCTGTACATATATTCTGATACATCCATGCAGCATGTCTGATATCTACCAATTTCTATTGTGTATATATATGTATCTTAATCATCAAACTTTGCCTTCCCTCTCTCAGTCTCTCTTTATCTCTGTCTTCTTTCTTTCTCCTTTTTTATTACTTCAGAACCAGACTCCTACAAACTGATTTCTAAAGAGAAAAAATATGTTGTGCAATATCATCTGCCTACAGAAATTATCTTAAGACCTGTGTTTCTGAAGCTGCATTTAAAAACTCAGTTTAACTATGTAATGAAATTTCTCATCTATATTTACTCTTTTACAGAAATCACCAAGTAGAGTCTAATATAGTTTCTATGTAGGAAATTACATGAAAGAATTGTAGGTAAGTGTTGTGAAATATATCTTCTTAATGATTCTTTCTTTGTTAGTTTGGATTGCTCTAACAAATTACTATAGGTTAGGCAGTTTGGACAAAGAAAAAAAATGACATTAATTTCTTACAGTTTTATGTGCTCCAAGGCAAATTGTAGGGAAATCTGGTGTCTGGTGAGAGCCATCCTGCTTTGTAGAAGTTGCTTTATCATTGTGGTCTTACTTGGCTAAGAGAGAAAAAGACCTTCTGTCTCTTCCTCTGTAGTAGGGACAGTGGTACCATTATGAGGGCTCCACTCTCGTGACCAAATTACAACCAAAGGCTCAGCTTTCTATCACCACCACATGGGGGTTAGGATGTTACATATGAATTTTGCAGGGACACAAACATTTAGTTCATAATAGTTCAGCTCATAAGAGACTCCAATTAATGGACACTTATTTAGGGTTATTATACCATTTTTTAAATGTATTGCACAGCCTGTTTTTCTGCTTTTCTGGAAGGAAATATCAAAAAGCAAATTGATTAAGATTCTTTTACTAAATTACATAACATTAAAGTTTCAAGTATTTTATCTATATGTATCTAATCTATATTAATAAGGATTTAAAACAAATAATAAACGCACACACTCAAGTATTGCATATTGAAAACAACTCATGGTTTTATATATTTTACATACAACTAAAGGATTTTATGTCTTCTATTGATGTATATTAGCCATAGAGTTTTCATTTCAAGTTTTTATAAAAGTTGCATTCATACACCTATTAGTTTGTGTGTACATATGTGAAAGGAACAAATCATCCATATAGTTTATAATCATCCAAAGTCTTTTGACTATAAAGCAGCCTGTATCCTACGATAACCCTCAGTTTTACTGGGTAATTTGTTGGAGACCTGCATTGATTTGGTCCTCAATTGTCATCTAGCCCACTGTGATTGTTGAGGTAACCACTATCTATTGACCAATATTTTCCCGGTAATGAAGATTTTGAAGGACTTATTCATCTCATTCTCCTCACTATAATCTTTCCTGTGACTGTTATATGCCTCTAATTCTTTCAAAGAAAAATTTGCTTTGTGAATTCACTGTGTCAAAAGGTGAAACATCTTTGGCTGACATCCCAAAGACTTTTTTCTGATTGCATTTGCCATGGCCCCAAATTTTGCCCTCAGCTTCACAGGCAATCAATCCTGTCAGCATTACAAAGCAAATGGAACTCAGGGATCCTAACTCATAGTACAGAACTCACAAAACCTAAGAGATTTGAAATACAATTTATTACCAGCATGTAGAACTGAAATATGTCAGTTGGAGCAAAGTAATCATTCACAGAAAGCAAGCTGTATGCAAAACCAATTCAGGGCATGTGGAAGACTTGGAATTGAATCAAGAGGAATTAACTATGTGCATTTAATATTGAAAAACATCAAGATAAATGAGCCTGCAGTAGCCAATTCTACTATATTTTCATGTCTTTTGGCCCAGAGTACGTAACCTGGTGGTGGTAGTGGGGCTTTGGTGAGCATGGTAGATTTTTATTTTTTAATTTTTTTAATTTTTTTTTATTGGTTGTTCAAAACATTACAAAGCTCTTGACATATCATATTTCATATATTAGATTCACGTGGGTTATGAACTCCCATTTTTACCCCAAATACAGATTGCAGAATCACATCGGTTACACATCCACATTTTTACATAATTCCATATTAGTAACTGTTGTATCCTGCTACCTTTCCTATCCTCTACTATCCCCCTTCCCCTCCCCTCCCATCTTCTCTCTCTACCCCATCTACTATAATTCATTTCTCTCCTTGTTTTTTTTCCCATTCCCCTCACAACCTCTTATATGTAATTTTGTATAACAAAATTGACTTTGACTTTGAGGGTCTCCTTCCATTTCCATGCAATTTCCCTTTTCTCTCCCTTTCCCTCCCACCTCATGTCTCTGTTTAATGTTAATCTTTTCCTCCTGCTCTTCCTCCCTGCTCTGTTCTTAGTTGCTCTCATTATATCAAAGAAGACATTTGGCATTTGTTTTTTAGGGATTGTCTAGCTTCACTTAGCATAATCTGCTCTAATGCCATCCATTTCCCTGCAAATTCCATAATTTTGTCATTTTTTAGTGCTGAGTAATACTCCATTGTGTATAAATGCCACATTTTTTTTTTATCCATTCATCTATTGAAGGGCATCTGGGTTGGTTCCACAGTCAAGCTATTGTGAATTGTGCTGCTATTATGTGTCAGTATCCCTGTAGTACGCTCTTTTAAGGTCTTCAGGGAAGAGTCCAAGAAGGGCAGTAGCTGGGTCAAATGGTGGTTCCATTCCCACCTTTCCCAGGAATCTCCATACTGCTTTCCAAATTGGCCGCACCAATGTGCAGTCCCACCAGCAATGTACAAGAGTGCCCTTTTCCCCACATCCTTGCCAGCACTTGTTGTTGTTTGACTTCCTAATGGCTGCCAATCTTACTGGAGTGAGATGGTATCTTAGGGTGGTTTTGATTTACATTTCTCTGACTGCTAGAGATGGTGAGCATTTTTTCATGTACTTGTTGATTGATTGTATGTCCTCCTCTGAGAAGTGTCTGTTCAGGTCCTTGGCCCATTTGTTGATAGGGTTATTTGTTATCTTATTGTTTAATGTTTTGAGTTCTTTGTATACTCTGGATATTAGGGCTCTATCTGAAGTGTGAGGAGTAAAAATTTGTTCCCATGATGTAGGCTCCCTATTTACCTCTCGTATTGTTTCTCTTGCTGAGAAAAAACTTTTTAGTTTAAGTAAGTCCCATTTGTTGATTCTTGTTATTAACTCTTGTGCTATGGGTGTCCTATTAAGGAATTTGGAGCCCGACCCCACAATATGTAGATCGGAGCCAACTTTTTCTTCTATCAGATGCAGAGTCTCTGATTTGATATCAAGCTCCTTGATCCATTTTGAGTTAACTTTTGTGCACGGCAAGAGGAGGGGATTCAGTTTCATTTTGTTGCATATGGATTTCCAGTTTTCCCAGCACCATTTGTTGAAGATGCTATCCTTCCTCCATTGCATGCTTTTAGCCCCTTTATCAAATATAAGATAGTTGTAACTTTGTGGATTAGTCTCTGTGTCTACTATTCTGTACCATTGGTCCACCCGCCTGTTTGGTACCAGTACCATGCTGTTTTTGTTGCTATTGCTCTGTAATATAGTTTGAAATCTGGTATCGCTATACCACCTGATTCACACTTCCTGCTTAGAGTTGCTTTTGCTATTCTGGGTTTTTTATTTTTCCATAGGAATTTCATGATTGCTTTATCTATTTCTACAAGAAATGCCACTGGGATTTTGATTGGCATTGCATTAAACCTATAGAGAACATTTGGTAATATTGCCATTTTGATGATGTTAGTTCTGCCTATCCACGAACAGGGTATATTTTTCCATCATCTAAGATCTTCTTCTATTTCTCTCTTTAGGGTTCTGTAGTTTTCATTGTATAAATCTTTCACCTCTTTTGTTAGGTTGATTCCCAAGTATTTTATTTTTTTTGAGGATATTGTGAATGGGATGTTTTTCCTCATTTCCGTTTCAGAAGTTTTGTCGCTGATATACAGAAATGCCTTTGATTTTATGCTTGTTGATTTTATATCCTGCCACATTGCTGAATTCATTTATTAGTTCTAGTAGTTTCTTTGTAGACCCTTTTGGGTCTTCTAGGTATAGAATCATGTCGACCGAAAATAGTGATAATTTATGTTCTTCTTTCCTATTTTTATGCCTTTAATTTCTTTTGTCTGTTTAATTGCTCTGGCCGGTGTTTCAAGAACTATTTTGAATAGACATGGTGATAGAGGGCATCCCTGTCTTGTTCCAGCTTTTAGAGGGAATGCCTTCAATTTTTCTCCATTCAGAATGATGCTAGCCTGAGGCTTAGCATAGATAGCTTTTACAATGTTGAGGTAAGTTCCTGTTATCCCTAGTTTTTCGAATGTTTTGAAAATAAAGGGATGCTGTACTTTGTTGAATGCTTTTTCTGCATCTATTGAGATGATCATATGGTTCTTATCTTTACGTCTATTGATGTGGCGAATAACATTTATTGATTTCCTTATATTGAACCAGCCTTGCATCCCAGGGATGAATCCTACTTGATCATGGTGTACAATTTCTTTGATGTGTTTTTGTCTTCAATTCGCCAGAATTTTATTGAGGATTTTTGCATCTATGTTCATTAGAAATATTGGTCTGTAGTTTTCTTTCTTTGAGGTGTCTTTGTCTGGTTTCGGAATCAGGGTGATGTTGGCCTCATAGAATGAATTTGGAAGAGCTCCCTCTTTTTCTATTTCCTGAAATAACTTGAAAAGTATTGGTATTAATTCTTCTTTAAAGGTTTTGTAAAACTCTGCTGTATACCCATCCGGTTCTGGGCTTTTCTTGGTTGGTAGTCTTTTGATTGCTTCTTCTATTTCATCCATTGATATTGGTCTGTTCAAATTGTGTGTATCCTCCTGACTCAGTCTGGGCAAATCATATGACTCAAGAAATTTATCGATGTCTTCACTATCTTCTATTTTATTGGAATATAGGTTTTCAAAATAATTCCTTATTATCTTCTGTATTTCTGTAGTATCTGTTGTGATTTTGTGTTTTTCATCCCTTATGTTAGTAATTTGAGTTCTCTCTCCTCTTCGTTAGCATGGCTAAGGGTCTGTCAATCTTATTTATTTTTTCAAAGAACCAACTTTTAGTTTTGTCAATTTTTTCAATAGTTTCTTTTGTTTCCATTTCGTTGATTTCCGCTCTGATTTTAATTATTTCTTGCCTTCTGCTACATTTGCTTTTGTTTTGCTCTTCCTTTTCTAGGGCTTTGAGATGAAGTGTGAGCTCGATTATTTGTCATTTTTTTTCTTTTTTTGAAGAATGACCTCCAGCCGATGAATTTCCCTCTTAAAACTGCTTTCATTGTGTCCCATAGATTCCCATATGTTGTGTCTGTATTTTCATTTATCTCTAAGAATTTTTTGATTTCCTCCTTTATATCTTCTGTAACATATTGTTCATTTTCCATGTGACATAGGATTTTTCCTTCCTTCTTTTATCATTGATTTCCAGTGTCATTCCATTATGATCAGATAAAATGCATGGTATTATCTCCACCCCTTTATATTTACTGAGGGTTGCCCTATGGCATAATATATGTTCTATTTTTGAGAAGGATCCATGTGCTGCTGAGAAAAAAGTATATCCACTTGATGATGGTTGATATATTCTATATATGTCAGTTAAGTCTAGGTTATTGATTGTGATATTGAGTTCTATAGTTTCTTTATTCAACTTTTGTTTGGAGGATCTATCTGTCCAATGGTGAGAGAGGTGTGTTGAAGTCACCCATAATTATTGTGTTGTGGTCTATTTGATTCTTGAACTTGAGGAGAATTTGTTTTATGAATGTCACAGCACCATTATTTGGTGCATAAACATTGATAATTGTTATGTCTTGTTGGTGAATGGTTCCTTTTAACAGTATATAATGTCCTTCCTTATCCCTTTTGATTAACTTAGTCTTGAAGTCGATTTTATTCGATATGAGGATGGCCACCCCTGCTTGCTTACGAGACCATGTGCGTGGTATATTTTTTCCCAACCTTTCACCTTCAGCCTGTGTATGTCTTTTCCAATCAGATGTGTCTCCTGGAGGCAGCATATTGTTGGATTTGTTTTTTTAATCCATGTTACCAGTCTATGTCACTTTATTGGAGAGTTTAAGCCATTAACGTTTAGAGTTACTATTGATATATGGTTTGTACTTCCAGCCCTGTTTGATTATTTATCTTTTTTTATTTTAGTTTGTTTCTTCATGATTAGCTTCCCCCCCCCCGGCCCTCTATCTTTACTGAGACACTTCCCACTGATGGTTTTGGTTATTGTTTTTCATTTATTCCTCATGTATTGTTTTGCTCAAGATGCTTTGCAATGCTGGTTTTCTGGCTGCAAATTCTTTAAACTTTTGTTTATCATGAAAGATTTTTATTTCGTTGTCATACCTGAAGCTTAATTTTGCTGGATACAAAATTTTTGGTTGGCATCCATTGTCTTTCAATGTTTGAAATACGTTGTTCCAGGATCTTCTTGCTTTCAGCATCTGTGATGAAAAATCTGTTGTTAACCTTATTGGTTTACCCCTGAATGTAATCTGCCTCCTTTCTCTTGTAGCTTTTAATATTTTCTCTTTGTTCTGTATATTGGATATCTTCATAACAATGTGTCTTGGCGTTGGTCTACTGTGATTTTGTATGCTCGTTGTCCTGTATGCATCGACAATTTGTATATCCATTTCCTTTTTTATTTCTGGGAAGTTTTCTATAATTATTTCATTCAGCAGGTTGCTCATTCCCTTGGTTTGAAACTCTATACCTTCCTCTATACAGATGATTCTTAAGTTTGGTTTTTTTATGTTATCCCATATCTCTTGGATGTTTTACTCGTGATTTTTTTACCAGCCTTTCTGAGTTGGCTAGACTCTTTTCAAGATGATATATTTTGTCTTCATTATCTGATGTTCTGGCTTCTACTTGCTCCACTCTGTTAGTGATACTCTCATTTGAGTTTTCAATTGGGTTTTTAGTTTCCTTCATTTCTAGAATTATTGTTTGATTTTTTTTATAATCTCTATCTCCTGATAAAGATGCTTAATTTCTTCTTTTATCTCTTTATGTAATTCATTTTCAATGTGTTCTTTCACTGTTTGAATTTGCTGTCTCATATCCTCTTTAAGGTTCCATTCCATCTGTCTAAGGTATTCCTTGAGTTCTTTATTTGAGCATTTTTCTAATGCCTCTAGGTCCTCCTGAATACTTAGGCTGTCCTGCATTGTTTGTACTCCTTTTCTTCCTTGCTTTTTCATGCTGTTCATGTTACTTCTTATTCTGTTTGACTGCTGAGTTACTGTTTACTCCTATAAATTTATCTGATGCTTGGGAGGAAAGGTATTAGAAGGGAAGGGAAGAAGTCACTAAAGAGAATGAGAGTAAGCAGGTAGAATTCAAGGAAGGGGGAATAAGAAAATTGAAAAGAAATGAAAAGTCAAAAGAAAAAAATAGAAAATAAAAAAGAAAAAATTTTAAAAAATAATAAAAAAATATAAAAATCAAAATTAAAAAAATAATTTAAAAAAATTTAAAAAAATTAAAAAAAACAACAACGAAAAAATGAAAATAAAAAAAAAACAAATAAAAAAAAATAAATGCAGTCTTAGAGTTTGATTAACTTCTCTTCCAGTAGGTGGAGCTGTGCCCACCCGACCAAGCTTCTCTTCTCAATATGCGGGAACCAATCACTGCAGAAGCTCTTCCTCCCAGACTGGGCGGTCTCCAATCCTGAGTGCATAGGGCCTTCTGTCGTGTCTAGTCACTTCCCCACTTTTCCTCAAGCCAGGCCCTGCTCACCGGTGATGCTCACCACAACACTGGCTACAAGCCAGGTCTGCTGCTCCCGGGAGCCCTATTTTCATGAACGACTGGGCACACTCTCCCTGTTTGCCATTCCCTCAGACCCTAAGTTTGTAGAGCTTGGGGCTGAGAACCCTCAGTGAATTTTGCTTGCCCTCCAGTAGCCATGCCCCCAGTATCTGGTGCAAGAGACCTCAGTTGTCAGCACTGGTGGGAGCGGTAGCCGGGAGTTCCGCCCAGCAGTCCCGCACCACTCCTGATTCGCTCGGTCTGGCTATCGCCCTCATGGGAGAGCTGGGAGGGGCCCTTAAGGTTTCCCTGCTGTGTGGAGAGGAAGGGCTAGGGGGTTATACACCTGTCGCCGCTGGTTTCAATGAAGTTATCTCCTCCGCTGCATTCTGGTGACGTCACTTCTCTATCATGGTGGTATCCCATGCAAATGGCAACAGTTCGTTTCCCTTTGCCAGGTGACCAATGCAACGGGTGGGTCCTGACTGGCTCTCCCAGCCCCGTTTCAATCCTGTGGCCACTGCCTATGAAGGCTCAGTTGGCATTAACCTCCACAGGTTCAGAAGGGCCAACCAGTTGTTTCAGTGGGATCATTTAGTGCTGAGTCACAGCGGTTTGTCTGCGAGAAGCAGGCGAACCGGAGCTTGAATTCAGCTGATCCGGGCTCGGTGTGTATGGTAGATTTTTAATCTGAGACGTTTCCTAGATTACATTGTAAGCCAAGTCTTGTTTAGGATGAGAGTTGATGCTCTTCTTAAAGCCAATTTATATATACCATGAAATCCATAGCCACATTGGATTTTGCCTGTTTCTTGAATGAGCTTTTACTTATTCATTCATCAGTGAGATACTATTTCAAAGTCATAGAAAATCCCTTGTTTACAATTGATTTATTGATACATTGTTTTTTGGGTATAGTTACACTGGTTCTGTTGGGCAGAGACATTGCTGGCAGTTCCCCTTGTCATTCAAATGTTTCCCTATGAACCTCTGAGAAGCATTCATGAACAGCTGAGTTGGTAACCCAGAATAGCTTAAGTGGGCAACAGCTTTCTGCATGAAATGATAATGACTTTTTCCTTGACCCAGCTTGAGTCAGACTCTTTTGCCTCCAATTTTAGCAAGAATCCTGCTGAGGCAATTTATTGACAAAACTTCACCTTTGGATGATTATCCTGGCCTGACTTAAGGAAGAATCCTATTGAGTCACGCTAGGAATAGTTCCCCTCCCCAGGCTTCTTGCTTTCTATTATTAATTTTCCATCTCTGATCTTGGCTATAAACCTCCAGTTGTCCCTAAACCTGATTTCTCACTCCTACTGTAAAATCCCACTGCTGCAGACTCTTCTAAATACAGTCTTCCTTACCATCCCTGGCAAGTGTCATGAATAACATTTTCTTCAAAATTTTGTAAATGGCAGATTTCCAACAAATAGGCACCAATCTTAAAAGCTACATTTGTAGTTGGTACCATTGAAGGCGTCTTGATTCTTTCCATTGTCCACTGTATATAATAAGATAAAACCTACTATTATTTATTTAATGGAATGTTAGATAGTCACTTAAAACTTAACACTGAACTCAAAGACACAAAGCAAGGGCTCTCATCTGGATCCTGACTATGACTGACATTTTGAATTTTGGCAAAGTTGTGAAGTTCCTATTAATTTTTACCCCACTTACTAAAAGACTGATAATGTTATTCACACAATTTCTTTGGAAACATTTTTATTTGAAAAATTCTGAAAGCATTAAACATTAGCATACATTATAGAAATTTTTCTGAATACATAATTAATGTCTTGTTTATATATATTTTATTCCATGTCCTGATATAGAACCAGATTATAGCTTTGATGGATATTCTTTTCATTTCTTTCTTATATTCCTTTAAAAATGTCTATAAATGTTTTAATCAATGTATTTGTAGTGCTTTCTTAATGAATACAACTATACCCCACTGAATTAAATGTTTTGTAAGTTTAATTGACATTTTTAATATAAAAAAAGAAAAGATAAAACCTAAACACAAATTTCCTTTTATATCCAGGTACAAATCATGTTCTTAAAATTTTTCTTTCAAATTAAAGTTAATTATAATTAGTAAAATAGGTAGTTATGTGATCAACTTTCAGCATGACTGTATAATAGGCCCCAATGACCAGGTGAAATTGGTGAAAATTATTTTAAGAACATAAGTAGAGTCAGTAAAAGTGATTCTAAGAGAAAACAAATATAAAAACCATCTGTTCAAGAAAGTCTAGGAAATTTTGGTAACAAATTTGAGTCTGTGACGTTTGACTCCTGATCGCCCTCCCTGCTTCTAAATGCACAGGGATCCTGACCCCATCTACTGAATCTCTTTTTCAAAAGTTTCTTTCTTTTCCAAGGTTTTCTCCCCGCCCCCCCTTCCCCTTTTTGGTATTGAGGATTGAAATCAGGGCTGCTTAACCACTGAGTAACATCCCAAACCTTTTTAATTTTTTTTTTTTTAAATTTTGAGACAGGGTCTTGGAAAATCGCTCAGGCCTTGCTAAATTGCTGAGTCTAACCTCCAATTTGTGATCTTCCTGCCTCAGCCTCCAAAATTGCTGAGATTACAGGCCTGTGCCACCATGCTGGGTCCACCTACTGACTTCTAATGACTTTCTTCCTGAAATAATAGAAGGTCAGAATTTCTCATCCTGCCCCTAGCTATCTGACACTGAGTCTAAAAGTGATTGAGAGGTGGGGACTTGGCTCTGCCATCCAAATTCTGCTGTGGCACTGAGACGCTATCTGTCCTGCTGTGTACTAAGAACACTGTAGTGCTAATCTCCCCGTCCTCAGCCTGTGGCCTTGATTTCATTCAGGGAGATAAGACAACCTCAAGCTTCTCCACACTGATACTGAAGTCGGCTGTCACCACCGACAGGCTCACTGTGTTTCTCGCCCCAGCTACTAGAAACATTTAGAGATTTTGCTTTGGGGAGAGACAGGCTACAAAACAGATAGTTCCTTATTTTTTTACATAAGGAATTGACTTCATTTGCAACAATGCACAGTGAATTGCAAAATTAATGTGTGCTCAAGAATAGGGAACCTGTGTCATAAGACCAGCAAGGAACGATTCCAGATAGAGAGTACCCAGAAGGCTGGCTGGGTTGAAAATGAGAACTGGTGAATCAAATGCTATGATGATACCCTCTTTGGATCAGAAAAAAATAACGTCATCACACACTGACCTCAGAAACTTCTCCTCCAAAGGACACAGATTTTGACTGATTGCTTTAGAGAACAATGTATGCCCCAGGTCATTGTTGAAAACAGTATAACAATCAGCTGGCAGTAAGTGGAGTTTAATAAGTGCATGCGGTCAGAAAAAGAGAGGAAGAGACCAAAGCCACTGCCACACAAGATGACTGAATTTCTCCAAAGCAGAGCTTCCCTGAGGGTTAACACCAAGATGAACACTTTGAAAGAAAGTTAGATTTCACAAAATAATACAGCAAGATGCTAAGAAAATAAGCAAGTAATAACATGCTCTGAGAGATGGGGGAATAATATCCAGCAGTAAAACACTATATTAGCTAAGATGTCCAGTTTAAGAAATCGAGACAGGCAAAGACCAGGAAAAAACTTCCTCTGCAGTTGGAAAGGGCACAGCAAGCTGCCAGTGAGAGTAACTGATATATCATTTATTACAACATCACTTCAAATAGACCATTAAACACGTTCACACAACTAAAGCCAGATTACAAGGTAAAGGACGTTCGTTGATGATATTTCATCAAATAGAAAACATGTATAAAAAGGTAGCTATTGTACAAAACCAAATATAAGGGCTACAGTGAAAAGGGGTGATAACTTAAATGAAAAATCTAAAGAAGGATTTTAAAAGATATTGGAGCTAACAAAGAGTACGAACAACTTGAAAGTCATCAAACTGTAACTATAAAGAAAAACAAAGCAGGAAAAATAGAGCATATATGATGTAAGTAGACTGTTAAAAAGTTCTAATGTATGTCTCATTAAACTGCCAAAGCACAAGAAGGAAGGGTAAAGTAGAAGGGATATCCAAAGGTGCTGCATAAAATTGCAGAATGAATGAAATACATCAAGCCACAGATTCAAGAAGTAGCTTGAACTACAAGGAATTGAATCCATAACCTTAAGACTCCTCCCCCACGTAAACTGTAGACTCAGATACTTTTATCTGTAAATACTTCAAAATGTTTATTTAACTAAATTCATTCTTATACAAACTCTTCTGTATTGTAGGGAGAAAAAAACTTCCAAACTCATTTTATAAGGCCAATATAACATTGGAACAAAATGAATCATGATTTTGAATATAAATTTTAAAAATTCCAACATTAGGGATGAGAGAACAATAATAGGTACAGCACAGAAGAATTCTATGGCAAAAAAAAATATATAATGGTGGACATATGTCATTATACATTTTTTAAAATCCATACAATATACAATACCAAGAATGAACCTGAAAATGCATTATGGACTTTGGATATAGGTTCATCAATTATATCATTAATACATGTAATACATAAAACAGTAATACCACAAAATAGGACAAAAAAGAATAGTTATACAGTATTAGTGTTTCTATATATCATGGGGATTATAGTTAGTAAAAATCTAAGTTGTTTCTCATAAATTGGATTATTTATGGTACTCCTCAGAGCAACCAGAAGAAATGTAACTAAAAATACAATAAATATAGATTTAAAGTAATTAAAATGTTATATTAGAAAAGATCTACTTCGTGAAAAATAAAATACAAAAATCATAGACAACAAGTAATTCATTAAACATACAAAAAGCAAAAAAGTACAATGGCAGACATTAATCCAAATATACTACTTAGAGTAATAAAGGTGACTAGATCATGAAATTTAATCAGTGGTAAATTATCACACTAGAGCAATTGATCTATCCATAATTTGTCAATATATGTTGTGTAAACACATTGTTTATATTAAGTGATTATTAACAATAAAGAGAAGAAGATATATCATGCAAAAGAAATCTAGATAACCTGGCATGACTTTACCGATATCAAACAAAATTGACTTTAAACAACAACAACAAAAATGTTGCTAGAGATAAAAAGGTACTTTGTCTAATCATAATGTCTTAATCCTCCAGGATAATAAATATAAGTTTACTTAATAACAAAGACCAGCCTATAAGTAAAAAAAGACTTACAGAAATGAAGAGAAAAACAGACAGTTCTACATTAATTGCTGGAGATATCATTACTCCAGTTTCAACGATGACTAGAATGAATACACAGAAGACCAATAAGATAATAGGAAAATTGAAAAAGTCTATACACTAAGTAGACCTACAAACAAGTATATAATATCCTTCCAGCAATGGAATAGACATTTTTGGGGGAGGACAATAAATACTTCCCAGGAGAGAGAATGTACTTGGCTATCAACATACCTCAGGAAGATTAAAAAGATAGAAATAATGTAAAGTGTTTCTTCAGTATCACAATACCACAAATTCTAGCCATACTAAGTAGGCAAGAGAAGGAAATAAAGGAATAAAAATAGGAAAGAAAGAAGTCAAATCATTGCTGTTTGTAAATGATATGACCCTATACTTAGAAGCCATCAATAATAGAGGAAAAAAAAATGGTAAGTTTCACAACACATCTCTTAATAACAATTCACCAAAAAAATAAATAAAAACAATTAAAAAGGAAATCAAAAAATATTTTGGGATGAATGAATATGAAGACACAGTATACTAAACTTGGTATGCAACTAAAGGAGACTTTAGAGAAAACACAGCTATAAAAGCTTATATTAAAAAAAAAAGAAGGTAAACTAATATTTCACCTTAAGGTACTAGATAAACAAGAGCAAACCAGACCTAACACAAACAGAAGGGAGGAAATTGGATCAGAAATCAATAAAACAAAGATGAGGCCAAATTTGTTTCTTTGAAGATACATTGTGAAAACTATTATTTTATCTAAAATATAGAAAAGAAGACATAGTTCCTTAGAATCAGAAATTTTTAAAAAAATGTCACATTACTACTGACCTTATGAAAATAAAAGAATAATTAAGGAATACTCTGAACAAGTTTCACAGATAACTTAGATGACATGAACAATTGCCTAGAAATGAACAATTAACGAAACTGCTCAAGAGGAAGCAGACAACATAAACAGACTTATTACAGTGAAGAGATTAATAATAATCAAAATATTAGTCACAACAAAAAGGTAAGCCTCATGCCATGATCCTCAATTTGTCCATGAAATAGAAGATGTTGGGTCACTTATAAATTCATTCTATGAAACCAGCATCAGCCTCATACCAAAACCAGATAAGGGCACATCAAGGAAAGAAAACTACAAACTGATAACCCTGAGGAACTTAGAAGCAAATGTCCTTAATAAAATATTAACAAATTGTACTAAAAACACATTAGTAAGATTATCGTTCATGACTGAGTTGGTTTTATCCCAAAGTTTCAAGGATGGAATAACATACCAAAATCATTCATTGTAAATCTCAAAAATTGACATTAAGTAAAAACAAACAAACAAACACATAGTCATCTCAATAGATACAGAGGAAGTGCTCAACAAAATTCAGCACACAGTCATGATAAACATGATGAAGAAAAGAGGGAAGAAGAAAATTACCTTAACATTCTAAAGGCTATATGCCACAAACCCAGAACCAGCATCCTTGTGAATGGGGTAAAACTGAAAGAATTTCCTTTAAAATCTGGAACAAGACAACCTGTCCTCTCTCACAACTCCTATTCAATATTGTACTAGACAAATAGCTTCACCAAGCAGGCAACAGAAGGAAATAAAAGGGATAAAAATGGGAAAGAAAGATGTCAAATCATCACTATTTGCAGATGATATGACGCTATACTCAGAAGATGCCAAAACTCCACCAAAAGACAGCAAGAGCTAATAAACATATTTAGAAAAGTAAATTACAAAATCAAGATACAAAAATCAGTGGCTTTCCTGTATACCAATAAAGAATCTGCTGAGAAGGAATTCAGGAAACTAATCCCTAATCCTATTCACCATAGCTTTAAAAAAATGAATGAAAGAAAGAAAGAAAGAAAGAAAGAAAGAAAGAAAACCCAAGAACCAAACCAAACCACACACAAAAAAGTAAAACAAAACTAAACAACCACCACCACCACAACCCAAAACACAGTTAGGAATAAATCTAACCAAGAAAGTGAAAAACCTCTACAATGTAAGCTATCGAACATGGGTAGGCAATGATATTCTTTACAGAATTTTTTAAAAAATAAAAAAATAAATAAGTCCTAAAATTCATTTGGAATAAAAGACCTAGAATTCCAAGTCTAAAAAGTAGTGCTGGAGGCATCAAAATACCAATTGTGCTACACAACTACAGTAATAAAAAATTCATGGTACTGGCATAAAAACAGACACACAAACCAGGGGAACAGAATAGAAGACAGAGACAAATCCACAGAGATATTTCATTAGGTCTTTGACAAAGGTGACAAAAATGTTGGAGAAAAGATAGTCTTTTCAACGGATGGTGAGAGAAAACTAGTTACCTATATGTAGAAGAATAAAACTAGATCCTCATTCCTCATCCTGTACAAAAATCATTCCAAAATGGGGCAAATACTTAGGAATTATACCTGAAACTTTATGACTTTCAGAAGAAAACCAAGGGATTAGCAATACACAGGCATAGGCAAATACTCTCAGTAGGACCCCTGATGCTCAGAAAACAACATAAAAAATAATAAAAGATATGGCATAAAATTTAAAAGCTTTTTCACAGCAAAGGAAATGATTAAGAATGCAAAGAGGAAACGTACAGAATGGGAGAAAACTTTTCTAGCTACTCTTGCAAGAGAAGATTCATACCCAGAATATATATACAACTCAAAAACCTTGACATGAAAAAAAAAAAAAACACAACATAATTGACAATGGGCAATTGAACTAAAAAGACACTTCCTAAAAGAAGAAATACAAATAGGTAACAAACTTCTGGGAAAATGTTCCATCTTTTTAGCAATTAGAGAAACGCAAATCAAAACTACATTGAGATTTGGTCTCAGTCCAGTTAGAATGGCAGCCATCAAGAACACAAACAGTAATAAATTCTAGAGAGGATGCAGAGAACATGAAACATTTTTACACTGTTAGTGGGATTGTAGTTAGTACAACAACTGTGGAAATCAGCATAAAGATTCCTGAAAAGCTTAGGAATAGAATAGCCATATGACTCAGCTATTTTATTCCTAGATATTTGTCCTAAAGAATGAAAGTCAGCCTACTATCATGAGACAGGCATACCCCTGATTATACCAGCACAATCCACAATGTTCAAACTATGGAACCAGTTTAGGTGTCTATCAATGGGAAAATGGATAGATAAAATGTTATATATCCAATGGAAATTTTATTCAGCTATAAAGCAGGATGAAATTATGTCATTTGCAATAGAAAAGAACATCCTCAACCTCACAAAACTTATCTATGAAAAAAACTATACCTAACATCATACTTAATGATGCTTGCCTTTGGAAATCAGGAATAAGACACGAATTTCAGCTCTTATCATTCATATTCATTTTTATTGTGCAAAAGGTTCTAGTTAGGACAATTAGCCAATTTTAAAAAAGTGTCAAGATTGCAAAGAAAATGTGAAAGTATCTGTCTTTATATATGATGTGAACTTATACATAGAAAATTATAAGGAATCCAGTAAAAAAAAGTCACTAAAATTAAAAAAAATGAATTGAGAAAATTGAAGGATACACCAACACACACACAAAAAATCAATAACATTTCTATCACATTCAGTGAAAAATCTGATTATAAAATTTAGAAAGTACTGTTTATGATCACATAAAAAAAGAAAATATTTAGGAATAAAATTAACAAAAGTAGTACAAAACACAGATTCTGAAAACTACACAATATTACTGACTGAAGTTAAAGATCTAAGTAATTAGGAAAAAGCCTCATGTTGACAGATTAGAACATTAGCATTGTTATGATGGTAATCTTCCCCAAACTCATCTACAAACTCAATGCATCTTTATCAGAATCTGAGTTATATTCTTTGTCAAAATTGACAAAGCAATTTTCATATATAGAGAGAATTGCAAGATACCCAGAATAGCCAAAATAATCTTGAAAAAAAAATAACAAAGTTGGAGGAGACACATCTCCCGCTTTTTTTTTTTATTGGTTATTCAAAACATTACAAAGATTGCAGAATGACATCGGTTACACATCCACATTTTTACATAATACCATAATAGTAACTGTTGTATTCTGCTACCTTTCCTATCCTCTACTATCCCCCCTCCCCTCCCCTCCCATCTTCTCTCTCTACTCCATCTACTGTAATTCATTTCTCTCCTTGTTTTTTTTTCCCATTCCCCTCACAACCTCTTATATGTAATTTTGTATAACAATGAGGGTCTCCTTCCATTTCCATGCAATTTCCCTTTTCTCTCCCTTTCCTTCCTATCTCATGACTCTGTTTAATGTTAATCTTTTCCTCCTGCTTTTCCTCCCTGCTCTGTTCTTAGTTGCTCTCATTATATCAAAGAAGACATTTGGCATTTGTTTTTTAGGAATTGGCTAGCTTCACTTAGCATAATCTGCTCTAATGCCATCCATTTCCCTGCAAATTCCATGATTTTGTCATTTCTTAGTGCTGCGTAGTACTCCATTGTGTATAAATGCCACAACCCAAATTACTAGCTTACGGATGAAAAAGGCAAGATCACAACAGACAATTCAGAAATACAGAAGATAATTAGAAATTATTTTGAAACCCTATACTCTAATAAAATAGAAGATAGTGAAGGCATCGATAAATTTCTTGAGACATATGAACTACCCAGATTGAATCAGGAAGATATAAACAACCTAAACAGACCAATATCAAGTGAGGAAATAGAAGAAGCCATCAAAAGACTACCAACCAAGAAAAGCCCAGGACCGGATGGATATACAGCAGAGTTTTACAAGAACTTTAAAGAAGAACTAATACTAATACTCCATAATCTATTTCAGGAGATAGAAAAAGAGGGAGAACTCCCAAATTCATTCTATGAGGCCAATATCACCCTGATTCCCAAACCAGAGAAGGACACCTCAAATAAAGAAAACTACGGACCAATATCCCTAATGAATTTAGATGCAAAAATCCTCAATAAAATTCTGGCAAATCGTATACAAAAACATATCAAAAAGATCGTGCACCATGATCAAGTAGGATTCATCCCTGGGATGCAAGGCTGGTTCAATATATGGAAATCAATAAACGTTATTCACCACATCAATAGACTTAAAGATAAGAACCATATGATCATCTCGATGGATGCAGAAAAAGCATTCGACAAAGTACAGCATTCCTTTATGTTCAAAACATTAGAAAAACTAGGGATAACAGGAACTTACCTCAAAATTGTAAAAGCTATATATGCTAAGCCTCAGGCTAGCATCATTCCCGCTTTTGAAACTTACTAAATAGAAGTGATAATTAAGACTATGTCACCAGTACAAGGATTGACATATTTGTATTGCACTATACATAATGCAATGAAAGAACTTAGATCCTAAAAATAAATCCATGTGTTTATTGTTAGTTGAATATTGACAAGGTGAAATTACCATTCAGTTGAGAAGGAATGATCTTTTTAAACAATGTTATTGGGATAATTACATAGACATATGCAAGGATCCTTACCTCACACCTTATAGAAAAACTAATCCAAAATATATCAAACACCTTTATATAAATCTAGTAAAATTCTTACAAGAAAATATTGTGGCACTTGACTTTGAAAGGATTTTTATGTATAATATACAAATCATGAACAAAAATAAAAAGAATAACAAAGAATAGAAATTAATACATAAGTTATACTTCATGGAAATTACAAACATAGCTGCCAGCAAGTGAAAAGACAACCAACCCACAGAATGTAAGAAAAATCACATATCTAATAAGGGACTGGTATCCAGAATATGTGAAGAACACCCATCACAATTCAATCTTAAAAAGACAACACAATGAAAAGATACATGAAGTATAAGAATAGATGCATTTCCAAAGACAAGATACAGATGTCCAGTAAGAACATGTAAAGACACCTGGCATCATTATTCGTCAAGGAAATAAAAATCAAAACCACAATAAGATAATACTTCTCTCACACTTGGATGGCTAGCATCAGAAAAACCAGATGAGGGCTGGAGTTGTGGCTCTGTGGCAGAGCACTTGCCTCTTACATGTGAGGCACTGGGTTCAACCTCAGCACCACATAAAAATAAATAAACAAAATAAAGATATTGTGTCCAGGTATAACTAAAAAATATTTTTAAAAAAGCCAGATAATTATAGAGGTTGGTAAGGAAACAGAAAAATTGAAAACCTTATTCACTGTTATTCACTGTTGGGAATGTAAAATGCTACAGCTATTTTGAAGCAACAGTAGTTACGCAAGTGACTAAACATAGTTTTTATATAATCCTTCAATTACACCTTGTTATATACCCAAGATACTGTAATTGAAAACATATGTCCTTGTAAAAATCATACATGGATATTTATAAAGCATTTTTAAAAAATAGCTGAGTGTAGAAGCACCCCAAGTGTATATCATGATATAAATGGATTAACAAAATATCCACATAATGGAATATTATTAGTCTATATAAAGTAATGATATACTGATTCTATTAAACATAGAAAAGCCTTGAAGATATGTCAAATCAAATGAGCTAGTAAAAAAATGTACACATATTCCATTCAAACGTAATGCGCTCAAAAAGGGAACTACAGAGAGACAGAAAGGTAATTGGTGGTGGCAAGGGTTACAAGGTTTATGGAAATGGAGGAAAGATGGCTGAAATGTTCAAGGTTTCTGAGATGATGAAAATGTTCTAATATTGATTCTGGAGAATGTTGCACATATATGTGGATATACTGAAAAACTTAATATACAAATGGATGAAATTTATCTTCATAATTGCTTTAAAATAAGCAATAATTCTAGCTTGGCATGGTGGTGCATACCTGTAATCCCAGGGGCTTGGGAGGCTGAGGCAGGAGGATGACAAGTTCAAAGCCAGCCTCAGCAACTTCACAAGGGCTTAAGCAACTTATTGAGACCCTTTCTCTAAATAAAATATTTAATGTTGTTCAGTAGTTGAATGCTCCTGGGTTCAATCCCTCCTGCAAATAATAATAATAATAATAATAATAATAATAATAATAATAATAATATAAGAAATAACTCCCAAACATATTTAGATATTACAATATAAGATTAGGTCAAATTGAATATATTCTCCCTCCTCCTCCTCGTCCTCTTCCTCTTCATCTTCTCTTCCTCCTTTCCTCCTTCTCCTCCTCCTCTTTCTCCTCTTTTTTTCTTCTTCTTTTGGTACTAAAGATAGAATTGAGGGGCACTTTAATACTGAGTTATATCCCTCACCCCTTTATTTTGAGACAGGGACTTGCTGAATTGCTGAGGCTAGCCTTAAGCTTGTGATCCTCCTGCCTCATACTCCCAAGTCCTGGGTTAAGAATACTTCTTAATTAGACAGGTAAATATGGCTGCTGAGTCACAGAGACCTGGGGACATTGATGATGAGGATAGTACACCTAGAAAATAAGTTATGCAATCACAGGTTTAGGAAAGTCGTTAACATCATGTTCCCCAAGGTTAGTGACATTGTTATAGGAGACAGAACAAATGGGTTGTCAGATTTTCTCTCCCAACCACCAGGTAGGTCAAGTCTCAGAGTGGAAATTTTGCCTTCAGTCAGAAGGAAAAAGAAGGAAAAGAAGAGAAAATATTTAACTAAAGATTTAGTTTTAGCAGTGTATTAAAATTAGAAATAAAAATAAAAGTTGTTCCTTAAACGAAATTATGTGAATTCTGGGTTTGTCAGGCGAGAAGAGACCTTAGCATTTACGGAGGACTGGCTTTCTTCCAGAAGGTATTTGTGGAAAAAGGTCAGACACAGCTATTTTGGGTTCCAGAAGTTTGCCATTACAATTTGTTAATGATAAAGAAAAAGGGACAAGAAACTGAAAGATGTAAGATCTTTTTTTTGCTATAATTAGATCAAGCTAATTAAGATTTAGTAGACTCTGGGGAAGAATGTAGAGGGAAAAGATTAGTGAAAGGGGTTTGCTTGTCAACCTGCTTGAGATATTAGGAGTGTAATTTTCAGGAAATATCTTTTAGGTTACACAAATGTTATTGCTGGTTGTGATCTCATGTGTAGAGTACAATAAACCCAAAGTAATGGAATTTTACTTATATTTTTAATAATTGTATAATTTGATTTTTTGCTTATTGGATTGTTTTTATTTTATGTTTATTTATTCTTTTTAGTTACATGTATCAGTGGAATCCTTTTTTATTTAACTTTACAAGCATGGGATGTGTCTTATTACAGTTAGGATCCTGTTCTTGTGGATGTACATGGTGGTGGGATTCACTGTAAAGTTTTCATGTATGTACATAGAAAAATTTTGTCAGATTCATGCCACTAAGGAATATATAGTTTTATTACTTTTACTAGTACCTTACACATTTTGAAATTTCATTGGTTCTAGCCCTTAATTGATAATTATAACTCTGTGATTTTTGTATATATTAATACTTTAAAACTCTATTGACTGGAGTGAGTTATCATTATATAAACCTGGTTAAATTGTTAGATCACATCTTTGTTGCGAGTAATATACTTTCTATATTTTATCTATCATCTCTTAGTAGATGGAATTACTAGTTGAGGGATAAAATTTGGTATAAAATCAAAAGAGTTGTCTCTATCACTTTAATATAATTAAATGATGCTCTAGAACTGAAAATGGCCAACACCTAATGAGGTTTTACATGAATAGGTTTTTAGCAAAGTACCCTTCTCAAAGAGTAAGTGAACCAAATGGATACTCAGGAATGAAAGAATACCTTTTCAATAACTTTTAGTATTAAACTTTGAAATCCATAAGCATCAGTTTAGATTGAAATAAAACTATGAATTTGTTCTCATGATTATTAGTGACCCATCCTGCCTTTTCCTTAAAGCAAGACAATCCCTCTAGAGAAAGTTCCAGGAAAAACTTTTGAGTTGAATTCTTACCTGAATTAGTTAAGCATAATAAGCATCAAAGTTTGCTTCATTTTCGATGTTCTACAATACTGAAGTGTCATATGTAGAGAAGACATCATGATTTTCTGGGTATTGGGTAAGATAATGATACTTGTGATCTGAAAAAGAAAAAGATATTTTACCTTTTGCTATCTAAATGATCTTAGATACTTCACTAATTGGCTCTGTGAAGACAAATGATTTAATCTTAATTAGGGGTTAGAGCTTTCTTCTTATCCCTGTCAGCCATGAACATTGCAATTATAAAATTGGTGTGGTGGAGAAGGAAAAACAGAAACTCAGTATAATTTAAGGAAAGTAATTTATGCTGGATTGCTTGAGGCAAAATGTAATGAGGATAAGGACAGATGCTTTGCACATGATGATACACATGTGTGAAATACACAGGCTGGGATATTATTTTGTTGTAGAATAAAGTCATGTATTTGAAACTTATTTTCCATAAACAAGGACAAAAGATTGAAATGTAAACTTTATACCATATGTTATAAGAATTAGGTTATTTAAATAAAAATATTTTCTTGGAAGGCAGTTAAGTTTGTATCTTGCAGAACAGGATTTTTTATAATTATACCTTTAAAAACAGCATAAGGCTTGATTGGCATTTGTATCTCTGAATTGTCTATTATATCCATATTGATTCTGATTGGGGCATTGGTAAAGTAGATTATTTGCTATCTCTCCTATTTTAAAGAGAAATTAAACCTTCATTTCTTGTTTTTTTTTTTAACTGAGTATATGCTAATATTATATTTTGTTAAATTTTTTCTGGTAAATATGGTCAAAATGTTATATTCATTGGACACATCTCCATCTTATCTCTCTTTACATGCATACTTTACAGGTATTCTGTTGACTCAGTTCAAATGCACACAAAAGCACTGAGTGAATAGGCAGGACCTGAGCAGCCTAGTCACCCCACTCATGTTGTGTGAAGTCTGTTTCCTAGAAGCAGAGATGGTTGCAAGGATTTGAGTACACACCAATACTGGGGAAGTGTTCTTCTGCAAAATCCATGAAGGAGGAAATAAAACAAAAAACAAACAAACAAACAAAAAGAAGTTAAGGGAAGATATGGTCTCAAGAAAAGTTTGGCATGGCCACTTCAATAGGAAAAGCATCCTGAAGCACGTCACCACAGTGGCCCTTCTTGAGACAGTTTGCTGGTGATGATGGGGCAGGGTTGTTTTTTTTTTTTTTTTTTTTTTTTTTTTTATCTGTGCTGTATTTCCTTTTGGGTAATTATTTCCTTTTGGGTAATTGCAGGTCTCCAGGGAAGACAGGTAGTGGGGAGGAAGAGGAAGCCAACATCCCACCAATTGAGTGATGAGCAGGTCAGGATCCTGGCAGGGCACCACAACATCCCAAGAATTGTTAATAAGAAGAATAGTTGAGGTTGTGACACAGCGCTTCCTTGCTGTGTGGTGATCTCAGAGTTGTGGGACTTATACTACAGGTGGCTTCTCTTAGGGTTGATAGAAGCATGGCACCTTCTGAAGGGCAAGTCCTATACTGGCACAAGTCACTCTCAATATATTCTATTAACCAAAGAAACTTACATCTACCCTTGATTTACAATGAATGCCATCCACCTCTAGAAATGGTAGGAATTATTGCAGCTAATTTGAACACTGTCAGAAATATTCACTATTAGTGCTTATTGCATATGTTGGACACATAACCTCCCAGGATAAAGCAGACTGGGGGAGTGCAGAATGTACTGGTAATGTTTCAAATTTGAACACTGCATGTAGATAGAACAAATGAACACCCATTTACTCCCCTAAAAACCTCTGTTGTGGGATAGGAAGTTAATCATTACAACATCTACCTTAGCTTTGAGGACCACCATTCAGGAGTTGCATCCACATTGTAGATACTATCATAAACCCTGTAATCCTAATCTTGGCCAGTAAGAGTCAGCTATCAGTCAATGTCTCATCAGCTTTTCCCCACAGGTATCTATCTGTCCTAGATAAAGCTCCCTGATTTGAAGGTCAGGGTTCCTTAATAAAAGTGCCTTAATAGAAGTGAGGTTTGTTTTGTTTGCTCTAAAAGTACTCAGTATGGGAGATCTTCTTTGAATCATGTCTTCCAAATGTTGACTCAATCTCTTCCATCTTGGTCCTTGCAGATCACATAATTGCTGATATTGTTCTTTCTGCTAAGGTGACCCTGGGAGTTGTCTCAATTTCTGAAGGTGAGAAATATGCAGATGGAACATTTTCATGTGATAAACCTGCAAGTTGCTCACATAATTTATACCTTTGTTTTTTAGTCTGGATTCTGTCATTTGTTAAAATCATAATTTGAAAAGAAACTGGAAAACTGAAAAACTAGCTCACTATATTAGAAGACTAAACCCATTTGGTTGATCAAACATCAGTAATAGACAAAGTGTGCTAATAAATTCCGTTTTGTTTAAATCAGTAAAGCAGGGGCCAGAAGAGGTCCTAGAGATGTCAGCATATCTTTCATCTTGGAAATTCCCTTGCTATAATGGTTTACCATAACCTTTTCCGCATATCGAACTTATTGCCATGACAGTGATAACTAGAAGCATACATAGGTGTTCACAACGTAATGAAAGGGAATGTATTTTCCAGTCCTTGAAGTGGGATTATTGTTTATAGTCAGCTTAACTGAGACAGCTGAGAGGAGTCAAGATGACTTTGTTCCAAGTCCCACAAGTTAGAATGTGCTCTCGTTCCTCTTCATTACAGGTTCTCGGCTCACTGCAAAGTGGATCAGGTGGAGACATCCTGAAAGTAACACATCATATTTAAAGTCTCATTTTCATTATTTGTATTACCCAAGGCATCACAATTTACAAACACTACTAAAGGGCTACCTCATTTTGGAGTCCAGGCCATTTAGAACTATTTCATCCTACAAGCCCATTGTTTCAATTTATGGCAGTACTCCTCCAAGACAGCACTCTTAAACTTCATTGTTGTTATTGTTTAATAACATAATAAGTCTGTGTATGATGAAAGAAACCCAAATAGGAATGATTATTTCATTAACTAGGGGTTATTGAGTCCAGCATTGATTCTCAGAAAAACGTTTGCCATTGTATGTTGTATGAACTCTGAGAAGGTAATTTCAATGTTTTTTTTTCAGTTGCCTTTAACACGGTGACATTGTCTGTCTGTCCAATGTTATAGCTTAAATGCAAATTTAATAGAATTAAAAACTCAGGCCTCTAGGAGGTGGTTAAGTCATGAGAGAAGAGGCACCACAAGTAGGATTTTAATGATTTTATAAAGAGGTACACTGGAACTGTGCCCCCTTTTGCTCTTCTGCCATGTGAAGGAGCCACAATAAAGCATCATAATGGAAGCAGAGAGCTTCCCTCATGAGATACAGAATTTGCTAGAGCTTGATCCGGGATTTCCCAGCTTTGAGAACCATGAGAAATAAGTTTCTATTGTTTATAAATTATCCAATTTAAAATAGTCTGAGATATTTTTGTCATAGCAGCAGATATTGACTGCGGTAATAAACCTTCAACCCCACCTTCCCTAGGGTTTTCCTCCACTGCATGAAATTAGTGCAAGAATGTAGTGTGGTGTCTTGAATGTGTGGTCCATTTGTAGCACTTTCTAACTTGTTTGTGCTGAGATGATAGGTGGGTACCATGCTTGATGTACTTAGATATTCAGGAGCATGACAACATTCACCACTGCCCATGAATTCTGTCAACCTATACACAGATTCTAATTTTGAACCCTCTTCTGTCATGTTCATAAATACGCAAAGATGATCAACACTTCCATTATTCAATCTCCTGTCTACATTCCAGCTGTTTTGGTAAAACAACACATCTTCTTGAGTTATAAATGGTCACCTAAAATTTTACATAAAGTATATATAGTTTTAACCACAGAAAGAATAACAAAAATAAATATATTCAATGAATGAATGAATGAGGATATTTTAGTAGGCATATTTCAATATGTGGAGATATGGTAGAAGTAAGGATACAGGTATATCTAAAACTATTCTTACAAATTGATGATATCATTTAATTTTCTCTTGATAAGTATCAATAATCAACTTGATATTGAAATGGATGTGGTATAAAGAAATTACTGTTTATGCAAGTAAGCTGGGTTTATTTACAAAAACAAATTACAAGTATATTTTTAAAATGTCTGCACTAATAGTAACTTTATTCCATAATACAAAAAAGAAATGAGGTAAAATTAAAACTAGTAATTTTATTCACAAATATTTATAGCAGCCTTTTCTTATCATGTAAAAAGCAAAGCAGCCTTCTAAAAGAATCATACTAAAAAATAAAAAATTCTAAAAAAAATCCTCAAACAAACAGAAAAATGCTCCAGAATTGCAAATTTATCTAGTATGTTATTTTTTAAATGGAAAAATGATGTTGCACAGATGTTAAATTGATGTTTTAAATAACTTTGATATATAAAATAAAAATTGTCATAATGAAAATATTTCTATGCATATTATTTTCTAATATGTTATTCCAGGAATGATAAAATTATATCATTCGATTTTTTCTTTATACCTCCTTCAGACCTCCACAGGAAAAAAACTATACTTTTTCTCAAAACTAGAAAACCTTATAAAATAGTATTATTTGTACTTACTGTATCCTAAATTTTAGAAAGCAGGATATTAATAACTGTTTTCTTCTTTTTTCTCCAAAGTCTGTTGTCTATAGCTTGTCTATACAATGGCACAGTATAGAATGTGTAATTTTTTCTTGCCTCATTGGGGGGTAAGACAAAGGACATGATCATGGATTTCCTACCTCTCACAGAGGTAAGGCTCACCTGTCAATTTTTACTTCATCAGGGTCCCCCAGAGGTCACAGAGCAGAAAAGCACCTCTGAACTTTATTGAGAGGCTGACCCTGGCAAGGTCACTGTCTCAGTTCAGCTGTAGACCTACAGGTCTCTGGGCATCAATTGTCTGTCCTCAACTGAATTATCACCTAAACCCTTTCTGCTTAAGATCTCTGGAAGTCTCAATACTCTCGATCATTCAAGATACAAAACCCTAAATCCTGTAGCTATAAAATGAGATGAAATAATTTAGAAATGCATAGCTAAAAGAAAAATGTATAAAATTTAAAATTGCCCCCCCCAAATAATATTGGCATTCATATGTCAATGTTGACATGACAAAAATGCCCAACTGTCATTAACAGTATGAAAAATTATCTAAAATATATATTTAGTTTTAAAAATAGTATATCCTTTTGGCCCACATATTTTAGTAGTATTGAATAGTAGATATTTTTTTGTTCTTTTTCCACATAAAAACTCAGGTCAATGTTTTTTTCTTAAGTAAAATCAAGAAAGAAAAATTTACAATCCAAACAGAAATAGTTGCATTGACTTTACAATTTACTCAGAAACTGATTAACTGTTAATTTCAAGAAAAAGAAACTTTACAACATCAGCTCTTCAAATTATGGTTTAGAATAATAATGGGGGCTGGGTGCATGGTAAACCATGTGCTGAGCTTGTATGAGGCCCTGGGTTGATCTCCAATGCCCAAAGATATAATCGTGATCATAAATGTAATCATGAGTTGAAGAATGTGCACATATGTGAAATAAGTTCATTTTGGAATGAATAAACTGGAATAAGGAATAGGAACAATTGCATGAGGGAAAACCCACTGCTAGTTAGGTATAACTATGTTTGGACAAGCATGATTCTAAGAGAGTGAATTGAAATCTTGCCATGCATTTTTATAATCCAGTTTCTTATTGTGCATTAAGAGAAAATGGAAATTTATTCAAATATTATATTTTATTGCTTCTTAAATAGTATCAAACTCTTGTTTATCATTCAATACCTCAAGTAAGCCCAAATATTATTCATAGTGAACCACAAAAATCACAATGTGAATTCAAAAGTATGGAAAAAATTTAATATTTGTTAGTATTTAAAGCAACTTCACTTTGAATTTAATCAGCGAGTATTAGGGAACAGTATAAAAAACTGAATTATTCACTTATTATGTCCCTGAAGACTTTGAATTCATAAATCAATTATATCCTGTGCACCAGAATATTTTATTTCTGCCATTGAAGACATCATTTTAATGTAGTGTGAAAGTGAACTGGATTATTTAATTATACAGTATAAATTAACCAGGGTTTGCAGGACGTATAATATTATACTGATTTTCCTGTGCTTCATCTTATCTCTGGTCCCATTATCTGCCAACCTAACTACAAACCCCCACCCCCTGAACACACACACACACACACACACACACACACACACACAATATTTATTGTGTTAGAATATAAACACTCTATTGACAAGACACTTCTGGGGATCATAATACATTGTTCTTTAGTATTGTGTTCTTTCTAGCCTATTCAGCTATAGGTACTGTTTTCTGTGTTGGGAGAAAAATTGAATAAAAATTATCTGATTAGAAAAAACTTTCAAAATAGATTGATTTTTAAATGATTAATGACAGGAATATGGAGAAAGACAATGTGTTCTGGAAGAGATGAGAGAGCAGAGTCACATCCCTGGCATTTTGTTACATGGTTAATATATCTAATATACATTTTGTATTCTTATTAAGTATACAAAATGCCACATATAATAATCCCTCTTGTCTTACTTTTTAGTTCTAGGTTGTACATAGGAGAAGAAAAGTAGATCCATCTCCATCAGCATGATATTTGTCTGCAAAAGGTCAAATAAGAGATAATGTTATTAAAAACTGAAAAAAAAAACTTGCTATAACAATTATCCAGTGTAATAGAATACAATCCATCACTAGTGACAAAGAAACATGGTAAATATACATTATGTTACCGTTAGTAAAGGCATGTAATAACAGGTTGAAAGTTCCCAATCCCATCGTTATTGATGATATGAGCACCAAGTTAGGCAGTTTTTAAAAAGTTTTGTTAGTTTTAATCCATGATACCTGGATCACTGAGATACTGAGACATGTAATTGGTTATTTTAACTTTTATTAATATAAGATATTTTACTTTTCAGTTGATAGAGAATAAGATATCACATTAAACTATAAAATAGCTTTTTCCTGTAGATCTTAATACTTTTTAATCAGACATTCTCAACTGTACTTAAAGCCAGTGCAAAATGATGACAAAAAATTAAATACTTAATTTTTTTTTTTGGATTGGCCAAAACCTTTTTTTCAACTTTTGGTATACTGTGTATTTAAATTAAAACATTTAGTTTATTATGTAATCTGTGTATTTCATTAAAACCTAAGAGCTGTATGTTCATAATGGTCAAAAATCTCAATGTTTGAAAGTAATTCTACATATAGAAAGAAATAGAAAAAACATTTTTCAAGACATGTGAGAATCTAACCATCAGTTATGGTATGAATTCTATCTCTAAGTAATTATGCTCAACATTATATTCCTGATGTTAATTTATAAAGTAATCTAATAATTATGTATAGTAAGAAAAACTTTGGGATGAAATTGCATTTAGTTCTATATGAATGCACTGATCTACATGTGCCATTTTGTATTCTAATAAGGAGGTGCTGCAACTCTGCACACAAACGTGATTTAAAGACTTTATGCAATACTATAGGACTCAGATTGAACATTCTAAGTTAGATTTATGTTGCAAATAAAATGTTTTTAAATTTAGGAAATTACTTATCTTTGTGTTTTTCTTTTCTAAAAATACAGACATATATACTTTTTTCTGTATCAATATCAGTATATGTCAGTCTACAAGGCCAGAGAATTAATTTTTCTATATGTTGTAGATTTTCATATCCTTAGCTATGGTGATTGCTAAAACATTATGTCTATCTTTGAGGGATTATCATATCACTCTCTCAAATGGTCTATTTCTTTGTATTTTCTACTTTGATGTTTTTTGTCATATTTTCTTATAGCATTTTAACTATAAACCTTTGTCAAGGGAAAAGAAAATACTAAAATTACCAATAACAGTGTACCTGTACACTAGAGGGATGACATTTTCATGCTATAGTTTGAAGTGTAAAGAACAGTATTTCACTAGTTCATTAAGTTTTTGAAATGTTAAAAATATTTAGAAACTTATTTAATTAGCTTCATATTCTTTATTCTGTAGTGACATGTCATGTAACAGAGTATCAAGTGACAGATTGTTAGGAGGTTTATCTCCCCATAGAACTATATTATATGATTTCTCACATTATGGTCACATAATTTTGTGGACATATTTATTTTATTTCATATTATTTCCCACTGAGATTTGTATTTCCTAATGCAAGAGGTTAATAAGGAAAGCCGTTAAGATCACCAAATTTAACATTGAAATAAACTGCATTTTTACTGATCAGATAGTGTGATGCATATTCTAATGCTGAAATTTTTCTTGATTATGGGTTTTCTTCTTTGCTTCTTTGTCTTAACATTTTTTTTTCTGCTTAAATCAAAGGTTAAGTGTTAAATTTTAGTAAATGTCTTCACTTTAAGACAGTCATATCCCCTGTTTAAGAGAGGTGCCTCTTCTGGTGCTCGATTCCACTCATGCACAGTTGTGGATCACTTAGCCCAGGTAGATCTGTGCCTCAACTGGGACACCTTCCTTCACATGCTATGGTATTCTGGCCCTTTTGGAGCAATCTCAGTGCGAGAAGAGGACACACACCTATACAGCAGTGTTTCAAAAAGATGTAGGGGTCGGGTGGCAGACTGACTCAATGCAGGCTTTAAACATCAGAGTGTTCCTTTCCTTAATATCGCAAACCTATGACATTCTTGTCCATGGGTTCGGCTTTACCTTTAAAAAGAATAGAGTAGGGCATGACCTTTTAGTTTGTGCTACAGTGTCTTATCAGAATCTAGCTCTGGTGGGAACCGTGACTTATTTAGTAATAGGGAAAGGCAGGATAAAGCTTATAACCATGTCTTGCTCTGATTATACGACTAAATGTTTTTGAAAGTGTCTTTTCTTCCAATCATTTATCTTACTAAGAACTACTTTTTTTTTCTTCTGGGTCTATTTATTGAAAACTAAGACAAATCTCAATTCTATAAAGTAAATGGAGAGCATACGTTATAATTTGTATTTTTAACATTCCCCAAACAGCTCCTGAGTTAGGCCACCCTGTAGTGTGCAGTGGTGAAAGGATTGGATTGTGAGAGCTGTAGCCTTGTCAGAGGATTAAACCATTTGATTGAAAGACTGCTGAGTGGTAGCTGTAGGCGGGTGGGGTGTGGTTGAAGGAAGTAGTTCACTGGGGCTGTCCTTGGGGACTGTATCATGTCTGTGGCTCCTCTCTTGCTCCATTACTGCTTTTGAGCTGCCATGAGCTGAGTAACTTTCCTCTGCCGTCTCCTTCCGCCATGTTGTTTCTGCAGGGGAGTCAGCTGAACATGGACTGATACCTCTGGAAATGTGTGATTCAGAATACATCTTTCCTGTAAGTTGTTCTTGTCAGGTATTTTGGTTACAGAGATGAAAAGCTGACTAACTGTGTGAGTGTGTGTGTGTGTGTGTGTGTGTGTGTGTGTGTGTGTGTCTGTGTGTCTGTGTGAATTAAAGCAGCCCTTCAAATGATAATTCACTTTTTCTTCAAAGCTCTGATGAAGTGGGATGTCAATTTGGAGGAGAATCAGGAGAATAATAAAATAAATATTTCCAAGATTAAGACACTATTTTAAAGTATTAATTTTATTGTTTATCATGAAAGCAAAGGTGAAAAATCTAGTAGATGTCATTAGGATGAAGTGGCTCATTCTTTGATTACCAGTGAACGATCCAACCATTTTCTTCATGTTTCATGTGTCTTTTTTTTTGGGTGGGGGGGAGCGGTTCTCGAGGATTGAATGCAGGGGGCGCCCAACCACTGAGCCACAACGCCAGCCGTGTTTTGTACTTTATTTAGAGACAGGGTCTAACTGAGTTGCTTATGCCTTGCCATTTCTGAGGCTGGCTTTGAACTTGTGATCCTCCTGCCCCAGCCTCCAGAGCCTCTGGATTACAGGCATACGCCACTTGAGCCCAGCCTCTCCTATGTCTTTTATGCTTCTGTTATTCACCCTTTTTATTCTTGGCGTTTTGTCTAAAAGTTTCCTTCTGGCCTGTTTCAGTTTTCTAATTCTTCTTAATTTTGTGTTTCTGCTTTTGAACTTATCTATATCTTAAGTTTCTAATTTTAGTCATTACATTTATCATTTCTAGAGAATCCATTTTATTCTCAATAGCCTCACATAGTCCCATGAAATTCTTCTTGTCATTTAATTTCTTGAAAGTATTAATCACTGTTTTAGTCCTTGTCCAATAACTTGAGTATATGTACGTCTTGTTCATCTCATCACATTATCCCTTTCCCCCCTCTCATTTCTCAGCCTATCTTTTTTTTTTTTTTAATACTTAACGCTACACTTTCCATGTGTGTTTAAGATTGCGATGAACATTTTAGAATTGTCTGATGCCTGTGTAATGCTTCCATTTTTCAGAGCGAATTTGTTTTGCACTGGGTGTGCTGGTAGGTAGAGGGGCACGTTCCTCCAGCCCAAAGAAAAAAAGATTGAGCAGGTGTGTGTGGGATTTCTTTTTTTCCCTTTTACTCCTACTAGATAGTCCTTTGCTTTTCCCTAATAATAACCTGGAGCTTGTTATGAATTCCAAATTTGTCTCTCTGTCCCTGTCAGAGAGCAAAAACTTGAGCTGAAATTTAATAGTAAAAACTGGGCTCACCTTCCTGAACATCTCTCCTCTTGGAGAATCTGGCCCTTCAAATGGTCTGCAACATGCAAGCTTAAAATGCCTTCACACAGGTGTGTGTGTGTGTGTGTGTATGTGTGTGTGTGTGTGTGTGTATTCCTGAGTATACACACACATAGGGATCTGTTATATCCACTTTTTATACTTCTACTTGGGGAGTTTAGTTTGCAATACATTAGTCTGCAATTCTGGAGAGAGACATTCTTGTGAAGAAGCAAGTTACGCTAAAACCACTGTGCCTAGAATTGTGCATGAATTTAAGAGAACCACCATGAAATCACATGGATTTTCACCTGGACTGTGTCCTCTGTGTTGTTCTGCTCACTTAAGCCAGCCTGTTTTGTTTTTTTTTTTTTTTCCATTAGGGATGTGAACAGAGACTCTGTTCCCCTTGTTATAGAGAACAGGGCATTATATACAATTCCTATTTTATATGATTTTATTTTTTATTATTTGATTTCACAGGGTAAAAACAATCATGTTTAATTGGGGAACAACCCTATTTTGTGTGAAATAAAAATACTTTTCTGTAAATGCCAAGACTGTGATAGGAACTCCATTTTTTCTTTTGTTAAAGACTTGGATTCTGGTTATTGGCCATTGATATAAATTGACTTACAAACGAGTTTTGCTAGGAAGGGTACAATACAGAGATTGACAATAAGGTCAGTTTGGTGCAAATTGCTGTAGCGGGGATTACTGGATGATGCAGAGACATCTGGCTGAATTGCCAATAAAGTAGTCCCCACAAAAGATGAGCTTCATTTCTGAAAGTGCCTGGAAATGAGCTGAGGGTGGGAGCAGAGAGGGGCACCATCAAATCAATTTGAGTGATATTATTTCAGAAGCCCTAGAAAATGACAGTTTGCGATCCCCTGCAGATGTGGGCATGTTGGGACCCTCTATGGCATAAGTAATATGTGCTCATTTCCTACTAGGGTTTCAGTAGTTGTGTCCTGGGGTTCACTCTGCTAACTGCTCTAAGAGATATGGCAATGTCCCATAAGGCTGTATGAAATCTTTCTTTGGTGCGCCGAGCTCTTTCCACGGTCCTGAGGGTATGCAGAACTTCAGCTTTTGCAGTATTTTGAGTTAAGCAAGCTGAGCATGTCTATGAATATTCCATGCAATTACAAATGGATCAATGTATGAAGAAAATGCTAAGACTACATGGGTAGTGCATACATATGCATACTGCATGTTAGAACAATTTATGAATATCTCTGCATATAACTCAATACTGATTATCAGGAGAGTGAGACCAATGAACAAATAATGATTATATTGATGCTAAAATATACACATTTTGCATTGTGTCATTTAAATATTAAATTGTTTAGTTTTATTCATAAATAATAAGCATTTCTATGCCTGTGGTATTATTACAAGTGGAAAGATTGTCTGGAATAAAATTAGAGCAGTTGGCTATGTGATTACAAGTGGCTTAGGCTGAATAGAAATCCTATGTAATCACAGCATCAGCGCTGGTAGGAAGAAGCAACAAATGTACTTCAATGCGTTCATATAACAATTTAAAGATTCTCAATTTATATACAATCAGACATTTAATTTGTGTTACATATAATGTTTATAAATATCATTAAAACACATTACAAGGAGTTTTATACTTAGAATGGTAGCTGTCTGCCTCTTCACTCTTCCTCATTTGTATCTTCCACAATCCTGCTTTCCCAACTCACTTGAGAAGCAGAACCAGGTGGCATACCTATTCGACTAAAGTCAATGATGACAGAGAGATGGACAGAAGGAGAACATTGCAATTCATGTGGTAACAGACTTCAGTCCTGCTCCCCGGGTTTTCAGTCCACAGCAAAGAACCTCAGGTGGACCTTTCAGGCTGCTCATCAAATGCTCCCATGTTATGTGCTGATTTCATTCTTTCTTTTCCCCACAAACCTCCAGGATCTGTTCACCTTATTCTCACACTGACTTCTCCTTCCATCATTCCTTCATTCCCAATTAAATTGCTGTTTTCAGAAAATGCATTTCATAGATGCGCACCACCTCGAGTGAGTGACTCCCAGCCCGCCAGCATCCACACATTTTACCCGTATGCTTGAAGAGTTAGAGCTTCTCTTGGCCACACAGTTGCCCCTAGCCACAGTGGGCTGTGGTACTTGTGAAAGGAGGCTGGTCTTACTTGAGACGTGCTGTACACGTAAAATCCACACTGGGTTTCAGGATGTCTGAAGCACTGAATGTAAAATGCCCTATTCACTTTGCTGTATTGATTAATTGTTCAAATTATTGCGTTTTTGATATGTTGGGTTAAATAACATATTAAAATGAACTTCACCAGTTTTCTTTTGCCTTTTTTCCCTATTGATCCTTTTTAATTTATACATGATAATAGTATTCATTTTGACATAATTATAAATGCATGAAATATGATTTGTTCTAATTCAGTTCCTAGAAATGCCCCTCCTCTCCCCCATCTTCCCCTTGTTCCTTTCCCTCTACTCTAATGATCTTTCAGCTATTTGTGTAGAGAGTTAAAAAATATATATTTCAGTGTCTTGTGAATGTATATGATAGAGAGATTCACTGTGCTTTTTTTTTTTAACGTGGCTTTGATAAGATTTAAAATTTTCTACATTGCTTAAAATATAATTAAGCAGCACTGTCAGAATTCTCTGGACTGTGTCTTAAGACATTCCTCTACCTGTATAGAAGATGCCTATGAATGTTGGATGTTGCTCCAGAACGTCTCCCTGTTCCTCATCACCATGCCCACTTCTCTCCTGCATCACCTCCCCAGGGCATGTAGGTGTGTCTGTGTCCCCCTCTTTAAAAAGACATTGGCAAAATTCTTCTCTCCTTGACAATTGCACCCCATTTGTCCAGTCCCCTTGCCAACAAACACTTCAGAAGGGTGCCTCACATTCTCAGTGTGGCTGTCTTCTTTCTCCATTCTTTCTTAGACCCACTCCCCTGTGGCTGTCGCCTGCTGCTTTCCGTCCCTCATTCCCCAACAACAGAGCACCCCTGATAACTGCTGCTTCCTCAGTGTCCCTGTTCCCACTCACCTGCAGGGTCTCGTGGTCCATCCACAGGCTCATCTTTTCCTAGCGTCAGCTAGCGTCAGCCCCTGGACGATCACCTCTGCTTGCTGATACAGTTTCTTCCTGATCTTCCAGAGCACACTCCCTAGGGCTTTCCTCCAGCTCCCCCTCGTTCCAGGTCCAGGACATGCTGCTCCTCCTGAGCACTTATATCTCATGGATTGTATTCATTCTTCTCTTTTTATTCATTTTCTTGGAGACTTCATGAAACCCCAAGAGCTTTCAACTTGTATTTTCAGTCAGACCTCTGCAGAAACCTAGAATAATACATACAAGTGCCTAGGACATTCTTCTTTTATGTTTCCAAACTTAGCATTTCCAAACTAACATTCTGACCTCCTTGATTCCAAAACGATTTCTGTTCTTTTATTCAAAAGCACGCTTTTGGTTGCTAAAACTAAAAATCCATGGGGACTCATTTTTAAGATTACCCCCTCACTCCATATGTTGTACTGGGCGTAAAACCTTGCCTTCAGTTTCAAAACACAATCAAATCCAGGTACTCCTATTGGTGTCACCTAGAACGTACATCTATCTTCTGTGACCCCAGTTCTAACACAGCCCCTTCCCTGTGGTCACTGTCCTACTCTTGCAGTATGCTCTCAAAATAGAAATAGTGTGATCCTTTCTGAACACTTCTTAGATGATAATAGTCTTTTATAGTAGTTTTCCCTTATTTGAGGGGAGTATATTTCACAGCTCCCGGTGGATGCTAGAATTCTGGATAAACTATGAATTCTGGATAAACTATGCTTTCTCCTACATGATAGTCATGATGTATCCTAGTGATAAGGTTCAGTTTTTAAGTTAGGCAGGGTAAGAGAGCAACAACAGTGACTTACAATAAAATAGGACAATTATAGTAATATTATATAATAAAGTTATATGAATATAGTCTTTCTCTCCCTTTCTCAACTGTATTCAACTTTCTTTCTTTGAGCAAAGTGAAATGCCAATGCCTCCTGATGAGATGAAGTGGGTGAATGACACAGGCATTGTACATCTACTACCACCTAAGTGTTTCTTGAACCCAAGTGCTGTGATACCAGGACCCTTGATGTGATAACCAAGGCAGATACTAGAAACTAGTAGGTGGGAAGCATCCGCACAGGGATGTGCTGGACCAGTGGCAGATGTATTCCCTCAAGAGGATGGAGCAGGGTGGTGTGAGATTTCATTCTGCTACTCAGAATGGCATGCAATTAAAATTATCCAACAATTTGTTTCTGGAGAATTTTCCATTTAAGATTTTTGGGTAATAATTCACCATAAGTAACTGAAACTACAGATAAGGAGAGAGAGCTGTACTTGTAGCCCTCAATGGTTTTCTATTCCACTGAAATAAAACCCCAAGTGCTCAATCAGCAGACCAACTTTTCATCAGAGAGAACAGAGTATAATTTTAAAGCAGAAACATGCTGTGTGTGTGTGTGTGTGTGTGTGTGTGTGTGTGTTTGAAATTCCCAAAGAACAGAAACAAGTGTAGCTTCAGTCAACTTAGGAGAAAGTTCAGTAGAAAAGAAATTCATGGAGACAACGGTGGGAGAGGTCCTGGGGTTGAGAGCAGAGCATTGCTTCATACTGATTGTTCTCTCTGACTGAAAAGTTAGTCTCTGGGCTATGACATAAGGATATGATTGCTTTTCTTTTGTTTTTAATATATATCAGTTGTTGATGAACCTGTATTTTATTTGTTTATTTATGTGAGGTGCTGAGAATCAGACCCACAGAATCTACCACTGAGCCCCACCCCCAGCCCAGGGCCCAGTGGTTTCTTATTCAAATCTTTACTCCTGTCAACTTCCTGATGAGACCACTAAGCAAATTAATCAGCATGCGCCTGCCATTCTGATGGTTATGTCTCATGTCTTTCTAATACACTATTCTTTCATTGAAAAATGAAAAACTTGATCCTTCCAAATCCAAATAGGTGCATTAGATCATTTAGATCCATCAATCACTTATTCATTCTCAACTTCTCTGCTATTAGTGGCAATATTTTCTTTTGGCTTGACTGCCGACATTCCTTCAGGAAGTTAGAATAAATAAAATCTTTTTAGTTATGGGGTTTCTTTGAATTTCTCAGGGAAAAACCTGAAGAATGGGGGAAAAAGGCAAAAGAAAAATTGGGGATTTTATTAATAATGGCACGTGAAGAGAGAATGAAGATTGATTACACTATAGGAGGGCTTCTATTGAATTTTGTGTTTTCTTTGTTGCCTGAAATGCCAGAAGCAAAATGGGTCTGTCCCTGATGGATGTGGTACTGGAAGCCAAGCTGCAGAGACCCTGGCTAAAATCAGAGAATTTCACGTCCCTATTACTTTTAAAGGAAGATGCATGTTTCTGCATACTATTTTACTAATATTTTTAAAGGCATTCTCATTCCCAGTAGTTTAAATTCACTTTAGGAAAAAAAAAAAAAAAAGAAAGAAAGGAAAACCTGTATCAGGAAGCACAGTTCTCCTTATTTGTGAAAAGCGAAAATAACCTGTAGAACATTTTGATTCCTCAGTGGGGCCCACTGGAACCCATAAATAATACTAATAACTTGCTTTTTTCCTTTCTTTCTGTCCCATTGATTTTAATTAAGAAATTTTTATTTCCTGGAGTACATATTGTTGGTGTGTTTTTAAGTAATTTTCTATCTCCTTCTAAGTCTATAACAGAAGTAGTAGAAGTTAATTACGAATCATGCAGTGATATTCTTGAACCAATGCCAGGAAAAATGTAATTTTTGTGTAGTTCCATTAAATTCAATTGTACTAGTCACACTGGGATCTGCAGGAGCCCATAGTATTTGATCAGATCAAAGATAGAATCAAGACATGTTCCTGAAATTCTCTAAAACCAAGTACAGTCAGCTGACTTTTTGGAAAACTAATTACTTTTTGAAAAAGCTGACTTTACCGGATCTTACTCCACCATAATAATTTTTAAGAACCATGAAATGGTAGTTAGCCTGTTGTATCCAGTTTGATCTTATCTGTTGGTGATCTGAGCTTTCCTAGGAAATGCTTCCACCATGATCACTTACATCTCTATCTTCTTGCTGTAGTTTTGGCTATTTTTCATTCAATTTAGAGAACAATGTGAATCCACAGACTAGGATTTTATGTATACTCTGGCCACAGTATATCCTTCTTGGATTGTTAAATGAAGTGTGTCTCTACATAATAATGTGCATGGCTGCGTTTGCGCCGGGAAAAGCCATACCAGTTTTGAAATGGAGTACACTTAAATCTATATCACAATACTGACACTATGGATAATAATAATAATTAAAACTAATTGCACCCTCAACACAATTTCTCTTAAAATAATTTGGTCTGCATCAATAATTTCTTTGAAGTATGAAGCAATAATAATTTTATATAATTCTATTTATTTCAATCGGAATGGAGACATTCATTAGTTGTAAAAAGGAACACTTTGTCTATGATTCCCCAGGGTTTTAGAATAAAATCAATGGTAGAAAGCCCCCTACTCATGAGAAAATATAAGTAGATATTTATCATTTTGTGCTTTTATTGTAGTTATTTAGTTATTGAGATGAAGGTACATGGCAACTAAGAAAAAAGAATTTAAAAACACACGCCTCTGGAATGTATGGGACACCATTAGGTGGACAGTATTCACGTAGTTGGTGTTCCAAAAAGAGAAAGGAACTTAAAAGTCATAGAAAATCTACCTAATGAATTAATAGCTGAAAAATTTCCAAATCTTGAGAAAGATAAATATTTTGCAAGGTAACCAAAACATCAGGAATTCATGACCAGGTTTTACAATAGATGCTTAATGGAGCCTATGCTGAGTGTGGAAGGCTATAACCCCCGTCCTGAACACAACAGTGTAAAACTACTGGTATAATGACACACAGAGGGAACGAAAAAGTGTGGAACCCTGTTTCTACAGAAAACCACCAATTCTCTCCAGTGAACAAGAAAGGAAGAAAGGGAAAAAGGCTATAGAACAACCAAAACAATTAAACAAAAGGACAGAAATCCGTATTTATCAATAATAATCTTGAATGTTAATGGAATGAATCCCCCAACTGAAAGATATAGACTGGCAGAAATGATGAAAGCAACATGCTTTACATTTTGAAAAATGGTTGTTTTTTTCCTTCTTTTATTATTATTATTATTATTATTATTATTATTATTATTGTTTGAGTTCCAGAATTTTAAATTGACAGCAAAATAATATTTGTAGAAAGAAGTATTCTGGGAACAGAGGTAAAAGCTAATTATATTCAGAAATGGACACACCTTTACATCTGTCACACTGTGAGGAATTTGCTCTTGTCCAGAGTTGGACTGGGTTTAGATTTGCTGCTGTCATTGTCATCTTTGGTAGACTTCAAATTTCTCCTGTAGTTTTAATTAAAGGTGGGATGCTACAGTCTTCAGCTTAGTGTGATGCATAGATGAAATACTTCCATATTTTTCTGAGTTTCTACCTTATTTTCAGTTTTCACCAGTCCCTAAAGACTTGAAGCAACAGGGATCTTATTTACATCTTAGTCCTTTACGCAGCAGTGAGTTACTTTTGCTTGTCTTCTGGGATGGATAGCAGTGGTGGAGAATCCACTGTGCCTCAAGTTGGGGGTTTCAGAATCCCCCTCACGGTCCTCCTACATGGCAGATGGATTGTGCCCTCTACTCATGAGAGTTCTTTGGTGGCACGCAGTTACAGAGTTTTCTGCCACTCTACTACTAGTAGTGAACTGTGTTCTACATTACATAAGGGTGCTGTGGCCAAGAGGTTCTCCCCACCTAGAAAGGGTCAGGCCCAGAAATGAATATTGTACCAATTTGTCATTTATTGAAAATAACATTGTGAGCTTTGCAAAAATAATTTAAAAAAATATTTAACAGAGATTATTCTGATCATTCTGTTTAAGTTCCTTAAGGACATATTTAAATATTACACTTATAGTTTCCCTTATTGGCTTGTAGTTTTTTTCAGAAATATATCATGGGATTATAAATAGTTTGGTATGTTCTATGTTCAAATCCTCAAAATTTCTCACATATTTCTTTCTATAACACATTTGCTAATTTTCAGTAGTTTTAAGAAAATATTTGAGGGTATGATTTAACTTCCTTGACAAAGCTTTTGGGGTGATCATGTTAGGTACCAAATCTATGAGATCATCTAGTTGTGAACTGACTTTATCTTCTTCAGATAAAAAATAATGATGATTCCTCAGTCTCATTCACTCTCTAGAATACTGTTTCATGCACACACATGTGTACACACTTATGTTTTCTTTCAAAAACCAAATTCTACAATTTTCTGAAATTACAACCTTCTCTAGTATGAACTTTAAAAATTTTTTTGTAGTTGTAGATGGACAGAATTACTTTATTTATTTTTATGTGGTGCTAAGGATTAAACCCAGTGGCTCACAAATGCTAGGCAAGCTCTCTGCCACTGAGCACTAACCCTCAAATATGGACGTTTTTGCCATGTAAATATAGATGAGTTTTGGACGTTAGCAATAAATCAGTGTGTCATAATACAAGGAAGTGTAAAATTTCCTCTGTCTGAAATGAACTTTGGTCTTCATTGACTCATTTCAGAGATTTCTTCACCTGAGAAATTCTTCTCAAATCATACAGCAATAAAGCTTCTCTTTTTAATTTACTATGATAGAATGCTGGATTTCCTGTTCTGCTCATAGAAATCCATTATCTACTAGTACTTATGCTTAGACGCAGAAATGAGTGCATTTTTATAGTAATGTGCAGAGACCCCTCCTGTGACCTTCCATGAGGAAGGGTTAGGTTTCCAACCTCAAGCAGTCAGCAGGCCCAAGGTCATCCTTGAACACTGAAAAGGCTCTCAGTGCTTTTAGAGGCCAAATACCTACTACACAGCACAAAGGGGAGCTCAGCTCCAAGTTGTGTAAGGAAGCTAGCCTAAGAGCCAGTTTGCCAGGTTTCTAGAAGTGTGCCTACTCATGTTCTAGCTCTTTCCGGAACACTGATTCCTCAGATTATTACCAAATCTTTGTGGAAGTCTTATACTATTAATGGCAGTGAAAATCCCTGGGACATTATGGGAGGTTTGTGCTAATTCAATGCACGGGCCATTAAGAATCCCATGACATTGGAAAACAAAAACTCTACCTCAAGAAGTTTCCGATTCCAGTTGAGAATGTCAACTCATCAACATTACACATTATTTAAAAGGCATTATTCCTCAATATTAAACATGAATAAGTGTTCACACCTGAGATTATCTAAAATCTCAGTGCAAGAGAACTCTTTACTAACTTTTGGATACCATGCTCATCTTTCTGAGACTTTACTATCATTGGTTCTGACATGTCTAAATTGTAAAAATAACCCCCCCAAAAAATTAGTCATAAATGCTTAAAACAAAATAAAGAAATGACACCTTCAAATCTTATAAAGCATATATTATAAAGCAAATACTGATGTTTATTGTCAGAGAGAATTTAAGGGAAAAATGTATATAGCTCATTTTATTACCAGGTTCCTCTTTTATTGCTATATGTGTGTGTGTGTGTATGTGTGTGTGTGTGTGTGTGTGTGTGTGTGTAGTTATATTCGGGTGCTAAAAGTAAACACACTGAAAATAACCAGATACATTTTTTCTTTGATATTCATATTAAAAGTAATGCTATATTATTTCCTATTAGATATAACTGATAAGTAAGAGTATTGATTAGTGTAAAGACAAGTTATTTCTAAATCATTTTCATAACTATCTATGTTTTCACTATTGAAGCCACAGTTTAATTGTCAGATATGGTTGCAGTCATAAAAAGGAAGTAAAGTCTAAAGGTTTATATTTTGTCTTTGGAAAATTTACTACTTTTACAATGTGTTACAACTCCTTCCAAAAAATATGTCTCTGAAAAACAAAACCTTACCCTGCTAAGTCTAATGCAAGAGCCAGGCAGTAACTTTAGATATAAATAATTGACTGCTGAAGTTTACAGAAGAGCAGTAAGCAGGCAATTTCGTCATCACTGATGTCACCAGGAAAGCAGGGCTCTAGGGACTCTTGAAAGAGCAGCATTACTGACAGAAGCAAAGCGACTCTGCCTGAGTTAGTCAAGAAGTCACTCTCTCATGCAGAAGCTGAGATCTCAAGGTTGTTTTGTGATTGTATCATTGGTAATCAACTATTCTAGAATCAAAACATTTTGAGTTGGGAGAATATTGATTAAAAAAAAGTCCAAAAAGCTTTTGGGGATCACCTAGATCTCAAAATCTAATTTTATTCATTCATATGGGATGAGCTTAAAAAGTCAAAGAAATATTTTATTAAGTTTTATTTTGTTGACATGTTTGTCTTCCAATGCATCATTTTTAAAGCTAAATTAGTATTTTCAGTAAGATTTAAAACCTAAGCCAAACACTGTATCCAAAGAGAATATACTTCTGGATCCGTATATTATAATGATATATTTTTCTTGTATTAATCACTTTAAATAGTATCTTCAAACAAGTGGTGTTGATTTAATTGTCAGTAATTTACTTACATTTGCTCTTGGGGAAGGGTTTCAATCTACAAGATCTCTGCAAAACCATCATTTTCATTTTAACTGGACCAAGACTAAGTTTTGTTTCAAAATGTCATGGGCTATTAATTTCTTTCCTTACTACATAGCTATTTAAAATAACTTTCCACTGAAAACATACTCATTTATATTTATATATAAATACAGGCACACACTTATTTACTAGAGTGTATATGTAATATTATAATACAAAGAGAATATATTAGTAAATATATCAGGTGATTATAGCCAGTAAGAACAGCTTATGAAAAAAGTCAGCAACTACTTTTTTAAAAACTTTCTCTCTATGGTAATATATCCATTCAATTTTATTTATTATCTGCCTAATATAAAGTTATCATTATATTCCAAAGATATTAGGTTTTAATTCCATAATAAAATGAGTTTCAGGTATAATCTCCTCCATGACTGGCACCCACAGATCACCCTCAGAACCTGGAGGCCACTAGTATTCCTTCTCAGGCTTATTCCTCTCCCATCCTCCATCTTCAAAGCAGCAATATAGAGTCTTCTTACAATTTGTATGTGTCTGACCTTTTCTTGGTCCTGAGGATCAAACCCAAGGTCACCTGCAGCCTAGGCAAGGACATTGCCACTGAGCTGCCATCCTCAACCCCTTGAATTTCTTTTCCTTTGCCTTCCTTTACACCTGGCAAGAGAAGCTTTCTACTCTCTAGAGCTGTCTGGCTGAGCCAGGTAATCTCCATACCTCACCTGACTGGAATGTTACACATACGAGGTCCCTTCACATTAGTATAAGATTAGTGTTTGAATCCTCAAGAATTTTTAGAATTCTGCTTCATACACAAATACAATCTATGATTTATTTAGCAGTGATGTAATTGTACTGTCGCTATGCAGAGAGAATCTTCAGGGATGCTTTTGCAAACTTTCTGAATGTCTGACATTTTTTCACTTCAAGAAGTTAATAAGTATAAATGACTTGTATATAAGTCATTGGGAGTAGTAATAAGGTGGCCACCAGTAAGAACTTGAGAATTCACATAATAGAATTTCTGAGAACATGAACTTGAGAACATGAGAAATTAATGACCAGAGGCACCCTTGAAGCTCCTCTGGGCTCTTTTCTAAACTTTTAGAGTCCCTCCCACCTGAGTGATAACTGGAGGTGCTCATCAACCTCAATTTTGTGGTTAATTGTTTCTTTGCTTTCTTCATAGCTTTAAAAGCATGTGTAATTTTTACATCAGAAAAATGATATTTCTAATTAATAGTGTTAGTCAGTCATGACCTTTGGCCACTGGTTAATGTTTCTCTCAATATTATGATTCTGTGACCACGTCAATGCAGTTCCTTAAACCTCCATGGTGTACAGCCTTTCCCTGTGAGAACACCACACAATTTATCCATTCTCCTCTCAGTTAACATTGGAGTGCTTTCTAGATTTTGCTTCTGTTGTCTTGTCTCTCATTAGTAATTTTCTGTGAACGTTCTTGTGTTGAGGTACTTGTGGAAATGTCTGCAGGCCCAAGGTATCAGTCATTGTTCAGAGTGCGCCACAGGCCCGTGGACTTGTCCGTCTTCATCTTGCTGTTTTCAGAATTACTTTTCACCACCACCTAGTGTTTGGGAGCTCCCTCATCCATATCCTCGGCCTCTACTGAAGACCTTTTGAAACTGTGCCAGTGAGTTTAAAGCGTATGCTCTTATTTTCAATAGTTTAGTGTCAGTTCCCACTTTATTAGCCATTGATGACTATCCTTCTGTAAATCACGTGTTCCTGGGTAAAGAAACCAAAGGAGACACAGAGACAAGATGCAGATGCAGAAAAAGGCTGCTCTTCTAAGGGGCCACCTTTATTTATACCCATCAGTTACATTAGGTTATTAGTGTCATAACCATATTATTGTTTACTGTATCACTAAGGTTCTTATTCCACAGCTACATTCTACAGTTACAAGATGCAATGTTCGGAGCTTTGTGTAGTTCTCAAGAAAGTCCATTGTCTGAAGTGACTGTTAGGAAGCCAGGTGCAGGAGCACAGAGCTTGGTGAAACATTGTAGTTATCTAGTAAGCAAGTTCCTTTATTCCCAGGAGCTCTGTGCCTGAGATCAAGGTGGAGGCTGATAAGACTCTAACACAGAGCTTACTCAAGGAGGACATTACCACAGCAGCTAGGCATTGCACATGTATTAGTTTTCTTTCTAGTTCCTTGGAGAAACTGCCAAATATTCCAACTTCAGAAAACAAAACCCCTGTTATTTCCCAGGAGTTTGCTCACCAGAGGAAATTCGCTGTCTTGTGCATTTCTACAAGCAGAGCCCTTACATTCCTGCATGTGATTTTTTTTTTTTTCTTATTTGGCTGTTTACTCTTTGGTTTGCAGAGGTTCTATGCATTATTTTCCTATAGTATTTTCAGTATACTTATTTTTCCAGCATATGATTTTTTAATATTATTTGTTGTGTTTTCTGCTGAAAAATATTCTTCCTTTTAACAGAATAAAATATCAACTTCAAAATTGTGTAAGCCTCACCTTCAAAGAAAATACAAAAGTGTCTATATGTGTAATAGAAGTTACAATGAAATGTAATATAACATTATATTTAGGGGAATATAGCATACTTTGAGCATAACTATTTTGAGCTGTGCATTGAAGAGCAAATCATAAAAGGAATAACATAGTGAAGTGCATAAAAGCAGACACAGAGAACTTGATTGAGAACTTCATTTTTATTTGTTTAAAATGTTATTTATAACTCTTCTATTAGTGTGTGCCCTAAATAATTTAATATTCTTGTTCAACTTAGAAAAGTCCACCTTACATTTCTACTTAATTCATATACATTTGTATGTTTTAAACAGATTTAATTTGCTTTCTAATAAAGTACAGCATTAGATACACATTTATGTTGAAGGAATTCATACAAAAGTTTTCATTCTTCAGAAAATTATATTTTTTTTTAAAAAAGAGTTCTAAATGAACAATAATTTCTTATCAGAAGTTTGACAATATTAAATCATTTTTCTTATTCAAGACACTGTTTAGAACCCAAGTGCTCAATTATAATTTGTCTTTATTTGCATCTTCTGACATTGCATTTAGTTATTTGAAGTGTCAACTAAACTTATGTCTCTTTTTATATTACTTTATTTGTTCCTATAGGAATTTATCACATTTCTAAGATATGTGGATTCTAAACTGTCTAATCTAGTTCTAGAAAATTCTCAGCTATTAAAGTTAACTTCTTTAGCACAGCTTTGTTCTTTCCAGTTATTTCCTTCTTAATGTGCAGTTTATGGGTCTTTTTCATCTTTAGTAATTTTTTCATCAGCTTTTCTAATATAGTCTAATCTCATTGAGTTTGAAAATTTCCAATATGATAATTTTCTTTTAAAAAATTTTACAAACATTCACTAATTCAAATATGTTTTAGAATGATCATGTTATTTATTTCCCTATTCTGAGTTCACATTACATTTTCTTCATTATGCTACTGATGCTTATTTGGATATTATTTCACTCCTAACTTTGAGGCTGTTCACGAAGGAAATTTTGACTTGGCATCCAATTTTAAGAGGGTTCTTTAACTGTTGAGACATAGCTAAAAAGAACAAGTTTAGAAACTTCTCTTGTGGGTCAGAGACAGCATTATCCTGTTTATTTTTTCCCTTGGTTCATTTTCCTCAGTGTTATGTATTTACTCATTCATTTTTGTTCTATCTCTGATTATGGTTCTTAATTTATTGGCAGTTACAGTATTATTTTTTCTAATTTTAAATTTACAGTTGAAATTTTATCAATACATATATTTTCCCCTGAATTCCTGGTTCTGTTTTTAACCAAAAACAACACAATTTGCATACACAGAACAAACTCATAAATCACACGATGCGTGATAGATTATATCCTAAAGTTTTCTATTATCAGGTATTACCAAAAATATTTTGTGTTCATTTCAGAGCTTTCTTCAACAAAGCAGTTGCCCATGAATAAATTAACAGCATGACCTGATCAATTTCTTTTACCATAATTTCTCAGAGGTATAATAGATGTATTCTTCATTGGAACTTCCCAAATTTTAAGTTAAGGTATAAAAATAGTTGTAAGTATAATTTTAAGTGTATATAATCTTAAACAAAAGGTATTGCCTAAAAATAATGGAAAGAGAACACTGTCCTAAATACCCTAGCTGACACCTTATTAAAATACTGCAACACGGGTGCACCTCTACGATAGAGGTTCTGGGGAGGAAGAAGCATGAGGGTTTTAAAAGATAGATTGAGGAATATATTCAATGTTAATTTTTGTTCTAAGAATTTCTCATTGCTTGAATTCTTGGAAGCTGTGGTAAAACTTGGGTTCCCATAGACAGGAGACAGAATGTATTGGGCAGTAGACTGAAATCACAGTTTTTTAAACCACTAATTTGGCTGTTAGTGTTTAACCAGATGGAGCGTTGTTATGGTTTGGGGATGAGGTGTCCTTTTCTGAAAAGCTCATGGGTTAGACAATGCAGAAATGTTCAGAGGCAAAAGATTAGATTATGAGATCTGTGACCTAATCAGTGGATCAATCTATCTGTAGCTGAATGGACTTCCTGGAGGTGGTAGTAGCTGCAGGCGGTGGGAATGAGGTTGGAGGAAGTAGACACTAGGGGCATGCCCTTCGTATTGTATTTTGTTCCTTGCCTCTCCCTACTCTGGGAACTGAGCAGGTTTCCTCACCACACTCTCTGCCCTGGCTCACCTCAGGCCCAGAGCAATGCAATCAGGTGATCATGGACAGAATTTGTGAAACTGTTAACCAAAGTATACTTTTCCTTCTAAGTTGCCCTAGTCAGGTATTTTGGTCATAGTAACAAAAAGCTAGCATAAGTAGGTGTTACGGACTGAATTGGGCCTCCTTTCTATATTCTATAACCCAAAATTGTATTTGGGTTAAGGCCTAAAGAAGGTAATTAAAGTGAAATGAGGTCATCAGAGTGGAGCCCTGAGAAGGTCTGGCATCCTTCTCAGAAGAGGAAGACACACTAAACCTCTCTCTCCACAGAGGAAAGGGGCAGTTTAGGATGGAGCCAGGGGACAAGCCAGGAAGAAAGACGTCCTCGTAAACCCACACTGCCTCTAGAACTGTCAGAAATAAGCTTTGTTGTTTAAACCACCCAGTCTGTGGTATTTTGTTGCGGCAGCCAGAGAAGACCAATGTGAAAGAAAAATCCTGGGCTACTTTTTTTGCTAGAGTTGGTAGAAAGCAATCCTTCATCATCTTTCACAATAATCTGGATGGCGATAATAAAAGCTTTTGGATATGATGTGCTCTGCTGAGCTACATGCAGCAGCACATGTTCCGAGGGGTAGTATGGATGGTATAGAAATTGATCTCTCTGAGTCCTAGACATGATCCTGCCTCCTGTTCGTGGGGTTTGGAACATGGAACATTGTCAGGGTACTTAGTGATTGCCCCACCTTTTGGTATAAAACTGGTCTGCACACCTTTTGAAGGTCATTGGAAGAAGATAAAATATTGAATTGTGGAAAGGGAATGAAAAGGAATGAAAAGTTCAGGTTCTGGAGATAAAATCTAGAAAATTATACTTTAAAAAAAATACTTATTTTTTAGTTGTAGTTGGACACCACACCTTTATTTTATTTATTTGTGTGTATATGTGTGGTGCTGAGGATCAGACCCAGTGCTTCACACGTGCTAGGTGAGAGCTCTATCGCTGAGTCATAACCACAGCCCAAATCATACTTTTAAAATTAAAATGAGAGTTGAAATGTCATTGCTATAAACTAATTTATAATAAATATACTTTCAAATTAAATAAAAAAGTATTTTTGTGGCAAAATTTGAACATTATTTTTCTTATGTACTCTAAGAATCTCTGAGATTAAAGGATTAGGCAAGCACAATTTCAAAGATCAAACTACAGATAATCATATCAACTCTAATTAGTGAATTTAGGAAATATTGTGGTTGAATTGTCTTTCTTGCTATATTTTCTGAGTTACCAAATAACTCTGATTCTTTTTTAATGAATTTGCATCAAATTAATTTCAAAGTGTGTGTATGTGTTTATTAAAAAAAGATAATTGGAAATAACAGTGTTTTCATTTTTATTTTCCAAAAGACAGACTGCCTTATATTTGATAAAAATTAGAAAATTAAAAGAAGAAAAACATTAAAATACCCTTAAAATTCAATTCTGCAATGGTCAGATATTACCAAAGTATTTTGTTTCTGTACCCACTTTCTCTTGAATGACTTAAGTTCTTCATTTAAAATCTCTTTTCCTTATTATTTTTAAGATGATGCTTTTATTTATACATGTATTCCATGAAATGACCCGGAAAAGTTGTTATTAGAGTATAATTCTACCAGGCTGGGTTTTAGTGCTCAGAATTTTATAACAAATTTTTCAAGTTTGCTAAATATCCCTTCTGGTCCAAGTTACATTTAATTCAAAGAAAATCTCCTTTCAAAATCTAACCCTTTAAAGGCTGTGTAACTGCTCCTGGTGTCTGTGCGGGGAGCTGGATGTGAGCACTTCCTTCCATAGTTAACCTTGGCAGGTCTTGTGTCACTACTAGAGGCATTCATTTCTCATAAAACACCACCTGGCACTGGATGTCTAAAATGTAATAAAGACTTCCGAATGAAATATTATTTTATTTTTAGAAAATTCATAATTAATGTATTCAAGCTCGATATGTGTTTCTGACAGCACTTTATACAGTCATTTTGCCTTGTTGTAGGATGGAGAGGTAATGCCTCCCCAATAGAGGGGGCATTCGGAACACACGACCTCTACATTGCACTGATAACACCTTGTTGAAATACAATCATCATAGACAGTTGAATTTTTGAGTAGTCAAATAATATACTGATTTTCACCTCAAAAATTTTGGAAGATTTTGATATAACTTTATTTGGCATTTGTGTGTGTGTGTGTAAGTCTATGATTGAAAATGTGAATTGTAAAAAATATATCTTAGGAACTGTGCATATTGGTTGTTGTCTTCATTCTGTTTTTTGTTGTACATGGTTGTTTGGGTTTTAGGATGGTGTCATTCTTTGAAAGCATTCCATAGAAGAATGTGGGTCTGATATATTATCTTTAACAGCCATTAACCTACCATGGCGTTGAAGCTCTGCAGTTTAGCTGCCTCCTATTCTCAAGTGATCCTCTGGCAATATGTGTAACAACAGTGAGGTTTCTTTCTCTGGTTAATTCTGTGGAATAAACTGTTTATTTGCAAAGTATTTAGCCTCTTTTGAAAAATATTAAAACATGACTTCATGGTGACTCTATTGATGCCTTTCTCATCTTGAATATGAACAAATTTGATGTGAAGTCTATGTGGGAAAAAAGAGAAGGTTGTGTTTTCTATGACAAAGTACTCCTAGAAGACACTCTAAAAATGATAGTTATTTGCAGGACTTAGTTTCAAATCATCTTTGCATCATACATTTTAAGACATAGTACTTCAAAATTGTTTTCCAAATTAAAATATTGCACATTTGGTAACTATGCTTTATCTCAAAGTACTAACATCTTTCAAGACAAGACACATTATAAGACAAGTCTACAGCAGAAAGAGAAGAAGGAAGCAACTTAATTAACACTTATGGCATAATAAATCTATTTTATTCTAATTATTATCTCTTTGAATTCACTAAAAAGTCATATCCATGCTACAGCCATTCATACAGAATCAAGTGTCTAGTGTTCTCTAAATCTGTACAGAAGTAAAGTAGATCTTATTAGCACTGCTTGGTAGAATAACCTATCACCCTAGAGCAGTTCAGCTGCTATGGAGTAAACAGAGGAGGGTGCTGCAGCTAGTTCATAAATAATTGATATCTTATGTCCAAGTTTACTGCAAAACTGAGATGCTTCTAAACTTTTAATGTTTTAGCAATTTTATTTAAAGTGAAATTTTATTAATATTCTATGAGATTAACATATAAATGTCATTCTAACAATATGCCATGTAGGTTTTGATGAAGAGATGAGGCTTATATAGCCCTGTGGCTGTTCTTTTTTGGAAGAAACCATTTGCTTGTTGTGTTTTCCTTTTGCTCTGTGTGTGTTTGCACATGTGCATTTGTGTATAAACATTTTGTAATAAAACAGAAATAATACATATAACAGAAGATTGAAATCTCCGTATCTGTGATTCTGGTAAGAGAGCAATTCACTTCTGTATGAATCAAAGATTCAATTAAAACACCCGTCTACTTTAAGTTGAATTGAAAAAAAAAAAAAGAGAGAGACAAAAAAGGACAGTGAAAGAAATGAGAAAAAAAAGAAGAAGGAGAAAAGGAGGGTGTCTGGAAAGACAGGATGGAGAACTGGGCAAGAAGGGAACTTTCAGAGAGCAGAATGGGGGCTGGACTTGTGGGCTTCCCACACCAGCAAAGTCATGGTCTTCTGTGGGACCTTGACTTGGTAACTTAATTTTTGTGCATCTTATCTGTAAAACAGAAAGTATTAAAAGTTAATATTTTGTGGCTGTAATGCATTCTAATTTTAGTAGGTGCTACTTAAATGTCATTATTTTTAATGGTATTCTCACTCAAAGTTTTGCTGCTGGGAGGGTTAAATAAATTAACATCTATGGATTGTTATTGCCTTAATCAGCTCAGGATGCTACAATAAAGGTAGCATATAGACAGTTTGAAAAACACATATTTACTTTTCATAGTTCCAGAGGGTAGGAAGTTCAAGATCAATGTGCAGTACACTCCAAATCTGGAGAAGGCCCACTTTGTGACTTGCAGGTGGCCATCTTCTCCTTGTGTTCTCTCTAGGAGGAGGAGAAGGAGGAGAAGAAAGCGGAGGACGAGGGAGAAAGATAGGGGGAAGGAGAGGCTCTCTTTTTTCTCCTTTTATTAGGATACAACTTTCACTCCTCAGGGATCTATTCCTCATAACCCAATCATCCCCAAATGCCCCACCTTCTAATACCAACCCTTAGGGATTTCCAGATTTTGATTGATTGCTAGTAATTAAATTTATCTGCAACATTTTCCTAGAGTATCATTCTATTTGCTGATAATGTGAAATTTTGAAATAAAAGTGGGAAAAATTGTAAAATTTAATATTTTAGAATATTTTTGAAGAAGAACACACAATTCAATTACATGCTACCATATATATAAATATCCACCAGGAGAAAATAGTAATAGTAAAAAAGAATAGTAAAAAAGAGCAAATGGCACATGATACCTATGACCTATTAGCTATATAATAGTTTCCCAAGTGTGAATTAACCTACTAGAGGCACATTTTTTTATTGGATTCATAGGATTTATCCAGTTAAACATTAATGTACCACCATTAAAAGTTGTCAATAGAGGGTTGGGGATGTGGCTCAAGCGGTAGTGCTTTCGCCTGGCATGCATGCGGCCCGGATTTGATCCTCAGCACCACATACAAACAAAGATGTTGTGTCCGCCGAAAACGAAAAAGTAAATATTAAAAAAATTCATTCTCTCTCTCTCTTAAAAAAATAAGTTTTTTAAAAAAGTTGTCATTAGAAAGAAACTGGAACTAAATAGACTGGGATGCTTCAATTATATTCATTTTAATTATGTCAATATTTATTGGAGAATATCTTTCCCTTAGAAATGATATTTTATTCCAGGAATAAAAAAAAAAAAACACGTTGTCATAACAAAAAGTAGTCCTTTCCTATGAAGTATTAAAAAAAAAGCTCCACCACATTTCTTGAAAAGTTTTAGTGCCAAGCTCAAAATTTATAAAATTCATTTATGTTCTAATTAAAATACATATAAAGGAATAGGGAATAAAATAAGACTAGAATTATATGCAGTGAGGAGTTTATATGGAAGTAAAATCTATTATAAGAATGATAAAGAGTGACCTTGCCTTGGAAGCAAACAAACAAAAAGTGCTCATAGCTTGATTCTTGTGTTATCATGTGCAAAGCATTGAATTTGACAAAATTGTTTTTGAGAATTATCTGGAGGCCTAGGATGGTATTAGCGTTTACCAGAGGGGATTTTCATTGCTTCTTCCCTGCCCTTTTTAGGGGCATTAGCAGTCTTAGTCTTCCAAATCTGATTCCAGAAGTTGAGACTTGCAGTAGGGTGTGAGTTGATGCTCTTTTATTTCTAGGCTGCAGCTTTCAGGGTCCCAGCTGAGTGCAGGAAGCTCAGAAGAGATGTACATTTGGTCAGCTCAACATTTCAACTTGTGTCTTCCTAATCCCATAAGACACTCCCAAGAGACAAGTTGCTCCCATTCACAGGATCACAGACAACCCCCTTCAGCACTGAAAACTATTTTCTGAAATCTCTTTAGATTTCCATCTCCAGCCAAATCCTGGCCTGGTAAACTTCATAGAAGTATAAGGTTTCTGCCCATTAATTTTTTTGTCTGTGATCTATAGCAAGATCATTGTCCTGAATTTATGGTTCATTATACTGGGAACAAATGTTCCACATTTTCTGTAATTTTTAACTAATTTTCCATTTCTAAGACTGAATACATGTTTCTTATAATTTTAAAACTTCAGAGTAGAAAGCATGCAAAGTTAAACATACCCATATAAAATCAAAGAAAACTTAGTCACTGTTGAATTTTTTTATTCATTATACTTCATGATAAATGTTCTGATTCTAATGGCAATAACTGCAACATTATTTTTACTACTAACACGAAACTATCAAGATCATGTGTATGTGTGTGTGTGTGTGTTTGTGTGTGTGTGTGTGTGTATAAAACCATCAGGAGAAAATATTTACATATCATTCATGTGCACATTTACTCGGAAAATTTTTACTTAGTGCCTTGTCTATGCAGAGTTAGACCTTGGGCAAGACTGACATGGGCCTTTCCACTCAGCTTAAAATCCAGCACAAGGTGCAATGTGCACTGTCATGTGTCAGTTAATGAGGGGGACAAGCTCTGAAAAACTCATGTAAGGCCATTTCATCGTTATGCAAACATCAAAATATACAATTACTCAAACTTAGATGTCGTAGATCAGTCACTCTATGTGGCCTCTTCATGCCTCAGGAGACACAGTAAACATGGGATGGATGAGGCTGCTGCTGGATGGGCAAGGTATACTGCTTGTCCATCATTTTTGTTTGTTTTATGAGTAGAAGAAGTTGGAGCTGATCAAAGCATAATTAGGTAGCACTTATTTTCATGAGTAGTAAAGGGTTATCAGTAGTGAAGTTTTAATTTTTAAACTTAAATGAGCATTATAATTCATTTAGTCCATTTTTTTTTCTTGTTAATTAAAAGGAAAAAGTTGCCAAGTGAGGTCCATTTAAACCCCCAAGGTCTCAAAACATAAAACGAGCTTGTGGATGAACACCAAACCAAACCTTCTGACTCCCAGTTTCTTCCTGTTATGTTGCATTGACCTTTCTCATCCTCTAAGTTCATTGAGTTATCCTCAGACAAGAATTTTATGCACTGGAAATGATGACTCCAGGCTCTGAGTTCACAGACATAAGGACTGAAAGCCTTTGTTGTTGATATAATTGCAAAACTTAACAGTAATTTTAAAAATTTAGACTAAGTTATTTCAGTATTGATAATATAGTATATTTACTATATTTTACAACTAATCTTGAAAACGGTATCAAACGTTCATGACATTTAGAACATAATGAGTATTATATACTATAAATATTACCTGTAAATCTAGCAGTTTTTTAAAGGCTTATTTTATAGAACACTCTTTTTGTTAGTGTATTTCCATTATTCTCATTATTTTAGTTATAAATATTTTGTATTTGTTTTCCTAATCAATGAGCAATTTGCAACATTTAAAGAAAAGACAATAACATATATATATGTGACACATTGTACACAAGTGAAATGCTGTATACATAATATTAGCTATAAATCTATTATTTTTAGCAATATTTATTTCATAAATCAGTTTTATTGACATAATCCCAACTAAATTCTTGCTGTTTTTTTCTTTCAAATAAAGTAAAAGAACTTTTTAAAAATTTCTTGCAAATTGCTCCTTACAGTACTTAAGGAAAATAAAACAGAAGTTGCTTTCCTATAACGTCAAAGACCATTTCTTTTTCTTACAATATTTGCAGATGTTTCAGGTACAAAACTGCGATGCGAACCAAAGTCTGCCATTCCTTGCACTGAAGAAATTCCCAGTGTTTTTTTTTTTTTATTTTTTTTTAGAAATGAACAACTACTCATATAATCAGCAAGGGAAAAAATGAAGTCTTACAATGATCAAAAGGGAAATGTTAAGTAGTTGGAACAATAGCAACTCTGGCTATTCAGCAGCAGAATTATCTCCCTAGTACATATTTAACTGAGGAGCTATAATGATGTGTACATTCTTTTTGATAAAAAAGGTTCGCAGTTTGCTAAAGTATAGAAAAATAACAACCCAATCTCATTTCTAACAAGAGAATGTAGAAGTTGCAAATTTTGGTCCGCATTCATATTCTAAGCAGCATATTTTAAAAGGTAAAGGTTCAAAATTAACTGGAAGCATTGAAAAAAAGTCTAAATTTAACTGGCTTTTGTAACTGGGGCAATTGCTCTAAGGACATTTTAAATAGAGAGAGTGGTAAATGGCTTTTGTATTGAAATCCCTAGTGAAATCTGCAAGAAGAAAGTGCAGTTCCTATTATAATAAATAAAATAAAAGCCATTCTGTGCTTCTCAGGATAAAATATTGGCAGAGCAAAATGAATAAATAGAAACTAGGACCTTAGTTCAAAATACAAAATTTATTTGGGTAGCTGAAACAAATTATTTATACTTTTACTTTGTGAACATCAGTAAGTAATCTATTCTTTACTAACATCCTCATGACCACTTATTTTGGGAAAAAATGTGTTTTTTTTTTCCTAGTGACTTTATTATTGAAATAATAAAGGGAAATATTACAATGGTATCATGCTTGATAAAGAGAAATCTGAACTATGCATTATTGAGAATTCTCATTTTCTAAATATCTCATAAGCCACTTGAGATTTCCAGCATCTCTGCTGCTTTCTGTTTGTTCTCTTTTGGTATATCTAGAAACCTGTGAGCAATTTTTAGAGAAACTTTTTTTCTGTATGCACATCAAAGGGACAACTTTTTAATGATTCCTAAGCTGGAGAAAGCCAGACACTTTCTCCTGCCTCTGTGAAACTATAAAAAGAATACAGAGGATATCTTATTTCTTTTCTTAATTGCCTTTCCATGTTCCCAAAATAAGCAAAAGAAATTATGTGTGAAAACGAGGATTGTCAAAAATTGTTTGCTATGGTACAGACATTTATCACTTTCTAAAATATATTTAGAAAAGTATTATGCCACATATAGATTAAAAACAGAGTGATGAAAAAGTTTCAAGAGGTATAATAATTCAAGTTGACATTAGCATGGTAGAATAAAAAAAGACATAATTTTAATGAAAGTGATTTTGACTTAGGTGTGTTGGTTTTTTTCCCTTTTAAATGAAACACTGTTATCTGGTTACGTGAGCCTGTGTATAGATGCTGCTAGCTTACCGTGGGGGTTGCCTGACATGCCACCCTGATCCTTGATTGTTTTTTTTTTTTTTTTTTTTTTTTAGTTATCTATTAATTCATTGTCACTTGTCCTTGCTTGTGGGTGGAAACAAGTATAATTAGGATGAGAGTGGTCCTTTAAAATTACATACATTTCCTTAAAAATTTACTCAGGATTTCACATTGCTTTTCAGCTAATGAGGAGAGACACCAGTGCAGCAGAAAGAGAAATCATAAGAACTTCTCCATTGCCTAATGTGCAGACAGACTTTTCTCAGTAACGGGTAGCAAACACCATTAATGATGACATGTGCTGTTAATAAGTGCGTCCATTTTCACTTGCCTCAATATTTCAGCATAAAATAAAACACAAATAAGGGGGCTTAAAACAACAACCCTGAGACTAGGGTTCTCAATCTGGGTCGATCTCAGATCTCCTCCTTGATCTTGCTTTTCATCTTTGACCATCTACGGGTCAGCTGGGGATGGACTGGTTGGGATGCCCTCAGCTGGGAAAATATAATTTTTGCTCCACACCTATTATCCTTAGGTTAGTTCAATCTTGTTCTCTAGTAGAGGGAAAATATCCAAGAAATGGAGGTAACACACATAAGGCTTTTTGAGTCAAAATGAGAAGCCATCGATGTAGACACAACAGAGTAAACCTGAATAAAAATTGTTAGTGGAGAAGACAGTAGATAATTGTCAAGCTTCTCTCATTGTGGGTTAATACACAAAGTTTTGGTGATAGGTCTTTTGGTACTATTGGTTATCAGTGGAAGGATTTGGGAGTGCAAAATAGGTACAGTGTAGAGGAGAGCAGGAACAGGTTGGAACCACCTGGTGTATCTGCACATGCCAACACAAAAAATTTCAATGGAATTCATATTCTGAAACCCCTGTTTTTATAACCTCATTCCAAATCTCATGCAAATCCTTGTTCACCAACTCTAACCTAGAATCTTACAGAGAAGAGGATTTGGGTCAACAGTTCCAGATGAACCAAGTTCACTCCTTGTTAATACTGCATCCATTTTAAACCCAGCTATTGCCCTTCTTGGACTATTCCCTGAAGACCTTAAAAGAGCGCACTATAGGGATACTGCTACATCGATGTTCATAGCAGCACAGTTCACAATAGATAGACTGTGGAACCAACCTAGATGCCCTTCAATTGATTAATGGATAAAAAAATGTGGCATTTATACACAATGGAGTATTACTCAGCACTAAAAAATGACAAAATCATGGCATTTGCAGGGAAATGGATGGCATTAGAGCAGATGATGCTAAGTGAAGCTAGACCATCCCTAAAAAACAAATGTCAAATGTCTTCTTTGATATAAGGAGGGCAGCTAAGAACAGAGCAGGGAGGAAGAGCATGAGAAAAAGATTAACATTAAACAGGGACCAGAGGTGCGAAGGAGAGGGAGAGAGAGAAGGAAAACTGCATGGAAATGGAAGGAGACCCTCATTGTTATACAAAATTACATATAAGAGGATGTGAGGGAAGAGGGAAAAAAAAAACAAGGGAGAGAAATGAATTACAGTAGATGGGGTAGAGAGAGAAGATGGGAGGGGAGAGGGGATAGTAGAGGATAGGAAAGGCAGCAGAATACAGCAGTCACTAGTATGGCAATATGTAAAAATGTGGATGTGTAACGATGTGATTCTGCAATCTGTATACGGGTAAAAGTGGGAGTTCATAACCCACTTGAATCAAATGTATGAAATATGATATGTTAAGAGCTTTGTAATGTTTTGAACAACCAGTAATAATAAAAAAGAAAATAAATAAACAATGCATGAAAATTAATTTGTTTTTCTCTACATTTCTATGAATTTCACTACATATGTAGAGATGTATAACATTGTGTCACTTTAGAAAACCACTTCACAGGTTGTGCAATCCACCATTGCATACTTTTCCAACCATGAACCACTGGCAGTCACTGGAATCATACTGAGACTCTTCTTCCACTCGGCGCAATATTTTTGAGACTCTTATATCTTAGCGGGTATCTCAGTAGCTAGTTCATTTTTATGGATCAGTCATATCCATTGATTATCCATCTACCAGCTGAAGATCATTGGGGTTCCTAGTTATGAAGTATTATGAATAGAGCTTCTCATATGAATATTTTTCTTTTTCCTTTTTATTATTATCATTGTTTAGTTACATATGTTATATACAGCACAGGGATGCAGTGATATTATGGAGGCTGATACACAGAACTTACCCCTGCCCCCAACTGCACTCCCCAACTCCCCTCCCAAAATCTCCAGAACTCTCTTCATTCCATTTAGTTTGTCTTTTTAGCATCCTGTGGATACACCAGATACCAGAACCTCTGGTGCCACTTCAACACACGCACATAGGAAATTTTGGTTAGATTCATTCTCCTGCTCTCCCCTTTTCCATTGCTTCTGTCCTCCTCAATCCCTTTCATCTACCTACTGACCTTTCCTTTGTTTTTATAGAATTTCCTGTCCCCCTTCCTCCCTCCCCCCCCACCTTCCCTCATATTTTGGGTGATTCTTCTGCATATCAGAGATTACATATGACCTTTGACTTTTGGGGACTGACTGACTTCACTTTATATGATGTTCTCCAGTTCCATGCATTTACTGGCAAATGCCACATATCATTCTTCTTTTTGCCTGAGTAATACTCCATTGGGTACATGTACTACATTTTCTTTATTCGTTCATCTGTTGAGGGACTCAAGGTTGTTTTCACAACTTGGCTATTGTGAATTATGCTTCTATAAACATTGATGAGGCTACATCCCTCTACTATGCTAATTTTATATCTTTTAGATATATGCCATGGAGTTGTATAGCTGGGTAATATGGTGATTCCATTCCTAGTTTTTTGAGGAAACTCCATACTGCTTTCCAGAATGGTTGCACTAATTCACACTCCCACCAACAATGTATGAGTATACCTTTTCCTGAAAACCCTCACTAACATTTATTATTTTTATTCTTGATAACTGACATTCTGACTCTCTCTCTCTATATATATGTATATATACATATGTAGAGTGAGATGAAGTTTCAATGTGGCTTTAATTGGCATTTTCCTGATTGCTAGAGATGTTGAAATGTTTTAAAAATTTGTTAACCATTTCTATTTCTTCTTTTGAGAAGTGTCCATGTACTTCTCTTGTCCATTTATTGACTGGGTGGTGATTACTATCATGTTTATTATTATTAATTGTTGTATATGAGGTTTTTAAAGTTTTTTTATATCCTAAATATTAATGCACTTTCTGAAGGGCAGGTGGCAGATTTTCTCCCATTTTGTAGGCTCCTTTTTCAGGCTCCTGTTTCCTTTTCTGTAAAGAAGCTTTTAAAATCAATGCCATCTCACTCACTGTTTTTTTTTTTTTTACATTTGGGCTTTAGGAGTCTTAGGAAGGTAGTTCCTGTGCCGACAAGATGAAGATTGGGGCCCACTTTCTCTTCTTCTAGGCGCAGGGTGTTTGGTCTAATTCCAAGGACTTTGATCACTTTGAGTTGCGTTTTGTGCAGGGTGAGGGGCAGAGGTTAAAATTCTTTCTGCTACGTTTGGATTTCCAGTGTCCCAGCACTGGAAATATGTTTCTGACGCCTTTTTCTCGCTGAGAAACTGTATCTGTGTGGGTTTGTCTATGTGTCTTCCATTCTGTTCCATTGTTGTTCATGTCTGACTCGACTCGGAGCCAGTACTTTGATGTTTTTGTGACGATATCTCTTGGTTTAATTTGAGGGCTGGTACTGTGATGCCTCCTGCTTTGCTTTTCTTGTTAAGGATTGCTTTGGCTCTTTAGGACCTCTAATTTTTTTTTCCAAATTCTTAACTGCTTTTTCTATTTCTGAGAGGCATGGCATTGTTTGTTTTTTGTTTTGTTTTTTTTTGATGGAGATTACAATGAATCAGTATAGTGTTTTGAAAGAATGGCCCTTTTGACAACATTAATTCTATCTATTCAAGAATGTGGGTGGTCTTTCTATATTCTGAGATCTTCAATTTTTTTTTCTTTAGTTGTTCCCTAGTTTTTATTATAGAATTATTTCATTTCTTTCTTAGAAAAATTTCAAAGTACTTTATTTTGTGAGGCTATTGTGAATGAGCTAGTTTTCCTAACTTCTTTTTCAGCAGATTCTTCATTGGAATATAGGAACGTGACTGGCTTGTGAGTGTTGAGCTTACATACTGTTGCTTTTTTGAATTCTTTTATGAGCTCCAGAAGAGTCTTCTGGTAGAGTTTTTTGTTTGTTTGTTTGTTTGTTTTTTGATTTGGATCTTATAGCATCATGTCATCAGCAAATAGAGATACATGAAGCTCCTCTTTTAGTATTTGAATCTTAACTTTCCTTGTCTTTCTTGCTTTCTCTGGCTAAAGTGTCAAGGACTATATTGAATAGGGTGAAAGTGAGCATCTTTGTCTTGTTCCTATTTTTAGAGGCAATGCTTTCAGTTTTTTTCTCCATTCAGTATAATTTTGGCATTAGGTTTGTAATATACAGCTTTTACAATGTTGAGGTAGTTTCCTTCTATCCCCAGTTTTCTAGTGTTTTAAACATAAATGAGTACTGGTTTTTGTTAAATGCTTTATCTGCATCTATTGGAGATATTCAATTCTATTTATGTGGTGAATTTCATTTATTGATTTGTGTATGTTGGACTAAACTTTCATTCCTGGAGGAAACCCTTTTGATCATGGGGCACTATCTTTTTAATGTCTTTTTGTATGTGGTCTGCCAACGTTTTATGAAGAATTTTTGCCTTTATGTTCATCAAGGGTGTTGGACTGAAGGTTTGTTTTCTTAACATGTTTTTGTCTGGTTTTTGTATCAGGATGATCATGGCTAAATGGAATGAGTTTGGCAGTGTTCTCTCCTTTTCCAGTTCATGTTTGCTCTTCTTTAAATGTCTGATAGGACTTGGCTGAAAACTTATTTGGTTATGGGCTTTTTTTGTAGGAAGGCTTTTGATAGCTGCTTCAAGTCCTGTATTGTTCACTTGTGTGAGAGACAAAAACTTTGGTGGTGTTTTCCACAGTTCCTTGCTCCTGGTATAAACTTGTAGTAGAGTTTGCTCAATTCTGCTCTTCCTTCCTTCACTGCCTTCTTTCTCTGTGTGAGGAGACTGGGTATCACTGTGAGCCGCTTTCCACCATCTTCCAGGAGCCTCTTGTAAAGTTTCGTGTACACAGAAACCACAATATATAGGTTTCGGTTTAAATCTTTTTGTTGTTGTTGTTGTTTCTCCAGGTTAATACCTAAAATTGGATTGTCAAACCATGTTGTAAGTGCGCATGGAATATTATAAAGAATTGCTGAATTGTTTCCCAAGGGGACTCTGTAGGTCTGCACTCCTAACAGTGTTGTATGAGTTTTCCAGCTGCTCTGCATTCTATTCAATTTAATATTTTTTATTTTTTTTATTTTTTAATTCATGACAGCAGAATGCATCACAATTCTTATTACACATACAGAACAATTTTTCATACTTCCATTTGTATATAAAGTATGTTCACACCAATTCATGTCTTCATACACGTACTTTGGATAATGATGTCTATCACATTCCACCATCCTAATTAATCTTCTGTCCCCTCTCTTTCCCCCTACCCCTCTTCCCTATTTGGAATTTATCTATTCCTCCCATGTTCCTGCTTCCTACCCCACTATGAGTCAGCCTCCTTATATCAGAGAAAACATTTGTCATTTGTTTTATGGGGATTGGCTAACTTCACTTAGCATTATCTTCTGAAAAGCCATCCATTTACCTGCAAGTGCCATGATTTTATTCTCTTTTAATGCTGAATAAAATTCCATTGTGTATATATGCCACATTTTTTTTTTCATTCATCCACTGAAGGGCACCTAGGTTGGCTCCACAGTTTAGCTATTGTGAATTGTGCTGCTATAAACATTGATGTGGCTGTGTCCCTGTAGTATGCTGTTTTTAAGTCCTTTGGGTATAGTCCAAGGAGAAGGATAACTGGGTGAAATGGTGGTTGCATTCCCAGATTCCCAAGGAATCTCCATACTGCTTTTCCGTATAATGGCTGCACCAATTTGCAGTCCCACCAGCAATGTATGAGTGTACCTTTTCCTTCACATTTTTCGCCAATACTTATTGTTGTTTGTCTTCATAATGGCTGCCATTCTGACTGGAGTGAGATGGTATCTTAGAGTAGTTTTCATTTGCATTTCTCTAATTGCTAGAGATGTTGAACATTTTCTTCATATATTGGTTAATCCATTGAATGCCCTCTTCTGAGAAGTATCTATTCATGTCCTTGGCTCATTTATTGATTGGGTTATTTGATTTTTTTTTTTTGGTGTTTAGCTTTTTGATTTCTTTATATACCCTAGAGATTAGTGCTCTATCTGATGTGTGAGAGGTAAAAATTTTCTCTGAAGATGTAGGCTCTCTATTCACCTCACAGATTGTTTCTTTTGCTGAGAAAAAAACTTTTTAGTTTGAGTCCATCCCATTTATTGATTCTTGGTTTTAATTCTTGCACTATAGGAGACTTATTAAGGAAGTTCATTTTTGTATTTTTATTTTCATCATTCTAATTAGTTTATAGTGTCATTTCCATGGAAATTTTAATGTGCAAAAAATTTACAAAAGCCTCTTAATGTACATTTTTAATGTCTATTTGCTATCACTGTATCTTGTGTGATAAAATTTCTTTTCAAATCTTTTGAATTGGATTGCTTATTTCTTCTGACCTGGATATTGAGTATTCTTTGAATATTTGTGATAGAAGTACTTTATAGATGCGTCATTTAAAAACATTTATCTAGGTATAATTTTATCTCTCATTATTTTAATCATGCCATTGCAGAGAATTTGGGGAGAAATATGGAACACAATACATTGATTATTCTTGTGTGGGTTGTGTTCATCATGTCAGAACATTTTGTCATAGTTCAGGAAGGGCTTATTTTAAATGTTTTATAGTTTTAGACTGCCAATTTGGATCCATGAACTAATTTTTCAGAATTTTTAAACAAAGTGTAAAGTTTCTGTCAAGTTTGTTTTTTCCTTATATGGTCAGCCAATCAGTACAACTCTTATTTTGAAAAGAGATTGGTCTGTAATGAGAAATATGTTGTCTGTAGAATGAATTCTCTTAAGGAATATAACTAAAAGAAAAATAAGGAATTATGTTTTATTTTTATTCATCCCCTCCATATGTTAATTATTTATAATCTCACTGTTTTGATCTGTGCTATATTTCTTCTACCTTAAGGACCACCTTTAACTTTTCCTATAAGGATAGATCTGCTGGCTATCAATTCTCTTTTTATTTTAATTTTTTTTTGTTTATTTTAAAAATTTTTTTTCTAAGAACATTTTTATCTGTCTTTTACTTCTGGAGGATATTTTCTTAGGAGCTAACATTTTTGGAGATCAATTTTTTCTTTCAAAAATTAAAAGATTTCACTCAATATCTCTTTACTTACCTGTTTTTTAAAATGAGAATTATGTTGTTCCCCAGATAAAATGACCCCTCAACTTAACAGCTGCTTCTGATACTCTCTATGTAGTTTTGCCTTCAGTAGTTTGAATATTATTTAATGGTCTATGGTTTATTTCTATTTGTTTATTAGTTTTGGTTTTATATTTATAGCTTTGTGTGGTCTGTTCTTATATCTGTGGCTTGTTTGTAATGTAATTAAGTTTATGAATTTTTTGGAATAGAATACTTTAACTATTTCTGCATCTCTTTCTTTTTCTTCTTCTTCTGAGACTAAAATAATGTGTGTTACATGATTTTTTATGCCAAAGTTCTTGGATATCCTATTCTCTGTTCTTGTTTTCTTTTTAAAAATATTTTATTAGTCATTGATAGACCTTTATTTATTTATATCTGGTGCTGAGACTCAAACCCGGTGTCTCACACATGCTACGCAAGTGCTCTGCCCCTGAGCCACAACCCCAGCCCCATATATTCTGTTCTTTATCTTTTTTCCCCCTCTTCACATTTCTGGGTGATTAACATCTATTTGCCTATTTTCAAGTTCACTGATTCTTTCTTTGGTCTTCTGAAGTCAATTCATGCACTTGTGGAACCAAGTTTTTGCTACTGTTTTGATTTCTGGGACTTTTAAAAATCTTTTTATAACTTTTGTCTGATGCTCATACTTATTTGATCTTGCATTATCTGCTTTTACTTATTTTAAATACCTTTGGTGTAATTTCAATGTCTTTCTTGTATTGATGTCATTAATTTGTCTCTTAATACTGTGCTTTTTTTATTGCCTTTTAGCATGCCTTGTCATTTCTTTTAAAGTTGGGTAAGTTTCCATAGGGAAGCAGATATCACAGTAGAGAGGATGTTATTAATTTAAAAAATTTACCCAATACTTGAGCTCTGTTTCTAAGTTTGATATTGGTATGTGAAATAGAGTCTCTGTTGACTTTGTTTCTAATCTCCTTTCCAGTTTAAGTTTTGCATTTTGCTATAGCTTGGAGAAAGTTTCTCTCTTAGAGCTCTCCATGTTTTAATTTGCTGTTCTGTCTGTGAATGGGAATTTGCTAGTATGTTTATAGGATGTAAGAACAGAATTCCCTAATGTTCCGAATAAGTCTTGCTCTTTGAGGACAGTGGGACAGTATCTTGGGGGTATGACCTTCATAATACTTTGTTTCCTCTTGGCGGCTAGAGACTTGCCCCTCTGTCTTCCTATTCCCTTTCCTGGGTATAGCAGTTGCACTTCAGTTTTCTCAGTCAATATCCTTCAGGCCATACTTCCTCCAGACTATGGATTTTTTTTTGTGTCCTTGGGTGAGAATGGGAAGATGGAGTTGGGCCAAGTTCACTGTCCCCAACTAATGGAATTTTACTGGTCAGAAGGCATTGTTAAGCATCTTCTCTCTCACAGATTGAGACTTTTCTTCCACAAGGGAGAATTTTTGTGTATTTCATTCATCTCCTTCCACAACCAGCACTTTGGGGTGGCACTTTCTGAGGATACATATTTTGAAAGGCTTTAGGGGTTTCTGTATGAAAGGCCTACAACAGCGGGTTGGCATGCCTGCGACTGGTGACATCAGAAACTTCTCATTCTCATGCTAGTACATGATGGTCTCCCAGCAATGAGTTATGATTGCAGGTTTCATCCTCATATTGTCTTACGTGGAACATAGGGGCTTCTGCCTAAGGAAGCAAATTCTTTCTGGTGACTGGGGGATGGCAGTTTCAGGAAATGCCAAGATTTCTGAGTTTGTTCAACCTGTTCTTCTTGTGTTGTTGGAAATGAATCCTCTTTACACATTTGAGCTGAAATTGGAAGTCAATGGAAACACTAATAAAAACATTTCAACTTGTAATTCACTGGATATATAAATTACTTCATGTTTTATATACTATAATAAATAAAAAATAGCTTAAAATCTGAGGTTCTTACTGATATACAAATATATAACACATGAAGTATATGAAAAATCTTAGTCACATCCCATGGTACATGCCTGTAATCCCAACAGTTTGGGAGGGTCAGGAGGATCTCAAGTTCAAAGCCAGCTGAGGCAACTTTGCAATGTACTAAATAGAGAGATCCTGTCTCAAAATAAAAAATAAAATAAGTAAGGATGTGGTTCAGTGGTAAAGCACATCAGGGTTCAATCCTTGGTACCAAAATGATAATAAAACCAAAATTAAAAAAGGCTTAAATACTTTAAGGGTTTTTATGTTTCTTTAAATTAATACTGTTTTGAAAACCTGATTTTTTTGAATAATAGAAAATATATGTAAATCTTTAAAATCATGAATTCTTAAATACAATATTCTAAAATGGAATTTATAGTTAATTTGAAAATTTATGACGTAAAATTGAGGTTGTTGATTATTCCATCAACCATAATTTTGTGAGATGTATTCAGTGATTCTGTAAAGGCTTGTCATCAAAGAAGTTAATCATATGATCAGTTTTTCTTCAAAATTCACTAAATAACTTTTTAAAAATGAGCTTTGACAACTTTTGATGGCCAATGATAACTGAGAGATTATTTAGAAGCTGATTAATTTTGTATGTTTCTTCTTATTATTTATGGAGAGTCTTTGAACTCAGGGGCACTCAAACAATAAGCCACACCCCCAGTTTTATTTTGTATTTTACTTAAAGACAGGGTCTCACTGAGTTGCTTAGCATCTTATTTTTGCTGAGGCTGGCTTTGAACTCCCATCCTCCTGTTCAGTCTCCTGATCTGCGATCTGCTGGGATTACAGGCATGTGCCACTGTACCTAAACATTTATGGATAGTTTTTAAGCACACTAGAAACTAGTATTTTGTTCATATACATGTAGATGTTTTAATCAGAACATATTTTTGAGTGGATGTGTTTTTTTCCAGTGACATATTTCATGGGTATTTATAGGTACATATGGTGAATATGGTGAATTCTTTGTTATTTGCCATTACTTGCCAAGAATTTGTCTCCATAATTTTATGTATATAATTTTGAACTCTTACTATGCTCCTGCTAAAAAATAATAATTGCTTTACTAAAAAGAGCATGCCACAGGCACACAAAAATGAATCTTATTGGGAAAAACCTAAATACTTTTCAATGATAAAAATAATATTTCATTTCTTCAAAAGTACATCGAATAAAACAGTGCTGAGAACTAGTAATTGTATAGCAATATGATAACACTGCACTTTGGGGAATGCTGTGGACTACACTGTATACCTTCACCTAAAGGTATATGTTGAATTCCTAACTACCAGTACCTTAGGATGTGACTTTCTTTAGATACAGTGTCTTTAAAAAGGGGAATGTACCAAAAATTCTTAGTTATAGATATCCACCCTCTGGTGTCACGCTTATCAATATTTTAATCATCTCATGAAAATCAGGTTTAGTCACCCCTTCAGGGACATTCATTCTCTCTCTTTCGCTTTTCTCTTTTTGCCTGTTTTAAATGCATGCACAACTAAAAATTATTAGGCTGTACTACCTGATAATTTCCACCACTATATGTAATGTTAGGAAGAACCATGATCAAATGACCTCATAGAAAGATCTCTCACCCAAAGACAGACATCTCCAAGAGCCTGAAGTTTGAAGAGATTGGGAGTGCAAATGACTGTAGTGTTCAATAGAATTAATAATGAAAGAGGCTACTCCTACCTCCATGCCTCAATTCTCACACTCATATCTTATATCTATTACGACACAGAATTGTTTGCTTGCCATTGGGAAAGTCTGGTGTAGTTGTTTAAAAGGAAGCACCACAGTCTTGCAAAAGCTTCTAAGATATCTCCTTCAGTAAGCATTTTGCCCTTCTAGTGCTGCATCAAGAAAGAAGCCCCTGCATAATACAGGGAGCTTTTGCATTTTCAGTGAATGCAGCTGGTATGGCTTCAGCTTACTCTTTTTGATCTTTTTTTTTTGTGTGTGTAATATGGGCCAAATGGTACTTTGTTGTCACAGAACTACTTCATTCCTAAGAATATCACACAATATCAGCCATCCCTGCAGTTCTGGAACCTGTGATCACTATCATTAGAGCAAATATGTCCAATTTGTCTCTAGTGTACATCCTGTTCTTTGCCATTCCTTGGTTCTCTCACACATAATAAGGAATCCATGTGCGTTGGCATATGAAGAAGAGACAATGGTTTACTGTCACACTGCCCTTCATTAGGACATGCCTCATTGCCTTGAAGGGAGACAGCCACTGGTCCTTTAAGGTACAGTTTTCTTTTTCTTTTTCTTTTCCTTGTGTAATAAATTCCTTCTAGGCTGACCATCTTTGAGTTTTTGGGCTCTTTTCTCGTCATATATCCAGGCAATTCTAGAATCTCTAATTTTCTTAAGAAGAATGCCATTTTTCCTGGGGCAATAAGGCATTTGTTAATCAAGAAGGACTAGTAAAGAACTTTTCTAGGATATAAAATTCTAAGTCCACAAAACAATTGTTGACCAGTCTTCAGTTTACCACCCGCATTAGCACAGCACCTTCAAGATTCATTCTCAAACATGTATTTATTAACTGTATCTGGCAGCTCCTTTGGTGAATAATCTTTTTATCTTGGAGCATTGACAGAACTATCTCCATCAGGTCAAACTTAAATGTAGCCCTAGTTTTGGTCCAATAGCAATAAAGTGAGTTGAAGGGAGGTTTGAGGAAGACAAATGTCATTACTTTTGCAAATCATTTGCTGGGGAATGATCCTCTGCATGTCTTTAAAAGGAGGGGAGGCTGCTGTACCCCAGCAAAGGAGAGGACAGTTTTAGAAACGGGAGCTCTGTTGATTTGGGGTCAAGTCCTACTCCAGGACTCAGGAGATCACACCTTCTCTGTCAGGACCTGAAGTGTACATATACACTCTCTGGTGTCATGCTTATTTTTCTATGGCTACAAACAAAATATTTATCAGCTTCAAACAACAGAATTTATTACCTCTGAAGATGTGCTGTCCTAGTTATAGCCTGCCTGGATTCTCTGCCCAGGTTCTCACAAAGTTAAAATCACTCTGTTTCCTGGTCTGTGTTCTCATCTGAAAATCAGCATGCTCTTCCCTCTGTACTGAACTCAGTTCCATGCCCACCGTAGGACTCATGTATTTTTTTTCCCTGCTGGATGACAACTGAAGACCACTCTTGGCTCAGAGGTTGCCTGCATTTCTTGCCATATGACAAAGCCATATGATCAAAGCCAGCCAAGGTCCATCTCGGTTGTGTGGAATCCCTCTTGTGTTTTAGTCTCTTTTGTTAGTGAGATGTCAATTTTATTATAGGATCACAGGATTCAGACAGGCTCCTTATGCTAAGGTCACCTGATTAGAACATTAAGTGTATTTGCAAAACGCCTTCATGTTGCACTAGATCAGTGTTTGATTGAGGACCTGGGAGAAAACTGTGCACCTTCTAGGGGTGAAAATCTTTACCACATGGACACTTGATAGGCCTGTGGATTCAGATTCTCTGAACTTAGCTTCCCTCACAGAGCATTCCTAGAGTAGATTTGCAGCACTGTTCAACTTCTACACAGGATATGGGTTCTTTTTAAAACTATCCATATAGACTGACATCTCCCCAGAATTCACATCTATCTGAAACTTTATAATGTGACCTGATTTTGAAAATCAGGTTTTTTTTGTAAATGTGATAAGTTATGTGGGATTAAGGGGGGTCTGAATCCAATTATTGATGTCCATATAAGAAGAGGACACCACAGAAGCTAAGAAGAGGAAAGTTAGGATCTTTCCTTGCAGTTTTCACAGAGTATAACCTTGACTACATCTTGACTTCATACCTACAATCTTTAGAGCAAAGAATATATTCTAATTGTTTTGGTACTTTGAAAGTGATGCTTAGGAAATTAACATATACATTACTGATGTTCATATAATATCCTAAGTTAATAGTTGTTTGTCCAACACCTGTTTTTCTTCCATTAGTTCTGCAGAGGTATTTAGCAGCTGCAAAGCCATAACAGTTCTTACAATTAGCATGGCTACCATGGAGATTTTGAATGAAATACTGTATCTTTCTTACTTTTACCATGGGTGAGAATCCCATAACTCTTTGCTGCAGCAAACCAAGGACCATCATTAACCTCACAGTGTGTTATCCAGGGTTCTCCAGAGAAAGAGAACCAATAGGACATGTATGAGCAAGCGTCTCTCTCTATTCCATATCTATAATCTCTCTATTCCATATCCATAATAAAATTTTCTATCTCTCTACATATCAATTTATCTATCCATTCATTCATCTGACCATCCATCAATCCATAGGTTTATTTTAAGGAACTGGTTTACATGAAGTGGAGACCATCAAGAGTCCAAATTGTGCATTGGACGCTGGCAGGCTAGAAACTCAGGGAAGAGTTGCTCTAAAAGGAGTCTGGTGGCACAATTCCTCCTTCATCAGGGATCCTCAGTCTTCAACTGATTGAACGAAGCCCACCCATTTCACCGCCAATGAAATGCTTTCCTCAATTTTTTTATGCCTTAGGTGTTAATTTTATATGGCAGTGACATCTGCACTGGTGTTTTGCCAAATATTGTGGGCTAGCGAAATTGACCCATAAAATTACACATCACAACCACCAATGGTACTCTTTGCTATGTGACTGGCAAGTCATCCCAAACCAGAAACACATCTTTCTAGGTACTAACAACTGCCTTAATTAACAACAACTCAAAATGCAGCATAATGATTACTCTCAATACTGAATTTTTAAAAAAGTTTCAGATAATATTTTTAACATTCCATTTTAACTTTAAAGTTTTACATGATTAATGTGGAAATAAAAATAACAGTACAGTAAAATATGATGAATCTTGGAAGGGATCCCACACCTATTTATTTTAGTCCTCACTTCATATATGAGGTAAGGTTGATTAAAAAAAAAAAAAACAAGCTGTCAATAATTGATTATTAGTTTTCCTCAGGGCTTTTGCATCGTCCAACCATTTATCCCTGGGACACATGGCTAAGTGTGGCTGTTTTACACTTCTGCTGCATTCCTTATGATCCTTATTCCTCCTGTTTGTTAGAGGACATAGAATGTGTGCATACATCAAGGAAGAAGGTGTTAAACATCCCCTACCTGGTTCTAGAGATTTATTGAGGTTTCTTTCCCTCTCTTCTTCAACTTCCTGCATTGACTGAACATTATGGAAATGTATCATGGGATTTTTCTAAATATCACAGATAATACTTGATGCAAACTACTGTTTGTGTCACCTCAATTTTATCTGAAAATCATTCAGTTAATTTTCAACCACCATATATTCAACAAAATGTTATTGAGCACTCAATTTGTATTTAGTGAAAAAAGAAACATGGATGGATTAAATAGCCTTTATCTTGTAAAAATGTACTTAGGAAAAAAAAACCCTTTTATTTGTAATAATAAGAAAATAAAATTTTATTTATTCTTTAACATAATAATTTGTCATAAAATTTAGGAAAATATTAATTTCCAGTGGGAAAAAAGATCAAATTAAATGAAAAAGATTTTCTAATGAAGCTCATAAACATGCTTTTAAAAAATCATACCTGTAGTATAAATCTCTTAATATACAAATGAAAGTTTTTGTGTATTTTTTCTCTACTTCAGGTTATTGTGCAGTCACCAATGTCACTATATTTATGTTCTTTAAAATTACTCAAAAATTTATTTATTTCAGCTTACTCATATCCAAATGATAGTATTAGTATGTTCCTATTTTAAAGACTATGCCATAATAAAAGCTTGATTACTTTAAATATAGCAAGTTGTGTACATGCCAAGCTATATTATTTACATAATGGCAGGATTCAGATTGGAACATAAAATACTCATTTTACTTTACTTTTAGTAAACTATGATTACTGGTTTAGTGAGAAAAAATGAAAATACAACATACATTGACCTAAAGATATGAGTGTTGCACATATTACATAGTCTTTCTTAAAGAATAGTTTTAAGACAGCATCAGATGTATTATTGAATGCTTGTAAGTAATAAAATGTATAAGTAATATAACTTCATCAGATAAATATTCTGAAAAATAAGGATCCAACCAATATTTTAGGCAGAGGTAGAATTTTGATTAAAATACTTAAAATTAGCCAATAATTTGAATTAATTAAAGAAATGAGTATTCTTTCCATTTGAAATTGTTCTAATTGAAGTATTAGTAAGATTAATGAAAGGGATTTAAAGATGAAAATTACTTAAGTGGGGTTTATTACAGGAAAGGGAAATTACTTCCTTATTCAGAGGTTGATTCATATTTGCAGCCAAAAGATGAAAAATTATTATATTAATTTATTTACATAAGTAATTTGATGAGTTCCATCACTCTTTTTTTTCAAATTTTTTTAGTTGTTTACAGATCTTTATATATTTATTTATATATGATGCTGAAAATTGAACCCAGTGCTTTATACACGCTAGGCAAATACTCTAACACTGTGCTACAACCCCAATCCAGATCCATCACTCTTGATTAAAATGATAAACAAACTAGTATAACAGGGGAACTTCTTCCACTTAATAATGAGCAAAAATGCTACAATTAATGTCCCACATAATGGTGAAAAGATGACTGCTGTGATAGTAGGAGCAAATGTGACTCCATTTTGTTTTATGACTTCATCCTGTAAAACAACCATGCCAAGTAGAAGAGTCATGACTGGGTCAAAATGTTCTTTACCTTTTGCTGTAGAAACCTTTAAGAACACGGAACTACCTAATGGGGTATTGTTTCTGTAATTAGGGTAATGGGGCTCTGTTTCTGTAACAGGGGTGACTGGGATAACTGTGATTGGTTAGGCTTCCCTCCCGCTTGACTGCACTCTCCCGCTTCTGTAACCTGGCTTGCTTGCATTGGCTAGACCCCCGGAACATCCCTTTTGCAGTTTTCAGGCTTATAAGGAGTGCCCTTGCAATTGTTCAGGGCTGATCAGGGGAACAGCTTTATGTTCTGGTCAGCCACCAAAGGTGTGCTTCAATAAAGGCTTGATTCCATTATACGTGAGTGGTGTGGAAGTCAGTTTATGAAACCCTGGGATGAAGCTTTAACTATAACAATGCCATACTCTGTATGCTGAGAAAAGGTAGGATGTTATCACTCACTCTCAATCAACATAGCACCAGCCAGTGATATAAGACAAGATAAAGAAATAAAAATGCCCAGCAAATAAAACTTCTCTACGTATACTTTTGACAGGATTATTTATCTGGAAAACCTATATAGCTAAAGAGTCTCCTAGAATTAATGACTGAGTTCAAAACACTGGTGAAAGAAATCAAAGGAGACTTAAATATATGGAATGTCATGTAATGCTAGTTTTGTCTCAGTTCCCATTAGTATGTCAACAGGGATTTTTGTAGTTATAGTGAATTCTAAAATTTTATGGGAAAAAATATTACCCAAAAAACTATAACAACTTTAAAGAAGGAAAACAAATTGGAGGACTCTATGATATTTTGAAATTTATCATATTTCTACTGTGTTTCTTACATAGGGATAAATATATGGAATATTAAAACAAATGAGAATTAAAAAACAGTTCTACAAATGCAAAACCAACTGAATTTTGAGATAGATAAAAAGAAAAGAATATTTTCAAAAGTTATGTTGGCATAATCACATGTGCATATACAAAGTTATCATTGTTGACAAGTCCCTTAATCTTTTCCATAAATAAACTCAAAATGAATTATTGATATTAATTTAAAGTAGAAAATTATAAAATATTTAGAAGGAAAGAAAAAATAACACTGTGAGTTTTGTTTACACAAGCATTTCATGGGCTGGTGAAAGCAAAAAATAAATTGGACTTCATCAGAATTAAAAATATTTGTTTTGCAAAAGATACTATTAAGCAAGCCTCATAATGTGTGAAAATATTTTCCAATAACATATCCAGTGTTTTCAGAACACAAAAAAATTTTTTTAAGCTAGACATTAAGAAAACAAACTCCAATTAAGGAATCAAATGCTCTTCACCAAAGAGGATGTATAGGTGGCAAATTAGTACATGAAAAGATTTTCAACATCAAAAGGCATTAGGGAATGCAAATTAAAGCAAAAATTAAATATCTCTGCAAACCTACTATAGCTAAAATAAATGAAAGAATAATAAGTAAACATTACTAAGTACAGGTGAGATTCTGTAACAATAGACTCTCACACATTATTGATAGAAATGAAAATATATAGTCACTGAAAAAGTTTGGAAGTTTCTTATAAAGTTACATTATAGTTACTTACTCACTCCTGAAACTCTATTCTAATATCTATCTATCCTAGGGAAACCAAAATTTTCATTCAATAAAATCTCTACATATGCTCCTATTATCTTTATCAGTAATAGGCCAAAACTGGAGAAAACAAAATGGAGCAAAACAAAGTGACTCATCAGTTCCTTCACTGAGTAGCTGGTTATGCTCACCCTGCAGCCACTCATTCTGTGGGGCATCAATTCCACACATCAGGGTGAATGTGGTCCTGTCCTGATTGAGAAATGGAAATCATGCTTTGGATCCAAAGAAATTATTCAAACTGGCCAAATATTATGGCTTGAATAGTATTGACCCAAAATTAATATGGTAAAGTCTTATTCCCAGTGGGGACAAGTGCATGGAGTACTGCATACGTGGCACAGGTTAAGGGGGTTTGAGTGGCAAACCACTCCCCCATGCTAGGTGTGAGTGGCAAACCACTTACCCGTAGGCACAGCTCTGGGCAAGAGGCCCTGTGTTGCAGTCCCTGTGCTTGCTCCACAGCCCACTCCTCGATTGGTCGGTGCAAGGACAGTTAGCAGAAATTGCATTGGTGGCTGCCTGTAATCTGCCTAGCTACTGCCTGCGCAATAAAGTGACACCTGCTTCCTGCTTGGTCTCCAGAAGTTTTGAATAGCTACCCCACTGCCACTCTCCTCTACCCTTTTCCGTGGACTTCTTCACTGGTGAGAGAGAGCCCACTCATTCCCCAATACCTCAGAACATATCTATCTTTGGAGGTACTATCTTTAAATAGGTAGCCAGAGTAAAGTTAGGTTATTAAGATGGGCCTTAATCCAATATGGTTGATGTTCTAAAAAGAAGAGAAAGGCAGAACACACAAGGGGAAGACCATGTGAGTATTACAGCTCTATAGGCACCTTAATCATGAACTTTGAGCCTTCAGAATTGTAAAAACATGAATTTCTATTGTTTAGCCACCTAGTTTATGCTATTTTGTTATGGCAGCCCTAGACAACTAGGCCATCAATCCACAGGATTGCAGGAGTACAGGAGATCTATTTATCGCCACCACACCCTACTTGTCATCCATGAGCCACCTTTTACAGTTCCAGCTTGCTGTCACCTGTCCCTGAAGACAACATCTGGTATAGCTCTTCCTCAAAGCCTAGTCTCCTTTGTAGCGACAAGTGACAGAGTTCTGTCTTTCATCTAGCTGAGTGACAGAGTGTTGTGTCCCACCATCTAAAAAATCTTCAAATGTCATGAAAGATACAACTTTAGGCAGACTGTGAAAACGTTAAAAAATGGTACACAGTTTTAAGTAGAACTGACTGATACATTAAAATTCCAAGGGCACATTCAAGTTACACAAAGAAAAGAGGAGGCACACCAAAAAAAACAAAACAAAACAAAACAAAAACAAAAATACAAATTAAACAAAGCAAAGAAAATCCACAAATAGGAGACCAAAGAAAACATAAAACAGTTAAAAATATATGTGTGTGTGTGTGTGTGTGTGTGTGTGTGTGTGTGTGTATATATATATATATATATAGTCTAAATTCTTTCATGTTAATGGACTAAACAGATAAATAGAAAAAAGTTTAAACCAACTGTGTGCTATACCCAAAAAAGATGGACATAAACTGACATAAATTTGATAGTTGTAAAAACTAAACCTACAGTTAATATTTAAGGCCTGATATTGCTGTATTAATATCAAATAAAATGGATTACAAGACAATAAGCATTGCCTGTGATATAAGGTGATATTTCACAATGATAAACAAGTCAAGTGTCTAAGAAGGCATAATAAACACAAACCTGTACCTAATAACAGCTCTTGAAGGTGCAGGTGAAAGGATTAAGTGGGGAAATAAAACTTTGTTCAGTGTCATTTGGAAATATAAATCAGATTCTTAGCAATTGACAGAACTACTACAAAAATTTTTGAATAGACAGGTGATCGGAATAATGTGACACTGATCTACTTTAACTTATTGAATAACCTTAACTTGCAAATTCAGAATAGACACTTGAAAAGCTTTTATGTGATGTAATCACAAATAGAGAGTGTACATTACATGATAAAGAATATCAAGTCATTTAAAATGATTGAAAAAGGGGCTGGGGTTGTGGCTCAGTGGTAGCATGCTAACGTAGCACGTGTGAGGCACTGGGTTTGATCCTCAGCACCACATTAAAAAAAATGAGCAAAACAAAATACAGGTATTGTGTCCATTTATGAATAAAAATATTTTTTAAAAAATGATTGAAATACTATGAGGTTCTCTAGCCATGATAGAATTTAATTAGCAAACCAATAAAAATAAGTATGTTTTAACAACCTCAGCTATTTAAAAACTAAGCAACATGCAGCTTAAGGACTAATGTGCAAGATGTATGTTATAAGGTTAATGAGGTATTTTTTGATTAATGTGTGTATGGTAATGTTTCTCCAACTCTTTGATTTTAACTTAGACGAGTCTTTATCTTTAAATCAGTTTATATTTTTAATACACTCTGGCAACATCTTTTAATTGGTGCATTAAAAGTATTTTCATTTAGCATGATATTGTACAGATGAATTATTGTATATAATATTTGTAAATGTTTCTTCCTTCCTTCTTTCCATTAACGGGGATGGAACCCCAGGGTGCTCTACCTCTGAGCTACATCCCACCCTATAATTTTTTTTTTTTTTTTTTTTTTTTTTAGTTTCGAGTCAGGGTTCCTCTGGATTGCTATGGCTGGCCTGGAAGTTGGGGTCCTCCTGCTTCTGCCTCCCTGGTTGTGGGAATTGCAGGTAGATGCCACCATGCCTGGGTTTTTGCTTTCTTGTTAGTTCTGCTTTCTCTAGTTTTATTTATTTATTTATTTATTTTTTAAAGAGAGAGTGGGGGAGAGAGAGAGAGAGAGAATTTTTTAATATTTATTTACTAGTTCTCAGTGGACACAACATCTTTGTCTGTATGTGGTGCTGAGGATCGAACCCGGGCCGCATGCACACCAGGCGAGCGCGCTACCGCTTGAGCCACATCCCCAGCCCTTTCTCTAGTTTTAATTGAGCATTTCATAAAATTCCATTTTGTCTCTTCTCTTACCGTATTATACTGTAATGTTTCAGCCAATTGCCTCAGAATTTCCAACATAATTTTTAACTTGAATAAAAGCATCGACCACTACACTGCTTCATGTGTAAGGTGAGCCCCTTAGAATCCTCCATTTTCCTCCTATACAATGCCCTTCTCCCTCTCTCCCTCCCTCCCCTACTTCTTTCTTTCTTTCACTTTGTCTCTCTCTTCCTCTCCCTCTCTCCCTCCCTTCTTTCTCTCTATTTCCCTTTCTGTCTCTTGCTCTCTTCCTCCCTCCTTCCCTTCCTCCCTCCCTTCTTTTCTTTCTTTCTTGTCTTTCTTTTTGTACCAGGGATTGAACTCAGGTCACCCTGTCACTGAGCCACATCTCCTGTCCTATTTTGTATTTTATTTAGAGACAGGGTCTCACTGAGTTGCTTAGTGCCTCACTGTAGCTGAGGCTGGCTTTGAACTCACTATTCTTCTGACTCAGCCTCCTGAGCTGCTGGGATTACAGGTGTGTGCCACTGGGCCAGGCTAAAATTGCTATTCTTCATTTCACTTATTCATGTACTATAATCATCAATATATTTACAGTTATTTTAAAATTGGTTACAAATAAGAAAATGCCAAGACTTTGTCTTAATTCCTTCTATGACGCACCTTTTTTTTTACATAAATTTATTAAAAGAAAAAAATTGCACTGGACACTTGTTATAAAGAGCGAGGAAGACTTTCTTTAAAATAATTGCAAAAAGGGAGAGAGATTGAATTCAGTTCAGCTGAAGTAAAAGTAGAGAAATTTTAACTGTTGTGTGAGCTAAGGGAGCTTGGTCAGTATATTGAAGCCACTGTGCTTGCTCTTCGGCTCTTGGCAGAGGTAAGCTACCCTCCCTCAGAGACAGGAAGAAGGGGACTTTGTGAGGGTAGCATTTTAAAAGGGTTGCTACTCTTAGATCCTGTACAAAGATCTTTCTGGGCAACTGAATATTTACATCTCAAAGGGGCAGAGAAGAAATTTACACTTACAAGTTTTTTAAGGTCCATGCTCAAAGAAACTGCAGATCAGGGATCTATCCTAAGAAAGACACCTCTCAAGTTTAGTCAAACTAGGGGGGATTTTAAGACTACATGGCTGAATTTCTATCTGTGTCATTAATCTTTTCCTTGAAATATTTAAAATAATATTTCTTTCAGGCCAGGTGTGCTGGATGCAGACCTTTTTGTTCATTTGAGAAAGTCTGTATTTCTTCTTCACTTTTGAAACACTGTTTTCCTATTTATAGATTTTAGGTTACTGGGTATTTAAAAAAACGTTAAATATTTCACTGTACTTTCTTTTCTATGTGTGGTTTCAGACAGAAGATGTGCTGAACTTCTTGGGCTGGTTCCTCTACCAGAATCCTGTTTCACCTTCTCCTTCCTTTGTATGATTTCAAGACTTTTTTCTTTGCCTTTGTTGTACCTAGTTTGAATATGATAGGTGAAGTGCACCCCACCCTGTTTTTGTTGTTCTCTGAGCCTTCCGGATCTGTAGTTTACAAGGGTTTTTTTGTTTGTTTGTTTGTTTGGGAAATTTATCAATCAATATTACTTCAGATGTTTCTTTTATTCCATTCTGTATTTCTCCTCCTGCTCTTCCAATTATGCCTGTATTACAGCTGTCTACATTGTTGCACACTTCTTGGCTGTTTTATTAGTCATTCCCCTGTTGTTGTTATAATGAGATATCTGAGATAATTAACTTCTAATAAGAAAAGTTTTATTTTGGCTCAGTTTTGGAGGTTCCAGAATAGGATAGAATGGTCCCTGTGCTTTGGCTCTATGGTGAGGCAGAGGAATATGGGAGGAGTTGATGGTAAAGAATACCAATCACCTCATGAGCCAGGAAGAAAAGAGACATAGAGGAAGGGTTAGCAGGGTCCCACAATAACTTTTGAGGACAAACCTCTCATAACCTCAGGATCTCCTACTAGGTCCCACCACCTGTGGGTCCCACCACTTCACAACAGTGAGGGACTGAACCTTTGACATATGAACCTTTGAGACACTGCCCACATTTGAACCATTCAAACTATCCTTTTTAGTATCACTTTCCCATTTTAGTCTTTCTTTCTTTTTTTTTTTTTATTTCAGTTGAGAAAATTTCTGGTTTTCTTTTCATGTTTGTCAAAACACAATGAGTGTATGATCACAACTTGTACATTTCATTTTATGTAAAGTTTATATCAAAGGCCAAAATACAAAACTCTAGTTAATATATATGTTAGGGTATTTAAGGGGAAGCAAAATAATTTCTACTATTATTTAGGTAATTCACTGAAAAAGTTGGATGATTGATGAATTGACAAAGTGACAGATTGGAGAGATAGGGGCTAAAATAACCACAGTAGATTTCTATTTGTAGAATCCGTGCAGTGGGTGTATGAGTGTTATCTATAATATTACTTTAATTTACATGTAACATTTTAAATGTTCCCTATACAGTATTAGAAGAAATATAAGTGGTCAAAATCTCCTTGGTACCATATGTACTAAAAAATTATGTCAATAAAAACCCATATCAAGTCAGTCACCAGATAGGCCACACTTACTTTGTTACCAATTATGGAAAATAGAAGACTTATTTGCTACTAACTTCAACAGCAGTTTAAGTTTAGGCTAACTAAAGCTTCTTACATTTAAAACAAAATTTAAATTCATTATAGTATTAAAGAATTAAATCAATAATAATTTGGTTAAAATACATATTATGTCAAAATATGAATGAGGATGTAAAAGATTCAAAAAGGGATATTTAAAAAACAGGTCTCAATTGTGTGATTGCTAAAGCTAGTGATTTAGTACTTTATTGAACTACTAAATATTAATAGTTTATTTTGTGTTGCTCATTACTTTACATAAAATAGCATACCACAAACTTGAGAGGTGTTCCTCCTTATTTCCCTTATCTATGCCATAAAAAATCGACTTTTAAGTATCTTCCTACACACGATTTAGTAGAGGGGAGTGCTTCATTAAATCCTGAGGTGCATGGGCAAGTACCCAGCTGTTCAGCCCCTGACTGCCAACCTTTGAGTTGTTCCCTTTGTCTGGCCTCAAGATGACATCTCTAGTAGGTTTCATTGGCCTGCTCCTGATTGATGAATGCTTAAGGACTTCTTCTCCACTCTTGTTTTATATACTCTTAGCTTTGGGTGCATATAATTGCAGGTTCTGGCTTTTGAGTATTTATCTGGTTTCTTTTCTGTTCGTTCAGCTTGGGCACAATTTTGTTCTTCAATATTCTATACAGAGCTGCCTAGAGACCACAACCACTTTAGTGTTACAGGGTCACCTGCAATTCAAAGTTTTTGCATCCATTGTTCCGTATAGACTCTGTGACATTCTTTATATTTGTGAGACGAAGAACTATCACGTCCATTTCCAGTATTTCCTTTCTTTCTTGTCTTATGCTTTCCATGACACATTCTGGGTTTTTCTCTCAAAGTTTCTTTGGTATGTGGATTTCACTTTATTTCAAAATCACTATGTAGTCAATTCATGCTCCTAAAACAGACAACTCTCTGAGTTCTCATTTCATATTTCTAAGTATTTCAAGACTTTGAAAAGCATATCCACATAACTTCTCTAAGATTTAGAATTACTCCCTGTGAAGTAGAAACAATTCTGATATTAATGAAAAAAAATATAATTGTCCATTGGTTTCTTAAGTAATTGGTTCCAGAACACCCTTATCCAAATTCCAAAATCTGTAGATGCTCAAGTTATTTGAATAAAAGGCATAGTGTTTGCATATAACCTTTATAATTCTTCTATATACTTTAAAAAACATCTCTTGATTGCTCATAATCCATAATACAATATAAATTCTATGTAAATTACCTAAGTTATAACTTGTTATATTGTACTCTTTAGAGAATAGTGACCAAAAATGAATGGTCATGTTCTGTACAGACACAACCTAGGCACATTTTCATTCTGAGATTGATTGAATCTGAAGATATGGAACCCACAGATATAGAAGGACATGTGCTATACTGAAATACAAAATAGCCAACAATATACTGATCATAAATAGATTCAGTGGCAAAACTATCCATCATGGCCCATATGTAAGCCTTTTATGATGAAAAAATGTCATGGCTTCATTCTTTCTGGCTAATGTTAATTTGTACTATTACTATGTGAACCTAATAAAACTTATCTGTGTTCTGGTCATCCTTCTCTCACTTGACCACAGAAGTTCAACAAAGAGAAGTGACCTGATGTGGTGATTCCTAGGCAAAAGGGATAAAGGTGAAAAGAAAATAAGAGCTTAAGGAAATCACGTATAGTTCCATTGTAGATGAAGAATTTCCTGTGTGTTATTTTTTTTTTTGGTAAGCACTTTCATTGTTGGACAAAATTAGCAAATTATGAAGTAATTTGCATCTGTAGTTTTTCAAGTTTAATATCATATAATAAATATTTTTAATCCATTAACTAATCTGCATAAACAGAAGTTAATACATTACATATGATAAATGGTTTAATAATATAATTAATATAGTTAATAGTTTTATATTTGGGTTGTTTTCCATTTTGTTGAAATTATTTATTCATATAATCATTTGTTTTATCTGATAAAGGCTTAGGCCAAATACAGAGGGAGTTTGCAGAGGGAGTAACTGCAAAAATTCTATGGTGCTTCATTAGTCAGGACTTTATGAGTACAATATGAGCCTGTAGTGACAATTAAAATTCATGACACAATGCTATATTAAAAGACTTGATACAAACTCCCATTCACTGCCATATCAATATATACCAATGAAAATATTTAGATGCCTTATGTGATAGGCACAATAACTAAGAGCCAACGAATTCATTCTCTAATCCCAGTAATCTGTGAATTCATTGCTGTCCATGGTAGTAAGGACACCAGGTATGTGATGCACTTCTGTAATCCCAGCAACTCAGGAGGCAGAGGCAGAGGCAGAAGGATCTCAAGTTCCAGCCCAGCCTTTGAAACTCAGAATGACCCTAAGCAATGTAGTGAGACTCTGTCTCAAAATTTAAATAAATAAAATAATAATAATAATAATAATAATAATAATAATAATAAAAGGGCTGGGGATATAGCTCAGTGATTACAGTGCTCTTGGGGTTAATCCCCAGTAAAAAATAAAACAAATTAAAATTATATATCCAAGGTAGCGTGGACACATTGAAAAATGACTAAGGGTAACCTTGGAATGGTAGATAATCCTAGGTCAGCCATGGGAGTCCAATCTAGTCCCAGGAGTTCACAAAGTAAGAGAGAAAGGCAGAAGTTAGAGCTAGAGACATTCAACAGAATGAAACAATAACAGGAGTGGAAGGAGTTCCAAGTGGGAGAGGGACTCAGCTGCCATTGCTGGCTTTGGCAAGGGAAAAGCCAGCAATGGAAGCCCTTGGCTGGAAGTCAGTTAAGAAATTGGGATCTCAGTCTCACAACCACAAGGAACTACACTCGGCAAAAACCTGAGTAAAGAAGAGAATGCCCCAGAATCCTCAGAAAAGAACACAGCCCTGTCAATATTTTGATCTTGATTAGTTGAAATTAACACAAAACTTCTGACCTACAGAATAGTGGATAACAAATTCATGGAGCTTTAATCTGCAAAGTCTGTGCTAATTGTTGTAGTAGCAATAGAAAAGTAACACATTGTATCTAATGTATTAATGGCAATAGCAATGCTATCATAGCAATTACGATGTTGTTTATTCTTTTTATTTAGAACACATTATGTCCCTGTTTTTGTATAAGTGTTTTAATATATTAAGCCAATACATATTTACTTTGTATGTGTTAGAGTTCCCATCCATGTTAGAGGAGGGAGTTAAATTTCTAAATAGTTAAGTAATTCATCCACAGACAGTTATTTAGAGCAACAAGAAAACAGTGAGGCTGGGATTTCTTTATAATTTTCTTCTGTATGTAGTTATTATTTTAATTTTATTTGTAAAGAATTCATAATGGCACATAATATATTTTGAGCTTGAAAATATAACATTAAACAAAATTAATGAGTTATTGAAATGCTTCATTAGTTAAAATAAATGGAGCTTTTAAAATCAATTAATTTATCTTTCTTATTATAATCTACTTGTTTCTAAAGTCAGACTCTATTTAGCATCTATTCTGTTCTTTTACATGTTCATTTCTGACTTATCTGAAAATATATGTACACATAAAAATTTGTGTAACTGATAATAGATTGAAATGTAAAGCATTTTTTTGTGTAATTATTTCTTGATTCTTTGAACTTCTTCTCAAAGTCATGTACCTCAAATCATTTTTAGAGTTGCATTCATTGACTATATGGTCTTCCAATTTAATGTTGAGATTTAATAACACATTTGTGTTATAAGCAGATTTACTTCACCTGGATTGTGGAAATACAGTCTCCACAGAAACTGACTGGCTCAATCCCTGATCATATTAACAAAGCAAAGCCACACGCAAACTCTAAGAAAAATTCTGATGTATGACAGATAAGTTGTCTAGCAATGAGAAGAATTAAGAAGGAAAAACATATCCCTCTTGGTGGCTCTTGTTTGGGGGCCAGGAAAGCAGTGAATTTGGGGAACAGGAGGTGAGTATAGGATACTTACCTTGGATGAGTCATACTAAGGAACTGGGGTACAGCACTCCACTACTTGGGGAGCTGCCAGAGACAAATACTAAGTGAGCAGGATAAAGGAGACCTGCCAGTTAGCTGTGACAAATGCCCTGTAGTCTGGATGCTGCCTCCCGTCAAACAGGGTGGCCCACAGCAGAAGCAGAGCTGCAAGGTCAGGGTGTTGATGAGCAAAAGAGGGTGTGGCCAGAGCTCACATGACACGACCTAGGCCCACACCAGATCAACCTCTGAGTTACAGCAGGTAACAAGTCAGCCAAGTGACTGAAGGAGCAAGAGACCCTCAGCAGGACAGGAAACACGCATGGCTCAGGGCATGAGCAGTTGCCAACAAGACCCAGGCAAGAACTAGCCAGGAAAATCTTATCAACACAATGTCATAGACTTTGACTTTCTCTGTAGGGAGAGGGCTCAATCTTTTTTTCTGTAATAATGGACAGTTTCAAAAAGATTACACATAGATAATCTTGTAAGACTAACTTCAAACTAACTTGGATATTTACTTATTTCATTTTTCTATGATCAGTAAGAATCCAAACAGAGGAAAGACCAGAAGAGTTTAGAGTAGCTTCATAATTTTTTTCAGATACCTGTCTTGTCATAGGGGCTTGCATTTTATTAATCAGCTTCTTTATTTATTTAGTTACATTAGATTTAATTTTGTTTATATATATATTTATATATATATATACACACACACATATATAAAGTATTCAATATGATATAAGACATATTTAAATGGTAAACTGGATACTTTAGTGAAATAAAGTAACACATCCATCATCTCATGTGTCTATATACCCCCCACTTCATAGCAAAGGAAGCTACACTCTAGTCATTTAGAAAAAATCCTGGATATAATATGCTCTTATTAACTGTTATCTTCATGCTGTGCATAGGTCCTTCTGTACTACCTTAAAAAGTTGCATATGTACAACAATACTTGTTCTGTATTCATTGAGGCATATGCCCTTCGGGGAAATAACCATAACTGAGACTCTTCCTATCTATTATTACGTCACATATACTATCTTAAGCACATGTATTATCTTCTCATATTTTTACAATAACCCTTCTAAATTGATAAACATATCATTCTTAACCTATTACAAACAAGGAAACTGAGAAACAGAACATGTAAGTAAGCTGATAGAGGTTGACCTTGTAATAGAGAGTGGAATCAGGATTTTAATCCAAATTATCTGAATGTAGAGGCATCCAGAACATCATGCTTACATTGCAGGAGGCAAAATTACATACTTCAGTTGTGGTTAAAAAATACAGAAACAAGAAAACAAAATGTTTAAAAATAATTGCCACTTTTAAACTCCCTTTAGAAAAAGAGCATTGTTGATTGATTTATTCCCTTTCCTCATTCAAGGCATTTTATCAAAAATAGCTCAGCTGGCTGGAAATATTGAAGTTAGTTCCAAAATGTTCTATTTCTCCCTGTTCACAGGAAGCTACTTGCACTGGTTTACTGCTGGCAAATCAGAAATTGGTCTCAGACAAGCAGTCAGCCAGAAAATACCTTCTTTCCCTTTTTAGCCAGAGACTAAAGTATGGAATATTGATTTTTTTTCAGACAATCCAACAATATCGTATAATCTTTCGTGACATAAGAAAATCTGAAGGTGTCTCCTTCATATGCAATGTTGTGGCTCATCAGATAACATCCAAGTTGCTTTCATTAATTGCTGAGGAAGGGGACAGGCTGCAATGCCACAGTAATAATGCAGCTGTTTACAGGGTAACTACTCACATGGAGCATGAGGCCAGTAGCCAAGAACTTCCATGGAGACTGCAGGGCTGAGCATTTCTCTCTCTGAAGTCTCAGAGAACAGTGGGTGGGTGTGGGGCAGAAGGGAAAGAAAATGGAAAAAGAGAAACAAAATCATCACGAGATACCCTTTGCAAAAATCCTCTAATAGTTCTAAGAGACAGTTTGTGCTTAGTCTGGGTCTTTCAGTGTTCTGGTTAAGCTGTTTATTCAGCATGAAGAGTCAGGAAGGAAGCGCACTGATGAGATTTAGAATTAAATTTAAGCAGGTCAATCAGACCTTGGTAAAAATACATTGTAGCCAGAGTGTTTTTTTGCTACAATGTCTGCATCCTTTTATACAGAATTATAAGGAGTTGCTTTTCAAGTCCTATTGCACCTCTGAACACTCTGTTTTTGATGCTAAAATTATAAAGTTACTCTGAGTTACAAATAAAATGATTACAAATGATCAGTAGTACCCTCTGATATAATTACTACTAAAAAAATAAAAGTTAATATAAAAACACCTTAAAATTTTTAGGAAAGCTTAATATTCATTTTTTAACATTATTATTCATTGTTAAATTTAATGTTATACTTCAATATTTACTTTGTGGCAGATAAAATCAATGAGTAAATACAACTTTGTTTTAAAATTTCAGTTACAAGATGAGTTAATTCTAGTTTACAGACTCATTAATTAAATTATGGCAATTAAGCAGGAGATAAGGCTACTAATAGCAAAAATAAATCAATTGTAAAAAGGCCAGGTGTCTATGGTTTAACTCAGTGAAGAGTTTATGCTTTTTCTCCCTAACTCATTGGTGAATTTTTATAAGGCACATAAAATTTATCCTTCCAAAGCATATAAAACAGTCATTGCCTTAAAGAGATTGGCCCAGGAGGGGAGCAACTGGAAGACAACCTTTTCAGAACTGTGCTTACAGGATCTTATCTGAGATTTCTGATCACACATCCCAACTCATGCCAAGGACTGAGGTCACATTCATATATGCTTCTCCATGGCTGATATTTGCACCGATCTCCTGGTGAAATTTCTGATCCCCGGGCATATATGATAAGGTACCAACCCTAACAGAGCTGTTAATATCTGAAGAAAATCATCCAGGATACTGCTGCCTGTGTGCTGCCTCCTTTGCCTCAGAATTCCTGATTTTCTTGGGTACTGGAAATTTGATGGAGCTGAGAGATTTTATCTGAGACATAACTATTCATAGAATTGGATAACACACTTAGAATTAAGGGTAAAAGTGAGGTTTATGGAGACTTAAAGGACAGCCAGGGATTGAATGGATATATAAGTCACATTTACTCTTGGATATGAGATGGATTGACATGTTTTCAAACTGCTTCTGTTTGTCTTTTAGTGAACCAAACATACATGCTAAATTTCCAGTGATGATTTCATGTAGGTACCTCAAATACCACATAAATGTGCAGGTGCATATTGATTGAAACCTAATTTTTGAGTAAAATACCAAGTGAAAATCACTTTTATCAGAATTTAATAATTTGAAATTTCACATTAAATTCTGTTGTGATTGTTTAAGCAAATGAGAAATATTCCATATAGACTATCTGTAGATCAGTGGTATTATTTGATTGAATGTAACAGGTTCTTCCTTCTAATGTGAGGTGAGGCTAATAACAATTTTACAAATCTCAAAAGGGTGAGAAATTCAGACTGGATTATTGTGTTGAAATTCATCATCGACCTTTGTGAGCACCCCTTTCCATTGAGGTAGTCCTTCAAAATTTAAGAGTAGAGTAAATACAACTATGTTTGTATCTAACAATACCTTCAAATGGTTGGAAAAAGAAGACAAGAACATTGTCTATCATCTGTCTATCTATCATCTAATTCCTTACTTCAAATCATGGTCTTCTGACTTAGGGGAGAAAGTCTTAGGCATAATTTAAAGGAATCCTTGAAGACTTCTGTTTGTTGGAAGGATCTTTCAGCTGTTGACTCTGGTGCCTCCTGGGCAGGAATGAGCAGAGTTCACAAAACCTAGTGTCTGTGGACGGATCATCACCATTCTCTAAGAACATTCCCTCCTTACCACCAGTTTCTCATTTGAGGCCCTACCATCAGTCTCATCATGGCTGCTACCTCTGTGAATCTTAGTTACCAGAAAGCTCAGGGCCACCAGGTTGCCCTGACCGACAGCCATGTGACTCACCAAACCCCTTTGGAAACTCCCACTTCTATCCTTCCTCCAACTTTTCAAATCATGGGAAGTCCTGATGTATCAGCAGAGAATTCTTCAGAAGAGGCATTTCCCTGTAGCCTGTCCTTTATGCCTATCTCTATAAGGGAATCAAAGGTCCATGTTGGGAACTTCTAACCCTGGAAGCCCTCTCAGCTGGTCCTTTTCCTGTACTTTTGGCCTGCTGATGGGTTTTCCTTGCTCTCACTTTTGGTCACTTCCAGATAATTGGTACTAGTGTTTCTCCAAACATCAGCTTTGAATTTATGGGTTAAATCATGCTACTTCCTGCTGGCTCATACCTGATCTCTCTCACTGCCATGTACTCCTTAAATGTTTTAGTTTTTGATACATGGTCACATTTGTGCCATGTCCACCACTCAACTTGGGGATATCAATATCCAAAGCTTCTCAGTATCTAGAGTATCTTCTCTCTGGGATACTCCGTTTCTTGACCCCACCTTGCCCTTCACGGCTGAGCACCAACTGCATTCCCTCATAAATAAATAGCCTCAAAGAATTTAGGCAACTTCTTACCCTCATGCCTTTTTACTATCTGCACCTGTACCTGAATCCATATCTTTCGAGTGGAGATAAACTGCCTCATCCCTAATGAATACCTCTGACTTTAGTCTCAAACCTAATCTCTTTCCCTGATCATGCAAACAAGGCCAGCAGTTCTCCCCTGCATCATTCTCCCTCCTGATTAGATTATTTCAATCAACAAAGAAATTTCCCAATCTTGAAAACATATCTAATATCATTTATTTTAATACTTCCTGAATCTTCCCAATGCCAGAAAACAGCAGCTTGATGCTTTAACAGAGTCAAATGGGAAAACTCTGGTTGTGTGAAAGGGAGATGAGACACACACAGCCTTGCATTTCCACCCTCTGTGACATTCCTGTGGGTAGGCCCTCTTTACTCCACACATTACCACTCTATTTTGCTAGAAAGATAGACAAGACTTACTGAGGTCTGGATAAGTATGTCTGTAAAATTTTATCAGCAACAACCACAACAACAAAAGTGATATTATAATCAATCATCCTAATTGTCAGTTTGGTCAACTGCAAGTTGACATGTTCCAAATTGACTCTGTCTCTAATCACTAAAATGGCCAGTGTTGAAGATATGACACCTAGAAATAGACTAATGTTAGTCCTTTTTGGGATTCCCAGATTTTTCACACATTCTCAAAGTTACATTCCGTCTATGAAGAAGAGTACTCTTTTCTATTTATAAACTTTGGTGAATCTCCAAAGCATTGTGCTAAAAACAGGAAACCAAACACAACAAGACAATATCCTCTGATTGTTTTACAGAAAATATTAGAACCAAAGCAAAATAAGAAGGATAGCCTTTTTTTTTTTTTTTTTGCCAGAAAAGTGTCAGAAGTACACTTTCCACAAGACAGGGATTTGCTACATCATGATGTGGTGGCTGTTCTACATTGAATCATAAAATTAAAATAGGTGAATTGTATTGTGTATGAATTAAATAATAAAAATAACCCAAATGTATTTTACCAGTTACATGTTTTCTATATAAATTGAGTTTACTCTCAGTGATTAATTATACTCTACCATTCAAAAATTTTCAAGGATGACAGCAGCATAAGACATATATAGCATGCTGGGCATGGTGGTTCATGCCTATAATCCCAGTGGCTTGGAGACTGAGACAGGAGGATAGAAAATTCAAAGTGAGCCTCAGTAAAAGCAAGATACCAAGAAATTCAGTGAGAACGGGTCTCTAAATAAAATACAAAAAAGTAGGGTTGGGGATGTGGCTCAGTTGTTAAGTGCCCCTGAGTACAATTCGCAGTACACACACACACAGACACACACACACACACACACACACACACACACACACATACACACACACACTACATATATATGTCCATATATATAACAAAAATAACCAAAACTACCCCTCTTTAGATTAATATTCGTTATTCCTCCATTTTACTCAAAGCAGAGATTACAATTTAATCCACTTTTTATAATAGAAGTGTATATAATATATATAATTGGTTGAATTCAGGATATACAGTATATATCTATAATTTTAATTTTAATGGATTTTATAGTTTCATTGGTTGACTTATAAACTATCTGTAAAAACACCCCAAACAATTTCCCCTTGTACTTTTCAAAAACTCAAGAAAATACACTCAACCCAATAATATTCAAGTTACAAATTTTAGAAGTGTTTGTTAGAAGTGTTTGGGTCATTTACTTATCTCAGTAAAGCTCTTGTCTTTTTGATCAAGAGTTGGATTGTGGATATTTCTGCACCTACAGGTGTTACATGGGCAGCCACAGCTGGATTCCAGAAAAGGACAGTGAGTTAAGATAGTATGCAGGGGTGTTTTCCAGTAATGAAAATAAATGACTTGACTGGCTTATAAGTAGAGAACATGCAGTGGGAAATGGGAGTAGTGCTAAAAGGCAGAGGTCACTTGAACCATTGAGGGCAAAGATTCATTGGGAAAATAACATGGGCAGGAAATGTAGAAGGTCCCTGTGGCCATTAGGCAACACAGCTCTGGTGGAAGCACTCAGCTCTACTGAGGGCTTTTTCTACTAGTATTCAGCTACCTTGGAGGCTGCCTGGAGGATGGAGGTGGCTGGGTCTCCTAACACTGCATTTTTAATGAGCAGATGATGGAAGGAGGAAGATGAACACAGTGCATGCCTTCCTTTCCTGTGGCTGCTGGAACAGCAGGGGAGCCTGTTCTTACTTTTTCCAGTTTCTAGAGGCTTAGGACTTTCTTTGGTTTGTGGCAACATCACTGGAATCTCTGCCTTGTATCACAACACCATGACCTTTGTGTGCGAATCTCCTTTTGTCTTTCTCTTAAAACAATGCATGATATTGCATTGAAGGCCCACCTGCCTAACCCCGGATAAATTGCCTACTGCAAGATCCTTGGCTTAGTTATACTGGCAATAATGCAATTTTCAATAAGCTAATTTTTGTAAGTTCCAGGGGTTCAGACCTCCTGATGACTGGGGGCCATTATTGGCCTACAGAGGATGTTTGAGAAAAATTGGTTTCAATGATGAATATGTGATGAGCCCCAGGCTAGATGAAAGAAGCAGCAAATGGAGAAGCCAACTTTGAATCACATTATTATTCTATTAAGAGAGAGGAAAAGATTTGAAATCATACAGACTTTTTTGATTTGTGTGAACTACACATATTAATATGTATAGATCCGTATTTAGTCTATAAATCTACACTAATATGTTAACAATGATTATTTTCTTCTTGGTGCTTTGGGAGGGGGGTCATCTTTATTTTACATTTATTTAGTTTGAATTGCCTCATATTAGCATAAGCAAAACAGATAAAAAATTCTCAAAAATTTTGCATCATTTTATCTTTTATATGAAGCCTAATCATCTCCCCTTGGAATAAAATCATATTTAATCTGAAACATTTGGGGAAAAAATATAATACGATTTGAACTGAGGTTTGTATCTTAAGTTAGAACAGAGCAAACTTAAACATATGAGTTTGTTATCCTAGAATAAAATACCAGGTAGTTCTGACTACCTGTGGATTTGAACATCAATAATCAGAGAGTAGAGGAAGCAGGTGTTAACCCTATCAAAAGCTTTGCAATTTATTTTTCCTAACTTCAATCTTCCTTCAATTGCTGGTAGACATAATTTTTCAGCTCTCTCTTGATCTCAGTGGGGGTCTCTGACTTGAGTCTTAACTTGGTTGTTGTAAAATACCTCAAGCTTTTCAGATAAAAGCAACATTCATGCAAAATACTAATAAGCATTATAATTATAAGTGGTCTCAGCACTAAGGTGTTCACTGGCATCAGAAGCTGGGAAGTAGGCAGTCTGAATATAAAACTGCTTGAAACATTGTGTTTGGGTAGTATTTTAGGAAGGTTGATGAAAGGCATTGGTTTGAACTGATGATTTTCTAATTCTTTTTTAAAATCATGAAAGAAATTAGGCAATGACCCTCAAAGCAAGCAAACAGATGAGAATGGTGATTTAGGGCAGTATGGGTCCAAGGGAATGGAGTTGAATGACAAAATCCTATTATTCCAGGTAATAGACAATGTAATTAAATTGATTTTCATGGAGACACTTAGCAAGATAGATTTTAGTAAGGATCATTATTGGCATGCTATATGTAGGAAAAACACAGCTGGATTAGTATGTTCCTCTATAATTAGTATATAATACTATTAATCTGTTCTCAATGATAGTACATATATGCTTAATACCTACCATTTTGTTTTCTTGTAACTATAAAAATATTTAAAATGGTAACTTTCATGGGCATTATGTAATCATGATGCAATAGTTGCCCTGAGTTAAAATTATTGATGCTCATATTTTTATTGTATAATTGCCCTGAAAACATCTTATTTCTTATTTTACAAAATGTTATCAGAATCTTATAGTGACAATATTCTGCTTATTTTTGAATAAAGTGAAGGGCATGTTCTGAGTTCTCACAGGCTCCTGTTTCTGAATTTATTGACATTTTAAATTCAAATGTCAAACTTAATAGTGATACAAGGGAATGTTTTCATAATGAATGGAACAGATGAACTTTTGAAAGGGGATTATGGTCAGTGTGTGTGTATAAGACACAAGAACATGGAATGACTTGGGTGATACAATTTTGTATGAAGTCATTAGTAAAATAAATTCTGCTTCACATAGGCAGTAACAATAATTTCTCACAAATATATATTCTCTGAACAGATGTGCATGACATCACTGGTATTTATTGATGAACCAGGTAAAAACATATTGAGCCTCCAAATATTTAAAGGAGGACCAGGATTTTTTTATGTACATTTATGCCTAGGACTTGCTATCTACCTTTGATGTGTGTAGGAGTAGCCTGGGGAACCTGTCTTGGATGTATTAAGGACCCAAGATTCTATAATACCAGTCATCTGCTGTTGAGACTGCTGCTGCTGGTTCACAAACCATGTATTTGAATTTTGTGGACCAAACATAACTGTCTGGGTTGAACAGAATTATCATTAAATGTTAAAGCAGGACTTTGAAGCCTTATGACTGTGGGAAAGTGATTAAAAAGCAGCTTGGAGACAGGGGCAGGTCTTATAAAGTTCACAGAGGGCAGGCCTTGTAAAGTCAAGGAGTAGACTATTTTTTTTTTTGTTTACTATTTCAGTTAAATTTTCTTATTAGTTGATTTTTATAAATCCCTTTAAACAATATCACTGTAGAAACAAATAATGTCCAAAATTTTAAATAGTATAAAATATTTGTATTGACTATGAAAGATCCATGCATTTAGGTGTGAAAAGATATGATGACTTCATTCTCTTCCTGCAAGGTATAAGCTGTGTGATGCTAGACACAAATTTAACATTTACGTCTTCCTTCTGGAAGTTAAAATTAAAATTAATAAAATAAAAAATTAAATTAAAATTAAAATATATTATATATAAGTTTTTTTTTTTAGAAAAAAATGAATGCAGGAATCTGTAGTATTTAAAAATATGTTGTGGAAATAAACCATTAAAGCCAAAATTAGGTTAACAGGTAATGAAAGAGAACAATTAAAAGCATTTTTAAAATGTTGCTTACTGTACACAAAGAAAATAAGAAGAGTGGTAATATTGAGGATAGCAGTAGTCAAATACTGTATTATGGATGTGTGAGGAGGTAGATTGTCCTTAAGTGAAAGATTAAATCATTCATAAAGAGAAAGCCTAGTAGAGTTATTGAAATGCCAACTAGTTTTGTGCCCTTCAGCAAATGATTTAATTTCTATTTAATCAATTTTCTTGTTTATAAAATCCAGATAATCATACCTACCTCAAATTATTTTTATGAATATTAATGATTGTAACACACTGAGGTTAACACTTGGAAGACAGTACATTCTTAGTGAATGTCAATGCCTCTGTATGTCTGCCTGCTATCACAAAATAGGACATTGGATGACTTATAAGCAACAGAAAATATTCATTACAGTTCTGGTGACTGGGAAGTCCAAAACAGGGCAAGTGCAGATTCAGGGTCTGGTGAGGGCTTGTTTCCTCACATTGATTTTTCTATCCTCAAGTGGTAGAAAGGAGCAGCAGCTCTCTGTGTCTTCTTCTATAAGGGCACTAATCTCATTCATGAGGGCCCCATCCTCAATGACCAAACTGCCATCCAAAGGTCACACATCCTATCACCTTGAGAATTAGTATTTCAACATCTGAATGGTGTCAGGGAAATAGTTGTTATCTCTGACTATCTAAATTTTTGTGATGAGCATTTTTATGTATTTGGAGATTTCAGCTGGGATCTGTTTTAAGTCCCTCAAAATCAATATGTTCAAACATGTACTGATCAAGTCGAGCTGTAATTTAATATTTTTCCTGCCTATTGATTGTCCAACTCCTCCCTTTGACAAAAGAAAAAAAATCAAAACAAAAACTAACCAAGGAAAGCTTTGACCAAGCATAGCTAAGTTTATTGGACCAAATTCAGCAACAGAGATGGTCACTTTGGCAGAAATTCAATATAGTCTCAGAATGGAGAGTTTAGGAAAGAATATTGATTGAAAGGTACAAAACTGATTGAGATGAGATGAAGTTCATGACACAGTAGTTTGAAATTGGTGGATATAGATGACAGGAAGGTGGTGAAAGTGAATCACATTAAATAAACAGCTCCTCGATAAGTGATTTCTTTGCCCAAGTGAGAAATCTCTTGTCCAAAGAAAAAAGAAGGAAAAAAAAGGAGAGCTTCTACTACTGTCTTCAAAGAAAAACTGTTTTCCTAAATTTATTTTCACAAATTTTATGTAATGAACATGAAAATGTTTGCAGATAATAGCTTTATATCACTGACCAAGAGTTTCATTGAACAAAAATGGTCAAGTTGAGAGAGAGTCAACATGTTAGCAGAACTGTACCAGCTTTCAGGTCCAATAATGGGAGAAAGTTATCAAATTCTCATGGCTGTTGTTCTCTGCCTCAGTAATTGTCATAACTGTCATATTCAGGGTTCACTGGTCCACCTCCCTGGAGACAAAGATGGACTATGTTCTCTTCCCAAGTTGTTCTTTTTTTCTTGTTCGTGTGCCCCCTTTGTCTTCAGCAACAGGTATTTCTGGAACATTTCAGTCTGGACTATGACAGTGTCCTATTAATTTCTTCAGTCCCAAGAGTCATCAGATATCTATGCCATCATAAGAACCTTGCTCTACTGCTTAATATCCTCCTTTCTGTGGAATAAAACACATTCTGTTTCTCAGTAAATAAAATGTTCTTTATAACTTTGTGAGGGCTAATTTTGCAGACTTATCCTTTGATTTTCATACAGGTAGCTAGAACTAAAATATTTCTTCATTTTAAATTTGCTTTCCACCCTTTGTGCCTATGGAGCTAGGTGGTTTCCCCTGATTTGCTTGGCTGATAATTTGGAAATGCCAGTATTGCACAAAGAGCAGCACCCGAACTAACCATTTGTGTACCATAGCATCATGGGTGAGTTGAAGTGAAAAATTGGGTACTACTCATGAGAGAAATCAGATACTACTTTAGACAAATGTATCCATTATATAAGTAACTTTATGGAAACTTGGGCAATTGCCATCCCTGGGTGAATGATGGACTGTGGTCACACTGGCAGAAGCTTGGCTGTGGGGGATGGGGAGGGGGAATCACAGTGATGAATCACTTTAATTTAAACTCTTGTTTGTTAACAACAGAACAATCTTTGAGGTAAACTTATGCATTTCCAGTGACTTCATGTAGGTGTTGATATTCTGGGTTACTGTCACGTTAGGATGGCCATTGTGTAGGTATAAAGATGATAGACAACAAAAGGGGAGAATTTGTGTCCTGTGTTCAGATTTGAGATGAATCCATGTAAACCCATTTCCTGTGAAGTTTCTGCCCACCTAGCAGTCATGAGAAAAATTGAAAAGCTTTTTCTTCCTGCAGTTGTTGCGAAGAAATCTCTATCACAGAAATTTGGTTGAAAGCAAGTCTGTTTCTACATTTACTTCTACAGCTGATAAAATCTGATGAGGTCCTTTGCAGTAGACTTTAGTCCCATAACAAAATTCATTTGTTGTTATATTTTTACGGTTAACACACCCCCTGGAATAAGTAAGTACTTGGTATGTATTTACTAAAGAATGGAAGGAAGTAGGAGGAAAGAGAGGATGTGAAGGAGAGAAAAAGGAAGAAGCAAGAAAGAGTAAACATTTAAGGAGAATAGAAGAAGTAAATAAAATTCCAGAGAAAGCAGAAAGGGGAGTGACATGTTTAAGTATTTATATGTATATACTTAATATATACATATACATTTAAATATATAATTAGATACAAGAATAACAGGTGTATTATAAGAATAATCATATACTCATCATATGAGATATATTATTTACGTTTTTTACCTTGTGGAATAGTTTCAAAATAGATAATATTATTTTGTGATAAAAGTCTCAACATAGTACTATATCTGAATGTTTTGTATAAACTATTTAAAAGTATTATTTATAATAGCTAGGTAGACTTAAAAATGAATAATTACATACAGAAATAAACATGCAGCATTAAAATAAAAATAAAACAGAATATTTAAATCTACTTAGGTTGTTAAAAACAGTCAGAAACTCTCTGTCCCTCTTTTTTTTTTTTTTGGCTGTTTGCTTTCCTCATTGATTTTTTAAAAAATCTTTTTATTTTCAGATTCAGAGATGAATCCCTGTAAACCCATTTCCTGTGACGTTTGTGGGATGTGTCCATTATGGTTCATGTGGACCCTTTTACAAATCATTTATTTCAGTCCCCATTACTTCCCCTCTCCCTCCCGTCCTCTCTCACCCACTCTTTTCATTCATTTTGAAGACAGTAAGCCCAATATAATCTAGTTCTTGCCTTTTTACATTGATAAATAAAATGCCTATCATTGCAGAAACTCAGTGTCAAGTGAAATAATTCCTAATATTGTCAAAAGCTCTCTAAGGTTGATGTATTTGCTTATCAAAGCTATTCTTGGGCTGGGGATGTGACTCAAAGGGTAACATGCTCACCTGGCATGCGCAGGACACTGGGTTCGATCCTCAGCACCACATAAAAATAAAATAAAGATGCTGTGTCCACTGAAAACTAAAAATAAATATTAAAAAATTCTCTGTCTTAAAAAAAAAAAAAAAAAGCTACTCTTTACCTCTAATTTCCATGGTCAATTCAGGAGGTTTTCTTGATGCAAAAGGGACCATTTTGGGAATTATGAAGCTTCCATTTCTTTCCTTTTCCACACATATTGAATCAGTAACCATCTGTTCCAAACATTTCTTATTGGGTCATTATCTACACTTCCCATTCCACTTTTTAAATAAACACAGTATCTCTGAATGACATTCACAAATAAAAAGAATAGCAGAGTTCTCTAGTTTAAGTTACCTTCAATGCATCGATTTCAATTTCTCACGGGTTTTTAGCATTTTATTTGGAATAATTCTTAGTTGTTGGGAGCTGATTGGTGCATTATGTGATATTTACAGGCCGACTTACTGAAACTATAAGAACTTTCCCTGAGTTGTGACAATTAGAAATGTCTCCAGTTACTGCCAAATGTCCTTTGAGGAACAAATACACTGTCCGTTGAGAGTAACTACAGATGTATATCTATCTATCCATCTATCTATCTATCTATCTATCTATCTACCTACCTACCTATCAATCTATCTGAATATAAAAGATTGAAAGGCTGTGTACACATATATTAATATAGTCGAAACATTTTGTTAGTTGTATTATCAGTATGGTGCTCATTTTTCAATGGCAAAACAAAATACTTTTTAAAAATTTGCTTTTGCCCAGAGACTCAAGAGCCTGAGGGAGGAGGATTTTGAGTTCAAAGCTAGCCTCAGCAACAGTGGGGTGCTAAGCAACTCCGTGAGACCCTATCTCTAAATAAAATACAAAATAGGGCTGGAGATGTGGCTTAGTGGTTGAATGCTCCTGAGTTCAATCCCCAGCATCCCCCCTGAAATCTTCTTATGGTTTGCAGTATGCATTTTAATTTGATTTTGCCCTTGGATCTTTTTGCATCAAGATTATACTGTTGATGCCTCTTCTTGGGGCATATAGATAATATCAGATATTGATAATAAAGTATGCACTTTTGATAATAAAATGATTTGACTAAGTTAATAAAAATAAACACTAACTGGAATGTATCTTCTAATTTTATCAAGCTTTATTGGTATGAAGCATTATTTTGTAACTTAATTAAGCACCCTATAGTGTAGTGAGAAGATCATTTTGTACCTCAATAATTTTCCAATAAAATCCATAAAGTTTTCACATTCCAATAAAATCCATAAAGTTTTCTCATTTATAACTTCTCACTTCATTAATTCCTTATCCCGTATCAGGCTTTCCCTTCTCCATTGGGTGCAAATAGGATTCCAATTGAATAAAAAAATCACACCCCAAAACACCAATTTATCACAATATTCATCTTGTAAAAGCTAGTCTTCCCCTGAAAACTGATTGAGTGATAGAATTTCATAAAAGGTGCTGAAAAAATTGGTTTTCTTTAATCAGCCATACAAAAATGTTAGAAGAATCCTCAGTTATGTTTCCAAGTAGAGGTGGTGTTGAAAGAAGCAGGAGACACATAGCAACTGGAAGATTTGGAAATAGAAATAGTTGGGAGATTGAATTGGCTTCTGTAGAAGAATTACACACAGCTGCAGCCTGGGCCTGTTTGGAAAAATTTGTCCTCTTGAATCCACTGACATCACCTTCCTGAGGATTCAAGAATATCCTCCACTTCTTTCCAGAAAGCAATTTGCAGATCACTATTCCTAGAAATGTGCAGAGGTATCCAGAAAGTTAAGAATTTACCTGTTTTGAATATTGCAATGAAATTATTGGTTTGGAGATGAGAAAACCAGTGAGATTTATTACTGCTACTCTATAAGAAAGGCTAAGATGTGGTTCACCCTGTGAAGCTCTGTGTAGGTATCAGTATCATTTACAATGATTATTGTGCAAAGAGACTTAGCGTACTTTCCTGTCAATCGCATGGTGATAATGTGTCTGGTGTGTGTGTGTGTGTTTGTGTGTGTGTGTGTGTGTGTGTGTGTGTGTGTGTGTGTGATTATTGGGTGGATAGAATAGAAGAGATAGAGGTAAGAAGGACTCTAGAATTTGTTTTGCAAAAATAGGTTTTAGAACATGCTATTCACAGAATAAGATGAAGGGGGTTTTATCAAGTCACACAATTCTCAGATACATAAATCTTGGACAGATTCGTATCAAGAGATATAAAAACTGTAGTTAAGATTACTTGCATCTTTCTAAATTATCATGTATGAAGAAATTGGGCTATCCATTGGATAAATAAGTTCAAAAAAATCTTTAAATCACCTTCAGGTTCTGTATGAAAATGTACAAATCATTCCAGCTTTATCATTTTTATTTTTCATAATATTTCACATTATCTATATGAACATAGATAGAAGTAGGTCATTCATTGGACTCCCTAGAGACTTCCACAGACAGTCACAGGTAGAATTTGGATTTCACAGCTTGCAATAGGATCATGACAATGATTTGTGGTGCTTTGAATTTTTGAGCTGTGATCAATAATATTTGGCCTTGTATATCATCCTTGTCTGACTATTTCTGAACATGTAATACAGTTTAATTTGGGAAGATATTCGGAGAAAATTTTGAAGTAGGTAAAGCAGAAGAATGATTCTGAGTTTGGGTCATTGCGTCTTTAAAACTGTGCAATACTGTTTAATAATGCAGAGTGTTGAAGTTAGGGTGTTAAAAATATTGCTCCCAGTATAATTATAAATTTGATGACACTGCATATAGAGCAAATGTACATGATTTAGAAAACCAACTATATATGAAATAACTATATAAATTGTTATGAGAAACATTTTAATGGAAATTATAATTCTAAAATTTGGTGCGTGGACACACATAAACCATTAACCACAATATTTGTATTTTCCACTTACAGCGATTCAAAAGAGAAAGCATTTTTTGTTTCATCTAATGCAGTTCTGCAAGCTAACAGAATTTTATTATTGGGATAAAAAAGAGGTAAAGACTTTCCACACTTAGAGATTTTAATAATAGTTAATGGCAAATAGCCAATTGAAGTGTCAATGATAGAAAATGAATTATTCATAATGAATTTCTATAAAACCAAGCTATTTTGTTGAATCGTGAAAACGTAGAATTTTATATTGATGGTACTTTTCACCTACCCAATGTGCAAAAGTTATGGTCCACTTTTCCAATATGGCTATAAAATAATGATGACTGGGTTTAAAGTTGATGTAACAGAAATGCACTGAAGTGCTGTTGAATTTTGAAATGATGCATTGGAGGCTCTGCATTCCTCTGTGTCCTTTCTTTAACCATTTCTTCAACAGTGCTCCAGCTGTTTTCAGAGTCAGTAGCAAAATTTATTTAACTTTTTCTATTATAGGAAATATTTTCACTGTATTAAAACAGATTTTAATTTAATAATTTAAAACTATTTAAAAATGTTTCTTGATGGAAATAATCATCAACATATAAATGCATTTTCTACTAGTATATTTGCTAAATTTTAAAGTGTGGTTTATGTCTTATATGCTGGGATATTTATTTGTGTTATATATGCAAAGTATATATAATTTGCATGACAGTACCAATAAATACTGTTCATACTTATGTTTTAGATATCTGTTAAAATCATCAGTAAAACGCCAATGGAAAGCTACACATAACTATACTCAAAGGTTGATCCTAAGAGCATTCCAGTGTTGAAAGCGAGGTTCACATTCCTTTTTTTTATTTGTTCTAATTAGTTACATGTGACAGTAGAATGCATTTTGACCCATAATATGTGAATGGAGTATAACTTCTTATTTTTCCGGGTTGTACATGATGTAGCATCACCAGTTGTGTAATCATATATGTACATATGGCAATAAGATCCTTTTCATTCCTTTCTACCTCCACCCCACCCCCTTCACTTCCCTCTGCCTAACCCAAAGTATCTCTACCCTCTCCCATGGTGAGTTAGCATCTGCATAAAACATTCTGTCTTTGGTTTTTTGGGATTGGTTTATTTCGCTTACCATGATATTCTCAAACTACATCCGTTTACCAGTAAATGCCATAATTTCATTCTTTTTTAAAGGCTGAGTAGTAACCTGTATTATATATTGTGTATATGCACCACATTTTCTTTGTGTATTCATCTGTTAGAGGGCACCTAGGTTGGTTCCTTAGTTTGGCTATTATGAATTGAGTTTCTATAAACATTGATGTAGATATATCACAGTAGTATGCTGACTTTAAGTCCTTTGGGTATAAACTGAGAAGTGGGATAGCTGGGTATAGTGTACCTTTTTCTCCACCTCCTGGCCATCATTTATTGTTGCCTGTATTCTTGATATTTGCCATTATGATGGCAGTGAAGTTCTCTAACTTCTAGAGAAGTTGAACATTTTTTCATATATTTGTTGATCAATTTCTTCTTCTGTGAAGTGTCTGTTCATTTTCTTAGTCCCTTTATTGACTGGTTTGTGGGGTTTTTTTTTAGGTTCTTGAGTTCTTCATATATCCTAAAGATTAATGCTCTGTATGAGGTGCATGTGATAAAGATTTTCTCCCATTCTGTAGCTCTGTCTTCACATTAATGATTGCTTCTTTTGATGAGAAGAAGCTTTTTAGTTTGAATCCATCCCAATTATTAATTATTGATTTTATTTCTTGCTCTTTAGAAGTCTTGTTTAGGAAATCAGTTCCTAAGCTGGCATAATGAAGATTTAGGCCTACTTTTTTTTGTTTTTTCTTTCTCCAACCATAGGGTCTACAGTCTGATTCCCAGGTCCTTGATTCACTCTGAGTTTTGTGCATGGTGAGAGATAGGGGTTTAGCCTCATTTTTCTGCCTATGGATTTTCAATTCTCCCAACACCATTTGTTGAAGAGGCTATCTTTTATCCAATGAATGTTTTGGGAACCTTTGCCTAAATATGTATATTTATGTGGGTTTGTCTCTGTGTCTTCTATTCTGTACCATTGGTCTACATGTCTATTTTGGTGACAGTACCATGCTGTTTTTGTTACTATTGCTCTGTAGTATATTTTAAGGTCTGGTATTGTGATGCTCCTACTTTACTTTTCTTGCTAAGGATTTCTTTGGCTATTATGAGTCTCTTATTTTTCCAAATGGGTTTCATGATGGCTTTTTCTATTTCTAAAACAATGTCATTGGGATTTTAATTGGAATTACATTGAATCTGTATAGCACTGTTCATAGTATGACCATTTTGACAATATAAATTCTTCCTCTTCAAGAATATGGGAGATCTTTCTTTCTTCTCAGATATTCTTCAATTTATTTCTTTAGGGTTCTGTAGTTTTTATTGTAGAGGTCTTTCACCTCTATTGTTAGATTGATTCTCAAGTATTTCTTTTTTTTAGGCTATTTTGAATGAGGTAGTTTTCTAGTTTCTCTTTCAGTGGATTCATCATTGATGTAGAGGAGCATGTTTGATTTAAGGGTGTTGATTTCACATCCTGCTACTTTGATGAATTTATTTATTAGTTCTAAAAGTATTCTGGTGGAATATTTTTGGATCTTCTAAATATAGAATCATTTCATTGGCAAATAGTAATAGTTTATGTTCTTCTTTTTATAGTCACATCCCTTTAATTTATTTAATAATTTCCAGGACTATGTTGACGAGAGTAGTGACAGAGGGCATCCTTATCTTGTTTCAGTTTTTAGAGCAAATGTTTTTAAATTTTCTCCATTTAGAATGACATTAGCCTTGGGTTTAGCACAGATAGCTTTTACAATGTAGAGATATGTTCTTACTATCCTTATTTTTTCTAGTATTTTACACATGGAGGGGTACTATATTTTGTTAAATGCTTTGTCTGAATCTGTTGAGATGATCATATAATTCTTGTCTCTAAGTCTATTGATGTGATGAATTATATTTATTGATCTCTATATGTTGAACCAAGCTTGTATCCTTGCGATGAACCCCCATTAATTGTAGTGCACTATCTTTTTAATATGTTTTCATGTGATTTGTTGAGAATTTTATTGAGAATTTCTGAACCTATGTTCAACAAGGATATTGGTCTGAAGTTTTCTTTTCTTGACGTGTCTTTGGATTTGGTATTAAGGTGATACCAGTTTCATAGAATGAGTTGGAAGGGTTCCCTCCTTTTCTATCTCATGGAATAATTTAAAGAATACTGGTGTTAATTCTGTTGTGAAGGTCTTGTAGATCTCACATGAGAATCGTCTGGTCCTGGGCTTTTCTTGGTTTTTAGGCTCTTGGTGGCATCCTCACTTTCATTGCTTGTAATTGGTTTGTCTAATTTGTGTCTCTCCTCTTATATTCAGTTTGGATAGGTCATGTGTCCCTGGAAATTTCTTGATGCCTTTCTATTTTGTTGGGGTATAAATTTTCAAAATGGTTTCTGATTGTCTTCTGTGTTTCAGTAGTGTCTGCTGTGATATTTCCTTTTTCATCATGAATTTCAATAATTTTGAGTTTTCACTCTCCTTCTCATTAGGGTGGCTAAGGGTTTATCAATTTATTTTTCCAAAGAATCAACTTTTTGTTTTATCAATTTTTGAATTATTTCTTTTGTTCAATTTTATTGATTTCAGCTCTGATTTTAATTGTTTCCTGTCTTCTGCTGCTTTTAGTATTGATTTTTTCCTTCTTTTTCTATGGCTTTGAAATGTAATGTTAGGTCATATATCTGTTAACTTTCTATTATTTAAGAATCAGCTCAAAGCAATGTACTTTACTCTTAGCACTGACTTCATGATGTTCCAGAGATTTTGATATATTGTATTGGTGTTCTTATTTGTCTAAGGAATTTTTTTTAATTTCGTCCCTGATTTCTTATGCTATTCATTCGTCATTCAATAGAACCTACACTAAAGGAAAAGACAATCATAGGAGAAAATAAGTTAAATTACAAAGAAGAAATAAAGCAAAATGAACAGAAATATAAATCACATCTCCAAGAGTCTCACCTCATAGGCAAACACATCCAGAAACTGTAGGTAAAAATGGGGAAAAAAAACAAACATACCACTCACATGGATCATGTAAACAAGCAAGGGTTTCCATTCTCATATCAGATAAAGAGGACTTTAAGCCAGAGTTAGTCAGAAGGGACAAAAAAGGACATTTCATACTGCTTAAGGGAATTATAAATCAAGAAGACATAACAATCATAAATATTTAGGCCCCAAACAAAGGAAAATCTATGCATATCAAAAAAACCCTTCTCAATGTCAAGAATAAATAGATCACAACACAATAATACTTTATAACTTTAACACACTTCTCTTACTATTAGATAGATCTTACAAACAAAAACTAAACAAAGAAACTATAGAACTAAATAATACAATCAAGAATTTGGAGTTAATGTACATATATTGAATATATCATCCATCAATGATGGAATACACTTCCTTTTCAGCAGAACACAGATCCTTCTCTAAAATAGACCATATCTTATGCTACAAGGCAACTGTTAGCAAATTCCAAAAAAATAGAGATACTGCCATGCATTCTATCAGACTATAACAGAATAAAACTGGAAATCAACAATAAAATTTAAAAATAGAAGCTACTCTAACACCTGGAGGTTTGCATTCTTAAACATTCACTTTTACATATAATGATTTTCTTCATATGTTTGCTATGGGGGAAATATGAGAACCAAATAGCATGAACATTTTTCAGATTTCTTAAAAATGTTAGAACACAAAGAAGAGCATGAGGCCAAATTCTTCCGGTACGGATTCAGTAAACTATGATTTTTCTCATTCTTTTCCTTTTTATTTATAATACAATAGAATTTGTTTGTTACTTTGAAAAGATTCATAGAGACAAATGCTTTCCGTTATTCCATATAAAACCATAAAAAACTTATTTGGCATGAAGTCTAATGAATAATGTTAGCATTATTGTCAGAGAAAATAATTTTGTTTGAAGGATAAATGTAATTTTTAATTGGAAAGCAAAAGTTTCTCAGTACTTTCTAAAGTATTTAAAGTGTTTTTGAAAAAGAAGCTCCAGTAGAGTTTTGATTGGATTTTATAGACAAATTCCTGAGGTGAGCTGTTATTTAGATTACCCTTCTAATTGAGGCTTTAAACTCCAATGTTGTGCTTTGTGTTAGAATTTAAATAGAGAGTGATAGATACACTAATAGAAAAAATAAAGGAATATATATAGAGAGAGTGAAAAAGTGTGTGTGTGTGTGTGTGTGTGTGTGTGTGTGAGAGAGAGAGAGAGAGAGAGAGAGAGAGAGAGAGAGAGCAGGAGACAGAGAGAAGGGTGATGAATAAAATGAAATGTTTTGGTCAATCAAAAGTGTTAAAAAATGCTGCCTATTCCCATTCCATTATACATGATCTTTAGTGCTGCAAACAACTTATAAAGCCATATTTTTCTCCTTATAAGAGGAAAATCCTCCCTAACTTCATTCATTAAAGTGAGTGTAAGCAGAATAAATTGTTGACTTCAAGAATTTATAATCACGCTGAGAGCCAACATTTTCCAATTGAAAAGAAGGGAAAAGTTGGTGTTCTTTCTCCTACTGGAAAGTATCCCATTATAAACAATTTCTCATCCTAAATTCTCATTGTCTTAAGCCACAGCTACCATTCACCTGGAAATGCAAATGACCATGTAGCTAAGACACAAGACAGCTGAACTGACTGAAAATGATTCACAAGTTCCTACATCAGCATATTAAAAGATTTGCATAGAAATATCAGCAGCCACATATTACATAATGTATAAATTCCTGCTCTGAGCAGGTGTGTCTGTAAAACTTCTGCTTGTTAGTTTTATTAAGAGCATTAATGAGTATGAATTTTCTTCATGCATACTCCTTCTCCCTTGTCCTGAGATCTAGTCTGCTTTATGGAGCTGCAATATCATTAGGTTCTCACTAATTGGGCTGAGATAACAATGAGTTTAGTTTAGATTCTTCCTAAAATCCTTACCTGTGTTACTCTAACTTCAGGGGTTCTTCAGGAGCCAACACCAGGTCTGGAATCACTGCTTTCTGGTGTTAGGTTCTATTTCATATTCCTTGGTTTACCTGCCTTCCCCCAAATGCCTTCACTTCAGGACAGAAACAACTTCATCAATCATTTCACTATTGTGGCCCTGTGCCTGCTACAATGAAGTCACTTCATGACTATGTTTTGAAGTCTTTATGTATTAATTAACTTGGAAACTGATAAACAGTGAGAATGACAGAGTCAGTAAGTGTTTACATACTGAATGACATTATCCTTCTCTATTGTGCTCTTATTTCAATCCCTAAGGTTAAACACCATCTGAGTTATTCGTTCCATTGTTTGTAGATACTTCATCCAGATACACACATAGATGCATACAGATGGCATATATCTACTGACAATGTATAAGTGAGGCCACATGTGGTTCATCTAACAAAATAATTACTTTTAAAAGAGTTTTATAGCACTCCAAAGAACACTTGGAATTCATTTTCACTAAGAAAACTTATAGTTCTCCAGCAAAAGAAAAGCAATAGGAGAGCTATCTGTATCTAGATCTGTATTATCAACGTCTCTCTTTCTCTTTATCAAAAATTAAAGAAATGACTATTATGGCTTTGATATGAAGAGTTCCCCAAAAGCTCATGTGAGAGACAATACAAGAAAGCTCAGAGGTGAAATGATTGGGTCATGAGAGTCTGAAGCTAATCAGGGTGCTAATCACCTGGTGGGGATTGATTTGGTGGTAACTGTGGGCAGGTGTTACATGGCTGGAGGAGGTGGGTCCCTGCTGCATGTGTTTGGGGTTTGTATTTTGTTCCTTTTGAGAAGAGCACCCTCTCTGCTTCCTCGTGCCGTGTTCCCAGATGCTTTCCCTTCTCACACCCTCTTCCATGGTGTTCTGCCTCCCTTCAAAATATGGTGCTGGGAGAACTTGATGTGCATGTGCAGAGGAGTGAAATGGGACCTCACCCTCATACCATTTAGAAAAATCAATCCATGATGATTTAACACTTAAACATAACGGCTGAAATTGCAAAACTGCAAAAGAAATCATAGAGGGAAAAACTTTATGATGTGTCTGTGTGTTAATTTTTTTTTAGATTTGACCTCAAAAACAAAAGGGAAAATACACAAATAGAATTATATGAAAATAATCTTCTTTATAGCCAAGGAAACAATGTACAGAGTAAAAAGATAAGTTATGAATTGGGCAGAAATATTTATAAGTCACACATGGGGTTACTATCCATCCACAGTACATAAAGAACTTAAACAACTCTACAGAAAGAAAAAAAAAATCCTGATTAAAAAATACAAACAAAAAACAAAAACAAAACCAAAAAAACTGGTAATGGGACCATCATTTGACCCAGCTATCCTACTCCTTCGTTTTTATGCAAAGAACTTAAAATCAGCATACTATAGTTACACAGCCACATCAATGTTTATAGCAGCTCAATTCATAATAGCTAGACTATGGAACCAACCTAGGTGTCCTTCAATAAATGAAAGGATAAACAAAATATGGTATATACTCAATGTAATATTACTCAGCTTTAAAAAAGAGTGAAATTATGGCGTTTGCCAGTAAATGGTTGGAGTTGGAGAATATCATGCTAAGTGAAATAAGCCAATCCCACAAAACCAAAGGCTGAATGTTTACTCTTATATGTGGATGCTAATTCGCAATAAGGCAGAAGACACTAGGGAAGAATAGCATTACCTTAGATTAGGTAGAGGAAATTGATGGAAGGGGAGTAGATGGGATGTGGGGATAGGAAAGATAGTAGAATGAAACAGACATTATTACTGTATTATATATGTGACTGCATGAACAATATGATTCTACAACATGTACACTCAGAAATATGAGAAATTATATCCCATCTATGTATATCAAAGTGCATAAATGCATTCTGCTGTCATGTATAACTAATTAAAACAAATAAAAATGTTTAAAACATGACCAGGAAACATTTTCAGAAGATGATAAAAAATAGGTAAAATACATTTTAAATTTTCTTATTACTTATCATTAAGGAATTACAAGTAAAACCATAAAGAGATATCATATAACATCTCTCAGAATGGCTTTAATTAAAAAGAAGACAGATAACAAGTGTTGTCAAGGAATTGACGAAATGAGAAATTTGGTACATCATTAATAACAATATAAATTAGTATAGTCACTATGGAAAACTGCATAGAATTTCCTCCAATAATTAAAAAATATAATTCTACTTACTAGAAGACTTAAAATAAGTATTTTAGTGAGCTATCTGTTCTCCCATGTTACTGCAACACTATTCACAATAGCCAAGGTATCAAAGTCAACCAATAGTCCGTGGACAGATGATTGTGCAAAGAAAGTGTGTGTGTGTGTGTGTGCAACATACTACAATTCAGCCTTTTAAAAAAAGAATTCTCCACCCAAAGTCTTTAAAATAAGAATACTACAGTGACACAGCCACATCCATGTTTATAGCAACTCAATTCACAATAGCGAAGCTATGAACCAACATAGGTGTGCTTCAACAGATGGATGGATGAAGAAAATGTACTATGTATACACCATGGAGTATTACTCAGCCATAAAGAAGAATGAAATTATGGCAATTCCTGGTAAATTCTCCACAGAAGTGGAGAATTTTATGCCAAATTCAATAAGCCAGTCCCTAAAAAAACAAAGGTCAAATGAGGTCTAATATTCTCTTTGATTTGTGGATGCTAAGCCACAGCAAAGGAGAGTGGGGTGGGGAAGAATAAGGTCCATTGGATTAGACAAAGGGGAATGTAGGGAAGAGAGGAGGAGGAGATTAGAAAGGATAGTAGAATTAATCAGAGATAACTTTTCTATCCTTGTGTTGGATACACAACCAGGGTAACTCCACATGATGTACAACCACAAGAATGGGATCCTAATTAGAATAAGTTATACTCTGAGTATGTATAATATGCCAAATACATTCTATTGTCATGTATATCTAAAAAGAAGAAATAAAATAGGATATTTTATTATTTGTGACAAGGTGGAAGGAGCTGGAGAATATTATGCTCTCTGAATGAAGATAGCAACAGAAAGACAGATATTGCATGTCCTCATTTTTAAGTAAATCAAATCTAAGACAATCCGACTCACAGGAGCAGAGTAGAATGGAGAATGGTGATTTAAAAGGCCATGGATGCGGGGAACGGAAGCTCATAGTTAAAGTATGGGAAGCCTCCACAGCCGCTTGACTAACTTACCTCCTGCAACATGGTGAGAGTTCCCTCTCTTCTGCATCGTTGCCAATATTGTTGGTTTCTGATTTTTTGATAATAACCATTCTAACTTGATTGACATTTTGATTTGCCTTTCCATGAATACTAATGATATTGAGCATTTTATATATTTGTTGCTTCTTTGTATTCTTTTCTTTTAAGTAGTGTCTGTTCAGGTCATATGCCCATTTTTTTAGTTGGATTACTTGTATGATTAAGTTTCTTGAATACTTTACAAACTCTGGATGTCAGTTCTTTGTCAGATGAATAATTGGCAAATATTTTCTACAGTTCTATAAATTGTGTCTTTACTCTGTTGATTATTTTCTTTGCTGTGCAGAAACTTTTGAGATGTTACCCTATTTGTTTTTGCTTTTGGTTCCTGTGCACTTGGAGTCATTAAAAAGATTTGCTTATATCATGTCTTGAACTATTTCCTGTATGTTTTCTTCCAGTGATTTCATAGTTTCAGGTCTTACATGTTTGTCTTTGTTCCATTGATTTTTTTAGTATAATGGGGAACTGTATGGGGGTTCCCCCCAACCTTAAAATTAGATCAGCCATGTGATTCAAGTATTTGACTTGTAAGTGTATATCTAAAGAAAATGAAACCGACATACGAAATGAAACCTGCATAACTCATGTTTATGTGGCACCATTGAAAACAGCTAAGTTTTCAAATCAACCTAGTGCCTTTCAATGGATGACTGAATAAAGAAAATGCAGTATGTATAAACAAGAGAATAAATAGAATTAAATGATATTATTTGTAGGAAAAAAAACAACTGGAGAACATTATGACATTATGTTAGAAATAAGCCAGACAAAGAAAGACAAGTACTGCATATTATTTCTCATTTTAGGAAATTTAAAGCAAACAAACAAACAAACAAAAAGAAAAACTATTGAACTGACTGTAGAATAGTGATTTCTAGAGGTTTGCAAGAGAAGGCAGAAGGATAAAAATGAGTGGATTTGATAAGGGCATATTGTATGCATGTACTGAAATATTCAACAGCACCACATCAATACTTACATCTAATAAATGTTACTTAATAGTAAAATTAAATATGTGTACAAAGCCTCAATTTGTTGGGAGGAATAAAATTTTTTTTAAAAAATCTATTGTACAGCATATTGAATATGATAAATAATAATATACTGCACATTTCAATATTGCTGAGGTTTGTTTCAAATGTTGCCACTACAGAAAAGGATAAATATTTGAGGATATGTTAATTAACCAGATTAAGTTATTCCACATTGTATTAATTAATCATAATATATTTTTGATTCCATAAATATGTATACCTAAATTTTGCCTCTTTGTAATTTAAATAATAGCAATATAAATATACTTTAAAAATGAATAAAACTTATGTACAGTCATAAATGAAAATGAGTGTATAAAGTGTAAATAAAATTGATGGATTATCTCCATGCTATTTCCTTGTTGTGATATTGAACTATAGTTGTTCATTATGTTGAAAAAAATCAGTTAAAGGGTTTATAGGATGCCTGTTATTTTTTTTAACTGCATATAAGTCTTGGTTTTCTTAAAATGAAAAATCTTAAAACATACAACTAAAGATTCATCTGTACACTTTCATAACTCAATTCTCACCTCTCAAGTCTTAACCCAATTTCTGAATTGAGTACCTATCATTTCATTCACTTATATTGACTTTACATGAAAAAAATATACATACACACACACACACACACACACACACATATATATATACACACAAGCAATAATATTATTGATTTGTATCCTTTTCAACATATGTAAATGAAAACAGTTATCAGAGAAAACACTATGTTTGCTACATTCATTTATTTGTATGGTATTCAGCTATAGGTTAATTTAACTATGCATATATATCATTTATCTTATTGGTTTGTTGCTGATTTTTTAAATATTGCAAATAATTTCACAATAAAAATCTGGATTTGACTTATGCAGAGGTCAATAATTCCCAGAAGGTCAAAAACTGTATACATGGGTTTATAGTTGACTTTATAGAAATGTGTTTATGCCTCTTTTCACTGCAGTTTGCAGCATGAATGCTATGTCTGGCGTTCTGATCTGTGAGCATCCTTCATTTCCACCACACTGTAGAACACGAACACCTTGCAAATAGCAGCGGAAAACCAGGGACCGACTCCTCTGTGTCAGCATCTAAAATGGAATTTCATTTTAAAGCATGAAAGTATGATGGACTGATTTTAGAGTCAGCCAGGGTAGCACCAGGACTGCTAAATTGCCAGAATTTAATATTGCAGTTGTTGAAGCTGTTATTATAGAACAGATTTAATCATTTCTGGTGAGCCCCGTCTTTCTCAAGAGACCAGCATGCAGGAAATACCCACTCACTCAGCTGAAGAGATAGCTATTGGGGTAAAGCACCTAGAGAATGATTCTTATAACAGTGCACACCACATTAAGTACAATTCCGGCTATAAACAACCTGAAATTGGAAAGAAGATTGAAGAAGGGACATACTTGACCACAATCCGTAGTGTTATTAGGTAAGCTGAGGTTGAGTTTGTACCATTTAGCATTATTCCTTAGTAATCACACTTGCAATGTACAGGAGGGGTCCCTGGTCCCCCTTGCTCTCAGCACACCTGGTAGGAAGGCTAGTTTAAAATCTTAAAAAAAAAAAAAATGTTCCCCTTGCTGCTGGAACCTGATACCAAGGAAGGAACTAAGGACTGAAATCCTATAGTCTTGTTAAAAAGATACCTGTTTTCTTAAAGGAAATGCACCTATCCCTCTGGGATATCTAGCTTCTCACTGGGTACATATGGTCAGAGATTAGAAGTCAATGAAAACGCAAATCCTATATTAAATGTTATAGTGGAATTGTCAGAATTTTCTTTCAACTCTGGAAATCATTCTGTATCATTTTCTCAATTAGGAATGTCATGCTCAGTAGTATTGTTGAGTGTTTAAAGGCCTAAAAAAAGCAAAGCAAAACAAAAGTAAACTCGTCTTTTCAACCTCCTTCATCTAGCATCTAAGAGATCTAATTATTCCATATCTAATACACTCTTCTCCTAAGTAAATTTAAATAAATATCCTTAACTAGTTGCCATAGAGTATCTAAAATAATTCAACAGCTGTTTCTCATTCCAGTATATTTTGAAAATAATGCTGAATTTGGTGTGTTGGGGTTTGATATGCTATCACAATAAAGGGACCCTGGTACTGGGGTGGTAGACACTGAAGAAGATCTGCAAGTTTATTTTTATCTACAGAGTTCCTTTCCAAGTGATGAATCAGGCTGTACCTTCCTAGCCCCCAGTTTGGCATCCACTATCAGAGAGCACTGGAAGGTCATCCACAGGACTTGAAGGACATCAGTCTGGAGATAACATGTGGCAGTAGAGCCAATAGGCAGAGATTGCAGTTGGTCATGTGGTACTGGGTAAATTCAAGGGAGCTAAGAAATGGGGTCTTTTCATGTGTTGATGATAAAGAGACGAGTTGGACCATGAAGGCAATAAAAATTGCAATCTTTTTCTGAATTTACTGATTTGGTTCATTTTTGCCCCTTTACAGAGAAAGAGCACACACTACACCCTCTTCTAGGAAGTGATCAGAGAATTCCATCTGTCCATTGTGTCCAGCTCACCATTGTCTAAAGTTCCCTGGGTCTCTTACTATAGCCTCCCATCATGTCTGAAGCTGCAACTTCTGGTGTGCAAATCTACCAACTAAAAAGCACAGATGTGTTCCATAAATCCATGCATACAACACAGACATACATGTGAAGGTGGTGAGAGAGTAAATTAAGTTATCCTATTTGAACAGAAGAAATGACTGAAACATGAAAGTTACTTACAGATACTACTTTGAAATCAAAACAGGCCAAAAATAGAAAAGCTTTCTATTAAGGGTATTTGTTTCTAATTTTGATTCACCTTAAGAGATTCCTCCAAGGAATCTCAAATTATTTTTCCCTCTTTCCTTTCTTCCTTCTTGGAGGATGTTTCTCTGGAAAATTCTTCCCCACCCCCCCATCCTTTATTTCCCTTGGCCAAAATAGTAGTAGATTTTGGTGAACTTGTTTTTTAGCCCTTTTCTTACTCAAATAAGATATAGCCCCATTTTATTTGCAGTGTTATGCAAAGTGGTACTGACATTTTATGGATAGTACATTTCTATTAAATAAATGACAGACTTACATATTTGAGAAGAGTAAATTTCATGATTCAGCAAATATAACAAAATTATTTTTAGACTAAATTGTCTGCTTATTTCCTCATTTTCTCATCTCAGTTTTCCCTTTTTTTTGTATTTTTTATAGCATCATAGCATCATGAAGAGTAGTTTTATTTTTTCTTGGAATATTTGTTATTTCTTGGTGCATTATAATTGTACATAATCGTGAGATTTGCTCTTATGTACTCATGTGTGCACACAATGTAAAAATATAGTTTGGACAATAACATTCCACAGTGTTTCTGCTTTCCCTCCCTCTTACTTCCCCCTGGTCTCTTTTCTCTACTCTAATGATCTGTCTTTGATTTTTATAAGCCCCCCTCCCTGCCACACACACATCTTTTCCTCTCTAGCTTCCACACATGAGAGAAAAGATATAATCTTTAATCTTCTGAATTTGGCTTATTTTGCTTAACATAATTATCTCAATTTTCATACATTTTCCTGCAAATATCATAATTTTATTTCTCTTTATGGCTGAATAAACCTCCAGTGTGTAAATATATACATATATACACATATATTTATATATATGTGTGTATGTGTGTGTATACACATACTTGTGATTTATATATATCACATTTTATTTAACCATTCCTGTGTTGAGGAACACCTAGGCTGGTTACATCATGTGGCTATTGTGAATTGTGCTGCTGTATACATCAGTATGAATGTATCAGAGTGACTAATAATCTTTAATTAATCTTTAGGATTAATACTGAGAAGTAGTAGAGCTGGGGCATATATATGGTGGTTCCATTTGTTAGTTACTTAGCAACTATGTTGAGCAAAAAATGAAAAGAAGATGTATCTTCAATTAGATTCTCACTCTGAGGCATTTAATGTGTTGTACATAGAGGTTCTGATGACACTAAACTCTTAATCTGACTTTTTGTTCAATTTCAATCATAGGAAATATTTAATTCTTGTTTTTTATAACACAAAACCTTATAATATCCCACCAGTAGTTATTTGTGACAGGGCAGTGTCAGCCTCCTGCAAGACCCTGTAGATCTAGTTTATGTTGTGATATTATGTATTTTGTATATCTTTTTCCTTTGCTATAGAAAATTAGGTCAGTTGGGGCTATAAATTAGGACAGAATCAATTCCCGGTCAGTAGGGACATAAAAGACGGCTTTTATCACTTCAGCACAAGAACAGTGGAAAATGAAGGTCCTTTGGAAAGCTGACATTTGTTATTAATACACATTTGGACATTTGTATAATAAACAATGATATCATGACTTTAATTTTCTGATAGAATACAAACTATGAATTTCAAGTTTCCAATTAAAATTGAACTTGAAGCTATTATTTGAAGTATTAACCACAAATGAAAATCTTTTCTCCTTTAATGATAATTTAATTCCATTTTCATATTTCATTGTACTTAAATTGCCAAGAGAATAAGCTTGCAGCTATTGATATTGCTGTCTCGCTTTCTTGTACTGGTTGGGTGCTGCTTGTCTGGTTAACATCTGGTCAGCATACTCTCAAACTTCCCATATATCAATAATTTTTTTTTATGTCTCACAAGCAACAGGAATTGATTTCTGTGAACCATATATGAACTCACTATATAAAGAGTTTCAAAAGGCATATACAATATAATCCCTCTGTGCTTGGTTAAATTTTAAACATTCAACATGTTTCACAATGTTTCATCTTTGCTAGGATGTGTTATGGCTGGAGTAACCAGCCCATGGGCTCCAGGTAGGGGACACTTTCACATGGATTCACTCACAGAAACTTAATGTCACTCTACAGTTGCTATTGCTATGAAATAAGTTAAAAGGTAATATTTGGTATCTTTGATTTTCTAAAATTAGGAAACTGAAATATAATCAGGGAGACCAATATAGTTTTCTGTTCCTAAAATACATAAAAGCTCAAATTGCAGAGATTTATACCCATCATTATCTTTTTATTTAAAAGCTGAAAAATCAAAGCACTTTCAGGAGACATCAAGCTACAGAGGGACATTTTTATCTCAGATGTATTTGATTTTTTTTTTTTTTACTTTCTGACCAATTTATCAAGAATGGAATTGCAGATTATCTTTATTTTTAAATGTAAGTAAGAACCTTTGCAAATAAATTATTCAAAGAACATGAAAATTTAAGGAGTTCTCAATAACACATTATTTTAAATATTTGGAGGATAAATCATCACTTGAGTATTAGTCAGCTTGGTTTTCCTTAGAATTTATCAAAGAGAATCACAGGGTGTCCAGGTCTCCAGTCTTCTTCCACATGAGCTCCCAGTGCAGGTGGGAATGGAGAGGACACAGGGTATATGTTGCTTTGAGATCCTGCCACTAATACCCTTTTGGTGAATAGGAAGGATTAAGGTTTGAGAATCAATTTATTTGGAAAAGATGATATCTACAGCAGCAGAGCTATGAATATGATTTCAGTCAATGGAGTTTAATTCCTTCATCAAAACAATCAAGGACTGAATACCAAATATTCAAGAGTGTCCTGGATGATTAGTGTGCAGAATTTAGAAAGAATGTTGAGGGACAGATAAAGGAACAGAACAAGTTTCAAACAGTCTTCACGTGTGAAACCCTGGCAACAAGATGGTCAAACTTTCCCCTATGTGTATTTTAATGTTTCATCATAAAAATAATTTGAAATGATTTAAGGAGAATTTCATAGATCAAGGAATCTAATATGTTGGAATTCAGTTTACTTTTTGTAATACTGCTCGAAGTTAAAAATTGAAAAGCTTTTTTAGATTAATTTAGCAAATTCCCTAATTTGTCTGTATTTTCAGAAAGGCTTTGGAACAGGCAATCAAAGCTAAATGGGGTCATTAAGGGTGGGCTCTAGTGGAATCTGAGCAGGGCCTTCATAAGAGGAGACAGCAGGGAGGCCTGGCAAGGGGAAGAGCCATATGAGGACAAAAGAGAAGGGGCCATTGCAAGCCAGGACGGAGTCCCCAGCAGAAGCCAACCGGCAGATATCTAGAAGACAGACTTCCAGACTCCAAAAGGGTAAAAGAGGAAAATGATTTTGCTCTTGTTTGAGCCACCCAGTCTGTGTTATTTTGTTGTGACAACCCTATGGACCTAACACAAGGAGACTTATTTTCCTCTAAAATGTCTAACAATTGGCTTTGTTTTACTTGATTTACTATCCATGAACATTCCTTCCACAAAATATGTGATCCTGTTTTCCTTTACTTAGGGAGGCAAAGATATTTTGTTTGTGTGTACACAATTCTGTTTCCACATTCCAGAGCTGTTCACATTCAGTAAGCCATACTTTCATGTATGAGTAATACCTGAAATCTGTTTATTTGGAGAAGAAAAATGTGTCAAGGTTTTATTTGGATAAAATACCCGTGTCAAGGTTTCTTGAAGAAAGGGAGAATTTCAGCTCTTTCTTCTGTTGTGTTTCATAGATTTCAATTAAGTAGAAGAGTAGCCTTACCCAAAGTACTGAAATATCTTTTCACTATGTGAAAAGGGGAATGGATATTAATAAACACCTGATTAGGTGAATCGCTCTTTGATTTCCTTGTCATCATCCCTACAAGAAAGACAATTGCACAGAAGACCTCCAATGGAGAGTTATATTACATTTACGTCCCTTACTAGAGAGGGTTTTGAGAAAGATAGGACAATTACAGAGCATTACAACAGAAAACTACAGAAGGCTACAAAATATCTCCTTGTCAAAAAATGAAAATCACTTATGGTTTGTCATTATGATTTTGACAATAATATTTTTCAATTATTATGTAAAATATCTTGAAATAAGTTAAAAGAATTATTATGTATTATTGTCTTTGAAACTAACTTTGAAAATGTATGGGCTGGGGATGTGGCTCAAGCGGTAGCGCGCTCGCCTGGCATGTGTGCGGCCCAGGTTCAATCCTCAGCACCACATACAAACAAAGATGTTGTGTCTGCTGAAAACTAAAAAATAAATATTAAAATTCTCTCTCTCTCTCTCTCTGCCTGCCCCCTTTAAAAAAAGAAAGAAAATGTATGTGTGTATGGATGTATCTATCTATCATCTATCTATCTATCTATCTATCTATAATGTATTTTGTTTCTCTATAATGTTATCTTATCCATTTTACTCCATATCTTATATTCATGATTGTATTTTCTTTTTTCAAAAATGAAAGTTTTAGCCATGCATGGTGGTTTCTTTTTTCAAAAATGAAAGTTTTAGCCATGCATGGTGGTGCATGCCTGTAATCCCAGTAGCTCAGAAAGCTGAGACAGGAGGAGTTCAAAACCAGCCCAGCAACTTAGTGAGGCGCTAAGCAACTCCAGGAGACCCTATCTCTAAATAAATGCAAAATAGGGATGTGGCTCGGTGGTTAAGTGCCCCTGGGTTCAATCCCCAGTACAAAAAGAAAAAATAAAATGAAATTTTTCCAAGAGACTCTAAACAGGAATGGGACATTTCATGATTTTGCTCCTAACAAGTATGTCATCTTATTCCTAGAGAAAAATACAACTCTTGTGCCTGTTGAGAGGTTTGATCTGGAATTTCAATAATTTGTGAATATTAAATTAATTTGGGTCTTGGCACATTTTCCAAAGCTTTGAATCTAGTTTATTCTGGGGAACAAGAACAAACCCATCTATGTTAGCCCTCTTGGTGAGAAAAAAAAAATATAAGCTCTTCACAGTAATAGTGTTCTGATACGGTAATAGTGATCATTACAATATCCTTTGTTAGTATATAGAAGGAAGCATTTATTATCATAAAATAAAATAATAATTATAATGACCATTCACAGTAACATCATTAAACATGTTAAATTATATTGTAAATATTGTAGACATCACCTTTAGTTATTTTTTCATTACTAGAGAATTTTTTCAAATTCATGTTATATCCATAGATGTTTCCCTTTTGCATTATAAATTATTGTGACACTTAGTTAAATTCATATATACTTTCAATTGAAGGGAAAACAATCAAGTTTTAAGAATCACCTTCCTGCTTATCTTGATTTATATTATTCTGACAATGTTTTTTCATTATATATGCAACAAAATACAGGCTCGCAAAAATGAAAATTATTTTTTCGGAAAACAAAGTGTTAAGTATATTTGATTTTACAGTCCTATTTTCTTATTAAGAATTCTGAATCTCTTATTTGAGTTAGAATTGCCTATTAGATTTACATGGTTCTAAAGTTATAATATGAAGTAGATTTTCTATCATGCTTCAAATATGCCATAAACGTTTTTTATTCCATTAAATTTCTAAGTGATGATGTATGAATGCAAATTCAATAATGTGCACATCCCAAGCTTGATCTAAGACCAGGATAATCTTATTTTCCAATTGTATGGTCATGAGCATGTAATCCCAAAATTCTATGAAATTCTCATTCCTATGAACAAAAAGCAAATATAAACCTAAATAAAACAACAAGTATTTAGAAAATACCTATTGAAGATCATTATTGTGCTGAACTTGCTCTTAAATCCAGAAAGAATGCAAGTTTTTTTTTTCATGGACCTCTATTGTATTCATTTATTTATATGTGGTGCTGAGAATTGAACCCATTGTCTCTCACATGCTGGGCAAGCGCTCTACCTCTGAGCCACAATTCCAGCCCAAGAATGCAAGTTTTGATTCTCATTTACTGTATTAACAATGTAGGATATATGCATATATTATTGATTAATAGTCTAGAAATCATATATCAATGACAGCAAAATCATACATAGTCATATTTAAATGTATTTCAATATAAATCAATATCATTTTTTATTTTGTTTAAATTTATCATTATGACTGCTTTTGTAAATGGATAAATGTGTAAAGAATATAGCAAGTGGAACAGAATAGGTCCTCATAAAACCGGATGCTTTTAAACTTTTTCAGTATCGTTATGGCATCCGTTGATCAACAGAATTGCAAACCCTAAGATTGTGAGACTGTTCCTTCACATGCTACATGTCACATCATACTGAGAACCAGGCTTTGGTTTTCTTAGACTTTGAGTACATTTTATAAGGGAATAAAAATAAGAGAGGTGGGAATAAAAAAGGAAAAGGAAGAAATCATTTAGAAAGTCTAGATGCAGGAATACAAAAGAAAGGAATCAAATCAAAGTTCCTTACAGTCAACAAATTAAAATGAAGACGGCTGAAGAAGCATAAAGAAGGAAAGGGTCAAGGTAAATATTTGGTTATCCCTTGTCTCTCCAGATCCATTCCTACTTTATGAGGTTATCCTCTTTCCTCTCTGTCACCTGCAAGAGCTGGGTCCCTTGCTCTTTGACTTCAGCTTGGGTGTGCCAATGGGGTCAAGGTCATAAAGGGAGGGAGCGAGTTTTCTCTAAGACCCTTCCCTCCCTTTTCTTCTCTGGGGTTTGACAGTGACTGTGGTTCCTCACTGGTGACTCTAGTTTTTTCCTGGTGGCTTGCCTTCCAGAGCTACAACAGTAACTTCTTTCCAATTGCACTGTTGTTTCCCTACCCACCTACAGACCCAGGGCTGTTAATAACTCCCTGACTTTGCTAGTTTCTGGAAGTTTTGTGATTCCCTCTTCATTTCTTTAATCTTGTCCATACTTCTGTAAGCAGTCTTCTTGATGTTTTTGAATTTCATTTTTTTAAAATGTGCTACTGATAATTTCATTGGGATCAGGACTCTAGTTGCTTTTCCAGAGTTTTCCTTTCCTTGTGATTAGGGCTGGAATCCAAAAGAAAATTCAAATAGGGAATATTCCAACAGAAAAATAAAAAGCCATGCCTTGGAAATCCCTCGCTAGTTCTACCATACTCTATTGTTCAAAGCAAACTATAGACACAGTTCAGTTCAAGGGAAGTGAGGATGAGTTTTATTGATTTTTTCAATAAAAATGGCAAATTCTCATTGTGAGAGGCAGGCAGGATGGGGGATGGTTTTGTGACCTTCTTTAGAAACAACCTACTACAGGCTGTGACCTTGGTGACACAGCTCTCTTTGGTTCATGGCAATTCCTGAAGACAGATTCATCTGTGACAAAGTTTCCTGCAGTTGAGAAGTGAGCATGGAGACCCTGTAGGGATCCAGACAGAGCACAAGAGCATCTATCACACTGTCTCTAGCAACCCTGTTTCACTCCAGCTGGATCCCAGCAACTCCCAGATGGAAACGTGTAAAACCTGCTCTCCTTGGAAGAGAGTTTATACACTTACATCTTGACACTGTTTCTGGCAGGAATGTGGAGAACATATGGGAATGAATTCTTAGGGTGTCAGACAAAAGAAAACATTATCTGCAATTGAATATTCTTGAACTTATAACTCTAGATATATACATGGGGTTAGGGATTTGATAAGTTAATTTAAGTGATATTAAAGAGTCTGTGGGCTCATTATGAGCATCTTATATTCATGGGCTGTCAAAACATTGATTGCTTGGTCTCACCCTTAGAATTTCTAATTAACTGCAACATGGGTCAGCTGTCTGGGCACAGCTTATTGGGTCCTCTTCTCAAGGTCGTTAAAGACTCATCATTTTTTTTTCAATTTTTACATAATGTGTTCACTTAATTTTTTTGCATTTTTATTGGCTCTCTTTAATTATGCATAACATTAGGATTCACTGTGACATAATTATAAAGGCATGGAGTATAATTTGTTCTAATTCAGTCCCCAGTACTTCTCCTTTCCCTTCCCGCCTCCCTCCTCCTATTCCCTTTCCTCTACTCTATTGATCTTTCTAAAGATCTTATTGATCTTTCTGTTATTTACTTATAGCTTTGAAAGAAAATAGTGTCCTGTTGATATGTATACATGATGGTGAGATTCACTATGGTGTATTTATATATATACAAAGGAAAGTTCCATCAGATTCATTCCACTGTCTCTCCTTGTCCCATCCCCTTCCTTTCCCTTCAATCCCCCTCATCTACTCCACTGATCATTCTTCTTTTTTATGCCCCCCTTACTTTGGCTTAACTTCTGCATGCAAGAGAAAACATTCAACCTTTGCTCTTTGGCTTCTTTCACTCAGCATGATGCTCTCCAGTTCCATCTATTTGCCAGCAAATACCATAATGTCATTTTTCTTTATGGCTGAATATTACCTCTCTGTGTATATGTACCACATTTTCTTTATCCATGGTTTTCTTTATCTGTTGAAGGTCACTTAGGTTGATTCATCTTTTGAAATGTGTCTGAATCTTGAGCTTTATATTCTTTTTCAAGACTATCCAGGTTTTCAGCAGAATTCAATTCCTTGAGATTGTAGGACTGAGTCCTTTAGCTTCTGGAGTCCACCTTTATCAGTATGTTGTTCTGGACATGGCTATTGGATTCTCTTCTATGAGGTTAGAATTAAAATGTTTTCAATGCTTTAACCTCTTACATGAATTTATGGAATTAGATCAGATGTACCCAAGATCATCTCATTTGAACTAATTTAATATAGATTAATAAACAAATTGGAGAGCTCATATTCAGCAGAAGACATGTTCAATAGGATTTAGGGCTCTCTGGGACCATGTGAGAATTCTGCTGGTCAAAGATAAAAATTACAGATTTTCATTTCCATGAAGTTCTCATTTATCTTGTGTCTGTTGGTCTGAAAACAAATGAAACAGAAAGACTGAGAAAGCAATACCAAAATTTCCTTGGCATAATATATAAGAAAAGTTCTGGAAAATTAGGAAGATGGGGACAATGGAGTACCATGCATGTTTATAAACTTCTCAACCAATTTCTTCCCAATATTGTAATGCAGAAGACCAGAGCACACTCTATGCACCAAAAGATTCAGCAACACCTTTAGGAAAAGAACACCTTATACTAGAATGCTTCTACTGTGGCTGACATCCTCACTGCAGGAGTCCTAGTGGGACATTTAGAAATTCAGTGTGGCAGTTCCTAATTGATCACAAAGCTCCTGGCACTGAACGATGAGAAGTCTCATAAGATGATAAATGACACATACAAGTAGAAAAGTTCTAGGTCAGGCCATCAGCTCCCAGAAATAAGTCATTAAAAAATAAAAATAAAAAAATAAATTAATTGAAGAAACAATCTGAATGATTTGTCAAAAATACAGTTCCAAATACACACAGCAGCTTTTCTACAAAACTTTCCCCAAAGAGACTCTTAATCATTTACTGAGGACAACTTGGACTCGGGAAAGGATAATGCTCAGAACTCACATCAGCATATGAGATTCTGATTATAAACCAATGCAGGGAAATCAAAGCAAAAGCAAAACATAGCATAACAAATAAAACAACCAGAAAACATTTGTCTCTTAAGGAGGTCAGATGATAGATGTAGTACCAGCTCTGGATACTTTCTTACTATGCTGTGTGCACAGGAACCCAAACTGTGCCTGTTTCTCAGTTTATTTACATAGTAGGAATGGACATAAACTGTCTGGAAGAATCTTCTTTAAGTTCCTAGTTTGGAAAAGCTATTATTCATTAAGATAAAGAAAGTTCATGTAACTAATTATTTAATGCCACAGTCTGGCTGGGCACAAATCACAAGCCACTGAAGCAGGAACAAACTTTATTTCTGAACTCCACCAGCACACTCCACACATGCTCCCCAGAAGCTCTCCCGAACGCCACCCATGCAGCTCCTCCAGGAACCACCAACTGGAAAATCCCTCCTCCGGCATTTCTCCAACCAATGAGAACTCTTCAGGAATCCCCGCAAGAGCTCAACTGGAACTCAATGGGAACTCCGTGAGAACTCAAAAGTCATCATCTTAATGGCTTGCTGGCGTCACCTCTCAACCACTACTTCTGGCAAAAATGCCATGCGTCATCCCGACTCGGCTGTGGCCCTCAACAATTTAATTCCAAATGTAAGCAAAACTATATATTTAAAGCATACCACATCCCCAAAGAAACTGAAGAAGTCACGGCTATCATTGAAAAGTTGAAAATCTCAAGGGAGGTATTTTTTTTTAAATGTCCAAATCCAGACCAACTTTAGAGAAAATATTAATAGTCAGATTTTGACATCAGTTACAGATGCTTTCCCAGATATGTGATTTTTAATTGGGGAAAATCAGTGCCAATTTTGGCACCTGTCTGTAATTGTTGAGCTAGAAATATATTTATTTCTACTTCTTTAAAATAAGAAAACTAGACCCAATTTTCATTCATCTAGTAGAGAAAGTAGCATATTTAAATTTTTCTTATATTGTGGCTATAGTATTATCCCGATTTCCCTCACAGTCACACACTGGAAAGTGGTTATGTTGATACTGTATTAAACAAAACAGAGGATTTCATAACTCATGGCACTGAGCTAATTGGATTGTTGAACAAGATAAGGAAAATACACAAGATTTTTTATTGACTCATGAGCCAGAGGGTGGGAAATAATTTTGAAAATTTCATAGACTTATTAAGTCAATAAATACTTCAGAATTTCCATGGTCTTGGGCAAGTCCAGTTCTTCCATATGAAGTGAGAGACAATCTGCTGGACCTACTCTCACTAAGAGAAAGAGATCCAAGATTGATAGATTTGTTTGCTTATTGAGGTATATCGTGTTTGTGTGTGCTGTTTGCAGTGCATTTTATGGGCTATCCATACATTTTCCAGTGTTGAGTGGGGTAACTCTGAAAGTATGCTTCATGCCTATTCCAAGATGCAGAAATCAAGAGATTATACCATTTTAATGTTAGAAATCATCACATCTCTGATATTGGAAGGGGCTGCCATAAATTGGGTTCCTCGATGAAAGTCCTCATGAATCAGAGCAAAGCAAATGAATGGAGTGTTTGAACAAGAACACTCTTCTTCTACCAATAATTATTCTCCTTGTCAAAATAGGTAGGTTTACTATCTGGGTGCAGATTAAATGGAATGTCTGACAATGACAATGACACTTTAGTTTCCTGTCATGACCTGGTTATTATCTAAGAAACGAACACATAAATTTCAATATGTTTGGTACCAACCCAGTTTTAACAGAATGCACACTTAAATCAGTAGACCCACAGACACAAGCAATGCATGTCAGAAAGCAGGACAGATTCCCATGAACAGTATCCATGGGGGTTACCTTCCAAGATTCCAGTGGATGCCTGAAGCTGGGAAAGGCACTGAATCCGATATCTACTGTTTTTTCCTATACATAGAGAGTTGTGATAAAGTTAAATTTATAAATTAAGCAGAGTAAGAGATTAACCACAATAAATAATTAAAAAAATAAGAATTATAACAATACACTATGTTAAAATTAATTTGAATATGATCTCTGTTGCTTCCACTGTCTTAATATAGCTTATTGCATGTATTCACCCTTCTTCTAGTGATGATGTGAGATGATACAATAGCCACATGGTGAGACAAAGTGAGGTGAATGACACAGGACTATGAAGCAGCATTATGCTTCTGTGTAATTGTTACCTGAACACTAATGCTAAAACTGCAGATCGGAAAACCAAGAATATCACCAAATGACTGACAGGTAGCAAAAACTGCTTGGGCATGCTGAGCCAAGGGCCAATTCACATCCCAGGAAGTTCAGAGATTCCCAAGTGAGATTTCATCATGCAATTTAGAATTTATGAACCCTTTTTATTTTGGGAACTTTCCATTTAATATTGCTTATCCATATTTCACCCTGGGTAACTGAAATTGCAGAAAGCAAAACCACTGGTAAGGAAGGGACTATTGTAACCATTTTCTCTAGCCTTTCTCTCTTGTCCTCCAACCATATATGTAGACTTAGAGGCTATTTTCCATGCCTAGTTAACAGAGAAGGAAGGTGTGTGAGCCCTCCTAGTGTGTTTAGCCTAGGAAAAAAGAGATAGAGGAGGTACTCTATTTATCCATAGAAAGGATGATCCCTGAAAGGCACTATTTTGACAAATTATGCTAGTAGAGAGCATTATTGGGAAATATACTTGATTGTCTAATTTTGGTGAGAAAGAGATGTCAGAGGACTTCAGAGGTGTTAATTATTGTCCAAAGTCCAAACAATATATGAACATAGTTTTGTTTTTGTTTTTGTTTTTTACTAAATAGAGAGTTGAATTTTTTTCTTCTTATCTTTGCTCATCACATTAAGGCAACAGTGAGTATGGTTGTTTCTGTGTTAGCTATCATATCTCATCTCAATCACCAAGAGGAATTTGCATTGTTCTTACTGAGTGGATGCTGTTCAAAAGGCCTACCTACTAGAGGTACCCTAGGATTTCCTGTATTCAATAATAATTGACAAAGAAGATCAAAGAAAAGAATGCTAAAACAGAAAAGTTGGTTTTGTTCATCCTGCCAGATTAATTTTTAAAAAAAGAAAAAATAGAAGACAATATAACTGACGTACTGGAGAATGTTCAGAGGAAAATAGATTGGGAGTTACTCATTTCTGCATAAGAAATTCTAAAGATGGAGGAATTGTGGTGATTACAGTACATTGATTAAAGGTATAAAATCTCCTTTTTTCCAAGTGCCTATGTTAAGAGTGCTAGAAATATCTTATGATCTTGGAAGAATTTGTGTATATTTGATCAATAAAGTTTTTATTATATATTCAACTACAATTGGCTTTTCAAACTAGAATTGGGTAACGGATCTTACTGTTGTGATTTTATACTAATATATGTGAGAAAAATGTGTGCTGTTGATAAAATGTGTGCTGTAAATTGTTCAAGTGATTTGGACTTAACATAGAAATTTAAATATGCTGAATTCATAAGGAGAGTTTAAATCCTTCAGAATAGTTTGCTGATTAAACTTAATTCTTGCCCAATTTGGCTTTGAAAACCTTTAAATGACTATTGAAAAGATTACATTCAAAAATGCTTTTAAAATGATTAATAAAATGGCATTAACCAAGTCTTAAATGTGACTGAGAGCTTAGTCTATTCAGTTAGAGTAGACAGAACATTAATCAGATTTCCCCAGAAAGTGCCCTAGAATTATAAATAGAATGATATAAATTGTAAGCCAAATTAAAATAGGTTTTAATATTTGTTATTGCTATGAATTAACATTAATTTAAATTATGGCACACTACTAGTACTCTTGTTTATGCACAAAGTAGTCCCTGAATTTAAAACGTGACATCATCATAACATCGATTTTTAAGATAACAAAAAAATGCCTTTTTTTTTTTCTTTTAGTATGCAGAAGAAAAACAGAATATTATGACTGGAACCAAAACTATGGCATGATACAGTGTTGATAATCCTTGTGCATTTTTGACCTCTAATCAGTGTCTTTTCATCTGGGCCCAGGTGGAAGGAGGAGCACTTCCTTCCTCTTGGTGGGTTTATCTTCCTATATTACCATGACCTCTACCTTCTTTTTATTCCTGAAACTAACTCATATTCTGACATATGCTTTCCCTAAACCTACCTAGAAATGGTTCCTCCAGAGCATTCCCTTTGTGACATGTTCCCTCTCTATAAGCACACCCACCACTCAGTGAACTTCTCCATTCCGTTTCTGTTTATTGTATCTGTATCAACTGAAAGACATGTTTTATGAGAGTCACGGTCTTATCTGCCTATTCAAATTCTGTCTTTCTGAAGGTTAAACCTTTGATCCTGGGTCGGGTATATCTACAAAAAATATTTATTAACTGGAACGAACCTCCTTATGCTTTCTCCTGTACTAGTATCTGTCTTCTGACTCCCGAGTCTGGGATCTTAGCCAGGAAGATTTGTTGTGTTACGTACATGTGAGTTGATCATATTAATTAATACATTTGTAAACCAGGAGTCTCAACTTCATTCCACAAAAGCAAAGAACCATCCAGGTTATGAGGACAGAGAAAAGAACGAGCTTAGTATTCTTTTAGCTAATATGTTTAAAACCTCCATAGGAAGACTCTTGGGATATGGTCAAATTACCGGTCTGTCTCTTTTTTGCTTTATGCATGTAACAATGTGCTAACTATTAGGAATTTTATTATTAATCCAAAAAATAGCTGAGTATGTAAATTTTTTTCTGGCATGGTAAAAGTTCAATACAATAAGTAGGGAGATTTTTTATTTTTCAGGACACCATTTGATACTTGTGTGTGTGTGTCAGGGCTGAGAGTTCACACTTTCACCCTGTCTTTATATACTCTATTGATCTTATTTAGTGTTAGCTCATGCATGGTTTAATTCCACAGAACTCAGCTCCTGGAAAAAAATAAAATCCAAGCCAAATGTAATTTACTTTGGTGATAAAATCAAGAATAATATGAGAAAATTTTCAAAAGGATTGAGTGTTCTGGGCCTTGTTCTGTCCTGTTCAATTAAACATTTATTGTGTCAGGGTTTCTGGAAGAGCTTTCTCATATCCATTTGGGGAGGACTGTTCCCTCATATTTCATAATGTTGACTAATCATTTCTAAAATGTTAACATTATGGCTAAGTTAGGCATTGTAAATTCTAAATCATAAAGGCCAAAAATACTTTCTAATAATAAATGATTAGTAATCATACATAGGAAAATATCCTAAGTCATGGTAGTCAAAGCACTCCCACTTCCTTTTTTTATGAAGGTTCACCACATTTAAAGAAAGGACATAGTCAGCAATATTGAATTCAGTAATGAAATAAGATAACTACTCTCATTATCCCTCAGGTTCCTGATGAATCTGTCAGAGGATCCATCTTAGTTTTGAAGACAAATTGAGATTCCCAAAAAAGTCATGTCATACTTCTCTTCTGTCCTTGCCTGGTCTTTATAGCTTAATGACTACCTAGATACATGCATAAGATTTCTATAGTTTGTGGTACATGTATTTGTAGTCTGCTCAAATCTTGTAGAGCACAGGAGGGGTGTGTGTGTGTGTGTGTGTGTGTGTGTGTGTGAGAGAGAGAGAGAGAGAGAGAGAGAGAGAGAGAGAGAGAGAGAGGTATGAACAAATCAGAAACCAAGAAATAAACAAAATCCAGGTCATATTGGTCTTCATAATTTTCTCTCTCATCTTCTCCCATGAAGATTGACAGGGGGATGTCAGGTTCTATCAGTCTTTTCAGAGTGAAAGGACAGGTGTGATCAAAATAGACAAAGGAGATGCCTCCATAGATGCCCAGAGTATGACTTCATTGAATAGGAATAAAGAAAGCCTGTCTCATGATTGTATGTGTGGGCATCTCCCTGATTTTTGCAACATGACTGGCTTATGTTGTAAAGTACTTTATAAAAATGATATATCATTTTTGTCTTTCAACATCAATTATGACAGGACAAGAAAGGTCCAAATGCAGACTCTGTGACTGCTGTTGATGAATGTAGGAAGCAGAATAGAGGGAATGTGAAGTTTCTACCTTTCCATGTGGATAAAGTGGACTGGATGAGGTTTTTTCTATTTTTTTCTTTTCTTTCTTTCTTTCTTTTTTTTAATATGAGAAGTGAAGAAGTGAATCAGTAATAAAACCTTTGCCTTAGTGTCAACATGAAGTCCTTTGTCCGAGTATTTTGTATAGTTGCTTGTATTTCTGTTGTTGTGTTTTTCCCCTCCAAGAATGTGAGTCTATTAGGACTGATAACACTAGTAAAATAAGCCATTAAAATGGTAGATTTAAAAAAAAAATGTTAATCAATGTAACATCAAAGCATTGTTTGAATCAAATCATGACATTCAGTACAAATCATAAGATGTTTGCCAATCATGAAATATTTGGTGATTTTAGTAATAATGTCTGTTTACATTAACATTTCTTTGCCAGGGAGTGAGAAAACATTTTTATTTTGTGTAGAGTTGAAATATTTTTGAGTCTAGAATATACATTGTATTTTTCACTTTGTTGGTCAGAGAGATATCCATTGCCCCAATCACATGACTTTCATGAATTGGCTTTTACTATGCATCTTGAAATACCCTAACCTATGGAGAGGGGAAAGGTTAATTTAGAAAACATCCTTTGTAAACTTCTCAAGATTTGAAGATAGAGAATATTGTAAGTACACAGTAGAGATTTAAATAATAAATTTATATTTTAATATTTTCATAATACTTTTAATAGAGAACAGAGAAAAGAAGACACAATTACAAACATTTGACAAGGGCCTTATTCATGGTTTTCCTTTCTAATTGGGTATATTCACCTACAAAAATGAGGCACATGCTTCAACTGAAAGATCAACAGGCACCACTAGGCATGTTCCTGAAGCAAAAATGACAAAATAAACAATGGAAAATTGGTCAAACTGTCATCTCCTAAAAGGCTAAATTCAGAAAATATGATGAATTTCTGCGACTTGTAGATGAGCTGCTTTTAGCTACAGTTGATACCAATAAATCTCTGTAAATTTTTGGGCAGACCAAAGGTTATAAATATTGGAAATTCCTGCAGGATACATTTATAAGGTCATTTTTTATTTAATGTTTTGATTTTATGGTTTTAACATTCCATTTTATTCTTTCTGTTGTATAAAGTCTTTTTATTATCTTATTTCAGGTATTCAGGGTTTACTTTTGACTAAAAAAGTCCATATTATTTTTAGTTATTATACCACTTATATTTTCACCTATGGAAATTAAGTGCAAAAAGATTTTTAAAAGCAAAGGTTATTTATGCTTTACTTGCTATAGTAAGCAAGTTGACCAATGTCACTTGCATTTGGCAGAGACTCAAGGGTAAGCAGAGGAGTGAGCTCATTTTATTGGCTAAAAGATCTGACGCTGGTGTGCTGCACTCGGAGTCCTGTGGTATGGGGAGTTACAGGAGGGCTCAAAAGATGCTGGGTATCCTATGGGTTTAGTTAGGGGTGCGTATTTGCCTTACATTGTTGATCCATTGGGGAAGAATGGTTCAAATGAAGAAAATCTGCAAGTTACTAACAAAATCCTGATATTTGGCCAATTATTATTCAATTATTCAGCTTCCTGGATCGTCATTTGAGATAGTAATGTGGCTTCCTGCAAGTCTGACATTTAGCAGCTGTTCTCCTGGGTTTGCTTAGATATGAGTTACTTTTCTTGGCAAGTTGCTGCAGATTATGGGTCAGAGTTCTATTTTCATCTATGGTCTGGCCATTGTCTGTTGGTATATTAAATCTTATTTTTGTGTTTTATTTCCAAACCCATACACTTCTCTGTTCTCTCCTCACCGGTGCTTCCTACAGACTCACCTCTATATGGTCTGCCTGACCCCCTACCTCTAGTTTGAATACCTCCCTCACCTCAAACCTTTACATTTCATGATACTTTTTTCCTATGAATTTCTCCTCAGCAAACACTTAGGTGCCTATTTTGACTTCCCTTTTTCTGGGTTCAGCTCCAGTGTTGGTGTTTTAGTAAGAGGTTCCCTGATCACCTACCCAAACATGCCCAGTAGAGCTAAGTTGGCCTGCTTCCCCCTTGGAAGGCTGTTCAGTACCAAAACGACCCTATCTGTTTGTTGTCTCCCTTACTGGAACTTAAACTACGTGGCATCGTGTTTACCACCTGGTTTGTTTGCTACTTCCTTTTTTTAGAATAGTAAGATGAATATAGTATTCATTCCCTTATTTTCAGATGAACACAGTTGAAAGTTGATTTAATAAATTTAGGCATTAATTTTTCATCTTCTGCCTGACTATGTAGCCATTAGCTCCTCTGTGATTCTCCACTTCTTTTCTCCTGCTTCTCACAAGGTCAATGTGCGAGTCTCAGTTTTGGAGTGACCGCTCAGGTCACTATGCTTCTTGAGTGGTAACTGTTGGTTGGTGCCTTCTGCTGTGCTTGCTCTCAGATGGTTGTGTGTTTATTTGTGTTGGTGACTAGATGAATGGTAGTTCCTGTAACTCTCACAATTAATACCTCAGAAACTTGATAGATTAAAGTTTGATTTTCAGTTATGTCACACTGATTAAAGTTAGTTGGTTTTCCAGAAGACACCTTTCAGATAATAAATCAGAACACTCTTTCCTTTCATATTAAGCATGTAGCATCAAAATCATTATTATTCTGTCTGCACGAGGAGAGGAGAGACCATTGCTGATCCTGAGGTAGGGCTAAGACCATGGGCAGTGCTCACCCTTGGGTTTACAGTTTATGTAACATTCAACTAACTAAGCAGAAAATTAGTATAAAGGGAAATTGGGAAATACAGTCCATTTTTTTTCCCCAAAAATTCAGTTAGAAGGGAGGAACTTATCAGAATAAAATAGGTAAATAAAATATATATGAATAAAATTATTAACAATTAGTTTTTGAAAAAATAATGTTACTAAAAATATTTTAGTCATGTTGATCAATGAAATGATATGAAACAAATTATTAACGTCAGAAAGGTAAAAAAGTAGAAATCACAAAAAAGTACATATGTATTAGTAGGATAATGAAGGGATATTATAAACAATTATACACCAGTAAACTTTAAAACTTAGATGAAATGTACAAACATCTTAAAAGCCCCAAATTCCAAAAACTAACACAAGAAGGAACAAAAATCTGAATTCTTGTACAAATGTAATAGAAATTGTATTTTGTATTAAAGGCTAAGTACTGATAATTTCAAAACAATTGCATAAGAAAATTTTAAGAAAAGAACATTTTTACTCCCTTATGAAGCCTGAATTGCCTTGATACCAAAATGGGACAACTATTGTAAAAGAAAGTAAAATTGTACATCAATATCTTCCAAGGACATCAAAGGCAATATCCTTAACAAGATAATAATATATAAAATTACCAAGATCAATTAGTAATTAGACCAGAGTGTAAAGTTCTATATCAAGGATGTGAAGTAAATTCTCTTCTTTTTAAAATTGTGTGAATATTTTTACAAATAATATACTATAAAAATTACCAAAAATATGTTGGAATAAGGGAAGACTTTAAGAAGACTGCAATGCAAAAGATCAAGAAAGAATGATGAAAATGTATTTCTGTGCACTGAAAGACATTAAGAAAATAACAATTACCATTTTAATAGTTTACAAGTACAAAATACTGTGAGCAAGACTTGGCCATTGAAAATTTAAAAACAATGCTAAGAGAAATTAAAGCAAGTCAAAGGAAGAGATTGATCTGAGGTCCACATATTTGAAGACTTAACATTTGTTGGAAATCAATTCTGTGAGGAGCTCTTTAAAATTGATAAGGTGATTTCAATGCTATATTAAAATGTAAAACATCTGAAAATTTTCTAAATTAATCCTTAAAAATTAATAATTAATGTGGTAATCAAGGAGGAATGGGATTAATCTAAGGAGGCACATATGGATCAATGAAAACAAATAAAGGGGCAGACACAGACTCACAAATATGTGCACAGTATCTTCAACAAAGATGCCAAGCTAACCCAATGAAAAAAAATCTTAATCTTTTCAAGAATTGGTTCTGGCACTACTTAATAACAATATGAAAAGAAACACACACACACACACACACACACACACACACACACACACCATGTTATTATGTTACTATATAGCTATACCATGCTTCTATCAGTGAATTAAAAGTAGTTCAGAACTTTTACACTATTAAGTAATATAAATGGCAAAACTCTAAAATTTTAGATGAAAACATAAGATAAAATCGTCACAGCAGTATGATAATGCTAAAATTTGTAAGACAGAAGAGCCAAACTGGATTTCATCAAAATTTTATTGTCTGCACTTCACAGGAGGACAATATTAAAATAAAAATAAAAGCTACCCTTCTGTGCATGTAGAAAAGTTTGCATAGAAACCCCACAATTTTAATTTGTGTTTTCACTGTATGCAAATTAGACATTAATAAATTTGATTTTAAGATGAAGATGCAGTAAAGACCTTTTCAGGCAAAAAAAAAAAACAAAAACAAAAACAAAAAAACTCTCAGAGAATTCATCCCCACTAGACCTGTACTAAACAAAGTGCTATAAGTAATTTCTTTGGGAAGAATAAAAATACCCCAGATAGACACACTGAAATGTGGAAGAAATGAAGGTCACTGGACAGATAAAATAAATATAGATAAGAAAAAGTTATAACAAAGATGATTTGGGCTATAAAATAATTAAGAAATTTACATTCATGGAAATCAAAAAGTTTACAAATGGATAATTATGTCTAGATTGTTCTAAGGTCTTACTGACATTTGGAAACTGGCAACAGTTATAGTCTACAAAGTGATCACCTCTGAAAAGGTCTCTGGTGTTACAATCACTGGGGTTTCTTCTACAATAATATTAGAGCAACTATGAATACATAATTATCAAATTAACTGTGGGACAAAGGGGCATAACAAGAAATCAAAAAAATTCAAGAGAAGATAAGAAATAAGTGAAAAAATTAAAACCATTTGTCAAACAGGAAACAAATAGCTTTATGATATAAACCCAGATACAACATAGCATACAAATGTGGTATAATATAATAAAAATGCAAATACTGTAAAGCTGGACAGAACAACAAAACCAAACTATATGCTTCTCTAATAGAATATCTATCCATCTATTTATATTTCACTGTATGTAAGTATGTATGTATGTATGTGTGTGTTTCTATCTATCTATCTATCTATCTATCTATCTATCTACATATCTACCTATCTATATATAGTATTGAACCCTCTTGCTCTTTATCACTGAGCTACATCTGTGGCCCTTTTTATTTTATATTTTGAGACAGAGTCTTGCTAAGTGACTCAGGCTAGCTACAAACTTGCCATCCTCCTGCCTGACCCACCAGAGCCTCTGGGATTAAAGGCATGGGCCAACAGTAAGATACATTTTTAATGTATAGGCAAAGAATGTATGAAAGAAGAAGGATGAAAAATGTATTTCCTAAGAGACTAACTTAAAAATAGTTACTGCATATGTACTTTTTTCAAAAATAGTGGGCTGTAAGACAATCAAATAAATAACAAGAAAATATTACCAGTGGGAGTTCATTATGATAAAATGGGGCTCATCCTAAATTTCTATACAATCAATAGCATGGCTTCAAAATATAAATTAAAAAGTAATGTGGAAATTACAAATTAAAAAATCTATAATTGTAGCAAGAAACTTTAATATCTGTTTCTCTATTACTGAAAATAAAAACTAAAAAAAATAATATTTGGTATAAATGAAAAGCATAATTAAAATCTTCACTTAATCAATACATAGCAAATGCATGATTTCAGTTGCACATGGAATGTTAACAAACTTGAATGTGAAAATGGTTTGTTTTTCAGGATTCATCAAGTCTAAAAGCATTCAAAAAATCTGCATGTATTTTCTGGATTTAAGGAATAATGCTAAAAATTAATAACAGAAGGATTAGGGAATATCTAACAACACAGAAGACAAAGAATTATTTTCTAAATAACCTGCTTGTTTAAGTTGAAGAAATAGGCAAAATTTACATAAAATATTAAGCATTGAGGTACATTGGGACATTATAAGTAAGAGATATAAGAGAAACTTGTGGATGCTAATGAGGCTTTACTTCTTGATCTTAGTTTTGTTGTGTGTTCAACTTTAAATATTCACTAGGTTCTGTACTTCAGGTTTCTACATGTTAATTTACATGATAGTCACATGTAAGCAATAATAAAATAAATTTATGCATGAAGAATAAACAGGAATTAAGCTAGAAAACAAGACTATTCAAATGTCTAGTGCTTTTATTATGAATTAAAATGTCATCTTAAAAATTTAAAAGTGTAGTCTTAATGTTGTACACAGCAATAAAGTATAAAGTCAAAAGAATATACAAACTTGGTGAAAATTCATTTTATACCACATCTCAAAGCAGTCAGAAAAATAAATAATATTTCAGTTGGAAAAAGGACCATACCAACTATTTTACCTAAGAAGGTTTTTTAAAGACCTGAAATTTAAAAACTAAAAAGAAAATAAAATTGAAAGCAGAGTAAAGGAAATCAATTATGAAACTTCTAAAGAGTTTCAAGTTACTGTTGCCACCCAGGGATGTTCCCCATCCTTCAAATTATAACAGGAAACATTTTAAAGTTTAACTACATAAAAATAATTCTATAGGATTTTTGTACCGTAAGTAAAATAAAAGGCAATAAAGATATAATGTTTATAAAACATAACAAACAAAGAGACAACTCCTTTAAAATAGATGGAGTTCTTACTAATCCATAACAAAAGAGTCATTGACCTGTTTTTTAAAAAAATGGTCAGAAATATGAACAGACAGTTTGGAGAAAAGGAACTACAAATTGCACTTAGTAAACCTCTCAAAACAAGATAAATGTTTCTCGTGGCCAAGATTCAGAACTTTTATAGCTCACTATATCTTCAAGTGTGCAGAGAAGTGGAAACTCTCACAAAATATTGGTGGGGGTGTAAATGGGTAAAATCTCTCAAGAGAACCAAGTGGTAAATTTAATCAAAAAATCCCAAATGTGCACAGACTTAAATTCTACTTCTCAGAATTTAGAATGACACACTAATTCTCTGGGAGAACCACCCACACAAGTATAGTTACTTATTGTAGCACTGTCTGAAATGCAAAACACCAAACATTACCCAAATAATTATCAGTGGGGAAATGCATACTAAGACATATTTACATTTTATATACACATATGCTAACATATAAAATATACACAAATATTGATATGTCTTTTGAAGCACCCTACTAAAAATGCTAAATGATCATATGAGCATTAAAGATGTGGTAACATGATTAAGAGAAAGTGTTCTTAGGGTGCATGTGAAGTAATGGCCTGTGAGGGTGACCTTTTATTGGACCCATGTTCACACGTTCCAAGTGCTGAATAATGTGAGTTCCAAATTCCAGGAAAAAATTAGTAACTGGGTGGGAGTTTTAAGTTCAACTGAATTAATTAATCTCTTAAAGTGTCAGTTGTATAAGTTAAGAAATGTGGTTGAGATGAAAAATTGTATGAATAATATCTGAAAATATTGTTTTGAACAAGAAAGAACAAATAAAGTAGCTTTATTTAAACAACTAACTCCTTTTCCCTGGCCATCCCAATGATGACACCCTAAGTTTTGCCGCCACAGTCTATAAGCTGTATGTGGTTAACACAACCTTCCCCTGAAACCCGAGCCATGCATGGGGTTCATATGTTCCGTGATCTCACAACAAACCAAGCTTATTCATTCAGGGCATCCCTGTGGCCTTTCCAGGTTGCTCGACTTGGAACACCTGCTGCAGAGCTTTAGCAACTGCCAGAAAGAAGGCAGTTGGCATCACGTCTTAGTTCATTCCGTCCACCTTCACAGATCAAGGTAATGCCTGGCAATCATTTAAGAGTATTAATCTACTTTATACAATTAGATTTAAATTAAATTTCTGTACATGTGCGTAGTATCTAATTTCTAGCATTTGAAAACACTATCTAACCTAACATTAAAGGTAAAAATAGAAATTACAAGAAATTATTTAACTATGAAAACACAATTACCATACATTATAAGCATAATTCAAAGGCAAAGAAGCCAATGATATAAACAGGGCAACTTTAAATTTGTGTTATCATAAAACTTGATAAGAAGAATATTAAATTATTCTTACAGTTACATAAGTAGGAGCTTTACAAGGTATATTCAAAAAATAGAAAAAGGTACAATTTTATTATAATTTTTTAAAAGTCTCATTCAATCACAGATCACACACCACCCACTGCCATAAAATAATAAAGATCACAGATTGACAGTACTACCGGTTAAGTGGGAGGAGATTATAAGGACCTGGCACCTCTATCTCCATCATCAAAAACAGCAGGGTACTTGTGGGTTCCCAAGGAGGCATTTCAGTAGCTTCTCATGTGCTGTGATTTTCCTTTGTCTCCTAGGGTTCTCCTCATTCTTCACTCTGAATCAACTGGACTCCTCTTTGACCTATGGGCAGGTCAAGAACAGAGGCCTAGTGACCTTTACCCCTGCCCTCTTTTCTCTCTAGAGTTCTTTTTCCTGTGAATTGTCTGTCACTCATTTACACAGGTCGGCCACAAAGCTTTGAGAAATATTCTCCCTAGTCTTTCAATACAGAGGAATTCTCCTGGAATAACATTTATTCCAATATCTGACTATTTTCATGTATTTGTTAATTGATGATTGCCTGTCTCCTACCTTAAAAACCATGAGAACAGGTGTGTGTGTGTGCGTGTGTATGTACGTGTGTGTATGTGTGTGTGTTCATTGTGCCAGGCGACTAGGAATATCCCTGGCACATACTAGTTTTTCAGTAAAATATGTTGTATGAATTGGCAAACAATGAATCACCTACACAATTTGGCAGTTTATCCAAGAGAATTGATACTACATATAGCCAAATGTTTATTGAAAAAAATTAGATCCATTATAATAATATCACCTGCATAAAATTATTGATGTAGCTAATTTCCTACAATATCAGTCTTTTAGTAAATTTTTACCATAGGCACGTAAACAGATAATATACACAGTGAAGTGTTTTAATGTTGAAAAATATGCATTGCACAATCTTGTCTATATTCTACCCAAGATATAACTGAAACCACAAAAATGCCCAGGAAAATAAATTGGGATTAAATCCATTAAAGTTCTACTACACTCATGGAGAAGTGGGTGCCATTTTAAAAAAAGAAAATTTTCTACGATGAAAATTATATTTAAAGTAACTAATAAGAACATATTATTAATTAAAACAGTCTGAAAGTAAAGGTTTTTTTCTTATTTTTAGAAAGTGAAAGTGATAAACTTACTTAATAAACTCTCTACAGGGTTCAATTTTCCATGCCCTTTGGAATTATTTCATGACCACAAACTGTTTTTATGCTTCATTACACAGTTCATAAATTTGTTCTTTTGGTTTTGAAAGGAGCTAACTTCTCAACCTTGGATACAGCATCCTAGTTCTTATTACCCCAGGTAGAAATAGTAACTGAGTCATTTCAAAATCCATTGTAACAATTAAATGAAAGTCTTAGACTCTTTGACTCACCATATTTCTGCATGTTCAATAGAAATCTAATTTGCAAGATGATTTACTAGAAATATATCTGAAATATTATATGCCAATCACTGTTCTCAAATTTACAATTAAATTACATATCAAGGACTCTTATACATATGAATTTAATATATCTGTTTTCTTTATTTCAAAATGGTGCAGAAACTTTGCGTGGTGGCACACAGCTATAATCCCAGCAATTTAGGAGGTTGAGGTAGGAAGATCACAAAGTTGAGATCAGCTTCAGCAACTCAATGAGACCCTGTCTTAAAATAAATAAGTAAAAAAGGACTGGGCGGGGGGGGGGGGGGCGTAGCTTATCAGTAGAGCAACCCTGGGTTCAATCCCCACTGGCCTCTGCTTCCTCCAAAATTGTTGCTATGGAAAATGGTATGGGAAATTCTTTAAAAAATAAAATTAGAACAACTATATGATCCAGTAATCCCACTTCTGAATACATATACAAAATCATTGAAATTAGGATCTCAGAGATATACACATTCACATGTTCATTCATAATTGTCAATATATTGAACAACCCAAAAGTCTACAAAATCCATTCATGGAAAGACACATTGATAAAGAAAACATTTCACATGAAAACAATGGGGAGTAATTCAGCATCAGTAAAAGTGAATCCTACCATCTACTCCACCAGATGTGGACCTATAAGACATTATGCTCAGAAGGATAAGTCAGTCACAGAAAAGCAGGTACTGCATGATTCCACAGGCACAAAGCTTCCCAAACCATTCAGCCTTATAGAAGTAGAAGAGAGGATGGTGCTTGCCAGGGGCTTGGGGACAGGGGCAAATAGGGAGTTGTTCAATGGGCAGAAATCCATAGTTTTAAAAAATGAGTAATTCTAGAGATCTGCTGAACAACACTGTGCTGGTAGTTGACAATAGAGAGCTGAGTATTTTAAAATTTGCAATGAGTTTAGATCTCATGTTAAGTATTCACACCACCAAACCAAAACAAAATAAAATTCAAAAAAGGACCTGGGAAAACTTTGGAAGTGATGTGTGTATTTATTTACTAACTTGGGAGTATCATGACCATATGCATACTCTCAACCTTATCAAATTGTATACAATAGGCATGTGCAGTTTGTTGGATGCATAAATAAATAAACTGAGCATAAGTAAAAAATAAATTTCCAACTTAATGTCATTTTGTCATGTATACATTCACAACTGCAATGGTGCAACAACATCTCTCAAATGATGTTTGGAAGCTTCTCATGCTGTGCCTTGGTGACCAGGACAGGCAGTGTGGTGTATCTCTTTGACAGAGGAACTCTAGAACCAGACTGTTTAGTTTGGAGCCTGGCAACATTGGGGCCACTTATGTCAGTCACCTCCTTGCATTTCGGTAGCCTCCTTTTTTTCTTTTTAAGAGGAAAAGACTCATTTATTGGGTACAAACAGTGAACCAGACACTACACTAATTCCTTCATGTATGTGTTCCCTTAAAAATGTTTTAATGAGTGTTAATGTTTTATGAATAATGATTGTACATAGTTAGGAGGTACAATGTGGTGTTTTGGTGTACTTATAAAATTAAGTCAAGTTAATTAACATACCCCCAACCCATGATCAGTAGTACATGTGCTTTATTCTTCTTCTAGTGTTTAGCACAGTTCTTCTAATTGCATAATCCTGTTCTACTTGCCCCTCCTCGAGCTGGCTATCAGAGAAAGGGAGATGTTGTTTACCTGTTATTCCCTGGAAGAGAGCCCCAGGGTCCTTGCTGGTCCTTGAATATTCACTTTGTCCCTCGTGTGATTTGTAGTTCTTAGGTCAACCTTCTGAGCTCTACTGTCCCTTTGGGATGGGGCTCCTGTGATTGCTTGCCTGCTGGCACTCTGTCTCTCTAAGCCCTATCCACTGAGGGACAACAGCCTCAGCTAGCTTCCCTGCAACCTGTCACCTTCTTACCACCTTGTACTCATTAATTGTACTCTGAAACCTGGAGGGAACAAAAGTTACTTCAGTTTTCCATTCCTTCCTCCACACAATGCAACCATCCCCTAGCCACACCCCCGGAGCCCGGAACATTGGAGATGAACCCACACCTCCAGTGGTCTTCCTTCACATCCCATAACAGACGGGCTCAGAAAAGAATGTAGCCTTCTCTTGTATTCTGTGCACCCTTCTTTTTATGTTACTTTATTCAAAAGTTTAATGGTGGGAATATGAGAAGGTGCAAGGAGAGAGACTGCTTTAACCAAAAGAACACATAAGAATAGGCAGTAGACAGCAAATTAATGGTGCACATACTCTGATGAAAATGTGCAGTCACCACCTCCTTCTCCCTTATCCTGCCCAGTTCAGGCTGATCTGATCAGGCTTTTCTCTGCTAAGTTAAATAAGCAGTACCATGTCTGTGAGTGCTGTCACTCTGTCAATCGCCCTAATTGATTGAAAAATTGAATAAAAATATTGTATGTAAATTGGGTTATGGAAAATGGGGTACCAATTTAAATATCAATTATCTCTGTTCCAATCAAATATCTCCATTTCTCAATGAGTATTTCCCTCCCTGTCTCTGTCAGGTAAGGAGATCCTCAAGAGTCTGGTCAAGTAGCAAACTCATATTTCTCCCTTGATATGAGAGTGCCTTGTCATCAGGTGGTGATTTCCTTAACCTTCAGTCTTCTATTTTCAGTTCCTTGCATAGTCACTGAACAGTACAGATTCTGAAAATACCAAATGAATACATATTTAATGAATTGAGGGAAGCTAATTCATGTTTTTGAATTTAGTAATACTTCCTCATCCCTCCATGTAATTGTTGAATAAGTTAATTTTGTTAATACTTTTCAGAGGAATTGCAATGTGTTTAAATAATTAACAAATAGGACTTCACAGGGGTGATGCTATTTGAAATTTGCATGTGATCCTTAGTAGAAATTTGAGATCAATAATACTCCCCCAACACTTTTCTGGAAATAAGCATCTAAATATGCACTTTCTTTTTAATTTTTTTTTTGCAGTTGAAGATGGACAGCATGCCTTTATTTTATGTGTTTATTTCTATAAGGTGCTAAAGATAGAACCGAGTGCCTCACATGTGCTAGGCAAGTGCTCCACCCTTCCTTTTTTTTTAGATTAGTCTCTAGAGATTTGGACCCAGGAACACAAAATATCAAGCATAAAGCCCCATTTCCGTGGGGCTTTATCTGTTGCCTAACTGTTCCCACTGCAAATGACACTGACACACTGGTTCTGTTTGTTATGAGATTTATTTCCTCATACTTGACAATTATGAATAACCTTTGAAGGAAAAAGAAAACACTTCTAGGTTGGTAAGTCATGTGTACCCTTTCAGAAATTTCCCCTAAGTTGAAAGAACAAGTAAATATCACTTACGCCTACAGATTTAAAATTCTTTGCCAAAAAAAAAAAAAAATGATAAAAGGAGCGTGTTCCTGTTTTCATATCACAGATTGTTTCATAAGGTGTTTCTTTGGTAGAATAGAAGAATTTATGGCCTTGAATTGCCAAAGTTTTTATATCCTTGAGAATTCACTGAGCATCAACCATCATTTTTATTTCTTGCAGCAGTAGTTCAAATTTTTAAAATTGATCAAATCACTTTGAAAAAAGGCCAGCCGTCCTCCTGTTGTGACTAAAGCTAATAGTGATGCTTTAGGTCCCTGGGAAATTGAAAACTGCAGTCAAAAGAGAATACAATGGCAAAAAGTCAGCGCTAGCCTATTTGGGGCATTTGACTGAAGCTGAAAAGAATGTGAAAGAGAAACATATGCCATTGCTATTTTAAAATACACTCAGTATTTTGTAATTCCAAATGAGTATATATAAAAAAGATTATTTTTTCAAGCTCAACATTGACTGGAAAAGACAAATTTAATAGATAAGGTAAAGAAAAATATCTGATGTGTCAGAAACACAAATAGTTTTAGAAAATTGACAGAATACCAAAATAAAGACCCATAATAGAAGTGTATCCATCAAATATATGATACAGAGAGAAATCCATTTCACGGACTTTCCAATTCTGCTCTTTATCAGGCTTATCCACAGGCTTACTCCAGTACAATGCAGGGTATCTTTCTCAGGAGCTTCTGTACAGCCCATAGTTAAGAATACAAAAAGGTAAATCAGAAGCTGTAAGAATGCACTGTGTTGGTACAAAGCGGGCATCTCAGTTATTTCAGCTCCAAACATACAGAATGAAAGGCACTTATACTCCTGATGGAAGACATATTTAGATGACTGACATTGTCAATTTCAAACCATCAGATCTGAACCAAGTTTTCTTATAAACGTGGTGCTTATCAGCTGAGCAGAATGACACATTCAACCCAGTGCCTGCTCTGTCAGCCAGTATGCTCTGATTTAGGAAATACAACGGGAAAGAAATGATCTCTTCACAAACACATACACAGGGAAATCTGTATGAGTACAATGCACCTATCATGCTTTTACACATTTGTCTAATCCACTGATTTTCTTTCTCTGTCACTACGGATACTTTACTTCAGATATCTAAAATATTTTGTGAACAAAAAGTGACAATTCAAAAACTCAAACACAGCAGATAACTTATTAAAATGTAAGAAACATATACTATCTGGGCATGTTAGGTATCTTTATCATTGATAATATACACTATTGAACATGTCATTAAGAATTCTCTAGTTAAATATATTGGCACAGTGCATTAATGCATGTCTCAATAGTGTTGGTCAAGTGTGTGTGTGTGTGTGTGTGTGTGTGTGTGTGTGTGTGTGTTTAGTGTTAGAAAGCCAGGGATATAATAAAAGAGACAGAAAGATACTAATATCTCCATGTGTTTTCATAGTTTCATTTTATTAAATTTTGAATCAAATTTATTTTAACTGTTCCATTACAAACAAAATTTATACATATTACTGGGGTAATGTGATGGTTGGTATATATATGTATATGTAGTGTTATATGTAAACCAGTTTAAACACATCTGTCTCTTTATTTGTCACTTCATTATTGTAAAAACTTACAACATCTTTTCATCTACTTTTTGGGATATAGCCCATAAGATTCACCCTGCTGTAAAATAGCACACCAAAGCATTTTTCTTCTATGTACCTGTTGCTTAGTACCCATTGATTGAACTTTACCTGCGCCACCTCACAGACCACTAATAAATACTACTCTACTTTCAACTTCCTTGAGATCAACTGTCAGGAGATTCTGCAAATGTGTGAGATCTTGTAGTACCTCTCTTTCCATGCCTGACATGTTCCCTTGAAAATGATCTACAAATCTATCCATGTCACCTCAATTGATAGAATTTCATCCTTTTTTATGGATGGATGTTTTCCAGGAAATCATTTTGTATTTTCTTTATTTATCATCTGAGGGACACTAGGGTTGTTTCCAATTCTTGTTTTTTGTGAACAGTGCTTTCATGAACATGGGAGTGTAGATGTATCTTTGAAGTACTGACTTTATTTCCTTTCCATATGTACCCAGGAGTGGTATTGCTGGGCTATTTGTTAGTTCTATTTTGAAGTTTTGGAAGAACCTGCAAACTATTTTCTGTAATAGCTCTCCTAATTTACATTCCCACCAACAGTGTGGAAAGGTTTCCTTCTCTCCCTTATCTGTACCAGCACTTGTCATCTTTGGTATTTTTGATAGAAGGCATTCTTACCTGGGTCAGGTGAAATTCACTGTGGTTTGATTTGTATTCTCTAATGACTGATGATGTTGAAGATTTTTTAATGTGCCTGTTAATCATTTGTATGTTTTTTAAGGAATGTATATATGATATAAGGAGGCTGATTCACAGTGAGGTAGGGAGAGGGGGCATGGGAGGAGTAGACGAACTCTAGATAGGGCAGAGAGTTGGAAGGGTAAGGGAGGGGGCATGGGGTTAGAAATGATGATAAAATGTGATGGACATTATTATCCAAAGTAGGTGTATGAAGACACAAATTGGTGTGAATATACTTTGTACACAACCAGAGATATGAAAAATTGTGCTGTATATATATATAATAAGAATTGTAATGCATTTCCCTGTCACTTATAAATAAAAATAATTAATTTAAAAAAAAAACTAAAATAAAGGGGGGTACTGGGAGTGTTGCTCAGTGGTACAGAGCCCCTGGGTTCAATCTCCCATACCACAAAATAAAAACTAAAAATAAAAAATTTATAAAGAAAGAAAGATAAAATACCCCCACATTTCCATTATTTGCCTCTTCACCTATCCTCAAAGTTATAGGTTTCTATCTCCTATAGTTGTTAAAATTTTTACTACATTAAAGTATTGCTTAAGTGCGTAGGTTTGAATGTGTGTCCAACATTCCTAAACTGGAAACTTAACCCCCAATACAACAGTGTTGAGAAGTGGGATCTGTGAGAGGTGAGGACCTGCCTTCATGACTGCATTTATGTGGTTATTGAAGGAGTGGGTCCTTAAAAAGCCAGCCCTGCCCTCTCATTCCCTCTCTTGCCCTGTGATGCCGTCAGCAGTGGGGCCATGCAGCACAGAGGCTCTTGCCAAAAGCTGGACCCTTGATCTTGGATTTTGTAGCTTCCAGAACTGTGAGAAATAAACTTATTTTTCATAAAAAAATGTTATCCATTTTTAATCAGGTTATTTCTGTTATCAGTATTGAGGTGTTTAGATTTCCTTATATATTACAAATAATAATTCATTGTATAGGTCGTATATATTTTCCCCCATTCTGTAGAATGTCTCTTCACTCTGTTGACTACTTTCTTGGCTATACAGGAGCCTTTTAAGATTGATAAACCCCTTTTTGTCTATTTTTGCTTTTATTTCCTGTGCTTTTGGAGTTTTATCTCAAACTCTTGTCAGTTCCAATGTCCTGAAACATTTCCCCTGTTTCCTTCTGGTAGTTTCACAGATCCAAGCCTTACATGGATTTAAACCAGGGTGAGTTGATACTTGTAACTCACAGGAGATGAACGTGTTCATCTTCATTTTTCTGCATGTGGATACCCATTTTTCCAGTATTATTTATTGAAAAGACCATCTTCTCTTTAATCTGTGTTTTTAGCATCTTTGTGGCTTTAGGAGCATGAAGGTCTTCTAGGTTGGCTGTTTGTATCATTTCTCTGTTTGCACTTTACTGCCAATACTTTGCTCTTTTGATGACTATAGCTTTGCAGAGTGTTTAATGTAGTATCATGTCTCCTACTTTGTTGTTTTTCCTCAAGATGACTTTAATTACTCTAATTTTCCATTGTTTCCTAAAAATTTTATATTATTTTTCTAAGTTTGTGAAGAATGTCATAGAGATTATATTGAATCTGCAGACACTGAAAGATAGCACAGGCATTTTAATCATATTTATTCATATTTACTTACTCATTTTTTTTCAAGAGAGAGAGAGAGAGAGAGAGAGAGAGAGAGAGAGAATCTTTTTTTTTTTTTTTTTTTTTTGTAGATGGACACAACACAATGCCTTTATTTTTATGTGGTGCTGAGAATCATACCCGGATTCCGTGCAAACTGGGCGAGCGCTCTGCCGCTGAGCCACAATTGCAGCCTAACATTTACTTACTTTTATTTTCATCAATGTATTATCATTTTCATTGTAAGGTTTTACGCTCCTTTGGTTAAATTTATTCCTAGGTATATTGTTATTTTCCTTTGTAGCTATTGTAAATGGGATTGCTTTTTTGATTTCTATTTCAGATGAGTTAGTTTTGGAAAATAGCATAACTAATGAATTTTGTAAATTGATTTTGTATCCTTCAATGTTGCTGAATTAATTTATTAGTTCTAACAGTGGAACTATTATTGGAACTAATTGGTGGAATCATTTGGATTTTCTATGTATAAGAAAGTGTCATCTGCAAATAGCAATTTCCTCCTCTCCAGTTTGTACACCCTTTATTTATTTGTTTTGCCAGATTGCTCTGGCTAAGACTTCCAGAACCATGATGAAGAACAGTGGTGAAAGTCGGCATCTTTGTTTTGTTCTAGATCTTAGAGAGAAATTATACATATTTTCCGAATCCAACATCTCCTCCTATCATAAATGGCTTCATTGTCCTCAGGTGCATTTCTTCTATCATACCTATCTTGGTATGTGTTTTCATCAGGAAATGATATTGGACTTTATCAAATTACTTTTCTGCATCATATGGTTGTGTTGACCATATGGGTTTTGTACTTCATCTCATTTACATAGTATATCATGTTAATTGATTTGCAAATACTGAACATTTTTGGCTTTCCTGGAAGGACTTCAATTGATTATGGTAATTAATATTTTTAATGTTCTGTAGAATAGTCTTTTCTTATTTTGTTGAAGATTTTTGGATCTATATTCATTAAGAATATTGGCCTGTAGCTTCCTAGATTCGATATTCCCTTATACAGTTTTGTTATCAGGGTAATTACAGTCTCATAGGACATCTTTGGGAGAATTATTTTCTTTTATTAAACTACTTTTGAAATAATACCCATTTTTAAAATTCATGAAATAATAGTTTCATAAGACACATTTATATTTTCATTATATATATATATATATATATGTTTATATTTATATATGTACATAAAGTAAAGCTAAATACAAGAACATTTAAAGTGTATTAAACCAAACTTACCACTTACTTTCATGTGCATTAATAAATGTTGTACCACTGTAATGAAGAACAGTGTCTATGTAGCCCATACCCTAATTCAAATTCAGCTCTGGGGGTAAATCTCCCTACAACTATGTGTCAGTGTTGATGACAGTGTTTATCTCATAGGATTACTGTGAGTATTATATGAACTGATATTTAAAGAGTGATTGAAAGATTGGATCAGACATTTACCTACAACAATGACAATAAAAATAGTAATGACTATTATATAATGATTACTATTAATTTTTTAAAATACTTTTCCAGTTGTAGATGGTCACAATATCTTCATTTTGTCTTTATTTATTTTTGTGTGGTGCTGAGGATTAAACCCAGTGCCTCACACATGAGAGGCAAGCACTCTACTGCTGAGCCACAACCGCAGGCCCCAATTACAATTGCTTTTATAATACTTTATTTAATCATGTTAAATATACACAAATAATGAGAAATAACTAACATTAATGAAGGTTTTATAATATGAAATACATACAGAATAATATGAGAATATATAGATTTATTGACAGTCGTACAATACTAACTCATTTAATTATTAGCCACTAACTTTTCTCACTAGAAATTTTATCATGGAGTTGTACTTAGATTACTATAGTACATAATAAACATGAAATATTTAACTACCCATTTAGTTTTCATAGACCTGTGTTCCTGAATATATTGATCTATAACCCTGGTCCTAATTAACATCCATATGTTAATCATTTTAAAATATATGCACCCTACTAAGAATGCTACTGCATTTAATGGAGAGGTAGGAAGACACACAGATGATAAGTAAACACATGGATGATTTAGAAGCATTTCAGAGCTAATATGTTGAAAATTGAATTAATCACCTTTTCCTTCTTATGAGTAGATGAAAACACTTTCCCTCCATCCTGTCACTCATCTCTACCTTCCTTTTTCTCTTCTGGTCCATGTCCATCACTATGTCCTCTTGGTTCCACCCCTAAAGGGCTCTCAGTTTTCCCTTTCCCCTCAGTCTCCATTGCTACCTCCCTGATCTAAGCAATGATTGCTTCTCAGTGGACTTTCTAACTATTTATCAGTTGAAAAAATATTCATAGATCTGTGTTCTCCAATCTAATAATGGCATTAACAGTGAATAATTATGATGTGCTATGGAGCACTTAAATTGCCTTAAATATCTGATTAATAATCAGGAAAAATCATGTGAAAAACAGGGTCAGGACACAAATTTATAACAAGTAAACTAAGACACAAAGAATTTACTAGTCCTAGATCACATAGCTGGAATGTGATGGATAAAATCAAAATTATGTAATAATACTTAGAAAGTCCTTATTTGCATTTAGTATTCTGAACTAAAAAAAATCACAGCACTCAGCGGTGATTTTAAAATGTCTTTTAGTAGTCACTCTGGTATTTTCAATGTAAGTTTACAACTTATCTAAGTCCACTTTTAAATAACACTGTTATCATTTCATGTGTGTTGTAAATAGATTTTAACAGAATAGACCCATTCTCTCCCTTCAGTCCCTCATAACATTCGCTTACTTATCTATAGTTCAGTTAAAAATAAGAATTCAAATACTTCATTTCTGCAAGGCGTGGTGGTGCATGCCTGTAATCCCAGTGACTAAGGAGGCGGAGACAGGAGGATTGCAAGATCAAAGCCAGCCTTAGCAATTTAGCAAGGTGTTAAGCAACTCAGTGAGACCCTGTCTCTAAATAAAATACAAAATAGGGCTGGGGATATGGCTCAGTGGTTAAGTGCCCTTGGGTTCAATCACCAGTCCAAAAAAAAAACAAAAAAAACCTCACAGCACTCACAGAAATGTTTTAATATTCATAGATCTACTTATCTCCCTAAAACTACATGCTCTGCAGCAGGACTAGGCTGATTTGTTTATCATAGAATCTCCCATGGTGATTATAATCAATGGCACACTGTGGAAAAGCAATTGTTTTCGTAAAAATGGTAAATCACTTCAGGTTCCCTATATCCTTATTCACTATTATTTGCCGTTTTTTTTTTTTTTTTTTTTTTGCCATAAAATGCCTGTCATTAATAAAAACAAGTGTTAGCTGGCATCGGGGACTGAAATGAAGTAAATTAAATTTCATGCATGTATGTTAAAATGAACCCAAATATTATATGTAATATGATGCATTAATAAAAAAAAATAAAGCTGTTAAAAATACAGCTGACTTTGTATGCAGACTTTGCAACTTTGTAGTGGTGGGCTGGATGGAATGATGAAATCATGCTCTATTGTAGAATGGTTCCAAATATCTTGTACAGAATTTAGGCAGATGACCACTCATCATAGTCTGAGCTTAATTAGTGGACATAATCTGACATTATTAGACAAGATTTCTGTATTTGAGGCTAGATATCCTTCCTTTACAGAGCTTTCCTTTTCCCTTTACCTATTACAAATTATTGAGGCCTTAAGACCCCGTTCAAATACTCTAATCTTTTTGAAACATTTGAGATGGTAAATGGCACTGTCATTCCTGGGTAATAAACTATCCTGTATAGTTATTAGTTGCAAAGTCTGCATACAAAGTTCATTTTAACATAATATTTATATATTTTCACAGGGTGTATATATACATATATGTATAAGTACATAACTACATTTATAAAGCATTCTGCACTTTTTCTAAAATATATTTTTCTGAATTCATAACTCCATGTGTAAAGAAACTACACGGTCATTTAAATAAATAGGCAGCTGTGTCCCTAATTAAAGGACTATCTTGGTTTGTTAATATTGGTTTCATAAGACAATTATGTTAAACAAAGCAAGCCAGGCACAGAAAGTTTCTGGTTTTATTCCAGGACTATGCCTGTTTGGTTACTGTAGTTTTGAAATTAAATATCTTTTGAGTCTAAATAGTGAGATGTCTCAAATGTTATTTCTTTTTTCTTTTTAAATCAAGTTTTCTTGAGATATTCAGGATCTTTCATGTTATGCACAAATTTTAAGATTATTTTTTCTGGTTCTTTAAAGAATGATATTAATTTTTTTTAGGAATTGCATTGAAACTTGGGTATAAGTGACATCTGAACAAAAATTTGTCTTCCAAATTCATAAACACAGTGTATCCTTTAATTTATTATTTATAATTTATTTGTGTCTTCTTCAATTTCTTCATGAACATTTTGTACTATCAGTATTAGAAATCTTTTATGTACGTGGTAAAATCTATTCTTAATTTTTTTTGTAACTAATGGGACTTTTGTTTTTATTTTTTTTAATGTGGTTCCCTGCAAATACATACTGATTTTTTTTATTTTGTATCCTGCACATTTACTGAATTCATTAATTAGTTTTAACAACTTCGGGAGTTTTTTAGAGATACACACACACACACACATACACATATACATGTGTATGTGTGTGTGTGTGTATGTGTGTGTGTGTGTGTATCTCCATGCATTTACAGAGGTATTGTTAGTCAGCTTTCCATTACTATATCAAATACCTGAGATGATCAAGTTATAAAGTGTAAAGTTTCATTTTGACTCACAGTTTGAAAAATTTAGCCCATGACTAGAAGATATACAATAATCCCAACCTCTTAAAGGTTTTTTTTTTTTTTTTTGGTTGTTGTTGTTTTTATCACTTCCTAAGGATGCTAGCTAGGCTGGGAACTAGGGCCTCCACACTTGGTTCTTTAGGGAGCATTTCAAATTCAAACCACATTAGCAAGTGTTATGGTTTGAGTATGTGTTGTCCCTTAAAAGCTCATGTTAGACCACATAGGAATGTTCAGAGGTGAAATCATCAGATTACATGAGTTGTAAACTAATCACTGGATTTATCCACTGATATGGTTTAACTACATGTAATTTTAAGCACATATGGTATGGCTGGAAGCATCATGGGACATGTGTCTATATTAGGGGTTTATATTTTGACTCTGGCAAGCAGAGCTCTCTTTCTGCTTCCTGGCTGTTACGTTCTGAACTTCTTTCCTCTCCATGCTCTTCTGCCTTCATGTTCTTCCCCACTTTGGGTCTAGAACAATGGAGACTATTGACCATGGCCGAAACCTCTGAACCTTTGAGACAAATAAATGTTTCCTCTTCAAAGTTTTTACTCATCAGTTAGTTTGGTCACACTTTGAGAAGTTAACACAGCAAACAAGGATAATTCAACAATTTTCTTTTTGAGTTGGGTGCTTTTCATATTTTTCTCTACTGTACGTGCTCCGGCTAGGCCTATATTGTGTAGAAATGGCGGGAGTATGCATTCTCGTCTTATTAATAGGCTCAGAGAAAAAACTTTCAACTTTTCCTCTTTTGGTTTGATATCTGCCGCAGTCTGGCTGGGCACAAAATCACGAGCCACTCACAGCTTTGTAGATTCAAACAGCAATTCTTTATTCCCGCCGAACTCACACCGGCCCTCTCCAAACACGTTCTGGGGAAATCCACGTTCTCTGCCCAAATCCACCTCCTCTGCCTCCCAAATACTCTCTGAATCCCGTGAGAACCCAACGGGAACTACAGGAGCGGGCACGCCTAAGGCAGCAGGATACGCCCTATTCCCAGCAGGGTACACCTGAAACCTGAAACCGCCCTAAACCCAAGGAGAGCCCTAAACCCTGATCCACCCTAAACCCCATCCGCCCTGGTCCTTGAGCAAGGTCACCTTACATGCAATGTCACTGCAAAATGTCCAAGGCAAGTCCATTTTACCATGAGTCCTTCCTGTAAGCAACATGGGGTTCGCTGGCAAGGAAATTGTCATACCTACTTGGCTAATGGCTCTCAGCAGATGTCAGCTGTGTATGGCCTTTATTGTGTTGAAGATCATTTCCCCCATATCCCATTTGCTGGGAATCTTTATCATGATAAGATTTTGAGTTTTGTCAAATGCTTTTTCTTCATAAATTGAAATGTTCACATGGTTTTTGTCCTTCAACATATAAATATGTTTATTGATTAAACAGATGTTAAGCAATCCTCACATTCCTAGAATAAATTCTACATGATTATGGTGAAGGATCTTTTAATGTATATAGATTTAGTTTGCTTGTTTTTTGTTGAGCATTGACTCTTTATTTATTATGGATATTGACCTACAGTTGTCCTTTAGCAGTTTTAATCTACACATAAAAACGTGTGGACTAGATTTTAAATGGTGAGAGCAGAATAATGTATGTCCATTGTCACAAATTCTTATTTACATTAAACCAAATTCCCTTAATTTCTAGATCTCATGATAAATAAGTTATGAGAGTACTTTGTCATAAAATATCCTATGAGCAACTATTAGGAAAGTGATTTATGTAAAATAATCAAGGTTACTAGAGTCTGATTCTACAACATGATATTTACTATTGAGTCATCACCTCAAAAAGGAAAGTTTGGCTGACTCCATAGCTAAAAATGTCATCAACTATGATTTGTAAATATATGAATATCTGAACATGCTCATCTAGTATCATCCAGGAATGCTTGCCAACATTCTAAATGTAGATGCTATGTTATAGAGTCAATAAAATATAAACAAGTTAAGCACTGGAAACATGTGGTAGTCTAAAAAGCAAAGTCACCTGGGAAATTTTAAAGCTTTTTTATGAAAAGAACTGCCACATTCATTTTGAAAGGCGAGTTCTGATAACTGAAGGTTACCAAAGTCAAAAATCACACTAGGCATACATAAAAACATAAGGAAGATTATATTCAAGATTACCACAAAAAGGGAGAGAGGCTAACCTAAGTTGCACTGAAACCAAAGGTCAGAGAGGTTTCAATTGCTGAGTGAGCTAGAGGGAAAGTCCAGGAAAGCAGTAGAGGGCAGTGTGGTCCATGGGAGGTCACCAGCATGTTTAGTGATTCTGTGCTTGTTTCCCTTCTCTATGCAACTAGGCTGTCTGTATTTGCCAATGGGAGCCCATCAAAGTTAAATTCTTACCTTTCTATGGAGAGTGGTAGATAAATTGTTCTTTCTTTTTTTATTATTGCATTTCAAAAACCTGTCTGTGAGATCCTGGAGAAAAACATTCTAGATTGTGGAACTGGCAAGAAGATTTTAAGAAGATTTATACACCTCCAAATGGGCCAGAGAAAGAATTTGCAATTATACATCATGTAATGTAAATCTTCTAAGAAAAAGGAGGTCAGAGACCTAACAGAAAAAAAAAAGGTCTAAATTTAGTTAAGATAAAGATACCAGTAAGGTCATTTTGAACAGAATTTGGAAAAAAAATCTTAGCGGTTTCAATTTGTTATTTGTATTTCTAAGTAATTAATGGTTTACTTAAAATTTAAAACTGCATAATATCACATAATATCAGGGTATATGTGAAAAAGAGCCTATGCCCTGCTCTGAAGTGCTCCATGACATAGATAACAGCAGTGTTCAGGTTGTGCTGAAACCTGAGTTACCTCATTTTATAAAGCAGTAGTTTGCCATAATATGCTCCATTTTAAATATGAGTGTCAAGGGGGCATGATTCTATTCCTTCGTTGTAAAAGTGAACATCTGCCTGGCACAACCATAAGGTGAAAGTGGACATTGACTTATACATGCCAACTTATCCAACCAAATCAAGGAGTACCTGGACATGTGGGCATCCCAAATCATATCAGGGACACTAAACATGGGAGTTTATCTACCTCAACAGATGCAACTCCCTCACCAAGTCCTGTAAGAGTAGGAACCCCCTGAGCTCGGACACAGTGGTACCTTGTCCCCATCACCTGGTCATTCATCATGAGATTTGCCCACAAAAATCACTAGAATTACGATCTTCCAAATTTCTGCCCTCAGACTTCAGCAGAGCACAGTTTCTCCTTCCTGTTAAGTCCATGCACAGCCCACTCCACACTGACATCTCAAGCTGACACCTCATAAGTGTAGTCTGTCCCCACCTTAGAATGGGTTCCTGCACTTGGATAGCTCTGAGCCCTGGATAAATTCTCCAGCTGTTTCTCAGTCTTACTTGACCACCTGCATTGACTCTTTGAGATCTTTCCTATCTGCTCTGTGCCTCTGCTCTCATTTCAGCCTCCTCAAACCTGTGGCTGCCTTAATGATTTCTTAGTCTTTCCATAAGTTTTATATATATATAATTTTTATATAATATATATTTATATTTATATAACTTTCATATATTATTATGTGAAGTGGGATATGTGGCTTGAGTGTTATGGATATTAGAAAGTAAGATTAGAATAAAAGAACTTGCTGGTGACCAGTTTTTCACTACTAGTTGACCCAATAATTCATAGAACTGCCACTAATAAAAGTGGTGCAGCCTGTGAATTTACTGTTGTTCAGTAAATTCTGATGTTGTGGAAAGACACAAACAGGTTTCGCCATGTTAATGGTGTATCCCACTCAGGATAGTGCACAAATAAAAATTATGAATAGGGCTGGGGTTGTGGCTCAGTGGTAGAGCGCTCACCTCACACGTGCAAGGACCCTGGTTTGATCCTTAGCACCAAGTAAAAATAAGTAAATTTTAAAAAAGTTATAAAAATGATTTATTTTAGGAATTATATTTCTATGGATAATTTCATTATCATTTTTATCTGCAACAATGATTGGCCTAAGTCAAATTTTCATGAGTAGTTTTTGTTATATTTTGTAAATATGTTGATTATTAAAACATGTTTATGTAATTAACTTACAAAACTTTTTATAACAAAGAGTGAAATGAGTTAGTTATGCAATTTATTTGCTGTAGTAGTGACCTCTTCACATCTATGCCATACTATATTAATTATAATCTACTGAATTGTACCATATTAATCGACCATGCCACATACATGGGTTTATCCTTGATTATGAGACAATTGGAACCCCTAAGTCCTTGAAAAACAGAAAAATGTTGAATGAAATGAAACACTAAATCAATCAGTATTAATGATTGTTTCAGATATGTAAAAATAATTGAGAAGGTATTCTTCAAATCCTACGCTCTTTGATGCTCATCTGTTTAACATTTTCTCAGTGGATATATATTTTTATTCTCTTCTATCTGCTAATACCAGTGAAATGCAAATACACATCATTCTTACAAGGTTTTTGATGTTTACTTTAGCAATTTGATACAAGATGGTATCTTTTTTGTTTTTTTTTGGGGGGGTGGGTGGTGAGTACTGGGGACTGAACTCAGAGACATTCAACCACTGAACGATATCGTCAGCCCTATTTTGTATTTTATTTAGAGACAGGGTCTCACTGAGATGCTTAGTGCCTCACAAAATTGCTTCAGCTCACTTTGAATTTGTAATTCTCTCCTCTCTGTCTCCTGAGCCATTGGGATAACAGGCGTGTGCCACTGCACCCTGCACAAAACGGTTTTTGTTACACATATTTGATAGATTTAGATAATATTTTGAACAACATAAATAATTCCATCGAATAATATGACTCCAAATTTAGCATGGTGATCTTCATAAGAAAATGTGCTTTAGTTGTTTTAAAACCTTTGTACAAAGGCAATACATTCTACGTTTTGTTTACTATGTTAGTGAATAAGAAAGACATTATTTTAGAGAAATGTGACCCAACTAATAGCAGAACCACTAACTTTTTTTGGTGAGTTTTCAATCCCTAGTGTTTGTAATTCTATGATACCAAGTGAGAAGATGTGCTTATTCTGAGGACAAGTCTCCTTAAGATCATCAACTATATTTGAAAACCAAGTTCTATTTCCTGCCAATTGACTTTGCAGATCAGGAAGAAAGTGTTTCTATGGTTGTTTGCTTAACCATTTATCTTCCAAAGTTAAAAACAATCAGTCAAGAATCAATTTTTAAATAACATTATTTTTCATCCTATATTTGTAGTTCAGCTCAATATCACACATACAGTGGGCACTCAATAATTACCGAGTATATGATGTGAAATTGATGATATTTTCTCTCTCTTTCTTTTTTTTTCCTCTAGACATGAGCTTGGGATTTTCCAAATGGTCTAAGTTTCACATGAAGTGTGGAATAGCTGAAACAGGAATATGAATTACCACGTCAGGATGTGTACACTGATTCTGTTGTGCCTAAGTGTTGAGTTCAAAAGTGTGAGTTCCAAAACAATCATGAAAGAATCATTGTAGTGAGTGCATGTTTTTCTTCTTTTAAGAAATAAAGTTCCTGTGTCTACCACATATATACAGTTATATTTATTGGTGTGGATAGGCTATCAGTGTAAAGCAGACTGGACGCCCACATGGTGAAACCTGCCACCTGTGGTGTGTGGTCTCCTGCTGGACTAATTTAACTTTCCAAACATAATTCCATCCATTTATTTTTACCCATGAGAGAGGTGTGGGTTTATCAGGGGTTAAGAAAGGTCAGCCAGTTCTGTTTTGGTAGGAGCAAGATGCCAAGTGGTTATGTTGATGAAGATGTCAAAAAATTATTTTGACACAGAAGTGATAGATGTCAGAGATGGAGGTTGAGAGTCAAGCTACTTATTTAATACATTATCTTAAGCTGTAGAACTAGGCGAATACACAGAGATAATACACAGATATAAATGACAGGTAGATCCAAGCCCTGGGAACCTCCAACACTTAGAGCTATGAAAAAAATAGAGGCAGTGAGGCCAGCAAAAGATACATATCAAGGAGGCAACCCAGAACTATGTACTTCCTTCTAAACTTAAGAAAAAGGGGGTGTAAAGAAATGGCAGTGGCCTAATGGGAGAGAGAGAGAGGTAGTGAATCGAACAAGCCCTCCAGATTTGGCAAGACATGAGTCACTGTTCATCTCTGCAGGGTGGGGTCAGTACCACGGGGGACAGAAATGTAACCTACTTGCACAGAGGGGTCAAAGGGAGGGGAGGAAGTGGAGACAATGCAGACAGTGGGCCTTCTTTGTGTGGTAAAATAAACCAAGTGATTTAAGCTGTCATGGACTTTCTACATGGGGTGTGCCTTTACATTTCAGTCATTAGGTCATTCTATCCTTGGTGATAAGCTGCACTTCCAGATCATTTTTATTTGAAGGCAAAGTGTGCACTCTACTTTGAATAATTTTTCTCATTCACTAAATATTTTACCATATTCACTTATCCCCTAATTCATCTAATGGACAGCTATGACACACATATGCCAGCCTCTAGAGCAAATGAGTGGAGAAACTGTGACACATACAGGGAGTGAAGACAGTTTTAAATAGCTAATTCTGGTAGATCTAGAGCATCCAAAACTGATATTTATATCACAATAGCTAAATTCAATCCAACTAACACTAGGGAGGCAAAGAATGAAGGCCTTTTGGAAGTTAAAGGCAGTATAAAGATGAACAGTACATGTTTGATGTATCAGGAAAGGGGAAGATGTACTTAGAATGGACTTCCAACGTATTTTCAATGTTTGCCGAAAGTTAGAGCTAGACGTGGGAAACGTCTTTCCTGCCCCCATATCCTCTGCCCTCCCTTCCCTCCCTTTGCCCATTCAAAGTTCCTCCATTTTCCCATGCCCCTCACCCCATTGTGGATCAGCATCCACTTATCAGAGAGGACATTTGGTCTTTGGTTTTTTGGGATTGGCATACTTCGCTTAGCTCATTTTACCATATTTAAAGATTTTTTTTGCACTGAATTATTTTCCAAAGCAGAGTGTCTTTCATGCAGTCATGACAGGTGTTCCTATAAAAATACTAAATTGTTTCGAATTAAGTGAGAAATTCAAAATAATTTCATCTTAGAAATTTGAAAACATTTCTGTTCTATAGTGATTCTAAATATAAATTTTTCTTTTAATGGAAATTTCAAGTTCACAAAAGAATTAAAAGACACTATAGGGAATCCCTGTCTATCTCTCTGACAGTTTCCCTTATTCTTAACATTTTGTATTATTTCAGCACATTTATTACCACTAATAGTCTAAAACTGACACAGCATTAACAAGAGTCCATGTTTTATTCTGATGTCCTCAGTTTCCCTAGTGACTATCTTTGGTTTCTAGGATTCCATCCAGGACACCACCCTGTACTTGGTCATCAAGCCTCCTAAGGTTCCTACTGGCTTTGGTAATTTCTGAAACTCTTCCTGGTTTTGAAGGGTGCAGGTTAAACATTTCATAGGATACTACAGGTTAGACATTTCATAGGATGCCAATCTACTGGCAACCCTCCAATATGTCCTATGGCTAGAGACAAAGACACCATGGAAGTAAGGTGACATTTTCATCATAGCACGTTGTTGGTGCTGAGTTTGCCCCTGGATGAGGACATTTGTCCACTGTGGTGCTACATTTCTCTACCTCTCTTCTCACTGTGCCCTTTAGAAGACACTGCTTACATCTTCCACTCAACAAGTAAGGAGTTATATTCCACCTCCTTGAAAATTTTTATATAAATTATTTAGAAATCTTATATATGTGGATTTTCTCTATTGCCCTCATTTTAAATTTATTTAGTCATTTAATTATATTTAGGTGGACACATGAATATTTATTTTATCACTTGAATGATAACTCTATCTAGTTTGCTTAAAATTTGCAGTCTGGGTCACTAAAAGTTCTTTCACATGGTTTCTGTGTCCATTGGTTATTCCCTCCCCTATCATGTCATGTTATTGTGTTTTACTGAAGTACGGCTTTTCTGGCATTAACCTTGAGTATTTTCATAGTAGAAAGGTATCAAAAGTAAGATTTGGGTGACAAATGTGCTTATTGCTCCTAATATTTTCTAGTTCTTTTAAGCTCTCACTCTTTTTGTGTACTTTATCTTTAATCAAGACAATGGTTGTATGTATTTATAAAATATAATATTTCATAATGATCAAATTGGGATAATTAGCATATGTAATCTCTCACCCTTCTGAGTACAATTAGCATATCCATCGTGTTAAATGTTTAACATTTCTCTGGGGTGACATCCTTTTTAACTTTTCATTTGCATTTGGGAAATTTCTATTCACTTGTCTTTAAGAGTCTTCAATTTATAGAATGGCTAAGTTTTTGCTTGCCACCTTTTCTTGCATGATACTTTTCTTGCAGGACTACTTTCTCTAAGTCTATTAGATCCTATGACATATTCACAAATATTGTTTTAAATCCCTTGTCTAAAAATTCTAACATCTGTGTTATCTGGTTCTTATTCTTACTCTGTCTTTTCAATATGTGTTTTTATTTCCCTTCATTATTTTTGTAACATTGTGTTGTTGGTAAATACTGGCCATGTTGCATCAGGTAGTAAGAGATGAATAGGTTTTTGATATAAATACTTAAGCTATTCTCACTTAGAGTTGGTGTGTTTGTCAACTTTTTGTCCAAAACACCTAACAAAGAACAATGTAGGGAAGGAATAATTTTTATTGTGAGTTCATAGTTTCAGAGTTTCAGTTAGTGGCTGGTGAGCTCTAAGGTAGAAAACATCATTGCGGAAAGGAGTTGCAGAGGAAAGCTGCTCAACTCATGGAAATCACAAAGCAAAGTGAGGAAGGGGCTAGGTATATATATAGTCCAAGCCTGTGCCCCTAGTAACCTATTCCTTCCAGTCACATCCTACCTGACTACAATTACCACCTAGTAGTCCATTCAAATTATTGATCCATCAAATGGATTAATCCACTAAAGTGGTCACAGCTTCAGTGATCTAATCATTGCCTAAAACATCCACCTCTGAAACATTCTGCAGCAGGAATCATGCTTTCAAACATGAGCTTGGGATACCATGATACTAGCTATGGCCCCCTTCTCCCTCCCTGGATAAGACTGGGTTACCCCTTTTTAAACAAATCCTGCTTTATATGCTTACCTCGGCGTGCTTCTCTAATGTTATACTTCAACAGACGAGGGAGCAGAACTTGTCAAAGGTAACTGGCAGTATCATATTTGGAGGTCCCACCAAGATCTATAACAAAGTAACCTCCTCCACACACCCCATATCTTTTAAAGGTGCATATTTCTGTCTCTTTCTTTCTGGAGGATGATAGTGAGGAAGCATGGGCTACTTAAATGCAGTCAATGCAGCCTCCACTCTTCAAGACTCTGGAGAAATGTTTCCAGAGTTAGGCAGTTTCCCATCACCTATTCTGTGCATCTGAGCAGATCAGGCATTTTGGGTCCTGCCAAAGCCACTTGCTACTTTTCTGTTCAGGCCAGGAGAGCAATTGGCATAAGTCCTCAGTGTCCCTAGTCCCTATCTGCCTTGGATGCATGTAGGTCGGTGAAGGAGCATGGAATTCTGGCCTGGGCCACTCTCAAGTGAATTCCTAAGTTTCCTTCTCTGGGACCCCCTCCCAACAGCCCTAAGGGTTATCTAGAATTATTGGGTGATAAATGGTACTGAGGGAAAGTCTTAATTACATTTGCCTCTGTCAGGGCCATGGAACACTGCCTCCATCTATTCCCCTTCCTTCCCTGATGTTCCCCTTCCTTCCCTGAGCAGAGACATTAGCAATTCAGATTTTAGGACTGAGAGAAAGACATAAGATTATTAGTAAAAAAAACAATACACAGGTTCCCTTTGTTCTCAGAGTTAGCTGTTACAAGCCAGTTTAGAATCTCCCCATTATTTTTCCTGTGCTCAGATGTACTTACTGTATTTAAAAAACATAGCTGCAAGAGGGTGGCATTCTATTTTCACCAACCCCTCCTGTAAACTCCTACAGGAAAAGGTGTTTGTTATGTGCCTAACAATTAGTAGATATCCCCCTTTTCCTCCAGAGATTCCTTTAGTCTACAGGGCAATAAATAGGCACAAATAGGTAATATAATTCTTTTATTTTTTATGGGTTTTTCATAATCAGGGGTTATAGGGGCAGGAAGGAAAGCAGGAATGCCCTTAAGTCTGAATCCTCCAAGGGTCTCAAGCATAGGGCAAACTGGGACCCTAGCACTTTGCCGAAGAAGGCCAGAAATAACTTTGACAAAGAAGGGTGATGAGAGTCGGGTTTTATGGACCATAATGAAGCTCAAGTTTAGAATATGTCCCTAGGAAAATAAACAGTTTTTCTCTGACCCAGGAGAAAACTTGAATTTTCCATCACTCAGCTAGGAGCTTCTCTCTCCAGTTAGCTTGTAGACTGACCACTAGTCGACATGCTGGGAAGTGACAAATGATCAGGAAAAGTGCCTCATTTTCATGTGTTGTCAGGTCTAACTTCAATCACTGCCATGAGAGAAAAAGACCTTAAGAAAATACTTACTATGGAAGAGAAATCAAGGGACTCCCCCAACTTAAAACAGATAAGAACGAATTTAGGGAGAATTTTGGAGGATCCAAATAAATGTATTAGGGATATTTCAAAACTTATGTCAGGTGTTTGACCTTACCTGGAAAGATATTATGCTATCACGAAGCCAAACTTTAGCCTCGAATGAGAAGGAGGCCACCTTTAAAGCTGCTAAACAACTTGGGAATGACCTACCTCTTCCCCTGCCCCAGCAGCACAAAATGGAAGCAAACCTAATTATCCATCTATAGCACAGGAAATTCCCAGAAAGGATCCTAACTGGGATCCAGGATGCCTGGAAAATTATTATGCAAGGCTTCCAGGAAATTCCTGTTATTTTCATGAAAAAAGATTCAGGAAGACAATAAAAATACACCATAGAAATCCATAGAAAGCCACCCTCTTTCAAAGGATAAATTTACCATCCAGTCCCAAACATTCATAGGGAATGAAAAAAAATAGCATATGGCCCTTATCAATCCTTAGATGATACCCTATAGCTTATAACTTTCATTATATATAATTTTATATAATATTTATAATAGGGAAATTTTATATAATATTTTTATAAGAAAAAAGGAAGCATAAAGAAAAGAAGAAAGGCTTATTAAAGATCATTCAGAACCTCAAACAATAGGAACTTCCCATGCCCTGTAATAGCCCATGCAATGCACCCATTTTAGGAGTTCAAAAGCCAATTGGGAAATGGTGCCTAGTGCAGAACCTAAGAATAATTAATAAAGCACTCATTCCCCTCCACCCTTTAGTTCCTAATACATATACTCTTTTATCTGGGATTCCAGCTGCTGCTCCTTTGTTTACTGGGTTAGATTTTTAAAATGCCTTTTCTGTGTACTTCTAGACTCTCAATCAAAATATATGTTTGCCTTTGAGGAACCAGATAGTGGATCTCCATTAACCCAGTGCTGCCCCAAGAATTTAGAGATAGCCCTTACCTGTTTGGACAAACCCTAGTTAAGGGAATAGCTTAAAGGCATTGTTCTCCAATTCGTAGATGACATCCTTTTATGTACATCCATCCAGAAACAATGTCAAAAGATCACTACAGAACTACTAAACTTCTTAACTGATAGAGGTTATGCAGTCTTTTAAAAAAGCTCAAAACAGGTTCAATACTTAGCATTATAACTGTCTCAAGGAATTTGCAAGGTAGAACAGGAAAGAATAACCCTATAGAACAATATCCTCTGCCCTAGACAGTAAAGCAACTCGGAGACTTCTTAGAATAACTGGATACCGCAGGCTTTGGATTCCTGTAAATGGGGAATTGACTAAGCCTCTTAATAGCCTCATTAAAGAAACTCTACACCAAAGAACAACTGCCCTAATATGGGAACCAACATGTAATAAAAGTTATAAGACATTAAAAAGGGGACTTACTTCAAGACCCTATCCTCAACTTACCCATAGAGCAAAATTTAAACTGTTTATTACCGAGAGAGGAGGAATGGATCTACTCAACCATCGATAGTTTATCTCAATATGGAGCTTAACATAGTAGCAATGTTCTTAAAAATAATAGAAAGTAAGGTATCACAATTTTCAACATCCAAGCATGATCAATTACCAACTGGAAAAAAAATGGTTGCAATTCCTTTGGTATAAGATTTCTGGTCAGAATATCAGTTTTCCCCAGCACCTTCTAGACCTCAGCCAGGACTTATAAGCAGGCTCAGTAGGAGAATAATCTGAGACCCAAGGAAAACAAGAAAAAGTCTCTTTTACCTGTACTTATAACTAAACTAAATCCAAAGTAAATTGTATGGCACTTTACTAATTGCCAGCCAGTCATTTTTCTAGAACTCTTGTTTTTTTTTTTTCTTAAATTCCATATTTTTTGAGCTCATGATTTTGATACTATATACCTAAGTTAATGTTTTTCTGATCACTTCTATATTGTTATTCAACTATAAGTTTGTTTTTAACATCTGTAATATTACAATGCAGATTTGCCTACAAAAAGCTACAAGACCTTTGCTATTGTGTTATGTGTACACACTTGTGTTGTGTCTTGTATATCTATATGTGTGTACTTCCATATGTCATGTACATGATATCAAAATTGGTAGATATGTAATGAGCATTCCGAAATCTAAAAAATTGGATTCAAATATCTTGAATTCATGTGATTTAAGTAGGTTCAACTTAAATTGGATAAACAAAAGAAAGTAAAGTTGTCTTTAAAATTAACTCACAAGTCTGTCTAGAAGGTCAAAGAACTAATAAAATGTTGATGTCTATAAAATGTCTAATTCATTGTTTTAGGATGGCTAATATTGTAACTTAAGATAGATATACACTTATGTTAGCCCCTCAAAATAAGTAAGTCTGGAGGCTACAAAAGAGAGATTCTTAGATAGGAATGCCTGATAACTACCAAGAGAAACTTCCGGAGCTATAAGGTTTTAGGTAAAGGCCTAAATATCTTTCTAACCTCCTACACAGGTAGGATTCATGTTTGCTAATATAATTATCAAACCCTAAGTTGCCACAGTCCGGCTACAGCAAAATAACCGGGGGGTGACGAACAACTTGTGTACATTGATACAGCAGGAGTAGGAGCCGTTTATTGTAGGACAGGAGGGGTATATATTCATTCCACACAGCTAATCTTAATTAACATAAACTAGATACAGCAGTCAACCAATAAGGAATCTCCACACTTAATGGCTCACTGGTGCCACCTCACAAACCACTCCCTCTGGCAAAATGCTAGGCGCCATCCTGACTTGTTTACAGACCTTAACACTAAGTATCAAAATAAAGGGATCTCTACTAAACACAGAGGTCATACTAATAAAAAGATATTTTACAAAATCAGATGACATTAACTACATCTTATGGGAATGGACATTTGTGACATTAAAAGTTAAATGTTGTGTTTATATTCCTGATAACTCTGGCAATGTTAAATATTTACCTTTCTAAATAAAAGCCTTGTCCACTCTGACTTTATTATAGGGCCAACTTCTCAGTTTTACACTTCCTGGTGAGAGCTCATTGGCTCCCATTGTCTTCATGTTCCAGATGCAGCAACATTTATTTTGTCTTCTCATAGAAGCACCCATTCCCAGATGACTTCACAACCTGTTGTTCCCCAACCAGACTGTGTCTGCCTGCGTCTGCTTAGGGTTCCACTGGCTTCTGCTCCAGGTAAACAGATCTTCTGGGAGACTCCAAGTCACTTGTCTCTTCAGATGTTGGAGTGACAGTTTGCCCTGTACTCTCAGTTCTCTGAAGGAGAGATGAAAAGTCACTGACTTCTCAGTTTTCCCAACTTTTTATTTTATTTAATTGTCAGAGGAGGTGACTTTCAGTCTCTGTATGTGGAAGCAGAAGATGACAGTCCTTCTCCACTGATTATTACCCTTTATGTCTTTATGTTTCCCCTCTGAGAATACATACATTTTTACTTTAAATGTTTATTTGGAAATTGTACATGATGATGTCTACTTTTATTCTTCTTAATCAGCATCCAGGAATCACATTCATCTTAATTTTGTTTTCCATTCAGTTGTGAAAAGATTTCGACATTGTGTCAACGTTTTGATTTTGAATATGAACTGTCCTCTTTCTCTCAGTTCACATGATAAATTGGAAACTTCTATTGTGGGATTATAGAGAAGTTAAAATATTACCCTTTCTAATTTTATATTTTTGAATTGTAGATATTTTTCCCTGGTGTAGCCTGAAGATAGAACTTCAGGGTGTGAGATAATAGGTAGAGAAGGGAAATGAGGTCTCCAGCTTCTCTTCCCATGACAGGAAGGGCTCCTGCCTCTCCTGATGCTTGTCATCCTCAAGAATCTAGCCCTGATCCTGGGCCCCAAGTGTGTGCACGCCAAAATATCTTCATTGTATTAAATGTTTGTTTAATTGAATTCATTTGGTATTTGTCACATTCATAAAATATTATGCCATATTATAAAACGTGGGTCTTGAAATAAAATGATCCTGAAGTATACCATTTATGAGCCTGAATACTTTTCTCATTGTTCCTGATATCTAAGTAAGAAGTGGTTTTAAAGTTCCTGATTACTTCACAGAAAGTTTGTACTTCATATTCTAATCTACACTCCTGAGGACTGAAAGGCATTCTTTCTAAGATGCCTCAATTAAACTTACTAAATAATAATGTGTCACTTGTATGATGATAACTAATTTTTTAAATCTAGAAATTATTCCTGGCTTAGAGGATGAATCTGTCAAATGACCATGTTTTATGACCCCTAGAACACAGGAGAGATTCTACACTGAAGGGTGAGGGACTAGAAGTAGATTGGCTTTCAAGTAGCAATTTACTTAAATTGTGAGAAAAAGTACTCTCAAATGCTAAGTTTAGGGCTAGGGAACAATACTTCTCTTCAGAATTCTTATGTCTATTTGAATAATTCTTTGAATTAACAGAAGGGAATATAGTCAAAATATTAACACGATTTTTGAGATGGCAATCAATGTATCAAAATGAGTGTTTACTTAGGTCCATATACAGATATAAAGGTATAGTTTGGGCTTAGAAATAAAAAGGAAAAACATTACACATGTAGGAAGTGATAATATTGTTCTTTTTTTTTTGTACTAGGCATTGATCTCAGAAGCACAAACCAATGAGTCACATCCCCAGCCACTTTTATATTTTATTTAGAGACAGTGTTTTGCTGAGTTGCTAAGTACCTCACTAATCTGCTGAGGCTGGCTTTGAATTTGGATCCTTCTGCCTCAGCCTCCTGAGTTGCTGGGATTACAGGTATGCACCACCAAACCTGGCTAATAGTATCTAATTATGGCCCTGACACATAGAATTTGGAATTCTTAGAAAAAAATTCCAAAATTACTTCTATATCAAATTTCTCATTTGAAAACACAGGTTGCTTTTTATTAAAAAAATCCCCAACCTCTTGAAAATTAAATTAATTCAAATCATTTACTGAACATTACTTCTCTAATCTTCAAGCACCATGAAATATAAAAAGAAGAGAGACCTAAATCGATTGTATCCCAGCTCTCCAGAAGATAACTTTCTCATGGGGATCGATTGCCAAGTTTATATTTTTAAAAGCATTTTATTAGCAGATAGCATTATTCTAAGTAATAAATAAATAAATAACCTGACTGACTTGATCTAGCAGAAACAATTTAAAAATACATAGCCAGTGAAACCTCTTCCAGGTGAGAATAAGGCAGCCACTGAAGTTCTGCACAGTTATTAAACAATTAGATGTTCATTTCAATTCAGTTAGCTAGGCAAAATTTTTATTTCAACCCTTTGGGTAAGGGAACAGAACAGAGGTACAGTGATGACAAGTACCCTGTTCAAGGTGTAGCTTAGATTCCCAGATCTCTGACCTTTACCACTAGAGCACACTGCATCTCTTGGTGAGGACCTCTGAGCAGAGCTTAAAATGACCAGAGAGTGTTAGCCACTGAACTCAGGAGAGGACAACATTTCACATAGACATGGCAAGTCTTAGAAGCCTTCTTGCTGAAGGTAACCATGAAGGAAATCCGCTGAAGCTGAGACTGCAGATGGCCTGGGGCCAAATGATGTAAAGTGGCAAGGCAAGAGGTATTAAAAATTATAAATACATGTACATTAACTTATATATAGTATATATCAGTGCATGTGTATTTGTATGTGTATGCATGTGTCTGTACATGTAATAAGCAGACAATATATTTTAAATAATTTATAGGATAACAAATAACTATGCAAAATAAAGATCATTACTTTAATTCATATTTACAAATGACTCTTGTATCATCAATATTTGTGACATAATTATATTAAAGTATTATTTATTGTACAGAAATAAGGTATTCTTCCTCCAATGCAGTGGCAATATTATTTATAATGACACTTGATTCTTGTTGAGAACTCACTTCATGACAAACCTTGTTCTGCTAGGTGTCCTATAAGAAATATTTCATTTAATCCCACAAAAATACCATGAGACAGATGTAATTATTGGCTTCCTTTTACTAAACAATATATTTTTTTGTCTCTAATAAAAGCTTCTGCTGTTGTAGTTCTTTTTGTCCCAGTAGTATTTCTTTCAAGTATAATGGCAATAAATTTTGCTACTCTTATTCTGACTCAGGAGTTCAAGGTTTTTTGTGTTTGTTTTATTTTGTTTTGTTTTTTAATGAGAATGTTACCTGAATTGTATATATTAAAATATGATTGGTAAAAAACATTTGAAAATAGAGATATTAGGTCTTTGATTCATGCAACCCTCCCCATAAAAATACTTAAAAATACTTAAAAATACTTGGTAAATACATGACATTATTGAAACTTTCCTGTCAGTGCTCTTTCAGATGTCTGGAAGTTAAACGATTTGACTATTTGAAAGGCAAAATTCTTAGGTACTAATTTTGTTTTCTAGATTATTGTTATTTTATGTCATATTTAACAAATTATTGCCTAATGATAAATCACAGGCATTTCCTGTTAAGTTATTGTCTAGAGATTTTATAATGCTAGGTGTTACATTTATGTCAGTACTCTAATTTGAGTTAATTTTATATATTTTTTTTGTATGGGTTATGTTGTTATTTTTATATAATTTCAAGTGTGGATCAATATTTATTCACATATTTAATTAATTAATTAATTAATTTATATGTTAGCTTTCTGTACTATAACAAAATTCTGAGATAACTAACTTAAAAAGAGGGAAAAACAGTTTCACAGGGTTTCAGTCTATGAGCATTACGTTGGTGTCACTGCGTTGTGGCACAGTACAAGCTGACAGGAGTGTTATGATAGAAAATGCCCATTAACCTTATGGCTGAGTATAAAAGAAAGAGAGAAAGGAAGAGGAAAGGTACTAATATTCTTTTCAAGGGCATATTACCAATGACATAGCTTCTTAAAGGAAGTTAAGACCCCTTTCTTAAAGTGTCCACCACCTCTCAATAGCACCAATCAAGGAATGAGGCTGTGAACACACAGGCCTTGGGAGACATTTAAGACGCACACTATAGCAACCTACTCTTCGTGTGTGAATGCCAAATAGTGCTAACAATTTTTGGAAAGAATATCCTTTCTCCTTTCAATTCCCATGACATCTTTGTAAAAAATCAATTGACCATATATGCATGAATCTCTGACATCCTATATTTATTGATTGATCTGTTTATATATTTATTTTTGTAATATCTGTGATTAAATCCAGAACACTTTTCCACTAATTACCTCCTAGACTGTTATTATTTTTTGACACAAGGACTCACTAAGTAAACCAAGCAGGTGTTTAACTTGAGATCCTCCTGCCTTAGCCTTCCAGGACACGGAGATTGTGGGCTTGAACCAGTGCAGCTGGATCTAATTTCCTATTTTGATCTAATATTGTCATCTCTATTTACACCAATGTTGTACTGTATTAGTTTCCTCGTTCATCTATACTACATAGACTATATTTTGAAGTCAAAGATAGAAATTGTAATAATTTGCTTTTTGAAAAGTGTTTTGGCTATTTAATTTGTTTACATTTGTTTATAAATTTTAGAATCACCTTATTGATTTCTTTAGAATGCCTACAGAAGTTTTTATTTGGACTGTGATATGGACTATGTTGAGTACATAAAATAATTGGTGAGTTTTTTTCTTTTTTGCAGTACTGGAGGTTGAACCCAAAGCCTCCTGCATTCTAGGGATGCTCTTTACCACTGAACTATATCCATAGTCCTGAATATTGGCATCTAAATAGTCCTGAGACTTCTAATCCATACCTATATTTACCTGTTCATTAGATTCTTTAAATTTCTCTCAGGAATATGTTGCCCTTTTGGTTAATAAGAATTATTCTAAATATTTCATTTTGTGCTATCATAAAGACCATTATAATCATTTCAAAATTTTGTTCCATTGGTACTAATATGCAGAATTACTAATTATATTTGCATGTCATCTTATATTCTACAAAATTTTTAACTCTCTTATCAGTATGTGTATATTATTTTTCTATATTGTATAGTATGTCATATATGATGCCTAAAAATAGAGAAATTTGCTACCTTCTTTTCAACCTGATTCTGTTCTTCTTCCCTACCTCCCTTCCTCCTATCTTCTTCCTTAACGCCTCCCCTCTCCTTCCTCTTTATCTTTCTGCCTCAACATTTCCCTTTCTCTCCTCTTCTGTTTTATTTTACTAGTAGATATTCCAATAATTTGTAAAAAAAAAAAAGTGGGATAATAGATATCTTGCTTTATCCTAAACTTAAAAATGGGTTTATTCTTTCATCAAGTATAATACTAAATTTAGATGATATTCAGTTATTCTTTCTGAAATTAAGGAAGTTTCCTTCTCTTGCCAGTGTAATAAAATATTTAACAGGAATTGATTTTGTCAAGGGATTTATTGCATTTGTTGTTTTTAGTGTTTAGCCTGTTTATATGGCAAATTACTTTGATTGACTTATTAATGTTAAATCAAGCTTGCTTTACTATGACGAAACCCATTTAGTAAAAAGCTATTATAATTTTACATAATAATAATGGATCAATGTTTTCTTAACTCTTCATCCATATTTATGAGTAGGTAAGTGTGTATTTTTTTTCTAGAATATCTTTATGTGGCTTAGTGTCAGTATGATAACCTCACAGAACTAAATGGGGAAAGCTTTTGCCTCTTTAGTTTTCTTGATCTGCTTTTGGAGAATTGGTATTTATAATCTTCCTTAAACATTTGATAAAATTTCCCACTAAAACTAACTGGGACTGGTGTTTTAATACGAGAAAGTTTAGGTTACAAATTCAAGTTTCTTTTTTCTTTTTTTTTTTGGTGGTGCTGGGATTGAACCCAGGGCCTTGTGTATGCAAGGCAAACTGTCTATTAAGCTATATCCCCAGCATCTCCAGCTTCTTAATAGATGTAGCTTTATTTACATGATCAATGTCTTATAAAGTGAGTTTTAGTCCTGGGTCTTTCAAAGAACTTGTTCAATTTTATTTGAAAAATACAATTTAGAGCATTATCTTATTCTCCCCTAAATATCTATAGATATTAATGAGTCCTTTTTTAAATTTTTCATTTTGATGTTTTCTGTTTATTTTTTTGGATTCCCTTCCTGTAGTTTTACAAACAAACAAACAAAGAAATAACCAAACAAACCCTTTAGAGCATTATAGCCATATTGCTGAGAAAGTCATTCATGCATTTCCGTCCCCAGTTACCCGACCCCTTTCCTTTCCTTCCCCTCTCTCCATATCCTCCTACTCTACTGATTTTCCTTTCACTCAGTTATTGCTTCATTTTTCTTTGGTGATTTTTACACACACATAAAAGTGGAATTCACTGTGGTATATTTGTATATGACATGGTATGGTTTTGTCAAATCCATGCCACATTCCCTCCCCTCTCCCACTCCTCCTTCCTCCCTCTGCATCTCCTTCTTTTACTCTACTGATTTTCCTGTGTCTTTATGATATTTGTTCCTGCACCCATTTCTTTGTTTTTTTTTTCTTCTGTTTTAGCATTCACATATGAGAGAAAATGTTTGACCCTTGATCTTTCGGAGTCTGGCTTATCTCAGTACAATTTTCTTCATTTCCATTCATTTACAGGAAAATTCCATAATTCAGTTGTTCTTTTTGGCTGAGAAAAACTCCATTGTGTCTATATACCACATTTTCTTAATTAATTCATCTAAAGATGGGCATCTGGGCTGGTTCCATAATTGGGCCATTGTGAAATGTGCTATTGTAAACATTGGTGTGACTGCAAGACTCTAGTAGGATGATTTTAGCTTTTTTGGATAAACACCAAGGAGTGGGGTAGCTAGGTCATGTGCTCATGCTATTTATAGCCTTTTGAGGAATCTCCACACTGATTCCAGAGTGGTTGCACTCACTTGCAGTCCCACCAACATCGTATGAGTGTACCTTTTCCTCATATCCTCACCAGCATGTAGTCGTATTTGTATTATTGATAACTGCAATTCTGCCTGGAAATCTTAGTGTAGTTTGAATTTACATTTCCTTAGAAATGTTGAACATTTTCTCATTTATTTCTTGGCCATTTTTGTTCCTTCTTTGAGAAATGTCTCTTTAGTTATTTTGCCCATTTACAGATTGGTCGACTTGTTCTTTGCATACTTTGGATGTTAATCACCTCTCAAACAAGTAGCTGGCAAAGAGTTCCTCACGTTCTGGAAGCTCTCTCTTTACACTAGCTTCCTTAGTTGTGCAGACACAGACACTTTTCAATGAGACAGCATCCTACTTACTGATTCATGGCTTTACCTGGAGCCTGAAGTTGGTGTCTGCACAAAAACTTTGAATATTGACCCTATGCTTTCAAAGAACCAAACTTTGCTTCTTGATTCCCTCTATTATTTTTATGTTTTCTATTACATTGGCTTAAAATTTGATCTTTATTATTTCCATTCTTTTTTCTTTGGGTTAATTTTTCTTCTTACATCTGCTTTATAATGTATAAGCCTAAATTATTGATTTGAAATGTTGTTTTTGAATTACAATTTTGTCCTATTCTGATTTAGAGGCATCTAATGAATTTTGATGACTTGTTTTAAATGTTTTTTAAAATAAATTTTTATTTCCTTTCACAATCATTTTTGACTAAGAAGTCTTTTATTTCACCTCCAAATAATTTTGTTATTTTCTACATATCTACTGATGGCATTTAATTACTTTCACTGTGGTTTTGTAATATTCATCTTCCAGACTGTTTTCTCTTTTAATGATGTTTATGGATTGAACACAATGAATATTATGCATTTACTAATTGTCCTATAAATATCAATTCTGTCAAGTTTATTAAGGGTGCCATTCAAGTCTTCTATTGTCTTCCTAATTTTCTTTCTACATGTTCTGTAAATCATGAGAAAAAAGTTTGGGAATTCCTGACAATATGAATAATTTTATTAATTTTTGAAGTTCTATCAATTTTTGATTCCTTTTTATTGAAGTTTTGTTATTGTGCTCCTAATCACTGAGGATTATTATAACGTGTTGATGAATTGAAAATTGAGTAAGATGAAAATAGACTTCTTCTGGTAATTGTTTTTACTCTGAAATATACTTGTTCTGCTATTAACCACTCTAGGTTTGTTTGGATTAATGTTATCAAGGTTTATTAGTTTACAACTTTTCATTGTAAGTGCCTGTATCTTCATATGAAAGGCATTCCATAAACAAAGAAATACATGTAGCAGAAACCATGAAAAATGCCCAAGTTCATTGATGGGTGGATTCCAGCAAAGGCCACACTCTTTCAGGTGAAGACATTGGGGATATAATACCTCACACTAGAGAGCAATTCATCAGTAAGATGACTTGTGTGCTATGGTTCTCAGTTTGATCAAAGTTCACACATACTCTGATCCAATAAATCTACTCCTGTGCATATACCTAGGAGAATTTCTAGAACCTACTTCCTGAAATAGAGTTATAAAGGTACTTAAAATGGCTCAGCACAGTCACTGGAAGACAGATGGAGAAACAAACTAAGATCTCCATTGTTGGGAAAATGAATGGATTGTATTCCAGAGGCACAAAATAATCATATGCATAGAAATCATTAAATGATAGCCACAACTACCCATATCAATGAGCTGTCTTAACTACAAGTGAAGAAAAAAGGTTACAGAAAAATCCATGCAATGATACTATTTTTTTAAAAAAGTTCAACGAGAAAAACTAGGTATAAGTGTTCACATTTGTATGGAGCATTTGTGTACATGATAAAGTACATTACAAAATGAAAATAGGATTTGAAATTTCTTGGAAAAAAAACAGCAAAGGAAATATGTGAGGAAGATGAGGTTACCCTGCCATCAAAGCTCTAAATGTGATTAGGTAGTGGATGACAGGTTGTTTATTATATTTTGAGAGAGCTAAAAAGACCTACATACATAAGCTTCTTGCTGAGTTAATAAAATCTAAATTATTTCTCTTTCAAATCCATTAATAAAATAGTATGTATATAGCTACTGCCTCTTTTTATCTCTTCTATTTCTTGAAACATCTAGACTCAAACTTAACTTTTTTAAACTGCAAAGTGAAACTGAAATAAACTTATTTTCTCACATGGTAAGAGACAGTCCTTTAGGGAACAGAGAAACAGGATTTCTTCAACCATGAAAGCAAAAAAAAAAAAAAAAAGAAAGAAAGAAAAGAAAAAAGAAAGAAATCTTTTATTACTTCTTGTTACACAAGTTAAGTTTGGTGCTTTGAAAAAGTATCCTCCGGGGATCCAGCACTTTGTTAAGGAAACCCAGTTTCCCTTTCAAATGTTTTTAAAGCTATTTTTTTCTAATAAATATGATTCCTCTTATTTGGTGAATGACTAAGTGAAGTTCTAATGAAATAACCCTAAAAAAGTGTCATCTACTTTTCCAAAATAAGGAATTTCTAATAGGTCAATATAAATTAGGATGTGTCTGCTTTTTGGATTTTTTTTTTCAATGACTTTAGACTGAGAAACTTGGTGCCAAATAGGATTCTTTTCATGATGTTTGAGAAATATGTACCAGAAAAGCTAAAAAGTCTGAGCCTAAGTTAAGTACTGGAGTTTAGTTTGAAACCTGGATCTGCCACCTGTGAGACATGTGATCTGAATCAAGCCACACATCCACTTGTGCTTCAAGATCCTCAACTGTCATGTGATGGCAATACTAGTGCCTGTCTCATTGGGCTATTGTAAGGATCAAATGAATCAGTAAATAGAGCTCTCAGAACAATTCCTGGCAACATGGTAAGTCCTATGCAAACATTTGCTATTCTTTCCTTCACATCACATCTTTGTTACATATTAAGAATTTGTATCGAAGAAGTAATAAGTGTTATATATTATGCAAGATGCTAGATATATTGATATGAAATTTACCTTAGTTTCTTTGTACCTGGCTATTAATTCTAGCAAAGAAAACGCTGTGAATAGTTAACATACAGAAGACATTTATTTTTCATGACAGTGCAGAGAATGTGTGAATGAATTGGGAATTGAGATATAAACTTCTTTGTGGAAGTGATACTTCAGATTGTACTCAAGAAATGAAGAACAAGCAAATGGTACTGGGTATTTCCAGTCAGAATGAGCCAAATGGGCACACACTCTGAAGTGAAAGAAGGGAATATTGGAGAAGAAAAGGACAAAAAAGAGCAACAACTAATAAGCAAAGAAAATCAAAGAAACTTCTATGAATATTTTGGACAGAAGATAAATACAATGGCAAGCTACGAATGGGTTTCCAGAAAATAAAAAGAATCTGATCTGCTTTGCATTAAAAAAATATCTGGCAATATTTGGAGTTTAAAGAAAATGTTGTGTGAAGGGACAACAAGAGCAGAAGGGAGGGGTCTAGTTTAAACCATTGTGCAAGGTATGCTGTTGATCTGGGTTAAGATAGTGGTGACAGAGAAGAAAAGAAGCAAAATGTCTTTAGAAATAGGTTAGTGGCAGAGTCCAGGAAACTCAGCATGAGATTGATGGGGAGAGTGGAGAATGCATTGAGTAATTAGATGGATTGCAAGCCCTTTTATTATGATGGAGAATGATTTGGATTTACAAAAAACATGTAGAGATCAGAAATGGATGGCTGCATGTCTGAATGAAATGAAATAAGCAGGTCAATGTATCAATCAAGTGTCAAAAGTGTATGTTTGGGTGTGTGCTGTATGTGCAGGTGTAATGTACTTACATGCATGTAGCAGGCAGACAGAACACTTTGACGTTTCAAAGCATAGGAATGGGTGAGGTCATTCCATGGTAGAATTTAGACAGAAAATTTGCCCATGACTAATTTCCATGAAATTGAGTAAATTAGGATGAAAATTAGGATCATGTGTTCACATTAAAAGGAAAAGGCATTCAGTGTATCTGAAGTTCCAGGAAAGATGTGGACTCCATTGCATTTGGAAATCAGTAGTAGATGTAACATAAGCAAAAGCCAGTTTCCTAGATATTAGGAAATTATGCCCAGTAAAAGTTGAGTGCAGAGGGAGGAGGAGATGTGATAGTGGGGAGGCTTTGTGAGAGGTGATACCTGTGGAATAGAAGAGAAGGAGTGGAGACATCAGGTGAGGAGAGTCTGGGTCAGAGAGAGGCAATGAGCTATGTGTCCAGGCATGTGCAGGATCCAGGGTGTGAGAGGAAGAGACTGGACAGTAATCAGCTGAATAAAGTCTCTGAGATATTGAAAAGCTATGTTCCAAGACGTGTGAGGACAGACTTGAAGAGGAGAACCGGCCCTAAAGATAGGTGGAATCCTACTCTGTGCTTTCTTGTTCATTGAATCTTCTTAGAAGATCTCATATTGTACCATAGTTTCCTCTGATTTTTTCTTTATTATTCCATGAGGCCTTTCATAAGCACGCTTGAACAAATACAGGGTATTGTGTGTAATTCTTTTCACTAATGTGGTATCTTGAAAATGGTAGAAAGTTAATAGAAAATTAATAATACTTTGTTTCTTGCATTCCACAATATATAGTTTTAATGTAAATTATTATGCTTTTAAAAGAAAACATATTAATATATTTCCATGACATTTCATATAATTGTGAAGGTATTTCTTTGAACATGTCAGACATTTACTTTTAAATAGACTTAATATTCATGTAGCTAACACTCATTGATAATGTTGTTGTTGATTACTAATGGATAAACATTATCTACATCAGAGGATGTACACTATTGTCAATAAAAGAAGAAATTGAGGACAAATATTCATTTTTCTATATTGCAGCAGCAAGGTAACAAAGGTAACAATCTTTTTAATGTACCATCAATAACAATCACAATTGTGGGTTGGTTTTTTGTACTTATCTTTTAAAAATTCATTCACTAATTTTGTTGGTGAATATTAAATTTATAGAATACTATATCTATTTGGGCATATTTGTATATACATAAAAACATAATATGATTGAATTCACTCCTCAGTACCTCAACTACCTGTTACCCCTCTTCCCCCAACTACTCCCCTTCCTCTATCCTAACATACAGCATTCTTCTACTGGTTATTTCATCTTATTGCATCATGGAACTCCTTTGGTTCCATAAGGGAAATAGATAAAATATATAATATCCTAAAACATTATTTAATTAACTATATACTAAATATACATGAACTTTTATGAGCTACATCCTTAAAGAATTATAGTTGTGAAATGCATTTTTAAAAGTTCTGTAATATCCAGAAGATACCATGCAAGTTAATAAATACTTGTTGAAATTGGGCTACACAGACTTGTTGACTATCACTTACTCTTATATATGATGAAATTCAGGTGTTGATGTTCATAATGTACATTCAGAGCTAAATCATCAGGAGTAATGCATTCTGAATGAAACTGGGGTTGGATCTTTGTAGATATACGTGACTTTCATCCCCGTGCCCTAGACCTGAGTGAAGGAGCTTCTGCAGAGCTCCACAGGAGTTCCACTCCACAGAGCAGGAGAAGGAGCAATACTGTCAGACTGCAGGGAGGCTGAAGAAACCTCCTGGGAGACCCATCTCACTCATTAAACATGAGCGGGGTTTTATTCCTTTATTCACCTGTTCACTCATTCATCCTCTGATTCCTTGGAGGTGTTAATATATACCAAGTATTTATTTTTAGCTGCTATCAGCTGTGTACATATCCACTTGATCCTTCAAAGAACAAACTGAGATATGAGAAAGACAAACTCCACAATGAAACTCCAAATAACAGGGCTGATTTATGGGACGTAAGGCACAGTGACTTGAGAGGGGAATTGTGTGGAAAACGTTCCCTCAGATGTTCCAAGGGCCATTCCCTTCCAAATGTTGTGGTTCTGTGCATGGGAAAGAAATCGATGTAAATATGGGTCTCTGTTCCTTTGTTCACTGTGACCTACTCTAAGCCCAATTTGTCATCTGCTTGGAAGGGAGGGTTGCAAGGGGTCGGGGGTAGAGAGAACAAACTGAGCAAGGTTGGCTCTTGGCTCAGTTTTCCCTCCCTGCTCTCAGAAGAAAGCTCCTTGCTTGGGCAGGACCGTGCCCAGCTGCTGGGGACCAGCATTCTCATGAGGAGTCTCGCATTTCCAGGACTGTACTCAGCCCGAGGAGTAACAAATTGTCCTTTATTCATCACTCTCTGTATTGTGCTATTATGTAGAACCTGGGAAACAGAGAGGATGCTAATTTGGGGTCCTCAAAATTTACTCCCCAAACCACAGCAGTCTCCTGGTTAACTAAAAATATCTCTATAAGACGTGTATTTTCTGAGGATTAAAAAAAAAAAAAAGCTAGTGAAGGATTCTCTAACTGTTCTTTGGGGAAGGATGGAAGTGGAGAGTATAGACAGGATTAGCTAAATTAGGAATGATCATAATTATTATGGGAAGAAACAAGTGAAGGGAATCTTATTTAGGAGAAGTTACTGACAAGATTTGATATTTTTACCCTAAGAAACATGGCATTTTGATCATACAAACTTCATGGGCATGAAGAGTCTTACACAAAGGTTGAAATGTATTGTAGTGGTAGAGTAGTTGGGTTCCATCCTGAGCCCTGAAGAAATAAAACAAAACAAAGCAAAAAACTGGTTTTAAACTAAACATGAACTACCTGAGATAAAATAACATTCAGAATAATTTTAAGACATACATGGCAGAAAAAATAAACATGAATAGCACGAATGATTGTGTGTGTGTGTATGTGTGTGTGTGTACTTTTTTCCTCTTCTACTTCCCAATAGACTTGTCTTGGTGTATTTATGCTCCTGTAACAAAATACTATAGAAAAGGTGATTTATGAAGAAAAGAAACTTATGTCTTATAACTCTTGAGTGAGCCTGGGAAGTTCAAGATAAAGGACCTGGCAAATTTTATGGTATTCTCTGCTTCTCTAGGTGGAAGAACAAAAAAGGAGGGGCCCTGTGTGAAGCCTATTTTATAAGAACCTCAATTCACTCATGATTTAATCACATTTGAAAAGCCCACCTCATTTTAAAAATTTTATTTTATTTATATTCTTTTTAGATATACCTGATAGTACAGTATATTTTGACATATTTGTACAAACATGCAGTACTTTTTATTCTACTTAGTATTCCAGTCTTGTGTTTGTAGGTGATGTGGAAATTTATTGTGGTGTATTCACATATGTCCACAGGAAAGTTGTGTAAGATTCATTCCACTGCATTTCCCATTCCTATCCCCTTCTCTTTCTTTCATTCCCTTTTTTCTAATCCACTTAACTTCAATTCATCCCCAACTTGTTGTCATTAGCAGCCACGTATCAGAGAGAATATTCAGTCTTCAGTTTTTTGGGGGATTGGCTTATTTCACTGAGCATGATAGTTTCCAGATTCATCCATTGATCAGCAAATGTCATAAATCATTCCACTTTATGGCTGAGTAATATTCCATTTTGTGTATACACCATATTTTATTTATCTGGTCATCTGTTCGAGACAGGTTCCAATATTGTGATTGACTGCTATACATACTGATGTGGCTGCTTCACTGTAGTATACTGATTTTCAATTCTTTGGATATATACCAAGGGGAGGTATAATCAAGACACATGGTGGTTCCATTCCAAGTTTTCTGAGAAATCTATTATACTTTCCAGAGTGGTTGCACCAATTAGCAGTCCCACCAGCAATATATGAGTGAGCATTTTCCCACACATCCTTGCCAAAATTTATTGTTATTTGTATTCTTGATAATTGCCATTCTGACTAGAGCAAGATGAAATCTGAGTGTAGTTTTATTTTACATTTCTCAAATTATCAGAGATGTTGAACATTTTTTCATATGTTTGTTGACCATTCATATTTCTGTGAAGTGCCTGTCCACTTCCTTTGAGCATTTATTGATTGGATTATTTGTCTTTTTGGTCTTGATTTTTTTATAAAGCCTGGAGATGAATGCTTTATCTGAGGTGCAAATGGCAAAGATTTTCTCCCATTCTGTAGGCTCTCTCTTCATGCTCTTTTTTTCCTATGCTACGAAGAAGCTTTTTATATGAATATGACCCCTTTTATTGATTATTGATTTTATTTCTTGTGCTATAGGAGTCTTTTTAAAGATTTCGGGTCCTAAACTGACACGATGAGATGTTGAGGCTACATTTTCTTATAGTAGGTGCAGGGTCTCTCTTCTAGTGCCTAGGTCCTTGATCCACTCTGAGTTCAGTTTTGTGCAGGGTGAAAAAATATGGGTTCAATTTCATTCTGCTACATATGAATTTCCAGTTTTTCCAGCACCATTTGTTGAAGAGGTTATCTTTTCTCCAGTGTATGTTTATGGTGTCTTTGTATTGTATGCGATAACTATTTATGGTTTTTTTTTCTCTGTGTCTTCTGTTCTGTTTCATTGGTCTTCATGTCTGTTTTGGTGCTAATACCATTCTGTTTTAGTTACTATGGCTCTGTGGTGTAATTTAAATCTGGTATTGTGATGTCCTCTACTTCACTTTCCTCACTAAATTGCTTTGGCTATTCTGGGCCTCTCATTTTTTCCAAATGAATTTCATGACTGCTTCTTCTGTATAACACTTTTGGTAGAATGGCCATTTTGACAGTATTAATTCTACTTATCCTAGACCATGGAAGAGTTTTTCATCTTCTAAGGACTTCTATTTCTTTCTGTAGTGTTCTGTAATTTTAAAGGACTGCCTATTAATAAATATTACTGAATTGGGGATTAAGTTTCAAATTTACCTTCAAAGAAAAACAAATATTCAAAACACAGAAAATATATACTGACAAAAACATTATTTACTTGTTTTTTAAAAAATGGTCCTGCACGGGGCTGGGGATGTGGCTCAAGTGGTAGCGCGCTCGCCTGGCATGCGTGCGGCCAGGGTTCGATCCCTCAGCACCACATACAAACAAAGATGTTGTGTCTGCCGAAAAGTAAAAAAGAAATATTAAAATTCTCTCTCTCTCTCTCTCTCTCTCTCTCTCTCTCTCTCTCTCTCTCTGTCTCTCTTTAAAAAAAATGGTCCTGCAAGATAGAGCAATTGGTGATGCTTGATTCTAAATGATGGTCACTCAGATTGGCTTCATTTCTTCTTCATCTCAGTCCTCCTTTCCATGTATTTTTTCCCCTGTTGCCTACAATAAGGACGTTAGCAAAGCACAACCCTCATTTGCTTCTTCATCTTCTTTGCACCTGTCTCTTTGTTCCTTCTACCTTCCTACAATCAAATCCATAGTAAAAACCTTCCCTACATCATTGTCTCATGTTCTGCTTTGGGGAGAGAAGTACCAACAATGTAAGGGTTTTTATTTCTAATGGAGACCAACACTTTTGCCAACTGATAGGTTTATAATGCAGAGAAAGGGAAGTCTGATTGGAAATGATAAGCAAATAAAAGAAATCAAGATGTTGTATGAGGGAAGGTAATACTGAGCAAGCCATACAAATATTCTGAGCTAGTTTTGGATAAGCATTATCTCCATATAAGATGGAGGAATGGGGATGGGGGAATCCAAGATGGTGGGCCAGAGTGAGGCAGCATTCTGTGTTGCTCTGTGATTTGGGACTTAAGGCACACTCATACATTGTTGGTGAGACTGCAAATTGGTTCAGCCAATATGGAAAGCAGTATGGAGATTCCTTGGAAAACTGGGAATGGAACCACCATTTGACCCAGCTATCCCACTCCTTGGTTTATACCCAAAGGACTTTAAAACAGTATATTACAGTGACACAGCCACATCAATGTTTACAGCAGCACAATTCACAATATCTAAACGGTGAAACCAACTTAGATGGGCTTCAGTAGATGAATGGATAAATACAATGTCATATATATACACAATGAAATTTTACTCAGCAATAAAAGAGAACAAAATCATGGCATTTGCAGGAAAATGGATAGAGTTAGAGAAGGTAATGCTAAGTGAAGTTAGCCAATCCCAATAAAACCAAATACCAAATATTTTCTCTGATATAAGGAGGATGATTCATAGAGGAGTTGGGATGGGGAGCATGGGAGGATTATAGGAACTCTACATAGGGCAAAGGGGTGGGAGGATAAGGGGTAGAAAAGATGATAAAATGAGATGGGCATCGTTACCCTAAGAACATGTTTGAAGACAGGAATGGTTTTAATATACTTTGAATACAACCAGAGATATGTAAAATTGTGCTCTATATGTGTAATCTGAATTATAATGCATTCTGCTCTCATATATAACAAATTAGAATAAAAAAATTAAAAGATCAAGGAATGTTATAGTTGCTTTCAATTGTTTTTTTTCCTAATTAAACATTAGTAACCATGATATAGAACATTAAAATTTCTTTTTATATGCCTATTGGGGGGAAAGATGTAAACTTTATAAAGTGAGGTAAGTAGAAATGTTCACAGATCCCTCATGATCTCGAGATAAAGAAGACAAAAATTCATAAAAATGCCTCAGGATGTTAGAAATGAGAGGCTACACAATTTTTCCCCACAAAATTATTTTAAAATCTAATGACATCCGAAGAAACAAGATTTTAATACAGATTGACGGCATTGCACACAAGGCAGAGTAATTCATTAAAGTTTACCCATTAAAGAAACAGAAAAAAATCCCAGAAGCAAATCCCAGGAGCAAGAATACCAAGTCCCAATTACAGTTCTAATTACATTTTGGGAATGGACATATCAGATCATTTTCTAATTGTTGATTTCAACTCCATGTTCAAAACAGCTCTCATATTGGAAACTGAGATGAAAAAAAAATTTCATAAGAATTAGCAGATAGGAAATCCTTTCTTACTATTTTGAAATACTATGGAATCAAAAAAATATATACATGTATATGTGTGTGTGTGTGTGTGTGTGTGTGTGTGTGCGTGTGTGTATAAATTTGTCAGACATATGTAATGCTTACATTTACTTTAAAACAAGTTAGTTTTTTAAATCCCTTTAGTTATCAGTGTGAAATATATCATATGAAAGAACAGCAACTGTAGGCATAGAATAATTTCTTGGGTTTAAAAGATTCATAGTTTATCAAGATTACAAATTTAAGTACACTGTTTTCCTTGAACTTTTAATTTCAAGTTAAAAATCAAGTAAATTTTATAGAAAGTAAAATCAAATCATTTGTGTAAGTGCCTGATTAATGTTTATATACATACATTCCTTATTAACACATTATTTCTATTTTTAGACTTACTTTATTATTTTCTATTTGACTTTTAAGCCATATTTATTAATTTACTAGGCTTGACTTTATTATAAACAGTTAATTGCTTCTTGATTGGACACATTTATGAATTTATCAAAAAACATTCCTAAATGCCTAAATAGCATTGATAAATCTAGTAAATTAAAGCTATAAATATAGTAAATAGTGTTTTCCAAGATGATCTTTATGTATTTACTAAAATATGCACTATAAATTTCATGCTAAAATTACACAATGGAAATCAATTTGTATTTTTAGACTTGAGATCTCTGTGTTAATCTGTGAGTTTTCCTAATAGGCTAAAAGATTTCAAACTTATTATATACCTGAAATACACAGATTATTTCTAAGAAAAAATAAATTAGTGTGTTGTATTTGAAATAATGAATCACCTCTATATTTATCTCCTATTCCACAGAAACTTGGAAATTGCTGATTCCCTGAGAAAATAGACTTTCTTCTTCAAATATTTGGAGAGTCCCAGGTCGATTATTTAGGACCAATCAATGGTTCAGCTCCAGGTGGACGGAGGTCACAACAGAAATGGATTCTGCTTTCATTGAGTTGCATTCATGTGAAGCCACTGAGGCTGATTGTCATTCTGGAGACCTGGAGCGTGGCCACTACATTGAACTTGATTTCTAACATTCTTTTTTCTTCTTAAACTTACACCCATTTGTACCATGTTCATGTGTTTAAATTGGATATAAATCTTTACATTGTCTTGCAGGTAACTTATTGTCATTAGGCATTACATTGGAAACAATATGTTCTCCAATGTTTTAAAAGTTATTTTAAGGACATTCTCTTGAATACTGCACACCTGCTTATCTTTGATCTTACTCTTAACAATTTGAATGTCAGGAAAATTAAACAGGAAATAGGAATAGAAAGAAATAGAATTAGAAAGTAAAATCATATTCCTAATTCTGATAAAACTGAGCAAGCATTTTTTAATCATCTTCGACAAAACATATCCATGCTCGTTGAGAGTAATCAGAACAGTAATTTGTACTACTGTGTAGAAGGAAAATGACAGAGGCATATTTGTTGTCAAAAGAAAATTTGAGGAGGTATCCCATTTTATATACCTCAGTCAACCCTGTCTCTGCAGAATTTCCCAATTGTTTAAACACGTGAATTCCAGGATCACCATTGTGCATTTGAAAGGTGATTCTTGAAGCTATGTGAACATCAGCAGAAGGTGCAATGGCCCAAGTGGCACAGAGGTTCCTTAGGAGGCCCCTGCAGAGCTGCTGCTAGAAAAAAAAAATGCACTGAACTAGAATTTGGAAGAACATAACAGACTTGGCAGGTGTTAGGGGTTGGAGTTGTTAGGAAATGTTGATTTAGTAGAAAGTGTGAAAACGGGTGGTTGACAGTAAAGCTGTGAGACTTTTGTCTTGAGTTAATGAGGATGTTGTCAAAAAGTATCCACTTATTCTGCGTTGTTTTTTTTTTTTTTTTTTTTTGACAAGTACAAAATCTACCACTCCAAAAGCGCTTGGTGAGAGGAATTGGAGGATGGAGGAATGGAAGGAGCAAAGGAAAGACTGAAGGAAGGAGGGCAGACGGGATGTACAGAGACTGAACTGCCCGGTTACATGACCCACTATGAGGCAGGTATGGAAGAAGGATTGACTGTATGAGTTTAGAGTTCAGAACTGATTTCTTAACTGAAAAACATGACTTGTTAATCACTACATATAGGAATAGATGCAATTTCCAGAGATTTATGTCATCAATTATAAGGAGAACACCGAAAGGTGAAGACAAATATTTCAAGTTAAGTGATAAGAAGATGAATCTATTTAAAGAAATGGAGATTCGAGAAAATACCAGTTTTTGTCTTCTGGTTACTGATGGTTTTTGTGGTGTTTTCCTCTGGTGTTTATTCAGCTCACTCCCTGTGACATCCTCCATGCCCTCCAGGGTGAAACCCAGGTCTGTGTAGCTTAACTATACTTCCAGTCTTGTGGACTATGCTGATCTGAATCTGAATGGACCTTACTCTATGAATGTCCCTCACTCTAGAAAATGGCTTCCATGGATTCTCGAAACATGGCTAGGTCCCTGTGGCTGAGGGCCTCTTCTTTGTACGTTGGGGGTTTGCTTCTTACTCAAACTTGCTTCCACTGTGCTTTATCAAATCCCCCATCTTACTCAATTCCTCTTTAGCATTCTAAGAGTTTCCTTCACAGTTGGGATGGAGATTCTGTGTGTCCATCTCTTACTCAATCTAAACGTTAAACTCACTAAATTCTAATTTGACCTTAAATGTTAAATTCAGATGCTATTTGTCTAGAATCTTAGTGGGAGTTCTTGAACAAAGGCAAGAGGAGAGGCCCCTGAGCTCAGCTGGCCAGTCTAGCTCCTTCCTCTCTGCCACAGAGAGGGACAGGTCTGGGGACAGGCCTCAGCAAGGTGCCCCTGCCCATCCTGGCCCTCTGAAGTCCGACAGGGAGGCCCACAGGTGGACCTCTCTGTAACTCCAGCATGTTGGGAAAGGGAGATGGCATCTTTTTCAAGAAACATAAAGCTTCTCATTCTATCCACCCTTTTACCCCACAGTTACCATTTGATTTCATTCATAGGAAACCTCAGTAAACAATCCCCTTGGCTCACAACCCTTATCATATTTTAAATTTGGTTTACACTTTCACAGCAACTGTTACAACCTCAAGTCCCTACAGGTAGGAGCATTTCGGAAGCAAGTTGTTCACAGAAAGACAAACTCTCAACTACAGATTGGATGTTCTTCTCTTTTCTTTATGTTTTACAACTTTATTTAGTGTTCCAAAGAAAAAGAAAAGCTATTATAAATGCTATTATAAATTCTTAAGGATAGCAATAAAGGGACTTAAATTAGTCATTCTCCTATATTTATATTCTTATTTAAAAGTAAGAAACTTGTTAATTCAGAAAAACACAATGGAATGTTTTTATTTAAAAATGTGAATATAAATCAGATAATATTGTGGCCACTGAGAAAGTGATACAAGGACGTACTGGAATATCTGAACTTTCAAGAAAATCTATTTTCCTGCTCCACAGTTTGGTTTGTAATGCTCTATTATGTGAGTTGAGGATTACAGTCTTAGATTTTTTGTCCATAGAGACTGGAATTTGAATTCCAAGATTATTTAATTGGTATTTAATTTTTTCCCAAGGATCCATCTTCATAAATTGAAAAACATAAAATAGTTCCTTCTAGTTATCCACGGCATTGGGGGTTCATTTTGACATAGTTATACAAGTGTGGGATACAATCTGGTCTAATTCAGACCCCAGTACTTCCCCTTTCTCTTCACCCCTCTTTTCCTCTGATCCCTTCCTTCTACTCTAGTGACCTTTCTTAGAATTTTTTTTTTAAATTACTCTCTTGTGGATATACATGGCAGTGAGATTTATCTGAGTATTCATATATGTGCCTGGGAAAGTTAGGTCAGTTTGATTCAACTCTTCTTGAGTTTTCAAGTCCTTTTTCTCCCTCATTCCCCTTCCTCTATTCAACTGATTTTCTAATTTAATGGAATTTTCCTTATATCCTTTGATTTACCCCCCGCCCCGCCATTTTGGACTAGCTTCCACCTATTAGAGAAAAATATTCAATCTTTGACTTTCTGGGTCTGGCATATTTCACTTAGCATGATGATCTCCACTTCCATCCAGTTACTGGAAAATGTCTTAATTTCATTCTTTTTTATGGCTGATTAATACTCCATTATGTATATGTATCCCATTGTCTTTATCCATTCATCTGTTGAAGACCTCCTAGATTGGCTCCGTATCTTTGCTATTGTGAAATTTTCAGCTACAAACATAATGTTTATAGCCTATAGCATGTTTACAGCCTATATACTATGCTGACTTAAAAATCCTTTGGATATACACTAAGAAGTGGGAAAGCTGGGTAATATATTCCTGTTGTTATTTTTTCCCCCTGAGGAATCTCCAATCTGCTTTTCAAATTGGTTGCACTCAGTTTCAGTCCTACAAACCATGTATGAGTGCACCTTTTCCCCATGTCCTCGATAATGCTTGTTGTTATTCATATACTTGGTAAATGTCATTCTCTCAAGAGTAAGATGAGCTCTCAACACAGTTTTGATCTGCTTTTCTCTGATTGCTAAAGATGTTGAAACTTTTTTTCATATATTTGTATTTCTTTCCAGAAGTGTCTGTTTAGATCTTTTGCCCATTTGTGAATTGTGCTATGTGGTGTTTTTGTTTTTGTTGTTTGTTTTGTTTTATTTATTTATTTTTTGAGCTCTTTCTACAATCTGGATATTAATGCCTTGAGGAAAAGGTGACCATGATCTTTTCCCATTCTGTACAATTTCTTTCCATGCTTTTAATTGTTTCCTTTCCTGTGCAAACACTTTTTAAGTTGATGCCATCCCACTTATTAATTTCTGGTTTTATTTCTTGCACTTTAAGAGTCTTGTTAAGGAATTCCACTCCTGTGCCAACAAGTTGGAGTTTTCAGCCTCCATTTTCTTTTAGAAGTTGAAGGATTTCTGATCTAATTCCTAGGTCTTTAATTCACATTGAGTTGATTTTTGTGGAGAGTGAGAGCTAGGGGTCAAGTTTCATTGTTCTTGATGTGGATATCCTGTTTTCCCAGCATCATTTGTTAAAAAAAAGTAGTTACCATTTCATATATATATATATATATATATATATATATATATATATATATATATATATATATATATATATATAAATATTTTTTTTAAATGGGCTATTGAACCCAGGGCCTTCAACCATTGGGCCACATCTCCATCCCTATTTGATAGTTTATTTACAGACAAGGTCTCCTTTAGTTACTTAGTACCTTGCCATTGCTGAGCTTGGCTTTGAATTCTTGATCCTCCTGCCTCAATCTCTGGAGCTGCTGGGATTAAAGACATGCACCACTGTGCCCACCAACGTATGTTTTTGATACCTTTTGTATCTATGTGGATCGGTCTCTGTGTCTTCCTTTATGAACCACGGGTGTATGTGTGTGTGTTTATGTCAGGACTGTGCAGTTTTGGTAACTATATCTCTGTAGTTTCACTCGAGGTCCAGTATTCTGATGTCTCCAGCGTCACTCTTCTTGCCCAGGATTGCTTTGGCTATTATGATCCCTTATTCTGAAAATGAATTTTAGATCTGCTTCTTCTATTTCTGTGAACAACAACATTGGAATTTGGAGGGGGATTGTTTCAAATCTGTACTACATTCCTGATAGTATGGTCATTGTGACAATGTTAATTCTGCCTATCAAGAACATGGGATGTCCTTCCATCTTCTAAGTTCTTTCTCAACTTTCTCCTCCAAGATTATGGCAACTGACAAAAAGAAAATGACACGTGAGTCAGTTTTTTGAATAAAAAAATAGTCTGTGAATTAATGACGGTGCCTGTTTGGAGTTAAACTCACTCCAGCGCTCTGCAGTTTTGTTGGCACACAACATTGCTATTAATTCTAAAAATTAAGGGCCTCAGACAAATGCAGCACTGCCAACCACCCAGGAAAAGTAGTCATTGATTATGGATTGGGTGTCTCCAATATATCCTACATTCAACCTCAAAGATGTTAGTTTGAATTTGATTTAAATGAAATACAAGATTGTCTCTAGTACAAAAACAATAATAATAACATTTGTCATTGGTATCATCAGCAGCATCGTTCGCATTTTTGGACTTGGCTCTTACCATGGATATTTTGCTTATGCCTTCTTTTTTTTTTCCAATTTTTTGTACGTAATTTAATTTGGGTTGGTTATATCTAGCATGAATCAAGAAAAATATAATAAAAATCAGCTGATAAGCATATTGGGGGCTGTCTCTATAGGAAGGAAAATGTTCATGCAGGGCAGGAAAAGTACATAAGAAGAAAATCAGGAATATTCCGGAAGGCCTTCCACTATCTCAAGCCAGCAGGTTTCCGAATGCTTCCCCACAGTATCTGTGTCTTCCTATTTTGCAAACTACCCTATTTTTATTTTATTTTTTTGTGGAAATATCCCTTTCCATGAGTTAGGCAATTTAAAATTTCTGGTTCATGGCAACTATAAGAATTCTGGCATATTCAACAGGTGGTTAATAATTTATTAGGATATTTTATAAAACCCTTGTGAATGAATTAGATATAGGTGCCTTATTCAGAAACAGATAAAAATATAGGGATTAGAAAGATTGGGAAATGCATTTTTCTCAGAATGCTTATGATAGAATTTAACGAAAATTTTTAGTAATTAAAAAAAAGCCAAGATGTCAAAATATGATTCCAGAGTGTGAAGAGTGTGAAAGTACACAACTGTGTCCACAACTGTGATGTTAGTACATGAGACAAATTTTGGAATAATCATATTTTAGGTCTGCATAGGTTAATACAATCTTATTTACTTTACAAATAATGACGTTATTCAACAAAATGATATGATTTTTACTATTATCTTAGAAAAATCAATATGTAGTATCAAAAACTGAGTTTCAATAAGTTTCAATAAGAAAAGTTTCTTTTTTGAAAGAAAAAGCAATCAATATTTTTTGACATTGATTATAATTTGAATATGTGGCATAAGCATACATTCTCAAGGGGTTTTTTTTTGAAGATGTTTCCATATAGATGTTAAATTATTTAAATTAGAGGATTGTCTGAACCTTAAGTCTTTGTCAAGCTAGTACACATACAGTTATTAATTAACATACTATTGAGTAAGTACTTCATGTGCTATAATAATCTGCAAATTCTACAGTGTCACTTTTAGAACAGAAATGAAAAATATATGCAGAAGTTAATTTCAAAGTCCTGTCTTTTTGTTGGTCACTACCTACAAGAAAGTTTTCTGAAATATTAATGGATGTTTTTTCTCAAACATATTTTGACATGATCTTGAGAGATGGTAATACCATTATTTTCCTTTAGACAGTAGACAGTATATCAATTATTCATATAACTATTATCTTGCAGATGAATGTGAAGGGCACATTCACACTTTTAATAATGCCCACTACAAATATATTTCTTGTAATTGAAGATCTATATAAAAATATTTAACAAATAGCTGTCATTTTGCTATAATGTTTGAGTATATAATATACATTTAAACTTCTATTTTCTAATCTATATTTGAAAGCCTTTGTTTAATTATGATTTAAAAGAAATTGCTGAAATTTCTTAGAAGTTTATACATACACTAGTGTCTAAGTCAATATATAAATCTTCAATATGAAATATTTTTATTTCAAACTAATATTCATTATTGTGATTCTGTTAGCAAATCTTAAGGACAATGAAGTATTCAATATATATTTAGTGATACGGTAGATAATCATCTCTATCAAGGCTACTGCTTTTCCATACTGTTAAAATTTTCAGCCTGCTTTCAATTATTGAAATGTGGATATTTGGAATTCTGTAGGAAAGATAAGGAAGGCAGTTGTATCTGCCCGGATTTGAAGAGTCTTCTAATAATAAAGGTTCAGTAAGTCATGAATGTTTTTACTTAATTAAATTTCATGGTCATAAATGGCATTGCTGACTAGTAAATTCTTAATCTTAATTTTAATTTTCAATTTTATGAGTGTATGCACATGTATTGTTTAAACAAATAGGCATTCTAAAATTTCAATATCCTTTGGTTTCCAAATATTATATAATTCCTTAATAAAAAGTATTTAATAGCTTTAAGTGTTTTCAAATGTTTCATAGAGATGAGTCTCATGGTCATTGTCCTTAAGTAGTTTCATGTTATTTCACTTCTAACTTTATTTGGCCTAACACATAGTTATTGCTTGTATCAATCTAAGAAGGAGATTAGGAAACTGAAAAATATTAAATGAACTAAACTGAGAACTAGGGTTTATAATGGCATGAAAGTTAATAAAACAAAAATTATAAATTTAAAAACCTCACATCAACCTTCAAAAGTAAACATTTCAAATAGTTTTATGCTTAATAATCTGTGGAATGTGATTTACTGTGTTTCAGTTTTTCCTATATTCATTAAAAAATCCAAATGATCCTCAACTCCAAGTTTTTACATTACATTGGCATGATTTGAATTGCAAATATTTTGCCCCATAATAAAATGAATTATGTATTAAGCAAAGATTTCCATTTTAATTATGAACAATTTTTCATTCTTTCAGAATTTTATGAGATTCTTGCCATTTGTAAAAACTTTACATTTGAGTGGTTTCATCAAGATGAATATTGTGATCATTTTCTTTCTTTTCAAAAAATATATGACACAATTGTGAAAGATCAAGCCCATCACACATGTTCAGTCTTACTGTTTGAGAATTTTTTTTTTACTATGTCACTTTCTTTAGAGTCAAAGCAAATCATAAATACAAGAGAAGGTAAAAGTTCTCTTAGACGTGTTTTCTGGAACACCCGAATGAAGACATGGTGACTGAATGAATATTTTATTTCATTTCTCATTGAGGCACACATGGACACATTGGCTTATTCCAATTAGATATTTGTTTTACAATGGATATCCATGATGTGCATATTCCCTAAGGATAGGAGAAGAAGAAAAGGTAATGTTCTTTGCTGTCATTGTATGATTGGCACTTTTCCTTATGATAAGTGATATATTTCTCAGAAAGATAAATTTTCTTTCCTTTTCTTCCATGCTTATTTTTTGCTTGTCTTCCTGAATGCAATTTTAATGTTGTTCTTCACCTGCTAGAAGAAATTCAACACATTGTATTTATACTCCCTATATGCTTAAGAAACTGACTTAGAAAAGTTTAATTTAGCTTACAGTTTTGGAGGTTCAAAGTCATGGCAACCTACAGTGGCTCAGTTCTGGTGAAGGGAGAAAATACTGTTACATAAATGCTAGAGCATCTGTAGGAGCAAAAACAATCACATATTGAACAGGAGCAGAAAGAGCTGGAGAGAGTGACCAGGTCACATGATTCCCTGCAAGGGCACACACAGTGACGTAAGAGCTATCATATTCTCAGGTGAAATTCAAAATATTTTTGCTTGTTTTAAATTTTATATAAAGGGAATTGAAGACATTATTTATTGCTTATCATTCCAACTTCCTATGTTTAGTAAACATATATATGCTGTTGTGTAAATATATCTTGTTCATTTTATTGATATCTACTATCATTATCAACATTCTGTATCATATTCATTCCAGTGTGGATTAACATTGGTTGTTAGCAGCTTTAGAATGAGATGAACTGTCTTGCTATAAATAGAGCTGCACACTCTTTATGTGTGGTTGACATGAAGACATCCCAAGGAAGAGCTGTGTGTAGGGCTTCCGGGAGTCCAGTCACTGGAGATACTCCAGATGTCAGCTCTTTCAAGACCAATCTTTGATGCAGAAAACCACCTTTCCCAATGATATAAAAAGTTGGTCAATTTGTTCTCACGTGGGAGAAAAAAGATGGAAAATTTTACTCCAGAGTTCCCTTCTGGTGGATAGACTTTTTCTTGGTTCAGTAATCTGTCGAAACTTGCTCCATTTCCTTTCCCTTTGCTGATGCTGATTCCTTAAAAAAGACACCTGGCACTCATGGCTCTCATGGCTTGCTTCCTGGAGTGGTCCCAGAAATAAGGGACAAAATGGGGCTTAAGAATTGTGTCACTCACTGTCCAGCAGGCAATAAAGAACTTGTCACTGCTGATAGGACACTTGGAAGATTGATACAAGGATTCATTCAGTCTTTTAAATTTTTTGGTGGGGTGAAGTTGGTGGGTTTTCAGTGGAAGAGGATGCACTAGTTAATAACATCACAGGCAATGGAAGCATATCAAAGCAAAAATACCGATAAGGATAATAGTAATGGATGGCCCTTGCTAAGCCTCATTAATGCTATTCATAACATCCCAATTTAAAGTCACTGTTTCCCAGTTCCTTAAAATAAATGAGCTCTTATAATTGGACTCAAAACTGAACATTACTGAATTCACAGGAGAAACCTGAAACTCTGCAACAAGGATATGACATAATGACTTTTGGCCTAGAACAAGATGTCAACTGAGTAAGACCTCCTAGCAATCATCTCCACACAGAGACATCTACGAATGGCTATTTGTGCACCAAACTACCTTCACAAGACCAAAGGAAACCAAATAAGATTTGAATAATAATTTGAAAAGATGCATTAAAGAAGACAGGAAGAAGAGAGTTGCCCATCTTACCCCTTCTCCAGCTCTAAGCAATACAGCATGAATATAGTAGCCTCCTGCTTGGGAAAGGGAAAGGAAATAAAGTCCAGGTCCTAAATTGGAAACTCAATTCTAGGTTCCCTATGAAAAAAAACATAGTGCCAGACAGAGCCCTAATGATCCTGTCTTCAGGCCAGTATCTGAGGATTGAGTCACTGGATCAAGGGACTGCTTCCACCAACCCTCCCCCAATCTGGAGCACATGGTATAGAGGAAGTCTCCACTCTCTAGGAGACTGGACAGGAAAGTAAGCAAGTGCTTCAACTTGGAATGTAGTGTTTAACCTGCTGCACTAAAACCCAACAGCAAACAGAAACTAATGGCACCACTTACAAGGCCAGTACTCACATATAGAATATTTCTGTTTGCCTAAGTACCAGGTAGTGACCTGCACACCTGTAGGACAGACTTGCTTGACCTGCATTATAACCAGCCATTCTGTGAGCTTGGTGCACATACCCAAGTTTGTGCTGGTCTCCACAGCTAAAAGACTCTGGTAGAAGTCAGGTTAGACTCAGCCTTAGTGGCCAAGTGTGCTTCCCACAACCCTCCTTCCACCTCAGGCAGCCAATTTTGGAATACAGCTCTATCCATGGGTGGTAGGGCAGGAAAGTAAGCCTAAGACTTTGTCTTAGAACTCAGTGATGGAGAAATGAAGCACAATCCTGAGCAGAAACAAATGGCCCATGTCCACAGACTAGTGTCCATGGAAAAAGTCTAGGGATCCACACTGGTGCCAAACAGAGACTAACAGCCCAAATTGGTTAGACTTCTACTGCAGCAAGCATCCCTTCTGGCTGTTGAAGTGATTCAAGTCATGAGTCCATTACAGACATAGGCAGTCTTTGCCAGTATTGGCCTTGGTCCAGCTTGTGTCTTATACTGCTCTCGCACACTCTGTGTTCTAGGTGTGACCCAGCATTGAATTAAAGTATTTGTGGCCATAGGACTTCCTATCTCAACTATCTCTCAACTGAAGGAAGTATGAAGAGAGTTATTTTCTGTTTGGGTTGGGGGAAGACAGGTGCCAAGCTGTTCCATAGCATCCTGGGACCAGAAACTCCATAGTGAGATTCAGGGCCAGTCAGAACCTGGAAATATCTAATCATAGGTCAATGATTGTGCTTGATCTATATGGGTCCCCCAGCCGTATATGGGAGTTTAAAGGGATGGCCTACCCTTTTAGGCACTCTTCCAGTACATGCTGAACAATATAAGCTTTGTGGATTTGGATAAACCTGGTCTTTGGGCACATTCTAGTGCTGAAACAGTGGCAATACAACTGAAGACATGGTGCAATTCTGGACTTATGTTGCCATCTAGTGCTGAAATAATAGAAGTAATTACAGGCTCAGAAAGACTATGCAGTATTCTTAGACTTTCTGATAGTCTCAGAAAAAGCCAGATTATGATAACTAGAATAAATAGCTAATCTTTCCATGTGCAGACAAAATGTTATGCCAATCCACATTAAGAACTTTTAAGGAATCATGATCTCACTAAGTGGGTAAAACAAGGTGCCAGAAGCAATCTATGCAGCAAACAATATGTAAAATCATACAGGGAATTCAAAATAGCTATTTTTAAGAAATAACGTGAGCTTCAATAAAACATTGTGAAATGATTCACTAATATATCAAAGAAATTTAACATATTGCAAAAGAAAGTGTTAATCCCAAAAACCCTTGAATTGAAAAGTATACTAAGCAAAGCAAAAAATATAATAGAAGGCATCAAGAGCAGAACTGATCAAAAAGAAGAAGGAATTGATGAGCTCAAAGATAAAGTATTTGAAAACACACAAGTGGGAGAATATACAACAACAAAAAATTAAGAGGAATGAAGAAAGCTTACAAAAACTTTGGAACATTAGAGAAGAAAATATTTTGGTTACTATGGTTCAAGTGGACTTGAGAATTCCAAAGGGGTAGAAAAATGATTCAAAAAATCCATAACAAGAAATATATACAAGGATACTGAAGTCTAGGTAGAGGAAGTTGGAAAGTCACCAGTCAAATTAAACTTGAACAAGTCTACCACAGGACATACTATGATCAAGCTCCAAAGAGGATTACCAATACACAGAGGATTCTCAAACAGCAATAGGAAAGGACTAAAAATGCATAGGGTACTCCAATTTGCCAGAGAGCAGACTTCACAGGAACCATGCAAGTTAGGTGAGAAGCATAAGCTTTTCATATTACTGAGAGGAAATCATTTTAAAAACTGCCAACCAAAATATTGTAAAAAGCTTTAGGAATGAAGGAGAGATGAAGATAATTCTCAGACAAACAAGCAGAGATAATTTATCAATGTCAGAAGTAAATTACAGGAAATGCTAAAGGAAGGTCTTCAAACTGGAAAAAAGACATACACACTAGTAAGATGAAAACATTTAAATATTTAAAACTCATTGGTAAGTGGAGGAGACAAATTCCAATACTGTAAACATGGAGGGAACATACTTATATTTTTAATCTAAAGAATAAACTCATGACAATTAAAACAATAATAGTTGTAGTAATACCTTAAGAAACAAAAAAAATGTAGAAAGCTATAAAACGGAACATTAAAAATTCAAAATGAGAGGAGAACTGCAGGGTACAAGTAGTTTGTTATTAGTGTATTTTCTGTCTTTATTTCCTCACCCTAAATTTCATGTTATGTTTCTATTTTTTCAAAACAGATTATAATAAAAACTGTTTCGTAAGGCATACAGTAATTGCAAAGCAGGAATCTATAATAGTTAAACCAAACCAAAATAATAACCAATGAATCAAAATATATTACCAGTGTAAATCAGTTAACAAAGGAAGACTAAAAAGGAGACTAAAAAGAAAAGAACTACAAAAAAAATTAGGAAACAAATTGCAATGTGGCTATCATAAGGTTTTACTTGTTAATACTTATGTTTAAAGTAGATTAATAAAACTTTATATGTAAAAGAAATAGCACTTTATATGTAAAAGAAATAGAACAACCAAAGATTTAAAAATAACATGAAAATGAAGTCCACAATACTTAGTATACATTGATTAAAGAAACTCACTTCATCTCTAAGGTCACATATTGATGGAAAGTGAAAGGATGGACTGAGTTACTCCATGCAAATAGAAACCGAAAGAAAGCAGGAGTAGCCATACCAGTATCAGTTAAAATATCAGTAATAAACTATGGGTCCATCCTGACACTGGCAGACACTTGCAGGAGCTCAGGTTCTGGCACAGGACCACCTCCACTGATCTGAGCAGGAACTCAGGCCCTAAGTAGACCCAGGTCCACCACCTGCCACATCTGGGAGGCCAGGCCTAACCACATCCATCTTGGGACACTGCCGCCATCCCCATATCCTTCCCCAGGCAATAGCCTCTACCTTGTGACAACATACAGGGCCTAGAAGAAGCTGCATCTCACAGCAGACATCCCAAAGCCAGTGTAAGGCCCACCCTTTCATCCCATCTCTGAAAGACATTACATCCATCTTGGAGCACCTCCACTGCTACCTCTAGTTACCTCCGCTATTGCTGCCACCACATTTAGTTGCAATAACATCCATCTTGGGACAATGGCAGGGTGTGGAACTCCAACATCAAGGTGAGGTACAAATAATCTGAACACATACTATAAGATTATACGGTAGTAACTGTAATATCCCAAATCCACATTGAAAGAAAGGAAGACACATAGACATCATGAAAAAACAAGGGAGGAAAGTGCCCCAAACAAACCAGGACACTACAATAACAGAACCCATGGATGGTAAAGTTGATAATTGAAATGATCTGTGAATTAAAGCATGACCTAAATGAGCAAATACAGGCAAAAATGGATCACAAAAAATAGATAAAAGAACAAATAGAGGCATCCGTACAACAAAGAGACATGGGAGCAAATACAGGTAGCAAAAGATTACTTCAAGAAAGAGATAGAGACTCTGAAAAAAAATCAGAAATCCTTGAAATATAGGAAACAATAAACCAAATAAAAAACTTAATAGAAATGACCACCAATGGGTTAGATCACTTGGATGACAGAACATCAGATAATGAAGACAAAGTATATAATCTGGAAAATAGAGTTGACCACATAGTGAAGATGGTAAGAAACCAAAAACAAAATTTCCAAGAATTATGGGACGACATCAAAAAGACCAAATCTAACAGTATTGGGATCCAGGAAGGCAAAAAGTTTCAGACCAAAGGAATGCACAATCTCTTCAATGAGATAATATCAGAAAAATTTCCAAACACGAAGAATGAATTGGAAAATCACATACAAAAGGCTTTCAGTTGACTAAATCTATGAAATCACCACAGATCTACACCAAGTCACATTATAAACCTCACAGACAGAATAAGGATAGACTCTTAAAGTCTGCAAGAGAAAGGAATCAGATCACATGTGGGGGAGAAAGATTCCTGTTTCATCAGATTTTTCAACCCAGACCTTCAAAACTAGGAGATCATGGAACAACATATACCAAGCTCTGAAAGAAAATGGATGCCAACCAAGAATCTTACATTCAGCAAAATCAAGTTTTAGATTTTACAATGGAATAAGAAACTTCCATAATAAACAAACATTAAAAGAATTTACAACTAAAAATCCTGAACTACAGAATATTCTCAGCAAAATATTCCATGAAGGGGAAATGAAAAACAATAATAAAAATCACCAGAGGAAGGTATTATACTAAAGGAAAAAACTAATCAAAGGAGAAACACAATCAAGTTAAATAACAAAAATTAACAAAAAAATGGCTGGGAATAGGAATCATGTCTCCATAATAATCCTGAATGTTAACGACCTAAACTCACCAATCAAAAATTATAGACTAGTAGGTAGCAGATTGGATCAAAAAATAAAAATAAAGCAATATGCTGCCTAATGGAACTCATCCTATAGGAAAAGACATACACTGACTGTGAAAGGTTGGAAAAAATCATACCACTCACATGAGTGGGGTCTATATGGAAGGGGTTTTCATCCTCATATCAAATAAAGTAGACTTCAAGCTAAAGTTAATCAAAAGGAATAAACAAGGACACTACATACTGCTCAAAGGAAAGATACACAAACAAGACAAAATTATAAATATATATCCCCCAAACAATGGAGCATCTACATTCATCAAACAAACTCTTCTCAAGTTCAAGAGTCAAATAGATACAACACAATAATTCTCTGTTATTTTAACACACCTCTTTCACCATTGGATAGATCTTCCAAACAATTCCTGAAAAAAGAAACTATAGACCCAATAATAAAATCAATAACATAGATTTAACATATATGGGATATTTCATTCTTCAATGAGTGAATACACATTCTTCTCAGCAGCATATGGATCCTTCTCTAAAATAGAGCATATATTATGTCACAAAGCAACTCTTAACAAACACAAAAAAGTAGAGTTACTACCTTGCATTCTATCAGATCATAATGGAATGCAATTAGAATCAATGATAAAATAAAAAATAAAAGCTACTCCAACACCTGGAGACTAAATAATATGCTACTGAATGAACAATTGATTGAAGAATGCATCAAGGAGGAGATTAAAAATTCTTAGCAGTAAATGAGAACATTAATAAAACATATCAAAATCTCTAGGACACTATGAAAGTAGTACTAAGAGGAAAGTTCATTGCATGGAGTTTATTCCTTAAAAGAAGAAATAGTCAACAAATAAATGACCTAACATTACACTGCAAATCCCTAAACAAAGAAAAACAAACCAACACCAAAATTAGTAGAATACAGAAAATAAGTAAAATCAGAGCTCAAATCCATGAAATTTGAGCAAAAGAAACAATTAAAAAAATTGACAAAACAAAAAGTCGGTTCTTTAAAAAAATGAATAACATTGACAAACCCTTAGCCATGCTAACAAAGAGAAGGAGAGAGAAAATTCAAAGTAATTACTAACATACAGGATGAAAAAGGATCTATCACAAGAGACACTAGAGAAATACAAAAAGTAATAGAAATTATTATGAAAACTGGAACTCTAATAGAATAGAAAATATTGAAGGCAATAGCAAATTTCTATAGTCATATGAATTTCTAAAATTGAATCAGAATGATATACACAATTTAAACAAATCAATTTCAAGTGATGAAATAGAAGATGCCATCAGTTCCTACCATCCAAAGAAATCCCAGGACTGGATGGATACACAGCTGAGTTCTACAAGACCTTTAATGAAGAACTAACACCAGTACTCTTCAAATTATTTCAAGAAATAGAAAAAGGGGGAGTACATCCTAACTCATTCTATGAGGCCAGATTCACCCTGATTCCTAAGTCAGGCAAAGACATATCAAAGAAACATAACTTCAGACCAATATCTCTAGTGAACCTTGATGCAAAAAATTTCAATAAAATTCTGGCAAATTGAATACAAAAACATATCCAAAAGTGAGTGCACCATAACCAAGTGGAGTTCATCCCTGAGAAGCAAGGTTGGTTCAACATATGGAAGTCAATAAATGTAATTTATCACTCAATAAACTTAAAGATAAGAATCATACTATCATCTCAATAGATGCAAAAAAAGCATTCCACAAGATACAGCACTTCTTCATGTTTAAAACACTAGAAACACTAGGGATAAAAGGAACATATCTCAACATTGTAAAAGCTATCTATGCTAAGCCCAAGGCCAACATCATTCTAAATGGAGAAAGAATAAAAGCATTTCCTCTACAACTGGAACAACACAGGGATGCCATCTTTTATCACTTCTATGAAACATAGATTTTGAAACCCTTGCCAGAGCAATTAGACAGACAAAATAAATTTAACAGGTACAGATAGGAAACAAAGAACTCAAATTATCACTATTTGCTGATGATAGGATTCTATACCTAGAAGACCCAAAAACTTCCACCAGAAAACTTTAAGAACTAATAAATGAATTCAGCAAAGTAGCAGTATATAAAATCCACACCCATAAATCAAAGGCATTTCAGAATATCAGTGACAAATCCTATGAAAGGGGAATAAGGAAAACTATCCCATTTACAATAGTCTCAAAATAAATAAATAAATATCTCTAGTGAACATTGATGCAAAAATTTTCAATAAAATTAAATACTAGGGAATCAACATAATGAAGAGGTGAAAGACCTCTACAATAAAAAACTACGGAATGCTAAAGAAAGAAATTCAAGAATACATTAGAAGATGGAAAGATCTACTTTGTTCTTGGATAAGCAGTATTAATATGTCAAAATGACCATATTACCAAAAACACTGCACAGATTCAATGCAATTCCAATGAAAATTCCAATGGCATTCCACATAGTAACAGAACAAGAAGTCATGAAATTCATCTGGAAAAATAAGAGACCCAGAATAGCTAAAGCAATCCTTTTCAAGAAGAGTGAAGTAGGTGGCATCACTATACCATAACTTAAACTATACTATAGAGCAATAGTAACAAAAACAGCATGATATTGGCACAAAAATAGACGTGTAGACCTATGGTACAGAATAGAGGACACAGAGATAAACCTAAATAACTATAATTATCTTATATTAGACAAAGGTGCCAAAAACATACACTGGAGAAGAGATAGCCTCTTCAACAAATGATGCTGGAAAAACTGGAAATCCATATGCAACAAAATGAAATTTAACCCTTATCTCTCACCATGCTCAAAACTCAACTCCAAGTGGATCAATTAAACCAGAGACACTGTGCATATTAGAAGAAAGAAAAAGTAGGCCCTATTCACCATTGTGTCACTTTAGGCCCTGACTTACTTTATAAGATTCCTATAGCACAAGAATTAAAATCAAAAATCAATCAATGAGATTGATTCAAACTAAAGAGCTTATTATCAGCAAAAGAAACTATCAGTGAGGTGAATAGACAGCCTACATTTTTGGAGGAAATTTTTACCCCACACACTTCAGATAGAGCACTAATCTCTAGAATATATAAAGAACTCAAAAATCTTAACACCCCCCCCCAAAATCAAAACAAACCAACAAAACAAAACAAAAAAGTCAAATAACCCAATCAATAAATGGGTCAAGGAACTGAACAGACATCTCTCAGAAGATTATATACAATAAATCAACAAATATATGAAGAAATGTTCAACATCTCTAGCAATTAGAGAAATGCAAATCAAAACTATACTAAGATTTTATCTCACTTCAGTCAGAATGGCAGCTATTAAGAATACAAACAACAGTAATTTTTGGTGAGGATTTGGGAATAAAGCCACACTCATACATTGCTAGTGGGACTACATTATCAAAAGTAGTATGGAGATTCCTTGGAAAACTGGAAATGGAACCACCATTTGACCCAGCTGTCCCACTCCTCCTTCCATATACAAAGGACTTAAAAACAGCATACCACAGGGACACAGTCACATCAATGTTTGTAGCAGCAAAATTCGCAATATCTAAATACTGGAACAAACTTACATGCCCTTCAGTAGATGAATGGATAAAGAAAACATGGTATATAAACAAAATCAATAGCATTCAGCATGAAAAGATAATAAAATCATGGCATTTGCAGGTAAATGGATGGAGATGGAGAAGATAATGCTAAGTGAAATTATTTAAACCCCCCCCCCAAAAAAAAATGCTTAATGCTTTCTCTGATACAGGGATGCTGATTCATAATGAGGTTGGGGGGATGGGAGAATTAGATGAACTCTAGATAGAACAAATTGAGGAAGGGCAACAAATAGGGGTTAAAAAAGATGGTGGGATGAGATGGACACCATTACTCTAAGTACATGTATGAAGACACAAATGACGTGACTCTACTTTGTGTACAATCAGAGATATGAAAAATTTTTCTCTATATGTATAATATGAATTGTAATGCATTTTGCTATTATATATAACAAATTGGAATAAAAATAATGAAAGCAGTAAACAGAGAATATCTTAAAATAATTATAAAGAAATTATTTCAGGAAAAGGGTATAACAATTATAAACTATTTTGCACCTACTATTGTAGCACCAAAATATATTTTAAAAAATATTAGTAGAACTGAAGAGAGAGATGCACTCCAGCACAACCATAATGGGGGGTTTTAACACTTACTTTCAAAATTTGACATGGTTCTCCAGGATAGATCATATAGAGGCTCTATAACAAATCTCACAAGTTTTTGAAAACTGGAATCATGCTGAGTCTATTTTTTCACCACAATTCAATAAAAAAAGAAACCAAGAGATGGGCATGGTGACACACATCTGTAATCCCAGTTGCTCAGGAGCCTGAAACGGAAAGCTGAGGCAGACATAGTAGGAGGGTCACAAGTTCAAAGCCAACCCTAGCAACACAGCAAGGCCCTAAACAACTTATCAAGAACCTGTCTCAAAAAAAAATCATAACAAGAAAATTTTGAAACTAAAATTATGTGCAAATTAAGCAAGTTTTTTTGAGCAACAAGTGGATCAAAAGGAAAATATTAAAAAGAAAGTAGAAATGTTTATTTATACAAAATAAAATGGAATGTAACATGGTAAAATCTATGCAATATAGTAAAAGAAGTGCCAATAAGGAAGAATGTAGCTATCAATTGCTATATGAGAAAAGGCATAAAAATCTCAAATAACCTACCACTATATATTAGAGAGCTACAAAAGCAAGATTAATCCAAGCCCAAACTGGTAAAAGAAAAAAAATAAGATCAGAGCAAAAGTAAATTAAATACAATCTAAAACTGACAAAAGATTACTGAAGCAAAGAACTGGTTCTTTGAAAAGGTAAAAAGAAATTGACACTCTTCACCTTACTGAGACTTAAATATAATGCATCAGGGATGAAAAAGTACATATTACAACTGAAAAATGACAGAAATACAAAGGACCATTACAGATTATTATGAACAACTGTACAGCAACAAAGTTAAAAGCCTACACAAAATAGACAAATCTTTAAATAAATTTATTTCAGAGATTGAATCATTTAAGAAATACAAAACCTGATCAGAAGACATGTAATGAAATTGAATCCATAATAAATATTCTCTCATCAAAGAAAGGTCCAAGATGAGATGGCTTTACTGCTGAATTCTACCAAACTCTCAAAGAACTAATACCAATTATTTAAAAAAAAATTCCATGAAGTTGTATAGTAGAGAATTCATCAAAACATATTCTATAAGGGCATCCTACACTAAATGAGAAAACATAAAAATAAAGTGCAACTGTAGATGAATATTCCTGGTGAATCATGATTTAAAAATAATCAACAGAATACTAACAATGTGAACCTGACAAATGCATTCAAAGTATTATTCACCAGGGTCAAATTGAATTTATCCCACGAATGCAAGGATGGTTCAATATATACAAATTAATAAAGGTAATACAACACATCAACAGAATGATGAAAAAACATGATTATTTCAAAAAATGCAGAATGGGTATTTGATAAAATTCAACATTAATTCATGCAAAGCCCTGAAAAAATTAGGTATGTAAAGAAATTACCTTGATATAATAAAGGCTGTTTATAACAAGCCCACTTCCATTATATTGAATGGGAAAATCAGAAAGGGTTCTCTGTGAGACCTAAGGCAACATAAGGATGCTTCCTTTAACAATTTTGTTCAGCATCTTACTGGAAGACTTTGCCAGTGAAAGTAGGCAAGAGGAAGTAATGTAGAACATCTAAATTAGAAGATAGGGAGTCAGATTGTCACTGTATACAGATGATATGAATTTACATATATAAAAGCACAAAGATCCCAACCAAAAAAAAAAAAACCTACTATAAGTAATAAATGAATCTTGCAAATTTTCAGGATAATAAGTCAACATAAAAATCTGTAGTGTTGCTATATAACAAGAGTGAACTGTCTGAAATGGAAATCAGGAAAGGATTTTCATATACAATACATGCAAACCAATACCTAGTGAGAAATTTAACCAAAGAGGTGAAAGATGTCTATAATGAAAATTATAAAACATTTAGGAAAAAAAAATTAAGAATAAATTGAAAGTCATCCTGTGTTCATATGTTGGAAAAAATTATTATTTTTATTATATTCATACTACTGTTAGTGATCTTCAGATTCAGTGTAATTTCTTCATAGATTAGAAAAAAAAAACTATTGTAAAATTCACATGGGACCACACATGCATACAAACACACTCTCTCTCTTGCACACTCACACACCTACACACACCCACAGAAGACTTCAAAATGTAGTACAAAGCTAAAGTAATCAAAACAGTATGGTATTAAAATGAATACAAACATATAGATCAATGGGACAAAATACCTAGAATTAAACCTACACATGCATATGGAAATAAGCTTTGACAATGTCAAGAAGAATGTGGAATGGAAAAAGACACTCTCTTCAATAGGTACTGCTAAACATATTGAATATCCACAATAAAATTTGAAATTGCATCCCTATCTCTCCACAGTTATAAAAATCAACTCAAAATTGATCAAAAATTTAAGGTAACACCTGAAACTAGAAAGTACTTTGATAATCCATAAGGTCTCAAAAGCACAAGTAAAAACAGACAAATGACATTATATCAAAATAGGAAGCTTATGCAAAGCAAAGTAATAATCAAGAAAGTGCAGAGTCAACCTACAAATTGGGAGAATGTATATGTAAATTAAATATCTGAGAAGGCATACTAATGAACATATAAGGAACAAAAGCAATAAATCCCATCCAACAAAGAAACAAATCCAAACAATTCAATTATAAAATGGGCAATAGTCTTAAATAGACACTTTACACAGATATTGCCAACAGATCCTGAAGAAATGCTCTAGGTATCTAGTTATGAAGGAAATGCAGATTGAAACCATTATGAAATATTACCTCATACCAATAAGAATACCTATAATTTAAAAGGAAAAAGATAACAAGTCCTGATGAGGACATGGAGAAAAATTAATCCTTACAGTGTTTAGGAGTGTAAATTATCACAGTTATTATGGAAAACAGTACATGTGTTTCTCAAAAATTAAAAATAAATCCACATATTATCCAACAATCCCTGTGCTGGACATACATCTAAAGAGTCAAAGTCAGGGTTAAAGATTATCTCTAATTCCATGTTTATAGCTATACTCTTTGCAAAAACAAGAAATGGGAACTATCTGCATCCATCTTATGATGAATGGATAAAGAAATTGTGGGCAGATACAGAATGGAATGCTATTTAGTCATAAAGAAGAATGAAGCCCAGTCATTTGTGACAGCATGGACAAAACTGTCATTATGTTAACTGAAATGAACTAGAAAACTGAACATTAAATATTGCATTATTCTGCTCATATATGGGACTTTTAACAGTCAGTCTCATACAAGTTGAGAGAAGAATAATTATTACCTGAATGTGGGGGGATTATATGGGAGGAAGGAATGGGGATGATTGATTAAAGGGTATTAAGTTGTAGTCAGATGTGGGAATAAGTTATGAAGTTCTATTGCATACCCAGTTAATTATAGGTCATGCCAATGTTCCATATATATTTTTTTTAAAGCTAGAAGAAGTTATTTTGAATACTTTCATGACAAATGATAAATGTTTCAGGAGTTAGGTATGTTTCATGTCAGTTGTTCATTACACCATGTATACATGTCTCAAAATATCTCTTTGTATGCTGTGTGTAGTGGTGCACACCTGTATTCCTAGCATTACAGGAGGCTGAGGCAGGAGGATGACAAGTTCGAAATCAGCCTCAGCAACTTAGTGATTCACTGAGTTACTTAGGGAGACCCTGTCTCTAAATAAATATAAAAAGGCTGGGATGTAGCTCAGTGGTTGAACACCCCTGCATTCAATCCCCAGTATGAACAAAACAAAACAACAACAACTCCTTGTACTCCATATATATGCAAATTTTGTGGCACTTGAATCTATATAATGATTCTTTAAGTGCTCATCCAATGTGACCAGTGGCCATTAACTCTGGCAATTGTACCTAGAGTTCATTGCTCTATTCATATCCTGATTGGATACAGTTAATAAAGCTCTCCAAAGGCAAAGATGGCCCATCTGAGAGTACTAATCTGACATTTTGGAGGGTCATACTCCAGGATGAATTGTATCTAAGAAACAGATTGGGGGTGAAAATGAGAACTTGTTAAATTAAAGAGTTTATACAATGCTGTAGAATCAATATGAAGAATACCTGGTCAAAGAAACTAGAGATGGAAGCATCCTGCCCAGTAACCTACTGGGGAATTTATGGTTCCATTCCTTCAACCCTGGGGCATGCAAGAAAATATTTTTATCCTGAGATATGGTATACTTATAATGAAGACATAAAATATTGCATTGAATTATAAATTATAGTTGCTTCCTATGCACTTTGGAATCTGATTTGGCCAAGAATCAGCAAACCAGAAATTGTGCCTTCATTTTCAGTGGACTTCTGTTATACAAAAGGAACAAGGAGAAATCTTTTAACCCATGTGATCGCTTTGAGTCAGTTGTTACTCCTAGTTAAGTTATTGTTACAGAGGCAGAAACTGGTCTGAGAAAGGTATGGAGATCAGGAATTCAATGCCCAATGAAGCAAAGTTCAGGTCATACTTCCAGGTAAACCAAGTTACTCTGGCAAAGTAGAGGTACTTGCTGATTGAAAGGGATTTAGAATGGTTAATAAAAGTCAGAGAAAAATGAGTGTCAAAGTGGTCCTGAGACCAAAAGCATGAGCTATTCTACCTTCTGTATAATATATACACAGTATATACATACAGGTCTAAGATATTTTTATACACACACACACACACACACACACACATTCTCACTTCAGTACCTGTATCTTATTAGTATGACATTGTCTAAAATGTTGGTTTTAGAAATGGAGGTCTTCCAGGTTTGTCCTACCTCTTCAAGTTTAGCTTGGCTATTTTGGGCCATTTATATTCTCAAATCAATTTTAGAGATAGTTTGTCAATTTATGCACATTAAAAGAAACAAATTCTAAGGGCACATTGTGGGAGTGCTGTTAGAATCCTGTGAATTTATAAGAACATATATATTTTAGAGGAAATGTTATCTTCTAATCCAGACTTATATAGAAACCTCATAAACCTATCCAGGAATTACTTAATTTCTCTCACTAAGATGCTATGTTTATTCTACACATTTTTGTTAGATATATTCCTAGGTAATTAATATTTTTGATGTGACTATATAAATATCATTAATGGTTTTATTTTTTGTTTCTTTCTGAGATCTAGAAATGCAACTGGCTAATTAGGTTTTGATTTTATGTTTTAATATTATTAAGTTTATTCATTAATTCTAATATTTGCATAAGTGTTTTGAATCATTTATATAGGATGTTTGTGAATAGGCCAACTTCATGCATTTCTTTCACATTTTGTGCATTAGGATCCTCTGTTGGCTGTTTTTGTTATTGTTGAATCACTTTGTTTGGATCACTGGGACAAATTTGAATAGAAGTGATGGATTAGAATTCTGAACTTGATGGTTCAGAAAGTAAGACAATGCTGAGATTTGAAAGAAATTTTAGTAGACATTTCACCAGAGAATAAATACTCACTTCGCAGAAGAACCCCGACTCCACTTTGATAATATGTTCAAGTGTACATGCAATTAGTCATGTTCTAAAATTAGTAACAGTTAGCTTTTTTTTTTTTTTTTGATTTTGTATTTAACAGGATGTGGGTATCCATGCAGGTTGTCTCCATCTCAGTAGACACATGCAAGATGCTTTTCAGAGTTTTTCTGCACAAATGCTATAAGAGCAGATTTTCCTTTTATTTGTAATTCGTTAAACTTCATATATATATATATATATATATATATATATATATATATATATATATTATATCTATCAAACATTTTATTACATCTATCAGGACAGTCATATATACATACATATATTTAATTTCCCTTAATGGGTGCAAATAGAAAGATTAATATTTTTAATGCTAAATTGCTTCTGCATGCTAAAAAAACCCCAGATATCTGAATTTTAAGGTCAATCTTACTTATTTCTAGAGTTTTATTTGCAATTGTTTTAATGTCTTTGCATTATTTACACATACTGTTTTGTCCTGGCCATATTTTGAGACTATGATTTTACTGGCTTAACCTAAATAGTGTTTCCATGTTTCTCCTTCACTGCTTCAGAATAATGTCTAAAGCTATATAATGTGTAAAGTTAGTATCATTTCAGCTTGAACTATTAAGAAAACTTCACTGACAAGTTAATCCAGCTGAGGAATTTCTTTCAGGTGATTTTTAACAATGGGTTCAATTCCCTTAATTTCCATAAGGTCCAAGTGGGTTAAATTGCCACGCCATCAAAAGAATATAGACAGGGCACAATATGGGCTTAGACAGCAACATCAGCTGAGGAGTTCCCTAAACTGGCTATAGTGAACGTCCTCACATGTTTCAGTTCTCCTGTATATCAGGTGTGGAAAGTTGCAACTGAGAGTATTTACAGGCCTGTTGTGGGTTGAATGATGTTCCCCCAATCGATCAGCCTACTTGAAACCTATGATATCATCTTATTTGTAATAAAAGGTTTTGCAGATATGATTAGGGATCTCAAGATGAGACATCTGAGATTGAGCCAGGTCATGCCCTGCATCTAATTATGAGTTTCTAGGAAGATAAAGAAGACACAGAGGCAGGAGGAGAACAAAATCGAGGGGAAGACAGAGGTAAAGATCTGAGAGATGTTTTTGCCATCAGGAAATGCTAAGGGTTCTTGGAGGCAAAGAGCACCTAGGAGAAGGGCAGGGAGCTCACCAGGAAAAGGAGCTCTGGATTCCAGACTTCTGGGCTCCTGAACTGTGAGAGAGAAATTTCTATCACTCGAAGCCTCCAAGTTTCTGCTAGTTTGTTACAGCAGCCCAGGAAACCAAAATGTGGGCCTTCGCCTATGGATGACCTAAGATACAGCAGTGTCAAAGTCTTGGTTTATTAAAAAGTGTGATTCAACTTCACCCTTAATTTCTTTCAACACCTTCCTGAAGGCATGGGGTTGTTATTTCTTTCCAAAGAGAAGCATCTGCTTTGGAAGAGTCTTTGGTTTCTTACAAGGGAAAATAATTCATTGAACATGTAAGCCTCTGGCACTTATTTTATCAATAGAAGAAATAGAAAGCGATTTTTGCCATGACTAACACCTAGCTGATGAAAGGAAAAACATCACTTCAATTCTTATATGCTGTCTTCCAACAACTGGAATGCCCTTGATAACTGACCAAGGACACAAGCTCCCTTTCTCATTGTTAATTCTATTGACTAGTAAATGAATCCAGAACCAATTTCTATGCCCATTTTTTTTTTCAGAATTCTGAACTTGATGGTTCAGAAAGTAATGCAATACTGAGATTTGGAAGAAATTTTAGTAGACATTTTACCAGAGTTTAAGTACCCACTTTGCAGAAGAACCCTGACTCTACTTTGATAATGTGTTTAAGTGTACATGCAATTAGTCATGTTCTAAAATTGGTAGCAGTCAGCTTTGTGTGATTCTGTATTTAACAGGTAACCTATTTCTGAATATGTTGTCTTTAATGTCCTAGATCAGATAGAATTACAGACTTTTGTAATGAATACATTATGATGGTGATGGCCTGTGTGCATTATAAACAAGGATTACATGGACCCACGTAATACTTAAATCTAATGAAGTGTGTGGTGTTTGGAATATTTTTGTAAACTCAACTCTGTGTGTGTGTGTGTGTGTGTGTGTGTGTGTGCTGCTGCTTCACAGGGTCTAGGGGGTGGGAAGTCCACTGTCAAGTGCTGACCCCTGTGGGCTGCATCTCCACCTCACTGCTTTGCATGGCCGGTGGTGAAAAAACCAGGGACTGCACGAGAAGGCTGAAATCCCACTTTTATAGCAGCACAATCCCACTTAGGAAGGTAGAGCCCTTGTGGTGGCCTAACCGCTTCTTTAATAAAGTTCCCACCTCTAAACATTATTAAATGACAATTAAATTTCAACATGAGTTTTGGAGGATAAACATTAAAACTCTAGCAACATGTCCTTACAAATAGTAAATACATGTGTTTCCATTAATAGCATTTAGTGCTTAGAAGGACTTTACATAGTATAACTGCTTCTTCTAAATTTTACAATGTAATGAAGGGAACAGAGCAGGAAGTCTGCTGTCCATGAAGTTTGAAAGGTTTAGGCAAATTCTTGTCAATGAATAAAATAACAGTGACATGTAAAGTAATAATTAAAATCTCAAAGATCACACAATGACAATCATTATCACAAACATGTAATAGACGCTGCCTCTTCCACTTCCTTAACTGTCCCGCTAGAGATTAGATGTAATTCTGCTTTACCTTTTGCGTTGCTCTGACCAAAACACTGAACAAGAACAACTTAGAGGAGGAAATGTATTTGAGCTCAGAGTTCCAGAGGCCTCATTTCACACATGGTTGACGCCATTGCTCTGGGCCCAAAGTGGGGCAGCATATCATGGGGGAAGAGTCCACTGGAGGAAAGCAGCTCAGCCCATGGTAGGGTCAGGAGGCAAAGAGAGATGGGGTAATGGGCCAAAGGGAAGATGCACCTTTCCAAGTAATAACTCCCAGTGACCCATCTCCTCCAGCAATGACCCACCTACCTGCCTACATTACTACCCAGTCAGTCCACCTGCATAGAATGATTGTATTACAGCTTTTGTAACCTAATCGTGTTACCTCTCAATATTCCAGCATTAGCCAGAACTTTTGGGGAATATCTCATTCAATAGCATAATGAATTTATATTATGACTTAAGTATAAAAACAGACTGGAAATAAAAACTAAAATGTCTTTGTTGAAGTTATTTGTATTTTTCAAATCTAAGGTAGATTGACTTCTAAAAATTATCCAAGTTTCTGAGTGATATGCATTGCCTAGAAAAGGTGATTCACTCATGAACTTAGTACAGCTATTGTAAATGACGTTCCCTCCCAGCAAAGGAAGAATTATCATGCTCTATGAAAATTGCATGATCCTTCTACTTTCCTTTGCTTAGCTAATCAAGATAACCTTGATAGCAAGCAAGATGGTATGCTGTGCTTGCATGATTGATAAGTCATTGAATATTGCTGGAGTAAAGTCCCTGGGACCTCTTTTAGTGACAAGTTCCATGTGAAAAGACATCTATTTTCACAGGACACTATTTTATTTCTAAGTTAAAGAGAAATAATTTAAGAGATTGAAATTATTTTTCTCTTTCCTATCACCATGGGCAATGGAATGAACCACAATTCATGTTTCCGTTGTTTACAATCTTCCTATGAATCCCTTTGTGAAAAAGAACTGCAATTTGCCCAATTTGAAATGTTAAATGTGAATATTTTTATTGCCCTTCCATGTCTATTCCAAAATTAGTGGCAAGTTCAAACCATTTTCAATTAAAAATGTATGTTTCCACATTACTTTCTGTAGAAAACTACCTAACTCAAACATAAAATATTTGAACCACATGAATTCTAGCTCATCATGAATTGCTATTTTATAAAGTGGAAAGATTTATATAAACAGTAATTATTTACAATAAGTACAAATTTCAGATGATTTTGTTAACTCTCTTTATTTGAAAATTTTACCCACTTGTGAATTTGGGGAGGCAAAACAGTCTTTATAAGACACAAACTGGAATCTAAATATAAATATGTGCTAGGTACAATTGGAATTCTCATAACCCCAAATCACTTGTTGCAAATCACAATGGGTGTTCACCTAGAGTGTTTCTTGCTTACTTTTTCCTTTGGTTGACTTCCCCCATGCCTGCTTATGTGATGCAAGAAATTCAGGTCTGAGTTTCTGGAAATGGCTCCTTGTTCTTCCTACCACCAGTACAAAGAATAATCATTAAACACCCCTTATCACTTGGACTACCTAGAGAAATTAGAAGGTTTCATTGTTTATGTGCAGAAGAGGAATGTATGCAGCAGAGAACATTTTTGTCTTCTATTGGATTTTGCATTCACATGGGATGTTCCTGTGAGAAGCAATGAGTAAACAATATCACTAACAGTCCCTTTGTGGGCTGAGGATTTGTCTCAGTGGTACACCATTTACCTAGTATGATGAGGCTCTGGGTTTGATCCCCAGCACTGCAGGAAAAAAAGGTTATTTTGTTTACTAAACTAAGGCAGTGGAGAGTATTTTTATGCAAAGTTTACCTAACTTTACATAGTAAGTCTATTGTGTACAATGTGCAATTCCCAATTCATAAGAACAAAAAAAAGTTACCTGTAATTTATTATGTAATTTATGGATCTCTTCTTAAGATGATGTGGAAGAAGAATACAAAGTGAAGCATTTAATTTTGTTTCCATTAAAATCAATTAGTATTAACAATTGTCTTAGGCTGATCATGGGAGGAGTAATCTGTTACCACCAATTCCAGTTTATTTGTGATTCTCATTTAAGAATCTTAACTAATGCTTCAAGAATTAACTTAAATCCTACCTTATTTACAGTGGCTCCAGTGTAAAGAACACCTTATTATATTTTCTTTGCACCCAACATAATAGATTGCTAAATTCCATACAGAACAAACAAACAAACAAAATGTTACCAAAACAATGAGTATGATGACACTACAGGTCATTCTATTCAGTGAATTCATCCAGGCACAGAAGATACAGAATTACAGCTGAATAGGAGAGATCCATTCTGTTCTATTGCACATGTGATCCTAGTTGACAATATTATATTAAGTATTTCAAAACAAGGAACATACAAGACTTTGTGATCACCACAAAAAATGGCAAAATGTTCGCTGTGATAGGATGCCAAATATCCTGATTTATTCTCTACAGAAAGGAATTAAAACATCACTGAAATATGGGTCAGTTGAAATAAAGATTTTAGACAGCAAGAAAGAGCAGTGAACATACTCATTGGTAAACATTCAAAATTATAGGATTTTTAAAACATACACAAGAAGAAGCATAGGGTAATGGAAGATTCCTGTATCTCAAGCCAGCAGGTATCTGAATGCTTCTTCACAGTATCTGTGTCTTCTTACTTTGCAAACTACCCTATTATATTTTGTGGAAATCTCCCTTTCTGCGAGTTAAGTAATTTTAAAAACTTGCACGTTATTCTTTTGTGATTTTTTTTTTTTTTTTGGTAAAATAAACAAGATAATATGCTGTTCTTCTCAGGGTCTGATGTATAGAGGCAAAGAATCATATACTAAAAAGGGGGTACACCATATGAATTTACATACAGGACTTATCTACAGGGTTGCATTTACATTGAAAAATGCTTCTATCTCTTTAAATTTGGAAAATCAAACAAATGTAAATATAGTTTCATGAAGCATTTCAAAAGAAAAATCTTTTTTTTTTTTCTTTGAGCAGGGTTTGAATCCAGAGGTGCTCAAACCCTGAGCTCCATCTTCAGCCTTTTTTTCTTTTTTACTTTTTATTTTGAGATAGGGTCTCACTAGATTGCTGAGGCTGGCTTTGAATTTGCAATCTTCCTGTTTCAGCCTCCTGAGCCACTGAGATTACAGGCATGCGCCACTGCACCTGGCTTAAAAACAACATTCTTTAGAAAATTTTGCATATTAAACAAACAAAATAAAAACAGAAACAACAACAACAACAAAAACATTTATTGTTGAGTTAATGTAACTGTGCTACTAGTGGAGCAATATTTTCTATACCTAAATAAAGAAAATATTTTCCATAAAACTTTAAGCCAGCTTAACTTCAGATACATGCCACCCCTAACATCTGTAAAATTAAGGGCAGAAGAATAAGTAGAGATACCCATGGCAATTTAAAGTTGCAAACCAAGCTAAGAAACAATGAAAGAAAATGTGCCAGTCTTCCTAATGACAAATGACCCTTTGTAGTATCAAAATTGAAAACTTTGTAATTTGTATGTGTGACAGTTAGTTAGTATATTTCTAAGTGATTGAATTTAGATATTATTGCCCATGGCAGGTTTTCTGTGGATGGGCCAACATTTTGGTTATAATTCATAAATCATATGATACTTACTATAACAATTTTGGCCTTCCTTTTAGCATAAAGCCCTCGTTAGATTATTAAATAAATCAAGGTTATTTTTGTGTAAGTTTAGTTCTATCTATAGTGATAATGTATCTAATTAAATTATAAATATATTCAGCAAGTACACAATTGATTTTTCTCTAAAATAGAAATTGAAAAACATACATAATATTTCAATACTTAAAATGTAAATAAATTCAGCTTTTTTTAAAAAAGCAAGTATCATTGAACACCTTTATGAAAATCAAAATGTCCAGTTTTACCACTGAATGTCTCTAATTTTCCGCATAGATATTATTGGCATCAGGTTTCATGCATTTTATTTATGCACAAATTTAAGAGTCATAAGTTGTTATATATTACAATATATATATAACTCTTATACTTGACACTCTGGTTATGAATCATACAAAACCATAAATTATACTAATAAAGATAAGCCAGAGACATAGCTTTAGAATTATTGGGAGATGCTACTTTTTATGTTATTTGAGTGGAAAGAAGTGATAATTATTACATATTCTTTACCTTAAATCCTACAAACACTTTGAGTCAGTATCCAGTTCAAGGATCTGAAAGTTTGCAAAACTTAAACCTTCTTAGCAATTGGATGAGAATGCAATTTGTTTTTTTTTTTTTTTTTTTTTGGTGGATACAGGATAATATAGGTAGAGAAAAATAGTTCTGTGAGCTCTAACAGGGTTAAACATGAGATGTGTGTTTACCTTAGATGACAAATGAGAGATCGCCTTTACAAATGTAAAATTTGGAGTCTGTGATACATAAAAACTTCTAAATCATGAAGTTCAAGGCAAAATGCCCTTCTGGTCTAGGTGAACAGAAATGCTTATTACATATATATTATTGAGCAACAATGAAGAAATTCACACTAGATTTTTTTTTTCAGAATTATTAATTATAATAAATGGTTAAGATTTACAAAGTGATCAAAATATAAAAAAACACTAGAAACTTTCTAAGTATTCTCAAAACTCTCTTTCATGGATTTAAAACTCATTTGAGAGAAAATGGCAATTACAACTCAATTTCGTGGACGTAAGCAACATTTAATGAATAACAACAGTAGCTTCAGCAACCCTGACTTAATTTTTGTCAGGGTTTTTCTCCCAAATCCATTGTTCTCCTTCACAGCTCACTATTGACCATTCTCTCTACTCATTTCTGTGGCTTAATGGAATTGGCTTCCTCTTTGCTTTTCTTGCCTCAGGATGCCTGCTTTGTGGTCTGCATCCCTAGTCTACTTACTGTCTGACTCTCAGTCTGTATTGTGATGCAATGCTATAGCACTTCCAATAACTTGGGGACAGTGGTCATCTCAAATCTTAAGAGCAAGTCTCACTTGCAGTTTTTTCTATAGTTTAGATACTTTTCTGTTGCCTGCAGCTTTTCCCAGAGTTAGAGTCCTCCTTAGAGAAATGATGGTAACTTACATGCAAGGGAATTTTCTGCTCAGAAGCTCTAATAAGTAGAGGAGACTCATCTCCACACTAGTCACAAAATACACCAGAGTATTCCAACATTAATGAAATGTACTGTTCTTGGAATGTTTCCAACAAAATGTTTGTAAATGTTTTTTTTTTTTCCTCCCTTCCTTCCTTCTCTCCTTCTTTTCTTCCCTCCTTCTTTTTTATTTGGACTGGGCTTGAACCCAGGGACTCCTTACCTTTGAGATGATCCTCAGTCATTTTGAAGTTCTATCTTGAGACAATGTCTTCCTAAGTTGCTGAGGTTGGCCTTGAACAAGGTCCTCCAACCTCAGCCTCCTGATTCACTGGCATGACAGAAGTATGCCTCTGTGTCGGGCATGAATGTATTTCCAATTACTGAGACATCATCTCTCCCCAAAAGTGCTTTTCTGTCTTTGAGTGTAACCCTTTGTACCACATTTTGTATGTATATATCTTTATTTGAGGGAAATAATACTGTTTTATTTGACTTATAATGACACATGTTGCATGAAAAAAATTTACATGTATTACTGGCCAGTTAGCTTTTGCAAGATAACATGCATGTGGTACCTTGGAACTGAATCGTGTAAGTTTTTAGAAGTCTCTGTGATTTTGTCTTGCTAAGTCTGAGTGGACTCCACTGTAATTTGCTTAAAAAAACGAGGTTATGATACCCACTGAATTGAGGCACTTGCTCTTAAGTTATAATTTTGTCTATGTCATTCTCCATTTTGTTTGATCTTGTTCTTTGGAGTCTGTGAGAACACCCAGAACTCTTATTTTTTATTCTAGTGTGAAATCCCTTGGTACTCTCAGTCAGTTCTAATGAAAATCAAGTGTTGCTCACTCTCGCAAAAGATGAAGTCATCTCTGAGATGCTAGACCTGGTCTCTTAGAGTCTGAGGCTCAGTTAAAAGAGGTAATATCCCTTTGAACTCCTTATTTATACTATTTGACTATCCAAGAGCATTCTGCTGACCAAGCCTTCTCATTAGCTGCTAGATCATATTTTTATGTGCACCATTACATGGAGAATTTAAAGATGTGTAGAAGATTCTCTCTTCCTCTTGTTCACTCTTCCAGTCTCTTCTATGTCTGAAAAAATAATAGGGAGATAATTTTCAAGTGTGTAAATAAAAAATGCATGGTTTAACAAGTATGTTCTATGAATATCATAATTTAGCAATGTAGAGTGACAGAGTATGAGTAAGTATATACAAAGGTTGAAGAAGCAAAGATTTCTAACAAGTTACAATGTAAAATTTTTTTATACAGGATGCAAGTGAAGACAAGTCCTATAGCTCCTTAGGTAAATTTAACTAGATATGATGACTACCTAGCAGAATACCTGGTTATTCTGTTTCATGAGGCCAAATTAATGAGACTTCCGATCACATTGGTCCAACATTATTTATGAGTATTTCACTCTTTTTTCTGTTGATAACCAATTATTTTGTAATTTGATTTGAAATTAAATGGTAAATAGAAAGAATATTTTAAAATTCCAATGTAATTTTAAAATTTCAAAATCACTTATAATTTTTTAAACCATTCTTTTTTCAAATTAAGTAGCATCCTTATGAATAAGTTGCTGGTTATATTTTAAGAATATTGGAGGTAATGACATTAACAATAATATATATATTGTCTTATAATTCTATAATCAAGGTCTGTCAAAAATTTGATATATTAAAATCAATAGGGAATATTATAGTTTATAAAATATTGAATATTTTAATAAATTAATATAAGCTTATGATTTCATTTAATTGGGAGCAAAGATCATAGCTCATCTGCTCTTCCAAGTTGAACACAATAACATAACTTGTAAATAAAAAATAAACAAAAAACAATAAAATTTTAAAAGAACTAATGTATTAACTTTATTATAATAAGTTTTTAAAAAATTCGGATTACATAGAACACCCTAAGTGCTGGCTCAATAAGATACTTAAATATACCCTGTCACAGTGATACATGACTCTAATCTCAGCTATTTGGGAATCTGAGACAGGAAAATCACAAGTTCTAGGCCAGCTTGGGCAACTTAGTGAGAGCCTATCTCAAAAAAAAAAAAAAAAAAAAAAGAGCTGGAGACATAGTTCAATGATAGAGCATCCCTGGATTCAATCCCCAGTACTACAAAGGAAAAAAAAAAGACATTTAAACATAGACAAAAATAAAAATGCACTTATTCAATGTCAGTTATAAAGACCTGTTTTAATGAAATTTATTCTAGTGAATTATCTTATACAGGGTATATAAATATTGTGTGATTGTTTAATGTTATTTTATTTAATGTCAATGTAAAATCCAAATTAAAAACACCATTAAAGCTAAAAGCTCTATTTTAAAAACATTCTCAGTATGAGAGATAACAATAACAGATACTCTATGAAGCAATTACTCAATAGAGGCTTAATTACTTTTTTAAATTAAGTTATGAATATCATCATTATTTTGTAATAATTTTCTGTTAGACAAAAGTGAACTCTAAAATAATGATTAAGGATGGTAGCTTTTGGAGCTATGGGTTTGAAGTCAGAGGGAAGCGTGATTGATAGTAACACCATCAGTTACAAATTAGATACAGGGATGGAAAGGATGAATATTTGTTTTTAGATATTCATGGCATCAACAAGAACCAAAAAAAAAAAAAAAAGACAGATGAGAGACAGCAAGTGGGGAAGATAATGTCATGAAGGTTATTCCAGAGAACAACTGGGTAGGACATGGAGACTGGAAATGGATGGAGGAAGACACCTACGTGTGTAACCCTGGTTCTGGCTGGGGTAGCTGGATGACTGACAGTGCCCCCTACTCCAGAAGACCAGTGCAGCTCATACCCTGGATACTTCCACCAAGCCCTTGCATGAACTCTGGGATGGGGGGAGTATTTAAAATGATTTAACATTGAAAAAGATCTTGAAGAAAGAGGAGGAGAGTTTTTACTGCAATATGTTTTCACTGGGAATATGATTCTATATTGACAGGAATATTTCTTTCAGGACTTTAAAAACATAACTCCTACTACTCCTTTGTATTTATATTTACCTAGTTTCTGAGGAGAAGGAAGAACATTGGGTGTAACTCTTATCTTTTCTCCTCATTGTATGATGTGTCTTTGCCTTTCTGAATTCCTTTGATATTTTCTCTGTCTTGTTAACAGTAGTTTGGACAAGAGTTGTGTTTTATTTTTGTTTGGAATTTAATCTGTTTGGTGTTCTTACAGATTACTGAATAATGGTTTTTCTCTTTGGGTTAACTTTGGAAATGTCTTTGTTTCTATTAAAATATTACTCATACCCTGTTAATTTTCGCTCTTCTCCTTTCCAAAATCTAATTGTGGATACATTAGATTGTTTGTTTTTTCCAAGCAGCTCCTAGATAGTTGGGTCTGATTTCTTTTTTCCCCCTCTTCCTCCCCTCTCTTTACTTTGTGTTATGCCTGTATTGTTTGTACAGATGCATCCAAGTTCACATATTCATTGCAGTAACGACCAGTTGACTGAGGACCAGACAGACAATGAAGCCAGAATCCGACACACAGTCAGTATAAAGAGGTAAATCAAGTCAGGTCTGATCAAAGAGACAAATTTGAGTGAGTCCAGGAAGTTGGAGTCTGCCCCCTCCACCCTTAACAAGATAACCTTTCCCTGCTTCAACCTACTGCTAAGGTAACCTGTCCCAGGGATTGACCCTCCCTCCAGGGAGTTGAGAAGGCTGTTAATTAATGCACCCTGAGCTCCTCTTCCTGCCTGGATCACTTCACCTTGGCTCCTCCAGCCCTGTGCTTCCCACCTTTTGGCCATCCATGGAGCATCTCCTGGGCCTAGTCACATAGGCAGGAAAAAGAGATGAGGGGAAGAGAGCGGGAGGACAAAAGATGTCTAGGACAGATAAAAAATCAGAACACTCTCACTTTTTGGGATACCAGGGTACCAGCTATAGCCACCTGCTCCCTCCCAGGAGAAGTCTGTGTTACTCCTTTTTAAATAAACCCTGCTTCATATGCTTGCCTTGGTCTGCTTCTCTAATGTTGTCCTTCGACGTGTGGGAAGCAGACTCGTCACCAGTAACTGGCTCTGTCAACATTAGCCCTCCTGGTTGTCGCACTGTGCTTCACTTCTTGTATTTCCCTTTCAAATTTTAAGAAAATGTCATAGTTTCTAAATACCTGCTATGTTACTCATCCTCTTATTTGTCTTTATTGTTTTTTGTTCGAAGATAATTTTTAATGAATGTGTTCATATTTTACATAAAAAAGGGCTTTGCTGAGAAAAAGAAAATACTGAAAAACGAGATTAAGTATTAAAATCTATGCTTTATGTATGTATAATAATTACTATATGTTCATCCCTGTTTCTTTACAAATGCACAAGGATATGGAAATATTAATTACCCTAATTTACACACACAAATTATCACAAGATACACCCTTAATTTTTATAACTAACGTAATAATAATTAATATATATATATGTATATATATACATATATATATATATATATTTTTTTTTTTTTTAATAAAAAGAGGTATTTATGTTAAGTCCTGAGAATCCATGTTGAGAACTCCAGAGATGTTTGGGAACATTTTTCTTTTCCTGTATCCCTATATATATTTCAGGTGCTATAAGCCTGAAGAACTCTCCTCCTTCTCCTTTCTTTTATTTTTTTTCTCTTGAGAGCAGCAAGAAAGCTTTCTAAACATCCCTTATAAGCTTGGAATTGGAGGATTTGGGGAGTTTGCCTTTTTGCAGTACTATTTCCTATACCCCCATCTCCCTGAATTCCTTCTTGTTAGTTTCCTAGGAAACTAAAGTATGGGGAAATGTTTCCATGATTTCTGAGGAAATAAATCATACGTGTGTTCTCCTTTCCTTGAATATTGTGTTTCCTTTCAGGGTAAATGTGCAATTATTAATATTACAATGTTTTTCACATTTTTTCCAAATTTTCTTTATTGAATACATCCTTTTAAGTAATTAATGCTCTTGGTGTCATTACAGCATTTTTAAATGTGTTCTATTATATATTTATTATGTAAAGGCTAAAGGAAATCAACTTTAAATTTTTAAGAAAAATTGTATTTTATGATAAATCCTCATTCATGACATTGTGGTTTATTTCTGTATTATAAAGATTATAGCTTTGGTTTCTTACCATGAAGAAATTAATTTCATAAAGCGATTAAAAATTACTAAAGAAATTATGAAAAAAGAAAGCACAATATTTTTTGTGACTAAAACAATCTCATCTTTGTTTTGTTTTCTTCTTTTATTTTTTTCCAGAATTCGCATAAATTTAACTAAGAAAAAATCTCTAACCAAACAGTCATTTTTATTTCTAAAAATATTACTGGGGCTCGGCATGGTGGTTTATGCCTGTAATCTTAGTGGCTCCAAAGGCTGAGGCAGGAATATTGTGAATTCAAAGCCAGCTTCAGCAACAGAGAGGTGCTAAGCAACTCAGTGAGACACTTTTTATAAATAAAACACAAAATAGGGTTGGGGATGTAGTTCAGTGGTGGAGTGTTCCTGAGTTCAATCCACAGTCCCCCCCGCAAAAAAAAATAAAATCAAATAAATATTACTGGGTAGTGTTATTTTCCCCTGCAGGAAAATTGTAATAATATTAATACAATTCAATAGTTGATGACAGATAACTCCACTTTTATTTGAATTTAATGACTTTAATTTTTGTTTTAAATTTGCATCATTTTTCCATCATTAAACATTATGGGTTTGTTTATGCTCTGATTTCCTTTTCACTCAATTTGCTTCCTAAAAAATAGTCAGTTTGATAAACACAAAATAAATTCATAAACATTGGAACATAGAAAAAAATTGAAATATCAGAACTGTTCTTTGAAAAGTCTGTGTTCAGTTTAGAAACAATGTGCTGTGTGAAATCTTTCCTTGGAACACCTATGCTATCATTATTCAGGTCTGTATCTTTTAATATTTCATTTGTGTATCTATACATTTCATAGTCACCTTGCATACATAGCTACTGCATGTTTTACACAGATGCAAATTGAAGTTATATAGCAAAGTATCTGTGCTTCATGATTTTTAATCTGAAACTATTTTATTGATAAGATTTTAGAATGTTTCAGGAAGCTGGAGAGTTCTTTTTAGTACTTTGGAGTCACTCAATAAAAATTAATCAACTAATTAAATAAGTGATAATGTTAGTCCAGGACACATCCTGCCCTGCAAGAGGAATGTGTCATCAATGAGGAAGGACTTTTCACAACATCACAGAGATGAGCAGTAGCATGGTGCGGTGCGTATCAAACTTAGAAACTTATTTACAAAAGAAAAACCAAGAATGTGAAGAGAGAGTCTACAGAATGGGAGAAAATCTTTGTTGTCTGCACTGCAGATGGGGCATTAATTTCTGGATATACAAACAACTCAAAAGCTTAAAGACAACAACAACAACAACACCAAATAGCTCAATCAATAAATGGTCAAAGATACTAAAAAGATCCTTCTCAAATTCTCAGTTTTGATCATTGATTTTTATGTTGACTTCTATAAATTGTTCAAAATCCTGTGAAAAAATGTTTGAAAAGTCTCAAAATTTAAGTAATAAACAGAGCTTTTTAAAAAGGTTTAAAATAATGAATAATAAATAGTATTAAATCAATTCTATCCAATACTTGTACTTTTAAGACATATTCATCTTTTTATATTACACTTATTTTTCTTTTAAAATAAAATAAAATAAATAGGAAGCTCACTTCAGTCATGCCTCACTGTGTTTTTTAATATGTATCAATTTAATACTAGAAAATCCAAGAAATTTCATTGTAGAAAAAAAGAACATGAATCATATCTGCTCCACTGCCCACTGGATTCCATTTAAACTTCTTATACACATGTAAATATACACTCTCGGGATCTTAGAGAACTGGGGATGGATGGGACATTAGAATTCATATGCAATGAAGTGTCTTCCAAAAGACATTATTTCTGAATCTGTGGATTTCCCTTTCATTTGTCATTCTTTAAAATTTAAAACATGCGTTCAAAACAGCCCCAGAGAAATAGTACAATGACTGAGGGAGACCTCACATTATGCCTTAAGAATAGAAAGAAAGTGACTATTTAGGCACTGGTAACTTGCCAGTTGTCAAACTGGAACTTATTCACTAGTGAAAACAAAGCATAGGACCTCTTGGACCACATACATAACTGCTACTGCAGTGAAAGACAATAAGCTGTGTATGCTTCCATATAATGAATGAAACATAGAAACTGCTCTAAAAATGCATTCAATTAATAAAAACAGTAATAAGCTGATAAATAATTTGGGAAATTAGTAAAATCTGGTAATGAGTTTGGGTATTTATTCCTTAACATTCTCAATAAATGGATTCCTGGTATATGAAATAAAACTCTAATGTCAAATATTTAGATTTTACCTGTGATAAACATAGCTTATGCAATTTGAGATTATTAGTACATTAAAAGTCATACAGATATGTCTCATTAATTTGTATGTGAGAAAATATGAACACATATAATTAAATACACTAAGATTTGTGATAATAACACCTGTGTCAAAAATCTCACTAAATGTTAGCCCTATGGTATTTATCAAAGGCTGCTGTTTAACTTGTACCTCTAGATTGCAATTTTCAAGTTATCAAATATAGAATGCATACTGCCATGCAATAAGTAAGGCTTTGTGTCCTATAAAAATTCACTCTGGTATGAATAGGTTATCAACTATGATTTTTTAAAAATGAGAATACTTTAAATATTTGAATGTGTTGCTTTTCCCAATGAAAAGCACTGCAGAAACACCCACTTGTACCCTCCTGAAAGTCAATTCCATCTCTGCCCTGACAAGAGCATATTCTGTTCCCAATTGGCCTTCTCACTCAAGAGGGTAGGTCACTATATAAAAGTAGAAGATATGCAGAATTCTTGACAATTGATTTATTCTACCTAGAATTTCATTTTACCCTCAGGGTCAATTTTTACGAGTAACATGTATATAAAAGCTAAACTAATCGTTAGAGTAGGTAACTATTGTGCATTGGATGGTCTGAAAAGCAAAAGATCTAGAAAAAATATTCAGTATTTAGAGGAGATGGGAAAATACTTCTTAAAAATCTTTTAGAGGAAATTAAAAATAAACCAAAACCTCTTACATACTGAAGAGAAGCCAAAAGAAAAGGAAAAAGCAAAGCAATTCCTCTGGGCAATATATCACACATAGTAGACAATGGCACAGAAATAAATGAAAGATGAATGAATGTAAATTCCCAGCCTATTATGTCAAGATTTGTGTAGAGCTCATCAAGCACATATTAGAGAAGTACTATCACTGTTATTTTCCTTTAACATATCATAATAAAATTATGAGTCAATGTGCATTATAGTTTAGATGCTTAAACTATTTTAAAGAAACAGTTTAGTCTTAACATGTATAACAAAGGTGGTCATTTTTGACAAAATGGACAATGAATGTTCCTATATTAAATTTGATATAATGCATATTCCATTTTATGGAGAAGGGAATGCGTAGTAAATGCACAGAAAAATAATTATTCACTTGACAATTTCAGTTGGTAAAATGACACTAGGATATAATTTTCCAGGAATTAAGTGGAAAGTAAGGTGAAGTTCCATTACCTATGAGCCATGCCAGCTATGATGAGCAGCATAATACAGTTCAATAACTCAGATTATTCTCTCTCTTTTTTTATTAAAATATAATACAGGCCTTCAGAAGGTAAAGATTCAGGAAGTAACACAATCATAATGCATCCATTTTCTCCACTTAAATATCCAATGCTATGCACAAAATGATGTATGATTTCAACTTTAACTGCATTTATTTTGAGATAAAATATACCATAAAATATGTCTTAAATTTACTATGTCTTTCAACACAGAGAAAAAACAATATAGGTCTAATGTGTTAGGAGAATGAGCAATAGAAACTGAAAATTAAACAAGATTATTTATAAAGGTTTTGAGTGAGAAGGCATACAACAGCAAGAACCAGCAATAAATATCTTCCTCCCAAAATAACAATATTTAGTTACAGAGTAGATGAGGGTTTCTTAGCTCAAATTTATTTCTGACCTCAGGAGGCTGATGGGAGAGTTTGTATGAATTTTTGTACTTCTTACTTCTTTTCTGACCTTGGAAGTAATGTGTATGTGTGTGTGTGTGTGTGTGTGTGTGTGTGTGTGTGTGTGTGTGAGAGAGAGAGAGAGAGAGAGAGAGAGAGAGAGAAAACGCTGGGGCGCATGCAAGAGAGAGAGAGCAAGTGTATGTGAGCACCTGCACATATGTGTGTTTAGTTCTGATTCCTTAAAGAATGGCACTAAGTCTAACATCTCCCTTTTAAGTTTAGAATGACTTAGAAAATGGTATGATGGAGTTGAAAATAAACAAGAAGAGTAAAGTCATCTACAGGAATTTTATCAGAGTTTTATTAGGAACCACAGAGATTCAGCTGAAAAAATTACTGTCATTATGAACCACATGATGGCACTTCAGGTAGTGAGGGACCGTGTGGGACTGTGACTGCTAAGGTTATAGTGGGGCTGAGAAGTACCTGTTGCCCAGTGATGGTGTAGCTGTCATTATGCACCAACACGTTACCCACGTATATATAGATGGTGATATGAATACACTCACAGCTCTTCATGTAAAATTATAGCAAGTAAATTATGTATAGTACACAATACTTGATAATGAATGATGATGCCAGTGTATTTGGCTTATTGATTTACTATACCATATCTCTAATTGTTATTTTAGAGTTCACTCCACCTATTTAAAACTCAACTGTAAGACAGCATCAGGGAAGCCCTCGGAGGTGGTCCAGAAGGCATTGTAGGAGAGGATGGCTCCGTGCGTGTTACTGCCCTGAAAACCTTCAGGTGGGACAGTATGGAGTTGGGAGACCTTGATATTGATGATCCTGACCCTGGGCAGGCCTAAGCTAATATGTGTGTTTGTGTCTTCATTGTTAGCAATAGTTTAAAAACTAAAAAAAATAATTTAAAAATAGAAAATTTCATTGACTTTAAAGAAGTGTTGTAAAACTGGAAATGTTTTTGATTTAAGCTAAATGTTATTAGAAAAGAATAAAAGATCTAAAAATGCTTATGAAATAATAAAGTACTTCGAGTAAACTAATATTAATTTAAAGAGGAATCTTTTTTATAAATTTGGTATATCCTAAGTGTACAATTCTGTAAAGTCTACAGTGGCACCGAGCACTGCAGATGGCCTTCACATTCACTCCCACTATTCACTTACCAGGAAGAACTGCCTATTCTGCAGGCGCCATTCATGGTAAGTGCTCTGAACTCAGGTTCCATTTTTTTTTTTATCTTGCATTCTGTGTTTTTGCTGTGTCTTTTATGTGTGCGGGTGCACCATTATTTACCATTGTGTTATCTTACCTATAATGCTCAGTACAGTGTACAGCACAGGGCTGTAGCCTAAGACCCATACCCCAGATAGGGCATGCCATCAGATTTTATCTATGAGTCTTTTATGATATTCCCACAATGTCAAAATCACCTTAACAACTCATTCCTCAGAATGCATCCTTGTCATTAAAGAACACAGGATTGTTCACAGTGATTTTCAAAACCCCATTAAAGATGTAAGAATATTTACTTACTGAAGTAAGATTCAGCTTGCTCTTTAAATAAAATTAACATGGAGGCAGATCATAGGAACTTGAGAAGTAAATTATTTGACTCAATGGCAAAGAATGTATTAAATATATTCTGGTGATTTTTGTTAAATTCTATGAAATTTATATCGTATGTCACCTATTAATACTAAATCAATAGAAGCAAATATGTTCAAGTAAAACACTTAAAAGATTTTAACTCTTATTAATGTTATGTAATCTTAAACTTTGAAAAATAAAACAGCATTGGCATTTTAAGCAGTTTTATTTAAATGACCATTAACAATTGATTTTTTTTTTTTGCCTGAGTTGTTCTAAAATGCATGGGGGGAATAGTGCATAAAATGTATATAAATTCAACATAAAACATTTCATGCAATTTGCAATTTAGAATCAACAAATGAAGAATTTGAATAATAAGAGTAACTGCATTGTAGAAACTGAGGACTATCCTTTATCATACTAATAAAGAAAAAATAAAAGCACTGATGGGTGAAGACAAAATGAGTTCATGTTTATAAAGTTGGATCATTCCTAAGGTATAGTAAGTTTACACTGTTTTTATGTATTTTTTGCTGCTGTTATTGGGATTTCAGAAAAGATGTTTAGAACATGGATTCCTTGTGTTATACAGTGTTTCTAATGTAGTTATTCTATATATTGATAGATAAAACAGTTCAATTTATCTCTGCTCAGATTCCTTACAATATCTATATGGAACTTTCAATATTCATTGTAAATCGTTAAAAGTGAAATATGCAACAAATGCAAGACTTACTTGTCATGAGCTGTCCATGGGCTATGTCTGTGAGCTATGCACATTTGATCATACGAGGGGACTAGACTAGCATTAAGTCCTTCTTGGGCTGTGCGAAGCATGTGTGCCTTTCCTCTCTGTCTGTGATCCTACACAGCACCTGAGATGGGTGTGGCTTCCCAAGATGTCAATCAACCTGCTGACCACAAGACAACACCAAGCAAGACTCCACCCTTTGAAACCTAATCCCTTGCCTTATTTGGGTGGAATATTCTATGAATTGCCTTTCCCCTATAAATAGGGGGGTTTCAGACATGCTTTCTCTCTTGCCTCTTGCCTCTCTTGCTCCCCTTGCCTTCCAACATAGGAGCTGACACCTGAGGCCTCAGAGCCCTCCCTGAACCCCGCCCCCCCCAAAATGTATTTCTGTATTAATGTGGGTTTTTTTGTTGTTGTTGTCAGCCCAGCCAGCTTGTAACACTTACTTTAATCCAGGTACACACTTTATTACATCTGAAAATCTGTTGGTGTATGCACAATTTACATTCCACCTTGTACACACAGAGTAAGTTCCTAAGTATCCAAAAGATTCTAATTAGTTTCTGTAAAAGTCTTCAAAATCTTCAAATTGAATTTTTAGCTAAGGATTTTATGTTCATTATTTTAGGAAAGACAAAAATCCTAAGTTTTAACCCTGTGAAACCCCTCATTCTCAATCTTTCTAAATTATTGGCTATTTTTACTTAAAAGGGAATGGTTTGTGATAGCTTTTTCAGTTTGTGGAGTCTCAGTTCACTTGACGCCTAAACTGAAATTAAATCAAATAACAATGTATATCCTTGAAAAAGTAGAGTCCACAAATAGGTCAAATGCTTTAAGTAAATCAGAGAATGATCCAGATGCAATTCTCATCCCTAAGTATGTGCAAGCTAGGTCATCCCAGGCAGCAATGTATCACCCTAGAGCTGTCAATTTAGAGTAAGTCACCTAGGTTGACTTAGACCATCAAAAATTGTGCAATACATTCAGGAACACACTTTGGTTTTCTATCTTGATTTTTTAATTTATAAGCACTTTAATTAGAGCAGAGTGTTTAAATCATTTCAAGAAGGATATCAAAGAAAGTAATTGTCTCATTATACACCAAATTACTTCTTTGTAAAAAATATTGTAGCATAAAACATGAATATTGACTTGTGTTATATAACAAGGATATAGAGAGTTCATTTGTTTTATTCCAGAATCTAATTTCTAATGCTATGTTATCAAAAATACAATTAGATATTTTTCTAAGCAAGGAATAAACAAGAGTGGTAATGTAACAATTATTTAATTCAAAATCTGACTCACGGTCATTAATACCTTTCTGCAATTCATAATTATTTTTAAAACAACATATTGTATTGTGAGTATTGATAAATGAGAATTCAATTGAAATGTTGTTTATTTCTTGTTCCTAAATTGTCAAAATCTAATTAGGAATATGCAAATGACTTGAATTTGCATTGCAGTATATGTGTAAATGTTTGTGGTTGATTGCAAATACCAAATAGAATATGGAAATTTTGTGATTCTACCCTCTTTCTTACTGATTCCCTATTTCTTGTGATTACACTTTGAATAGTAGTCTGGCCAACTTATGTAAGTCTATAATATCAATTTTCAGAGAACTGCAGTATCTCTATTATAGTATACGAGGGCAATTTTTATCCTTTTCATTCTTTCTTTAAGAGTATCCAGTGTCCTGGACATGGTAGGTATTAAATTGTGTGATGAGAGAAAGAATGAATCAATGGATTGTTTTCTTATTTATGTGAACCACCTAGGGCTTATTCTTGTTAACTTGCAATTTCTGATTGTATCTAATTTGTGACTAGATTTTTAAAATACATTAAAATACAATCAATGTTATTCTAACATCGAGTGGTTAGCATAAAAATTGTACTGGGCTTAAAAATAAGTATTAGATTAACTAAAAATGAAATCACACTTAACCCTGGCTCTCCTCACGAGGAGAAGGAATGCCCCACAAGTTGCACATCCAACCACAATACCTTGTTAGCAAATCGATTTATTTTTTCAAGAGAACTCACGTGTCTTCAAAAACATTGAAGTATTTGAAAAGAAATGCAACGTGTAGATTGCTAACATCCTGTTGTAAGACAAGGATTGACAGCATAAGAATACTGTTTATATTTGGTCTCTGTTAATGCTTGTTTGGAAGCAGCAGGTAAAGTGAGGCTGGTTGAGTCAACCGTGTGTTTGTTTTACGTCCCTTCTCTGAGGTGAGACATCCAGTCAGTGCCTGTATGGTGGCTCTAAAAAGCAGCCTTTTAGTCTCCTTCACAAAACTCCTGGGATCCCATGTGCCACCACAAGCCATGGCTTCACAACATGGCCTTGAGGACTTCCATAGCCTTGACCTGAGGGAAGGTCCCTGCTAGTTTCACAGCCGTGTTCCAGCCTTCCTCCTGTCTGCGGACTGCTCTCACTCCGTGGGTTTGTGACCCTGACCTGTGCACTGCCAAGTGATCCTGCCGTTCTCCTTTGGCAGAGTTGTTTTATCCACCTGAAGTTTTCAGTTTGAAACTTCACTAACTTTCCTTCAGCCCTCAAACAAGAAAATTGATGATCACTTGATATTGGCTCTGCCCCTCAGACCAATCTAAGTGGAGAAGGCCTCCCAAGGCCTGTGTGGTCTCTTCTTTTCTGCTGTCATCTGATGGGTTGGTATGGTGGCCAGGAACTCTATATGTTCTCAGGTTGCATGAAGTGGAATTGAAGAGAGGTGCTGTCCTGACTTTGGCCTATGGTACATATTTGTTCTTTTCCAAGTCGGCTTCATCACAGAAATCTGTAATGTGTAGGATGCAGGACCTTTTCAGAAAATTCCATCCTCAGTTCCCAGTTCATTTGCTGTTGATTTCCGGGGCAGTCAGGACTTTCAGAAAAGAGTCATGATTACAGGGGATACTTATCCTAGTAGTCACCAAATCTCTTTTTAAAATACTATGAAAGCCATGGGTATCTAGCTAAATGGAAAGTACATTTCAAGAAGGAGAAACGTGAATCTCCTTTAATAATTTGAAGTTTTGACATTCATTGTTATAAGCCATGGAATATGGTTGAAACTTGAAATTGATCATCATTTAGAGGTAGGTATGACCCTGTGCTTTCTTGTTTGTTTTTACTTTGTCCATAATGCTTTGTTGCTAGTGGTTAGAAGTAGGATGCACTTTTAACAGTGAGACTGCTGGAGCACAAAGCACTCATTAAACAATTGAGTCCTAGAAATAAATAAATATGAAAGGGCTGAAAAAAATCCAAGTAATTCCATATTGAAAAAAGGGCATAAAATTGTATAAGAAAGAACCTAATGAATCCATTTTCTTTTAATCAGGAGTGAATTAAAAAAAATAGAAAGCTCATCTGAAATAGGAGGACCAAAGCAAGACCATTTAATTCTAGTGCTTAAGGGCTCGTTAGTACCTCATCTTGGGAGCCCTACTCCACATCAGATCAAATCAACTTCCTTACCCCTCACTATGGAGCCACTATGATTTTCTTTAAGGTCCAAATAGTGTTTTAAGACTTTAAATAGAACCTGGTCCCAAGATATTGTAAGAGTATTTCACTTCATGCTTTGACTATAACTCTTGTTGCTCTGCCACTGTAAAATTTTGAAAATGGACATGTTTCTTTCTCTTCCCCTCTCTCTCTGCTCACCCTAATCTACCCCTCCCTAATATCAGGAGGAAACAGGATTACCTTGTTCCCATCTTTGAATATACAACCACCATAGGAATGAAGTAATCAAACTTTGGCGATGGTACCAGACGATCTCAGAAATGATTGTCTCCCAAATTAACAAGTGATTACAACTCCAACAGAAAATAGGAGGAATGTAGCCTTTGAATCATCTCTTTAAAACCTCCCGTTCCTGCTGATGGGCAGAATCACAGTCTCTGGAACAGAAGTCCACTGTGTTTCCCCTCTGCTAGGGAAGAAATAAACCTTACTTTTTATTATTCTCAAAACCGTGTTCTCCTTATTGGATTGATATCAGGGACAAGGACCAAGCTTTTGGCAACAGCATCATGGCTAATGTGCTTTCCGGATAAAACAGCGCCATATCAAGTCACTAGGTCCTTCCATCAGCCTGAGCACCTCTATGCCTGAGTGACTTGGACCTTCTGGTATAACAAATGTCCCTCCAGGCCATGTTGGTGGTATGGAGCAAGGATCCTGTCTCCAAGGCGGCACACCCCGTCAGCTTCTGCTTGCAGCCTCAGGAAACCATGGCCTATCTGGCTCTGTTCATGGGAGTGTTGGTTTCATCCATTGTCCATCTGAAACACGTTTTTTCATGCCATTTCATTTATTTCCACAGCACCCGTTGGGGACTTTTGGGACATTTCTTTCTCATTTAAAAATCTGTCCTTTTGAAATAGTGCCTGTTTTTAAGTATTATGACATGAATTTAACCAATGCTAACCACATTCTAAAACTGAATTTACACATTGATTCTCTTTCCTGAATTACTTATAATTTGATCAGAATTCTATTTGAAACTAAAATACACACATGTATATATACACACATATATGTACCCATATATCAGTATGTACACACATATATATGTACAATATACATACATGTATGTGCATGTGTATTATCCCAGTAAAATGATAAACATATATTATCTCTGTTCATTCCCTGTCTCTGTAAAATGAATTTATCAGATAATAATATCACAAAAATTTTAAAGTAGACCTCTTAAAATATATTCACAATTAAATATAATAGTTCATTTGTTAAAGTTTCACTAATTGCTTTTTAAACTAGTATTCTTTCCTAATTCTACACTCTATTGGTTCTTTGCTTAGTCTTTTACCTTTTGAATCACTCTTTTCAGTTTTGATTTTATCTTCCTTACACAGTATATATTAATGAAATATTTATTCCTGAACCCGTGTGTCTATTATTTGTACAATTATCCAAAGTTTATTTGTTTTTAGTTAGCTTTTTCACTGCTGTTATGGTTTAGATATGAGGTGTCCCCGAAAAGTTCATGTGTGAGACAATGCAATAAATTTTAAAGATGAAATGTTTGGGGTGTAAGAGGTCTAATCCACTGAATTAATCACCAGATGGGGATTGGCTTGGTGGTCACTGAAGGCGGGTAGGGAATGACTGGAGAAGATGGTTCCTGGGGGTATGCCTTTGAGGTTTCTATTTTGTCTCTGGTGAGTGGAGACCGTCTCTGCTTCTTGATCATCCTGTCCTGAGCTGCTTTCATCTGCCTCACGCTTCTGCCATGACCTCCTGCCCCACTCTGGGCTCTGATAAACGGAGCCTCTCACCTCTCACTTCTCAATCTTTAAGGACTGAGGCCTCTGATACTGTGAGCCCCAAATAAACTTATCCTGACTAAAACAGTTGCTGTGCCCCAAAGACCTGACAAGAACAAATTTAGAGAAGGCCAAGTTTATTGGGTCTCATAGTTTCCCAGGTCTCTGTCCATAAACGGCTGACTCCTCTCCTCTGGGGCCGAGATGAGGCAGAACATCATGGTAGAAGAGTGTGGCGGAGGAAAACAACAGGGAACATGGCACCAGGAAGCAGAGAGAGGGCCACAAGTTTGCCCCTAGGGCCCCACCTCCTCCAGACACACCCTACCTGCCTACATCCCACCCAGTTAATCCATATCAGGGGATTGACACCCTGATGAGGTTAAGACTCTCATCCGTCATTTCACCTCTAAACTTTCTTACATTGTCTCACAGGTGAGTTTTAGGGACACCTTATTCTAAACCATATTTCCTGTGGCCTGGGTTCTCTGCTTCCACTTTGCATTATCTACATCTGGCCTCTTTTCAGTTTTTATTATGAAGTGATTATTTTTCTGTTCCCCAAGCTTAACTCTTTGTGGCTACCCTTGAGTCACTCTGGTTTCTGGCACTTACACATCTGCTTACTGCCTTCTCTTCACTCCCTCTGAATTGGGTCCCAAGTAGGGCCTTCATAGCCTTGTGCTGGATCTTCTGTGAATCCCCTGGAGGTCGCCCACCTGTTTCTTCACCTCTGCAAAGACACCTTGGGAAGCACACAGGTGGAATTCCACCCGCCTACATTGTGTCCTCAGCCCGGAGCTGAGTTTATTCCTTGTGTTTTTTTTTTTTTTTTTTTTATTATACCTTTGTCAATGTTCCAAATCCCTGGACAAGCACTGACTCCTCAGGTTATCTAAAACTTGGTAACTTTCCTCCCTAATCAGTTAACTAAAAGCCCATTTTTACAATTTTTCCTCCTGTGTAGTCATGCTTAATTTTGACAATTTGTTGGTCTCTCAATCAGTAATATATAGCAATATATTACTGAATTTTAGTATTTCACTGAACATTGCCTCAACGTTTATATTCCTGGCCTTTGACACATCCCAGGGTGGTTTTCCTTATACTGTCCACTTCTCTGCAGAAACAAATGAGATCCATGGAATCACTACAATCCATGTAATTACCAACTTCTTTTAAAAAATAGATATGTATGTCTCATACTGTGCAAAGCATTGGGAATAAAGCGGGGTGGGGGGGTAGAAGAGGGGACCCGTCCTTTTCTTTGTTCTTTAAACTCTCTTATTCAGCGTTTCATATTCATTATCCTGCCATAAGAGCATTTTTATTCTCTGTAACAAAATTTCTTAATCTATTCGTTTATTAATCACTAAAGTATGAAATAGATTTCCTTCATTTTGCTGAATTTTTTACTCATATGTCAACTGGAACAATTAAATTCCATGTCATTTTCTAACATTAGCTTTAATTAACATTACATTTTCAGATTATTTTCACATGCATTACTCATTTATCTCAAATACAATCTTGGAGATAAGCAATATGGTGTTATATTCATTCTAAACTTGTAGAAAAAGCACAACAGTCTCAAAGCACATTTGCTGGTTTGATACCTATGGTTTGTGTTCTCACCAATCATAATCACATTTGATGTCGTGTTTTTGTGTGCATAGTGTCTTGGTTATTGCATTAAAATTTTAACTCTTAAATTAAATTAGTTTTCCAGAAATTTCATCAAAGATCTTTTTTGACAAGGAAAAAAAAACTATTTTCAAGCTCAAAGCATTCTATTTTCATACATGTAATTGAGAAACTGTTTAATCTCAAGAGGGTTTTCTGAACATCTTTAAAATGAGATATGTGAATTAGATCTTTGATATTGTTTTTAAAATTTGCACTTAATATTTTTTATTGAGTTGAGACTAAAATTGAACATATTGTGGATTACCTAACCATCATTACCTTGGGTACAAATACAAAGTAGTCCAACTAAATTTTTCAAAACTTGTCATTCAATTTAGTTCTGATTATCCTCTTTGTGGTCCTGAAAATATCACAATTGTGAAAAGTTTGCACAAATATTTGTAGTAATCTAAAAAAATGAAATATTCCTGAAGTGGTCATAGAAGATCAATTTTCACTTTTCCATTGGGTCTTCCAACCATTGCATAGTCAATTCTGTTCTGGTTAATAAGACACATGTGAGATTTGCTGCCATAATTACTACCTTTTGTTCACTTTTTTCCTGCCTTGTATATGGACATGTTCAAAGCTGTTGAAGCTAATATTTAAGAAGCAGAGGAACAAAAGACAGATCAGGGAGTCTATACCCATTTTTCTTAAACTAGTGAACCAACAGTTGTCACCTCTCAATATATTTATATAATAAAGATGAATCATTATGTAATTACCTTAATGCTAATTGCTTTAAAAAATATATGCAACAACAAGCATACAGAGATTTAAGAAAATATTTTATATGGGAAAATTTTATTGTTATCCAAACAAACTAAAATAAGATTCAAAAATAATATTATAAAGAATAATATATAAATAAAATAGATATTTAACTCTAGATTTATTTTATGTATTTGATTTATGCATTCAATGTAAAATAAGTGGATATTAACACTGGTGTAAGTTTGGGGTTGCCATTTTTGTTTAACTTTTGGATATTTTTCTTTAAAAATCTCAGACAAAAATTCAATCCTTGTATACATTCCCAGTTAGATATAGGGAAAAATTCTGGTTAACTACCTCTAGGTAACATAGTGACATATGGTGAGCTATTTCATTTTATCTAAATTTCATATGAAGTTACAATCATGGCAAAAAGTTTAGGCATGAATTAGATAAAGACATCATCTCTGATTTTTTCCAGTCAGTTTTATATGGTATCTTGACAGCAAAGAGAAATCACCATGATTGCAAGAAACTGGGAGATATAGCATCTACTTGAAACATGAGAAAGAGGGAATTTATTCAGTGTAACAGAGAAGAAGTTGGAAGAGAATATTCCTAGGTGATTTTATTTACATGTTACAAAAACTAATAAAACTTGCAAAACTTCAGTAAATAGTCACAGCAAGGTAGAGAAACATGCATTTAAAATTCAAAGTAAAGTTTAGACAGAAAAAAGTTTCAAGACAAGGTGGTTTGTCAAGAACAAGAAGTGAAGTCTTAACAGAATATACATGTTTTTAAATTTTAATATTGTAGTATTAATTTTAAAAATAGGTCTGTGCTTTAATTGAGAGGTTATTGAATGTATCACATGATATTGGTATTGTAGGAGTTCAAAAAATATTGTGAGATGTCCACTTATTTCTCCCCAATACAATCATAAAAGATTGATAAAATGGGGAAAAAAATTGTTTGAAGACATTGGCAAACAAAGATTTATAAAAGTTCAAAATTCTGAGAGTAGAGAAACAAACTATTGTTACATCCCAATTGCTCTTTTCACCTTCAGGTATTTGTCAGTTTATAGAAGTGGTAATTTAGGATGAGCAGCAAATGAGTCATCTGGGTTTTGACAAGTGGGCTTGGGAGATAAGAGCTGGAATTAGGCTGCTAGATAGCTGGACAAACTGATATTCAAAGAAAGAAAACCAGAGGAAAGTGAGCCTCAAGTTCCAAGTAGAGTGAACTCCGGAGTCACTGTGTGGAGTCACAGTGTGAGGCAACAGGCAAAAGTGAATCACAAAGAGACATCAGGATCTCAGGATTTCTAACATTTATGTAATTATATTGAATTTATTTATTTTTATTTGTTCTTTTTAGGTTTACATGACAGTAGAGTGTATTTTCACACATTATACATAAATGGAGTGTAATCTATTCTAATTAGGATCCCATTCTTGCAGCTGTACATGGAGTTACATGGATCATGTATTCATATCTGAACATAGAAAAGTTATGTCAGATTCATTCTACTGTCTTTCCTATTCCCATACCCTGACCTTTTCTCTTTTGTCTAATCCAAAGAACTCTCCTTCACCCCACCCCCATTATTGTATGTCAGTATTCATTTATGAGAGAGAACAGTCTGACTTTTTAGGAGTGGCTTATTTCACTTAGCATGATGATCTATGGTTCCATTCCTTAAAATGTCACAATTTCATTTTTCTTAATGGCTGAGTAATAGTTCACTGTGTATATATACCACTTTTCTTTATTCATTCATATGTTGAAGGACACCTAGGTTGGTTCATTCCATAGCTTAGCTATTGTGAATTGAGCTGCAATAAACATTAATGTGGCTGTGTCATTGTGGTATGCTGATTTTAAGTCCTTTGCGTATATACATAGAAGTGGGATAAATGGGTCAAATGGTATTTCCATTCCAAGTTTTTTGATGGAATCTTCATACTGATTTCCATAGTGGTTGTACCAATTTGGAACCCTACCAATCCCACCAGCAATGTATGAGTGTTCCTTTTTCCCCACATCCTTGTCAATATTTATTGTTGCTTGTATTCTTAATAATTGCCATTCTGACTGGAGTCAGAAGGAATCTCAGTGTAGTTCTAATTTACATTTCTCTAATTGCTAGAGATGTTGAACATTTTTTTCATATATTTGTTGACCATGTGTATTTCTTCTTTTGTGAAGTGCCTGTTCAGTTACCTTGCACATTTATTGATTGAGTTGTATTTAGAATTAATTATTTTGAGTTCTTTGTATATCCTGGATATTAAAGTTCTATCTGAGGTGCAGGTTGCCAAGATTTTATCCCATTCTGTAGACTCTCTCTTCACATTCTTGAGTTTTTTCTTTGCTGTAAAGAAGCTTTCTAGTTTGATACTATCCCATTCATTGATTCTTGATTTTACATATTTCTCTTTAGGAGTCTTGTTGAGGAATTCAGTTCTTAAACCAACATGAAGGAGAGTGGGTTTACATGTTGTTCTGGTAGGTGCAGAGTATCTGATCTAATGCCCAGGTCCTTCATTCACTTTGAGTTGAGTTTTTCACAGGATGAGAGAGAGGGTTTAAAATTTTTTCTACTACATAAGGATTTCTAGTTTTCCCAGAACCATTTGCTGAAGAAACTATCTTTTCTCCAAAGTATGTTTATGGCCCCTTTGTCTAATATGAGATAATTGTGTTCACGTGGGTTTGTCTCTGTGTCTTCTGTTACATTCATCTTCATGTCAGTTTTTTGCCCATTACATGCCGATTTTGTTACTATAGTTCAATAATATAATTTAAGGTACGGTATTGTGATGCCTCCTGTTTCACTGTTCTTGATAAGGATGATTTTGGTCAACACCCATAAATCAATTGCATTCCTATATACCAATGGCAAATGAGCTGAAAGAGAAATTATGAAAACTATTCAATTCATAATAGTCTCAAAAAAAACCTTCTTAATTAATTTAACAAAAAAAGGTGAAAAACCTCTACAATGAAAACTGCAGAACACTAAAGAAAGAAATTGAATAATACCATAGAAGATAGAAAGATCTCTCATGTTCTTGGATAGGCTGAAATAATATTGTCTATATGGCCATACTACCAAAAGTGCAATACAGATTCAGTACAATTCCCATTAAAATTCCACTGGCATTCTTCATACAAATAGAAAAAAAATACAGTCATTAAATTCATTTGGAAAAATAAGGGGCCCATATTTGTAATTTGAATCAAAAAAGGAAAATAAAGAAAATATTAGAAGCAAAATTTTTAAAAGCACTGGCTGATAATTATCCCAAACTGCTAAAGGATAGTGAGCTACAAGCAAAAATGCAAGGCTAAAAGCAGCCACCACCACAATAAAAAAAAAAAATAGAAAATTCAATATGAGCTTTGAAAAAAAATGAGAAATATATTTTCAAAAGACATGGACATAACTCAGATTGGGTTTTAGGAATCAATGGTAGAACAGGCAACCTACCATTAAAGAAGCTTTTTAGTTTGATACTATCCCATTCATTGATTCTTGTAACAAGTAACTGAATTTCATTCCTTATTATGACTTAATAGTATTCTCTTTTGTATGTTCAGTACATTTTAATGATCCATTCATCAGTCAATGGACACTTAGATTATTTCATTTCTGGACTGTCATAGAAAGCACCACAATGAACATACGAGTGCAGAAGAGTTCTCCACATGGTGATTTCATTCCCTTTGATTATGAACTCAGTACTAGGATTGCTGGGTCTTGTAACTCTATATTTAAATTTTTAAGGGTTATCTATACTCTTTTCCATGGTGAATGCACTGATTTTAAGTGTACATTCCCACTCTCAGTACACAAGTAATTCGTTGTCTCCACTTAATCACCAGTTCATGCGATCTTCAGTCTTTGGATGACAATCACTCTTACTGGGGTATGGTTATATTTCATTAGTGATATTGAGTACTTCTGCATATACCTGTTGGTGATTTGTATGTGTTCTTTTGAGAAGTGTCTATTTAGGCCCAAGGCACATATTTACAATCAGATTCTCAGTTATTTTTCTATCATTGAGATTTTGGGGTTCCTTATATAATCTGGATATGAACAAGCTGTCAGATGCATAGTTTTCATGTATTGCCTCTCATTTGTAGGTTTAAGTGCACTGTGTTGATTATTTTCGTTGCTTTGCAGAAAAAAATTCCAGGAGTCTATTTTTGCTTTTATTTCTTGTGCTTTTGGAATCTTGTCTAAAAAAGCTTTGCCTATTACAATTCTTAATTCCAGTGAAGCATATGCCCTGCTTCCTTTAGTAGTTTCACACTTTCAGTTCTTTCATTTAAATCTCCATTTTGTGTTGATCTTTGTAACTAATGGGAGAGAGGGGTCTAGTTTAATTATATTGAATGTGTACATTTACTTTTAAATAGTAACATCTATTTTAAAGGTTGTCTTTTCTCTAAAGCATATTCTTAGCACCTTTGTCAAAAAAAATATTTTGCTGTAGATATATAGGCTTACTTCTAGACTCACTCTGGTGAGTTTTTCTATGTGGCTATTTTATTCCAATGCCACCGATTCTTTTTTTTTTTTTTTTTTTTTTTCAGCACATTTTGTTTGAAGTCAATTTGTCAATTGTGTTCTGCTTTATTCTTTTTTCCCAGGACAACCTCTGAATCGATCCATGAACATGAAACATCTGCCCATTTTCTCTTCTCTAATTTCTTTCATCACTGTTTTATAATTCTCATTGTACAGATATTGCACCTCTTTGGGTAATTTTATTTGTATGAATTTTTGTAGATTAGTAAATGATATTGCTGCCTTGATTTCCTTTTCTTTTTTAAAAAAATTTCGTTAGTTGTGTCTGGACACAATGCCTTTTTAAAATTTATTATTTATTTTTATGTGGTGATGAGGATTTAACCCAGCTCCTTGCACCTGCTAGGCAAGCACTCTACCACTGAGCCACAACCTCAGCCCTGCTGTCTGGATTTCTATTTCACATAATTCTCTATTGGCATACAGTGTCAGTCCTGATTTTGGGGTGTTGATTTTGTATTCTGCAACTTATTAAATTCATTTATTAATTAGAATAGTTTTGGTGGAATCTTTGGAGTGTTTGCATATAAGATCATGCCATCTGCAAATAATGATTATTTGACCTGTTTTGATATATAGTTTGGGTGTCTTTTGTTTCTCTAGCCTTATTGCTCTGGGTAAGGCTTTATGCACTCTGTAGAGCACAAGTGGTAAAAAATGGGCATCCTTGTTTTGTTTCAGATCTTAGAGAAAAGGTATCATCTGTTTCCAATCACTATGATGTTGGCTCTTGAGTTATTTTACAAGGCCTTTAATATGTTGAGGTACATTTCTTACATACCTAATTTGTTCATAAATTTGATGAAGGAAGGTGGAATTTTATCAGATACCTTTCTGCGTATATTGAGATGATCATAAGAATCTCCACCTTCATTCTATCAATGTAGTATACCACATTTATTGATTTGTGTATGCTGAACCATCCTTGCATCCCTTGGTAAATCCAATTTACTGATGGTTAAATTCTTTATGATGTGCTACTGGTTCTCTTTGCTAGTATTTCATTGAGAATTTTTACACTGATGCTCACTTGGTATTTAAATCGATAGCTTTCTCTTCTTAGTCATAGCACTCATCATGATAAGTAAAAGAGGAAGTGATAGAGCTTTATTTTTTAAAAGTGCTGCATACCTATTATGAGTGATTACATTATTAAAAAGTAAATGTCTCTTTTTTCAATTACTCCATTTTATCATAATGTTGATTTATTCTGTTTTGATTTGGCAGTCAAAATCATCACTGATCTCTAAGAAAAAGGACATGTAGGACGTAGCACAAACTGAGGTGGTGTAAAATACAACTGCTCTATATCTGAACGACTCAAAAGTGCTCTCTTCCTCCCAACCCCTGACCCCACATGTGGAACACTTCAGACCCCTGTTCCCATCCCTGATGGGTGAGGGAAGGGTGGAGGAAGGTGATGAGAGGAGTGGATGGAGAGTTACCAGGGAAGACAAGGGAACAGCCGCAGCAGTGTGGGGTGGTCACGAGGAGCATAAAGACAAGAAGGGAGAAGTGAGAGGTGTACAGAAGTGCTGTGGACCCAGTGCTTGTGACCCTTGGCATTAATATGCTGAAGCCTTAATGCTACATATGATGGCACTGGAGGTGCAGATTTTCTGAGGTAATTAGGTCTTGGAGGTGGAGCCCTCAGGAATGAGATTTGTGCCCTTAAAAGAGGACTCAGAGGCTGGGGCTGGGGCTTAGTTGTCGAGTGCTTGCATAGCACATGTGAGGCCCTTGGTTGGATCCCCAGCACCACATAAATAAAATGAAAAGTAAATGAAATAAAGCTCTAAAAAGAAGTTAAAACAACAACAACAACAACAAAAAGACGACTCAGAAATCTTTCATTCTTTCTTCCTTTTTAAGATACAGGAAGAACTTGACCTTGGATTTCTCATTTTCTAAAGCTCTGAAAAATAAATTTCTGCTGTTTGTAAACCAAACAATTTATGATATTTTGTTTTAGCAACCAGAATCAAAGATAAGTGGGATTAAAAAATGAAATGCCTACAGTGGAATGAATACCTTATGAGTAGCAGATGATATGCTTGTTTTGAGGTTGCCATAGTAACCACAAAATGGCTTCAGAGGAGAATGTGAGCTAAAATAATTTATTTGCAAATGCAGTAACACGCAATTGGGTCAAAACCAGAACCATGGCCTCTCTGGAAGTACAGACTCTGAACACAGGTGCAGTACCACTGGCTTGAATGAAAACCTTTGTTATAGTCAAGCCACCAGCAGCACTTGTTCTCTGGACCATGTGTCCAACACTGTGTACCCTGATGCCACTGTCCTTTACAGGTTTGAAAAACAACAAAATGACTTCACTGACTGACTCAGCAAGATCCTCTAGGAACGACCAAGCTTTAAACACCTGAGCACATAACAAAGACAAAGGAATACCCACAAATGCTCTCAGAGCTTCTGTCTATGGCCATCTCTTTCTCAAATTCTGCTTCCTGCTTTGTGGCTCAGTGTGAGCATAGCTGTCCCCACTTGTATTCTGAACCACCTAAGAAATAAGATATAGAAACAGCAGATGTAAACTGAAGAAACTCACTGATACCAAGGTAAGGGTATATCTACCTGTGAGAGCAGAACTGGATCAGCTAAAAGGAGCCCAGACACAGACTTTTCATGGACTGTGTAACACATATATACAGCAACAAGGCGAAAAGAAAAATTCCAGCCCCTACTGGTACATCTCTCCAAAGAGTAAACTGAAATCTCTGAACTTGTTTTGCCTGAGTTTTTCATCCTGAAATCTCCAAGCAGACTGAACTACTCCTCAGCAGAAAGTACTGACTGGGAGAGGCAAGAGGTGGTCAGCACAGTCTTGAAGAGGTTCCCCATTCTAACAGTTTATGTTTGACTAAGTATTTCTCTTCTTTTGTGTATAAACCAAGCAAGCATTCCATCACCATCTCCACCTCTTCCTCAAAGTCCTCCTCTGCAGACTTATGCTTAACAATTCAACAGAAGTGTTTACTTTTCCCCTTGTTCCTTTCTCATCTCCCCAAGCAGAGATTAATTAGCTTCTGATCTTGGGATCACGGTTCTTTGTGTTCTCTTTTCATATTGTCTATTGCATAGTTTTGTGCTTATGTAATATCCAAGTTTCATTTTGGATTAAAGTCCATTCATCTTTGAACTCTGAGCTCTAAAGAGCTGGTCTGCAGCAATGCTATCCCGAATGACTGAATGAACACATAAGAAATCTCTACCCATTCAGTAAACTGTGGTATTTTTATTTTTCAAATACTTTTCTTGGAAAGGAAACTGGTGTAACGTTTACATGCTGCTTTTGATGTCAACATTTTGTTTTGCACAATCCGATCTTGATCACCATTATTAAAATTGATGTTTCTTATGATATTTTTAACCATTTCAACTCCTGATGATTCTCTGTATAACATCCACCCCCATTAAGTTTAGACTTAAAAAAGAAATATGAAGAAAGCAGTTATTTTTACAAAATAATATCTTATTTTTATTGGAATGAATTAGTTTAATCCTACAGGGAAGCCCAGAGGCAGCTAAACATCTTATCAATATTTTAGCCAGACAACTAACCAATATCTTAAATTATGAACTTTTCTTTTATTCCTTTTGTGTTGCTGAAATGTGAAGATAGATATTTGGATGATGCTTTTGCAACCTGAACTTATTTATATTTAGATATATGATTTACTCAGAATCTTAAGAGTCATCCTGTAGAAGATCTCTTTCCAAGGATTACCAGTTGATTGGATTTGCCCTAAGTACTGAAATATACAGTGTAGCAAAATTTACAAAGCAATAAACCAAAAAGTGCAAGGTGGAAGCTTTTCAATTTTACTTTGATATTATGATCATTCCCTTGTATCTTATGACAATATATTGCAGGTACTACAGTGTTGAATTGATGTGCAAGGTCAAACTATAAATCATGCTGATAATATTCCTTCCATGAGAATGAAGCCCCATATTAATGTTTTGCAGTCTTTGCATGAACCCAGGGAAAGTGTTTGAAAAGAGTTTTGGAGAGTGACAAAAGTGGCAGCCAGGAGCTTCACCAGGAGCCTTCACCAGGAGCCTTCACCAGGAGCCTGAGTGCCAGCTGCTATGTGACTCCACCACAGCATTAAGAAGCCTCAAATAAATCAGTTCAACTTGTCACCTGTAGGTTGTGGTTTGAAGGATTAAATTTTGGAAAGAGGAAGAGAGTAGATTTAAAAAAAAATAGATTCATGTTTTTTTTTTTTTGTAAAATACATTTTCATGAGAATAAAGAATTTGTCAGCCACAAATTATCAACCACCACATTCCCAGTTCTGATCTGCTTTTTACTGATGCTTTTGGAAGATTCCTGAGAGGCTGTGTACTGTGTGTTTTTTAAAATTTTTTATTTAGTGTGGTTTTCAGAGTTCTCCAGAGAAACCAGAACCAATGTCCTTTTGGGGATATTGCAGAGAGAGAGAGAGAGAGAATTAGGAGAATTTAACCCACTCAAACTGGAATCCCAGGAAACACAGTAGTATGGTTCAGTGGTTCAGTCTGAGTCCGAAGGCCCAAGATTCTGGAGAAGAAATCATATAAATCTCAGTTATGGTCAGAAGAAGATGAGATGAGATGTCTGAGCTCAATACGAAGGCAGAAAGGAGGAAAGAGGGCAAATTCCTCTTTCCTCCATTATGTTGGTCTTTTCAGGTCCTCTGTGTGGTGGATGCTACTCACCACATGGGGGAGGACAATCCATTTTACTGAATCCACAGAATGAAGAGCTAATTCCATGCAGGCAGACCCCCACAAACCCACACAACACACAGAAGCAGTGTTTCACCTGCTGCTCCAGGGTCCAGGAAACTACCCATCACACCCTATTCAGAACTGTTACCTGCTGGTGTTCCAGCAACTGCCAGGATCCCTCCCTACCGCTGACTGTAGCCGTGCTTTTAATTTCCTTTCCAGCCTTCTTTTTTCTTTTTTTTCATGGACTCTGTTTGAGTGTATAGTTTTTCTATTTCTAGAAAGCATGGCATAAATATTTTTATCAGTAGTATTTCACTCACTTATGTTTTATTCCTGTGAGTATTAGATGTGGCCTGTATGACTTGTCTTTTCAAAATTATATACAAGCTGAATATTCCTTATCCAAAATGCTTAGAATTAGAAGTGTTGCCGATTGCAGATGTTTCATAGTTTGGAATTTTTGCATATAGACAATGAGAGACCTTGGGGAAGTGACCCAAGTCTAAATTAAAAAATCACTTATTTCATAGACACCTTATACACAGTCTCCTGGTGGAATTTTTTTCTTTTTATAACTACACTCAAATGTGACAATTATTATCTACTTATTTTAGTGTTTTCATTCTTTTTTTTGTTCTAATTAGTTACACATGACAGTAGAATGTATTTTGACACATCCAACATCAGTGGAGTATAACTTCTCATTCTTCTGGTTGTCCATGATGTAGAATCACCCAGTCATGTAAACATATATGTACACAGGATAATACTACCCTCCCTATTATCCTTCCTATCCCCATATCCCTTCCCCTCTTGTCACTCCCTTCTGCCTAAAGTACCTCCACTCTTTCCTACCAACCTGTCTTATTGTGAATTAGTATCTGCATATCTGAGAAAACATTCTGCCTTTTGTTCTTTTCTCCAGGTGTTTCAAATACACCGTATTTTTAGTGCCTCTGCATATGGACTGTAACCAGTCATGAGGTCAGGTGTGGAATTCTGCATTTGTAACATCCCATCAGTGCTCCAAGTTTCAGATTTTGGGACACTTCAGATTTGGAATTTTCAAATTAAAGATGCTCAGTTTATAATATTTTGCTATTTCTTCTGGTTTTTGCCTTTTTAAAAGAAACATTATCTATCTTTAATAGTTACCCTTTATTTAAAAGTTTTGCCAAAACTTATTTTACTAGTGGTTTATCTTTAAGCTTTATAAAAGTACATTTTTCTAGGAAAGTAGAAGTATAACTGCTACCTTAATCTAAGTGAATAATCCAAATTGCTTTAGCCACTCTACGTGTATACACTTTAGGTGAATATACATAAACATACTTCAATATAGTTATGCTATGTATTGGATTTTATTCTATTAGTTATTTTCCTAACCTGACTCTTGTTAGTTTATTTTTATAATGCATTTTGTTGTGAAGAATGATTTGTTTGATTTAATTTTGCTTTATTCATTGTTTTTCAAAACTTGCAATCGTGCTTTTGGTATCTTCCAAAATTACTAAATATTTAATGAATACTTTTGATTTTTTTTTAACTGCAATGAATTTTGAGCAAGCATTTTCTCTCAGCATGTGGTTAGTTTATTTCCTGTGCTCTCTCATAGAAACATTTTCCTAGATGCCTTAAGCATATTTGGGTCACAGGCTATTGTTTTCAAAAGCCTGAGACTATTACTTCATTATCTTCAGAGAGAAGTCTGATGCCAACCGGATTTTTCATTTTTATTTAGATATCTTCTCTATTCTGCAAGAAAATTAACACAATTTTCTTCCTTTATACCAACTCTTTTTATAATATCTCCTAATATATCTATGTAAGACAACTTTTTAATATCTTCTGAAATTGGAGCAGCATTTATCTGCATAATAAAAAGAAAGACAAGCTCTCAGTTCTCTTAGCACAAGAACATATCCTTTAACTATTCTGTGTCCTCTACTTATTACAAAGATCAGGCCTTGAGCTTCTGTTATTTATACTTTTTCTTCAATTATGTCTTATTTAGCCACCTTAATCTTAGCAAATCTCTAATTTGTCTAAAATATTGATTTAAGAGCCCTGATGTTAGAGTCTATAAACAAGTCAAGATGGCGCCTGGCATTTTGCCAGAGGGAGTGGCTTGTGAAGTAACACCAGCGAGCCATTAAGTGTGGAGATTCCTTATTGGTTGACTGCTGTATCTAGTTTATGTTAATTAAGATAAGCTGTGTGGAATGTATATATACCCCTCCTGTCCTACAATAAATGGCTCCCACTCCTGCTATATCAATGTACACAAGTTGCTGTCACCCCCCGGGTATTTTGCTGTAGCCGGACTGCGGCACCCTAACTATCTTCTCTATTTTAGGATTAAAATTTTCAGTCTTATTTCTCATTTCATTAAAAATGTGTTTACAGTCTAGATCTTGTACCTTTCAGTACACAGGATATCATAATTTTAGCTGTGGCCCATGGTGTCTATGCCCAATACATTAAATTGAAAATCCTACACGTATATGGTTTAATATATCGCAGGTTTTTCTTTTAGTTTGCTTTGGTAATTTCTACTCATTGCCAGCTCTTATTTTTAAAAATTCATTTCACTCTAATTGTATCTAAAATATGTATTCACTTTAAATATAAATAAACAATTCCTTCCTTTTGAATGAAATGTGTCTGTGTATTTAGCTTTGATCTAATGCTTTCCTGCCCTGGGCCAGAAAGCAAAGTGTTGATGCTGTGGGCTTGTTTCATCTTACCGCTAATAATAAAATTTAAGGGAAGAGAAGAAATTGAGAGAAGAACTTGTAAACAAAACAGAAACAGGGCTTGCTGATATTGGAAATTTTCTGCCTCTCTAGATGGCAAGGAAAGACAAAATTCATAAATTGCTTCTGCAGCCCTTAGGAAGTTAAGGGGAAGATAAAGCAGGAGTGTGTGACTGGACAGACTTGCTAAATCTTTGGAAAACAGGAAAGATGACTGGAATATTGGTTAGACAGAAGCTTCTAGAAATTAAGGGCATGACTTGCAAACATCGGGATCCAATCATCAAGATGTCAGGAAGCTTATCAGGAGGTCCCCAACCTGTCAGTAGAAGCCTAAGGAAGAAGAGTTCATATCAAAGTCTGTTGGCTTGTGACTTTTGTATAGTGGACTGAACCCCAGATAAACTGACCATGAGACTCACAAAACATTTGAGAGTTATTTCAGCAAAACATTGTCAGTTTGGCCTGAAAAGGAATGAAAAAGAGTACAAAATTAAAGATATAATTGTATCCCTGAATTTTTTTTTTTTTTTTTTTTTTTTTTTTTTTTTTTTTGGTATACAGGGAATGGAACCCAGGAGCGCATAACCACGGATCCAGATTCCCAGATCTTTTTATTTATTTATTTTTTATTTTGAGACAGTGTCTCACAAAGTTGCTTAGGGCCTTGCTAACTTTATGAGGCTGACTTTGAACTTGTGATTCTACTGTCTCGGCCTCCTGAGTAACTGGGATTACATGTGACACTGCATCAGCCATAGTATCCCCAAATTCTGCTGGCTGATAGCAGACAAAGCTTTTCAGCTGAAAATTCTTGTCATCTTTCTTGAAAAAGGAAGAATGACTCCCAGGGCTGAGCCAAATGTCCTAAGAAGGAGGTCAACAATCAGCAGACCTCTCTGAGACCTTGAAACCCAATCAAAACTTTTCAACATTTGTTCAGCTGGATTTCAGCATTGCTGTTAACTTGTGATTTCTTTGTGTCTTCATTTTTGAATGGGCATGTCTATCTCTTATCCTGCCTGTTCCATCACTGTGATGGTAGGTTTTGGATTTGGAGAGCAGATCCGCTTAACCTTTTACCTGGATTAGCTTTACAGGTGGTCAGATCAAGATGAACTATATTCAAACCGTCTCATCCAAATCTGGCTCCAATTTAATTGATGACTTTCTGTATTTTGAGCAAATATAGTAATTGGATCTGACTCTCAGGCAGCTGGGAGGTAGTCAGTGTGCTGTTCCTTCAGTAGCCATGTGAATCTCTGAGGCTCAGAGTCTGGGCTGCAATGCAGACTCTACACTAGGCCCTGAGATACTCAACTCACACTGTCCTTGTCCTCCAGTGATCTCCTCCTTGGGTGAAATGAAGACTGTGAGTGCTTCCAAGAAACAGCAGGATGGTTATAACAAGGGCACCAGGTCATCAGCTGGTGTCAGTGACTTTTTGTGTACCCTTGACCCCCAAATTCACGGATTGAAACCATAACTTCCAAAGGGACTGTTTTAGGAAGTGGAGGCTTTGGTAAGGGCTGAAGTCATAAAAGTGGAGCCATCATGAGTGGAATTAGTGTCCTTAAAAGAAAGCCCTCTAAGAAATTTCTTGTGCTTCCATCATGTGAAGAGAAGACACCACTTAAAACCAGAAGGAGATCCTCAGCAGACATCAAATCTACCAGCACTGGATCTTAGACATCCAGTCTTCAAAACCTGAGAAGTAAACTTCTGTTGCTTACAAACTACCAAGGCTGAATATTTTGAAACAGCAGCTCAAATGGACTAAGATACTGGCCTACAGAAACTGAGTTTTGTGGGCTGGGATTGTGGCTCAGCGATAGAGCACTTGCCTAGCATGTTCAAGGCCCTGAATTCGATCCTCAGCACCACATAAAAATAAATAAATAAAATAGAGATATTGTGTCCACCTACAAATAAAAAATAAATACAAAAAAAAAAAAAAGAAACTGAATTTTGACAAGAGTCATGTGATTTTGGACATAGCTCCTTTGTCAGGAGATCACGCCCCTGGTTAATATCCTGAGTGCAGTTTGAGAGACCTGGAAGAGAGGACCCCCAGAGGCTGTACTGGGACCTCTAGGACCTGTCACCTCAAAACACTAGAAGATAATAAATGGGTATTCGCAGTTTTTCTCTCTAACCAAAGTATCTAATCAGAGCAAGGGTTTATTTTGGCTCACATTTCAGAGGTTTAGTACAAAGTTGACAGAGTCCTTTGCTCTAGACTCAAGAGAAGGCAGCACTTCTTGGCAGAAGGGCATGGTAGAAGAGCTCTGTTCTATTTCTGGTAACCTGAAAGCAGAGAGTGGAGAAGGGGTAGCAGGGATGGTGAACGGGTTCTTCAGGGCATGGCCCCAGTGACTCACCTCCTCCAACCAGCCTACATCACCCCGGCAGTCCATTCAAGGGAGCCTAGAATGACCTGATTAGGCTTCCGTCCTCACAATCTAACAATTTCACCTCCAAACATTCCTGCAGGAACACAGGAGCTTTGGGGGAACACCTCATATCCAAATCATAATGAATGCGTTGTTTTAAACTGCTATGTCGTGGCAGTCTATTTATTGTGCAAGAAAAGATAAATAATGCACCAATGCGGGTTTACTTACGTGGTGCAATTATACTCTTTGGATATTATGAATACAACCACTCGTTGCTTATTGATGAGAGCCTTAAATGTCTTAAGTCTTTGATACAACCATTCTGATGAAAATAAGTTTTATGTAATTTTTATATAGATAGTTAATAGATATAAATGGACAATTATGAAATTTCCTGTACTACAAAAAAAAGCAACATAAAGAGAATTTGAGAAACCTGTGAAAAGTTGCATCACTAGAGAATTTTGTCACTTTTTCTCCAAAATATTTATTTAATATGTGACCTCAGTAAGTTATTCATAATTTTAATAGTTTGAATTTCATCCTGTCACATATTACCCTTATATAGGATATATAATATAAAAATATGTCAAAACTTTTAGCTTTAAATCTGTGCATGGGTAACTATTTCAGCATGAGATAATAGGAAGAATAACTTAATGATCATCAGTAGATATCACCATACCCAAACCTTACAGAGACTCAGAATAGATGGTGCAGAAATTTCAGGTATATGGTAATTGATTATAATAAATTGCACATTATAGTCTGTTAGCTTTGTTAGAATTTGTTAAAGTCTTGAATATACTCCACACAGAAGAAGATGAGATTCATCATTAGGGTGAATTTGAAGTCTAAATATAAATTCATATTAAAAAATTGCTTTTACATAAATTCGAAATTCTGCAGCAGTAATTGGGCAAAAAAATTGCAGAAATGCACATCAAATATGTGACTTCAAACAGAATAATCTGTTCTACTTCAATTGCAAAGGTGTGGGTACATTATCTTGGACCAGAGTTGTCCAGAGGGTTCTCACTTCTGTGGCTCAAGTCCTTGAAGGTTTCTGGTGAATGAAAAGCCTTCTGGAATGTGAATCTGTCTTTAAGATTGAAATTCAGGACCAATGATCTTGGAATTAATATGGAAGTTAAGATAAGGTAAGCCTAGGTAGGGCTCAGTGACCTGAAAAAACAGCTGTGCACTCATGTTGCATGTTGGTTGATTGCTAAAAGAGTCTTTGTGACACATTCAGGATGTGATCCAATATTGCCTATATTGTGGATGGTCTGTAGGTATTCTGAGAAGGAAAATGTGCATATGTGTTTATAGACATGCTTTTGACAATTATCTGCAATGATAATGCTAATGTGCTTTATTTATACTCATTCTCTGTCTTCATTTTTACTTTAATTTTGTATGGTGTTCTATTTTATTGTGATTTATATTTTAACATTCCCCTTTGGAAAATCTCGCAAGTGGTTTTCTGTTCTTTTTTTTTTTTTTTTTAATTAATATAGTCCTGAGGGAAAAAACAGCAACAACATTTTTAAACTGGTTTGTTTGTTTATTTTTATAAACACCTGTAATTTAATTTTTTTTAAAATAACAACCATGAACATCATTAATTACAATTACATTTAGTGGCCCTCTTGATTCTCCACACTGATACTGAACATGATCACAAAGGATTCCCCAAAAAGGAGTCTTATACGTCTTTAAAAAAGGGGAAACACAGTAACAGTCTTACACTCCAGCAAAGTCTTTTTGTTTTTGCTTTTTTAGTACCAGGAATGCTTTACCATTGAGCCACATCTTCAGCCCTTTTCTTTTTTTGATTTTGTTTCTCAATAAGTTGCTGAGGACCTCACTAATTTGTTGACACTGGCCTCCAACCTGTGTTCCTCCTGCCCTAGCTTCAGGAGTTGGGATTATAGCTGTGCCCTGCTCTAGGAAAAATATGTACAACCAAAATTGTTTATCTTGGAGGGCATGTATCCTCTGTTGTACTGGATAAAATGTCAGTAAGTTTGAAGTGGTGGTAACAGCTGATACGATTGAATGAATAAATAACATTTAAAAATATTTTGACAAATGCATAAAATCCAAATATTTAATTGTATCAATGGAATTTGTAATGTAAATATGATCTATAATTTTCTTTTGCTCTATTATAAGCAACATTAAATATATTTTTCTCATTATTGTCCTGTTTATGTTAAACTTTGAGTTAACAACCCATCTCATTTTCCCCTTTCCTTTATGTAAAAAATTCACTTATATATTTAAAGTGGTTGTAGATCTTGAATGCTAATTGTGAATTAGTATATGTTTGCCAATAAATTTTTTATGCTCTATCATTTACATATTAACCACATTTATTAATCAGTTTTTCTTTTCACAACTGTGACCAAAAGACCTGACGTGAACAAATGTGGAAGAAATGTTTATGTTAAAGCTCATGACTACAGAGGTCTCAGTTCTCTGCTCCCCTGCTCTGAGCCTAAGACAGAATGTCATGGTGTAAGGGTGGTGTGAAGGAAAGCAGCTGGGGATACCATACTAAGAAAAAGAGAAAACACTCCCTCACCAGGGACAAAATATATACCATGAAGTCACATCCCCTGGGATTTATCTTCTCCAGCTACACCCCACCTCCTGTAGTTACCACCCAGTTAATCCCTATCAAGGGATTAATGCACTGATCAGGTTAACACTTTTATAACCTCGTCATTTGACCTCGACTTTCTTGCCTTGTCCCACAGATGAGGCTTTGGGGACACCTCACATCTAAAACATAACACCTTTTAAACTGTTGCTTTGTAATACCCAATTTTAAAATCACTTATTTTATTAAAATTTTTCAACATTTTTACTTTCCTATTCCAATATTTCACTCTTCTACTATTCCAATATTTCCAATATTCTATAAGGAAATCACAAGATCGTCATTTATTTATTTTAAAAATATAACGCATACATACATATTACATATATATACAGCTTATTGATACACACATTAAAATACACGCATGCGCACACACATACACACACACAGATGCCTATATTTTTCTGATATGCAAATTCTGGTCGAACCACTTTTTGCCTAGTCCACTGTTCTCTTTTCTGATTTGATAGTGCACTTCTGTTGTGTAGCAATAGTCAATTACTCATAAGTCTATAGCTTTGATCCCTAGCACATACCAATTTTCCTATATAAACTTTGGTTTGTAAGCCATTATCATGATTTACAGTGTGACATGGATAGTTTTCTTTTCACATTTTTTCCTCCAACTAATTAAACTTAACTTTTATATAGATATGTTTTATATAGATATGTTGTATGAATTATAGAAATAATATAGCAAATTGATTTCCAAAACTCAGATATTGAATAAACATGCATTTATTAATAGGTAGATTGATAAATACATCCTCATTCTTTGTATAACTCAGTAATTTCTTTCAGTTTAATATAATATTTAAGTAGGAAAAGTATGAGCTGATATGTCTTTTTTAAATTTAGGATAAGATTAAACCTCTATGATAAGACCTAATAAGTAAACTTTGTAAAATTAAAACATTAATAAATTTGACTATAACGAAAACCTATGAAAAGAACAATTTCATGCATAAATCTAAAGGAGTTCATTTTTAAATAGATATTACAAAAGTAAGTTGCCAAAGCATATTAAAGAATCCCTCTATTTTTTTATATCAAATCAATAAGTCAATTAAAATATTAAAACAATATGGATATAAACATGAAAAAAGAATCATTATTGGAAAAGGTGCTCTACCTTGCTAATCAGGAATTTCAAGTTCATTTAACTAAAATATCAAGGGTAAGGATAAATTTGAAAAACATGCATTTTTCTTGAGAGCGTAACTTTATATTGACATATTTAAGAGAAATCAGGTATGTAGTAAAATAGAAATAAATCAGCATCCAGTTTCCCTATCGAAGCTATTTCTGTTTTCTTATTTCTATTTTCTTTTTCTTTTTTTTTTTTTTTTTTTGGTACTAGGTATTGAACTCAGAGGCACTTGACCATTAAGCCACATCCCCAGCCCTGTTTTGTATTTTATTTAGATACAGGGGTCTCACTGAGTTGCTTAGAGCCTTGCAAAATTGCTGAGGCTGGCTTTAAACTCGAGGTCCTCCTGCCTCAGCCTCACAAGCTAAGGCCACTTCTTGATAAGCACCAAAGACAAAGGTGTGCACATAAACAAACACAAGAGGCAGGCACATGGGTGAATGTTGAATGTTGCTTTCCTATTGGAAAATTCAAAACAACTTAATTCTTCATTTCAACCATATAATACTCCGTAAGAGTATAATACAGGGTCGCTTCCCCTCTGCTTTTATCTCAAAATGTTTTTATGAAGATTCCTTGCTCTTCTCAGTCTCACCTGTTTCTTTCCTGACAAGAGCCCTCCATAGCCACCCCCCAATATGGTCACACACTTTCTCTACATTTCTTTCAGCTTTTTCATCCTCTTTTTTTACACTATGAGGTCAGTGAAGGTGGCTGCATTCTTACATGCTTCATATTGAAAACATTTATAAGAGCTTATTGTGAGGATGTGAATCTCTAGCAAGAAAACCAAAGTGCACATCTTATCAGGATCCAATGCATGCCCTCCAATTTTCCCAGAGAATTGCTTCCTGTGGTCTTTTTTTTTCACATGTCTCAGTCTTATATGGCCCTGATGCTCTATTTGCCCTTTAACTACAATTTTCTTGTCTCTAGTTTCACAGAAATATATCCAGTACATCTCTAAAGTCAGTTGCTTTTCTCAGTCCATTTTCTAAGAAATAATTAAAGCCAGTTGTCATTATATCTCTAACGTATCAACTGCTGATAGCAAGTCTCCATAATTTTCCCCCCTTAGGCAGCCTTTCTCAATATGCTCCAATTCACTCTGGGGAGGTATACACCTGAGGCATGTGACTCAGCATTGTGATCATTCCATGAGTTCTTCTCTCTTCTGTAGCTGGAGAGCGGGGAGGCGGGTGCGGCAGACAGGATGAAGTGTTTTTCCAACATTCTGGCTACTCCATCTTTTTTCTGGTCTGATGATATTATTTACTTCTTCTCTTTCTTTGCAATGGGCCTAAACTGTTTAGTAAGTTTTGACTGCTGAGCTGAGAGTCAGAGTGAAATGTGCCTCTGCACTGAAATTCATACTGGTGCATCTTAGTCCCTCTGCCATGTGTTCCAAGCAATGCTGTAGCCTATTCACAGCCCAAAGCCTGCTTCCTGAAGGAGGGCAACAGCAATGGGGAACAGAGCCCCAGATGACCTTGGAGGAATACAACTCGAATGAGAAGTAGAGCATTACTCTTCTCGCTACCTTATGTTGGATCAGTGTGTTGCTGTGAATAAGCTCATCTGTATATACTGACTGACACACAGACTCTGACTTTAGTTCATTCTCACTTTGAAGTTAAAACATATCTTAAAATTATGTTGCTTCCCTTTTAATGTTTTACAACAAATGTTTTCATAATTTTTGTTTTTTTTTTAGATCCCTAGGCAATTTGAGCTCAGGGTTTCTCTAACAAGTTTGGGACTTTAATTTGTACTTTGGAACAACCTATATGAACTACTGAGCTCTCAATGCAATTGAAACAAATAAGAAAACATCAATTTTATTGCTGAATGAACCAGGATAGTTATGAAAATATATGGTAAGGGGCAGGAAGGGCCATGGTGATGTGGCTGTCCATCTGCCAGTTTCCATCCTGTAAATCATTCATGTATTCCATTTTGTGATGTTGAAATCTTCACTCCTATTCTGTTAAGACATTATGGACAGCATCTAAGAGTGCACATACAAACCACATACACAAATTCACACAAAGATACAACCTAGCACATCAGAAAGATTCAAGGAATCCCTGAATATGGCAAATGTCCGTATCTCTGCAAACCTTTCACTAACGCTGCCTTTCTGCTGAGTTTCAGAAGTGACCCTTTGGCTCATCAAACGTACCATATTTAATGTTTGCATTTCTGAAACTTCAGAGAAAATAATTTATCTGTAAGTTTAGTATTGTCTTCTCTGTCAGCCTATATTGAGAAGATTATGTATTGTTGTACAGAAAAATGGGCTAAAAATATTTTCCTCTACTAGTTTCAATTATACTGTTTGAAAGAAGAAGTTTAAAAATGGTAGAATATGGCTAAGATAAAAATATTGAAGAGTTTCAATAGTTCATATTAATTTAACTTGATGGGAATTTTATTTATTTATTCTTTATTAATTTGCAACTATTTATCAGGGCATTGTTTTATTTGAGGCTCATGCTGTGATCTTCCTTACCTTTAAAAGCATTCATTGAATTGTCTCATTATTATTTCTCTTGGTCAGATTCATGGATCTCTGTTCCTCTTTGCACCACCAAAGTTGGTCCTTCTGATGACATTAACACCTGCTTTTTTTTTTCCCTTTTGTATTTCTTAGGTTTCTTAGAGTATAAAAAAGAAATAAATATCCATGTTTAAGTTTTATGAGAACTTTGTGACCTTTTCTTCTTTTCAGAGAAATATCAGCCTTGAAATATATCAAATTAAAAACCCTGTAAATGATGGCTAAGAAGAGGAGTGCACCAGTTCTTCCTATGAAGAGGATTGAGAGTAGGGAACCCCGACAGTAGATCCACAGGAAATGTCCTTTAGCTGAGAAACTCTTTCATCAGCACTTTGGAAGAGCAGGGTATCCTGCTGCTCAAATGAAGAACTGAAGTCACAGAGTCATTAAATCTTTCCCAGCCCCTTCTTCCTCACACTCTTTCACACTTAGTGTGCCTCCCTTACCCGGAGTGCACTAATCCCTTGTTAGACCCCCAGATTCAAATCAAGAAACAAAGATGATAGCATCCAATTCTTGTGGCCAGCCATATTATCAGAACCATATAATACTCCGTAAGAATATAATACAGGGTCGCTTCCCCTCTGCTTTTATCTCAAAATGTTTTTGTGAAGATCTGCACTCTGCAAGAATCTTGATACTTATGTAAGTTGGAAGGATGACCTGACCCTTCACACAGGCCAGCAACACTCTGTGAGTATATGGAGAGAAAGGGTAGAAAGTAGTGTTTCTAAGATGCCTAAAAATTATGTTCTCTTCCAACTATTGACATATTTTAATTCGAATATTTAAATTGTGTTTATATTGCTTTCCAGAAGTTAGAGGAAACATTGATTTATGGAAAAAATAAAGATAATCGGAAGTTATGGAATTCAGAAACAAGATATTCCATAATTTATATGATTGGTCTTAATTTGAATGAATCATGCTTAAATTTTATTTGTTTCACACAATTGCAAAAATAATCAAGTCATATGGGACCACTAAATATCTTCTATGGACTTTATCCAGATGTCTATACTTGTTTAAGATAAAAAATTTGGCTTTGTATTTAAGATTAATTTAATAATTTGACAATGTATATTGAAATGTTATAGGTCATATTTCATATTCACTTTAAGTAACTTAAGTTGAAATGATGAAAATTTATTTATTATCACCCCACAGTGGTAATAATAATATTTAGGTACAAACACAATTAAATTTTGGAAGGAAATTTTTCTAAGTTTTTGTCTAAAATTATAAGATTTTTTTATAATGAACGGGAAAAATACCTTTAATAGGTCATACAATGGAAATAATTTTATTCACACACAGAATGTTTAGTTCTTAATCATTTCATTAAAAAAATAGAAGCATAGAAATTTTGTATTAAACTAAAAGCCTATCTCTTAAACAGTTTGGAGTTTTTAAATGCTGTTTTCCTTTTCCAAATGGGATGAACTAATTTATTTCTTAGAAATTAAGCTTACAATTTTAATTTGGAAATGATAGAATACTTTGATGAAAACCTGGTGTGAATCCTTTCTTGAGTGATTCCCTTGAAATGTAGTCGTAACCACAATTTTATATTTCACTTAACCTTCTCAACAGGATATGACAGGAGTTCAATAGAAATAAAATATCTTTTCTTAGGCAGTTCTTTGTGAGTTAGGATATATAATAGTCTCCAAAGTTCTTGAAGAAAAACAAATGCCCATGACTGAGCAAAAACTATCTTTAAACCCTTCAAGGCAAAGCCAATACACACCCAGAATTATAGCACAAAGATCCTGTCACATATTGTTTAAAAAACAGCTAAGAAGTTCTGTCTTTTCTTATAAGAGTATGTTATCTTACAAATGCATTTTGTTTCACAGATATCTTTACAATAGGAAATAGAGCCATTGATAATTTTTTTTTTTTCTGGAATCAGCTCATGCATTACAAATCATAAGGCCTCAAAAGTGGGAATGAGGGTTACACACAACCTGAGATGTTTGCAAGGAAATATTTCTAAGGATACATTCTAGAAATAAAGGCTTTAAGAAATACAGTCTGGATCATAATGAAAGCTTATATATGCATTATATATGCCAGGAGTCATGCAACACTCAAATACTGAACACCTTCTCAAAGAAACAGTGAAATCTCAGTAGTTTCCCCAGTCAAGCTTCACCAGGACACATTCTCTAACTATGTTGTAATGAACAGGGAGCTTTCAGCACATGGAGCAAATGTAATTGAAGTGAGCAAAATAAGCAAGAAATTCACAGTCTAGGACTTCATAGGATATAGCAAAAATTAAAGTTTAACTTGAGTTTCTGAGAAGTCATTATCATAGTGGCAATGTCCAATTGCTTTTGTTCCTGTGTGGTAACAAATGTAGATGAAGAAAAAGAAATTAGGGCAAGAAAGTGCTGTTAATGTAAATTAGGCAGAGGGGTGTGACGTCATAGATATGGACAACGGGATAGGAACAGATGAAGAAGCAGGAGAGTTTGGCATATTCTTGCTTTTAATATGGCACAATTTGACAATGACCTGAGCACACAGAATAAGGAATACAGCAAAGAAATATGTTTTGTGTTGTTTTGGGAGATTAGACTATTAGTGCTAGTCAGTACTCTGTAGAATGGCTAGAAAGATAGAGGGCAAAATATTATTGTATGCAGAAAGTGGGATATCAAGAGCATGTTTTTGGAAATGTCATTTTCAAGATGCCTATAAGACAGTAGTAAAGCGCATCTGCCAGTGAGTTTGCTATATGTATAAAGCAGGGCTGCAGAACAAGTTCAGATCTACAGTTACCATATCAGAGTTATTGACAAGAACCTCAAAAGTGAACCAAAAGTTCAGAGAATTCACGGCTGAAAACTGCATTAAGAATCCATTTAGAAAGCGGGGAGTCAGCAGTCAACACAAGAGAAGACACAAGGGAGGAAAACAGAAAAAGACAATAGGGAGCTAGGGTAAATTTCATTACTTACAAGTGTATGTAACAGGGAAAGAAATTTAATTTCACACTGCACTTTCTCAAATTATTTAATATATTAACACCCAATTAATTGATATGCATGTGGTTTAATATAGGAGGAAACTATTCAATGTTCTGGTATGCTATGCTGTACTAGTCTTTTAACGCACTAATATACCTCAGGTGCACTCATATGATATATAATATATGCATATATATGTATATTAATCTAGAAAGAGGTGATATAATGTGTATTGTTTTCCAAAGTTATTATGTTTGTAAAAATATTTGTTTGGAGAACACTTTTTTATTTTAAAGCATAGACAGAGGTTTATTTCAGAAGATATATACACATTCAAAGGAGAATGTGGGCTGTCTCAAGAATGACAACCTTGGAGCACATTTTTAAAATATTGTGGAACTAGAATGCAATGTGTTGTGTGTTATCTATCTTTGTAATATGTATGCAATCTGGGAGGTACGCATCTGAATTCTATGTGAAATCAAAGGAATTGTTTATATTTAAGGTGTCCAGAATAATGTTTTGATATCATGCACTTAGTAAAATAATTACCATAGTTAGGCAAATTAACCTACTCATTTTATCATTCAGTAGCCTTGTGTGTGTTTTACCAACTATTTGTATCAACTAGAGTCATCATCTAGAGAATGAAAATAATTAAAATAATCTAGGAAATAATCTACAATAGAAATTGAACACAATTTTTTATAAAATGTTTCATAATCTGAGAATTATAGAATGCTGTAAATTCTTTAAAGCATAAAAATGTAACATAAACAAATTATAATTCATAAAGCAAGAGAAGACAGTTCTAATGCATTCATCTGACAAATTTTTGTTTCTAATAAATCAATAAGAAAAGACCAATTACCTGGAGATAAGACTTGAACTCAAACATTATTCACAAAATCTGATATCAAGTATCCAGTGTGGAAATTAGCTGTACTCTTTCTGTCACAACAGATCTACTAATATTTATCACAAATATCACAATTATATCTCCCTACATACTGAACAAAATAACTAAAAAAAAAAGTAAAAATGTTCATATGTAGATAAGCTTTTGTAACAGCTTATCACAAATTGATGTTGGTTACCTAATTTTGGACAATGGCACTGAAACGTTGTTAAGGGTTTGGGAGTGACTACCAAAGTCTACTACACACATGAGACCCAAGAATTTCACTCTAAATATGCACATCAAAAGTCTGTGCAAGAATGCTCATAACAAAACCATAGTAATGAGACCTGGACTGAAGGCTATAGTCAACTGGGCTGCATCATACATTGAAACACTATACAACACATTAAAGGACACTCCAAAATGTGATAGGTAATTTTCACAGCCAGAATACAGATCATACATATTGGAGGCTACCATTTATATAAATAATATAAAAATATGTTCAAGGTGTATTAGAGGATAATGATAATTAAAATGAAAATATGATTATGAGTGGATATATAAAGAATAATAATGAGATACATAGTAAATCAAGATTGCTAACATGTAAATCTACAATTATTTCAAATTATAACATTTCATTAGAAACAAATACAAAATTTTTAAATATTAACAGACTATTGAGGGTACACTTGTTTATTTTATTTTATTAGATTTTTTTGGTACCGGTGAATGAACTCAGGTGCACTTAACCACTGAGTAACATACCCAGCCCTTTTTACTTTTTATTTATAAACAGTGTATCACTAAGTTGTTTAGGGTCTCACTAAGTTGTTGAGGCTGGCTTTGAATTTGTGATCCTTCTGCCTAAGCCTCCCATGCTACACTAAGTTTAGACAAAATGTATGGGACTGTGGGGAACAGGGACAGGAGTAATTTAAGAAAATTAGTGTTCAATCTAAGAAAAGGCCTGACAGAATGAATTTGAGTACCATGAATAAGTGAGTCTCCAGAGAGCTGTAGAGAAAAATGAGTAAGAGGAAGAGAGAAGCAGGAGCCCATTAAGCCATCTCTTACTGATATGGTTGACTTTTTGAGTTTAGTGAAAACCTACTGGAATCTCGTGAGCAGTTGGGAGTCATGATGTCATTTTTGTTTGGAAAACATTATTTTGAGAGACATGGGAAGAAACAACATACAGAGACCAATTAGGAGGCATGGTGCAGATCCTGAATTTGCAAATGAAAGGTTGATAGTTTATCATACTTTTATGGAAGGATGTTACTTTGATTTATTTGGAAGTATTACATTAAAAAATTGCTTAGTATTCCTTAGGTTTTGTAACTGAGATGATTTTCTTACATAGTCCTGGATCTGATTTTAAATTTTACAATGTAAAATTTTATATTTTAAATTTTATTTAAAAATTTTGTATTTTAAAATTTTAAAAAATATATCATATACATGCTGGGGCTGTGACTCAGTGGTAGAGCTCTTGCCTTACACGTGTGAGGCACTGGGTTTGACCCTCAGTACTACATAAAAATAAAGTAGGGCACATATCCAAAGTGTTATTGTGCAAGTGATAATATGAAATATAAAAAAATATAAAGGTATAAAAAAGAACTCTAAATAATAAGTGTCATTGAATCTAAATTACAATTATACCCTTCTCTTTAATTTCTAAAATGTGCATTATTTATACAAACAAATCTTTCATTTATCCTCCAGTGCCACTGTATTAACTTATTTGATTCATCAACAATATTACTTTTTCTAAAAATTAACATATACATTTAATGATACCAAGTCAATAACAAATTGAATGAGTCTTTTAGTATATTTGTTCATCAGTTCTTTAGTAGAGATGGATTAATTTAAATCAGTTTCTATTTAGCCCTCTAGGTGTCCATCATGTGTGATAGAGAAGTTCAAAAGTAAAATTGTCCAAAATCCTGCCTGGGTTAGTGCTTCTCCAAACGTAATGAGTTTATGGTTATCTGAGGCTGTAGTTAAAATGAACCTATTTGTGAGACTTGAGAACTGGCCTGACGTTGAGCACTTGTACATACGCCCACAGGCAGTGCTGCTGGTTCATGATCCACACTTGAAGTGGGAAGGTTCTCTGGACACATTTTCTGGGCCTCCTCTAGACTTGGAGAAAATGTGTACTGAAGCTCAAAGGGAACCGAAGAGTGTTGGCAGATCAATTTGGCCAAATAAAATCTATCAAAGCCTCACCTGGTAAACTGGAATTAAGCCAAATTGAAGTATAATTTTCTGCACAGTAGATCACGTCATGTTTTAGACTTCTCTTCAGCACACTGTAAGTATCTTCAGTTTTCTCTCTAGCACAGTAGTGACTCATTTTGTACAAACTCCAGCTTCATTGTGCACTCTGAAGGCATGTCACAAGAAGTTAAGATCCTGCTCTCTGTTTGGATGTTTTGGGATCCTGTCTTGCGCCCGCAGTGTGCCATCCAGCAGGAGAGTATCCATACCATGCAAGCCATGTCAGCAATCACTGTCGCAGAGGTGAACCACAAGGAAGAGGAACTGAGGAGTAAGTGTACTTCTATCATTTCATCTCAGTACTTGCAGATGAGTGGGAGCCACCCAGGGGAAGATCAGGTTCAGGATGCATCCATTACTGTATCTTTCCTTTCCTCATCTACATCCCCACTTCTTTTGCTGGGGTCACACTCCTCAATTAAAAGATTAAAAGGCTTGAAAACAATGCAGTGCCTCCACACTGTTGAGCTCAGGCTGAGAACTGAGTTACTTTTTTTTTTTTTTTTTTTTATCCAGGATAAAAGGATCACTTACCTAGATCTCATCTCCACATCCAGAGCAGAGATCAAATTCATAAAGAAACTATCCAGACTAAAGAATATCACATTATATGAAATATCTTTCTAAACAACTGCTGCCTTTAGTTACAAAAAATAATCACAACTATGTTATTATCTTAGACTTTTGATTTTTATAGTGTCTTGCATTTAAACCTCCTTATTATTTTGTGAGTCTGAATTACCCTGGTTTTGGCATAACTTTTCTACATATCTTTAAGCATTTTATTTGCTTGACTCTGAGAGTTTATGTCATACTTTCTAGCATGAAATTCTTCCTCTTCTTATCATACCAAGTCCATTAGCATTTCACTTCAGTTCATTGTATTTGAAAGCACTGACACTGTGTTTTCCTTATCATTGCATCAGCTTCTTTTGATTGGAGATTTAGTCATACTGGCTTTTAAAAAAACAAACACAATAACAAAGAACAAAAAAAGAGCTTTATTGAACAGTGTTTGTGCCCAGTTAAAAATACTGATAGGCACCTTCTTTAATTTAATATATATTCAATGTACACTTTGGTATATTATTTTTAAGGAGCAAGAATCATCTTCAAAAGCTGTTTTGGACTTTGTTTCATTTCTGCATTTTCCCTTTACCATTGTATATATATATTCCATCTAGGATTGTCAGATGCTGGCTAACAATTTTCTAGATGGCTGGTTAAGAATGTTGGATAGTTGTGAAGTTGCAGTTGGTTACCACCTAGTGACTTTCAGGTTTTTCTGCTGACACAATATATTTCTTCTTTTGTTTTTTTTTTTCCCTTAACAATATCCCAGGTTTGCATGGATCATCTGTTTAAGTCCATCAAATAAATTGTAAAACACAGCATTTCAATAACTTTCACAGCTTTCATAATATATCATCATCCATCATACATAATAGCATCCTTTCAAACACTCACACTCAACATGTTTAAACAACAGATGAATAAGAACAGGAAATGTTTTGAAAGTGAACTCTATTAAGAGCACATGTGAAAATATTCAGCACTGTTGCACAATAATAACCTTTTACTGTTAATAAATGGAGACTCCAAATTAAATTAAGTGTATCTACTTAAACTCATTTTTATATATTATACTACCCTTGGTTATGTTTTTTTCTTTAATGTTGAGACTAAAACAAAGCAAAACATAAAAATTTTTTAGCCACCATGGATCCTTTTAGGGTTTTTAAAACATATATATCCAGGTTCACCTTCTGAGTGATTTAATTCAAAATCTGAGCTTAGCTGCCTGCTGACTTAGAGACTGAATTCCATATGCTCTTAATGTAATTATAGGTTTGAGGACCTGAATTCCTTATGACAAAGAAAGTCATATGTACAACAAGCCTGTGAACAAATTTCTCAATACAAATACAAATGATTAAGTAAATCAAAGGGAGAATTAGTTCAAGGTTTTCAAATATGCTGAAGAAACCCAAAAGATAACATAATAGTGAACAAACGAAGGTATAAAACCATATTTGTAGAAATTTAAAAGTAGCAATTGGATAGAAAAAAAGGGATGTAGTGTATTATATAAATGAGAAATCATATTTATCACACTCAAAATATTAATAGTTTGGATAAGTTTCAATCTGAAAGAATATTAATTTTTTTCCTGGATTGTCAAAAAAACTACTCAACCATCAATGCATTTAAAATATATGAAAAATATTAAAGGCAATTAAAGATGCATTTAATAGCTCCATAAGCCATCAAATAGGATTACTAGAATTAAACACTAGAGGAGTTAAACACCAGAGAATTAAACACTAGATGCAGAGGCAAAAATCTGAAGAGCTAAGTTCTGAGAATTATTCAGGTGTGAAGAAAATCATGAATCTGCAGGAAAATTGAGTTCTGAATAAAAAGAAAAATAAATCCATATCTCAACACAGGAAGAAATTATAGAACATTAAAGATAAGGAGACATTGGTTAAAGACACAAAAGAAAATGTACCAGATAATTAAAAACTGAGAAGTTGACAATTGATTTGATCTCAGGGACAACACATGGTAACATAAATTTATATCATCAAAGTGTAGAAGGAAAGAGAATATATCACATACCTCTACTCAGCTCAGCCATCATTTAATAACAGTAGTCAAATAAAAATTATTTTAGTATCGAATATCCCAGAGTTTAAAGGCCAGCACCATCATTAAACTTTCATGCAGTGTTTATTTTGTCAAGAAATGTACATACACACACACAAACATACACACAAACACAGAGTCTGCATGTAAAGGGAATGATCAATTAAGGAGTACAGTGTTCGTGTTTACATAGGAACATACATATTAATTTCAACAATTCTTTACACTTAATAAGAGCAATATTGGTTAAAAATTAAATGATAAAAAATTAAATTTGACATTCACTCAGGACTAACAACACAAATACTTTCCAAAAAAACTAGGAAGAGAGCTGAATTATTTAATTTTATAAAATATATATGTCAGACAAAAAAAATATTCAGCTTTTCCCCATGGAGCGATTTCCCAATTTGCATCAAGAAATTGTGTAGATTAACTAACAATTCATGTAGACATAGACAACTTTCATAAATAGGGAAACATAGTGTAAAAAGGATATTAGTCTTCCTCTAAGCTGTGAAGTGTTGCTATTTAACAGAATTTCAATTACTAATTGAGATTACAAACATACTAGATCTAAATTCTCATGGATACATAAATTGTGAAGAAAAACCAATGCAGAATTGTTGAAAATATTGTGAGATATTTGTCCTAAAGGCATACCAAAATGAACTCTAGTGCTTCACTAAAGAGAAGCCTATAATACTACAGGAATCATAGAAACTATTCCAAAGAAAATAAAAGAGAGCAAAGAAATATGCTAAAGCCTATATGGAATCATAACATTTAATAATATCATATAATCATGTGAAATGTCCTGATGGACACTCCAATCAACCAATGTTACCGAGGCAGCTGTTTATCAAGGGGGGAAACAAAACATAAAACACCTATTTTGTTCAATTCATACAACAGCAGTAGCTACATAGGAAGATAAATTTTATAAATGATCATTAATTAATTTTTACAAATGATCATTCACCCTACTTTATGGTTTAAAAGTTTAATTTAGTTATTTAATTCTAGAAAATTAAAATAGGTGTTTCATTTTACTTCCCTTAAAAGATTAAAATACGAAATGAAAATAGTTCATTTTAAATGCTTTCACAAAAATATAGAAAGTTAACTTGAAATTTATTAATTTTGAAAATATTCTTTTAAAAGTATTTCATTTACTAAATTGGGACTATAAAAAAGTGCAGTTTATAATTCATGAAAATCAGAAATTTTGGCAAAAGTAGAGAAGAATGCACACCTGTGACTACTGGGTTCTTGAGAAAGTTTTGTTTCCTGATATAAAATTCTGACGCACTTGGCTTTTGTTCAGGCACAATCCAAATAGCACTAGCCAAGTTTCCTATAAATAACTTTTAGTTCCCCAGATCCTCAAGTCAGAAAACCCACACAGCTTTTCAGATTTTCTAGCTTTATTGGTAATAAAAATTCTAATTTTTTTGCTATTTACCTCAAATTTTGAGTGATACCATATTAAACTCAAACACCATTCATAAATATCCCAGATATTAAAAAAATATTTATGTAAATTTATTAACCTTTATAAATATTCTAAAATGTTCTTGCTCCCCAGTTTTACTTGAAATTTAAATAAGAAGTCTTACATATTCATTTCTATTATTCTAAAGTAGACACGCAAAATGTAAATGCAACTTTCAGCATGAGTGGTAGTTAGCATGCACGGCTATCTAAAGTAGTTTATGTTGCAGTGGGGATATTGTAGTTTATAGCATCATGCCTTTCTAAAGATGGCATGAAATTCTTTGATGACTTTCTACAGATGGCAGGACATTCTGTCTGATATTGTCCAGCCACCTGCCTGCCTTACCTACTACCTACCACACCTAACGGATAGATGCAATGAGTCCATTATATTTTTAAAAGAAACTTTACATTTGCTGGAAAGAGCAGAAGAAATAAATAAAGAAGAAATGGATATTTTATATTTGGAGCATATTTTGTAATACAGACATCAGGGAAATATAATCATAACTTGAGTCTTATTTCTCATGTATGTTGTGCATAAATATAGGGATTCCATAATATTTTTATCCAATTATATACTTCACAAAATAAAATAATAACAAAACACTGAAATTCTGGAAAGAAGAGATCTATAGGAAGCTGTGATGATTTGAGGTTTTTCCCTTGGTTATTTGCAAATTCTGACACCTGGGGATAAGCCATGAGAGTCAATGCTGAGATTCAGAAACCAGCAGAGCATTTCACTTTCTGTATTCAAAAAAATCATTAATATTTTCTGGCAGTTGGGATCATTTCATCTTTACAGTTTTCTTATGAATATTTTAGTTTAGATATTATTCTTAATATTTCAAGGATATTATCAGATAATTGCTGCTGTCGTATATACACTAAATTTTCCTTTAGATTCATTGTGGGTTTTATTTTCTTGTAAATTTTTTGAAGAATTTTTATTTTACTCTTTATAATGATTTCTGCCATAAAAGCTGTCCTTTATATTTTTAGCTTTTAATTTTAATAATTCATAATTATATTCACTTGCCAAGTCCAACGCTTAGTTTCCTTGCTAGTTATTATAGAACTTTGACAAAATATAGTTCTACATATGAGATACTAGTGTTATATCATTCTTAACAGCCTAATATTTCACCACAAAAATCAATTAGTTTTATAATTAAAAGTATAATAAATGTAATAATGTAAACAAAACCATCCCCCTCTGTCCTTTGGTTATTTCAACCTCAAAAAAATCATCTATATAAATGTGAAATCACTGATGAAAATATGACACATGACATCCGATTCCTTAAAAATACTTAAATATCTTCTTGGTTTTTTTTTTTTTTTTTGTATCAGGGACTGAACCAAGGAGTGTTTAACCCTGGAGCAATATCCCCAGCCCTATTTATTTATTTATTTTGCAACAGGGCCTCAGTAATTTGCTTAGGGTCTCATTAAATTGCTTTGAACTTATAATCCTCCTGCATCAACCTCCTGAGCCACTGGAGTTAAAAGTGTATGCCACCACAATTGGTTTTTTTTTAAAAAAATGTTTTTGAGTTTTAGATGGACACAATACCTTTATTTTATTTATTTGTATTATGTGGTGCTGAGTATCAAAACCAGGGCCCCACACATGATAAACATGTGCTCTACCACTGAGTTACAACCCCGGCTCCCACAATTGGCTCTTAAATATCTTCTTTAAAAAAATATTTGTTTTTTGTTGTAGTTGGACACAACACCTTCATTTAACTTATTTATTTCTATATGGTGCTGAGGATCAAACCAAGGGCTTTGCGTGTGCTAGACAACTACTCTACCTGCTGAGCCACAACTCCAGGTTATATTTTTCATTGCTCTTGATTCTGCATTGACCTATTGATATTGTATAAAGAGAAAATGTACAAAATTACTAAATATGTTATGTACTACAGCTGCATTGTCTAATTTTGGAAATATTGGTTACAGGAACTGCCTGTGTATGTGCACATGAGAGAGCATGACTCTTTAGGGACAATCTCCGTACTTGAGAGGTTGAAAATATTATTCTGCATTTTAGGACTCTCAATGTTTTTCCTCTTGCTTGGTAATTTGTAGTGTTGTTGGCATCCCTGTCTAAGGGAAAGATGGAACATAAGTAGAATCATGCTGCTTTCTGCATGATTATACAGCTCATGTATCTTATAAAAATGATAAGCAGACAAATTTTGTTTCTGGCTTTGAGTGTGCAATTGTGTTCAGAATCCTCTTCCTCTTAGTGCTATCTTCAAAATAAGGAAAGGTGTTGGACATATTTTCCAGACATCATGTAACAGGCTTTGCAGGGCTACGAATCTCGAGAGACTGCAAGCTGATGAAGTGAGGCTGTGTTTCCCCAGGCTACTCAGTCAAGGAATTTTTTACACAGTGTTAAGGGAGGATGAACCCAAATAAATCTGATGATCTTGCTAAGTGGAGCAGACAGAGCTCAAAGGAGGTACTGAGGGAAAAGGAGGTACCGAGGGGAATGCTACAAACATCTGCATTGGTTTGGCCTTGAGCCTTTGGCATTTGGAAGCTGAAATTCCACAAGAGAGGATCTAACAAAATTTTCCTGGAAAAAGCTTATGAGAAAACGTAAACCAATCAATTCCCACAGCTCACAGATGGCAGCAGAATTTTTGAGTCTCTGCTAGCTAGAGTGGGGGTGTTGTGTTAAATATGAATATAGTCAGAGAGGACCACTAAACACTTGCAGAAAAAAATTAAATGCAAAATAAAGTACTGCTATTCAAAATAAGATTAATTTAAAATTCATTCTCTTACATAATAGCTCATTTGGGCATCCTTGGGTCATCTTTGATAAACTTTAGGGAAATATTTGTGTACAGATCAGAAAAAATTCTTGAAAAGCAAACTTTTATTTCTGTAATTTTGAAATTCTTTATTCATAAAATTAATTGCAATTATACATTTTGAAACTGTTATCTTCTAAATAAAATTTCTGTTCCAAGATTCTGACATATGACTTTAAGATGTTTGTTTCAATAACATTAAGTAAAAGATAAGTATATTTATCATTTTTGTTTTCTTCCAAACTCTCCTTTTCTAAGTAATTGCACAGAAAAGACTCAGTTTCCTGATGTGCAAGAAAATGTAATATTAAACACTGATGATTCCTCTGCATTTTGTACATTCTATCACTTCTAAAATGTTAACTATTTATTACACATTTTATGATTTTAGCAAAAATTAACAGTATTTTGTAAAACATATGTACCCCCAAAGCACAAAATAACAAGAGCAAAACAGAAAAATGGGATTGTATCAAACAAAAATACTGCACAGCACAGGAAACAACCAGCAGAATGAAAAGAAAGCATACACAATGAAAGAAAAAAAATTGCAAATCATGCATCTGATAGACATTTAATATTTAAAATAGATAAGATACCACCAGAGCTCAATAGCAAACAAACAAAAATAAACAATACACATTTTTCAAATGAAAATGTACATATGGCCAACAGTTACATGAGAAAATACTCAACAGCACTAAGTATCAGGAAAATGGAAACCAATAGCACGATGAGATATAACAGCACTCTAGTAAGAATGACTGTAATTAAGAGAATCATGATAGAAAGTGCCAGTGGGAATATAGAGAAAAGGAGCTCTGAAACACTGTTTGAGAAAATGTAAATTAATACAGTCATTATGGAAACGAGCATGGAGATTTTTCAAAAAATTAAAAATAGAATATCCACAGAACACAACAATTCTCCTACTGAGTCCAAAGGGAATGAATCCATGTTAAAGAGATATCTACACTCCCATGTTCATTGCAGCACTAGAAACAATATCTCAGAAGTGGAAACAACCTAAGTGTCCATAAACTAAGGAATGATTGCAGAAGAGATGGTGCATATTCACAATGCAATTGTATTTCACAATAAAAATAATGAAATTCAGTCCTTTGCTATAACATGCATGGAACTGGAGATATTATGTTAAGTGAAAGAAGCTTGGTACACAAAGACAAGTACTACAATCTCGCTCACATATGCAACCTGAAAGTGTTCATCTCCTACAATTGGATGATAGAATGGTAATTATCTGGATAGGAGAGTAGGGTGGAGGAAGAGACAGGAAAAGGTTGATTAGTGGGTACTACACTACAAATAGAAAACAACAGAAGGTCTGATGCACTATTGCATACTAGGACAACTCAATATTTAATACATGGAAATGTATTAAATATTCTTGAAAAACAGAAGAGAGGATTTGAGAATTCTTCATAAAGAAACAACCAATGTCTGAGGAGATAAAGGTTTTTAGTCTGATTTAAACATGACACGATCTTTACATATACCAAAAATGTGTACATTTTGCATATACATATTTTATTTAAATTTACAGTGACATTGTTATACTTAAAGTATACAAAGGTGACCTATTTCTCTTTATTGTAAATATTAACAGCTCAATTGCACATATTAATAAGGTTCACCATGATAGTTCCAAGTATACATGTTGTACGTTGATCATGTCCGTCCACTTTTGGACATTTGTCTCCCTCCACAAACACCCTACTAATTCTGCAATAATCACTCCTTCACTTTCATGGCGTCTTCCCCCCCCTAGATTCTACAAAGGAGAGAAAACATAAGAATGCTTATCTTTCTCTGTCTGGTTGATGTCTCTTAATATTATGACCTCCATAATATATTCCTCAATTTTTGCTGCAAATGTCAGGATTTCATTCTTCCTTATGCCTGAATAATTTCTACAGAGGTTATATATGATATTTTATTTATTTATTCATATGTTGATTGACACTTAAACTGATTCCATATCTAAGCTATTGTGAATAATGCCCCAATAAACATGGGTATGTAATTATCTCTTTTGTATGCTGCCTTCCTGTTCCTTAGATATGTACCCAGGAGAGAGGTTGCTGAATCATATGTACTTCTATTTTCAGTTTTTGAGAAATGTTAGTACTCTTTTCCATACTGTGTGTACTTATTTACATCTGTGTACCAACTGTGTATAAGGCTTTCTTTTTCTTCATAGACTTTCCATCATTTGCTCCTTTGTTTGCTTATTTGTTTTTGATAGTACCAATTCTACCTGATGTGAGATGGTATCTCATTGTAGATTGGCTTTGCATCTCCCTGATGGCTAATGATCTTGAACATTTTTCAGATATTTATTACCTTCACTATTTCTTCTTTGGAACATGTCTATTAGATATTGATTCATTTTAAAATTGGATTACAATTTTTGTTGTTTGTTAGAGTCTGTAAACAAGTCAAGATGGTGCCTGGCATTTTGCAGAGGGAGTGGTTTGTGAAGTAACTGCCAGCGAGCCATTAAGTGTGGAGATTCCTTATTGGTTGACTGCTGTATCTAGTTTATGTTAATTAAGATAAGCTGTGTGGAATGTATATATACCTCTCCGGTCCTACAATAAACGGCTCCCACTCTTGCTGCATCAATCTACAGAAGTTGTTAAGATTTTTGAATTCCTTATGTATTGTGAATACTAATCCTTTGCCAGATATATGAATGGCAGACATTTTCTCCCATTCTATATGTTCTCTCTTTACTCTGTTGATTATCATTTATATGCAGATGATTGAAGCTTGTTCCGTTTTTTCCCTCTGTAAAAAAAATAGAGTCAAAATGAGTGAAATACATTGATAAAATCCTGAAAATATTAGAAGAAAACAGGTGAAACACTTCAAGATATTGGTAAATAAAATGATTTGGGGGGATAGGAATGCAAAGTAACAGAAAATAAAAGCAAAATTGACAATGGGATTATATCAAGAACTACACACCTTCTGCTCAGCAAAAAACAAAACAAAACAAAACAACAACAACAACAAAAAAAAACCCTCAGTATTTTAGTGACTTATTTCTTAATACTCTGACATTAATCTTATCCATATTAGAAGTACAGTTCATTAGTTCCAACTATAGTATGACATTTAATCATCGGATAATAATGTAGTTTATTCATTCAGTGCCCCAGGATGAACATCTTTATAAAGAATCTTTGAATTCTCATAGAAAAGCATGCTATAACAAAATTCCTTGAACATGTTTCTAATGCCATGAAACTGGTCTTGAATTGTTCTATTTCGGGATATTAAAAATTTTAGACTGGATTTTGCTCAGATTTATGCACACAAAGTCACACTGGCTCTGGACATACATGAATATATCCATTAACATTTCATAAAACCTGGCATCACACAGCTTTTTCCTTTCATTTTCTCCTGCCAATCTAATGAGTTGAATTGATAAAATATAATAAACATATCTTCACTTGACTTTCTGCCAGTACTTTTTTTCTTATATTAAGAAACTTCTTAGTATAAGAAAATATATTGTAGTTTTATGAATTATTATCTAATCATTTTCAATTATTTGTGTTTATATTTTACAGTTCTTGTGAGGATATCTGTTTTGACTGTTTTTCTTGGTAAGCTATGTTATGCACAACATTGGGGTTCATTTTGATGTCTCATAGAAGCACTGGTCTTCAAAGTAACCATTGATGCCTTTTTATGCTCAACACTTTTATATCATTTTACTTTCTAGCAATCTGTATCTTTATTTTTGAAATGCACTTCCTATATTCTGTCTTGTGTGTTCTAAATCAAGTGAAAAATCTCTGTTTTGGTAGGGTTTACTTCACCTGAACTTAATATAGTTACTGTTATATGGGGGCTTAATACTCAATTTTTCTCCTTTCTCAAATTATTTATTTTTCCTTTCCAAGGCTATATCTTATTTTCGATTGATTCATTAAATTTTTTAGCTGTTAGTAAAACTTCTTTTTTGTTGATTTCAAAGATTGCTCTGGGGATATGATAACTTATCTTTAATTAAAATTAATTTAAGTTTCCAAGGATAAGAATTTAAAGAAGCACAATTTTATTTATAGGCACTCCATCTTCTGTGATTATATTGTCTAAAATTATTACGTATACATAATATAATCAGCACAGTAAAATAAAATGTAAAATGTTAAATGTTCATACTGTTGTACTTGACTTGTAAATAAACTAAAAAAAAATGTACAAAAAGGACATTCTTGGACTCCCATTGCTTGCCAAGAGGAGTAATGGGGCTGGTAATTCTTCTTCTAATTGACATAAGCAAAATTTAAAAAAAAAACACTGGACAAAATAAAATGTCACCTGTTTTCAGTATCCTAAGACATCAGGAAATAAAGGATAGTGGTAAGTGAGACAGGAGGAAGAGGTGAGGTGAGCCCTGGGTGCCTCTGCTTCCTGCCTTGAGGAAAACTCCAGATTACAGCCTTGGTTTGCAAAATCCAGCCTCAGTTCCAGGGAGACGAAGGCAGTTAGAGAAAGAGCAGGGGAGCAGAGAGATTCTGAAACGTGTAGAGAAAACTCTCTGAAAGAATTAAAGGGAATTCATCTATAGCCATTCAGGGTGTGAAATACTTACTGATGCCAACATCTAGACTCGAAAAAAAACTTTTTTTTTTCTTTTTAGTTTTATTTTTTAATTTGTTCTAGTAAGTTACAGGACAGTAAAATGCATTTTGATACATTGTACACAAATGGATCACAACTTCTCCTTCCTCTGGCTGAATGTGGCACAGAATCACACCAGTAGTGTAATCATATGTGTACATAGGGTAACAGTGTCCATCTCATTCCACCCTCCTTCCCATCCCCTCCTCTTCCCTCACTCTCCTCTGTCTAATTCAAAGTTCTATCATTCTTCCTGACTCACCCCTCCCCCTCACCCATTATGGATCAGCATCTGCTTATCACACAAAACATTCAGCAGTTAGTTTTTTGGGTTTGGTTATTTCACTTGGAATGATATTCTCTACCTCCATCCACTTACCTTCAAATGTCATAATTTTGTAACTTTTTTTAAGGCTGAGTAATATTCCATTGTGCATATGAACCACATTATTTTTTTACCTATTCATCTATTGAAGGGCATCTAGGTTGGTTCCACAGTTTAGCATTCTGAATTGTGCTGCTATAAACATTGATGTGGCTGTGTCACTGCAGAACGCTGATTTGAAGTCCTTTGGGTATAAATAAGGGAGTGGGATAACTGGGTCAAGTGCTGGTTCCGTTTGAAGTTTTCTGAGGAATCTCCAAACCAATTTTCTGACTCACCAATTTTCTGACTCACCAGCATTATGAGTGTACCCTTTTCCCCACATCCTCATTATCACTTCATGTTGCTTGTATTCTTGACAATCGCCATTCTTACTGTAGTGAGATAAAATCTTAGAGTAGTTTTGATTTGCATTTCTCTAATCACTAGAGATGTTGAACATTTTTTTCATATGTTTGTTGATCAATTGAATTTCTTCTTCTGTGAAGTGTCTGTTTAGTTCCTTAGCCCATTTATTGATCAGGTTATTTTTTTTTTTTATGTTTTTTTGAGTTCTTTATGTATCCTGGAGATTAGTGCTCTATCTGAGGTGTGTGTGGTAAAGATTTTCTCACTTTTTGTAGGCTTTCCCTTCACACTATTGATTGTTTCCTTTTCTGAAAAGAGCATTTTAGTTTGAATCCATCCCATTTATTGATTCTTGAATTAGCAATTCTCATGCCTCAGCCCCCTGAGCTGCTGGGATTATACGTATGTGCCACTTCACCCAGGAGAGCAGCATTTTTATATATTTAATGAAGAAAAAAAATCTTTCATCCTACAGATGAAGTTTTTTTTTTAATCTTTCAAAAGTCTTTAAAAATAAAATAAAAAAAAAAACAAAAGACTAATTCAAAATTTCAAACCAGAAGAATTCACCAGCTGCAGGCTTGTAGTATAAGGTAGTATAAGGAATACTGCAAGAATCTCTTTGGGGAAGAAGGAAATAATATCAGATGAGTGGATTTCACAAAGAAATGCAGAGCACAGGTAAGGGAACTTCATGGAGAAATGTATAAAATTGCTTCCCAATCACCTACATTTCTTTTAAGGTTGACTTATTTCTAAAGCAAAAATAGTAACACATGGTTTATTTTCCCATTATATTCATTATAACCTTAGGAAAACCAGAGTCATACATTTAAATTTATAGAAATAAGATTTGATACAGCTGTAATTCACATTAAGAATTCACATCAAAACATCACAAAAACCAGACACATGTAATTGTAATCCCAGCAGCTTGGAAGGCTGAGGCAGGATGCCTCCAAGTTTGAGGTCAGCCTCAACAATTTCACCAGACCCAGTCTCAAAAAATAAAAAGGGCTGGGGATGATGTATCTCAGTGTTAAGTTGTCCCTGAGATAAATCCCCAGTACCTACCTCCCCGAAAGGAAAAAAAAAAAAAATCATACAAGGGAAACAGGATCCAGTAAATGCCCAAAATTTATTAAAAAATGAATTTTTGTTTAAAACTATTTTAAACAAAAGTATTTTAAAATATTTTCTAAAGAAATGAGAATAGTTAAATATAAGCAATTTGTATTATATGTAGCACTGAAATTATGAGTTAAAAAAATAAGATTTTCATAAATATTTTACTATTCAGCAATTTAAATCAATTACTAAAAAAAAATAAAACTATGTTTCTTCTCAAACTTAGTGTGGTTTATTTTCTACTCTAGCTTTTTTTTTTTCTGTGTTCTATTAATAGTCATCATTTCCTCCACTGGTTGTACTGTAACTATCCTAGTTAAATTGTGTTAACAGTGATCTACATTTGTTCCTTGGAGGACTTTATTTCTCATCTCCCACACACTTATTTTTCCTCATCAATGTCACCAGTGTTAGTTTTTCCGAAAATAAATCTTATTACCTCGATTTTCTTCTCAAAATTTTGATTCCTATTTTCTTAAAAATGTGTCCGTTTCCCATTCAATCAGTTGTCATAGGTAAAGCACATGGATAGGACCTGCCCACAGGTGTTCCATGCACCTGCCCAAATAACTATGTGCTGTGCTGCCCCTCCACCCTACTTGGCATTTCCACCAATCACAGTGAAGCCCATGGCCCCTGAGTGTAATCCTGAGGCATCTGTCTGGATGGCCCCAGGCCTTTTCACCTGTTACTCATCTGTGCTTGCTCCCCCTTGGTCTTCCACATGCTCAGCACCTCTCCAATCTGTACTCCTTAGTCCCTGTCTGGACAATAACAAAACCTTATTTTAAAGGATCTCCCTAGTTAGGTATTTTCAGCAACCATAAATGAATCACACACAGTTAGCACTGAGTTATTTCTAAAATTTTGAAATGATAACAACACCCAAAACTATTTATAAAACTGAGTAGAAATAATTAGCCTTAGAAGTCATCCCAGTGGGCTTATTAGAAAATGTATTTTTACTCATTAAATATTGACATCCCCAGAGCTGTCATTGTAAATGAGCCGACTGCAAAGAGAAACATGTTGGACAAAGCAAATGCCTTTAAGGTGTAATTTTGATTGTTTGTGTTAGACTAAGGTGACATGCAGCAGGCATTTAAATAGTCTTTGTACTGACATTTTACAAAAAAAAAAAAATTGAATATCTTATAAGTGACTTCAGATTATGTTCTTTCAAAGATATTTCCCAGAGGGTGTGTTAGAAATGGCAGATGAATAATCCTCAACCCATAGACAAAAGGACCTGGGGGATCTCAAGAGCTAGAGGAAAGCAGGATATAAAGAGGCAGCTCAGATGCCTTTGTGTTATAAACACTCAGTCGTCTTTAGGAGCACTTTCATCCAACCTAATAAACTAATAAACTTCAGGTTTTCCTGCACACTATTTTTAGCTTCTAGAGAAATTTAATTTCCAGATGTGCTTTTGATTGTGCCAAATTTTATAGTGAATGTATTTACAAGCAGTAAAATTGCAGAAATATAACTAAAATTTAAATGTCACACTTAAAGCTCTATCTTATATATTCATTTTTAAAAATCATGTAGTATTAAAATTCTCATATATGGGACTCATCAGTACAGCTCTCCCCTAGCAAGTGTGTGGCATTGGGTTCGATCCTCAGCACCATATAAAAATAAATAAATAAAAGGAGGGTATTATGTCCAACTACACCTAAAGAAAAAAAAATCTCATATATTTATAAAAGTGCATTTTCTAACCCATATCCTCAGACCCCAGACTCCTCCCCCAAATCAATTCTTTTCTTTTTTTTTTGGGGGGGAGGCGGTGTATTAGGGATTGAATATAGGTGCTTAACTGCTGAGCCCCATTCCCAGCCCTTTTTATATTTTATTTTGCTACAGGATCTTGGTAAGTTACTCAAGACCTTGCTAAATTGCAGAGACTGGCTTTGAACATGAGATTCTCTTGCTTCAGTCTGTCAAGTCACTGGGATGACAGGGGTGTGCCACTGAGTTCAGCAAAATCAGTGATTTTCATTGCTTTATCTTTACCCTTACATTGTAAGCAATGTGCTATGGTTATAATTCAATTTCTTGAAAGACCCATTTTACGTGATTGTTATGGTTTGTATATTTGGTATCCCCCCAAAGCTCCTGTTAATGCAGGGACATTCAGTGGTGAGAGGATTCGATTTTTGAGAGCTACAACCTAATAATAGGTCCATCTTACTTTGAATGGTCTGACTGGCTGGTAACTGTGGACAGGTGGGGAATGGCTGGAGGAGGGCGTCACTGGAGGCATTCCCTGGAAGGGGGCATTTTCCCTGTACCCCCTTTCACCTCTTCATTCTCCCTGCTTCCTGACTCCCCAGGAGCTGAACTGTTTTTCCTCTGCACAGCTTTCCTCTGCTGGGCCCTTCCCCTGTGACGTGCTCCCTCGCCTTGGGACCAGAGCAGTGGAGTTGGGCTGTCCATAACAGAGCCTTCGTAAATCTGAGCCCCAAGTAAACTTTTCTTCCTCTACATTGTTCTTGTCCAGTGTTCTGGTCATCATGAAGAAAAGATGACTCAAGCGCTCATTTTGTACCATATGCATTCAGGATCTTCTAATCTAGTGGTTAAGGGATTTGTTTTCTCACACAGCCATTTCTTTTTCTTTCTTTTTCAGTTGTTGACGGACGCTTTTACTTTGGATTTATTTATATTCGGTGCTGAGAATTGAACCCAGTGCCTCACACATGCGAGCCAAGCGCTCTACCGCTGAGCCACGACCCCAGCCCCATCAGGCAGCCCTTTCTTACAGCTTCTTCTCTTGTCTGTCTAATACTCAGCTCCCTCACTCTCTTGGTTTTGTGTCAGTGTCACTCTAATTGTGATACTCCATATTGGATCATGTGGTTTATTATGATTGTTTGCTTTGCTGTCCAACTTTTGAGTTTTTTCCCTTGAAAATGACTGAATATTTGAGTTCTTCTTAGTTTAACGTATGGCTGAAATACCCATGAACCATTTAGAAATTATTGTCCAAATCTGCAAACATCTGATTTTGCATAAAAGGAAGGGTCCAGCACCTCCTTGGTGGCTGGTTATGTAGTAGTGAATGATTTCCGAATCTTAATAGACAAGAGATTCTTCTAACTCAGGCTGCCTTTCCAACCAAAAGCAAGGGACTCTGCTTATTGTAGTCAACACCACACCCAAGTTGCTGGTGGGAAATGAAGCACTAGGAATATTCACAATCTTCCTTTGTGAAATTCACTTGAGATCAGCTTTTTGACATTAAATTAGATTGCCTGGGTCCTTTCCCCCAAGCCAAAGACAGAACCAATAATTACTCTGATGGTTTCATTTACCCAGTTCTTTTCACATGTAACTACTTTGCAGATCATGGCATTAGCTTATCTTCATTACCAAGCTGATGGTGATTCAGTCTCACACATGTGGCATACAATGACGTAGGAATGCTGTTTCAGTTCTTCCTCGCTCTTAACTTGATGACCTAGGACATTTTTTCCAGCACACTCTACATCAGTATCCAATCTAAGTGCAATGACACTAAATCCACTTTTCTTATAACATTTAATAACAAATACAATTACAATAATGAACATATAAAAGTATCAATGTGTAGCAATTTCAGTATCACGATATATTTTGATATGATTAGTGATTGTCTTTAATGTCATACTTAATTCCTAGTTGCCAGAGGTTTTAAGGTAATCTTAGGTCCTCTGTAGCATGTTGCATGGAATCTGAAATGTAATATATGTGTGAAGCCTTACCACTTCTAATGGGCATGTTTTTAGACTTGGTCGCAATTATTGGGGGTACTGAGTGCATCTTGGGGAATTTCTTCAGAAACCTGGCATTTCAAGTACCCCTCCAATAATAAAGGCAGTCATATATTTCTTGTAAAAAAAATTCCATTATCAAGTTATTGACAAAAATGTCAAAAGACATCAGTAATAGATGTTTTCCCTGAGATTGATATTGTGCCACTTGTAATTCTTCTTTAGCATAACATCCTTCTGTCATTTGAAATCCACAAAGCAGAATCAGAACCTGAATGATTTTTAACTTGATTGATGAGCAGATCATTGTAGACAGAATTTAAAGATTTTTGTAGTCAACTTCACTGCCATCTATTGATTTGTCTCACTAATATGGAACTAGCTGAAAAAATATTCACATCTTAATGGATACAGTTTACACTAAATAATGCAAATCGATTGATAAGCTATTTATATAACGTTAGCCATCTGAAACATGACTTGGTATTATGGTCTGAAAAAAATCTACTAGAATATGTAATGAAATAACATCATAATCTTTAATATTTAGTGTTTAAAATATGCTGCAACTCAAAAGCAAAAAAAGAGACCTTCCTAAGAATCTAGATTTAAAATAAAACTTGCATATTTTTAATAATACAATTATAGTGTAATTTTAAAATGTCTAGCAACATGATACTTGTAGACTTTCATGCACTTCAAAAGCATAGGGCCAAGTTTTTTTGGTTGCTATTTAAAGGCTGTATGACAGCTCTTCAAAGTGTTTGGAACTGACGACTGCAGAAACTTGTGGCTTATTTCATTTTAGCACATGACTTTTTAAATGGAAATAATATTTCCTCTTCTTTCAGTTCCAGATAGTTGAATTCCTTTTTTTTTTTTGATTAATTTGAAAAACTTTTTCTTTAATGAGTTTTTTCTCCCAAATAAATAGTCATAAATAGGAAGAATTTGAGAGTTCATAAGCCAACATTTGGTCTTTGAATTACATTAAAATATTCAAAAACATGTTTTTTTTTCCAATTGTGTTCTTACTATAAGCACAAACTATCTGTGTCTGTTTAGGATATGAATGCCATGTGATTTCCAGCAATTATGTCACAGAGTGTCCAAGGTCCATTTGGTTTTTGTAAACCAAAAGCTAAAATTGGTGGGTTATGCATAGCCAACTGCTAAATGTCCAAGTACAAATCTTTATTTGTCATCAATTTATTTTTGTCCATTTGCTCATTAACTTACTGGTTACTTCTTTTTTTAATCAAGAACTTTGGACAATGGGGAAGTAAACTTTCTTGGCAGTCTCCTAGGTCAGAGGTTACAGAGCATTCTGGTCTTTAAAGAATAGGACCCATTGCTTCCACATTCTGATATTCCAAATACTTGGGTTAATTCCCTTTTTCATTTTTTGTTTCATGCCTCTGAGGACAGACTCTCTCTGTCTATTCACTCTGCTCTCTGTAGTTGGAAAATTGACCTGCTAAGGTGACCTCAAGGTGACCTCACTTTCTGTCCTCTTCTTATGTCTGGACAACGGGAAGCATGGAAGAGACACTGAAGGGAGAGAGGAAGAGGTCTGGATAATTGATGTAATCTTAATTCCACATTTGCAAGACTGCCCCCCTTTAGATTTTAGCCTCTTTAGCAGAAGATATCAGCACCTGTGTGGGGTCCTTTCCACATGACCCACTCTATTGCTGGGACTAGGGGACACAGCCATTCTCCTGTCCATTAAGCATAGGTTGACTACTGGCCCATCACTCTGACCCAGGATGTGCCATCACTTTTTAAGAGTTCCCAAGCCTCAGTATCTATAAAATTATTTCCACTGGTAAAATCTTCTCAAAGTATCCTAATATGAGTATCCTATCTGTTTTCTGTTTTCCATGTGTGATTCAATAATTTTTGGTACATCTAATACATCTTGTGCATTCCTGAGTAGCAACGTCAGGTACTGGCGCTTAGAAAGAAAAGAATGTTTGCATTTTTCCAGATTTTTATGGTTTAGATGTGAGGTGTCTTCCAAAATCTCATGTGTGAGAAAATTCAAGGAAATTTAGAGGGGAAATGATTATGTTATAGGAGTCTCCAGTATAGATTAACTTGGTGGTAAATACAGATTGGTTGTGGCTAGAGGAGGTAGAGTGGCTTGCTTCCATCACACCCTTCTGCCATGGTGTTCTGCCTCATCTCAGGCCCACAACAAAGGAGTCGGCCAGCCGACCTTGAAAGCCATTATCCCCAAATAGACCTTTCCTCCTCTGATTGCTCTTGTCAGGTTCTTTGGTCACACAGTGAAAAAACTGACGCCAACACAGATCCCCCCAAAACAGGAGCACAGTCAGAGCCTACACATCAATTGCTATTCCAGATTAGTAGTTAAAAGCATGGTAAAATTTATTGCAAATTTTTGGAAAATAAGCAATTCCTAAAGTTTTGGGGGCTTTCATTTTAAGTTAGGAAGTTGAGATTACTCAGAAGCCCCTTTATAATTGCTACTTTGCTAGAAATAGGTTGAACTCATAATAATCTAATTTAATTTCAATGACCACGTAAATAAAAGAGTCTGGACACCCAGATTCTCATGTAACTGGTAATTCATACAGAGAAGATTCATTAGAAGAGGGTGATATTTGAAACAAGATCAGTCAGAATGGAAAACTAGAAGAAAAATGAACATGAAACAGGTAAGAACAAGCAAGCCAACAGTTAATGATTAAGTATACACCTCTATGATGATAGTTCCCTGTGACTGTGAAATACATCCGTACACAATAAGGTAGTGGAAATTTATGTGGATATACCTACTAATCTTCCCCCAAACTTTCCTGAGACAGATTAGAATACACGTCTACAAACAGTTTCTTCACTCCCAGGTACATATAAACCTACTAATTTTTTATCCCCTGCCTTAATCTCACTATAATTTTTTTCTCCTGTACAAATATTTAGACTTTTATCTGGTTTTGTCCAGGAAGAAGTTGACTGTAACAATGATTCTCTTTGCTTGGCTATAGATCATCTACTTTGTACCTGTAAAAATAACTACAGATTTTACTTTATACAAGGAAATATATAAAATAATATTCTTGAGGGCTTTAACTTTAATGTGTCAAGTAAAGAAATAATTCTCTACAGTAGGATCATTAATCATAGTGTATTTTGATTCTTAGAAAATAAGTTAAAAAGTCTGGTAACAGTAATAGTTCTGAATTGAAAGATGCCTTCTGCTCAGATTTGCCATGGAAAATGATTATGATGCTGACAGAAATAAATTGGCTGCTTATATAGGATGGACATTGCTCAAAGACATTTCTATGTGCAAATGCATATTTTCCTTTTCAAAGTTTCTCCTATAAAGTCCTTTCTTAGCCTCTGCATGGCCATCTTAAATGACAGCTGCCATTTTAAGGAAAAAAGTTTGGCTTTCCTACCCAAGGGCATTTCTGAGAAAGGCTCATCACTCCCTCATACCAACCCAACCCCTAACCACCCACATTAGGTCCCACCAGGCTCTTATCCCTGATCCTGCCCCATAAAAGTCCCAGAACCCAAGCCTGTTTTGCCTCTCTCAGGTCTGTAGAGAGATGGCCTTTATTTGTCAGCTCTGACAAATAAACTCTCATGTGGATCTCTGCCTGGTCTCCATTTTTCATTTCTCGATTATTGGTCTCTCATTCCTCGGTTTCCCTTCAAATAATACAACTCCTATTAATATATCATGATTTTCTAAATCAAAGTGTACAAAGGTAACATTCCCTTTGTCTCCACACCACTACACAATGCTCTAGGATATATCTGTGGAGATGACGGTCAGCCTTTGGGGATGTAGTAATATAGTTATATCAGACATTTTCTGAGTCATTTTATTTCTCTCTCTACATTTAGGTATTGTGATATTTCTTTGGTCATGACACCATGTTTAATTTTATTTTTCTGTTTTGTTTTCCAAGTCATCATACCTGTTGTTGACATTTCTATTTTCACATTCCATGAAAAGCCACTTGAGACTTATCAACTTGCTTTTTGAGAGAGAGAGAAGGAGACCTAAAAAGTTTCTTATTTGTCTTACAAAACAATATGTACACATTTTCAGAAAATTATCTATGACTTTGAAACAAAATATCATATTGGTTTGGAATTTGTAATTGAAGAGTAAATACTTCCAAATTCAAGGCTTAATGCTGCCCTTACATGGTTGCTAATTAGTATCTTTAAGCTTCAATAACCAGAGTGTAAAATGAGGACATACATAGTATTTAAGTCAAAATCACTTTGTGAACACAATAGGTCATAATGCTGTTAGAATTCTCATTATACAATAAGGGATTATAAATAACTATATTATCTTATCCTCATTTCTGAAAAGAAACTTCCCATTCTTTATAAAATTGAGTGGATGGACATCTACATTAAATGATCACCTAACCTTCCTAAATAAAAATAGAGAAGTTTCTATTTTCATTCTAGGCCATGAATCTGAATGAATAAAAATTTAATATCTCAAATGAAAAGGAAATTAAAACTGCCCCCACACACTTTCATTGACCCACAAAAGTATATAAAAAGTATAAGGATGGAACTTTGTCACTTGTGAGAAGAGTTTTATGAATAGAGAATTCAAGATGTGCCAGAGACAACAAATCTAGTTATGGAAAAATATATATATATATATATATAAACTTGTTGAATAATTAAAGCTAAAAAAAATATTTGCAAAAATGATTTTGAAATAGCAGACTCTGGATTCATTGGGTATTTAAAATAGTGAAATCACTGTAGGATTAGACATATTTCAAACCTATGAAAAAGCAAATAAAACATTCAAGAAAGAAAAGAATAAAAAATCTTATACAGACCTTTGACATTTGTATGAGATGTAAAATAATATTATTATATTCTCTGTGATTTTCCTTGTGATTCTAGAGATAGCATGTGAAAATGGATAGGAAAATTTATTTTAATAACAAAATGTTTTAAGGTAATCAAAACACTGATTTTATGTGAGAGACACAGCTTTTTTGCCTAAGAATATGACACCAAATCTCTGTTACTTATAGTTGCAGAAGGCATGAAGTATAAAAGGGCTGGGAGTGTTTCTCCTCTCAGAGATGTATTAATGCAGGTTACAGGAAGGTGTCTGAGAGTGGAAGATAAACTCCAAACTCCATGAACCAGCAGGCTTGTCACCTGGAGTACTCAGGCAGGGCTTGAATTCTGATTGGCTTATGATGTTGGGGAAATAAGTCTTGATATTTACTAAGCACTTATATAATTATGTGATTTTGTGATTTCTAAGTCCAGGGTTATGATTTCTCATTAGATAATATACTTATAATTTGGATTTAAAGTATAATGAAGATTGTTTTTGCAAACAGTTAAATAGTTAATATAAGCAGGGATCAGTTAATGTGATTTTGAAATTAGTAACAGGAAACTCAAATTGTTGTGAGGATAGTTATTAACTGTAATACTTTAATTTTATGTAAAATAGATGTCAGAGAGTTTGAAAAGTGGCATAGAGCCTTTTTTTTTTTTACCTGGATTTTTAATACATGGACTTGGTTCTTACTATGACTGAGGTCTTCGCGGCAGTGGGAAAGCTGCAGTAATACCCAATGCCACTTGCTTTTTCATCAAAGCCCAGTTCAGAGTTATATGATGCATCCTGAAATTCTTCCAAAAAGTGGGAGATTCTTTCTCAAAAGATGCAAAGATGACCCTCTTCATATATCACTGATCAGAGTGGACTAAAGTCTTTCTGAATAAAATGTTGTAACATGTTTATGAACTACCCCAATTAATATTTTTGTGCCATTATCATCAGTAGAGACATGTTACCTTAAAACTTATGTAGTTCATTGGGAAATCTGGACATCAGACTAATTCATGAAACCATCTCTGTCAACATGAAATTGATAAATCATGGGGCTGGGATTGTAGCTCAGTGGTGGAGCACTTGCCTCTCACATGTGAGGCACTGGGTTCAATTCTCAGCACCACATAATAATAAAGGTATTGTGTCTATATACAACTAAAAAATTAAAAATTAATAAATCAACAAAATGTAAGAAATAGTATATAAGACATAAGTAGATAATAATAAGATAGATAGTTGACACATATATGGAACTCTATAGTCTGATAATAGCAACATACCTTCCTTTCATGTGCTCTTGGAACATTTATTCTCTGCCAGAATTATAAAGAAAATCTTAGTAAATCCTGTGAGTAGAAATATTTTTTAATGTTCCCAGTAATAATAATAATAATAATATTAATATATTAACACTAGACATCTAACAGAAATTGCCATACCTAATGACAATTTTAATTAAAAATTAAATAAATTTCTTCTACTTAGTAATTCATTCTTGAAATTCATATATAAACAAAAATTACATAATTCATATGTTGATTACTATAACATATTGCAAATGTCACAATTGATATAAAATATTATTATATGTGGCATATTTAAATATATACTGTAAACTTGAAGCACATGTATCCAAAAATATAAAAAAGAAGTTGATAGAATAAATTCAAATTCAGTACATCAACAATAGTAACAGAAACATACTGGAATAAAAATAGTCATTATAAAAACCAGCAATAATTAGGTAGAGAAGAGAAAAAATATATAGTTAACATTCTAAATCCTTGTTTTGGTGGTTGTTGCTAAAAATACCAAGAAACTCACTAGCTAAACTTATGAAGAAAAAAATAAAAAAAATGAATACATAAAAAATAAGACACAACAAGAATTATCATAAAACATATAGAAAGAGAACATTATGATTGCTGTATATTTATATTTTCTGTCTACCAAAAGAACCTGGAAATGGAAGTTCTTCAAACCAGTGAAAATACATGGGGCCAGATCCAGTTCATATGCATCAAATAAACAGGGATATTTACAGAAATTACTAATTCTAGGCTTAGAGCAAGGAAATTATAAAATGTTTCTGAGAGATTTTATTTTTTTATTCAAGGAGGAAATATTTCAAAGTCCAATGGATTTTTTTAATTGAAAGAACATAGAAATAGATGAAAAATATTCCAGTTAGCGAAATCCATACAGTTAATCTTCCCAAAGTTTCTAAATCATCAAGTAAATAAAAATTGAACCTATAATCATAAAAATAATAAAAAAGGAGATGTTAATCTTGGAAGATTCAGAGAATATGTTATAAAATCTGCTTAAACTTACAAAATAATGTTTAGCATCATATATTAAGGTAAATAAATTATATTACTTTAATAATTTAGTAATATGAAGACGGAAATTAACATTTATTACCAAATATTTGTCAATGTGCCCGTATTGTAACTTTTTCTCCTGTGTAGAATGGGGAGTCAGTGTAACCACTGATGTAAATCCATGTGGTGCTTATAGTCATGGATTACTGCATGGTCAATCATTTCTAGCAGACCTAAAATTGAGAAATACTTTTGTTAATATCTTTTAGTTAAGGTTATTAATTATGGACAGCACAGCTATGTTTCTTACTCCTCATAAGTGACTCATTTTAAGAAACATAATTTGTTGAGAATTTCTTTCAATTGTGCAATAAATAGATTCTAGTAAGTTTTTACATTATAAATCAATTTTTTGCATTTATAATAATTGTTTAATTCTTTCCTTGATGATGGTATTAAGGAGAAAAAACATAAAAAACATATTTAAAGGGCCTATTTTTCTAAGTGTTTTAGAAAAAGTAAGTCATTTCATTCTCACAACAATTTACAGAACACCTTCAAATAAAGGACCAAGTTATGTATAATTTATTTTTCCCATAAATATAAATAACATACAACATATGATCATGAGAAAGGACAGAGAAGGCCTAATATTAATAAATAATTTAATACAGAATGTCTATTGAAAATTCCCCAAATTAGAAGAGCTAGAAACAACTTTTTTGCTAATAGTAATTAGCAAAAATTAAGTTATATTTGTATAATGAAAAACAACATGTTTACTTTGATACAAATTTTTCTTATTGCTATCATAATTGTATTAAATGAATAGTATTTAAAAATTTTGACAATCAAAACATGAATTCCTCCATAAAAAAACATCATGAATGCTAAAATGAGTAGTATAAATAAAATCAATTTGTTATAAAGGGAAAATAATTAAAAATAACACCCTGGATCAGTTTATGCAACAAATATGTGTAATGAACTAAAAGTACTTACTTCAACGTATTCATCAAAAGTAAAGACAAGTATTCTCACAGTTCTATTAGAGTATTGGTATCTCTGCTGATTGATCAAAAAGCAATCAAACATTCTCAAAATATTCAACATTTAATTCAGTGCACAAGAAAAACTTTTTTAAAAATAGCCCAGCTCATGCCTGTAATCTCAATAATTGGCTCATGCCTATAATCTTAGCAACTTGGAATGCTAAGGCAGGATGATCGCAGGTTTAAAGCCAGCCCTAGCAACTTAGAAAGTGTCTAAAAATAAAAAAAATAAAATGAGCTGGAGATGTGGCTCAGTAGTAAAGCACCCCTAGGCTAAAATTCCATCACCAAAAAAGTAAAATATTAATATTGACATTGAGTTATTTTTCAAATTGTGGCAAAACATATACTTACTGAGAAGATACAAATTAATGGTAAATGGAAGACTGACAAATCTTCAACTTTGTCAAAGAAAAATAATTTTCTGGTTTATCTTCAATGTAAAAGTTTAGGAGGTGGCATATTGGATTTTGTTTGTTTGGAGAAAATTTAGGAAGAATATCTGAAATAATGTACAAAAAAGTCAGTTTTTAAAAGCAGTGATTTTAACAATTAATCCTATCATATTTATGTATGGAGAGTGCAGTGAAATGTTAGATACAAATTTCACAATAGTGGCTAAACATTTAGGATGAAATGTCTTTATATTTACCTCTAGGATAGACTATTGCTATGTAGATGATTTAAAAACATAATCAGTGAATTAAATTACATTAAATATTTTATTACTATATTTGCTATTTTCTAATTTTCATTAAAGATGAGATTTTGATAAAGTAAATGTAAAGTTGGCACTTCAAATTATAAAAATGAAAACTACCTGTAGCTTGAACAAAAGGTTTTGTTACTAGGATACCAAAAGCAGACTGGATGTTTTACAAGCCTCAAATATTTAAAATTGTGGGAATAAGAATATAGAAGTATTTTAGCATTTGACATATTATTTAAAACAGTTTATTAGAGAGAAGCAATGTTGGGGCTGGGTATATAGCTCAGGTGGTAGAGTACTTTTCTAGCATGCACAAGGCCCTGGGTTCAATTCCCAGCACCATCAAAAAAAAAAAAAAGAGAAGTAATATTACTTCATTTTATTATAAATTAATATCTAATTATTTAAAACTGATAAATTAATTAGACCAAAAGAAATAACTGAACATATAACACTGAAAGAGGAACATATGAAAGGGAAAAGTTACAGATAAGTAAAGAATTGTTTTATTAGACTTTAACTTTAATAACTTTCCAGACAAAACTCTTAGTTTGTGTACAAGTCTAAAAGATAATATGTATTCTTCAATAGCAAGGATGATCAATAGAATGATCCATGATTTTGTTTAAAATTGTATTTGATCCTGAAACTTGGCCAGATATCGTTTTTAAAAGATCTTTGCAAATTGATTATAATTCTAAGTGTATAAATGTAAAGTAATTTTTGTATAGTATTATTTAATTAGTTAATTTGAACTGTAAGAGCTGCTGAATATAGAACTTCATATAAACCCAATAACTATACTATGCTAGTATAAAAAGTAATAAAGAGTTAATTTTCTCTGATTTAGACTGTGTAAGAAGCACCTTGATGACTATTTTTAGAGTAGCTGCAGGGTGTTCAAGCATTACTAACTTCACAGAGATGACATTAGAAGACAGAAAAAAATATAGAGCTAGTGTGATCTCTTCTTAATAATAAGCTTAATTATTCCTCTTCACTCAAGCTTTAGCTAATGATTGTATTAGTTTCACACATCATATGATGAATTTTGATTTGACCTTACTTAACAAGTGAATACATTGATCTGTTAGAAAATACCATGACTCATTTTGTCCAAACATTATGCATTTATTATTGAATATAAATTTTTAGAGTCCTGGAAATATAAACAAAACACATACAGTATAGGTTATTGATGTTATCCTTATAAAATTATAGTTTTACATGCATAATTTGATTTGTAGTGTGATCATATATATTATTTAGCCATATAAGGCTTATATTTGTAATTCTTCATTTTTATAACACTATATAGATTATAATATGCATTTAACTTAAACACAATATGTATTATGTTTACAATCAGTTTTCAATATTTGCTATAAATATAAGACTTTTACATTGTTCAAAAGCATATATATATATATATATATATATATATATATATTCCATCAGGAGACTTTAAAGTGGATATTAATTTTACTTTATTATTTATACATAATATATTTATTCATTATTTTAGCTATAATGAACACACCTTCTTTTTTCAACCTTTTCACTATTGACATTTTGGTTAGAATAATCATATGTTTTTCTTTGTTGTAGATTCCTCTTGTGTGTGTTATAAGATAACTAGCAATGTCCCTGGTCCCTACCCACTGCAGGCCAATAGTACACCCAGTTTTAAATACCAAATATGTTCAAACGTTCAGATATATTCAAATGTTTTCTTGACATGAGTAACATGTTAACATGTGCTCTTTCAAGTAGTATTTAGATTTATCTTATGAGGTGTAGTATCCACAGATAGACTTCTACTTGTAATATTGATTTTGAATATGAACTCAAAATATGCATTTGTCAAATGGGTCTTTAAAAATTAGACCATATTGGGAGAATGCATGTGAATATATTTCTCTATTTTGAATATATTTATTCAGTTATGACCAATATTTTCTTGTGTAACAATTCTAGAACATACAGAAGATACATATGGTTGTCTTGCAGATACAAGATTTCACTGGTTTTCTGAGCCCATTTCTTCATATTATTTCATCAAATCTGGATCCTAACAGGAGCTCGAGGTCTTAGACTACTGCCTTGACTTCTGCCACCCAGAGATTCAAGCCTGTGTCAGCTGCCTGCTGCCTCCTACATGACCACTCAAAGCTGATTTCTTTTTTGGATACAGCCATGTTCTGTGAGTAATTTCTTTGCCTTTCTCAGTTTCATCACTTGGGATATTTGTACATATGTGTCAAGTTACCTCAAACTTAGTGGTTTAAAATCACACATCCTTATTACTTCTCAGTTCTGCTGATTAGAAGCATAGTGTAATATACAATTCCCTCCTTGTGGTATCCCCATGCAGAAATCAAGATACTAGGCAGAGTGATTTCCAGTCTTCAAACTCGAGGAAGTAATCTGCTCCCAAGTTCATATAAGTTGCTAGCAGCTTCCAGTTCTGTGTGCTTGACATCTGGAGGTGAGTCTTAGCTCTGAAAAGGTCTTTTTCATTTGACTCCTTCCACCTTCCAGCCAGCAGCTGTTCGCCAAAGCCTCCTCTTCTCAATCTTCAAATATCTTTAAAGGAATCTGTGATTTTTAAAGGGATCATGCATTAGATTAGAATAACTCAAAAATTCTCTCTATAGTAAAGTCACCTGCCCTATAGCATAACCCAGTCACTGGGCTAATATCCATCATATTAAGAGTTACAGGGTATATTCAGGGTTTATACACAAAGTGGCAGGGAAATCATGTGGATCATCTTACAATTCTACCTACCACAATACCTGTGAATGATTCCTCTCTAAATATTGTATGAAGTTCTCTCTTTTTGAGTTTTATACAACTTGCATCTAACCAAATGCATGCTTGTGTGCCCTGATTCTATATCCATTTTGTTAGAGATAATTTGCCTCAATATTGGAATAGAAGAAATCCATTAACTATATTTGCAGTATAATAGCTAATAGCATAAATACATCAAGATCTGATTTATTCTTTTTTTTCTAGAGAATCTGGTTTGTTATCAGTTTGGGAGTCATTAAGAATAAAGCTAAAACAATGAATCAACATATGAATATTTTTATTTACAGACACTAAATATCTTGAAGAATAAACATTTTGGAATGAAAAACTATTTTCTAGCATTTTTACCAGTTTATACTTCACAAATCAATTTGGGAATGTCTCCTTGCTGTATACAACTCTGCCAACACTTAGTTGGGTGATAATTTTAAAAATTTGTTTTTTTGCGAGTTTATTGAGTGTATAGATGTATCTCTGTATTGATAAAATGACAATAGGTATGATACTTCTAAAACTTGTTCTTTCATAATTATTCCATAATGGATAATGAAGTTTGGGATATATTCCACATGGCTATTGGCTCTCTGGCTTTATTCATTTTAAGTTATTGTTTTAATATATTAACTATTTTCATTTTATTTGTATTTTACTCAACGATTTCTTAAGAACTCCTTCCCAGCCCTAAAGCTTATTCCATTTATTGACAATATTGGTTGAAAATATTTTATCAGGTTTCTCTTTAACATTTACTCCTTTAAAACTGTCCTGATTTTATTTGGAATAGATTTGTCTATGGATAGTAGCAGGAATTCAATCATGTTTTTTATACATTGGGCACCAGTTTCACCCAGATAGCTACAGATAAAAATAGGGGAGCAAAAATAATAAAGATGGTGTTAAACTATCTTTATGACAAATAGTAACAATTAAAATTACACTAATCTTAGAAAGTAATGTGATCTCATCAATACCATAGAGCTGTTGTTAGAAAGATCATTATATATTCTAAGCTTATAAAGCAGGTTTTGGCAAATGGTGGCTTATGTGCCAAATCCTGTTCTTGCATGCAAAGGTTATTGGAACCTAGTCACATCCATCCATTTATGTGTTGCTCAAAGTTGCTTTGTTTGACAATGGTAGAGTCCAGTAGTTGTAACAAAGAATGCATGGCTCCAAAACCTGAAATAGTACTTCTCACCTGATATTTTAGGAAAAAAAAAATGTCTGACAATCTTTGGTCTAAAAGGTGCAAGATAATGTAGATGGACATGCCTTTTTGAGTACAAAGTGTCAATAAAATATATTCAAATATGGAGACAATATAGAAGATACAGATAAGAATAAAGTATAGAACTATTACTGAATATTTAAAGAACTTATGTTGGAAAGCTTGAGTTAGGCAGTTTTAATATTGTTATCTGATAAAATTATTATAGAGGGCTCATTAACTCAGTTTTAGGGGAAAAATCTGTTCTTCTCAGGTCTACATGGTCTTCCACAGCTCACAATGCTGGTTCTTCCTCTACATGCTTGTGTGTTTGCCTGGTACATCACTTCTATTCACCTCTTAATGATACTCTTTAAATTTCTGGAACTCATGATTCTGTTAATGAAACATCTTCTGTTTAACAGTTTGATAGTTATATCATAGTCACTAGCTCTTTTATAATTTCTGTGTTCATTCCACTAATTTTATTTTGTATGTATAAGACTTTTGATTTCTTCACATTTTTATCACTTATTTGCCTGGAACCTAATCTCGATTGAATTTTTTATGGCTTCTTATTAACTGGTTACTACTGTGAAACATTTTGCATAAATTTTTGGCTAAGCTAAAAAGTACACTGACATAATTCTGGTTTCCAAACAGCCTGAATTACTTTGTAGATGTTCTGAGTTCTGTTTGTTTGTTACATGTGAACAGAGGGGACAACTGAATATAATTTATATTGTCAAGATCATCTTGGCTTAACAGCTCTTTAAAATAATGACTAAATCTGTAATTAAACATATTATGTGATGGTTGATTTTATTTGTCAAATTAAATATTTTGTGTGATTATTCATTTTATGTGTCCTCATAGTGAACCTACACTTACACACACGAGTGTGCGCACATGCAAACACACACACACACACACACACACACACACACACACACACACACAGTATCCTTTCTGCTTCACTCTGGAGAACCCTGATTAACTCATACCAAAAAGAAGTTGATAAACATAAGTAAATGCCCCTGCGCTTTTTTTTAGGGTGGTCTTGATGTACTATTGACTGGTAAGTTTCCTGCATTAAATGTCCTTTCTCTTTCAGATGTGTCATGGAAGAATAGGACATCCTCACACCCAATTGCAGTATGATGCCTACTCTGGGCTGCTTTTGACACGAAAATGTGACCTACTCAGATATTTGTAAACACACTAAAATTATTCTGAAATGTGCCTTAAATGTCTAAATTAAACATGTTCCTAATGATTTAGTTATTTTAAAAGCTTTTTCTCTTTTCACTATTCATTTGCCCTTTACCCAAAGCAAATTACTAGATACGGTAAAATTATATTTCTCATGAAATTTATGTATTTTTAGCAGATAATTTTGATGGTTTGTCAAATGTAAATTAACACATGCCATTTATTGTCTGGTCCATCTCTGTGATAAATGCTGCATGCTTTCATACCATGCTATGAAGGAATTACTACAACAATGACTATTTTATCCATTTACTGCTAAGTAATCCCATGGAGGCTAAGTAACAGCTTAACAGCTGCACTTCACAAGGGGCAGTCCACTCATCTGTCTCACTGCTCACAGCTGGCCAGACTGCAAAACCACCCCTCCCAGCACCCCTGCCATCCTACACAGTAGTAAAACTAAACAATAATAATGACTGACTGCTGAATATACACTTTTTTCCTCTGGAAATAAAACCTAAGCCTTTGAAATGAAAAAGATTTGGTTGCTTGTTAAACCATAGAACTTCCAAAACTTTGTATTTTCTATAAGTGGCCCTAAATCTTTAAAAAACTTCAAAACCATCTTTGTAAGAAAATATTGTTTGAAATATAATACTCAAATGTAATTATGTAAAAATAGTTATTATTTTCAGTAGAGATGAAATAACATTTTCAGATAACCAATTTTTCTAAAATGGCACCCTCATAATGAAAAATAGAAAATTGTTGAACATTTTAAAATGAAATTAGAGAAAAATGATTTTCAACAGTCATTAGATGAAAAAAATGAATGAAAGTGGATAGAAAAACAAATATGCTTATCAAGTAAAGAGCAAGATCACAGGTTATTTGTAATTGCTTTAATAAGTGGCAAATTATTTGCATTCTCATTTTAGTTAGATTAAATTCAAATGTTTATAATTTCTTTAAGAATACAGTAAAGCTATATAACATAGTTTTTCATATCTCTGGCTGTACACACAATGTACTGTCACACCATTTGTGTCTCCATACATGTACATAGAGTAATGAAGTTCATCTCATTCCATTGCCTTTCCTACCCTGTTCCCCTCCTTTCCCCTCCCTCCTCTTTGCCCTATCTAGAGTTCATCTACTCCTCTCATGCTTCCCCCGTCATCCCCATTATGAGTCAGTCTCCTTATAGCAAGAAAACATTCAGCATTTGGTTTTTGGGGATTGGCTAACTTCATTTAGCATTATATTCTCCAACTCCATTCATTTACCTGCAAATGCCATGATTTTATTCTCTTTTAATGCTGAGTAATATTCCATTGTGTATATATGCCACAATTTCTTTATCCATTCATCTACTGAAGGGCATGTAGGTTGGATCCACAGTTTAGCTATTGTGAATTGTACTTCTATAAACATTGACATGGCTGTGTCACTGTAGTATGCTGTTTTTATTACTTTGGGGTATATATGTGTAATATGAACTAAAATGCATTCTGCTGTCATATATAACAAATTAGAATAAATTTTAAAAAATAAAAGAAGAATATACTAAAATTAGGTTGAGCTTAGGGGCACACACCAATAATCCCAGCAGCTCAGGAGGCTGAGGCAGGAGAATGGAAAGTTCAAAGACAGCGTCAGCAACTTAGTGAGGCACTAAGGAACTTAGTGAGACCCTACCTCAAAATAGAATATAAAAAGAATTGGGATGTGGTTCACTGGTTAAGCACTCCTGTGTTCAATCCCCTGTTAACCAACAAACTAACAAATATTACAACTAGAAAATCAATGGTTAGCCTGTGTCATAATGCTAACAAGTTGTTACATATGGTCTACAAAAGTGAAAAATAGCTGTGGGGTGTTTACTGCGGAAAACAACAGTTGGATCAAAAAGCTGGTGCATAGTGAGTGTCATACAACAGAAGCCAGCCGACATTGAAGGAAGCAATATTCACTCTGGTCGTGATCAGGTATTTAGTACATGAGATAAATCTGTCTAGGTTGCTAATTTTTCTCAAAATTTAAAAACATATTATTTAATAATCTAAGGTCCATACCTTCCATATATATGACATATAGCTATATAGACATATGTATGTTTACATATAGAGATATATATGATATATAGATATATATAGACACATAGGTATATGTATCTATGTATAGATCTATGTCTATATATCTAGGTATTACATAGATTTATGTATGATATATATAGATATATGTGTGTGTATGTGTGTGTGTGTGTGTGTGTCTATATATTTTTTGGAGGGGGCACTAGGAATTGAACCCAGAGGTACTTAATCACTAAGCCACATTCCCAGGCCTTTTTTTTAATTTTTATTTTGAGATAGGGTCTTACTAAATTGCTGGGACTTGTGATCCTCCTGCCTCAGCTTACAGAGTCACTGGGATTACAGGCATGTGATCATGTCACTGTGTCCAGCTGCTATATTATTTTAACATAAAAGTAAACTAACAAAAGTCCAAAGTGTCTGGAATCACATATATTTGGCAGTATAAGATATCGCTTATATCTATTATGGAAAAGTATAGATAAGACAATAGACCAGCATAATACAATTCTCAAAAGTTCACCCATAATAAATCTCTGTCAATTATGTTAGAACACTCTTATTAAACATTATGGAATACTCTTTCATAGACTCTAGTAAAAATACCCTGAGGATGTGGAGCTTTAATGGATATTTCCATGTCCCATTTACAGATCTTCCTTTCTATGTGCCATTATTAAAATTTGGGGGACTGTTATGGTTTTCATGAAAGGTATCCCCCAAAGGCTCATGTGTGAGACAATACAGGAAGGTTCAGAGGGGAAGTGATTGTGTTATAAGAGTCTTAACCCAATAGATGCTTTAATCTCCTGATAGGAATTAACTGAGTGGTAACTGAAGTGGTAGGGTATGTCTGGAGGAGGTGGGGATTAGGGTGTGGCTTTGGAATATATATATATATTTGTATCTGGCAAATGGAGAACTCTCTTGGCTTCTTGATTACCATAATGTGAGCTGCTTCCCTTTGCCACACATTTCTCCATGATGTTCAGACTCCTCTTGAACCCTGAAAAATGGAGTTGGCCTTCTACTATCAAGACCTTGGAAATCACGAACCCTCCAGAAAACTTTTCTCTTCTACAATGGTGCCAGTTTGGTCCTTTAGTCAAGCAGTGAAAAAGCTGACTAAAACACGGGTGGTTTTGCATTTTTCTTGTCTCTTCAGAAGAAAGTCAATTCAGACTTTTGAAAGTCTGAAAGAAATAATTTTTTACAAATATGCCTATGAATTTTGCCTGAACATTGGCTTGACAGAATGCCAAAACTACTTTATGCATTAAATTGTTATTGTCATTAATTTCCATGAATTTCAGTAAGTACAAAGACTTACATACCAATTTTCTGTTCCAATTGAAAGTATTCGTTCTGGGCGTCTGATTTCTATTTCTTCAGATATGAACGTGTACTTGTACTTGTATGTATACAACTCCACGTACTAAGATACTTTGCCACATGGCTGTCTTCCTTTCTGGAATGTTTCACCGAGCAGTGAAGTTCTAAAATCTGCTCACGATGGTGATGGTGTGGTTCCAGACTTTGGCCTCTATCTAGCACCAGCAAAATGTAATGATGATCCTTGGGGTTTTGCTTATTTCTCTGCTCGTGTGGCTCATCACTTTAACTTCAACTGGTTGTTAGCACAATTACTAATGAGTGATTATCTGTACAGAGGACCATACCTCTGTGTGGTCATTCTCTAAAACGACACAGATTCAAAAGTGGAATTACCGCATCATAACATATTGGATCTTTGAACCCATTAACAAAAATATTGCTATCTTATTCTTTTCCTTTGTCATGTTTTCACTTAACTAGAAGTAAGTTTCAACCCTCCACCAACATGTGGTAATTTTTGAGTTCTTTTTCTGGGTTTAATCCATTTTATTTTTTCTTGAATTTCATTGTTTTCCTTTTGATTTTTAAAAATGTCTCCCATAATTCACTGGATTGATTGATTGATTATTCTGTGATGCTGGAGATTGAATGTCTCAGGCATTCCAGGCTAGTGCTCTAAGACTGAGCTACACACCTAGCTCCAAACTTCTCATATACATAGCACATGGACATCAGTGACCACAAGGTATGTTCCCCCCGTTCTTTTCTCCACTGGCTTTGCTCCTTTACTTTATGAATGTCCTTGCCCAACACTCACTCCATTTATTTTAGAAATGCACCCACATTGAGTTTTCTCCATATTCAGAACCACATTTTTTAGACCTAATCCATTTAGGAAGGAATCTTTTGCTCATTGAATTGTGAAATCAATTTTATGAAATATATATGAGTCTATTCCTGAGTTTTCGATTTTTCTCTAGTGTGTCATTTTAGTTTTTATGCTAAGGATTGTTTTCACACATAGGAGAGTGAATTTTTTTTTTAAAAAATTCATTCTTCTGTTTCATGCATAGCTTAGTTATTTGAAGCTTTTTATACTTTCATACATAATTTCTTTAGCATAAAATTTCAACTAGATTTGAATTTTGGTTATATTTAATTTATACTTAAATTTGAGGCAGAATATAAAATTTTCCAAAATTAACTATAATAAGGATCTGCATATGCTGATCTTATCATTGTTTCTTTAATACAATTTATTTTTTTTTTGTTTCAAGATATATTTGTAGTTCTTAGGTTTATTTCTAGAGGTATTTAATAGCTGTTGCTCCTGCTAAAGCTACTTTTCCCTTTTCATTTTTGAATTTTCTGTTACTAATATAGAGGTCATTTTTTAATTTTATTTTTAAAATATTTTTCTAGCTTAGAAGTTATACTTTGACTATTTTAGATTTTCTGTAGAGAAGATCAATTATAATATCCAAAAGCCATATTTCTCTTTCAAATTACAGCATATCTGATTTCCTTTTTCTTGAAAATGTCATTTTATATGTTTTCCACTGTGACCATTTCACCCAGTTTTCTACTTAAATTTTGTTATTTTATTTTTAACCTTAAAATATTCTTGCTGTTTATGCGTTCTTTTTTTCTTATTTAATTTCTTATGTACTCTCAGTTTCCTTATCCAATGTTATCATACATTTACATAATTTCCTCTTTTAAAGGATGATGTTTTGAAGAAACATGTAATGTGGCAATCCATGAAAGCCATTTGCTTTTATGCAAAGGACTAAAGACTTACAATGTCAATTTCTCACAATTTCATTGTGCTGAAAGTCAATATCACCTTTGTTGGAATGTGTAAAACAAAATACTACACCTCCTTCACCTATGAACCAGTGGCAAAAGGTAAATAAATGGAGAGAGTGGGCTCCAGTAAATAGCTGGCACAAGGATTTGCAGTTATTTTACAAAGTACCCGAGGCCTTGCTGACATCTTCAGTGACCTCATCTCCTAAATCTATGCAACTTACAACTGCAAAGAATATTGCTTGCCATTGATACTTGTGGCGATAGAAAACCCTAGGGAGTATGAGGTGCTTGAGTATGAGGTTCTTGAGTATGAGAATGCCAAGTGCCCCCTCAAATGTTACTGGCTCTTTGGTTGAAACTATCTTTTGAACCTAGAAATCATGGTGCCACGTTCAATATTGAACTTTAAGTCATCTTGGATCTGGTTTGTTCAGCCGTATTTAATAAGTCTCAATACCGTTTTTTTGTTTGTTTTTTTTTCCCAGATACACTTTTGAAGATAACATTCAGCTTCCACATAGTGTTTGCTATGTGTTGTAAGCACTTTTAAATTTGTCTATATTTTCGGTTCATCATTGTGAAGATTGTGAAGGACAGAAGGACAGTGGAAGACATGAAAATCTCTCAATCTTCTTCAACAGACATCCTGCTGGGCAGGTTCTTCTCTTTGAGGCAATTTTCTTGCATTGAGATTTGGGATATTATACTTTATGTTCTCTGTTTAGGAAAAAGTGTGGCTAAATCAGGGACACTGGTCTCAGGCTCACCTGAACATAGTGGCCACATGTCCAGAGTTTACCTTCAGCCACGATTAACTGTGCAAGCTTAGAGGACAGGGCAGAGCTGGATTTCAATTTCCATCCCTGTTCACAAGGCTGAGGTTATTTTTTTGGTCTCAAAGTATATAGGAAGAAGACAAGGTTTTAGAATTTGTGTGTTCTAGAACTGAGTTTTTTCCAGACAGTGAATATAGTCACTGACTTTTAAAACCAGTTTGAATAAAAAGAAACAGGAGCAGGGATTGGATTCATGAAAACTTTGACTAAAGGAATTCATTGTGGAGTAAGGATTCCAGGTAAAATATAAGGTTCTAGTTAAATGTGAATTTCAAATAAACAATGACTTTGTAAACAAATATGCTCAAAGTATGCATAAGATGTACTAAAAAATATTTGTTGTGAAGTTTAAATTTAGCTTATTGTTTCCTTTTGTGTTTTTGTTTTTGTTCATTTGTTTTTTTCTGCATCTGATTTTCTACTCTGGAGGACTCAAAAGATTTTGGAAGTTGGAAAACTGGGTGTCTGACATGAAATATAAGAAGTGGTAGTTTAGGGTTAGGGTTTAGCAGTTGTAGTTATTTGTAGTGAGACTAATTGTGATTGAGCAATGGAAAATGGAAATTAGATTTATTATGGTAAGAAAGACATAGGACTAAAAGTGATAATTTTACAAGTATGTTGAGATCACTAATAATTAAGGCAGAGCTGAAGCACATGTTAAGAATATTAAAGAAATTTCAGTAAAATCCTAATGAAATTTAGGGAAAAAGCAAACAGAGATGTAATATATTTTCACAATACTGGTACAAAAGAGGGTAGAGGGAATAAACCTGTAAGGGAGTAACATGTTCTAGGTCACCTGATAGAAGTGAGAACAAATCTCAAATTTGAGGGGTAGATGATAAAACTAGAGAAATTTGTAAGGGATTAACTCATATAATATTTCAAAGCAATTATTCAAGAATTACCCTGAACATTATCATTCTATGGAAAGAAAGCAATAAAGGAGTAATAGTGAAACCAAAAATGATGCAGGGAAAATAAGAAAACAAAGTGAAATGACCCATTCAAAACTAATTATGTCAATGATAACATAAAATGTCAACATATTAAGCAATGCAATAAAATTGTAGAAATTGTCAAAATGGATAATAAGAAAACCAGATCCAAATATGTGTCATCTAAAGCAAATATTCATTTTCAGAGATTCAAGTAGGTTCAATATAAAAGAAAGAGAAAAGCATTATTATTTCAAACAGCAAGCATGGAAAAGTCACATTAATTATAAAATTGCAAGAAACAATAGACATAAACAAAAAAGTTACTAATGATAAAGATAGACATTATTAAATGACAAGAATATCAATGTTGGACACTTGGTACTTTATATTCAGTGAGGACAGAAAACTCTACAGAATATCAACAAGTAGAAAGTGAGCAATCCTGTGCTAGGTAAGACCTTGACCTTAGGTGCACATGTAGACCTCTCTGCTCAATCAGAGCAGAAAGCATTTTTTTTTCCCAAATGTACAGGGAACTTTTTCTAGGTTAGATCATATATTAGGAGATAAAACAATTATTTCTAAGTTTAAAATAACTGGAAGTATACAAAATATTTTCTGAATACATGAGAATATCTTTAGAAATTAATGGCAAAGAGATTTAGGAAATTCACAAAAAGATGTAAATTAAAAATTGCACTTTCAGCTAACTATGTGTTCAGACAAGAATCTACAAGAGAAATTCGTAAATTCTTTGAAATAAATTAGAATGATACCACAACAACCCAGAGTTAAGTCATAGACTGAAAGCACAGTTTAAAAGAAAATTTATAGAAATAAACACTAAAACAAAAACAAATAAAAAATTAAAATGACAATAAGAAAGACTTTTTTTTTTTTTTTTGGTATCATGGATTGAACCGAAGGGCATTAACCATTGAGCTACATCCCCAGTTATTTTTTTTTTCAATTTTACTTGGAGACAAAGTCTTGCTAACAGATTTGAAAGGAATATCAATCTTCAATTGACAACCTACTTATCCCACCCGCATATCCACAAAAAGGAATATAAAAAAAAAAACAAGACTGAATTAATTCCAAAAATAAAAAGGGAAAATATGATAATTATAGTGGAAATCAGTGAAATAAAAATTATGAAGAAGTACAAAATATCAACAAATTCAAAATTTGAATCTCTGAAAAAAGTCAACAAAAATCCATAATTAGTCTAACTGACCAAGAAAAATAGAGAAAACTCAAATTATCACAGTCAGGAAAGAAAGAGGATTTATTATTACAGATCTCAGATACATAAAAAGAAATAAAAAAATATTATGAACAATTTCCTGCCAACAAAGTATAACACTATGATGAAATTTGAAAAATTCCCAGGGGGAGGAAAAAAAAAAAAACTACTAAAGCTGACTCAGCAAGAAATTGAAAATCTGAATAGACCAAAAAGAGACTGAATTAGTAATTAGAAAAAAGAAGCCCAGAACAGATAGCTTCCCTTGTTTAATAGCTGAAGTTTACTAAACTGCTAAAGAATGGTTTAAAAATTCTTTGCAAACTCTTCCAAAATAGAGAGATGTGGAAACACAGTTATTCTATGAGGCCAATATTACATAGAAGCCAAATGTGAGGACACTTTACAAAACTAGAGTTACTGCTATTAGCAAATCAAATGCTGTAATGTATCAAAATTTTTCCATGATATAAGAGGTTGTTTTTCATAGATTCACACTTGAAAATCAACCAATGCATCATCCATCAAATGAGTAAAGAAGAAAAATCATATGTTCATATTATTTTATGTGATAGAAAAATGTGTGAAAATAAATTCTAGAGCTACTTATGATCTAAAACAACAGCAGCAACAACTACAAAACTATCAGCACTCTAGGAATGCAGAATTTACCTACTCATTTCGTATCATGCATTTCTTATACCAAAATCAAGTTTATTTATTTTATATTATATCCACTCATCCCAACATTCAAAATCTCCTTCTAAAAATACCTAAGGAGCTAATTTAAAAACAAACAAACAAACAAAATACAACAATTTTTATTTACCAACTCATTAATGATCTATGAAAAACTTCAGCCACTTCATATTGAGAGGTGAAAAATGGGAATCATTCCTTACAAGTTCAGAAGCTAGGTCAGTGTGTCCTCTCTGACTGCTGTGATTCAACATGGTATCAAAAATCCTAACCAGTTAATTAAAACATGAAACAAAATATACCTGTAGTGAGAAGAAAGAAAGAAAACTATTCTTATAGGCAGGTGACATGATTACATGATTAGCCATAGAGAAAATTCTAAATTCCAAATATATATGTATATCTGAAAACAAATTTATCGATATAAATATGTAACTAAAAACAAAGAAAACTCCTAAAACTACTGAGTACAGCAATGTCATAGGATGTAAAGGTAATGCCACATCAGCTGTCTTCCTATATACCAAAAAGGAAAAACTTGAATTTTAATTTAATGTCCTTCTTGAGTTATACAAGTCTACCAAACAGAGCTCTGTATTTTGTTCTAGAAACCAATTTTACTGACAACAGCATGACCTTATGATATTGTGCTTTCTGCTTAAATATTATTAAATATTAATATTATTAAATATTATTTGGGAATGGCCCTTATACCTATGTCTATCATATACAGTATATCCTAAAATGGCCCTTATACCAATGTCTATCATATACAGTATATCCTAAAATATCACTTTATTAATTTTCTACAAATTACTAAAGTGATAAAATAGATGATTGAGTTCATTATTTAATGTTCTTTTTATAAACACATGTGAAAATCAATTTTCTAAATTTTGAGTGAAAAGCAATATAATTTTTAAAAACAGAAATACTAAACCATGTGATTAAATAATTTTCTTTTTGAGCTTCCCAGTGGTGAATTTTGGCTCTGTCGATCTCTGATCAAAACTTCTTTTTATGCATTTCTTTTACTAAAATCAAGTGCCGCAGTCCGGCTGCGGCAAAATAACCAGGGGGTGACGAATGACTTGTGTACCTTGATACAGCAGGAATGGAAGCCATTTATTGTAGGATCTGAGCGATATTTATACATTTTACATAGCTTATCTACAGCAGTCAACCAATAAGGAATCTCCACACTTAATGGCTTGCTTTTGTTACTTCACAAACCACTCCCTCGGGCATTTGGCCAGGCGCCATCCAGACTTGTTTACAGATTCTAACATTTCTCTGGCAAAATAACAGGTGCCAATCTGACTTGTTTATAGACCTTAACATTTCCCCCTTTTGTTTAATTTAAATAACAACCATAGTGTTTTTTACAGAAACACCATAAATAACCTGCTAGAAACAGAAAGGGAGGATACAAAATGTTACAATACCAAGCCAATTGATGGCTCCATGCAAGAAGCCTTTGGAAAAATTATACCAGCAATGACACCATTTGTAAAGATACCGAGTTACAATTTGTTGTAGATTACAGTTTGTTATCTCAGTCCAGATAAAGCAGTGTCTCAATAGATTAACTCACAGTCCAGGTAAATCACAGTCCAGGTAAGTTCTACAGGCAGCTAGCTTAAGTTGTAGCAGCCCAAACAGCAACAACTCCGAAGTCTCCTCAGGTTCTCAGCCGTTCCTCCGCTTCTCAGCAACACTGTAAATTCTTTCACCTTTGTTTTCACCAGCACTGGGACGAAGGCAGGAACTCCGGAGGGCTAAAGAAAATCCTGTAGCATTTCACTAAGAAAACAACCTTCTGAACAATTTAGTACATTATCTCAGGTTTTTTACATTTGAAATAAGCCTTAATAGTACTCATTACTCATCAGCCTCCAGGTGTGGGAGACCCATTGTAGTTATTGGCCTTGGAAGTGATCAAACTTCAGGGAGGCCAGTAGTGTCTTTTGCCAGTTGTAGCATCCCGGGCAGCCCCAGATGGCCCTGGAGAGAGTCCCAGACTCAAACTGCTTCTGGGCACAGGGAGCAAAAGCCTGGTAGACTGTGCCTCCAGGTCAGGTCTAGATTTGGGCTCACAGTGGCGATCCGCTCCCCTGGGCAGGGGGGCAGGGAAGAGCCGGCAACTGCCACTTGGAAAATTCTTGCTGCGCCATGATCGGCTTGGGCAGGTGGCAGCGGCCTTGTCGTTTCAGGCGAAAAGTATTCAGTAATAGCCTTTTGCTGCAACTTTTTTCCTGATAATCCTTTTCCTTTTGAACTTTCTTTTTCTTTCTGACTAGAGTTTCTGGGCTTTTATCAACACATGCCCTAACTATTCTTGGTTCCACTGGGGTGCCTTTTTCCCTTATCAATTTACTTCTCACCCCTTCCATATTTTCATCACAAAGACAATACAACATTTCAAGACAAAACAAGACACAAACATACTGCATCAATCTTCTCCATTTTCTTGAAATGGCCATTTTTCCTCTCGCCGTATCTGCCCAGGGACGAGCAGATTGCTCCCGTCCTATCTATGGATGGGCAGCTTTTTTCATCACTTACCCCCGAGTGTCCCGGGGCTCCCCGTACGGGCCACCATCTGCCACAGTCCGGCTGCAGCAAAATAACCAGGGGGGGGTGACGAATGACTTGTGTACCTTGATACAGCAGGAATGGAAGCTGTTTATTGTAGGATCTGAGCAATATTTATACATTTTACATAGCTTATCTAATTAGCATAAAATAGATACAGCAGTCCACCAATAAGGAATCTCCACACTTAATGGCTCGCTTTTGTTACTTCACAAACCACTCCCTCTGGCATTTTGCCAGGCGCCATCCAGACTTGTTTACAGACTCTAACATTTCTCTGGCAAAATAACAGGTGCCAATCTGACTTGTTTACAGACCTTAACAATCAAGTGTATTTATTTTATATTATATCCACTCACCTGAAAGTTCAAAGTCTCCTTCTAAAAATACCTAAAGAACTAATTAAAAAACAAACAAACAAAATACAACAACAATGAACAACTAGCAGAAAGATCAGCAGAGAAGAGAGAAGGGAATGTATAGGGAGATGGGAGAGAGAAGGGAGGTAATAGAAACCCAAGCCGAGCAACTTGTATCCCACGCTTGGACAATTATATAAAATAACCCTAATAGGAGCTAATTAAAATCTTCCCTGATTAAAAAATGGGAAAAGTACACAAAACATTTTATGTGTTTTTGACATTCATTATTTTTTCAAATATTTATTTTTTTAGTTGTTGTTGGGGACAATAGCTTTATTTCACTTATTTATTTTTATGTGGTGCCTGAGGATCGAACCCAGGGCCTTGCACTTGGCAAGCACTCTACCGCTGAGCCGCAACCCCAGCCCTTGATTTTCATTTTTTAAAATTATTTACAGCCCAACCTCCTGGTCCTGCTTGCCTGGCTCCACCCACAGAGGAGTTCTACATACAGAGCGCAGTGGAAAACCCTCCGCGCAGGCAGAAGTGGATGGTAACTGCAATGGAGGAATGGGTTTCATGCTTGAGCCTCAGTTTCTGCAAGAGTAAATGGTCTCTTTAGTTTCCCCTCAAAAGTTTTTGTTTGTTTGTTTGTTTGTTTCCAGATAGAAAGCTGAGATTTAAAAGTATCTAAAAAATTTGTCAGGTAAGTGAACCTCATTGTGTGTTTTAAATTTAATGAATGATCATGTGTGAGTCAATGCAGTGACACGTGACTTCCAGATGAACCGTCCCTGAGGCCCAGCCAGGCTCTCCAACACTCACAAAGCATTCAGTGTGCAGTACAGCTTTCTCACTGTGGATCAGTGTCCTTCTGGTTGTGCCAGGTGACCTATGGCTCTAGTAGGTAAGAGCAAACATTTTGATCTTTCTCAATATTTCTGAATTATGAAGCTATGATTAATATTATAGCGTGGAAATATTACTTCCTGCAATAAAGTTTATTATGAATATAATTTGAAGTTATGTTGTTTGTTTCATAAAGAGCAAAAGGCTATATAATAAGATTCTCATTAGCTATCTGCTTAACAGCTAATATAATCACACTTAAAAGAGTAGCCCTTGCCACTTTTGAAGTCACATTTTTCTGAAGGTTGGTTGCCCTATATTAAATAAAAGATGATGGTTTTCCCCAAATACACACAGTTAGATGTAGACCAAATTATAGAAACTTTATTTTTTTATAACCTACAGAGAAAATGCATGAATTCTTGGTGTACAATTCAACTACCACAAAATGAATGCACAGTAGTTGGGGACACCCTTGTCAAGAAATAGATGTGAAAGCACACACCTTTGTATATTTGAATATTCACATATGCCTCTTGCTCCAACCAACCATCCCATGACCTTATCCCCATCCTGAGTACTAACCTCACATCTGTTTTCCTCAATTTTTTCCCATAGAATCATACTAAATTATATTATTTGGTTTTTTGTTATGACTTCTTTTGCTCAACTGTCTGACTATGAGATTGATGGATAACATATATAGCTTATTTTGATATTTTAACATATTGCCATTAGCCTGTGTATTAATAAGAGTTCTCTAGAAAGAGAAAAAAATATAATGCTAATATGTAGGGAGATATTTTTTTCGTTTTCTCTTTCTCCATGTGTGTTTGTGTGTGTTTGTATTTTCTCTCTTCATACACACACACACACACACACACACACACACACACACGTATATACACACACTTGTTCTTTTTTTTTTTTATAAGAAATTGGCCCAAGAAATTGTAGAGCCTTTGAATTAAGTAGCCCCCAAGAATTTCAAGATGAGGTGTTGAGCTACAGAACCAGGAAAAAACAATGGTTTAGTTCTAGATCAAAGGCCAAAATTCTCAAGATGATCCAAATGTTTCATATTTTTGTTTGAGTCCACAGACAGGGAAATGTTGTTATAACTATTCAAAGCAAGAATAATAACAACAACAACAACAACAACAACAACAACAACAATTCTTTTCCCTTTTTTTGTAGCTGGGATTGAATCTAGGGGTACTTTAATACTGAGCCTCATTCCTGCCATTTTTATTTTTTAATCTTATGACAGGATCTCACTAAGTTGCTTAGGGGCTCCGTAAATTGCTGAAGCCGGATTTGAACTTGAGATTCTCCTGCCTCAGCCTCCCAAGAAGCTGGGATTACAGCTATGCACTGCTGGGCTTTGTGGAATTCTTAGCTGGGCAAAGTCAGTGTTTGTTTTATTCAATCAACAACTGATTGGTTGAGGTCCACTGATATTCTGAAGGAAAATCTGCTTGACTTAATCAACCGATTTAAATTCTTGTTTCATAAAATTCTTCCACTCACACAGAAACACACAGCACAGTGTTTGACCAATTGTCCAGGCACAAGGACTCAGTGACATATAAAATATTCCCTTGAAGAATTTATTATAATACCATTTTCACTTCCTGCTTTTTATCCACTCCAATGTTGATATGCATAATGGCTTCTTTCCTTGTAGTATTAATTTTAAAACAATTAGCAATATTACATACTCTTGGGGGACAAGACTTCTTAAAAGAGCCATCTTTTTCATGTTGCCCTTAAAAGGTGTGTTCATAATAAATCAAGGTTTTACGATATGTGAACTTTTGAAATCTGTTTTCTAAATGTATCTTTTAAAATTTTCCATTTGTTTGCTAATATGTCACAGTTTCAAATATTATCATGTTATAATAAGTCTTGATGTATGAAAGGGTAATTACCTACTTTTTTTTTAATTCTTCAAAACTGTCTTGACTCATCACACTTTTCATTATGTTATATATAAAGTTGCCTTGAGGTTTAGTTCAAAAAGCTAGAGCTGTGTTTATTCCATTGATTTTTTTTTTTTTTAAGAACAGACCAATTTGAGGAGAATTCAAATCTTCAAGAATATTATCTTTTAACTAATATCAGGTCTTAAATAACATGAACAGAGGATTTTTCTCCTACTTTCATGAGAATGAAAGAAGCATGGAAGATGGACTCCTAGGCTGTGTTCTCCTGAGGATTCATTGCAACTGCTCTCTGCTTCCATTTCTCCAGCAACACAAAGGCTTCAGTGGTGTGGATTCCCTCCAGAAGCTGCCCCAAAACTAAATAAACCAATGTGTATAAATCACTTTAAACAAAGGCAAGAAAAATATAATAGGTGTAAACCATTGTCAAGGAGGTGTTATTAACACAATGAAATATTATTCGGCTTTAAAAAGAATGAAATTATATCATTTGCCAGTAAATGGATGGAGCTGGAGAATATCATGCTAAGCAAAATAAACCAATCCCCAAGAATCAAAGGCTGAATAGTTTCACTGATATGCAGATGCTGATTCCTAATGGGGGATGAAACTAGGGAACAATGGAGTTACTTTAGATTAGGTAGAGGGCAGTGAAGGAAGAAGAGGGAGTATGGGGTTAGTGAGAATGGTAGAGTAAATCTGACATTGTTACTCTGTGTGCATATATGACCACACTACTGGTGTGATTCTATGTCATTTACAACCAGAAGAATGAGAAGTTATATTCCATTTATATATGATGTGTCAAAGTGCATTCTACTGTGATGTATAACTAATCAGAAAAAAAATGGTATTATCATTTTTATTAACTGTTACATCAAATATTACAAAGGGTTCATACTGGAACCTAGATTATCAAAAAGGAAAGCATAATTACATGACTATGAGTAGCATTAACTCACTGAATAATTTTGGATGACATTCTGAAATGCAACCCATTTTATAAAATTTGAATATATTGATTTTCTATAACTAAAGTAAACCATATTGTTTGATTGAAATGATTGAGACAAATGCATTTTAATGTTTATATAATTTTAAATCTTTTTCCATATATGGAATATTTTATGAGTCTTCTTGTTAACATACAAGAACACATGTACACACTTGCACTCGTATTTCTTGTTAATAGGCCATTTTTAGAACAATATTACTTTCACAGGGAATTTAAATAACAAGTACAGATTTATCATTTGTTTCCTGCCTCTACAATTGCACAGTTTCTCCATATATGTATTTTACACTCCTAAGCATATGTGAGAATTGTTTTAGCCTTATGCAATCTCACAGTAATGTAAGATAGTATAGAGGGTGAATCTATGTTCTACTACCATTGGCCTATTATTAATATCTTAATATCAGTATGGTACATTTGTGAGATTTATTAAAGCAATTTTGATATTTATGATTAATTGAAGTTCATATTTTATTCAGATCCTTAATGTATGCTAATGCTCTTTTCTATTGCTGGATACTCCTTGGATCTCACAGTAATATAGTATTCATGCAACCTTAGACTCCTTTTGGCTGTCAGATTCTCAAGTTTTTCTTGTTTTAATGACCTTGAGAATTTTGAAGGGTAATGGTCGAAGACATTGCAGGATATTCTCAATTGGAACATGTTTGTGCCTCCCTTGGTTAGAGCAGCTGCATGGGGTTGAGCAGGATGGCAACGCAGGTCCAGCCTCATTACCATCCCACCAAGCCAAGGCTGAGCATGCTGCGCGGTAGCTTTTGTCCAGTTCTTCTGCTGTCAATGTTCTCTTTTCCTCCCCTTTCTATACTGGAAAAGGTCAATATGCACGTTCCACACTGTAGTGGGTAGTTTCTGTCCTTTGAGGGAGGACAGTCTGTATGTTATTTAGAATTGCACTCTGGTGGTTTACTCCTCCCCCATCACTTGGTTGTTAATATCATGATTTGCCTTTATGAATTTGGACTCCTGGGTACTTGGTTTGTACTGTGGTCTATACATGCAAAATGACTTCTCTATTTTGTTGCCCAGATTGTTACAGCTTGGATTGTTGAGACATCAGGTCAGTTGGCTCTTGGGTTCTTTCATGTACCCTGTCCATTATAGGTTTTTTACTTCTTATAGAGTACTTCCTTACATTCTGCAATTATAAAATTGTTTGTTCATCATATTTCCTACCCCTATGCTAGAATCAACTGCATTTTCAAGGACCCCTGCTTCCATTTATTTAAGAGAGATGTTAGATGTGTTCATTGCTTCCAGGATTTCGCTGCTTCTAAGCCATTCTAGCTGATGGTGCTGTTTTTAACTCCTACATAAACAATACATACCTGTAAATATATCCACATAGCTCTATCGGAATTTGTATTTTTTTTAAAAAATAAGTTTATGTTATTTCTTTGATTTAGTAATCACATGAAGAATTCTGACTTCTTCAGCATCATCTGTAACCTCCCACATCAGCTATGAGAAACCTGGTTCCAAACACCCATGATACATTTCTCATTGACTGGATCCCAGTACACCTGCATGTTGTTTTCAAAATTGTTAACCCATAGCCCTTGGGGAGCAGCATTACCAACTAAATAAGAGTGCTTATGTGCTGTTTATCTTATTTTTAATCTTTCAGAGAGCTCACAAAAGTTACTTAAATTAGCATGACCCACCATTCCCTTCACTGAGGTAATTTCATAAACAGGAAAATTCCGAGATAGTGTGAAAATAGCACTTCATAAGTCATCCTATATCCTCCTAGTTACTGATTCTCCATCTTCTTAAAAGTTAAAAAGTACAATTTCTAACACCATAAAAATAATTTTACTTTTAAATCTTTGATAGAGGACTGTGAAGTATGTAATTATGTGTGGAAATATTTTTATGGTAAATTAAAGTAAGTAATAACTAAAATATGAATATTTAATTTTAAGGATTTATAAGGTGTAGCTTTCATAAAGTAGGATATGATACAAAAATCAACAAAAAATATTACTACTGAGTCTTACATTCATTTGTAAAGCTTTAGAAAACATTGAGAAGATTATTTCCATAATTATTCTAGAAATTCTTTTTCCACTGCAATATGGGAGACACCCCTGGAGATGAGGAGGCCAGCATTCTGGTAGGGGTGCAAGTGTACCCTCTCTAAACTTCATTTTGCAATTATCTAATGGCTAATAAAATAACCATATATTCATAAAGTTCCTAGGTATTAGAGTACTCTCCTTTACAGGATTAGTTGAAACCTCTTTTCAGTTTACCTAGCAGAATATGTACTCTTTCATTTTGATTTTAGTTGTGTTTTCTGTATCCTGAATATAAATGGGAGAATACCTTATTCATCTCTGTGATTTGCCCTAGCTTTCTGTTTTCTTTCTTCCATTCCTTTGAAATAAAATTTTTCAAAGATTAATGTTGCTGTATTTAATTACATTTCAAAAATTTTGCATTTGAAGTTTTAATGTAAAGACATTCATGACCACTTTAAATAATATATTGCCTAATATTTCATTTTACTCATAATTTTCTTACATACAATTCAAAATACCTTAAGTTTGCCTTTTGGTATAATATTAATTGACACCTTATAGTATTTGTGTTTATATAATTTTCCCAAGACTATTTTATCGTCAATTTGCAGTATAATCTTTACTAAGCATTATGTTTTCATATACATACATAATATACATAAGTATCTGTATATATGAATGTTTTTTATTCTCTTCTATTTGTCAGCTTTGTTTTCTATTTTTTTCCAACAGGATGTTACTTACATTATTAAGGATTAAAAAAAGTATTGCCATTTTCAACATGAGGACTTCTTATTGTCCTTTTTTGTTTTCTTTTTTGGAAGAATAATAGTTTGATAATGATGATTGTTAAGGTCTATAAACAAGTCAGATTGGCACCTGTTATTTTGCCAGAGAAATGTTAGAGTCTGTAAACAAGTCTGGATGGCGCCTGGCCAAATGCCAGAGGGAATAGTTTGTGAAGTAACAAAAGCGAGCCATTAAGTGTGGAGATTCCTTATTGGTTGACTGCTGTATCTATTTTATGCTAATTAGATAAGCTATATAAAATGTATAAATATTGTTCAGATCCTACAATAAACGGCTCCTATTCCTGCTGCATCAACATACACAAGTTATTCGTCACCCCCCGGCAGATGATGATGATGATGATGATGATGATTGAATGCTCTTACTTTATTGAACATCAAAGCTTATTTTTTAAAATGTCTGTAAAAGCTATGTTTCCAAAACCTGATCTCAAAATCTGTCTGTTTAAAATGAAAGAAAATGTTGCCTTAGCTCATAACCATAAAGTAATTACTTATGTGATAATGGGTGTCAAAATAAGGCCACTTTGAAGGCCTTCTAATTTTTCAATTATCATACACATTCATAAGACTGTGAGGATATCCATAACAAAGCAATTCAATTAAAACACAAACCAAATTTATATGGAATATCAAGAGCATGCTACACAATTATATATGATTACTAGTATATGATCTCCTTTTATGTATTGCATGTCTGTATACCCTGTATAAAATACCATACTATACATTACACACACACACACACACACACATTTAAGAGCACATATAATTAAAAATAAATTTAAAAGGAGAAAATATATAACTCTTTACTCATCCATATACATTTTCAGATAGCTTTATTTGGTTTCTTAAATTTCAACTTTTGCAATGACATAAATGCCAGGTTTTTAGTGATCAATGCTGTGAGATGGATAGAATTATTTTACAAGATGTGCCCCCTGAGTTTAGACTGCAGGCCAGCAATGCAAAGGCACTGTGAACTTTCCTGTAGAGCCTCCATCAAAGAGTCACAAAGCTGGGGGACACACATCTTTCAGTTCACTTACTCAGTAATTGGGATGCCTCTGACATACATTTCAGAGACTGTCCTCCATTGCTGCTTGCTTCATGATACACCTTCAGGTTACAATATGGCGCATTCTATAATTGTCTGTATAGTTTTGTGCTTGTGTAAACTCAGACTCCAACATAAGCATGTAGAATTTTGGTAGTGGCGATTTTGTCTGCACTGTCAATTACTTTGTCAACTACCAGTGCCAGATTCATTCTACATGTTAAATAAATACCTGACTAATGCATGAATGTAAATAAGCAGATGACTTTGCTGTAGAACAAGTTAAAAGATAGTAGAACCATTTTTAAAGCTAACAAAAGCAATGAAAGACCTACTGTTAAGTCAAACAAACAACCGCAAGATGGAGAAAGACTCAGAGGGGGTCATGTCCAATTCTTAGACAATTGAAGAATTCTCAAAATGTTCTGTTTCAAAATCATTACTTTATTTTAACTTGAATTAACTTCTAAGTTGAAGTTTTTTTACATACATCTCTTTTTGTACTTTGTAAAATGCCAAAATAAGAGGAAAATCTATGTCCAAATTTATGATCGGATTAATATTTCTTCTTATCTTTGTTAGCTTGTATATATCAGTTATTTTTATCATGGGCTAAGTTCTACCTATTCATCAATCATTACTATGCTGTTAGTAACTATGTGAGTTATGTGTGTTTATTTTTGGTTAATCTCAGGTGAATACTTCATATTTCATATTCTGAAGAAACGTGTTATACAGAAATTGTGTGTGTATGTGTCTGTGTGTGTCATGCTTATGTACAATTTTAACAGAAATAATATTTTTAAATTTTAGAAAACCACTCAGAGATCATGGTTAAAAAATATAAGAATCTAGCATACTACAGGGACACAGCTACATCAATGTTCATAGCAGCACAATTCACAATAGCTAGACTGTGGAACCAACCTAGATGCTCTTCAATAGATAAATGGATAAAAAATATGTGGCATTTATAAACAATAGAATATTACTCAGCACTAAAAAGTAACAATATCATGGCATTTGCAGGGAAATGGATGGCACTAGAGCAGATTATGCTAAGTGAAGTTAGCCAATCCCTAAAAAACAAATGCTGAATGTCTTCTCTGATATAAGGGGGGTGACTCAAAACAGAGTAGGGAGGAAGAGCATGAGAAGAAGATTACCACGAAACAGGGAAGAGATGTAGAAGGGAATGGGAGGGAGAAGGGGAATTGTAGGGAAGATGGAAGGAGACCCTCATTGTTATGCAAAATACATATATGATGGTATGAGGGGGAAGGAAAAAAAGAGAGAGAGAGAAATGTGTTACAGTAGAGTGGGTAGAGAGAGGTGGTGGGAGGGGAGGGGAGGGGGAGATAGGGAGGGCAGCAGAATACAACAGACACTAGTATTGCTGTATGTATATATGTGGCAGTATAACCAATGTGATCCTGTACATGTGGAAAAATGAGAATTCATACTTCATTTGAATCAAACATATGATATGTCAAGATCATTGTATTGTCTCGAGCAACTAATAAAAATAATTTTTATATTATTTGAAGCACACACTAGTTCTATAAACATAAAATATGTCAAAAACTCAAATTATTAACCACACTAAAAAAAAGAGAGAGAAATATGATTTGGGGAGTAGAAACTGGCCAGATGTACAAAAGAGAAAGTGTAGATCTTGGCTCTGAACAAAAGCAAAGGTTGGTGGATCATTTCTTCATGGGGAGTTGGAGACTAAATATGTTCCATGAGAAACTTGGAGCTCAGTTGAAGTACATGGACAAGGTGGCTGTCTTATGAAAGAGATGGACAGAACTGTTTCCTGTCACCCAGGGTTATGGCTGCCTAGGCATGTTGCCTATGAAGATGGAGAGCAGAGTCACAGCCTACGTATCAGGACTAAGTTGAGCACACGCTGCTGAGTGATTGACTTCAGATGCTGTGAGCCAACTCGAAGATATGGTTTTGAATTGGGAGCCCTGGGACTCCTAGTGAATCCAATCTTCAAAATATCAGACAAGACTTGGGGAAGGATGACAAGGTGAAAGAGATTAAACCAAATATACTGATATGCACACAAAATAAAGCTGTAAGCCAGGATTACATGAAGATATATAAGAGTTAGAAACTGGATTCACTCTAGGTAAACTACAAACATTCTGAGACCAAGAGAGCACCCCATGCCCACTGACTAAAATCATTATAGAAGAATGTACATCTTCCTTCCAAATTGTGGGAGCAAGGAGAAAGATAAAGGTGAAATAAATTCATTTATTCATGAAAAAGCATTGTGTCACTGACTTTCAAAACATATTAGCAATATTTTGGCGATTTTAAAAGTAAATACTGCAAACTGTAAAACAGAAGATATTCAGGAGTGTGGGCGTGGAGCTCTCTCTTGTTAAAGTATACTAAGATATATAAATAAGAAAATAATAGAGATTTGAAACATTTTAAACTTCTAGAAAGTATACTAAAATATAAATTTTAAAAATTTTTATATAGACATTGCAAAAATAAAGTATGTTTATAGCTTCTGAACTAGCGGATATTATGCTTCAGGGGAGAAGAATATAAAAATAAAAACTACTTTTGGCAAAGACAGTAAAAGGAAATAGAAGGAACATGGGGAATTTATTTTGCCTGCAAGAAAATAGAAAATAAAGAGGAATACAGAACCATTCTCTGTGTTATCCTCTACACAAATAATCAAGCAAACAAACAAAATTCACCACACTTTGCTACTCTGACAGGTCACTGAAAAGAACAACCTCATGAATCAGCTCAAAATACCTCCCAAACAACAACTTACCGCCTATGAAAGGAGAGAGTAATTTACAATAGAGAAAATTGACGGATACTTCTCTAAGCAAGTGATTATAGTTAAAATCACAATGAATGGGACACAGTAATATCATGTACCTCATGACCGAAAGCACAGGGGAGAATACAGAATTACTGCGGTAATACTGTGGAAATAGCTATCATCTCATGGACCAAATCATGAGGAATAATCAGGACTACCTAATCAAAAGTACATATCATGCTTTGTGCTACTCTGAAAATGGCTGCAATGTAATTCAGAAAAACTAAAATGAAGGGGACTGATTGACACAGAAATAAGGGATAGAGACCAAAACACAGAGAAAATAAGAGAACTTGAAAGGTGTAGTAAATATGATGGACTATTTGGCACATGAGAGAAGTGGGAAAAGGATATAAAGAAAATGTGGGTACAATTAAGTCTGAAGTTACGGCAAAATAATAAGCTTTTAAAAATCTTCCAAGGAATTGTGCAAGCAATGCTAGAAGTAAGGCAATAGTAACAAATGCTTCATCAAATTAATTTTACTGTTAATCAATGAATAAAAATTGTATGCATTTATAGATTGCCCCCAAAATTGCAAGTATGTAATAATAAGTAATAGTATATATTATTATGTAATAAGTATTTAAAATATATATTTATATCACAAACTTAGCAATGTTTTAATGAACTAGTTTGAGAAAAATATTAAACTAAAATGACTAGAAATTGACTAATTTGTGAAAAACATAAAAAATAAAGGAGCGATTAATTCAATAAGAATTCAGAGTAATCATGGAATAATCACGCAGAATAGTGCATACTAATATGTATCAAATTATCCCCAAAAGCAAATTCATAACTGACAGTCCTTAAATAGCAACTTTATGAAATATGACACCATTGGTAGAATTTAACAGATTTATATCTTCTTAAACCAGATAAACAGAAAATGAATATTATTTTCAAAATATAAAAGAGAACCTTTACGAATAAGAATTTATAAAAATATCAATAAATTTAAGAAATCTAAATGTAACCCTGATTATATTCTCTGACCACAGGAAGTTAGTTTAAAAATACATGGTCAAAGTGCAGAAGGCCCCACTATATCGATATGATATATTTACACATGCTGTCCTACAAAAATAATTCTCTAACTTTTCTTTACTATAGCACTAATGTTACTCCTATAATTTGCAAAAAAAAAAAATATTAGTGATCATTCTTATTTCTAAACATTAATGTCAATATTTTGATTTAAATATAAATTAATCTGTACAGTAAACAGTACATATAATTAGTATTTAAAAATCCATTTCTAATTTCTGGTTTCCAATCCAACATACAAAAACTCTTGGGAATAATCACTTCTATCCTCATAACCAGGAAAAAGCTAGAAGACAGAAAATCAATAACTGTTGTTGGAGCCTTCAGAGAACTGAAACCCCAGGGTCGGCCACACCTTGGAAGCTGCACAGAGGCTGGTACAGAGTAGCAGAGCTTATTGGAGCAATCATGGAGCAAACAGAGGGCTTTAGAATGCCAGGACACACATTTCTGGAGGGAAAGTCTTACAAGGGATGCCAACGTTTGTGAATGTCATCATCAGGAGTCACCCTGATGCTCAGGACTGGAAAAAAATCACCTCATGTTACTCATAGGAGAAAAAAAATGTAACCACTTAGAAATATGCTCAATATTTTTTTGGGGGGTACCTACAGGTGCTTTACCACTGAGCTACTTTCCTATCCCTTTTTTATTTTAATGCAGGATCTCATTAAGTTTCTTAGGGACTCACTAAATTGAAGAGGCTGGTTTGAAAGTTGTAATGGCCCTGCCTCAGCTTCCTGAGATGTTGGGAGTATAGCTGTGCGTCACTGCACCTGGCTATTTTGCTCTTCTTAAGAAGGACTTGACCTCAGTAGAAACTGTTTTGTCCAATATTAATTAGCATAGATTTTACTAGAGCCTTACAAAGTTGGGAGAAGGAAAACACTCATCCAGCTTCATTTAGCCATTCTGCCTCACTTCAAAGTTCAAAAAAAAAAAAAAAGAAGTTCTTAAGAACACCTGTGAATGACACAGCACAGGATGATGGAACTATTAAAGATGGCGAGCTCACCACTGGATCATGGAAGACTTCCTGTGGCCCCACATTTCATCATAGCATCTGTGGGAATCCTATAAAATGAAATGGTGCTACAACTGGAAGTAACTTCAAGGGTCTTTTTCTATTTAAAAAAGTATTCCAGGGAAACTTAAAAATATTAGGAGAGAAAAAGAGCAAAAGTGGAAACTGAAGCCTCTGATATCAACAGCTACAGCAATCAATAAGCAGCCTCACTCATTGCCAGAAAAACATAAAACATCACACTCAGAGATGAAACTCAATTCCTTTCACTGAAAATTTCATGTCTAGCGTTCAACAAAAATTACCAAGCATACTAATGGGCTCCTTCCCCCTCAAAATCTGGAAGAGACAGGACAAGCAGCAGAACCAGACTGAGATAAGGTTTTTTGATTGAATTGTCAGAACAGGGGTTTTAACATACCTTTTATTAGTAGGAAAAGGGTTTTAATGAAAAATCTGGACAATACACAATGGGGAGAAAAAGGCTAATGTAAGTAGAATGACAAAAATTCTGAAAGAATCAAAATGAAATGTTAGAAATAGAAAAACATAAAACACATGATTTTCATTTTTTTCTTTAAAATAAAGTTTTAAATGTCATTTTAACTTCTTTCTTTCTGAAAATACAAGCATTTCTTAAGGGAAGTCCACCAAAACAATACATATTCCAAATCTAGGAAGCATGATTACTGTTACAACTGGAATCTAGAAGGTCCCCTGAGGGTTTGTGTGATTCAGTCCCTAACTGGTGGTACTGTGGGAAGGGGAGGGAACTCTAGGAGACAGGGCCTGGGAGGATGAGAGGGCTACTGGGTCATGTCTTGGAAGGTATGTTTTGTCCCCAGCCCGTTTCCCTGCCTTTCTGCGTTTCCTGATTACCAGGAGGTAAACAACTGCTTCTGTCACACATGCCACAATGTCTCCCTGGCATCAGAGCCATTGGGCCATGAAGAGAAACCTCTGAAACTTTGACCCAAAATATGCCTTTTCTTCCTTAAGTTGAGTTCCCCAGGTGTTCTGTCACAACAATGAAAAGCAGAATATCACAGTAACAGTCTCCCCTGACTGTGTGAGGGGATATGAACATTTTATCAGAGAGCACTGAGAGAAGTCCATAATTGCTGACCTTATTTCCTTTTTTCTTAATACTAAGTCAAAATAAATAGGCCTCTTACATAGGACCTGTGCATTAAAAATTATGAGGGACTCATCACCATTTGACCCAGCTATTCCTCTTCTGGGATTATACCCAGGGACCTAAAAACAGCATACTACAGGGACATAGCCACATCAATGTTTATAGCAGCACAATTCACAATAGTTAAACTGTGGAGCCAACCTAGATGTCTTTCAGTGGATGAACGGATAAAAAAAAGTGTGGCATTTATACACAATGAAATATTACTCAGCACTATAAAAAGAACAAGATCATGGCATTTGCAGGTAAATGGATGGCATTAGAGAAGATTATGCTAAATGAAGTTAGCCAATCCCCAAAAAACAAATGCCAAATGTTTTCTCTGATATAAGGTAGGTGACTCAAAGTGGGGTAGGGAGGGAGAGCATAGGAGGAAGATTATTTCTAGATAGGGAAAGGGTTGGGAGAGAAAGGGAAGCGGGAGGGGAATATTAAGGATGGTGGAAAGTGATGGTCATCATTATACAAAATACATGTATGAAGATTTGAATTTGGTATCAACATACCTTATATACCAACAGAGATATGATAAATTGTGGTATATATGTATATTAAGAATTGTAATGCAAAGAAAAGAGATAGAGAGTAAAAATGATGAGGAACTCCTTGATAAAGGTGAGTAATAGTGTATTTCTTTCTTGGAAATAATTCAAACCAGGAAACATCTGAGAAATGTCTTTGAAGTACTGAAATCAGTTTTTTTACTTAGAATTCAGAAAAGAAATTCTTCTAAAACCAAAGAAAAAATTAAAAAAAAAATTAAGATACATGAAAGCTACATGAATTCAGCTCCAGCATCTCCTTACTCTAAGAAATGTTAAAGAAAGATTTCCAAACAAGTATAAAATTATATCAGATGGAAACCTGAATCAACACAAAAGAATGGCGACTTCTGGAAATCGTAAAACAAGGATAATATAAGTGTTTTCTTATCTGTAGGATTCTTCGAAATAGTAATATATACTAAAGCAAAATAAGACCTAATGCATTGTGAAGCTTATGACCTAGGTAGAAGATGTGTTTGTTTGTGTGCACTCATATGCCTTATGAAATGTTTCACCACAATCATCAGGGAGAAGTGACAATAAACTGTCATCACATTTTTATAAATAATATATGTGACATGGTATGTTACTTTGAGAAGTAAAATATAGACTACAAATCCTGAAGTAGCTACAAATACCCACACATATAGGAATTATAAATGAATAACTGACAATAAGGAGGTGTAATAAAATCCTGAAATATACCCATTTTAATTAAAATAAGGTAGAAAACAAAGAACAAAATGATGGTGCAAAAGATAATAAATAGCAAGATGGCGATATAAGACAATTGAATTAAAAATCAAGAGTGTACACGGTCTGAGGCTCCAGTTCACCAGCCACCCACGGTTTCCAGAGGGAAGGTAATACACACCCATTTGCTGCTGGTACCACACCAGCTTCAATATAAAGATGAAAATAAATACATAATAAAATGATGAAAAACAAGTCCCAAGAACACAATTGTGAAAGGTGATTAGCTCTGGAGAAGTGTGAATACATACTTGTTTTTCAAAAAGTGAAAGTCTTTTATGAGTTCCTTGCAAAGTAATTAATCCTGTAGAGATTGGTGTCCTTGGATCTTGAGTTACAATTGAAAGGAACATGGAACCCTGTGAGAGGCCCAGGGTGCAGTCCCCATCCCCACAAATCAAATGAACAAGTAAACAAACAGAACCACCAAAGTTAGGGTGTATCACCTTCACCTTCTTAAAGAGTCACACTAAGTGAAATAAGCCAATCTCAAAAAAAAAAAAAAAAAAAAAAAAAAACCACAAAGATTAGATCTTTTTTGCTGATACATAGAAGCTACACACAGAAAAGGGGCTAGGGGAGGTTCAGTAGATTAGATAAATGGGAATGAAGGGAAAGGGGGTGATGGGAACAAGAAAGGCAGTGGAATGAATCTAAGAATTTTATGTACATATATGTACATATATGAAAATAACTTTGAACTCCACCATCATTTATATCCACAAGAACAGATCCTAATTAGAAAAAGATATATTCCATGCTTGTATAATTTTATCAAAATGGACTCTACTATCATGTATAGTGAAAAAGAACCCCCAAAAAATAAAAAGAAAGAAAGAAAGACAGAAAACTCTGGGGACATCATAAGAATGTTGGGGATTATTTCATTACTCTGATATTACTCTCAGTCTTTGGGTAAGAGAAAGGATTGTCTTCATGATTTTTTTCTTAAGTTAATGATTTTAAAATTTGTAACAGAAGATAAATCCTGATATTTTGGGGGTCAAGGAACATATAATTAACTCTTCAACTTGACTTCATATGAAATAACCTCTGAGAGTTCATATATTTCATAAAGTACATTTATGATGTGGATTTTTTATGTAAGATCAAATGAAAAAATCTCTTGCTGAGATACTGTATGATTGCTGTTTTACTTTGTGAAGAGATCTAGATGATCTACTCAAACATGGTCATAAGCAAAGAAAAACATATTTCAGAATCAATTTTTAGTTTCAATCCTGAAAAGCAATGCAGTGTAATCTCATTGAACTTTATTTTTTTTGGAGTAAACTGAGATTGATTTGTTTTGTAGCAGTAGAATTATTCATAAACACAATTGCTTGATAACAAATACAAGGTTTTCAACAGGATAATTTAGAAATAACATTTATCATAAGACCTACTTTATTTCTTTGTCCAACTCAAGGAAATCTATGAAAATATTCTGTTGTGCTTCTCTATAAATGAAGTATTGAACTTTAGTTATACTAACACTAAATGATTAATGAAATTATTTTAATATATTTCATTTCAGGAATAATTTAAAGTATTTAAAATGTTGTGTCCATATTTTTTCTATCTTGTGTAATCACAGTAAACAGTATTGTGAATAAGTATAATTCATTGTGATTTCCAAACCATGGAAGGGTAATCAGACATGTAAGCCTCCTGCATTTCTTACATAAATACGTTTTGGAGTGTATGTTAATATAAATAACATAATTGTAAGAAAGAAGAGAACACTGTCAGAAAACATAATGTTTGATTTGAATGTCAAAATCACACTCATGTGATTATCAGCTTTCCTCCAAAGTCAAATGTTGTGATCCCACATTCTGTTTGTCTCTCTTCTGTTGCAATCCCCGATTATAAATTTTTAAGATGTTATGGTTAAAAATCGTATACATTGGAGAGAACAATCTTTTCCACCTGTTCCTCAGATATTGGATTAACATTCAGAATGCATAAATAACTCAAAAACCCTAACACCAAAAACCCCATAATAATCCAATTAATAAATGGGCCAAAGAACTAAAGACACACTCCTTAAAAGAAAAAATACAAATGAGCAATAAATATATGAAAAATGTTCAACATCTCTAGCAATCAGGAAAATGCATATCAAGTTGTTTTTTGAAATTTTATTTCGCTCCAGTCACAATGACGATTGTCAGGAATACATATTATAATTAATGTTGGCAATGAAGAGCAGGGAAACATATACTTATGCTTTGTCGTGGAGACTGCAACCTAGTACAACAGCTCTGGATAGAAGTATGAAGATTCCTCAAAAATCCACCCAAAGGAACAAGCACATGACCCAGGTATCCCACTCCTTGATATACATCCAAAAGATTTAAAATAAGCAAACTATAGGGACACAGCCACATCAGCAGAGCAATTCAAAATACCCAAACTCTAGAACCAGCCTAGGTTGCTGTCAACAGATGAATGAATAAAGAAAATGTTGTATAGATACACAATGGGGTTTTACTCAGCCAGAAAGAAGAATGAATTATGCCATTTCCTGGTAAATGGATGGAACTAGGGAACATTAGGCTAAGTGAAATAAGATAGACCCAGACAGTCAAGGGTTCATAATTTCTCTTGTGCAGACTAAAAAAAGGGCGGGGAAGAAAGGTTTGTGGAAACCCCATGAAAATAGAAGAAATGCCCATCGAGTAGAGGAAGGGGATTGAGGAGGAGGTTGGAAGAGAGGTAAAAGATAAAAATTATGAAATGAATCTGGCCAAACTTTCCTATGTACATATAAGAATATACTACAGTGAATCTCACCTTTATGTATATCTGTAATGCACTCACTCAAAAAACTATAAATTAATAGGAAAAATATTTGTAAAGTATATGAATGAGAATATGGGAAGGGAGGAGAAGATGGAAAGGGGAAGTACTAGGGAACTAATTGGAGCAGATTATACCTATGCTTTTATGGTTAAGTCAAAATGAACTTCAATATTATGTATACCCCTAATGAACTAGCAAAAATAGTACCCTTTTAAATTCCATACTAATTCCAGTCAAAGGAAAACACATCCTTCTTTATAGCATCCTTTGTAGATAGCATAGACTAATTTGAAACTGTGTTTTGGTGACTTGATAAATGTCCCCTTGCTATAGAAAAAGACATTCACTTATTCCCAGTAGTAACCAAATCCATTATGTAGCAGGCATCATGTCCTAGGAATGATACAGTAGGAATGGCAGCCCTCTGAGAGCTGGTGTTCTACTTGAAGGAAATAAAAATGCAACCAAATCGCTCAGAAAGAAGACACATAAGTATTGGAAAGATTTATAAGAAGAAAAAGCCGGGATGGTAACAAAGTAGTTCAGGGTTTGAGGAGGTCCTTTGTGATAGGCTGAAAGGGAAAACTCTGAGCAAGGGAAGGCTGGCTTCTCCGATGAATCTGAGCAGCAGGAGGAGCACATTGTGAGGAGTCAGAAGAATGATCCTGGAGGAGAGGCAAAATGAAGACAGCGAAGTCAACAGGAGGAACAGTCGCAGAACAGAGAGAAAGCCAAATCCAACATTAAAAGACAAAATGGAAAACCTGGAAGAGGAAAGCCGGAAGATTCTGTGATGGGGAAGAATTTGGAGTCAGATATGAAGCAGTTGGTCACTACTGGAACTCAAAGAGGAAACCTGTGATTAGTCATGGAGATGACGCAATGTCTGTATGAGATATGGGGAATGTTACTTTGGGTTATGGGTATTTAGCAGGTGCAGTCATAATTAAAAGATTCTGCATCAGAAGGCTTCAGCTTACATATACTAATTGAAACCAAGGGAGTACGTTAAATAGTTCAGAGAATGTGCATCAAGTTTGACTAAGAACAAATCCAAGTCATAGGACTTAGGAGGAAGTCAGAGAAGACCCGCCCTGAAATAGGTACAGAGCAGGAAGGACCAGAAATTAATTGAGCAATCCATGAAAAAAAGAAAGCAATTGATGGTCCTAAGAAGGCAGTGATTTTAATAAAAATACATGTGAGAATGTGTGATACTAGCTAGTAGCTGGTGTTTAGAAGGAGCTGGCTACCATTCCAAGGCCCCAGCTCTCTGACTTGAGAAGACAGAAGGCAGACTGGCTGTTACTCCACTAAACGAACCAAGTGAGACAGAATCTGATATTTTGTGAATGTTTGTATACTTGCATGTGTGTCTATCTGTGGTCATTCCACAGAATATATATCAATGGTATGGGACTGTGAACTTAATACGATTTAAAAACTACTTAGATCAGGTTTGATTCAATTTATCTTTCTCCATAGAACGGGGCATAGCATAAGAATAAGCAACCAAACTTGGTCACTTTGTGATATTTGCCTTCATTTACTTACTCTTTACATTAAGTTGCATAACTGATATTGTTAAGCCGTTTGTATACAGAAGATTCACTCAGTGGCCTCCAAGCTTCAATTTTCATTTTAGGGCACTTTTTTTTTTTGTAATTGTGTTTGTCCCCTAAAGTTTCACATGTTCTTTAATAGAGAATTAATATTCTTTATCCAATGTTCAAGGGAGTTTTAGATATGTTTTTATGGGATGGGTCTCATTGTCTGACATTGCTCCATCTAGATATGTTTTTTGTAATGTAATATCTATAGTTAGTCCAACATTTTAACCTTGCAGAGAAAAATGCAAGAAAACAAAAGTTTAATTTTTTCCTCCTTGAAATTTAACCAACCTTGTGACAAAAACCCTCAAAGGAATTTCTAGGTTCTTTTCTTTTATGTTTTTTTTGGGGGGGGAATAATAATATGTTTACTTCAGCCAATTCTTCACATATCTCTACTTCTATGTGGCAATGTCTTATATAAAACAAAATAGAATTTACATTTTTTCTATCTTGTATTCTATTTTCAACTAAAAGAAACAACTCTCAAAAATGTTATGCCTAGTGAATATTAAAATGTGTGAAAAATCAGCTTCCCATTGTCTTATCTTTTGTAAATAAAGCTGGAATCCAAATGCAAAGAAAAGAAGTAAGCATGCTGTATTACCATAAAACATGATGATGTAAGAATATATGAAGCTGGTAATGTGAACATTGATTGATCTGAAACTGATAATGGGAACATTGCTTGACCTTTATTGCAGTTCTTGAGCTATGTGTCTGTCTCTCAACTCACACCAACAAGATGCACCTTGAAACAGTCCAGGATCTTAAGAGATGCAATTGAGATATGGAAAACGCCATTTTAAGAATAGGCCAAAAGATGGTAAAAAATATGTTTAATGAGTCACAGTTTAGTTGTCACTATCTTTATTGTTGAGTCAAGTGCAATTCCCATGCAGTCTGTGGAGGCAAAGAGAAAGCCACTACAGAACACTACTGAAACTTCAGAACATGTGTATCTAGAATTAATTTTATAAACTTTTCTTAATTTATCTATTTTCTATACTAATAGTGAAGCTGTCAGATGATTACATTTTTCATTGAAACATAAGAACTGTCCCTTATTGGATGCAGTATGGTATTTATTTTTTGGAGGGGACTATGTAGGGTCAGACTAACAGATGCCAGTTGTTTGGCTTTACCAGGTGACTATGACATTAAGTCAAAAAGCAATTCTCATTTTTAAGACTATGTCTTTTAACACTGTAAGAGATTAGACGAGTTTCTTAAAACTGTCTGTTGAAATGCAGTCACATATTTCATTTTAAGACAGGGTCAAATCTGTGAATCGTGCTTTGACAATTGGTGAAATGCCACAGTGTCTGGAGTGTATTTCATAAAGAACTTTGAACTCAACAGCCTACAAAGTACCCTAATAAGTGATAATTCCTCTAAAAAATCCCCAGGCATTTTATGTCATAAGGGTATAAAAACATAGAGCTGGGCTTGTCATTTATTTGACGGAAGAAGAATTTGAAGTCTTTCTGAATTTACCACATTTCTTCCCACATGGCGGGGAAATTCACCTTTTGAGACTCTCTCCCATGTCAGCTGCTGCTGTTTGATGCTGTGAAGTTTGATCACGCCTCTGTCTTCCGGGAGCATCACCCTAGTGTGTCAGGATGGTTTCCTTCTGTTAGCTCTTGTCAGGAGAATAGAAACTGTTATTTCAACACATCACACTTCAGGGATGTCTACCTGTACTTGTAGACATTGTATAAGTGACATCATATACAATCAGTGTATGTTAATAAAATTTAAATCAATCATGATGAGGGCAGGAGGGGAGAAACCCAATGGAGCCAAATGATAGACATTGGCGTCTTATACATAATTCAAGATGTGCATTCCTCACTCATGCTTTCTCCATCTCTGCTCCACTGATTCTTGGTGCTCATTTTTTTATTTGCACAGTCTCATTTTCTCAATGAGCCTTCTCTTGATGACGCAATTGACCACTGCAACCACTTCCAGGCTTCCCCAGCATTTCCAAACATCCTTAGCTTGCTTTTCCTTTGTGCATTAGCATGCATCACCCTCTCACACAGCAGGTCATTTAAAAGTATTTATGAAGTATTTTTGTGGCACCAGGAACAGAATGCAAGTTTCACAAGTGCAGAAATTGATCTCTGTAAGACTTTTATAATACATTATTAATAATTGCATTTAACAGGATCTGGCATGCAGTAGCCAGTAATATTGTATTTTGTTAAAAATATTTTTATTCACTGTTTCTGATACTCCCTTTTCTGAAGATGATAAGGTAATTCCATAGTCTTCATTTCTACAATTTGTGTAAGATGCATTAAATGTCAATGGAAAAACAGAAACAAAAAAATTGCTTAATGCTATATACAATAATTAAAATTAAATAGATCATGGACTTAAGTGCCCAATCTAAATTTAAAATTCTTAGGAAGAAATGAAGATAAATTTCAATGGGGTTTGGGCAAGCAATGTTTCATTAACTGGAAGATAAAAAGCACAAAAAATAATATTTTGATAAATGAATCAATATAATATCTTTTCTGTTTCAAATGACCATGAGGAAAATTTTTTAAAAAAATAGTAAGGAAACTGGATAATTAGGTTAGTATAAATATGAAAAATCATTTCCTGTATACAGAATATATAAAGAATCTTTAACATGGTTAAAAAAAAAGAATAAAATTGACAAAATATTTGAGCAGACCCTTCACTAAAGGACTCAGAAATGGCCAAGAAGCATTTGAAAAGGTATTCAACTTAGTTTTCTCTAAAGAGATGCAAATTAAAACATCATAGATGCCATTGCATTTGCCTTATAATGGCCAAAATTAAAAACTGATAATATCAAGTGCTGTTAAGGATGTGAAACAATCAATTTTACATGAGTGGTGGGAACTGAAGATATTTCAATGACTTTAGAAAACAACATAATTTTAATGAACTTAAACATATCTTCTACATGACTCTGTGTTTCTACTTCAAGATATCTGCTCAAGAGAGAAGAAAATTTAGTTCCATAAAAATTCTTTTCAGAAAATTTACCCACATGAAATTTCACGGGTGTTTATTTATAAATGACAAAATTTGTAAACAACTCTCATGTCCCAGTAAGTACTTGATAAACACATTGAATATTTTTGTTTTATGAGATGCCATGCATTCATATAAGTATGAATATATTGTTCATACATACATTATTTGGAGGATCTCAAATGTTTTCCTGAGCTAAGAAGCTAAGTTCTCCTTGTACATGTCATGTGATTCCATTGGATTTTTCTCCCACTGCATAGGCAGACTGGTTCCACTGAGACACTGCAAATCCCATAGTGAATCTCAGAATGAAGAGCATGTGAACAATAACCAAGTCAAGCTAAGTGGACCCATAGCCAGAAGCACAGTGCCAGGCAGGCTACAGTAGACAGGTCATTTATAAGTGGCCCTGAGATCTGGTGGCTTGTCTTCACATAACATGACAAGAACAAGAAAACAGAAAATTTGGGAGCAACTAGATAGATTTACAAGAGTGATTTGTTTTTCTGTTTGTGAGATATAGTGTGATCTAGAAAATAAATGCCTGTCTCTGTGGAAGAAATAATCCAAGAAAGAAATGGAAACCTGCAGAAAAAGTAACTTATGCCATATAATTAGATCTATTATGTTGATATAACTTATAATACCAACATAAGATATGCTAATGTGCACATTTATACCATACAACAAAGGAGTTAGGAAGTTCCCTTCAAATGCTTAGAACATTCCATCCTTTAGAACAGAGAAATTACAAATGACATATTCTAGCTATTTAAGTCTTATTTTTTTCTGTTAATTAACATTTTGTCAAAGTATTACTTGACTACTGAGAAAAATGAGTAAATTTCTTAACAGAAAGTTATGACAGTAAATGTTATTTTAATTTATATTATCTAGAGTAACCACACTCCTAAAAAACACATTTTAAACAACCTATTAGAACCATTCTGCAGATGGATATTTGAGGATGGCCTGTAACTTATTATACCTAGATTTAGTAACTATCCACAACCACACTACTTTATCTTATAATACACAAATCCAAGATACCCAATCTATGCCTATTTACTAAATAATTTTCAAATTTTCTGTTTTTATTTTCTATCCCTATCCCTCATAAATGGATTCAGTTCTTCTAATCAGTACCATACATCCAAATATAATATCCTTTCCTTTGTCTAAATTTCTTTACACTCACTACTAAGGAAAAAATATACTTAAAATAAGAATCAGATCTTGTCTTTAAAATAATCAGTAGCGTCTTATAATTTCCAATTTTCTTAGCTTAGTCTTTAAGTAATTCACCATCTGGCTCCTGTCTAAATTTACAGAATTAGTTTTAACTACACTTTGGTACTTGTTCAGTGCTTTGACCATATATATCTGACATTTATTGGTTCTTTAGGCCTACTCTTCTAAGCACTTTGCAAATATTGGTACTCTTAATTTCAAAGATCCTGTGGTATATTAAACATTGACATTATTATTACTTTTCTAGTTTTATATATTAGATAACTAATCCCAGAGAAGTTAAGTGACTTGCTCAAAAATTTTAATGCAATGTTCATGTATGAATATACCACAATGAATTCTACATATATAAATATAATTATAATGCACTAATTAAAATAATAGTAGCAATAACAATAATAACAAAAGATAGAGCAGTAAAATAGAGCAAGTAAATTGGGGAAGGGAGGTGGGGGGAAATGAAAGTACAGGGGAATGAGATTGATCAAATTGTACTTATGTGTATGTACAAATGAGGCATAATGAAGTTCACTAATCATTAATAACACATATGTATACATAATAGTAGAAAACTTTCTAACCCAAATAAATAAAATACAAAATTTTGTAATTTGAATTTTTAAGTATGGAAATAAATTATTAGAAACATCTTGTATTTGTTCCTGTTTTCTTTCTGCTGTGTGGATTTTGCAATTTAATTTTGTGAAATCAAATTACAGATTATTTATCCTAATATTTTTTACAGTTTCAACGGAAAGAAAATGCATTTTTAGTGAAATGAATTACCACTTTTAAACGTTGAAAGGTATTAAAATAATATCAAGAATGATTAAAACCTTAACTTATTAAAAATGTGTTCTACCTAAATTGTCACATGTAGTTTAACCAGAATACAATTTGCTTAGAGATCTGTTTCTTCAATTTTATTCTATATTGAGATCATTAAAATTATACCATATGTCAGATTATAGAGAGTAATAAGTAAAATGGCAGAATGTATCATTGCTTGATTTTTAAACAATTTATTAATATTATCTTAATCAACACACTTGAAAATATTTTATTATATAATGTTTACATTACCTCTTTAAATAATAAATATGTATTTGTTACTTAACATAATGCATTTTAAAATATGAGCCATAATAACAAAGGAAAAATATAGATTCAATGCAATCTTCATCAAAATACTGATGACATTCCTCAGAGAACAAGAAAAAAAAAATAGTTCTAAAATGTATTTGTAAGAATAAAATACCCAGAATAACCAAAACAATTCCAACAAAAAAATCCAATTAGGAAGCATCACAGTACCTGATATCCAATTATATGACATAGTTATAGTAACAAAGACTGCATGGTGCTGGTATAAAAACAGACACTTAGAACAACAGTACAGAAGAGAAGACACAGAGACAAACCAGATACAGTTATCTGACCATTGACAAAGGTGCCAAAAACATATATTGGAGAAAAGACAGGCTTTTTAACCAACCATGCTGGGAAAACTGCTTATCCATATGTAGAAGATGAAACTAGGCCCTTGTCTCTCAAGCTGCATAAAAATCAAAATAGAATAGGACTTCAGAATTAGACTATATAGCATGCCACTCCTACAGGAAAGTGTAGGGCCCATACTTTAACATATGGTTGCAGGCAACAACTCAGGAAATAACATCAATAGTCAATAAATAAAAACAAAAAAGGAAGGAAGAAAGATGATTGTCACCGGAAATGAGAGCTGTGGGGTGATAATAAAGCACATTATGGGATCAGGTGGGAACACGATTTGACATGCCAGGGCTAGAAATGAAGACCAGGATCCAGAAGAGGATAAGTAGCTAAACACATCAAGTATGTCCCTGCCCCAGGATTTGTAAAGTTTCCTGTGCCACAGTTGTTAACACTTCCATGGGCGGCTTGAACGGAGGCGTCTTTCCTCACCACTTTCCTGGTCAGCTCCGACTCCCCACCCTCCTGACATGCTGATGTCTATATCCACCCCCTGCTTTTGCCTACTGCTCCCTTCATCTGAAATACTCTCTTTTTCCTTGACATATAAATACATTTATATTTACATATATTTATTTATATTTCCTTGACATATATTTACCCATTTACAAACCATTTATTTCATAAAACCCCAATGCAGACCAAATTATAGAAATATGACATACATAGGGGTAATACCTGCCACTGCATTAGCCCTTAATTTCTCCACATGGCCAGTTCTGTCTCCCCAGGTGGACTTATGAGCAGTAGCAGCACCATAGAAAGAGCATCATACTTGGACTCTCAAGTACCAGCTTCAAATCATTTTCAGCTACTTTTTAGCATCATATTTCAGTGTAAGACATTATCATCTGTTTTTCTCATCGATGAAATAAGGATTACAGTCTCAACCTCCAATTTTGTTATGTGAGTATGTGATATGAGAGTTTTTCACAACAAAATGTACTCTAAGTAGTTGTGAATTGGATAGGCCACACAGTTCCCAGCTATTTGGTCAAACTTTATTCTTAAAGTTTCTATGAAGGTATTTTTCAAGATGATAGTAGTATGTGAATCAGTTACTTTGAATCAATCTTATTACTTATATATTGTAAGTAGATCTCATCCAATCATTTGAAATCCTCTATAAAAATGCTGGCCTCCCCAGAGAGGGAATTCTGCCAGAAGAATAGTTTTGGATATGATCTGCAACTCATCCCCTAGTCTCAATACCAGTGACCTACCATGAGCAGTTTGGACTTTCCAGCCTTCCTAGTGGTCTGAGCCAATTCATTAAAACTTCTCTTTCTCCCTCTCAAAACACACATGCAAAAATACAACCAGCCTTGAAGTTCTGTTTCTCTGGAGAACCATGCTGATAAGATAATCCAAGCAGAAAGTGATTTATTATAGAATATAAATTTATGATAGAATAAAAAAGGTCTAGGAAATCAAGGTCTTTGATTTTGGAGGTTGCACAACCAGGAACAATGAAGCCTTAAGAAACTTCCAAATGCAACACAAACTTCTGACTGTCAACAAATCTGAAAAAACAGTTTTTAGATTACTGCCTTTAATGTATAGGAAGGCATGTACAAAGAGGGTTCTCATGGGGTTGAGAGAGCTGATGTACAGTGTCTACTTCAGATGACATGTAAAAAGCAACTAGCATTGTGTCTGCCAATAAAAGTCTACCTCATGACTACAGAATCATAAGTTTCCTGAGGACAGAATCTTTTCCTTTGCACCCTTCTAAAGTCCTGAATTTTCGATTTCAAGGTCACAGATTCATTGATAAGCTATCTTTATTTTTGTTCCACGAACTTCCTATTTCCTTCAATACTCTGTTCTACACATTTTAAAATTTATTTTTTTCAAGACAAAATTCTCATTTATTCTTGAAATTTTATATATATATATATATATATATATATAAATCCACCATTCAGGAAGCGTAATCTGCAGCAGGAATATGTTAGAGACTGTAGAAATAATTTTAACGAACATATTTTACCTAATTATGTTGTACACATACAAAATGAATATACTAACATTTCTACTCATTATTTCCTGCAAGTTATTTTTTTATAGATGATAACTGAGAATATTTGAGAGGTTTTATGTTTAGGAGGCTGTTGTTGTAGCCATGCTGGAGCTGAAATACAATGTCTTTTACTTACCAGGAGAAAACAGTCTTTGTCACTGGAAATGAAAAATATAGGGTATATGATATGTGAAAGAAAGGAATAATGGATGATCCTAAGGATCTGTTGATGAGAACACTAGGGCACTACTCCTCGAAGGAAGAGTAATGCAAGCAGAACGCTTTAGGAATTAGGAGGTCAGTGTCCCTGTTGCTTCTTGTTTGTCCCAGGGATTAATAAATGTGTGTTTTCATGCCTAATAAGACAGGATGAATGAATGATTTTCATCGGTAAGAGGATTGTGATGATTTTATGAAATGTTCAAGGGACTTAAAGTCAGGAATTTGTTATTGTGGTTTTGGAAGTCAGGATAGACATGTTTTGGGTCCATAAATTTTGCAAACATCAGACACAGCTTGAAATCATTACCCTAAGTACATGTATTAAGGCACGTATGGTATGAATATACTTTATATATAACCATAGATATGAAAAATTGTGCCTATATGTGTAACATGAATTGTAATGCATCCTGCTGTCATATATAGTAAATTAGAATAAAAATAAATAAATTTTTAAAGACTAGATGAAATCACTTAGAATCTAATTTAGTTAAAGAATTCCTAAGACAAGCCATAATTAGAATATGCAAAAGAAAACTAAGAGGACTAGGTAGGTTAGCTGCAGGAATACAGGGAGTATGACCAAGCGCAGTCTGAGAGAAATGCTGGTTTCCCTGGGAAAATCAACTGTGTTAAATGAGATTTCCTAGTCAAGAAGCAGCACTGAGAAGTGAATGAATGATAAATCACAAGAGGAAAAAGGTAAAACATTGCAAAGTTTATTTGAAACCAAGATGAAATGAACATAAAATAGAAAAGTATAAAAAATTTAAGACAGACAATGGAAACGTTAAAAACCAGAATAAATCAGCAAGCATAAAATATTTTATAATTGTTATTAAAAATATTATACAAAAAAAGAAAAAAACACATTTGGCTTAACAAATAAGTGACCTAGAAAATATCCTAATTGATGTCATTTTCTTATCCCAGTGATTCTACATTTCAGCTAGAAAACTGACTTTAGAAAGGGTTCCACATCTTATAACTAGACTGTCAAGACATTGAGAATAACACTACACAATGAGAGCACAGTAGGAGGGAATTTTATAAGTAATTTTTATGCTTAAAGAAAACATCTTTAGAAATTTAAAATTAAAATATTTATTACCTCATTTGCAAAGAAATCTTTATTTCACAAATTCAATTATGGTATAAGAAATTAGAAACAAATGTTTGCATAAATTTTATATTCATAATGCAAATTATACATGTAAAATATGAAATTAGAATTTGCCTCATACTAAGAAACACTAAAATTATATTTTTCCCCATGAAAAAAATTCCATCCTCAGTGTCCATTAAAGACACCAAAAAATTCTTCTCACAGAGCAGTAATAGAAGACAGCAGCCTTATTCAGACATGTAACAGCTATCAAAACAATAGATCAAATACTTCAATTATTAAACATTAGTGGTAATTTCATAAAAGAAAAGAGAAAACGATACCTGCAATCAAATCTATTGTTCAAAATTTGCAGGTAATGGTTTGTGAAGAAAAGAAGTAGCATTAGAAAATTAAAATTGGCATTTGGTTGGTTGGGATTGGCTAACTTCACTTAGAATTATAGATGAATTCTAGATAGTGCAAAGAGGTGGGAGGGAAATGGAGGGGACACGGGGATAGAAAAGTTGGTGGAATGAGATGGACATCATTACCCCAGGTACATGTATAAAGACAAAAATAGTGTGACTCTACATTGTGTACAACCAGAGATATGAAAAATTGTGCTCTATATGTGTAATATGAACTGTAATATATTCTGCTGTCATATATAACAAATTAGAATAAAAGTAAAATAAAAAATGAAAACTAAATTTCAGTTTTAACAGGCATTTCCAAAAAAGTTTTAATATTATAGTGTGACAAGTATGTGAAGTACAAGATAAATGTAGAAACAAAGGTTGATTTTCAATACTATTGTCAGATACAATTAAATAAAATTCTTTGATTGGCACCTTCTCTCCTGAGGACCTTCTGTTATTTTTTACTTTAGCTACTCATGTTGTACTCATTTCCTACCTTACTATACATTACTAATGATGGAATCTCAATTTCTATCATCCTCTTTCTTCAGGAGCAACTTCTCTGTTTCCATATCACTCTTCCTCTCATCCCAAATTTATTTTTCCTTCAATTACTTCAGGACTCAAAATCCACTGGTTTATTTATTTATTTATTTATTTATTTATTTATTTATTTATTTATTTATACCAGGGAATGAATCCATGGGCACTCAACCAATGTGCCACATTCCAATGCTTTTTTTTTTTTTTTTTTTTTTTTTTTTATTTTGAGAGAGGGTCCAAGTTTCTTAGGCCCTTATTGGATTGCTAAGGCTGACCTCAAATTTGTGATCCTCCTGCCTGAGCCTACCAAGTACTACTCATTTATTGTGTTGTGGTTTCATATTCCTTCTTTACTCATGTGGTTAATCATGGTAAAAATTCCCTTCCTCATGTCCACTCCCTTGTTCCATCTTGTGTAAGGTTGTACCCTACCCCTAGTTGAATCCATGTGGGCCTAGTCTCTTCTTTTACCTGCAAGAGCAGAGCATGGCTGGAGAGAAGCATGGGGTACTGCAGATGGCTCTCCCTCTGAGTCACATAATTCACAACCAGCAGTCCTTAACTGGCCCAAGCCCTTGCACATTTCTTTAGGTCATTTATATTTTTTCCATATATATATATATATATATGTAAAAATAAAAATTTATATATATATATATATAAAATGATGTTTCTTACACCTTAATAATCCATTATCAAATCCCTTTGAAATTTGCTGCAAGATAATGATAACTTGTCTTCTATTTTAATGAAGAAATAGAGAACATTTCTTTAGCTTGACTAAATTTTAGATGGGTTTATTACAATCTCTAGGCCCCTAACCTTCTTTTTCTTTGCACATTTACTCTAGAAACCTTCTTGTTGTGAGTTATTTTTGTGGGTGATGAGCCCATTTGAATTCCCAGTAGAAGTGTAAAGCATTTGAAAATGCTCTTGCCAGTGCATCACGTATACCATTCTTCTGGAATATAGTCTTCCAGAAGACAGGACTTCTCTCTTCCAGTCCAGGTGGAGGTCAAGAGTCTACCTTTTGCAAGGTTTATCTCTTCAAGGTGTAAACTTGCTCTCCCTTTTGTCATGACGATAAGGAAATTTTACTTATCAATAGTAAACAACTATTTGGCCTGGAGATTGCTATTCTGCTGGAGCTATGAACTATTGGGATATGGATTCCAGAATAGAAGCTTAAAAGACCTAAGTCCTCTATGAAGGCCCCTCCTCTTTTATGAAAGGCCACTACAAGCCAGAAGGAAAAATCCTGGGTAGAAAACCTGTATTTTTGCTTATCCTGTCATTCATTCTCCCGCTGATGCCAACACTGGCCCAGTCTGATAGGAAATAAGTCCCCAAAGAAGCCTCAAAAATGTGGCCTTCAATTGTTTTATAGCAGTGAGCACAGAGCACTATATCAAGTACAAAGATCAGAAACACTTCCCTAGATGATGCTCATCTTTGGATATTTACTATCATTAAACATATCCTTCTATAGATAAATTTATCTGCCAAAAAAAAACACAATAAAATTATCCATCTACCTAAGAGGAAAAACTATCCATATAAAAATCAAGGACTCACACATCTATCTTCCAATGTTGAAACAATAGCTGATTACATTAATTCTCTTCTCATACAATCCCATCCAACCTGGGTATTCTGGAACCTGAGGGGAAATGATAGAAGCAAAGACAACAGCTTGTACTTACAAGTTGCTCATGCAGCTTATCTTCTATTTTAAGATATTTTTGAGAGTGAAAGTAAACTTTAGTAAACAATCTAAGATACCTGGGATTAACCAGCAATTTTCCAAGCAAGCATATATGACTACTTCACAAATGGCTACATTCGATCCCATTATTTTTTCCCTTCCATGTGGTATACTATCCTTAACAAACACATTAGCAACTTGTAGATATTTACCTGGATAAATGATTCAAATTCCTTTTGCAAATAATCTAAGACTTTGTTGCTTCTGATTTATAGAGTAACTGTAATGCTAGGAATGCAAGAGATCACCTAAGATGATGTCCTGTGATTCTGACCAGCCATTTGTGTGAATTGCCCCTTGATGACCATCAATCACACCAAGACACACAGAAATCTCTTCTTGTCCTTTTGATTAAGTTACATGAAGACACTATATATTACACTGAATTTTAGGAATTATTGTGAATATTGAAAGAAATGTTCTAAAATTGGAATCAAAATACCAGAACAAACAAAATGCATGATATTGAGAATTTACTTTTTTTTTTAAATGAAAGCATTGTTAGGCATAATAAAAAAAATCATCCTTTCCCACTTGGATACTTGCTTTTCCAAATTTGTGTATTTTGGCTTTGATAAAATGCCATGATAAATGTTACTCTCTGACTTAAATCATTTATCACATTTGTGGGTTAGCAAATAAAATCTGTAGATTTCACATTAATAAAAAATCATTTTCTTTTTGAGGAGCAATATGGATAGACCACCATAAGAATCAATAATAAGAACTTTGGAAAGAGTATGGTGATAAAGATATAAATAATCAATATTGCCAAGCAAAGCAACTTGGATAAGAGGATCAAAAGTCCATGGAGAATATTTGCAGAATAAATGAATGTTTCAGTTATTTATTGTATGAAATATTACCTTAAACATTTGCTGTTAAATACATGTTTTATTATCTTCATGACTTTGTGGTCAGGACTCAGCTAAGTGTGTGAGTAGGGCTCAAGTCTGTGATATTGGCTGAATCCTCTCAGTGGTATTAAGCTAGCAGCTGGTCCAATTGGAAGAGCAGAGAACAGATTTCAGATAGAATAATCCAAAAGATATTGGTATGTTTAGAATTTATTTATCCTCTTGATTCAATTTTGGTAGGTTTTTCCTATGTGCTGATACATTTGTCAATATCTTACATATTTTCCAATTTATTGGAATTATGAGTTTTCCAGATATTCTCTAATGATCTTATGCATTTCAGAATTGTCTATGATTATATCTTCATTTTCAACTCTAATTTAGTCGGCATGGGTCTTCTCTCTCTTTCTTTTGGTTAGTTTTACCAAGGATTTATCAATCTAGTTTATATTTTCAAAATAGGATCTGTTTTATTGATTCTTTATATTATTTTTTATTCTATCTTCATTAATTTGAACTCTGATCTTAGTAGTTTTGTGGCTTCTTCTGGTTTTGAAATTAGTTTGTTCCTGCTTTTCTAGGGCTTTGAGATGAATATTAGATTGTTTATTTAGGATATTGCAGAAGCAAACAAGGACATTTCAAGAAAATAAAACTATGACCAATATTCTTGCTGAGTATAATTGCAAAAATATTTAAAATATTAGCAATCTGTATTTCAAAAACACATTCAGAAGACAATACACAATGATCAGATAGGTTTGTTCCCAGAGATGCACGGTTGATTCAAAAAATGGAAATCAATAAATGTAATGCATCCCATAAATATATTTCAAGACACAAAAAATCTCATGTTCATCTGTGAACAAAATCCTGTGACAGAATTCATCAGTTACTCACGTTAAAAACATGAATGAAACATGAAGAAACTAGGAATACAAGGAACTTACCTCAATATCATAAAGTCTATCTATATATTGTTAGGCAGTAGTTAGTAAAGAGCAGTGAAATTCACATCAAATTTACAGGTTTTATTTAAGTTACTATCAGAGTCTTCTTTAAACTACTTTTAAGGTAGAGGAGTAAATAACATGTAGCAATTGATTTAAAGAGAAATATCCAATGCGATAGACCTTTCTATATTCTATAAGCAAATAATAATGAAAGGAGCTAATTGGGGATTAATTAGGGAAACGCATAAAATAAAGAGGATTCATGGCACTAACTCTTCACAGGGTTCACTGAGATCAGGGCAAAGTTAGGAGTTATGGCCGTAGGTGTTTCTACATGTTTCAGAAGGGAGATTACTTTAGTAAAGCAGGTGCACTAAAGTAGTTCCCTACAAGCTACCGTCCTGAGTAACCACATTAATGTAGGATTGACTTGTAGATAGCCCCCACTCCCACTGAATAGGATGGCCACACACCATGAGAGTTCCAGAGAGGATCAACTAAGGTCAAAAATTCAGAGGAGTCAAACACATGATTGGTGAGGAATGCAGAAGGTGGACCGCAGTTCTCAAAGTAATCATAAAACAGTAAAAAATTTTCATATAATATCATTTCCTTTGTCTTCTGCTCAGAGACAGCCCACTTTGTCTTAAGAATGCTCTTTGCTTGATTCTTACTTTACTTATAATAAGGTCTTTTGCTTGGTTTTTGGTGTTTAACTTTAAATTTTCTTTTGTCAGATAACAAGAACTGAGGTTGAGAGCTTCAATTCTCTCTCCTGTAAAAATATGAAAAACCCAAAACCAGTATGCTACTGGATGAAGAAAAACTGAGAGCATTTCCTCTAAATCAGGATCAAGAGAAGGATATCAACTCTCACAACACCTATTTAATCTAGTGATTGAAACCCCAAACCAGAATGATCAGAAAAGAAAAGGAAATTAAAGGGAAACAAATAGAAAAAAGAGAAGTCAAATTATCTCCATTTGCTGAAGAAATTATCCAGTTCTTAGAAGACTAAAAAAAAACTGCATCAGAAGACTTCTAGATCTGAAGAATAAATCAAAGTTGGAGGCCACAAGATCAATACCAAGAAAACAAAACAAAAAACAAAAACAATCTTTCCTATACACCAATAGTGAACTTGCTTAGACAGAAATTAGGAAAGTGATTTCATTCACAAAATTCTCTACAAAAAAAGTTAAAAAATCATTTGGGAATAAATCTAATAAAGGATATGAAAGTCCTTTACAATTAAAATTGTAGAATACTGAGGAATAAATTAACGATCTTAGAAAATAGAAAAACCTCCCATGTCCTTCAACAGACAGAATTAATATTGTCAAAATGACCACATTTCCAAAAGCAATACATATTCAAAGAAATTCCCATAAAAATACCAATGTCATTCTTCAAGAACTAGAAAAATCAGTTCTAAAATTAATATGTAAGAATAGACAATAGCAGCTGGGTTCAGTGGTCTATGTCTGTAATCCCAGTGGCTTGGCAGGCTGAGCAAGTAAGATCACTAGGTCAAGGCCAGCTTCAGCAACTTAGTGAAGGCCTAAGAAACTCAGTCAGATCTTGTCTCAAAACAAAACAAAAAAATGGTTTGGGAATGTTGCTTAGTAGTAAAAATGCCCCTGAGTTAAATCACCAGGGAAGAAAGAGAAGGAGGAGGAGGAGGAGGAGGAGGAGGAGGAAGAGGAGGAGAAATAACACAGAAGAGCTCAAACAATCCTGAGCAAAAAAGAAGAATGTGTGGCATCTTGATTCTCGATTTCAAATGATACTACAGAGCTATAATAACAAAACCATTGAGGTATTGGCATAAAACCAGACAAAGAGACCAATAGAATAGAATAGAAAACACAGAGATAAATCTGTATAGGTCTAGTTAGTCATCTGATCCTTGGCAAAGTTACCAAAAATATGTTAGAGAAAAAGTAGCCTTTTAAATAAATGTTGCTCAGAAAATTGAATATCCACATATAGAAGAATAAAACTAGAACTGTATCTCTTCCCTTTATAGAAATCAACTCAGAGTGGATCAAAAATCTAGGAAATAGATGAGAAACAGTGAAACTGATATAAGAGAATATAGGGTTAACAGGTCAACATGTTGGCATACACCTTGACTTTCACATAAAGACTTTTAAAACTCAGAAAAAAAACAAGAGCCAGTGAGTGTGATGACATCAAATTAAAATGCTTCTGCAGAGCAGAAGAAACAAGAGTATGAAGAAAGAAGTTTCAAAATGAGAGGAAATCCTCACCAGCTACCTTTCCATCATGGGTTTAATATCCAAAATATATAAAGAACACAAGAGGAAACCTCAGAAAAAAACAACACAATCAACAAATTGGAAAAAGATATAAACAGATACTTTTCTAAAGAAGAAATATAAATGGTTATCAAATACTTGATAAAATGTTCAAAATCTATAGCCATAAGGGAAATGAAAATTACAACTCCACTAAAATTTCATCTCACTCCAGTTAGAATGGCAATAATCAAGAATACAAATGTCAGTAATTACTGGCAAAGGGTGTGTGAAAATGTCCACTTATGTATTGTTATGGAACTGAAAATTTTCACAACCAGTTTGGAAAGGAGTTTAAAGACTAAGAATAGAACTAATTTATGACTTAACTACCCCACTGGTATTTATACAAAAGATCTAAAATCAGTTTACTACAGTAATGCAGGAATGGCAGTGTTTATAGCCACATAATTCACAATGGCTAAGTTATAGAACCAACCTAGTTTCCATCAATAGATGAATGACTAAAGAAAATATATAAATACACAATGGAGGTTTACTCAGCCACCTACAAGAATGAAATTATGTCATTTGCTGAAAAATAGATGGAACTGGAAATCCAATGCCAATTCAAACAAGCCAGACTCGAAAACCCAAGGGTTGAATGATTTTACTTATATGTAGGAGTTAGGGACACAGAGAAAAAAAAAGAATAGAAAAGGCATTTCAGGAAAATAGAAAGGAGACTAATAGTGTAGAAGAAGGCATTAAAAGCGAGAGAGAAATAATGGCACGAGGAAGTACTCAGGCATGAAATCTACTAAATTATGCTATGGCCATGTACAAATATACCACAATAAATGTAACTTTTGAATGTGGTTATAATGCACTTGTTAAAATAATACTAAAATAGAAGAGGGATCAGTAGAGCAGAGCAAGAAAATCTGGTGGAGGGAAGAGTGGCGGGAAAAGACATGTTCAGGATTGATCAGATTACGTTATGCTCAAGACTGATCAAATTATGTTATGTTCATGTGTATATGCAGCAAGATGAATCCCTCTATTATGTTTAGTTGTTTTATCTTGCTTTGTTTTGTTTGGTCTTCTGGGAATTGAGCCTAAGCCCTCTAACATTCTAGGTAAATGCTCTACCACTGAGCCACATCTCCATTCCTATTATTTATGTATAATTCTAATTTATTGATAACATAAAAGAACACTTCAAGAGATGGGAGATGGAAGCTACCTTGTCATGAGAACTAGTATGGTATCACTTGCACCAAATGTTCTTTCTCTAAGTAGTCATAAAGGCCTCCCAAATTTAAGGTGCAAGAAATACTCCTTATCTTTTTTTTAATTTTTAAATACTTTTTAGTTGTATATAGACACAATACCTTTATTTTTATTTATTCATATATGGTACTGAGGATTTAATCCAGTGCCTCACACACATTAAGCGGACACACTACCGCTGAGCCACAATCCTTGTCCCACTCTTTATCTTTTGATAGAATAATTTTAATAATTGGAAGCCATATTTGTCTGCCACACAGGGTGACACAATTTCTGTCAGATGACAATAAAGGAAATGAAATAAAACAGACCCATAGTTCTTACATAGCTATGGGGAAAAGCCAAAGAAAGACAGATATACCTGTCAAAGCTCAGAGAAAAACAGAAATTCAAAATTCCCATTGGAGTCTTCCTATAAATTTTGGAAGCAGCTGCTGGGAAAGCAGAGGGAAGATTGGAAGAAATGTCTTATTTTCCTTACCTTGTCAAGTTCCTACAGGAGTCTCCTCTCTTGAACGGCCACTACCACATTATTCTTGTGACTCCATTTTGTCTTCCACATTTGTTCACAAAAATCCTGCTTGTTTTAACTTCAGAATGTATATGGAGTCAGACTTCTCTTCATCTCCCATCACTTCATACCTCCTCGTGGACTTCTGTTTTTTTCCTCTGGGCTTCTTGGATTACTCCCTGACTCCCCATTTCACACCACACTCAATGCCTAAACCCTTTGTCTTGAGCCTTTTAAAAGGTCAGATTCTGCCTTCAGAGCTAGATTAATGTTCCTTTCAAAGATGGATATTCTCAGTCTTTTGCCAAAAGCCATCCTAATCTATTCAGCATGAATGACCTCTAAAGGGCTATAAATGCCTTTGCTCCAGTCCTCTGTGTTGTCCTTCCCTGACCTCCCCCTAGCTCAGACTGACCCAGTCCTTCCATTCTCTGCTCTCAGGGAGCAGGTCTCCCAGCGCAGCCCATCTCAGGTCATAAACCTGTGCTTTGCCACTCCAGCTGCCTGGACCCACTTCTCAACATTTGGAGAGAAGTTTCCCTTCCAAAAATTTTTTTCACTTTTACCTCAAATATCACATTTGTCAGTATATAAATCTCTAACAACACTAGATACGTTTGCAATCCCCTCTATCCCAAAGTCCCTAATTTTATCTTTTGCATTGAAAGTAATTTAACTTGTAACATATTCAACTTGTTTTGTTTATTTTCAGATATTTCACATTAAAATAAGATACCCTGAAATCCAGGCTGTAGGAATTTTTATCATTTTTGTTCATTATTCTAAGTTCAGTAGTGAAAACAGTGCCTGGTACCAAATAGATACTGAATGTTGAATAAACTCATGGGTGGGTGAAGGAATTAATGATAAAATCCTGGGGAAATTTTAATATCATAACATCTCTACTTTTAATCTTATAGATTTCCCAGAATCTCTTCAGACTTTGGACTATATTTTTCCAATACTGAGATTTCATGATGATATAAGTGAATTATTTTCTATAAAGAATTTTTAAAATCACTGTAATTTAAACTCATACTCAAAGATTCTTCAGTTATCCTACATGAAAATTTGATGTACTTGGGAGTTTTATTTTATTGATTTGTTGCTAATATGACTGACTTGTCTAAGTTTTATGAAACCATGAGAATCAGTTTTTGCTATTTTTAAAGCGTAGAAACATAGTGATAACAATTCAGGGTAGTTTGAGTTTTACATTATCTCTGAATGCATTGACTACTAAAAATGCTCCAGCATTTTTCTTGATTGAAAAAGGAATGTTTAAGTATCACTTGTGACAATTTAGTCGAAAGCTACTAAATTTACTCATCCTAATATTGTAAAATTAAAGTATAAATTCCTATATAAGTTCATTCAAATCTGCTCCACTATTCTGATTAAAATGAACATGCTTGGGAAAATATGTCAGGACTTTGGGAACCAATGCTCATATTGAAATTTGCATCTATGCTATGAAATACAATATTATTTCTTGTCTACGCCAAGTTGACTCTTGGTAACGAAGTCAACTTTTTCTAGTTCTGCCTCCTTGAAGATCCCCTTTAAATATCCTTCACTGTAGCAGCTGTGTGCCTGTGTCTAATATTTCATTTTATTATTTTCAAAATGTAAGATCTAGTTTTAGTACATTCATTTCTGTTCTTTTCTCCCCTTTTAATTCCTGGCTGCATGGTGTATATACTAAGATATGGTCACTAATTTTAAAATTTTCATTGAAACTAATAATACCTGTCATTTTCAAGGTGTCACAACATAATATTTAATTTTCTCACTATTTCTATATAGATTAAATTAGGAAATTGATAATTTTCATCTGTTCATGGATTTCATCTGTTCTAAGATATCATCTTTGCTCTCTTTTCTCTAAGATGTTAAATATGTGCATATGTCACTTGCACTTTTGTGCTAAGGGCTTAAATTATTAAAATGAGCATAATTTCAAAAGGGAGCTGTGAGCATTCATAAAAAAAAGACATCATGAACTTAGCATAGCTTATGACACAAATACACATTCAATAATCAATGATAGCTGTTAGTTTTGAATGAATGTTTTAACTTTTGGTTATAAAAATTGCAGTATGTATGCATTCTTTGAAGCCTACAATGATACTATAATTTCTGTGTGTGTGTGTGTGTATGTGTGTGTACTGTGCTGTGAAATATATTGAATAAATTAAAATATTTTTTACCCAGGCATGGTGGGGTATGCCTGGAATCCCAGGGGCTCAAGAGGCTGAGGCAGGAGGATCAAGAGTTCAAAATCAGCCTCAGCAACAGCTATGCGCTAAACAACTCAGTGAGACCTTGTCCCTTGTCCCCCCACCCCTCAAAAAAAAAAAAAAAATCTTGGGATGTGGCTCAGTGGTTGATTGCCCCTGAGTTCAATTCCAAGTACCACTTAAAAAATTATCTTTTAAATATGCACCACTTACTATATTTCACATTTAATTAAATATATTTCTTGTCTGATTTGCTAATAACTGAGAACAAGGAAATGAAGCAAATGATCATCTACTGACTGAGTAAAATAATAAGAGACACTCAAGAAACTGCCTAACTAGGAATTGGAATAGAGGAGAGTTGTAGAAGATTTAGTCCTTTCTGATATACATTTTTTCTTCATAATAGTTATGATTATAAATTGACTAATATTTGAACTACATAAAAATTAATTCTAATATAACTATAACAATATCTCTGATATGAATTATTTAATTTGCTTATAATAATGTGAGGAAAAGAAAAAAGTAACTCACTATAAACTAAGAACATGCATGAGAGCCAAAAAAGCAAAGGGTTTAATAACCATAGTAATTGTTCTCATTGTTATCATATATATATATATATGGAGCACTCAAATCCAGTGGAGTGGAGTCCAGTATCTATGTCTTCCAGACAAGACTTAAGGTTCTGCAGACTCAAATGAGCATTTCTTAAAGATGTAGATTGGTTCTCAAAGAGAGGGCCTGCCTCTTCCACAGGGCATTTGAAAATGTCTGAAGACTTTTTTGGTTGTCACAACCAGGAGTAAGAAAGCTACTGGCATCTAATAGGCAGAGTCCAGGATGGTGGCTAAACATCTTCTCCAATAAAGACAACTCCCATAGCAAAGAATTATCCAGTACAAAATGGCAGTGGTCTAACCATTGAGAAACTCAGATGGATGGGACCATGAAAATAAAAGAAATTTTAGGTAAATGAACGCATGTCCGACTTCTATGGGAAAGATGTAGCCAAGGCTACCTAATCCCTAAAATATCCAACAAAGGAAGTGAGCCAGTGTTTTAGGCAAAGTATGGGAGATGTGTTTTCCGGAGGCACAAGCTTTGGAAGTTCCAAGAGCAGGATCAGATAAGGAACCGCTAAGTGATGACACTCCTGGAGAGGATACTGCCTGCCTCAGTCCACTGGGTTGCAGAGGTTCTGAACCTACTGTGGCATAACGTGAGAATGCCTCCTTAGAACAGTGTGTGCCACCTCTGCTTAGTTTTAGTAGGTCATCTTGGTGCCAGAAGTAGACCTCTGATAGGAAACACGGAAACTGAGATGATTCAGTATGTAAAATGGCAAGAAAAGGGCAGGCTTTTGGTTTGTTTGTTATCCTATACATTAAGACAAGGTTTTGCATGCAAGGAGTTTATGTAGAGGAAATCCCAGGATTCTGGGAAGAAAGAGTAAGGCGAAAGTGAGACTATAACTTGGAGATGGGAGCATAAACACAACAAGAACATCTGAAGCCATATTTTCTGGAGAACTGTACGAGGCTGTGAAGAGAGACCGCCTAGAGTCATCACAAAAATGAGGGATGAGGGACAAGGTTCTGCGATCCCCACTCCTCTGTGGGTGAGGTCTGCCCTCTTGAGATCTTCTCACACAGGTGGAACATGTGGTTATTTTTCCTATATTGATCCAAGTCTCCCTTGGGACTGTGAAGGTCACATCCAATTCCTTTTGCACACTGCAACCTTACAACTATTGGAGATAACTAGAGATAGGTCAGAACAGGCTTATATGCCATGTGAGGGCTAACTCTATCTTCCCAACTGAGAGGTCATGCTGGGTTGACGTCAGTTCCAAAAAATATGCACCATAGAAACTTAGAAAAACGTCTAAATCGGAGCTTAAATAAATGTTATTGCAATGACTTTCTTTTCTTCAGAAAACTGATTGTTAGACATTTATCAGTACACTCCCGAAGACAGCTCCCATCTCCAAGTTCTAGAAATGTCCAAGCTCACTGGCCAAGAACAGACTCAGCCTTGAGCATATAGCTACTAGGTTCTTTCACAATTTTCTATTTTCCCTTTAGTACTATACAATGAACCAACATTGTTGTTAAACAGGACTTTTTACCATGCAACTTATGAATCTTTTAATAATTTTCCCTCATAATAGTATCAGCAAGAAATTGATCATTATGAATTTTTAATTGTATTAGCCACTTAATAATTTATCATTACAATAAAATTACAAGTTAATGGTTCAATATGATACGAGGGAGGAAATACTAACCAGAAAATGTCATGATCTTTTCTAGAAAATTATAAAAACAGTTTTAAGGTGTTTTTTCACTGCTATATTTTTGATGAAATAAAGCCTAAGTAGAAGAAAGAATGTGCTTAAATAAAACTGAACTGAATTTGAAAATCATTCACCCTTAATAAGCCACTAGAGCCCTGCAGTGTCTTCTTTTATTTCTTTAAATAATTTATCATTTGAATCGCTCCTGCCTGGCAGTTATATAGGTAAGTTACTACAATTTTTCACATGCCCTTTAGCTTATAGTACATCAAAGATAGTTCTGAGTTGTTCAGAATAAATGCCTTGTATTCCAAATGCATGGCATATTTTCTAAAAAGACATTATATAACAATGAGGATTATTTCAAAGAAGACAGGTTTAATTTTAAGATATGACCATAAGCTCATTCAACATTTGCTTTCATTTGTATTTCTTCATTTAACACGGATTTTGTAGAATAAACATATTAAATTTAGTCCATGTAAAATTTATAAGACCCTCTGTCCAAAGCTTTAAAATAATTTGAAAACCAAGACTTTGCCAGAAGTTTGATTGACAGTTAAACTTCAGTCCAAAATACATTAATGAGCATTATTGATCTCTTTAATTTATTCTACATAAAAGTGGAATCTTTAACAGAAGGGATAATCTGCATTTTAATTTTAGTTTTTCACTTAGCATTGATTAAAGATAAATTGATTATAAATAAATTAAATTTAATTAATTAAAAATAAAAATAAACTATTAATAAGCCAAGGGAATGAAAGTATGAATGGGCTATCATGGTAGGTATGTTACATTCCTGCTTCACTGATGTTATCCAACTCATAATGCCTTGTCATCAAAGCTCAAGGGAAACAACTTCTGCAGGTTAATAACTGTATGGAAATTGAGGGAAAGAGTCACTCCTATTAGGATTTTATTTCTGTTTTATTTTAATTACCATTATTTCCCCAACACATCTCTCTTGATAATTTCAAATACACATACTAATTTATGTAATGTACTGTTTATGTAATAGGAAGATATTCTTCTTAGAAAGTAGGGGAAGAATTAAAGTCAAGCCAAACAATTCATAAATAAATAATTTATAATATTCACATTGTAATATTCACACCCACACTTTTATAATCCTTAAGTTTGCATTCTGATATTCCAAAGTCTTGACTGGATATTCAGTGATATTACATTTTGTTTTAATTCACATGACTAGACATTCTTATATTTAATTTTTGTTTTTTAAAAAAGGATTCTTTGTACATTCTTATTTACATATTTACAGGAACTGAAATGGTGATTAATAGCCATGACTAGTGTATAAAATTATCTCTTGCTGCCCCAATTTTTACTTCTCATATAAAGATGCACAAAAAAATTATGTACAATGCATTGATAAATTTGCCCTAACTAACCTGAAAGTGAGAATGTTTAGTCCTGAGCAAGTCTGAATGGGGAGCTACAGAAGGCAGTGTGGCATACCCCAGAGAATGCCCAAGACAAGCTTCTCTCATGCTCAGTTTCTGTTGCTTAAAGTGTGCTGTCCCCCTAGTCTTCCCTACCCTAGCCCAGATGCTTGGTTATCTCCTGGGCCCTGACTTTTATTGTGGCATTTGAGAGACTACCACTTTTAGTCCAACGAGTTTCATGTTCTGATAAACTATCATAAGTGAGGAAAGATGGTAGATCTCAATCCAACACTCAACCTCCTTGTGAGAGTAAACCTGCAAACAAATGTCCTACACTTTCCATGAGACAGCATCAATATTTGGTTCAATTCAATGACAATGATTATTTTGTGCTAAATTAGTTTAAAATAGTCTAGTAAAATAAGGAATGGTTATCACTTGCTATACATATATGGTCTCTGTGAGTGGAACAGAAAGAGAATCATTTAATAAGCCGAACAATAATTAGAAAAATTTTCATAAGTGACCATGAGGATATTATTTTAAATATATATATATATATATATATATATATATATATATATATATATATACTTTAATATTTTCCTCCTGAAGTATGAATCTTTATGTATGGATTCCTTAAAAATGCCTATATGAATTCTAATAAAAACCAAAAATTTGTTTTTAAAAACACCTATTAACTTTTATCTACAATAAGTTTATGGAGGGAAAAGATAACTCTAACTTTGTATTATGCTTTGTGTATTTTTTTTTTTCTTTAACTTTTATACCACGAAAAGCCTCACTTATCCAGTGGTTTGTAATATGTCAGTGGGGTGAAGTTAAGTCCACAACCTTAAGTTAAATTTCAGCTAGTCAATATGCCAAAACCTTAGCCATAAATATGAACAAATTTGAATGTGCTATGGAGAGGATGAATGATTTTTCAGTGACGCATTTTCTTGTATTTGTTTCTGGTTGTGGTATTTTTTCGATCCTAACCAAATTTCCTACAGTGCATAGGAAGTTTCAAGGAACTCATTTGGGTATAAGATACTCACATGTATATACATGTGTTTATTTAGAAACCTCTACTGATATTTAGCAAATTGAAGGGTTAGTTCAAAATAGTGGTGTGCTTCATGTGTTTCTCTATATTTTTTTTTTTTGGTTGCATTTCTATTGTAGCCCAAATAAACACTTCATTTAAAAAGGCTAAATCTAAGAAAAATTTATATACAGATCATATGTATCCAATTATCTCTATATAAATATAATATATAATTATAATATATAATGTGTTTATAGGTAGAATAGATGACATTCAGCTTTAGTATAATTTAAGACTGTATTCTGCACTGACAATTTATTTACTTATTTTAAAATTAAATTATTTTCATATGGAAATGCATCTTAAAGACCTGCACAATCTTCAGATTTTTAGGAATGAGTCTCTGTCTCTTCTTTAGCTCCAATTGTACTGAGCTACAGGCAGAATGATGATATTGCTTGTGGTGTGAATTGAGGCAGTCAGAGTGGAATCCTGGGATCTGGGGTGTCCACAACTCTAGCATTGATTTCGTAAGGCAGTTTTAAAGATCACTAAAAGTCCTCATGGCAGACAGCAATGATTTATTTTGTAGGCAGTTTCCTGTTTGGGGTTTGTGTTTGTAGAAAACATAGGCCATATATACAATAATATCACTAATTCTTACAGGAACAAAATAATATTATTTTAAAGGTTATTGAAAATTTTACAAACTAATAGTTTGAAAACTTTAATGATATTAAATATAAAATACATACAGAATTTGTGATCATTGTATTAGATTTAAAATATGAAGATACTGGAAAAATATCCAGTGTTTCTCTCAAATATCTATGTAATTATAACACTGTCTTATCTCTCTGTCAGGAATCATGAATTATTCTGTAAGGACACTACTATATGGCTAATAAAAGTAGAATCATATTTTTAAAAATGTACCACATTTCCATCAACATTTTTGTGATGAGTGGATCAGGATTGAATCCAGGGTGCTTAACCACTGAGCCATGTCTACAGCCTTTTTGACATTTTACTAAGTGACAGAGTCTTATGAGTTACATAGGGTCTCAGTGTGTTGCTGAGGCTGGGTTTGAACTCTCAATTTTCCTCCCTCAGCCTCCAAACCTGCTGGGATTATGGGTGTGTGCCACCATACCCAGCTCCATCAACAAGAATGAGGTAGCTTTTCATAACTGAGGCTGCTGCTTCATGAAACTATTAATTACTATACCTTTCAGTAGCTGGGAGACCAGAGACAAAGGGAATGGAAAACAGTGGTGTGCAGCTGTGCTTACTGCAGATAAACACATTAATGCTGCATTCACAAACAACACTTAATTTAGAATATCTTATCACCTCTAGGTGGGCATGTTGTGTTCTTTTACATGTTAGCAAAGTTCTACTTCTACAGGAAATAAAGTAAAATAAAATAAAATTTAGTCCAGTTGTTCCTCCTAAGAATATCTGCAAGACATGGTACCCAGTGGTGTAGGGATCATTTGGGACTCTGTACTGCTATTGGGCCATTGAAGGGAAACTTGTACCCAGTTGTACCATGTATTTTTATGTCTTTGAGTCAGAGGAAGTTGCAATGTTTGTGAACTGTGCCATCTTAGTGTGGCAAGGACTAACTGCCTCAGTAGTAATGCAGATGGCTTCTTATCTCTGTCAAGATGTATAGTATGTGATATGCCAAGTCCCAGGATTCATATCCTCTCTCTACTTCATTTTTTGTGTTTGTTCTTTTTAGTTATACATGACAGTACAATGTATTTTGGTATACCATACATACATGGAGTATAACTTCCCATTTTTGTGATTGTACATGATGTGGAGTTATACTTGTATATTCATATATGAATGTAGGAAAGTTATGTCTGATTCATTCTACTGTCTTTTCCATTCCCATTCCCCTTCCCTTCTCCCCACTCTGCCCTGTCCAATCTGATGAACCCCCAACCTGAACCCTCACCTATTGTGAAGCAGCATCAGCATATCAGAGAGAACGTTCTGAGGTTGGTTTGGGGAAATTGGATTAGCATGACAATTTCCAGTTCCATCCATTTATGGACAAATGCCATAACTTCATTTTTCTTTATGGCTGAGTGATATTTCACTGGGTATATGTACCACATTTTCTTTATCCATTCATCTGTTTAAGGGCACTTAGGTTGGTAGCATAGCTTAGCTATTGTGAGTTGAGCTGTTATAAATACACTGATATGGCAGGGTTACTATAGTAAGTTGATTTGAAGTCCTCTGGATATATGCTTGAGGAGTGGGATAACTGGGTAATAGTTCCATTCTGAGTTTTCTAAGGAATCTCCATAATGCTTTCCAGAGTGGTTGCACCAATTTGTAGTCCCATCAGCAATATATGAAAGTACCTTTTTTCTCACATTCTCACCAACATTTATTGTTACTTATATTCTTGATAATTGCCACTCTGACTGGAGTGAGATGAAATTTCAGTGTAGTTTAAATTTGCATTTCTCTAATTGGTAGTGTTCTATCTCTACTGCAAAAGCTATCTAACATCCAGTGGCTTGGGAAGTTGAGGTAGGATGATTGCAAGTTCAAAGCCATCCTCAGCAACTTAGTGAGGTCCTGGGCAACTCAGCGAGACCCTGTGTCTAATAAAACACAAAAATCGGCTGGAGATGTGGCTCAGTGGTTAAGTGCCCCAGGGTTCAATCCCTGGTGAAAACCAAACAAAACAAAAAACTATGTAACAGTGGAAGGATTAATAAATATTTCTCAGTTCCAGTGTCTTCAATATTAAAATAATAAAGTTTCCTAATTTTACTCATTGGCTAGTAAATATAATCTCAAAAAGAATTCCACCCATATGATTGAATGGTAGACACTTTAATTTTAGGAAGATATAAAATCTCAATGTGAAATCGAATTATTCAGATTAAACGCTTATCTATGGAAATGTTCTCTGAAATAGTGTACAATACAACACTAACTTTCATTAAAGTAAACTAAGAGAAAAAAAGACTAAAAATTACTGGTTTTGTTCATGCAGTTGTTAAAACTCTTCATAATACTTAACTATAACTCTTTGCTATATCCACAAGCTCATGTGCTCTGTTGTAATTACTTTTTATTCAAAAGAAAGAAAGAACATTTCTTTGCATTTTATATAGAACCTTGCAACTCTATATTAATGATTTTATATAGAAACTGTGACGTGTGTCACTAAGATAGAAGAGAGATAGAACACATTCAATTTCTTGAAAGTTAGTATAAAAAGAAATATATATCATATATGCATAAATTTATAGATAATGGGAGTTAAGTGCCTTTCTTGATATGATGCAAGCTTCTTTTTTTGTTGTTATTCATTTTGTCCTTTGTTGTCAGTTAAAACAGAATGTGCACCTCAGGTCATTAATTTGAAAACAGAAAAGCTTTTGCTGTCATTTCTACTTAATATTGATAATCTCTCCAGGTTATTTGCACAAGCAACTTGGATCATTCTAACAGATCAATAGACAAACATGAAAAATTCTGAGGAGGTTAATAGATAGTTTAAACAGAGTCAACTAAATTCTTTGGACACTCATCAAATTATTTGAATAGAGGTTTCAAGTACACCAGAGCAAGGTTTACAGACAACAAATAGAACAGTCATAATTGCAAATCAGATAATATTACAAAGACCACACTGTTCTTGCTTATTGAAAATGTTAAGTAGATGTTAATTTCTCCACATTCTGACTCTCAACATTTTTAAATTTTTGGTCAGTGTAACTTGTATAATAAAGACAATAATAATTGGTTATTTAAAATAATTTTACCCTTATTCCTTGCAAATAACAAAACAAACAAACAAACAAAAACTACCAATTTGGGGGACAGAATGATACTACATGACCCTTTCCCAGGCACTTGGCTTCTAAGCTCAATTTGCAAATGAACTTGGCCTTGAATTACAATTACTTCCCATGAAACAAACTCTTTCTGGTGGGCTTCTGAATGAGGAAAAAGATCCATCCAAAGAGGAGTCCCTTTCCTTACTACCCACACTTTCTTTGAATTTAGGCATGAGGCATGGAAGCAAATGAAAGGGCAACGTGTAATTCATGGGCAACTCACTGAGAAGAACTGAAAAGAAAAGGAGACTGGCTAATTGTTGACCCCTGGTGGCAAGAAAAGTAAGTTGATTTCTTTAGTTATTATTAGGTGATCATTTTGGCATTTGCTAATCAAAATTTTTGTTCCATGCATACTAATTTTAGCCTAAAATCATGGTCATGAATGTGCCCTATTTTAATTCGATGGAATTAATAAAAACTATTTGAGAGACTTTAATACTTAGTGATGGAGAAATGTCAGCATATAGCATAGTAATTGTGAAGGCTTTCACCATGAAGAAACATGCTACAAAAAGTAGAAAGGGATTGAAGGGAGTGATCTCCATTGGAAGAAAAAAGATGAACAGACTGTAAGATATACACGTTAAACATGAGACAAATAGCATGTAAGTAAGAAGAATTGGGGAAAAAAGTATGTCTGCCACATATATCTTAAAATCCTAATTTTAAAGCAAACAAGTATTATATTAGTATCAGATAAAGTAGACTTTAAGCAAAATTTGTCACTAGAGTGAAAAATATGTTATTTCAAATGTTAAAAAGATATAAATTCTGCAAGGAAAATATCTCCTTTAAAATTTGTATTCACTAAATAACATTGCTTAAAAATTTTGTTACAGCTTACAAGTAAGCTGTGGAAACCTGATATCAAGAATGGAGACTAGATATTAATGCAACTGTGCACTGAAATGTGCTGAGCATAAATCTTAAGTATTCTTTGTACCCATAGAAATGGTAACAATGTGAGGTTATGGATATCTTAATTATTTTCATTGTGATAATCATCCCATAGTGTCCATCAGTCAAAAATCACATTATACTCCTTAAGTGTATTAGTGCATTTTTATTTGTCAATTAAATCTTAAAAATGCTGAAAAATATGTGAAATGGAAATTGACTAAAATAACAGAACTGGGAAAATCCACTATCAGTTTTGAAGATTTTGGCTTACCACCCTCAGTAAATGACAAAATGCAAAGACAATTAGAATGTAGATTGTTTAAAGAATAAAACTAATTTAACTTAATTGACATTGTAGGACAAACATAACTGAAATCAACTAGTGAAATTAAAACTGACCTTGCAACCTGGCCATTTAGGACTGCAATTCTCTATGAATGACAGGCAATTTAAAAGGCATTGTTTGGGGGAGGCTTATTCTGATTATCAATAAATTATAATGCTGCTATTATAAGACACTTCCTCACTAACACTTATTTCTAATAAGTATGCATATTTGAGTCTTGAGTTTTCTTCCCTGTCTGAACTTGTCGAAATGTTTTCTGCATCCCACACATAAGTCAGAAGGAGCAACATTCTCTCCTCCCAGGACTGTGGAAACATAGACTTACTTACCACCATGCATTAAGATTGGCCTACTGAATTTCTGTGAGGTCATCATTTTCTACACTTGTTGACACTCCTCCTTACAATTCAATTGGCTAAATTTCAGGAGGATTGGATTGTGAGAGAGGAAAGTCATTAATGGAAAAACTGACAATACACAAATACACATTAGTTTGTATAATAAAAATATCAGTTGAGATATTTATCTTGGGCTGTTAATTGTTTCCGATTACAAATATATTTTCCCAATAAATTATGAGTTGCTTAAATACAAATATTATATCATACTTTCATGTGATTAAATCACTGATTCAAAAATCTATTAAGTGCTTAGTTTTTGTGCAAAGAACATGTGGTGCTAAATAAAATTCATACTTCATTTATTTCGTAGTCTCTTGAGTGCAGACACACATTAAATAAACAAATAAATATTTGTTAGAATATATGCATAAAGCCAGGTGTGATGATGCAGGCCTGTAATCACAGTGACTCAGGAGGCTGAGGCAGGAGGATTGAGAGCTCAAAGCCAAACTCAGCAAAAGTGAGGTACTAAACAACTCAAAATACAAAATAGGGCTGTGTATGTGTCTCAGTGGTTGAGTGTCCCTGAGTTAAATCCCTGGCACCAAAATAATGATGATGATGATAATAATAATAATAATACATATATATGTATACACATACATACATATATATTTAGAAATAAAATTGCAAGTTTTATGAGAAACTTATAATACCATTGTGGCTCAGGAGGTAATATCTGAATTAATTAATTTAACCAAAAGTAATTATTTTTTAAATTTGTTTTAATTAGCTATATATGACAATAGAATGCATTTATGCACTCTGATATATCATATATAGATGGGGTTTAATTTATCGTTTTTTCTGATGGTACATTTGTAGAATCATGCTGGTCATGCAGTCATATATGTACATAAGGTAGTAATGTCTAGTTCATTCTATTATTCTTCCTATCCCCATGTCTCCACCCCTCCCCTCCACTCCCCTTCCTTCACTTCTCTTTGCTTAATCTAAGGAACTGTATTCTTCTATAGTGCCCTCTCCTCTATTGTGAATTATCATCAGCATAATATCAGAAGAGTCATATGGCTTTGGTTTTGGGGGATTGGCATATTTTGCTTAGTATGATATTCTCTAACTCTATCCATTTACCATCAAATACCATAATTTAATTTTTCTTTAAAGCTGAATAATATTCCATTGAAAGCTTTTTCTTTATCCATTCATCTATTGAAGGACATGTAGGTTGGCACCATAGTTCACCTATTGCAAATTGTGCTGCTAGAATTTTTATACAGATGTGAGTTGAAAATATCAAGAAGAAGATGAAGTTTTCCTAATAAAACAAACAAAAATGATGTTTCAGATTTGGTAAGGAGGAAATGAAAACAACTAGAACAAGATCAAGACGGTGCAAGAGCAGAGATGGAAAATGATCACTACCAACTTGAGCAAGATAAATTAATATGGTCCAAGTCAATGAACAGGCTTTAAATTTCATTCATAAAAAGTTAAAGAGGTATAACATTAAGAATCTTTCTTCTTGTTTTGCAAAATGTGTAACTTGGAGGAAGTGAGAAAAGTAGAAGTGAAGACACCAGTGATGAGTTTTGGAAAAAAAAAATGATGACAATTTGGATTAAAGAAGAGGAATTTACAGCAATGGAGAGGATTGGTATATATTTGGGACAGAGTTAACCTGATTGAATGATTAATTGGGTCTGGATATTAAAGAAGTGTCAACAAAGAGTCTCAGGTTTCTAGACGATGCTACTGACTGAAGTAGATGAATCTTTCATGAAATGATGCAGTAAACATTTAGAGTGGGGTTCAAAAATCCAATTTTGCTGCTTACTTTATGCTATCCATTACACTTAAAGAGGCAAAAAAAATATGAGTATGTCTTGGAAGAGAATCCAGGATCACATACATAAAACTGAAATCCCTCGCCATATATAACTATGATGAAATGACTAGTGTAGCTCTCCAGACAACCTTAACCAGAGTTCATGGTTGATTCTCCTTCTGACACTCCTAATCCCACAATAATACAACTCAATCTAAATGTCTACAGTTATTTTGGAAGAGTAGTTCATGAAAAGTGGCAAAAGAGACCTGTGTGAGATGTTATTATTATATAAACTGTATATGTCATGTAAGTGCTTAGAGTTCCATTTGTGTAATCAGCATTTAAAGAAGGCTGCTTGGAATTGAAAGGCATTTTGGAAATAATCTGAAGTCTGTTTAATGCAAACTATGAAACCAACAACTGAGAAAAAATATGTACTTTGAGCTTCACAAAAAATGGCTATACAACAAGGAAACAATGAAATACTTTTTTTTAAAAAAAGCAAAACCAAATAAATTTTTATATATGTATCATGACTCAGAGTGATTTTAATACAGTTAATGACAATAAAACTGGCTCAGAGGTGTGTGATTCAGGAGGAGAGGAGAAATCAATGACTATTTGTTCTTTCCACATAAACATACAACAAGAGAACATGTGCGAGATGGCTTGAACTTTTGAGAGGAAATGCAACTCTTTATTACAGTCACTCTCATTCCCATAGAGTGGGAGACATAGAAACTGATAATAATCTTTATAGCATTTTATTATAAATTCCCCACTGATACTGGTTGGGTTCCCAAAGGGTACTTTTCTGCCCCACTCTTCCGTGGAAAATATCTACAGTCAGTTACTGTACATCTTTGCTTATATCTCAGTGGTCAACACATGCCTAGTTTAATACATGAGATATGGGACAAACAAGAGAATACAACACTGCACTCCACAAGGATGTGGGAAAGAGACTTTGCCTCTACTCACAGCAAATTTAAACAAATTCAGCTTTCCTTAATTATCTCAACTGCTAAGTGGGAACATAAAAACAATATTGTCTCATTATTTTATAATCACAAAATGTACTAGAAACTGTAGCAACTTTCAAACATCACTAGTTATATAAGATATATCCTACAAAGGATTTAGCAATATTTTTATTATTACTTATTCTGGCAGCTATTAACTATAAATTGGGCAGTCACATTGGTATAGAAAAAGGGGGAAATGGAAATAAGTAACTAACTGCTTTTTTCTTACCCAGTGAATGATAGAAATGTAAAAAACAAAATATAGCCACTTCTCACCGTAAGAACCATGATCTGAATTTTATAAAACTAGACATTTGCGTTCACACACCAAGTACATCTGAAGGTGCCAGTCCAGTTATACAGAAATGGTGAATAAATTATGGAAAGTCATGAAGCTAGGCCTTGCTAAAGATAGGATGTTTTAATAAATTTCCATCTATAAAATTCAAAAGAAGACTCATTTGTGTTGACCTCATTGGTGCTTCTAGACTCAGGACTGGAAATAGGGAGAATTAGATGCCTGAGTTGTGCAGGCAAGATCCTTGTTGGAAAACAGGGGTAGAGGTTGATCTTGAAGGTCGACCAAGAAAGGGTAGGGTTGTTACTCCTGAGGAGTCACGTGGAGGGCAAGGTGAGAGACACAAGGACAAAACATTCTTGGTGACGTCCTCAGTTAGTGCAGAGTCTTCATCTATAAAATCTTGGTATCACAGGATTATCTGCCTGACTGGCACTACACGGTTCATGCAAAACTGGGTTCCCTTCAAAATTTATGTTTAAGCCTTATCTCTGTATATCACAATGTCACTGGATTAGGAGAGGGGACTTTGAGGAGATAGTATCAACTGAGGTCATATGTATAGGTTCTAATGCATTCTCACTACTCTGCTGAGGAAACACAGACATACCAGAAGGCGTACACAGAGAAAGGACCATGAGACGACTTGTCATCATGAGTGAATTTTCTGCATCCTTTATACTTTAGTACATCAATGACACATTAACTAAGCAGCAATAAAATTCTCAGCAACAAAATGTTGATCAGTGAAGAGGCCATCCGCAAGCCAGGAAGGAGGCCTCGGAGGAAACAGATCCTGAAGACACCCTGATCTGGGACTTCTAACACCCAGGGCTGTGAGACATGAAGGTTCTACTTTTTAAATCACTCATTCTAGAAGTTTTAAGGAATATCTAAGAAACTAATACAGACATCTCCCTCTGAAGTAGGAAAATCAAGTGTCCAGAAGGAAACATGTATGGGGAGATAGAAAAAAACAACTTGATTGGGACCAGGTTAGGCATAGGTTGGTTAACAAATGACAGAAATGCTCAGGAAAATCTCTGAATGAGACAGTCCCAGTTCTCAAATGTGTTGGCTGAAGATCACAATCTGCTATTTTTAACATGAACATACACATTAACATGTAACCCACACAGTACCTTTTGTACTTATAATAGATCATTTCTTATTTGTTAAACAAATATGTATATCAGTATTTCTAAAAGGTGTCTGGTCTTCTAATTTATGAATGCACAATAATTTTTTGAAAAATACTACTTCTTAGACATTTTCCCAAACATCAAAGGATTAGCAGCCTGCCTGTCCAAAATTACACTGTTCCTGCAGAAATATGTTTTCTTCAAAATTTGTATGTCTCAGCCTTAACCCCTTTATAGGAAAATCCCAAGTGTTTTATTTAAGGACATTGGATTTATCTGAGATTAAAATTTTGTTGCTGAGAACTTTATTGCTGCTCTGTAAATGTGTCATTGATGTACTAAAGGGTAAAGAATGCAGAAAATGCATTGGTCATGACAAGCCATGATCGAACTTTACACTGAGCAACTGTGATGTGAAATAAAGTTTTTTATAAAAACTCTTAAAATATCACTTATTACATACAGATGGTACTGCCATGAGAATAATTTTAGTCATATATGATAATGGTTTTGAAATAGTATAAGATTTCCTAATGTTAATTGTGATTTTTATTATCTATAATTTTTGTGTTTAAATCCTCATTAATTAGTATTTTAAACTTAACTAAAAATCCAATAAGTTTCAACATTTTTACTAGAATTTATCATAAAGATAATTTTATATATGATAAAATGGTGACCACTCTGTATTAAAAATGTCAAAAGTCTTAGATTATTAGAACATAATCTTCTGAAACTTTCAAAATCATTTTAAAACAGTAGAAAAGCAATAATTTTTTGTTCTCTTCAATGCATAACAAAGGTAATTTTGTCCTTTTAGAAAAAACATAAAACAGATTTTGCACACTGTGAGGAGCTTCTGAATCCAATTCATTCCCTTTCTTTCAGATGATTTCTTAAACTAGGTTCTATTGCATTTCATTTAGGAAAATATTCCAACTTACAGTAGTTTTATTTACTAGCTCATGAACCATTTCATAAAAAATGTTTCTATTTTATTCTAATAAAATTTCAATTTTTCTGTCATTTGCACCTCTTAATAAACCCAATGTTGTTTGAAGTACACTTATATATACTTGATTAAAGTTTACTGTATTGATACAATTTCGTTTAAATATAATACATAACTTATGTGAACTTCTGGCATGAAAAAAAATCATAAACAACTTGAGAAAGGGATAGATTATTGAAGTTATCTGACATTATCTTGTATATATCCGTGCTATGCACCCCTTGGTGTATCTGTGGCTCTACCATTATGAAAGCCTTTCCTTAGTGCAGGTAAATAATTATTGTTGAAAACAAAATGTCATTTGAAGATGTCATTTTTTTTTCTGAGCTTCTCCAAAAATAGAGTAGATATTCCAGAACAAAATTCACCAGAGATTTTTTTCATTATCACTATATGCAGAGATTCAGGGTTATAGTCATAGATGAGACAGTTAATAATTTTCAAAAGAAGCAAAAGCGTACTGCAAACAAAAAATATATAGCATATGCATGAATGCTGAATTCCCTTTTGTGTCTTTGAATTTGTTTAATTCTTCCTTCAACCAAAGATCACATGAGGAAACCAGGATGGGTCAGTGGGAATGCCTACATTCCTAAGAACAATTCAAAGAGGAGAAGAACACCAAGATGATTTGTCATAAGAATTCTGTAATTCCCTGTACTGGGAGATTTGTTTTATGAATTCTGGCCTGTTGGTCCAGCAAATGCCCTCAAGATTTCCACTAATTAAGGAGGGCGACTCAGGCTTTTTCTTGCCATGGAGAAGGGTCAACTCAGGGCTCCCCAGAAGAAGTACTTATTTATTCTGCCACCTAAAGTCTTCATACATAGAACCAACCTGGACCTACAGCCCTGTGCTTCAGCAAAACGGTTCTGTGTTCAGCAGCATCAACTTCTATCAGAAAGATCTGTAGAATGAGGCTCAGCTCTTTCTGCAATCATTGTATGCACACCAGCAATGCAAAGCAGGTGCTACCATTCTGCATGGTCATGAGATTGACAGGAGCAGGGGAGTTTCCACTGGGGAACGTGGAGCTTCAAGTCAGCATTCTTCTGCATGGATGTGTATTTGTATGAGTGAGATGGCAGATGTTCTTGAAGGTGCATCTGAAGATGAGTTGAAATGATAGCAAAGAGATGGTTGAGAATTTAGGATTGTGGGTCCTGGTCCAAAAAACATTATTCACAAACAAATCTTAAGAAAGCAAGGATAAGACATACAAGTACCAAATGTGATGAAAAAGAATACTGGTATAACAGAGCAAATCCTTTGGCTTGGAAAGATTCAATCATGTCAAAGCTGAGAACAAGTGTAGCCATAAGAACTCAGTAATATTCTGTAGACAAATCATCAGTGTATCTATTACTGGCATTTTCCAGGGATTTTCCATGTCAAAGAGCAATTGTCCTGCAACACAGGTGGGCAATCTGGGAAGGAACTCAGCTTTGTGAGGTGAGCACTGGGTTGTCCCACATCACTCAAACAGTCATTCCTCAATGGTGAAGCTGGAGGAACGGGTACTGGTAAGGCTTTGTGGAAGAAGGATATAGTATCAAGCTGAGTCTCCCTCATCTTTTATTTGAGAGAAGAATGTATTTTTTCTTAAAATTTTTGTTATTCAATGACACCTTCATCAATACACTGAACAAAAATCTCACAAATTGGAAGAAAAATAACATACCAGACAAAAGATAATACAAGGAGAAAATTAACAAAAAATTCACAGTGAAAGGAAAACAAAAAGTAGTTGTTAAGAGAGTTCAACTTCAGAATTTCTAATAAGCATGTAAATGTATTATAATAATAATTCAAACTTTAAACTTTAATTATAAACATGAATTAGATTTTATAAGCGTTAAATTTTGTTATTAATATACTATGTAAATTATACTAGTATAAAATATATGATGGTTTATAGCAATTAGATTGGAAAACTATGAAAACTCATTCAAAACCTGTGTTGTCCAATTACAGGTCCTCAGCGTTTCCTTACTCGATTTTAACAAGGAATATATGAAAATCCTATTTGAAAATTAATTGCAATACAATTGATTCAACTCTGAATAAATAATTTAACTTAAAAAATATAGGTACATAACTAGGTTTAAATTTGGAAATATTGTTTTCTAGTAAAAAATATACCTAGATAAAAAATACACAACCATATTAAGAACTAAAACTATAGATTAGGGATGTATGTTTGTCTACCAAGTATATAAACTATGATTAGAAGAGTACTATTTAGGATAGGCAGATTTTAAATGTTTGGAATGGGTATAGGTAATCTGAATGTACAAATTCTTACCCTGTGTGTCTATGTAGCAACTAGTAGGACAAAATATAAGTCCTTTTTACAGATTATATCAATAGAGTCAGTAGAGTTTATACTATTATTTGAGTCTCCTGTATACTTGCTTTTAATACTTGTAAGTGAATATAAATTTCATTCTAATGAAGAACACACAATTTAGACTAATTTATCAGCAGTTTGAAAGTCCTATTCCTAAAAAGAAATAATATGAATAATATGAATAGTTTTAGTATGGATTTTAATAATGCTAAGAAATAGTCTTACATCAATACTAACCTTTTCTTCTATTTTTCAGGATACCAAAGAAATTCTCAATGGATGACCTTGGGATTTTATGATAAAAACTAAGTTTTTTTTTCTTTTAGCAAAAACATTGGCAGGTCACCATTATATTTTTAAGTTTATTTTTTATTGTTTATTTAAATATTTGTAAGTTAACAGAAGAGGAATGATTTCTGACTCAATATGAAAGAGCTATTTCACAAATTACATTATTAAGAGACTGAACCTTCCAGTCATCAGAAACGAATCAGACTCAGACTATACATGGTCATGGCACTAAAACTTTCCTCTCTTAAAAAAAGTCTACTTATATTGTGTATTGTTGTGATTTGAATCTAAGCTATCCCCCAAAGTTCATGTGTGAGACAGTGCAAGAATATTCAGAGGTGAAATGATTGCATTAAGAGAGCTTCAACCCAATCAGTAAACTAATCCTCTGACAGGGATTAACTGAATGATAAGTGAAGGCAGGTAAGGTGTGGCTGAGGATGAGGCGGATTACTAGGTGCATGCCTTTGAGGTACATATTTCGCCTCTGGTAAGTGGACTCTGCTTCTGATCATCATGTGAGCCACTCCTCTCCATTACACCATTTGGTCATGATGCTCTGCCTCACCACCAGCCCCAAAGAATGGAGCTGAAATGTCAAATAAACTTTTTCTCCTTCAATTATTCTTATTGTAGCATATTGTTCAAGCAATAAAAAAACCTGGCTAAAACACATATGCATATTTAATATTTTGTTTTGTTAATGACATTACAGTAACTTAATTATCTTCATAACACTGCCTTGCATTTTGTAAATGAAACACTAGCTCATTCTACAGAGTTTTATGATACAGATAAACTACAATTTAAAAAATGAAGCTTTTATTATGGTGTCAATTGTTACACTTAAGTTGAAGCAACACTCCCATTACATTTCGTCTTATCAGGAATATCAGATCAGTTCATTAAATATGACTTAGTCTAGTTCTTGGCAAACACTATCCCAGGAAAGAAGGAATCTGCTCAAAATGTAATCAAATTGAGAAAGTGGAATTACAGATCTGTAATGGAAGTGAGGACTTCCAAGAACAGAATGGCAGAAGGTGAACATCTTGTTGTTAGAAGCCCTTAGCCCCACTGTGAGCAATCACACATATACCTAAAATCTTAGGCACTCAGGGGGCTGAGGCAGGAGAATTGTAAGTTCCAGGGCTACCGTGGCAACTTAGAGACCCTATATCAAAATAAATGAAAAGGAATGAGGATGTGACTCAATGCTTAGTGTCAGGGGGTTCAATCCCTTATTACCAGACCCCTCCCCCACAAAAAAAGCATTTACACTTAAAACACTCTGCACTTCACAAACCTAAGCTAGAGTTTGAATAGAATATCCACAAAAGAATCAGCAGAGACATGTTAAGAGTGCATGTTGGTGGGTGGGTTGGAGTGTGTCTCAACAGAGAGTCTGAAACAAGGAGAGAGGAGAGCTATGAATATACTCTTCAGCACTTTCTAGCTGATTATTGAGTCTCTATTCATGGAACTTGATGGAAGAAGCTCCATAAAGAATAATATATCCAAACTCTGAGGTAAGAGGGAGCACTTACTGATGATCTTATTCCTCTGCAACAACCAAGAAACAAATTAGAATCTTAAAACTATCTATTTGACTATGATAGAGTTCAAACAGCCCATAGCATAACCTTCACAATGTATAAAGCACAACTTAAAATTGTTGGACTTAAAAGAAGAAGAGAAATTCATCTCATTTGTAAAATGAGATATATTTGAAAAGACAGATTCCAAATAAGAATGATCCATATTTTGGAAATAGCACACAAAGATTTTATACATATTTTTAAGTATGTTCAGAATTATAAAGGAAATTTTTTTTTCATAAATGGTAGAATTAGGATGCTATAAGCAGGAGAATGGAACATAAATACGAATGAAAATAAAACTGAAGAAGTGGAAGTACATCTCAAATGAAAATTTTACTGCTTGGGTTTAAGAGCACACTGAGGATTAAGCCAGGGTTGGTTCTTCTGAGAGCTGAAAAGGGACATCTGTCTGCTCCATGCCATTCACCTTGTGTCCTATCAGAGAACTGCTGTAACAAATTACTACAGACTGGATGGCCTAAATAAAAAAAAAAAAAAAAAGGTTCATTTTCCTCAGTGCTGGGAGCTGGGAAGTCTAAGATCCAGGACGGGTAGTTAGTAGAGTAAGAAGCTGGAGAGCAGATAATTGAGGCAAGCTCTTTTATAAGCCTTCATGTAGGGGCTGAACCCAATCCTAAGGGCTCCACCTTCATGATCTAATCACACCCCAAATCTCCACCTACAAATAGCATCACATTGAGGATTTGTTTATAATATATTAATTTGAGGGGGTTTACAATCATTCATTATTTGGCAGCTGTCTTCTGGTAGTTGCTGGAAATCTTTGACATTTCTCAGCTCACTGTAGCACTTTCCCAGGCTCTTATTCATCTTAAGATGTCACCCTCCCTGTGAGTGTGCCTGTGTCCAGAAGTTCCCATTCTATGAGGTCCAGTTACATTGGATTAGGACCTGCTCTATTGACCTCATTTTACCTTAAATAATTATCTCTACAGTTCGAATTCTTTGAATTTATATGAGAACACAAAGTTTTAGTGCTGAACTTTGGGGTGAGGGAGTAATCCAAACTGATGGGCTTAAAGGAAGGAGAACTCAATAATATAAAAATAGGTAAATTATTTCATCTGAAACAGACAAAACTATGGAAAATGAAAACATAAAGTAATTCTTCCTCATAGAAATTTGAACAATATTAAAAATATAACAAATAAAAAATGCAGTAAGAATAATGTAAACCAAAAGAGAATAAGAGAATGTGGCATAAAGCAAGGGACTTGGAAATGATAGTGACTGATAGTTTCACAAATGGACTAAAAAAAGAGAAGACTTTAGAGATTATAAAGACTAGCAGACACCAAGAGAATTAAAGTCAAACTAAGCTAAGACAATCATGATGCTAAAGCAGAAAAATAAAATTCTGGAAGCACTCAGATGAAACTGCGTTCCTATGTGAAGAGTGGGTGCCGTTCAATGAAGGAAAAAATACCTATCTATGTGAAATAATAAAAATAATTTCCCAAATACACTTCTAGGAAGTCCTGTAATGTGTCCTGCTTGTATAACCAACATAAATAGAATCATCATAGGCACAGAAGTTCAAAACAACATCATAAACAGTTACATTATACAGTCTAATTTTAAAGGTTAACAAAAATTGATAATGAGTACAATGACAAAAGCCAACTTTAAAGCATTGTAATCGTTTAATGTGTTTAAATCATAGTTGAATTAAATTATAAGTTAATAATAAAAATTAAAAATATAAGTCAAAATGAGTTTCAGAATAATCTATAAGTCAAACAAAAAGTCAAGAGACTATTTTAAACTGAATAATAATAAAAATGTCAGCATATAAAAAATTTTAGGATATAGCTAAAGCTATGATTAGAGGAAAATATATAGTTCTAAATACATGCAATCTCTATTTATGAAAAAGACCTTTTAGATATATAAATGAGAAAAGAAGAAAAATGAAAATTCAATGAACTATAATTCAATTTAATAAATTTGTAAACAAATAGCAAATAGAAATTATAAAAGTTATGCTGCTAAAACATTTATAATAACTTTGAGATACCAATTGACCTTGTTATTCCAAAAACAAAAAAACTGAGAAGGAAATATTTCCAAACACATTCTATGAGGCTAGTATTACCCTGATACCCAAACCAGATATGGACACAGCTTAAAAGAAAATTATAAAAGCCAATATCCTTGATGAACAGAAACACAAAAACCATCAACAAAATGCTAGCAAACTGAGTTGGACTGCACCTAAAAATATTATCCCAATTTTCCAAAGTTGGATTCATTTCAGGACTACAAGAAAGATTCAATATATACAAGCCAATAAACACAATACACCACATCAGCAGAATGAAGAACATATGATTTAATATGTAGAAAACCCCAAAGACTCCACCAAAAGTTTTAGAAGTAATCAACTAACTTAGCAAGTTGGCAGAAAATCATATCAATATGCAAATGTTATATGCCAATGACAGATTATCTTGACTGCTAAATCAATAAAGTAATACTGTTTATAATAGATATAAACAACAACAACAACCACAAAAATCCCACCCAAGCTTCTGGGGAACTGTCATACTATTCTCCATGGTACATGTACTGATTTGCATTCCCACTGAGAGTATATGACAGTTCCCTTTTCTCCATATACTCACTATTTGTCATTTATTTATTTATTTAGATAATAGTCATTCAAATTGGGGCAAAAAGTTATCTTGTGATTTTGGTTTACATTTCTCCAATGGTTAATGACGTTGAGCATTTTTTCAGATATTTCTTGGCCATTGGTATTTCTTCCTTTGGGAATTTTCTCTACATATCACTTGCCTATTTTAAAATTGAATTGTTTGGATATTTGATTTTATTTACTGAGTTCATTGTATATTCTGACTATATATATATTGTCCTTTGTTGTATGAATAATTGACATTTTTTTCATCCTGTGCTTGTCTTTTTACTCTGTTGATTGGTCTCTCTGCTGGGGAATGGCTCTTCAGTTTTAAGGAATTTCATTTTTCTACTTGTGCTTTTGTTGTCTGTGTTTGGGGTAGGATCATATTTTTAAAAAAATCATTGCCTTTACTGATGTCTGAAAGTGTTTCTGTTTTTTAATAGTTTCATGTCTTACATTTTAATCTTTTATTCATCCAGAAATAAATAGGTCTTTTAGGGTATATTAGTCACAGCAATTTAAGACTCCTTAGAATATGAAGTGTATAATTTGATGATATTGACATGTGTTTAAAGCACTGAAACCATCCAGATAATAAAATTCATGAGATCAAAACTATCCTTATGGCTTTGTAATCGTCCTTCCCTTACAACTTTCAATTCTCAAATACTGTCTTCTGTGTCACTATAGATTACTTTGAATTTTCTGAATTTATTTCATAAAATTAATTATTTAGTCTGCACTTAGTGTCCAGGTTCTTTCACTTATCATAATTAATTTGAGATTCATTTCAAATATATTTTTTGAATGTATGAATAGCACCTCATTTGTATCTATTTCTAAAGACTATTACACTGTACCAGAATGCTACCCACTTTCTAATATTTTCATTAATATATTTTAGTTATAGGTAAGTGTGGGGTTCATTTTGACACATTTATAAATGAATGTAACATAATGTGTTCCATTGCAATTCCTAGTACATTCTTTATAATCTTAAAATCCTTTAACTAGTTCAGAAATGTTTAACAACTGGTGTTTGTTTCTGTTTTTTAGCTATTATATTAAAGGTGCTATGAACTTCACTGTTGGAGACTCTGCGAGCACCAGTGTTTCACAGTCTCACAGGTGATGTAAAAGCTGATCTATATGGTGGGTTTAGGGTTTATCTTTAAGGAATTGACAGAATGACTATCAATTTACATTTTCACTAGCAGTGTACAGTGTTCATTTTTCAATATGCTGAGCAATATCTAATATTGTTGGTCCTTTTAATATTTAGCCATTCAATTCAATTGTATGTGTAACAGTCCCTTCTTGTGGTTTTAATTCTCATTTTACCTTAAAGGTTTACTGATTTGAGCCTCTTTCCATGGGTTCCTCTTTTATACATCTTTGTTTTGAAATGTCTATTCAAATTATTTGCCCATTTTTGTGTGTAATTGATTATTTTCTAATTAGTAAATCATAGAGCCCTTTATATTATAGAAGGAATCTGGGGGCTGAATGTATATTCTGTAAATATGTTGTTTCAGTCTGTAGTTTATGGGTTTATTAATGATGCCTTCTAAAAGGCAAAATTTTAACACTGACATTGATAAAGTTTAATTTACTGTTGTTTCCTTTAGCACTAATATTTATTTATTTATTCTGCTTTTATATTATATCTATGCCTTTTGAGTTACCTTTCACTCTATAAGGTGGAATAAGTATTGAGATTCTTCCCCACATCCTTAACTGATCCTTAACTTAGCACTGTTTGTTGATAAATCTCACCCTTTCTCCTTGAAAATGTCTTGCACATTTGTCAATATTAGTGTATAATACATATGCAGGTCTATTTATGAACTTTGATTCCATTGAAAAAACATAGAGCTATGCTGTTTGATATGGACTTACAGTTCATGGATGTGAGCTCTGGGACTACTTTCTTCAGTCACCTGCTATAGTTCCTTCATATGCATGCACTGATATGTATTCAACTGAACACTTGGGGAACTCTTGCCAGAACTTTGGGTCCATCTTTGTAGTTCCTTTTTGAAGTTATCTACTGAACCCTTTGTCAATGAATTGCAGCTACCTTTCTATCCCCAAATACTTAACTTTGTTCCATAAACTCAACAAGAATGATAGGCACACTTTATGTTTTCTGTTGCCCTGTATTACGGCATGGGAATTCTTTGTAGCCTATAATCCTTTTTCCCCCTTATATCAGTGATACATGTCCAGGAGTGTAAATTCTCCAAAATTTGAAAACAGTTTCTTATGTTTGGTAGATATTTTGCTCTTTTAAAGATGGAGGGTAAAATTGACTTAACCTACCTCATTCTATCTGGAAGGCACACCAATAAATGTAAGGATCAAATCTGTTGAATATTAACCCTCCCTTTCACATGCTCAAATATAAATATATTTCAGTCAAAATGCTGACTTACTCACCTCTTAACCCCATATTCACTATACCTCCCTGTGACCTGAAGTGTATGCTAAGTGTCAAATGAATGAACACAAGAAGGATGTCTGCATCAAGGAAGGGAATGCTGATATTGATGATGCCATTACTTTTCCTGAAGGGGAAGGAACAGGACACAACCATGATGGTACAAGTTGGAGGCCAGGAAAGGCACATGACTTTGAAAGGAAATGGAGAAAAGGAGAATAAGATGTACATATAAGTAGCCATAGCAGCTCAGAGAGTGCCTCAAGAGGATACCTGAATAGAATCTGCAATCACTGATAACGTTTGCAAATTATCACTTAAAAGATCCAGGTGATAACATTAAAAATAAACTCAGAAATTATTTGAAAATATGTCCTAGGAAGAAATTTTTCATCCTGGAAGAGAACCAAAATTATATTCAACTTAATCTGACAATTTTCTGTATGAGAAATAAATCCACAAATTTTCAGTAAAAGAGCTTTCTATTAAAATAGGAAGAGGTTTTGAAAATTACCACAGTAAATACTATTCAGGTATGACAAATTTTATAAACCTATTCTAGAATTCAGAGATGTGATTTCTGTACAAACACCAAGCATACAGTAGTTGGCGTTGACCTAGATCTTTGTGACATTCAAAGGTGGTGCAGTTCCCACGAGGAGCGTTTCATGCAACAATGTTGGTAGATGTATCTGCCTAGTCATCTGTCACAAATGCCTCAGGTGTAGCTATTACTAGAAGCCTTTGACTCAACCTAACTCTAAGTCAATAAGTAATTTGCTACATGATGTTCTGTGATGGGATGTGAGAGATTCAATTTTCATTTTGGAGCAAATGGAATAAATCTGTACCTGCAGGTGACATTGTGGTGACAACCTCACCCTGGGAATACAGTGCAAACCATGGATGTCCCCAGATTCATCATTTCTGAATGTGATTAGTGTAAGTCAGAACATATACACACCTGAAACTGCTCACCTAGTGACATTAGCTGGTATAGATTGAAGTGAATCAAGTATTCAAAATTAGCTATTGATGATAATATTTCAAATATAATTTCATAGACATCATCTCTACTCAGGGACAATCCAACATCATTTATAACAAGCCAGTAGAGGGAATTTTAATAATATTCATGAAATACCAAACAATCCTCAAATAAAACAAAGGCAGAGCTGTTTTAAATTGTGCAATCATTGTATAGCAGAGAGTGATACATAAGTATCTAAAGGTAGGTACAACTTTCTAGTGCACTTCATAATTACAATGATCCCTTATTGTTTCTGGGTTTAGAGTAGAATTTTTAAAAATTAATGAAACATTACAAATGGCGCTAGTGGGAAATGTCCTGACTGAGTTGGAGCTGATTGACTCTGAATTCAAACTCAGGAAACTCTCAAAAACATGGGTGCATAAAACCTTAATATTTTTGAAATTTATTGTTTCTTTTCCTTGAAATTATATGGCTTTAAAATGTAAATTATTCTAATAAAGTTAGTATCATAGAATATAGCTTTTTATTTATCTCTCCTTTTTACATTACAGCATGTTGTATAATATTTCTACAATAGACATATCTTAATTAAAAATAATTACATTGACTTATGTAAATAAGAAATGGAAAAATGTTTGCTGTTCCTCAAACACATAAAGAAGGGCAGGGGGTTGGGGTCATGGCAAACTGGTAGAGCATTTGCCTAGCATATGTGAGGCACGGGGTTCTATCCTCAGCACCACACAATAAAATAAATTAATATAAAGAAGGTATTGTGTCCATCTACAAATGAAAATATATATTAGAAAAAGGACATCAAGAAATTGGATAGTAGCTATGCTCAAATGGTAATGCTGCTTATGGAGACCATACATCAACTATCATTGTTATAATATAAATTTCAAAATACTAAGAAAAGAAAATGGAAAGTAAGAAAATGCTGGAGCAGTCACAGTCGTCTAGATCTCTCCAGTCTATGATAGCTACCCTCTGAGTGATAGATTTTCTGTTGGTTGCTTGGACGAGCCCATGGTGAGTGTTTCCATGACTGGGAGTGACAGTGGACAAGAAACGCAGTAGAGGAAGTGTGTTTGGGGAAAGACATGGTGGCAGGAGTCAGATATTTCTTTTTCAAATATTATTAGAGAATTAGAGATTAATTTTTCAGTTGATCCAGATGTGTAAGCACAGATAAGTGGATTTGTTGACATATTTCAGGCAGAGTAACTTTAAGCTTGTTCTATGTGATGGGTCACTTTTATAGAGGGTGCAGAGCCAGGGTTGGGATTATAGCAAAAATGGTCAGAGAGCACAGAGGAGGCAGGTGTTAGGCAGGTGAATCAGTGCTCTAAGGCAGAATAAGATGAGCAAACTCAGAAGCTAGGTTGTTGCCTGAGCAAATATAGTGTATATTAATAGAATTCTTCAGCTCTGTATTAGGGTTCTCTAAAGGAACAGAATCAACAGGAAGTATAAATGTATAAAGAGGATTTATCAGATTGGCTTAAGTGACCAGAAGCTAGATAGTCCACAATGGCCATCTGCTGGAGAGCTGGAAGAACCAGTAGCTGCACAGTCCAAGAGGCTGAAGCCCCAGAACAAGAGAGATTAATGGTGCTACCTTAATCTGAGACCAAAGGCTTCTGGAGAACAACTGGCAGAGTCCACTTTGTAAGAGCAAAGAAGTGAGTGCTATGTCCTTAGACAAACACAGCAGCAATCAAGAACCCATTTAAGAAGACTCAAGTTCTCATCTGCTGCTGCTTCTTTGTTCTTACAACTTTTATTGTATCCATCATGCTTTTTGCATGGTTATGCCCACTCTTAAGGAGGGTCACCATTTCAGTTGGCTCTCCCACGTGCCAATCATTTCTAGACACACCCTCCCTGACACACCCACGTGCCTCTTAATCCTTGGCATATCTGAATCTAATCAAGTTGACAATTCAAATTAACCATTACAAGTCCACCCCTTGTCAACTTGATATCCAAATATGACTCTGTGCATCATTCTTGATCTCCAAATAAACACAATAACAAGGTCATAATTCTGCCTAACATAACTATCCTTCCTACAATGGAAGGCACTAGTTCTTTCCCCAGAATAGAAGAAAAAAATTCCTGGTGTTAAGTCAATCAGTATTTCATTATATGATGAATAACAGGAGAGTAATAATCAGTTTCTCTTAATGAATTTGTTAAGTATGCCCAAACATATTCTTAATAGAATAGGGAAGAATTATCAATGGCAGTTACAATCCTCATTTTTTATAACTGATTATGTGGCCATAGTTATCATTTACCCATTCTGTATTCCCTCTACCTTCATCAAGCACCTCATCAGGTCATGGCTCTGTACCTGGGGGTGTGACCTACACTTTCATTCCTGAAGAGACATTTGTCATCTTGCCTGGAGAATAACTGGTGGGTTGTTGTAGTTTCCCACTGACTTTAATAACAGAACAAGTTCATACCAAGAGAAGCCCTAAGGGATCTCCTGCACTCCAGGAGTATGCTTCCTTACCCCAATTGTGGAGAAACGTTCCAATGTCCCTTTGGTAATCTCCATCAGTCATTACCACCAGCACCTCAAGGGAGTCAACTCCCTTCTTAGCCTGTTGATTCAGAGGCAGGAGGAGCCCAATATGGCCAGGGGAAGTATTAACTTTCAGTTTAATGAATAATCATCATTGTATCTCCAGGCAGAAACATTCCTCCATCTGCACAACATCAATTTGCAGGAATAGAAAGCAAAAATTTTCCTAGTGGATTACTAGGAGTAATGGTGAGTGGTACCATTCCTGTTTCCACCCCTTGATTCCTAGACCCAGAAATTCTAGCAATAGGAGAGATAGTACCACATAGCAGATGCTCATTCAGAGAGTTCAGATGGCCTTCTGAAGAATCTTGCTCCAGCCCTACAAAGTATTGACACCTAGCTGGTGCTGTAACTACATCTTCAAGAGTCCATTCCATCATTCTATCAAACCAGCTGTTTCAGGATGGTGGGGAACATGGTAAGACCAGTGAGCACCATGAATATGATCCCATTGCTTCACTTCTTTGGCAGTGAAGTGATTTCCTCACACTGAAGCAATGTGTGCAGAATACCATGACGATGGGTAAGGCAATCTGTAAGTCCACGAATGGTGGTTTTGGGTGAAGCACTATGTGCAGGGGAGGCAAATCATACCCAGGATAAGGGTCTATTTTAGCAAGGATAAACTGCTGCTCCTTTCGTGATGGAAGAGGTCCAATATAATCAACCTGCCACCAGGTTTCTGGATTATCTCCCCTGGGAACAATGCCCTATCAGGGGCTTAGCATTGGTATCTGCTGCTGAAAAATTGGGCTCTCAGCGGTGGCTGTAGCCACATCAGCCTTGGTGAGTGGAAGTCCATGCTGCTGAGCCCATGCATAACTGCCATCCCTGCCACCATGATCATTTGTTCATGAACCCATTGGGCAATGGCAGTCATGGCTGTGGAAAGAGGTTGAATGCTATCCACAGAATGGGTCATTCTATCTATATGATTATTAAAATCCACCCTGCTGAGGTCATCTTTTGGTGGACATTTACATGAGATAAAAATATCTTCACATCCTTTGCCCATTCAGAGAGGTCTATTTGCTCTGATCTGATGAGAACATATCATATACATGTACTGAAATATCACACCATGTCTCATAAATATGTACTATTTTATGTTAATCAAAAAATTTCAAAAGTGTCTAAGAAGATGGAAATGCTAACTACCCTGATTTGATAATTATATATTTGTATCCAACTTTTACACCGTACTCCATCAATATGTACTATTGAAATAATAAATAAACGAGCACTTCTAGATAGACAGTAGTTTGACCATCTCCTCTGTGTCCTATTGGTGAAAGAAAGATTCCCATCTGGGTGGTTTAGGGATGTATCTACAGTGACACCCAGTATGAGCCAGTGAGACCCACAGAAGCTTAATAATCACATGTATTCACAGCCCAGGGGAAGAGACCCACTCAGGGTCACATAGGATTAGTGATTAGAAGGAGACCTACTTTGGGAAAATGAGAAGGAACTCTGGAAATGTATTCATAAAATTGATGGTAATTTATGTCATCTTTATCTCCCTGGATATGAATAATAAACATGTAATCACTCAAGCTGTTGACAGTTCATGTACTCACTAAATCGACACACAGAGGATGTGTGACTAAAGAGACACACAGGGACATACAGTTGAAAGTGATTGCATGGAGAGACTCAGTGTGTTCCTACACTTGAGTCACAGCATTTCAATGAGGGCAGTGAAGGGTCTGTTCCTCTATGGTATTATACATGTAATTTGGTTTCCTGTTGCTAGTAAAGTTCAGCTCTCTGAGAAGCTGTTCTCCTCCCCTTACTAAACTTTAACTTATTTGCAGCAGGGTTTTTCAGGATTGAGAAAACCAGATACTTATTATATATATTTGAGGAAGGATAAACTCTGAGGTTGCAAATGTGTACCATGGACCTTCCTGGGTAGGAGCTGGCCAACAGCAAATTCACAGGAATGTTGAAAGATAACAGGAAGGCCAGCTTATCATCTGGGTCAGCAAAAGTGATCCCCAGGACATTTCTACTCTGGTCCTTGTTCAACAAAATGTTCTGCTCCTTCTGTTCCTTGTAATAGTAAATATTCTCGCCTTTGCGCTAACAGCCCTGGTCTATACTCTGAATCATTCTATTGAATATTTGTATGTACTGCATATATTTTCCAGTTTTCAACATTTTTGATCTGCCATTGATTTTATAATATTATGCAATTTATTCAACCAGTATATTTTATCACAGATTCTGGCCTTGCCACAGTTCGAAGTCACTTCTTCCACAAGATAGATGCTTGTCTTGTGTTAGCTGCAAGTAATATTTTTTTGCAGATGGCCCTGCATTAAAAGCTCTGAACCATTTAGAACTTACTTTCACAAACACTGTGAAGTTGAGATATTTTTTTCTTCACACAATACTAACCTGTGCTCTGCCTGTATTTTCTGTTACTACACTGATCTATTCATTGTTTCTTAAGAGAAAACCTGTTAACTTGTAATTGCATAGTACAATCACATGTGATACAATATTAACTAAGCATCTTAAAATCTTTATATATTCTCATACCTAAATTTTTCTTCAGGAAATTTAAAATTGATTTACTAATTTATCATCCAAAAATATTGCCGTTTTAGCTTTCAAAACACATTAAATTTATGCATTATTTTGACTTGTCATATGTGGTTTGAATCATTTTTCTTCCTATTTTAAAAGTGTGAAGCTTTTATGGTTTTCTTAATGTGGACTTCCTTAATTTGTTACAAAATTTGTTTCCACATAATTTAAAGTTTTATTGCTTTTGTGACAGGAATTTGCTTTTCACTATATATTCTAATTGGTAATTTTTGTTACATAGTAAAGATACTGATTTTTGCTTATCTATTTAAATAATTATCTATACTGAAATTCTGGTATTCTAATGATTTCTCAGGGTTTCAAAATTGATGATCATCATAATATATTACTTCTGTTCAAACAAGAATACCTCAAATCAATACTTAAAAAAATGGTTTTTAAAAGGAACCAGGAAAGTGGTTATTCATACCTCAAACTATATTTCTTCATATATCTTTGTTATGGGTTTATTTTGAGTTTCATACTTATAGTTAAGTTCAATAAATGTCACTTTGGTTATCTGAACTTCGTTTTTTTCTGTTTTTACCACATGTCAATCAGTATATGTGGTAAAATGTTTTTTTTTCTTTGACATTTTAAGCATTTACATGATGAAATATTAAGATGATTTCTTGTGATGAAGTCTTCTAGGGTTTCTAAAAATCTATCAATCTTATGCCACATTTTTAATGCTATGATAAATTCTACTAGTGGATATTTTTCTTACTCCTTTCATCAAGAGGCATTGATGAATTTTATTCATATTTTGCCCTTTTCATGTATTTCTTTATCTATTGCTGGAAACAAAAATCTGTGCAATAGAAAGCATGCTACCATGACCTCCAGCCCTTGTCATTCTGAGCAAACTGATCTTGCTGGTGTGAATATCCCATTGATTTTCTTCATATTCTGATGACTATGTATTATGTTGACCAGCCTTCATTGTTTTTTTACTTAATTTGCAATATTTCTAAGGCATCTCTGCCATTTTCTTTTTAAAAGTAGTAATTCTTCTTTCCTCTTTTTACACATCTCATTTGCCATCTCAAATGGGAACAGATTCTAAGATAATTAATACCTTTTGATTCTCATGTTGCTGAAAGTCATCTTCGTCTTTGGCTCAAACAAGCACTGCTTTATATTTCATAATTATAACTGACAGGTCATGATGTGGTTCCTCAGAGTCATCAATAATGAAAACTAAGTACCACCTGAGATTATAGCATCTGCTCCAACCAATTTAATTTATCCATCAACACAATTTAGGGAAAAGTGTATTATGGTTTAGAATAGTTAGGGAACAGGTGTTGCTAATAAACTATATCACTGTTGAAGTTGCATCTTGATGGTAAATGAGACTTATTTGACTGTTGTGTCCTGGTCCTTCCTGATGAAATTTATAATCTCTACCAGCAAAACATACTGAAAGACCACATATTTACATGTTACATTTCAGCATGGCACCTACTACAGGAAAAATAGCATCCAATGAATGCTTTGTAAATATATCTAGTGGAATTTACAGAGTGATGGGTAACGATATGGATTAGTAAAATGGAACAGTAATTTTACTCACAGATGGTGTAATATCAGTACAAGTTTTGTATTAGACACATACACATTCTTGCTTAAACCTGCAGCACAGTTTTCCAAACTACATGTACTGGTTTATAGTCCAGCAGGAATGTATCATAGTCCAGTGTTTCCATTTACCTCCCACACTTCACATAATCAGGATTTTTAAAACTGTGTCCATTTTAGTTAGTCATCATGATTCAATTACTATTTTCTGACTCCTCATAAAGTAGAGTACCATGTCCTATGTTTATTAGATAAGCTTACTTGACATTATGAAACTGCTTTGAGAAAAATCTGTTTCAGATTTTTGCACTTTCTTTCCCTGAAGCATTATTTATATTTTTCTTATAGATTTGCAGAAGTTTTTGTACCTCTGGATGAAAATAATATTACTCATATATCAGTTTTTGCAAACATCTTCTCTTTTATTGATATCTCTTGATGAACAAAAATTTGTTATTTATATTTCTATTTATTTATGCATTTTAGTGTGAAATAAGTAAAGAGCAGGTGGGATGCAGCAATCACAAGATCCTCCTTAATTTGACCAGTGGCATTTTTCTTAATCAACTTATGGGATACACAACAGTCAATTAACTACATACATTTCTAGATAATTTGATTAAGTGGGAAAATACACTATGTAGAAGGGTTGTCTATTTACAAATACCTCATAATACCCTACACAAGAATTTTATTGGGCTTTTTAATTTCATAAATAATTTAAAATTTTTGATTTTCCAATTGTGGATTCTAAATAAATTCTCCTGAAAATTATTGGAGATGGACTGCATACATTTATTTTGATCATTTATTTTTATGTGATACTAAGGATTGAATCCAGTGCCTCACACAAGCTAGGCAAATGCTCTGCCACCGAGCTACAGCCCCAACCCTAAAATAAAATTTAAAAATAAAAACAATACAGAGATTTGGAAGGCACATCTAATGCCTAGTTTTACTTACTGTCTTCATACCAATTACGGCTGCATATTACTGTCACTACTACAAATATCCTGGATACTGTGACCATGAACAATCAACTGTGCCTACAAACCCTTCAATGGACAAACTCCATTTTAAAAAGCACTATTTAGAGCTGGGACTGTACTTCATTGGTAGAGTGACCACCTTGCACATGTGAGACACTGGGTTCTATCTTCAGCACCACATAAAAATAAATAAAGATATTGTGTCCAACTACAACTAAAAAAAACAAATAAAAATAAAAATAAAAAAATCACTATTTAGATTCTAAATTTTTTAAAAAATGTATAAATATAATTCAATCCTCACAACTTCTTTAAATTGAAGAATAGATTATTTGTAAATGTGTAGATGTAAATGAGTTAGTCTTCTATTGTGGAATTCTGAGTTTGGCATAATTCCAATGAATATATGTGCTAGAAATTGACCAATTCATACTCAACAAAAAATGATGTCAATGTTAAAATCATGGGCGTTTAAACAAAGGCAGCCGAAGGATTGTTTGCTGTTAAAAGTTTTTTTTTTTTTTTTTTTTAATTTACTGGTTCTTTTTAGTTATACATGACAGTAGGATCCATTTTAATACAACTATAAAAGTGTGCAATATATCACATTCTAGTTAGGACTCCATTCTTGTGGATGTGTATGATGTTGAGATTCACTGTGTTGTTTTCATATATGTATAGTAAAATTATGTCAGATTCATTCTACTGTCTTTCCTTTTCCTATCTCCCTCCCTTCTCCCCCTTCCCCATTGTCTAATCCTCTAAAGTTCAGTAGAAATGATTGTTTGTTAATAGATAAAGTATATTCTTTCCGATTGCAGCAAGATTCCAAGTAGTGACGAGGGAAAGAAGAGGGAAATTTCCACATGAAATCCAAAGTTTACAAATGCCAGGGGAAGATTTCAGAGTCCTGATATAGCATTTATTTATTTTAATAGATCTTTAAAGAGTCTATAACACACTAGGTGTTTCTCAGAGGAAGAGTGCTGGACAAAATCAAGACTCCAGAGTGGACCTTGTTGTGAGTATCACAGAAAGGAGGAGAGCACTCAGACCAAGTAGGCAACAGCAGCAGTGTATGGGCAGATCTATTTATCGACATGTGCCCCAGTCAGCTTTGTACATATAATGAAGATTGTGACACAGGATAGTTTATTACATCTTATGTATTTAATACATTATATTCTTAAGTACTATCAAAATGCCAACTTTCCTATTAAATAATCAGCATTGTATTTTAGATATAAGAAATTATTAAATATATATAGATACATCCTTAAATATTTTATTCTACACTCTTGAATAAGACCATAAACACTTTATTTACATCTTAAAATCCTCTTATGTGCTTGACTTAAAAAAATAAGTTAGTAATAAATAAGACCCAGAGGGCATTTTTTTTAAATCAGAGCATTATAATCATACAGGATATTTGGATTCCTTTTTACAAAATTATAAATACAAGGGATTTAATCTCAATTTCCATTCCCCCTCCTCTATTCCTTTCCTCCTCTCCTCCCACCTCTGTTTCCCCTCTTTTATTCCACCAATCTTCCTTCTACTATTGATTTATTTGATTGGTACTTTCTAAATGTACATAAAACACTAATTCCCTTTGTACATTCATATGTGTATATAACACGGTTCATTCCATATTTATTTTCATCTTCCTCCCTCCCTCTAATTCTTCTACTTCTATGCCACTAATCTTCCTTATATTTTATGATATCTGGCACCCTGATTCCTTTCCCTTCTTTATTTCCCTTTCTTTATCTTTATTCTTTCATTTGAGAGAAAATATTCAACCCTTGATTTTCTGAGTCTGGCTTATTTCACTGAGCATGATGTTTTCCATTTCTATCCATTTACCAGGAAATGCCATTATTTCTTTCTTACTTATGCATGGTTAAGACTTCATTGTGTACATATACCATATTTCTTGATCCATTTATTTGTTGACAGGCATCTGGGTTGATTGCATAATTTGGTTCTTGTGAATTGTGCTGCTATAAAATCATTGTTGTATCACTATAGTGATATTACTTATTTTGACTAAATAGCAAGGAGTGGGATAACTGAGTCATATGGTGGTTCCATTTCTAGTTGGTTTAAGGGACCTTGACACTGTTTACCAATATGATTGTACTAATTTGCAATCCCACTGACAGTGTATGAGTGTATCTTTTCCCTACATCCTCACCAATATTTATTATTATTCCTATTACTTTTCCCACATTTTCTTGGTTTATTATAGTTGTAATTAATGATGAAATTTGTTGTTTTACATTAATACACATAATATAACAATTTAATTTGGCCATTATCACTCCCTATCACTTACCCCCCACCCTCTCTACCTCTCAACTCTTGATCTTGTTTCACTATTGATCTGCCTTTGATTTTCATGAAAATGTCCCTACCTTTCTTTTCCTTTTTCCTCTTTAGAGTTCACATTTAAGAAAAAACATGGGTCTCTTGACCTTCTGAGTTTGACTAATTTTGATTAACATAATGGTTTCTAATTCCATACATATTTTTTTTCCAAATGACATAGTATCATGTTGTGTTTTTGTTGTTATTGTTGTTGTTGTTTTATAGCTGAGTAACACTCCATTGTATACATATGCCACATTTTCTTTATTCATTCATCAATTGATGGACATCTAGGATAGTTCCATAGTTTTACCATTGTGAATTGTGCTGCTATAAACCTGGGTATGCACGTATCACTGTAGTATGATGACTTTAACTTTTTAGAAATGACTGTGTTAGTCATTTCCTTTGCCCTGCAGAAAATTTTTAATTTGATGGCATCTTATTTATTGATGCTTGATTTTATTTCTTGAGCTTTAAGGATCTTGTTGAGGAAGTTGGTGCCTGCGGTCTATGTGATAGAGTGTGGGCTCTGTTTCCTTCTACCAGTTTCAAGGTTTCTGAAGACTTAGAGTTTTAAACAATATCCAAAATGCTCAGATATCAACCCAAAATTACTCATCACCAATTACTAGGTCAATCTCAAACTAAATGAAAAAAAAAATAAGTATGTTCTCAAAATAAGGTTGGAGACAAATAAAAATTATCTGACACTTACGCAGACATTATAAAATTGTTTCAACAATTACATGCTTGAAACAAATGCAAGCTTAGAAAGTTACAGTGAATAAATACATCCAAGATACTTTGGTGATATAAATATGTTAAGAAAGACTAATCTAACTTTGAGAAGGATTGCGTAACATAATAACAGAAATAAGAAGAAAAAGAAAGGAAAGGCTTTATGGCAAAACAGGACATGAATAAGAATCTGTGAACTTGAAGACAGAGCAATAATAATATTCCCTTTGAACAGTGTAGATTGCACAGACTAAAAAAAAAAATAATAAACCCAGGTTTAAGGACATGTGTGAGTTTAGGAAAGAAGAAAATATATATCAGTGCAGTCCTTTAACAAAAGGAAAAAGGGTAAGGGTGAACTAATACTTAAAGAAAAAATGGCTGAAAATTTTTCAAATTTTCTAAAAGACACTAAACAATAGATTCAAGAAACTGAATAAACCTCAAGAAAAATAACTCCAAAGAAATCTTGCCAAGACACATCACATCAAACTGCTGAAAGCCAAAGACAGGAAAAACTCTTGGCCTATCAGTGCCCTGGGCACAACAGTAACTCCAAAGAGCCCTGGGACCTTGGAGCTTTACCGTGCCTGGTAAAAGCACTTTCCAGACATGATTAAGACTGGGATTAAGATCCTACAGGGCTTAATCTGGTTTATCTGGATGTATCAAATGTAATGTCAGTTCTCCATATGAGAGAGACAAGACCATTGGAGTCAGATATGGAAGTGTGATCACCTACTTTAGCACCTGAGGTTTTACTTCTTTTGTAAGCATTTACAGACATCTTGGAACACACCCTGCACACATTTTCCTCATCAATTTCAACAGCCAAAGTTTGACTGCACAATTCTTGGTTGAATCATTATTTGCTCATCTCCATTATTTAAAATGTTAAGTTTCACAAGAGTGGAAACTTTTGTGAAAATCTGGAATTCTAGAATATGGAAGAAAGACAAGTGAAGTAGAAGGCTGGGAAATGTGGAGAACAGAACAATGATCCAGGTCCTTTGGAAAGGAAGGAGTGAGTGGAAAGCAGAATGGTGCTTGTGTGAGATATTAGTGCACTATGAAGCGATCATGCAGTGACTATCCATCTGCCTCTTGCCAAGCATTGTGTTTAATGTTCAAAGTGCATATAGAGAAAAGGAGTTATTGAAGCACAAGTAATCAGAAGAAAGTCTTCTCATTGCCAATATTAGGCTAAAACTCATTTTGCTAAATCACTGTTAATATTGGAAACCAGGAATACTGCTGTAAAGACACATAGCTCTTCTGAAGTGACATTCACAGTATACCACACAACATTTACCTTGGTAGTTATTCTTGTTATGTGGTGGGAGGTAAGGCTTTATGCTAGACAACCTTTTAAGTGAGAGATGATGAACTATATCAATAAATTATATTGCAACAAAATCACCAGGACCAGATGGCAGTCACTCAAACATTCTGCAGGAACTTTGAAATTAACTCACCGAGCTACAGACTAAAATGTGTGTTATCTATCATCGACAAATATCCTGCCTGAAGAATAACACCAGCCAATGATGAGAGAATATCTGTGCTACCAAAAAGTTAACCAGTATAAAATACAACAGAAAAAAATATATCTTTAGAGTACTTCTGCTTTTCTAAACTTTTTTGTGGGGTGATGGGTGATAAAATTCTTAAATAAACTTGTTTTAATTTTTTAAAAATATAATCTGTCCATATTTTCTACAAAGTCATAGGATTTATTCTACATAGAAGAATGTAAAGTAAGTTCTTGTTGACAGAGTTAGGCTTCATATAATCACAAGTAGAGAACTGATGCATTAAAAGAATAGATTTACTGTATCTTACATACCATATCAAGGAATAAGCTGTTAGCTTAAGAACTTTGGAATTCTCTGGTGTTTCTGACTGTGAAATTAGAGTAAGTAGGTTTTCTAGCTGTCAGAAATCCTATTCTATCTGTGAAGTCTTTTACCTAGCAGTATGGATTAAAGGTATTTTACATCTTTATAACTTTTATCTTCATATATCATATTATCTGGCTCTTTTTCTTAAGAACAAAACTTATAGACTGAATAGGTATTTTACCAACTAGTACCAATATGTCTATAAGTTTGAGAATTGTTTTGCAAATACAAAAATCCTATTTATCATATAGCAAATAACCATGGAAACTATATTCCTTCATATCCACTGGTCTTACAATCATGGAGAAAGAATTACATGATATTATTGGTCATAAGGAATCATCCTCCAGTCCTACTATCACAAAATGCATTTTATTGTATTGTGTGCTTACTCTTCAAAAAGTATAGTGATTTTATATGATCACAGAACAAAGCAAATCCTTCTGGATCTTACCCTTAATTTTTAAATGTTAATAAAAATACTTAATCTTGTGAAATAAATGAATACATGAGAGGGGCAGAAGTTCACCTCTTCTTCAAGCTATAATAGCAATATGTAGAGGAGATGACAGTTAAAATCTTTGCAAGAAAGTTTGACTTCAATATGTTTCAACAAAATGTTCAAACTTTAGGTGAAATTTTTTTTGAGTACTGGATCAAAATTACTGGTGGGTGTCAATTACTCATTAAATTCTAAGGGAAGGAAGAATTCTTTGTATGGGCAATCTGGCAGACACCACCACATTGAGGTTATTAGTTTCAATAAAGGCATGAAGTGATACCAGGTGTTCTCTTATAGGATGCACTGAAAAGGACACAATTTCAAATATGTCACGTTTTTGCCAAAAATTCATTACCAGTACTGAGTTGTAAGGAAATGACTGGCAAACAAAACGGTAGGAACATCTTCGAACTTTTGTCCTATGCAGTTCAAAGATATCAATGTTAGGAAATGCTGAAAAATGGTTATAATGAGAGACAAAATATATTCCCATATTGAAATTTACTTTGGGGAAATAATTTTGGAAGGAGTTACACAAGAGAAAGACAATTAAAGATGAATTAGATAAGGATTATACATACTGCATCCATATGAGCTTTCTTAATTTGATAATTCTCCTGTGGTTTCAAGAGAATGGACTTTTAGTGTTTAGGATATTCATACTAAAAATATTTTTGGATGAAAAAGCATGTAATTTACCATTTAATTTCAGGTTTTCCACAATTAATTATAATGCTAATACACATATATTTATGGGTAATTTTGAATAATTAAAGCAATGTTAGATTTTGCACATCTAAACAAATATTAATCCATTGTTTATTCTACTACTTCATTCTTGCAGTTTTTCTTCATATTTGGAAACTTTCAAAATGAAAATTCAAATAACAGGCCTATTTGAATATTTTAAAATATTTTTAAAGGACTAGTTTCCTTCTATTTATTTCTATATACTCTGGTAAATAAAAATTGAATAAAAAATAGTGAGAAACATACTGAGAATTCTAGAAAAATGTCATTTACTATAAGGGAACAGAATTAGAGCAAAAGAATAAAAAAGAAAAGAAACAAAGACAATTGGTACTCTGGCCAATTGGAACAATATCAAAAAGTAAAATTTATAGTATATGATTCGAGCTTAAAAACACATTCATATTTTTGTACTGTTAGTCTCATATCAATATGTAAGCAGAGCAGTGAATACACCCATGGAAAATAAATATATGACAGGCATGTATATGCCTCAGGCAAGCTCATCCCCAGAGATAAATACCTCAGCTGACTAACTACACACTCAAAGAAATACAGAGCAAGAGAGAATGTGAGTCAAAGCAGTATATTCTGTCAATCTATTTAATAACTGTTGTTCAGGTCATTTCAAAAATTTAAACCAATTCACATATAACTATGGTGACACACACAAAAATATATCTGTACTCATATTTATATCTAGCTACACTTTGCTGCATTACTGTGCTACTATAAGAAGACACTGTAAATTACTGGTAGAAATCAATGAAAATATTCCAATTCAAAATCAATGCCAGCTTCTGACTCATCTTCACTAAAAATTTCAGTATTTTCATTGTTAGTAAACATACATGAAGACACCAAGAAAGATATAGTGCTATATGTTTTCACTGGCCACATTACTGTACTAGTAAAGCCACTCTGTATAGACCACCATGATATGCTGTGAAAAACAGCAAAAGCCCCTCCTTTGAGGAGGATGTGATCACTGTTCCTGCACAGGTCAGACCCCACTTGAGAAGAGCAAGTCTGTTGATTAGAATGCTCGACAATGTCTAAGTATTCTGTCAACAGTGATGCTTGGTGCTGTTTGGGGGCAAATCTTGCTGCTGTGGCATTTACAAATTTTTGCTCTGATGCTCTTTCACGAATAACATGATGCCTCCCCTCTTCTCCCTCACCTTCCCTGTCCGTCTTCCTCTGGTTCTCCTTTCTCTCCTTCCTTCCCTTTCATTACTCTGGTTCATTTCCGCTAGGTCCTGAAGTGATTTTGTAGGGTATTTCTGAAGCAGAGACAGTATTTTTCAATTTTGCTCAACTGATTCACACTTCCACAATTATGAACAGGTTGAGGTGAGGTTGGAGGAGACTATATGAAATGTCATTCCGTGAGTTGGACACTTCACCTGAGGTTTTCATGACATTTTCGTTCTGCTATCCTAAGCAGAAGAGGGAGGGATGTCTCTTCTAGCTCCAGTGTAGACTTTTGGAAACAGCACAAATGAGAGTAATGTAAAGGAATAGTAAGGACCAAAGGGAATCTGGTGTTTGAGAAATTTAAAAAAAATTCATACATCAAGATGCCAGAATTCAAGGTCTGAGAGTTTCCTAATCTCCTTAGCAGCAACAGCCCTCTGGCATGGACATACAGGGGGCTCCATATTTATTCTTCCTCTTTTGTAATGTATATCTCATACAGTCAGGTCTGAGATTTCATGAGCACAGTTTTCTCTTGCCTCAAGGAGTTGAGTATATCCTTGCTGAGAGGTGTTCCCATTTTCAAAACAACCCGTGGGTACATAGATATCTAGTTTGATTCTCTCATTTGCTTCCTTCAGATTATTTGCTGGCCTTAACGACAACCAACAAATTCTGTCATATGTAATTACTTTTTATTCATCTAAAGCACTGTGGGCACTGCATGGGACAATTAATGCTTCTCACTGTGTGACCTTTCAGATGATATTATGTCATAACCTGAGGAATTGTACAACACATCAGGGCATCACCACCCTACTTACAATTAGTAATGGAGGACTTCGTCAGAGTACACAGTCAATGCCAAGATCCTATTCTGAACATTTGCTTCCTAGAACAACATCCAGTACCGTGCCTTAGTTTAGATTCCCCTAAAGGACTGCTACAAGCAGTTTCAAGTGCAAATAGTTTATTTAAAAGATAATCCCAGAAAAACAAATACAGAATAAGAAAGTAAGGTATTACCAGAAGGCATACATTAAGCATCATATTATTGATCAGTTATCTTTGTGACTAACTAGAGCTTACTACCAATAAAAACTCTGCCAACACTTGCCTAAGAATAATCCCACTTGAGAAGAGGTATTTGTGCATTAGCTCCCTCTGGTCATTGATTGAGGGCTCATGAAATAGAATCTGGTTCAATAATCATTACTTCCTCCAGCACCACATGATGCTGAAGGACTGAACCTTGTCCCCTAAAATTCATGGGTCAAAGCCCTAATCTCCAAGGTGACTATATCTGAAGATAGGATTTTTAGGAAGTAAAATTAAGTGAAGTTTTAAAAAGAGAACACTAAACCAATAGAAAGTAACTTTATATAGAGAAAGAAAACTTATTCCCTTCCTCATGTGAGGACACAATGAAAAGGTGGTTGCTATAGGACAGGACCAGTTCTCTCCATAAATTGAAATTTTTTGACATTCCAGCCTCCAGAATTGTGAGAAAATAATTCCTTTTGTTTGAATTCCCCAGTATGGCAGCTGGAGCCTACTAAGACAGAGGCTGATTAGGCATGAAGAGAAATCAGACTCCTGCTGACAGAGTTCTTCCTCAGGCAAGGTATGCAGATGTTGACTGCTGGAAATTAGACAAGGGTGACAAGAATGTTAAGCATGAGTATATTAAAGCCAAAGAATACAAAGAATATCAATGGAGTACTACATGTTGCAACTATTAATTAATTATGAAAAATTACACAGATTTGGGGGTATTTTATTTCAAACATTTTAAATCTATAAAAGCAGAGAGTTCACTCAAGAAATAATAAGTATTCTAGAGAGAGAATCTCATTGCTCTGAGATTTCAAAAAATAGGGAGACATCATGGGTCAGCAATAGTTGAAAATCATACATAGCACAACCAACAATTTGGTCATTTTAACAGATTGGATATTGCATTTACTTAAATTTACAGTTAGATAATTAAAATAGATTGCTATTATGACCCAATCAGTCACTTTTTGAAATTGTTCAATCAATTTTTGTTTTTTTATTGAGAGACTATTTTCCTATAGAGACATATGAGTTATAATAGGTAGGATTCAAAATATTATCTATTTTAGTCATTTTAAATAATTAAATCCAAGGAATTGATCATTTCACTATTTCAGTCTGGAGCCCTCTTTTTTATGACAACATCAAAGAACATTATGTGATTTTTTTAGTTATAATTTAACTAATGCACAGTGGTACCAAATGCAAGCTATATGTAGATTTGCTTTTTTCCCCTTCTCTAAAAAGTATTTGAAATTCAAAAGGTGCATATATTACAATTTAGATTTTTATTGCTCTTTGGACTGATTATAATCTAAAAATTATAGCATATAATATATCATATGGGTGTTTTCAAATCAACCACAGCATACCAAAATGTTTATTGCTATATTTCATTCAAATCACATATACAATTCCAGTTTTGCCAAGGTGGAAACCTGCCATGATTTTTCTGAGTTGGGCAATCCAGTCCAATTTTCTGCTGTAACATTAACACTCTACATCTCATTGGAAATATGATCAATGGTAAAAGTTTCAAATTCGTAACAGTTGACAATTTTTAAGTTTCTTGCTTTGAATTGGAGCTCTCACACAGGTTCCCTGGTCTGTAATTGAAAATAAGAGAAAGTCTAAATGCCCTAAAGAACCCCTGTGTTTTTTTTTTTTCTCAAACCGCCAGTAGATGAAATTGTACAGCGTATAACATTTTCATGATAATTTCGTTCACTTAGTAAAAAAGTATTTGTGGTTCCTTCCTGACACCCATGGCTTGATAGCTCACTTCTTTTATTCCATGAATAGTATGCCACTGCATGATATACCACCATCTCTTTATCCATTCAGCTATTGAGGGGCACTTTTGGTTGCTTGCAAGTTGCATTGTAAATAATGCTGGGTAGGTTTTTGTGTGGGTCTAACTTTGAAATTCCTTTGTGAAAATACCAAGGGGCATAACTGCTAAGTCATAGTGTAGTAATATGTTCAGTTTATTTTGTAATTAAATTTATACTTACTAATACACAAAAGCATAAATTTGTACATATTAATGGGTCAACATACTTTGATACATTTTAAACATTTATTATTTCTTTATGTCAATACTGTCAAAATCCTTGTAGCTTTTTGTGGTAGATAGCACATTATTATTACCTATGGTCACTCTGGTGTGAAAATACAAACCAGAACCCCTTCCTCCTATCTAGCTATAACTTGGTACACCTTCATCATCTTTTCTCTGCTCCCAGCCCCTATTCTCCCCAGCCTCCAGCAGCCACCATTCACCCTGTTTCCATAAGACAAACTTTTTTAAGTTCCACATGAGTAAGATGAGGTGGAGCTTATCTTTTAATGCCTGGCTTCTTTTGCTTAACATGATGATTTTCAGTTCCATCTCTGTTGTCGCACATTAAATACTGAGTCCTGTTTCCTTGTACATATATCCCACATTTCAGTTTTTGGACACTCAGGATGTCTGTGTTTCCTTGCCGTTGTGAACAGCGCTGCCATGAATGTAGAAGTGCTGATTTCACTTCCTGGGGTTGTACACCATGAGTGGGACCAATGGATCATGGGGCAGTTCTCTTTCTAACATTTTGAGGAAACTTCCTACACTTCTCCATGTTTGGTAGAAGTTCAATACGTCCCTCTGCACCCCAATTCATAGAAGAAACTCGTAAAACTACTATGTCACCCAAAAGCATATATGAAAATTACTTTATTGTTGAGTTTTCTGTATTTGCTGGTGAATCTTGTTCCATCTTTATGCCAATCATTACTATGTACTGTGAATGCTAGCCTCTATGGAGCATTGTAAAGTATCCACCCTTCTCTCTTCATATTTTGACCAGGATTCTGTCTTTTTTATCTATCTGTCTGTCTATCTATCTATCCACCTATCTATCTATCTACTTATTTATTTATTTATATGTGGTGCTGAGAATTGAACCCAGTACCCACACATTTCTGGTAAGTGCCAGACCTTCAGACCCATGGACTCTGACTTTTTAGTTGTGTGAATTTTGTCCTCTGATTTCTTTTATGTTTCCCTAGTTCATGTTTATCTATAATTTATTTTAGCCATCACAGACTAATTTAGTTTATTTATGAAATTTGAAATATTTTTATACTTTGTGTTCATTTTCTAAATTTCCTTCTTTCTTTTATTTTATTGAATAATACATTAGGCTATTTATCTTCTATGTTCCTTCTAGTATAGTCTTCAGTTTTAAAGTAATTCCACATTTCATCCTACTCTGTAAGACCTTGTCTGCAAATCTTTCTTTTTTTGCCAATCTTTTTTTTTTTAACATTTTCAAATTCTGGCTTTAAATTATACAGCTTCTTTCATTCTATTAATATATCTGACTATTCTTAAAATATTGTTTTATATTTTATTTTGCTGATGTGGAACTCTATTATGCTTTCCTTGTACAAATTTTGTTATGCATCCACAAATCTACTAGAATATTTAGCTCCTAAACCCAATGGTCTGCTTATTTACTGATTTAATAGAAAATTATAGTGAAAAGAACTTATCACAAATTAAGTTGTGGTAGAAGTAAATTAGTTTTTTTTTTTTTTTTTTTCCTCACAAAGGAGTACGGGAGAAGTACAAAGAGAATGCAATCTATACAACATAGTAAGTCTTTAAGCACATGATCTTTACAAAACAAAACCCAATGGTCAACGCAGGGATGTAACTTTGAAAATTCCATGCATTTTAAGTTACTATTCTAATGGTTTCTTGGTATTCAATATTCATTAAAATATTTTCTGTACGTCTCCCTTATGAAAACTAGATAGCTCTTGATATACTTTATATAGAGCCAAAAGCAGTTAATTTTATTATATATAAATATGAATGAGTTCCAGCTTTTATTGACAGTGCAGAAGCTCAAGGCATTTTTCAACATTAATTGTAACAATTATATAAATGATAGCATTCATGCAAAATGAGGTATTGTCAAGTGTGACATCAGTTCAATGGGAGCTTTAGATTTCAGTTGGTGAAATGATAAAGAATTCATGTTGGTTTTTCTTTTTTCTATGTCTATTCTCGTAGTCACACGCAAATGTCACAATTCTGCATTTGTTTTGATAAACTAAAGGTATAAATATTACCATTTTAATTGCCAGTTCGTCAAAGTAAGTGTTTGGTTAATGCACATGGAAATGTCGAGTCAAATTGATAAAGTGAGGTCTTTGTTTCAGAGAGTCATGATGCTTAATAAAAATCAAATGTTGATTTTAAAAAAATGTGACAATCCTTTGATATACAAGCTTACTCAAGAAGGAAACAGGAGTAGAGAGCACCACTGTCCAAGGAGGGTTTATTCTTTCATGTCCATCCATTCACCAGAAGATGATGGTCTAAGAACATTCCTGGTCATCCATGTAGATTCAGGTGATTGCAGAGAACAATGGAGAATATGAAGAGCACTCCTTCCAGAAAACAAAGTTGTGCTGTTCATGGAGCCTTTGCACATGCAGGACAATGGACTGCCTTGTGGATTTGCTCTAATTTCAGAATTCAGGTGGTCCTTTATCCTTACTTATACACCATATGCATATAGTGGGGACAACTCAATTTGCCAGCTCACAGGTGATAAATTAAAAATAGCAAGTTTGGGGAAAAATGTAGAAATGTCTATGTGTCCACCAGAGATCCAACACATTAAGGTGCATGCAGTGTGAAAAAGGGACATTGGGATGTTTTCTTCGGAAGGAATTCGTCAGTTCTGCATAGGACAGAGGATGGAAAAGAGGATCTAAATTCCAGGAGGGAAGCATATGTGACAGAGTGACAGCATTTACCAACAAAACTGTCCCCCTGCATTTCTTGACCACATAGGCAGTAGTTTTGTGGTGTCAGGTAACCAATGGCAACAGGATGTGGCTGAACTGGTGTATGTTTAATCCAGGAAAGGATAGTGCTTTGCTTTCTATCCTTGTTGCCTGACTCATCAGATACCATGAGAAACATATATGTCAATATATGAGCCTAACATTGGAGAATGAGTTTTTCTTTCTGTATTTGTTTGATTTATATGCAGCACAATCTATTCTTACTAATATTAACTCATGAAATGTTTTACAGATTGTAAGTTTGGATATATTTTTTAATTTAGGTTCTCAAATTTTTTGAGATATACATTAAATATTTTGAGTAAGACACTTTAATTCAGTTGTTTGTTTCATACAATTATTCAGATTGTAAGTATAGATGTCCAGTGGGATGTAATAGAAGTTTACAAAAGTTGGCCAGTGATGTCCAACTGTACTCTCAGCTTCTCAGAAGGCTAAGATAGGAGGATAGAAACTTAGCCTGAGAAACTTAGCTAACTTAGCCAGACTCTGTCTAATAAAAAGGGGATTGTGTTGTTCATCAGTGGTAGAGCACTTGCCTGGCATATTGAGGCCAGGCATTCAATCTCTAGTAACATCAAAAAATGTGAATCGGGAAAATATGAATATTAATTTTCATGTCCTTTTAAAACACTGAAGAAGAGAAAACCTATTAGGATGTTTTAGCAAGTGACTAAAATATATTTTAAAATCACATACTTACTTATACATATAATGCATATTAGCATATATTATTAAAATGTGCCATTATAAATTATAAACTGTATATCCTCTCCCCTATTACCTTTAAATAGCAATTTCTCTAATATTTTAAATTCATTCCAGTGATCAAATTTTAATTCTATAAAATTAAAAAGAAGTCCTAGCAAGATGTACTCTTAGGTGTAACATCATGACTTTTTTTTAAAAAGTTAAGTGTGTCTTCAATATGAAATCACATGTTTTCTGACATCATGCTTAAACCATCCCTGTTGTTAACTCATTAAACTTTACCTTTGCCACAAGACACATTGAAATGACCACAGTTCTTAGATAAATCACCATAATTAATGGACTTGAAAAGTCACCTTTCCACAACTGTCTGCAATGACGAGTTGTGTTTTCATTTGGCTTTTTACGGTACCCAGCACTTTATCAAGTAATTAGAAAAATATAATTGAAAACAATGATTGACATCTCATACCCAATTACGTGAAATGAATCACACATCCTCTTTGGTACACTAATTATTAGAAAATTATTTCAAAACTAAGATTTGCATCTCCAGAAATCTCTCAATGGTTGAGTTTCTCCCAATCTCGTAATTTTATCTCTGTGCCTGACCTTCTTTCTTAACATAAGCTTCTTTCTGCCTGAAAGAGTCTGGGTGGAGCACACCTCTTTTACACTTGTAGGAGGAATGACCTCATACTCCTACACAGTGAACATTTTAGGAACACACGTGATAATTATTTGCAATGCTTCTCATAAAATACCAGCAAATTTCAGTTATTCTAATGCCAAATGTCTGAATGGTATGGGTATGCACCTGAGTATGTGTGTGTGTATACAAAATCCTGTGAATTAAACATGATGACCTCATTGATTTAGTGAATTTCAGTAAAAAGCAACTGAATAACGTTTTGATTCAGTAAGATTATATATAGAATATTATTTTATTATTATAGAATAATATTTTACCCAGATAGATTTCATGTAGTTTCCAAAATTCTTTTAAAATTTTAATTTCCCTACAGTTCATCTGAGCAACTGTATTCTAACTATTTAGTAAAAACTGTCTTTGTCTTATTGAATGAAATGATGATACGTTGATTTCAGTTTTCAAATATTAAGATCATTACTAAACTGTTTCCAACCAAGAGGCTAACTAATTAGTAAATGAGAAAAATCAGAAAAAACATTAATTTGAAATATTTGGAAGAAAAAAACTTGACCAGTGTGTTCCATTTGAATTCAAAAACATATGTGATATTTTCATTTTGTAATGTCATAGATTCCAAAATATAGAAATGTATTTCCTGGAGTCAATTAGATTTTGACATGTAGAGTCAAAATAATTTCAGCTATATTAATATATTTTCATGTGTAGTAAGCAGAATAACTTTAAATAATATCAATTTGTTGTTTATATCCTATGCCATAATAAATGAAAAAGTAGGGTTGTGAGAATAGTGTTTATGAATAAATGATTTGACAATGGCCACTTCAAAAATTAAAAATGGTCATTTAATCCTCCCATACAGTTTATGAGGAGGTATCATGAAACCAAAGAGTCAGATGAGGTGCAGGAAAGTTAAGGAATTACTCAAACACATTCTTCCAATAATTGAACCTAGATAACATGCCATATTAAAAGCCCATACTATATTGTGGCTCAATTTTTACTGAGTTGATTTTCTGAAACATTTTCAGTTCACTAAGTGACATTTTGAAAATTGATTTCAATATATAATTGGAGCATCAGTTACATTTTTGGATATGATAAAGAAAATAATATGCTATCGTATATTTAGTAAAGGTCTAAAATAGCATGTTGTTTCCATCTGTCAAATATTTTGGGCATCTACTTATATGTCATCTGTCACCTATTATCTTTGTTCTATTCTATTTAGAATGGGTTAAAGTTAAACAATGCTGAGAAATTTCCAATAGCTGTGTGGGTGAATGGCCCTGAAGATATACCCAGATAGGCAGAGGAATTGAAATCACTAAAGTTCACTTGAGGTTGATTAAACTCTTGCTATGATTATAATTAGGCGCATATATAAACAAACATACAAGCATTTGTTGCATATGCCTAATTTCATTTAAATGGTTACATTTTATAAAGACCTGAGCGCCTGTCTACAACTCAGGGTGCTGTTTTCTTGTTTTTAACCAGATTACTCCTTTAATTACGGCATAGGGAATTCAATGCTTTTCTTTCAGTCATTCATCTCCAAGCTGCAGAGCCTGTTACAGAAGCGGGCATAGATATAAAGCATTATGAGGTTTGCACATTTATCCTGAGTGGGCACTGTAAGGTCCTATCTCTCAAGTTTCAGAAATTTCAAATACTGTCTTATTTCTATATGAAAATAATAAATATGACAGAAGTCTTATATTTTGTACTATCTCCTGCACTATTTTTTTTTTAATTTATCATGCTTGCTTAAGATCATCTTATGGCTACTTTTGTTTGATTACAAATGTATTTTTTCTTCGATTTCTTGGTTTGCCTTTGCCTGTATCTCTTTACTTCACCCTTTTAAGATATAACATTAAAATTTTATTGTTAAGAATTTTGACACATGCCTAAATACATGCTAAAAACACAGACTCTGTACTCTGATTAATATTAGAACTTGGCTTGTATTTTATTTACTTGGTTTATACTCTAATTATAGGTATTGTAGGGAGAACACAAATATCACATGAAAAAATAGCAGAATTTTAAATTGGAATGGCTATTTATTTCTTTCATATGAATTGAGAAAGGAGAATTGAATGAGTTAAATCTTTTTAAAAGTTCACATGTTTGGGCTGGGGATGTGGCTCAGGCGGTAGCAAGCTCACCAGGCATGCGTGCGGCCCAGGTTCAATCCTCAGCACCACATACAAACAAAGATGTTGTGTTCACTGAAAACTAAAAAATAAATGTTAAAAAATTCTCTCTCTCAAAAAAAAAAAAAAAAAAAAGTTCACATGTTCTCATTTTCCTTAGACTTTAATAGATGAGTATTGATTACCTAAATGTGAAATGACAATAAAATTTGAAAATTTTTCTGTTTTTTTTCACCATGTAGGATATTTTAACATATCAACCTCTTTTTAAGTACAATAGGAGACATGTCATCTTTAAAAGGTTTTTTTTTTCCAAATATGAACAAACACACACACAGTCATGCAGAGTGGAAGGGATATTTCAGAAAGAAGAGTTGAAACTCTTTCACATTGAATACAGACTTATTCTAACATTTTTCCTGATATTTGAATGATAACCCAGATTCAAGATCGGCTATAGTTTGTATGTTTAATGTTCACTAAAAGCCCCCTAGAAAAAACTTAGTCCCCAAGTTGGCGCTATTGGGAAGTGGTGTAACCCTAAAGAAGTAGGACCTGGTGGGAAACTATGTAATAATTATAAAATGAAAATACATATAAATAATTTATAATAAAAATTATATATCTTATAATACAAGTTAAGTTGAAAATGGTTGAAATTGTTTGTTAATTTGCAGCTTAATTTTTAATACGAACCTGTCCTCCTTGAATTCCTGTTTTTTTCATTTGTTGATACACTTATCTCTAATATTCTGAAAACCTTTTTTAAAAGTTAAAAGATAAAATATTTTTGTTTATAAATTTGAATCTTCTTTTTATATTAAATGAAGAAAAAATTATTTCTGAATGACATACTTCAATAAATAAGAGAATTATAATCTGAACCTGATAATTTGGAAGAGGTAAACACAGGTTTATTGAGATTATAAAATTTCATCTTGTTTTATTTCTGTTCCTTTAGTAGTTTGTAATGTATATAAATATTTCAAAAAATTTAAATATGACCTAATATAATCTATATTTAAAGAGTTAAGCAAACATACAGATAGACTCTTTTGCCTTTTGAAAGGATCTTTATAGCACCATGATTTATTTACCTTTAACAAAGTGAATTAGAAATCTAACCAACCTGAATCATTTTCTTAGATTTCTTCCACACAAATAATAATTTGAAAAGGGTACTAGAACATAGGAAAACAAAATGAATAAGTATTCACTTCATTCCTTTTGTAATAAGCCATAGTAATTAATTGTAAAGCAATTTTAAAAATTTGTTCCAGTAGAAGGAAGTTCAAATGCAGATAAAATAGTGTTTCAATTAATCTGTTTTGGTCAATGTGACATTAAGAGAAGCATCATTTGCAAATACAGGTGAACCTAATGAATGCTTTTCTGATGATATTATTGAAATGTTATGTATCAATAAATAATAAATATGTAAATTTATAAAGACATCTAGTCAGGGAGTATACCACATGTGATTCAATCACTTTCCACTATTGAGCATTGTTTGCAAGAGGGAGATGTGTTTTATATTCAGGAGTCTGGTATATTTCTATTCCAAAGCAGCTTTCATACATTATTTTGATATTATAAATTCATTTAATAGTATAATTTTAAATGATTGCTTTCCTTTTTTATAAATTTGAAGTGTGTGGAATTTATTATTCATCGAAGAAGTTAATACCACCTATTTGTACAAAAGTGAAATGCCAGATGCAACCCAAAACAATCTAGAACATAAATTTTAAAAAATGCAATCCAAAGGCAGAAAGTGATATTCCATTGAAAGGCCCCAGTGGTAACATAACAGCTGAATGTAGCAGCTATTCTGGTGATAGTTAAGTTCTGAAAGTGTCATCCCATAAGCAAAATTATTTTGTGAACATCTATACTCTAAGATAAGCCTGGATAAAAATATTTTTCAATGTACAGCTGTTACAACAAGATGACCTTTCAGAAAATGAGTTTGACTAGTCTATGAAAGTCATAATGCTTTATTTCTTTACAATGTACAAAAAATCCTCAATCACCCTTTTCAAAAACTCGTAATGGAAATGTCATTGTGTGTGGGATAAATATTAATTTCTCTAGTTATCTGAGACTATCTGCTGCTTGATTCTTTATACAATTTCTAAGCTTCATCTTAAAATATAATTTCTTTTTAACTGGTGGAAGGAACATTTAATTTTGAGCTATAGTAGCTGGACTCCATAAATACTAAAACGGGGTTGAGAAAGTTTTCTTAATAAGAAAGAGTTCTATAAGCACAATTTCCAATGTGCAACATAGAATATCTGCTCTGGAGCCCATACATCAATTTCATGATTTTGATGTTATTGGCCCATTTATAGAGCTCTCTTAAGGAGGTGAAAGAAAGAACGTGGTTTCCTTTCCACCAGGCCTGAGGGGTCCTCTCACAGATGTGCCTGCTAAAAACGTGCCCCACAGGAAACAGGCTAAACCAGAAGAGGAAGGTTTTCCTTGAGCAATTTATTATCTATTTTGGAGAACCTCTAATTTTCTGCTGTTTTGTTTACTTTCTTCCTCTGTAAGTGGGGCACATTGCCTTTAAAAAGAAAGTCAGATAATAGAAGATAATTGCTTTGGTGTGAATGTATCCTCCAAAAAGTAAACACTGGAAACTTAGTGACCACAGCAACAAATATGTGGAGTTTGGACCTAATGAGACATGATTAGGCTGTGAAAGAGGAATACAGGAATTAGTGAAGTTTTTGTGGAAGTACTAGAAAAATAAGAGTTCAACCCCATTTCTGTCTCTTTCCCCCCTCCTCTCTCTCCCCCTCTCATTTCTCTTGGTCTTCTCTCCTCTCTTGCCCTCTGCCTTTTACAATAGGGTCTACAGCAAAGAAAAATCTCACCAGATGTTGACTCTTGGAACTCAACCTCCAGACTATAATAAATGAAATTCTTTATAAAAGTAAATTACTCGATATCAGTTATTCTTTATAGCAGCATGAAATGGACAAATATAATAATTATATGTACTTATGAAAATAACCTGTAAAAAATGAAAATGTCTTTAAAACAGAAACTTGAATAGAACTATCATGGCTTAGATTATGATGTCAGTTTATTTTCTGATATTCATACAAGGAGATCTTACTCCACGCCAACACATATCACGAGGCAGCAGGAGGTGTGTTTTTACCCTGTGTGTTCTTACTCCATACCAACCAATGGAATGTGATAGGAGAGACAGGGACTGGGGTTTTTAATGAACGCTCCTGTTTAGCTTGGGTCCTGCTCTCTGATGAACCTTTCTGAGAATAGAATTTCCAAGGAGCCTACAGCCTGAACTTGTGCAAAAGAAGCAATTATAGTTCCCTCCCAAACATACACATCCTTGTTTCCATGTGTGAATATGTCATCTGGTATGACAAAGGGATTCGAAGATATGATTAAGAATCTTGAGAAGGGGAGATAATTTTTCATTTTATAGGTAGGTCTAAAGTAATCATATTTTTTGTGATAAAAAGAAAGCAGGAGAGAGAGGGGTGGGGAGGAGAGAGAGAGAGAGATGATGATGATGATGCAGGATGACAGAAACAGAAATTGGAACTGAACAATAGACCAGAAATGTGGGAGGACCTTAGAAACCAGGAAAGACAAAACAAAAAACATCAAAAATTCCACATTTTTCGTTAAACTCTCTAGAAAGACCACAGCCTTGCCTGCACTCACTTTTTGAACTTCTGACCTCCATAGTTTTTAGATAACAAAGGAATATTGTGTTAAGTGAAAAAGTCTGAGGTACTTTGAAATTGTGATAGGAAGCTAATATGAAATCAATAAATCAAAGGACACACACTTGAATCCAAACCATAGCCTGGGCTGGGCTAGGTTAGATAGCTGTCAGTGTAAAATACAGCCACTCTAGGTGAGCCAGAGAAAGCTGTGTCTCCTTCTCTTTGTCATGATCTCAGTCTTTAAAAAAAACAGTATTTCATCTGTTTTAACTAAATTGCATTTATTTTTAAATGGATAGACAATGCATTGCTTCTGTTCTTATTATTTTTATTTAACACTCCATCTTATACATCATCTCACATTCACTTAAATAGATATATTTATTTTTCAAATAGCTCCATGATATTAAACACCACAGTGTATTTACTCAGTTGTCAAATGAGGAATTAAATTAAGCCCATATTTAAAATAAGAACATTTAAAATGATAATATAATTGAAAATATTATAGTGAAGTATATTTGATTGAAAAATTAATTGTTCAGAATTTGTTAATTACAAGTATAAATGAATGTAAATTCATGATGAATTATGAACCTCACATCTGGCCTGAGTGACAGTGATTAGAATTTAAATGACAAGTCACAATGAGTTGAGAATCACATGCAAGTATTTCTTTGTTCTTCGTTTCAGGCTGATTTTTTTCCCTGTACTTACAAAAGCAGATAAATGAAGTCAAAAAGGAATTTTTATAGCAACTATTGTCTACATGAAATAATTTGAAAATTTTCAAATAAACAACATAATGATGGTACTAGCAAAGTACTAGCAAAAATTGGAACTAGCAAAGCAAGAGAAAACAAACCAAAATTGGAAAAGTAAAGAAATAGCAAAGATTAGGACCAAATATAACAAAATAGAGATGAAAAATTTACAAAGTAAAGCAAACACATATCACGAGGCAGCAGGAGGTGTATTTTTACCCTGTGTGTTCTTACTCCATACCAACCACTCTGACTAACCCCATCGCTACTCTGGTTGGCCATGCAGCAGTACATGGTTTCTCTATGAAGATGTACAAAAATCAACAAAGTTTTCCTTAAATAAAATAATTAAAGAAAATCATATATAAAAATAAAATATCCTGACTAATAATAAAGGAGTATAAAGGATCATTAAGGAATGTCATGAACAGCAATACTCAAAAAACTAGAAAGCCTAGGAGAAATTGATAAATTTATAGACACAGAGAACCTACAAAAAGTGAACCATAAAGACTTAGAAACCCAAACAAATTAATGAATGAGGTTAAATAGGTTAAAAAAACAAAGTCTCCCAACAAGGAAAGTCCATTACAAGATGAGGAAAGTCCAATACAAGATGGTATCACTTCTAATGCCTATACTTCTCAAAGTATTCCAAAGTATTAGAAGGGAGGGAGACCTTCTCTACTCATTCTACGAGGCCAGCATTACCGTGACACCAAACCTAGCTGAGGGCAAAAATAAAATTACAAAAAGGAAGAAAATTACAGCAAATATTCTTGATTATGAACATAGATGCAAAAATCTGTAACAAAATACTGGGAGACTGAACCATCTTGCCCAGCAAGGAATTCTTAAATAGAGCAATAAAGCAAAATAAAGAAAGAAAGTTAATACAAATAGAAAAAGAGGAAACCAAACTATTCTTTGCAGATGACATTATTGTATATGTAGAAAAACCTAAAGAATCGACACACAAGAAAAAACTGTTAGAACAGATGAACAAATTCAGCAAGATTGTAGGATACAAAATAAATAAGTAAATACATATATACATAAATATATAAAATTGGGAGGATTTTTAGATGGCAATAATGGAATTGCTGATAAAGAAATTAAGATAGTAACCCTATTCCCAGTGCTTTCAAAATTTAAAATGACTACGAATAAATTTAACCAAGAAAATTAATGATCTCTATAACAAAGAATACAAAAGTGAAAGAAATTGAAAAGAGCACAAAAATTGGAAATATATGCTATGTTTATGGATTAGAAGAATAATTATTGTTAAAATTTCCATATAACAAAAAGCAATCTACAGATTCAATGCAATCCCTTTTGAAATACCAAGGATTTTCTTCATAGAAACGAAAGAAAGAAAAGAAAGAAAGAAAGAAAGAAAGAAAGGAAGGAAGGAAGGAAGGAAGGAAGGAAGGAAGGAAGGAAGGAAGGAAGGAAGAAAGAAAGGAAGGACAGAAAGACCTCCAACGTTTGATAGGGAGCCACAAAAGCCCATGAGTAGCCAAAGCAATCCTGAACAAGAAGAGCAAAGCTAGAAACATTGTAATATCTGGCTTCAGAACATGCTACAGAACTCTCATAACCAAGCACTATGGTATGGAATAAAGCAGACATATAGTCCAAAGCAAGAAAATAAAAAACCACACACACACATATGCACAGTTGTTTGTTGTTGTTGATTTTTTTTTTTTTTTTGACAAATCAGTAGGAGGCTACTACATGGGGGAAAAGAGAGCCAATTCAGTAAATGGTGTTTGTAAAGTTGGATATCCAAAAACAAGAAACAGATTAGACACAACCCCCCCCATACACATATTAAAAACAACAACAACAACAACTCACATTGGATAAACTATTTAAATATACTACCCCAAACTGGGAAGCCACTAGAAGAAAACAAAACGGAGCATTCTGGACATTGGGTTGGGCAATAATATTTAGATATGACTCCAAGAGCTCAGGCAACAAAAGTGAAAATGGCATACCCAATATCAAACCGGAAATATTCAAACAGGAAAGGAAATAATAATCGGAGTGAACAGACTCCCTGTAGAGTGGGAGTAAATATCTACAAACTGCCCATCTCTCAAGGGATTAATCTCCAGAATATATAAATGTCTCAAAGAGCTCAACAAAAATAAAAGGTGATTAAAATATGAAACAAATGACCTGAATAGACAGTTGTCAAAAGAGGACATACAAATGCCCAACAAGTATATGAAAAAAAAAAAAAAAAAAAAAAACTCAACTCCACAAATTTTCAGGGAAATGTACATCAAAACCACAATATCATCTTCTCCAGTTTTAATGACTATTAACAATAAAACAAAAATGACAAATGTTGATAAGGATGTGGACAAAGGGAACTCTTCCACACTTGGTGGGAACATATATTACTACATCCATTGTGGGAAAAGAATGGAAAGTCCTCAAGAAATCAGAAATAGAACTCCCATATGATTCAGTAATCCCACTACTTGGTATGTACACAAAGGAATTGACATCCATAGATCAATGCACTTGAATTTTTATAGCATTATTCACAATGAGATATGTAATCGACCTAGGTATCCATCAAAGGATGAACTGATTAAAAAATAGTGTATCTCCTTAATTGAATATTATTGAGACATAAAAAGAATAAAATTCTGTTATTTGCAGCAATGAGGATGGGAACAGACGACATTATGATAAATGAAATAAGCACAGAAAGACAAATAATGCATGTTCTCACTTCAGCATGAAAGCTAGAATTGTTGATTTCAGACAGAGAGTAGAATAATGGTTACCAGAGCCTGGGAAGTATAGAGGAGAGGGAGGGATGGAGAAGCAATCATTAATATACACACCAGTGCGGGTCAACAGGAGGAATACTTTCCAATGTTCTGCCGCACAGAAGAATAGCTATAGTTGACAATTAATAATAAATATTTAAAAATAGGTAGCAGACAATGTTCCAAACACAAAGAAATGATATTGATCTGAGGTGATAGACATGGCAATTCCACAAATCAGATAATTATATATTATATACAAGTGTTGAAATTTCACATTGTACTCCATAAATATGTATGATTCTTATTTATAGGAATTGCACAATTCCTATTTATATAAAATTTTAAAAGAAAAAAAATAAAAACACCAGGAATAATGGTGCATACCTGTAATCCTAGTAGCTTGGGAGACTGAGGCAGGGGAATCCCAAGTTCAAAACAATTTAGCAAGACCCTGCCTCTAAATAAAATATAAAAAAGGGCTAGGGAATGTGGTTCAGTGGTTAAGTGCCCCTGGATCCTATTCTAGTGCTCCCCCGCCCCCCAAAAAAAATGAAAGAAAAGGCTGAGTATTTTTACATTTTAACTATATTTATTTTAAAAATAATATAGTGCACATAATACTTATATTCACTTCATTGAAGATAATATTTGTGATTTCAATATAAAATGATCAAGTATATATTTATTATTATCATTTGAAATAGAAATTCATGTTTAATTCCCCTAACTTGTGTTTTTCCTCAAATCACAAGAAAAAATGGACAAATACTTAAAATTCAAAACTACAGTAAATTTTTTGTTAATCATCCAGTGTTCTGATTTTGATATATGTATATAACATTATATACATATATATATTTATAATGGAAAAATACTTGAAGAAGCTGTGAGATTATGTCACTAACAATGCACAAAACAGCTTAAATTTAACAGTTCAGCAGCACTCTCAATTGCAGTCATAAGTATTTTTAAATTATTTTTCTGTGGACATGGAATATGTATGTTTTTCTTTCTTCCTTTTTTCCTTTATTTTCTCCTCTCTCCTCTCTATCATCTCTCTACCTCTCTATCTCTATCTGTATCTAACTATCTATCAAATTGTTGGAGTAAATGTCAAGGCTGATGAATAAGGTGTAAGAATTAAAGTAAAAGGTGAAGAGTTAATAACAAGTCCTGCAAAGCTTTTGATGAAGCAGACCCTAAGTAAAAGCACACCCCATTGAATGTTCTGGACTACCTTGGAAAGGGAAGTTCCTCATCATCCATGAACTTAAAAAAAAAAAAAAATCCATCCCCTTCTGTATAGAGGTGATGTCACCTCCCACCTTCACAGCACAAGCCCTCAAGGTTGTTCTGCCCAAGGCTTCCTCACAATTGCATCAGCAGGTGTCCAGAGGTAACTGCTGATGGTTGGTTGCAAGCAAGTCCTGAGAGGGACTCTCTCAGGAGAGTACCTGGACAGCAGGTGATATTTTGACGTGCCAAGCATTTCCTGAGTGACTGGAACAGATGAACAGAATTCTGTCAAGTGTTGACGGGATACAAGACGAATGGGTATTGGAGCTGAGTGCACGTGCAGATGCAGGAAGCTATTAGGCAAAAGAAACTATGTGGATGGTATATGAGGACTCCATGTAGCTCTAATGCTCTCCATGGTCCAGTACTAGGACCTCTTCCTGTCCTCCAAGGTAGAGGACTTCCTCTAGGGAACTGTTTGGGAATTGGCTTCTGTGTTGAGGAGCACCGGATGGCGCTCATCCTTCCTTCCCCTCCTCCCTCAATTTGCTAAGTGACCACAGTTACTTGCTTCCTCTGAACATTTCTCCTGTTTGCCATAATGGCTCACTTCCTATTATTCTCAAGTAGAAGCAGAATGTGATAGACTGTTACATTCAATCAGTTCTCCAGTAATTAAAAGTTTTTAAAAATTGATTTTTTCCCTACAGAGGAGAAAGGGCACAAAGGGCACTCACACCTAGAAGATGTGGGGAAAATAGGAATTCACCCTTCCTCTAATGAAGTAATAAATAATTTACATACAGATTAAAAAGTCAGTCGATCATCATTTTTTGTTGCATTTAATTATAAGTGTAAATGACAATGGTGGATGTTTTCTAGAAACTTCTTGAGTTTCTTTTGTTTGATATCATAAAATGAAATTTTGGTCATTAGGGTTTAGCACTTGAGCAGTTCAATGTTGAGTAGGCTGACATTTACTGGGTAAAAATTCCTACGCCTTAGAGCAAATGAGCATAGTCATAAAACTGGGATTTTCCATTTGAATAAGATATTTGCATTTTTTTCTCCTGATTATCTGTAATAACCATATTCTTCTTATTTTTCATGATAGATTATTTATATACTCATTATTAGAGCAATATTTACATAATCTTCAAAGAATTGTCCTTTACTGGAACCACTTGACATCATTGTCTTTTATAAATGGAAGCAACTAAATTTGCAGGCAATTTGTTAATATTTTAAGTCATTTCATGTTTAATTTAAATTCTTATGCATTTTTGTCCATTTCAATATATTTTAAAAAATTTAGCATAATTTCCTAGTAACACATTTCCTGAAGCTGGTTCATTCTATTTCTCTCTAATTCATTGCTATTGTTTAATCCCTTTGTTCTGGAAAATAGAAATTGTGCCACAGGAGATTTTTACTCTCCAAAACTGTCAAAAAATTGTGACAGCTTTTCAATGAAGATGAATAATAACCTATGAAAAGAGGAGCTCAGCCATGTAAGTACACCTCTGCTCCTTGAAGTCTGAGCAATGAGGTCATGTGCCTCTTCCAGGTGGCTAGGTCACAGCATGGTGTGCGTCATGGATTGCTGTTCAGGAATCAGTAAGGGATAGTCTGAGATCTGCAGACTCTGAGGCTTCTGTGAAATGTATACTTCCATCAAAGCCCTCAATCAACAGATATTCAGTGTTACTGCAAATAGCCCAAAACAACTAGAAATGTTGATCAAGATTAGCAATCCTTCAAAGAAGAGATCGCCATTTATTTAGGTTTGGTTTTTTTTTTCTTTTTTCTGTGTGTGTGTGTGTGTGTGTGTATTTTAATCTATCAAATTCATTCCTAATAATAAAGTTTCAAGAGAGGCGCCGCAAATAACCTACTGGATCAATGAAATAGACTTCAATTCATCTGGTGAACAGAAGTTATTAATGATTATTTATGATAATAATCATAGTTGTAATACGTATCAATAAATTAAGCAATAGTTCAGGCATTCACATTTGTGCATTATGGGGTTTCTGTCTTCTTGAAACATTTCAATTATCAGAGTATATATATATACTGGGAATGTATCAATTGTATACAGTGGAGTCAACCCCTACACCATGATGAGCATGGCTTTCTGACCTTTGATACGATGCACTGATTCACATTATATAGAAAAAGAATGCAATATGTGCAACTTAGAAAGTAAAACAATGTAGGTATTTTTATTCAGAGCATTTAAGCATTGGAGAACATTTTTCATAAAATGTAAGTCATACATACATAATTTTTTTATTATACTATAATTATGGATATATACTATGGAATTTGCCAGATGACATTGAAATATTTCGTGAACATTCAATGTTCTACCTCGCAAAATCAAAAATTCTTTGCAAAGATTTTGCTATTTTAATTGTTCAATATTTAGAATATTTCTCTAGCAGTTAGAAAGCTAATATAAGAGAACTCAAATTCATTAGCTTCCTTAGAAAATTAATCATCTTTTTTTATTAGGAAAGATACATTATCTTTCTATATAGATACTGTGACTGAATAAAAGCAATTATTTTTCATAAACTATAATCATTGACATACTATTTTTAATCAAAATGTGATTTATTTTAAGAAAGTAAAAGGGCTTTATATATTTTGCATAATTTCCAGTGCAACACAATTATGATCTTACATTTCACGATCTAGTTTACATGGTTATATGATGATTTTGATCTTTTTCCTGTTAAAACACTTTGCTTAACTTAATGGTTCTGTAGATCTGTGAGGGAAATTATAATTTCTTGAGAAAATAATGATCATCTCAACTAAATTATACCAAAATAAAACACCCATGTTCAAACTATCCACTTGCAGGAAGTTTTATATTGTACAAAACACTATTAATTATATTAGATTGCTTATCATAAAATGGCTTTAAAGATGTGGTTCCCAGATACACTATACTTTCACTGTCACAATTCTGATTTTTTTCTTGTTAGTATACAAACATCATGGAGGTAGTTAACATTTCTGCTCTCCTCAGAGTTGGCAAGTGAACTGGGATCCTCTCTAAAATTGTAGATTCTAAGCATTAAGTACTAAGATGGCCTCTTAATTGGTTATCTGGGCATACAAATTGAAATAGTGATACAATAATAAAAGCAGAATGAACTAAGCTTCACTTGAACAAAGATCTCCAGTACAAGAGATCTTTGTTTAACACTTCGAGTAAGTTTATCAGTCGGGTGAGGCTCAGCAGCTGGAAATATAGCAGCTCCTCTACTCTGTGATTTATCTTGAGCTTCTGTTCCCTCTGCCATTCTTTAGGCTTCTGAAGATACAATTTAGGGTGTGTGTGAACTTGGATGATAGAATAGCTTGCATAAGACTCCATGAAACAGACGTGGCTATGTTCAGCCAGAACACATGATAGTTAAATAGCAAAATACTTAGACGATTGGGGTCATAAAAAAAACAAAAAGAGCAAATGCTTAGAGAATAAGAAAAAACACACAAAAATCATTATGTTAGTGCATATATGTATATTAACCTCTTTAAGTCAATTACAGGCTAGGGAAAAGGCCCTGATAATACATACTTTTGAACAGTGCTCGACTGGAGGTGTCTGGACATGTTTCAAGATTGAGTCATGGCCTTCCTGCTTAGAGTCTCTACTTTGAGGAGTGAAAGAAACAGAATTATACACAAATATGTACATAAAGCGTCTTACTAGCAAGAGCCAGGGAGCTCTTCTCTTTTATTATAGTTATCTCCTTCAGTTCCTTTTTCCATTATTAAATTATCAGCATCTCTAACTTTGCTCTTTTTTCTAGGTACTAGCTAGTAGAATTCTGGTATGGGACCTTGATAGTTCACACCCAGCTAAACATTAGTGAAATCAATCAGAGAAAGATTAAAAAAAAAAAAAAAAAGCAAAGTGTTTCCTATTCCTTTATACATAATTCATTGCTGAACTACAATATTCTAAAGTGAGTCCTGATAAATTGGTTAAATGAGAAAATTCACCAAAACTCAGTGAAGAGAGGCTAGGGTTGTGGCTCAGTGGTAGAGCACTTGCCTAGCATGTGTGAGGCCCTGGGTTCGATTCTCGGCACCACATATAAAATAAATGAATAAAATAAAAATGTCCATCAACAACAACAACTACAACAACAACAAAATCTCAGTAAAGAATCATGAAATAACATATATAATCCTCTTTTTGTTTTTGTTGAGCTTAGCCAAAGAATAACTTTTATAAAAGCATGCTTTTTTTGAAATTTTTAGTTTATTTTAACTCATAAATAAAAAAATATTAATGGGGTACCCTGTGATGTATTAATGTATGTGTAATTATATGATGTTTACATCAGGTTAAATATATCTCTTTAAATGTGAATAATTTCTTTATTATGAAAACAATCAAAATTCTTCTTCTGGCCTTTCTGAAAGATACAGTTCAGTATCATTATCTTTAGTCACCCTACTAGCAATAGCACATCAAAACTTTTTACTCCTAGCTATAACATGATGCCCATTGATCAACTTTTCATTTCCCACCCATGCCTGGGTCCTGGTGACCACCATTCTACCTACTCTAAATTTCTCTGATAATAAATAGAAATTATATATAGTTATCTCCTGCAGTTCCTTTTTCCATTATACACACACACACACACACACACACACACACACACACATACAACATCACTAAACATCAAGGAAATGCAAATCAAAATAATAATGAGATATCACCTCAGTCAAGTAAGAAAGGCAACTGTCAAATAGGCCCAATACCTGAAGTGTTGGCAAGGTTTTAGAGAGAAGGGAACACTTTCATACTGTTGATAGGAATATTAGTTGTTCCAGCCCTTACGGAGAACAGTGGGGAGATTTCTACAAGGGTGTCTTTCTTGGAACTTGGATTTCAGATAATGAGACGTGGGCATGTGACCTGTAATGCCTAAAATGTTATACTTTATATGGGTATTTTTATGAATTAATTTACTGCTCTTCTAGTGATTACATTGATTCATCTCTTTTGAAAGGTATAAATGCACATCCATTTCATTTACAGAAATATAATAATGGTTTTATGAATTCATTCTTTCTAATGTCCTAAATGTGTTAATAAATCCAACAGTTTCTTGGATTATTGATGTACACATGCCGTGGAGACTTTGGGCCTCAAATAAATTAATAATGAGCTTCTTAACGATTGGCTTGTTTAAACATTTACAAGTTAACCTCTTGTAATAGTATCAGATATGTTTTCACATAATGAGTTGTAATTTATATATAATAAATAATGTATAATGGCTATGGGCTGAAAGTGTCCCACCCGATTTCATACGTTGAAGTCTAATCCTTGATGTTATGGTATTGTCTTTGGGAGGCAATTAGGTTAAGAGGGTAGACCATTCATAAATGGGTTGAGTGTCCTTCCAAATGAGGCCCCAGATCTTGCATGCCTTCTCCACCATGCAAGGGTGTAATGAGAAGAATGCTGCCTATAAACCTGCAAGAAGGCCCTCACCAAGAACCTGGCCAAGCCAACACATTGTCCTCAGACTTCTAACCTCCAGAACTCTGAGAAATAAATGCTTGTCTAAGCTGCACAACGTATGCTATTCAGTGGCAGCACCCCAAATGAAGACAGTAATGCAATGAGTATTGCTTCCATTAGTCCATTTTGTACTGTAACAAAATGCAAAGGCTGAGAACTTAATTTACAAAAGGAAGAGTTTTATTTGTGTGTAGAACTGGGCATTCAAGAGCAGAGTGACAGCATCTTCTCAGCTCTCTTGAGGACCCCCAGCTAAGTCACAATGTGGTGACGACATATTGAGGGAGCACACAGGAAAGGCAGGGTCACATGCAAGCCAGGAACAAGACAATTGAGGCTTCAAGCTCACTCTTTATAGTAACCTTGTTCTCAGGACCTAACCGATGCCTCACAAAAAATGATGTTAATCTCCTCCAAGGTTGTGCTTCCAGTGATCTAACCATTTAGACCCCACCTCTTAAGTACCTCTCAATATAACAACACTGAGGTCTAAGATTCCAGCACATATACCCTACAGAACACACGCAAACCATTTCTCTATAATAGTAAAATATGTATCATAATGTGCAATGCAATAAATATTGTGTATATATGTATTTGTGTGTATGTTATTTAAAAGATTTATTTGCTGTCTACCTAATCCAAATATGTCAACAGTGGGCTCAGTTATTCATATTAATCTCTCTTATAGTTGGTAAATGTAAACCAATTGCTCTCTAATAGGGACAAACCCAGTCCCAAGGGCCATTTAGCAATATCCAGAGTCTTCTTAGTTGTCATAATCAATGAAAGAGGTTGCAACTGGCTTCTAGCAAGTAGAGGACAGAGAAGCTGTTGTACTCCTACCACGCACAGGACGGGACAGTCCTGAAGACAGTCATAATTCTGAGATCCAGAAACCCTGATGGGTGTGATGTCAGACAAGTCACTAAATATCACATGGGTCATTTAATCATCTGTGAAACAGTCAAAACCACACCTATGTTTTAGGGTTAAAGTGATATTAAAGCACATAACATCTTTATATCAGTGAGTGTCATAAATTCAATGTTATATACATATTAATATCTTACTTGAATACTGAGTATTATATGTATGTGCACCTGAAGAATTTCTTACTTGGCTGTTGATTTCAGAATGTGAAAGCTTTTTCTGTTCCAAAGACACATTTCTTCACTTATTTCAACTACATTAAGCATGGATAGTATTTTGTTTTTGAGGTTGTTCTCATGTTTCTTAAGTCTAACATGTTAAGGATACTTTTAAATTGAATATAATTTTAATTTATTATTTCTGAAGCAAGTGAAATTATGAAAACATTCTAACAAGAAGTAAGTTTCAGTCTCTCAAAGCAACGTCAAAAGGCATGTTTCCATGTTATCACCAACATCCTCGGATTTACACGCTGCTCTTAGGTTGATATCTCTTAAATGTTGTATCAAGTCCAGAACCCCATTCAATTTGCACTCTAAAATTTGACAGTTTTAATAAAATAATGTTATTTCTATGTATGACAATATTATTCTGAAAACTGTATTCTAAAAGTTAAAACAAAAAGTAAATAATTGTTTGTAAATAAATACCTTTATCACTTGCTCTGTGTAGCATGTTAAGTGAAACCTGTGCATAATGAATCTAAGCCTGCCATCTTCACGTTTCAGTGCCCATAGTTTAGCAGGAAGTCCTTCAGTGTGAAGAATCCTAATAAATAACATTTCCCTAAATAAGTAATGGTATTTTGTCCATCTATAACAACCACAACAACAAATAAACAAATAAATAAAACATCCACTCATGTTTTAGGAAGACCTTAGGGTGGTTAAACCATTTCTCATTGACCAGTAAGCTCTGGTGAAACATTATGAATTATAAGTGATGGGAAAAAGAAGACCCAACTGTGATGAATTGTATTCCTCATTCGGCTCCACTTACCCAGGCACGGTTTGCAGGAGCCCAGAGAGTAACTCCCTTGTGCCTCTAAGGCTCTTAGTGTAAGAATACACCAAGGAGTTGATGGATCCTGAAATGTAATTGAACGAGAGAAGTCATAACACAGAGAAGTGAGATACCGCTGGTGACTGCAAAATTTCAAAAGCAGTGGAGGATGTTATCATTTATAATGCTTCACATAGCTCAAGTTTCCTGTATAGTCAGCCCAGAGAAGTGATAATCATGTTTCAGATAGGCTTTTTCTTCTTGCAATGTGCTAAAATCAGTGATCTGTCCTTTTGGAAAACATTGGGATTTTTACCATCCTGACGCACGCAGGCTGGGAAGTCCAAGTAGTCTGATAAGGGAAATGACAATGACAACAGATTCTCTTGCCCATGCAGTTGGTGCAAGTGTGACAGGTGGCAAATTCACCTGCTTAGTACCGACTGGTGAAGTTTCTTCTCCAACATTTTCACACCATGCTTGTATTACAGTTTTTTCAAAGCATTATGAAACAGATGGCCCTCAAATATGTGAAAAAATGAATGTCATTTGAAAATGTAGATCCAGTAAAATAAAAAAACACATACAAAGATATAATCCCCTTATAGTAAAACATCCCGAATTTTACTATGAAAAAGAAAAGGGGAAACTTTTGGACACTATTTCATATGTCATGTAAATATAATTTTTCAAACCCTTATTAGTAAAATGTAAAAGAAAACAACAGAGAATAAAGGAGAAAAATAGATGCACATGGAACATCATGAGATGTGATGCAAATAATCTCACAATTAATCTTGAACTTCTGAATCATAACAGTCTTAAACTGTGGCACTATAGGATTTTTGATTTAGCAAAAGTAGTAATTTAAAGTAAGAAAATCAAAGTACTTACTTATTAGACATTCAAATAGTATAATTATATGCACATATGAGGATATATATGTTTTGTTTTAAATGCCAACTTCATTTTATATTTAAGTGTTACTAATCATTTTATACTGCTATCTTTAATATTCTGTTTAGGGGGTCTTGAAAACACAGAGATTTTTATCTGGAATTATAAGCATATTTCTGGTGAAAAAAGTTACATATTTAATATTTTATATGTAATTAAAATTCCTCCTGGGTAGATTGTCTGAAAATAACATGCACAAGCCAATTCAGTTCTGTCTACATTCTATGTGTAAACCACCCAGTTATTAGTCTCATTTATCACAACATTTTGCACACTATAATTTATGTGAATTATTTAAGGATTATAGGACATAGTTGCCAGAAAGACAAGTAACTTAGTGAATGAAATCTCAAAAATGAACTTAGAGAAGCTTATTTTCTTATTAATAGCAGAAATACAATTCCATATTATAAATGAACTTCATATGAAAAGGAACCAAACATTGTGTTGTTTTTCCAATTTTAACTGATACTTTGTGGAATCATTGCATATTACTACTCCTATCAGTCCTGTTGACCACACATCTCCTTTCAGAAGCTATGCTGAGCTCTTTTTAGTTGGCAAATAAAAATGTTACATACTTGCTTGCATCATATGGTATTCAAATGTGTGATGGAAGGGTATGTCCATTATCTTACAAAATTATGTTTGTGTATGTGTGTGTGTGTGTAAAGAACACTTACAACCTGCTTTGGGGGTTATTGTCAAGTATTCAGCACTTCATTGTTAATTATAGTGGTCATGCTGTATGGTAGACAGCTTGAAATTACTCCAATACTCTTGTTCCTATATAGTTGGAAGAATTCACTATCCTCCCAGACATTTTCTAAATATATATTTTAGAGTAAAAGTAGATGAAGCAAAACCTTCCTAATCTGGCAAAGTGTGTGTGTGTGTGTGTGTGTGTGTGTGTGTGTGTGTATTCTTTTTTTTAATTTGTAGGCTATTTTGTATTTTATCCAGTGAATTAATACCTTCCTTAAAGTTTGCTTTGTGATGAGCATGGCAGATATTTAAAGAATTATCCTTTTGTGTCTGGTTACCCATGTATAAAATTATGTATACAATGACACAGGGTTGTCTATAACTAAAAAACAGCAGTCACTAGCTATATAAAGAATACAAAATTTTTCATTTGCTTCACACAACTACTTATTTCCTTTTTCCTGATTTTTTGGGACAATTTTTCACTGTGTATTTTGCATCTATTTGTGTTACCAGTGTTCTTTAACACCCATCAGCTCTGTGGTTGGTTTTGCTTGTTTTGGAGAGCAGTGTTGAGTGGGTCATGTGGAATGCATACATGAATGTCCGGCACACACTTTCTAAAGGTCCTACTTGTGAGGCTGTGCTGTGTTTAGTTTCACTGCTGTCTGCATTACATTGTAGATATACATGCTAATCTCTGTGTGCATTCTACAGAATGGAAAACTGAGTTGTTTCAGTTTTTCAATGATTATAAATGCATATTATTAGTATTCCTGGGCATATCTTCTGTTGAGAACATAACCATGAGCATAATAGATTTTGAAATGTTGTATGCAAAATTGCTTTCAAAGGGTAAAAGTATATATTTACATCTCGAAAACAATGGGAATTCCTTAATACACTTATAAAAACTTTCATATGTTTACTGATATAAAATATATTAATATAAATGCACTTACTACCTTTTATGAAATTTTCTATAGATTTAAGTTTTTGAAATATAGGGATGGTAAATAATTGTATTTTTATTTGACACCTATTGCACATTTTTTTCATTGCCAAGCATCTTCACTACAAGTTTCACTAGAAGTGACAATAATGGAGGGTTTACTGTAATTTATGTCTCATTGAAACTTCACTGTTTCACCACAAGGTTAGATATTTCCTATTTAGATTTTTTGATAAACTACTGCATTTTATTTAAGACCTAAATACTATGGATTATTTTTTAAAGATATTATATAGCATTTTTGTAAGATAGATAAAAGGCATCTTTCCTGGAGAGATTCCTAAAAAAATCACAATTGAATTTTGAAATGTGTAATATTTTTCTTTGTTTTTAGTGAAGTCAGCCTCATATTGTATTACTGTGGTGAACTGCAAATTTTTCATTTATCTATATATTTAACTGTCATAAACATATCCAATAAAAATACAGACACGTGCTACATGACACTATAAAATACATGAAATTTTTGTTTAAAAAATAGGTTTTTTAAAGAAATTTTTATTAGTCTAGAATAAACACTCATGATATTTTCCAATTAATCTCTTATCGCTAAAAAGAATTTGAAGAAATTCAGAACTTTATAGAAAACTTTTCCCTGACTGACAGCACTCAGTATAATGTATTTTCTGGGTCTGCTGTCTCTCTCATCTATCAATACCTTGTTCCTGCTTAGTGCAGACTAATTTTACAGTGCAATTAACAAAAACATTTCTGCTTGCATTGCTATATCAAACTATCACATCTGGGCATTTCCAACTGGGAGACAACTCATGAGACCATGACTTATTATCAAATTTTTCAGGTTATATTTCACTGGGGACTTATGGGCTTATGTTCATGTGGCCAATTGATTAGAAATTTTTTCAAACTATGTAATTTTTAGTTTTATTTAAATTCAAATTAATTTGTGAAACTATCTTTAGATTTTTTGTAATTTTTAATTTTTTGTATTCTCTTGATTCATGAATTGATTTACGTGCAGAGATTCTGTGTACCAATAAGTGCACACACATATCAGTTCCATAGGTTGTCATCCCATCTGGAGGTTTTTATGCCCATGAGCACAGCCAAGGTTCTCGCCATCTCTGCTGTTACACTGGCATGGCCAAATGTGCCCTCCCACCTACTGCCATGCAAATTGGTTTTACTCTATTGACAACTTGCCATTTGTCTTTGGCTGACTCAAAATGTTTTGCTTTGTCTTTTGTTTTTATAGGTTTAAATATGATGGACTTTGGCACAGGTTTATGAAGCTTATTATGCTTGAGGATCCTGTAGCTGACTCCATGCTTGGCTGTTGTGAGTACTGTTTTGATAAACAAGGGTGATCAGGTCTCTCTTCTGTATGCTCATTTTATTTATTTATTTATTTATTTTTTAAAGAAAGAGTGAGAGAGAGAGGGAGAGAGAGAGAGAATTTTTTAACATTTAGTTTTTTAGTACTTGGCAGACAAAACATCTTTGTTTGTACGTGGTGCTGAGGATTGAACCCGGGCTGCACGCATGCCAGGCGAGCGCGTTACCACTTAAGCCACATCCCCAGCCCCCCTGTATGCTTATTTTAATTCCTTTGGATATATAGCAAGGAGTGTTATACATGAATGATGTGGTGGTGGTTATATTTTTAATATTTTGAGGAACATTTGTACTGATTTCCATAGTAGCTGTACTCATTTACATTCCCATTAACAGTGTATAAGGGCTCCTTTTCTTACCCTGCATCCTCACCAACATTTATTGTTTTTTGTGTTCTGTGTGATAGTCATTCTGACAGAGGTGATAGAGTCTCAGGCATTTCCCTGATGACTAAAGAGGTTGAGCATTTTTTCATATAATTATTGTCCATTTTTACTTCTTTGGAAAGTATTTGTTCAGTTCATTTGCCCATTGAGTGTTTTTGTGAAGAGTTTTTTTTTTTTTTTTTTCATTTTTTATGTATTCTAGATAATAATGGAGAAGAGACTGGAAAACATTTTCTCCACTTTGCAGGTTTTCTCTTCAGTTCGTTGATTGTTTTTTATACAAAAACTTTTAATTTGATGTCTTCCCACTTGTTGATTCTGGCTCTGATTTCATGAGCTCCTGGAATCCTCTTCAGGAAGTCCTTGCATGTACCTACGTCTTGAAGTGTTTCACCCCTGTTTTCTTCTAAACATTTCAAAGTGTTGTGATGACCATTCAGTGGGTGAATGGACAGGGAAATGTGGCCCGTGTACACTCAGTGGAGTACTACTCAGCTATCAAGAGCAATCTCATGTCACGGGCAGGAAAATGGATGGAACTGGAGCCCACAGAGTTACACATATCAAGGAAGACTCAAAAGACAAGTATCATGTTTCCCTCCTATATGGATTTCGGGGGAAGGCAGATGACATGAACATAATAGGGCTGCAGAGAAGAGAAAACACATGGGGAAGAGGGAAGGGGAAGATAAAGGGGGATACCAGAGGCTGTCCTCTGCCGAATTTTAGAAGCTTCCAATTACATTTCTTCAAATGCTCTTTCAACCCCACTCCCTGTTCTTCCTTGTGAATCTAAAGTTGTGGAAGCTGCCCATGTGTAAGAGTCCTACAAGTTCTTGGACTCCTTTGTTTTCCTTTTTGACATTTTCTTTCCCTTGTTTGTTTGAGTTAATTTTTTTAATCTTTCCTTACATTAATTTCTTGTATCTCCTGTATCTCCAAATGACATTGAGTCTAACATTTTTTTTAATCTTTAATGTTGTGGTTTTCAGTTCTACCATTTTGATTTTGTTCTTTGCATAATTTTAATTTATTGATTGATATGTCTCACTTTTCCATTTTTCAAAAATGTGGTGTGTAAAAATGTAATGTGTAACTTATTGATGAAGTTTCTTTATGATGATTGCTTTAAAATTCTTGTTACATAATTTCAACTTATGATTCATCTTGGCACCAATTATTAGTTCCCTTTTCTCATTCAGGTTTTGATTCTTTTTTTATGTTGTCCTTTTTCTGATATGCAAATTTCCAGTGGCATCTTAGACATCTTGTCTGTTGTGGTTGGTGGAAACATTATGTCCTACTTAAGTGTTTCATTCAGGAGTTATTCAACTTACTTAGGTTTAGCACACAGATATTTGACTACTTCTATGGGCTGTTGTTTTGATCTGCTCACTGGTCTGGGGCTGCTGGACTGTCACATGAGAGGGAAGGCCCTCCTCTGTTCCATCATTGGGTATCTCTTCAAGTGAGTGGAACATCTCATAAATGCTCTGAACAACAGTGCTCACAACAGTGCTGGATGCTTATTCTGGAAGGAAACTCTGCTCCATGTGTGCCCTCTCTCTGCTCCACCTCAGTATTTAAGCCTCTTTAGCATGTCTTAGGGGTTCAGAGGGCAAATACTTCCAAGTCTGGGCTTCTTGTGGTGGTGAGAGCTTCTTGCAAATGTTACTTGGTTCTAAGAAAAAAATAATGCGAAAAAATATTTTCTCATGGTCTCCTTTCCTTTTGCATAGAATCAGCCTCACTTTTTTTTCCGCCAGAAGATAGTTAGTTCTGAGGGCAGTAAATTCTTTCTGATAGCTTTCCTCTAACTGATAAGTCAGCATCAACCTATATTTTAGAAAGGTATTTATACTAACTATGACCTTCTTGGAAGAGATTTATGGTTTTTTTCACTTTTTAAAAAATATCAACCCACATTCTGCTAGTTAGCATTTTTCCCCCCAGGGAGATGTCTCTTGTCACTACTTTTTTTTTTTTTTTTTTTTTCAATCATGTGTCTTTCTCTTGCCATTCATGAGATTTTTCTCTTACCATTTTCTCTTCATTCAAACAATTCAATTATGACTTGACTTAGTGAATTTTGCCCTAGCATTTCTCTCTCTCTCTCTCTCTCTCTATCTCTATCTCTATCTCTATCTCTATCTCTCTCTCTCTTTTAATACCAGGGATTGAACTCAGGGGCACTCTACCACTGAGCCACATCTCCAGCCCTAGTTTGTATTTTATTTTAAGGCAGGGTCTCACTGAGTTGCATAGCATATTGTTTTTGCTGAGGCTGGTTTTTAACTCACGATTCTCCTGCCTCACCCTCCCCAACAGCTAGGATTACTGGTGTGCACCACTGTGCCCAGCTTATTCTAGTATTTGATTGTTTTTGTCTACAATTTGTTCAGTTTTAATATTTACGGGTTCTTAGTTTTAATAAAATGCAGGAAAAAATGGCACATGTTCTTTCCTTGGGGACTTCATGTTTTCCCACAGGACAGACAATTTTCCAATCTTTTATCTCTGTGATTTTTTATCTAGAATAGTTTTGGTAGCTACTCATGCTATTTGCTTTTCATTAGTAAGCTAGTCTTTAACAAGGAATTTTCTATCTCAAACATGCTAGGATTTATTTGAATCAATTTGTGTTTCTTTATAATCTGTATCTCCACTTACAATTGCAATTACATTAAAAGAAAAAAATAATTCCTTCTAATCCTATACATTCTCCAAATTTGAGATCAGCATTAAACAATTGATGTTTTTGTTTCCATGCACTGTATATTCTAGCTTCTTTATTATAAATTTTGACTTTTTTCTTGAAGCACGACTCATTGATATTTATCCAAAAGAATTAAAGTCAGCACACAACAGTCATACAGGTGAACCCATGTTTATAGAAGTGCAATTCACAATAGGCAAGTTATGGAACCAGTGTGGGTACCCACCAACTGATGAGTGGATAAAGAAAATGTTGATAGAGAAAATTTTGGATTTATTCAGAAAAAAATCAATGCAATTGTTATTTCAGGAAAATGTGTAGAACTTGAGAAAATTATTTTAAGAGATTGACATTAAGTATTATGTTAAGTCAAGTGTCCTATGTTTTCTATACTATGTGGAAGCCAGAAAGAAAAAAAAAAAAAAACTTTTATAATGGTGGGAACTCATGAAATTAGAAGAAAGACCTATAAAGTAGAGAAATGGTACTAGGAGGAGAGGGCAAAGAGAGGTATGGTGGAATAAAATTGAACAAATTGTTCTATGTATTTATGAATACCTCTTTTATGTATCATTATGTATCATTATATTATTATGTATCATCATAATATTAATTAAAACAAAAATGGCAGAGTAAACAAATAAATATTTCCTTCTTGAATGATGGAAATATTGTATACTTATAAATGTTACTAAATACTTTAAGTCAATGTTTATGATAATTGGAAACATTTTAAATCTTGTAATTTTCATTGTGAAAATATGAGATGAGCATTTAGTATAGAGCTAGTTTTTTCCCTACACCTCAGGCAAGAACCTTCTGAGCATTTAAACTAATATCCCAAGGAAAGCAAATATTTACTTTGAAATATCTGCTGGAAACATATCAAAAGGAAGAGAAATATTAAATTATCCTGCATATTAACTTAATCTTTCATTGTAGGTCGCATAAATAGTTTTGATTTTTATGAATATTTCTACAGCATAATTTCAGAATTTTTTTCCTACAACATTACTGTTTGCTCTTTAAGTACAGGAATGAAATGCTTATTACAAGGTGTGTTATCTGGCTTTGAACTTTTCTTGAAGATCATATCCACTTAAATATCAAACATTCAACAAATATGGAATGAAGTGTCAAGGTTTTCACTATGTCTGAAAAAGTAATATCAGTGTCTTTCATGAGTTAAGTCCTTTCATGTACCCCAAACATTCATCACTTACTCAAACAGTGTTAATAGCTCTCTTACTCTGCCTTTATCAAATAGAACCAAATGATCACAGAAAATCTGCCTATAGAAGAGAAAAAATTCTCACACTTTAGTCTGAAACATAGGGGGCATTTCTCGGAAGCCCACATTTGTTCACACAGCTGGTTTCACTCACCCTTCTAAATTGTTACAAAAAGGTTGTTGTTGTTGTTTGAAATTACCCAGGGCTTTATATAAAGTTGATGTAAAGACTATGACATTTATTTCTGGAATATAAAGATATAAAGTACACATAATTAATAATTCATATCACATTCAACTATGAACAATAATTTAAAAATCTCGAATAAATTAATGTATTTACTTTAGTAATGCTAGAAAAACAAGACAGATCAAGATCTAATGACATTATTCTGTGCATTCAAACAGGAGATCTGTCAATCTAACTGGTAAAATTTATTACATCTAGATGGAAAAAGACATCTGATCATATGAGTATATTTTAAACTTGTGTCAATGTGAATTAATATAAACTTCAAATTAAAACACAAATAAATGCTTACTAAACTAGAAAATAGATGTTACCTCTTCTGGTGTTAACTCATCAGCATTTCTCATCTATTTAGTGACAAACTGGAAACAATAATCATGCTACTCACAATAAACAGAAATGATTAAATTCCTGATAATATGGGATTTTTTTCTGAATGAATTAACAAATGTATTTAAAGAGGCAGACATAAAAATTCTTGCAAGTTGAGGAAAAAGGAACATTTCTAACTGTAAATATTTGTTATTAAGGGTCAATTTTTAGGAAACACACATGAATCCACTAACAAAATTAAAAACTATTAGGATGGTTCATAAAAATTTCTGACTTTTATAGGTTCAAGTTACCATTTATTATGTCATTCATAAACCAGACAGAATAGTAAACTCAAGATGGCATTTAAAGGGAAATCTGCTGAGAGCCATTGCCAAGTAGGAACGACGCATGGCAATTTCTCTGTCAGCCTGCCCCATGTTGCTTAGAGGAAGGACTCTCCATAGTGGGCCCAGGTCATTTGCAGTGACTTTGCATGAAAGGTGACCTTGCTCAAGGACCAGGGCGGATCCGGGTTTAGAGGGTTCCAGGTTTAAGGTGGTTCCTGCTGGGAACTGGGCATATCCTGCTGCCTCAGGCACCTTGAGTTCCCTTTGAGTTCTCGCGGGATTCAGAGAGTATTTGGGATTCAGAGCCCGGTGGAGAGTGTGGATTTCCCCAGAACGTGGGTGTAGAGGGCCGGTGAGAGTTTGGGAATAAAGAATTGCTGTTTGAATCTTCAAGGCTGTGAGTGGCTCGTGATTTTGTGCCCAGCTAGACTGCGGCAGAAATCTATAATCTTATATTACAGTGTATTTTGAATCTCTTAAAAATGTTTGAACAACCTACAAGAAGAAGATTAGATTGAAGTATTTAATACATTTTGTCCTAAATAAAATTGGTATTTAAAATTTGAAATCATCTCTAAGTTAATTTATAAATTAAATACATTAACAAGTATATATCTAGCTAATAAAATATTATTGGGGATATTTAAAATATCATCTGAATAAAAAATTACAGGACCAAAAATATGCAATGGAGAAAAGATAACCTCTTCAACAAATGGTGCTGGGAAAACTGGAAATCCATATAAAACAAAATGAAATTAAACTTCTATCTATCATCATGCACAAAACTCAACTCAAAGTTATTCAATGACCTAGGAATTAAACTAGAGACTAATAGAAGAAAAAGTAGGCCCTAATTTCCATCATGTGGGATTAGGCCCCAGCTTCCTTAATAAGACTCCCTTGGCACAAGAATTAAAGTCACGAATCAATAAGTGGGATGGACTAAAACTGAAAAAGTTTCTTCTCTGAAAAAGAAACAATCTGTGGGGTGAATAGAGAGCTTACAACTTGGGAGCAAATTTTTACCCCTCATACATCAGACAGAGCACTAATCTCTATGGTACATAAAGAACTCAAAAAGATAGACACCAAGAAAACGAATAACCCAATCAATAAATGGGCCAAGGACATGAACAGATGCTTCTCAGAAGAAGATAATCAATCAATCAACAAATATATGAAAAAATGTTCATCATCTCTAGCAATTAGAGAAATGCAACTCAAAACTACTCTAAGATACCATCTTACTCCAGTCAGAATGGCAGCTATTATGAAGACAAAAAACAGTAAGAGTTGGCGAGGATGTGGAGAAAAAGGCACACTTATACATTGCTGATAGGACTGCAAATATGTGTAACCAATATGGAAAGCAATATGGATATTCCTTGGAAAACTTGGAATGGAACCACTATTCGACCCTGCTATCCCTCTCCTCAGCCAAAGGACTTAAAAACAGCATACTACAGGGACACAGCCACACCATGTTACTTTTGAATTTTGAGTAGTTTCTTTTGCTGAGAAGAAACTTTTTAGTTTGAGTCCATTCCATTTTTTGATTCTTGATTTTAATTCTTTCACCAAAGGAGTCTTATTAGGAAAGTTGGGACCTAATCCCACATGATGAAGATTAGGGCCTACTTTTTCTGCTATTAGACACAGACGCTCTGTTTTTATTACTAAGTCCTTGATCCATATTGAGTTGAGTTTTGTTCATGATTAGAGGTAGGGGTTTAATTTCATTTTGTTGCATATGGATTTCCAGTTTTCCCAGCACCATTTGTTAAGGAGGCTATCTTTTCTCCAATACATGTGTCTGGCGCCTTGGTCTAATATATGATAATTGTAATTTTGTAGATTAATCTCTGTGTCCTCTATTCTGTACCATTGGTCTACCAGTCTGTTTTGGTGCCAATACCATGCTGTTTTTTGTTACTATTGCTGTGTAGTACATTTTAAGGTCTAGTATATTGATACCATCTGCTTCACTCTTCCTGCTTAAGATTGCTTTAGCTATTATGGATCTTTTATTTTTTTCAGATGAATTTCATGACTAATTTTTCTATTTCTGTGAGGGAATGTCATTGGGATTAACATGTAATTTTCATGTAAAATTTAAGCATGTAATTTTCTCCAATTAATGACTCAACAGAAGGAGAGAGTGTGCAAACAACTCTGGAGTTCCATAGATTTCAAAGTACAGGTTATACCAATCATGTTACAGTTATGTCAGGATAAGAGTTTGCTAAATCCAAGTTGGCCTCTGAAACCATCCAAGTCAGAGTCAACTCAAAAATGTGTAAATAAGCACTTCCAAGGTCAGCTCAGTCATCCATTGTAAGCCTATCTAGATCAAGAAACTAAAGAATGTGTGAAGAAAAAATGATACATTTGTTTATCATTAATTACCTGTTACATATGAAAAGCAACTGTTAAAGCAAGTTTTAAATTCTATACATTGATTGATTAATCACCTCTACCTATATTTCCTACCATTGTCTGTATTTCTGTCAATCTATACCCATTTTCTTTTTGGAGGCATGAATGGTAAACTTTCCCTCCCACTCAGAAATATCTTGCATTGGTGAAATTTCAAATACTTTTATGGCATTTTTTTTTCTTCAAGAAAATTATGCCCCCTATGTTTTTCTTCAAAATTAACATGAAGTTATTCATACACATATGCTTTTCTGTGTCTTTATATTTTAATATTAAAATCAGTCACCTGTATTTTTGTATTTGCTTGATAAATGCAGGTAGTATTTATTCTGTCCTTTTATCACAATTAAAACTATCTAAATTTTATGGATCAATTGATTTTAAAAACTGAAAAGAATTATCATACTGATATACATGTTAACAACTACTCTTTATTTCCTAATTAATCCAAAAATAATTGAAATTTATGGCACTTGTGTGGGGGGGTGTTTCTCTGCTTATTGTTTTGCTACATTTTTTATTTATCCAATTTGGAGAATTTATTGCATTTTTTATTCTCTATATATCATTGTTATAATCATTGAATCAACTACATGTGTGTTTCTCTTTCTTTTAAAATGTAGGTTTACAGCTGAAGCTGGAGCTCAATGGTGGAGCACTTGCCTGGCACGTTAGAGGCACTAGGTTTGATCCTCAGCACCACATAAAAATGAATAAATAAAATAAAGGCATTGTGTTCATCTACAACTAAAATAAATATATACAAAGTAAATGAAATGTAGATTTATATATTTATATCTAAAAATAAAGAGTATTACAAAATTATAAAACCTATATTATCTACCACATAGATGTCTAATACACACTGAGTTATCTATATGCATATTTGATTGACAGAGAAATAATCCATCCACTCTCTTCAAATAAAATAAATAATAAAATATTTTTTATTATTTCTGTAGAAATAAAGGAAACAAAGTAAAATGTGGATTGGCATTTGGCAATTTTTTGAAAGCATAAATAAAATGAAGAAACATTGATATCAATATCAGATAAAATATAAGTCAAAGAAATATTTAGATCGACTTCATTACTTATGATTTATGTCAGTCATTATGCATATAAAGAATGTAGCTTTAAAAACGTATGAAGCAATTTGTAATAGCAGAATAAGAAAGTATAGAAGATACTGAAACTAATTCATATAATTTGTCATATTGTATAGGAGCAATAACAGCATGAGTTGTAACTCTCCTGTTTGATATAATAACCATAAAACTAATTTTCTCTTTTAATGTTATTTTAAAATGTCAAAAATTAGTCAATGTCTCCATAAATGCTTACAAATAAAGGTACTGTCAATAAAATTTTGAGATACTGAAATGTTGTGCATGGTGTATTCATGATAAAGTGTATTAAAATTATACCACAGAATTAAATCATTGTTATCAATAATGGTGTTTAGAGGGAACTGTATAAACCCAAAAGCTTATGTATTGTAAAACAAATGAGTTACCAGAGTGTCTAACCCTGATTCTCTCGTTTAGGATGCCTAAGAAAGCTTGTGTCCAATCAAAATAACAACATAATATCTACTTCCCAAAATATGTGTGAGAGTCAGACTGATTGCCTTTTATTGATTATACATCTAGAGATGTGGTTTACTGCATGTACCAAGATTGTTTATTATAAATGAATGTGCATGTATAGAAGGTATAGACATTGTCAGACAGGTTTGTAAACCCTTTGCTAAGGACACATTAATCCTCTTAGCAATTCCAAAACCCAAGTCACGTGTCTGATATAACAGTGATACCCTAACAGTGATCTAGGTTACTGTAACTCCTTTAACATGTTAATTCAAAACAATTATTAAAATTAACTATTAGGCAAGGCTTGAATTATATGTGAGTCTAAGTGGCCATTGGTCCTTTGTGTTTATGCAACTAGAAAAGCGTGGAAAATTAATGAAATACAATTCTAAACGAAAACTATATTAGAAATAGATGATAGGATCAGATATTAATTAGCTATAACATTATACAAAAATGTAGTAAATGATATAATAGTATAGTTAGATCACAAAACCAAAAGTTATTAAATGGAAATGAATTGTGCATTTGATAAACCTTTGCAGAGAGAGAAAGAAATCACAATTAACAGTAGAATTCAACAATATTAGAAAATTAAATTTTTCTAAGTAAATATGTAGCAGAATATATGAGGGAAATTAGAAAATATTATGAATGACATTGATAAAAATTAATAGTTTAATTAAAATAAAAATTTCTAAAGAAAAATCACAAAAATTTTTCTAACAACAGTGCACAAACATTCATAACACTCTCAAGCATATGGATGCACTACTTAAGTATACTACTTCAAAAATCAATATCAGATAAAAATTTAAAAGTGAAATATATCAACATTTAGGAAATGTTTGTCTTAATAAATAATTGATTTATTTATGTCACTAAGATAATTTTCCTAATAATTGAATAAAAACATTAAAAGAGAGAAAATTACATTTCAGTTTTAAAAAATTCAAATACAACCGTTGTCAGTCATATGGATAATGAGCTAAAAGATGGTAGTACATAGTCAAGTTGAATTTGTAGGATGCTTGTTTTAAGTTTAAAATGTTAATGCACAACCAATGAAAAATATAGATTAAAAACTCTAAACTGAACTAATGCAATATAATTTAGGATCTATTCATGTTCAGAATGTTTAACATAGTAAAGTACAAAATGTTATTTTGTAACCTGATGAAAAGAATCTATACAAACTTCACATTTACCAATACACATAAGAAATTCTGCAATGTGTCACTTTGTAAAACATCAAAAGCAATGATCTCAGCTATTACAACTTCTGAATCACACTGTAATAGTGTGTCTAGCTTTCACAGAGGCTGGTGATTCGTAATGCAAGTGTGTAAGACAATGTCATACAAGGTTTAGAACATGATTTTGTCATATATTCAAAGCCAGAAATAATCCTAAATTAGCCATTAATTTAAAAATATTTATATATTTTGCGATGCAAAGTCAATATTTAGATTTTTGAATTGTTATATATACATTAGAAAAAATTTACAAATGTAATTGAAAATCAGAAGAGATAGTATTACAAATTACAATATTCTAATGTAGTAATTAGGCTAGATATACCATAAGATGATTTATTCACATTTATTACCTTTTAAAGAAAGACTCAACTCTATAAAGATGTTAGTTATTTCTGAATTGCTCCAAGGAATTGCTTCAATTTCTAAAGAAAAACCAACATTTTTTTTTGAAAACTAAATATGGAATGATGTATTTATAAAGATTATCCAAAAGCAAAAACAAAACAAATGAACACATTTTCTAAAGAACAGGATCATGGTTAATGGACTTGCCCTGCCAGATAGTAAAAGAAACTACACTGTTATTATAATTAAGACAGTGTGATACTTTCATAGTGAATAAAAAAAGTCTGCTGAATAAAATGAAGAACTCAGCTACAGACCCCAGTAGTTGATGCCTGACACAGTGACCATTGCAGAAATGTGGGACTTGTATATTACTAGTAGATGATGCTAGGACAATTGTTTTCTCAAATTGTAAAAAAGAATAATGTTGGAAAGTGAGCTCTGTCAGTTCTAAATATCTCTCTTTTTAACTCCACAAAGTTAAACACATATACACACCAATGTATATACATATTTATGTACACACACACACACACACATATATATATATATATATATATATATACACACACACATATTCTATATTATCCATTGATATCTTTTCTTACCCTGAAAGCATATACTGACACTTCATAGTACATATTGGTAATTGGTTGAAGAAGTCTCTTCTTACTCATTACTAATCATTCATCATGTGAAAATAAAATATAATTGTTTAAAATTTAATTTATTATTTATAGTTTTCATAAATTAGTGCATTATAGATAAACATAAAGGTGAAATTCACTGGAATATTCATACAAGGGATACTTTGTCAGCTAATACAATTATTAAGTATACTTATTTCTCATTTTTGCCTATAGGAGTGTGGAAATTATTCAACAAATATTATTAATAGTCATGATTATTTTATCACCAGGATGTAATAAACTTTGAAATATGGCAATGAGGAACTTCATCTGTAACTTGTGTGCCTGCTGAGTAGCAAATTCTGAGAAATTCCCCAATTGTTCTGTGTTCAGAAAAATGGATAACTGTGAAAATTCCGTTTTCACCTATTCCAAGGTAAAATGTATCTTCATCCTTCTTCTTGATTATGCAAGGGGGACCTGTCTCCTTCCTTCCACAAAATTCCAGTGGACACATTGATGACTTCCTCAGGCACCTGGCTTATCAACCCCTGGATCCCTCCTTCCCTTGAGCCATTTCTCATAAATAAAAAACAATTTTATTTAAATAAGTTGTGAGAATAAAATCATCTCCTTATTAGTTTAGTGTTCTTAATCTGCCATACTGAATAAAAGATTATTGAATATCTACTACTGGCACTCCTTATTTACACATCCATCAAAATATATTTCAATTTCATGTATACCAGAGAAAAAAATAATTACAATGAGACTATAAAATAAATATATTTGTGTATGCATCTTATGTTTAAGTAAGAAATTAAATAATTTATTAAGGGTAAAATCCATGAAAAATAAATTAACTACTATAATTTTAAAAATCAGTGTCTAATACTGTTACAAAAACAAAAATTTCCCACAAATACCACCAAAATATCATACATAAAAGTGTATTTGAACTGTCTTCCTTAAATATTCTGTACTGAACAGGTATTATTTTTCATAGTTTCTCATACCAATCTTTTCATGAAATAAAATTAGTAGAAAAATAAATTTTAAAAAGTAAAATATGTGATTTTCATATTAGTTTAAACAGACATTGAAACAAACCACAGTTACTTATAAATATCTATTTTAATGTAACATGTCCACCTCACTGTAAACAGGTGTCTCATGGAACAGCCTGGTCCACAGAGTGAATGAGCTCTGAATGTTAGCCTGGGAGTCTGTCCCTGTTCTGTATCGAAATAAGGCCTCATACATAAATATTTCTTCCTCCATTGCATCACCTCTAAGTGAAAGGTGCAGACACTGAGCATTATAGGATTGTTGCAATAATTAAATGACAAGGTAATTACCTACAGTGAATATGCTTGGAGCACATTAAGCAGGCTAACGTGTGTTCACAGTTTTACTGCTGAATAACCTTCACCAGAGTGAAAATAACTGCTTGTCTTATTGTTGCTTACCAAGATTTGTTTACAGCAATTGCTCCCAATGTTTGCTAACATGACAAAAAAATGTGTGCATGTTTGTAAAAATTTGCAAACAAATAGAAGAGTAGCATATGTAAAATTACAAGTTCGGTTTTGTCTACTAGTTTATTAGCCACTTGTTTTATTTAAGGTTTATTAATTAATTAAATTAATTTTAATTTAATTTTTAGTGTTTCTATAAGAAAATTTTTGTAACATTAAATGCATTAACACTTTGTTACTCTCATATTATTTCTAGCATTCTATTAGTTTTAGTTGTTTTTACTGCTTTTTCTTCTAACAATGAATTTTTACTAGTTCTTTTTTTACTAGAAATATCTTGTTGTATGTATGTCTACAGTTTGTGTAACTATTCAACCACTGAAGAACATTTGGATTATTTCCAGTTTGGGTTATTACAAATAAAAATGCTATGAACATTAAAAAGAAAGAAAATTCACATTCATTTATAGAGCTCTTTCATTGACCTATATTTTCTTTAGATTTAACACCTGGATTTTAAAGTTTAGGTACTTTATCATTTATTTTCTATGATGCAATATGAGGAAAAAAGATGAAGAGGAACTTTTCCTTGCAGTAGCTACCAACATATCCCTCCTTCATTGAGTTAATAGTCTTTAATTAAATTTAATTTTGAATCTAAAATATTCATATAAACACTAATGTTTCAATTTGTTGACATACAAGATAACTTCACAAAGTTAATTTTTGTGTTAAGGGGGTGCATATCTGCCTATATAATGGTAAATTACAAAATGTATGGAGTAACTTGTGCTACCTTGGTGCAGAGGGATGCTAAAATATGAAGAAAGTGTATTTAGGACATTGCTGTGGATGGAGGGAGCAATATAAAAATCATACAATAAAATGTCTCCTGATGCACACTTTATATTTTTTTGTGCCTTAGCAGCAGATGCCATTCTCTCCCCCTCCCTCTCCTCCTTCTCCGTGGGCTGCTCTCACAGAAAGACCAAATTTCTTTGCTTTTGCAAAAGTCTTCTCTCAGAACTTACATATTAATATTTTTCTTCTTGCACTGATGTGAAATCTTCCTATAGATTTATATTTTAATGGCTAAGATGGAATAAATAAGAGTAAATATAAGCATTCAGAGGAAGTGGTTAAAATATGTGACTCCCCAGAGACAAAGACATTGAACTTTATGGATGGATGCATTCTTATTTCATGAATCAGATTAAATTATTTGTTCCATTCATTCTGAAAGAAAGAGACACTAGTAACTGAACACCACAGTGTCTCCTGATATCCTTCAGTGTACTCTGCTGGAGAGAGTACGATGACCCAAGGTGAGAGACAGCCAGCGGAGAGGAGCCTCTGAGGTTCCGCCTGGAGGAAAGGACAGGTCAAGCGCTCTGACGAGAGGTCGGGATGGGCAGATGGTGTGGGGGGCAGAAAGTGTCTGTTGGAAGAATGCGTTTGGAACCTGTCCCTCTCACATCTCCATGTTGCTGTGCAATAATTTTACCTTCATATCCTTCCTAAGACTCAAAAGCAAAGAGGAAAAACAAAGTTTGGATTTGACATCTCTGGGAGAGAGGTGAGGAAAGGAGTGGGGCTGGCGTGCTACAGGCCCTGGCTCCTGTCACATCAAAGCAGGGACAGGCAGTGTTTGTTAATCATGAGGCCTTGCTCTCCTCTTCAGTCGACTTCTTAAGGACAAGATGTAGCCCCAAAGAGAAAAACTTCTCAGGAAAGAATCCTGTGTTGGGTTTTTCAGAGATGGGTCTGGTGTACTGAGGCCAAGCACAGTTGAAACAACAACATGCAGGGGTACCTTGGTTCTTGGGAGAAGCAGATCCAACACAATGTGTGTACACACATAGATACATACATAACTATAGAGGGTAAGCATTTGCCAGTACAAGGTTTTATTATATAGAGAGGGAGAGAGACAAAGAAACAGAGAGAAGAGACACTGACAGATGCGGCAGGAAGTCTGACATGTGCAGGGAGACCAGAATGCTCGAGGAGTGGGAAAGAGCCAGTGTGCAGCTTGAGTCTCTGGGCAGTCTGAGTAAGGAGTTCTTTTTCCTTAGTGAGTTCAATCTTTTCTATTCTGGCCTTCAACTGACTGAATGAAGGCAACCCTCATTACAGAAGAAACTGTGCTTTGCTTAAAACTGCTGATATACATATTGATCAAAGCTGCAGCTCCTGTTTGATCAAAAAACATGTTCTATGGATTAACCAAACTGACACATAAAATGAACCACCACCATGTACTTGAAAGTTAGTTGGTCTTGAGGACATTCTCACTCTTGGACGGCCCAAGGGTGGTACACGTACACGTTAGGACTTGGGTCCTATCCTATTGGAATATTTTATCTTCCACGTTATCTGATAATGTCAAGGAAATCTGAGTTCACAATCTATCCATGCTAGGATGCTGAATACCGCATGACCTTTAGAAGGAAAGAATGTATCAGGAAATCTGTGGAAATACTTGGCAAAAATAAATGCTAGCAAAAATCGAAATATCCTAGGGAAGCAAAATGGGCACCTTCAAAAGTGATGGAATAACACTGTAATTTAAAGCAGGGATAATTTGGTAAAATAATAACTCATGCAGTAATTCCAGTTATGAACAATATACTGTCTAAAACTAAAATCTCCCTACACGAAATAAACATTGGAAAAGGTTCTGTTGCTAAGCAAATACTTAATTGGAAAGTGAAGTTGAGAAACTATTATAAATCATAAAGATGTAATAATGAAGGGCACGGAAAGTTAAAACCCCAGGAACAGAAAGAGAAGAGACTAAATGATGCATCTGGCAGTACTCACTTATCCTGAAATGAGAGACCCAAAACAAAAAAAAAGCATTAGTAATGTTTGTAGGACGGTGTGTCATAAATTTCTTTGAATGATAAATGGAAGAGCTGAGAAAGGCTGTTGAGAGTAGACAGAGAGGTGGGAAGAGGGTCCTCCATGTATGCAGTGTGACAGTGACAGAGAGAACATATTCTGACGTTCTGTGGCTCAGCAGGAGAATGCCACACTTGATGACACTGTACATGCACAATAGTCGGAAAAGGGATTCTCAGTGTGTTCACCATATAAACATGATTAATATTCAAGATGGTTGGACATGTTATTTTCCCCAAGTTGATCATCAGTCACTATGTAAATAATTCAAAAAACCATACTATATTTTATAAATGTGTACAGATATGTGTTAATAAAAAAATTAAGACTACAAGAGGGAAGATAATAAAATATTGCACAGAGATGATAGTGATGTTTGAAAATATGAAAACATAAATTTCTAAAATGACCTAGAGAACGGTGATGAATCAAGTTTTTTTTTATTTTAAATTTAGACATCACTAACTGACAATAAATGATGACAAATAGAATTTTTTATTTAAAACGATGTATTAAAAAGACAATCTTACGTTTAAAAGGTTTGAACGACTTTCACAATGTCTTCCAAAGATTTTTCTGTTTATACTTCTACTTTCTCTCTCAGAGAAAGAGAGATTGTGAAAACATATGTACTACATTCAAACAGGGTTACCAAACAGTCCAACATAAATAGCCAAGACTATCTCTCAGGCACATGTCTCTAAGCCTTCATTGGAAACAGGACCATCTAGCATAATCTTGAGGAAGCAAGGGTAGTTTAGAGCATACTCATTTAGTGCCATCACACAATTCTCTTTAAATTCAAAAGATAGACAGAAAATAAAAGAATGCAATTCAGCAAAACTGTCCAGAGTATCATGGAACAAATACCTTAATCCTCTATAAAACTTTCATATATGTGATTCTTCATAAATCATTAATCTGCTTTCACTGAGGGCTAGCACATTGCGTGAGAAAACTGACAGATGCTAAAGGCGATTTCCGCATGTCTGGGTAGTTCTCACTGTGGTTTCATGCTCCCGTCACTCTTCTCCTCACCTTCTTCTCTTGATGGTACATGTTAATGCATGTCAACCGCATGAGCTTCCCATCCACTGACCTTTGTAAAAGTTCAATTTCTGCGCTTTCTGTATGCACCTTTCCTTTTTGGCTTCTGCTCCTACTATAGCACTATCTGTAGTATGTTTTTTTTTTTTTAATCAACTGTATGATTTTGCATTTGCATGTTCATGGAGTATACTGTAGTTTAAAGGGGGTTTTGTTGGTGACAGTGAGTAAAACACAACTCTCACTTCACAGGTTCCTTGCAGGTTTCATGAACTTCTGTAGCAGAACTAAATCTCAGATTATCAATATTTAGCTAATTGAAACTATAAATCACCTCAGGTCCCCAGCCTCACAGTTGGTTTTCATAGTCACATGTTCAATAAGTTCTGTGTTCAGCAATACACTCCCTTTCACTAACCAATTCCTAGGGCTATTTATGTAACCATGGTTATTTAAAGAAGAAAGAATTATTTTCATCCCAAAAAGAAGGGCAATGTGCCTTTTTCTATAATAATTTTATACTTCTACTTGCAAATTATTTTTCTTTCCGCTGTTAGCAAATTAAAAAAAAGAAAGCCTTGATGCTTTATATACATAAGTTGCTGCCAAAATTCTAGCCATTGTTTCCCTGTGGAAAGAGGACATTTCAGAAATATGAATCTTATTTCAGGACTGTTATGTTTTCCCAATGCATTAGTATACAGAGATATGAAAATATAGAAAATTTCTTCTTAAGAAAATTAGTGGTGAACACTGAAATATATTACAAAATATAAAATTATTATTTTTTCATAATGAAGCCACAAGAGAGGCAGAATTTAAATTAATTAAAATGATTACATAAACCCATGCTTATGTTAGAAATGTTAGACTATCAACTGTCCAGAGGCAAAGAGAAGATCATTCTTAATTTATTGTCACATAATTGACTTCATAAATGTATTTACTGCTGCTTCTTGAACTTACAATAATATAATTTCATGTGTTGAAGTACAGAAATTTAACACCCACATCTTGATCTCTTGGTGAGAAAGGATCCTGTTAGATACAAAGTTGTCAGCCTTAGGACAAATGCAGATTCCATGACCAACCTGTTAAAAATAATGCTCTGCAGCTTACGTTTATTGAACTTTCCAGGGAAATTCTATATATTATATCATTGGGTTCTAACTCAATCATTATGTGTACTGCATGGAAGTCTCAAAATTTTTAGTTGCTAAAGAAAAGATCAAAAATGAATGGATACTTCGAGTTATTAGGTTAAAAAGTAGTCAAAAATATTTTCCAGAACAGCAAAGAAATAAATAGCAGATGCAAATTTGGTGACCCCAAGTACCTCAGGAGGAAATAGTAAAGGGTATGGCAAAAATAAGGGGGAGGGGAAATTTTGAAATCAATAAATCCCCAGATATCACTGTCAATTCAATGTGACTTTTCTTCACTTCAGCAAAAGGCCAGGCTTATCTCATGTAGAGGGCAAACCAATCTCTCTGTTCAAGAATTCAAGGGAAGATGAGATGAGGATGTTAAACACAAAATACAGAGATTAAGTCAGCTCTCTACACTGGTCCTGCAATCCTCAGTCCTCTTCTCCAGCAGAACATCCTGAATGCTGGTGTTTGACATTACAGAAATGAATACAAGGAGTTTTAAAAGCAGATAACCCAGCTGATCACTAACCTGTTACACAAACATCACCAGTCATTTGGGATTTAAAAAAATCAGTTAAGTCCCAGTCTTACAAATGAATAGAAAACCACATGTAAATATACATCTGAGGAAAATGAAGGATATCAAGGAGACTAAAAGAAAGACAAGAATTAGGAAAAAAAAAACTTACCAATTGTATGATACAACAAAAACCTGAATAAACCAAACCCATCTTGAGAAAAATAACAAAGCAGAAGGCATTTTACTGCCTGACTTTAAAAGGTACTACAAAGCTGTAAGAATCAAAGGAGCATGATATTGGCAAAAACCACACACGGAGGCCAATGGAACAGAACAGAAAGCCTAGAAGCAACCCTCACATCTGTAGTCCAACTGATCTTTGAGAAAAGTGCTAAGAACAGTCCTTTCAATAAATGACACTGGAAAAAATTGAATATTCACTTGCAGGAAAAAAAGAAGCTAGGCTATTTTTCATTAGTAAAAAACAACAACAAAATTTTTTTAAAAAATAAAAATGAACTAAAAAATATGAAACTGGTAAGAGAAAACAGGAAACTTTTCAAAACTTGAAATGTGCAAGTATTTTAGCGGGGGGTGGAGGACACGTTCTCGAAAGCACAGGCTATGAAAGCAAGCATAGAGAAATGGGATTTCCTCAAACTAGAACATTTCTGTACAGCAAAAGGGAAAAATCAACACTGTAGAGACAACCTATAGGGAGGTAAATTATAATCTGGCAAAGAATTGATATGTAAAATGTATCAGGAACTGAAAAAAATTCAACAATAGGAAAAAATTTTAAAAAATATGATTTAAAAATGGGCAATAGACCCAAACAGACAATACTCAAAAGAATTCCATCAATGGCCAAAAACTATATGAAAATATGTTCAATATCACTAATTATGAGGGAAATTAAAATCAAAACTACAATGAACTCTCACTTCACCCCAGCAAAATTATCAAAAGGACCAAAGATAACAACTACCAGCAAGGTGTGTGTGTGAGGGGGGGCACCTGTGCACTGTTGGTAGGAACATAAATTTGTACAGTTATTGTGGAAAACAGTATGGAGTTTTCTCAAAAACTTAAAAAATACAACTTCATTCTCTCCTGAACATATAGTATGTCAAAGAGATCTCTGCAATCCCAAGTTCACTGTGGCATTTCTCACAATAGCCAAGACATGGAAACAACCTAAGTGTCCGTCAGAGGATGAATTAGAGCAAAGGTGGTGGATGCGCAATGCAAAACTACTCAACCATAAAAAAGAACGATTTTTCATTTTATACAATGTGGACAGAGTCGGGATTATTATGTTAAGTGGGATAAGCATGGTCTCACTCACGTGTAGACCTAAGAGTTGATGTCACAGAGGCTGAGAGAGGAGTGTGGTTACCAGAGGCTGGAGAGTAGTGGAGATGGACGAAAAGGCACTAGGCTGTAGTTAGATAGGAGCAAGAAGTTCTGATGTGCTCTTGCACGGTAGGATAACTACAGATCTACAGATAGTAATGTACTTGGCTTTCAAAAATCTAGAAGAAAGAACTTTGGAAAATTTTACCATGAAGAAATGATAAATGTTAGAAGAGATAGGTATGATTAAAATGCTGTAAAAGACACAATGAGTGTATGTTTCTAAATATCACAAGTTACCTCATCAATATGTTCAGTATTATACATTATGTAATAATTAAATAAATTTAAGGGACAATAAAATATAATAAAATAATCATTTAATGTTAATAAAATTATGTTAACCATTGAATAACAATTATTCAGATTTATGTGGGACAATGTGATGTTTTGGTTTATGTATATATTATAGATTGAATCAAGCTGATTATCATATCCATTGCCTAACTTATATTTTGTGTGTACAGAGAACATTCAGCATCTACTCCTTTAATAATTTTTTTAAAGAGAGAGTGAGAAAGAGGGAGAGAGAGAGAGAATTTTATTATTTACTTTTTAGTATTTGGCAAACGCAACATCTTTATCTGTATGTGGTGCTAAGGATCGAACTCGGACCGCACGCATGCCAGGTGAGCGCGCTACCGCTTGAGCCACATCCCCAGCCCATCCTTTAATAATTTTGAAATAAGCTACACATTGTTTTCAACCATGATCACCATGCAGTCAAGAGATCACTAGAGGGTATTCCTGAGTTGTGAGTTTTGGTATTTCTTGGACAATGCTTCTCCTTTTCTCTTCCCACCCCTCCAGACCCTGGACTCCAGTAACCAGCTTGCCACTCTGTATATGAGATCAACTTACATTTTTCACATAAAAGTGAGTGAGGACAGTATCTTATTTTTGTTGTTGTTGTTTAATATTTTAATTAAGCCTTTTGCTGGCTTATTTTAACTTTAATTAATGTAATTAAAAGACATATTAGCAAATTTTATAGGATCCATAATATTTTATAAAATCCCATTAATTAAACCTGTTGATTAAGAATAAAAACATTATGAGTTAATGATTGATCATGGTTTTAACTGCCAAAATGGTGAAAAGTATTTTAATTAAATGCTTGCTAAAAAGAGCTGACATTAAATTACTTTTTGTTCTTTTGAGCTGTTTTGAATCATAAATTGTTTTTCCTTCATTTGATGATTGTATATTTACAACAGGTCAATTTGCATCTTTTTTAATTTGACAGCTAACATCCATGTTCATAGCAGCACAATTCACAATAGCAAGACTGTGGAACCAACCTAGATGCCCTTCAATAGACGAATGGATAAAAAAAATGTGGCATTTATACACAATGGAGTATTACTCTGCATTAAAAAAATGACAAAATCATAGAATTTGGAGGGAAATGTATGGCATTAGAGCAGATTATGCTAAGTGAATCTAGCCAATCCCTTAAAAACAAATGCCAAATGTCTTCTTTGATATAAGGAGAGTAATTAAGAACAGAGTAGGGACGAAGAGCATGAGAAGAAGATTAACATTAAACAGGGATGAGAGGTGGGAGGGAAAGGGAGAGAGAAGGGAAATTGCATGTAAATGGAAGGAGACCCTCAGGGGTATACAAAATTACATACAAGAGGAAGTGAGGGGAAAGGGGGAAAATATAAGGGGGAGAAATGAACTACAGTAGAGGGGGTAGAGAGAGAAGAGGGGAGGGGAGGGGGGAGGGGGGATAATAGAGGATAGGAAAGGCAGCAGAATACAACAGACACTAGTATGGCAATATGTAAATCAATGGATGTGCAACTGATGTGATTCTGCAATCTGTATATGGGGTAAAAATGGGAGTTCATATCCTACTTGAATCAAAGTGTGAAATATGATATATCAAGAACTATGTAATGTTTTGAACAACCAACAATAAAAATTAATTAAAAATAAATAAATAAATTTGACAGCTAATTCATAGATAAATTATGGTTAAGACAATTCATAGATAAATTATTGTTAAGACAATCAATCAATAAAGATCCTTTTGACTCTGTTTAAATCTTTTTTTCTTGTTCATTGTTTTCTATGACCTATATTCTCAATAATTTATTTATTTATTTTTTCATCTACCAAATATTATGTGATTGGAACAATTTTAATTCTTTTCTGATTTTTTATAAGAGAACTGTCTAATTAGTTAGCAAATAGCATTATGTGGCTATGTATATTTAAATAATTTAAATTAACACTATTCTAGAAAATGCCTTTATTCTAAATAAAGAACTTTAAATTCTCAATAAACAATCTGTAGTCTTAGAAATGATAGCTGACCTATTTCATATTTAAGGCAAGTGCATTATTTAAATATAAAACGTAACAGTTTAAATAGTTCCTTATTAATGATGACAGTATCATTAAAAACAATGAACAAGTGAAATATTTTTATAGAATTTCTTATGTAAATTCTGATCCAGATTGAAAATTATTTGGAAGGTTTTAATTTTAAAAAATTAAAAAATGATCTCTGTGTATGTTTTGCCAAATTAAAAGGTTACTCCTTTATCAAATTGTTTATAATCCAATTAATTACTTTCATCAACATACTTAGTAATGTCCAAGTAGGTACAGATTATATGAAGATAGGTAAAGTAAGATCTTCATCATTAAATTGATTTGGGGGTCTAGAGATGGAGGCTGTTGGAAAAAAAAACATTTCAGTGAACTCGAGAGGGGAGACGGGCCACATCTAAACTGATGATTAGAAACAATTGCAAATGGTAGGGCAAGGGGGCCCAACACAGAACTCTACAAATACTTCAGTGTTACTTAATTTTGAATATATTTCAAGTCTGAGCCTGAATGACAAGGCTGAGTCAGAAATGTATCCCTATAAAGCAAACTCAAGGCAGTAGTAGCCTTATATGACTTTGGAAGAAATGGCATAAAACATGGCTTTTCCCTACCACACTGGACAGTAGGCTCTCTTTGTGTTTCCCATTGCAGAAGAACATAAAGCCAGCTGAGGGCTCCTAGATCTTATGTTTCATTTTAAGGTTGATTGAGCAGTGTTATCCTATTCATACAGCTTTATTGACCATGAATTAACTGCAATTGACTAGTAATGACCATTTAAATAAAGGAAAACCATAACAGCAAAGCAGCCAGCAGGTCTGGACTACAGCGGCAGGAAAACCACAAGCAAGAGAGGAAACTGGGAAGTCTGGAAGAAAACAGTATTGAGATATATATATATATATATATATATATATATATATATATATATATATATATAGTACATTGCTTTGAATCTGAAGATAGGACTTATGAATATTTTGTGCTATTTACATTTTTATATGTCTGGTACAAATCTATAGAAAAATTTGTTTCTTAACAGTTGAGTGGGAATTATTCTGTCAAATACATCTGCCAGCTTCCATCACAATAACAGAAGTGATGTTTTTATTCTGAAAATTCTTAAGATAATAAGCCAGCTGGTAGTTGATAGCCTTGCTTTCATGTGTCTGCTGAATGCAGTCATGCTAAATTTATATTCTTATAGGTAGAGGCTAAGATTAAGTTCTTTTTCTCAATAGAGTATAAAAGTTAAGTAAAAAGAAATTGGGAAATATTATATCACATCATAGCACATAATTACATAGCATTATAAACTGCTAGAATAATATAAAGCAATAATTTAGATATTACACTATTCACATTTAAGATGATACTAGAGAGCATAGCACAATGAATCATCTTGATGCACAAATATGTAGTCCAGACAAATATATACTTACTAAATCTTATTTTGTATTTGAGCACAAAAATTGTTGCTAAATTATTAATTATATTTTATTTGTGAACTATTTCAGTTTAAGAACTCCTATGTGACAAAAAAATCTATGAATATTTATTAAAATTACATTTCTATTAAACAATAGAATGTATATGTATACATACATATCAAATTGTAATTTGCATTCATCTTCAATAATATGTGGAATAAATTAGCTAGCATCTTGTATGTTTTTTGAAAAGAGAAGCTTTGCAGTTTTCCTGTGGGTAAAAAATAAAAAGCAATTGTGAAAGTGTCTCTCACATTCATAAAGCAGAGTCTGCTGAATTCTAAAACTCATTCTTGATGGAACTCAACCTGTGACTGAAAGCAGGCTTGAGAACATGCCCTGTGCATTAGGGAGCATGGAGTTCAAAATTGTATCTATTTTCAGAGTGATGCTATGCTGAACAATAGTTCCTAAATTTTGTCAGTTGAGACTTCAATATTCACCAGTGAATTGAAATAAGATTCCTTCTGAAATAAGGTTGTGAACCAAGATTCCAAAATCTAATGGCATAAACCCTGGAAAACCCATGAATATAAATAAGAAAGAAAAGCTGAGTTAAGCAAGACACCCATAAACAGAATTTGACTTAAGATGTTGTTTAACCCATAGGTGTAGCTAGAAGTAGTTCTTCCAAAATTTAAATATTTCACTGATAAATATTAGCCTTTATTCAATGACATTTATTTTTATTTAAATTTAGTTTAGCTGATATATAAGAACATAAACATTGTACATATATATGGGCTATCATGATGTTTTGACACATGTAGACATTGTTCAATGTTTAAATCAAATTATACACATCGATTGCCTCTAACATTTATCATTTCTTTTTTATTGTTTCTTTTTAGTTACACATGACAGTTGAGTCCATTTTAATATAATTATACAAGCAGAGAATATATCTTATATTAATTAGGACCCCATTCTTGTGGATGTACATGATGGTGGGATTCACTGTAGTGTATTCTTATATGTACACAAGAAAGTTTTATCATATTCATTACACTGTATTACCTTTTCCTCCATTCCCCATTGTGTAATCTACTGAAATTCTATTCTTACCCTCAACATTCCCCCTTTATTGTGACCTTTTGATTTTGGAGGCTGGTTTATTTCACTTACCCTACTAGTCTCCAGTTTCATCAATTTACTGGCAAATGTCATAAAGTCATTTTCCTTCATGACTGAGCATCACTCCATTGTGTGTGTATATAAGTATATATGTATATATGTATATATATATATACACCACATTTTCTTTATTCATTCACCTATTGAAGGGCACCAAGGTTGCCATAAACATTGATGTGGCTGTGTCACTGTAGTATACTGATTTAAAATCCTTTGAATATATTCCAAGGAATGTCAATTATCAAGAATACAAGTAACAGTAAGTGTTGGCAAGGATGTGGGAAAAAGGTACATTCATAAATTGCTGATGGGACTGCAAATTGATGCAACCACTCTGGAAAGCATTTATCATCTCTTATTGTAAAATCATTCAAAACTTTCTTTGTCCATTTTTATGAAATTAGTAGTGCATTATCATTATCTACAATCATCCTACTGTGCAAGAGCACACCAGACTCTCTTACTTCTGCATAAATGCTACAACTTAGAATCCATTAAGCATGCTTTCTAAACCACTCACTCCCTCTTTCCTGTCATCCCAGCCTCTGTCACAACCACTCCACGCTCCATGTTGATGAAGTCAAATTATTTATATTCTTCATGTGAGTGAGACCATGGGGTACTTGTGTTTCTCTTCCTGGCTCATTTTATTTGATAAACCACTGGTGTGTCATATGGAGGTTATATTTTGATTTTTTGAAGAACGTGTAAACTCCCTTAATAATGGCTCTACTGGTTTACATCCTCAAGAGACATGATTTGCTTCATGAGTTCCAAGTTCTCCTCACATTTCTGCATTTTTTGTCCACATATCCCCTTTAAAAATTTTAAAATATAGAGTTGGAAATGCCTCATTTTTGGTGACCAGTCTACTTAAGAACACCACGTGTGTGGAAGTTAATAACAGTCTGCTTGCTCATGCTGAATTTTAACTGAATACCTCCATGAAGGAGAGAACAATTCTGCTATTATTTAAAACTGGATATACTTTTTGCAAAAGGTTAATTTTGAAGGATTTTATTCAGCACAGGTAGATAATCCAAGCCCAGCTGAAGCATAGGAACAATGCATATTTATAATTAATTAGCCCTGAATATTTCAGATCTATGGAAGATTTCTAGAATATTTCTTTAAATTTTTTATTAGTACTTATTTCTAATTTGTGGTTCTTAGGTATACACCTGTGATATTTGATTTTGAGGGAAAGTAACCTTACAAAATATGTAGACCAAATAGCCTTCCCCATGGTTAAAATTGCATGTTTTAAAATGTTTTTATTAGTGCACTGTAATTATACATACTAGTGGGGTTCATTAGGACATATTCACATGCACATAACATAATGTGCTCCAATTCATTCCCCAGTTCTTCCCCTTTCTCTCGCTTCCTCTCTTCCTCTGGTCCCCTTCTTCCACACTTCTCATCTTTCTTCTCTTTATTTACACATAGTTTTTATTGATAAATTATAATTCTACATAAAAGTGTGATTTCGTGTATTAAAGAACAGGTTAGAAATCAATAGAAAATGAGGGATGGAAGGAAGGGGGAAGAGCAGGTGAATAAAATCAAGTGAGCTATCATACATGCAAGTATGAATATACCACAGTAATAATAAATCTTGATATTAGGGCTTGAGCCACAGATAGTCATGCAGCTTGCAGTCATCCATGATCAATAAAAGGGAGGCTTTTAACACAACCCCACCTAAGGTTCCTAGGTAACAGGTGACTCAGCTGTGATAGAAGAGATGGCTTAACTCCCTAGATGGGGGCATAAGATGCTCGATGGATCCAGTAATAGAGTTTGAAAGCAGAGTTTGAAAACAATTTTTATAAGTGGAAATCAGGAGTAGTATTCTCACCTGATTCCAGGAAAATTGAAGCCACAGTTAAGCATTGAGTTTGAGAAAAGCGTAGAGCCAACAACCTGGTACCTGACATTACATTTCCCTTAATAACCACAGTTCTTTTTTTGCCAGAACAGGGAGAGCAGCATATGCAGGACTAGAGACCAAAAACCCAAAAGGAATCATGATGGCTTGGAGATGAGGAAGATGCTACCTCAAAGGGGTACTAACAGCAGCAATTCTCAGATGAAGAAAAGAAGAAAATCATTACATACTTGATATATTTATATTGCTTTGGAGATGCAAAGAGAGCCGCCAACATAATTAAGGACTCTTCAGCATGTGGTGGTATCACCCTCAGAGGATATTCTAGAGAAAGCACCTGATGTCTAAAACACATTTTTTATATTTTGCCCTATTCCATGAGGACTAGGGAGGGAGAACTTAGAAGACAGATGTTGCTTTAAGGGATTGAAAATACTTCCCCAGAGAGAAAGTAAAGTGGGTGGGAAAGTAATTATAACAACATCTGGTCCATATGTCTTGTTAAGAAGTGGAGAGTCTCTTTGTAACACAGTATTCTGGAAAGCTTTTAGTGAGGGGAGGAGACAAGACAAAATTTCCTATAAAGGGCCACATTCAATACTTTAGACTTGCTATCTGTACAATCTCTGCTGCAACCATGGAAATCTGCTTTTTTAGGATAAAAGTATACATGGACCATGCATAAATGCAAATACCTCATGCACAAAAAAATCCATAAAAATTACTGACCCCCCTAAAAAATCGGATTCTGAGCTGCATATGTCCAAAGGACTGTAGGTTACTCACTTCTAGTTTATAACATGGAGGCATAAAAGTGTGTGTTATTAAGAGTCTGTGACCCAGAAATAAAAGGAATATGGCTACACATCTGATAAGTAAGATCAGAACTGTGGAGTGAGTCAGGAAGTAGAGGAGAAAAGGAGAAGAAGAGGTAGCAATACCAGGCAATGTGGTGGGGAATTTAGGACTGTTGTGAAAGGTGGTGGAAAGGAATTTTTGCCACTCTCTGTCTGGTAACTAAAGCCTGATCTATTGACCTATCATCTAATTTTGTGTTATCTGCACAAGAAGGGCAATATAAGTTCAACACCTGGACCTTCAGTAAAGTTTTGTTTTGGTTTTGGTTTTTTGCACACCAGCATACTGCAAAAGAAAATTTTGGTTAGCTTATCTTTGTTTATTGACTTACTTTGAAACTATTAAAGGATAGTAATTTATTTTCATAGATGATTAGAGTGGATCAATAAAACTGGCATTGAGAAGATAGAGTGAAAAGTCCTATGGACACTATAACTGAGATCCAGTGGCATTTCCAACTTAAGTCCTTAATAATGTGCAGAAATCCTGGAGGAGGTAGAAGATTCATTGGCTGAACCATATATGGGCATAAGAAAGGTTTAGATCTAAGTTTATATCATTAGACTATTGTGAAAAAAATGAAAGTGTTAGTTCATTGCATAATGTAGTTCATGTGCTTACATACCGAGTTTCAAGAGAATGTTTATTTTATTTCATTTATTGCTGGAAATTATGATATTGCTGTGAATGTAGATCTGAAAATTCAATGTTTGCCGAATCTGATGCAAAAAATGATTAAAACAATTTATTGCTATTGCTTTCTTTCCCTTTCTGTTATTATGATATTATTAAACTCTACTATCAAGATCACTATTCAGTATGTCCATGTGAATCTGGGGTTAGTTTTTAAAACTGACCTAAGAACTTCCTCAGATGCCAACTATTGGAAATCACTAGATATGATTGAAGATAATTTGAATTAATTAGAAGCTGCCTAGTACCACTGTGACCTATTTCATGTTGGTGTGGGGGACTATTAAAGTTCTTTATGCTACTATAGAATAGGACATTACATGGCAGAAAGAATGCCACTACCAAACAAAATCAATAAATACCTGAAAGAGAACCACAGGTCACTAATAAGAAAGTTAAAATTTTGGTAATACTCTGAAATGTTTAACATAGTCAAATTGATTGTTGTTCCTGCATTCTGAATAGCAAAGATCACGGGAAAAGACTATCTGGAGAGATTTGAATATGATACTACAGTCCTAAAAATACTAATTAAAGACAATCCAGATTAAAACAGTCTGGTTTATTTTATTGTTGGGAAAAGTGTCTATGAAAAAGTCCAAGCTTTAATTGTATCTGATTATTATAAAGCTTTATAGAGTCCAAATAAACTGAAGAGATCTAGGTGATCCTGTAAGTGTGGGTTTTGGGAATCACAGGGAAAAGGTGTTTCCCTGAAGTCTTCTCTGTTGTAAGCATCCAGTTTACATCTTTTTCCCTCTAACACAACCATCAGCATTTAAACATAATGCTTGCATTCAACAAGTATTTATGGAATTCATAGTGTGTCCAAAATCTTATGAAAAGCATTGGTAATGTGTCTGGGTCCAAAGCAGCCTAATCCCCTATCTCCTGGATCTTATAATTTTGGGAAGAATAGGGGAACTGGTTCTCTCAAATATCTTATACAACATCAGATGTTAAAAAGTCTTAAGAAGGAAGGTAAGACACGATGATGTGATACAAAGAGGTGGAATGGAAAGAGGCTGTTATGTCTGGGGAGGAGGGCAGAGAGGGTCTCCATGAGGACAGCTGGGTGGAATCTAAGTAGAGCAGGGGAAGCTGTATGTGGGCCGCTGTAGGTGGGAAAAGTCATATTTAAGTTACTAAGACAGGAATGTGCTTGATGAATCTGGAAGGAAGGTAGGAAGCTAAGAGGCTAGAAAACTCCAGAATTCATCACTCAATAGGTTAACAAATGGAAGAAGAGGAAAGATGGGTTTTATACATGGAACTCAAGAACTTACAAAAAGCAGGAAAATCACAAAGGTTTAGTGATGCAAAACTTGTCCATGGGTTTCTGGGAACTATTAGACCCTTTACTGTTAGCACTGCAGAGCTGTCTAAATGATTTAAACTTGATGACAATTTGAAAAAATGAATATTTAATGACTTATTTTTGCTGTTCAATGAAATGTAAATTGAAATGCAGAAGAAATAATTGAGAATTTGTAATTAATGCAGAACTTTATGTGGTACTCAAAGCAAAAAGGATGAAAACAAGGGCAAGAATGCTAGACATTCTAAAGGAAGACTTGACATCATAAGGTAAATGATCAAATTTGAAGAAAGAAAGAATTCAAATATAACTCTAAGATGTTGAGAGCAAGTAATGATATTGGGGAAAGGAAAAAGGAAAGGAGGAATAGGTTAATTTTAAAGCCTTTCTTGCATATTATGACATCCCACATATAATCAGATAATTATCAATTGGATTGTCAGGACCGGAGTTGTTTGGATATCATGTTTTGGGTAAGTTCATTTAATTAATGAAAATAGTGGGTTCCAAAACAAAGGATCTGAATTCACCATGTGAACATGCAAAGGATACACGTTGAAAAACTTTAACCCAGGTCAATGTAATGATAAACAACTTTAAATCTTAGATTATATGACATATTTGATGTTTAAATGTTAGCTTTTAAATACATAAAATATGTACATGTATCATTTATATTTTTCTGAGTTTTCTATGATTTAAATTTCTTTTAATTGCTCATCATGCTATCTTGATGGATTCTTACAATTCTGGAAAATGTACTGAAACTGTAAAATGACTTTTATATTGTGTACTATTTTAAAAATACACTCATTTCTTATGTTCATATTTAAATTAAACTTTTTATCTTGTTGTGTGTACAAGGAACTTGCAACTTGTTAATAAACAAGATGATAAATAAAAGATACTACTTAATTACCTAACTAATAATGATGCCAATCATAATTATGATCACAAGTAACTAATATTATGAACCAAGTACCCTTCCAGCCAGGGTTCCTATACTGTCATTAAAATATCAAAATTCGTAATTGAATATGTATTATTATCCTTAGTCGGTAGATGCAGAAGGTTAATAGATTAGTCAAGGTCCCAAAACTAGTAACAGGTAACAGTTACAAAACTAGTAACAGAGGTAAGTGTGGAGAAATTTGTTTTTTAAATGTTAATACTTCTGATCAGTTAAGTGTGGAAAAAGATACTAAGGAACATTTGGAATTATGGATCTTTGGATGAATTTCAAGACAGCATTGAGGATGAAGGTGGTAAAGTCATTTGAGTGTAAAGCAATAAATTCTTAGACCAGGTTTTAAACATTTTATTCTGAGAAGTAACTTCTCTGGAATTTGACGTGACTTTTTTTAGTGCCCATAAAAAGAAGTGTTAATTTTACAGTAATCACTGACACTATAGTACAACAAAAACTACAATGTCAATCAAAGATTTTGCCAAAATCAGCAATAAAACCCTACTCCTTGTCCAAAGCATTTGTAGCAATATTTTTCTGTCTTAGAAGTATACATAGGTCCATACATATACAGATATATCTCAGTATGACATTTTTCAGTTTGTGTGTGTATGATACTAAGGATTGAACTCAGGCCCTTGATGAACATGGTAGGCAAGACCTCTTCCACTGAGATATATCCCCAAACTGCTTTCCATGTTTTTTAAGATTATTAAACATTCTATTTGGTGTATGTACAAATAGAGTAGTATTCTGTATAGTGTTCTTTATCTGGAGAAATAATCATTAGGTTAATGACCAGGAATAATTCCATTTCAAAAGTATATCCTTAATATCAGACAACAAAATCTTAATTGGAAATGCCTCTTTAAAGCATGAAACTGAACTTTTGTAATTCAACTCCTGATAACACTAATGGAATGCATATAAAATAATAACCCTTGGGAACCTAGAAAATTTACAGCTGGCATTGTAAAGTGTCTCTCTAGATTAGAGACATTATAAAAAGTTTTTCCCTTATAGATTAATATATTTAATGTGCATAATTATAATGCAAGAATTACTATTTTAATTAAAAAGTGTCCTATATAGAATATCTCTGTGATTAAACAAGATATCAGTATTCATTGCGAAAGCTGATTCTAACTGCCAGATAAACATTCCTTTTGCAAAGTGATTTGTGATTTACAAATGATAACAAACCAATACACTGAAAATGAGGCATTCTTCCAAACATTACTGCTTTTACAGTGTGTAAAAATAGGTAGTTTGCCAAGGCAATAATTGCAGCTTGATAAATTTGTAGTAGTGTCCTTATCACAGTTAATCTCAACATTATTCTTCTTTTCAGAAACATTACATATATTACCATACCCTTCCCAAATTATACAAGGAATCTGTTGTACATAAAAGTGCATATGTTTAAAGTATAATTTATTCAAAATAACTGGGAAATATGTGTAAGGGGTGGATCTTTACTCTGCATAAGATACATATTTAATCTACAAAATGAGTACATTCTGTTACAGTCTTAGGATCCCTTAAAATTCTTCCATATATTTCCCTTATGTTTTTCAGCCACACAAATCCCCTAAGTCTTTGCCTCCCCCAGTCTTTCCCTATGTTTGCAGAAGACACTTGCGTTTTCCTTGATCTCTTGTCTTTTCTTCAGTTTCCACATTTGTTTATTTATTTACCTCCATATTTTAAGACTAAGAAAAGTCCAGGAGATACCATAAGTAGAAGAGAATCCTCACCTCTCTTCAGTTAGGTTTGAGTCATGCTCTTCTCAGAGTTGTAGCTGAAAGGCAGGTACAGTTATGAAACTCTTAGGAATGTCTCATGTCTGGTTTGCATCTATTGCAGCACCGTGAATCTAATAAAATTGTATCCTCTTCCTAGAATATCTTTCTTAATTTTAAAAATTCATTAACACATGAGTAACTGCATTCTTCAAGGTGAATTTATAGTCAGATCTTTGTCATCCCCTTTTCCTACAAAGAAGAATGTATTTCAAAATTCAGTGAAAATATGTCAATGATTTGTCACTATTATAGGTAGAATAGAGCCCCCACTCAATGACACACATGTCTTAATTTCCTGGATCTGTGAATGCATCTTGTTACCTGATACTGGGAACTTCAGAGATGGGATTAAACATGTGGTCTTTGAGACAGTGAGAGTACCCTGGATGATCCAGATGGACACAATCTAATCACATACTTCTTTAATGGAAGACACTATTTTGGGGGTTGTTTGGGGGAAATATGACATAAGAAGAACACATCCTGCCTTTACTGGTTTTGAAGATGAAGGAAGAGGCCTATGAGGCAAGAGATGCAGAAAATTTCAGAGGGTGGTGGTAAATCTCCAGCTGACAGAGAGCGTGTCCCTTGGCCCTTGCCACAACCCCCAGAATTAGATATCACCAACAGTGAAATCAGCTAACTCAGAATGGCAAGTAAGTGCACACGCTTCCTCTCATAGGTGGGAGTTAGAGGAAGTGGGGGGTAATGGTATCACGAATCTAGAAGGAGACCTTTAACACAGAGGAAGGGCAGTAGGACTATGAGGAAAAGTGGGCGCGGGGCGGGGGGGGGGTCGTGGGAAGTGAAACTGAACAAGTTATGCTATGTACATGTACAGACATGGGACAGAGAGGGCTCCGTGCTTTGTAAGTGATATGCAAACATAAGAAATAAGAAGGACGGGCTGCGGATGTGACTCAAGCGGTAGCGCGCTCGCCTGGCATGCGTGCGGCGGGGCTCGATCCTCAGCACCACATACAAACAAAGGTGTTGTGTCCGCCAATAACTATAAAATAAATATTAAACTTCTCTCTCTCTCTCTCTCTCTCTCTCTCTCTCTCTCTCTCTCTCTCTCTCTCTCTCTCTCTCTCCTTCTCTCCCTCTCTCTAAAAAAAAAAAAGAGAAGTAAGAAGGAGATGGAGATTTTCTTGAGCCTCCAAAGAAGGCACATAGCTTACTATCACATGGAGTCCAGTGAGATTATTATTAGATATCAGACATGAATTAGTATAAGAACAATTTTGTGTTGCTTAAGGTTGTCAAAAGTTGTTTTTTTTTCAACAGCAGAAATACAAAACTAGTATAGCCAATTTGACCTCCATGTCTCTCCCTAACATTGTATTGCTTTGTTGTTTAGTGAGAGCTAAATACTGTGAGAGAAGGAATATTTTGCTCCATATTTCAAAAAACAAACCAGCACTACATGAGTACCTGAGTTATATTAAGCCAGGCTATCTGACCTCATAGGAATAGTCTTTGAACAACCAAAGGCCAAGGCATGAAAAAGTGGCAAGATATTAGCATGACATTGAGGCAGCCTTGTCAACCTTGAATCTTACAGGAAGAAACAAGTGCCTTGTAGATAAGTTGCTCAGGGAAAAGTAAAGGAAGTGAGATGAATTCCTAGTTAAAATCCTGACTCTAAAACAAGATATTATATTTCACTTTATCCCTCTTAGTATTTGAGAAAGACATGTGCAATCTTTCAATGATATGATATGAGTGCATTTGGTATGAAAGCGGTAAGACTGAGACTAAGCACTTAAGTTAAATTCAAAGCAAAAATAAGTGGTTACACATTATTTTCAAAAAGATAATATTAAGCAATTTTTCTTTAAACATTTACCAAACAATACAGACGTTTTGCAATTAAGCAGTTGTTGAGCAGTTACTTTTAATAGTTATTTCTACTCATTACACAAATGTTCCATTATTGATTTAATGCTTTGAACTTAAAGTGAGGTGAGGGCAGGAATGATAGTAAAATGAACCAGATATTATTACCCAATGTGCATATAAGATTACATGACCTTTTTTAACTCTATGTTAGGTACAACCATAAAAATGAGAAATTACACCCCATCTAAGTATGATGTGTCAAAATGCATGCTACTGTCATATATAACTAATTAGGACAAATAAAAAAATAAAGTGAGATGATATCAGTGATGGTGATGGAATCTGCTGCTCTGAATGTTGAGAATGTTTCAAAACCAGTTCTTTTCAGAACTCTTGAATTCAAGTAAAATTTGCAACAATTCAAGTATTATTACTCAAAAAACTTATGAATCATGGTAAGAAAGGTGGCATTTTCATCTGTTCCATTTCTAGGTCACTGAAAACCAGAGGCTCCCCAGAAACGTTGAGAGCAGCAGCTCAGAATTTGCTAGAGCAACAGAAAGGGCCTGATATTACTCAAAAGCACCTTTCCAAGACATTGTGATGATTTGAGCTGCCTGGCAGATCCCCAAAAGTCCCCGCTCACATCCCTTTCCTTTGTTTCTCCAGACACAGTTTTCTCAATGAAGATTCCTTCACTGTCTGCCTGAGCATAGCGGGTGTGCCCCGACACGCACACACAGCTATTCAACAAAGTCAGGCACTTACCATGTCTGGGTACTAAAGGAAACTCTTGTCAATATTTACTTGACAACTAAACTAACTGGGCAGAAACTTCAGCTTCCACTGCAAAGAACCCTATCTAGTCTTTACATAATTCAATTAGGAAAGTCACTAAAGACACCGTGGGCTGGGCAACAGAAACCATCAGGGCGAGCACCATTGCTGCCAACCTGTGATGAGAGAAGGACGTCCAGGATTGCTCAGTTATGCACAGTCCAGTTTTCAACCACAAATTATGAGACAAGCCATGCAACGTGTAAGAGTGGATCGCAGGTGAGGATCTTCCATACAATAAATAGGAACTGTTCCTGAACTACAGGCAATAAAGTTGGTGTGCTTTAAATATATTCAAAGAAACACCGAAGAACAAGAGTATTAATATGGCCAGGTTTCCATAACAATATCACAGACCAGTGGCTCACATAGGAGACATTTCAATTCTTACTGTATACCCTCTGGGTTGCCTTCTGGGGAGGCTGCCTTCTGGCAGTGAGCTCTCATGGTCTTATTCCAGGTGCACACAGGCACGAGGTGAACCCATTGATCCCGAGGTATCAGTTTATAGGTCTTCTCAGTTGATAGTATCTGATATCAAGGACAATTGAATTTAGCCTTGATCAACCATCTGAGGAAAGGCTTGCTGATGGTAAAACGACTCGATTCCCCCCATTCCATATTCTTGTTTGGGAGGAAGTCTCTGTGCACAGGTCTTAATTAAAGACTGGGGAAGAGTGGTAATACCTCCATGTGAGCCACAGTGTTTGCTTGTCTAGAATTTCTCTGCCTTTGAGATTTTCTATTCTCTTCACCTTATTCATATGCTTATTCATTTACTTATCTTATTGTGGATACATACTGTTTATTTTATACCTCGGGTTATATTCCAGTGCTTCTTTATTTGTTGCTCAAATTGTTCTGGATTTTGACACTGGAATATGAACACATACTGCTATTTGTGAGTATGTTTATTTTGGGCACCCTCTACCTCCTTGTTTTTTGGTGCTATCAGATGCTTCAGACTCATGTTTCCTGTTCAGTCCTAGCATGATAATTTTCACCCCGGTTTGTCTCAGAGGACAACAGTGTTAGGAATAAGATTTGGCAATAGAGGAGTTGATTGTTACTGGAGTTGCACTGGTTATGGGTCTTGGTTAAGAACACCCTTCTGTATGGGGCTTCTATGGTAGACACGTGACACTCTGTATTTGAGAGCCTGTGGAAGTTTAGAGAACAGACATATACCTTAATATATGAATACAGGACGTTATGGAGTCATTAGACTGGAAAAGAAAGTACTCCATAACAGGAACTCTATAATGATATTTTGTTTCTTTTTTTCTCAAAATCTTGTCTAATTACAAGAAAAACATTAGACAAATACCACTGCGTTTCAGGAAGAAACTATAAAATGCCCAACTATAACCCACAAAGCTGCAAGGTCATAAGAACCAGAAAATTTGAGAGACTGTGATTGCCGAGTGTAGATTAAGCAACATGACATGTAACGTCCATCTAGGTGAAATTCTAGAACTCATAACTACATCAGGCAAGGGCTGGGAATGTGGATCAGTGGTAGAGCACTTGCCTAGCATGTGTGAGGCACTAACTTCAATTCTCAGCACCACATATAAATAAATAAAATAAATATCCATCAAATATATATTTATACACACACACACACACACACACATATATATAAAATTTTAAAAATACATTAGGCAAAAACTAAGAAAATATGAAAAAGGTATAAACATCAATTAAAAATAGTGCATGCTTGATGTCCATAATATATAAAATGTAAGATATTATTAATAAAGAAAAAATGCATTTGTGGTACTATCTTTGCAATTTTTCTGTAAATCTAAATGTATTCCTTTGTATTTTATTTTAATTGGTAAATTAAATTTGTGTGTGTATAATGTATAATAGCAAATATGTACATATAAAATATATATGGGATAAAATGTAAATTTTTGATATCTTCAACTATTATTTTAAAAAGTATACTAGAGCACATACTTTGAGGGTTAAAATTTTTCTTCACAATAAGAAAAAAAGATCTTTTACTTTCTGAAAATACATTCTCTAAATTAATTTTAAGAAATTAATACATATTTCCTTTCGGGTTAATTATTATTCATTAATATTTCCATAGGCTATATTAATTAGTTTACTTAAATAGATAATTCAAACCTTATAAATGATATCTAAAATTCTTAAAAAAATTTTTCTGGGAGTGTAGAATAGCCTTGAAATTTTAATTTTGACTTTGATTTAATTTCTTTAAATAATAAAATACTTATACTTTTCCAAATAGTCCATGTTTCCTGTATCCTTTTTAATTGTTATTGCTTATTTTGTCTTACATTTATCTTTTAAATACTTATTTTAGAACTATTTAGTATACATATGTATGGTAGTTTATATTAATATTAAAAAGTACTTTACAGTATCTGGGTTTTGGACATACTGGACATACTGTCTAAATATAACATACGCAGTACATGTAAAATGAAAACCAGCTAATGAAAAATAATATTTCAGTACTCTATCATGACAAGCAGTAATGATACAATGTTTTCATTTAATATTAACTTACTTCTTTTAGCCATTGTACACAGGGGCATTATTTTAACTTCAATCTGAGAGGAATTCTCTATTTTGGAAGAAAGAAAAATGCACTTTACCAGAAAATAGGACTTAATTTACCATGGACATTATAAATTAGAACCCAGGTGGAAATGAACTTGTTTAATGCAAAGTATGTTTCATTAAAAAAGTAGCAACTTTTCTGTAATTTCACTTTAACAAGCATCTTCCTGGAGTGGATTGTATTATTTCTCATGGTAAAATAACAGTCTCTGTCTTCAAAATAATCCCTAAAGCATAATGAAAAAAGAACATGAAAGTAAAATTAGATAACCTGTTAATTTGATATTGCTTTTATAAATGACTTTATAGTCCCTACTTTTAATTAAAATACCAGGCTATGTACCTCTCAGAGCTAATCTCAGATTCTCTTTTAAAAATATTAAACAAAGTACAGAATATGTTTATTTTCCACTGTGGTTTTCATGAAAACCTTTATAATTGTGATTTCATAGCAGCAGAGTAAAGCCACATTCCTTTTCTGCCATCATATTGTGAGTTATTAGCTGCATCTGTGTGTTCAGGGCACAGGGGGGAAAAAAGCTTTCACAAAGAGCTTAATAAAGTATTTGGTATAGGAATATAGCATGGCTTGAAAGGTTGGAAGAAAGATAGGACTAATTTGCAGTATTTTGTTCATCACAGTATTTCTTCGGGCAAAGAACAATGAAAAAATATTCAATTTCAAGGATGCAAGTTTTTTCAAAAGTAAGAACAGTCTAAAAATACAAATATGTATATAAGGAGCAATAGATTTGAAAAAGTTTATCCGGATTATGTCTTTACAAATCTATATCCCTGAGATGATATATTTGGCAAAATGTATATAAAAATGGCTTTTCAAAAATGCCTCTGGCTGAATACAATGAAGGACATATGTAATTCCAGCAGCATGTGGAGGCAGGAGGATCCCAAGTTCAAAGCCAGCCTAAGCAACTTAGTGAGACCCTATCTCCAAACAAACAAACTAAAGAGCTGGTGATGTGGCCCATGGGTTAAGAGACCCTATGTTCAATCCTGGTACCTTCCCTCCACCCCCACCCCCAGCCCCCCCAAAAATCCAGAACAAAACAACAAAAAGTAAACCCTCTCATTTGGTAATATAGTAACTAAATTCAGACAATTTCCATCTGAAAAATTCCATCATAAAATGATTGATTAACCAAACAAATTAAAGCTTTTAAGTGCTGAACACAGGGTAGACATTAGTCCCAAAGTTGGGATTGCACATGGGATCTATCCTAATGGCATGCTTAAGATAAGGCTAGTCAGTTTTCAAACATTTTAATTGCTTAACAAATAAGTTTACAAAATTGAAAATCAAACCTTAATAGGTGCGTATATTTTATCTTTTATTTATTTACTGTACATCTAGCATATAAATTCATTTCAAAAACCTAATAAAGCCAGGCATGGTGGGTGGCTCACACCTGTAATCCCAGCCATTCAAGAGGCTGAGGCAGGAGGACCTAAAGTTCAAAGCCAGCCTCAGCAACAATGAGGTGCTAAGCAAATCAATGAGACCCTGTCTCTAAAAAAAAAATACAAAAATGGTTGGGGATGTGGTTCAGTGGTCAAGTGCCCCTGAGTTCAATCCCTGGCACCAAACAACAACAACAAAAAAGTAATATATATTGATAAAAATATATAAGATGTGTGCTGTTTCCTTCAAAACTCAGGTCTCTCACAGATTACATGGCTACAGGACTTCCAATGGAAAACCAATTTTTCAAAGGGTCTCTGGCTACAGAATCTTGGGGTTTTCCATTTCTTTCACATTTCGTAGACCACATGTGATTTCTATTCTTAGTTTTTCCTTCATTGTTTTAGTCAGCCTTTTTTTTTTTTTTTTTTTTTTTTTAACTGCTGTAACTAAAAGACCAGACGAGAACAATTTCAGAGGGAAAAAGTTTATTTGAGAGTTCATGGTTTTATAGGTCTTAGTCCGTGGACAGCTGGCTCCATTCCTCAGGACTTGAGGTGAGGTAGAACATCATGGTGGAAAAGTGTGTTAGAGGGAAGTAGCTCACATGATTAGGCAGCAGAGACAGTTTCCCAACATAAAATATATATCGCAAAAAATGACCCTAATTACCCACACCCTACCCGAGGTCAGTTACCACTCAGTTAATACTGTCAGGGAATTAATGATCTGATTAGGTTAAGGCTCTCATAACCAATCTTTACACCTCTAAACTTTCTTGCATTTTCTCACACATGAGCCTTTGGGGAACACCTCACATTCAAACCATACCATTCATAATTATAGAAAGCAATTCATGTTGTTGTGATTTTAAATAAAGCCCCTTTAGCATTTACAATGGTAGCTCAGGGGATGCTAGACCATTTAAAATTAGGTTGTAGGCTTTGGAATGATTTGGTGTCTTCACCGTTACTATTGCCTCTTTAGACTATGTCTCTATATGTCTCAAGTCTGTTATTGTGCTAATGTGTAACTGAAGAATGTTAGGGATTAAGGTTTTGTTGACATAATCTACCAAAAAAAAAAGGTAAAATTTCAAAACAAAATTAAGATATATGTAAAAGAAAAAAATTCCTGAATAACTCTGTGGTATTTGGTTCCAGAAAAGACTAATTTTGTCTTAATTCTAAGATTAGTTCTATTACATAATATTACACAATTCTAGACATTTTTGCTTTATATATTTTTAAAAATTTTATTGTGTTTATGTTTTGGTTAATGTTAAAGCAATTTACAAGAATTCAGGAGGTGTTTAAAAGGATCTTCTCTGGAATATGTAAACACTTGGCAAAGTTACAAAATGAGATTAACAGCAATAGCTTTAGTGAAAGTCAAATTTTCAACTTTAAAGAAAATCCTTAGAGATATTGCAGAAGAATGAATGTCTGTACAACTAAATAGTTGAATGGGTTTAAAAAATCTGGAAAGCATTTAGAGAATATCCAAATTAAGTAAGGTTATTATTTGCAAAGAAAGGTATCAGGATAATCAAATTGTGTTTAAATAATACTCCAACATAAAATATGATAAAAAGGAGCTTTCTATTTTATGAAATCCAGTTTTTAAAATCATAAACTAATCTAAAAGTTGTTCATTAAAAAAATTACCTTAATAAGTCCTATCAAGATGAAAGTAAAGGTAAAAATTCAGTAGATTAAGTAAATACTTTTACCTGTGAAATGCACTATTACATCAAATGGAGAAATGGTATTAGAGCATAATATAGTGCTTACATACTCTGGTTGACCTACTATTTGTATTTTCACAAACAGAAAATGAGAACTTTTCTTTGTTTTCTTTACTCAGCCCCTTTCCTATTTTATTTTCTCAATCTATTTCTTATAATTAAAAAAAAATCATCTCAGCTGTTTCTTCTCAGGATGTTGTAACACAGAGATAAACATATTTAAATTTGATTTCCAAGTTTTTGTCTTTTTTTTTAACCTTCACAGTTAAAATTCCTTGCCAGCATAATACCCAATTCCCACCACATTCACCTACATTGAGGGTCTTGGTCTTAACAGAAGAGACAGAGGAGATCCTCTCTAGAATCTTGGCTCCAGAAAGGATTCCCCTTGTTTGTGGACTCCCCTGATCCACGTCATCACTATCCTATGAAAACACCTCTCTTGGGCTTTTCCACACCCAGCAGTGGGCAATGAGATCTGTACCCTGCCTGCACTGAATGTTTCCTTAATTTCTGGCACTGACGGAGACTTAGGCATAATCCTTTGAAGCAGGATTTTCATCAATTTATGTGCAGTAGGGACAATGAGGGTGTTTTCACAAACCTCCATATACCTATAAAAATCCAAATACCTATGCTACAGAAAGAACTTGAAGGTGAAGTCTCAGAAATGGAGATGAAAAGTTATAAAAAATAGTTTTAGTATTAATTCATCTGTAGACATCATATGTCATTTTCACAAAACTGTGAATTAGTTATTTTCAACCTCTAGAACATCAACACACATGATAGTATCACCCATGAGCTACTTAATAGACTAATTGATGTGCCTAATGAATCAATGACACAAGCAACAGCTAAATTTGTTTGAGTTCAATACCAAATGAATACAGCTAATAAAGGAATGATTCATTTGTAAACAGAAAAAGCCATATAACTTATATGGCTGAAAATAATATGATTGTAATTGTCAATATTAATATAGATATGTAACATAAACTGGTAGACAAAATAATCTACTATTTTAACATCAGAGGTGCATGCTCCTTTCCATTTTTATGTATTAAAAATAATACAGTGTAGTGTGAATGCTTTATGTTGAATGACAGAAAATAGTTTACCATATCACTTATCTACTTGCTAAATCTTAACTGGCTAATGCCTTATAGAATGCAAATGCATTTAAAACATTATTTCAAGCATTACTTAGAAAATAACTCAAAATATCCATGAACATTTTCAGTTTAGGTCATAATTGATATGTCCTTACTTTTAACAATTTAAAACCTTATATTTTGGTTCATTTTGGAGAATTATACCATATCTGGTTATATAGAGTTCTGATTTATATATCCATTTGGGATAAATCTCTGATCCAATAAATTTACTAAAGTGTCTCTTAAAAAGACTTATATTCCATTTTTGTATAGGAAAAACTTTCATCACTATGCACCTGGAGGAATACTGATAAAACTGATTTTTTTTATTTTACATGAAGTACAAGTTTTTATTATTTGTTTTTAGACACACAAGACAGTAGAATTTTAATTCATAACATAATTATTAAGTAGCAAGCCTTCAGTAATCCACTGTATTTAGGCACACAACTACTTCCATGATATACATAAATGAAGAGTTAAATGCACGAAATAACTTTCAGAAATCTTACAAACTTTATATGAAGAAGAGGAGACAACTTGGATAAAATGGAATACAATTAATGCTGTACAAAAGGAAGTTAAAAGTAATTGGTAAAAATGCAAGGAGGTACAGCCACTTTGGAATTCAGTCTTTTAGTGTTGTTTTGTTTTGTTTTTTACAAAACTACATAGTCTCACCATAAGATTCAGTAATTTTACTCTTTGCTTCTTACCCAAATAAGTTGAAAACTTATGATTTTACAAGAACCTGCAGATGAATGTTTATAGCAGTTTTATTCATAATTTTAAAAAGTCAGAAGAAACTAACATGACCTTTAGTAGAGAGAGGATTAAAAAAAACTGTTATGAACAATCAAAGGAATATTATTCATCATTAAAAAGAAACAAGAAAGATACCCCTGCCGCTAAGGTGCCAGGTAGCCTCTTCTCTGGGCAGAGCCTTGTCTACCTCCCACGCTATCTCCATGGTCAGTGCCATTATGGAGCGGATGTGTCCTGTCCAATCACCTGCCACCTGCACTGCTACCAACATTGCTGCTGCCTCTGATGTCCCTGCTGCCAGCCTGAGGTCATCTAGAGGTCTTCTTTCTGGGGGCTATTGCCCTTGCAGCTGAAACCACCTGCTGCTGTCATAGAAGACACTACTGCCTGGAGGCAACTAGGCCAACACTGCTGCTGACCCCTGGAGATCTCCTGGTGATGCTGCCCCCACAGCTGTAGTTATAGCCACTGCTGCTGATGATCAGCTGCCTGCTTCCAACAACCACCTCTACCTCCACTGCTACCATGGCCTACAGAACTGCTTCCAGGGAGATTCCAAATTTGGTTGCATGTGGCTGTACCCATTTTGGGACACCATCCAAGGCCTGGGGGCCAGGGGCCAGCAGGTTTACCAGCACAACAACCTCAGTCTGGGGATTCTGGCTGGGATCTGTGGGTTTGGAGAACCTGGGGTCTTCCCGCTGAGTCTTCTGGTTGCCCTTGTCTTGCTGCTGCATCTCAGGGTTGCTCCTTTGCATGAGTGTATCCCTGGTGGTCTCTCTGCAAGTAGGAGCAGCACTGAGACGTTGGTACTGCAGCGTGGCTAAGCCAGAGGTATCTGAAGCTCAGATTGGTGTGGTAAACACTGGATTTTTGAGGGCTGATCTCAGTTTGATGATCCAAAGAGACATCAGAGATAAAGCTGAGAAACTTTTGAACACTGATAGAGACAGTTAAACTTTCCAGTGAGATTTATTTTGATGTATTGTATTGTATCGTATTTTTCAATTCACTATATCTCTACCATATTTGAAACATGGTGTTACCTATGCATCAGTGTGTGGGGGACAATGATACATGAATGTGTTTTGCATTTTTGTTGTGTTCTTATGTCTTTAATTTTTTCCTCTTTGTTCATATTTTTCCTCTTTCCTGTCAGTTTTCTTGGATTTTATTTCCAATTTTTCTCCAACCAGCAGCCAATCTCTGTTGTTCCTCTTCCATTCTTCCTCTGACATTTTACTTCTAGCTTCTATCTTCCTCCCTCGGAAACATCGTATACTATGCTATCTCTGTTCTCTTGTCCACCATTTGAAATTGTAAACCATTTTAACACATTTTCTGGTTATACTATAGATAGTTTTTTTTTAAAGAGAGAGAGAGAGAGAGAGAGAGAGAGAGAGAGAGAGAGAGAGAGAGAATTTTTTAATATTTATTTTTTAGTTTTCGGCGGACACAACATCTTTATTTGTATGTGGTGTTGAGGATCAAACCCGGGCCACACGCATGCCAGGCGAGCGCGCTACCACTTGAGCCACATCCCCAGCCCTATAGATAGTTTTTGAACTCATAATTTTGGTTTAATGTGAGAAAGCAGTAGACGCTTTAGTGGGAGCTATTAGGTTTAAGGCTATATATTGTGTACACTGGGACTGTTGATATTGGTCTCATCATTCAAAACCTTCAGGGACACTACAGGTCTACAGGGTAGAATTTGTGCTGCCTTAGACCCATACTTCTAGATGGGAATATATATGAACAACATGAAGAAAAAAATAAATAAAGAACCTCAGACAAACCAAGAAGCTTCAGTAACAGAAGCCACTGAAAACATAGTAGAAGAAATGTCCAAGAAGAAGTTTAGAATGTACATAGTTCAATTGATCTATGAAGTAAAGGATAGAATAAGGAGTAAAATCAAAGAAAAAAATACAGGAACAGAAAGATCACTTCATAAAGTGTTAGAGATTGTGATGAAAACCACACAGAAATCCTTGAAATGAAGGAATCAGTAATCCAAATAATAAATTCAATAGAAAGCATCACCAACAGACTAGACCACTTGGAAGACAAACCTCATACACTGAAGACAAAATATAAAATCTTGAAAGTAACATTTATCATGCAGAAAAGATGGTAAGGAACCATGAAAAGAACATCCAAGAATTATGGAATAACCTGAAAAGACGAAATTTAAGAATTATTGAAATAGGTGAAGAGGCAGAAATACAAACCAAAGGAATGTACAGTTTTTTTTTCAATAATGTAATAGCAGAAAATTTCCCAAACCTAAAGAATGGAATGGAAAATCAAATAGAAGAGGCTTACAGGATCCAAAATGTACAAAATTACAGCAGACCCACAATAGGACACATTATAATGAGAATGATTAACACAGGTAATGAAGATAAAATCTTAAAAGGTGTGAGAGAAAAAAAATTAAATTACAGATAGAGGGAAACCAATTCAGATCTCAACTGATTTCTCAAACCAGACCATCAAAAGTACGAGGTCCTGGAATAATGTATTTCAAGCCTTGAAAGAAAACAGATGCCAACCAAAAATGTTATATTCAGCAAAATTTAGTTTCAGATTTGAAGATGAAACTAAAACCTTCCTTGCTAAACAAAAACTAAAAGAATTCACAACTAGAAGGCCTATACTACAGAACATTCTCAACAACATATTCCATGAGGATGAAGTGAAAAAAAAGTGAAAACCAGCAAAGGGAGGATCTACACTAAAGGGATGTTCAACCAAAGGAGAAACTAAGTCAAATTAAAAACCAGAAGTAAATCAAAATGGCAGGGAACACAAATCCCATCTCAATAAGAACCTGGAATTTTAATGGCCTAAACTCATCAATTGAAAGACATAGACTGGCAGATTGGATTAAAAAGCAAGACCCAACAATACTCTGTCTTCAAGAGACTCACCTCATGAGCAAAGGCATCCACAGGATGAAGGTAAAAGGATGGGAAAAAACTTATCACTCAGATGAATTTTGTAAACAATCAGGGGTTTCCATCCTCATCTCAGATAAAGTAGACTTCAAACCAAAGTTAACCAGAAGCGACAAAGAAGGACGTTTCATACTTCTTAAGGGAAGTGTATATAAGCTGGACCTAATAATTATAAATATTTATGCCCCAAACAATGGAGCATCTATGTACATCAAACAAACCCTTCTCAATTTCAAGAGTCAAATAGACCACAATACAATAACACTGGGTGACTTTAACACACCTCTCTCACTACTAAACAGATCTTCCAAACACAAACTAAATAAGGAAACTATAGAACTAAATAATACAATCAATAATTTAGACTTAACAGACATATATAGAATATTTCATCCATCAATGAGCAAATATCCTTTCTTCTCAGCAGCACATGGTTTCTTCTCTAAAATAGACCATATCTTATGCCACAAAGCAACTCTTAGTAAATACAAAAAAACAGATAATATCCTACAATCTATCAGACCACAATGGAATGAAATAGGAAATTAATGATAAAAAAATACAAACTCTTGTAACAAATGGAGACTAAATAATACACTATTGAATGATGAATGGATAGTAGAAGAAATCAAGGATGAAATAAAAAACATTCTTAGAGGTAAATGAGAACACTGATACAACATATAAAAGTCTCTGGGACACAATGAAGACAGTACTAAGAGGAAAGTTTATTGCATTGAATGCATTCATTAAAAGAATAAAAAGTCAACAAATAAATGACCTAACACTACATCTCAAAAGCCTACGAAAAGAAAAACAAATTAACACCAAAAACAGTAGAACACAGGAAATAATTAAAATCAGAGCTGAAATCAATGAAATTGAAACAAAAGAAACAATTGAAAAAATTGACAAAATGAAAAGTTGGTTCTTTGGAAAAATAAATAAAATAAATAAATCTTGGCTATGCTAACAGAGAGAAAACAATTACTAAAACACAAGATGAGGAAAGAAATATCACAATGGAAACATCTGAATTACAGAAGATAATTAGAAACTATTTTTAAATTCCTTGATTTCAGTGAATGAATGCTCTACTCTGATTTGAGATGTTGGTAGCGTACGAGGCTGGGTGTCAGAGTTGGACACAGTGAGTATAGGGGAAATCTCTATACTTTCTACCCAATTTTTCTGTGAATGTAACAAAATGCCTCAAAAAAATGAAGTCTATTTTTAACAAAGCAATGTGGAAGCATATATTGGCATTTATTTCCTATGGTGCCTGCAGAAAAGCAGAACAGATGAAAGTTGAGGTGGCCTCTATAGCATTTAGGATTTCCTACAGAGTATGTCAAGTATCAAAATTGTGCAAGAGTAGAACTGCCCCAGTGCATGGTGCCCATTGTCCCGTGGAACATGGAATACTGTTTGGAGACACAATAAAATTGAAGTTGATAAATTGGAGTATAAAGCATTGCTCTCACTGGGACATTGTAAGCTTGTGTGTGTGTGTGTGTGTGTGTGTGTGTGTGTGTGTGTGTTGGGGGTGGGGCGGGGAGAGTGTGTGTTTATTTGTTCGCATGTTTAATTTTTTATACAATAAAGGTTTTCCTTGGTTTCAATCACCCAGGAAAGGAAAGAAAATGACTACATTGGAAATAGGAATCTGGAAAAAGTATGAAAGCCTATTAAGTCAGGCATTAAAATAAAAAGCAATAGTGCAATCAAGATGCTCTCTCCTGTTCTTTGATGGGGTGAGGGCAGCAGGACAGTGAGCCTGTTGCTGAAGGACAGCCCAAGAGAGTCCTAGGGATGAAAGATGATGGCACAAAAGGTGCTTTCTCCTTTCACTCCCCACCTCCTACCTGCAGTGACTACAAAGGCCATTTCCATTATGGATACTATTGACTCCCTCTTCTCCTCTAACTTTTCCCTGGAATTTTTTTTTTCAGAGTGAGAGAAAAAATGAGGAGTAGGTTTTTCTATGTTTTGTAATAGAAAATATGATATGGTTAATGTAATCCTACAAATATGAAACTCCTTGCTAATATTAATAACTTCTTTGCAACAGTGTTTTCTGGAGCAGTTTGCAAAGAAAAATATCACTAACACAAAACGTATGGTAAACTACTTTATCAGAAAATGATCTCAATGGACGCAATAGATTCATAACATGAATAATTTTAAAAGTGTATAAATCAAAATAGCATTAGTCTGTCCCTACAGTATACAAACTTTTCTCAAAGTTCAAAAGCATTTCTTCACGTCATTTTCAGTTTTTTAAAATTCTAAAAAAATACCTTAAAAAGTACAAAACCCAAGTTTTGCAAATATTTTCTTTAATGTGACAGGTGTACTTGCCTGTTCATAAGTTCCTTCCAGTCAGGAACACATAAAGACAATGCTACTGGCATGTCAGGTGCACTGTTGAGCATGTTTCTTTTCTTTGTTTTTAATCATGTCAAAATTGAAAATCCTAGGTCACATACATAGGTAGTTGTAAATGTAAATTTTATTGCTGTGTTCATATACTATGCTTAGTATCTTGCCCTGAAACAACAAACAAATTTCTGTATAAAATAGTAACTGTGTATGGTTAACCGCAATCTCTGAAAAAAATATTTCAAGAAGTTGTAGAACATCTTCCACTCCCAGTTCTATCTCTTAAAATTCTATTTTTTATTGAAACCCATTAATCCTTTCTGACAGCTGTAATACTTTTGTCCCATTCTACAGCATTTTTATTCTTTGTCATCATTTCAGCTATTCTTCTCTTCTTTCTTTTTTATTAAATTATGTATTTATTCTAACTAGTTATATATGACAGCAGAATACAGTTCACTTCATATTGCACATACAGAGCACAATTTTTCAATTCACTTGTTGTACACAAAGTATTTTCACACCATTCATGTTTTGGTACATGTACTTAGGGTAATTATGTCTAACTCATTCCATGGGCTTTCCTACTCCCCATACCTTCTCCTTTGCCTCCCTACCCTTTGTCCTATCTAATTTTTTTTCCATTTCTCCCTGATTCCCACCCCATTGCCATTATTAGTCAGCATCCTAATATCAAAGAAAACATTTGACCTTTGGTTTTTTGGGATAAGCTTACTTCACTTAGCATTATATTCTCTAACTCCATCCATTTATCTGTAAATGTCATGATTTTGTTCTCTTTTAATGCTGAGTAAAATTCCATTGTGTATATATACCACAGTTTCCCTATCCATTCATCTACTGAAGGCCATCTGCATTGGTTCCACAGTTTAGCTATTGTGAATTGAGCTGCTATAAACATTGATGTGGCTGTGTCCCTGTAATATGCTGTTTTTAAGTCCTTGGGTATAGACCAAGGAATGGGATAGCTGGGTCAAATGGTGGTTCCATTTCCAGGTTTCCAAGGAATCTCCATACTGCTTTACAGATTGGTTACACCAATTTGCAGTCCCACCAGCAATGTATGAGTGTGTCCTTTTCCCAAAATCCTCACCAACATTATTGTTGTTTGTAGTTTTGATAGCTGCCAGTCTGACTGGAGTGAGATGAAATATTAAATTAGTTTTCATTTGCATTTCTCTTATTGCTAGAGATGTTGAACATTTTTTCATACAGACATTTTTTGATTGATTATATACCCTCTTCTGAGAATTGTCTGTTCAGTTCCTTGGCACATTTATTGATTGTGTTTTTTTTGTTGTTGTTGTTTTGTTTTGTTTTTATTTTGTCTTGTCTGTTTTTTTGTGTTAAGGTTTTTAGTGATTTACACATCCTAGAGATTAATACTGTCTCTGATGTGCTTGTGGTAAAGATTTGCTCCCATTCTGTAGACTCTCTGTTCACCTCACTAATTGTTTCTTTTACTGAGAAGAAACTTTTTAGTTTGAATCCATATTGGTTTTAATTCTTGCACTATAGGAGTCTTATTAAGAAAGCTGCAGCCTAATATGACATAATGGAGATTTGGGCCTACTTTCTTTTTCTGTTAGGTGCAAGGTCTCTGGTTTAAGGATTGCTTAAGCTAGTATGGGTCTCTTATTTTTCCAGATAAATTTTATGATTTTTTTTCTATTTCTATGAGCAATGTTACTGGGATTTTGATTAGAATTGCATTGAATCTGTATAGTGATTTTGGTAGTATGGTCATTTTGAAAATATTAATTCTGCGTATCTAAGAACAAGGCAGATCTTTCCATGTTTTAATGTCTTTTTAATTTTTTTTCTTTTGTGTTCTGTAGTTTTCATTGTATAGGTCTTTCACCTCTTCTGTTAAGTTGATTCTCAAATATTTTGTTTTAATTTTTTTGAGGCCATTGTAAATGGGGTGGTTTTCCTAGTTTTTCTTTCTGAGAATTTGTCACCAATGTACAGAAATGACTTTGATTTATGGGTGTTTATTTTATATCCTGCTACTTTGTTGAATTCATTTATTAGTTCTAGAAGATTTTTGTTGGAATATTTTGTTTCTTCGAGGTATAGAATCATATCATTGGTAAATAATCATAATTTGAGTTATTCTTTTCCTACCCATGTTCCTTTGATTTTTTGTCTAATTGCTCTGGCTATTGTTAACATAGTTTTCAAGAACAATGTTAAATATAAGTGGTGAAAGAGGGCATCCCTCTCTTGTTCCAGTTTTTAGAGAGAATGTCTTCAATTTTTCTCCATTTAGAATAATGTGAGCCTGGGGCTTAGCATATTTAACCTTTATGATGTTGAGCTATGTTCTTGTTATCCCTAGTTTTTCTATTGATTTTAACATAAAGGGGTGTTGCATTTTGTCAAATGTTTTCTCTGCATCTATTGAGATGATTATATGATTTTCATCTTTGAGTCTATTGATGTGATGAATTACATTTATTGACTTCTGTATGTTGAACCTATCTTGCATCCCTGGGTTGAATCCCACTTGATCTTGTGCACTAACTTTTTGATATATTTTTGCATTCAATTTGCCAGAATTTTATTGAGAATTTTAGTATATATATTCATTATAGATATTGGTCTGATGTTTTCTTTCTTTAATGTGTCTTTGCCTGGTTTTGAAATCAGAGTGGCATTGGCCCCATAGAATATGTTTGAAAGTGTTCCCTTTTTTCTATGTCATGAAATAGTTTGAGGAATATTTGTGTTAGTTCTTCTTTAAAGGTCTTGTAGAATTCAGCTGTGTATCCATCTGGTCCTGGACTTTTCTTGGTTGGTAGATTTATGATGGCATCCTCTATTTCCTTGTTTGTGATTGATCTGTTTAAATTTTGTATGTCATCCTGATTTAGTTTAGGCATATCATATGCCTCTAGAAATTTGTTGAATACTTCAGTATTTTGTATTTTATCAGAGTACATATTTTCAAAATAATTTCTGAATGTCTTCTGTATTTCTATAGTGTCTGTTGTGATCTTTCCTTTCTCATCACAGATGTTAGTAATTTGAGTTGTCTCTCTCCTACTGTTTTTAGCATGGCTAAGGTTTATCAATTTTATTTAATTTTTAAAGAACCAACTTTTTGTTTTGATAATTTTTCCAATTTTTTTGTTTCAATTTTATTGATTTCAGCTCTGATTTAATTATTTCCCTTCTTCTACTGCTTTTGGGTTGAGTTGAACTTCTTTTTCTAGGTCTTAGATATGTAAGGTTATGTCATTTATTTGTTGACTTTTTCTTCTTTGAAGGAATGAATTTCATGCAATGAACTTTCCTCTTAGAACTGCCTTCCTGGTGTCCCAGAGATTTTAATATATTTTATCAGTGTTTTTATTTATCTCTAAGAATTTTTTAACCTCCTCTTTCTAACTTTTGCAACCCATTGTTCATTCAATCACATATTATGTGGTCTCCAGGTGTTGGAGTAACTTTTATTTTTAAATTTATCATTTATTTCTATTCCATTCCATTGTGGTCTGATCGAATTCAGGGTAGTATCTTTACCTTTTTTTATTTACTAAGAGTTTGTCTGTGGCATAATATATGGTCTATTTTAGGGAAGGAGCCATGTGCTGCTGAGAAGAAAGTGTATTCACTTATTGATGGATAATATAGTCTATATATGTCTGTTAAGTCTAAGTTATTAATTGTATTATTGAGTTCTATAGTTTATTTTTTTTATCTTTTCTTTGGAAGATCTATCCTGTGGAGAAAGAGGTATGTTAACTCAGAGTTATTTTTTGTGGTTGATGAACCTAGATGCTCCATTGTTTGGGGCATATATATTTATAACTGTTATGTCTTCTTGATGTATGTTTCCTTGAAGCAGTATGAAATGTCCATCTTTATCCCTTTTGATTAACTTTGGTTTGAAATCTACTTTATTTTATATGAGGTTCAAAACCCCTTCTTGTTTACACAGTCCATGTGAATGGTATATTTTATCCCAAACTTTCACCTTCAGTCTGTGAATGTCTTTTCCTATGAGATGAATCTCTTGAAGGCAGCAGATTTTTGGGGCCTTTTTTAAAAATCCAACCTGCTAGTCTATGTCTTTGGATTGATGAGTTTAGACCACTAATATTCAGCATTATTATTGAGACATGACTTATATTTCCAATCATTATTGTTTATTTTTGCTATTTAACTTGACTTGGTTTCTTCTTTGGTTGGCTTTTCCTTTGCTGTAGTTCTTTCCTTTGCAGATTTTCATTGTTAATTTTTTTATTTCTTCCTTGTAGAATATTTTGCCAAGAATGTTCTGTAGTACAGGCTTTCTTGTTGTAAATTCTTTGAGCTTTTGTTTATCATTGAAGGTTTTGGTCACCAAATCTGAAGCTTAATTTTGCTGAATATAAGATTCTTGGTTGGCAACCATTATGTTTCAGAGCTTGGTATATGTGTTCCAGGATCTCCTGGCTTTGAGGGTCTGGGATGAAAAATATGATGAGATTTGAATTGGTCTTCCCTTATATGTAACCTTATTTTTCTCTCTTGTGGCCTTTAAAATTCTATCCTTATTCTGTATGCTAAGCATTTTCATTACAATGTGTCTTGGTGTAGACCTGTTGTAGTTTTGTACATTTGATGTCCTCTAGGCTTCTTGTATTTGATTTTTCAATTCATTCTTCATGTTTGGGAAGTTTTCTGATATTATTTCATTGAAGAGATTGTGCATTCCTTTGGTTTGAAACTCTGAGCCTTCCTCTATACCAATAAATCTTAAATTTGGTCTTTTGGTAATATACCATAATTTTAAGATATTCTGTTCATGGTTTCTTACCATCTTCACTGTGAGGTCAACTTTATTTTTAAGATTGTGTATTTTGTCTTCATTGTCTGAGGTTCTGCTTTCCAGGTTATCTAGTCTGTTAGTGATGCTTTCTATTGAGATTTTATTTGGCTTATCATTTCTTTCATTTCAAGGATTTCTGTTTGGCTTTTTTTTCAGGATCTCTATCTCTTTCTTGAAGTAATATCTTGCTACCTGTATTTGTTCTCTTATCTCTTTGTTGGAGTAATCAATTTTTACCTGTATCTGCTCACTTAGGTCATTCTTTAATTCCCAGATCATTTTAGTTATATATACTCTGAACTCCTTCTCTGACATTTCATCTACTTTGGTATCTATGGATTCTTTTGTTGTAGTATCTTGGTTTGTTTGAGGCACTTTCCTCCCCTGTATTTTCATAATGTTTATGTGTCTTCCTCTCTTGCAGTGCAGATCTGAAGAATTATAGCTTCTGCCCTATTGTCTTATAGTGTCCCTGCAGGTTACCAATACCTCACCTTTAAGGAAGAGATCAATACTACAGCACTCAGTGTACCCAATGTGCAGCTTTAGATCAGTTAGCTTCTATTTTTACATTTGTTGTTTTGCACTATAATCAGAAGTAATAAGTTTGGTTATCTTCTACTATATATTTAATAGGTTTACACAATAGTTTACAGTTTCTAATGGTAGAAGTGGGTGGGAAGTTGGCTGAGATGTCTATGATATAGGATGCGAGAATATAGAGGTATTAGATTATATGACTAGTGAAAAGGTAATCATAAGAAGTTGGCTGTTAGTAGGAGAAAAAAGAGAGAGGCAACCCCATGCAAGATTCCCTTTTTTTCTCAGCAACAGGATAATAGTTAACACCCTTAGTAGAGATACTTCGGGTGCAGCCAGGCCTAAAGGGTCCTTGGTGATGTCTTACCAGGTCCTTATTGTTGTCCCTCAATAGAAGCAGTGATATCCCAGTTTCGTGGCTGTGACAGCCTCAAGCCTATATGTACCCTGTTGTTGGGCTCTGGAGCCAGGCTTTGGTGAATTAAAAAAAACCAGTAGGGTTTCAATTCTCAGAATTTTTAGGTCTCAGAATTTGTTTGTTCTAGAACCAGGAAAGAATAATTCTGTTATCTGACTGATATGTACAACTCCATTTTCTTTTCTATTAATAAAATTTATAACTTCTGTTAATAAATGATCTTTCAGAAATGCATGCAAATGACATTTAATGGATCATTAAATATTTGCTTTTTATCTGAATGCATTTTACTAACTTATAGGACTCAGCTAGAGAAAAATAGAAAAGTGAGAAATCTGGAAATTATTTGTGAGAGAAATAACCAGATAGCCATCCCCTTTTATCTACCGGATAGCATTCTGATGTATAGAAAAAGCATTACTTGAAATGAATAAATATGGCTGTCTTTTAACTATTTCTGCAGAGATACTTTTAATCGACTGAGTCATGAGTAGCTCCTTCCTAATGCATATAGAAGCCTGTTTTATGACTCAGTTTTCCCCTCAAATTTGCTAAATCAAAATTTAACCTTATATTGTATTATATGTAATATGTCACAGACTATAATATTATGTATGTGTTAAGTCTATCAAGTGTACAGATCAGCGTACATTTTGATGAATTTTCACAGAATGGCATCATGTAAACAGTGGCAGCAGAACATCACCAGGACCCAGAAGCCTCCCTGTGCCTTCTCCTTATGATTTACAATGCTATTGATTAGTTTTGCCTGTTTAGGTCATGGAAGCTTACATTTTGTTAAAGTGACTGCACATTTTATTTTTCTGATATTCATTCATACTCCTGTAAAATAACCCAAGTGGTCTTATTTCTCTTTTGTATTCGTTATGTGAATATGCACAAATTTCTATACCCATTTCGCTCAGGACAGGTCTTTAGACATTTTCATTAGGTGTTAAATTTTGTGCAATATCACAATAAATATGTTTGCATGCCATTCTCCTGAACACATGAATGTGTTTCTCATGTTCAATTATTATGTGTCACTTTAAAAATAAGTTTTGTACTCCTGCTTTAGATATCATTTTTCCCCTGTAGCATTGGAAAAGTCCTGCATACACATTTCTAAAGTCTTGTTTTACTTTTTTATATTGAGATATGCAATTTATCTCCACTGTATACTTTGTGTGTTATGCAGGAATAGGTGTAAGTCCTTATACACCGAACTGATTCAACCTAATTACTTGGAAAGAACACATGTTACCATTTCAAATTGTAGTTTGCACTGATTATTTTTATCTCCTCTGATTGGATGAAATTTTTTCATTGTTGTGCCATTTCTGAGCATTTTACTGTAATTACAATTTTTCTATATTAAACCAATGAAACCAAAATCAGTCCTAACACTTTGTTAATATGATTCATGTACTTATATAGATTTCATTGTTCAACTTCTCTTTATTTGTAATTTTATGTACAGCAGTGATTTTTTATAGTTTTAACTTTCAAGATACTGTGTATATTTGCTTTCAACTGCAATTTGTTGTAGTCAGTGTCATTACTTTCTATTTTTTTTCTATTTTTCACTATAAACAGGATTTCAGTATCTGTCCTTTTCCTCTGAAATATTGTATTTTATTGCTACAATTCAACAGTGATTTATTTTTAACTGTACATAAGATGAAGAAAGATTTTAAACATGGAGAAGTCTCAAGGGATTGCTGCATTTTAGAATATAAACATTTTTTATTATTGCAAAATGTAATAGGGAACTTCTGCAAATACAAATTAAAATCAATCAACAATAAAACAATTTCAGTTCTTATCTAAATATTTGTGATGTAATGGTCTTGTAAAGATTATTACTGGAAACTACCAATAGCCAGTCTTTCTGACTAACAAAAGATTACTAATAAAATAAAAATATATATTCCATATAATTTTATCTGTGCATTTTCAAATAATTTATTGTCATTTGTTTAATAATTTTTCAGCTTATCTTGAAGTTGATTGACAGCAAAATTAACACAGGTTTTACACAAATTAAGGAAACCAGAGATAAAAATTATATGTGATAAGAAAACTATATATTATCTAATGAAAAGTTCTTAAAAATAAAGTAAAACATTATAATATGTGAATAAATAAGCTATTATAAAAAGCAACTGATAAGAGGATTTATAGATGATAAAGAAATACAAAAAGTAACAATACTTCAGGAAGATCATAGATTATATTTCTTGTGATGAAATATTAGTATTTATGGCCATTTTCTGGATTATAAAATAAGTGACTATTATCAATTATGATTAACAAAATACTTTTAGAAATTCAAAAATAATATCTGAAGCACTTTGGTGCACATTCCAATATTAGTACTATTGAAATATTCCCATTTATGAGTTATAATATTTTACCTAGAATTTTTAATTATTTACTTACTTATCTATTTGGGTACCAGGGTTTAAACCCAAGGGAATTTCACCACTGAACCTTATCCACAACCCTTTTTTAACTTTTTTGGGACACTGACTTGCCAAGTTCTTTAGGGCCTTGCTAAATTGCTGAGTCCAGCTTTGAACTGGAAATCCTCCTGTCTCAGCCTTCACAAGTGCTGGGCTTACAGGCATGCAACACCCCACTGGGCAACCTAGAATTTATATACCTTTATATAAAAATGATTGTAACAATTCTCATCATGGATGTCAGATTAGCAAGAATATACTAGATAGACTTATTTGAGAACTTATTCAGAAAGTCACTAAGATAAGGGTTGGTTTTCTCAACTTACAGATAAATTGAATATGCTTCGTCTTAAAAAATAATTTATAAGTGAAAAAGACCCAATTAAATAAATGCTAAGATACTTGTATCTGTATGTATTGTATGTATTTATACATTCATAAATATATAACCCTATATTTCATAGCCATAATATTTGAGTTGTGATTAAGTTTAAGTCTGAACTGTGGTTGAAAATAACAATTGGATTAAATTTTAATCATGTGAATCCATTTCTCACATTTATAGGTTACATTTTAAATCATAAAAAAATTTAAAAATATATGATGCAATATAACATAGATGATCTTGGAGTTTTCAGGATAAAGACTTTACTCTCAAAAACTATATACTGTAAAATGGAAATATATATGGTTTTCATGCAATTACTGGAGTATATATTCATAATATAATAAGATTCATATTTATTTTGGTTTCTTCTATACACCATTCCCATAATATCAATATTTTAGATTTTAGGACTTGGAGAACAAGTTTAGATAATACAGTTAATAATCGACAGAGCTATATCTCAGATTATAGCCTTTGTTCTCCAGACCTCCACATTTAGGAACAATAGAAAGTAAAACAGTTAAGAAGTTATTAGTGGGCTGCAATTGCAACTCAGTGTTAAAACACTTGCCTAACATCTGTGAAGCAGCAGGTTCAATCCTCAGCATGATATATTTTATTTAATTTATCTACATTTAAAATGTAATTTAAAATATACCTAATGCTACATTAGTCTCAATTTAATTTTTGAAATGTGCACCAAAATGTTTCAGATATTATTTTTGACTTTCTAAAAGTATTTTGTTAATTAAAATTGATAATAGTCACTTATTTTATAATCCAGAAATGGCTATAAGTACTAATTTTATTCTGTACTAACTCTGGTACAAAGTTATTAAACAAACTCTCCTGTAAGAGAGCCAGAGTGAAGAGTCACAAATCTCATAGAATTTAGGAGTAAGCAATGTTGACTGAGCCCTACTGTTTGAATTTGGTCTCTTGATAAACACACTCTCTATTTATGGCTCTGATAAAAATTAAGGAGAGAGAATATGTTCTTATTTTACCCAGCCTAAAACAACATATCTAACATATTGAAATACTGACAGACCATGAGTCACTGTGACATTGTTTCTATAAAAAAAAAAAAAGTCTCCCATCAGAATTACTGAGCCAGAAAAAAGAATGATTTATGTCATTTGCCAATGAATTGATGGATCTGGAGACTATCATGCTAAGCGAAATAAACCAATCTCAAAAAACCAAAGGTCGAATGTTCTCTCTGATTTGTGTATGCTAATGCTCAACAAGTGGGGAGGGAAGAATAGAAGTTCAGTGGATTAGACAAAGGGAATGAAGGAAAGGGAAGGGAGAAGGGAGTAGGAAATTCAGAGGAATGAATCTCACCGATTTTCTTTGTACATACATGAATACACCACAGTGACTCTCCACGTCATGTACAACCACAAGACTGGGATCCTAATTAGAATAAGGCATACTCAAGGTTTGTATACATATGTCAAAATAAACTCTACTGTTATATATAATAACTAAAACATAAAATAAATAAAAAGATTAAAAACTAAAAAGAGAATGAAAAAATGAGGAAAAAAAGAATGTTACATGAAAAAACATGGTAGTAATAAGACATTCAGCTCACGGAGAGAAAAGCTGGCAAAAGAAAGGCAGATCCATATTCAAAATAAATATCCTTTTCAATATCCTTTCAATTGCTGTCCTTTCATTACAAAGTGGTAAAATATAATGAGTTTGCCACCAGGAGACTGGCGAGTCTTCTGGGCCTGGTGCTGGGTAAGACGCTCTGCATTAATCTTTGCAATGGCTGGGCAGAACATCTATATCAGTCCTTGTGGTCATGTCATTCATGCGGCCATCAGGCAAGAGCTGGAGATACTGGGGAAGGCATCTGAGTGCTATCCACTACGTAGGTCATGTGTTCACTGGAAAGCCTAATGAGCATTCACATAGGATGAGATTGCCCTCCAACCCTCCTCACTAGTTTCAAAAGGTTTATCTACATTTTTTCCCCAGATTTTCATGACTCCAGTTTTCTATCCTCATCCTTGCTAGGTCCCTGATTTTCATCCATGGGTGTGGGGATCAACAGAAACCACTGTAGGCATGTAGCCTTGGGAATCTCTCCTCTAAGGCAAAGCAGCTAATCAGATGCACCTCTCAGAATTATGCTTCCTGAGGTCATTTCTGTTCCTTATGAACAAAATTAGGAAAATGCCTGTGGGGAGCTGCAAAGCAGCCTTTCAGTTTGGGGTGACTTTTGCTTGTGCATGGAATCATCTATACATCAGCTACAATGAGGGACTTCCATAATGTCGTGAGTAAGGATTAAGGGATGGGGGTCTATACATTAGCAATACATGTCATGTGACTCTAGCTTTCTTGTTAATTCCATTTACTTTTACTTTCAGAACTTCTATGATGCCAAAATCCAACTTCATGGGGCAGCTGGCCAAGTTAATCCATATAATGAGACTCTCAGGTATTGAATGGTCAAGAACTAGATCTGTCGCAGGAATATATACCAGGAATGCTCTGTTTTTATTTGTTTTTGGTTTTGCTCAAAATCCGAGTAGTTAAATTTGAAGTGATCATGCCTTTGTTTCAAAATTTTAAGCCACTTATCCAACCTTCCAGAACATTTTTACCCCCCCCCAGCAACCTGACTCTCTTAAATAACTTTTCTGTCCTCTATATTTTACTAGGAACAGGCAGTATTATGGGTAATTTTAAAAAATCTAATAAATAAAAACATAAGCCCCTTGAATTTTGCCTGTATATTTCTCCACAATTTAGAGACTTTTTAAGTATTGCATTTCTTTTAGTGGTGGAAGAGCTTATGTAATTCATCCTGAATTCCCTGGGTATTTCAGACCCTATGATCCATAGAAACATCATCCAGGTGGTGACTTTATAAATTTCACTTGCTTATTTCACATCTCCTGGCATATGAATCTTACCAAACCACATACAGTATTTTCTAATTCCATGCAACAAGTTCAACACAGTAATATTATCAGTACAGGGAAACTGCATAATATTATGTTCATAGTGAAAAAGTCAAAATTCCTGAAAAGTATATTATTACAGAGACTTTGAGAGTTGGTTTATTCTTGATATAAAGTGGCAGACTGCCGTATTGGGTAGGATAAAGTAAATGCTTCTTTGTGGTTTTTAATCTCCATCTTTTCTTTTTTTCCATAAGAACTGTAACTCCATGGGTAAAAATCAACATGGTACTTCAGATGTAATTCTGATAGTACGTATCTTCACCACGCATTCAAGATTGGGGAAATGAGGGCTGGGGATGTGGCTCAAGCAGTAGCGCACTCACCTGGCATGCATGCGGCCCGGGTTCGATCCTCAGCACCACATACAAAGATATTGTGTCTGCCGAGAACTAAAAAATAAATATTAAAAATTCTCTCTCTCTCTCTCTCTCTCTCTCTCTCTCTCTCTCTCTCTCTCTTAAAAAAAATAAAAGAAAGATTGGGGAAATGAGGCAGCTTGGGTGGAAAGAGTTCCCATGCCAAGTGCTCCTTGGGCAAACATACAATTTATTACCTAATTTGTGCAGGCTCCTATTCTGTAGGGCTGCAATTGTATGATTCCAGCTACTTGTAAAAGTGGGTTGAAGAAAACACATTTGAAATACATGTTTGGAGGGAGAAAGTCCCTGATAAAAAGTTTAGGAATAGCACTTAATCATAGATTTTAGAACTATGGCCAAGACAGGCATTATTATTTAGCTTGCTTATGGGAGCAATGTCATATTCAAGTACTGAGTAAGTGCAAGAGAATTTATCTGTGTTATGGCCTTGATCTTCATAGGAAGAACTGAGCTAATTTCCTGGATATAGGAACACTGCTGGGGAGAGATGTGAAGAAGAGGCAGATCACACGGGAGGAGGATAGGTTGTGTGTGCCTGGAACAAATGTAAATAGACAGTGTCTAGTTACATGGCATGCATCTTTAAGAAGATGCCTGATGAAGACAGGTCTTTCCTGCATGCAGTGTGTTTTGCCCAGGACCACATCTGACCAGCTGGTGGATGAGGGTGAGCCTGTTGTATGGTTGCTGCCTTCGTCTCTGAAACTTCTTGTCTGTTGATGACACATTAGTGAAATTGGCAGGAATTCAACTGAGTTCATTCCCTAGGCATTCTTAGGAGCTTCCTCCAGCAAATAAATAAATAAGTAACCAATCTAGTATCCACAGTTTTTGAAGGCACTGAGACTATGAATTGTTTTCTTTTTTCTTGAGTTTGCTTTCAGTGTCATAAAAAATTTACAGAAACCTGAACCCACAAGAAACTATGAAATTCTTCACCTATCATCTCTCTCTGCTATAAACTAAACAACAACAACAAAATCTTTGCTCTAGATTGTCCATATGATCATCGATTTTTATTGACTGTATACTGTGTTCTTGCAAGTATAATATATCTTAAGGTTTGTAAACTTAATTACCTTAAACATGTTTAATACTAATATATTTAATTAATATTAATTAAACATAATTAATATGAACTTCTATATTATGAATAGTGCTTTTAAAATGCCAGAAAAGGTGTATTCAAGAAATATTACTGATTGCTTTGTTTAATTAACTTCAGAATTTATTTGAAATTCCAAGCATTTCATATTTTAACTCCTTATACTTCTATGAATTCCCAAAATATAAAAAACATGAAAATATTTATGTTCAATTCATCAGTTATTAATCTATTTCCAATATTCAGCAATATATATGTGTGTGTGTATATATATATATATACTTCATAGACAGACAAATAGAGTTTTATGTGATTATTGTATGTACAAAGTAAGAAGCCAAAGTACATATGCATTAGTGTGTCTGTTTATACTTTATGGCTTCCTACAGGAATAATTCAATACTTGTGTCTAACTACCTTATTTTACTTTTTTTCCCTCGAGACTATCAATCAAAAACCCTATTTCTTCTTCTCATTTTTTTTGTCTACTTAAAAATTTCTCCTCTTATAAGTGATTCTATTTATTTCCAAGAGTGCTAAGAATCATATATCTCATGCATTTTGTTATCATACTTGATACAATATGACAAAATAAGTTATATATAATTTAAAAAAAACACTATTTGCCAAGGATTACCACGTAACATTTTCTGAGTGTAATTTTTTAAAATAATTAGGGTAACTTTAAAATTTTTAATGATGCAATGCAAATATAGACCATAAACAAGCAAATCAGTGATGATTGTTGAAAATGTGAATATATTATAAATTTGGTGGATTTACATGATTGTATATAGGTGAGAGGACTAGCCAACCACACATTAGGTTGAAATACTGTATGAGTGAAGACTGTTTTGTATTTCTTAAAAGAATTATCAACTAAATCAGGAAAGGGCAAGATAGAGTCATAACCTATTAACAGTGAAGACTAACTCTAGTTTGGAGTTACATTTTTTTTGTGAAAATATCTTGAGTTTTGATTGCAGCAGACCAGAGCCAATAGTTTCTTACTTTTCTTTAATCAATGTATATGGGCCTCTATTTAAATGTTTTGGCTCCAGATGTGTGAAATTTAGTAAGTACAATGGAACTGTGCTCTGAGAACTTTACAAGAGTGGATCTAGTCATCAATACCAGCAAAGGAAGTCATGTTATTAAATTTTGTAGCAAAACAACCTTTAGTTTTCTGTGAACAAACCATCATTTTACCTTTGAGAGTTGTCTGCAATACCTTTAAGGACAGTGTGCCCAAATACTTTCAAAATGCCACAAAACATTGTTATTTCTTACTTTAGTGTCAACTGGTAAACAGGATTAATCGTAGATCATATTACCTGGAACTGAAGGGTTTGGTGATATATTCTACATGCTAGTTTTTCTTCCATTGTCTTCTCTGAAATAACTTTACCTCATTTGTGCAAAACCTCATTAGGGTGATTCCTCAGAGGAGATTCAATCAATTTTAAGGTTATTTTATACTTCTGTATCTGGCTAAGTATGTTTTTTTTGAAACTATTTATATTCTTGCATACTTTACCTTGGTATCAATAAGATGTTTCTGAATTTCCCACTAAATAGCATTTTTGTCTTTAAAATAGTGGGCTAAAATCATCTTATTCTATAATAATTCTCCATTATTTGACTTAAAAAATAAAATATTTTATGTTTAAAATAACATTAAACTTGAAAAATATTAAATTAACTTTGTTGTCACTGATGATTTGCAATGATGAATGTTTTAAAAAAGATATAAAAGTTAAATATTTCCTTTGTCTTCTATAATATATTTAGAGTCAATTGACAAGTTGTATCACAGGAAACATTCAAACATTCAAATTATTTTATGTACTATTTTTACTTAGAATGATGTATCATAAATTCATGCCCAACTGTTAGTGGTATGATCACATTTATGGTTTATTTCCCTGTTTAACTTTATTTATTTAAATGATTATTACAAATAAAAACACTGAAAAATATCTTCAAATAAAAGCATGTGTACATTTGAAATGCATTGTAATACCATTACAAGTAAATTCAACCACTTCTTTTACTGATTTTTATGTATTCCAGATTTCAGTGGAATTAAACACTCTGTACAGGGGCTTTCTGAAACAAATTTAACTAATATACAACTCTGATTAAAAGTATTCAATGTCATTTGCTCTAATGATAGTAAGTCAAGCCCCTGGTGATGGCACACTGTCGCATGTGATTTGGAATGTATTTCCTCCATAAACTAGTCCTCTCTCACTAAATTATCGTGATTTCATGCCAATCACCCCTATGCCGCCTGATTTCAAACATATTTCATCATTACAGTAACTGCATGTCTTAAGTGTGCTAATTTTCTCCACCACAAAGACAAAGTTGTTTTTGATTAAGTGTTTGAATGCCATGCCTGAGTGGCAAGGAGAAACTAGATTCCAACATTCTGTTTTTGCCTTCTTGGTCACTGAGGAAACAGCTATTTTATTTTCTTGAAATTCAGGGATGCCTCTTCTCAAAACTCAGCACAATAAATATCCAGGTTCCTTTGAGTCTTTGTCATCCAAGTTATTTTGGTGTCTCTATAGAATGGGTTATTCAGAGGCTCTTGACCTAAGCCACTGAACACAGAGGAGGTTCTTAGAGAAGAACCCCAACTCCCACTCTTCTAGGTTTACATCTGAGTTAAAGAGGGTCTTGTTCTTGGGAAAGGAATTGTCATTTGACACAGTCAGCTGCTAGAGATACTTTTTTTAAAAAAGTTCATTTATACTTTGTTTTCTATCATCCATATGTTTGCTTCTTTCTCTTTCTTCTTCCTTCCCTTCTTCTTCCTTCCTCTTTTTTCCTTTCCTTTTTCTACTCTAAACACACAAACACACACACATAATTTTAAACCATATTAAAAATGTGCTTAGAAGACAAATATATAATCAGTATTTTCATAGGAAAATATATGTATATATTTGACCCTTAAGTGCCTTTCCCTGGTTTGAGACAGAGCTCAGTGGCAAAGTTCAAACACACCATGTACAAGGCTCTGGGTTTTATTTCCAGTACTGAAATTATCAAACAAACAAACAAAAAAATAATAAAAAATAAAAATAACAAAGTTCCTTCTTTCTTTGCGTTTTTTTTAAAAAAGTATTCCATATGTTTTATGTATATAACAGAGTTCTAAATAAAATTTTCTACAAACTTAGCTATGTGATTTTAAATAACTCAAACCCTTTAAGTTCTCATTTATTTGTTGAATTTAAAAAATCTTCTATCAATTAAATGAAGAGAAAAAATAATTTAAATGTGTTGGTTTATGGTTAATTCCAGTTGGAAAGCTAAAAGATTTCAGTGACTTTTTTAAAAAAGATCTTTATCTCTGCAAAGATCATTACATTTTGGAGTTTTGTAAAAGCATGTATCTCTCTAAGTGATTTAATCATTTAGTATTGCTAAAAAAATTTGTACATTAAATGAATAAGTCCTGTGATTTGATTAAGCAGGAGAATAGCAGAGAAAAGTATACTGCTATTCTCTTTAAATTTCTAAAAAGATTTCAGGCTTCCAACATAAGCTGCCCAGAGTGATTCTTTAAGTGTTGTATTCGTAATAAATACCTACTTCATAGGTAAAAGTATATTTTTGAAATGATTAAGTTAGGAGACAATAACAAAGGCCTCTTGATATAAATACAATATATCCTGTAATTTTCATGGTAAATATTCTCTGCTGTTCTCACGGAATGCAATCTGCTGTTTACTCCCTAACACGGGACTTAGTTTTGCAATTGCTGAAAAAGCATTGCTAATATTTCCTTCTGGTGCCTGCACGCTGCTTTACTTCTGTCTTTTTGATGTTTTCTTTTGTTTAGGATTCCTGATTCACTTGCTTTAATGCAATAGATTATTTGACAATGTTCTCCTTAATGCTAGAGAAAAATGTCAGGGAAAAAAATGCTTCCTTCCTTCCCTGTCCCCACTAATAGAGCTTTGCCTCCCTTTTGTTGTCTTGCAGGAAGCACCTGGGGGACTCCCATCCCATTCCCAAGTCTGCAGGTAACAATACATAAAGATGGCAGTGAGAATATCAATACTAGTACCCCACCCCATCAATGGTAAGTAGACCTTAGTGTGTATCTCATTTTAAACTCATCCAGGAACTTCACTGCAGTCAAGATTGAGAACCACTGCTGAGTGTATACCTTTCACTTGCCCCAGCCCAAAGGAGAAAGTGGCTAACAACAAACTTCATTTCTGTTGTACGTGATTAATACATGAAAATCAGTGGTTACTCACACCACATCTGGAGGCTGCCCTATACTACATTAGATTGGGTTTTCTTTCTGGATATCGCCTATTTGTCTTCTTTTTCCTTCCTTGAAGTAATATCACTGTACAAACCAGAGTTCTCCAGAGAAGCAAAACCCATAAAATTGTATATCAATGTTGAAAGAGATTTGGCTCACCCAATTATGGACTGTAGGAAATCCTAAATCTGCAGGGTGGTCTGACAATCTGGAAACCCAACAGAGTGAAATTCCTAGGGCAGGCAGTTTGCTGGAAAATTGTCTCTTGCTCTGGGGTGGAGGTTAGGAAAGCTTTTTTTTTTTTATTTTTCTATTCAAGTCCATAGTTAATTTGATGAAGCCCTCCCACAAGGTACAGAGCAATCTGCTTCCTTCAAAATCCTCCAAATTAAATATTACACATCCAAAGACATTATCAGGATAATGTTGGGCACCCCAAGACCCAGTCAAGTTGACACATCAAGTTAATCATCACCATCATTAACACATAATTTGGAGAAGGCAAGTATAATTCACGTGGAAATCTGTAGAAAGTTCATTTTAATTTTCTTTCCAAATCACACTTTCTAGTCATTTTCACTGATAACAATGTGTTTTTTAAATCTTACTTATGAACTGTGTTTCCTAATAGGTTCAAAATCTAGGTGGGAAAAGAATGCAATATAGTCATTTCATTGAATCCAAACTAATCTCAACACATACATACTATTTTGCTAATTATTTAATATCAAAGGGATTTCCTTACATTTCTAAGATTTCAGGCTTCCTATATAAGCTGTCCAGAGTGATTCTTTAAGTGTTTCATTCATAATAAGTGCCTACTTCATAGTTCAAAGCATAGTTTTGAAATAATTAAGTTAGGAGACAATAACAAAAGGTCTCTTGATATAAATACAATAAATCTTGTAATTTACATGGTAATAGAAAATTAAAAGTTGGTGTCATTATTTCTGAACTAGAAAATCATTGTGAGATATATATATATATATATATATATATATATATATATATATATAGAGAGAGAGAGAGAGAGAGAGAGAGAGACATATATATTTTCCACCTTAATATAACCTATGTTATAATAATTTTAGTTCAGAAAACATGCTTTTCTGATATTTGTCTTTACACAAATACATAACACAAGATGCATGTTTTGAATATGTTTTGGATGTGATGGAGACAGTAAATATTGGCCACAGTGATGGTTCTGTTATTTTAAAGGCAATGAGTCAAAGCAAACTCTATTGGATATACGTTAATTTTCTCCTGTAGTTCATTAAAAAAAAAAAAAAACAGATAAAATATAGACCTTACTTTAACCTTTAAGAATTCTAGCTAGAAGCAAAGTTTATCTATCTCAGTAACAAAGAAAACCCACAAAGGGAATGAAGTTATTCAATATTTAGATGATTTCTTGTGTTTAAGTTACACAAAGGGCCAACAGATGTTTATAAATCTCTTTAGCATTATATTCTGGCTTTGAAAAATCAAATTTCTAGAATAGTGAATGTAACTCAACCTTAGGAGATCACTTAATCCAATAGGAACTTGGCAACAGCCCCTGGTTTCAAACATTAGGCCCTGATATGTGCTCATTGATGTTGGAAAATGTTATAAGCACATGTGTTAGGTTATGTGAATTAATAGTAATTTATTTCCTGAAAAATTAGAATGGAATACTTATATGAATCAATATAATTTCTATATGTTATGTAAAATTGGAATAGAATTTGGAAATTTTAATGCACCAGGTTTATATTTTCATAATTTGCTGAAATATTATAAAAAGTCATTTATATCTTTCTCAAAAAATAAACATAATTAATTATCTGTCATCAGAAGCTATATAGAACACAAATCAACTGCCTGCCCTAACATCTCCTCATTCATATTTACGGGACCTTATATAACATTTTTTGTTTACTGTCTGTTGTTTTATTTGTTCAATGAAATGTCAATCATTTAATAGATGGACATGATTTTCCACAGAGCACAGGTGCCAATTTACATCAAAGATACCACACCAGGTACAATTAAAATGAAAACATGGAAATTTATCTCTCAATATAATTTCTCAGTCTTGCACTCATTGATTCAAAATGTATTCTTGTTTTATAGTATACCTCAAAGGGAAAATAAGAAACATATCTAAAGCAAAGTCAGTCGGTTTCCTTTTTTAAAACTGGGCTGTTCTCAGGAATTTTAATAACTCAATAAATTTGTTCCATCCCCATTTACTTTATCCAAGAAACATTTATAAGAAGCCTAAGTCAAAAAATTAAAATGAAGTCTGTGTTTATGATAAATTGAAGACATGAATTTATTTGTCTTTTTGTTATGTGGGAAAAAAAAAGGAAAAAAAAAGTGTTAGGACAACAAAATGAATAATGTAACATGTTTCTATGACTACAAGAACAGACATATCAAACAGGCCCTGTTGTTAAGACATTTGACAAAGAAATAGAAAAAGAAAAAAATTCACTTCCCAGGCATAAAAATTTTATGTGAAACTATATAAATATCACAGTACACATTCCAAATACTTATGATTTCAGTTTGAAATAAAACAGTGTTCTAACATAGCTATTGATATTCATTTCATGCAAAGAATTTTCTGTTTGATATAATTTCCGAACTTTGTATGAAAAAGTACTTTAAAGAGTTATTAGAGTAAAACCTCCTTTTCATGGAAGTCATGTTGTGATACTGGTATGGTCATGAAGTGTATTGGTATTGTAATTTTTCCTTAAGATGAAAAGGATTGAAATATATTTTTCTTTTCCAAGGATTAATGTAAGACAATAATAAATGTTTTGCAAAATTGGAAACATTTTCTAAGATAGTTAGAAATGTGAGAGCAGGACAATGAAGTCAGAAAAGAAAAAAATAAGCAACGTTTTAAGAATGGAGAGAGGAGGTTTCGAAATCTGCTTTCTCACCGTTCATCTGAAAGTCTAAAGCCTCATCAGTACCTTGGTTCTATTTCCTTATCTGTGAAATTGGTGAGAGGGTCTGCAAACCCACTTCTCTCGGAACACTGGGTGGGTATATTCCATTCACCAAGCTGTCTCCTAAGTTCTTGGACTCCACAGAGACCATCCAGAAGAGCAAGGCTCCTTTTCTCTCTCTCCCTCCAGCATCTAGCAATGGCGTGCTTTTTACCCCACATTTTATCACCTGACGGCACAATATTAGAAGAGAACAGGAGGTATCTAAGCCTGTATGAAGCATTTTTAGTCCTCAGAAAATGACAGGTGCACACTCTTGGAGCCCCCTCCCATGGTCATCCTTGAGTAAGAACTCAAGGCACCAGTTAGTGATTATCCATTTACTCTTTCCTCACTAGTCTGCACATGTCATAAAATGTCATGAAAAATAAAACAGTGCATGTATTTTTTCCACTGAATTTTTAGAGCCTCCCAGAATGCATGGTGATTAAGAATCCTTGAATGAAGTATCGGGGAGAACTGGGCTCAAAGTGCAAGGAAATACTAAAAATTTAGCAATCCTTTATTGTTTTGTTGAGTATAAAATCATGGGTTTTTTTTTGTTTTATTTCCATTTATATATTTTAAAAAGTATTTATTTTTTTAGTTATAGGAGACCACAATATCTTTATTTTCTTTTTTATGTGGGGCTAAGGATCAAACCCAGTGCCTTACACATTCGAGGCGAGCGCTCTCCCTCTGAGCCACAATCCCAGCCCCTATTTTCATTTATATTATTGTTACTAAAGTTTTATGAATTCATATATAATACCAATGTTATTGAAGTCAACTATCATTCTAATTAAAATAATCCCTGTACAATATCTTGAAACAGATACTCAATAACACTCTAGTTGTTTAGCTGAGGATAAAAAATCAAAACACTTCTCTTTCATTGGAGAACACCAATGGCCAGTCAACAGTCTCCTGTGACCAACCTTATTTAAGAGAGAAAAAAAATCATTACTCTTAATATATTTCAAATATAATTTCAGGACAAAATTTTTGCTTCACAGCTACTCTTTCAAAGTAACATAGGGGAAAATATTTCAAATTTAAGTATTTCAAATTTTAAATAATATACATCTGTCATAACTTAAAAATATATTTGTATTTTAATGCAGATACTGAGTTAACTTTCCAATGTTTTTCAATTGAAAAATTCATGCATCATAATATTTAAAAATGTTAAACTAGGAAAATGACATTTAGGTAGATAATAATTCCTTTATTTATATGCTAGTTGAGACTGTGCCTTGATAGCCTATAAGAGATATCAAGTCTCTTACATTGCTTATCAATTCCTAAACAAACTGCATTGGGTTCAAATGCTTTTATTCTTAAATTGCCTAATCTCTATGCATCTGTGCCAAACAAATTTCAAAGTCTCTAGGGTAATTAGAAAGAGTTAGCAAAACACCTGTCTCTGTAACACCTGGTGGCAGTAAAACATAAGTGCAGATTGGACTCTTAAAATTTAGTTAAGTCTTTAGCATCTTGCACAATAAAAGTAAGTATTTCACCACACAAAGAAAGCAAGTTGTATACAAATAGCTGATTTTTTTTCTCAAACGTCTAAAACTAAACATAATTTAGATCTAGCTCTTTCTCATGTCCTTCTCACCCTTCTCAATTTTGTCTAAGTGAGTTAATGCAGGGTTAGCAAATTACCATAATCCAATATAGGAAATATAGATGTGTTTTTGTGAGATGAGAAGAAGCATCTGGTTGTATCAGGTTCAAGGAGATAGAGTAGATATGTAAAGATCATCAACATTCTAAAACCTAACTCTGGAAGTATTTCAAGGTACAAAAGAAACCAATTTGGTTCCAATTAAATTAGTTGAAATCTCAGAGTAATCTATTGCAGGCAGTATTGAAATTACCTTGGTGTTTGGCATTTACAGCATATGCAGTATAGCTCCTCAGGAGGCTGTTTCAACCATTTTGCATACAAATTTGGCACAGTGGAGCAGGGCATGCAATACCAAATGAAAGCATTTAACCTGATGTTTCTACTCTTTCACTATAGGACTTTTGATAAACAATTACCATGCCAGATATTTATCTGTCATATAAACTGGTCCCTCCATATTTTAAAGCATTATTTGATATCTTTTGAAAATCTGTGTCCCGTGTTCTACTTTCATTAACAATCATAGTTATTAAAAATAAATTTCAGAAACTCTGGCTAATTTATCATTCTCAATACTATTATATTTTTGCCACTTCCCTAAAAACTTTTCCTGACAACTATAGTAATGAATATTATATGGCCACACTTTGAAATTCAATCATTTTGGAATTGTTTACTTAATTTTTTTACTATGAAAATGGTTATTATTTCTTTTTCTTTTTCTTCCTTTTCTTTTTTTGTTCTTTTTAGTTATACATGACCGTAGAATCTATTTTGATACGTTTAGTCAAGGATGAAATATATTTTATTCTAATTAGGATCCCACTCCTATGTATGTACACAATGTTGAGATTCACTTTGGTGTATTCATATGTGTACATAGTAAAGTTATGCCAGATACATTCCACTGTCTTTCCTACTCCCATCCCCTTTGTCTAATGAACTTCTATTTTTCTATTTTTCCCCTTCCTCCTTGTTGTGGGTGAGTATCCATATATCAGAGAGATCGTTTGACCTTTGGGTTTTTTGGGGATTGACTTATTTCAGTAGGCATGATAGTTTCCAGATCCATGCATTTACCAGCAAATGCTATAAAGTCATTCTTTTTATGTCTGAGCAATATTCCATTGTGTATATACACCATAATTTATTTATACATTCATCTGTTTATGGGCATCTATGTTGGTTCCATAGTTTAGCTCTTGTGGATTGTGCTGCTGTAAATATTGATGTGATTGTGTCACTATAATTTGCTGAATTTATATCCGTTGGATATATACCAACGAGTAGGATAACTGGGACAAATATTAGCTCCATTCCTGTGTTTTTGAGGAATTTCCTTACTGCTTTCCAGACTGGTTGCACATAATTTTCAGTCCCACCAACAATGTATGAGTGTACCCATTTCTCCACACTCTGGCCAAAATTGCTGTTACTTATATTCTTGATAATTGCCATTCTGCTTGGAGTGCAGAAACGAATATTTTTTGATCCTTTTTTATCTACCTTAATGTTCATATTTTATTGTAGCTCTAAAGATTTTTTTTTCTCCTCAATGGTTTTGACCACTATTAAATACTGTCATCTCTATTTACACCCAAATGTATATTTATATCCTGTAATGTTCTTAAACCTTAGAAACCTTGAACTTAACACATAAAGGACATGCGTACTGGGAATTTCCTCACGCTTTCCATACTAACAGATGAATGTTTGAACTCATCATCTCTCTGAAACTGGGTCATTGGCCTTTATTTCATATTTTGTTTGATTGTTTTGTTTTTCAGGACATGACACAATCCTCAACACATAAAATTCAGAAGATTTAAGTTATCCTAGAATTTTCTCTCACCCTTGTTTCTAAAAATCATAAATTCTTTCTCTTAGAGCTTTTAACTGTTCTCAATCCAGTTTGTGAACTCTGTAACTATAAATTCATGTGTTAAAGTCCGGACCTACAAGGAATTAGGAGGAGGGCTCTATGGGGGGTATTTACCTCCAGATCAGGATTAGTGCTCTTACAAAAGAGGACCCAGAGATACAGCTAGGTAGATTTTACACAGCATGAGGACAAGGAGGGAAAATGCCATCTATAGACTAGGAAATGGACCTCACCAGACACCAAGTATGCTGGGGCCTTGATTGTGGGCCTCCAGGACTCAGGACTCCAGAAATGTGAGAAATCGATGACTTTGTTGTAAGCCATCAGTCTGATGGCTTTTGCTATCATAGCACAAATGACTCTGACAACTCATGATGCTATTCAGACTTTCCTAGACTCCTCTTGAACATCTGAATGAGTTCCCCACACATTCTCCCTTAGCTACTTCAAATGTACATTCCACATATTGCTGGACTGAGCCAAATTAAAGTGAATGTTGAACAGCAATGATCACCAAAGTAAACTCCCCAGACCAGTAGGATCAATTTTACCTGGGAGATTGTTTGCAATGAAGTTCTCAAGCCTCAACCCAGAACTACCAAATCAAAGTCTCTTAGAGTGGAGACCAAAGGTCTGTTTCCTAGGCCCTAAATATGATTCTACTGTGTCCTCAAGTTTAAAAAGTATTATTCTATAGCATTGAATCTAAGACCCACAAACACTCTGCAGGTCCTTGCTTTCTGCACCTATCTGAATTGATTTTCTTCCTGGAGTAGCCTTGCTGTCTCTGCCCATCTAAACTTTTCAATTCAGTCCAATGTCTTTATTTCCTCCAGTTTTTTTCTGGCTCCTGAAATCTCTTCCTTCTTTACTTTTCTAAATTTTGGTGCATAGCCCTACAATTTCTCAGCTCAAATATTTGATTAGCTATAGTTTCTCTGAACTATTCCTGCATGCTCTCTAGGCAGAATGATGTGATGGTGTTTTATTTATGGCACCAAATATAAAGTTCAAGTACACCCTTTTCTAATAGTAGATACTCAATATCAATCATTTCTTTTTACTCAAAAAAAAAATAATAAGATCCTGCTCCTGAAACCTAGCATTCTTCTCTCTCTCTCTCTCTCTCTCTCTCTATATATATATATATATATATATATATATATATATATATATATATATATATATATATATAACTGTTTTAAGTGTACCACTTCCTTGACTTTCTTAGGGAACTCCATATTTTCACATTACAGACTATTGGATAAATATGATATATCTAGCTTTTATTTATTCACTCTCGTGTTTTGACCACCATCAACAAAAAATAACAAAAATATATTTAAATTGTTGAGGAAAGAGGAACATCAGATAGGTAGCTTTGCCATAATGGAACTTCTAAATAGACAGCAACCATTCCAAATGCAACATGTTCATGTAATTCTACTGCATTAAAGAGAAGATCAGAGAACGTCTTGATACCAAAACACATTTGAAACCTGAAGAAATAAATTAGTACAAATGTCAAAAATGCTTCTTCATGAGAAAATGGATAACTTGAGATAATTTTATTCATTAAATAAGAGAGGTGAAAATCCAAAGATCGAATGAAGTTTCTGTCATAAAAAGAGGATGATGTACTCACACACTGAGACCAGACTCAATGGGTGGATGGTTAAAAGGAAAAGAAAAAATCCCCAGAAAACAAAGGTGAAATTTTTACATATATTACCAGTAAGCCACTCAGAAAACATGTCAATTTCTGCAATTCAGTATGAGGAAGATACAACAAAAGCAAGCACACAACAACATTCTTCTAATAAGCAAAATATTTGAATAGGCGTTGAAGAAGAAGGAATTCCAAATCCCCTGTAAACTTATAAAAAAGTGCCCATCCCCACTACAGTCATGGAAATGTAAATTAAAACCTCCATGAAATATTGAAATATAGGAGATGAGCAGATATTAAAAGGTCTATTACTTCTTAAGGCTGGTGAAGATGTGGAGAAATGATCAATGTCATCTATTGTCAGGGTAGGAGGGAGGGAAGAAAGTAAAAATGGCATTATATAATGGAGTGAGAAATACGGATAACAATCCATTCATTTCTTCCATCCATTGAGTCACACAGGGGTCAGAAGCTGGGCAAGTTGGATCGCTCTCTGCCTGACCGCTTTAGACAGAGTGTTTCTGCCCCCAGCACTCCTGGGTTTGGCCCTTCAGACAGAGCTACACTAACAGAGGTCTCAGATAACATATGGTGGGCTCCTCAGCTTCTGCAATTGTGTGAGCCCATATCTTCTAATCAATAACTTTACCTACCATTAGGTCTGTGATTCTGCAGGACTCTAATAATCACACCAATCAAATAAATCAGTAAACAGTAAAAATAAGAGAAGTTAGAAGTTCATTCTCCTGACATGTATAAATGATTAGAACAAATAAAAAAAATAAGACAAGAGAGGCCTGTGGTCACAGCAGTGGTTCACCCCTTCAGTTGGAAGTATGATTGGTCAGACTTCTGCATGAGGTCCTCCAACATTATAGATGGGAATGACAAGAAATCGAGGACAGAGTTACCATACCAGGGCAAGAAAGGGAATTTTGTGTGTTTTTCTCCCTCCAATATGTGCAAAAGGAAACAGTATATAGTTTTAGCACCTCACCTTCGTTTCACCAAATAAGAAAGAAAAAATGATTACATACCAAAATTTGAATTTCCTTATTTTTAATAACTTAATAAATATTTATAATCTCCAAAAATACTAAAAAATGTAAGCATAAAATATGGGTGCTGCAACCTCAAGTAAGGAGAATATTTTATGACTAAAAGCTAAATAGAATTAGTTCAATATCTGACCCTGGTTTTCTGTTTGAAACAGTAATGTTACATTACTAAGGAGGTAATCTATATTGACAAAAAGCCACTATTCTTATATATAGTGTGTCTTAAAATCACCTTTCCTTATTATATGGGATTGTTATTCAGGAATAGACATGGGCCAAGAAAGCATGGAAGAAAGAGAAAAAGCAATTTCTTCTCAGATGTTCTTAACAGGAAGCAATTAAAGATTTTTAAATTGATCCACATAAGAGCCACAGAGTAAAACTGATTAATTGTGTAAAGATGGGGCAGTAATCATTATGAAAGAAGAAAAACAGAAGCATTGCCTTCTAGGAAAAAAAAAATTGTGTTTCCATCTAACATTTAAAGTTCAATTATCTGAAAATGAGTTTATTTCCTAATATACTATGGCAGCAGTTTAGAGGGAAAAAGCTATGTTTTTTAAATACTACTGTCAGGGTGTTTTGTAAGTTGGCAATCTCCATCAAAGACTTGGCTTGAAATGTTAATAGAGAAGTGAATACAATTGAAGTAAACAAAATGTATTTTTGTATTACAGATTTTATAGGAAAAGTTGTCTCAGAAACCCTTGTAAATGCAGCATCCACACAAAAATAATCAAGGTGGCAGGTGGGGCAACAAGCAAGTTCAAGGTGAACTTGAACACAATGAGAACAATGACCTGAAGAGATTACTAATAACATAAGGTTGTGAAAACCATAGGAGGCCATTTGCATATTGTGTCCATGCATATATGTTTGTGTATGCAGGTAGGAAGGAGTCTTCCTCTCAAATAATTACAGGCAGACAAACATCCCCATCATCTATAATTGTGTGTTTCTTTTATAAGTAAACAGACATCAACTGGAATTCCTTTCCTTTGGAAGAAAAACCTTGCACCTCCAGAATCAGTGATGAAACATCAGACTATGTATTTCTCAAGCCTAACTTGGACAAGCAGGTCTGATTTTTGAGAAGAGAACTAGCAGTCTCCTGCATATGCTGGTCTTCCATGCATGAAAACCATAGGGTTCAGGGATTTGCCCAGGTAGTACCTCATTAGCATTCGGTGCTCATCATTCCTTCCTTTCCTTTGCACTGGGCTCCAAAGGAGTGGTCTTACTTGACAAAAATATAACTTAAAGATAAAAGTTCAAGCTCAGCCATTGAGTTCATATTTCAAACTTTCTACATTTAATTTTAGTATTTTAAAATAGTGTCTTTTTTGGATAAATTGTCAAAGTGAAAACTTTAAAAGGAATTCCTGAATGTGTACTAGAGATGTGGTTCTCTAAAATGTTTATTCAAAATAATGAGAATTTAGAGTAATAATAATGAAAATAATTGCAAGGTTTAAAAAATGGCAAGGTTTCATATATATTTTCAAGTATGACTTCTTATTAATAAAAATATTTTATATCATTTTGTGTAGTAGCATGTAAATGTCATACTAATAAATTTGTAAACTACTTTTTAAATTATACGTGTGTGTATAAGCTTATATATATATATATATATATTTTTGTTTGTTTCCATGTATATTATCTGGCATTTGTATTTAAATGATTGTTATCCCCATGCTTATGATCTGGATTGAATTTTTCCCCAAAAAGATATGTGGAAGCATTTATCCCTGGGTATGCATTAATGTGACTTTTGTATGTGAAATAGGGTCTCTTTAGACATACTTAGATGAGGTCCTACTGGAGTGAGGTGGACTCTTGCTCCCATGTGACTGGTGTCCTCATGAGAAGAGGAGACACGGGGAGGGACATGCACTGAGAGGATAAGGGGCAGACAAGGCCGCTCACAAGGAGGAGCGGCTGGAGACCACGGTGCAGACATCAGAGTGCTGTTCTGCATGGGAAGAGTCCCTCTGCTCCCAAATCTAGAGAAGAGCAAGAAGGAGTCTGCAGACTTTGGGGGAGCCTGGCCCTGCTAACATCTCAACACTGCCTGGGCCTCTGGGCTCCTGTTCCAGGATCTGTGTGCTCTGACTTATCACCATGTCTGTACCTTGGCTGTGGGCTGGTTTTGGTTCCATGACTTGGTCCCAGGGTCAAAAAAAAAAAAAAAAAAAGTGACATTTTCTCTAGATAAGCTAGTTTAAGTGCACAGCCAATGAAATCAAAACTATTCAGTAAGAATACTAAGTTCCAATTGCACTCACTTCAAACAATGACTAGTCTAAGTCTGGTCAAGCGATTAAACCAGGAAGCAATAAGACAAATCTTCATTCTTCTGCCATGTGAACTAATTAATAGTTATGTGAAAATATTAAAATTTGAATTTAAATATTTGTGCAGAATAGTTATCAGGTATAATTATTAATACTATTTTGATTTTCCCCAAGATTATAAAATTTCTAATTAAAATGTGCTAAATATGTTCTTATTTCATCTTTCAATTATTTTTATGATTCTCTAAATAATTCCACAAAAATTTTCTGTTAGTTTGTCTAAGTTAAACATCTTACATTATTTCTGAAAATTGGTTAAAGTAAGACATCTACATATTTTAAAATAAGAATTATTTTAAAACTTAACAAAATATAAAATAATTTAGCAATTATTTACTCCAGGTAAAATATGAAATATTCTTTATAGGATATTCAAGTATAGATATTGTTTTTCTTTGGTTACTTTTTCTACCCAAACAATCCTCATTTGCTATTCAGAAGGCCAGTAAAATTATCTAAGAGTACACATCATCTTTATTTTATAAGCTCTTTATATTTTTTAACATGGTATATTGACCAATATTAAATATTTGAAGATTTAGTACATTTTAGAGACTCATTTGTTTTATATTCATTCATTCAAATTTAATTAGCCTTTTAAGTTTTATTAGCTATCCCAGAAACACTGATAGATCCTGGCTTTCACTTATTGGGAGACTCTGCCAAGAACTGAGATAGCATTTGATACCTATTGTTTGTGACTACCATTCACAAAATATCTCAGAATTTGCAAGGGACGACATGTGAAAAGCACAGCAATCCACTTGTGCCATGTTACACATACATTGAACAGATTCCTGCTCTGTCCAGGTACAAAAAAAAATTTTTAAAAATCCTTTATCTGATGGCAATGAAAAAAGAAAAAATAGCATTATAAAAATGTTTTTTCTTTGTAGCTTTTAAAACTGGTGGGTGGAATACAATACTAATGAATTGAATTCCAAAGAGGGATATGCCTTCAAAAATGTCTTAAGTAGAAACAATCGTCACTGTACATCTGAGCACCAGACAGATAGCATGTGGGCAGGGAACGGGCCATGGACCAGACACTGTGCAAATAAGAAATCAATGGAGCATCCCCTGGCAGTGGCTGGAAAAAGAGACCAAAGGTTGGAACAGACAAAAATAAAGAAATAAATCACTGAGCCTGAAGATTCACACCCCAGTCCCAGTAGAATTTCTAACAAAGGACAAAAAAAGAAACTTGGTAAACAAAGAACAATTATATCTGGCCCTTTTCACAGTGTGAGGTTTTTCTGGATCATAAGAGAATGTGAACCTAGAATACAGGCAACTGAGTCTTTTCCTTTCAGCAAAAGCATGAGCGTTCACAGTCTTTTAGTAATTAAGAAGGAAAGGTAGCCACTGGCTGACCATCTGTTTCATCGGTCACCTTGACCTTGGGAGGATTCTGAGTGATGAGCAACAAATTGCTGCACAGAAGAGCTGACAGCCTCCGGACAAAGAATAAGACCGAAAAAAACACATTCCTCACTCCACTGTCCTGTTATTCATGATGTTAGGAATGTGAACAAAAGCTACAAAATGATGGAGAAGAAGAGAAAACCTAATACAAAAAGTAGCCATTAGGAGAGTCCTGGAAGATACAAAGGTTGGACTTAACAGGCTAAGATTTCAAACTAACACTTACAAACATAGTAAATAATTTATAAGAAAATAACTGTAATTAATTTAAAATGTTATATGATTTAAGAGCTAACACTCTAAAAATAAATAGAATATGGAACTGGTAAAAGATACTGGATAATATTTGAGAGGAACTAGAACAGTACATAAAAGCAGATCAGATACTGCAGAAGAAATAATCCCTGAATTTGAAAATAGGCAATAGAAATTTTCCAAACTAAATTCAAGTAAAATACATATATTGCAATAAAAAACAGGCATAGTGTCATTAGCCTCTGATACAAGATTTTTTTAGAGTTTCAGAGGAAGACATAAAAGAAATTGGGAAGAAAACACATTTGAAGTAATAGTAGTCAAACTGTTGTCAAATTTCATAAAAAATATCAACCCATCTATCCAGAAACCACAATATTTCCTTTGCAGAAGTAATATAAAAACAAACAAACAACAACAACAACAAATAGTAGTTGAGACTCTTCAAACTCAAACTGTGAAAAACTTAAAAAAAATAACATAAAAGTAGATAGAGGCACAAAGCCATAATACCTATAGGAAAAATAATAGCAATGAATTGGTAGGACTGGAAGAGAGCAAACTGACATTGAAAAGTGTGGGGAAAAATAAAACTATCAACTACAATTCTTAACTCTCTAGTTAACAAAATGTCCCTGAAAAATAAAATTGAGAGAAAGATGCTTTCAGAAAAAATAAGTTTCCAATAGAACTATATTATAAATAATTTCATTATGAAGACAAATTCATATAAAAAAGAAACTTAGATCTACAGGAAGAAATGAAGGATGCTCATTTGTAGAAAGCTACTGACATATTTATTAATAATATGACATCCCACTTGTGGAAAGCATGGGATACTTACTAATAATTGCAAAGATGAATTATATTCAAAAATAATATGAATTATTAATCACTCCATTTTAACTTAGACAATTCCTTAGAGTTTGATACGTTTCTGCTTGAAAACCAAATAACTTTTGGGATAGTAACAATGAAAGCAAGGCTGCTGTGACACCATAGAAGAACCTGTGGAAACACCTAACAGGACAGATGGAGAGACTGATGACATACATCATAAGTGGGAGATGGAGAGAGCTATTCTGCCTGTTTCTTCAATAGCCATCTATAGAACCCCCTCCGGGTTCTATGTGTTTAAATAGAGACCGTCATCACATATAGAGCAAGGCAGGAGAGATTATGCAGCATTCACTAGAGGGTGTAAGTCCCTGAGTTGAGGAATTCAGTGTCTTCCCTCATTAAATAGTGGAACATATTGTCAAATTTTTTATGTGAATGTGTGTGTGTGAGTGTGTGTGTGTGTGTGTATGTGTGTGTGTGTGTGTGAGAGAGAGAGAGAGAGAAGAGATATATGAATTGCATTTTTCTCTTTTCCTCAAGAAGAAACTACTAAGGGATAGATAATCTTTATATTTCTCTGGCCAATCCAAATCTTACAGCAATAGTCCAATATATCAATTTGCCCTAGCATTACAGACTTTGGTGAATGATCTTTGATCTACCATATCAATAGAATAGAGATCTAACAGAGATGTTCTTGTTATTATTTCTGCATAACAAACATCTCCATTTACTTCCATTTACGCATAGTCATAACCTTATGCCAAAATCTTAGTAGCCTGAAACAACTAGAAGCTGCCTTCCTAGTAATTTTTTTGGCAAGTATATTTATTTTTATTATGGTTCAATTACTAGACATTTAGGAGGTTATAACAATAATCATTATCATCACTTGGTTTTCCCGGGTCAGGATTCTGCTAGGCTATCTTCTCAGGATCACACAAGAGAGCCAGACCACAAGAAAAAAACTCTCTCTATAGGACCACTGAATCTTCCAAAGTATACCTTCTCTGATTATCTCATTACCTTTCATTAAATGGCATAATTAAGGGAGGAGAGGTGATCTCCAATTCACAACCCTTGGTTGGCAGTCAAGAGAGGAAAATGTATAGAGTATATATTACAGATTGTGGAAAGAGAATGTTGGGAGTCATCTTAGAATCTAGTGAGGTGTTTGGGAAGAATGTGTCCTGTGCAGTACTCACTTGGGCTTTTTCATGAATTCAATCATACATTAGCTGTGTCTATGGTCATCAGAAGACAGGAATGGGCAGACACTCAGGGTGACTGACTCAGCTGGCATCAGGATGACTTACTCAGTTGGGACCACAGCTAAGTCTGCAGCCATATAACACCCAGGGTGTCAAGCAAGCAGTCAAGAATCACACATGGTAACTGTTTGTTGTTGTAGTTGTTGTTCTGGATTTAGTATCCAGGCAGAAACAGCCTGATTTATTGAATTGGTGCTGGAAATATCATCATGTTATATTTCCTATATTATATTACTCTATATCAGGTTGAAATCTATACACAGTTGAGGTTGGAGAATTTCAATGGAAAACATGTCAAATACTTTGAAGGCATGTTTTAAGACCACTATAAGACACTAGTGTCCCAGGACGAGCAGTGAAGTCACCAATCTTGATGAAGTTCTGGGTAAAATAGACAGCCCTATCCACTCAGCAGAACTCTGTCAATGAGAAAGCATGGTGAACATGGAAGTAAGGGTGACACAAAGGGAACTTCTGTGTTTTGCATGATTTCTCACACAGTTTTCATCTTATGATTCACCTATTATTTCAATCAGTGTCTTATCCTAATTCTGTATTAAAAGAGGGTACTCCTGAAACGTTCTCTGAGAATAGTTTGTGTCATGCAATATTGAGTGATTATTGATTAGATATTGGGTTTTCTTGGATAATTCATGTGCTTTCATTGGTCACATTAGATCAGGCTACATGCACAAAGGAAATATTCTTAATTTCTGTAGTCTTTAGATATGATATTTCCCAAGTCCCTCATTGTTATCTACAGATGAAACAGAAAGAGATCCTATATTCTTTGCCTCTAAAATGATGTGTGTAAAGGTATCAATTTGTGTTTGTTCACTTGCTAAGTAAAAGCAAGCCAACTTTAATGCATTAAGATTTCAAGCTTGTGTACATTTCATACTTCAATATCAAGCTCTTCAAGACTGCCAATGGAGTATAAGCCCATTTCATGTTACAATATATATGAAATGTTTTATTAATTATTTTATTCATCAAAGATCAGAACTTTTAATTTTAAACTTTTAGGCTTTTCACTTTCAATATGATCTTAGATATAAAAATTTTCAACATTTCTTCAATGATTATAATAAAACATAAAGCATAATGGTCTCACAGACTGTGTTTCATACAATTACGGTATTTAATGGAATATGCAGAGTTCTATGTTTAAATAATTACTTGTCTCTGCCACTTAAAAAAGTGCACGTATTAGGGCTTTCATCTCTATTTTTTTTATTTTAATGATTTGCACATTTTAAATGTGTAAAACAAGAGTCTTTGATTTAAAGACATGTTTTTATTCTAACAAATGGGAAACTTTTTCATTTAAGTAGCAATGCTGGCAATGTTTCTCAAATGCAGTACTGAGGTGTTTAATAATTAAAGGGTAAATAAATAATATGTCAATATAAAAAAATTAGAATTTTTTCTTCTGGACCATTAAGACTAAATAATTAATAAAATATTTCATACATATTGTAACATGTAATGTGGGCTTAAAATTCATTGGTAGCCTCAAAGAGCTTCATATTGAATTATAAAATGTACACAAACTAGAAATCTTACTACATAAAATATGCTTGTTTTTACTTAGCTAGTAAAAAAAAAAAACACCAATCAATACCTCTTACACACCATGACACTTTAAAAAATGTATAATTTAGTGGTTCATGCACAAGTGATTTGATACTGTGAGTACGCTGGACTTCATTTTGGGAATAAAAGTGCTATTTTTCTTTGTTTCTTTACATCTCTGTAGTTTATTCTTGATGCTTTGCAGGTTCTGAAAAGCTGTGACTGATACACTCCTAGGATGGGTCACCAGAGGAGATTCATTTAACCTTCATAAGTTCTCAGACTGTTTTTAAAATTTTTTCCCTCCATAAGTTCTATTTGTGTTAGAACAGATCCCTGGGCTCTCGTAACTCAGAAGAGTTTACATTCCACTTTCAACTAAACCCCTTTACATTCCCCAAAATGCCAAATTCGAAACTGTCACTATGCAATTCACTGTGGAACTTCAATTTATTATTCAGAATGGAAACTAGGAATGAGCCTATTAATCTATAAAAATGGGAAGGCAACGTTTAGTTAAAAGGTTTTCCTGGTACATGTTCAGTTTATTACTTATTATACATCTTTCCTTATCCTCCTAAGTATATTTAAACACTTTATTACGAATGCTAATAACAAGACTGAAACAAAATATACCACTTCCATTTGTTTTAACTAACTGCAGGAAGGTGAAAAACACTTAGAAACCATATTCAAAACTAAATAAATGAAATGGTATTGAGAAATAAGAGAAAATTGAAAGCATCACTGTCATATTTCTCATGTAGGTCCCTGTATATTTATCCTGCCATGAAATTTTGCACATGTTGGAAAAATCATCTAGCTTCCTTTAAAAGTCACTTAGGACAATATCTGTTTCATGTTAGAAGTCCCCTGGACAGAGCTGTTGTTTCTCAGGTTAACTGCACTAGCCAATCATTGCAAAAAGGAGAAGCTGCAATTACATTGCAGGAGAAAAGGCAATAATGCAACTTAATAAAAAATACTCTATTGTCACTGGTCACAAGTAATAATCCTAATCCATCCACATACTAATTTTTTTATTCCACCTGCCATCTCTCCAAACTTTACGACCTTACTTTTTTTCCTAATTCAATTCATTATTCCTACTCTATTCTTATTCTATTATTCGCTACAATTTTCATGACTGCTTGCAATTTTACCTCTGCATGTAGCTCTTTATTTTGTGGTTATGGGTGCCATGTAGCTTATACAGCTAGTAAACACTGGATACCAGGTCACTGAGGAGATAGCTTTTCTAGACACAGTTGCTGTATTTTCAACAGTTACATTGGGATTTACATTTCTTTAGAATAGGCACTGTCACTTTTTAAAGCCTTCATTTCCTGGGTTTAAGAAATAAGAGGTTCAGCAAACTTTGTTAAGGATCTTTCTTAGCTAAATTGCAAGGGGTTCAAGTTCTTGACTTGACTACTTATGGCAATTCACTGGTGATTTGGCAAAAAGTCTGCAAGATATGTGCAATTATTGTTTTCTATAAAGTTTACACATTTGAAATAAAAGATTGAGATTTCCAAATACAAAACTCAAGATATCCTTCAAAGCATTGCATTCTTTGAATTTACAAAAGAACTTGAATAATGATGACCAGTTATCTTCCAGAGATTTACCTAAAATGGGACTTTTCTTCTTAGTTACTTAAAATCATTGCTATTTTCTTTAAATATGCTAAATTTGACTTTTTCAGAAAATTAGATCAATATTTTGATGAAAATTATTTATAAGTGTATTCGTGTGTCCACTATTTCACATTAATATTTCTCAGATCAATATGTATGAAAATTTGACCATCGTGGTACATACCTCCAATCCCAGCAGCTAAGGAGGCTCGCAGGAGCATCACGAGTTCAAAGCAAGTCTCAGCAACTTAGCAAGGTCCTAAGTAGCTCAGTAGTTAAGCATACCTGGATTCCTTTCCAAGTACCAATGTGTATATATGTGTGTGTGTGTGTGTGTGTGTGTGTGTGTGTGTAAATTTGATAATTTGATTGAAAGTATTTTTTAAGTTGTGATGGTTTGTACTTTATTTTGAATTATAAACAGAACAAAATAAAATATATTTATCATTAGCTTTTAAATACATGGCAAGATGCTGAAATTAAAACAAATAACAATGTGACGATATGCAGAGTTGTAATTATTGAACAATTGAACTTGCTAGCAGAGCGCTATTGAAGAAGCAGAAAATATACAAATAATGAGACCATATAAAAATAATTTTGATGCAAAAATGACCCTAGGATCTGTGATAAGTAAAAATGAATGTGGATTTTATAGGAAAAAAAACCAAAAAAATATTTGAACAGCCCTCATACATGGCTTTTTTCTTATTAATATATTGGCTTTATATGAGAAAAGGAATAAATTATTATTTTTTATTTTAAACATTCAGTTCAGTAGCTTTAAAGAATACAAAGAGATGAAAATTAAGGGTCCATCATTTCAAGTTGTTCCTCTCCTTCGTAAAAACTATAAAAATCTGTAGTTATCCCAAGAAGCTCATAAAGTGAGATAAAAATTAGTGAGAAATTGTTTTAGAGAAAAAGCGAAAACAATTTTATGTGAAATCCTTGGGTCTCATTTATGTGATTGTTCCTCCCTTATATTGAGGTCACAGTATTGGCAAAAGTCTATACTGTGTTTCTCAAAAAGCTGAAGTTTTATGAAAACCTCAACATGCAATGTATAAACTTGTGCTTGGTAGAAGCTGATAAGTACTTGAGTAAAAATATTTGCCAAAATTTTTCTTTACAGTAAAAATTAGAAGATACTGGATTTGTTTTTGTTTCTGTTGTGTTCAGTGATGTGCAGAGCACTCATTTGTGCATTAATACATCAGGTATAAGACTGCAACTCAAGTCCCTGTTAGAAGAATACATGTATTTATGACTCAGCACAAAACAGAAGATATTTTATGTAAATCAAATACTTAATTATTAATAATTTATATTCTGATCTTGATTCACATATAAAAAATGGAAAGGTCTATAATTTCAATGTGCTATAAAATAAGTAAAAACAGAGAAAATAGATAGTAACTTCATTTTATATGCTTATAAAGACACTAGCTACCCAAAAAGAATGTTCATACATTCACTTTAAAATGATGCCTTTAAAAATCTTCTATTTTAATGTTGTTTTTAATGCCAATAACTATCATCTGTATAATTTCAAGTATATTTTAATGGCCTCAAATTTACTATAGCTCAAAGTTAAATATTGGGATCTTGAGAGATCTCACTACATGATTTTAGTATAATAAGCAAATTCAAGCTAGCAGTGTACAAAATCAACATACAAGAATCCGTCCACCAATAATGAATTCACACAGAAAGTAATCAGGAAAGTAACCCAATTTTGCAACAGTGACAGAGAATAAAGCACTGAGGAATAAACCTGAGAAAGTGAAAACCTACATAATAAAAACTAGAAATGCAGAAAATATTAGATCAAACTCGACCCTGTCCCTTACCTGTGCAAAAATCAACTCACAATGGATTAAGGAGCTTAAGGTTAGACCCCAAAGCCTGAAATTCCTGGAGAAAATATAACACATTGGCACAGGCAACAATCTCCTGAGTAGGGTCCCCAAAACACAGGGGACAAACATAGGGATTGACAAACGGGATTGCATCAAGTTAAAAAGCATCTACACTGCAAATAAAACCACCGATAAAGATGACAACCTCCAGAATGAGAGAAAATCTTCACCAGCTCTTCATCTGACCAAGGATTAATATCCAGAATTTATAAAGAACTCAAAAACTTAACAACAACAAAAAAATAATAACCCAATCCGGAATAAGCAAATGATCTGAATAGATAATTCTCAAAATAGTCAATAAGTATATGAAAAAATGCTCAATACCTTCAACTATCAAGGAAAACACAAATCCAAATTATGTTGAAATTCCATCTCACCCACATTAGAATGACTATTATCAAAAACCAAAGGAAGAAACAAATACTCTAAAGGGTGAGGTCGAAAGGGGACCATTATATTCAGGGGATGGTAATGTAAATTAGGAAAGCCACTACAGTAAACATTATAAATGCTCCTCAAAAGCTGAAAAGTAGGTCTATCATAAGCTCCAGATATCCCACTTATGAACATTTATCTAAAGGAAACGAAGTCAGCCTAAAAAATGATACCTACATGCCCATGTTTTTTATGTCACTATTCACAAGAGCCAAGCATGGAATCAATCTAGATGCCTGTAAACCAATGAATGGCTAAAGAAAATATGCCAAATTTGCACAATGGAGTATTATTCAGCCATAAAAAGATTATATGCTGTCATATGGAAGAAAATAGATGGAACTGGAGGTCATCTCGTTAAGCTATATGAGCCAGAAACAAAAGACGGTATTGCAAGCTTTCTTTCATATGTGGAAACTAAAACACAAAACTGAAGCAAACAAAAGATCTGAAAGTAGAAGAAGAAGTATTAGGGATGGTGAAGGGAGCTGATAGGAAGGAGGAGAGAAAGAAGGGTGAAAGAGAGTAGAAGAAGATTGGATGGACATGATCAAAGCGTGATGTATGCATGTGTAAAATATCACAGTGAATACCGTTAGTTTGCACAGTTATATACATTCATAATTATAATAAAAATGGACATAAAATGAAAATTCCAGGCACTATATCAGAAATATTTAAATATAAACCATTTAAATTGCAAGCTTTTGACTTATTTAAGCATTTCTCAGAATACAATAAATGGTCAGCAAGTCTAGACTTGCAGTATAATACATCTCTTGAAATTATCCCTCCAATATAACTGACACCTGGTAACCTTTGACCAACATCTCTCCAACCTGCCCCTGAAAAGCCCCTTGTAACCACTGTTCTCTGCTCTGCTTCTATGAGATTATATATATATATATATATATATATATATATATATATATATATATATATATATTTAGATTTCAAACAAAACATAATATATATATATAAATATATATATATATATATATTTAGATTTCACGTGTGAACACAATAACATAGCATTTTGCTTTCTGTGTGTGGTGTGTCACATTTAGAATATTGCCTTCCAGTTCATCCATGTTATCACAACTGACAAGTGTTCTTTTTTGATAATTATTACTCCATTGTATAAGTATGTGTATATATATATATATATATATATTATTTATTCACTCATCTGTTGATGGGCATTTATTGGCTTTTGTGAACATCTTGCTAATTCTTTATATATCATCAAATTCAAGAGAAAAATTAGATATTATTGACATAATTAAAATGTCTTAAAATACTTACATAACTATGAATAATTGAATTGTAGAATCAAATGTAGTAAAACCATGTATCAGAAACCCATTCCCCAATTTCCTGATTTCCCCCACTTTAAAACAATTTCATATAATTTGAAAGATATTACTTTTTTTCAGAATATCAAATATCATGTTTTAAGCACTCTTTGATAATACAAGTTGTTATTTTATTTTACTTTTATTGATTAAATTTCCATTCTCTCTTGTTTATGCCATTTCCTACCCACCCTCTCTTACCCTCCCTCTTACCTTCCCCTCTCTCTCCTGTCCTGTTCTCCTCGCCATTCCTTACTGATTCCTCTTCTACTTTCAGGTCATGTTTCTGTTGTGATTTTAGTTTCCATTTATGAGACAAGATATGCAATAATTGTCTCCTGTGTCTGGCTTGTTTTACATAACATGATGGCATCATGTTTTGGATTTTTTTTTCAGATTAGCAAGGAAATTCTACATGGTTTTTATTCCATGTTATAATCATTGTTTTTTTGTTTGTTTTGTTTTGTTTTCATTCAAAGGCTCTGTGTTTTTTTAATCTTACCATGGTTTTTACTTCTATGTTACATTCTTTTTTTTTTTATTCAAAGGCTCTGTTGTTTTCAAATCTCTATACTCACTTTCAACATTTGAAGTTCTCCTCGACAACTCTTATTCTTGCTTATGAGAACCTTAACTCCATATTATTTTTATAAGAGCAATTAGTGATTCACAGAAGCTGAGAAAGAGGAAACAGTGAACATTTGGGATATGAAGAGACTGAGACAATTAGAAAATTTAACTTGATACCGGACAGTAGAGCTTTACCAGTCATCTTTCTCTGCTTATTGGAGGCACAAAGGAGACAGGCATTTGCATTTGAGTGAAAGTTGGGTTATTTCTGGCAAGGTAGCAGAAGGACAGTGTGTGTCATAGATGTGAAGGTCAGTAGTGCTGTGTTTATAGAATTGAGAAGTGTCATTATCTAGAATGGTTTTCAAACCACAACCCCTGAGCTGACAGCATCTGCACCATTTAAGAATTTTTAGAAAAACCCACTCTAAGGGCATATCTGAGACCTACTGAATCAGAGCTCTGGTGACAAAGCCCAGCAAGCCCTCCATATTCTTCTGATGCATGCCAATGTGTTTTTGAGTGAATCAATTTGTAAACATAATAAGTAAAATTAAAAGAATGCAAATTTAGTCAAAATTTTGCCCAAAGAAATGAATACTTGTTAATATGGCATGCTGAAAAACAAAACCAAAAAATGAATAGGAAATGAGGATATAAGTGATAGAAAGGCAAGTTCTTGAATGGATTATGTGTAACTGTCCATCTCTAAATGTTGAGGAATTCAGTGGATCGGGAGCAAGTATCTTCAATAAATCTGGAGCAATTTTAACATGGAATGACAACAACTAAAAGAAAGTGTGATAGTTCAAAGCAAGTGGTGTTCTTAAATAAGGGAGGGAAAACATTCTCTTTTTTGAAAAAAAAAAAGATCAATGAATGAACAGATGTGCTTCACTTCTAGGCGTCATGATCCATTGGATGAGACAAAAATAAAAACAACAAAAAAATACAACCACAATAAGACAGGTCCTTGGAGATAGGTGGATCAGCATGGTAGACATTCATCACTCCAGACAACGTGTAGAAGGGTTTTCTGTAAGGGAAGTTTTATTTTTAGAAACATGAGCAAAAACACTTGCCCTTTGGAAGAAAGAGTCAGCTTATACCAAGATCACAGGTCCTGAAAGTAGGAGTTTCTCTTTTCATGGAAATTGTATATGGACAGAAAACATCCGAACCATTAAATAAAACACTTACATATTCACATAGGCCATCCTACTACTTCACATAGGTTATTGCACAAGGTTCTATAATCACAGATTCCTTAATAATCAACTTCTTCACAAAACCCACCATTATTCTTGGTATCTAATTATTTATCCCAGTGTCTTTTTATGCACGTGAACTTTTCATTCACATTTCTCGCCAGTGCCTTGCATTGCAACAGGTTGTCATTTATCTATCTGTATTGTTTATTCTCCTGTAGAATATTTAACAAGGTTGTGGATTTCACCTTTCCTCCCACTGCATGATTAACTCTACGGGTAGTTTCTGACACATATTCAACAATCGGTTATTTTTGCTGGAAAAATAAATGAACACATTAATGACTCTGATGTTGCTGCTGTGGTAATACAGGTCTTCCATTAGACAGCATGGCATATTTATTTTTACATCAGCAGCCACATTGATGCTGACAATTATGACAAATTTCTCAGCTGGTACGGTATTTTAAAACATTCTCAGGGGGAAGAAACAATGTCACTTTCAGTAACTTTTCATCTCATCTATGAAGCAGCCAGCTTTAACAATATCGTACATACTTTTAAATATTTTAAATGCTTATATATTTATAGTCAAATCATGTATTAACACGATCTTTATTTTTATTCAATAATATGACATAGATTTCCATGACAAATATAGTCCTGCTTCTTTCTATTCAATAGCTACAGGAAATTACAGTGTATATTTTTGTCATCATCTAGTGACTAGTATTGAGTGCCAGACACTTTTGCTTTTAAAACCACACAGTAAACAGTGGAAAACACAGAGTGGCCAAGTGTGCTATCTGTCTCCACTGTTTCCAATGGGTAAGAGTGAGATCAAGGTCAGTCTCATTGATAAAATCACACAAACAAGGCAAAAGTGAAAATATGCTCTACGTTTGTATTAATGCTGTTATACGCTTAATTGTCTCATGCAAATGTGTTTTCCTCATTGACAGATCAGAACTGGTAAGAAGGTATACAAGTTATCTTTAGGATAATATGGAAACATACCAAGATTTGAGACCTCAAAAGCAAAAACATGAATGGATTTTTCACTTTCCCATTGTGCCTTCATTTGTCAAATATAATAATAATAATAATAATAATAATAATAATAATAATAATAATAAACCAATTTTCAGTGGGTTAGATGATCCCTTTTTTAGTTCAAACTAATAATTGAAGCATAATGCAAGAATATTTGCATAAAACCTTTGGAAATAAATTTATCAGTCTTGACAAAATTGAAGTCCATCAATTCTTCAAAACAGTGTGTTTGCTAAACTTCTCTCCTTGAGAAAGAGGCTTTAGAGTTTGGTTATTGTTAATAGTTCCAGAATGTCATGACTTATTTGAGATGGATGGCTTTCCCTATTCTGTACTTACTCCTGTTCTCCTGTATAGGAGTGACCATCACAGAACTGGAGATTGCCTCCATGATGATAAAACCATGAAACTTCTGCAATTTCACAGTCATCCTTCCTTGAAAGCAAGAAAGACTGTCCCCCAAATGCCTAGCAAACATTGTCTATGACCACATTGGTGGTATGTGTTTATTCAAAACCAGTCATGGCAGGGAAAATGACTTTGCAGTTAGAACAATTGCTCACTCCTGAGAAACAAAGATTTTTCTCTATGCACTAAACTCCTTGAAGCTCCCACCTGTATGTCAATAATTTTTAATTGTTTTATTTCACAGTTTTATCTTATATACTATCAGAATTTAACATCTGAGAATGAAGTTTATTTTGATATTTTTTTAAAAATAATTAATTAACTAATTAATTAATTAATTCCAATTAGGTATATATGAGATCAGAATGCATTTTGACTCACTGTACACAATTGAAGGACAACTTTTCATTTCTCTGGTTGTACATGAAGTAGAGACCCACCATATGTGCAGTCATATATGTACCTAGGGTATTGATGTCTATCTCTTTCCACCATTTTTTCTGCCCCCATTCTCCCTCCGCTCCTCTCCCTCCCCTTTACCCAATCAAAGTTCCTCCATTTTCCCCAGGCCCCAGCTCCATTGTGGATCAGCATACACTTATCAGAGAGAACATTTCATTCAACCTTGAGTTTTTTAGGATTGGCTTACTTCACTTAGCATAATATTCTCCAACTCCATCAATTTACCTGCAAATGCCACAACTTGATTCTCTTTTAATACTGCATAATATCCCATTATGTATATATATGCTACAGTTTCTTTTTGAATTCAAAATCTACTGAAGGGCATCCAGGTTGCTTCCATAGTTTAGCTATTGTGAATTGAGCTGCTGTAAACATTTATGTGGCTGTGTTACTAGTATGCTGATTTTAAATCCTTTGGGTATAGATCAAGGAGTAGGATAGCTGGGTCAAATGGTAATCTCCACACTGCTTTCCAGATTGGTTGCACCAATTTGCAGTTCCCCCAGCAATGTATGAGTGGGCCTGTTCCCCCACATCCTCTCAAACACTTATTGTTGTTTGCACTCTTGATAACTGCCATTCTCACTGGCATGAGATGGTTTAGGGCAAGCAAAACCCTAACAAATTCTAGTGTACAAATCTGTAAAAACAAACAAACAAACAAATAAAAGGACCCCGTTTTTTTGGCACACAATTACATATAAGAGTTACAGGAAACTAGAGTAGAGTTTTGATGCTTCCATTAATCATTTACACTGTCCAAAAAGCCATATAATATGCTTTTGTTGAAAAAGAAGGAAATTAAATTTTAAAATAAATGAAATTATAATAAAAATTGTGATGAGATATAATTCACTGGAAAATGCACCTGGAGTGCAAAAGATATCTTAAAATGTTGCTAAATATATATGGACAATAAAATCCATGATAGTTCAAATTCATTTTTAAAGAAGATTCATGAAGTGTGTGTGAATATGCATGTAGATGTGTGTGTGTGTGTGTGTGTGTGTATATATATATATATATATATATATATATATATATATATATATTTCTTTTTTTTCTTGTATGAGAGAGAGAACCCAGGGGTGCTTAATCACTGATCCACATCCCAATTTTGAGGCAGGGTCTCACTAGATTGCTTACAGCCTCACCAAATTTTTGAGGCTGGCTTTGAACTTGCCATCCTCCTGCCTCAGCCTCTCAAGCTGCTGGATTAGAGTTATGAGCAACCACACCCATTGAAATAAATACTTTTTTTAGCTATTCCTGGGGTGTGCAAGGATTGCCTAAAATTATACACACACACACATATTTTTATATATTTATATGGCATATACACCTATATGCAACATATATACACAAATAGTATATACATATGTAATATATATACAGATATGTATATATGTGTAACTATATGTACACCCAACTGCAATTGAATTTTCAGTTTTGTTTCTGTTGTAAACCTTAAGATGAGATTGATGCATTTGGTTATAATAATTTTACATCATTGGAAATATTAAAGAATGAAATAAATGGCAGACATATGCTTCTCATTATTTGATAGCATGTGCATATGTTGAACATAAGATGTCAGGCTGGTCAGAACATCATAGCAACTATCTTGATAATATATAATTAATCCTTAAGTTGTCTAATTCTTCTTGGGAATATTGACTTCTTACTTAGTGACTCATCCATCACAAAACAAACACAGAAGTGAGGCACAGTGGTGCAAGACTGTAATTCCAGTGATTCTGAAGGCTGAGTTAGGAGGATCACAAGTTCCAATGCTGCATTAGCAATTTAGTGAGACCATAAGCAGCTTAACAAGACAATGTCTCAAAATAAGGTAAAAAAAATTAAAACAGCCTGGGATGTGGCTCAGTGGTTAAGAACTCCTGGTTTCTTCTATTCCTCCCATTCTCCCTCTCCCTACCCTATTATGTATCAGCTTCCTTATATCAAAGCAAACATTCATCATTTGTTTTTTTCTGGGATTAGCTAACTTCACTTAGCATTATCTTCTCTAACTCCATTCATTTACTTGCAAATGCCATGATTTTATTCTCTTTTATTGCTGAGTAATATTCCATTGTGTATCTATGCAACATTTTTTTTTATCCATCTATTAAAGGACATTTAGTTTGCTTCCACAGTTTAGCTATTGTGAATTGTGCTGCAATAAACATTGATGTGGCTGTGCCTTTGTAGTATGCTGTTTTTAAGTCCTTTGGGTATAGACCAAGGAGAGGGATAGCTGGGTCAAATGGTGATTCCATTTTTCCAATTAATCTCTATATTGCATTCCATATTGGCTGCACCAATTTGCAGTCCCACAAGGCAGAGGGGTTGGAGTGGAAGGGAGGGGGTATGAGGTTAGAAATGATGGTGGAATGTGATGATCATTATTATCCAATGTACATGTATGAAGACACGAATTGGTGTGAATATGCTTTGTAGACAACCAGAGATGTGAAAAATTATACTCTATATGTGTAATAAGAATGTAATTCATTCTGCTGTCATATATTAAAAAAAATTAAAAAATGAACCCCTGGGTTCAGAATCACCAGTACCAAAAAAACAGACAAACCCAGAAATCTATTAATTTTGACCTCCTTGTGGAAGCTTAGTGTTAACTTACAAATGGCTTCAGGGAAATGAACTAATGTTTAGATACTTTTTTAACTATAAAAGAAACAACAGAATACATCTTTAAATGTTGAAATCAGATTGTAAATAAAATATATAACTCTGGTAAAACTTAACTATTTTACGTTAAAACCTTTCAGTAGGAATTTGAAGCTTTTTGAGCCACCAAACGTCTTCTCTTGACTGTTGTTGAGGATTATCATTTATTTTGCTTTTATTTCCATTTTGTCTTCATTCATGGATTCAAGATGAGAGTAAATGGAACCCATTCTTTTGTTCTGTCATTTTCTTATTCTTATACAAATTCTGAAGAGCATAGTGGAAGCTTCCATCAAATGTTTCTCTGAGATCATATTCAAATACTAAATATGTGAGGTACTATGAAATTGTCTGGTTCCTGATGTAACAAATAGTAAGACCTCTTTGTATATATTAACAAGAAAAATTACTAGTTTTTCTTTGTTTTTGTTTTACTGAATGTTAGTTGATGATGTTAGTTGGTTAATGAAGAATCATTCCTAATAAAAATGTGTAATAGATTATTCAAGTACCTTTGTGGTTAGAAATTAAGTGCCCTTTAGGATAATTCTGAGACTGTAACAAATCACTTGGATGCTACCATATGAAGAGTTTCTGTATTCTTTGTGTTAGCTTCTCCTTACTGTGACCAGAACACCTGATAAGTATGACATACAGGTGGAAAAGTTTATTATGGACTCGAGGTTTCAGAGGGCTCAGTCCATGGTAGCCAACTCTATTGCTTCAGGCCTGAGGTGGGCATCACATCATGATGGAAGAGTGCAAGGGAGGAAAGCTGATTAGCTTATATCAGCTGGGAAGCAAGGAGAAGCAGAAATCCATCAAATCATCAACCCATGGAATGGACTAGCCCCTTGATAACATAATATGATAGTTACCTATCTGGACCCTAATATTTCATATCCAAACCATAATATTCCTGAATGCTAGTTTCTGGTGAAAATGACCTGTGACCATCTTTTACATAGTCATGGGCCACGCCATGGATGTCTGTTATCAAAAGTAATTACAGCCAAAAGTCATTTTTATTATTTCTACTTCAAAATATTTTACATATAACAGTGAAAATTAGTGTCTATTCCCATCTCCACTAAATCACTCTGGTATATATGAAAAACAAAATTGGCTCCAAAGGAGAAAAACAGCCAGTCAGCCTTGTACTAATTTAGACCGCACTTCTTGAGTCACACAGAACCATCTGACTGAGTAAAACTCAGTCCTGACATGCATGGTCTGCCGTGCAGAGGCTGGTGGCAAGGAGAAGACAGGTGGCTGTCCTTCAACCCAACCCTGTTTTCTCTCCATGTCCCAGTGTTTCCGCAGATAGAGAGGGTCAATTCAACTGCAACCCCCAATTTGCTTCTCTAATTGCAACCAAGGGAAATCCCAAATATAGCAGGGCCAGTGACTGACAGGAAGATTAACCTCTGCTGGAGAATGCTGGAATAAGTCTGTCATTTTGGATCTTTGAAAAGGTGGTGTTGCTAGATGTGATGCAAAGAGAGGGAAAATGAAACGAAGGTATGGTCATGGTTTGGGTGGAACTTGGATTTCTCAGCAGTTCACAAAATCCTCATGTGGAATGGCGTGCTAATGTGTGGTACAATTAGCTGCCACGAGTAAACTCCAATATCAGTAGAAGATCCAAGTTGCCTCAAAGTGACCTGTGGAAGCAGTGACATGTGTGACTCACCTGCAGAACGATTCTTGGTCAGAAAAGTGTGTTCTGGGGGCACAAGGATGATTTTAAAGAATAGAGCTTCGTGTTATAGTTCAAATGTTTTATACACGGAGAAATAAAAAAACTGGTTAACTGCTTTCCTTTCTCTTGCTATTTTCTTCATATTCTGCAGCAATTTCACGAACCTCTCATACTTGAAATTTTTTTTCTATATATCTGTACACAATTACCCCAATAATTGCCATGTCTGTCTCCATTTGTTTTCTTTTTTTATCATAAAATTTCCCTAAAACTGTTCGGACATGTAGGTGGAATGTGGAAGAAAAAAAAAAATGTGTGACTAATCTATACACTATTAATGACGTGGGGCAGTGGGGGGGGGCAGCAGCCTTGGGGAATCTTTAAATTAATTATTTTGCCACAAATAACTCAATGAAGGTTTAGACATTTAAAGTAGTTTTACCTTGCAGACCAACTATTAATATTCACTGTGGATAATTGAGTTTCAACACTGAGCTGATAGTCAAGTCATACCTCAGGTAGATGACGGTGTAGTTGTTGTTCTTTCCATTGTTACTTTTGACCTAAGCCAGAAAAATGAGTTATAGGAAGAAAAAAATATAGAACAGAATGTGAGCAAACCATTCCCTGTATGAACCTGGACCCAGAAAAATTCTGTATTTCACAGTTACTGTATAATGCAGTAGTATTGCTGGTCATTATTCCTAAAGCTCAATAAGGTTATTTAAAGTTCATTAGAAAATACACAAATTATTCATAAGAATAACACATTAAATCCTAAGACCATCTTTCCAAAGGATATCAGCTGATTTATGGAACTTAAAAATGTAGAGTTTTACATACTTATTGGGGACTGGTCAATGAACCAAATCAAATTGTGTAATGAATTCAGTAAATTTAAGAGGGATTAATTAGGTTGGTAATTATTCATTATGAATTAAGAAATTAAAAAGTGATAAATTATTTCGTTAGTAGATAATGGTTGACAATTTGTTATAAATTCTCATAGCATTTATTATAATAACATTAATCATGCACAGCTGTTCCCTTAATGTATGAGAGTAATTCCATGGCAATTCATTCAAAACCAGTATCTTTTGTTCATATGAGGGGAACTGATTGTGTAAAGATACATTATATAATGAGAAATATAAGATTAGCTTTTCATGGGCTCACAAATTATTTTTAAAATGATGAGACGTATTTCTTGGTGATGTCCCAGATAAATCTCTGAAATATTACAACGCTAATTTAAGCAGTATAACATCTAATTTACCTCATTATTGAACAATACATCTAAATTTTTTTTGTATCATAAAAGATTTCATTGTGCCTTGTGAATTCAAATGTAGTCCAACTCTGAGAGAAAAAGGAAACTCATCCTAACTAAAATAATTCTGCAACTGCATTGCAAGGTTAGTTGCACTTCTGGATTGGGCAGTAGGGTTTTTTCTCTTTACTTAGTATTCATGCATTAGCACGTAGACCAAGGAGACTGTTACTTTCTTCCCAAACATAGGACTTCTGGAAGGAACCCCTCTGACTTTCACTGTTTCATACTCAATCCCTCCCTGTCCCTTTATGATGCTCTTTAAACTTGGAGATGAGTGAGATGTTTGTTAAGGGCCCCACAGGTGAGGGAATTTGCTTCCTCAAATAGGTGGGGATCTAACTTATCTCAAGTTCAGGAAATGTGTTGCACTTCCAAACCTGCGGCCACAGGGACTATGAACGAAGCACCACCAGAGAAACCCTCCCCTGGCCTCCTTCCTGTGTTACTCAAACCTACTACAGGGCCAGAGCCCATGAGAGCAGCATGGCGGGGTGCTGTTTGCGCTTCCTATTTCTTCCTCTCACTGACCCCTCACCAAGACAGGGGTTTGCATTGGAGGGATTTACTCCAGCTCCTTCTATTCAGCAGAAAGGGCAAGATGAGAAAACATTTCCTGATACTTATCTCATTGTCTGTTCTGATACTCTTTGTGGGTTCTTGTATACATGTCTACTAAATCTAGCTGCTTTTAGCATTATCTTCTATTTCTGTGTTGATCTTCTTTCCAAATGTTCTATTTATCATATACAGTGAGTTATTGGCAACTCCAATGACTTTTTTTTCCTCCTGATTGCCTCTTTTTTAATTTAACTATGCTAATTTTTGCTTCATGGGTGTTGTTAGGTGTGACCATTTCCATCATGGTGTTGATGACTCTTTTATGGATATTGCACTTATCACTAGCTATACATTTTTTACTAAAATCTATTTCCTATGATAGTATTATAGTTAGTACTAGTTAGTACTAGTACTAGTATAGTTGTGGTTGTTGATTGAATTGTTTATCTTCACAACCACTCAATTCACTAAATTAAAGAGATTTTATTTGTGCCTTTGGAACTAAATTGTATCTCCTGCAGCAAACAGAGAATAATTTGATCTTATGATTTTATAATCAATCACAATTTCTGCCTTTAGTTCTGATTGATTGACAGTTATTTTCTACTCATATTGTTGGTTTTACTTTTGCAGCTTTGACATGTTTCTTATTTGTTTGCCTTTTTGTTACTTTATTCTTTGCCTATTGCCTTTTTTTATTTAAAAAAATTTAGTTGTAGATGGACATAAATAATACTCTTATTTTATTTATTTATTTTTATGTGGTGCTAATGATCAAGCCTAGTGGCTCACACATGCTAAACAAGTGCTCTACCACTGAGCTACAACCCCAGCCCCCTATTTTATATTAATTGGATAATTTTAGGTTAATATTTTAATTCACTTCACATCTTATACTAGCTCTATGACTTAGAATATGTGTCTTAACTACCAGAATCTACTTAATTTTATATTGATTTTTTATCAAAATATAGAAATTGTATTCTTACATAGCTCATGCCACTCCTTTTGTTATTATTTTTATATATATATTAAATCAAAATCCTTTAAAAATTCTGGCAATGGACAAGATATTTTTACTAATATTATTGTAGCCATATATATTTCTTTTAAGAAACTTCAAGAAGAAAAAAGGAAAAGTCTATGTCTATAGGCTTCATTCAACACTATTAAATTTCTTATCTAACCATGCAGGTCTCTTCCTTCCTTTCTGGGAACTCAAGTTATTCTCATATTCTAATATAATTCTACTCTTACCCACCTCCTTTAGTTTTTCTCAAATATATTGCATTTCTATGTGTAATTTCCTCAACATTGCAATTATATAACAATGTTTTATTACATTGCTATTTAAATTAGTTGAGAAAAAAGAATATGTAATCAAACCATTTGGTAATTTCCTACAGAATTATTTTTACTGGTGTTCTTTTTGTTTTTTGTACTCTGGATAGAACGCAAGGTGTTTTGCCACTAAGCCACATCCCCAGCCCGTTTTTTATATTAAGAGACAGGGTCTCAATAGATTGCTAAGGCTGGCTTTGAACTTGCGATCCTCCTGCCTCAGCCTCCTGAGCCCCTGGAATTACAGGTATGTGCCACGGTGCCTGGATAATGTTCTTTCTTCAAAATATTGGTGGAGTTGTGGCACAGAATTCAATCTATAGCACCCATATTGATCCAGGGACCCACAGCATGGGCATTCCCTGTATGGTTGGAAAAGAATGTATTTCAGAATGCCAGAGATGAGTGTGACTTCCTAAGCTTGGAATCCCAGAAGTTGACTCTCAACTAGCATAGCTTATTTGTCACCATGCATCCAAAATGATCTTTCATGCAGTTGCTTTGGCCCTGTTTTGATGGGTCTGGGTATGGCTAGGAGGATGACATCAATGGTGTCCTAGGTCTTGTTTTGACTGCCATGAGAGAGTGAAGCCTAGCACAAGCAATGATCTGTTTTGTTTCCTCCTATATAAATAACAAATAACAAATAGGAGAGTTCTAAATTGTCTCAAACCATAGCTGTGGCTCAGAGGTCCATTCTGGGAGGCTAATAAATGTCTACAATATTCAATACTGTCGTTCAGAGACACAGCATATCTGTTTCAACATCCTTCTCTTTATACTCCTCAAAGTATTTTTTATAATCAAACCAACTCCTAAGATAAATTAGCTACAAATTTGCCAAAAGGCAATGTTTTTTCACATTGCACACTTCACCAGAAATCAGAGCAAAATCTCTAGTGTCTTCAACCTCAAGGTCTGAGCATTTGCTACTAGTATCTGCAGGGTCTTTGCATCTTTCTAGATCCAAGTTTTGGCCTCCCTCATTGAATATCATGCATTGCATTCCAGCTCCTGAAAAAAAATGAAAAGATCCATTATTTAAGAATGTATAAGGGCTACAGTGTTTAATTTCTTATTCTAATAAGGTAGCTTGGGGGGACACAGCTCTGGAATAGCCTAAGACAGAACAAATCTCACAGAGGTATTTCTGCAAAGGAGAACTTCTTGGTGGCTACACTTATGAGTACAAAGATGAAGGAAAGTGCTCTCATTCCATAAACATAAATTCTATTACTGGCTCTAGTTATGGAACAACGAATATGCCAGTAGCCAAAGCTTCTCATCATTGACCCATTAGTACCCTCAACTATGATTACAAAATATAAAACTTTCCAAAAATATGTTATAGCTATGACTTTATATTATCCCAGCCCCATTCTCAGACAGGCTTGGCAAATAACTTTTAGACATTAATGTAAAATTATTGCTGATTTTAAGTATGAGGGTCACCCAATGATTTCATATTCTCATTCCACTGACTTGGATGCAACTTAATTAACGCAACCCTTATGTAGAAGTCAAATTCTGTTAAAGAATGTCGTATTTCCTCGTTTTCTTTTTTACATTGAAATTTATATTCTGGAGAGCTCAGTATATCTCACATATTTTACATTTACAGACCCAATAATTATCCTGAATGTATAATTAATTTTTATAGGATCAGAAATAATACCAGCTAGGTATTATTGGTCATCTTAATTCTTCTAGTCAAGTTCAGATTTATTTATTTATGAAAAGAGCAAAAAGTCTTAGAATTGATTTTTAAATGCATATATGCACACAGGATTTATGTGACCTCAATATGGAGTGTTTCCCTGTCTTGGGATAATGAAGTTTTAGATATTTCCGTTATTTTAATTGCCAAATACCGGAAGAACAGCCATCTAACATTTAGAAAATTGGTATGTGTGCATTTTGGTTCTAAGAACATGATTTTTTTTTTTTGTTGAGGAGTATCATATTGCTAAATGAAGATTGATTTGCCAGCAGAAAATCAATTTCCGTGCCTCCTTTTCCTAGTCACTGCCACCATGTTATCCTTGGTCTAGTGATGGGCAGAGGGAAGCCAATAGGGCCAACTCTGCTATGATGAATTGGTGAGAAACAGTCTAGCATTTACCACTTCAGTGACTCCACAGCTGTTTGCTGTTTTATTTTCTTTGTTTTGTTTGAGGTTAACTTTATGGTTTGCATGGAAAAGGGAGCATAGCTCTCAAAATCCCTTCCGGTCATTCATGTCTTGGTCAACAAGGATACTTCATTAATTGGTATCCAGACTCGACCCCAAGGAAAGTCTCTAATAGGCTTATATTCCTACTATTGTGGCTGGCATCTGAGGCAGGCATGGGACCTAGTAAAAATAAGACTCTTGAGAGTGGCAGTGGCATGGACTGTGAGAAAGACAGAAAAGAGAGAGAGAGAGAGAGAGAGAGAGAGAGAGAGAGAGAGAGAGAGAGATCCCTCTTTCTAGCCATTCCTGCTAAAGTAGAGATTCATGGTGAGGCCATCCTGCATGACCTGCCAAAGCTTTGTCTGACTGTAGCTGTATAAAAGACATTATGCAAGTTCAGCAGAATAACCAACCAACCAAAAGAGGCAAGAAATGAATGATAGAAAAGACTAACTTGTGTTATGTCATTAAACTTTGGAGTGGTTTGTTTCAGAGAAACAGGAACTAAAATGAGTGGTTCTCTTGACATTTCAGTGTGTGTTTGAATCAACTGAGTATCTTGAACTGTTTCAGAATATGATTCAGTGGGCTGAGCTCAGGGCTGGAGATTCTACATTTTCTATAAGCAACCAATTAAAATCATGACGCTCCTCTGTGGACCATGCTTGGAGTGGCAAGGTTCTGTAGAACCAGTACTTACTTCATTGGTCTTGATTCTTCCCAAAACCATCACCGACAATTTCTTTGTATGAAAAAATCCCAGACAAATGCTCTAGTTTTCAAGTCATCTTTAGTAGGGTAGTGGGCGTATAAGATGTGCCATTCTGGTAACGTATTTGGGCTAAAGCATCATTGAGTGCATGTGTGTTTGAACCCATGTTTTTGATGGTGTGAGAAGTCAGCTTTGGTGTATCAATCCCTTTACTGTTCAAATACAATGACCGAGTTTCTAGGACACCACTATCTAGAAGGATCCTCAAAATAGTTACACCCCTTCTTTTCATTTCTTACTGTAACCTCCTCTATCATTGAATTCTGCTATGTGATTTGTCCCACTGAATTTGAAATCTTGATATGCTACTTTTCTCTATCCTGGGTAATGCTTCTAGTGTTTGCCACACTCTATATGTTTTGTGAACACAGTTATTATGCAATACACTCATTAATGTTTTGGAGTAACAGAGAATTCAGGGTATAATGTAATAGAATCAAAGATAAAAAATTGAATGACATGTATTTTACTCTCAGAATTTGTTTGTTGAGTCTACTGTCCCCTGGCCTCAATTCAGCTTCCTTCTCCTCTGTGGCTGTATGCATTCACCAGCCCTCATTCCTAACATTTCTCTTATTTTTTTGGCATAATAGTGTTATACAAACCAGGTTCTTGATCTAAATGCATTGATTCTAAAATTATTAAGACAGTCTGTTGAAATTACTGTGGTGTAGCCTTTTAAAGAGCCCTGTATATAATAATAAAGATTTGCTTATAGATTGTGCCTTGAAAATATTCACCTTACTACTGAAAATGTGTGTTTTAGATGTACTAAGTGGAGTGATTAGACAGATCTGGACAAAGGGCCAAGGGAAAAGCTGCCTGCCTCCAAGCCTGCTCTTCTCTTCTGCTTCTAGAGTCTGAGTATGCTCTCACTTGCCTATATCCACAAGCCCTGTCTCTCATGCAATAATGGAATATCTGACCATATTTTTTGCAAATTAATTTCTGCCCTGTTCTTTCAAATCATTATTCTTCAGTAACAGAAAGAAGCCATTCAGGAAGTTATTATAGGAACACAGAATCATTCTATTACAACTAATATATTATTTAATATTAAGCTTCTTTTTTATTCTTGATAAGGAACTCCAAATTTTAAAGCCAGTCTTGGCAGTAGATTCTTTACCTGTGGCTGAGGAGTAGGCTGACACATTGAAGGGTACTTTGACAGTACTCCTCTCATGTCAGAGCACAAGAAGTCTCCTCTTGCTAGAATAGCTACCATTGAAGCTGTGAATCAAACTCCATTCAATGCTTTTAGTGTGCCTATCAAAACTTTAAGGTCTAGTGTAGATTTCAAACACACATGAAAATCTATAAATCTTGATTCTTTTCAGAATAATAATCTAGAAACTTGGTTAAAAGGTACATTGAATATATAAACAAAATAAATTAAATATTTAGATATATTTTAGCTTAAATTCTGACCATATTAAAATGAACTGAGAAGTTACAGTCTTACACAGTAATATAGAATAACCAAGTACAATCTTCATAATGGAGTAATGAAGGGGTAAAAGTGCAAAATCTTGGGTTTGAAAGGCAGGCCATTCGTTTCAAACGAAATTTTCACACAACTTCTCTCAGTATAAAATTAGTATTCTAAGACACTATATGACTTGTATCTTTCCTCCATTATTTTAGGACTGAAATCATTTATTCTGTTATTTGAAGCAGACCTTAAAACCAGTGGAACATGTCATGAAACAGAGCTCCCCATATTACAGGTGAGAAGAGCTCATTCATCAACAACACTAACAGAAGAAAAAGCAGAAGAATCAACAGTTGCAGAATGAAGCAATATACACTTATTGGAACAGATGAAAACCAATTTGGCAAAATACTTAGTCATGACTACCTGCTTCATTTTCCCAGTTGCCCCAGTTTATTGTTCTCTTTATCTGAGAAATAATGCTGTACAGTTCCCTAGGTATCCCTTAATAAATCAAAGTGGGCACAATTAACCAGTGGGCCTTCTTGGCATCAGAAATGGTCTTTACACCAGGTGGTTCATGGGATGATAAAATGATTATGTGGGACTGAGAGAACAAAGTGATTAGAATCAGGACAAGAAATGTAAATCTGGACAACAATAGGAAGCAGGTCTTTAAAGTCTCTTTTTTTGGAAATAAAGTTATTGGAATCTATGCTCGTTTCACCCCGCTGAGTTCGTTTTTAGCTTATTCATTATTCTAACAATTCTGATTCAGATTCTATTAGTATTCCCATTTCATAGAAGTGGAAAATGAGACATATGCTAATTTTCTCAGGTTAACATAGTCCAAATCTTGGCAATATGAGTATATGTAGTTGCACACACAAACACACACACAAAGGCATGTAGTATATACATAGTACAAATATGACTCTCATAAGTATGCATTTTCATGCTGGTTTAGTGCTAAATACTGTTGGAGATTTGAAGCTGGATAGTCATGGGCCTTTGGCTTTGCCTCAGCTTCATGATATCCAGCATAACTCCTGCTTGCTTGAGTTTCAGCACTAAATACTATTCAACACAGAGTAACATGCACACATTTGGCAGATGATAGACAGTGAATTTCAGCTCATTTTTTTTGTTGTTGTTGTCCTTAAATGTCTAACACGGGGCCAATAAGTAACATTCATTCAAAGAGTTCAGTTAGCTGCATTAGAAAACCATTATAATTTATAAATGTTCAGTAATAATGGTATTTATTTAGATGTTTTATTGAGACCACATATACTGACTTACTGGGCCTTCGACGATGGAGTCAAAAAACAAACTTTGGTGACTAAGGAGACAGAAGAAGGAGGGAAGGGGTCAAGCTACATCAAAGTGACAGAACCAAAGTAAACATAATGTAAAAGCCTTAATGAAACAGGCAGGGTATGAATTCTACAGTTGGGCTTCATATCTTTATCCCCTCAAAGAGCATTACTGAGCTACAACCTTACCTAATAACACACAAATTTTAAACCATTACTGCAAACTTGTTTTTGCCTGCTTTGTTTATAAACGTGAGCTCAAGATGCTGATTGGTCAGAGCTCACATAAGTAATCAATACAAAAGCAAATATTTCACTGCAGACTTTAGAAAGTTAGTCATGTTTACAGAAACAGCTCTTTTAAAGATGTGCTTGCTTTTCTTTTAAATATAGCTACAATTGCATATGTAAGAACCTATCTTTTCAATATCAGGGTTAGTGTACTTTATATTAAATGCATACTGATAGACAGGTAGGACAATGGAATAATTTTACTGGCTTATCCAATCAATGCTTACACAATTTATGCTTAAAGTAGAAAATAGTTACACATTAGAAATGCATTTCAGTATTTTTTGTAAAGTAAGTCTTAGTTAAATGTAGCATCCCTATAGGAAAATATACAAAATCAAAAAAAGTTATAACACAATGCATTTCTGAAAACAAACATATCTGTGTAGCAATCCCAAGATCCAGCAATTTGAGAAACTGCAGCATCTTAAGAAACTCCAGTGACTAACTTCAACCTGTCCAAAAGATCAATATTGAGGTTGATGTACTTTACATATATATTCTCTGGCCTTCTAATTGCATAATTCAGACTTGCTTAATTTTGATTTCATAATACAATTTTGTGTTCAGCTTTCATTTCTCATAAAACAAAATGTAAAACATTACATTTGACATTTCTAGCATTCATAAAATCCCCTTTTGTTCTGTAATTGTTCACATCCCAGCCCCAAGTAACTAAATATTTAATCTCTTAAATAATAATTTTGCCTGTTATCAAATTTTATGTACACAGAATGATACTACATGTATGCTTATATATTTAATATATTTATATATAATATATATTTATATAAAATGTATATTTTTATGACTCACTTTTCCCAGTATGTTTTAAGATTGATGTATATCGTTTTATGTATATAAATCATTCATTTTATTGATGGGGAAGATGTTATTGTATAGCTATATTAAAATTTATCCATTTGTACCTGTAGATACAAATATGAGCTGTTGGACAATTATTTAGAAAGAAAAAAATGTTTCTATGAACAGTTGTGTACGAATCTTTGTATACATACACAAACTATTTTATATTTCTTGGTTATGAATGGAAATAGAATTAATTGCTGATCATATTGTAAATGTATGGTTGACTACTCAAGAAATTACCCTACTGTTTTACAAAGTGGCCTTACCATTTTACCATTTGGGCTTTCACAAGAGATATGTGAATTTCAATCTCAGGAACTCATCGTCAACACATTATAAAATGAGATTCCATGCTTTTAGCCTCTTAATTGATTAAAAATGGTTCTTAGCAGTTTAGTCTTCCTCCTCCCCTGACTCCCTCCCCTCCCCCTCCCCACCTCTGCCCTTCCCTCCACTCCCCTCTCTTCTCTCTCTCTCTCTCTCTCTCTCTCTCTCTCTCTCTCTCTCTCTCTCTCTCTCTGTCATCTGTGGTGCTGGGGAGGGAAGCCAGAACTCATATTGACCAGGCCGGCACTCTATCCAAGAGCAACATCCTTAGTCACTGTCTTTTGATGTCACTTTGTACTTGACTATTGCTATTGAGCTCATCAGACATATTTCATATGCATAAGTTCTTTTGTAAATTTTCTGCTCAACATCTGGTCTGTTTGATTTAAAATATGTTGTTTTCCAGATACTGGTCCTTTGTAGATATAAACCCTACAATTTTTCATAGTTTCTGTTTATGTATTCATTTTATTAATTGTTCAATTTAGTGCATTTTGTGTTTTTTTTTCCTTCATACTTTTCTCATGTAAGCAGAAATTCTTTCACATTGAGAGTAATTAATGCAATAATACATATTCCCATGCAATATCCTTATATATTCTTCTATATACTTGAATATCTTTTAATTCTTATCCACAATATTTTGGGAAATTTTCAATGTATATAATCTGCACATATTTCTTTATATTTTCAAGATTTCTATGTTTTTTGAATTTCTTGAAAATTTTGTTTTCCATTCTAATTGAGAACTAATATAAAGAAATAGAATTTTTTATTATATTAACTTTTTGCAAAGTTTTTGTCTTTTTATTATCAATGGTGTTTTATTTTTAATTTTTTTATTTCTCTTTTTAGTTATATATATCTTTATGGTTTATTCTGACATAATTGTGAAATCATGAAAATTAATTTGCTCTAATTAATTAGTCCCCAGTACTTACCATTCCTTCCCCTCTTCCCTCCCCCTCTTCCCTCTACTCTACTGATATTTCTGCTGTTTACTTATAGTTTCTTTATAATTAGTGTCTTGCAGTTGTACATGATGGTGAGATTCCTTGTGGGATATTCATATATGTACACAGGAAAGTTAGGTCAGGTTTATTCCACTGTCGGGTTTATTTCCCTGTCCCATTCCTCATCCCTTCCCTTGATTCTCCTTTGTCTACTTGACAGATTTTCTTCTGTATATTGGACTTTTATCTTTATTAATTTGACATGGTTTTGGGAAAAGAACTCTTGGAATTTTCTACACAGATAGCAGTAAAAAAGAATATTTTTCTTCTTCTTTTCAAATATGTGTATCTTGATTGTTATTGTTTCCTTTCCTTTTTAAAAAATATGCTGGGAAGCTCAGTATAGTAATTTTGTTGGTGACAAAGGACATTTGCCTTTGTTATTGATATACTGAATTTAAAACTGTTTTTTCCTTTGTGAATCTTTGAAAACATCATGAAAGAGGCCATTATTTTCTTTTCAAAATTTTAAAGAATTTACTAGGGATGTTTGTTGGCCTGGAATGTATTTTGTAGTTAAATTTTAATTTGAATAAAATTCATTAATATACAGAAACCTATTCAAAATTTTTATATCATGTGGTCTCAGTTTTGAAAAGTTCTGTTTCTTTATAGAAATTTGTCAGTTTTGTCTATATTGTCAAATGTTGGCTTCAAATCTGTTCATAATATTTTATTCTCATCCTATTAATATTAGAAGTATCTTTAGTGGTATTTCTTCTTTCATTCTAGATTTGAGTAATTTACACTTCTTTCTATCTGTTCTCTCTCATTCTCCACCTCTCTCACTCTCTCTAATAAAATCCTAAGTTGTTTCACAAGTATTTCTTTCCCTCCAACTAATTAATGTAAATGAATCATCCAACTTCACTCATTCTCTCATCTCCTCCTCTAACAGTTTAGAAGGAATTCCACAGCTAAGCTGTGGAGAATTTTTGTTTGTGCCAGATAGCACACTTGCCTTCCTGGAGCATCATTGCTTCATAATTTCAAGTTGTGTGTCTTTCTTAAAAACGTGGTGGAATCTCACATCATTCCACTTTGTCCTGCCTAGGATGTGAATTCTCCCTTTGTCCAGTGTACCCACACTGTATATGCTACCTGCTTGTTACTCACTTAGTGACCATATTGTTATCAGTTTGATCATCATGGTATCATAATACTTGTGTTCTAGAAAACATTGTTTAATTTAATAAAGGCCACAGAGCACAAGACTAGGTATTCTAGCACTTCAGATATGACAAAAAGAAATCATATAAGCTTTCTTTATGTGAAAATATGAAAGTCTTTGCCTTAATGTAATAAAAGCATACACTGAGACTGCTAAAATATGTAGTAAGTTAGTGGTTAAATTTTTACTGTGCCTAACTTATAAATTAAATTTTGTTACAGGTAGTATAGATAACATATGTAAGTTTCACTATTATCAATAGTTTCAGGTGTCTGGGGAGGGTCTTTGAAAATGATCCCCAAGAATAAGAAGGGACTACTCTACCTGAGAATAGGATACTGGAATAATGCGGAATTCAGGGGAAGACATTTGACTTGGAAATGTTCTCCTACATGTGATCAGCTGACACAACAAGACATGGAGGATGTTTCATTAGACAGACTTGCAATCAATTCAGCTCTGAAATAACAGCTCAGATATCGAATGATTAATGGAAATGAGGAGATTTAATCAGCCTATTCTCTGAAGGCAAACAAAAAGAATTAAATAAGGCCTGAACACTGATATGCTTTTACCATGCATCTAAATCATCTGAGTACAGGCCTGTCTTCAACACCACTGGAAGGGAGAGAAGTATTCAGGCTGGAGATCCCGCCCAGCTTCATCTCTGTCACTAATCTGTGGCCTCCTGATTCACATGCTGCTGCAGTAAAGGACAAGTAAATTTGTTTTCTTCTGTTTTTTTCCCCTGTTTTTTCCCACTTTTGTTCAAGTATAAATAAATTAATACATGTGATAATTTCCAGACATAAATATTTATTTTGAAAATTTCCTTGTATCTAGAGGAATAATTTTCATCTAAAAATTACTGTAAAATATGTGATTTGTTTTGTGTTTTTAACATTTTTGTTTTTGGGGGGTCTGATGTCATGCAGTCTTACATATTATAAGGAAAATTGATTTTTTTAAATTAATAAGACAGGTGAAATACTACAGAGTAAATTAAATTAGCTTGGCAAAGTCTGAAAGTCATATACATTTTGCCAGTAAGAAATGATCAAGATAAAGCTAATGAATAAATATGACTTCATCTACATCATATACAAATTTGTGCTTGAGAGTTAAGAAAATTAGGAAGGGTGAAACATTGGACTTAAACTATTTAAGTCATTATTGTCAAGTTTATTTTTTTCTACAACTTTAACATCTGGTTCATTTGATGGTATGAATTACATATTGAATGTTGTCATTTTAATTTATTTCATAAAATCTAATTAAAATGTTCAGATATCATCATTCTTCAAGAAATAGAGAGGGATTGAATTCCTGGCGAAAAGTAAAATGGGACCTTACTGTTTATTTTATTCTAACCTTTGAGTTGTTTCTCTGAGCAACATGTTTTACCACATGGAGGAGGTAGCAATTGATTAGTCCCAGCAGAAAGGCAGATTCAGGGCTGCTGCTACAAGGTTAGTTTCTCCCTAAAGACGAAACCACACAAATTATTGATAACAGACTTAGTTATTAATCTAAATAGATTTAGGGTAAAAAAAAACATATTAGGTAATACCACTCCTACACTCCAAAGAAGTGAGAGGGTACAATAAAAAGCAAAGCAAACCAGACACAGTGATGCACCCCTGTATCCCCAGAGGCTTCGGAGGCTGAGGCAGGAGGATGGAAAGTTCAACTTCAGTCTCAGAAACCTAGTGAGACACTGTCTCAAAATAAATATAAAACAGAATAAAAAGGGCCTAGGGCTGGGGATGTGGCTCAGTGGCTAGACACTCCTGTGTTCAATCTCTGGAAAAAAAATCAATATGGGAAATAGATACAGCTTGAATTTCCATTGTATTTTTACCATAGAAAGACTGTGATTAAACATTGAAAAATTTTTAGGGAGTCTGAAATCCTTTTGGTCACACTGTATACGGGGAGGGACTTCAGATCTGGAATCCTGATGCTGTGGATCCATGTGTATTTTGGCATTTTGGACTATCTAAGCTTATATAATTCAAAAGTATCTTGTTGTACATTGCTAATGTGTATTTCCACAGATTTTTTTTTTCATGAGCTCGAAGGAATTCTTTGTAGTTATTTATGAATAATAACAGTAACACTGATATAATATGTAATTAAATAATTGAAGAAAGATAGGAAGGAAGGCTGCATGGATATGATGTGATTCTGATGAGATTATTTTGAAAGAAACAATATTTTCCATTTTTCCTACAGAAACATAAGTAGATACTGTAATTTTCCTATGTGAGCCTCCACAGAATAGTTATGCTAGGGCAAAGAGACAGATTGCTAAGGACCAAAGATGTCACCTGGGAATGAGATGTGAGACATAAGGTTTATTGAGAAATGCTTATTGGGAGGATCCATTGGTAAAAGATAGAAGAGCTGCTTCACCAGAAAGTAAAGTGGCTGCAGGCAGGCTGGAGGGTGCACCTCCATTTTACCCAGGGCCTCCAGGGCTTTCCAGAGAACAGCACCCCAACCCCACATGCTGTGTCCAGTGGTAGCTGGCTGGATGAGCACTGCTTTTTCCCACAGTGCTCTCCTTGGCCCCAGTTGTCACAGGATGGGATTTTGTTGTTGTTTTGTTTTCTGGTTAAGTAACAAAAATAGCATAAGCTTAAATTCATCACCCTATTGTATGATCAGAAGCTCAAGGAATTTGGCATGCATGCAAGAAAGAAACGTGTTTTATTTCTTTTCCCTTCTTTACTTTTTTTTTTTTTTTTTGGTACTGGGGATTGAACCCAGGAGCACTTAACCACTGAACCACATCCCCAGCACTTTTTATTTTTTTGAGAGAGTGTCTCACTAGGTTTCTTGGGACTCTCTGATTTTCTGAGGCTGTCTTTGAACTTCAGATCCTCCTGCCTCAGCCTCCTGAGCTACTGGGATTACAGGTGTGCTCCACCACACCCAGGAATAAAGATGCTTTCTATAAAAAACAAAACAAAACACTAATTTTCCCTAATCTCCATCCAGGAGAGAAAGCCAGTGTCTTTCAAAGTAATATTTGTCTGGATCTTCTGTCCCTGATTTGCCCTCATTATTCCTTTAACTTGCCTGGGCTATTGGGTACAGAGAGGGACCCTTCAATGACATGGTGTTTACTTTTCTCCTTTTCCAAGGACAATATATCATAATTAAAACCTAGTAATGGCAATACTGATCCAAGTTTGGGATTCTAATTTCAAATATGGCACAATCCTAATGAAATCCGCTGTCTTTACTTTGCACAGCTCCCTGCTATGCTTTCAATAAATACTTCCTGTAAATCATGATCAGAAAGTCTGATATTTCTTTTGGTGATTGCAAATCCTGTCTATGTGCTTTTGACACCTTATAAAAGACCCAGTTTTCAAAATCTCTTTCCTTCAGAGTCTTTTCTTGTCATGCAACAATATTAATACAAGCTTCAACTACAACTAATAAGACGCAATAAAACTTAAAATATGACTAACATCACTCACTTCCTGGTTATCTCTGGAGATTGCTATGTAAACCAATTTAGCACAGTGCATTATTTTTTATTCTACTTCTACTTTTTGTAATAAATGAGGATGTTTGACACTAGAGGAAGCAGTCTTAACTAGATTTACATATTTTAAATTAGACTCATTTCAGTTTCAGTCTAAAAAGGGTAGAAAACTGATATCATTTATAATAATGACCATATTAATACTCTCTTCGAGATTCAATGATGATGGATTATTGCCTGGCTGTGATTTTTTCATAATGCAAAAAGCTAGATTAATTCCTATGGTTTCAAAAAGGACTTACTAATCTTTATAAAAAGAAGACCTCGTTTTTCATTGAATCGATGTTACCTGTGAGGAATTCCTCACCCTGTATCTTTGGATTGGGAGGGCAGCAGGTGCTGCCACATTTTATCAGGGTTACAGTGGTCAGTGTGTCCAGTATCTGTGTCCAGTGTTCAGTTCTTTCTTTGTGTGTGATGTGGGCTAGTTCATCTTCCCTCCAGATGACTACTATTCCAGGACCCAGAGGTCTCTGGTGATTAGGGCTGCAACTTAAATTCTTGCCCTCTCTTGACACATGCTCACTTTCCCACGTTATTCTGCAGCCCTCCCAGTTACTCAATGAACTGCCCAACTTCTTCATTAGCTTTCTCTTTTATTTAATTCAAGCAGAGTTGGGTGTATCATTTCCTTTGGCTGCCACATATTGCCACGTGCAACTGAGTTAACTCACAATTCTTGAGGTCAGATGTCCAGAATCAGGACTTTGGCAGTCCAGTGCCCTTTTTAAAGGCTGCATCCCATGTACCCTCCTGTGTCTTCCAGATTACAGTGGTTCCCTGACTACTCTGTCCACCCCTCTCTAAGCTCCGCCTCCACGATCCCACTTCTCTGTGACTGGGTTGCCTTCTTTCTGTTCTAAGGAGACAAGCAGGAGATTTAGGGTTTAGCTATATAATCCAGGATTATCTCATTTTGAGATTCTCAGTTACTCTTACAAAGATATCATATCTACAAACAAATCCACAGTTTCTAAGATCTAAGATGTGGTCCTATCTTTTGGAGGTCCACCATTATATCTTCTACCCAGATACTCTACTAACGTCTGTGACGCGAAACATTTCAAAGTCTCTATTCATTTAATTTAAAATAATGTGTGTTGTTAGTGAAAAGTGTACCTCATCTCTGATCTGAGACACCCTGTATTTAATCTTTCCACAGCTTAAATTCAGTGATTGAGGGGTCATACGTGGAAATATACCTAGCTATTAATTTTATACATAAGGATAGAGGGTCTCCTGAACATTTCCCTTGCCTCACCCATAACTCATCAGCCTACTTCAACCATTTCCTGATGCACATCAGTAGACTCATTTAGACTCATTTTGCATGGTTGTTGTTGTTTTTACGGGAACATTGACTACCTTCGATCACAATGGCTCCTTCATTGTTACCTGCATGATGCGTCAGGAAGAGGTGAGTATTTCGTTTGAATCATGATTTTGTAAAAATGAGGCTTTATAATTGAAAAGTTTTTTGCTGTGGCACCAATTCTGGAAGACTGTTTAACATATTTGGATTCAGGCATACTTTTCCAGTAAAGTTTATTTATTATTACAGCCTTGGGGTACTCATTCATTATCCACTGACAAGGGCATATACACATGCAAAGGCTTAATTCATCAGCATCATGGCCTTGGTATGTCTAAGAGTAGATAAAGCACACACATTCCATAAAGATAGAATGATTTAATTAATTCAATTAAATCCTAACTTTGAATATGCCTTTAGATATGAAAAGTCCATTGCTATTTGCTTTCTATATCTACTAATTTAAAGTGTTTGGTGTCAAAATGGAACAGTAGTGCTTTGGAATAAAGTATACTCAGTATACACATCCCAAATCAATTTTCATTATTTCTTGAAAGCAATTACAAACAAGGAAAAAATTCTGATTATTGTGATAACTTAAAAGTTTGCTGAAGAGCTGATGCTATTTTCTCTAGTTCATTTACTATCACATTGTCTGACATCACATACATTCCTGAATTTGTTCATTTTTTAAGGGATTTTTTTAATTTGTTTTAATTAGTTACACATGATAGTAGAATGCATTTATGCACTTTGATATACATAGATGGGATATAATTTCTCATTTTTCTGAGTAAATATGTTACAGAATCATATTGGTTATGTAGTCACATATATACACACAGTAATAATGTCTGGTTCGTTTTACTAACTTTCCTATCTCCACATCACTTCCCTCTACCTAATCTAAGGTATTGTTATTCTTGAATTAGTTCACTTTTAAAGATGATTAACATCCTTAACTTTTCAATGCAGCTTTCTTATATTCAACATGTATTGTAAACTAATTTATTAAATAAACTTTTAAAAAGACATTTACAATTATCCACAGATATAGAGACATACTATGTAGTTACAAGTGCAGCTTTCCATATGTATTTATTTGGTCAATAAATCATCCAACAAGTATTTTTATAGATAAAATAGTCCCTGGCATTCTTCAAAATGCTAAAGAAATTGCATTGAATTTAAAGGTAACATTCTATGCCCTCATGTAGCTTATCTTCTAGAGGAAAGAGATAGATGATAAGCCCTGAATTATAAGTTATGTACTAGGTGTAATGGAAAACAGCTGCAGGAGAAGTTCTAGGTTGTAAGAATGTGATTGCAAATGTAAACATCCTGGAATGCACCACCCTGACTGCAAAGTTAACTGCAACAAAGACAAGAAAGAGACAATGATATTCATTATATATGGATATGTAGGAAAAACTGCTGAAACCTGAGATTCCTGCAAAGTGTACAGGTACTGAACAAAGAGTATCATCATAATGAAGAGACTATGTTGCCTTGAACTTGCTGAAGGTGGCAGAAGAGATAAAATTATGGTAGAAATAGGTTATACTGAGTCAAATGGAAAGCCACTTCAGCGTTTTGAGCTGAGATTTGGTGTGCCTTCTCTTAGAATTGTTCTCTGCTTTATAGGCAAGGTCCTGGCAGAAAGGTGGGAGAGTTGAAGCTGGAAAAAATGGAAAAGTTATTTCCATTTTCCAAATGAAGAATAGTGGCAACATTGACTCGGGGGGTGGGGGGATGGTTTTATGGTTAAAAGTGGCTGAATTCTAAATATCTTGATAATATGTTTTTATGGAGAAAATTTAATGATAAACCAACTGTGAAGGGTGAGGAGAAAAGATTGAGTCTGAAATCACTCATATGTATGTTCCCAGGAACTGAATTGCTATTGCCCTTTCTTGATAATAGATGCCTATGGAGGAGCAGGTTGGGGAGGGAGTTCCTGAGTTCGGTTTAGAAGCAGAAGTGCACAATGTATGCGCCCACAGAGACACTCCTTAAACTTGTCCTTGTGTCCATCTGAAACTCTACTTATGCCTTTGTGCACCCCTCTCACTATGCATTTGCATCTATGCAGCAGTTTTTACTTAGCACAGTGCCTGAAACTAGCAGGCAGTATATAATTATTTATTGAGTGAACTGAATGAATACACACCAAAAGCAATTTGTCTGATGTTACTCTATTTGAGATATCAACCTAAATGCATATGGTATGAAAAAGTGAGTTTAATAAATAACAGTGTATTGTATATCTGAAAATTGCTAAGGAGTAAATTTAGCTTCTCACTGCAAAACAATGGTAAGTATGTGAAGTATAGTAACTAGCTCTTTTTAGCATAATGTATATATATTTTAAAACATTGTCTTGCACACCATCAATATATATGAGTTGTATCTGTCAATTTAAATACATAATTTTTAAAATAAAGTGTAGTAACCTGCAAACCAAATTAAAACTTATATAAGGACAAATTTTCAATGACTACAAGATGAATGAATAAACAAATGATTTTTCAAAAATTTACATATGGAATGCTTTCCTACATCCTTTTAGAAACATGATTTTACATGTATTCTTGGAAATTTTCAAACACATTATAAAAGCATTTATGGAAATAATTTTGCTGGTGAGTATTCAGGTAAAGCATCTGCACTGCAGTTTATTTTTCTTATGAATTGAACGAAATGAATCAAATTGCTTTCCTTTTTTTGAGATACAATTCCTTCTTTCCTAAGTTGAAGGTAGCTATACTACTAAGTTTCTTTTTCTAAGATTGCGAAGATTATATGACAAACATAACACAATAAGTAGACAAAAGATAGTAGATTTCCAAAAATACCTATAAAATCTGAAATGCATAAGAATCTGTTTATTCAGCAAAACTTGTAAACCGCTGGGTTAGTGATAGATGTGTTTAGTTTGGAAAAAATCAAACTTAAAATTCTGGTAAGAAAATATATATTGATTTAGTAAATATTTTATCTTAATTAGTTACAAAAATTTCTAAAATAATGCAATTTTGATTCAAACAAATCACAAGTCCTTATACTTTATATTCTAGCCTTCCATTATGAGATACTGCCAAACTCAAATTAGTTCCTATTTGTAGGGAGCATGAATTATAAATGAAATAAAACTGTATTGAAGCAACTTGCCAACTATGTAGCAAATGAATAAGATATGTCTCATTTATCTTGGAATTTAAACATCAAAATACTTTGCATTAAATTTTCTACATGGCACATCATTAAATCATTTTAACAGTGTTCTTTGTTCTTATTGATCTGAAGTTGTATAACTGTTATGGAAGCAAATGTTGCAGAATAAAATTGAAGCACTGGCCTTGCAAGCAATTTCTTTGTGTAGCCTTTAAATTAGTTCCTGTAATAATTTTTAACTAAATTATTTTTGAAAGCTTCACTGTAAACTGTTTAGGCAGCATTGCTGATGGAAAAATATCAACACTAAAAGGTCAATGCTTTTAGTGAATTAGATTTTAAGCACCAGAAAATTAAAAAGAAAAATGGATGCACTCACAAGGTGCACATGACATGCACATACATACATATATAATTTTTCTGGAAAAATAGTATATTTGAACTTTTATGAATGATAGAACTTTATTAACTATACTGTAAGCACTTGAACTTATTTTTAAAAGAATCTTAAAAGACACTAATTTCAAGAAAATAAGAGGTTCATGAGGATCAACTTATTTTAACAATAAAATACTATTAAAATGTTAGAACACATTCATGAATGTATGGCTCATTTTATGTGTATGGCTGCAGGTTAAAGGACAAATTCTGTCTAAATAGAAGAACACAGAACTTTGCTACCCATGATGAATAAAAATTTCTAGTCTGAATTTGGACTTCTCCTCTTCTGCATTTAAGCTCCAGATTGGTATAAAAACCTGAGAATTTCACTCTTTCTCATTCTGGAATATAAAATAAACAGTCATTAGGTTTAGCCAGCTTGTGAATGGATTCTTTCTTCTATCTAGTATCTGATGAATGTTAGTAACCTAGAAAAGACTATAGCGCCACACCCTCTCACTTTATCAAGTTCTGTAACTTTACAAAAATGTTTATAGAAGAATCAGTTCTAATTGTCCCCAGGATTCCTGTTCCTTTCTTTTAAACACCTCCTGTGCACTCCTCTCCACTTCAGTATGCACATGGTGTGTACATATAACTATTACTCCCATGACTATGTTACTGACTTAATCAAAAGGGAGATTATCCTGGTGGGTGTGAATTACTCAGGAGAGACCTTTAAAGAGACAGTGCACATCTCAGAAGGTGATATACAATCAATCAACAAATGTATGAAAAAATGTTCAACATCTCTACCAATTAGAGAAATGCAAATCAAAACTACTCTAAGATTTCATCTGCCTCCAGTCAGAATGGCAGCTACTAAGAATATAAATAATACGTACTGGCAAGGATTTGGGGAAAATGACACAATCATACACTGCTGGTGGGACTACAAAATGCTGCAGCCAATATGGAAAACAATATGGAGATTTCTTGGAAAACTTGGAATGGAACCACCATTTGACCCAGCTATTCTACCCTCCTCAGTCTATACCCCAAAGACTTAAAAACAGCATACTACAGGGACACAGCCACATCAATGTTTATTACAGCAAAATTCACAATGACTAAACTGTGTAACCAATCTAGATGCCCACCAGTAGATGAATGGATAAAGAAAATGTGGCACTTATACACAATGGAATATTATTCAGCATTAAAAGAGAATAAAATTATGGCATTTGCAGATAAATGGATGGAGTTGGAGAATATAATGCTAAGTGAAATTAGCCAATCCTGAAAAACCAAATGCTGTTTTCTCTGATATAAGGAGGCTGATTTATGGTGAGGTAGGGAGGGGGAGCATGGGAAGATTAGACAAACTCTAGATAGGGCTAGGGGTATAAAAAATGACGGTGGAATGAGATGGACGTCATTTCCCTAAGTTCATGTATGAAGACATGAATGGTGTGAATATATTTTGTATATAACCAGAGATATAAAAAATGTGCTCTATATGTGTAATATGAATTGTAATGTATTCTGCTGTCATATAAAACATATTAGAATAATTTTTTTAAAAAAAGACAGTGAAGAAGTCTGGCCTGATATTGCATGCATGTAAACCAGCTATTGGAGAGGCTGAGGTAGAAAAATAATAAATCTCAGGCCAGTATGGGCAACTTAGTGAGATCCTGTCTCAAAATAAAAATAAAAGTGGGCCAGGATTATACGTCTGTGGTAAAGAACTCCTGGCTTCAATCTCCAGTACAAATAAACAACAACAACAACAACCAAAAAAAAAAAAAAAAACCAAACCATAAATCAGCCAAAAATTAAATAATAATAATAATAAAGGGCTGGAGATTTAGGTCAGTAATAGAATAGTTGATACTAGGACTGCTAGCATGTACAAGACCTTGAGTTTAATCCTGGCACTGCAAGAAAATAAAGATAAATAAGTAAATAAACAAGCAAGCAAATATATATATATATATATATATATATATATATATATCTTTTTTTTTAAGTGTAATGTACAGTTCTGCTGCCCTGTAAGAAGATACTATCAACTGTATAGTAAGCTGCCATGGGTAGACTGCAGCCTGTGAGCCCTCCAGAACACCCACCTGAGCCCAGCCCAAACTTCTGACCCCAGACACCTTGAAATAATCAGCAATGGTTGTTTCAGGTAGCTAGGTTTGGGCAAATTTGTTACATAGCAATTGAAAACTGATAAAGTTGTTCTGATAGACTCTAAAGAAGCGTAAGATTAAAATCACATAGTTTTCCTTTAGAAAAAAAGAATGTAGCCCATGATTAATTCTTCTCTGAGAACACCAGCACAATCTCTATATCCTTGCTGATTATCAGGGAATAATTGGATTCAGTAACCCTGGAGACACTTGATAAACATTAGCAAACAAGGTCACTGTTAGCCCAGATAGCATCTGCTTCTGTTGGGAAAAAGCGCCATTGCCAAGTTACTGTATTTCCAACTGTGGTGAAATTGTCAAAACAAAAAGTCAATTTTCAATATCTAAAATTTGAGTAAATTTCTCTAAGGTTATGGAGTAGCCAACATGTATAACTTTTTACGAACAAATCCAGTGTTAGACTAATTCAATGTTAAAACAGAAAATCCCTGCCTTCTAGAATAATCATCTACTATTATATCATTGAAAGAGTTCATGTTTTACTGCATCGTGCTTTGAATTTTATTTTTATAACAAATCTGTCTCAGTAATGGGTGCTGTGTGTGCCTTGCCAGATCTCATTCCTGGGCAAATGGACTCCATACCTATTTAACATGAGAGCCAACTTAAAATACCTTCTTATGGTTTTGATCTTAAATGGCATTCAAAAGCCATGTGTTAACTGTGGAGTCACTAGCCTGTGACACTACTGGAAATTGGTGGGATCTTCAGGAGTTGGGGTCTGGGAAAATTTAGGTTATTGAAGGTATGCCCTTGAAGGAGATATTGGAACCCCAGGCTCATACCCTGCCATGATGTCCTGTGTTGTCACAAAACTGCAGACCCCAAAATGATAGAGCTAGGTGACCATGAATGGAAAAACCTTGAAACTGAGGTCCTAAATAAACTTATCTTCTTTTTAAGTTGATTTTCTCATGTATTTTGTAATAACATTGGAAATCTGACAGACACACATATTAAGACTGCTCCTTTTTCTACAGAACTGCATACAAAAAGTTAAAGTATATGTATGCTGAAGGATTGCATCTAACTAATTATTATAGACTTTACCTCCCAAAGTTACCTTGTGGTGAGCATACTTAGCATTCCTTAGCAATTTTCAAGAATTCAATATACAGTTATAACCATATTATGTAATAGATCTCCTGGAAATATTTCTTCTATCTAACAGAACTTGTGTATTTTTTGACTAACATTGTCCACAAGCACCTTCAGCTACCTTGTCTTTCAGTAATCACCATTCTACTCTCTACTTCAAAACATCATGTTACACACCATAAACACCCACCATTTTATCTGTCAACCTGAAAAGAATAGAAAAGGAACAGAAGCCTACATAGCAAAGGCATGGCTCACAGTCGACTTCCAGGGGCCAAGGCCAGCTCCCTGATATTGAAAGGAACCGACATTCTGTGCACTTTGTCTTTCAAGTTTCCCCTTGGAATCAGACTAAGGCTCATCTCCTCCCAAGAGCACACTCTTGCTTCTTTGTTCCTGTGATCTACTCTGTAAATATCACTTATTCCTTCCTTTTTAAATAATTTAAATAAGATTCTCTCTCTTGGGTTGTAATACAAGTCCCTGTGTATTGCATGCTTAGTATGCAGGCCCATAGAATATAAAGAAATCAGATGAGGATGTACACTGAGGAAAATAAAACCTAGACACGTGACAGATCTTGCAACACACAGCCTATAGCAAAGCTCTGAGAGGAAACTTAGAATGGTACTCACATAGTCACACTATAAAGCCTTCAAAGGTAAAATTATTGCATTTTTTCCCCCAAAAGAACACTCCTAAAACTATAATTAAGGCACTTCAAAATATATATTATTTCTAATTGCAAATGCTATCTCAATCTAATTTTTAGAACAACATTAATAAGAACTACAGTGTCAGATTGAAACAAAAAATGGAAAGCCAAAAACTAGGTAGGAAGATGAACTTAAGATTCACTTTTTTTCTGCAGTACTTAGAAACTGAACTAATTATTTTCAAACACAAGAATATTTAGATTTATCTTCTCCATAAGAGAAAATGTTCTGACAGTTTCATCCTTGTGTTTCTTTAAGCTTCATCATAAAAGATGGGCATTATCAAGAAAAGTCCACATTTTCAGGAATAATGAAGGCAGGCTGGGGACAAACCATCTCAAGGCTATGGGGAAATGCCCATTGCAAGGCTCTCATGACTGTCTGAAAGGTTAAGCCTTGGTTAAAGATTCATATGTTCAGGCAGGGATTGACACTGAGTAGTAGCTGCCAGAGTCGACTCAAGTATTGATGTCAGAAATGAAAAACTTTTGATGTTCTACTTACTCACTCCCTAAATTGGGGGTGAAAAAATGCCAACACAGCTTATTTTAAAAATGTACTTAATACTTTCGGCATATTGCTATATATCTTATTCCTTAAAAATAAACATCCTTCAAGCCATTTTTCTAGTGTTTTGAAATTAAAAAAAAAAATAATGAAGAGTCTATAAGTCTGGGTTTTGTTTCTAAAGGACGGGAATTTATAATATTAAAATAATTTCACATGTACATGGTTATGCATAGAAACCCAAAAGTGTGCACACACATTGGATTGGCATATCCTTAAAAGTATTATTCAAACCAAATAAAGAAATGATGCCTTTATTTCATAACTGTGATGCACTTTACCAATTCCATTTCCTGGATTCCATTTTGTCCAGTTGTTTCCATTTAGTCAACAAGACAACAAAACTTTTTCTGAGTTTTATCATGAGAAATGACACAACATTGACACATTTTACATGCAAAAGAAAAAGGACTTTAGAGGTCATTGGCATGAGGAAAATTTGTTTGATTCAAGGAATTATACAAAGCTTGCTCTCCCATGTTAATATATTTTACAAAGCAAAAAAGAAAAAAAAAAGTTTTCATCTAAGCCTTGAGCTGATTACCTGTTACTGTTTTTTTGGTATCGGGGATTGAACTCAGGGGAACTAAACCACTGAGCCACATCCCCAGCCCTATTTTGTATTTTATTTAGAGACAGGCTCTCACTGAGTTGCTTAATGCATTGCTGTTGCTGAGGCTAGCTTTGAATTCCTGATCCTCCTGTGTTAGTCTTCAAAGCCGCTGGGATTACAGGCATGTGCCACCCTCACCCAGCCTACTCTATGTATATTACCCAGAGGGTATTTTACCTGATTTGGATTAAGATATTAGATTGACTAAAATGCTGTCTTTTTACATAGGTTGTTATAAAATTGATGCTCTTATAAGTCTTCTTTTCCTTTTATTTATCTAGCAACCTACCCCCAAATTTTAACAGCAATTTCTCATACCCCATCTACTTTTCCTTCTTATGCTAGTCATAACACTCTTATCAGATAAATTATAAAGTTTGTGTAGCATGAATGCCCTCAATAAACATCTCTCCTCTCAGTGTGACCATGCTGAATTTCACAGGGCATGTGTTTTCACCTACCACATGGGAAGCACTCAAAAACATTTGCTTAATGAACCTAGTCTTTACTAAACTAAAGGATGAATGAAAGTGTGTGATGCATTGCTGGAGTCCTGTAGAAGTATATTTTCTCTCTCCACTGCTAGTTGGGTTGAACATCACCATCTAGCTATATAAACTCATCTAGTGACAAGTTTGTAATTGTTGTTTTGACTTTCTGCAGTTAAAAGCTTTTCATTATATGACAAATGTATTCAATTGCTCGAGTAACTTTTGAAAGAGTGCAATGAAATGATTGGTGTGAAGAAAGTTATCAGTCTATCAAGGTAGAAAGGAACATAAATGAGATGTCACTTTACTCAGTGGTCCTTGAGCAAACGTCATAGGAAACATTGACAGAATACACCATGGAGGGAAAGTAGGATTCCACACATTTAGCAGAGCAAAGCCAGATTATCAATTTATGGAGGTACCCAAGGAAGTCTGATAGACAAATTAACAAAACAAGGCAAATGTTACAAAACGTGAACTTTAGGACTATAATATTTCAGCTTATTTTTCTTTTGTGTGTATTCAGTGTATTGTCATAACAGATAGTTTGCAAAAAGTGAATTGAGCTAATTAGAACTTTTATAAAATGATCATTTCAATAATAGTAGAAAACATCTTTGTGCCTTGTTCAGGGGTATAATATTATTGCATTATTGCATGTGTTTGAGAGAGAGCTTCTATCACTGAGGATATTCTAATCAGACATCTTGATGTATTTGAAAAGTAAATACATTTTAAAAATTTGCATTTTATGTAAATTAGCATTTTCTTAATACTATGAGCAAATAAGCAATGGTAAACACTAATAACTGGAAAAAGTTGTTAGGAGATTGTGATAACTATTCTTACATGTCAGCCTTTCTGTGTTACAGGGTGCAAGGATATTTAGTCAAACCCTATTTAATGTTTTGCTAAATATTTCTTTTTTATTTGAATTTTTTAGTTGTAGATGGACACAATAATTTTATTTTTACTTATTTATTTTATGTGGTGCTGAGGATCAAACCCAGTTCCTCACACATATGAGGCCAGTGCTTGACCACTGAGCTATAAACCCAGCCCTCATTAATTATTTCATTGAGACTGGATTTGATTACTTCAACATCTATATTGATGTAATGCATAAAGCAGGGTATCCTCCCTAACATGGTTAGACCCCTCTCATAAGTTAGAACTCTGAATAAAACAGGGAGGTTGGCTTTCTACACATAAGAGAAAATTCTTGCCTGACTGCCTCCAACTGGGACAAAGGTTTTTTTCTGAGTCATCATAGTTGAACTTAAATATCAGGCCTTTCTGGGTCTCAATCATACTGGCCTAAGAGGGGAAAATAAGTAAGGTCTGAATAATTACTTTTGAAATTTTAGAGAAGGTTGCTGGATAAATAGAGGAAAAAGAGAGTCATAGGATACATTTCACAAAAGGTCATTTCTAATAGATGGTCTCAACATCAAGGAACATAATGTAATAGAACTTTTTCTTTTAGATGTGTATGATAGAGATTGATTATATGATAACATTTACCTTTTTTATCCTAAAATTTTACTCAATAGATTCAAGCTTTTTTTTCTTTATAAAATATATCATAATGTGTTTAGTCAACATATTTGTTGCTGTGGCCAAAAGATATGAAAAGAACAATTTAAGAAGGGAGTTTACTTTGGGGCTCACAGTTTCAGAAGTCCAGTCTATAGATAGCTGGCTCCATTTCTCTGGGCTTGAAATGAGGCAGAACAGCATTGCAGAGGAGTGGGGCAGAGGAAAGCAGCTTAGGACATGGTACTGGAGGGAGAAAGAGAGGGGCACAAGAGCACTGTACTCACCAGGACCACATAGAAGCCCCAAAGACACACCTCCAGGGACCCACCTCCTCCAGTCACCCTACCTGCCTGCAGCTAACAGCCAGTCAATCCCTGTCTGGGGATTAATGCACTGGCTAGGTTAAGACTCTTATAACCCAAACATTTCATCTCCCAACTTTCTTATATTGTCTCACACATGAGCTTTTGGGAAACTTCTCACATCTAATTCATAATAACATGGATAATTGTTCTAGGACTTAGGCCTTTAAACTTAGGCTGGAGCTACACACACCATTGTCCCTCTTGTATTCAAGTTTGCTGTCTCCATATTTTGAGACTTTTCAATATTCATTGTTGTAGAGACAATCCCTTAGTGTCTGTCTATCTATCTATCCATCTATCTATCTAACCTCTCCCTCTATTTGGTTGTTTTCTGTGGAGATCCCTGACTGATACAGATTTTTGTAATTAGGGTAGTTCTAGAAGGACAGAGTACTATGGATGGAGTATGCATGGATTTTTTTTTTTGTGTTAGTTTTGAGGTTTCTGGATGCTATACTCTAATTAGAATTAAAGATGCTAATTATTCTATTTCTCATAGTGCAGAAAGCAATGAGAGTTCAGGAATATGATCTGGCAATATAGATACATAAAATAACTGCATTGGATAATCTTAATTTATCAAGAAGCTTGCTGACATTATACAACATTTTTGGAAAACTAATAAATATAATAACTGTCTGGCTGCTCACGATTTTGAAAGAATCAGTAGGAAAAGAAAAGGATGAGCCCAAAGATTAAAATTTCCAAGTTCATGCCATATAAATGACCAGAAATTTTCTTTATGTGCCCAGAAGATTTTTAATACCTATAGATGCAAAGTTAAAATTCCTGAAAATTGAATGCAAAATTTTGTCCTGAAACTTGTTCAATTATAATGCAAATTCAACTCCAAGACTTGCTGGGTCAACTATTTTGAAAGTGAGGATACAGATGTGAAAGGGATGTGATCCTGAAAGTTGGAAGGAGGTATGTGGGAAGGCCCTTACAAATTTGGAACATACATTCCCTAATCTGTTGGCTCTTAGCGGAAGTATCTTCTCCAGGTCCAGCAGAAATAATCTACTTATCCTCATTGGAAATACCTCTCCCCCTCTCAGAGGGAATTAGGTCTTTATTGCTCCAGGAAACCATGATGGTCTCCCTGAATCACTTGTTATGCAAGGTAATGCTGATTCTGCCCATACCCACCCTCACAACTCTTCTTTTCTCTACACCTTTTACTGAAGTAAAGTCCAGCAGGTCCCAACAGAGAGAAATCAAGTGTGACCAACAAAGAAGTGCACCATTTTCCAAAAGAAATCTTAAATTATCTAATTTATACAGAGATGTATCTTTGTAATATTTCTGGCACTGGATAATAAGACTACAGGATAATGGCAAAAAGGGACACAAAGTTATATCAGGCCAGATTTGCTGATGTGGGCTCACCAAGCAGATATCCTTCAGTTAATATTATAGCTCAGGTAGTGAGGAACCTCATGGGTTTTTATGTTAAATAAAATATAGATTACAAGAAGACCCATAGTGATAAAGAGACCGGACTCCACTTGGTTTGGTCTAGAGAAAGGAATTCAAAATATTAGGAAGATTGGAATGGTAAGACAGAAGGCCTAGTCTCTTTCTGGCCAGGCCCAGAAGCCAGGCCCTCACCAGGATGATGAGAATAAATCCCACAGTGGAAACTGCAGTCAGTCAAGAGGGAAACCTAAATACACTGGGGATATTGGTTTCTGGGGTTGAAGGAGCCACGTTGCTGGCACTTAACTGTCAAAGGTAAGGCAGCCTTAATGAAAGGCAGTATTAAAATAGCAATGTCCATAATGTGACTCTCACATGCTTCTGCTGGTGTCTAGTTATCACGATGTTCCTAGAAGTGAGAAAGATAGAAGATTACTGAATTCATACTTGATCTAAGCAGAATGATTATGGATCAAGGGAATATATGTTTAACTTATCAGAAAAAAAAATTAAAAAAAAGCACAGAAAGCTGTGGTCCTTTGATCAATTCCTAGACTTGAGCCAGATCACCAACATAGATCCTTTGATTGAGAGGGAGAGGGGACCCTCTTTAGGGAGAGTACTGGTACACTGACAACAATTTTACTGTTAATCTTTTCTCCACATTCCCCAATGGGACCTCTATCCTTTGATGATACATTTCAGGAAGTGCTGGGCAGTGGCACTGAACTGATATTAATTGCTGGAGACCCAAAGTGTCACTGTAGGGTATGAAAATATATATATATATATATATATATATATATATATATCCCTAAGAAGTAAGTCAATCATAAATCATAGCACTTAAGCTCCATGCCTTGTTATGGTGGGTCTGGTGGGTCTCTGGACTCACCTCATGTTTATTTCTCCTGTTAGAGAGCACGCAGGTGAAAAGGACATACTCAGCTATTAGCACAATCCCTGTATTTGTATCCCAATCTGTGGTGGAAAGGGCTAAGTAGAAACCCCTATAACTGCCTATTCCTATGAATTGTAAGTAACAACATGTTTCTAGAAGAATAGCCAAGGTTCATGCCACCCTGAAGGACTTCAAATCAGCAGGGATAGTGGTTTCTGCTACATTCAAATTCAATTCACCAAGTTGACCTCTGCAAAAAAGAGATGGATCTTGGAGAACACCAGTGGATTACATTCAACTTATCCAGCTGGTGTCTCCAATTGTAGCTGCTATACATGATGTGGTTTCATTACTTGAGAAAATTAATATGTTCCCTAATAACTGGTATGCAGCTATTGATATGCCAAAAGCATTTTACTTCACACCTGTTAATAAAAACCAGCAGAAGCAGTTTTATTGTAGCTAACACAACCAGCAATACATCTCTGATGTCTTACTTCAGAAATATATTACCTGGCTAGACCTGTGTCATAACAAAGTTCATGGAGATCCTTAAACAAACTGTCACACTAGTCCATTACACCGATGACATCATGCTAGTTGGTGAACAAGAAGGAGCACATACATTATATTTATTGTTAACACATTTGTATGTCACAGTGTGAAAAAGATTAAAACAATCTCAGAAGCCTTCTGCCTCAGTGAAATTTCTAGGAGTCCAGTGGGTGGGGAGTGTCAAGAAAGTCCTCCTAAGAAGAGGATATGCTTTTGTACAGGCCCCTCCTACAAACAAATGGTCTTTATTGTGTGTGTGTTCAGAGGTGACAAATTTCTCTTTGGGGTGCATTAATCCTGCTCATATACTAAGTAATCTATGTTAGAGTCTGTAAACAAGTCAGGATGGCACCTGGCATTTTGCCAGAGGGAGTGGTTTGTGAAGTAAGGCCAGGGAGCCATTAAGTGTGGAGATTCCTTATTGGTTGACTGCTGTATCTATTTTATGTTAATTAAGATAAGCTGTGTGGAATGCATAAATACCTCTGTTGTCCTACAATAAATGGCTCCTACTCTTGCTGTATCAATCTACACAAGTTCTTCGTCACCCCCGGTTATTTTGCTGCAGCTGGACTGCAGCAGATGGTGGCCCGTACGGGGAGCCCCAGGACACTCGGGGGTAAGTTGATGAGAAAAAGCTGCCCGTCCCTAGATAGAACGGGAACAAATCTGCTTGTCCCTAGGCAGATAGGGCGAGAGGAAAAATGGCCATTTTGAGAAAATGGAAAGATTGATACAGTATGTTTGTGTCTTGTTTTGTCTCAGTGTATTGTATTGTCTTTATGATGAAAATATGGAAGAGGTATTAAATAAATTACTAAGGGAAGAAGGCACCCCGGTGGAACCAAGAATAATTAGGGCATGTGTTGATGGAAGCCCAGGAACTCTAGTCAGAAAGAAGAAAGTTCAGAGGAGGAAGGATTATCAGGAAAAAAGTTGCAGCAAAAAGCTATTACTGAATACTTTTCGTTACCTGAGGGTGCATGAATCAGTGCAGTGGCTACCACATGCGCGAGCCTGTCATGGCGCAGCAAGGACTTTCCAAGCTGCGGCAGCCGGCTCTCCCCCCCCCCACCCCCACCTGGGGAGCAGGATGCCACTGCGAGAGCCCAAATCCAGACCTGACCCAGAGGCACAGTCTTGCAGGCTTTTGCTCCCTGTGCCCAATGGCAGTTTGAGTATTGGGCGCTTCCTGGGACTCTCCCCATGCTCCCTGGGACTCTCCCCTGGGACTCTCCCCGGGAGTCTGGGACACTCCCAGGACACTCCCCAGGGCCATGTGGGGCTGCCCGGTACAGCCATACAACCGGCAGAAGACGCTACCAGCGTCCCTGATGTTTGGTCATTTTCAATGCCAATAACTAAGCTACAATGGTTCTCCCACACCTGGAAGCTAATGAGTAATGAACACACTCTTAAGGCCTGTTTCAAATGTAAAAAACCTTGAGATAATATACTAAATTGTTCAGAAGGTTGTTTTCTTAGTGGAATACTACAGGATTTTCTTTAGCCATCCGGAGTTCCTGCCTTCATCCCAGTGCCAATGAAGACGAGGGTGGAAGAATTTAGTGTTGCTGAGAACCAGAGGAGACTTCGGCTGAAAAACAGATGAGACTTCCGAGCTGTTGCTGTTTCTGCTGCTACAACGTAAACTAGCTGCCTGCAGAACTTACCTGGACTGTGATTTACCTGGACTGTGAGTTAATCTATTGAGACACTGCTTTACCTGGACTGAGACAACAAACTGTAATCTACAACAAATTGTAACTTGGTATCTTTGCTAATGGTGTCATTGCTGGTATAATTTTTCCAAGGGCTTCTTGCATGGAGCCATCAATTGGCTTGGTATTGTGGCATTTTGTAACCTCCCCTTCTGCTTGTAGCAGATTATTTATGGTGTTTGTGTAAAAACCACTATGGTCGTTATTTAAAGTAAACAAAAGGGGGAAATGTTAAGAGTCTGTAAACAAGTCAGGATGGCACCTGGCATTTTGCCAGAGAGAGTGGTTTGTGAAGTAATGCCAGTGAGTCATTAAGTGTGGAGATTCCTTATTGGTTGACTGCTGTATCTATTTTATGTTAATTAAGATAAGCTGTGTGGAATGTATAAATACCTCTGTTGTCCTACAATAAATGGCTCCTACTCCTGCTGTATCAATCTACACAAGTTCTTCGTCACCCCCCGGTTATTTTGCTGCAGCTGGACTGCGGCAGATCTAGACAACTGCTAGTTTTGAGTGGAGCTAAGAGTAAGAGAAGATTTTGCAGCAGGTCCAGCTGCCTCGCCAGTGTTCTGCCACTCAGGCCAGGGGATCTGGCAGAGCCAATGGTGCTTGAAGTATCAAGGTCAGATAGGGATGTCTGGGGCCTTTGGCATGCCCCTGTAGGGAAATGTTATTGTAGTCCCTTAAGATTGTGATGTAAAGTCCTACCATACTCTGTGAATAATACTCTTCTTCTGAGAAAAGAAAAAAGCACTGAACCACAGGTCACCAACTGACCACCTATTTGAGTTGACACCTGTGAGAAGCTGGATGCTATCTAACCTTCTAGGATGTGATACTGTACATGCAGAGCAGCAATCCACTATCGAGTGGGAGTAACATTCATGTTCAGGCCCAGGCAGAGAGTGACACATAGGTAAGTCACTTGGAGAAATGGCTCAAATGCCCATGGCCCCTACTCTGGCAGTAGCCTTCTCTCTATGACTCTGGCCTCTTGGCTATTACTACTGCTGAGTGCCCAGTCTGCCTGCAGAGAAACCAACACTTAATCCTTGATATAACATCATCCCCAGGATTTATTATTTAACTATCTGGTGGCAGGTTTTCACAATGGCCTGTTTCAATCATAAAAGAGGCATCATTTTCTTCATACTGGAATAGAGAATCTGGTAATGGATTCGCTTTCCCTGTACTCAATGCTTCTGCCAAAACTACCATCTGTGAATTTATAGAACATCTTATCTACTGTCATGGTGTTCCAAAAAGCATTGCTTCTCATCAAGAAACTCACTTCATGAAAAATGTAGTGTGGTAACAGTCCTATGCTCATGAATTTTACTCCTCTTATGTTTCATACCACCCTGAAGCAGCTGGTTCAATAGAATATGCCATAAACATGGCAATACCTTACAGGGCTGGGATTAGATTCATGACAGTCTATATGTGCTCTGCAATCCAACCAATACAGATGATCTTCAATTTCCAATGGTTTGGCTTTCAGATTTCAGATTTCACATTTCACACTGATGTAAAAGAAATATACATCCAGTAGAAATTATACTTCTAACTTTGAAATTTGATTTTTTTTCCAGGAAAATACACATGCAGTACAATAATCTGTCATAAAATGGGGCCATGGCAGCAAGCTACAGCCCAGTCAGCCATATCATCCATGAGGGTAAATAGCCTATCCTCTACTGTGAGCTATGTTGCTGAGTTCCTGTGCTCAATATGTTAAATGAACCTTCCACTTTTGATATTTTTGAATTGCAATTGATTTTCCAGAACTTGACCTATCACAAATTCAGAAGCATTTGAATATGGTGCTGCTTTTCTCATAGCTTGGTCTAGGAAACACAAGTTGCACTAAGTACTAACACCCTTAGAAAAATATTGACCAAATATAATGTGTATTCATGCTTCTTGCTCTCTCTACCTATGTTCTACTGGCCTAGTTCCTGAGAAAGGAATGCTACCACCCAGAGACACACTGATGGTTCTATACAGGAAGAGTAATATGAAGAGTAATACTCTCATACAGTCACTATGGAAACTCATGCCTCTGGACAAGAAAAAAAAAAGTATCAAATATGTAGGCTGTGGTGACTGATTCTGACTTGATCCTTGGAAGACTGGGCTGCTAGTCATAGTGGTCTCTTAATATTACCTGTGATTCAGGTCAATGGAAAACCAAAACAGCTTATTTCAAGGAGGACCAATAATGGTCCACTCCATTCAGCAATGCATGTTTTACGTCACCTCGACACCATAAGCAGCTAAAGTCAGCTAAGGTGCTTGCTCTAGTGAAGTAGAATAGCTATAAATACCATTTGTCACCATGTGGTTACAAAAAATCAGAATTTTAATATATATATAAATACATCCATATGAAACATAAATATATGTGTGTGTTTGCACATGTTCATATAGTATCTTCATTTCCATTCCTAATTTTCTTAGAATTTTAATAAGGTATATGGACTTTGTAAGATAATATTTTGGCATTATTATCTTTATATCACAGTATTTAACTTAGGGGATATCAGGACAGAGCATCATTCAAGGCTTTACCTCCTTTTCCAAAGAGGTGATCGTATGTTTTGAGCAGTACACAGGATAGAACTGTCACACTAGGAGAAATGACACTTTTTAATTTGGAGATTGCACATGGTTTAAGGAGGTTTGTACCCGTGTGAAGTTGCTGAATGGTTATCATGAGATTATTTATTATTTATTGTATGTGTCTAAGAGTAGGCCATGGGTGCTCAAACATTTAGCTAATAGGTGTTTAAATACGGCTATTTTTTGATAAATTACATCAGGAGATGCAGTCAAGCAAATTATTCTTATAAATGTGTGTGGCTCCCCACCCACAGTCAGTTTAGGGTCCGAATAATACAAACTGACCCTCCCTGAATGAAAAGAATTCCCCCTGAGACCAGCTTTTTCTCTTCTCCCCCCACCAGTTCTCTCTCTCTCTCTCTCTCTTTCTCTCTCTCTCTCTCTCTCTAACCTAGCATTTAATCAATAAGTCTTTAACTGTTGTTTTATATTATGTTAACAATTCAAGCTGTATTTTTAATTTTAATTCACGATCTCCCAAACCAGTATAGCATAGTAGATTTTAGAATCTATCCACTAATGCCCTTGGTGTATCTCCTAGTCTTTAATGGCTCCAAAATTGTTTATACATTTCAAAGCTGATAATATTTTACAATTCTTCACTTTCCAGTAATTAGTTATATATTGATTATTTTATTAAGCATCTGTTGTATTTAACTGGAAATACTCACTTCTTAACAAGAAGCATTTTACTTTTGAGGTTTGCACACAAATTTAAAAAAAACAAAAGATTTTAATTATTCCTTTAGATATTTTAATTCTATTTTTCATTATTTTGAAAATATATTTGAAAAAGAACAAATAAAAAATTAAAAAAGAAAATATATTTGAAAACTTCAAATTTATTATCTAAGTTAATAAATTTCATGTGTATATTCTATTGATATTTTTTCTAAAGGAAATATTGTGAACTTCTTATAATCTGTTCTAATTCTTAATAATTCTTCAGTGGCAGTCAAAGTAATATCACTATATTTTCCAAGTCAAATATTATTACAGATTGACCACTGTCTTCATATGTAGTCTTCAATATTCAGTCTTTAGAAGTATTAGAACAAATTTTTTTTTCTTATAAATCTATTCTACTTTGTTTTAGTAGCCCAGATTAATTAAGATAAGCACTATTTTTCATCCAGCATACATACATAAATGTATATTTATATATGTATGTATTCTTCATATATATTCAAACACATATATGTATCTATGCAATGTGTGTATAAATCAAAGTATACACACGCACACACATACACATTTAAACATTACCAACATTTCTATGCCATTAAGTATCATGACAGAAAATTGCATAGTTAAAGGAATCTTGAACGGAAAGAAAAAAGCTGGACGTAGTATTACACAACTGATTTATTAGTAACATAAAATTATTACTAATATAACATAACATTATATATTTAAATTGTATTGCTTTTTATGTCCCATAAGAGGCAGTTGACCATACCTGGAGGCAATTTTGAGATGAAGACTTATGGGACATTTAATGTAAAGTGTCTATAAATGTTGTAAAATAACTCATTATAAACAGGAAAATCCATAATAATAATCTGGTTTAAAATATCAACAACCAAAGTTGAAAAATCACATTTAATGGTGATAATAAAATCACCAAATCATTATAAACCCTTAATGGATTGAAGCATTTGATATAGGCATGCCAAATTCTGTAGTTTGTTATTATCACACTCACCAGAGGTATACACTATACACTATTTTTTTAATTAATACCTATTATTTTCATCTCAATTTATATATGACATATACAAATGTATTACATATATTACTACTTGCTTTATACATGAATACTATATATACATGTATTCACACACAACACACACACACACATTTATGTAATTTTTTTCTCCTTCAGCCTACAAAAGTATTGAAACAAACTAAATCACAACCACTCCTAGGAACCTGGGGCACTTCATCCTTTTGTTCTTATAAACCTGTCCCTTGCAGACCCTGCTTGTGACCTGTTGGGCAAGCAGTGTTCTCCCTACCTGGACATTCTCACCTCTCTAGAGTTGAGGGTCATGTATGACATGCTATTAGGGTGACATGCTATTAGTTAAGGGTCATGTATGACATGCTATCAGGATGGTAGGAGACAGTTGGAACACTGGTCATACACACATGGTGGAAGCTGAGCAAGGTGATTATGCAGATCCCTGGGCCAATCATTAGCAATCATAGCCAAAGGAATCTTGAACAAAAAGGAAAAAGCTAGAGGTAGAACTCCCTTACTCCTGAAATCACGTGTTATATTTTAGATATGAATCAACCCCCACATCTTTTCTGAAATAATGAAACAATGTTCAGAAGTGAAAAGATCAGAAATTGAGACCTTGGGATAATCAGTGGGTTAATCCATTTTATGGATTAGTAATATTAGAGGACGACTGTACTAGATGGTAACTGTTGGCAGGTGGAGTACGGCTGGAGGAAGTAGGTCCCTGGGGCCATTTCCTGAAAGGTGCATCTTCCCTCTTTTTCTCCCTTTGCTTCCTGGCTGCCAGGAGCTTGGCATCTTCCCTTCACCACACCCTTCAGCCATGCTGTTCTGTCTCACCTCAGGCCAGAGCAATGGAGTAGGCCAACGTGGACTAAACATCTAAAACTATGAGTCAAAATAAACGTTTTATCCTCTAAGTCGTTTTGGATAGTGATTTTGGTAAAGGCAATCAAAAGCTGTCTAACGCATCATGCGTGTGGCTCGTGCTCAAGAAGAAGTAACTGCTGTCCCAGTGCTCCCAGGAGGAAGAGCACACTGAGTTATCATAGAGATGTCCAGAAGCATTCCTGCGCATCTGACTGTATTCTCATTCTCCCCAAATCCTTGGATAAATCCTACAGAATAATTCTTGAATTTTAGTAGTGTATGCTATGAATCCCTCCCCATCAACCCCTGATAAATACCACCACTAGAGACATTTCTCCCAAATTTCTTCAGGGCCCAGAAATGAATTTATTTGGGCCTATAAAAAATAAAGAACTTTATGCTTTGAATATAGACCTGAGTGCTCTGCCACTGCAATTGATTTTGAAAACAGACATGTTTCTTTCTCTTCCTCTCTCCCTGTACCTCCCTAATCTCTACCCCTCCCTAATCCCAGGGGAAACAGGATTACCTTTCTTCCCAATTTTAAGCAGAATTTATCTGTCACTGTGTACACACCCACCACAGGAATGAAGTAATCCGGACTTTGGGGATGGCACCCAACATCTCAGAAATGACTATTTCCCAAATTAACAAGTGAGTTATACCTCCAACAGAGAACACCTGGAATGTAGCCTTTGAATCACCTCTTTAGAAGTCTCCTGTTCCGGCTGATGGGTAAAATCACAGACTTATGGAGAGGAGTTCCACTGTGTTTCTCTTTGCTAGCAAAGCAATAAACTTTCATTTTTCTTCTTCTCAAATAAATAAATAAAGCATATGCCCACTTAATAGGAAATCCAACTAGGACATTTTATGTGGAGTATACTCTGTATTCTGATGCTGTCTTGAGTGTTATTCCTGACACATTTTCTCCCTCCCTACCTAAGTCTGTTAAATAGTATTTTAGGTTATTTACACAAACTAGCAAATATAATATGTATTTACCCTCTTTTATAATCCCTCTCATTGGGTTCCAACCCCCATATAATGGCAAAGAAACTGAGAGATAGTTTAACCGTAATGAATGCTGAATATTTATATTCTAGAAATTTTAGAATTTCCAGATGCATGGATACATGGATTTGAGCCTTGCTTAATACATGCTTCTTCCCTGAACAACTTATACTAGTTGGATAAACCTGTCCATACAACTACACATTTTATTAAAAATATTGACCTAAATTGAATGAAAATAACAACAGACTTGGTTACAACAGAAATTTGCAAAGTTGCTTGATTTACATTAACACAAAAAAAGCCAAGAAGTCTTCCTTTACTTTTTAAGAGGTTTAACTGCATGCAGGTGGTCTGTTTCTCTTTCTGTATAATTCTTCAGGTTTGGTGCTGTATATATTTGTCAAAGTTCTGTCTCGGCATTCCTCTTTTCTCTGTTATAGACAGCTGATGGTGAATTGATGTCCATTATCTCCTATTTTGTAGAAAGAGAATCCTTGGATGTTCAGTAAGAACATGACCAGCATAATAATGCAAACCTGAGTCCCTAACATATTGATTATTACATGAATATATATTGCAACAGAAAGAAGTATCATGTATGTGTTCCTCAAACATCAAGGTGAATAGTAGTGAGGACAAACACAAATGTATGACACCAGTAAAATGGCTTAATCCCATATATCTCAGTTTCTTACTAGAGAGTGGTGTTGGAGCAGTTTTAATTCACAAGATTGTGAATTACACACCAGTTTGCTAATACAAATCCTGGCACAAGATGTGCACTCAGTAATTCACTTTATTTTCCATTTTCAGAGAATAATTTGCAAATTTTGAATAAATGATTATATCATTGATGAAGTTGTGAAACTTCAAGCTACAAAGGTTTTGTTCACATGAATTTCAGGTGGGAATAATGTGTAGACAAGATCAGGAGTCAGACATATTGTTCATGGAGGAGTAGGAGACAGTGAAACTTTTGTTCGAACCCATGGGTTAAACAAATGTCAGAAATCAAGTTTTGGAAACAAATACAACATGGTGAAGGATCATTACAAAAAATTAGAAGTGGGAGAAATTTATTTGTAGATAAGGAAACTAATGCAAGAAATTCTCCAATACCATTTGTTGACACATATCACATGTTGAAATATATCACATGAAAAGCACCAACACACAGAGACCAAGGATCTGGGAACTTTTATAATGTTTCATTTCATTGGTACAATTTTATATGTATATGAATGTGAGTGTGTGTGTGTGTGTGTATGTGTGTGTGAATGGACCAGAAGTTACAGTGATTTTTCCACATATCTCCTTCCCGACACGTGCATACCCTCCGTCATTACCAATATTCTCTACCACAGTGGGATATTTGCTACAAATGATTAACTAAAACTGACAGATCATTATTACCCAAAGTGCATGGTTTACATTAGGATTGACTCTGGGTGTCATATGGATCTGAGCAAGTACCTGATGACAGGTCCACAGCTGTAGTGTTGTACTGGGCTCAATCACCCTGGGGGTCTCACTGTGCTAGAATCCAGCTGCATGTCTCCCAGGTGCCCTCTCTCCTATCTCTTGGCAACACTGATCTTTTCCCTGTCCCCATGGTTTGACTTTCCCACAGTCATAGCTGGAATCATATGAGATATTCCCTTTTAATTGTGGGTACTTTCATTTTATAGTATCAACCTAAGTTTCCTCCCATCTTTTCTTGGTTTGAGAGTTAATTCCTTTTGACACTGAATAACATTCCATTATCTTATTTGTGCACTAACTTACTAAACGATATCTTGGTTGTTTCCAATTAGTGAAAATTATTAGTAAAGGTACTATAAGCACCTGTGCTGTGATCTGAATGTGCCTCCTAAGATTAATGTGTCTAAAACATCATCCCCAGTACCACAGTACTGGGAGGTGGGCCTGGTGGGAGGTGTTCCTGTCCTGAGGACAGAGCCCTTAGGAAGAGAACAATGTTACCAATGAAAAGACAACGTAGTGTAGTTTTTTGGTTCTTCCTATTCTTGTGCCATATAAAGACACAGCATCCCTTTGTCTGTAGGAGTCCATGTTCAAGATGCCACGTAGGATGCAGAGACTGGAACTTCAGGAAACAGCAGAAACTTGACAATTTTACTTTTGACTTCTCAGCCTCTAGGACTATGAGAAAATATACTGTTCTTTATAAATTATCCAGCTTTCGGTGTTCTATTAGAACACACAAAATGAATTAATACAAGTTGTGTGCCAGATTTTTAGTGGAATATATTTTCTTATCTCTTTGATAAATACCAGTAAATGCAAATGTTGACTCACATGAGGAGACTGACTGTAGTATTCTAAGAAACTACCCAATTACCTCCCCGAGTGGCCACACCATTTTGTATTCCCATCAGCAATGAATGAGAGTTTCTGTTGCTTCAACTGAATTCAATATTGTCAGAGTCCTGGATTTTAGTCATTCTGATAGGTGTTTAGTGATATCTAATAGTTGTTTTTAATTTGCTTGTTCCTAATGACAAATAGTGTGGAGAATGTTTACATATTACTCTTTGCTTTCTCTTTGGTAAGGTGGCTTTTCACATCTTAGGCAAATTGTTTAGTTTCTAGTTTATTTGTTCATTTGTTTTTGGGGAGGTGGGTGGGGTTGGCTTAAAAGTTTCAGACCCATAAGATCAGTTAAGAATACCAACAAACTTTAACTTAAACTGTTTTTTAAATATTCTTCTACCGTATATGTAAATCTTTCTTTGTGGTCCATATTCTTTTCCTTTTCCCTAATAGATTGTTTTTAATGTTTCCTGCAAGCCACTTCTACTGGCAACAAATTCCCTGAATTTTTTTGTTTGTCTGAGAAGGTATTTCTTTCCTCTTCACTTTTGAAAGAAAATTTTACAATGTATAGAAATCTAGGTTGGTCTTTTGTTTGTTTTCTCCCAATGCTTTAGTATTTCACTTCGCTATCTTGTTTGCAGGGCTTCTGAAGAGAAGTCAAATCTAATTCTAATCTTTCTTTTCTTTGTTTCTCTATAGGTGCGGTGGTTTTCTCTTCTGGTTTCTTTGAAGACTTTACCTTTAATTTGCTCTGGTGGAAGACTGATGTGCTTAGGTGAGATTCCTTGGCACTTACTGCACTTGATGTTCTCGCATATTCATAGATCTGAAGTTTGGTGTTTGATACTAATTTCAGAGGATCATCAGTTATTATTCTGTAAAATCTCTCTTCTGTTTCTTTTTCCTTCTCCTTCTTTTTATTTGTTGTGGCATTTCATACATTTTTTTTTCTTTTAGTCTTTGTTCTTCTCATTTTTCAGTTTTATCAATGTCTATTGAAACACCATCAATCCCAGAGATTCTTTTCGGGTCCACTTCTGTTCCACTAAGAAGCCCAATAGAGACATTCTTAATTTCTTACGTTGGTTTTGAATGTAGGATATCTTTTTGGCATTTTATTGGGATTTCCAGCTTTCTGCATACATTGCCCATATATTCTTTTTTAATTTTTTTTTGCATTAAAATCCTTATTACACATATATAGCACAATTTTTCATATCTCTGTACATATTCTTATACTCTGCTTAGTTTGTCCATTAGATTGTTCCAAATTTCCATTCTGATAATTCTAACATCCCTGCTATGTCTGATTCTCATTCTTCCCCTGCCTCATCAAACTGTGTTTTTAGATCTTGGGTATTTTTTTTTTTCTTAGCTGGACATGGTAGGCCAGGTAAAGTAAGTCCTATATAAAGACCTTTATTAATTTATTGGTACTATATGGAGTGTAGGGGGACAGAAAAAGTGTCCTATGGTGCTGGTTGGACCTATGACTCTGGACTGTGCTCTGCATGAGTGTTTCTCCTTCTGTGCCCTCCCTGAGAGTGTCGGGGTGACTACCTGGGCATACCCTTTCTCCCAGGTCAGCAGGGCTCTGATAATGCTTCACCAGGTCATGCTCACCTAAGTAGTTTCTTCTGGAGGCAGTCTTTGCTCAGAAGGGTAGATGCTCCAGTGCACCTCAAAAGGTACCTTTCTCCTCTCACACGTCAGGCAAAGGGTATTTTTCTCTGCTACTGACTGGGAAACCAGTTGAGCTCCTGTAGGAAGATCTCACAGTAGTATTCTTGATCCTTCCTACGGCTGGTGCTTCTGGGTTTTAGAGCTTTCAGACTTATCCAAAGTGAACTCCAGCAACTCTTAAATTGCAATTTAATTTTTCCTACCTTGGCACAGATTCCTGTGTTGTTGTTGTTGTTGTTGTTTTTCCTCTTGAATCTATGTCTACCTCAGGGAGCTGTTATTCCCTATATTTCCCGCCCCCCCCTGAGGAGCAGCACTTTTCCCTTTCTTACTCTTCTTCCACATAACAGAATTGTTGTTGGTTTTTAGGATGTTCAGCTACTTATTGGTTGTTATGATTTAGTGATGACTTTCAAGCTCTTTACGTGCAGAACTAGAGAGAGAAAGTCCTGGAAGTTCACACTACAGCAGAGGACCTTGGATATGCCTGATCAAGACATCCCTCTGTTGTCTACAGATATGTCAACCACTTTGACAGATCTCCATACTGAGGGCCTATTAGTGGAGCACAAATAAAGAAAGGGACGTTTGAATTGTCAATCAGAAGAGCTAAATTAACCAGCATGAACAGAGTCGTAGGAGAATCACAGCCAACATAAATTCACATCAAAATCAATGAAATGGATCTGAATTACATATCATTTAAAATTTTAAATGCAAATTTTCATGCTGAATATTTTTGGAAATAAAAGGTACCAGGCTTAACTTTGCTAAAGCAGTCAAGAAAATTTAAAAAGATGAATTTGATGGATCAAATATAGTGACAGACTCTTTGGCAATTTTTCCCATTGTGAAGTGTGTTTTACTTCCTCTGTCATTGTGACCCTTGAACAAATAAAATAAAATTAAAATAATTGGCAACTCTGACTTGGTCTCTTGTACCTAAGCCTCTATTTATAAAACATAACTGCTCTGCTGAAGGGACTGTGTTTAAAAAGTGTGAGCCTTTATACAGAGGGAACAGGATCTAGAGGACCCAAGTTTCTAGCTGTCCAGCCAAGAAGGCTGCCATCTAAATACTAGTTGGAGACCCTAGTCAGCACCATACACAGCAGAGTGAGTGTGTGTGTGTGTGTGTGTGTGTGTATAAAGAATATACTTATAAAAATATAATTAAGGGGCTGGGGATGTGGCTCAAGTGGTAGTGCGCTCGCCTGGCATGTGTGGGGCCCAGGTTCAATCCTCAGCACCACGTACAAAGATGTTGTGTCCGCCGAGAACTGAAAAATAAATATTAAAAACTCTCTCTCTCTCTCTCTCTCTCTCTCTCTCTCTCTCTCTCTCTCTCCCCCCCCCTCTCTCTTTAAAAAAAATATAATTAAGGAAAAGGAAAGTAGATTTACAATTTAAGTGTTTCCTCCTTAAGATTCCAGAGTACCCCTAATATGATAAAATATAACACTGTTGCTACTAGATCTAATATTATGTTAACAGTGATATAATATTTGTGTAGTAGAAATAAGAATGTAACATTCAACTCAACAAATACTTATATGTTTAATACAGAATGCAACAAGAGGGGAAAAAAGATTCATACACCATAAATGAGCTCATAATCTTATTATTTTATTTTGGTATTATATTTATTTTTGTTTATGGGATTCGTTTAAATGGAGTTTAGGTGACTGTCATAAGATCACATAATAACTAATGGAGCTAAATTCATCTCGAAACTTTCCACTAAAATATCGTCACTGAGGAAAATCCCATTGTGTTGGTGGAGACAGGCTCAGGAGCTGATACCAAATTGGTGGTGACAGAGGCCCTTGTAGGATAACCTGACACGGACTGGGAGTGTTGAGGAAAGGAGGTTTGGCCATCCACATGACTGAGGGAGACTGAGCACAAATGTATTTTTTTGTAGGAGTTACCATGCAGTATCTAGCTTCATAGTTTGCCAGTATACATGGGAATTAAGTGGTCTGTCAATTCCCAGAATTACTTGCAATGATGCAATGATGAAGGGTCAATAAAAGTCTGAATCAGTCCATCAGACCATGGCAAAGAGGAATAGAGATGTGACTAAATCAGAAAACATGAAGGGGATGTTTGTTGCATACAGATCTACCAGAGGCAGTTGGAGGTTCCTGTACTCAAATATCCCAACACTGTCCATGACAACTATCTTCTAAGAAAGTTGAAGACTTTTTGTGTAGTTCTCCATATTTAGGAGTAGCTGTTATTAGACTCATCCATGCAGGGCTAGTGCCCTACCCCTGAGTTACATCCCCAACCCTGGTCTAAGGGATTTTAACGAAAGAAATCACACGAGGATGCACATCTTCTAGGAAGATTGGTGGTGGGAACATGAGAATGAAGATTTTTAAGTTATTTACAGTGTTAAATATTAGAGAAGTTTCTTCTTCTTTGAAACTTCCTGTGATCTCCTTGATTATATTTTCAAAAAATGACACTTCTTGGCACTTTTAACCAAAAGGCATTATTTTTTTTTACAAAAAAAAAAAAAAAAAAAAAAAAGAAAGTTTGCAGTGAATTTAACATGGTAAGAATAATGCTACATTTTAAACCTTTTATTTATTTATTTATTTTTATGTGGTACTGAGGATCAAACACAATTCCTCACACATGCTAGGCAAACATTCGACCACTCAGCCATAACCCAGCCCTAAGAAGAATAATGCTATATTAAAGACATTTTCTGTATTTTTTCTCCATTTTTTCCCCCAAGACTGAGGACCAAACTCTGAATCTCGCACATGCTAAGCAAGTGCTGTGCCACTGAGCTAAACCAGAATATTTTTCTGCCCCTACCACACCTACTAATAAAAATACACTTGGGTGGAGAAAATTATCTTTTATCCATTCTTCTCTCCATATTTAGGATTCAACATAATTTATATAATTACTTCTACCAAATTTAATATGATTGTAGGAGCAACTGAATTTAATATTATTAGTTTTCCTGTTTCCCATGAAAAATCATAACTACCACCAAAGATTTTTAGTTATAGAAGTTTAAATATATAAATTGGAAACATGAAGGAAGATGAGCAGCAGTTATAGTTCATTAATAACGTGTTAAATAACATAATGTTACTTGCACCAATCCTAATAGTTATCAATTCCCACCTTGGTTAATGAATTTCAATGTGCAAACATTACTTTGTTTAATATAATGTATATTTATGACTCATGATGCATTATTGAAATTGTTTATATACACACACACACACACACACACACATATGTATAAATATAATTATTTTGCACACAAAATATTGGCTCATCTTTGAGAATAGCAAGCATTATAAAGGAAACAGAGTTTCACCAGGGAAGTTGATATTTTTTAATTGGAATCTGCTTCATATTTATATTGAAAAATTATATCTTCTTTGACATTAACAATTTTTTCATCAATATGAGATTAAATATATATGTTAACTTGTAAGTATTATTATAATTAGTAATTCCATGGTTTTATGATTTATATGCTTTTAAATTATTTGTAAACTGGAATTTATAATTTTCAAATACACATTGATGAAAATGTATAATTTTCTGAATTAAAAACATTAAAAGCAGTTTATGTTTTTCCTTGTCATTTCTTATTTTTTTTTAAATGATTGCTGTATAGAATAAAGGACTTCTTTTTTTTTTTAAACAGAGAGAGAGAGAGTGAGAAAGAGAGAGAGAGAATTTTTCAACATTTATCTTTTTCAGTCTTCAGCAGGCACAACATCTTTGTTTGTATGTGGTGCTGAGGATCCAACCCGGGCCACACACATGCCAGGCGAGCGCGCTACGGCCCGAGCCACATCCCCAGCCCTCTTCTTATTTTTTTTAAATGAGGATCAGTATATATACTCACATTTTAAATAATTAGATAATTGTTGGAAATATTGAGCCACAGAATAGGAGACAAACTTAAATAGAAAAAATAAATTATCCAAAAAAAAAAGAAAAAAGAAACCAAAAAGTAATACAACTTATAAGAGCTACAAAAAATCATAAAATACAAAGGAATAAATTTTTAAAAATGTGAAACTGCTGTATAATGGAAATTACAAAACTCAATGATAAAAACTAAAAAGAACACAATCGAATGGAAAGACAATCCATGATGATGAACTGAAGAAATCAGTAGTGATAAAATGTCCGTACTACCCAAAGCAATAACGTGATTCTGTGAAATCCCTATCAAATACTGATAGCTGTCCTCAAGGAATTACAAAAAACACCCTAGCTAGGTATGGTGTGGCACACCTGTAATCCCAGAGGCTACCTCTGAAGGCTGAGGCAGGAGGATCGCAAGTTCAAAGCCAGCCTCAGCAAAGGTGTGGCACTAAGTAACAGGTGACACCCTGTCTCTAAATAAAATACAAAATAGACAAAATAGGGCAGGGGATGTGGCTCAGTGGTTGAGTGCCCCTGAGCTTAATCCCCAGTACTAGCTTTCCAAAAAAACAAACAAAAAAATACCCTAAATTTTACATGGAACAACAACAAAACCCTCAAATAGCCAAAATGATCTTGAGCAAAAAAGGGAAAATTGGGAGGCATTACACTATGTGACTCTGCAACACACTGGAAAGCAGTGTTCAGGTAAGCAGCATGACGTTGGCATAAACACACACAGAGGCCAATGGAACGGTATAGACTCCCATGGCCAAAGCTAGCTGAATTTTTCATAAAATTGCCAAGAACAGAAATTAGAGACAATGCAGTCTCTGTAATACATGGTGCTGGGAAAATAGGATATCCTCATGTGTAGAATAAAACCATATCCTTATTTTGTACCAGTTACAAACCAACTAAAAATAGATTAAATACTTAAATGCAAAAATCTGAAGCTATGAAACTACTAGAAGAAAACAGGAAATGCTTCAAGATGTGAAAGTGGACAATGATTTTTTTGTACTTGTCCCCAGAGTACAGGAAACAGAAGCAACAGGATTACAAATGAAACAGTAGTGCAGAGGTAACTAGCAAAGACAGAGAAAATCTTCCCAACTACACATCTGATAAGGTTTTGATATACAGAATATATTTAGAACTCTGAAAACTCAACAGGAATAGAAAAAAACACAGATAACCCAACTGACAAATAGGCATTAGATCTAAATTGACAAGTCTCAAAAGAGGACTACAAATGGCAAATATGGGGGGGGTGTGTGTGTGAAAGGCTCAATGTCACTAACACCAGAGAAACACCAATCAACACCACAAGGAGATAGTACCTCACTCTGATATGAAGGTTAAAAAAAAATGAAAATGAATGCTGGTGAGAATGTAGGGTTAAACTCTTGCACACCACTGGGGGTGTGGAGCAAATCTGTTACGGGAAACATTAGAGATTTTCTTCTGAAAATTAAAATAAAACTATTACCATGATCCAGAACTCCTACTCTCATGTGTATGGCCCAAGGAAATGGAATCTGTGTTGAAGAGACTCCTGCACTGGTATGTCCACTGAAGCTCTGTTCACAGCAGCTGAGATGTAAAAACAAACAAACAACAACAAAAGAAAGCACAAGTATCCATCTGCTGACAAATAGATAAAAACCTAGGTGCATATACACACCAAATACTATCGTCTGTGAAAATATGAAGTCCTGTCATTTGGAACAATACAGGTAAGAACTAGAGATCATTCTGTTAAGGGAATAAACCAGGCCCAGGAGGGTAAGTGCTGCATGATCTCATTCATGTGAAATCTAACAGAGTTGATTTCATGGGAGCTGAGAATAGAATGGTGGTTACTACAACATCATGTTTTCCTTCTATTGCATAGAATTTTAATGTTGTTCTATTACCAGTTAAAAATAAATTTAATTGTAAAAAGGAACATCGATCTTTGTTTATGCTTTTTCCTTTCTAATTTTTCTTCCCTAAAATATAACTGACTTCATCTTTTTAAAATAATTATAATTTTCCCAGTTTAGCCTTATTATATTCTTCAATTGACTTTTTTTTCAGATTGAAATGCATTGACATCATATAGAGGTCAATTGGTACTTTCTTTCAGTTGTAGGTATACTGACTTACAATGAGGAAATGTCAACTTGCTGTTCTTCCAAATACACACACACTCCAATTAAAATAAGCTACTCTTCCCATGACCCACTCATACTATATATTTTTACCATACATTTGGTTGGAAATATTAAGAATGCTACTAAACTTGTTGCAACCTGAATGTTTCCCTTAATATTTTAAAACTACTTATGTTTTCTACTTTAAAATAGTAAAAAATCCAGTGAACAATAAATCATAAAAAAACATTGACTTCAGATCAGATTGACAAAACAATACTGGATGTGTATAGAAGTAGAAATACTCATTAAAGAGTGAAGAAATTATACAACCTTGTAATATACAACATTATCGTTTTTAAACAAAATAAAGTGTGATGATACAGCTTTTATTTTCCTAAAGTTTCCTCTCTCACACTGAAATAAATGGTTAGGAATGAGCAAAAGTCTTACTAGTAATATCTACCTTTCCTCAGACATCATTCTTTCTAAGGAAAGAATGAAAAAACCAATTCCAACTGAAAGCAAGCTTTGACATTGTGATACAGTCACTATTGCCCTAAATAGAATCCTGTCATTTGTTTAACCTTGAATAAATTATTAAGTATTTGTAACTTTTTTATGAACTCCTGATTTTTAAATTATTTTTTAGTTGTAGTTGGACAAAATATCTTTATTTAATTTATTTATTTGTGGTGTGGAGGATTGAACCCAGTGCCTCACACCTACCAGTCAAGTGCTCTAGCACTGAGCTCCAACCTCAGCCCCCTAATTTTTTATACCATAGCAAAAAGTATGAAAATCATTGAAGAAACAGGTGTATCTGAATTCAATGGTATGCATTTGCAGTTTTTTGTTATCGTTCTTGTTAGAAGTTCAATAAAGTATGAAGAATAGAAACAGGGTCAGTAATTGCTAATAATTCTGCTGTTGAAGTTAAAAAGCATACTTTCACTAGACTACTTTCCCTTTGTGAATATACGACAACAACCATGGCTACCTATGGCCCAGCAAATAATGATATACAAAATGATTGATCCTGCCTCCTCAAACTTTTACTTATCTCCTACTCTGCATTCTCAGTCCTGGACCTATTTATTTTATCATAGAGTAGAAATTGTGGTAAATGAAAGTATATTTGAGTGAAAATAGATTTTAGTAATGGCACCAAAATACACCTTTTTTTTGATGGCACTATTTTTTAGAAAGAGACTTTGTAGTTCAGGAACCTCAACAAGTCCACTGTGTCCATCAGACAGCACTGACCAGTGCATTCTGCTTAATTTTTCATGCCAGAGCTTTGTCCTGCCAAAGCTGCCAGATCTTTTGCAACAGTAGTTTTAGAATCAGGTAAACATGTGTTTAAAAGTTGGTTATGAATTGTAAAACTTGTAGCAATAAACAAACTGCATAGTGTTCTGGTTTTGCAAACCAATAGGGTTTTGTTGTTTGTTTGTTTGTTTGACCTCTAATTCATGAGTATATTGGAAAACGGTTCATGATATTTCATGTTTCTCAGCCTTCAACCTCAGTCTGAAAGGAATTTCAAATGAGAAATTAAAGGCTATTATCATTACATTATTATGAAACAATATTTATTTTAAAAGTATTAAATAAATATAATAGAATCTCCTCTTTATTGCAATAAAGAAAATGAATCTCTTCTTTTTCTTTTAAATTTATTAAAGTATTTATAATTCTCTGCTTTGTTCATGGACCATTTTATTCATCTGCTAGCACTCTCCTAGTCTTCCATTCCTTATGAACCCCTATTGCATATACCATATCTACAATAACACTTTAGCCAGAATTTAAAATTAACTTGACTCTCACATTTTTTATAACAGGGTTCTAAACCAAAATCTATCTTGCATAAACTTGATGTGTTCTTACATCTCTTATTTGAATAGTCAAACCCAATTAAGACGTGCAAACTGATGACGGACACCTTTGAATCAAAGGGGCTCATTGTGGCTCCATTTGAAGGAGACACGAGGGTGACAGAAAAGGCCAGGCACACTTCTGTGGTCCCATCCCTCAAATCAACTCCTAAGGATTAATGGTGGTGAATGTTGCCAGGATGTGGTCCCTGTGTACATCTCTGGCTTCTTGAGGAGCCCTCTGTCTTATGGTCACTTCTGGAAACTTCTGAAGACTAATGAAAGAAACCCCTGCCCATCTCATTACTTTGCCCATGTCTTTATTTTGGCCAGAGACAGTATTTAAGGATTTTCATTTAGTTTTCATTTAACAACAGGTGGTTTAGATTGCAATTCATATATGAGGTCCTTAGGAGACCCTTCCCTAAATTTTTAGTTAAGGACTGTCTGTTACAAACTATAATTAAACTTACATTGTTAATTTTAACGTTATGGTTTAGAATAATTTTAGATTTGTAAAAAAATTTTGAAGATTTAGCAAAGTGCTCATGTAGCCTGAACATAGTTCCTCCTCTAATGAACATTTCATATTAGCATAATCTTTGTCACAATTAATGAATCAATATTTGTACATTATGCAGATGTCCTTAGAGTTCACCTCCTGCTTCATTTCTCCTCCAGGGCATCGCACTACAGTTAGCTGCCATGTAACTTCAGGTCTGTCCTAGAGGTTGGAGTTGCTCAGGCTTCTTATCTGGATACCTCGACAGTTTTGAGGAGTACTGATTTGATATTTGTGGAGCAAATCTCTGTTTTCATCATGATGAGATGGGGCTTAGGCTTGGGGAAAGAAGCCAGTGGTGTAGTGCCACTCTCAGCAAAGCATGCCAGGCAGACAGCAGGCGTGATATGCCCCTGTTCAAGTGGGCCTCATCAGTGGATGAGGGGTGCTGGCCAGGTTTTGCATTGTGCACTGTAAAGGCACTTATTCCTGGATGTCTCCCTGTCTCTCTCTCTCTCTCTCTCTCTCTCTCTCTCTCTCTCTCTCTCTCTCTTGCACGCACAAGCATACTTCATTCACTGCACTGTTTGAAAGGAAGGCACTGCATTGCTCACTCACAACTCAGAAGGGAGAGTTGAGTTCCACCTTGGTGAAGGTGCATTATTTACAAACTTTGAAGTTATCCCCTATTTTTTTCAATGCATTATTTATCATGGCATAAACTCATAGATAATTATTTTATGCTTTATGTGATAATATTATACTACATTTTTTGTTCCTCAAATTGCTTCAAGTTTTTTAGGAATTTTTTCAGTGGCCCTTGTATCACTTTCACATGCTCCCCTACCCACAAATGTGGTGTTTTGCTGGTCTACCTTTTAATCCTTTTTAATTTTTTACAATATGTATAATCAAAATAGATTTTATTTGTTTAGAGAAGTTTGGGTTCATGAGAAAGTTGCTTGGAAGTCACAGAGATTTCCCATTACTTTTGCCCCACTGCCTGCACAGCCTCCCTTATTACCAACATCACCCTCAGGGTGTACATTTGCCACAAGTGATGTGCTTAGTTTGACACACACATCATTATCGTCCAGACTCCATAGTTTGCATTGGAGTGCACTCTGGGCTTTGTGCCATCCCTGGGTTTAGACATATGTATAATGACAAGGATCCATCGTTGTGGTATCATACAAAGTAGATTCACTGTCTTAAAATTTCTCTGCACACAGTGTCTTTATTCTCCCTCTCTCCTAACCACTCGAAAACCATGCTTTTTTAATGTCACCGGAGTTTTTCATTTTGCCAAGACAAATTGTGGAATCAGACATTATCTAGCTTTATTAAATTGGCTTGTTTCACTCAGTAATGTGCATATAAGTTCTCTCCGAGTCTTTTTCATGGTTCAAGAACTAATTTCCTTCTCAGTGCTGAGTAATATCCCATTGCCTGGATGCACCATGGTCATTCATCCATTCACATCCCGAAGGACATCTTAGTTACTTTCAAGTTTTGGAAAATTATTAATAAAACTTTCTGGCAGCATGAAATGTTCCAGGCTTATTCTGTGTATTCCCTACACAATTCCTAGAAGCAATCATTTTTCTAAGGATCCCTTTTCCCTTTATTGGAGTGTGGTTTTAGAAACCAAAGAATGAGTGCCAGACATGGTAACAACATCTTGTAATCACAGCTTCTCAGGAAGCTGAGGCAAGGGTGTGGCAAGTCTGAGTCCAGCTGGAGCAACTTAGAGAGGCCCTATCTCAAAATACAAAGAAAAAGGGCTGATAATGCACTATGCAGCTCAGTGGTAGAGAGCCCCTTGAGTTCAATGCTCAGCCCCCATTCTCCCCCTCAAAAAAAGAAATACTAAGCTTTAGAGATTTAATGTTGTATTTTATTGTTGATATTTACACATTTAATTTTTCAGCTTAATTATTAAATGTCTCTTCATTCCACTAAAGACTAACTTTATGTCATTAGGGACCCGCGTGGAGTCCACGGCACGACATTCATGTGCAATGGTTCTTCAAGTTAAACATGATAGTGTTTATTTTGGAATTGTTTACAGAAAAAAGACAATCAATCCTGCATCAATGCTTAGCTGTGTTATTAGTGCAATGCTCTTCATAGCAATGATACCCGTATCTGAGTTAAGGGGCATCACTTATTTTATAATAATGCATTTTTTTAGGGAAATCACTGAATGGTAAAACATGCAACATATTTTTCTGTACAGTCTTATTTGTAAATTACGTCTTTATACTATGACTGAAATAAGTTTATGATGTTTTAATGCTTACATATCTAAATATCTTCTCCATGAAACCACTAAAAGTCCTTCATGAACACATCAATGTTTTGATTTCCACGGTTCAGACTTTCTTTGTGCTGTAATTGTATGATTCCAGTTTATTGAAATAATATGTCTCATTCTCAAAAATACAAGTAGCAATAAATATTGGTGAGGATGTTGGGGAAAAGGTACATTCATGCATTGCTGGTTAAGACTACAAATTGGCACAAACATTATGGAAAGAAGTATGGAGATTCCTCAAAAATCTAGGAATGGAACAACCATTTGAACCAGTTATCCCACTCCTCAGTATATATCCAAAGGATTTAGAATCAGCACACTACAGTGACACAGTTACATCAATGTGTATAGAAGCATAATTCATAATAGCTAAGCTATGGAGCCAACCTAGATGCCTTTCAACAAATGATTGGATAAAGAAAATGTAATATATACACACAGAGGAGTATTACTCAGACATAAAAAAGAATGACTTTGTGACATTTGCTGGAAAGTGGATGGTGTTGGAGAATATTATGCTAAGTGAAACAAGCCAATCCCCAAAGGCCAAAGGTTGATTTTTTTTTCTCTGATATGTGAAAACTAACCCCCAATAAGGTGGGTTGGGAAGGGAAAAATAGAAATTCACTGGATTAGACAAATGGGAATGAAGGAAAGGGAGGAAGGATAGAAAAAGAAAAGATGTGAAATGAATTGGATATAACTTTCCTGTGTACTTATATGAATACATTATGATGAGTTTCTCCATTGTGGACATCCACAATAAATTATTATTTTTTAAAAATTATGGGTTAATGGCAAAAGATCATTAGAGAGAAGGGATCAGAGGTGGAGAGAGGTAAGAGAAAGGAAAGATACTGGGGTCTGAATTAGAAAAAGATACATTCCATGCATTTATAATTATGTTAAGATGGATCCTAACTGTTCTGTATAGCTAAAAATGAGCCAGAAAAAAAGAAAAAAGAATACACCTCAGGTTTAGCTTCATCCTGAAAGCTAGAGAAACAGGGTAAACTCTGTTCAGGAAGAAGACATTTAGAAGACACAGTATCCATGAACAAATGAACAAAATAAACTTAACTTAAAGTAATTTTTTAATTTTAACTCCCTTTTTAATGAAATCATCTTTTAAATATATCTAAATATTATTTTTTTCTGAATAAAGGCAAGGAATTTTTTCTTCTGGAGAAAATGTACAGCTTGGAAAAACACTTTTAGGTGTTTTTTTTTAATGTGCTAAAATTATTTTTGGTACCTGTGGCCTACATGTTATTAACTATATAGAGAGGTATATATGTTAATTATAATATGTAATTTTTATTGTGTGTAAAATGAAGATCTTCCCCAAATATGGCAATTTAAAATTTAAAAGAAGAAAAAATAATACATATCCACCCAAATGCATATGATTGAGGCTTGAGCCCTTGGAAGCTTATAGTCATAAAGAAGGGAAACGGCAGTAAAACAAGCTGAAGAAGAAGGTCTATGACCTAGACTGAAAACCAGGTCTGTACTAACCTGTCTGCCCATGAGAGAGAGGTGTTTAAAGGGGGAAATCAATTGTTTAAAATACGCCAGCAGTTCAATTTTTTAAATATCAAACATGTGCTATTTAAATAAGACCAGAAGATTGAGGACTATTGGCTATTGAACCCAGAGGTCAGTGGTGGCCTACGAAGAAGTAGTTTTGAAGCTTAATTGAAAGGGTTTATAAATAAGCCAGAAATAGAGAATTGGATATGGCAATTATAGACAAATATTATGGGAAGAATTTAGTACCAAGGGGAAAAGGAATAACTAAAAGGGAAATTTAGAGTCAAGAGTGCTCCCATATTAAGAAGGACTAATTAATAGGACATCTGCAAGCTTATGTGGAAAATTACGTATGCAAGAGATATAAAAAGAGTATAATTCCTAAGAAGAATTAGATTAATGGTCTTGCTTCTCAACCTTTTTTTCTGCTGCATTTCCAATCTTGCAAAAATGCATCAATGATAAAGTGTTGTCTCCTTCCTATTGGTTTTTCATAAAGTTTCTTCCTGAACTTTCTTATATATTGAGGGAGACTAACACAGTACTTAAAACAGGCTTTTCCCAGTACATCAGCCACTGGAATTCTCAATCAGAGGCAATAGTTTATTTAGGTGTGATTTTAATCATCTGTCTACTTTGCTTATGACTGTCCAATCTCAGTTACCTGTTAAACCTCCCTTTGCTTTTTCTGTCTTTGCATAATTTTAATGCAGCAACATGCTATTTGACAATGTCCTATCACCTAGAACTTTAGTTTTGTAAGTGAAAAGGGGAGGAGTTGGAAATTAACATTAATGCAGCATTTCTTCTAAAATAAATTTGCTGACCAAATTGGGGGTTTCAAGTACTATTAATGTAGTTCACATATTAATGAGTGTCTTTTTGGTCTTAATTCTATGCGTACACGTGTAAACCTTTGTGCATTTATTATAATTGAAGTAATTTTAGGTGTATTCATTATTGAAAGAGTCTTACCCTAGAGAAAGATTGAATTTTTATATTGAATAATAATGAAAATCAAGATAATTTGCACAGGGTAAATCTATAGATTTTCAAAGACATTCAAGACTAAAGGACTGGAATAGTTATATCACTAAAAGTTTTGTTTTTGTTGTTTGTTTTTGTTCTTAAATCTATAGCAGCTGACTGGATACTTTCATCTACATGATAACCAGTACATGAAATGATTTTATTTGCATACAAGTGGTAGGCTTGTTCTATGCATGTTACAAAATCTAAATTATTTAATGCTTATAACCAATTTTAGATTTGGTTCCACTTATATCTCTATTCACCTATGAGGAAATTGAAACAAAGTGCTAAGTATTGGTTCCTTGATTGTAATCTAGGGAGCCTGTATCCACATCAAAAATAATTGCTGTCATCAAGGGCTCTCCATTCCCATTCTATAGGGCCTCGTATCCACAGTGAAGGTTGGAAGGTAGGGAACTTTGATCAGCTTTGCACCATTGACACATGTGGGTGGGAGACTAGAAGTTCCATCAACAATTGGAAGCACAGACATGAATAGGTAAAAGTAAAACCTGTGGTACCCAAAACATAAAAGGTCCACACTAATACTCATTTAATGGGTAACATTTATACAAACTAGGATTCCAACACCAATTCCTTGATTCTTACTTCTTTGAAACTTATACCCTCTTGTAATATTTTAGTGCAAGTAGAGAGTAGAAAGGATGGTTACTGTGTAATTTCAGGTTATAGTTCAATCTCAAGGACTTTATAGAGAAAATGCTGGAAGATACATCACCTGCAATTCCTCACTTGCATGGTGTGGAATTTGTCTCCAGTGTAACCCTATCATCATTACCACTTGAGTGGGTAATGTGAAGCTAGGGGAACAGGCAGAAATGGTCACACCTGACTGTTCCTGTTATTTCTGTGATATATAATTTTGCAAAATCCAGGTAAGTCACTATATTCCTCATGGTGTGGAAATTAAAATTCCAAATAAGAGTAGTTTCCATTCATATTTTCTATTTTTTCTTTCTCTTTATTCTTACATTTTAAGCTTCTCCTTTATTCATCATTCAGCATTATTTTTTATATAATTTATAATAAGTAGCTGGACATTCATCATTGTCTCCATCATTACACACTGAGGGTGACTAACACCGTATTTAAGAACAGGCTTTTACCAGTATTAAAGCACATCCTCTCCTCTGATACTTAATCTCTTCAAGTCCTTTTCACTGCCCTCCTTGTAATCACATAACCACAAGCTGAACATTTTGCCTTGTTTCTCAAAAGCAGTAATCCCCAAAGCTCACTATTTGTTTTTCAACCCATATCTGTGTGTGTGTGTGTGTGTGTGTGTGTGTGTGTGAGAGAGAGAGAGAGAGAGAGAGAGAGAGAGAGAGAGAGAGAGATATTAGGGATTGAACACAGTGGCTCATACATGCTGGGCAAGCTCTCCACCGCTGAGCCACATATCCAGCTGTTTTTATCTTCATTTTGAAATAATGTTTCACTAATTTCCCCAGAATATCTTCACACATGTGAGACTCCTTCCTCAGCCTCCTGAAGAGATGGGTCCAAACATATCTTAAAGATTGGATGATAAGTAAAATAAGCCAGACTCAGAAAGTGAAGAGTTTAATGTTTTCTCTTATATGTAAAAAACAGAACAAAATAAGAGAAAAAAATGGGAGGAAATCCTATGAAATTAAATGAGAGAAAAGTGGAGTAGAGGAAGTAGATTAACGGGGATGGGGCTGGGCCAGTAAAGGAAAGAATGGCAAAATAAAATTGACCAAATTACGTCATCTACATATACGAATATGCCACTCTGAATTCCACTTTTAAATTAAAAAAATAAATAAATAAATAAATGAAGGAACAGACACCAGAATGGCAATATGTAAATCAATGGTTCTGCAACTGATGTGATTCTGCAATCTGTATATGGGGTAAAAATGGGAGCTCATATCCCACTTGAATCAAAGTGTGAAATATGATATATCAAGAACTATGTAATGTTTTGAACAACCTACAATAAAAATTAAAAATAAATAAATAAATAAATAAATAAATAAAATAAATAAATAAATAAATGCTAAAAAAAAATAAATGAAGGAAGATCACTAGAGTAGAGGAAGGGAAACGGGGAGGGAAAAGGAAGTATTGGGAACTGAAATGAAGCAAATTATATTCATGCATGTATGATTATGTCAAAATGAATTTCACTATTAGGCATCACTATAATAAACTAATAAAAAAGTATTATTAGGGATTTCAAATCGCTCTCATGCAGATGGGATGATCCACCAACAAATAATCTCATTTCCTTAAAATATTGAACTCTACATAAAATTTTCTGGACTTTACTCACAAAGTTTTTATGATTATCCCTGGAAAATTTAATTTCCATAAAACGTGGTGCTCTGAAAACCATTAATGAAATGCCTCAATATAATCTACCAATATCCTATATCACTTCATTAAGTATTTTCATTACAATTGTTCTTTAAATCTACTCCACTTGTTTGTTTTAATTTCACTAAAAATTTAGCTTCAGAAAAAATCAAAACCACTTACTTAGCTAAAAATGTTAATTTTAATTCTGCAAAGTTACAGAATACAAATCTACACGCAAAACTGAGTAGTGTTGCTAAACAATAGTGAATTATCTGAAATAGAAATCAATAAAAGAATCCATTTAGAATAGGGTACAACAATAAAATACAATACCTAGGATTAAATACAAGAAAAGAGGTGAAACATCTCCACAAAAGGGAAACTACAAATTGTTCATAAAAAAAAAATTAAGAAGACACATGCTCACACATAGATAAACACATGAGTGCAACTGCATTCTGTGTTCATGTATAGGAAGAATCAATATTGTTCAAATGACCATACTGCCCAAAATGATCTCTAAACTTAATGCCATCTCTATCAAAATATCAATTATATTCTTCACAATTATAAAATGCAACAAAATTGGCATGTAACCATGTGCCGAACAACAACAACAACAAAAAATTAGAGAAAGTCTTTTCAATAGTTGGTACCAGCAAAATTGGGATAGTCATGCCAAAGAATGAGTCTAGACCCTCCCCAGTTACAAAAATGAATTCAAAATGTATATGACTTAAATATAGAAACTGAAACTTCTGGAAGGAAACACTGGGAAATGCTTCAGGGTATTGAATGTGAAAGGTATTTTTTGGACAAGATTCCAAAAACACAGGGAAGAAAAACAAACCTAGAAACATTGTATATATAAAACTGCAATGGTTTAGATAATAGATGTTCCCCCAAAGCTCACATGTGAAAGAATGCAAAAAAAAAAAATGATGGGAATACAAAAGGTTTGACCTAATAATGGCTTTAAACCCCTAATAGGGATAATAGTAGGCAAGTGGGGTGTGACTGGAGGAGGTGGCTCTTGGGGGTCTGTCTTTGGGGTACATATTTTGTCCTAACTGAGTGGAGTTCTCTCTTTTCTTCCTAGTCATGTCCTGAACTATTTTCTTCTACCACACTCTTTTGCTGTCATGGTCTGCATCACCTCTATCCCTGAGGAATAGAACTGGCCATCTATGAATTGAGACCACTGAAACTGTGAGCCCCCAAATAAACTTTATTTTCAGGTCTTATGATCACAGCAGTGAAAAAACTGATTAAAACACAAACCCAAAAGCTTTTCTGCAGTAAAGAAAACGATCAACAGAGAAAAGAGGTAACCTACATAATGAAAGAAGATATTGCCAAATGGTACATCTGTAAAAGGTCTTGAGATACAGCATATATTCACAGCTCCAAAATATCAATAGAAGAAATACTAAATAAAACAATCAAAAATGGGAAACCACCTAAATAGACCATTTTCAAAAGAATACTTATAAATGGCCATACAATATGTGAAAAAATGTTCAATAGCATTAATTATCAGAGATATACAAATCAAAATCACATTGAAAACCACCTCATGGGCTGGGGATGTGGCTCAAGCGGTATCCCGCCCTCCTAGCATGTGTGCGGCCCGGGTTCAATCCTCAGCACTACATACAAACAAAGATGTTATGTCCGCCAAAAACTAAGAAATAAATATTAAAAATTCTCTCTCTCTCTCTCTCTCTCTCTCTCTCTCTCTCTCAATCTCAATAAAAAAAAAGAAAAGAAAACCACCTCACTCCCTTGAGAATGGCATTATAAATAATAAGGATAAAAAGTGTTATGTGGATAGGAAAAGGGACACATGCCAAAGGTGTTGGAAATGTACATAAGTACTCCCATTATGGAAAATGTTATAGCACTCCTCTAAAAATAAAAAAAATAGAACTACCGTATGATCCAGAAATTCTACTGTTAGGGGGATATCCGAAAATAATGAGGTTGGAATGTAGCCAAAACATATTTACTCCTGTGGAATTGCAGCACTATTTACTAAAGCCAAGATGGGAAAGCCACCCAAGCTCTCCATCAGTGGATAAAAAGATAAAATGTGGCATATACAAACAATGGATTACTATTCAGGTTTAGTAATGAAGGAAAATCCCCTCATCTGAGCAGTGGGGATGGAGTTGGATATTAAGAGACATAATCTAGGAATGGAAAGACAAATGACAGATGAACTCACCTGTGAAGTAATGAAAACAAAAAGTACTTGGACTACTAGTTACTTTATCAAATTAGTCCTTACATTAAGTGTATAAATTGATATAAGATCTCAGGAAATAATTTTCTCTTTTTACATCTGTTCTACAGCTTTACTTCTGGATACTTACAAGCTACAAGACTCTAGTTATAATCAGAAATATGCCTGATGCACACGTATCAGAAACCAAATTTTCTATTTAGCAAGGATTACAAAGCTTTCTCAGTGTGAGAAGGGAAGATGGTTGAATAATTTCCCAAAAATGTATTACTATTGTAGGTCTTTGTCTACACAATAACACATACAGATTTATGCATAAGATATATGACTTTGAATGCCGTTTATGATGTTTTACTACATCAACATAAAAGGACATTTGAAACCACAAAACAAAGTTCAAGTGAGAAGCAAGTCTTTATAAACACCTGACTGATTACTAAACTGTTTCTGAATGTTCATATAACCCTTAAAAGCAACTGTGAATACCTTAAACAGATTGCTTAGCTAAAAATCACGTATATTCACATGAGATTTACAATATATGCTGCTGCGATTTTGAAAGAACATTTTAATAATGCATTTGGTTTCAAAAAATCAGGTCATAAATGTTCTAAGTTGCCAGGTTTTATTTATCATGTAAAAGTATTGAATAGGAAAACCAGCAGAAAACCTAGTTTTAAGATTCTCATGTGATGTCTATCAAGTAGGTAAGCTAGAGAACACTGAGCAATTTTGATTTGCAAGGAAAACTTATGATGTCATGTAACTAATCACAAAAGGTGGGATTTTTTTACTTTAAATATTGTCCATTATTATTTTTCCAGTTGAACATGGATGTTCTAAGCTAAGATATAACACTATACTTGCCTTTAATTAATAATATAAATATATTGATAAGATATTTAGTAATGAAATACATGTGAACTTGTGTATAGCATTTCTTGACTCATAATTTCTGCTTTTGTATTTTTATAGTAAAAAATAAATATACTTTGAACATAAACTTTCTTCTATTTATTAGCCTTACATAATTATAAGAAAATATTGAGGTAATTGACTTATAAAGAAACAAGCCTATTTGGCTTATAATTTTGGAGAACCCAGTCCATGATTGGTTGGCCTCATTGCTTTCAGTCTGCGACAAAGCAGCACATCATGACAATCATACATGGTGGGGAGAAACCCAATACACCCTGAGGCAGGAAGCAAAGAGAGCGAGGAGGGGCTGGGGGCCCACAGCATCATTCAACAGCACATTTCCAAAGATACAGTGACCTCCACTACTCTCTACTACATCTCGGTTTCTACCACCTCTCAGCAGCGCCACAGTGAGGACAAAGACTTTAACTCATGGGCCTTTGTGAGATACTAATATCTAAACCATAGCATATCACTTACTAGTATTCAGATAAAATTCATCAATTCAGAGGATATTTACAAGCAAAAGAAAATTCAAAGACTAATGTGAGAGATACCCACAAACTATTTTGTATTTACCTTTAAAGGTTTTGAAGTTGACTTTAAAGAATATAATTAAAAATGCATTTAAGTTTTCCTCAATCTCTGCAACCAAATTTCCTTTTACTTTTCTTATAAAAAAAAAATGTTGTCTGAGTATTGGATAGCTTTCCTTTTTTTTTTGTTTCTTTGTTTTGTTGTTGTTAAATCTATCATGTATGTATCCATGAATAGTTTTGAGTGCTAGTTTGTTTTAAAATATATTAAAAAGGTACTATGGTTTATTTGCAATTTTGATCAACTTGTTCTTAGGGATGAAAACTGTTTTCAAAACTATTTATGCTTTTCATTTTCTTGATATTATCTTTCAATGCACAAAATTTAATTTTCATGAAGTCTAAATCAGGTATGATTTATTTTATTACTTGTGCTTAAGGTGTTGTATTTAAGTAATTATTTCCAACTTCAAGGCCATAAAATTTATCTCTATGTCCTGTTCTAAGAATGATATGGTTAAGTATCATATACTTAGGATTTTTTTGTATTTAGGGCTTATGCTAGTATATGGTCTGAGGTATGGATTCAACTTTATACTTTCTCATGTGAATATTCAACCATCTTTGCCTTATTTGCCCCAAAGCTTATTCTTTCTTTTCCATTAAATTTTCTTGGCACAATCATACAAAATTAACTGACAATAGAAATGTAAGTTTCTTTTTGGAACATACTTTTATTCCATTGAATACATTTCTGTCTTTATGTCAATCCCAGTATTTGGACATCTGCGGATTTGCAGTGGGTTTAGAAGTTGAGAAGTGTCAGTACTCCAACTTTGTTCCTTAACAAGAGAGTTCTAGCTGTTCAGGGTAATTTGCAATCTCATATGAAGTTTAAGATTTATGTGATCATTTCTGTAAAAAAAAAAAAAAAGCTTCTTGAGATTTTGATAGGGTTTGCACTGAACATGTTGATCACATTGAGAAATGTTGCCATATTCATATTAATTCTTCAAATACTCTAGGTTCTTAATTTCAGCAGTGATTTTTAGATGTCAATATACATATCTTTCATATCCTTGGTTAAATTTAGTCATTTTGTTGCTATTGTAACTGAAAATTTTATTGTTATTACTTTTTAAAGATTTTTTGTTACAAGTTGATACAAATACAACTTTTTAAAATTTTAGTAGTTCATTAGGATTATAACAAGTATTGGGGTTCATGCTGACACAATCATATAAGTGTGGGATATAATTTGCTTTATTCAGTACCTAGTGATTCCCCTTTACCTCTCCTCAAATGATTTTAAATGATTTTTGTGTGTTACTTTGATATTCAGTATTTAAGCAAATACTGAATTTGTTTATTAACCACTGGATTTTTTGTATGTGTTTTCAGTATTTTCTGTATTTGATGCTAGGTCAGCTATGAATAGAAGTAGTTACATTACTTTTTTCCCAACTAGAGAGCTCTTACTTCTATTTCTTCTGTTTTTTTTTTTTAATTAAATTTATTTATTTATCTATCCATTTATTTATTTATTTATTTATTGTGTGTGTGTGTGTGTGTGTGTGTGTGTGTGTGTGGCTTGAATATTTAGCAAAATTTAAAAAAAAAACTGGGGAAAGTGGATATTCTTGGTCTACTCCAGATCTTAGTGCGGAGGCGTTCAGTGTTTTCTCATTGAGTACTATGATGTGTTTTTATAAAATACTCTTATGTTAAAGAAATTGCTTTCTATTTCTAGTTTGTTAAATGGTTTTTTTTTCTTTTAATAGCAAGAGGTGGATGGATTTGTGTCAAATGATTTTACTGCATCAATTGAGATGAGCACACTTTTAAAATTTTTATTCTATTATGGTACAGCCTTACACGAAATGGCTTTTATACATGGTTGAATGAACCATGTATTCCTGGGATAAATCCCAGTTGGTCATAATATACTTTCCTTCCAATATACTGCTAAAGTATGTCTGCTAATGCTTTATGGAATGTTTTCTGTATTCACAGTGTGTTAGTCAGCTTCATCCCTATGGCAAAATATCTGAACATATCAACTAAAGGGTGTCTCCCAAAGCTTATGCATCAGACAATGCAAGGTAGAGGTGACATGATTGGGTTACGAAAGGCTGAATCAGTGCATTAATCCTAGGTGAGGATTAACTGGATGCTAACTGTAGGGAGGTAGGGTGAGGACAGGGGTCATAGGGTGGAGTGTGACTCTCGGGTAAATATATTGTGAGCTGAGCTTAGTCTCTCTCACACTTCCCGCTGTGATGTCTTCAGCTGCTTTCTGTTCTGCCATGAAGTTCTCCTTCACCTTGAGTTCCCCTCCCCCCAAACTTTCCTCCTTTAAATTGTTCTTTCAGGGTTTTTGGTCACAGCAGAAAAACAAACAAACAAACAAACAACAACAAAACAGACTAAAACAAAGAGGTAAAGGTTGATTTTGGCTCATGGTTTCAGAGTTTTGCCTGTGGTCTCTTGGTCCTGCTGCTTTGGAGCTGAGTTCGCACAGGACCTCAGCCTGCACACCTCACGGATGCTGGGCAGCCAAGAGAGAAACAGGAGAACACCAGCCTCCAGGGACCCCTTCAAACACATGCTCCCAAGACCAGTCTCTTAATGGTTCCTCCAGCTCCCGATAGCGCCAGGCTGAGGACCTAGCCTCTCAAACATACACCTCTGGGGAAATTCCAGACCTAAATGACAGCACATTGTGATTAGGAATACTGACTTTCTTTCCATTTCTTATGATATTTTCTGTCTTTGGTATTAGCATAGTATTAGTCTTATAGAATGAATTAGGAAGCATTTCACACTTGTGTGTGTGTGTGTGTGTGTGTGTGCGTATGTGTGTGTGTGTGTGTACGTTTGAGAGAATGAAATACCATGAGCTTCTAAGATTTTAATTCTTCTGTAAATATTTGGAAGAACTCACAACAAAACCATTTACAATGGGATTTTCTGTTTTGGAGGTTTGGATTATAGATTAGGTCTCTTTATTTGTTATGTGTCCATTCAGATTGTTTATTTCTTCTTGACTAAGTTTTATAATTTTTTGTATTTTTAGGAATTTCCTATTGATATCTAAGTAAAAGGGATATATAAGTATAAATTTGACAACTAAGTATAAAGCACACTTTACTTTTTGTACCTTGTGAATTTCTTTGCTATTACAATTTTGGATGCACAATTTTCAAAATTTTAAGCTACAGTGCATTCTACTTTTATGTAAATCTGACTGTAGACTGTCACTTTCATTTATTAGTTTAATAATTGATCCTTCCTCTATAGAACAGTTATGCATTTGTCAATTTTGTTGCTCTTTTCAAAAACCTATTTTTTTCTGTTAACTCTATTTTTCTATTTATATTTTCAAATCACTACTGCAATACTTAGTGAACTAAATTAGGTTCAATAATTGTAACAAATTTATCATAGTAATATAACATAATAAAAATAGGGAATGTGATGAGGGACCTCAAGGGAATTTTAGATATAACAATTGCATTTTTTTATGAATTTAAAACTGTTTTAAAACATAAACAATCTACTTTTTAAAAAGCTACTTTATAATTTGCAGATACCACAAAATAGTATTACTAACACTTTTATTATTTTTATCTCATAGTGCCAAATACTGACAATAACTTAGTCTTAAATGTGTACAGAATATCGAACAAGAATTGTTCTGTTTTTGTTTGCTTTGATTGAATGATTGACTGACTGATTTTTACACTAGGGAGTGAGCCTAGAACCTTGTACATGCCTAAGCATAGTTTTAAAATGTTTCTATAGATATATTTGATGTGAAGAAGGAATCTTTCATTTTGCCTTTATATTACACTGATCACTGCAATACAAAATAGTTCTGAAAACCATATTTTCTTTACAACAAAGTTGTTTGAGTATAATTTGTGCTAAACAAAAAATTATCTATGAAATCATTCAGTAAAGCAAACTTTACTTTTCCTAGCTTGTGAATTTCTTTGCTATTACAATTGACTTATGATAGTCATAAATGCTAATAATTTGTTCATCATTACAATAATGATTAGATTTCATTGCCAAATGCTAAGGACAATAGGCTTAAAATCAGTGCTAATTTCAAGATTTTCCATATGAAACTCTTACATGCACACATACATAGAGATAAAACCATTTGAAACTACATAGACTTTATAGGAAAACACATAAAACCTTTTTGATAAACACCTAAGACCAGGAAGTTGTGTTTATAAATTTCTATTATATTTATTTATGTGTCGATTTTCCACAATGCATTTTTCCCTGTGATGAATTTTAAATATGCAAATATTTAAAATTTTTAATATGCAAATATTATTTCCCCACAGCCCCTCTTCAACACTTCTTCTATGTCCATATTACTTCATTAATATGGCCCAGAACTGTGATTGCTGCAAAACTTTATCTGTTGCACTTTTTATGATTTTTCATAGTGCCAATAACTGCACATGTGTTGCTTTTTATTTTCACGAGGAATTCTGAGTTCACATCAACAGAAGCATAGTTTCATGGAAAATACACACTTTCAAGTTAAATAGAGCTGAGTTCAAATCCCGAATTTGCCATGAACAGATTTGTGTTTGGGGGAAAAATGCAACTTTTCTGAATGGCAACTTTATTTTTTAAATGACAGCAAAGCCTCTGTGATAATCTTCAATTTAAATACCCACTGTGTTGCATTTAACAAATGGCAGTTCCTTCTCACTTTTCAGAGATGTGTTTTCAGTCCCCCATCTATGTTTTCAATTCCCAGTTCCGGGCGGATCACACATTCTTTCACAGTTGTTTTAGTTCTTTCTGTGATTACATATGCCCCAAGGGAAGCACCAGGAAGGATGAAGTCCAAGACAGATGCCTCCCTCTGACCTTCAAAAATCCTGTTTCTTTTTTAAATATTTGTTTCTGCACTAGAATATTTGAAGAATTTTCTACTATCTATCATTTTTAAGTACTATCATTACCTTTTCTCCTTATAAATGAGCCTATATGGTACTTCCTAGGAATTTTAAGGTTTCTTGATAGGATCTCAGTTTATTGCTCTGTATCTAAAAATGTATGACCATTCATATGAAGCTGCATAAATATGGTTATTTCTCTCTGCCATCTGAGCTTAAACAGTGAGAACATGTCTGTGTAAATAAACGTGTCTGGGTGTGGGGAAGGCAGTGTGCTTTTGTCTTTGATCTCTATCACTTCTAAAATGGCTTTAACCTAACTCTTATTTGAAGCCAATTTCATTAACTGCCCCTTAAAATGTAATCTCTTAAGAAGAGTTTCACATAGTTTTGTATTTCTATGTTTCTTTACTTGGAACTGTTCTCTGTATGTAGCTAATATTTCCCTTTTTTCTCCTTTCTATTTTTTTAGTAGGATGCCTGTAATTATTTATTTACAATGATTACAGATTGCTTGCATGCTTTAATGATTTACTGCCAACTTTCTTTTGGCTCAGCCAAGAGTTACGTTCTACATCACAAGGGCTATTTTTCTCTCCCTTCATCTCCTTTCTTTAATTAGCAAATTCTTTAAAACAGCAAATCTATGGTCACTTCCACAAAACAAAGTAGTAAGATTTTGTGGTCTATATTTTTTTCTTCTATATCCTAGGGAAATATCTTTCTCACAGTATTCAATGTAGTAAATGCTACAAACACCAATGGGTTTTTATGCATTTATATATGTAGAACCTCTACATTTACCAAAAATTTTAATCAGTGTCCAACAAAATTAAAATATTACTCAGAGAATAATTTCTATAAAACTCACTAATCGTGTTCTCTATGGTTATATCTTTATATGTATAAACTTGTATTTTAAAAGGATTCTAGTTTTCGATGAAATTTTAAATCACTAAACGTCTTTTAGAGTATTATATGAGAAACGTGATTTTACTGTTGTCCAACAATTTCATAGTGACTATTTTTAGGGTTATTATTTATATCTTACATAAAAGTGATTTCAAAATTTGTGTTAATTCATTGCTATACATACTTTATGTCTTCAAGAAAGAACTATAATTCAGGAAGTATTCCATAATTTAAATCTATTATGATAAAATATACTATTTTTAATCATCATTAGACTACAAATAGAATACAATATCTCATTGCTTATATAAGAGTAGCCAACATTTATTTTCAATTTTTCTTATTCATCTTATATTATTATGTATAAATACCAGAGACTGGATAATTTGTAAAGAAATGAGATTTACACATTTCTTGAAGTCCAAAGGAGTGGCTTTGGCACGTGCTTGGCATCTGATGATGATCTCGCTGCTGAAACCTGATGTGGTAAAAGACACCCAGAGGGAAGATACCAAGCGTGCCAAAGAGAGTGCTTGGCTTTTATAACAAAGCAGATGACTTGATGATACATTAACTCACAACTCAAAGAATCCATGGAAAGATTAATCTATCGAGGACTATGCTCTCGTGTCCTAATCAACTCTTGCTGGTCTCACTGGGTCTCACCTCATAATGCCTCTCAGTGAGGATTAGATTTCAACTTGAGTTTCAGTGTGGACATGAAACTACATCCAGAGTGAAATCTTTACTTAGTTGATGTCTGGGTCTATCTCATGGTGAGAAAAGTATGTTGAAGTCACCCAGAGTTACTGTATTGTGGTGTATTTGATTCTTTACTTTAAGAAGTTTGGTTTTATAAATGTAGGTTCACCATTGTTTGAGGCATAAATATGTACTATCATTATATCTTGTTGTTGAATGGTTCTCTTCACCAGTATGAAGTGACCTTCTTTGTCCCTTCTGATTAATGTTCTTTATCAGATGTTAGAGCAGTTATTCCTACTTGCTTTCAGTCTCCATTTGCATGGTATATCTTTTTCAGTTCTTTCACATTCAGCCAATGAATTTTTTGCCTCTAAGTTGAGCTCTTCAAAACAACACATGGATGGGCTTATTTTTAATTCAGTTTAACAATCTAATTTTTTTTTATTGGAGTATTGAGGCCATTTATATTCAGTGTTATAATGGATGGATGGTTTTTATTTCTTGCTATTTTAATTTATTTTTAATGCTTAATTAAGACTAGATTCTTGTTTAATAGGGTAATATTTTGTGATATTCATCTATTAACTAGTTCTGATGTTTATTTTTTCTTTTATTTTGTATGTAACTTTTCATTAAGCATATTTTTTTAGGTGGACATGATGGTGCATGTCTGTAATCCCAGAGACTCAAGGGGCTGAGGCAGGAGAATTGCACATTTGAGACAAACCTCAGGAACTTAGCAGGTCCTATGCAACTTGGTAAGAACATGTCTCAAAAAAATTTTTTTGAAAAGGGCTTGGAATGTAGCTTGGTGGTAAAGCACCCCTTAATTCAATCCCCAATACCAAAAAGAAAAAGAAAAAAAGAGTATGTTTGTAGCACTGGCTTAGTGTTTATGAATTCCTTTTAAAAATATATTTTTTTTTTAGTTTTAGATGGACTAAATACCTTTATTTTATTTATTTATTTTTATGTGGTTCTGAGAATTGAACCCAGGGCCTCATATGTGCTAGGCAAGAACTCTACCACTGAGCTACAACCTCAGCCTTTATGAATTCTTTTAATTTGGGTTATCAAGGAAGACTTTTATTTCATCTTCACTTCCAAAGGATAGTTTTGCTGGATATAGCGATCTTGGCGGGCACCTGTTAAATTTCAGGGCTTTGTATATATAGTTTTCTAGATCTGCCTGGCTTTTAGATTCTAGGTTGATAAGTGAACAGAAAATTGAATTAGCTTATGCCTAAATGTCACTTGCCATTTTTCTCTTGGGGTATTTAAAATTCTATCCTTTTCCTGTATATTATACATTTTAATTAAAATGTGTCATGAGAATCTTTTTTCTCTATTTTGGGTTCTAAATACCTCTTGTATTTGAATTTCTCATTCCTGTGTTTTGGAAAATTTTCTGATATAATTTCACTAAAAAGGTTATGTATTCCTTTAGCTTCTATCTTGAGACATTCTTATATATGCCAATGATTATTAGGTTAATCTCTCTTAATGTTATCCCACATTTCTTTTATATTGTGGTTATTGTCTCATCATCATTTATTTTATTTTTGGTTTGCTGTCAAGATAATATACTTCATCTTTGAGTCCTGAAAATCTCTCTTTTATGTGGTATAATCTGTTGGTGATATTTTCAACTAATTTTTTTGGAATAATATAATGATGTTTTTTCTAATACTAAATTGAAAGGAGATACTAATCCCTAGTAATTACATCTACTTTAGAAAAATCTACTGTAGAAAATCTTGTTAAAAATTAAAACTGATGAAAATGTTCTCCATAAGTCCACTAATTTGAGTTGTAATTGTCAGTAGTTTTCTTAAATTATTATCTAATTTCTTGATTGAGAAATTAGATAATAAGGAAAGCAAACTTGCTTGTAAATCGTATCTAGCTCTCTGGTTAGCTATTTCCTCACTGTAGTCATAACCACTTAAATCTGCCTGTGGGTCATTACTAGTGAAAAATAACATTTCAGCCTCAGATTTTATAAAATGATGATAGAAGATGGTTAACACTAACATGACATTACTAGGAGATCAGGTACAATTAGATCCACTAGAACATAATCCCGCATAACAATTTAGAATCACTTTCTCTAAGCTTAAATAGTGAGCCTATTCATCTTATAAATAAGAGAATATAATTAAATAAAAATTATAATTTATACCAATTATCTTCCTTTGGGAAGTAACTTTGCCTTCTTTGAATATTATAATATACCTAATACATTTTAGGAATTAATGCACCTTATTTAGTCTCATTTCTTCCTATTTATTGAATAATAATAATAATTAGTAGCAATAGTGGTGGTTGTAAGAGTATTAATATTTTTTTGTTATTATTTTGAGGTCTGGGGTATCAGACCCAGTGCCTAATTCATGCTATGTAAGTGGTCTACCACTGAGCTATAACGCTAGCCCTTTTTAATTTTTATTTTGAGACTGGGTATCAGTAGTTGCCCAGTCTGGCTTCAAACTTGTGAACCTCCTACCTCAGCTGCCTGAATAGCTTGGATTAGGTGTAAGCCACCCACAGGAGACTTGTTATTAAATTCATCAAAATCATCATGGTCATTGTGAGCTATATATCACCACAGAGTTGATCCCCTAATCCAGTGTCTTTATGACAAACTCTAATTTTCCATCTTCCTCGGATAATTTTAACAAAAACTGTACATTGGATACACAGAGAAACATGTGGCTATTAAGGAATTTAACATTGTTTTTGGACCTTGTGTATGCTTTTTCTTCTCCTGATTCCCTGGTATTTCTTTATTTCTCCAAATAGATCATAGTTCCACTTTTTTTTTTTTTTTTTTTTTTTTTTTTTAGTGTGCTAGATGCCATTATAATTGAAGAAATGAGAGTGATCCAAAGCAGAATAATGGTCATCCTTTATATACATGTTCATAACAGAGCACACTAACTTGGTTCGAGTTCAACTCAAGTAATATTACAATAATCTCAGAGCAAAATGTTGTCTTCTACAAAAGCCAAATAAATTATATGCATCCAATTGTCTTTTATTCAAAATAACATCTATGCTAATCTGCTATCGTGAACATATCCTTAGTGATCTTTAAAAAAACCTTCCCACTACAATTTCTTTTTTTCTGCTTATAACTCATATATAAAACATATATATGTGTATATATATAGATAAATATGTATATACATATGTACATGCATATATATGTATATGTATGTATATATATAAATGGGTGTATGCGTGTGTGTACATACATATACTATTTGGAACATTGTCCTCTACATTTTTTCAATGGAAAATGTATCCTTTATATTAGCATATTTCTAAGTGATGTTTATATCAATAGGTCTGGCCCAAATAGCAGCTAATCTTGGAATATTTTCTTTAATACCACCAATTGCTGCCAAAATGCTTCTGCTGTTAAATGTAGCAATATTTTGTCTTGACACTATATTTCTGCTTAATAGTAATTATTTATCTATATTTTCATCTAACATCACATAAACTGATTAAATATAATAACAATAAACTAGGTATGGAATGACTATATGATTCAGCTATTCCACTCCTTGGTATATATCCAAAATATTTATATCAGTATACTATAGTGATGCAGCCACATCAATGTTTATAGAAGCACAACTCATATGGAAGAGCTATGGAGCCAACCTTGGTGCCCTTCAACAGATGAATGGATAAAGTAAATGTGGCATGTGTACACAAGGTAGTATTACTTAGACACACAAAAAAAGAATGACATTATGGCATTGACTGGTAAATGAATGGAACTAGAAACTATCATGGAGCATGAACTAAGGCAGTCCTAAAAAGTCAAAGGTTGAGTGTTTCCTCTGATACACAATAGCTAATTCAAAATAAGGGGATAATAAAATTAAAAAAAAAATGAAATAGAAGAGCAGTGGAGTAGATGAAGGGGATTGAAGGGACGGGAGAATGGATGGGATAAGTAAAGACAACTAACTCTCCTATGTACATATATGACATACCACAGGGAATCTTACCATTATGTACATCCCCAAAACACTAATCTAAAACAGAAAAACTCTAAGTAAATAACAGAAAGATCCTTAAAGTAGAGGGAAAACAATGGGTGGAGGAAGAACGGGAGGAAAGAGGGAAGTATTGGGGACTGAATTAGAAAAAAAATTACATTCCATGCTTTCATAATTATGCCAAAATGAATCCTAATGCTATGTATAACTTAAAAAAATAAAATAATAGTAATATAAGTGTTTAAAGTACCCTCTAGTCCTTTTTAAACCCTTATGTGTGTGAAAATATGGTTCAAGGAGTGTCTAGGAATTTTACTTAGGTTAAAATCCCTATATTAAAGCTCATTTAATCATCCTAATGACTCTTCCCAGTCTGTAAACAAGGAAACCACACCATGGAGAGGTTATGTAGCTTGTGGAAGTCCCATGTCACCATTTGTCCACATTCTGTTAATTAGAAGCAAGTCACAAGGTCTGACCCTCCTCAAAAGGAGATCAGATGAGTGTGAATTTTAGGAAGTGGGGACAGGCAGGGCCATGTTACAGTCCATCCCTCTACTGTCAATGATCCATCTCCTTCCCATCTTCCAATGTGCCCAAGAATCACATTCCATTCACCTATGTGCTCCACATGCAGGTCTTCATCCTCTAAATGAGATCTGTGTAAGGAAGAAGTTCTGTGGGTACAGTTCTTGACCGGTCAGTCTGAAGAGCTGATAGAGCATTACCTGTCTCCCATCGTACCTCCAACACCACAAAGAAAGGAGGAATTGTAGACAGTGACAGCAGCAGAGGTGTCTGATTAAAAGGGGTGTGACAAAGGATTCGCTGGTCCATGGTGGTTTCAGAATTGAGCCAGGGAAGATTTTCATGTTTCTAGAATAATGCCAGAGCCCCAGGATGATTCCCCTTGGTTTTCACTTCTACCTCATCCTCCTTCTTCCACAGAAGTGGCCTGTGTTTGTGGCTAAGCAGTTTAATTATCCTTCTTGCTCAAAGAATCCTCAAAGTCCCAAACCCCCAAAGCCTCTTTTCATCATGCTTCAAGTTCCTCGAAGTGTAAGTTGGCAGTGTTTTTGCTAAAATAATTTTCTTAAAGACTAACTGGATCTTCTGTGTATTTCCCAGGGATATGGTGCATTAGACAAAAGCCACATCACAAAATCCCTTCTAGAAAACCCTTTCTATCCAGGACTCCGATAGAGAGGAATGAGTGACAAGTGATTAAGCTTCCCAGAGGCCCTGTCAGTGGATGGAGGGGATGTGGGAGACATAACTTCAATATCTTTAAAAGGCCACTGCCATGACTAAATTCTCTGAGCATTTCATATTTTGAAGTTTTAGTAAAAAGTTGTATATTAAGACAATCATGTTTCCCTAGACCAACTATTATCTAAATATCATGTTTTCCTTAGAGTTTTTTTTTTTTAAATATTTGCTTGATTTTAGCATTTTTGCATCTGGAAAAGCCCAAAACTTAATAATTTTGGATTAATATTCTTTCCTCAAAGTAGCTTTCTCTCTTCTTACATTTTTAATATAAATAGCAAAAAAAAAAAGCAATCAACATCTTGATCATTTTGCATAGAGATTTCTTAGCTCAATAACTTATTCTAGCAAGGCTACATAGAAAAAAGTATGGAGGTTTCTCACAAAACTAAAAACAGAACTACCATTAGGAGCCAACTATACCACTACTGGATAGTTATCTGAAGTGAATGAAGCCAGAACACACAAAAAAGATACCTGAATACTTATGTTTATTGTAGCATTATTAATAATAGCCAAAATATGTAACTGGTCCCAATTCCCATCAAAACACAAATGGATAAAGAAAGTATGGTATATGCACACCATGGAAGATTGTTTAGCCTTTAAGAAGAATAAAATCATCTCAACTCACAGGATATGGATGGAACCAGAAAACATTATGTTAAACAAGTGAGACAAGGAAATACCACCATGGTATGTCTTGTCTCATATGCAGAAACAAACTAACCAACAAAAAAATAGATGGACAGCAGGTGGAACAGGGATGAGTAAGGAATGGGAAGAGGAAACAGGTGGAGAGAGGACCTGTGGATCCTTTCTAAACTCCAGTTCCTTCCTCCAGAATGTGAGTGTAGTAATGATATTTACAGACATAGCAATGCTAAAATGATGCGTTGATAGAAATTCTATCAGAGGGTTCAGAAAACAACCTCAGAAAAATTGGTTGCTGAAGGTTAACACCCACTGTGATTAAATGTGAGGGCCATGAACCAAGGAGAAATTGTTGCATAAACAGTTTGATATAAAAGCTGAAGTTGAACCACCTAGGAAAACAGCAGGGAAGAATGAGCCAAAAGAGAGACTGTCACCTACTTACTCTAAAAATGATAAGCATTTTCCTATGAAGGCTACAATATACACACTGGAATGTGTGGAAATGTCCAGTCGTATTTATGTAAGAACATCCTCTGTGTCATGAAGGTGTGGAATCTATTACTGACTCCTTCACAGGCTCCTGGTTGACATTCTCTTCAAGGCCTCAATCCACATGCATCTCATCTGGCTGCAGGGACTTCCCCACAACCATCACAGCTGGCCGTCACCCAGGGGAAGATTAAAAGGGCAGCATTAGTTCCCCCACACTTTTTTTTGCTAATATGTAAAGAGCTGTCTTAGAATTTCATTCTTTAGATCCCATCTTCCTTACCTACTGCTTACATGTGTGCGTTTATTTCATTGTAGTTTATGTTGGTTAAAAAAGTTGCTTAACTATTATAATCTAAAGAAAACACTGATTTGTTTTTGTTGAAAAAGGCTGGAAAATTGTTATGTCTATGAGCCCCACTGTCCATACGGGAGTTTCTAGAAGCAATTTGAAAGGCCAGAGGAAGTCATGCTCAACTCATTCCTCAACTTCTTCTATCATGAGGGATTACAACAACAACAACAAAATTGCCAATAGGTAAAATGATCATTGTTACTTGTTCATTGTCATGGATTTTAAGAAAATACTTTAAAAGCAAACTTTTCTCAAAAATTAGAATTTATAATACTTACATATTTAATTGTTTATAAAAACTAGCATTTTTCTTGATTTGGTTACTTCTGCTAAATGATTTCATCATAATTTTAATTAATAAAATATTTTTTATATTTAATTTGTCATTTTAATGCTTACAAAACTGTATATAAAAACTCTTTCTTATTTCACTGTATTAGATCAGACAGCCACAGGACACAAACCACAGACTGACCGGCTTCATAGGTATTTTCTCACTGTTATTAAGTCTGAGAGTCACCCGTCAAGGTCCAGTAGGCCTCGTTTCCCTTTGGGATGCTTCCTAGCTTGTAGATGATGGTCTTCTTGCATGTCCTCATGTGGCCTTTCTTGGTGCATACACGGTAGTAAGGGGAGCCCAAGAGCAGCTACTAACAATGCTGCATCTACTTCATCCAGTCTTTGCAAATCTATACAAAGAATATTAACAAAATCTTTGGATTGCTACTACATACAGAATCAGTATGACATGGGAATTAATTTAGGAGTAAGGAGAACAAAATCTTATTATTTCATATCAATTTATGTTGTAGATAGATTTCCAAAAGTTAGGACATTAATTTTCAACATCATCATCATCATCATCATCTCACCAAGATATTGTGTATCATAATAAAATGAATGTAAATGTCTAATCTGATTCCTTCAGAAGAGACTACATAGTCCACTAGATAGCCTTATTGCAGTTAAATGAATTTTTAAAAAAAAATAAGTTTATGTCCTCCTAGTGATTTACTGTTTTTAAACCAAAAAAAGAGAAAAAGATGGAGAAACAGAAAGAGGGAAGAGGCAGAAAAAAATATACATTTGGAAACTCCAAATCAAGCTTTCCAAGACCTAGAACTAAAGCTGAATTATTCTAATCATGAAATGATTGATTCTAAAAATCAACCACATTAAAGCCATCCTAAATTTTAACATTTTACATAGGCAGCTGAAATACACGAATCAGCCACTATCCCTATATTCCAGGACATCCCTATAGCTTGCACATGTGTATTTTCTGTCATTTGACCTGACTTTTCTCTTTTATTTCTAGACCAGCTTCACAGCTCATTTGCCTGCATGCAGCATAATTAGTTTTCTCCTTGAAGAGCTCTGAACACAGGATTTTATGTTAGAGCTTAAACAATGGAGCACATATTTCAATATGCCCAATAAAGTAAATTTATGTCAGCAAAGTTTAATGTCTTCAGCTCTCATAGACAAGGTGATCTTTTATTTGTTTATTTATTCGTTTATCCATCTATCCATGTATTCATGTACTTGCTTTCATTGTACTCCTTTTATGTATCGGGGAAATCCATTTTGGATAAAATAAAGCTCCCTTTTCCCACATATTTCCCATGGGTCTTGCTTCATCAATTACCACTTGCTTCTCCCACCCCAGAAGAGCAAGGATTCACTTTTGAAGATTTTGTCCCCTTTAAATCTGTACATAAAACAGAAAAAAGTTACTTTCAACTGTTTGCCCCTGTTTCATTTCCCTTTCAGTGTCTGTGCCTGTGTTTGAGTACCAGACAAGGAGACACTCCACTTCTTTACACCTATTCAATAAACTCTTATGAGAAAGGGGAGTAAGGGTTAGGACCATTAGCCATTTGATGCTCTTGACTCCTCCCAGTATTTGATAGTCAGAACCACCACAGCTGATGTTGAAATATCTTCCCAAAGCCAATGCTTTCTCTAGCCTCTATATCAGGGCTCAGTTATGTCAAATTGAATCTCAAGTGATATATCTCTTTATGGTCTATATCTCCTGGAGATCAGTCTCTTTCTACTTTATCGATACCTCAATGTATCACGTCTGTCAGGTTAATTGATTACCTGGTTAATTCCCAAATCTGTGCAGATCTCCACTCACAGAAATTTAATGCATAATTTTCAACTTTCTACTGGGAATTACACATTAAAGCCCCATTATCTCACAACTGTCAAGACTAGAGGTAGGAGGAACACAAAATATTCTCAAGTTTACCCTTTCAAGTTTCTCATCCTGGTAAATAACACAGAAGTCATTCTTTGTCCATGACTACACATATCTGATACAAGCACTGCCTATATAATATCTTCACATCTGCACTCTGCTGACCTCTTTCCAACATTTGTCATTATTAACTCCATCAGTAACTAATTCATTCCCGTATGTATTTATTATGTCTCAACTATGAGCAGCCTCTGCCCTAGTTCTAAAATGAAGATAAGTAAGATTGTGGCAAAATATGGTTTAAATTTCCAACAAGCTCACCTATAGGGAACATAGAATACAGTTTTACATAATAGTTACTAGAACTGTTTCTATTGTTGTAAGTGAAAATAATGTAACATGACATTGTTTTTACAGTTCTGATCATTGAATTATATTCTTTTTTCTCTTCTATATTAACCAACATCACTCATTTTCACAAATGTATTTAGAACATATGCTTTTTTAAATGTGTGTGTCCACAGTCAATATTCACATGTATAGCATTTTGATACAATTATAAAAACACTAAAAGTGGTCAGTTAAAAATTACTATACATCTTCATAATTATAGAGCAATTGGTAGATTTATATTATATAAGTTGGTAAATTTATATATTATCTGAAAACATGGTATATCGTTTTCTATATGTAGCCATACACGTATGGATGTGACATATACCTACTTATTTATCATTATGCACAGGGACATACATGTGTAGACATATGGATATATGTGTGTATGTGTGCATTTACATTAATATAGATGTGTGTATACATATATGTACATATGTGTATAGACATGTGTGTATGTTTTAGTGTAAAATGCACAGATACTATATTGAAGCTGGGTTTATAGCTCAGTCATAGTGCACTTGCTTAGCATGTGTGTGCAAGGTCCTGAGTTTGAACCTCAGCATTACAAAATAGTAAACAAATAAATAAAATATTAAAATATAACCCAAGGTTCAGTCAATAAGAGAAAATAAGGCAAAATAAATTATCATATTTGTGAATCTATCCTTTGAAATTTCTTTGCAGAGAACACTGATTTCCTGTGTCACAAGGAAAATAGGAGTATTCTCTTTCTTCCTTTAATAGTATTGGAATTTTAATCTTGCATGCTTATTTTGTTACAATAATAAATGTCTGGTTCCCCATATCATGATTTTTTTTGTTGCTATTTCATAATGGGCCTCATTTAAAAGTGTTTACTTTTTCAGTGTCTCCGTCATGCAATCTCTCTGTCATGAGTACACATGAACAGTGATTTTTAATATCCTGATAATACTGTAGAATCATTTACTCCTATAGGAGAGATAAAATGGAAAGGATGTCTTTGAAGGCCGTGTGTGACCTATTTGTGATTATCATGTTCCGTTTGATGACTTACTGCTTTTCTGCCTTTCCCCGTGCTGCAAATCAAGGGTTGCATCTCACTCCCCGAGGCCAGCATCGGTGATTCCATCCTCCAAATGCCTCTAACTCCACAGTTGTCTCCACGTCCTTTCCCATCATTCCTCCCAGATGAAAGGTGCTCTCTTCCCTAATTATTATTGTCAGGAAAATGTACCTTATATGACATGTTCTTCCTCTTATTAAGTTGCAATCCCCATGTTCTCAGTGTCTAGACTTTGTTAATTTTTGTAATTGCAACATAACAGCTAACAAGAGGCTTGAGAAATACAGTTAGGAAATATTTACCTTTCCTGCCATTTTAGTCACTAGAAACTTTTCCCCCATCAGGAATCTCTATTTGCATTGTAATTTAAATTTATTTATTCAACTCATACATAAAAACATGAAAACTATGCATATTTTGAGGATATCGTGTAAAGTTTACATGGATGCAAACATTGGGATATGTTCAAATCAGGTTGAACTTGTATATTGCCTCAAACATTTGCTACATATTTTTAGTAAAAATACTCAAACTTCTTTTTTCTTTGACATATAAATATTATCATTATCTATAGTCACTCTACTGTGTGATACCATGCCAGAATTTCTTATTCCTGTCTAAAAAGAATTGAGTACTAAAAGATCAATCTATCCTCATCCCCCTTGTGTTAGTTAACTTTCTGTTACCATAACAAAATACCTGAGATAATCAACTTGAAGTAGGCAAGATTTATTTGGGCCCACAGTTTTAGAGATTTCAATTCAGAAGGAGTTGACTCCATTACTTTTGTTTCAGTGGTGAAGCAGCATATCATGGAAGAACTGCAGAGGAAAGGAGCCCATTCACTTCATGACAAGAATTCAAAAGAGAAGAATAGGGGCTGAGGTCTCCTTATTACCTTCAAGTACCTATCCAAAGACCAGAAGATGTCTCACCAGGCCCATATCTTAAAGTTTCCTCCTTTTCCCGAGCTCAGGATTACCTTTAACACATGAGCCTTTGGGGTACCTTCAACATAGTAATTTCATTTCCTTTGGATACATACCCTAGGAGTGGAATTGTTGCAAAACATGGTAGTCCTATTTTTAGTGTTTTAGGAATCTCCATACTGTTCTCCACAGCGGCTGTGCCAATTTATGTCCCCATCAGCAGTGTGCAAGAATTCCTTTTTCTCTACATCCTCATCAGTGCCAGCGCTTAACTTTCGTCTTTCTTATTACAGTTCATCTTACAGAGCTGAAGGGAAGTCTCTTCATAGATTTGATTTACATTTTCCTGATGATTAGTACATCATATACCTTTTGAGCTTATTATGTCCTCTTTTGAAAAATCTCTATTTAATTCTATTGCCCATTCTTTAATTTTTTTAAAAAATGTTTGTTTGTTTTAGTGTTTGTTTGCTGTTGAATTTTTGAGTCCTTTAAATATTCTGGATATTACGCCCTTTGTACAGTGTGCAAATATTTCTCCTGTTCTGTAGGCTGTCTCTTCACTCTGTTGACTTTTTCCTTTGCTGAGAAGAAGCTTTTTAGATTAATACAACACCACTTATCTACTTTTGTTTCCTGTGCTTTTAGAATCTTGTCTAAAAAAAAAGAGAGAGAGAGAGAGAAAAAGAAAATTTGGCCATTCCAATATCCTGAAGTTTTTCCCTGTTCTCTGTTTTCTTCTAGTATTTTTATAGTGTGGGGTCTCATGGTTAGTCCTTAATACATTTGGAGTTCACCGCTTTTTCTGTGAGAAATAGGAGTATAATTTTCTTCTTTAGTGTTGGATATCAGATTTCCCAGGTACCATTCATTGAAAAGACTTTTGTCTGATATAGGTTTTTGGTAACTTTATATAAGTCATTTGACTAGGGTTTACTTCTAGACTCTCTGGCTCTCTATTCATATTTTATTTTATTTTTGATTGGCCTCTATTTATTGTTCATATTATGAGGTCATGAGATATCTCAATGCAAACTGCAGGTTTCCTGTTCTTTTCCACTGGTTTATGTGCTCGTGTTCTTTTCAATACCATGCTGTGTGGGGAACTACAACTTGTTGATATTATTTGAGGTCAGGTACTGTAATGCCTACTTTTTTTAAAATTTTTGCTCAAGATAGTTTTCCTATTTCGGTTTTTATATATATTCGTGTGTGTGTGTGTGTGTGTGTGTGTATGTGTGTGAGCACGTGTGTGTGTGTGTGTGTGTGTGTGTGTGTGTGTATGGTTTCATACAAGTTTTAAGGTTATTTTTTTCTAGTTCTGTAAAAAGTGTCATTGGTCCGAATATTGACATGGATCTGTAGGTCGCCTTCACTCTTATGGATGTTTTAACAGTATTGAGTCTTCCAATACATCAACATATGATCATTTTTTTGACATTCCATGTGTTTTCAGTTTTTCAGCAATGATTTATAGATTTTACTGAGATATGTTTGCCTCTTTGGTTAAATTTATTTCTATGTATTTTATAGCTTTATATTTTCTTCTTACCTCTTGTTATGTTAATGTGAAAACTAAACCAAGCTCTCTAAAGTTTCAGTAGTATAGTCCACTTCTGTAAGTATTGACAATGAATTTTATTGCTGAATGTATATCATTTTTTTCTAGCTGTCATGAAACTATGTATGGGTCTCTTTCTGATTAAGTTGCCTGTAAGTTTGTCATCTTGTTGTACAATCCCTAATATAAAGAGGAGGAAATTGGCTCAGAAAGGTTAAATAACTAATTCTGGGACATGTCACTAAAGACCAGAAGACTTCTGACTAGGCCCTATGTCATTAATAACAAGAGATAAAGCAAGATTCAAACCTTGGTGGTCTAACTTCAAAACTCACATCTCAGCCACTTTCACCAAACTCACTGATGTAGGCCACTCTGACTGATTTAGGCCAACCTGAATTTTGTGTTTATTATGATTTTAAATTCTTTGGAAAAATTCAACTTAAGTAAAATGCATTTATAATTTAATTGCATTTACAAAATATAACCAAAACTGCTACATCATCATCAACAGCATGAAAACCCTACAATGAGAAAGAAACCAACTAAACACCTGCAGTAATAATTTTACAACATAGTATTCGCCAATGCAAGAAGTCCGAGAATCTATATACATCATATGCCATTTCCAGAATTGGGCAAACATGCTAAGGAAAAAGAATAAGGTGAAATGAGATTAACAAAGCATTATTTTTTAGACGTTAGTTCAATATTTTAGCACATAACTGACACACAGTTATGGTCAGTGATGGAAAGTTCATGTCTCTTGGGTAATCAGAAAAACTAGCAGGCTACTTGTTTTCAAATTATATATTAAATATGTGCTTTAAGCTACTTTATTCTCTATAACCACTAAAAGTATTAGAATTAGAAGAAGAAATGTAGCCATAATAGGCAGCTTAGTGCAATTTAAATACATGGTCAATATTTAATTCATCATTCAGAAAATAGATCTTATAAATTGAAGGTGAAATCACCCTTAATTTTAATTAATAGATACAGAGATATAGAGAATAAAAAGAGATTTTCTACCCATTAATCTTTCTATACATCCATCTAAACATCCTAAATCTATACAAAGTATTTCAGGTACAAAGACATGAAGAAAACAATATAGCCATATGAAATATGAAAAATATGAAAGGCAAAGAAAAAGACACTAAATTACCATTATATTTCAAGGGTGTATGTGTTCAAACTGGAATTGAGCCTTCCTGCTTTGCAGTAGGATATACCCAAATAAATAAATATACATAAAAACGTTTTTCTAAGAGTAAAATGTTAAACTATTTTATAGGCTAATTTTTAACTGAAATTTAAATAAATAATGCACTTTCTTAAAGCATACATAATTTAGGTCCGTGGAAAGCTATAAAATAAAATATGTAGTTATCTTTATTAGTGTGTAATATGATTGAAAAAAGGTTAAAAACACAAAATTATACAAAATTATAATGAACTTTCCATGTACTTTCAAAAATGATTTAATAACTTAACTTTCTTAGGCTTTACATAAATTTCAGAATAAGGACAACAATCATTTTTAATGTATTAATTCATCCAGTAAATTACTTCTCAGGCAACTCTGTCTATGAAGCCCTCCTAGCAAACACAAAACACTTTCTAGTGGGAACACAAGTCCTGTTTTAATCGGCTTTTTTTTTTTTTTTTTTTTTTTTTTGCTATTGCAACTAAAAGATCACTCTAGAATAATTTTAGGGGAGGAAAAGTTTATTTTGGGATTCACAGTTTCAGAGGTCTCATTCCATAGACAGCTGACTCCATTCCTCAGGGATGGAGGTGAGATTGAACATCATGGTGAAAGTGTGGTGAAAGGAAGCAGCTCATATGATGATAAGGAAGCAGAGAGGGAGAAGGCAACTCTGCTTGCCAGATACAAATAGATACTCCAAATCCATGCCCCACCTCCCCTAGCCACACCCTACTTACCTGCAGTTACCCACATAAGGATTAATTCACTGATTGGCTTAAGACTCTCTCAACCTAATAATTTCCCCCTGTGAGCCCTCTCACATTGTCTCACACATGAGCCTTTGGGGGACACCTCGCATCCAAACCATAACACCTGCCTTAGGTGCTGTTTTGTTTTTCTCTGTTTTAGCACCTGTGGTCAACAATGGTCTACAAATTAATTGGAAATTTGAAATTATTCATAAGTTTTCAAATACTTTAATCAAATGACATTGTTATTGTTCTCTTTTATTAAGAGTTATTGTTAATCTCCTACTATGCATAATTTATAAGTTAAATTTTGTCTTGCATATGTGTGTGTATGGTGTGGTACTATCCACGTTTTCAGGCATATGTGGAAAAATTGAAATGCATTCCCTATAAATAAAAAGGGACAAATTAACACATAACTAAAATTCCATTTTCAAAGTATTATCTTCCTAATCTATAATTTTAAACATCTAAATTTTTCTGATGCTAACAGGACCATTGTGTATGTATGTATGTGTGTATGTGTGTGTGTGTGTGTGTGTGTGTGTGCAAGTTTGTATGTGCTTTAATGATGTATTAAAAATGTCAAAATATCAAGGTAGTGCAAAGGATAACGCATTCATCATAATGTGATTATATTTCTATATGAATCAATAAACATGAAGATTTTATTTATTTTTGTAAAAGAAGGGTGTGATACTGTTTTATAAATGTTGCAGCCTTGTCACATAATGCCAACTATTACAATAAAATGTATTTTACTTACTCTGCAATTAATTAATGTAAAGTGATTGCTGAGAGTGAGACTTTCCATGATATTGTGAAATTTTTCTGCAGATAAGATGCAGCAATTTACCACAAATAAGTAGTTTCTCCATACACTGTGTTCCATGCCAGATATTTTCACTGTTTTCAATTTTCATTTTTGAGTATGAAAGCTTACTATTTTCTTGCCACCCGGGACTACCTAGATTCAGTAAGGAGTCTGTCTTATTGTCTTTTTTATTCCGCCCTCCAGAGGTGTGAGTTTTAGGCTACCCAGGAGTGGTGCTTTAGGACAATATAGCAAAGTAATGAAGTGGAATTGGTAATTTGGATCAAGACTGAAATTGACAGTTATAACTGTCTTAACTCATTATCTAAAATAGAAAACTTTTACCAAAAAAGTAAAAGGTGAAATCCAGGAATCTGTAGATATTAATATATTGCTACCTGATCCACATATTTAAAGGCTGAAACATGTTTAATCAATATATTTCTGACATTCCTGGCGTAATCCCCCACTCTTTCATCTCTTTCCCTGAGGGATAAAAGGTGCAGCTACAGTTTGGAATACTCCATAAGGATCAGCATATGGATTCAGCACTTAATGAGACTGTTCTAGGAGGCAATATATGATTAAAAGCATAAATCAAGACTTAAACCTAGCTAAAATATTCCTACTGTAGCCACAATATATTCATGTGATACTCCATAGAGGGTAACAGTGAAAAAGAAACAGGGAAAGAAGGCCTACAGCAGGTGGTCCTGCTGCACTTGGGATCAGGGGAGCAGGACTCCGCTGGCTGTCATCACCAGAGAAGGGTTTCCCCGCCTTCCTTTTGTTGCGTTGTTGTTTATTTTAACAGATTGAGGATTTCCAGTCCTCTAAGGCATGAAGGATCCTTAGCCTACAATTCTCTTTCTCACAAGAACATAGAGCTGGCTCCACGTCAGATAAACCAGCTCCTGCTCTGAAAGACCAGGGAGGCAGTTGGCCGCCCAGCCCTTCCTGCCATGAGGCCAACAGTGACATGAAGCCAGTCTGCTCCCGGAAGGGGCTAAGGTACTCAGGTTTGGCTGCCTTCTCTCTCCTCCTTATCTCCTTCCTTTCTTCCTCTACTCCCACTTCCCTTCCTTCTTCCTTTTCCTTTCTTAAACTCCTTTCACGTTCTGCTTTAGAATTCAGTGTGCATTTCTTGTATTTCCTTTTATGCTCTTTTATTTTTTTTTTTCTTAACTTTTTAAAAAAAGTAGTCCTACTCTGGCTTGACTCCTGTTACTTTCATTTTTAAGATTTTGTTTGACTTTTTTGTATTTTTTTAAAATTCACTCACCATTTTAAACTATGAAAACATGTTTTCTGTTTCCTGCCTTCAAAATTATTCCCCAAATATTTATTAAATGCTCATCTGGTCCATCATGCCCCCAGTTCCACTCTGAGGAGACCCAAGCCTCCTGCGTGCCCCTGCTCTAGTTTCACCGCCCCCCCCACACACACATGCATGTGACAGACACACAGGCCATTGCAGTCATCTCAGTGTCTCACTTGAGCCGTCTTTACTTTTTTCTAACTTTATAGTGTCTTCTGTTTTGCCCCCAAGCTCACCCAGGCTTCATCCTCCTGGAAGCTCTTATTCTGGTCTCTTCCTGGTATTTGAATGCCCTCTGCTCAGGATGGCAGTGTTGTACTCAGAGAAAATAGTTCATTCAGTAAAGTAGGAAGGGAGAAAGAAAGGAAGGCAGGCAGGAGGCAGGAGGAGAGGGGATTTCAGGGGCCAGGGCCAGGAGAGAACCTTCGCCACTTTCCTGAGCAGACTGGCCACCTCACACCTGGCAGCCTCGGGGCAGGAAGGGCTGGTGGCCCGCAGCCTTCTCCCTTGACTTTCAAGGGTGGGAGCTGATGTATCTGACACAGAGGCAACTTATGTTCTTGTCTCCAAGTTTAGAAATCCAGGTGACGAATGTGTCTGGATGACAGACTCTTCCTTCCTACTGTCAGAGACCTCTGTCTCTTACTGATCCTACCCTCTGTTCCCATTCCTCCTCTGCCTGTACGTTTCTTCTGCACAGCACTTACCTTCTCCTGCCTGCACAAGTCCATCCTCTGTGATGCCTGTGATTTATTGTCTGCTTTTCTTGTAGAATACAAACTCCATGAGAGCAGGTGTCTTAGTCTCCATGATTCATAGGTGTATCCTAAGTTCTGGGACAGTGGTTTGACTCGTTTAAATCCACTTTTATAATTCTATGTAATAGAAATAAATGCACAAATGCAAGATTTAAAAATAATTAACCAGTATGTCATATGGCAGTAAAAAGCTGTGTACTCTTAGTAACTGGTTTATATGAGCTCCAATTTCCTTTTACAGTCTGTGAAATTCTATGAAATTTTACACAACTTCTTCAAATATGGATATTCATAAAAATCTTCATAGTAGCTTTTCACAGAAGTATGTAATAATTCACAATTTCTATTTCCTTCCTCATGATTTTATAATTTCTATATTAGTAAAAATTAGCATAGTGTATTTTGTATTAAATTATTATTTTATATAAGTAAGGATCACGTGATTATAAATAGGAGAAAAATATTCAATTAGTGTACTATTAAAACATATGTTCTCAAATCTTTGTGCCTATGTTAACTTTTGAAAGTTTTCATAGTTTTGGATCTGTAAAGTTCAGAATTGTTGAATTAGCAATTAAACTGATTGATCATTCATGTACTTATAGCTCAAGCATCACATTTAAAATTTACAACCACACCCAAGCCATCAAGAGAGTTATTGTTTCTTATTTATTGGACAAATTCCCAATAATTATAAAATAGCAGTTTGAAATTCTCAGCACAACCAAAAAATTTAAATGTGTTAATTGACACCACATTATCACCTACAGAAAAGGTATCAAATTGTGTAGTGATTAAAAACTCTAAAGACTAACATTTGCTTATGTGTGGTTAGAAAAATTGTTCTTTTTGAATAAATGAACTACAGACTCCTTGGTATTTAATTAAATTTTTTGGCAAATGTAATATTTCAGTTCAATTGCAGAGAAAGTGTCTACAAATGTGATTTGGGAAATAGCATAGACATCTGCCCATGTCACCATTTATATATAATTATCAAAAAGTAACTATCTCAGAGATGATAAATTAATTGCTCATACTTGTTTAAAGTGTCTAGCTAGTTTCATATGACTCTAATAAAACAATAAAGTGAGACACTTGAAGCTATTTTCCTAATTCCACATGACATCTGTGTCACAATGAAAATCACCCATCATGCTACCTCAAGGCAGATCCACAGGAGTGATATTTTCCTTCTTTTGGTGATGTTATGGTTTTTCAGCTTGTAATTACCTAAAATGTCAAGAAAGAAATTGCCTCTAAGTAAAATACAATATATAACAACTCAAAGAATTACAAGGAACAAGAAAAAAGAATGCTAACTGGCTATTTTCCCAGTATGGATAATAGGTTTGCTTAATGGTACTAAAAGTAGAAAGAATATTTCATGTTGTCAAGAAGGCAGAGATTGTTGAAACATGCTGCCTCATGACAGAGGCACAGACATGTTTTACTTAAAATTTATCTGTAAGAAAAAGAAATACAGTAATCTGGAAACTGAAGTATAATAACATGGTTTTATATTAATAATTGTATTTTCAGAAGTTACACAAGAAAAAATCATCCTAATAGACTTGTCCACATAGATATAATTTAAAAGAACATTTATATTAGAATTTTTAATTGCTAATCATTCTCTTGTCATGAGCAATCATAATTTATCATAATATTCAAATTTCTGGGAAGGATATAGAAATCCTCTATGTTATAAAGTTCAAGGAGTCAATATTAGACATTCACTAGAACTCCATTTATAAGAATTCATTAAATTATCAAAGGTATTGGGTCATGAGGTATATTAGTCAGCTTTTCAAGTCTATAATAAAATACTTGAGGCAGGCTTACTTTATAAATAAAAGAGTATCATAGTTTTGGGATTAGTTCATGTTTTGGAATATGAAGGATTCATATTTGGGGATAGTCTTCTGGGTGGCAGAAAATACAGATGTGTGTGTGTCTATCTTTATTCTTTCCTTCTTATAAAGTCAAAAGAATTAAATCCTGGAGTCTATACCCAAATTAATTTGTCTAATTCTAATCAATTAACAAAGGCCCAATCTCTAAACACCATAGGCAGATTATGTTTCTACCCATGCAGTCCCTCAAAATAGAGATAAAATTTGAACACACAGAGTCCTGGGAGATACTCAGACCTTACCCAAACTGTAGCATAAGGTAATGGTGAAGATTTAAGATTGCTTACACATGTCAATCCTGGAACACTGGAGAAGTAGTTGTTTTACTCTCTGAGACAACTGTAAGGAATATAATGAGGTGTGTGAGCAAAATATATGTTGTAGGATGTCTATAAGGTGAGCAGGAAAGTTGGCCATGGAACTGGTGAATATGTCAGTCTGAAGTTATGGATAGAGATTTGGAAAGATGATGTCATCGTCTAATTGAAGCAAGAGAAAACAATGAAAGAGAAAGAGGAGAGAAGGAAGAGAAGGGGAGAGGAGAAGAAAGCAGGGAACACGTAAGCACTGAAAAGAAAGAAAACTTGTAGGAAAGGAGGGAACATAGGGTCAAAGAAATAATCATTTTAAAGTAAAACTCCAGTGTCAGGTTTTCATTGATCCAATACAAATTACATTTTTTATAATGAAGGTGAAAAAAAAATGGTTATTTGCCTCAATGTCAGAATGGATAAATGAAGAGAAGGAAGGTGAGGAGGCGTGGGCAGTGAACAAAGACTCGTGGTCATAAAGAATAAGGAGCCCTGGACCACAAAAAAGGGGAATAAATAACTTTGAGATGCATAGATAAATGAAGGAATGGGTGTAATTGTACAGGTGACCTTGAAGAGTATTTAAAAGATTGTAAGAAAATAGTATGCACAAATAGGTAAGGATATTGAAGGATAGTAACCTATTTTTTATTGCATATAATTTTAGGGAACAAACTAGAAAATTTACACACACACAAACACACACACACTAAATAAATAAATAAATAAATATAAATAAAAAAACCCTGGTGACAGCATTATACCTGACTCTATCCACTGAAGTAGTCCCTCACTTAGCCTACCTTTTAAATTTTTGGGGGGGCAGGGTATATTCAGCTATCATAAGATAGGAAAGACAGTTATTTTTGAACTCTTCTCCCAGATGAGCCATTTGAATGCACCCATACATTGAAAGTGAGGAGCTTTGAAAAATTCAGAGCTTCTGTGCCAACTGAGCAGACAGAGAAGATACACTTTTACTTCTTCAAGTTAAATAAGAAAAATTTGTTTTGTTTCGTCACGTTTTCCTAGAAAAGTCCGAGTGGTGAAGACCTGTGGGGCTGTGTCCTTAGAGGTGTCAAGGGAACAGGAAGGAAGTATGTCGTCTAAATAGCAAACTCCTCAGTGAATAGTGGAGATTAGACAGGAAGTGTTTTGAAGCCCAAATAAAGAGATCGCAATTAATATTGATATTATGGAATTTAAAGATAATTTGGTATTGATTTATTTCACTTAGCATGATATCTCCAACTCCATTCATTTATCAGCAAATGCCATAATTTCATTCTTCATTAATGCTGAGTAATATTTCATTGCATACATATACCATATTTTCTTTATCCATTCATTCATCTATCGAAGGGCACCTGGGTTTGTTGCACAGTTTATCTATTGTGAATTGAGCTGCTATAAACATTAACATGGCTGAATGACTGTAGTATGCTGATTTGAAGTTCTTTGGGTATAAGCCTAGGAATGGGATGGCTGGATCAAATGGTAGTTCCATTCTGAGTTTTCTGAGGAATCTCCGGACTATTTTTCTAGACTTTCTAATAAAGGGTGATGAGGAGGTGCATCAATAATACACTGGAATGATTTCTTAGGGAAAAAAAAAATCTTCAGCTACTCAGATATTCAAGAGGGTACTCTAAAAGTTTATCATTTTGATTTTTAAAGAGAGCCTTTTACTTATGTGAGAAACAAATACTTGAGATGTATAATTTGCACTTATAGCAAGAATATGATATAACAAAAAACAAATTTTCTTATTCTTGATTCTTCCTTTTTTAAAAAAAATTTCTATCCTATCATGTTTGCTCTCAAAGATTTTCATGTCAGGAAAATATAAAATGAAAGATTGGCATAAAAGAAACTAGAAAATAATACACATGTGTATGTGTTCAATGTTGGCTTTGGCATATAATTGGCTTCCCCAAAAGATAATGGATTATATAATAATGATTTATGTAGCTCTCAATTCCTATGGCCAGCTTTTCTGGCTTGAGCTCTGTTTGGCTGATTCCATCTGATTTGCTCTCATCTGTAGTGAGTTTGCAAGCCAGCTTGCACTGGCTGGCCCAGGATGACTTTACTCACTTGTCAGGAGGTAGCTGGCATCCATCCAGGGCAAAAGGAGTGACCATGTGTCCCTGATCATGTGACAGACTACTTATGTCAATTTCACAACACAGCAAGATCCAAGGGCAGCAGGAGACTTTACAAGGCCCTGGTAACATCATGTTTGCTTCTGGCTCTTTGGCTGAAGTTCAGAATTAGTGCAAGGGACACAATGGGGGGTGTGCATGCATTGTAGTAGCATCAAATACTATGTTATATCATGATATATTCAATAAATATTGTGCAAGACATCTACAATGGAAGCTATAATTTTTTATGGAAAATAAAGAAGACATAACTAAGTGGACGTATATACTATACTCTCATTTTGGAAAGAGTTGATGCTGTAAAATACGGTTTCTGTCCGTAGTATTCTATAGGATTGGCAAAATTCCAATTAAAAAAAAAAAAACAGTAAATTTTATTTTTGCAGAACTTGGCCAATTGTCCCTAAGTTTTAATGAAAATTCAATTGATGTAAAATTTCCAAAGGAATCTTGAAAAAGAGCCAAGTTGGACAACTAAAGTACCTGACTTTGACAACTACAATAAATCAATACTAATCAAGAAACTACAGTATTGGCATAAGGATTAAAAAAGAATCAATAGCACCAAATACAGAATACACATAGAGTACCAGAATCAGACTTATTTGACTACTAGATATTTGACAAAGGTTCAAATTTAGTCCCCAAAGAAAGGATAAGACTTCTCAATAGTCTGTAACATTTGAACAGCCAAATGGAAGAAAAGTATAATTGAAATCTACCTTCTCCTACCATACACAAATGTAGATGATAGACCTAACACTTAAAAGCTAAAGCCAAAACAAACTTAGAAGACAACAAATTTAATAGATTGTCCCTCTTGAAACTTTGTAGTTAGCATTATATGATGATTCTTCATTGCATATCTCAACATTTCCTTCATAACTTATTGCAGCTAGCTTCAGTGTCAACATCACTGATGGCCCTCAAGCCTGACCACATATAGGTGATCTACTAACTGTTTAAAATTTTTCAGTAAACTGGACAGTTGAGGAAACTTTAATTCTGTTTATTCCATTGTTTGTAGATTTTCTGTGCAGTGGATTTGCTTTTTATGAAAAAATAGAACACATTTTATGCTGCGAAATCCCTGTGCCATACAAGTCAACGTTAGTAAACTCTTCACCCCAAAGGCATATGAGCACTTAATCTGTATATTCATGTAATTTTATAATCTTATTTTTTTAAGTTCTTATCAAGCTTCCTTATAAAACTAAAACTACATGAATCATCTGCATTTCATTAATATTTATACTACACTTTCCAAAACTTCTGTACTTAGAAAAGAGGGAGTTTCATAAAGAAATAGACAAAATCTGTATATCTATGCTTCTGTCTTCAAATTGTAAACATGAACATATTTGATATTTCATGAGGCAAAGTTCACCAAGCATTTATTGAAGGGATGTGTTGATTAAAAAATCCTTAAAAATTAATATTGAATTTTTCTAACACTTGTTTATTCATTTCCATACTCTATTGTCAAATTGCTTTTAAGATTGAATAGATGTTTTGAACATTTGAACTACAAAAAAATTAAATTATAACTTGAAATAATTAGAAAGGCATTTCTACTACACACATAACTAAATCAATAATATAAAATTAGTAATCTACTTATTTTTAAATATTTGAATAACCAATTTATATTGAGAACACCAGTTATGATAAAATAGCTTAGGAGTTGATCAATTTGATTTTTTAGATGATTTCATGTGTTTATTTTATTTTTACATCATGAAAATGAAATCCCATTCTTTTTTACTTACTGTTAATTAATCATGGTTAATAATAGACATTTATATCTTGAGTTAGGCATTATGCATGCTAGTCGTTGGTAAAACTAGATGAATACAGATATAATATATGTGCTGAAGCAATGAGTCATCAGATTAGAAAGATATTTAAATAGCTATTCTACTAGAGAATCACGTATAGTATCTGACCAGTATATAAACAGGAATCTGTTCCATATAATCTCAGCATCACCATGAGTGCACAAGATTTTCTAGACTATTCCTTAAGGTTTTGAGTAGATGAAATCAAATATCCCAATGAGGTAATGTTACATGGAAGAAGAATTTTCAAATGCAATTAAAGTAACTAATCTCTTGACTTTGAGTTTATCAGAAGGGGACTTGTGCAGTTGATTATATGTTTACTTGTTTAAACAGAAAGTATTCAACCTAAATACAAAAACTCTTTAAAAACAGCTGGTGGTAGAAAGTGATAATATAAGACATACAATGGATTTGACGTGACATCACTGATTTGAAGGTTTAAGGGACCACGTGATAAGGTAGGTGTCCAGGCTCTAGAAATTGAATGGTGTTTGATTATAAGCCAGTGATGAGATCAACCTCTCACAAACCCACACAGGGATCTGCATTTGACCAATATTTTAATCAGCTTTTTCACTGCTGTGACCAAAGAACCAACCAGAAAAGTTTTAAAGCAGGGAAAGTTTATTTGAGGCTCATGGTTTTGGAGGTGTCACTCCATAGACAGTTCCATTGCTCCAGGTTCAAGGTGTGGTAGGACATCAGGGTGTAAGTGTGTGGTGAAAGAAAGCAGCTCAGGGCACGGCCACCACCAAGCAGAGAGAGAGTCTGTTCACCAAGAACAAAATATATACCTCAAAGGCACATGTGCCAATGACCCAACTCTTCCGGCTCCACTCTTCCTGCCTATAGTGAACACTCAGATAATCCTTTTCAGAGCATAATGTACTGACTACTTTAAGGCCAAATCATTTCACCTCTGAACTTTCCTGCATTGTCTCACACATAAGCTATTGGAAAACACATCATATTTAAAACATAACACCTTATAAATCGTTGCTTTGTAATATGCAATTTTTTAAAAAGCACTTATTTTTTGAAAATTTATCAATATATTCACATTTTCCTTGTTTTGGGTTAATTTTAACGTGTTATCATTCTACTATAATGAGATCACTAGATCACCTTTTATTTATTATAAAAATATAACATGTATGAACATGTACATCTATTCATGAGCTTTGGGGGTACACTTCGTATCTAAACCATAATAACCAACAACCTGAACAAACAAGGAGAGGCCTGGCCTTGACTTTAGCCGTATGAGACCATAAACAGGAAATGTTTGACCAAGGGTTTTAAAACTGTGAGATAATAAATGGACACTGTTTTAAGTGACCCACCTGTGTTGAAAACTACTCCAGGCTGAGAGCACAAAATAGAAAATCGTGTTGCCTTCAGACCAAGTGTGCCTTCTACTGGTGAGAGGGACCTTTGGCTATGAACTGCATGTAAGGAGTACGTCCTCAGCTGGGGGAAATGTACATCAATGGCAGGTAGCACCACCACACTCCCAAAGAGAAATGAGCAGGGTGCCCTCAGAAGTCATGAACTTGTGCACTGAGCTAAGATTCACTGGTAAAATGTGAGGCTCTAACATGGGTTGAGAACACCTTGCGAAGAGCCTCAGATGGTATGCTAATAAACTTTTATCTCTCATCAATGAAAAGCCATGGAAGCTTTTATTTAATTACTTATGTATGGTTCTATATGAGGAAATTACCACTAATTTAAAGCAAAGATTGAAAAAAAACAAATGTTTTAATTTTAAATCAGGTAATATGATTTAGAGATTATTAATTATAAGTAGAGCTTTTCAGCTGTGATAAATATAAATATTTTTTTCTGTGTTTATGTAAAACTTTGACCCTGATTTAATTTTTCTGGACTTTGCCTACAATTAAAACATAGCCCAGAGTATATAAGATCAAGTGAGAATATATTTTTTAACTGATACAGAAGTCAGTCTACAAAAGCCAAAGATACACACACACACACACACACACACACACACACACACATATACATATTTATTAATGGTCATTAGTTCACGAATCAGCATTGGTCTCAGCGGGCCTACTCATGTCTCTGAATGTAGCTGCAGCTGAGCATACAAGCTAACTATGGCTAGCTCTCCTGAATATTTGTTTGTAGGGTCTTAAACAGTGTCAGGTAAGAAAACTGAACTTTCCTCTAAGACAATGACTTTTATTGTCCTACAAACTATGTCTGTCTCATTATGAAACTCAGCCTTATAAATTATTGAACATAATCACCTGCATGTGCTTAAGGAATGAGTTATTCACAGGTGAGCTTGGCAAAGCCCTTGAGTAACTGATCTCACCACTCGATGGTGGGCAATGTCCTTTTGCAAGGATGTTAGGTGCAGGGAAGCATAACAATGAGCATCACTACAGCAGTGCATGTTTTTACTGTGCCAACTTCCCTACATGGTGGTGATGAAACCAGATGCTTTCTGAATCAAGAGGTAATAAGATTTAAAAAGGGGCCTGAATGATAGAGGAATGTGGTGCCTACAGCAAAACTGTGTGTGGAGGGTCTGTGAAGGTGATTTCAGGGACAGTTTCAAAAGCAATGTCCTGGCTAAATACTCTTGGAGAAAAAAATCAATTTTTGGCTATCATATCCCTTAAATAAAGGCTCATTTCACCACAGACTATTATTTTGAAGCATATACTTTGCTAACATTAACATTTGTTTGCAATGTAATATTTATAAGCACCATGAATTGTACACTGTACTAGCCCGTTTGTCTCTTCTCCACTCCCAACCTGCTCACAGTGTGGAAAGTTCCATGATATATTGTGAAAGAAGTTTTGCAAATTCAGCCGTTTTAATTTGTTTATTTTGAAGAGCATTCTTTTTTTAAGCATACAACACTATCAATATACATTAAGATGTTTGTCTATGTATTATTCATTCAATTTTATCTTTCTTTTTCTTGAAAGACTATACTTTTTCCTATTCTATTGCTGATAAGATCTAAATGGAATTACAGAACAAAATGCTTAGGATATTTAATTTGATATAATATGAAATGATAAGAAATGTTGAGTTTATTTATTCTGAAAGTGGTCCTATAATAGCAATTCCACAAATCTAAATAAAATGTTTGGGCATCAATAATGTGCTCTTAGATAATTCTATTTTAATATTCATCCAGGTAAACAAATGCTACTATGTATTATACTATATAAAAAGGTTACAGAGACTAACATTTATAAACATCTATGACCAACAAAGTATACAGTCCATATGGACTATGTATCACATGGAACAAATGTTAACCCCATACTTATAATTCACAATTGATTTGATTTATTTCCACACTCTAAGAGATATAGGTCATTTAGGCCTTGTTTGAAACTGAAGAAAAGTATTGCCATTAAAAGTCAGGAAATGATAATGAAACCTGGAACAAGTTATTTCCAACAATCTGAACTTATATGTCCTTGTTAATCAATTCTCTTTCCTCACTGTGCATATTAAAAGTAACACTTATCTAGTTAACAAATTCATTTAAAAAATTTGTTTTCATTAATTATATATGACAGTAGAATGTATTTATGCACTTTGATATGCCATACATAGATGGAAGAGAATTTCTCATTTTTCTGAGTGTACATGTTGCAGAATCATATTGGTCAATCATATATATATATATATATATATATATATATATATATATATATATATATATATACAGTAAAAATGTCTGTTTCACTCTACTATCTTTTCTATCCCCACATCTTCTCTCTTCCCCTCCCATATCTTCCCTCTACCTAATATAAGGTAACTCTATTCTTTTCTAGTGCTCCCTGCCTTATTGTGAATTAGTATCCATATATTAAAAAAAAAAATTGGCCTTTGGTTTTGTGGGATTGGCTTATTTCGCTTAGCATGATATTCTCCAGCTCCAACCATTTACTGGCAAATTTCATAATTTTATTCTTCCTTAAAACTGAGTAACATTCCATTGAGTATATATACCACATTTTCTTTATCCATTCATTCATTCAGGGACACCTAGGTTGGTTCCAGTCTAGCTATTATAAATTGAGTGCTATAAACATTGACGTTGCTGCATCACTAAAATATGCTGATTTTATATCTTTGAGGTATAAACCAGCGGGTGGGATAGCTGGGTCAATTGGTGGACCCATTCCCAGTTTTCTAAGGAATCTCCATACTGCTTTCCATAGTGGTTGCACCAATTTAGAGTCCCACCAGAAATGTATGAGTGTACCTTTTTCACCACATCCTCACCAACATTAATTGTTGCCTGTATTCTTGATGACTGCCATTCTGACAGGAGTGAGATGAAATCTTAAAGTAGTTATGATTTGCATTTCTCTAGTTGCTAGAGATGTTGAACATTTTTTCATATATTTATTGATCAATTATATTTCTTCTTCTGTGAAGTGTCCAGTTCCTTAGCCCATATATTGATTGGATTATTTGTGTTTTTTGGTGTCAAGTTTTTTGAGTTCTTTATATATCCTAGAAATTAATACTTTATTGGAGGTGGATGTGGTAAAGATTTTCTCCCATTCTGTAGGTTCTTTTCTCAGTTTATTGTTTTTGAATTCATCCCATTTAACAATTCTTGATTTTACTTTTTGAGCTTTAGGAGTCTTGTTAAGGAAGTCAGATCCTAGGCTGACGTGGTGAAGATTTGTGCCTATTTTTTCTTCTATTATGCACAGGGTCTCTGTTCTAGTGCCAAAGTCTTTGATCCACTTTGGTTTGATTTTTGTTCAGGGTGAGAGATAGACATTTAATTTCATTTTACCACACATGGATTTCCAGTTTTAATTTCATTTTGCCACTCATGAATTTCCACTTTTAATTTCATTTTGCTACACATGGATTTCCAGTTTTGCCAACACCATTTATTGAATAGACTTTTATCCAGTGAATGTTTTCAGCACCTTTGTCTAGTATGACATAACCATATTTATGTGGGTTTTCTATTCTGTACCATTGGTCTAATGTCTATTATTTTGCTGCCAATGCCATTTTGTTTTTATCACTAGAGCTCTGTAGTATAGTTTAAGTCCTGGTATTGTGATGCTTCCTGTTTTTCTTTTCTTGCTAAGGATTGCTTTAGCTATTATGGGTTTCTTATTTTTCCAAATAAATTTTCTAATCGCTTTTTCTAATTCTATAAAGAATGTCATTGGGATTTTAAAGGGAATTGCATTAAATCTGTATAATGATTTTGGTAGTATGGCCATTTTAACAATATTAATTATGCCTATCCAGGAGCATGGGAGATCTTTCCAACTTCTGAGGTTTTTTTCAATATCTTACTTTAGTGTTCTGTAGTTTTAATTGTAGAGGTCTCTCACTTCTTTGGTTAGATTGATTCCTAGGTATTTTATTTTATTTTTTGAGGCTGTTGTGAATGGAGTAGTTTTACTAATTTCTCTTTCAGTGGATTCTTCGATGATGTATAAGAATGTGTTTGCTTTATGGGTGTTTATTTTATATCCTGCTACTTTGCTGAATTCATTTATTAGTTCTAGAAGTTTCTGATGGAATTTCTAGGATCTTCTAGATATAGAGTCATGTCAACAGCAAATAATGATAGTTTGAGTTCCTTTACCTATTTGTATCCCTTTAATTTTTTTCTTCTGTCTAATTGCTCTGGCTAGAGTTTCAAGAATGATGTTGAATAGAAGTGGAGAAAAAGGATATCTTGTTCCAGTTTTTAGAGGGAATGCTTTCAATTTTTCTCCATTTAGAATGATGCTGGCATTGAGTTTAGCATATATAACTTTTACAATGTTGAGGTAAGTTCCTATTATCCCTAGTTTTTCTAGTGTTTTGAACACGAATGTGTGCTATATTTTGTCAAATGCTTTTTCTGCATCCATTGAGCTGATCATATGATTCTGTTTTTAAGTTTATTAATATGATGTATTATTTTTATTGATTTCCATATGTTACACCAACTCTGTATCCCTGGGATGAATCCCACTTGATCATGGTGCACTATCTTTTAATATGTTTTGTATGAGATTTGCCAGAATTTTAATGAGAATTTTGACATCTATGTTCATCAGGGATATTGGTCTGAAGTTTTCTTTCCTTGATGGGTCTTTGTCTGGTTTTGGTATCAGGGTGGTATTAGCCTCATAGAATTAGTTTGGAAGGATTCCCTTCTTCTATTTCATGGAATACTTTGAGAAGTATTGGTGTTAATTCTTCTTTGACAGTCTTGTAGAACTTGGCTGAGGATCCATCTGGTCCTGAGCTTTGCTTGCTTGTAGATTTTTTATGCTGTTTTCTATTTCATTACTAGATATTTATCTATTTAAATCATTTATGAACTCTTCATTTAGTTTGGGTAGATTATATATCTCTAAAAATTTGTCAATGTCTTCAATATTTTTTATTTTATTAGACTATAAATTTTCAAAATAGTTTCTAATTATCTTTTTATTTAAGATGTGTCCATTGTGATATTTTCTTCTTCATCTTGTATTTTAGTAAGTTGAGTTTTCTTTCATTTCCTCTTCACTAGCATGGCTAGGGGTTTATATATTTTGTTTATTTTTTCAACAAACCAACTTTTTGTTTTGTCAACTTTTTCAATTGTTTCTTTTGTTTCAATTTCATTGATTTCAGTTCTGATTTTAATTATTTTCTGTCTTCTACTGCTTTTGGTGTTCATTTGTTCTTCTTTTTCTAGGGCTTTGAGATGTAGTGTTAGGTCATTTATTTGTTGACTTTTTATTCTTTTAATGAATGCACTCAATGCAATAAACTTTCCTCTTAGTACTGCCTTCATAGTGTCCCAGAGATTTTCATGTTGTATCAGTATTCTCATCCACATCTAAGAATTTTTGTATCTCATCCTTGATTTCTTCTATTATCCATTCATCATTCAATTGTGTATTATTTTGATTCACTTTATTATAGTAGTTTTTTTATTTTATATTGATTTCTAGTTTCATTCCATTGTGGTCTGATAGAATGCAGGGTATTATCTCTGATTCTTTGTATTTACTGAGAATTGCTTTGTGGCAGAAGATATGATCTATTTTAGAGAAGGATCCATATGCTGCTGAGACGAAAGTATATATGCTCCTTGATAGATGAAACATTCTATATATGTCCTTTAAGTCTGAATTATTGATTGCATTATTTAGATCTACAGTTTCCTTATTTTGTTTTTGTTTGAAAGATCTGCCTGGTAATGACAGAGGTGTGTTAAAGTCATCCAGTATTGTTGTGTTGTGGTCTATTTGACTCTTGAAATTGAGAAGGGTTTGTTTGATATACATTAAAATTTATTTTTTAAGTCTGAGCTTCAAAAACTGCAAAGCTATGGAACTTCCTCCACTTCAAACTGTATATTCATATCTGAAGATGCTTTACTTAGCATGGCCATTATTTGATATATTACTATGAATACTATAAAAGAGCTTTCTATGATTTATTCCCCCCACTAAATCAATTATAAATATAAATGCATCATCTCTAAAAAATAGTCTTTGATTTATCTGTCCCTGTGCCAAATTGCTAGTAAATTATCTCTACATCTGTTATTTCATTTTTTCCCATGTGTAAACTTCAACATCTCAACTATTAATTCTCTAAAAGTAAAATGTTCTTTTTTGACTCATGTCATACTAAATGAAGCATGCTCAGTGTCTCCTATACTTTCTAGAATGTAGCATTTTCAGCTATATCCTCCAAGAGTATCCAAACTCTCAAAATTATGACTTTAACCTAGAGATTATCACAACTAATTATCCCTTATCACAACTGCTAATTACTATCCTGGTTACATTATATCATAAAATTGCTATTGAATCTCAAAAAACACCAAATATTAAGTGAGAGAAACCTAATAAATAGCTGGCATGGGTGTCAGAAATGCCAATCCAGTAATAGAGAATCTGAGGAGCAAGGAAGAAAAGAGCTTAACCAAAAGTATGAAAGATTAAACATGAATATCAGCTAAATCCTAGCCTCTACTTTTCACACAGTCATTTCCAAGTCTTCATAATTCTAACTACTTATTCCATAATATCTTTCTGTGGATCCAGTAACAAAACCAGGCTACAGGAACTCAGAAAATTTCAAAAGCAATTGTGCCACTCTTTATATGAAATGTGAAGCCAGTGACTTTGGATAAATAATGATATTGCTGATAATGTATTTTAAATAAAGTTTTTCATATATACACACACGCACGCACGCACACACACACGTTTGTGAGTGTGTGTGTGTGTGTGTGTGTGTGTTTAGTTTGTTTTCTTCGGATTTATCCAGGTCTAAACACATTGTTGTGTTCTAAGATGTGCAGCCTCTGCTGACATCTGACCCCTGCCTGCTCCAAACAAAGACATCACTGACTGATCCTTACTGTCAATTCCTTATCCATTGAGTGACAAAATTCACAAATGCTATTTACATGTATATGTAGAATATGATAGAACTAGCAAAATTTTTCAGCCCCCATTACACTGGGAGTGTAATTATACAAGAAAAATTGTTTAATTTACTCTTTAGTGTATTAAAACATCATATTTTCAACATTGTATTTTCCCATGTGAAATGTCCATTTTATAGATGTTTTTCCATTTAGATGTTTTTCCATATAGATGTCCATTTTATAGATGTTTTATAGATGATTTTTTTTTCAAAAGCTTACCTTGTAGTGTTATCTTATATTTTTATTATATTTTTGATACATAGAATCAAAATACTTTAAAATGTGTTCTTTTTAAAGTATCTTTCTCATTAGCAAAGCTGAGTCTACAATAACTCATCTTACCTCCTTTAAGATATAAACATAGAGAAGGTTTCACTTGAATATAATTCTCTGCTCCTTTTTTTCTATAATTAATTGCTTAATGAAACCAAATATTTTCACTGTGTCATACTTACATGGCATTGACTATAAGACATACACAAAGAAATGCTGAGTATATCACTCTCATTTGTAAAACTATGGTATGCAAAATTCACTAATTTTGTATGTGGCCAGCCATGTTTATGAAGAGAGAAGCCCCAGTTTTTCCAGATAAACAATAGGCAGTCACAGATCAGTTGTGTCCATTGTCACTGCTTATTATAACCAGAAACATAAAGGCTTCTAGTGAAGTTTTGATACCTGGAAGACAACCACAGCAGAAGTGCCTGGAAAATTTAGAACACCTCAATGCACCCAGATAGGGAAACAGTAAATAAATGAAAGAGTTCTATCTAGGAATGTGTTACAGGGATAGCCTCCAAAGCTAAAGGAAAACCTTGTATGCTGGGGTCCATGAATTTGCCACATATTGTCTGTTCTACAATGTCATTTCTTAGGGAAAATCAGCCAAGTGATTCACTTCATTCTGATGTAATATTCAATCCATCACTCTGATTTATTAAAGTAATCTATAAAGGGAAAATATAAAGCAATCTTGGATGAAATCAGTAGCACCTATATTCATCCACAATATCAACTGCCAACAGTTGCTATTATCAGGCAATGCACACACACACACACACACACACACACACACACACACACACACACACAATTATTCTAACCAGCCTCACCTGATTTAAGAAAATATACACCTTAAAAACACAGTACAGGGGCTGGGGTTGTGGCTCAGTGTTAGTGCAATTGCCAAGTACGTGTGAGGCATTGGGTTGGATCCTTAGCATCACATGAAAAATAAAATAAAATAAAGGTATAAAATATTTTGAAAACACACTAGAATCTTGTATAAAATTAAGGAAAAACAAGAGAGGTTTTATGTAAAAGAACAAGTAATGTCCAGCCACATTTTCAAACATTAGCAGTTTCAGATCTAGTTGACAAAAAAAAAAAATGGAGGTCAGGAATTGGACAAAATTTTATACCCTGGAGAAATTATATTCTTCATGTTCCAAGAGTCCAGAGTTACTGAAGAGTATGAATTTACAAACAAATCATCCCTAGATAAACCAAGAGGAAGTCCTAAAAGTTCTGAACAGTAATGTCAAGAGGAAGTCCAAAACGTTTCCAGTGTAGAAGATACACAAGTTTCAAAACTACTTTTTTTTAAAAGAAGGCATTCAAACCCATAAGTCTGAATTAGAAGATCTAGAAATATTACAAAAAGAAGAAGACAGGGTCTGTGTTTGAGGCTTGGGAAACTCCAAAATTCAGAGTTTGAAAATAAAAACTTACAAAATTAGTACTATATAAAAAGATCATCCAAAAAATTTGATAAAATAAAAAGTAAAACAAATTATTTATTTGATACATCACATATATGTATTTATTATTAATATATGCTAAATATTTATGTATATAAAGGTATAAAGAACTATATATGTGTTTTATACTTTGTATATATATATATATTTATGTGTATGTATATTTATAATATATACATCATACATACATGATCATGGGAAAATAGTTTTGAAGAAATAATGACTGCAATGTGATTGATTTTCTTCTGCTTTTCTTTTACATAAAACCTTTCACTTTCAAGTATTTTAGGGTTGTTTTTATTCCTTTATTTCCAATAATTATAGTTGCTTGCTTGCTTTAGCTAAATTGTATTTACCAGTCTTTTCAAAAATATACTTATAAAATTTAAAATATTCATATGCCTAATATTATTTCCAGTCGTTCTCTATTAAGAATTTTGTCATAGACAGGGCTTTGTATATGTTCTCTGTGTTCTCTACAATTCCTCATCTTTCTTGTTTGTAGGTTAGGACCACGTGCCCCTTTCTGGTCAATAGACTGCTCAAAATAGATTTGCAACATGTGACTTTCAAGCAGAAGCAATTAATGGCCAACTTCTCTTCTATCCCTCTCTTTCCCCATCACTCAAACCTTAGAACAGGTGTTTTGGAATGGCGGCACAATAGGTGAGAAAGGAGCATGTGCCTGGTGTCACTTCTTGGAAGACTGCTTCACATATGAGACTACTGTCAGCTATTTGTAGTGTACAAAAGAAATTCTAAAAATATAGACACAGACAGGTTGCATATAAATACACAGAATATGTTGCATTCCTTTTCTGTGGCTGTGATATAAAACCTCACACTTAAACAATACATTTATTATCTCCGCGTTTGTGGTTCAGAAGTTCAGGCACAGGTTCACGGTGTATTCTGTGTTTTAAAATGCTGCACAAATGCACAATGTCATCCAAGAACAGGGTGTCATGTGGAGGCTCTGGTAGGGATGAATCTGCTTACCCACTAGCATGGTTGTCAGTATATTCTTGCTGACAGATGTGGGGTCCATTGCAGCCTGCTTGGAAGGATAGGGAGGCAGAGACACTAGCAAGCTGGGTACAACACATATAAATCATGTGCATGCAAACGTACTCAGCCTGTCACTTTCATTGCATTATACTGGTGAGAAGAAAGTGAAGGTTCTGTCCACATGTAAGGGAAGAAGTTTCCACAAAGGAACAGACACTTACGTGTGACACAAAGGTGCAATGTAAACCCTCTAGGTATAGGGAGGAAGAAGTGGCTAAGCCAACATCAGAGAAAAGTGGGTTATCAGACAAAAAGTACAAAAGAGATTAAGGGGAATAGATCATAAATATTTTAGGGTGAATTATTCAAGCTATATTAAAAATCCTGTGCATGTTCACTCAATAATAAGACTTCTAAAAACTAGAAACAAAAACTTTGATTAAAGGGGGAAATACTAAGGCTACTCTAATCAATTGCTAGAAATGCTAGTAAAAGCTCAATGAAATCCCATATCATATCAATAGCATCAACAACTATGATACTCCGAGAACACTATACCAAATAATTGTATAAAATATATTAGCTTGAAGTATAGATGGTATATTTATCAAAACAGATTACATTCTGGGCAGTAAACAAGTCTCAATATAGTTAAGATCTATGAGTTCATACAAAGTGTTTATTATGAATTAAATTCTTATGACCTGCCACTCAGAAATGAACATATTTAAACTCTACCTCAACGTGAGGTCATTAGAAGGTGAGGTCTTTGAGATATATTGAGATTTAGATGAAGTCCTGGGGAGGAAGCCCTCAGGAATTGGATGGGTGTCATTATAAGTGTCCTTGGAGAGCTTATGTCCTTTTTCCAACATGTGAGGACATAAAGAGACTAAGGCCAGCGACACAGTAAATAGTCCCTCACCAGATAACAAGTTTGCCAGTATGTTGGTCCTGGAATTCCCAGACTCCAGAATTGTGAAAAATAAATATTTGTTGTTTAAACCACCTGACTTATGGCATTTTAGCTAAATTACATAGTATTGCATAATATTGGCCAAAAATTACATTAAAAAATCAAGGTCAACAAATTATCTAGGTGAATCTCAAATATTTTAAAAGTAAACACTTAAAAATAATGACTATGTATTAAAAATGAAATCACAAGGAAATATTTATAAAATTATCAATTAAAAATACTAAGAAAAGAGAATAATAAATATTGTAGGATTGGTTAAAACAAAATTTAGAATTAGATATGTAGCTTGGAAAAAAACTAAAAAAAGATATATCTGAAATCCTCAGAGATCCAAAAATATTAAAGGAGTTAGAAATGCAAGAAAAATTGCTCCCAAAGTATAAGAAAAAAAAGAAATAGCAAAAATCAATGTAACATAATGTCAGGAAGAAAATAAACAAAGCTATAAGTTGAATATTGGAGGAAATTGATAAAATTAATAATCTCTGAATAGACCAAAAAGAAAAAAAAAGTAGGAAAATATTGCCAATACTAGTAATAAAAAAGAGTTTGCCTCTTATCAAAATCAGTTAGACATCAAGAATATAATAAGAGACTATGATGAACAATTTGTAACAAAAGTTAGAAAATTCCTGACAACTCTTGGTGGGTTTGACACAGTAATGTTCAGTTATTGTAATAAAGTTAAAAACTGTGAAAAAAAAAGTTAGAAAATTTGTTTTATATAAAATGCAGATTCCTTGAAAGAAGAAAACTTACCACAATAATAAATGATGAACCATAGCATGTGACTAGCCCTATGTTCTTTTAAAAAAGAAATAATTATCAACAACTTCCTTTAAGAAAACACCAAGTGCAAAGTGTATCAGTGTTTGATTCCTTAAACATTAAGGGAGACATGGCAGCTATCTTTCATGAAGCTTTTCAGAAACTAGAAATATTATTTTTTCACTTTTTTTATATAACTAATATAACCATAAAAAGATAAGGAAAACAAGCAAGCAAACAGCAAACAAAACCCCAAGTTTACAAGCTAATTTTCCTCATTAACACAGGTGCAAAATTCTTTCTAAAATACTAACAAATTTTCTGGCTATTGTGTTGCCTGCCTGTAATCCCAGAAAGACTGAGGCAGGAGGATTTCGAGTTCAAAGCAAGCCTCAGCAGATTAGCAATGATACTTAGCAACTCAATGAGACTCAGTCTCTAAGTAAAATATAAAAATGGGCTGGGGATATGGTAGCAAAAATTAAAATAAAATAAAATCCCTGGTACCAAAAAAAAGAAAGAAAGAAAGAAAAGAAAAGATACTATCAAATTCAATTAAGCCACACAGAAAATAATATTGTATCATGACAAAGATATTTATCTCAATAATAAAAGTTCAGTTTACCTGTGAAAAATAAAACAACTTAAGTCATCATATCAACACAGTAATTGAGAAAACCTGTGTGATCACTTCAAAGTATGCCAATTTTTAAGTCGAACTAAATGCTAATTTTAAAAGGAAAATTCCTAAACTTGATGAAGAGTCTAAACAGTAATAACAATCAGCATCATGCTTAATGTTGAAAACTGCTTTCCCCATAAGACAGGAAGTTTGGTTATTTTAAAGCACTCAAAAATCTCCAAAGAGCATGCTCACTTAAGGCTTTCAGAAGAGGAATATATGGTACAGCAAGAAAATGGGAATACAGGATGCAAGTGGGTCCAGGAAACACCCAGGCATGAGCTCCCAGGGCCCACCATGTTTGTACATAGAGACAGAAAGCTGACCTCAGGTGAACCACCAAGATCTGCATGAGGATCTTAGCTTGTTAGCATTCTCTGTGTTCCCCTCTGGTTATGCAGTGATGTCTGTCTGTGCAGTGATGTCTGTCTGTTATGTGAGGTTAAAAGCCATCAAAAACTAAACTGGCCCCGGTTTTGATACCTGGAGGACCTTGAAATCTAACTGCCTATCACCAATCTCATTGATTTCAATTTGGTCAACAGTCAAAAGTAGGCCTACAGTTACATCTACCACAATTGAGCCTTCTCCATAGTTTGAAGACAAAATGTGACCATTTTTGCCACATCCAGGTGGAATATATTAGAAATCATATCTATTATAATGAAGAAATGGAAAAAGAAAAAAAAAGAACCTGAAGTATAAAAGAAAGATGGAAAACTACTTCTCCTTAGAGATAAAATCACTATATAGAGAGGAACATGAAAAAAATGATAACAATGTAAGTATCTAGCATATTAAGCGAGGTCAATAGATATAATCTAATGTATAGAAATGGATTATATCTGTATATATTAGGAGCAAGCAATTAGAAAATTTTATTAAAATAAAAATTGCTCCATTTCAATAAGAAAACTCCAAAATACATAGAAATAAAAATTTACAAAGAGTATGAGATACATTTACATTGAAAATCATTTAAGTTTTGAGTGAATTTTAAAAAATACAAAGTGAAGAAATATACCATGTACATGGATCTGAACACTCAAGATTGCTGAGATAGTCACCCATCCTGACTGAACTAAATACTTAACACATTTCCAGTCAGAATTCTGGCTTTCATAATTCCTAAAGTCAAGGAGAGCAGAAAGAAAGGAAACAGGTTTATTTTCTTTCTTTTATAGGGGTACTAATCCCATTCCAGTGGGTTCTACCTTCATAATCCAATTATCTTCCAAAGTCCCCACTACCAAATATCATCACATTGAAAGTTCAGCCTCAACATATGAATCTCTTAGGAACTTGCTTAATCTATTTGTAGCAGGAAGAATATGCTTTATAAATGTAATGTAAATTTTCAGTTTAATGAAGCTTATCCAAATGCACCCGTGAATTGTAAAGCAATTGATAAATCTGCCTGTATCTCAGAAAATTAATCATAACGGGTGATATGGACTTTCATATTTAGAAATAATATTTTTACGGGTAAGCAGTAAAAAGACAATAATAAAAGCACAAGATCAAACAATGGATAATAAAAATTATAATAAGAAAGAATGTCTGGTAGTGTGGCCCCTGTTAGAAGAAAAACTTTGAGGATAGGATACCACAGTGGCTAAGGGAAACCAAAGGTTCAAGAGCTGGCAGTGTTAGCAGTGGCAAATGTTATTGGGAATTTGTACAAGACAAGGGCTGTAAAGCGAGCATGACTTATTGACAGTAAAACCAGAATGAGCAGTTTTGATGAAGTAATGATTAGAAAAAATATGATTTTTAAACATGGATTAAAGATTAAAGAAGAAAATTGAATTTTTGCCTAAACAGTCACTCCAAGAAGATACACGAAAAAGACAACAGAAGAAGTCAAGAGCTGGTCATAGACTTGAGAAATGAGTACCTAAGTCATGTTGGAAAAAATTACAAAGAAATAACTTGAAAATGCTAGAAATACAGTGAGCTGTAAATTAGGAGATACTGGAGAAAAAGAGTGACTTTGAATTATGAATAGAGTAGACATTAGGGGGACATTAATTTAACTAGACCCATTAACAGAAGTCTGCCCTTATACGTGTAGTGTGGTATCTAAGGTAATGGTAGAAAGTCCAGGTACACTTCTTTTTTTGGATTTTATTCTTGCTGAAATACAGAATTTAAAAGATAATTTCTGAGAAGAGAGGTAGGAAAGGTAAATATGGAAACATTTGATTTGAAAATGGAAATGAGCTCTGAATGGGAAAACTAAAATTAACACTCTGTGCGACTGTCGGACAGTCTTGGTGCTTTACTGGCTTTGCCTGTCACAGTGATGTTGATTGATTAACCACCAATTCTTCTCTAAAGTTGTCCAGTCAGGATGTTGACAGATTTGACACTCTCCAGGTTGATTTGACTTAAAATACAATAAAGTGCCGATGAAGTTTTTTTTTTTTTTTTTTAATGACTGTTTGAATATTAAATGATGGAATCCAAAGTGTGGAGCCAGGGAGGGAAATATTGTCGATGAGAACACAGCACATGAGAACGAGGCGGGAAGTTGATAGGTCAACTCTCCTAAGTGTTTAGAGCTGGGGCACCGGTGGTATCAAGTTAAAGCAAAGGAATTGCCAAGTTTCCTTTGTTTTTGTTCTATCAAAAAACAATGTCTCTATATTGTCTGAGTTTATTTTAAAGTGAGGAAAAGTCCAAGGATATGAATTTTCAGCCTCATGGATCTGATGATTGAAGAAGGGAAATGATCATTTCTAAAAGGGTAGAGAGCATTGAGTGCAATATAACCAATAAATGCATAAATCACACATCATGGTGATGTGGTTAAGGTACAGAAGAGAAGACAAAATATATGTGACATCATGTTTATTGAAGGAAATGTAGTAGTTTGGGGTTATAGTAAAATGAATGGGTGGAACTGAAGAATCTGACTCAGTAAAAGTTCAATTAACCAGAACTGAATTTACCAAATAAAATAAGTGTTTATTGAATAGCAGTATATGTAGACTTGATGAATCTTCAAAGAGCCAAGTGATAAGTGGCTGCCAAAAAAGACTAATTGCAACTGCTCTAGAATTTGCCCTGGACCAGAAGCTATGCCTTACAGAACAACTGACTTTATTATTTCTTTTAAATTTTCAACTCTTTAAATTCCCATGCATTTGGAATAAAATTAAGTGTGTGCTGTTTTAGAAAAATCTCTGAACCAGGCATTTTTTGTCCTGAATCTGTTACTAACACTGAGATGACCTCTTTGAAAAATGAGCATGTATTTCTAGCTTTAACTTGATTAAAAGACATAATCAGTATAAAACACAAGAAGGTGTGTGGAAAATAAATGTTCTATATTGTTTGGTCTTTTTAGTCCTTTCTTTGTACCTAATTCTAGGAGGCATGTGCCTCTGGAGCCCAGTGGTTTCTCTCCTGCTGCAAGACTTGTGTAATTTGTGCCAATCTGTGCTATAGGAGAAATTGTATGCTGCCTACTTCACAGAGCTTTTAGAGAATTGAGAATGATAATGCATGTAAAAGTACATTGTATCCCAAAGAATTATATGAACACAAAGTGCTATGAATATTACTTAAAGTACTAGTTTTAATGTCTTCAACAATACACTAGACAAAAGTCACAGCTGAATGTAGAAAAGTAAAACCCAACCCTCAAAAATCTCAAGCTCATGAGAGAGAGAGGAATTTCCAAAACATATAAATGATGTAGTAGTACATATCAGTTTGTATTAACATTTGGATGTGCAAAGTGAATATCATGTCTTTGGCTGGTCTACAACTAGTCTGGTCCTTTCAATCTTTTATATGGTAGTCAGTGATGAAAAAAAGATGAATTTCAATAGGATAGAGAAAGTTGAACATTCTGTTTCTTCTTTATAAAGAAACAAGTTAAAAGAACCTCCAGTCTCATATTTTTCTGCCCTCCCCCACTCATCCCAGCACATTCCAGAACTGTCTGTGCAAGTGGAAGCATCAGGTCTCCCAATAAGTGAGAGTTGGGGAACTACATGCAAGATGTTCCTGACTCTTTCTGGCTTCGAAGACAATATGTCATTCTCCTTGCCCACAGTAGTCATGGTCCTTCTTTGGGGATCAAGTATCACTCTCAAGAATCATTGACGTGATCCTTTTGAAGATTCAGCTCTTCATCATGAAATTTCCTGGCTTCAGAACCAAGAGTCTGTCACCTCCTCCATTCATCCAGCCAAGATGAGGGAGAACATGATTCAAATATGCTGTGAATAACCTTGCTCAAATTATGCCCAGGTCAAATGGAGCTAAACCATCTTTGGAGCCTGGACCTGTCCTCACTGTCAACTCCTCTGCATCTTCTCTACCTGGCTGGATTAAGTGTGTCTCTGGGGCCTCTCTGCACAATGGTTCCTTCCAACAATATAAATTAAGAGTCTAGATTTCATCTCTGCTTCTCTTGTTTAATAAAACTTCCTATCTCTTTGCTAAGGCAGGAAAGGATAAAATTTGAATAAAAATATAATTTGTCTTCTTTACTTTTTCACAACTGATCTCCACTGACAGACACATACTCTATTAGTACAAAGAGCAAAGGTCCAGGCTCTGATGATAAAGGTGTAAGGATGTCTTCTTTGCTTTAAGAGAAAACACTATGAATTGGTTCCTATCGGTCAGTAGTTTGATTTAGGTAAATAAGGAAAACAATATAAGTAAATTCTTTTCAAATAAAAGCTGTATATCCTTAAACACATTCATTTTCTTATTTCAAAGTCCTTTTTTCCTGAAGTTTTTTTTTCTTTTTTACATTTTTTCCCTTTACATTTTGAGTTTCAAACCCAGGGATTCATGCATGATAGGTAACTGGTCTATCATCAAGCTATGCTGTAAACCTATTCTAATATATACAAGTTATCACCCCAAGAGAGGAACCTTTATTTTTAAATTCATTCATTATTTGCTAATTTTTTACCTTGCTCTTGTCTACTCAATCTAAGAGAGAAAGAGAGAGAGAAATTGTCTATAAAGTGTTATCAGAAAGGTAAACATAAAAATACCATTTTTAGTGGTATAAAATACCAACTTCTACAGAGAACTAACTACTTCATCATTGTTTTAGCACACTGACAGCACATTACAAACTAAAAACATGGGTATAGTTTTTGTGGAAAGAACAGAAATAACATGGAAATTGAGGAAAAATTAAGAAAACAAAATTTCATATTGTGCATATTGTAGTTTCTGCAAAAATCACTATGAAAAAAAATATTGAGGAAAAAAATTTTCAGTAACCAGGTTACATCAGACCTCTTCCCCTTTAGAAGAATTTCCTAAAGTCAGGTTGAAAATACCACAGCGTCTTCCCCATCTTCCACATATCTTTATTTGACATTTTAGTTTATCAGTTGCTTCAACCAGATAATCCAGCTGACTAGTACCCTAATTCCATCTGCAAAATTGCTTCTGAGTACCTAGAATAGTGGTTGAATGACTGTGAAATAGGAATCTTGGCGGGGGGGTGGGACATTGTTGGAATACTTTTCTGACCTTGGTGTGCTTACTTTTCAAATTTCATAATCAATAAAAGACTTATTAAAATAAAAAATGAAGTGTCAGACACCTTTCAGATGACACAAAAATGAATAAAAAAATTGATAACTCTCCAGTTCAAGTAATAAAACGTTTAGAGATTGAGAGACACATATTAACAATCTTCACAATAATCTGTGTTATAAGAAACCTGTTTATAAGTACGATGGAAAAGTCCCATAGAAACAACAAGATAGTGCTGACTCTCTTGGGAGATTCAAACTGAGGAAACTCTTCAAAGAAGAATATGATCCAAGTTTGCTAAAGAATTTTTGTGAAAAGCACAGAGAGAGGATGAACCAAAATTCCAGGAGAATGCATAGCTGCATAGCTGTGGATGAACAAAAGCACCTCATGTTTAGTAAATTGTGGGGAGACTATCTATGAGGTGTCAATGTGGCCAAAAGAAAGAACCAAACAACAGAGAGAATAAAGAAATGACATGGTGAAAGTAGACTGGAACAAATTTGAGAATGCCTTCAGTGCTCTTGCTAAGGAACAATAAAAACAATGGAGGTCAAAATCTAGAAACCCAGGTATGTGTCATGTATGAGCATGTGTGCACCTGTGTGCTTTTGAGCTAGCTATGGCCATTTTGTGCAATATGGGCAGGATGACTGGGGCTAATGCTGATAGACTTAAAAGCAGAATGAAAAAAATAATAATTTACATGTTTAATTAGTACAACACTCCAAGGTCAAATTTCCAGGCTAATGTAGTTCAACTCATTTTTATCTATGAATGCTGTAAATATGATATAGATTATGAGGGAATCCAATTGGATCTTTGGAGAGTTTTAAAATGGAATCAGGTTAGCTTCTTTATCTCCTCATTGCTGTTTTCCTTTCTCTATTTCCTTTCCTCTGTTCATGTTTGCTCAGCATATGTACTGCTTTCATATTTTAATCCTTGTTCTATTTATTTATTTATATTAACATTACCAGGTTTTATAAGATAATCCAGTTATGCACAGGCTCTTCTCCTCTACTGCTACAGAATTGAGAATTTATTCAAATACTGAATGAAATTGATTCGATTCATTATTACTGAAGCAAGCAGAAGATTGCCATCAAGTGAATTTGGGCTTATAATTCATGATCACAGGATGAAGAAATAACACAATTCAGGAAAATGGATGAGAGTAAAGAAGCATATTTTAAATATGTATTTGTGTGTTCACAACTGAGATAGTTCTCTGAGGAAATTATATTATATGGATTCATGACAATAACCACCTGCTATAAATTTTTTTGTGGCATACTTGGAAGACGGCACTGCAGACTGATCACTGCTAACATACACACCTTTCACAGGAGAAATGCACCAACAGACCACCGTCACAGCAGGCTGGCTTCATTCCATGAGCTGTTAATAAAACCACACACACTCCAGTAATAAGGAGCCACAGACGGTTATTTCTACAGAATATTAAATAAACATTTCTACATTTATCTCATCTTTAAAGTTTGATTTCAGGTATCAAATATTGAATGAATAAAGAGCCTTTGGTCTTTACTATTTTCTCTCATGGTATATAAACTATCTTCATGTTTTTTTTTTTTTTCTGACACCCTTAACTGATATAGCAGTCACATATTTTTTTTCAACAAAACTAATGGTTATAAAACGAAAGTGTATACATTTAAAAAGCACCATATATAAAAACATAGGTTCAAATTTAATTTGGAATTTTTATCTACTATTTGTAATAATTTAACTAGTGCACCTCAGTTAGACAGAAGAGTAGGAATCATTCTGACATAATCATACATGTGTGGAATAGAATTTGCTTCAGTTCAGCTGCCAGTACTTCCTCTTCCCTCCCCTGCCTCAGCTCTTCCCTCCCCTGCCTCATCCTATCCCATTTCCTCTACTGGTCTTCCCTCTATTAATTTATTGCTTTTCTAACTGGTGTTTTATCAATATACATAAAGATGAAATTTACTGTGCCATATTCATGTATGTACATAGCACAATTTTTTCAAGTTCATTCTACAGTCCCTCCTTTTTTCTACCCCTCTTCCCTCTCCCTCTATTTCTTCTACTCCACTGATCTCCCTTCTATTTCTAAGGTATCCCCCCCTTATTTTTCTCTAGCTTCTGCATATGAGAAAAAAACATTAGTCCCTTGACCCTTTTATAACTGTTGAAAAATTGTATATATAACACAGCTACATATACACAAGGTTGTGGAGAAAAAAAATAATTTTCAAAATGATGACCAAATAAAAATGTAAGATAAATATTCTACAAATATGAAAGGGACAAAAGAAACAAGTATCTTTTTTTGAATATGTAGTAAGGGTCATTATTTTAGACTTAATAATGACCCCCACTGGAAGTCACACCCCAATTGTCATAACTCAGTCCATAGAATCTGTGACTATGATAATTTACATGGAAAAAGAGGAACATGAAACATGTGATTAAGGATCCAAAGACTGGGAAAAAACCTGAATTTTCCAAGTGGGGACCGGGCCAAGAAATGACACTAAAATGAGATAAAAATTGGATAACCTTGGATTTGACATTCAGTTTTACAAGTTAGAACAAAAGCATGATTCATGAAAGAAAATAAGTAAGTTGGACTTTATGAACATTAAAAACTTTTCTGCAAAGACACTACTAGAAGAAGTATAGCCATTTGATAAACCAGGAGAAAATATTTGCAAAATATATATCCACAGAAGGATGTGTCTCCAAGGTGTAAAAAAGAACTCTCCAACTTCAGTGATTTGTAAACAATCCAATTTAAACATGAGAAATAAAGCTGTATAGAAATCCACAAAAAACGATAGACAGAAAATACATATATAAAAAGAATCACAAACTATGATTAAAAACTGAAATTAAAACAAAAATGGAATATTAGTACACCACTATCAGAATGCTAAAATATATTCTTAAAAATGCTAAATATACCAAGGCTGATTTAATGTGTGCAGGAACACAAACTTTTTTCAAAACTGATGGATAGAGAAACTTCTCAGGGTAATGAAACTATAAAATACTGTAATACTAGATATATCATGTCATGTATAGGTCAAAATACATAGGTTTACAATAAAAAAGAGAGCAGAACTGCAATGTCTGAACTTTAGTTAGTAATAATGCATAGCTCCAGATTCTTCAATTCTGGCAATTATGATAATTTAAGATGTTCAAAATAGGAGACGCTATATGGGAACTCTGTACTACTTCCTCAAATTTTCTATAAATCTAAAACTGTTTGCATTTAGCCAAAACATTCTCTTAATTAGTGAAATAAGGATGCTATATTCTGGCTTCATTTAAACTGTTTTTTATTATAAACAATATTTCTTGCCACCATGTATATAGTAGTACCACTACTGGAGTTTTGATGATTGAAAATTTTTTCCTGGCTTTATGCCCTGGGAAACACACTGCATTTAGATTTTTTAAAGAGACTCTTATTAGTTACTGTGATTTGGAGATGCTCTTCAGGTTTTATTCTAATAATGTAAAGACTTCGTCTTCTCCGCCACAGGAGCACTTTTGCTCAGTGGATTGCATTTATGTCATTCTGGATACTCCTTATCGGGAAAAATCAAAGGAAATGAGCCTAAGTACAAACTCCAAAAATATATTTGATGAGTGTGATTGGCCTGATTTGTGACGATGTGTGTGCTGCTTAACTCACTGAACTGATTTCATACCATATCTACAGACCACAGTTGTTCAATCAGTTGTGCTGGGCTGCGGTGCCTGAGCAGATTTCTTAAAAGGACACATTGTCTTTTAGAGAAGCAGGCAGGGTCCTTGGCCTGCAGGGAGCTCTCTCTTAAAAGGAGGTAGTAAATCTAATGGCAGAATTAAGGCCAAGTTGAGAAAAGTGGAAGGAGAAAATCCTCTCAAAACCCCACAGCTAGAACCACATCTCCGTTGGAAATGAACAGAGAACCAAGGAGCCAGAATCCTTTGGACCTATGACTTTGTATTTACTTTCTTCAAGTAGTGGTGTTAGCAGGAACATCAATCTTCATTGTAAGGCTTTTACAAAGTCAAGAATCTTTTCATTCAACATTGGGGAAAGCTAAGCCTTGCTTGAAAATGGGAAAGCAGGGATGAATTGACACACATGAACCACCCACATGCAGAAGTGCCATGAGCACGCTTCCACTGCAGGGAAGAGTCCTCCTGAAGATGGCTGGACACCCAAGGAATAAGCTATGAAGGTGTAGGTGTTCTTTATTTTCAGTACAAAATACAAATTTAAACTTTTAAGAACACATTTGTTTCATTTATTTTTATTTGAAAAGAATCCCCATCTCAGAGTCCTCCAAACAAGAAGCACACACCCAGGTCCCCAGGTGCTGTTCTCTTTACTGTGTGCAGGAAAGGGGAAGAAAGACCTAGACTGCCCACCACAATGATAACAGTGGCAAGTAGGGAACTGGATGTTTAATTCAAGGAGGGAGTGACACTAATGATTTCTAGTGAGACTGAACTGAGCACAGCAATAGGCTCTATGGAGACTTAAAAAATTGGAACAACGGTGTATTTCTTATCAGTAGCACAGAAATATGAAATAAGCTGCAACATTTTTAAATTTTGAGAAGAAATATTTTATCATCTAGAAATTATGCATTCAGGTAGAGTAACAATCCCAGCTAATATAGCACAATAACTTCTGAATTATACATGAGTTCATAAAGTTTATATAAGTGTATCATTTTTGAGGTGAAATGAGTACAACAATAATTTGAGCATCTAGTTACAAGCATGAAAATGAATACAAACTGAAAAAAAAATTAACTCAGTTGCTAAAGAGACCTTGAAAACTGCTTGCATATTCTAAGATGAACTCAGAGCTCTCAAATTAATATCACCAATAAAAATTGATCATAAACTAAATGGTAAAAATAACTGCAAATTTTATTGATATGATCAAAAAGGCACATGCAATCTTCAGAGAAACAGAAGATGCAATTATAAATCTATAAAAAGTAGAAATCACAAAACTTAGAAAAAGTAATTGTCATTAAAATATTTAGGAAAGGACACCATTTAACCTTGAAAGATAGAATTTTCTTATAATTGCAGTTACAGAAGATAAAGAGTATACTTCAGTCCTTTGGAGTCTGCAGAAAATAATATGCTGCTTTAAAAGAGCATCGCGGTTTAGATCTCAGGCTTTAGATTTAAATGGCCCAGACACTTATTTTGGATCTGACATTTATTAAATATGGCACTTTGGCATGTTCCTTAAACATTCTCTGGCTTTACCTCTGTTCAAAGGAGCACTAATCTGAGTTACTAAAAAAATAAAGATGGAAGCAGAGCTGGAATTGTAAGAGCAATTTAGGATCTACAATGCTAGGCTGTGGGTGTGAGGGAATAAGAAAACTGAGACCGGAGAGGATTAACACAGAAGTTGTCAAGTTAAAAGTTGAGCATGGTTTCTGAGGAAAACACAGCTAGATTTTGACCATGCATAAGTTTGCCAATTAAAACATAAAGAGATTCAGTTAAATTTGGATATTAAAAACAAATGTGGATTTAGAAAAGGGGAATCATTTTTGTTTTCCCTCAAAAATGATGGTTGCAATTTGGAAAATACTCTGATCTCAGAAAACTGCAAGCATAGCAGTTCAAACAGAAAAAAAAAGATATTTTATTTGTTGCTGTTACTATAAAAATAGGTAAGCAGGGCTGGCAGAAAACAGTCAAGCAGAATCAAGTGCGAGTGAGCAGACAGCATGATTGCTATGTTCTGACAGGAAACAAGACCCCACATGGTCAGCCAATCATTGAGATGAACAGATGAGGGAAGCTGATTCTGCCTTCCAGGGTTTTCTCAGACTTGGGGACAAGTGCAAGGTCAGAGTCTGTGAGGCAGAGAGACTCTAACTCAAGTTAGACCAAGACAAGGCAAAGAAGGTAAGAACTAAGCAACTGAGACCATGAGGTCATAACCAACAAATCTTTGCAGTTTTTGTTTGCATGTTTGCTTTGTATAAATATAGCACATGCATTGGGTTGAATACGCTTATTTAAAATTCTTATCTGGAACTTGTACAATCTAGCATGTAATCAACTTGTAAAAATCTGAAAGACAAACAGGTCCTTTTAGATCCATTGGAGAAATGATGTCATAGGTTAAACTCAAGTTGCAGAAACAGACATGTGTTGGGGGAATCAGAGTTATCTAAGCAGAAACCTCTTCTGTAACTGGGATAGAAAAAATGTGCCCTGTCATTGGTGAATTACTGAAGACTTAGTGTGGACAAATCTGAGAACTTGAAATCCCTAGGCAGCAGAGAGAGGCCCAGATTTTGTGCAGTTTATTTCCAGGAGTTTTTCCAGTTATCAGGAAAACAAAATTTCCTTTTTGCTTTCAACAAGAGGGAAGAAAAGCGACCATTTATAAATAAGCCAGAGCACTTTATTACACTTGACATGACTTGCCTTAAAACAAAACAACACAACCTATTTTCAGAGTCTAACCTATTGAGGTTCTGTCAGGAGCTAACTGTCCTGCAGAAAATGACACATATTGAGGCTTTTGTATCCATTCAGTCCTATCTGAGGGACAGAGAGGGAGGAAGAGAACCACTTGAGAAGTTCATAGCCCTGAGGCCCAGGCTCACTAAAGGACTGAAACATGGTCATTAAACTAGAGATTGCTCACAGTCGGCCTATGGCCAAACCTCCACCAGCAACACCTGCCAGAGCCCATCCTCCAGGCACAGGACCACCCCTTCTGACCAACAGACTACCACAGGAACTCAGGCCAAGCCCAGATCTACCCACACCATTCTGCACAGAACCCAGGCTCACAATAGGCCTGGGTCTACCCCTTTATCTGTAGGTCAGACACCCATCAGAATCCTGCCTCCAGCACTAGACCACCTCTTCTGACCAGCAGACTACTTCAGGAGCCCAGACCCACCCCAGATCCACTCTCATAGACTTGTGCAGGACCCAGGTCCAGGGTAGGTCCAAGTTCACCCCCACCCATGCCTGGGAGCCTAAGCCTAATGCACTTCCATCTTGGGCACTACAGGCATTGCCATAGCCTTCTTCATGCTACTGCATGAGCCCCTAACTTTTTGATAGTAGACAGGGTCAAGAAAATGCTGCATCTCAGAGCAGGCATCCCAAAGAGAGTGTGAGGCCCACCCTTTCAGCCCCATCTCTGTAAGACATTGCTCCATCTTGAGGCACCTTAACTATTCTATTATCTTGAGTTACCTTGGCTATTGCTGCCACCAACTTTAGATCCAGGCACCAGCAGAGGGTCACCAGCAAGGCCTGAAAGCCCAACATAAAGATGAGGTACAGACAATTTGCACGGGTACTACAAGAATATAGGGAAGAAACTGTAATATCTTAGATCCATGCTGCAATAAAGGAAGACATGTAGACAACATTAACAAGGGAGGAAAGTGCCCCCAAATAAACCAGGACACTACAATAACAGACCCCACGGATAGCACAGTTGATGGAATGTCAGAGAAGGAGTTCAAAAGGTTTATTTATTTTTTTTTTCTTTTATTATTTTTTTTTATTTTTTCATCTTCCATACATTTGATTTAAATGAGTTATGCATTTCCATTTTTACCCCAAATACAGATTGCAGAATCATATCAGTTACACATTCACAATGCTTACATAATACCATATTAGTGACTGTTGTATTCTGCTGACTTTCCTATCCCCTACTATCCCCCCACCCCTCCCCTCTCATCTTCCCTCTCTATCTCATCTGTTGTTGTTCCATTCTCTCCCTTCCCCCCCTTTCCCCTCACAACCTTGTATATGTGATTTCGTATAGAAATGAGGGTGTCCTTCCGTTTCCATGCACTTTCCCTTCTCTCTCCCTTTCCCTCCTATCACTCGTCTCAGTTTAATGTTAATATTTTCCTCATGCTCTTTTCCTCTGTTCAGTTCTTAGTTGCTCTCCTTAAATCAAAGAAGACATTTGGCATTTGTTTTTTAAGGATTGACTAGCTTCACTTAGTATAATCTGCTCTAATGCCATCCACTTCCCTGAAAATTCAATGATTTTGTCATTTTTTATTGCTGCATAATACTCCATTGTGTATAGATGCCACATTTTTTTTATCCATTCATCTATTGAAGGGCATCTGGGTTGGTTCCACAGTCTGGCTATTGTGAATTGTGCTGCTATGAACATGGATGTGGCAGTATCCCTATAGCATGCTCTTTTAAGGTCCTCAGGGAATAGTCCGAGGAGGGCGATAGCTGGGTCAAATGGTGGTTCCATTCCCAGCTTTCCCAGGAATCTCCATACTGCTTTCCATATTGGCTGCACCCTTTTGCAGTCCCACCAGCAATGTACAAGTGTACCCTCAAAAGGTTTATAATTAAAATGATCTGTGAATTAAATAATGACCTAAATGAGCAAATATAGGCAAAAATCGATCACTCCAACAATGAGTGAAGAGAGCAAATACAGGGAGAAAAAGATTACTTCAAGAGAGATATAGAGATTCTGGAAAAAAAAAGTCAGAAATTCTTGAAATGAAGGATACAATAAATAAACCAATTAAAAAAAACTCAATATAAAGCATAACCAACAGACTAGATCACTTGGAAGAAAGAAGTCAGAAAATAAAGACAAAGTATACAATCTGGAAAATAAAGTTGATCACACAGTGAAGATAGTAAAATACCATTACCAGAACATCCAAGAATTATGGGACAGCATCACAAGACCAAATCTAAAAGTTATTGGGATAGAGGAAGGCACCAAGTTTCAAACCAAAGGAATGCACATTCTGTTCAGTGAGATAATATCAGAAAATTTCCCAAGCATGAAGAACAAATTGGAAAACCAAATACATTAGGCTTACAGGACACCCAATGTACAAAATTACAACAGACCTACACCACTGCATATTATAATAAAAATGCCTAGCATACAGAATAAGAATAGAATCTTAAAAGCTGCTAGAAAGAGGAATCAGATCACATATAGGGGGAGACCAATTTCTATCTCAGCAGATTTATCAAACCAGAACCTCAAAACCAGGAGATCATGGAACAACATATACCAAGCTCTGAAAGAAAATGGATGACAGCCAAGAATCTTATACCAGAAAAACTAAGCTTTAGATTTGATGCTGAACAAAAGTTAAAAGAATTTACAACTAGAAAGCTTGAACTGCAGAACATACTCAGCAAAGTATTCCAAGAAGAGGAAAGGAAAAACAACAATGAAAATCAACAGAGGAAGGTATTACACTAAATGAAAATCTAACCAGAAGAGAAACCAAGTCACATTAAATACTAATAATAAACAAAAATCGTTGGGAATACAAATTATATCTCAATAATAACCACAAATGTTAATGTCTTAAACTCTTCAATCAAAAGACATAGACTAGCAGATTGGATCAAAAAAATTCAACAATATGCTGCCTTCAATTTCAAACAATGAAATAGAAGATGTCATCAGAATCCTACTAACAAAGAAAAGCCCAGGACTGGATTGATACACAGCTGAGTTATAAAAGACTTTTAAAGAAGGACTAATTCCAATACTCTTCATTTTATTTCAGGAAATAGAAAAAGAAAGAGCACTTATGAACTCATCTGAGAACAACTCATCAGAACAATATCTCTAATGAAGATACATGTAAAAATTCTCAAGAAAATTCTGGCAAATTAAATACAAAAGCACATCAAAAAGATCTTGCACCATGATCAAGTGGGTTTCATCACAGAGATGCAAGGTTTGTTCAACATACAGAAATCAATAAATGTTATTCATCACATCAATAGACTTGAAGATAAGAATCATATGATCATCACAATAGATGCAGGAAAAGCATTTGAAAAATACAGCACCCCTTGATGTTCAAAATACTAGAAAATTTAGGGATAAGAAGAAAATATCTCAATATCATAAAGGCTATCTATGCTAAATCCTAGGCAAACATCATTCTAAATGAAGAAAAAATTGAAAGCATTCCCTCTAAAAACTGGAACAAGACAGGATGCCCTCTTGCACTACTTCTATTCAACATAGTTCTTGAAATAATGGCCAGAGCAATTAGACAGACGAAAAAAATTAAAGGGATATACATAGGAAAATAAGAACTTCAATTGGCACTATTTGCTGATGTCATGATTCTATACCCAGAAGACCCTAAAAGTTTCACCAGAAAACTTCTATAACTAGTAAATGAATTAAGCAGTAGTAGAATATAAAATCAAATCCATGAATCACATGCATTTCTGTACATCAGTGACAAATCCACTGAAAGGAAAATGAGAAAAACTACACCATTTAAAATAGCCTAAAAACAAACAAACAAACAAACAAACAAAAAAAACCTTGGGAATCAACGAAAGAGGTGAAATATCTATAGAATTAAAATTATAGCACCCTAAAGAAAGAAGCCAAAGAAGACCTTAGAAAATTCATTTCTTCTCTGAATTTTCTTGCATTATCTCACATGTGAGCTTTTGGGGGACACTTCATATTTAAACCATAAAAAGAACCTCTTCCCAGAAACCATGTCAATGGTAATGAAACAAAGAAAAAGAAAGTGTTGAGAAAAAAAATCTCCAGCTTAGAATTATATTGAGAATTTTCCTAACAAAAATCAAGAGAAGTTGATGCCCATAGGCCTAAAGGAAATGTTGAAAGAAATTCTTAAGAAGAGAAGGAAAATAACATACATCCCAAATGCTATCTATATAAATAATTGAAGAGCATTGAAAAACAAGTAATTTTCCTTTTTCTTATTTGAACTGAGTAAAAGTTATTTGCAAAGAATTGTAGCAAAAAAATGTGTGTGCCTTCATATTAGTCAATATCACCAATATGGATTTTTAAATAACATAAATGTATCTGACACATAAAATAATCAAAAGTCCAAAAGTGCCTTTCTTCATTTTCACATGCTATAACAATTAGAAATGCCCCATTTTCATAGAGCATGTATTTGGGTATATTTTAAGATACTGATAAACAACCTGCAAAACATCCACAGAATATTATTGAGAATTAAGGAAAGTAATACATCACATCAAAGGTGTATGGATTGTAGGACCACCTGCACAAACCAAATTCCTGGATGCTGAAATCTCTTACATAAAAAACAACCTTATTTGCTGAAAACCTACATATATCATCCTATATAGTTCAAATCATCTCTAGATTACTTATAATGCCTAACACAACATCAATGAAAATGGAAATGATTATTATGTTATATTGTTAAGAGGATAATGAAAGAAGAAAAACTCTAAACCTCATCCATGCTCAGGACAAGTGTTGAGAAGCAATTCAACATATTTTGATTCACACTAAGTGAATTTCATCATGTAGAAGACACAGGAACAGATGGCTGACTAAACTATCTAATAACTAACTTGTTATCAAGGTGTCACCTCTTTTTTTTCTGAGAATTCAGGTCTAGATAATTGCTTTGAGAGTGATTATTTTTAAGGAAGTAAAATTTGAACATAAAATTTGGACACTTTCTATTGTACTGATTTGACTTTGAGATTTTTAGTAAAATGTCCTCCTTATAAAAAATAATTTAACCATAAATATTTAATTCAATATCACCTACAACAATTTTTCCAATAGTAAAGCTTTTTTTTGTTATTGTTTTACATTCATCATTTACTTAGCCTCACTTGGTTGAAAATTAGAAGATATGTGAGATATGTGATAGTTTGCTATTTCTCTGTAAGTGTGCGTGGTTGCTGTTGTTTTTACTTCTCTATGCTGCTAACAGGCAAATTTTCCCTCTAAATTCACCTTTTTAGACACTTGTTCTTATCAGTGATTCAGAAAGAAAAAAAATATCATTTTAATTATTATGTTCTTTCTCAGATTTGCTTATAAAGTTCAATCTTTAAAATATTTACTTGTGATATAATTTTGGTTCTTTTATTTTCTATGTGACATTATGGTTGTTCTTCAATTGTGTGCAGTTGAACTTTTACTTTGAATGAAGAAATCTGGAAATAAACAGAGCTCCTGCCCTCACAATAAGAAAATCTCAGATAATCTAAATTATCATTATTTCTTTAGGCCATTAGGAGCCAAACTCAAATTGTCTAAAATCTAAGAAAATAAAGAATCTTAAGTGAAGAGATTAAAGTAATCATTTGCTCAATGCATGCCTCCACACAAGGACGTCAAACAAATAGGTACAAATTCAGAAAAAAAATCACAGCAAACTTCTAAAATCTCAGTTTGAGCAAATATGAAACCACTTACCATAAAACAATTCTCTATAAAGACCAATATGGCAGTTTCCTCACAGAAAATAACTGCTTAATCTTGACTTGTTCTAGGGTATGTCACGCCACAGAAAATCATTGGCTGGTGATAGTTAGCTACCTTTTCTCTTTTGAAATGTCCTCAAACAATATAGCTCATTTGCTTCATTAATGCCAACCAAAGTCTTGCTGTCTTAAAAAACCTTACTGTGATGGTGAATCTGGATTGTCAATATGACTGGATTAAGAAACTTCTGGGTGTATTGGTGAAGGTGTTTCCAGAGATGATTGACATGTGGGACAGCAAACTAAATGGGTTGTATCTGATTTGAATGTGAGCAGCACACCCAATGGTGTTGAGACCAACAATGACAGACAGTGACACCATCTCTCTCTTGTGTGGGTGCTTGAATTGCTGCTGTAACTGCCCAAGGATGCCATACTCAAGTTCCTTCACATTTTCGAAGAAAATTTGAATCAAAGATTCTCGAGGGAGTTTCCAAGTCTCCAGCCCTGAACTGGTATTGAATGACTGGTACCTTTTATGATACTTCTCTGAGAAGCTACTTGTTCTTCCAACTATCCAGTCTGCAGATGACCATTATGACGCTAGTTGGATTCTGATACCAACATGCTATATATATGTATATACTATATATATGAATCCTGTTGATTCTGCTACTCTAATGAACTTTGACTTGTGATAATAAAATGTTTGCAATAGAGACTGTCTCATAATGCTTTTTTCTTCTATGTAAAGCTTACATTCCTTCCTAATCTCTATAAAGCTTTGCTGAAATGAATGAAATAATAGATGGGCTTCGTCAATACAAGTTTATGAACAAAAGTCTTTGTTAATTTTGATTCAGATTTAATTTTTTTTGAGAATATGAAACTCCATGGAAGGTCATCAGTAAGAAAAATTTCCTTATAATTATGGGCCTTTTTTTGTTTGTTTTTTCTACACAGGATACTTGAAAGAAAGAAAGCTTAGGGCATGTAGTAAAACCAGAAAAAGATTCTCTCCTGGTAGAAACAGAGAGAGAAAGAGAACACCGATACACAAAAGATAACAGTTGGCCAGGACTCTTCAATGTGGACTAAAAGCTGTCACAGAGCAAGGATAATAAGATATCTTGTCCCAGAGCACAGATAAAAATGTACTATGGTTAGGAAAATGAAAAGCAATAACCTGAAACCCTTTGTGCACAGGGAAGGATAGAAAATACTTCCGGCAGAAGAGACCCAGGGACATCTTGAAAGCATTTTAATTTTCACACACTGAGGAGAGGAAGATGAAACATGTTTTGGAACAATACTTACCAGAAATATAAGATGGGGTTTGCTTATTCAGAAAAAGTGGAAATCACTGGAGAAATACTATGAATTGAGCACTTTGATATAGGTGTACTTAAGAATGAACCTCATTCCAAATACACATTTGGAGGGCCCAAATGTGACTCCTTTTGTTTATAGCAAAATCCCACAGGTAAATATAGAGTCTTGACATAGCCAGCTACCAAATTAACTGCAAAATAAGGCTAGAGAATTATGAAACTGGTGGTATATTCAGAGAAACCGAAACAACCATAAAATTCAAACATATCTCATTTGCTTTGAGAGTTAATCAACTCTTTTACTAATGGCTTACAATCCTAGCATAAAAGAAGCTATGCCAATTGCAGGTTATGAATACTTTTTATCTCAGTCTTTACTCTTGTACACGTGACATCTAGCCTTCAATAAATAATTAGGTCACATACAAATAAACAAGGTTAGTTTTGTGTGTTTGTTGGCAGGTGGACCAGCTCACTCTGAACAGACAAAAATAATCAACAAAAGCAGACTCAGGGATGGCCCAAGTGAGGAATTACACAGGGACTTTATTATTAGTATAGTAAATACTAGGAATAAAGCAAGACATTGACCAGGGAAACCAAATTATAAAGAACAATAAAACAGACATGCTATTTGGGGAAAAATTTAAAGAAAAAAATAAGCAGTCACAGTGATAACTAATGCCATTGATATGTTTACCAGTTAATTCAACAATAAACTGAAGATGGATCCGTGGAAATTACTCACAATAAAATGCCATGAAATGATTAGTGATAATAAATTCCAAGATTTTGACTCTCTTTTAAATGGTCCTAAAAGATAATTTGTTGCCTGATACAAAACTAGTATTAAATTTTGCTCCTAGAATATATAAAATCAAAGTGTTTCATTACTGTATGGAAGATGAGAAAGGGGAGTGACAATTAATAAAATCAGGTAATATTATTTGAAGTTAGACTGAGTATATTGTAAAACCAGGATCAATCGAAAAAAAATAAGAAGTATAAATTATAAATCAAAAACTAATGTAAAATGCAACCATAAAACATAATTAGTGATTAAGCAGGCAAAAAAAGAAAAAGAAAAAGAAATGGCACCAAGGACAAATGTAATGAAGATGAAGAACTCTATTATAAGGATGGTAAATTTTTTTCCAAAATCTTATATATTATTAATTATATAAAATGATATAAAACATAAGATTCCTCATCTCAATTTCATTTCTGTTATTTTTTTATATTTATTTGTTTTTGATACCAGGGGTTGAACCCAATAGTGATCAACCACTGAGCTACATCCCCAGACCATATTTTTTTTAATTATTATTAGTTTTTTAAAAAAATTTGAGTCAGAATCTTGCTAAGTTGCTTAGGGCCTCACTAAGTTGCTGAGATTGGCCTCAAAATTACAATCCACCTATCTCAGCCTCCTGAGCTGCTGGAGTCAATTTCAATTTTTAAAAATAGAAGGCATAATTAGGAGTTGTCTATAGTAAACACATGTAAAATACAAAGAAAGATAGATTAAAAGTATTGCAGATGATACTCATGGTGCACACTCATCAAAAGAGAGCTGATGTGCCCAAGGTAATATATATAATGCAGATTTCAAAACAAGTAGTATCATCCAAGATGCAAAATAGAGAAGCTGTTAAATATGCATGAAACATTGTTACAAAGGAAGAACAATGTGACATAAAGACAAAATTATCACAAATATGCATGTACCAAAAATGAGCTTGAATGTATCTGATGTAAAATGTAATAGGGATGAAAAAATAAATTTTAAAAATCCTTTTGAAAATTTGCTCACTCGTTAAAGTAAGTGGTACTATTTTTCACATATTGTTTGCAAAATTCAAAATTACTGATAATATCAAAATTTTATGTGGAATAAGAACATATAGAAATATCTTCTCTTACTAATTGGAGTATAAAATATTGGAAATAATCATTATAATTGTGTAGCAGGTGATAGTAAAACTAAAGATACAATTACTTTTTATAAATATAATCCAATTTAATTTTTGAGATAAATAAAACAACCTTCTAATGAAAATGACCTACTACAAGAATATCAGTTTTTATAATGCTAAAAATAAAATGTCTATCAGTAGTTGAATGGGTAGACAAGATTTTGTGCATGATACCTGGCATGGAATGGAATGAACCACAATATATTCAAAATATGGATGATTCTCAAATACATTATGCTAAGCCTTTAAACTGAGCCTATTGAGGGCATTTCATATGACTCTATTTTTATAAAATTCAAGAAGAGGCAGAGCTTATCTTGCTTAACCAAAATCATAAATTATTTGCTTTTGAGAAGGCAAATTTACTGGAAAGATTATGGAGCAACTGTCAAGGGCAATGTTACTATTTGATATTTTTCTTTGTATAGTGATTTCACAAGCATAAACAAAATTTATGAAAGTAAATATTCTAGTTACGTAGTTATGTGGTTTCTTTTACATACAAGACATTTCTCAATAAGGTTATTTCTTAAATATATGATAGTTATGACATTGTAATTTATGACTGAACTAATACATTTTAAAAGTGAGACAATAAAAGGCATTTACTAACATGTAGAGGCCTAGTAATTTTAGGAACACACCCTTTTTTGTAGTATTGGGGATTGAATCCAGAGCCTCACACATGTCAGACAAGTGTCCCACCACTGACCTACATCCCCATTCCATCATGTTAATTTTAACTCGAGAAATCTACAAAATTTTTATTTAGAGAATTGTATTTTAATTTGGTCTGTATATAAGTGATAGGTTAGCATTTACCCGGAAGAAAGATGTTACCCATTAAGAAAATCTTGAACAAATCACAGCAAGTAAAAAGCTTTATAAGCACCTATAGTAGTCAAATAGCACTACTTAATTGAAGTATTAGAACTGTCAGAGCACACTTAGGGGATTACAAGGTTTAATTCAGTATGTCCAGGAAAAAATTTGAAAGGTTAATGTCTTCTTTTGCCGCAGTCCGGCTGCAGCAAACTAACAGTGGGGGAGACAAACAACTTGTGTAGATTGATACAGCAGGAGAGGGAGCCCTTTATTGTAGGACAGGAGCAGTATTTATACATTCCACACAGCTTATCTAATTAACATAAACTAGATACAGCAGTCAACCAATAAGGAATCTCCACACTTAATGGCTCACTGGCGTTACTTCACAAACCACTCCCTCTGGCATTTTGCCAGGCGCCATCCAGACTTGTTTACAGACTCTAACATTCTTTTATTGTTGTTGAGTGCCTAATAGATTTCAGGCAATGTTTTATTTGATCCTAAGGACAACTCTGTGATAGTGTCTGCTTTTAAAAACCCACATGTATGATGCCTTTAACATGTACACTATAGTCAATAGGTCAAAAATCAAATTAAATACTTGAAAATTTTGAATTGCTAAATTTTGATATCTGAGAACAACTCATCAATATTGGAGCTCCAGGACCTATGTAATTCTTGGCTTTCAGAAAATATGAATTTTATTAGTCAGACACAGAAATCACACTACAAACATCATCAGGAAGTCCTTTGTACAAACTCAACAAGCTTACCAAAAGTTAAATACGTACAGTGGTTTCACATATATTTCAGGAGCCAATCAGTTTCAGTTAATTTCCTAGCATTCTCAAAGCCACCTTTTTCGCCCCAGCGCCAGTTCTCATACAAGACTCAGAAATCCTTCCCAATAGCATCAGCTTCTGTTCTACCACCTTCTCCTCTTTCAGAAACAGTCTCTTTATTTGTCCTCCCAAAGGGCTTCCATCATTTACTGCAGTACTTGATGTGTTGTGTTTCTCTGCATGATACCATGATGGTGGTGTTCAGGTCAGGCAGTGAGACAGGCAAGCCAGAAAAGCCATCCCTGTCCTGGAAAGGGTCACTTTTGCAACAGAGCTGTCAAATGCTTCCTTAAAACCCTTTGATTAAAACAAACATGCATACTCCAAATTAAGTACCTTGCTTATGAATTAGGAAAGTGTTATCACAGGTTTGAACAGTTTGATTATTGTAACTACTTTAGAAGTTATTTATTAGTTAATTCCTGTAAAATATTTTAATAACATATCCATTTTGCTGCAAGCCCAGGTACTAATTTCAGTAATCAAACATAAAAGCATATGCTGTTTTTCTGCACTGCATAATACCGAGCATTAAGAAAGTAAAACAATGCAAGTGCATTAACATGGAAAATAGTATTCCAGGTGATTCATGAAAGTCATCAATAAATTTTAGCTATTACTATTTATTAGTTGTATTGCCTTGAGTAAATAAGTTAGCTCTTTGATTTTTATTAAAATAAGAGCCAGGATATATATTATATATGTATGTATGTGTGTATGTGTATATATATATACACACACACATATATATATATAAAATGTACTTATATATTTGTATATAATGCATTTAAATAAATAAAATAATGAAGTAAGACATGAATAACTTTCATTTACTCACATATGCAGCAATATTATTATTCTAAGCTAATGTCACTGTGACATGTACCAAAGTGTGCTGACCTAAGTCTCCATGGCACCTGCACTACTAAACTTTATCACACGCTTGATACGTAAAGGAATACTATAGCAATCTAAAGTCTTTGTTAGAATTTTCATAAAGTATATTTGAACCATTGCACATGATTAAACACAGGCAAATTTTTATTTCACAGAAAAAACAATGTGCTTCTTTTGTTGTTGTTGTTGAGTGCCTAATGGATATAGATACCCACAAAGCAATTATTGTAACTACAATTAAAGGAGCCTATTTTCTAGGTTCTTTCTAAACATGAATAATAAATAATCCTTATTCCAACCCTTAGGGAACTTAAAATTTTTTTAAGGGAGAACAAATTGAATGAAATAATCTGAATATATTTTAATAGTAATTAAGTTCATGGAAAGCCACAATAAGCAGTAGGAAAATGTAATCAAGATTTTTCTGTATGGTCATTACAATTTGTACATTGTTCCATTCTCCATACTAAATAATAATAATGATATATTAAATATCAAGTTTAGGTTCAAAATAATTTACAGAATAGAGATGACTAATAAGGAGCTGACCAAAACAATTGACAGAGTGATAAAAAATAGCTGGGAATTATTTAAGTTTCTTCTAATACATGGGCTGAGGATGTTGCTTAGTGGTACAAGTGCTTGCCTGGTATGAGTGAGGCCCTGTTTTCATCCTCAGCATGGCAAGAAAAAATACATATGTATGTAAACAGAAAATATGCATTATGATTTTAATGTATAAATTAAAATATCAGAATTACTAAATATCAAAAATATTAAAAATCAATGTAGACATACTAATAAATTAATATAAATATACTTAAAATTAATGTAAAACATGCTTTTGTTGCTTTTATTCAAAAATTTTATATATAACAGACAAATACTCATTGAAACAGAATAAGACCATAACAGACTCAACTATTTCACATACAGAATGGAAGAACTACTAAAACTTTGAGGAAAATATAAATAATGCATGAATCTTATCAATTTGTTATTCATATGAATAAAAGCAATTAGCCTTGTACCTCTTCCCATATGCAACATAAATTTATAGATTCAAATATTATCAGAAAAACTTGAAAATGTTTATAATACATCATGAATGTATGTTAACTTATGTACTAGAGAACAGTTCCATTAAACTTGACCAAATGTGTATCAACAACAATAATATTTTTGATAAATATGTCATAAAGCATGAACAATGAATCACTAGGACTAGAGAATATATTTCAAATGTATGAGGGTTAACATGTAGCACCTATAATAATATTTTCAATTTAATAGGAAGCCAATTTTTCAATTCCAGAGAAAAAATATACAATTTAAAAATGTGCAAAATATATAAATAGGAAATTTAAAGATAATTAGATCAAAATAACACTACACTTGTATTCAAGGAGATGAATAAAACAACTCAAAAAATAATATTGACAAAAAGGAAATAAATGTGAGCATTACATTTGGAAAGGAAATAGATAAAGAATAAGATCAAAAAATTTATAGTAAGATGCAAATAAGCACTTAAACTTTCGGGAGGGTCCTAATTTTTAAACATCTGAATAATGTATATCTTATCACTGGGAACTGCAATTCCATAGTGTTCTTGGTGATTTTTCACATATATAAAAGTATTTTTAACTAGTTGTATAACAAAAACTTAAAGGAAGTACAAAAGCATTAAAGATAATCAATAACAAATTAACATAGGTTAAGCTTGAAATGTTTGAAGATATTTGATAATCAAATGCACATCATGGACTAGATTCCATACTAGAATGAGGGAGGTGTTGCTAAGGAGAATTGGTGGGAGCCTAGGGAAACTACTGAAATAAGAAATGTGAATGAGGTAATAGCTTTGCATCTCTATCAATGTCTTAATTCCAACATTTACGTGTCAAGATATGTGTTTGTAAGAAAAGTTCTTATTCTTAGGAAACACATTGAATTACTTAGAGAAAATTGTCATAATATCTTTACATTTATCCCAAATAATTCAGAAAATAAATTGCATGTATGTATGTTTGTGGGTGTGTAGAAAAAATAATTAAAGCAAAGGTAAAAATGGCCAATCACTGAATATTTATTTTTGAATTATGTTTCAAATAACAATAAAATTTTACAAAATATTGAATAAAATAGATGACTACATGTACTCCTTGATATGTGTATTTAATTTCTTAATATATGTACTTTTATACTATGTGTTGCTTATAAATGCATGCATAACTATAAGCCAAACAAAGAATTGTTTAAATCAAGTTTATGAGGTTTGCTCTGAAGAAGAGCATACAAACATATTTATTATAAAAGATTGGGGTTTTATTACATTTTTTCATGTTAGAATTTTTTAAAATTGTTTCTCCATTATATTATTATCTAAATCAATATAAAACAAAGAAAGTTAATGAACAGAAATAGAAAATAATGTTTTTAATTATTTTAAAACTTATACTTCCCAAATGTAGTGTAAATGAGGATGGACGACCAGTAAAATTAACTTTTGACCAGTGGCTACAAGAGCACCTAAGACCAAACAGAGCTCCCAGAAAACAGCATTTCCCCAATGCTGAAATGCACACTGGATGTCAGAACCACATGCTTCAAACACTGTACTATCACTGGGAGCCTGGTTGCATCTGAGACTGTGAAGTAAATCGATAAACATTCCTGGAGGGCCTGGGGTTGGGGCTCAGCGGTAGAGCGCTCCCCTAGCATGTGCAAGGCCCTGGGTTCTGTCCTCAGCACCACATAAAAATAAAATAAAGATATTGTGTCCAACTACAACTAATATATATATAACATTCCTGGAGGAGACCAACAGGTTTGCTTTGCAATTTCCAGCCTATTAAGGACACAGTAACTGTCAGTGAATTGCTACAAAATACCTACACTTGTACACACCCATGCATACAAGTGCCCAGGTAACATACACACACACACACACACACACACACACACACACACACACTCCTTGTCTAAAGAGCTTCAGACAGGCCCAAATAGTGTCTTAACCAGAATGAATGACTTTTTTTTTTTCAAAATTCCTTTGCTACAAGTACATGGTTGAGGAAGATGGGTAGGCATGCGTAAATAAACATAATTGGATCACCAATCAAAAACGTTGACCAAAAAATAAAGGAAGGAACAATGAAAATAAATGTAGAATGTAAGAGACATTTTCACATAAGTAGAGGTGAATATTCTGATGAAAAGGAAATCAAAAACATCCACCAAAAATCTTCAGATTGTGCTGTACATACCTAGGTGTCAAATCAAAAGTGTAAGGATTATTGAAGATATGTCAACAAAAGGAAATAAAAAATTAGATTGACAGATCTTAAAAAAAAGAATGCAAACATAAATAATGAAGTCAAAACAAAACTAAATGCACCAGTGGAAGTAATAAAAAAGAAAAATCAATGAAAACTATACACAATATGGGTAGCATTGTAACTCTAAGAAGAAAAGTAAAAGGATTTCTGTACACGTCAAAATAAATTAGTGGAATATAATAATTTGCACTATAGAAAAAATAGCTAATGTTTGTAAAATAATTACCTGTGGGAACATAAATATTTTATATAGTAAAATACTTTCTAATATTAAGAATTTAATAATTAAAACTTGTTGAAATTAATTCTGAAGCAGAAAATATTTCTCACACGAACACCAAGAAATCTATGATTAGAAAAATATTCTCCCATATATGGATCCCAGAACAAAATCTAAATACATGCTGCACTGCAAAAGCTACATTTGAAAAAACGTTCCTATAATTTTCAGAAGTAAAAAATATCAATATTTTAATATCAAAGAAGTACAGCGATAAAGGGAAAATTGAGTGATGATATAAACTTTAGAGACCAAAAATCTAGGGCAAGTCATTAAATAAGAAAATGTGGAGACCCATAATTACTGAAATCCATCATGAATAACTTGTAGTCAGGAATATGCAGGTATTAATTTTCATGAAACAAAAATGAAAGACTAAAGGAAATTTTATCTTTCAGCTCTTTCAGTTCATAAAAATATGGAAAAAATACTAAGCAATAATTGTGAGAATCTAGTCAATGTAATAATTTATTAGATATAATCGTTATGTATAGAAAAATCTTCACAAGTGCTTATGCAATAATCATAACTTGTAAGTATATGTATATATTAATAATGACAAAGAAAATATACTGTGATGAATGAATTGAGTAGATAAAACCTTCTATAATTAAGATAGTATTTTTTAGAAAATTTAAGCACACATAGACTTGTATACACAAACGTATACACATAACTCTTGCAAAAAATGTTAAATTGCAGAAGTGAATTTCATAAAAAACAAACTTTCAATAAAAACAAAATAAAAATAGAAAGTGTAGAATATTTTTAACATAATCTTCATTACATTTCTGTAAATCACAACATATGTGAACACATAACAAAAATGTTACACACATAAATACTTCTATTAATTACAAAATAAGACAGAATGGAAGATTCTAAAAGTGTTTATGGCAAAAGTGTCAATAAGTCTGTCAAACTGTGTAAAGTGTAAATAAATAAAATCAAATCGTGAGTTGTTTCAGCCAGCTTTTCCGTGCTCTGACTGAAATACCTGACAATATCAATTTAGACAAGAAAACATTTATTTGGTTTCACGGTTTCAGAGATGGTCAATGGCCAGTCAATTCCATTGCTCTGGGACTGAGATGAGGCAAGATATCAATGGCAGGGTGCTGTGGTGGAGGAAGAACCAAGCTTATGGCAGCTAGGAATCAAAGAGAGACAAGATATAGTGAGGGACAAGATATTGTGAAAGACCATACCCCCAGTGACCTATGTCCTACGGCCACACTGACCTGCTTACACTTACCACTCAGTACTCAATCAAATGGATTAATCCATAATGACATTACAATTCCATAATCTAATCTTTGACCTCTGAATATTTTTGAATCACCTAACACATAGCTCTTTGGGGGATATTTTCAGATCCAAATCATAACATAAAATAATGAAAATATAATTATGAATTAAAATATAAATATAAAGAGTAATAATTAGAAAAAAAGAAAACAGAGTAATAAAAACACAACTTGAATTAGCCAATACAATCTAAGTCATCAGGAAAAAAAGTAAAATAACTTAAAATATTAAAAATAAAAACCACTGCTAAAATTATAGCTCAATCCTTCCTTTCTGGAAATAAATATTTCATCCACCAAAACTAGGACAATTTTAAAGAAACGTAAGTATCTTAAATCTGACATTAGAAGAATATAAACTCTAAACTAAGTATTTATCATAATGTAAAGGAATAAAAACTTACTTAAAATGCATAAAAATACTGAATTATTTTCTAAAGAAATATTAGAGAAGGATAAAAGTGAAAGTTGAAATGCTACATTCATTTTCTATTGCTACATTGACAAATTACCCAAAGTCATCTCTATCTAACTAAGATTTGCTCCAGCACTATGGAAAACATTTGGTAATGAAAATTCATTTCTATGATTGACATAAATAAAATGACATTTTATGAATGTTTAAGATTATCAGTTATAAATCTTACTTCATATGTATTAGAAAGTGGGCTAAACTTACCATTGATTTATTTTTTAATTTGTTTTAATTAGGTATAGAAGACAGTATACTTTAGATACTAAAAAACATAATATTAACAATCAGGATATGATTTCAAATACTGTTTTGAAAAAACATGTAAATTTTCTCTATTTGGTTCTTTTTAGTCATACATGACAGTAGAATCCATTTTGATATAATTATACAAGCATGGAATATATCTTTTTTCTAATTCAGACCCCAAGACCTCTCCTTCCCCTTTCCTCTGCCTGATCCCTTACTGCTTTTGATCTTTCTGTTATTTGCCCTTAGTTATTTTTTAATTAATTTTGGTTTCTACACGATGAGTTTCACTGTGGTATATGCGTCTGTGTACATAGGAAGTACGTCAGATTCATTCCACACTCTCCAAATTTGCTATCTTTCAGATTCTACAATTGGTTTTCTATTCTTAGACTCTTTATGTCAGACTGTGTGTGCTAATATTGAAAAAAAACTTGATGAGTATACAAGACAGTAGTATCATGTAATTATAATAATATTATGCATGAGATATCAGTAAAAGCTTCTGACCCACTGTCTATTGTTAAGACAATAATACAATTTTAAATTTTTTAAATGCATTTATCATTATTGAAAGAAATTTCACCATATAATTTTAATACCATATATGCAAATGATATTTTCTCCTCAAACATGTGAACACATTATTATGAGGTGAAATAAACAACAACAGAAAATTCCCATTTTTTAGGTCTGTGACTCCAAAAGGTATGACAAAACTTGAGGGAAAGTGTTACTGAATCTGGTTGCAGCCAAAAATATTTTCAACCTGTTTTGGCAAGAAAGGAATGTAGAAAATATGTGTTAAGTAAGAGAGCCTCACTGACCTATATATAATTAGGTCCATTCCCAAGCCTATCCAAAGGGATAATCAAAATATGAGAAGGAAACTTTCATATCCAAAGAATCATAAGGTTTTGTTACCTCATTGGCAGTAGGATAAAACAAAACCAAACAAAGTATAGGGGCAAAAATGCATGTGAATTCTGGAAAGAATTTGAAAAGGAAGTAAGAAAAATCTAGATTCTGTTCAATGTATCAATGAGAATTCTCAAACTAGAGGTTCGAAATCCATTGTGCTTGCTTGGTATGTGTACATCGCTCTGTTGAATAAGTTAGTTGTCTTAAAGCTAGACAAAAGATTTAACTCAGTAAATCAAAATATTAAGAATTTTTGGAATAATACAGAGAAAAGAATTAGAATAACAAGTTGAAATGACCTCAGATGAAATCCTTGCACATAATTTATAACTTGTATCTCACTTGCTCATTCATATCTGTCCATTTATAGAATCCTTGACTTGTTAAGTAATTAATGAAGAATTGAGGAATGCATTGGTAAAAAAAAAAGTTATTATAGTGCTTATTCTGTTTTCAACTAGGATTGTGGTTTGGAGGTACTTGCTTGGAAAGGGCTACCTTATTTTAATGATGATAATTATATTCTAGGGTGGAAGAGGTCAAGTTGTAACAATATTTGCCAGAGGCAAACTGAGTGATGGTGGTCATTATAATGGACAGAAGGTCCAAAGTTTCAACTAGAGCAGTCTGACTCACAGTGCTTTCACAGAAGCAAAAACATTGTGAAGCCCTTGGAGAAAAAATAAATGATCTCTCATCAGAAATCCTACTTATTATGCATTAAACAATACAAATATGAGTCTACTGAATACACAATGTGAGACGTGACATTCCGAAATAGAATGGATTGGCTATAAACAGATCCTTTGATTTGTATCAATTGAAAATCACAGAACCTGACGAACAAAACTGATAACAAATAAACTATAGATGAATTTGTATTACTGCATAAGAATACATTGATCTAAACGTGCCCCAAATATTCAACAGCTACATTATGTGTTTGTGTGTATGTGTGTGTGTATTTTATATATATATATATATATGTGTGTGTGTGTGTGTGTGTGTGTGTGTGTGTATCACATATATTACTCATAACATATATTATATAACATATGTATATTATATGCTATATATATATATCATATCATACATATGATATATAGTTTGGGAAGCTGAGGCAGGAGGATTGTATGTTCAAAGCCAGCCTCAGAAATGGTGAGGCACTAAAGCAACTCAGTGAGACCCTGTCTCTAAATAAAATATAAAATAGGGCTAGGGATGGGGCTCAGAGTTTGAGTGCCTCTGAGTTCAATCCTGGTACAAAAAGCAAACCAAACCAAACCAAAAAACCCCAAATTAATAACATATATAAAACGGAGATGTGTGTATAATATGCATAAGTGCATATGTGAATGTGTGTGTATAGCAGCTGCTAGAAGGAAGGAATTATACACACACACACATATGTGTGTGTGTGTGTGTGTGTGTATATATATATATAAATTATATATATATATATATATATATATATATATATTAGCTTTAAGTAACCATTTTTTTAAAAAAGGAGAGAATTGAGATTTTTTTTAATATTTATTTTTTAGTTTTAGGTGGACACATCATCTTTATTTTATTTTTATGTGGTGCTGAGAATCAAACCCAGTGCCCCAAGCATGCCAGGCGAGCGCGTTACCACTTTAGCCACATCCCCAATCCTAAGTAACTATTTTTTTGATTTTATCTCATGATTTTATGGGTGAAGAATTTGAACTTGGCTGCAGTGAGAAATCTTTCAGCTCCACATGGTATCAAATGGTATCCAATGTGGTTTTCTGCTGGCAGCTGGGCTATCCTGGAGGCTTCAAGGCTGCTTCACACTTAGGACAGGGTCCCTGCGGGATTGACTGGGCCACTTAGCCTCTCCAAGCCATGTCAATACCTTTTCTGTGGTTTCTCCTACAGGACAGGCAGGACACTTTTATTTATTTATTTGTTTGTTTATTTGTTTATTTATCTATTCTAATTTGTTATTCATGAGAGCAGAATGCATTTCAATTCATAGTTCACATATAGAGCACAATTTTTCATGTCTGTGGTTGTACAAAAAGAAGACTCACACCATTCGTGTCTTCATACATGTACCTAGAGTAATGATGTCCATTTCATTCCACCATCTTTCCTACACCCATGCCCCATCCCTCTCTCTCCCACTCCTTTGCCCTAGCTAAAATTCCTTCATTCCTCCCATGCTTCCCCTACCATTATGGATCAGCATCCACATATCAGAAAAAACATTCTCCCTTTGTTTTTTTTTTTTTTTTTTGAAATTAGCTTGCTTCACTTAGCATGATATTCTCCAACTCCATGTACTTGAAAATGCCATGATTTTGTTTTCTTTTAATGCTGAGTAATATTCCATTGTGTATATATACCACAGTTTCTTTATCCATTTATCTACTGAAGGGCATCTAGGTTTGTTTCACAATTTAGATATTGTGAATTGTGTTGCTATAAACATTGATGTAGCATGCTGTTTTTAAGTCCTTTGGGATTAGACAGAGGAGTGGGATAGCTGGGTCTAATGGTGGTTCCATTCCAAGTTTTCCAAGGAATCTCCATACTGCTTTTCAGATTGCTTTCCATACTGTAGTCCCACTAGCAAACTATGAGTGTGCCTTTTCCCCTGCTTCCTTACTAACACTTACTGTTGTTTGTATTCTTAATAGCTTCCATTCTGACTGGAGCTAGATGAAATGTTACAGTAGTTTTCATTTGCAATTCTTTAATAGCTAGAGATGTCGAACATTTCTTCACATATTTGTTGATTGATTGTATATCATTTTCTGAGAAGTATCTGTTCATTTCCTTGGCCCATTTATTAATTGGGTCACTTGGTTTTTTGGTGTTAAACTTTTTTTGGTTCTTTATACATCCTAGAGATTAGTGCTCTATCTGATGTGTGAGTGGTAAAAATTTGCTCCCATTCTGTAACCTCTCTCTCTCTTCACCCTATTGATTATTTCTTTTTCTGAGAAGAAACTTTTCAGTTTGAATCCATCCCATTTATTGATGCTTGATCTTATTTTTTTGTGCTATAGGAGTCTTATTGAGGAAGATTTGAGCCTACATTTTCTTCTATTAGGCACAGGGTCTCTTGTCTTATTCCTAGGTCCCTGATCCACTTTTGAGTTGAGTTTTGTGCATGATGAGAGATAAGGGTTTAATTTCACTTTTTTCATGTGGATTTCCGGTTCTTCAAGCCCATTTATTGGAGAGGCTATCTTTTCTTCAATATATGTCTTTGGCAACTTTGTCTAGTACGAGATAACTGCATTTATGTGGATTAGTCTCTGTGTCCTCTATTCTGTACCTCTATTCTGTCCTCTATCGGTCTACAAGTCTATTTTGGTGCCAAAACCGTGACATTTTTGTTACTATTGCTCTGTAGTATAGAATAAGATCTGGTATTGTGATACCACCTGCTTCACTCTTCTTGTCAAGGATCCCTTTGGCTATGCTGCGTCTTTTATTTTTTTCCAGATAAATTTCATGATTGCTTTCTCTATTTCTATGAGAAATGTCCTTGGGGTTTTTATTGGAATTGCATTAAATTTGTATAGTGCTTTTGGTAGAATGATCATTTTGACAATATTAATTCTGCCTAAATCCATTAACAAGGGAGAACTTCCCATCTTCTAAGGTTCTCTTTAATTTCTTTCTTTAGTATTCTTCATGTTTATTTTAGAGGTCTTTCACCTTACATTAAGTTGATTCCCAAGTATTTTAATTTTTGAGGCTATTTTAAAGGGGTTGTTTTTCTAATTTCTTTTTCAGAGAATTTATCACTGATGTGCAGAAATGCATTTGATTAATGGATATTGATTTTATATCCTGCTACATTGCTGAATTCATTTATTAGTTCTAGATGTTTTTTGATGGAATTTTGTGGATCATGTAGGCATAGAATCATGTCATTGGCAAGTAGTAATAATTTTGAATTCTTCTTTTCCAATCTGTATCCTTTTAATTTCTTTCATTTGTCTAATTGCTCTGGCTAGAGTTTCAAGAACTATGTTAAATAGCCAGTTTTTAGAGAGAATGCTTTTAACTTTTTTTTCCCCATTTAGAATGATGTTGGCCTTGGGCTTAGAATAGATAGCTATTGCAATGTTGAGATATGTTCCTGTTATCCCTAGTTTTTCTAGTGTTTTGAACATGAAAAGGTTCTGTATTTTTCGATTGCTTTTTCTGCATCTATTGAGATGATATTTAAGTCTATTGATGTGATGAATTACATTTATTGATTTCCTTATGTTGACCAACCTTGCATCCCTGGGATGAACTCCACTTGATCATGGTGCACTATGTTTTTGATATGTTTTTGTATTTGAATTGACAAAATTTTATTAAGAATTTTTGCATCTGAGTTCATTATAGATATGTGATCTGAAAGTTTTTTTCTTTGATGCGTCTTTGATATTGGTGATATTAGTCTCATAGAATGAGTTTAGAAGTGTTCCCTGTTTTTCTATTTTATGGAATAATTTGAGGAGTATTGGTATTATTTCTTCTTTAAAAGTCTTTAGAACACACCTGTGCATCTGTCTGGTCCTGAGCTTTTCTTGGTTGGTAGTTTTTGATGGTGTCTTCTATTTCATTGCTTGAAATTGATCTTTTTAACTTGTGTATATCATCCTGATTCAGTTTGGGCAAATCATATGACTCTAGAAATTTGTCTATGTCTTTAATATTTTCTATTTCATTTGGATACAAATTTTCAAAATAATTTCTAATTATCTTCTGTATTTCTAGTGTTTGTCGTAATATTTTCTTTTTCAACACAGATGTTAGTAATTTGAATTTTATCTTTCCTTCTCTTCATTAACATGGCTAAGGGTTTATTAATTTTATTTATTGTTTCAAAGAACAAACTTTTTGTTGTGTCAATTTTTTCAATTTTTTCTTTTGTTTCATTTTCATTGATTTCAGCTCTGATTTTAGTTTTTCCTGTCTTCTACTGCTTTTGGTGTTGATTTGTTCTTTTTCTAGGGCTTTGAGATGTAATGTAAGAGCACTTGTTTGTTCATTTTTTCCTCTTTTATAGAATGAATTCCATGCAGTGAATTTTCCTTAGTACCGTCTTCATATTGACCCATAATAGATTTTGATATGTTGTATAAGTGTTCTCATTTACTCGAAGAATTTTTTAATCTGCTCTTTGATGTCTTCTACAATCATTGTTCATTCAATAGGATATTATTTACTCTTCAGGTATTGGACTTGTTTCTATTTTTTATTTTATCATTGATTTATAATTTCATTTCATTATGATCTGATGGAATGCAGGATAGTATGTCTACTTTTGTCTTTTCTAAAGTTGTTTTATGGCATAATATATGGTCTATTTTAGAGAAGGATCCATGTGCTTCTGAAAAGAAAGTGTATTAACTTGTTGAAGAATGAAATATTCTATATATGTCAGTTAAGTCTAAGTTGTTGATTGTATTATTGAGCTCTACAGTTTCTTTATTTTGCTTTTGTTTGATATATCTATTCAGTGGTGAAAGATATGTATTAATGTCCCCCAGAATTATTGTGTTGTGGTCTATTTCACTCATAAAATTGAGAAGAGTTTGTTTGATGCACATAGATGTTCCATTGTTTGGGGCATATATATTTATAATTTTTAGTTCTTGTTAATATATGGTTCCTTTAAGCAGTATATACTATTCTTCTTTAAACCTTTTGATTAACTTTGTCTTGAAGTCTGCTTTATTTGATATGAGGATGGAAACCCCTGCTTGTTTCTGCAGTCTATATGAGTGGTATGATTTTTCCCAATCTTTCAGCTTCCATCTGTGGATGTCTTTTCCTATCTGATGAATCTCTTGAGGGCAGGATTTTGTTGGGTCTTATTTTTTTTTAAATCCAATCTGCAAGTCTATGTCTTTTAATTGATGAGTTCAAGCCATTAATATTCATGGTTATTATTGAGACATTATTTGTATTCCTGGACATTTTTGTTTACTTTTGGTTTTTAACTTGACTTGGTTTCTCATTTGATTGATTTTCCCTCTAGTGTAGTACCTCCCTTTGCTGATTTTCATTGTTGTTTTTCATTTCCTCCTCATGGAATATTTTGCTGATGATGTTCTGTAGTTCAGGCTTCCAAGTTGTAAATTCTTTTAACTTTGGTTTATCATGGAAGGTCATTATTTCATCATCAAATATGAAGCTTAATTTTGCTGGATAGAAGATTCTTGATTGGCATCCATTTTCTTTCAGAGCTTGTTACATGTTATTTCAACATCTTTTAGCTTTCAGAGTCTGGGTTGAAAAATCTGCAGAGATCCTTATTGGTTTCCCCCTATATGTAATCTGATTCTTTTCTCTATGGCTTTTAAAATTCTCTCCTTATTCTGTATGCTAGGCATTTTCATGATAGTATGCCTTGGTGTAGATCTGTTATGTTTTTGTACATTTGATGTCCTGTAAGCCTCTTGTATTTGATTTTCTAATTCATTCTTTATGTTTGGAATATTTTCTGATATTGTTTCATTGAATCAATTGTTCATTCTTTTGGTTTGTAACTCTATACCTTCCTCTATCCTAATAATTCTTAAATTTGGTATTTTTATGTTATTCCATGTTTCTTGAATATTCTGCTCATGATTTTTTACCATCTTCACTGTGTGGTCAGCTTAATTTTCTGAATTAAATATTTTGTTTTCATTGTCTGAGGTTCTGTCTTCCAAGTGATCTAATATATTGGTGGTACTTTCTATTGAGTTTTTAACTTAGTTTATTGTGTCTTTCATTTCAAGAATTTCTGTTTGTTTGGTGTGTTTTTTTTTCAGAGCCTCTATCTCTTTATTGAAGTATTCTTTTACTTCCCATATTTGCTTATGTAGCTCTTTATCAAAATGATCTTTTGCTGCCTGCATTTGTTCTCTTATATCATCTTTTTAATTCACAGAACATTTTAATTATGTATATCCTGAACTCTTTCTCTGTAATTTCTTTTGCTGTGCTGGCCACGGATTCCAATCATGTCATATCTTGGTTTGTTTGGGGCACATTCTTCCCTTGTTTTTTCATGTGATTCATGTGTCTTCTAGCACCAAAGATCCAAGATGCTACAGTTTTTACCTTATAGGATTATAGTGTCCCCGAAGGGTTCCAATACCTCTCCTTGATATTGCTCCTAGGTCCCAGCCAATGTCCAATGCTGAGAGTTGCCCCAAAGATGATGACAAAGATCTCCCAAGATGGTGGTAGCTACTTTCAGAGATGGGGGTATCAGGTCACATTGGGCTGGGTGGTGGCATTGGGTGGCATGTTCAGAGATGCAGAGATGCACCTCTATGGCATGCAGTTTTGTGGCTGGTGGTTGTTTCCAGACCCTGACCAGTATTCCCCAGTGCAGGCACCTGCAGGTGTGGGTCTATGGCAGTGCTTGTCATGTCCCAAGATGGAGGCAAACAGGGGAGCCCCATGTTGGTAGATGAGGGTCCACATGGAAGTGGCAGCTGGGTGTCTTTCATGGGAGCAGCAGCCAGGATTCCTACATGGGTGGGAGGTGAGGGGTCCTGTATGTGTACTGATGCTTGTGGTCCTGCTCAGGCATATCAGCTGGAGATCCTGCGTGGTTGAGTGGCTGAGAGTACTGTGCTGACACTGAGGCCTAGGGACCTGCGCTTGCACAGCACCCAGGGTTCCTAAGCAGGAGCAGCTGTAAAGGTCCTCCAATAAACTGCAGAGAAACAGTATTTCCACTACTTGAATCTCAGGTCACAGAGCAATACAGAATGTAGCCGTCCTCTAGACTGCCATCTTGGATGGGATTGGAAATCTGGTTTTATTCTATGGAAATTATTGCATATGGGACTCGAGCTAGTGTATTTTTCTTTTAAGAGTATGGTCTTACGAACAGTAAATGATAACATTTTGCCATCACTTCCTTATCTATTATCCCTAATGAGTTCAGAAACCCAATCTGTCATTTAGTGAGGTGAAAAGAGATATGTTTAGTATTAGGCAGCAGATCTATATCTATGAGAATATGTTTGCCAGTGCAGAGAGAAAGAAATAGGGTGAGGCAACTATTGGCATTTTAATCAAAATTTTCATGATGATCTGGAACAATTTGAGAGTTATGGACATCTTGACAACACCATCTTCCAATCTATAACATGATATTTTGCTCCATTTTAAAAATTTTATTATTTTCTTAATTGTTTTTATTAATTCAATATAGGTATCAATAATAGTGGGATTCATTTCAGCATACATACATGAGACATATGTTTTCCATCTTTTCCCCCAGTACTTCCTCTTTCACTTCCTTCCTCCCTTCTCCTGTTTCCCTCCCTGTACTCTACTGATTTTCCTTCTATTCATTTATTTCTTCTTAAATTGGTGCTTTTATATATATATATATATATATATATATATATATATATAAAGGTGGGGTTCACTGTATTATATTCACATTTGCACATTACCTATTTGGTCAATTTTGTTCCCAGTTCCTTCCTCCTGTCCCTACTGCCTCCCCCACAGTCTCCTTCCCTTACTTCACTGATCTACCTTCTATTTTCATGGGATTCCCTACTTTCCCCCTTATTTCACTCTATTGATTTTCTGAATCTGATTCACTTGGTTTTACATGATGATCTCCAGTGCTATTCAGTTATGAACAAATGCCAAAATTGTTCTTCTTTATGACTTAGTAAGACTACATTGTGAAATATACCACATTTTTCTTTATCCATACATCTGTTGAGAGACTCCTGGCCTGGTTCCATAGCTTGGGTACTATGAATCACACTGCTATAAACATTTATGTGCCTGTATCCAGACAGTATGCTAATTTTAGTTCTTTTGGATAAATACCTTGAAGTAGGATGGCAGAGTCATTTGCTGGCTTTATTTCTAGTCTCTGGAGAATTTCCATACTGATTTCCAAAGTTATACTAATTTGTGGTACTAATTTGTACTAATATGTTCTACTAATTTTTACTAATTTACTTTCCAGAGTGGTACTAATTTGCAGTCGTACCAACAATGCATGCGTGTACCTCTTCCACCACATCCTCACCAGCATTTATTGTTATTTGTATTCTTGATGATTGTCATTTTAACTGGAATGATATGATGTCTCAGTGTAGTTTTCATTATAATTTCCCTGATTGCTAAGATTGTTGAACATTTTTTTCCTATAATTGTTGGCTATTTTCATTTCCATTTCTTCTTTTGATTAACATTTGCTTAGTTTTTTGCCAGTTATTAATTGAAGATTTTTTTTGTATGTATCCTTTTTATGTATCTTTATATATTCTGGATATTATTCTCCCATCAATGAGTAACTGTCAAAGATCTTTCATTCTTACTTCGCTGTGTGGAAGCATTTTTTTCATATTTTATGTTTTATCTTACCAATTTTCAGTTTTGTCTCTTGAGCTTTAAAGATGTTATTGAAGAAGTGGTTGAGTGTGCCAATATGTTGGGTGGTTTATGCTATTTTTTCTTCTAGAAGCTGCAAAATTTCTGATCTAATTCCTAGGTCTTTGAACCACTTTTAGTTGACTTCTGTAGAGGGTGAGAGATAGCAATCTATGCTTATTCTTTTGCATATGGTTATTTAGTTTTCCCAGCAAAATTGGTTAAAAAAAGTTTTCTTCAATGTATGTTTTTGGCATCTTTGTCAAGTATCATATATTTGTATCCATGTGGGATTGCTTTGGTGTCCTCCATTCTATTCTATTGTTCATCACTTCTGTTTTTATGCCAATATCACACTGGTTTTGTTACTACATATCTATAGTATAATCAGAGATCAAGTATTGTGCTGTCTTCAGTATTTCTCTTCTTACTTAAATTTGCTTCAGCTATGTTTTCATCTTTAGTTTCTCTCAGTAAGTCTTATACTTTTGTATACATTGTTTATACATATATCAGTAAATTCATCCCTACGCATGTCATTTTTTATTTGCTTTGATTAAAAATAATAATATTGACTTAAATTTTGTGTTCCTTGTTGCTCAATATGGTTATAACGCAATGAACCTGATTTTTGTATATGACCTTGTGTCCTGCACGAGCTGGGATCATGATGATAATGGTGACTAGAAGCAATAGTGATCTTTCCTTTTCCATGTGCTAATGGAAAAACATCTAGCTGTATAATATTAAATTATTATATTACATAATAGCATATTATATTATATATTATACTTATAAAATAGTCTACATTATAATATCTTATACTATATGTTTTATATTACATATATTATTTATTATAATATTATATTTTATTATTAAATATGTGCTTAGTTGTAATTTTGTGGGGTGGTATAGATATCCTGTATTTGGGGGCATTTTGAGTGGTCTTAATATAGTCCTATGTTCATGGGACTTCTTTCTATAAATTTGATGAATTTATTCCAGGCCCATGGGCTTAGCTCTTTTAATTGGCTATTAATTGGCTATCTTCTTCAACTGGCATTTAAATTCTCTTGGAATTTTCACATAGGTAAGGGAGTGTAAATCAATTAACAGTGTGAGATTACCTCTTATGAGTTAGAGTAGCTATTATCAAAAAAGCAAATTACAGATGCTAGTACAGATGTGGAGAAAGGGGATTTCATTAGCACTATAGGTGGGAATACAAATTACTGAGACATTATGGACAAAAGTACATGGATCTTCCTAAAAACATAAGAACAGAACTACTGTGCAACCAGCAATCCCATTTCTGGGTATATATCCAGGGAAAATCAAATCATTATATCTAAGAGACATCTGATATAATTATTTTTGATAATTTTTTCATTGTAAAAATTTGAATTCATTAATCGGACATTATTTCCCTATGTACATGAATTACAATAAGATCAGTAGGATTGTATTCTACATTATGTAAAACAAGAAGAATGAGAAATTATACTTCATCTATGTATGATGTGTCAAAGTGCATTCTACTGTCATGTAGAACTAATTACAAAAAATTTTAGAAAGTAAGAATAGGAATTTTAAGGAGAATATGATAAAAGATTAAGAAAAAAAATTAAATTCAAAAGTAAGATATTCAGCTTCAAAATAAAAACAAAAGTTTGTATGAGTAAAGATACTTTAAAAATTTGAATCTATTATATTTCTATGCATGCAACAAATAAAATGTCTTACATTTCATATACTACGTGTGCCTTTTTGACCTATTACTTAAACTTTGTTTTCTTATACATATATCACATTGGTTAAGATAGCTTACAAATATCTACAATGAATATCTATAATAAATATCTACAATTAAATCAATAATAATAAAATAGAAAAAACATCTCAAAATAAAATCAACATAGTATTTTATTTATATATATATATATATATATATATATATATATATATATATATATATATATATATATAGTAATTACAATTTCCTTTCCTTCTAGGGACCTGTATTAATCGAGTGGAAAAAGAGAACTATATATAAAAAGCTGGGCTTGATAAATAATCTGAGCTCAGTTCACAATGTGAAATAGTTTATTATGCTAACTCTTGATATTATGGGTTAAAGGAGGTTGAAGATCTAGCTTTTCAGTATCCGTAAATGAGACCTTATTGAAAATAAGGTCTTTTCAGGTGATCAAGTTAAAATGAGGGCATTAAAGTGTACCCTATTCCAATATGATTAATGTTCTCCTAAAAAGGAGATTTGGGGACAGAAGGGCAAATATAAGGATACAGGGAGAACACCATCTGCAAGTCACAAAACACCTGAGGCCCCCAGAAATTAAGGGAAAGACTGTAACGAAGATTCCCTCACAATTCTTGGAACAGTGATCCTTGGAATGTCAGGTTTGCATTTTCAGCCTCCAAAACCACAAAGTGATATATTTTTTCTGGTTGAAAACATGAGTTCTCTGGTACCTGGTTACAATATCTCCAGGAAACCACGATATCTGAGATGACAATTTCGCAAGTAGCAGTTTAAAATGTTTTTAGACTGAAAGTAACAAACTATCTAAATGCTAGTAGTTTATATGTTTTACTTAAAAATATTTTTAGAGGGCAGTAGCAACTCAGAGCTGTCTATCAAGTCATTGAAGAATTCATGGTAAAGATACCTCAGTCTATCTCTGTTTTTCTTCTTATGGGGAAGGTGACCCCTGGTGTGGATGAGACACTAAGGATCTAGCCATTTTAGCAGAAGGAAAGGAGAAAGATATAAACCAAAGTTCCTCTATCAAATCACAGTCACATCTTTCCAAATGTTCATGTTTTCTCGCAAACTGTCAGAAGGCATATGATCACTCATTATCTGTAATTAAGGAGAACACAAAAATAAATATTATAATACTACAGTCTCTAAAAGGAAGCCAGGTCAAGGAGAAGTAGTTTAGAAATAATTTGGATATCCCACCATAATGTATACCAAATGGGCTTATACAGTGGGTGTGTCATGTTTAGCCATTCACTGAGTGCCAGCCTAAGGCAATTGTTTTGTGGGACAGCAGCATGCATTTTCTTTCATAAAGGAGAAAACATTGAATCTGGACAAGCATGTCCATGAGGTGAATAATAGCAAGCAACAAACAGCCTGTTATGGTTTAAATAAGAGGTGTTACCCAAAACTCATGTGTGAGACAGGGCAAGAATTATACAGAGGTGGAATGGTTGGAAGTGAAAGTTGTAATTTAATCAGTGGATTAATTCATTGATATGGATTAGATTACAACTCTCACAGTCCAACTACTGCGCCTCTGAGTGGTAACTGCAGCCAGGTGGGGAGATGCTGGAGGAGGTGGATCACTAGGGGTGTTCTTTGGAGCTTACATTTTGTGTCATTTGAATGGAGCCATCTCTCTGTTACCTGCTCCCATGTCCTGAGCTGCTTTTCTCACCCATGCCTTCCAGGGTGTTGTTCTGCTGTACCTCAGACTCAGAGCTATGGAGTCAGCCATCTATGGATTGAGACCCCTGAAACTGTGATTCAGTTTCCTTCTATAAATTGTTCTTATCTGGTCTTTTGGTCACAGTGACAAAAAAAAATAGTTGATGAAAACCTAAACTACTGAGGTTTTCAAATTCCTATTTTGGTTTATTGTATCTGCACTTGCATGCTTATTTGTAAATGATCCACGAAGGACATCGGAATGACAGGTGTTATTTTTTTTATAGGGTACGAAAGAGCAAGAATTTGTTAATATTCTCTATGCAGAAATACAAATTTATAGGGAGGGGGAACATGGGAGGAATATAGGAACTCTAGATAGGGCAGAGGGGTTTGAGAGGAAGGGAGGGGGCATGGGGTTATAAATGATGATGTAATGTGATGATCATTATTACCCAAAGTACATGTATGAAGACATGAATTGCTGTGAATATACTTTTTATACAACCAGAGATACAAAGAATAAAAAAGAAATACAAATGTAAATACAAAAAAAAAAACAAGGTATTTTTATACCAAAAAAGCATACTGTAGTCATTACACATTGATGCAATGTTATAATACCTTATTACTACAGCATTATCTTTAAATTTTTGTATTTAACTTAGTGAGAGATGTTTTACCATTTGTTTTTACTTAGTGAGTAGTTTGAGTTGTTAAAAATACACTTAACAACCATCTAGTATATAATATATCTGGTACCAAGAATTTGCAGTATTTCTTTCATTTATAATGAATTAGTTTCCCTGTCTATTTATTAAAACAATAATTTTAAATTATAATGAAATAAATTCTAATTAAATATTTCAAAATGTGCTTAATCAATTATACATTATGATGTAATGGAATGACAATTAGATGTATTCCCTCACTGATGTTTTGCAAAGGGACAGATGGATTAACCAGGATGCAAGACTTGCTGAGAGAATGAAGGGCAATTATTTTTTTAATTTTAAATGAATTTGGATGAATAAGAAAACATATATTGAAAATATCCTTGATATCATTAAACAACTGATGTTCCACACAGGCCAATTGGATGTGATGACAATCAGAGTTGATATAAGTGTATGCTATAAAAACAAATACAGAGTTCCTCTCCCTGATATGGTACTGGCTGATGCTGAGTAAACTACCAGGCAATTGCACCACTTACGAAGTTCATTCATTTGCTGATTAGTGGATTATAAAATACAATCTGGTTAAACATATGGAGAGGTTTCTTTTGTCTGACATAAAAGCAATCTATCTACTATGGTCAGGTCATTGTCATTATAGTGGCTCTAGAGTCATCTATCAATTTGCTCCATGATTAGCAGCAGGTGACTCCCAGGCTCAAATTGCTCTTGTAAGGCTAGCAGGAGAGAGCTGGCCAAGTAGAAGTGGGGCACTTCCCCACCAAGCTTCATTTAAAGACATGTCTCTAAAAATTCCAGGAAGTGCCTTTCACTCACTTTCTACTGGGCACTGCTAGTTTTAAATATTTAAATTATGTATAGTACATTCATACATAATTTAAATTATGTATATTTATTCTAAATAAAATTTAGGAAGCTATCACTAAAATGGGAAGAGAAAATGGATACTGGGACCACACTATTAGAAAAAGCAAGCAGATTCCTCACATGAGAGAAAATGTTCGACCCTTAACTTTCACAAAAGAAGAAAAAAAGTGTGTTTGGGAGGGTTGGAATCCTTTTAAAACAAAAGGGGGAGCAGTGGAGCAGAGGAAGATTGAAGGAGAGAGAGCAGGGAGAGGAAAATAAAGAAACAGGGGAAGGAAGTGGACTAAACTATGCCCTGTACGTACATGAATGCACCACAATGAATTCCACCTTCATGTCTACCTGTACATCACTGACAAAAACTTCAACCATAAATGAATAGAAGGAAGATCAGAAAGTAGAGGGAGGACAGGGAGAGGGAGGAGGGGAGGAAACGGAGAATTACTGCAGATTGAAGTGAAGCAAATTGTATTCCATGCTTTTATGATTGAGGAAAGTGAACCCTAACATTATGCAAAATTATAATGTAGTTATTTTTAATAAAAAGAGAAAGAAAGAAACAGGGTAAAGGTAAGTGTGTATTTATGGAATGGTAGATAAAGTGAAAATTCTAAACTATTTACCATAGGATAAAATTACATGACTGTGATATATGCTTGGATGTGGTTAAAACATTGCTACCTCACATCATATGAGTCAAGTATGTCAATACAGGTGAATCCGAAAGCAGGCTTTGGTTCATGATATAGAAATTTCAGACCAATGAAGAAAACTGTGAAACCACATCAAGGGTGTGTATGTATATTGACTGAAATAGGTAATTAGATTACATCTCTCTTCCTAGCCATTTTATTTTATTTTTTTTAATTTATTGTATACTCTGTGATGTGAACTTGGTGACCACTTTAAGAATAGTGGATTACAGGAGTCTGGGGATGTGGCTCCTGGGTAGAATGCTTGCCAAGCCTGCCAAGGCCCTGGGTTTGATCCCCAGAACAACCAGAAATTAAATAAATAAATACATAAGTAGTGGACTTAAGAATTTTGTAGTGATTCATTTTTTCTTATGGATACTCATCAAAGAGTCTTTTGTTGAGGTTGTAAAATAATCACTTATCAATAATGCTTCATAGAAAAAAATCATATTTCATATAGAAAGAGAAGACATAAAATACTGTCCATTAAACTTCTCATGAAAATGAAAGACATTTCTAATAAGTTGTTTCATATTTTACTACAAAAACTCCTTCACATGTGGTGTGAGTATTTTTATTAAATATTTAATTAATGTATCTTACTTAAAAAATAAGGAAATATCTACTTCTGTATATTGATGAATACTATTTATGTTGCTTTGTATTTATTTTTCAGAAAAAGCCTTCTGATATAAAATTTTCTGAATATTCCAAAATTTATTGAGACAAGAATTCAATCAATAAACAAGTTTCATACTTGTATACTTGTTTTTCAAATTATTTTAAATATACAATATTTTATACATTTATGGCATCAAATGTGATATTTTAATATCTGAATGCATTGTGCAAGCTATTTAACATAATCATTAGTTCATATTTATCCATTTTTGGTGGTGCCAATACAAAATCTGCTCTGATAGCAATTTCAAATAAGCAACATATTACTGTTAACTGAGGTCACCAAGATGTTCAATAGATGTCCTGTACTTATGTATCCTGTGTTTTGACAGACATCTTCTCAGTTCCCCCACCTCAGGGCTTACCCTCAATCAATGCTATTAGTGTCTTCTTTCCAGGGACATCTGCACAAGAACCTTTGTGGTAGTTCCAAGAGCGTATGCTGTTTATGTAATTGCCTAATCATAGACTTATCAAAATTTCAGTATTCTCTCTAGAGTAATGAGTAAAATTTCAATATTTTCAAAATATATTTTTGTTTCTCAGGAAAGGAAAACATATTAAAAGAAAAAAGTTCAACCACTTTTAACATTAAAACTATTTCAAGACATTAAATTCACCTTTGAAAAACAAGAACACAAATTTAGCCATTTTTTTTTACAAAGTTTGATTTTACATGTACAATATCAATATCCTGAATGCTTAATAATTATATATGATTATGGCTTGAAAATATTTTATTTCATCTTTATTTTTGTTAGGAAACACTATTTTATGGCTTTGCTAATTATGCTATGGATGTCCCTACATGATTTGAAACATGAAGAATTAACTGTCACCTGGTTTCTTTAACATATAAGTGAAAGTATTTTTGATTTTCATACCTCTACCAGTTTCTTTTTTTTTTTTACAACCAATCCCCAATGTATTTTATTTTATCTTTATTCCTTTTACTTCCACTTGTGTCTTTCATTGAAATTTTATTGTTTGTTTGTTTTAAACCTATGGCCTTACACATAAAGAGGATATATTTTATTGAATTTATATCTGCAGTGGGTAAGGGACTGCAGGCAATTCTCAAGGAGTGATCATTGGGAATATATAAAGGCATACAATTTTCGCATAAGAAAGAAGGGAATGCAAACCCACCTATTCTTTCTACCATCATGCACATTAAAGAAAAATTGGCTTTGTAAGTTTTCAAAAGCAATAACTATTTACAGAGCCAGAAAATCTAGGAGAAAGAAATATTTGTCCCAAGTTAAAGCAAAGTCAACAATACAACATAGAAATCTACATTAACGTGAAATTCACAGTAAGATACTTTAAAAAATATTCTTCTACCTGCAGGATTTGTCTAATCATGTCCCCTGTGGACTTCCAGATATATAATGTGACTCCTTCTCCATGGCATGGAAACAACACAGTCTTCTTTCTTATTCTCTGCCATAAATATTAAAGCACAATGTTACTTGTAGTCCTCAGGTTTTACTTATTTATTTTGAAATGGAAAATTTCTAAAACTCTATCAAAAAATTAATGCTATTCTCTCATAAATAACTGAAATCAGAATAATGCTTTAAAATGTCAAGAATGTAACAAAGCATTTGACAACAAGATAAGATAGAATATTCCTCTAAATTCAAAGGAAATTTGTTAAATATAGAAGTCTCCTTAACTAGCCTCCAACAGGGGACTGGGTGAAAAAAATCAGAGCTAAAGAAAAAGAATCATGTGTACAACAAGTACAATTACGACACTGGGTTATTCACACTGTGGAACAAAAGTTTAGCGCCTGCAGCTTTAACATCTCAGGGCTGAGCATGTAGCTATGGTAGAGTGTTGTCTAGCAAGAACCTGGGTTCCATCCCCAGTACCATAAAAAAAAAAAAGAGAAAGAAAATTTAGTAGATGTTATATTACTTTTGAAAATTCCTTAAGTAGCCATTATATTCAAAGACAAAACATAAACTTCAGTGTTCTTAGAAATAACATGTAGAACAATTCTAAATAGAATGATTAACATTTTCATACATAGTTAAAAATATCAGACCAGAAAACCAGACTCAGGAGATACAGTCATAACAGAGATATTTCAGACTTCAGCTGGTATGACTTCTATCACTCTTTCAAACAAACTAATGAAGACCAAAGGGTTCTCATGCTTAGAATGGTATTCAAGAGTCAAGTTCAAAATCTCAAGTGGCGGTATTCTTTGGGTTTGCACAGGGTGTAATGTCTTGTCTTTTTTCCTTTACTGTTAGATTAGCCTATCATTTTATTCGGTACTTATAAAAGAGGCAATCAGAAAAGAGAGACGTAAATTTAATAGATGTAAAAATAGAGAAAATGTGACATTTGTTACTGGGGAGCAGGAAGTGGACTTCATTGAGGGTCTCTTCATCTACAGGAATAAATTTTGCCTCTCCTTCATCTTTGTGTAATTGGAGTTGAAGTCCCACTTGCACGAGGGACTTCATAGAGATGGCTGTTGCAGGCTGAGTTATTTCCCTCTCCAGATTCTTTTGTTGAAGGCCTAACCCCCAATATCTCAACATTCAACTGCATTTGAAGACTGAGACATCAAAGAGTTCATTAAGTTAAAATTGAGATCAGCATGACAGGCTCAAATTCAATTTGGCCAGAGTTTTCATTAAAAAGTGATATTAAGACACAAACACATAGAGGGCAGACGATATGAAGATACGGCTAGAAAATTGTCATTGATATTCAAGGAGAAAGGCTCCGAAAGAAAGGGCTTACTTTTAATTTAGACTTAGAGCTCCCCAAACTGTGAGGAAAAAACTTTCTGTCATTTAAGCCACTCAGTCTGGGGGACTTGGTTATGAAAATTCAGGCAAACTAATACATTGTTTTTTGTTTTGCACTTTGAATATAAAGATGAAAATATGAATTGACAAAAGTCTAATTCTACGCATTACATAGAATATATAATTTGAATAAAATAACATGTTTAACAAACAGCAATCTTATTCAATGGTATATACTTCATCTGAATACTTATTTTCTTATCTGATACCAGCTCTTGTTCCTTAACACAAGATAAGAATATGCAAGTATTTTATAGTACCTGATGCTCAGGTGGGGCCTATACCGAACCTGTAATTGATCACATAATTTAACTATAGCTTCCTAGAAACAAGTGAATCTTCAAACTAAGTGGGATAATGAACATTAATCTTTACCAGCACAACAGTTCAGTGTGACAGAGTCACAAAAGCTTTTAGATTCTCAAGGCTCTGAGGATGGCAAAATTTCATATTGTTAATCTGAATATAAAACAAAATAATGTATGGTTCTAGTGTTAATCATTTTTCTGAATAGAGAATATAAAATCATTGAATGTTAAACAATTAAAAATTGTGTAAAAGATTTTTTCATAATAGAACATAATCTGCCTTGTGCTGTCACTTTTGGGATCAGAGTACCAAGATTTGTGACCCACACTTTTATTTGAAAGATTAATAGCCTACCACTTAAATAAATAGGGAGTTCCTTTGCAGGTAAGGTGACAGATGATTCTTTTTCAATCTAGTGTCATTGTTGTAGGATTTCTAAGTCTGGACTAACAGCAACTTGCTTTATAAGTCTCTAAAGAACAAAATCAGCAACTTTCCTATACTCTCTAACCATCAATTTTTCCTGAATTCTATCAGCATTACATTAGGCACTGGAGTTGCAAATGTCACTTTCTAGGACAGGCAACACTTGCTATTTTTTCCCTATTAACTTCTTCATGAATTTGCAAAATGCTGAAACAAAGACATATCTCTGCCCTATAAAAGAACATGTGTTAGTTTCCATCACTATAAAAAGTACCTGAATAATTAACTTACAAAAAAGAAAGTTTATGTTAGCTCCCAGTTTCAGAGGTTCCAGGCAACAATCGATTGCTCTTGTTGATTTCGGACCTGTGCTGAAGAGGCACATTAGGCAGGGAGTGTGTGATGGGGCAAACCCACTCCCCAATGGCCATCAAGGGAAAGAGAGCAAGGGGGCTGGAGTCCCACTGCCACCAGGGCAGGAACACCCTGAGGACTCATAGCTTCCCACTAACATTTTCACTACCACCCAAAAATGCCACAAGCTGCACACCAAATCTTTGACACATGGGCCTTTGCCATGTTTTAGATCTATAGAGTACATTCCCATAGAAAGGAGGTAACAAAGTAGATAGAAGGAAGACATTGTTACAGCACCTAAAACGTTTTGCAACCTGAGAGATGAGAAAATCCCAAATTTGTGTGTGTACGTGTGTAAGTCAGTTTTCCTTGATGTGACCAAAATACCTGATATGAAAAATTTAAAGGTGGAAAGATTTATTTCTGGCTCATGGTTTTAGATATTTTAGTCCATGGTCAGATTATTGTTTGCTTTGAGCATCAGGCAGAAGGTTGCAATAGAGAAGTGGTTCCGTTTGGGTAGCAGCAAACAGAAGAAGCAGAGGGAGCTGGGCATAAGCAATACCCTTCCTGGACCTGTCCCCAGACCAGCTCAGCTCTGCCAAGTCAATTATCCATTGATGTCAGAAAAAAATTGCATTTTTATTTTTAATCAAAAACATAAGACTATATATATTTATGGAGTACCATATGAAGTTTTGTTAGATGTATGCATTTTGGAATGTTTAAATGAGATTAAATACATTTATCTATTTTTTTGTACCAGGGATTCAAACCAGGGACACTTAAGTACTGTGCCATATCTCCAACCCTTTTTATTTTATTTTGAGACAAGGTCTCAGTAAATTGCTTAGGGCCTTGCTAAGTTACTTAGGTCCTCACTGAGTTGCTAAGGATGGCTTTAAACTTGGGATTCTTCTACCTCAGCCTCCCAAGCTACCAGGATTGCAGGTGTGTGCCACCACACCTGCCAAATCTATCTTCTTCAATACATTATTTTTATGAGTAAAAATATTCAAAATCCTTTTTTTCCCTAGCTTTCTGAAATAAAAGGATACCATTATTATCTATAATCATTTTACTGAGCAAGAACCTGTCACAACTTCTTAATGCTGACTCCGACAATACCCATTGACCAACTTTTCCGCACTCTTCCTCACTCCTACTCTCTCCAGAGTAGGTAATCTGATAGTCACCACTCTATTCAGAAAATGTTTTCGATTTCACGTATGAGTGAGAAGTGCAGTTCTTGTCCTTCTGTGCCTGGCTTATTATACTTTACAGGCAATTGTTTCACATTAACTCCAAGATTGAAATCCCTTCAGGTACAGCAGGAAGGAATGAAAGCTGACCTCAGTCCACCATGGCATGAAGGATTATCTAACATTCACCTGTAGTTAAAGTAGAATAATTTGTGCACACAGATCATCCTTTCTACTAACCATATATCCTCCTTTCAATTAAAATTCTTGCAAAGGCGTAGAAAATGAAGCTCCTAAAACTTAAAAAAAAAAAAAAATGATCCTGGCCAAAAAAAAAAAAAGTTTTAAAGGGCAATTATAATGTACACTATCAAAATTCTTGATAGTGATATGCCAGACAAAATATAGACAAATAGAATGTAACATTTAAGACTGATCTTAAGGTTGGAAGAAAACCATGGGAGAGAGAGAGATGAAACAAAGGAAGAAAGGAAGAGAATGATTTAGGAAATAAAACACACATAGAAAAAAAATGGTAATAGGAAAATGTTAGAATTTTAAATGCTGTTGATCCATAATGAAATGTAACTTTATTCCTCCTAATTTTTTCTGTATTTCTTGTATCTCAACAAGTGTTTTATTTTCAATTTTTAAAACATCATTTCAACTATCAAAAGTAGGCCATTATCTCTCTGTGTTTTCAGTTCAATGTTAAAGAGTTTTATAAAAATAATAAATAACTCAGAATCCAGTTCTTCATCTGCTAAGAAGACTGCGTGCCTGCTCTACTAGCCATCTGCTTCAGAAGCCATGGAAATCTGGTCATCCCTTCCCGTCGCATTCCCCATATGAGGATGAGAACATGTAAGGGACCCCAGGTTCCTGTTCTCCATCCAGCTCACTACAGCCAGGTTCTGAACATAATTTTGTTTGAATTAAGTTTTGGTATCTCCCCCCACCCCACCCCTAAAAAAAGTTTAATATCATTATCCTCCACACATCTGGCAGAAACACTGGCAAATGCAATCAGTTCCTTTCTCTTGACTCTATAAATAAATTCCATTTTTATTCCATTCTGCTGGCTTGTTTCCCATAAATTTAAAAGAGCATAACAGCAACTTGTTTGTTGTATTGATTTTACAACCTTGAAGGTGTTTTTAATCTGAGGAAAAGTAAACCTTTATTAACAAGTTGTCACTTTCACAGCAGATAATTCTAAGTTACAGGATTTCATTAGGAAAGGAAAACATCCCCATCCAATAATATGGAGTGCTTAAAATGGTATTTGCTAAGCCTGTTGATGTCTAATTTTCTAAAAGTATTACATTTAAGAAGTTCATTTGTCTGTATTACATAATACTTTGTAGGTTACTTATTTTAAACTAATGTTCACCTATATCTGCTCAACAGAGAGGAGGACAGCTAACGATGCCTTGATGCTAGTACAGGAAGAGGAGCAGAGTAGGAAGAGTTACAACACAAATAAGAGGAAAGAGTAAAGTCACATAAATGAGGGGTGCATTACAGGCAGCTTCAAAGGACCAAGCCAATCAATCTTTTCTAATTTAGACATGTTATAAGGTAGTTCTGCTCTAAGGAAAGACTTCTTTAATTTCAACTTTTTCTTCTACTTTAACCACTTGACTAACTCAATTAGAGCAGACATCTTTCAGTTACCAGTTAACATGATTAATTGATGTTCTGCACCTACATTTGCATGCTTCTTGACTGGGTGGAGAAAGTGCTAAAGTCAGCTGTCCCTTAGGGTATTGACTCAGAGAAGCAAAATTTATTCTTCTCCCTGCTGGATGGAGAAGAACTTCCATAGAGGCTGGAGTTTACTCCTATTATCAGACATAACTAGAGGTACCCAAACAGATGTTTCTAATAATTCTTCCTATCCTAAAATTTTGGAAATTAAGATCAGAACAGTAGACTTTCACCCTAAACAACTGTTTACCTTCCCAAATTATGGTTAATGATAGAGAGGATTTCTGTCTGACTCCATGGTATAAATGAAATCTAATATAAAATTGCATTTTGGAGGTTATACATTTGGAAAAATTAAGCTGATATATTTATTTCTATTTATTGCAAATCAAGTATTTAGCCCGTCCTTTAACACGATTCACCAGGGAAAGAGAGAGAGCAAATGCCTTTTCAAAGAGATTTGTGCCATGTTAGGGATGAGGAAGAACTGAAAATGGGGAAAAGTCACAATGGCAGAAAAATCGGGGATACAAATAAATCTCCTCACTCTGTGATCGTGGAGGAGATGTAGGGGAATCAGGAAAGGAAAGCAAGAAGAGAGATGGGCACCTGAGAGTTCCCTGTCTCCCTCACCTCACCCCCATTTACAGGACTACATCTTCTATCATATACCTTCCCAAAGCAGCTATGATAAAGTCAAATGGGTCCTGATCCTGACCTAATTTGGCAGAAGGATGTTGGATTTGGGCGCTCAATAATTTTTCTTGGAGTCTATGTGTTTAGCAAGATATGTAGGAGTTGCCCTCTCCTAAAGTTCCAGAAGTACCTAGGAGGTTGCTCATTTGCTCACTGACAAGCTTACCAGGGAGATATTTGGAACTGGATTTGAGTTACTTTGTAGTTGGGCAGCAAGACAAGAGATCAGAAATATTTTCAAGGTCAGCCGTGCCCCTGCTCCCTTGGGAAAAAAAAATATGAGAAAAGGAAACACACAAAACAAAACAAAAACGAAACATAAAATTACAAGAATGAACTAAGTTTAAAGAGCTTCATAGTTTTTCTATCCTACAACCTGCAGAATGGAGATGTAGCAGGTAACTGGCACTTAAGTTTTTCACCTGTTTGCATATATCACGTGTACACTGGTCACCACCATACACTTGCTTTTCAAAGCAATCCTGGCTCTAAATTACAGTAAATCCTTATAAATTTTAGACAATATATGCCACTTGTGAGTATGGTGTAATGAAGATAGAATGGGTTCAAATAATTTTAATTACTAATATAAAAGGAATTGTATAGACCAGAACCTTAATTACAAATATATTGGATTTAACAAATGTGTACTGTGAATCAGCTCAAGCAACTTACAAGAACACTAGCAATGTTACAAGAGGAAAAGGTCAGGTCTTTGAGATACTTTGTTTTTAAATATGACTGAAAGAAAAAAGGTTCTGTTATGAATCTTAATGTTCTTAGTAGTTTTTTCCTTGGTAATTCTTTTAACCAGTCTATGGGAGGACATGATGGGCTAATTATTCTGTCAACAAAAGGATGCAATCGTGTAGAAGACAATAAGAAACAAAAGAGGAAGCATCAGGATACTTCCTTTTGTTCTTTTATGATGTTAAGCACCATGCTGTTCCATGTTCCTATAGGAGTAGGATTTCATGCCTATTGTTGGTCTAGGGAAAATACATGCATATACCAAGGTATAAATATGTGTATATTATATTTGACGTGTATCTATATATTCCTTTCCCTATCTTAACAATGTGCATTATATGTGTGTTTGTGTACTATGAATTTATGAGATTTTCCTTCAGTTATTTAGAAGACTAATGTTATTTTTTAAAGCAATTATGACTATACTATAAGAATCCAAAATTTGAATTCTGTGTTTATATTTGAGATCTTTAAATAAAAGTTAAACCATTTTAATTCTTTAAAAAAGGAATTCCTACTCACCCGAGAATACTTTATGCCTAACAATTCATGACAACACATGACAATTGTAGCATAATTTGTAATACATATAAAATAAAAATGAATCCCTAAGGACCATGTTTCCTACTCTCAGCAGGTGTGTATGTGCTTTTACATACTTTGTTGCAGGGACTTGACATTCATAAATAAAGGCCAAGTGGTAAATATCATGGCATAGCTTTTTAGTTTCTCTACTCCCCACTGGTCTTGACCTTCCTAAACTTTTGCATGATGTATGAATATTGAGTGTTCAAAAGAGTAATATATTTTGCTGCAAATAGGGTAGTAAGCAAAAGGAAAAACATAGTAGAAGATTGTGCCATGATTCATTAATCTTTGTCTATTTGTAAAGAAAGAATTCACCAGTGTTTCTTGGCAAGGATTTGCCTTTTTAATTAAAAAAGCAGCTCAAGAATATGTATGATAACGGGCCTTGAAGGACAAAGCTCTGCTCACCACACCCCCCTATTTTCTCCCTGGTGACCAGCATTTTGCTGAAACTCAACACATTTATTAGGAAAAACTAGAGGGATCCCAAAAGCAACACACATGAATAAAGGAAGAGTAAAGGTGAAAAAAAAAAAAAACTATATGATCATTTCATAGGATTCATTAAACACTTTTCAATTCTTATGTGGGAAAGGAAGCTGAATTACACTGACCAGTACATTTTAAAATTCTATCCTTATAGAGAAATAAAAACAAAACGTCAATTCCAAATTTATGTTTTGTTTATTTGCTTTTTTTAAATACAAACTGAGAAGGCAGTGATAGTATGAAAAATCCACAGAAATGACCAAATAGTAGTGTTAAATTTAAAATTTAGCATTGGTCATTTCTAGCTATTGAACCTTGAGATGATCCATGCCACAGTATCTTATTATTAATGGTAATGATAATGATAATATAGGTCTCTCTGAAATAAATACTAAGAATAATCAGATGGGTAAAGCACATGAGAAACACTCTCAAATAGTAGCTACTCAAGATGTAAAAAAAAAAAAAAAGAGTTTCTTTTTCTCCTTTATCTCCACTTTTTAGTAGAGAAACTATGAATATCTTTTCTATGCTTCAGAATTCTTGGAAATTTTAAATAATTTAGATGTCTGGAGTCAAAATCTGATGTCCTGATATAATGATTTAATTGGTCTTAGGCTAGTCTGGACTACCCACACACACACACACACACACACACACACACACACACACACACGGACACTATCAAAGGCCATTTCAGTAAGCAAAACATAACCAGCACCACCTCTAGACATGGTGCAAGGACAGTGCCCCAGACCCAGAAGCTCCACCTGTGCACCTTACCCTGGACATCCTCTAACAAAACCTCTACACAGAGACTGTGTAGTTAGAGAATCTCTAACTACAGAGACTGTTTATACCCATTTTTATGTCTAGTAGTCATCAGTCAATATTATTTGGGATATTCATCAGTGTAATTATGTGTAGAAGTAGAAAACTCAGTGTCATTGTATGGATAGTGATTCCATTCTCTAAACATAACCATGAGTCTATACTCATCTACTCTCAAAGAGCATATGAGTAATTTCTAGATTTTTGTTTAGTAAAAATAGGGTTACTGGGCTGGGTTTTTGGCTCAGTGGTGGAGCTCTTGTTTAGCTTGTGTGAGGCACTGGGTTTGATTCTAAGCACCACATATAAATAAACAAATAAATAAATAAATAAAATGAAGGTTCATCAGCAACAAAAAAAATCATATATTTAAAATTGTAATGTATTCCACTATTGTCATGTATGTAAGAAATAAAAATAAATAAATTTTTAAAAATAGGTTTTCCATTGTACTGAGGGATACATATTTGGTTAACATGTATCTGTTGTATATTTTTCAAGCAATGGAAATTTTTGTTATATTATATTCATGAGGTCATATTTTTGCAAAACTGACAATTTTACAAATTGTTTCAATTACACTACTACATAAAAATATGAGATATTCAATGTTGCCTGTTTTTTTTCCCAACACTTGCATTTGCCAAAATTTTCATTTTGTCCTTTATTTTTTTATGGTAATTTAGTGGTATCATAATTGTACTTTGCATTTTTTTGATGATTATAAAACTGAGCAGTCTTGCATTATACAGATAAGCTTATTTGTGAAACTTTTTTTTGTCCCAGACTGTTCCTAAAATTCTGTCTATATTTTTCATTATTTTTAAGTTATTTTTTTCATATTAACATAATGGTCTGGAGACCAAGAGTTTGATGCTGCTGCTGTTAAATAATTATTATCAAAGATATTGCATCCTTGGATGACTGCCTTTAAATCTCTTAATGTTATACTTTAACACAGAATCCCTTAATAAACTTTATGTCAGATCTATCATTTTTTTCCTTAGAATTCATGATTAGAGGTTTATTGTTGTTGTTGTTTTCTGTGTATTTTTGAAGAAAAAGCTGCCTTCTCTAAAAGAACATAATTTTTGTTTGTTTTCAAGTGGAAGCTCTACCATAATTGTTGAAATCTAATTACAGTATCCTAAAACAAACTAGCCCTCAAATAAATCACCTTATCCTGTTACATTAGAACTTGTCTGATTCAATATCACACTCTGCTAGTTACTTAGGGTATTTGAACAACTATCCTGTAACTCTATCTACTGTGGAGATGGAAATAGGAGGATCACAAGTTCAAGATCAACCTTAGCAAAATTTTGAAAAATATAAATAAAAATTAACTTTTAAAATTTTTTTAAAAGGGTAAGATGTAATCCATGGTTGAGTCTTGCCTATTATGCATAAGATCTTTGGTTTTATCTCTAGCATTGCTAAAAATATAACAAAAGTGTAATATCTGTTGCATAAGGACCTTCAGTTTTATTTTCTTTTCTTCAATTTCATTACCCATATTTTTGTTGTTGTTTTCTGCTTCTCCACATGAATTACAGAGTAAGTTGCCAGTTCTACCAAAAAGTATTTGTTATTTTGATGGTGACAGTGTGGATTCTACAGATTTACTTTGAGAATTGACACACTTATAATGAAATCTTCTAATCCATCACAAAGCTATATCCTTTCATTTCTTTATATATCTCTAAATTCTCTCAATAATGATGATATTATTGCTTACAGCATGATTTCATGCTCATATTTAATTGAATTTTTCCTAAATTTTTTTTTCTGTGTTTAAAGCAGTTTTGTAAAGATAAAATTCAAATAACATGCTATGTATTAAAAGTATTTATTCATAAAATTGAATCACCACTTTCAAATGTAGAATATTTTCACTATTCCCAAATGAAACCCTGAACCCATCAGCAGTCACTTTACCTGAAAGCCAGAGACAACCTTCAGGCCACTTCTCAGTCCATAGATCTGCCGATGCTGGGCATTTCATACACATGGAGGGCTGTGGTCCCAGCTCAGTGGTAGAGCACTTGCCTAGCATGTGTGAGGCACTGGGTTCCATTCCCAGTACCACATGTAAATAGATACATAAAATAAAGATCCATCAACAACTAATAAAAATATTTCAAAAAATAGAGATGGAGTCAAACAGTATAGGAGCTATCGTGATAGACTTCTGTCCCTTCAGCAGGAAATAAGTCCACTGAGGTGTGGACAGTTGCCTCTCTCCTGTAAAGCCCATGGGATCGCCCTACTGTTGACAGCCAAGAGGAGCCCACAGCAACAAGGCGGTGGTCCTGGCTTTAGTTTCTGGAGAACATTACTGTAGGTCCCAGCTAGAAATACTACCACACAGTCCCTGGTGACCAGGACAACAGCCCAAGCTTCCCTGCCAGTGGGTAAGAAGCACATGTGGAGCCAGTGGGTAACTGAGAGCTGGGGCAGCCTGAGCCCCTTTCCACATCCAGGGTCCTGGAGCTGTTGACCCTGGACGTTGGCAAGTTTGGTTACTGTTTCCTGGAGGGCAGAGCTCCAGCTACCCCAGGATGTCCTCCAACCTGTCACCTCTGATGAGCTTTAAATAAAACATTCCATCATACTACCTCCTGGGCTCCTTCCCTCAGGCACTCACCAATGTTATCCACACCCACCAGTTCAGAATTGCCATTCAGGGCATAAAAACCCCTGGAGTTTGGACTTGTGCCATGCACTGCACAATCATGCAGCTTTGTTGATGGCTCTAGGGCTTTGCATGCTCAGTGAACCTAGGGGAAAAATGTGTACCAAACTGTCCCTCAGAGCTGCCATGACAATCGGTGGGCCAATTGGATTTTTCCTATTTTTATTTTTCTGTGTTTAAAGCAGTTTTGTAAAGATAAAATTCGGATAACATGCTATGTATTAAAAGTATTTAATTATATTCATAAAATTGAATCACCACTGTCAAATGTAGATGCATAAAAGAGATATTATTGTGTTTCCTCCCTTGATGTAAACTTCTTGAATAAAGATTGTCTGTATCAAGTTAGATATTATGCTCATTAAGTATTATAAGGTTTGACAAATGGTAGAAACTCAAGAGATACAGAATGTATGATTGAATAAATTAATTCTTTTTATGAGTAAGCATGGGACTTCCGTTAATTATATGAAGTACAACATTTCTAGGATCATTAAAACATCAGGCCTTCTCTCACCTTAAGGTAAATGTTAATACTTCATTACATGAGGAGTCAATGATGATGTAGTGACATTCACTGACTTATTCCTGATGCACTGTTTCCCAGCACAGAAAATATAAAACACACAAAACCAGAGGACAAATTTTATTTTTTTTTAAATATTTCTGTGAGCCCATAGATATGAGACTTAGGAAATGGAGTCTAAGCACCAGGTTTGAGATTTATCCATCTACAACCTGTTCACCTCTCCCACTAAAGGGGACATTATAAGTTATGATGTCTGAGTAAAGATTGAAACACTGACATGAGAGAATTACTACATAGCACCTTGTACTAACAATACAATTTAGATGCTTGGCTGATAACAAAGCAGTAGCATTTTGAACAAATTTTTTTCATATCTCTCACTATAGGTATATAAGCTTTTTGGAGGATTAGAAATAGTTGTATATTAGCTAGGCATGATGGTGCATGCCTATAATCCCAGAGATACCGGAGACTGAAGCAAGAGGATTGCTAGTTTAAGGCCCATCTCAGTAATATATTAAGACTCTCATCAAATTAGTAAGACCCTGTCTCAAAATTTAAAAAAAAAAATTAAAAATAAAGGACCAGAAAAATAATTCAATGGTAAAGCATTATAGGGTCAATCCCCATGAAAGAAAAAAGAAAAGAGAAAAATAATTCTTAACTAAGAGCCTTATTATCTCTTAACTATAGGTTAAACCAAAATTGCAGTTATCAAAGTATTATCTAGACTAGTGTTTAATCTAGATATGCAAATTCTGTTTTAGACCACTTTTTGTGCTACTGTGACAAAAAGTCCTGACAAGAACAGTTTTAGAGGAGGAAAGTTTATTCTGGGGTTCACAGTTTCAGAGGTCTCAGTCCATCGATGACCTACTATTCCTTGAGGCTCTAGTGGTAAAGCAGAACATCATGACTCAAGCTTGTGGCAGACGAAAGTGGCTCAGGACATCCAACATGGAAGAATTGAGAGAGAGAGAGAGAGAGAGAGAGAGAGAGAGAGAGAGAGCGCACAATGTTCACCAGGACAAATATAAACCCCAAAGTCCTGCCCACAATGACCCACCTGCTCCAACCATACCCTGCTTTCAATTACTCTCAATTAATCCCAATCTGGAAATTAACTCACTGAATGGGTAAAGGTTCTCATAAAACAGTCATGTCACCTCTAAGACTTCTTGAACTGTCTTCCACATGAGCTTTTGGGGGACACCTCATTATCTAAGCCAAAGCAAATTCATATATATATGATTAGTGACAGAGTTAAAAAGAAAAGACTACATGTAAAGATAATTTCAACTTTACAGAAACTTACTGAAATATGTATATCACAGTCATTTTTTATTTGATCTTTAACTGTATCAGTAGCTGAAATACCAAATAATCAATCTCCTTTTTTGTAAATCCCAACTTTAAACCTTAAGTGAATACTTTAAAAATGTGAGCAAGGATCTTTATTTTGTTGAGCATGTTGAATTTCCAGTTTGGTGTGTGTGTGTTTGGTGTCACACAAATGACCCTAATTCATTCACCTTGAATTCAAGAAAGGAAAGTTCAGCTATAGTACCCGGCAGCTAAAATTCATGATGTGAAGATGGATTAGTCGCATCTCATCTTGAACTGGCATTGAACTTTATTCACCCTCACAAGCAACTTTACTTGCTCACAACTATGAGCCACACATTTTTCTTCTTTGACAACAATGGAGATAGACATGCAGCTTAAACAGTCATATGCATGCAGCATCTGTTGCTTCTAGGCCAAGAAACAAGTGTTCTCCCCTGAGGAGGGAATGTCATAGGCTTCTAGAATTTCACAAGTCAACCAGCCCCAGTGTATTTTATGCCTTTTTTCTATTCTTTTATTAGTGGTTACTTAGTCTTAAATTATATGCTCCTATCCTGTACCTGAGTGTGGGTAAAAAGTGTTTTCTACATAACATTGTCCGTTCTTGGGTATACATAAAGTTCTTTTGAAAGCTGGAATTCTAGAATTGTAATTTCTGATTGAAAAGTTCTATACATTTATAATTTTAATACAAATCTCCAAATTATCTTTAAAAACATTTTGTTCATGTATGTACTCACCAACACTTGATAAGATTTTCATTTCTCTGAATCCCTGCCAATGATGAGTGTTGTTGAGTTCATTTAAAAAGTTTGTAAACTGATAGGTTAAAATCATCATTTATAATTTTTTTGTAATTTAGTTGATAAATGATAAGCATTAGTACATTTTCTGATGCTTGTGACTTTGAATTGAAAACCTCATTCATTTGTATTGGCACTTTTACATAGTTACAGGGGGTATATGAACTTTTCCTCCAACTGAAATATATCTCCACTTATTTAGAAACTTAATGTCCTGTTTTCATTTAGAAGCACTGTACTCATTCCACATTCACATGTTTATTTCACCTAGTTAGATCACAACTTTACAATAAAAATTAAAAGTGCACCTCTATTTTAAAGCCTCCTTTGCTGGCACTTGCTCAGTTCCGACTGTTTCCATCATTGTCTCTACTCTTCCCCAGTCACTTCTATCTCTTATTTATCTTTCTATCTGTTATAGTGAAAGCTTCATCCCGGAGTTTCATAAACTGACTTCCAGACCACTCACGCATAATCAAATCAAGCCTTTATTGAAGCACACTGGTGGCGGCTGACCAGAACATAAAGCTGTTCCCGTGATCAGCCCCGAACAATTGCAAGGGCACTCCTTATAAGCCCAAAAACCGCAAAAGGGATGTTCAGGGGTCTAGCCAATGCAAGCAAGCCAGGTTACAGAATCGAGAAAGTGCAGTCAAGTGGAGGGAAGCCTAACCAATCAAAGCCCAGTCACCCCAGTTACAGAAACAGAGCCCCGTTACCCTAGTTACAGAAACAATGCCCCATTAGGTAGTTCTGTGTTCTTAAAGGTTTCTATAGTAAAAGGAAAAGAACATCTTGCCCAAGTCATGAGCCTTCTACTTGGCATGGTTGTTTTACAGAATGGAGTCACAAAACAAAATGGAATCACATTTGCTTTTACTATCTCATATTTATTTATTTATTTATTCTAATTAAGTATATATGACAGCAGAATGCATTTGGATTCACTGTACACAAATGGAGCACAACTTTTCATTTATCTGGTTGCATACAATATAGAATATTCTAAGCAAAGTAAGCCAATCCCAAAAAACCAAAGGCCAAATGTTCTCTCTGATAAGTGGATGATGATCCACAATAGTGGGGGTGGGTGTGGGGCATGGGATGAGTGGAGGAAATTTGAATGGGCAAAGGGGAGGGAAGAGAGGGGGTATGGGGGCAAGAAATATAGCGGAATGAGATGGACATCATTACCCTAGATACATGTATAACTTTTAATTTTTATCATGTCCTAATGCTAGCATCCAAAATCAGAATCTAGGCCATGGAGGTTACATAAGCTTTTATCTGTAAATATTCCACCCTTCAGACTTCCAATGAATTATCAAAAGATGCTTTTAAAATGTAAAATATTTCAAAATTTTTATCCAAATATAGCACAGGAAGGATCACATTAATGGGAAAATAGTCAGCTAGGTTTTGTAGTCCTCTGAAATTTCAACATGACCTCTACACATCTAAAGAAAACACAAGCCCTGATTCAGCCTTGCTGACTAGCTGAGAGGGATTTGGATAGGAAGCACTTTTATTTCCTCTGATGCAGTTTATCAGTGCTCTTGGCACATGCAACCAAAGAAACCCAGTAGCCATATGGTGACTGTTAATTAAGACTTTTATTTGACCCAAATATTTATATTAAGTAGCGGCTAGGGGAGGGGCCCATTCAGAGTAACATAAGATTTCCCAGGTGAAAACTAGGAATCCTTGGTTTGACTAATGTCTACAGGGAATTTTTAGAAAAAGGATTAGGGAAAAGGGGCAAATAATTTATTTCTAAAGATAGTCAAAGTCAAATAAAGTCCATCATTGTGGGAATTATTAGAATTGTTTGAAAATACTTCAGTTTGCTTCTTGGGCATGTGTTATGACAGCATATCTCTACCTGCTCAGAAATTGGTAAGAAGATATGACTTATTGGCTGAAAAAGTATGAACACCAAGACTTGGTGTCATTTCTAGGGGGAAGGCTGAGAGTCATGGCATGGTTTGAGGGAGGGCCATGATAAAGTGGCATCTTCCACAGCTGAGAATTCAAGTGATTCTTTATTATAGGAAGATCTCTTTGGCAATAGAATTTATTTGCATAAATTCTTCAAATGACTAACGCTGGGGAATGTTTTATCCAGTGATACCCATTCTCAGAATGAAATACCATCATGCTGTCCTTGAAGTCTTAACATGACTTTAAACTCCAGAATGGCCCCCCAAAAAATCAACTTCAAATTCTAGTGAAGTTGGAAGGAAACATAATTTCAAATATTGACAAATCATTTCCACGAGATCTCAAGTCCATTTTGGGATTGTATTAAAAAGGTATTAAACTTAGGCCAAATATAACGTCAGATACAATCGATGTATACATGTACATCCATCCGGGACTGATTTCAAGAACATGGGAATATCTTATTTCAAGTACTTGGGAATATCTCTAACATATTTCTTGGTTTTTAAGTTGATTACTTGGTTCCATATTGGTCTATAAACAATAAGGCTGAGGTGCTCAAAATGCCCTATCCTACCATAAAGAGTTGGAAAGCTTAGCATAGCGGAAATGCAGAAATGGATTTATTGTGTGCAATTCCTCAGCCATATTCTAAATCTCCCTGGGAAAGATTACCAAGGGAGTCCACTTCCTTTTCAAGGTATTGACAATTGTTCCAGTAATAGGAGTAACACTCTTTTTGAAAAATGCCACTATAATATAGATATGATGAAGCAAATAGGTAATGTCGATATATTATATTAAGTAATAATTTATTTCATGAGAAGTACCTGTAGAAGTTTAAAACCACAAATCAATTTTTTATTCTTTTTTGTTTTTATTGAATTAATGTTACCTTGGGATAATCTGAATACTATGAGAACTTTGTGTTTAATGATTCCTTTTATGATATGGATGTGAGGTGTCCCCCAAAAGCTAATGTGTGAGAAAATGAAAGAAAGTTTGAAGCATAAATGATTGGGTTATAAGAGTCTTAACCCAATCAGTGAATCAATCCCCTGACGGGATTAACTGGGTGGTGGCTGAAGGTGGCTAGAGTGTGGCTGGAGGAGGTGGGTCACTGGGGGCATGCCTTTGGGGGGTTTATATTTTGCATTTGGCAAGTGGAGTCTCTCTGCCCACTGATCACCATGTGAGCCACTTCCCTCCACCACACTCTTCAGCCTTGATGTTCAGCCAGCTGTCTATGGACTGAGACCTCTGAAACCATGAGCATGAGCCTCCAAATAAACTTTTCCTCGTATAGTTGTTCTTTTCAGGTCTTTTAATCACAGCAACAACAACAACAAAGTTGACTAAAACAATTCCCTTCATTAAAAATCAATCAATCAATCAATCAATAAGGTATTAGTATCAAGAGACCAAAGAGGCAACTCTGAGCATGGTCTGTCTTTTTCCTGTTCTTACCTCTCCTCTCCCCTGTCTTCTCTTCCACAGGAGGCTGTACATAGAAACTGAATTCACCTGATTGGGCTGTTTTGTGGCCTCTGTTGCCTCCAGCCAGAAGAATGCAGGGTTTAAAGCAAATTCAGTCAAATAGTTGAATTAAAAAAAAAATACACCTAATTCCTAGGAAAGTTTTGTTTTATTTAGAAAAAAAATGTTTAAAAAGGTCACTATTATATTTAAATCTGGTTTATTTTCAACAGGGAGCAAAAGAAAACCTGTTGAAACCCTTGTAACATCAAAAAAGTTCATGATTTTAAAAAATAATAAAAAATAAACAGAATGGTATTGTAATAGCTTAATAAAATAATAGGAAAATTACAAATTAATAACGATTTTCAATAATGAGACTCAAAAACAAGTAATTTATAAGTATCCTGTTTGATAATTTCAAATTATCCTCAATTTATTTAGATAAGAAAAAATAAATAAAATTGAAACAAAAGTGGTTGTTATATGACAGAACTATATTGAAGATAATCTAATATTTATCACTAAGCTTAAAAATTATTAATAAAGTTACACTTGTTAGTGGTTAGGGTTATAGAAAATGACTAAAAAACTGTAAATATCCCCATTTATAGTTCACATGTGAATGTTGATATGTCTGCATTATTAGAACATTACTCTGAAATAAAATGAATAAATTCTGAATGTATATTGCAAAAACAATTTCAAAAACATTGTATTAAGAAAAACAATCAAACACAAGAGACACAGTATCACGTAAACCCATGTGCATGGTTCTTGAAAGAGGTAAAACTATGGAGTATGAAAAAATGTAGTTTTCAGGAGCTACTATAAGGATTATCTATAATGGGACACAATGAAACATGTTTGATTGATTAAAATGCTCCATAACTTGATTGCTATTATAACTACTCAACTATATGCATTTATGAAAACTCAATAAAGTATAATGTAGTATTGATTTTAATGAAGTAAATTATATCTCAGTAAGTGAATTCCAAAACTGGTTCCAAAAATTTAATACAGGAACAGCCCAATTTCAATAAAAGAAATAAAATAATCACAAAGAATTATTTTCAAAACAAGCATGCAAGCAAGTTTGTTCTATAAGTATTTCCAAATTTTATGGAAAGGCTCCTTAAACCTTTAAAAAGCAAACATTTTCAAGATCTCAATATGCTACTAGTGTTTAATCTGTAGGTAGGAAAAAGCATTTCTGTTTTACCTTCTACTATGAACTGCCACTTAGCATAGATTTGGTTAACTAGGAGGTCATCAACAATCTTTTATTACATAAAATGAAGCAAATAAATTAAAATGACAGTACACTTCAAAATAGAATTTAAATGTTTTTTATAGCAACTGGGGAGCACAAACAAAATGTAAATTCTTTTCAACATTTTATCAACATATTGTCATGTCAAGATTGTTCAGTAGTTCTTTAAAAAGTAGTTCTTTTAAAGGCGACAATTATGTCAATGATTTAAATAATTATTTTAAATAATTAATTTAAAATCCTTATTTTTTAAAATTTAAATCCTTATTTTTTATTACTAAGCCAATTAACAACACTTAACATATTTTCTTCTTTAAAATAACTCACTTTTTTGTGAGATAGACAAAGATGCTTCCATAATACAGACACCTGGAGGGGGAGGAGTGTAATTCAGTGGCAGATCACTAGCCTAGCATGCACAAAGCACCAAATTCAATTGCCAGCATGCAACAACTATACACATATATAATATTCAATATATATGTGTATATGTATGTATTGAATTTTATATATAACAGGTGGATTTGCTTTGAATTTAATAGGTCATGCAAACCAATCATACAGCTGTAACAACTGGTGTGCATATACATTGAAAAAAAAACAAAAATAAATTTAAAAATTATGCGAATCTGTGAGGCAAGGAAGACAAGATTGACTAAGATCCTGGGGAAAACAAAATCTTCCTAATGGTTGCTTTTTTTTCCTGGAAGCATTTATTGATTTGAGGTATAGGTTGTGTTTGGATGGTTCTACTTATACAATGTGGAACTAAAAGGGCTAAGAAAAAGTCCCTATAGTGTGCACACTATAGGGACACTGCTACATCCATGTTCATAGCAGCACAATTCACAATAGCAAGACTGTGGAACCAACCTAGATGCCCTTCAATAGACGAATGTATAAAAAAAAAAAATGTGGCATTTATACACAATGGAGTATTACTCTGCATTAAAAAATGACAAAATCATAGAATTTGGAGGGAAATGGATGGCATTAGAGCAGATTATGCTAAGTGAAGCTAGCCAATCCCTTAAAAACAAATGCCAAATGTCTTCTTTGATATAAGGAGAGTAACTAAGAACAGAGTAGGGATGAAGAGCATGAGAAGAAGATTAACATTAAACAGGGATGAGAGGTGGGAGGGAAAGGAAGAGAGAAGGGAAATTGCATGTAAATGGAAGGAGACCCTCAGGGGTATACAAAATTACATACAAGAGGAAGTGAGGGGAAAGGAGGAAAAATATGAGGGGGAGAAATGAATTATAGTAGAGGGGGTAGAGAGAGAAGAGGGGAGGGGAGGGGGAGGGGGGATAGTAGAGGATAGGAAAGGCAGCAGAATACAACAGACACTAGTATGGCAATATGTAAATCAATGGATGTGCAACTGATGTGATTCTGCAATCTGTATACGGGGTAAAAATGGGAGTTCATATCCCACTTGAATCAAAGTGTGAAATATGATATATCAAGAACTATGTAATGTTTTGAACAACCAACAATAAAAATTAATTAAAAAAAAAAAAGAAAGAAAAAGTCCCAAGGATAGCATGCTGGATCCCTAATACAGAATGTTGTTTTTTTGTTGTTGTTATTTTTTCCCTTGAGCCATTTAGTGAACGGTAGGATGATAGAAAAGACTGAGTGTGCTGGGCTAAAGTTTTCTAAAAATCTGAATGAGAAGCACTGACTCTTAAGATTGGGGATATTAAGTGCCATGAAAGAGAGAGGCCTCCTGAAATACACGCCCAGTCTCACCTGATGATATGACCAGAGTTTGGATTTATAAACCTCAAAAAAGAATTAAATTTCCCAGAAATTTTCAGTTCTAGGGACAGATACCCTGGAGGCTATCAAACCTCAAAAAGATAGAATGGAATCCCTTGGAGTCTTTCAGTGCTATGGACAGAGACCCATCAGGCCTGGGAGCAAGGAATAGAGCAAGGGCTGGCATGGAGCAATCTTAATCAAATACCAACCCATCTCTGTTCAACGTATATGCAAACTTCTGGTATAAAAGTGACATAATTTGCAGCTTCAAAAGCCAGTTTTGATATATATCATGTAAACAAAAATCATTATGCTTAAAAACATGAGATAATGACCAATAATCAAAATAAAAAATAATAATGGTTAGACACAGATCCACAAATAATCCAAAACCTGTGGTCAGAATAACAACATTTTAAAATAACTATGACAAATGTAAAGAATTTAGATATAAAAAACTCTAAAAAGGCAAAAAGTTGCATGAACTTGTGAAGAATATCAACCAAGAATCAGAACATATATAGAACATTTGAAATTAACATTTTGTACCAGTCCATAAATATAACAAAAATAACATGTAACTGAAACATTTGAATACATAAAATTTTGATAAATAGGTTTAAGAGTAAACTGCATAACTGAAAATATTAATTTACTCAATTTGTACTCTAATAACAAATGCCCAAATGATAGTGAACACAATAATTTAAATATTCATCATTATTTTTTGAAAACTTGAAAAAGAGAGCCTCCTAGGTATTTTAAATTTCTGTACCTTGATATGAATGGTGATTATAAAGATGTTTGAAATTCTTTGAGGTGTTCACACACATTATATTGTTGAGTGCAATGTTATATCTCAAAGCAAAGAAAATGAGTTGTGGGCTTGTCAAGAGTCATTTTTCAAAGTATAAGAAACAAACTGGACTAGAAACACTTACACAGGCCATTATGTCACCGTGTAACATATTGAAGAATGTGTAAATTATAACAGAAACAAATTAGGCAAATATCAATTACAAAGGAATACCACAATAGCATCTAAATCAGCAAATGGGTGAACTTATTCTAGGAAAAATTGAACAAACCATTCAGGAACTACTTTGCATTCCAGTGTCTTTCCAATTAAAGTTTATTCTTTATCATTAAATCAATGTCTAGCATGAACTTAATGTATTAGTAAATTAAACTCTTTCACAGTTGAGAAAGATCACTTAGTTTCAGATGATATATTGAGATATAAAAATAACGAAGACAGGTGAGATAGTTAAAAGATCACCCACATGATTAAATTGATGTTTAATGAAGACCTTCATGAAGACAGTAGCTATGGGGATGATAAAAATGGAGAAACAAAAATATTAACACATTTGAAATAAACAATCTTCATTTTTAGTTATTGGAAATGAGGAAGATAGGTTGAAAGTAATCAAACAGACCAAAAATTTTCTCTAGTATTTGGGAAGATAATATTTTCACTCAGAAATGCAAAAGAGAAAAATAAATCTAAAACATACAACTGGTGATGGGTTAAACATGAACATATCGAACTTGATATTCTTATGAAACTTCACAGAACATCGGCTTGTGAGTAGCTAGATATAATGGTCTGGAGTTCATGTGAATGACCTGAAGTAAATATGGAGATAAGGGAGTCATCTTGGTAAGCATGATAATAATATCAACACCTAGTAAATACTAGATGCCAATCACTGTTCTATGTGCTCTCAATATCTGCATCACCATTTATCTCCACAACCACCAAATGAGGTGAGTAATACCATTGGATTTCCATCTGTCAATAGAGGCAACTGAAACACAAAGGGTTAGGTGACTTACCCAAGCCCACAAATCTCATAATTCATGACGGTGAGATTTGAAACCAGAAAATGTACAACAGGACCTAGGCTCTGACACACTACATTACACACTGCTCTTAAGGAGAAGGTCGTTGAAGGGATGAGAAGAGGTGATATCAAACAAGGAACACTTCCAAAATGATAATAGATGTTCTGCACATCAAGGTGAAAGTCAACATTGAAAGTACTGTCAGAGGAAGAGGAGACTAGGGAGGGAATGGAAATGGACTCTCTTGAAAGGTAGGAGGAAACGAAGGAGTGGAGGGTCATGGTAATCAAGACAAAGGGGCATCTCAAGAGCAAGGGAATGGTGGTTTGGCAGCTTGAAGTGCAAAAGTGAGAGGCAAGATAGAAATAAGTAGCACCTAATGAGCATTGCAATTAAGAAGTTAAGAGAGGACAGGTTAAAGAGTTCGTCAGGCATATGCCAGGCCTAGACAAGAGTTCAGGAGAAGTGGTGGTAGCTTGTCTTCCCATGAATTTTAGTTGAAATATTAAAGACAAATTGAACACTTTTAAGTTCAGGAAGTAGACATTTTATTATAAAATGATACCCAATTGACTTAGTTATTCACACTGCTATAACAAAGGATCCTATTAGGGGAGTTGACATATGCTACTTCTGTGATTTCTGGAGGCTGGAAGTCCAAGATTAGAGATCAGAGCGACAGCCTGGTTGGGCTCTGGTGATTCTCTCCCTGTTGCAGATTGTCTAATTCTTGTGTCTTCACATGGTGCTAAAAAGCCACAGGCCTCTCTTTTACTTGGGCACCAGCCCCATCTATGCGTGCTCCCAAACGTGACTAACTATCTCCCACAGGACCCACCTCCAAACAGCATCACTTTGAGGAGAAGGATTTCAACACATAATTTGAGGTAGACACAAACATTCCACCCTTTTAACTAATGTTTTAACATGTTCTGTAATTCTATTCTAAAGAAGAAGAAGAAGCCACTTCACTAGTACTGTTATAAGAATAGGCTAATATATACCCTCAGAAATACATCTTCGGGGCAGGATCAGTGGCTGTGAGATATTTTTATCTCCACACACTAAAAACCATGAACTAGTTGATGCTTTCAGAAAAAAAAAAAAAAAGTTTGCTTTCTGCAACTTTTATGGCAAATGTCCTGAATAACTAAGGACAGATACCCCTAAAATTTGATGTCTTCTCTAGAATATAAGAACTAAGAAAATTATAAATTGTGCTTTTAAAGAAAAAAAATGTACACTATTATAAGTACAGTTTGTGAGTGATCAGAAAAAAACTATGAATTTAGAATTTCATAAATCTTATCATTTAGCATTCTTGATTTCAAATATAAATGAAAAACTGGGCATGGTAGTCTATGCCTATAACAGCCACCTTTGAGCTGTGGAGGCATACTTGAGGGCAGCACAGCAAATTAGAGAACTCTTAGAAGAAAAATGAAAAGGGCTAGGGAGGTAGCTCAGTGTTAAAGCATCCCTGGATACAATCATCAGTACTGAAGCACTCCCACAAACAGAAAATAAATAAGAGTAAATGCCTAGATATATTAGAAAATATTCTGATATTTTGAAGTTACAGGATGATTTTGAGAGTCTGTGGTTTTTCTTGGTTCTTCCCCCAAATAATGTTTACAGACTGATATTTGTACCCACATTGTGGTAACTTTGGGATTGACAGAAGGGACAAACTGTACAGAATTCTAAATGAATTTCATAAACACAATCCTGGGGGCAGAGAGGGTCCAAAGCAGTCTGCAGTCTACAAACCAATTTTGATGCTCCAGCAAATACAAGCTTCTCATGGAAACATCAGTAGTTTGAAATATATTTTTCCTAAAAGAAGTCTGCATCAGAAGCCTTTGAAATTGAACATGATGAAAACTTCAGAATTATATTAAAAATAAATTAAATTAACTTTAGCAAGCTTCTATTGCACAGACATCAGTCATCAAAAATTGTTCTAGCTTCTGCCTTTAGTTCAGAACTGAGAACAGAAACTGGACATGAAGTGATTAAATATAAACTAATGGGATGGGAAGGATAATAGTCATAGTATAATTTTCTAGGATGTAAATCAACTTATGGAAATTTGCTAACTAATTTCTCCAAAAACAGTATATTTTATAGTGTATTAAATGATTCTTCTTTATTATTTGCATTTAAAGACAACTTTCTTGGCTTAGCACTTGATAATGAAAAATTGGGGGACCAGTTTGGAGTTTTAAGCCCAAGGTCAATATAAGATTCCTTAGAGAACCTGGAAGCATCATCCCTGAGTGACTCATTCCCAACATAATTCTATAGGGTTGATCACTTTTCGTTTACTTATATTGAGTCAATATTTTCAGATTCTTATTCAATCCTAGTAATGAAACATTTTACAGCCATATCATAAATCATATCATATCACATTGAGATATATTTATAGAGATAGACATGAGGGAAATAAACTCCTCTCTCTTAACTTTTGAATAGTGAATAAAAGTTAACACTATGATGAACTTGCCATCCCCTATATACTTAACACACATAAATTCCTGAATAGGCAGGAAGAAAGTAAAGATTGACAAAAATAGGTTATCTCATGTAGATTTAAAATGTTTAATTTTCTTGTGAAACTATTACTCAGCCTGAAAAAAAAATAACTTGCAGTTTTCCTGAGCTATTGTGTGTTGTGTGGGCCCACACAGCAGGCCTACTACTCAGGGTAGAACAAAAGAGTCAGGACCTAATTAATTGTTTAACCAGCACCCATGGTAATTTGGATTATTTCACTCTGGGATATAAATATGGACGTGGTCCCTTGAATACAAGTGACTTCTTCAACTTGTCAGGATGATGAAAAGAACTATTAATATTGCACTTGTGACAGCAGCTAGGCAAACTGTCATGTTTATAAGAAAGCTCTGAGAACAATTCATGCAAACTGCAATGCAGCCTGTCATCTCTGGGTCTTGTTTGCTCTGGGCAAAGAGTTTATAACAATGTACTGACAGGTTGCAAAAATCAAAAGCAAAGAATGGCATAACAAGCGCTATTGTGAAGAAGAAAAAAGATTTCAGAGAATGGAAAGAGCAAAATCACATGGAGCTTGACCAACATGACTTGATTTCAAAAACGATTTCAGTCTTCTCAGAAACTGAGAAAATAGAAATGTGGAATGATTGTTCCCAAGTAAATAAAATCAAATAATTAAAAACAAAGTTAAAGCAACATTCACTGCATAGAGGAGATGACCAGAAATAAGAACTATGTTGATGAGAAGTTAGAGAGGAATAATATTTTCACCTTTGCAATTAAAATAAATTAGAAGGATTAATTCTAAACAGGCTACTTTAAATGAAATCATCACAAAGACATTAGTAAATAAGTCATAAACTCAATTTTTAAGAACTAGATATTTCACTTTGGTTTACTGTAATTTTCAGAACATATCAGTTTCTTCTGAGTTGTTGTCCTGGAAAATTGTGCAGTACATGAGAGAAAACATCATTTTCTGGAAAATTAAAGATGTCCCTGAAGAATATAAAAAGAAAATTTTCTAAAGTGAGTAGAAGGTGAATTTTCTGGGATAAGAAACTTAGTTTTGTTTTATTTGTATTCCTTCAGTGCTATAAACTTCTAGAATTGTTAGGAAAAAAATGATAAGACTTTCTTGCCCTGCTAAGACCTAGATTGTTCCCCGGGAGTCAGGGGGCCTGGTGGAGAAAGAAAAGAAAAAGAGCTATATGCAATATGGTTTGCAAATAAGAATCCTGACCAGAACTTCACAAGAGGCACTAGATGTCCAACAAATATGGCTGAGAAGGCTTTGAGGCAAGAAATCTTAAGTAGAGTCACATGAATAAAGATGCCACCAGTAAAGTAGTGACCGTGGGGAAAAAGATCACATGGCACAGCCCTCAGTCTTAATTTATCTTATTTCATTTTAAAGTTGGTGGTAATAAATGTAGTGCAAATTGTTGTATGTTTTGAGTATCTCATTAATATAATGAATAATGTATATCCACTAAATCTGACTGTGCAATTTTATGCTAAGAAAACTCATGATGAATCTGTTGCTTATTAAAGCTGATAACATCTTTAGAGCAAAACCAAGAAGAGAATGTGTCTTGATATATGCCTTGTCATACTTACTATGTATGATACCAAGATTTTATCTTAGAAATAAAAATAACTAGTATATTGTTTATCCTCAATTCACAAATAGAAAATTAACTCCCAGTCACCAAAGCAGTGTACAAGCCTTCTTTCACCAAAACTTGTGTACATTTTGTGCTTGATTCTGTAGTTACCATACGGTAAGAGAAGGAAATGCATTAAGTCCGTGTTCTAATAAGTGCTGCTGTGTGTTGTTTCTTGTGGTGTTAGTCTTCCTGTGTTTCTTCTCCCTATGATTTTTTGTTAATTGTTGTCCACTGTTTTTCAGAAATCCCCATATAAAATGCTCTTCATTTTCTTAAAAGGTCATGCCATCTCTGGGAGTTCTCAAAGAATAAAGATAAGGAACATGGACATAGCCAAGAATCTGATTTCTTTTCCCCTCCCAGGCACTAATAATTCTCATGATAAGTAGATTTATTTTATAACTAACTGCCATATTAGATTATGGTTTATTTCTCATTTCACTCAACAAGCATTTAGTGCTTAGTAGAGTCACCTGGTGTATCCTGATGAACAAAACATAGTTCCTGTACTCAAAAATAGTTGGGTCATGATGTCTTCTTCTAATGGAAGAGAATTCCTTCTGCAACCATGATACGCACCACAGGTCTGGATTCCTCGACACATATCTGATCAAACCAGAGACTGCAGTTAAACCCAAAGTTTAACCTCCATCTACCTGTACTCTTAGGTATCTGAGCTTCAGTGCCTGGTGTCCTGGGGCTATGAACTTCTCCAGAGCATTAGCTTCTCTCCCTAGCCTCTTCACTTTCTTTGGCTTCAATAATCCTAATCTATTTCTTTGACATCCTCATCCCTATTGACTTTTTTTGTTCTGTTATTTTCTTTTAGTTGGCATTGCCCCCTGCCCAGGTGAGACAAAATGGAGTGGCATGAGAAGAATCACCCTCTGAGAATGATGTTCTGTATCCTAGGCCCCAAGTTTGGACCTTTGTAGTGGATATGTCCCTGTAGCTAGTAACTCACAATGATTTTCTCGTCCCTTCCTTATCCAGGCCATGAGGAGATCTTGCTCAAATATTCAAAGGAAGAAAATATTGAGTTTCCTGAAAGTAAAGCCCACAAAAGCACAGGAGTCCCATCTCACGTATGTCTTTTCAGATTTCTGAGTGGCAGATATTCCTTACCTGAGTTTCCTGATAATCCAAGATAATTTATGGAATTTTCAGTTTGTCCAGACTTTGTCATAACAATGGATATGAGGACTTGGAAACTCTTTCTTTACTTGCTGGAGTACAAGTTGGATGTTCCAATATTAGCGACATGAACCTAACTTGTCAGTTTACATCCTCCAGGCTTTAGTGATTTGAACAATGAAAAAGACACAGGGGAAAAATAAGTTTTAAACACAGATACAGCATACAAACCAGGAATCTAAAATGTACTTCAAGAATTGTGATATACGTTTGGGAATGAAGCATTGAGATCTTGCTTCCAGTGGCAGTATTTTAGATATGGGGAGAAATGAATTACTGTTTCAAGCAGAGGAAACCTGGTGAGGGGCTGGGGTTGTATGTAGCTCAGCGGTAGAGCGCTTGCCTTGCATGTACGAGGCGCTGGGTTCGATCCTCAGCACCACATAAAAAGTAAATAAATAAACCAAATAAAGATATAAAAAATAAAGAAAAAGAAAACCTGATGAATTGACAATTAGAAAGTTTGGTACAGGATATAAAATGAGAATGAACAGTGGGAATTTCAAGGTTCACAGATCTTTTTTCAGCAGTGTTTTTCATAGCTTTTGACTGTGCATGAAAGTGTCATGAGAAAGGCAGACCAGCTCACTTAGGGGACCCCTCCATCACTGGTGAACTTCATCATTAAGAAGATAGTCAAGGGGTGGAGGACATTCAGTGCCAACTCAAAGTACCCTTGATTGATGTACCATGTTATCACTGAAGGTTGAATTCCCATCTTGTCAAAAGTGACAAGAGTCTTAAACATTGAAGCAAAAAAAGTTTTCATCCTCCAGTTATGATGAAGTCATGGTTCTAAAGAGTTGTCTTATGTAAATCTGTACCATCTTATAAAACAAAACTTAAAAGTGCTGTCATGCTTAAAACTTGGAGGGGTGCTCTTGGCGGGGGCTTTTAAGCAGCTTTTGAGAAATTAATGTCACCTGGAAGCATTTTATTGACAATTTAATGATTGACTTCTCAGATTCTTCTGAAAAGGCAGGAATTTGAAGGTGAAAGCAATGTCACTACTATTCAAATGACTTGCTCATTCTGAAAGGCAAATTATTTCAAGCCCTAGTCTCTTTGAAAATCTTGGGTAAAAATAATTTTGATTCTGGAACAGGTTGATTTGGGGCCATGTGTTTCCATAGAATGTCAGCTCTGTTACATAAAAATTGCAATGCATGGTTAGGGTTTTAAAAGAAAGTAGGATTCCACTTATCTTGCTTTATTGTTATAGCATGAGGTGCTCACTACATTCTGGTTTTTGTTTGGGATATATTAAGACTAAGTATATCCTCATGGTATCAGCATGAATCACACTGAGTTCATCATGGCAACTTGGAACAATAATATAAAATCTAAATATACCTAGAATAACCTGCCAATTTTGTAATCACATTCAAAATGCATTAGTTTAAATTGATCCCCAAATTCATCTATGGTTTGGGACACGAAACAGTTCAAAAAACTTTAATCTTTGAATAAATTCAGAGTTGTTTTTTTTTAATCAGAACTTATGAGTTCCATTCCTTCTGGAGTATCACTAGCCTGCACAGTTCATTCCCAGTGCTGGCTGCCAGGGCAATCCGAGGAAAGAAAAGCAATAATATCTCTGAAAGGCAAACAGAATCTGGAAATTTGAGAGGAGAGTTGAAACTTGGAGAGGAGGCTCACAAGGACTTGGGGATCTGCTTCTGTTTATCCCTTGTTTTCTTTTTCTCTGAGGCTTTGCCCCAAAGATTGGACTTGACTTACAGAGCAGGGCAGCATTCTGCACAGCTGTTATCCTGGTAGAAATACAGTGACCTAATCTCAGGAGTTAGGGAAAGAAGCCACCAGGAGCAGCTAAGTGCAGAGGGAATTCTGAAGAAGAGAGAGACAAACTAGTGAAGACTGTATTCTCATGTGCATCACGAAATTCTCAGCTTCACTTCCAAATTGCACAAGACAAGCCAACCAGCATCATTAAACAACTGAACTGAGATCGAAACAATTCCTGCACAGGATACATCAAAACAACCATTACAAAGGCTCGTAAAGCTAAACAGGTTTAAACTAATTGTGCTAGTCTCAGCTGAGCATATGTGTGGGACAATTGCAAAATTATGTAGCAAAGGCTCTGGCGATGTAACTGAAATATGGACCATTAGTTACAGAATGTGAGACAGAGTTTGCTGTCTTGTTGATTGTCCATTTAATAAACATTCTACTGGGAATTATTACAGGTTTCACACTATTTGAACATACCATTTACATTTCCCAAGACACAATGCAGTAATACTAAACATAAAAAAAACAAAAACAACAAGGTAAAATAAACAAAACAGAAAAGAGAAAAATGTAGCCTATCCTGAAATGGAAAGAGGAGTTTCAGATGACAACCTCTTTGGAATCCTTATATCACAAGTATCAGACAAATATTTTACAGCAGAGTTAAAACCATGTTCTGGGAGGAAAATAGATCACTTCTGAAATGAATAAAATATAGCAAATATCAGTGGAGCAAAAAACACTGTAAAGAAGCAAATAAAAACTTTATAGCTATTAATTATGATATTGAAAAAATAAAATCACTGAGTTAAAAAAAACAATATCACTATGGAGGGGACAGTGGAAAAAATCAGGGAAATTAAAGATACTAAATAGTAATTATCCAATCAGAACATGAGAGAGAAATTAACTAAAATCAAAGAATATTTTCATGAACCTGTGAGAAACTAGTGAGAAACTAGCACAAGATCTAATTAATATTTAATCAGAGAATAAGAATAGGAGCAAGAGATTTGAGTAAACACAGTATTTGAGAAAAACACAGTATTTGAGAAAACAATGAGTGCAAACTTCCAAGATTTTTAAAAAGACAAATTTTTACACGACAGTCAACAAATCATGAAAATGATAAATTAAAAGAAAACCAATAATAGTCACATCAAACCACCTATCTAGAATGAAAACCTAAGATAAGGGGAAATTTTGAAAAAAAAAAAAAAACAGAAGTTGGGCATAACACCTAAAGGGAAAAAAAACAAATTATCATATTTCAGCTCAGAGATCATGGAGGTCAGAAGACAGTCAGAAAATATCTTCAAAGTGGGAAAAAATAAATAATAAATTACTAACCAGAATGCTATATTTGGCAAACATATGATTCAGTAATAAAAGAAAAACAAAATGACATTTTCAAGTGAAGAAAATAATAAGAGGATTCCATAAGCAATGAAGAGGAGATTCTCAATGCTAAAAGAGGGGAAAAAACTATTACTTAAAAAGGAAAGGTCATCAAAATACCAAATATCCTAGAAAATATAAAATCTTTATCATGTGATGCAGTTTTTTAAAACAATTTACATTACAAAATGTGATCTTTATTTGTGATTGTTTCTCTTGTAGCCATGCAATATGTTTATTATAGTATCCTTAAGAAACTAAATAGAAAATAAAGGGCATTAGGGGTTAAAAAGACATGTATGTTATAATTATTTTACATTTTCTGTATTTCTTTTACACTGATGAAATATTAATTGTAAGTAGGTTAATATTAATTGTAAGTAGCAACTGCTAAATCCTAATAGAAACATTTTTGACAAAAAAAAAAAAATCCAGTAGATAATTTTAATGTTCTATTAAAATAATAACACAAAAGGAAGGAATTAGTTACACAGTGGAATAAAAACTACAGTCAAAAAAAGATAAATAATGAACTGGAAATCCTGACTTCAAATTTTTCATATTTTATTAAATGATAATATTCTAAACACTGAATTTTAAAGGTTTATAATGGCATTACTGATTCTAAAACAAGACTCAAGCACATGATACCTAAATTAGATGTCATTTAATATAAATAGAGAAATGGATTGAAAGTAAATAAGTGAGAAAATATAAAATGTACATATAATTGATATAATATTAATAGAACAGTTTTAAAGAAAGAATATTTCCAGAGATAAAGTAGGATTGTTTATGAGGAAAGGGTCATATTTTAAAAAATGCTTTAAAATAATTCATCTATTAATAGAAACTCAATATACATGAGGATAAATGTGAAAGGACCAAAGAGAAAATTGAACAAGAAAAATTAGTAAGGACATGAAATATCTGAGTAACCACACCAACCACCTTGACTGAATTGACATTTATAGAACACTGCATGTAACAATTACAGAATTCACCTTCCTTAAAGTTCCCACGGGTACTTTCATTCAGGTAAACCATATGCTGGGCTATAAAACATGTTTTGATAAATTTAAAGTACAAGATTTTTTCTCCTAATTAGGATACAATTAGCTAGAAAACGAGCACAATAAAATATCTAAGAAAATTTCATGTATCTTTAAATAAAACACTACACTACAGGAAAACAGATCAGTGATTCCAAGGGAATAAGGGTGGAAGAAAAGATAGATTATATACAGGCACAAGAATGCTTTAGGGAGTGAAATAAATATGGCTTATTTTTACCATAACAATGATTACATACATGTATTCACGTTAAATCTCAGCAGATCATATATATTAAATAAATGCATAACAATTATTACTCTATAAATTGGTGAAAACGAAAAAAAAACACAGATTTCCAAATATATTTTCATGGGTCAAATTTAAAAATTTTGTTTTAGTCTTATAAGATTTCTTTAGCATCTAAGTAGAATCTAATTAAAAGATGTGGACATGACATAATATGCTACTTTTTTTGGTCTACTAAAACCAAAATTGAATGAAATGAAAAAGATGGTCTAAAGTATCTTGACAGAAGAGGCACTGAAGCCTAGATCAGATGCCACCACGTCCTGGATCCTCCTGAGCAGGGACCCGCATCCTAGTTCAAGGTGCAATTGGAGTGGTTATTTTCCAGATGGGATCTTTGTTTTCTTGCCTTACTTGCTCCTAATGTTGTTCTTTCAATACCATACCTTTCCTTTTTCTTTCTTTCTATTTCCTTCATTATTCTTGTTTACTTTCTATATATTCTATATTACTTTAAAAATACCGTTTTCTTTTTGTACTCTGTCTCTGTTTCATATGATTACACATGCAATCTTATTTTTAATATTTTCATTATTTTCCATGTATTACTCCTTCTCTTTTGTTATCTTAAAATCTGTTTCTCTTTTCTTTTCACCATCACAATTATATACTTGTCTCATCTTTTTTTAAATTTTTATTGGGGTGTTATATACATAATAGTAGGATTTATTGCCACATATTTGTAGATGCAAAATATTAACAGTATAATTTAGTCAACTTCATTTTTACAGAACAAATCCATAGATGTGAAATTGATATGTAAAAAGCTATTACAATTTTTGATAAATGTTCCAAAGTGTATTCTCAAATCTTTTCACATATATTTGTATAGTATTATTATGTGTCCCTAACTAAATTGTAGCATCTGCTCCCGGAACAGGAGAAAAGTTTACTTTGTGGCTTGTTGACACTTTTCCCTTCATTACTGTGCACTTTGAGAACTAGAAGAAATTCACTACACTGTGGCTTTCACAGACACCTCATGTCTCACCTTGTAGTCACATGTTTGGAATAGAGTTTCCATATACCTGTTTCTGGAGAGGGAGAATCCAAAGCCAGCAGTCTTCTATAAGCATGCTTGAGGGAGGAAGGATTAGGATATTGTCAAAAGTAGATTTCAGGGGCTGGGATGTAGCTCAGTGGTCAGACACTTGCCTAGCATGCAGGAAGCCCTGGTTTCATCCTGCTCCAAAAAACAAAACAAACAACCAAAAAGGGATTTCATTAAACAGTGCATTGGAAATTATGGAGCTAGTCCTGGTTCTTCTGTTAATTGCTGTAGAATCTGTGGCAATAGCTTCACTGAAGTCTCATCTGGAAGTTGAGGGAGTTGACTAAATTGTCTTTAATAAGCTTTTAAGAACTAACGATCTAAGTTTTCTTTGGGACACATAGAATCTTTGTCTCTGATAGCAGTTTATTTTCCTAAATGAGAATTTTATCCTGTGAGTTCAATGTCATTTTTCAGCAGCTGACATTCTACTGAGATATAATTTGGCTTCCTAATCAAGATTCTTCTTTCCTTACTCCTAACTTACCATTTTTTAAAAATTAGATTATATGGTTTAATTTCATCCATTTGAATCAAAGGAAGAAAGATACATAATTGAAGTAATGGGTCATATAGTGCCAAAGTTTTAAATACACTAAAGATTTCCTTAAGTTCACATGCACACAAACAACACAAACACATTTTTAAATTTTTTTTAGTTGTAGCTGGGCACAATCCCTTTATTTCATTTATTTATTTTATGTAGTGCTGAGGATCTAACCTAGTGCCTCATACATGTCAGGCAGGCAATCTACCACTGAACCACAAACTCAGCCCCAACACAAACACATTTTTAGAGATGTTTTAGGGGTAAACATCTCTATTTTTCCCATTAACCTATTTTTAAATCTTATTTTTTTCATTGACACATAAAAATTATACATTTTATGAAATAGTCAATATGATTATACAATGTGTTTTTATACTACTACTACTACTACTACTACTACTACTACCAGTTTCTGTAATTGCAATTCCATTACTTTGTTTCATACATGAGAGACCAAATTCTTATTTTTTTCCTTTTTTCATCTTTTCTTGTTGGTTCATTTTAGTTATACGTGAGAATTGAATTTATTTTGACATAATTATAGAAGCAGGAAATATAGTTTCTTCTAATTTAGTCCCTAATACTTCCCCTTCCCCTCCAACCCTCCCTCCCCCATTTCATTTCCTCTACTCTAATGAGCTTTCTGTTACTTACTTAGAGTTGCTGTTGTTGTTTTTAAGTAGTGTCTTGTGGATATACATGATGGTGAGATTTCCTCTGGTAATTTTATATATGTGCACAGGAAAGTTATTTGAGATTCATTCCATTGTCGTTCCCCATGCCATCCCTCCTTCCTTCCCTTCATTTCCTAGTTTTGTGTCTTTCTGATTGTTCTGGTATAACTGAGTCGCTTATAAACAACAAAACGTTGTTTCTCACAGTTTGGGGCTCAAAAGCTCAAGATAAGCCACCTGCAGACTTGATGTCTGAAGATGGTCATTTTCTGGTACATATATAGTTCCTTCTATTTGTGTCCTCTCCTGTGTGAAAGGGAACTAAGAAGCTCCCTTTATCCTGTTGTGCACTCACTCCACTAAGGAGGACCTTACACTCTGACCTAAGCACCCCCCACAGGCCTCTACCTAATACCATTACCTGAGGGGTTAGGATTCCAACATATGAATCTCAGGAGGACACAAAACTTCAGACCTAACAATATGTTGATACAGCTATCCATGTATCATTGGATCTTGCATTTCTATGATATCCATGACTTTCTGAGCAGTTATAAATGTATCTTAATGTTTTCAACTTCATGTCACAGATGAAGATGGTAATATAATAGCTGGAAAAGCTTACTTTCACAATTGGAATTTAGTTGGGTAGAGACTTACCTGGGGTGTTTTTGATCCAAGAGAAATTCTTATTTTGTTATATCACATTGGTAATCCTGCCACATTCCTCCACACTGATAAACATCTTATAAACATACTATATCTAACTAATCTAAAACCCTGGCAACCTATCCATATTTGATTAGCAAGAATGACTTTTATTTTGTTTGATTCTGAAGTTTATTACTTCATAAATAATGAAGGTCACAGTTGGAATCATTAGAAAATAGAATTACTCTATCTGGAAGAGAAAATATGAATTTTTACCCAACGGTGTTACATATTTAAGAAAATATGATAGTTGAAAAAAATTCCACTGTTGACATACACTCAAAAATTGCTTGTCTTCCAACAGTCTATCAATAAAAGCATAGAAATACTTTGATAGTTAGAGTCTTTTGTGACCAAACAAAGTGTTAAATTGTGTATTCTATTTCTGTGAAAAAATTCATTGGTATATTGATGGAGATTATTTGGAATATGAAGGTTGCTTTGGATAGTATGGACACTTTAAGAATATTACCTCTTCCCATTCATGAACATGAGATATCTTTTTATGATTTGTGAGTTCCTCAATTTATTTCATAAAAGTTTGATAGGTTTTGTTGTAGAAAAATTAATGATTTATAGTGTCATCTCCTAGTTCAATTTATTCCTCAGTTTTTGGTAGTTACTATATAAAGGAAGGTTACTTGATTTCTTTTTCAGTAGTTTGATGTTAGAGCATAAAACACTAGTTATTTTTGTACATCAATTTTGTGTCCTATAACTTTACTGAATTTGTTTATCAGACCTAGGTGTTTTTTAGTGGAGTCTTAGGTTTTACTACATGTAAGATCAGATTGTCTCTCAGGGACAGTTTCACCTCTTCCTTTTTGATTTGTATGCATTTTCTTTCTCTTGCTTAGCTGTTCTGATGAGGACTTCTTTTACTATATTGAACAAATCTGAGGAGGACTTCTATTACAATATTGATCAAAAGTGATGAAAGTGGGTATCTTTATCATGTTATTTACCTTAGAGGAAAAGTTTCAACTTAACCCCATCAAGTATAATGGCAGCGGTGGGTTTGCTGAATATGACCTTTATTTTGTTGAGGTATATTCTTCTCTACCTAACTTGTTGAAACGTTTTATTAGGAAAGAATATTAAATTGTGTCAAATGCTTTTGCTGTATGTATTGAAATGACCACGTGTTTTTGTCATTTATTCTGATAATGGGATATGTCACATTCACCTACTTACAGACATTGAATCATCCTTGCATCCATGGGATGAATGAATTCCATGTGATCATGGAATTGTTTGTATCATGTTGTTAAATTTGGTTTGCTACTGTTCTATTGAGGAATATATTTCATTTCTCTCTCTCTCTCTCTCTCTCTCTATATATATATATATATATATATATATAGATATATGCAATAGGTTGACTGTCAAGGTCAGCATACAAAAGTTTTAAAATGACTATGTCACTATAACTATTCTAAAACTAATAATGTTGACATCAATAATTTACAAAAATAGGAATAGTTCCCTAATTTTAATTTAACTTAGTAATATATATGTATTTCATCAAACAACTTTTTTCCAAAGTTTGTGAAAATACAAAAATACATAAGTGAAGTCTGTGTTAGCTTTGGTTCAAAGTCCTGGTTAGAATAAGTGGTGCCTAAAAAACGTCTGTCATAGATATAAGAGCCTAAATATGCATACCAAATTCTAGCAATTTTCAGCCTAACATTTGGGATCTGGCACATGATTATAAATCACCAGCAATTCTTATTATCAAGCTTATGAAATTAGCACAAGAGCAGAATTTTCAAGTTCTCTTCTAAATATTTATATGCTACTATTTTGACTAGAGTCAATCACTAATTTTCATGTAAATTTTTCATTCATTCACCTCATTTATAATTTATTTCCAGGAATGATGGAAGTCTACCCTCTGATTCAGCTTAATTGTTGTGCATATATTCTCCCTACTGATTGAATTCAACCTTTATAAAGAATGATTTCCAGCTCAATATTTTCTTTTTTGTTATTCATCTCTTTCAAGCCCCTTTTTATACCTGTGGTCAATATAAAATTAGAAGTATCTATAATCTCTTTTGGAGTGATGGGAACAGTGAAATTATTTAGTTTGGGTTACCTTTTTGTTTTGTTCTGCATTAAAATGCAATAGTTCCTATCCTGATGAAGCTTTTGTTGGGTGAATGTTAATTATGTCACACAGGGCATGTCTCAAAATATAATGAATTCAAAATTATTGACATGCAGAAAGAAAAGTGCTTAAAATTGACACTTAGTGAGCAGAGTTTTGGTAAAAATCTAGTTTTCTACTGGTAATTTCCTTTTAAACCTGTCAACCTGCAGTTCAGAATGTATGAATATGTTGACATAGATTCCCCTCAGTGGGTCAAAGGCTAAATCCAGCCTTTAGGTAACCAAGAGGCTAGAAGGCCCAGACAAAATATTAGGTAGCCATCCTTTACCATGCTGGGAGCATGCCAAGGCAGCAGAGGGTTCAGTTAAGCCCACTGTCAGAGGAAGGGCCTACATGTGTGGTGACTGCAATATAAAATAATAGGAGCTGTTAAGGAGCAATTATCTTGCAAATCAAATGATGGTGTCAGAAAATACCTAGATACAGTTTCCTATGTCAAAAGCAAATTTCTACTTCTCCATGTTATTTATTTTTTTTACAGAAGAATGTCACCTGAATATAGTCTACAAGTCAAACCATAGTAAAAGCAATATCTAATATGAAACAGGATGTTTACTGTTCAGGTGAAGATAATTTGAAACAGGACGGAAACTGGCTGTGGGGCTGTAAGACAATTCCAACATGCTTTGTTTCTTCACAAAATTTTTTAACTTTTTAAAAAGGAAATTTCAAATTATGTGAAATTTAAAATTACCATTGTTAAATAACAGTGCTATATTAACACATATTTTTAAAAATTATATTTTATTAATTTGAGGTGCTTTCTCCTGACTGTTTGATTTTTATGTTGTAGGATGCCAACTGGAAAGGGCAGCTACCACCATAACTGTAATTCAACTATGCTCATTGTCTGCAAAGCAGTTAAGAATTCCACATGGAGTAAAAAAGGGACCTGTTTCTTTAACACAACTCTTGCATTGTGACTAGTTCCACACCTGGTCTTGAAATGGGACAAATCAATTAAGAAGACAGGAAACCCAGTAGTGTTTCCAACCCCCAACATAAGCCTGGACACACATTTCCAGCTTCAGGACTTACATCCACTTGGTATGTCCACGCCCATCCAGTAGATCAGACTCAGGAAAATGGTGTTCATGTGTGGTCATTTGTGACATATGTGGGACACAACTATCGATTATGAATCATTTCATCCTTGATAATTTGTGTCTTAATTCTTCTGTATAATCATAGTATGAGATGGCACACTCTTCTAAAGTAAGCTGAGTAGAATTACTTCAGTAGGTGAATTTATAAGATATGGAAGCTTAACTAGACTGAAAACAATGGTTGAAATTTTTTACTGAAAAAAGTTTTAATGAGATTTGTTCTTTGTTCTCCTTATTGATTTAAACAATTATTGAATTATTAGTTTAAAGAGCACCCATTTTGCCTCAGAAATCAGTTCAAATTAACCTAAAGTATAAACTCTCTAAAAATCATACCAAGCATGCCAAGATTTATTAATCAAACTATGTTGATTTAGGCATGAACTATTTGTTTCTATTCACATCAGGCTACTGAAGATTTATAAAGAGATTTTAGTCAAGTAATCATAACAATTCAATAAGTCACCAAATGTCTGTACCTTATTACCGCAAACCAGTAAGAAAACAGAGATTATTTTTATCTGAAGTTTGGAAAGGGGTAATGCAAAGCACACAACGTTTGTGACCTCATCTAAAAAAAATAAGAGTTCCTAATGTTTGTATTGCAGAGTTTGTGATGAGTTGACATCATTTCAAATGTGATGCAATGGGAAAAAATTGTGTCAAAACTAAACAGGGACTTGTCATCCTGTACCTTACAATGCATTTTAAAATGAAGAATTGCTCACTATTTCAGAAAAATAAAGATACCTTTCTATGTTTGGTACATCCTTTTATAATTTATCTCCAAAGAAGCCAAACGAACAAAAATCACTGAGCCAGAACTGGCAGCCTGTCAATTTTCACTTCTCAATGAGAGAAGAGCAAACAGACATAGCTCATCAGAGACCACAGGACTTCAGTTATCAATTAGCATCATGCTGTAAAATATTCTCTAGAATCTTCCAAAGGTGCACTTACATAGCATAAGTTAAGAAGAAAAACACTCTATAGAATCCATTGATTTATTCTAAACCCTGTCATTTTGATGTCTGGGAGGAAGAAGGAAGAACAAATTCAAATTATGATTACTTTTCCTAAGACTTTCAGTAGAAAAGATAAATGCAATTATTAAAGTAAAACCTAGTTTGGCAATTGTTAAAAAAATACCTCTGGATTATGGTTTTATTTTCTTTGACTTCATAAATCTCTGTTTCTAATTAAGAATCTCAGACAGACAGATGCCAAATATATCTGATGACACATACGGAGAGTAGTGATTAATTATATTTCAATAACAATAAGCCTTTTAATTTATAAATACCAGTATTCAAAGTATATTAATTTACTCCAATTTAAAGAGGAAATAAATAGGCCTTTCTCTGCAGTCAGCGTTGGCTCCTTTCATTACTGCCTTTGTGATGGGAGTAATAGCTATACACTTTGGCCCTATTGAATCAGGTAGTTTTGATGATTTAGATAAAACGACAGACATAGATAAAATAAAAGTGTGAAATAATTAGGTTAATTCATATAATTACTATTTTTGAGCAGTCTCTCTTAGGAATCAGTCAATTTTTTCTGGATCTTTTCTATGTGCTTATCTTATGAATTCTTTAATGATCAGGTTTTCCTTTTATTAATATAAAAATATACAAATTTTTTGGAAATCTGTTTGTAGTGATAGCCTGGAATGGTGACAGGTTGGAAATTGATGGAGATCTGTGCCTGGTAGCCCATTTTAGGAAGAAACCACTACATTAAACACAATGAGCAAATGACAGATGAATTTCCCAAAATACAGGTGTTTTTACACAAAATTAAGATGATGCCTTTCAATACTGAATTAGAGAAGCTATTTAGTATTTTCAGATAAATGACCAGTAAAGTCTATGAACCAAATGATTATCTGAGGGAAAACATTGTGGAGATCATTCCTTTTTTTTTTTTTCTTTACCCCAAAGAAATTATAAATATATAAAATGTATACAGATATACATATCTACATATGTGTATGATAAGATCCCATGGGTCACTTTAAATAAATTGTATATTTTGAAACTTCAATGCTATTACTAGTTTGGGCTGTTTATTTTATGGTAGATCTTATCTAATTTGCTTAACATTGTGATTACTCTAAGATGAAAATCCTTTCTTTCACTTTTAAAAAAATAATATCAACAATACTGTTTTATTATAAATCTGCTTTTAGCTCTGAAACATGCATCTGAAATTATTTTTTATCCTATCCTGTATATTAAATTAGAAATCTCACATGTAGAATCTGAGTTCTTAAATTTAGTTTGCTTTGAAATGAAAGATTTTCTTGCACAAATGTACTGCTCTCTGCATCGAAGTTTCACAGCTCTTCTGGCTGGCACCTTTACTAACCCATCATGCAGTTTCCCATCAAAAATATCACTTTAAATTCCCTCTCCGCTTCATTCTCTGAAATGCTTTATTATCTTGTTCTAAAGATTATTTTCTTAAAATGTTTTTGGTTTTATACTTTCTTCTTATTCTTGGTAACAAAATGTACACCATGGAATTACCTCACTGGATGGGGACAAGGTCAACATATGTGATGCAAAGACCCTTTGCTTTAGAAAGAGAGGTAAGGGGGATGACTTTTGGAGTGCTGTGAATTGCTATATAAATACAAAGCAGTGAATTTGAGAATTTGGCTGGGGAAAAGGCAGAGACAAAATAAATTCCGGGAAATGTGCTTTTCTCATTGTGTTAGAGACAACACAGATGGCTATAAACATTCATTCAGAAAATAAAGCCCAGGAGGAAAAACAACATCAACATGTTTTGCTGGAGTGCCCTGCTTCAGCAGGGCCACTGCAGGTATCATCGCTCCTAGTGGTAATGTACTTTTCCACTGTTGTGTGTCAGGAACGCATGATCTGCTGCTGGCATTAGCCAATGTTGTGCAGGAAAGTAGATGAACTGCCAACAATACATGCAGTAACTCACAGAACCTCTGCACACTGCTACATGCCACAGGACTGAACCCATTCTGGAAACAGGAGTGGAAAACATGTAGCCTGAAGAATGCAGCTGTGGTCTCTTCAGAAGCAGATCAGCTGCGGTTCAAGGCAGTACAAGGTTTTACTGCTAGTAAACAGAGTTTGTAGTTTTCAAATGCTTCCAAAACTCCTAGAAAACAGTGAGTTTAAGAGGATTATTCTAAGAGTCAATCTTGTTGAAATGACAAAATGGTATTTTCAAAATATCTTTCTTTAATAAATGAGACTCATGGCTTTTCCTCACCAATGAAATGATAACTAAAAATGCACACAATCTTGAAAGGACACTTACATAGAAAAGACCTTTTTAGAAAGGATGTTACTTTGAGGATTCTTTAAAAATAACTAGAGAAAATGGAGTATTTTTATTTAATTTAATTTACCCTATTTGAAATATCTGACTTGAAAATAGATTTATTTTGGTTTAAAAATTGGAATTATTTTGCTTACAATCATAAAAAAAAGGTCTCCTTAAAAGTCCTAGAAATGGCCTGATGAGAGAAACAGGAGAATGACCCTGGAAAGAGCACTAGAGTTTGCATCTGTCTTCTGCATTGAATTTTTTAAAACCTAATTCATCCATACAAATCCATAAAATTGTGTGTGTGTGTGTGTGTACACACACACACATATTTAATGATAAAACTAGAAGATTTAGCACTACATTATTTTGAGAATTCAGAGAGATTTGAGTAAGGGACATGAAAAAACAATCAGTTTGCAAAATTTAAATTATGTCTGCCTCAAACACTAATTTCCTACACTGATAAGTGACAACGTACATCAAATCTGTTTCTCATCTTGAAATGAAGCAGACTAGTAAATGTGCATGAGATAGATGTATATTTTAAATGCTGATAACAATTTAAAGATACATGGTTTAGGGAAAATTGTTACTTCAACTTTGGCATTTCGTTTTTTTCCTTCTTGTCAATCTCTTTACACATTCCAAAAATTTTAATGTGTAAACACTTGTATATATTTTGAAATAATTGTTCTCTTTCCTCCTCCTCTCTCTCTCTCTCTCTCTCTCTCTCTCTCTCTCTCTCTCTCTCTTTCTCTCTCTCTGGATACACACACACATACGCACACTCATGCACATATATGTATGTGTATATATCTCTAAGTATACATAATCTAAATTGACTTACTGATAGAGTTTTGAAGTGACTAGCTTGGGCATCTGTCCAACACAAAAGTGAATTTACAGAAAGGAATATTCCAAGACAAAAGTCCCCAATGTATCTGCATTTGCAAAGCTTTGTGTAACTCACTGTCCAAGCCCAGAGACATTGTGGGAGCAGACTACTCAAGAGCATGTCCATGAAAATGTACGATTCATCAAGGGTCACCAAAATAATAGTCTTCCAGAATGATTTAAGCATATACTTGTGACGTATCTCAGAAATATCTACAGATAGCAGCTGCCCAAATGTGAAGTCGTAATTTAATATAAGGTTATTACTTATTAGAACAGGTGCTCAGAAATGTGAAAAGTCAGACATTAGAATGAATCTGACATAACATTCTAATGTTCATGTGTAAATGCACAACCAGTGAAACTCCACATCAAGTCCAACTACAAGAATGAGATCCTAATTAGAATAAGTTATACTCCATGTAGGTATATATTAAAATGCACTATACTGTTATACATCTCTAAAAAGAACAAATAAAAATATAAATAAATGTTTAAAACTGTGAGAAGTCTTAAAAAGAAAGAAAAAAATTGGGGGAAACAGAACATTAGTTACAAAATTGAAGGCTTGATTTACAATCTTACTGAAATAGATAATCAAAGTTAAATTTCTTCAAATATTTACTGTGGGTGGAGAATAAGACCTAAATATAGAGATTAAGCTAGCAGGGGAGAGGAAAGAAAACAGAGGCTTGGTACCAGGAAGTTGCATGTGTCATCTCTTAGTTATGAGCCAAATTAAAAATATAACTCATATCATCCACATTTAGTAATATAATGTTTTTTTCTTGGTGAGAACTCTAGGGAAATAATTTTAGTTCAAGATTTTGGTTTCATTTTTGCTTTCTCCACAAACAATAGTAATGATGTCTTGCCCCTTAAAAAAAAAAAAGAGAGAGAGAGAGCTGTGTTAAAAATGATAAACTTATGTTGACAGAAACTCTGGTGCACATTCAAATTGAGGAAAGCAGAGGTGGTCTCGCCAGAGGCAAAGTACTGGGCTGAGTACCCATGGTAACCTGACTCAAGGCAGTGGAAGATCAGTGATGGGAAGGGTAAGTCAGCAGCTGTTGGATCCAGAACATTTAGCACAACCCATCAAAGCAAGGTCAGCAGCTGGAATAAGCTGTGCAGCAGAAAGATAAACTTCTGCGACAGATTCTGAACATATTGTCCACAAACCCATAACATGACTATATTTGTGTTTAGGGGTTGCAGAAAGGGCAGTGAAAAGTTCAGTAACTTTTTCAACCATGGGCAGTTAAACTGTCTTAATGAGCAGCTTCAAAAATGAAATACAATACATAGAAAAGATGCATGGTCTGACAAATCAGTATGGCTCAACTCCAATTGCCTTGCTACATAGGGAGTCTGACATTCTCCTGTTTGCTCCTTGGATATATTTACCAAACTACACCTTGTTCCATTTCATGCCTAAGTCTGCACAAGTTATTTTGGACAGCATTCTGGGAGAACACTGTGTTTCCAAATCACTTATTGTGATTTAAGCACAATAAGAGGCTCTATGCCTCATGGAGGCTGACAAATCTTTGCTTCAATCTTCAGTGTTACTCACAGTATACATCTAAGAAACTTAGTTTACAAAAGTAATTTTTTTCCATTTTTTCATTGTGTAAAAACTCCAGTTATTGACACTTATTTGTTACTTCATTTGAAATACTTTATTTCAGTTGTTTCTTATTATATGCTCCTGAACATATTTTTGCCAAATCAACAATTATCAGTAATGTGTCAGTTTGGCACAGCAACTAGATAAAGTCTGGATATTTTTCTTTCTGCACCTAATTTTGGTAGTGGGAGGAATAGATACAGAGGGAGACACAGACTCTGATGTAGGTATTCTGTGTTTGGGATTGGGGTCCCTGATGACTTCATGGCTGTGGCATGCTTGATGCTTGGGAAAGTTTCTCTGCAAAAGCATAGGATGCCCGGTTGCTATGGTAATGTGCTGCATGCTAGAGTCTTAATCAGCTTCAACCTTAATCTTAGGTACATAACTCCTGGGAATAAAGGAAGTTGCTTGCTTGATAACTGTAATGTTTCACCAAGCCCCAGAGCTCCTGGAGCTGCCTACCTAACGGTAACTTCAGACAATGGACCTTCTTGAAAACAGTGCAAAGCTCCTAGCATTGCATATTTTAACAATGAAATGTAACTGCAGAAGAAGCAATCTTATTGATACTCTGAACCATAATGTGGTTATGGTACTAATGACCTAATGTAAACTATTGGTATAAATAAATGTGGCCACTTGGACAAAGAGCCTCTCTGTCACGTTCCCTGCCCCTACACCTTGTATCTCTGTCTCCTCTTTATTATTATTCTTTACACTCTGAGATAGATCCTATAGGACACATGATGGTGTTGACAGTGCCCACAGGCACCCAGATTCGTGAAATGAGCACTGAGATTCTCGCTGCACACAAAGCATCAGGAGACGACCGCTCTGAATGATAAAGATGGGAACCAACAGTAGTACCAGAGATAATACTGATGGAAGTGCTCAGACTTGTAGAATACAGGAAGAATGCACACCATCTAACCTTGGAATTTTGTTAAAACAGCTTTATTTTTTTAATTAATTTATTTATTTATTTATTCCAATTTGTCATACATGACAGAATGCATTCCAATTCATAGCACACATGTAGAGCACAATTTTTCATGTCTCCGCTTGTACACAAAGTAGAGTTACACCATTGTGTCTTCATACATGCACATAGGGTAATGATGTCCATCTCATTCCACCATCTTCCCTACCCCCATGTCCCCTACCTTCCCCTCCCTCCCCTTTGCCCTGTCTAAATTTCCTCCACTCCTCCCATGCTCCCCGCCCCCCCAACACACACACACAGACACACACACACACAGACACACACACACACACACACACATACACACACACAATTATGGATCAAAATCCACATATCAGAGAAAATATTCCTTCTTTGTTTTTTTGGAATTGGCTTGCTTCACTTAGCATGAGATTTTCCAACACCATCCCTGTACCCAAAAATGCTGTGATTTTATTCTCTTTTAATACTGAGTAATATTCCATTATGTATACAGCCCACATTTTCTTTATCCATGCATCTACTGAAGGGCATCTAAGTTGGTTACTCAATTTAGCTATTGTGAATTTTGCTGCTATACATTTATGGGGCTGCATCCCTGAAGTATTCCTGTTTTAAAGTCCTTTGGGTATAGAGGAGTAGGACAGCTGGGCCAAATGGTGATTCCATTCCAAGTTTTCCAAGGTATCTTCACACTGCTTTCCAGATTGCTTGCACCAGATTGCAGTCATATGAGCAGTGTATGAGTGTGCCTTTTTCTCTACATCCTTGCTAACACTTAATGTTGTTTATATTCTTAATAGCTGCCATTCTGACTGGACTGAGATGAAATCTTAGAGAAATTATCACTTGCATTTCTTTAATTGCTAGAAATGTTGAATATTTCTTCATATATTTGTTGATTGATTACACATTATCTTCTGAGAAGTGTCTGTTCATTTCCTTGACCCATTTATTGATTGGGTCATTTATTTTTATGTTAAATTTTTGGAATTCTTTACACATCCTAAAGTAGGTGCTCTATCTGATGTGCAACTGGTAAAAATTTGCTCTTGTTCTGTAGGCTGTCTCTTCACCACACTGATTATTTCTTTGCTGAGAAGAAGCTTTTCAGTTTGAATCCATCCCATTTATTGATTCTTGATCTTATTTCTTGTGCTATAGGAGTCTTATTAAGGAAGTCAGGGCCTAATCCAACTTGAGGAAGATTTGGGCCTACTTTTTATTATATTAGGCACGAGGTTTCTAGTTTTATTCCTAGGTCCTTAATCCACTTTAAGTTGAGTTTTGTGCATGGTGAGAGATAGGGGTTTAATTTCATTTCGTTGCATATGAATTTCCAGTTCTCTTAGCATCATTTGTTGAAGAGGCTATGTTTTCTCTAATATATGTCTTTGGCACCTTTGTCTAGTATGAGAGTATTGCATTCATGTGGGTTAGTCTCTGTGTCCTCTATTCTGTACCATTGGTCTTCAAGTCTATTTTGGTGCCAATACCATGCAATTTTTGTTACTATTGCTCTATAGTATAGTTAAAGATCTGGTATAGTGATGTCACCTGCTTACTTTTCCTGCTAAGGATTACATTAGCTATTCTGGGTCTTCTATTTTTTCAGATGAATTTCATGATTGCTTTTTCTATTTCTATAAGGAATGTCATTGGGATTTTGACAATATTAATTCTTTCTATACAAGAACTACGGAGATCTTTTCATCTTCTAAGGTCTTCCTTTGTTTTTATTTTTTTCAATAATTTTTTATTTAGTTGTAGAGGGACACAGTACATTTTCATTATATATATTTATGTGGTGCTGAGATGTAACCTAGTGCCTCATCCATGATAGTTGCGTGCTCTACCACTAATTCATAAACACACCCCTTCTAAGCTCTTTAGTTTCTCTAGTGTTCTGTAGTTTTCATTATAGAGGTCTTTCACCTCTTTTGTTAAGTTAATTCCCAAGTATTTTATGTTTTTTGAGGCTATTGTAAATGGGGTAGTTTTCCTAGTTTCTCTTTCAGAGGATTTGACACTAATGTACAGAAATGCCTTCGATTTGATTTTATATCCTTGTACTATGCTAAATTCATTTATTATTTCTGTAAGTTTTCTGGTGGAATTTTTTGAATACTCTAGGCATAGAGTCATGTAGTTAGCAAATATTGATAATTTGCATTCTTCTTGTCCTATCTGTATCCCTTTAATTTCTTTCATCTGTACAATTGCTCTGGATAGAATTTCAAGAATTATGTTAAATAGAAGTGGTGAAAGAGGGCATTCCTGTTTTCTTCCAGTTTTTAGAGAAAATTGTTTCAATTTTTCCCCATTTAGAATGATGTTGGCCTACTTTTTAACATAGATAGCTTTTAAATGTTGAGATATATTCCTGTTATCAGTAGTTTTACTAGTGTTTTAAACATGAAGAGGTGCTGCATTTTATTGAATGCTTTCTCTGCATCTATTGAGATTATCACATGATTCTTATCTTTAAGTCTATTGATGTGCTGAATTACATTTTTTGTTCTGAATGTTGAGCCAAACTTGCATCCCTGGGATGAACCCCACTTTATCGTGGTGAAATATCTTTTGGGTATGTTTTTGTATTAGATTTGCCAGAAATTTTATTGAGAATTTTTGCATCTGTGTTTATTATAGATATTGGTCTGACATTTTCTTTCTTTGATGTGTCTTTGTCTGATTTGGGGATCAGGGTGCTATTGGCCTCATAGAATGAGTTTAGAAGTGTTCCCTCTTTTTCTATTTCCTGGAATAATTTGAGGAATATTGGTATTAGTTCTTCTTTGAAAGTCTTATAGGACTCAGCTGTGTATCCATCTGGTCCTAGGCTTTTCTTGGTTGGTAGCTTCTGATAGCATCTTCTATTTCATTTCTTGAAATTGATCAATTTAACTTATGTATATCATCCTGATTCAGTTTGGGCAAAGTATATGACTCTAGAAATTTGTCTATGCCTTCAATATTTTTTATTTTATTGGAGTACAAATTTTCAATATAATTTCTTATTATATTGTATTTCTGTAGTGTCCATCATGATAGTTCCTTTTTCAACATGGATGTTAGTAATTTGAGTTTTCTTTCTCCTTCTTTTCATTAGCATGGCTGAGGGTTTATCAATTTTATTTATTTATTCAAAGCACAACCTTTTGTTTTGTCAACTTTTTCAATTGTTTCTTTTATTTCAAATTCATTGATTTCAGCTCTAATTTTAATTATTTCCTGTCTACTACTGTTTTGGGGGTTGATTTTTTTCTTCTTTTTCTAGGGCTTTGACTTTTAATGTCAGGTCATTTATTTGTTGACTTTTTCATCTTTTAAAGAATAAACTCCTTGCAATGAAATTTTCTCTTAGTACTGCCTTCCTAGCATCCCAGAGATTTGATATGTTGTATCTTTCTTGTTTTCATTTACCTCTAAGAATTTTTAATCTCTTCCTTAATGTCTTCTGTAATCCATTATTCTTCCAATAGCATATTATTTAGGTTACAAGTGATGGAGTAGCTTTTGTTTTTTATTTTATCATTGATTTCTAATTTTATTTCATTATGATATGATAGAATGCAAAGTAGTATTTCTACTTTTTCATCTTTGCTAAGAGTTGCTCTGTGGCATAATATATGGTCTCTTTTAGAGAAGGATGCATGTGCTTCTGAGAATAAAGTGTATTAACTTGTCGATGGCTAAAATATTCTTTTTATGTCAGTTAAATCTAAATTATGGATTGTATTATTGAGTTCAGTAGTTTCTTTGTTTAGCATTTGTTTGGAAGATCTATCCAGTGGGGAAAGAGGTGTATTAAAGTCACCCAAAATTATGGTGTTGTGGTCTATTTGACTCTTGAAATTGAGAAGAGTTTGTTTGCTGAACTTAGATCCTCCAATATTTTGGGCATATAAGCTAATAATTATTAATTCGTATCAATATATGATTCCCTTATATCTTTCTTTATCCCTTTTGATTAACTTTCACTTGAAGTCTACTTTATTTGATATGAGGATGGAAGCCCCTGCTTGTTTCTGTAATCCATGTGAGTGGTATTTTTTTTCCCCAACCATTCACCTTCAGTCTGTAGATGTCTTTTTTGTGCGTGAAATGGGTCTCTTGAAGGCAGCATGTTGTTGGGTCTTTTTTTTTTTTTTTTTTTTTTAATTCAATCTGCCAGTCTATATCTTTGGTTGGTGAGTTTAAACCACTGACATTCAGGCCTATTATTGAGACATAATTTGTATTTCTGATCATTTTTATTTACTTTTGGCAATTTAACTTATCTTGGCTTCTCCTTTGATCTGTCTTTCCTTAGTGTAATATGTCCTTTTGCTGATTTTCATTTTTTTTCTTTTCCTCCTCATGGAATATTTTGTCGAGGATGTTCTGTATTGCAGGATTTCTAGTTGTGAATTCTTTTAACTTTTGTTTATCATGAATTTCTTTTTATTTCATCATCAAATCTAAAGCTTAATTTTGCAGAATGTAAGATTCTTGGCTGGCATCCATTTTCTTTTAGAGCTTGCTCTATGTTGTTCCAGGATCTTCTAGCTGTGTGGGTCTAGGTTAAAAAATCTGCAGAGATGCTAATTAATTTCCCCATATATATAACCTTATTTCTTTCTCTTTTGGCTTTTAAAATTCTCTCCTTATACTGTATGCTAGGCATTTTTACCATAATGTGCCTTGGTGTAGATCTGTTGTGATTTTGTATATTTGGCATCCTGCAAGCCTCTTGTATTTGATTTTCCAATTCATTCTTCATGTTTGGGAAAAATTTCTGATATTGTTTCATTAAATAGATTGTTCATTCCTTTGGTTTGTAACTCTATGCCTTCCTATATCTTAATAGTTTTAAATTTTAGTCTTTTTATGTTTTCTTATAATTCTTGAATTTTCTGCTGATGGCTTCTTACCATCTGCACCCACCGTGTGGTCAACTTTATTTTCAAGATTATATATGTTGTCTTCATTGTCTGAGGTTCTGTTTTCCAAGTGATCTAATCTATGGGTGATGCTTTCCATTGAGATTTTAATTTGGTTTATTGTTTCCTTCATTTCAAGGATTTCTGATTTTTTTTTTTTCAGAACCTCTTATCTCCTTGTTGAAATAATCTTTTGCCTATATAGCTCTTCATTAAAATGACCTTTGGCTGCCTATATTTCCTCTCTTTTATCATCTTTTAATTCACAGAACATTTTAATTATGCATATCCTGAACTTCTTCTCTGTAATTTCTTGTCATGTATTCTAATAACTTAGTATCGTGGTTTGTTTGGGGCACTTTCCTCCCTCGTTTCATGTAGTTCGTGTGTCTTTTCTTTATGTACTCTGAATCCGAGGTGTTACAGTTTTTACCCTATCAGCTTATAGTGTCCATGTAGGGTTCCAATCTCTCTCCTTTAAGGGGTATCAGATCCCAATACAAACAATATATAGCCTTAAATCAAATAGCTGCTATTAAGAAGTTTACACTTTTGTCACAATACACAGACATGTTGAGTCCAATTATTATTTAAATATAAAGAGTAGGTTTGCAAGAAGGTCTACACTTTGTGATGGTGAACAAAGACAGAACTAGGGGTGGGGTATAAGATGAGATGCTAAGGAGGTAGGAGATGAAGATATAGAGTTAATAGATCTTACAAAACTTGAAAGAAGAATCTAAACAAATTGGCTTGCAGCAAGAGAAAAGAAAGAAAGTGAATTGGGAGAAATAAGTGAGAAGAGAGTACAAAAACCAGACAAACATAAAAATTTTATATATATACATATAGATATAGATATAGATATATATAAAATTAGGAGATAAAGAAATATACAACACAACTGTAATATACTATTCAGACATCCCAGTCCTCACTAGCCTAATTCATGAAAAGTACCTGGATTCATAAATGTTGAGAATATGAAGACAGGAGAAGAGAGAAAAAGAGAGGGAGGGAGGGTGAGAGAGAGAGAGAGAGAGAGAGAGAGAGAGAGAGAGATCTCAAAGGAAGATACAAGGATTGTTTTTGTTGGAGATCTTTATCTTTCCCACTTCCCTTCTCATCCAACAGGTGGGGTTGTCTGTTGTTTGCTGTATCTCCACCCTCAAGATGGTGAAGGTTATTAGGGTGGGAGAGTTGGTCTTGGAGGCAGAGATCCTGGAAGTGGGGTACAGCACTTGCCATCCTGATGTGAGACTACACCCCACGGGTCTCCTTTGGGGGCCTGCTCATGTGATGTGGGTGCCAGGTCTTATCTCATTTTATCACCTATAGACCTCACAATTCCTTGTCTCTAATTTAGTCTCTAAGCTGTATCTCACTCACCCCCTCCCTTTCTACTTCCCAATCAGGAACCTCTTTCTGGAGGTCTTGTGGGTTGCACTCTGTAGTCTGCGCACCTATGCAGAGAGCTGTTTTGTATTGGGCAGTTCAGGGCCAGGCTTTGCAAGCTAGGAAGTGGCCATGCAGCCACAAACACTGTGCTGGGCTAGCAGCTGCCGGGTAGAGGGAGGAATTGGGAACTATAGGTACCTTGATATTGCTTCTAAGCCAGAACTGCTGTCCCAAGGTTGGAGTTGCCCCAACTAAAGATAGTGACAAAGGTATCCCAAGATGGAGGTGACTGCTTTCAGAGATGGGGTGTCCAGTCCGATGGGGCCGAGTGCAGCTCTGTGGCATGCAGTGTTGTGGCTGGCAACTGTCTCCAGATGCTGTCTTATGTCCCCAGATGCAGGCTACGGCCTGTAGGGGACTGTGTCAGTGGTGGCAGTCTCTCAAGATGGAGGCCACCAGGGGAGCCCCATGTTGGTAGATGGGGGTTCACATGGTAGTGGTGGCTGGAGGTCCTGTGTGTGGGCAGTGGCCTGATATCTTGTGCTGATGGGTGGCTAGTGGTCCCATGTGCTTGTTAGTGCCGGTGGTCCTGCTCAGGCACGGCACCTGGTGGTCCTGCATGGGTGAGCCCAAAGCAGCTTTTAAATAGGAAAAGATACCTCAATTTTAGGGGAAAAAATAATTTCTGGTGTCTATCTTGGGGGCAGATTAGTGTTTCACTTAAAACTAGACACCTTCTCACTTCTCATGGTGCAAAATGCTATATAATAAATAATTCAGAATTGCAAAACTAAGATACGCAATGACACATCTGCGGGGTAGGAGTTAATGTGAGACTGGCACATGAACAGGTTTGAGTAAAACAGCCATCTGCACATTATGAAACTTTGAGATTTAGAATGGAATTTTCTGCTCTGGCAGCCTCTTTGAAAGGTGGCTTATGTGTCCTCATGCTAAAGTCTTTGCGTGGTGATATTTTAATTATGAACATGTTAACACATTCCAAGCAGCAATTGCATGTCTATAAAAGTGGTAGGAAAAGGGCTCTTTACTCTAAAAATATTTTGGAATTTTTCACTAAAATTGAATTCTTTTGCCCTCTAAACACCTATTTGAGTAATTCCTGAGAAATTTTCATATAAATCCATAAAACATCATATACAAAGATATTTAGCATTGTCCATTTTAAAATTATCCATTTAAAAAAGTCCCAAAATCTCAACATTGTTGAGAGCCTCAGGGAGCTGAAGACAGCCTAGATTTTTCTGATGCAGAGAATATATGGATAAAGTACAGTGGATGCACACAATAAACGGTGATTTTTTTTGACATGAACCAAATGCAATTGCCTCTGGTATATGTAACAGTCTATTTAGTGCGTAATTTTGAAACTGTAGTGCCCATATGCATAAAAGCACATAAATATCTCATTTGCTTGAGTGAAAATGTGCACCAGGTCAGCCTCTGGTTGCTCTCCCTCCTCCAGTGAGACTAAGTCTAACTGCATGCAGACTTTCAAAGAATGATCACTGACTTCTGATGTCCCAAAGCCCCCATAGGGTTAGAGAATCAAAAAGGATTCCAGGTCACTGGAAGCAGAAACAGGTAAGAACAATAAGCCATGGCTCCAACTGTGGAGGCCCCTAAGAACTCCCACTGGGGAGGAGCAGAGTCCATGATGCAAAATCCATGTCCTTTGGTGGCTCCATAAGTGGAGACCTTAAAGGACGTGGGGAAAATAAATGGAACCTCCTTCTGATCTCAGAGCCAAAAAGTTAGATTAACAATTGAAGCATTCTATACCTGTCTCATTCTAAATTGCTCCATTAGGATTACAACAACATGGTGCTGAGGTTGTGGCTCAGTGATACAACACTTGCCTAGCACATTAGTCACTGGGGTTCCATCCTTAGTGCTACATTTAAAAAAATGAACTAAAGATATTGTGTCCATCTACAACTAAAAAAAATAAATATTAAAAAAATTACAAGAACATAAAAAAGCCTTAGTAGAGTTGTCTATAAAATATTATATAAATAGTGTTATTGGTGGTTATTTGTTTTTGTTAGCTGTTATTAATAACTAACAGTAGCATTAATAAGATCATTGTATTGTATAACAGGTTTATAGTTTGATAAGAGTATCGTATTTGTATAATGGTTTTTAGACACTGATGCAACTATTACCATTTCATTATGAGAATGTCATATCAAATATTTTTATTATCAGGATTAAGAGATCAGAAAAATATAAGAAAAAATAGTTCTTACACATTTCTTTTTTTCCTAGGAGAACCAATTCTGCATCTGAATAAAAATACAGTGTGTCACATTTTGAAAAACAGACATTGGATTTAAATAGAATATGTGTGGCACATTCTTTTTTATTTCAATCTCTTTACCTCTTTATTTGTGTCTGATATATTGAATTATCAAGAAACACTTCAGACAAAAAATAAGACATATGAATTAGACAAGTGCTTATAAGCTTTTTGTCTTTTGTAAATTTTCATAAAGCATGAAGATAAGATCAAGAAAGACTTATATTTGAAAGTTTCTGCTTATAGAATGACTTTTCTGATCTTGCCATTGTCCCTTTAGATAACATCTCTTTAAATTTTGGCAGTCATATGATATTCCATAAGGCAGTCTTTGGGACAGAAATTAAATAATTAAAGTAATTAAACCTTTGCTGGTTTTACTTGCAGAAAGTTGAATTTTAGCAAGTTATTTTTAGAAGTATAAGATGAAATCAGGTACCTTGGTGCATGTCTGCATTGCCAGCGACTCGGGAGACTGAGGTAGGGAGATCTCAAGTTCTAGACCAGCCTGAGCAACTAATCAAGATGCTGGCTAAAAAAAGAAAAAGAAAGAAAGATAAATACAATAAGAATAAGACAAGATAACATTGGGGGTGTGTGGGTCACAATTAAGCTACATAATTTTACAAAATTAAAATCTTTTGGAGGGATGATTATGGATAAAGATTAAAATCTAGCAATCTAGAAACTAAATGGATGTGTTGATATAAACGAAAGAAAAATATTTCAAAATATTTCATAATCATCCGATAAATTGTATATTTTTATATTTCTTGCTAAATAATAGTTTAAAATTTTTCCTTCAACAGAAATTATCTTGAAGTTATATCCCAAAGAAATAGTAGTGTAAAGATAATTTAAACTAAAGAAAGATGAATAATAAATCAAGGTCAATAACCATTATACTGGTATAAAATTTAATTACAAATAATATATAAAGGTTCTGTAGCTCTGGATATATCTTAATAACATATCTGGAAAAAAGCAAGACTGTATATTATGATTTAATGAAAATAAAAAAATTGAGTTGAAAATGTTTTTACTTCTTAAAAAAATATATAGACTATAAGCACAAAAGAATTCCCTTTTTTATATGCAGATAACATAATTGTCCATTTTTAAAAGTCCCAAAAGTACAAATTTAAGAGATACTAAAAGGAATAAGTATAGCAAGCTTCCACTTCAATGTTAAATATACAAAGTTAAATTCCTTCTCTATGTCCCAGAAATTAATTATCTGACTAAAAAAAAAAAAACACTGTCCAAAATGAAATGCCTAGTTATACATCTCACAGATACGTAAAGTATTTATACATGGGAAACAACCAAATGTGATGAGAGAAATAAAAGATGTGAATAAATGGAGTACTTTTTAGCTTTCTTGGGTCATAATAGTGACGTGATGAAATTGCTCACAACTGGATCTGTGTCCAGCACAATCACAGTGAAACACTTAGGAGACTAGTTTGTAGATGATAGGAAATGATTCTGCAGTGCCAATGTGTGATGGTTAATCTTGATTGTCAACTTCCCTGGATTAAGAGATGCATGGAAAGTTACAAAGCACACTCCTGGGGTGGCTTTGAGGGCATTTCTAGAGGATGGCTTGTAGTTCAGTGAGCTGAGAGAAGTTCCACAATAATTCTGGACAGCACCAACCCATAGGCGGGGTTCCTGGATAGAACAAAACGGCAGGAAAAAAAAAAAAAGAGGAGGGTGGTGATACCCCAGCAAGAAAGCTCCACTCCTCCTTAGCAGGTGTTTCTTTGCCACCATTACTCATGGGCGTCAGACTCCAGGACAAGCACCAGGGTCTCTCCAAGGAGTTTCCAGGCTTTCAGCAGGTGCATGATTGATTCTTCTAATTCTGAGGATTCCAGTTTCCATGACTCATAACTGTTGGTTTCCCCGGCTCTCCACCCTACAGACGGCCAGTGTGGGACTCTCCAACCTGTAATCATGTAGGGCACTCTAATAGCTCTCATGGCTTTGGACACCTTGAGAATCCTGACTAACACCATGTGGAAAGGCAAAGGCCAAAAAAAGCCAAAACAGTACTGAAGAAAAACAGAAAGTGAAAGGACTCCCACTACCCAATTTTAAGTTTATAAAATGCAGTAAACAAAAGAGGGTTACGCTAGGGAAACGAGACACAGAGATCAATGCCAGAAAATATGCAGTCCAGAAGTAGACTTGCACCATCAATGGATCTTTGAAAAATTATCAAAGGGAATTAATAAAAGAAATGATAGTCTTCAAAACAACTTGAAAAACTTGATATCCACATACAGAAAGTCAACCTGGTCAGAGAATTTACATCTTTCACTGTGAGGCAGGGATCTTAAAAGGATTATAAACCTAAAAGTAAAATGCAAAGCTATGCAACTTCTAGATGGGAACGTGGAGAAAATCAGTGTGCCCTTGGGTTAATGATGAGATTTTCGATACAATACCAAATCATTAGTGCATGAAAGGAAAGATGTTGTAAGTTGAATTTAATTAAAATTAAAAGCTTCTTTTCTAAGAAAGACAGGAGAATGATGAAAAACAATTTAGAAAGCATTTACAAAACACAAATCTGGTATAGAAATTGTTTGCAAAATATGAAAAGAACTCTTCAAACTTAGTAAGAAAACAAACAATCCAATTTAAAAATGAGCAAATGATCTAAACAAAAGACTTCACCAAGGATGTTAAAGAGACAGCAGCAAGCATATGGGAGGATGTTTAAGTTAAAGTGAGGAAATAGCTCTGGTACCTCCTAGGATAGTTAACATTGCAAAACTGAAAGTACAGCTATTCACAGAGCAACTGTAGCTTTCACTCACTGCTGGTGGGAATGCAAAACCCCTCCCAAGACAGTTCAGCAGTAGTCCTTTGTTGTTTGTTTGCGGGAGTGGTCTTTTTGCAAATCTAAGCATTGTTTTACCATAACATCCAGAAATCTTGTGCCTACGCATTTACCTATATAATTAAAAATCTGTGGCCCCACCAATTGTTCATGAAAGTATTTATAAAACCTTTATTTATAATTGTCCCAAACTGGAAGCAATAGATATGGAAGAAAGTATAATCCAAATATAGTACATCCAACAATGATGCACTCAACAGAAAAAAGAAAAAAAAATTATGAAGCCACAAAACCACACAGACAAAATTTAAATACATGGTTCCAAGTTAAAAACAAACAGACAAACAAACAAACAAAAAACCAGTCTGGACATGCTAAAAACTGTATAATTGACATTATTTAGCATCTGAGAAAAGGCAAAAGTTTAGAAACAATTAAATATCAGTAGAGTCCTTCTGGAGAAGCAGAGATTGAAAGTGTGAGCCAGAGGACATTTTTTAGAGTAGAAAATATTCTTTATGTTGCTATAATTTTGTATACATAACACTATTCATTTGTCAAAATCTATAGAACTCTGTATGTCAAAATCTTGAGTGCAAATTTTCCAAAAAAATATTATCTAGGAGGTCATGGAATTCCCCGGATGGAATGAGCAATATGACGAATCTGTCAAACTGTGTTAGAAATGTATGAATCCATTTCATGGAAGTAGGTTGGGGAAAAATGTGCTGAACCTGAGTAAGTTTGGGAGTAAGCATAGTATTCTATAGAACTATAGGTCAAAGAAACTGATGTCAATCCAGTGATTATTGTCTGCCATGAGGGTATGATTGAACAATTCTCATGATAGCCTATGCAAGGTGGAACCAAACAACCAATTAAAAGAATGTAGATGATGGAAGCCAGAACCCTCGTTCTTGAAATAAGAGATGACAGACAAAGCAGAGAAAGAAGGCAAGTATGATCCATGTAGGGATAGATTAGAGTCAGAGTTAGCATGAACTAATACAGATACTGACGGATGCATATAGACATGCTTTTCAATAGAGTATAGATTAGTATACTTACATATTTCCTTGCTCTACCAACTGAGGGCCCCTGAAGACAACAGAGAGTTGTTCTTATGGCCAAAGATCGAATATTTGAGCAACCAAATCACTAAAGCAATAATAAATACAAAAACCATGATTCCACTCTGATATGAATAAAATACTAAATAAATAATAAAATCAGACAGTTGTCTCATGCAAAAGAATTCCAGATAATATATGTACTTGCTTCATTCTCAAGAAGGGTGGACCATAAGCTTCCACAGTTAAACCTGTGAGTTGTGAATATTGACTTCCTTCCAAAGAATACAGTGTGAAAAGGAAGAGAAGGCCTAAGAATACAATCTAGGGCTGGGGATGTGGCTCAAGCAGTAGCGCGCTCGCCTGGCATGCGTGCGGCCCGGGTTCGATCCTCAGCACCACATACAAACAAAAGATGTTGTGTCCGCCGAAAACTAAAAAATAAATATTAAAAAAACAACAACAACAAAAAAAACACCACAATCTAGAAATCTAAGAAGCGCCAGCTCAGCCAAGTGGTCAATAAATTAAAATTCTAACCCCAAGTTGATGGTACTAGCAAGAGGTTTCAGGGAGGTAATGAGGTCATGAAGGTAGAGCTCTCCTGAATGGATTTAGTGTCTTTATTAAAGGAATCTCAGAGATCCATCTTACCTCCTGCCACCAGGTGAGGACACTATGGGAGGTTGAGAGTTTGAAACCTAAAGAGGGTCCTAATTAAAAAAAGAAAGAAAAGAAAAAGAAAACAGTAATTCTGTGGGGCACCTCAGTTTGGACTTCTAGAATCCCATAATCATAGGAAATAAATTCCTGTTATTCATAATCCATCCAGTGTATGACATTTTGTTTCTGACTTAACATTTGTTTTAGCCAGTGTTTTCACCAATGTGGACCAAAAGACCTGACACAAACGTTTTAGAGAAGGAAAAGTCTATTTGGAGCCCAAGGTTTCAGAGGTCTCAGTCCATAGATTGCCAGCTCCATTGCTCTGGGCCAGAGGCCAGGAAAAACACCATGGCAGAGAGCATGGCAGAGGAAGGAGCTCAGAACAGGAAGCAGAGAGAGTTCTACTTAACAAGGACAAAATACAACCCTAGAGGCACACCCGCCCCAATGACCCACCTCCTTCAGTACACACTACAGGTACCACCTAGTTAATTCGTACCAGTGGACTAATACACTGATTAAGTTAAGACTATCATAGAGCAATCATTTCACCTCTGAATTGTCCTGCATTGTCTCACATATGAGCTTTTGCTGAACATTTAAAATCTAAACCATAAAAACCTTGTTTTTCCGCATAAATCAAAAACTGTGTAAAATAAAAGTGTTCTTTAAAAATTATGATGGAATTTTCCATATTCAGGAACAGTGATTATAGCCCATCCATCCATTCCACTGAGCATAACTTGAAAAGCACCAAAATCTATAAACTGGTATCCAAACCTTAACAGAAGAATGAAGAATTACTGACCAGGAACTGGAAAATAATATGCCGTGAGTTTATGGTTCCTGTCCTGCTGAAGTTTTCTCCAACTTGACCAAAATACCTGGCAAGAACAACTTAGAAGAGCAAACTTTTATTTTGAACTTTTGGTTTCACAGGTCTCAGTCCATAGATGGCCAACTTCATTGCTCAGAGTATCATGATAAAGGTGTATGATGGAAGAAAAGTGCTCACGTCATTGGTAGCCAGGGAGTAGAGAGACAGCAGGAGACACCAATATATATAATCCCCAGGCATGTCCCCAGTGATCTACTTCCTCCAGCCATGTACCATCCTGCCTATGTTTACCACGTAGTACAATAGTCCTCTCAATTATTAATCCATCAAATAGGTGAATCCACTCATCAGGTTATAGCTCTCATATTTTAATCACTTTACCTCTAACATTCCTGCATTGTCTCACACATGTGCTTTCTGGGGACCACAAGTATCCAAACCATAACAGCCCTCTTTTCCCCATAGCTAGTTGCTGATGTCACAGCCATTCCTGAGAGGTTCACAGGCTAAAGTTTCAATAACTTTCTCAAAGGGTTGGAGAACTAAAGCTTGATATACAGCAAGGGGCAGTGCCTTGCTTTTGGTGGTGAATCAGAAGACTGCACCCTTTAAAGAATGTTCTGAAACTGCACCACTCTTCTCTTACCAAACCTCCCCAACCATCCCATCACAGTACACTGCTACCCCAGAGAGTGTGTGTTCTGTTTTCTCCCAGAAAGAAATGCAAATCCGTTTAATAGGAACACAGTACCTTTTGCACTGTAGCATTATTTTAACAAGAAATTTTGTAAAAGAAATATTCAGTCCATATTCACATAATCAAAGCTAAGCAAATATATGCACACAAAAGATAACACAAAAAAACTGTCACAGGAACCTAAAAACCTGTGTGTATGTGTGTCTGTGTGTGTGTGTAGATTTAATTTCGAATTTATTTTAAGAAAGTTTGCCTGACTATGGAGGCCAAGAATCTCATGGTATGAGCTCAGCAAGCTACAAAACCAGGAGAGCCAGTAATACATTCAGTCTGAGTCTGAAAATCTGAGAACCAAGGTCCTAGGGCAGGTAATGATGGAGGTTTCAGCTCAGGAAGAGAAAGCATGTTCTCATTTTCTCCATGTTTTTGTTCCATTCAGGCCTTCGCAAATTGGATGATGCCCACTCACATTGGGCAGTGTAGATCCAAACTTTACTCAGGAAATGACTCAATTGCTAATCGCTTCCAAAAACATCCTCACAGATTCACCCAGAAATATTTTATCAGACATGTGGGCATCTCTCGGCCCAGTCAAATTGACACCAAAAATAAACCAGCACAGTGTATCCCAGATTCTCATACAGATGCAAAGCTATTTTAGTTGATTATTAATAAAAAATGTGACACAATAATGCATATGAGGGCAGATAAACTTGTGCTTAATAAGATATGTAAATTTAGCTGCTTTTAGGAGGAAGGAGGCATGAGATCAATGACTGAAGATAAACCCACAGGATTAAAAGTGGAATAGTAAATGATACACAGATATAAAGGAACAAATAATAAATGCAAACAAATTAATGAAAGAATGGACTAAATATCAACAAAGGCAAATTTGATTGTGATGCTAAAAAATAAGAATCTGCTCAATCCCTGGTGATATTAATCAGGAAAAAATAAAAGAGAATAAACAAATTAACAATAGACATGTGGAAGATACCTATACATTATTCAGGCAACAACCAAAAAAAAAGACCACAAAATGATTTAATGAATAATTTTGTGCCCATAAGAAAACCAAAGGGAGAAACAAGGGAAATTCTTAGTGTTAGCCTAGTCCTTTGTTTACTGAAATCATTAATTCTGTGATACCCAGACTCATCTTGCAAGGAAAGAAACAGTGCAAACTGGCTATTCAGGAGAAAAAAGAAGGCAAGGCATCATCCAAATTATGATTATTTCTATTGAAAAATAAAGGTCCTTTTATCACATGTTTTCTTCTCATATGTCTGGACTTTGTTCATGGAAAAAAATCATTCTTTCCCACATTCATTACTAATAAATGGTTAACTTGCTAAGAAGAGATGCCAAACCACATCTTAGCCAGGAGAACAGTGCAAGAGGATGACTAAGAAGTTGGTCAGAGGCAGAATGTTCCAGACTAGGGATAACTGGGATGGATATTTCACATGGCTAGAGAAGGGCATTTTGGATGCTTTCAACAGCAAAGAAATGATAAGTGTTTAAGATGTTAGATTTGCCAATTACCATGGTTTGTTCATTTCCCAATGTATATATGTATCAAAACAACCCATTTTACTCCATAAATATGTATGATCCTTACATGTCAGTAAAAATGAAAAATAAATGTAAAGTTATAAAATGATCATTCTCACTAAGAATGAGTAATAATTATAACTTTCCTGACATACTTTTTTTTTTCTGGTACCAGGAATGGAATCCTGGAACATATACTTGCTAGACAATCACTCTACTGAGATACATCCCCAGTTCTTTTATTTTATTTTTTTTCTTTTGAAACAGAGTCTTCCTAATTTAGCCAGAAACTTGCTTTCCTTCTGCCTCAGGCTGCTGAGTATCTGGGATCATAGATGTGTGCTACTGCTCTTTGATTTAAGCTACTTTCTTTGGTCAACTCTCCAGGAAGAAAGATGGAGATAGAGATTCTTGTTCAAATAATTCGGGGGGTTTTCTTAGCAGGGACAGAGTAAGCTCAGATAGGGAAGAAAAAAATCACCCAAGCAGAAGTCAGCCAGATCACAAGAAAAAGCTCAGAGATGAATTGGGCCACAGCAGGACTTGCCAGAGTCCAAGACCTTGTCACCAGTGTGTCTTCAGGGGAGGTCTGTGAAGGACAGAGGGTCAGAGCTACACTTTGTATATCATTCCACATGAGGGCAGCAGATTTTGTTTGGCCAGAGCACGTCTGCAAGAAAATAGGACTCAGGCTGATAGAGGGCATCCAGAAGAGCAACACCAAAACATCACCCTAGAGAATCCCCAGAACCATCAGAACTTTTTCCTTTTTTCCTTTCCCATAATGTCTAGGACATCTGGAGAACTGCTGAGACAGCATTTCATGGAATTTTGTCATTGATTCATCTTCCAAGCATATGCAGGTTACATAGTCATGATTCTCTTAATCTATAGACAAGTGACACTCCCAATATAACTTGAGTATGTGCTTCTCTATGTTTTCAGACAATTTGTACAGTTTAATAACATGTGAAATAGAGACAGTCATTAAGACTATCACACAATTTTACAGTAGAAACTTCCAGATTTGAGGGGATCTGGTGCAGAACTTGCAGCCCACACCCTGCTTCATTTGGAGGATGGGTGTGACTCAAAATCTGTGGGACTGTATGAGTAAAGGGTAGTCCAGTGTCCACAAGTCAGGGACTCTTCATTTGCAAACACAAACCTCCCCCACGCGTAGACACACAGCCGTTGAAACAGTTCATCACAAGCTTGGCCAGGTGAAGGTTCCCCAAATATTCCTATATTTCCCAGTTGTTTTCCTGATTAAAAACAGGTTGTGTCAAGACATTCCCTCACTGACTTCTTTATCCAATTTTTAAAGCAGTAGTTAAAACTTCTAATGCATGCAGGATTCTGCCAAACAAAATATTCTGACTGTCATCTCTTACTTATTTTCTTCTCCAATACCTGGCATTGACTTCTTTTCTGAAGCCCTCTCTTTTTCTCTGATATTTCTTTAGGTGTAGAGTTCTACAAAAGCGAACCACACAATGCCATTGGAACAGGTTGTCATATCACTTCAGAGACTGCTGTTTGGGGAATAAAAAGCATGAAAACATGTCAGAGATCTATTTCCTTGTCAGCCTTTTCCCTTTCTAAAGAAAATAAATCCCCAGAAGACTGAAGTGTGCCCATCAATACCAAGCAGGAGGCTTTTTAAGGCCTTAACTCAACATTTTGGTTAAATAGGATTATTTAACTAACAAAATCGATGCATTACTATATGAAAGGAAAAATGGAATAAGCTTTTGCCAAAATTCCTCCTTTCATAAGGTTTTGAAGTGGTAAACATTTTAAGACAGCTGAAGCCTTCAAAGAGGACCTGGAGAGTTTTCAAGAGCTAACTCCTCCAGCCACTGCCTTGGGCTCTAGAATCATTGTTATAAGAATGTTTCAATAGCATCTTACTCCACAGCCCTTGTAAGAGGTCAGTTTACTCCGAAAGCACAGGTTGGGATCATCCATATAGCTTTTTTTCCTGGGTACTTCAAACAGTGATGATAACACTACCATGACAGAAATAATAACACAAACTTCAGTGACACTGGATTTGATTCACTTTTTCTGAACACTTATTCCTATAAACTATAAAACTCACAATTTTTGGAGACACAAAAACAGGCACAGAGAATTTTAGCAGGCTTCCCAAGCCCATGCTGTTACTAGTGCTATTGTTAGGATCTTGGAGTATTCCTCAAAGGCCCACGTGTGGAAGACTTGATTCCTGTCCATGGTGCTGCTGGAAGGTGGTGGCCAGTTTGCTCCTGCCAGCACAGGTCCAAAGCAATGGGGACCTGGATCTATGCAAAGAAAGCTCTGAAACTGTGAGTGGAAATACAATTTTCCTCTTTACAAGTTGTTTATCTCAGTTATTTTTGTCACACAGATGCCAAATGAAGCAGTAGAAAGGAATAGAAACTGAGATTCAAACATAACGGTGTAGTTCAGTAAATAAAGTTTTGTTCAGGGTGATCAGGAAAGCATTCCCCCTTCACAAGATACACCTCAAAAAACTCTGAATGTGGTCAAGGGAATTAATAGAGAAGCCAAACCTATGGTATGGGCAGGAGGAACCGGCAGGGAAGTACAGTCAGTATTGGAAGTTGTAAGGTGTGCTGCTCATAAGGTAGAGAGTTCAAAGTTCAACTTATGGATTTTTATCAACAACAGCAAATACTAAACAGTAGTGAAAAATGACCATCAATGCAGAATTCCATGCATAACCAAATTTCTACCTAGGAGGAGTTAAGGGGAAATAATATCTTTGACAAACAACTTGAAATCAAGCCAGGCTCATGAATTCAGCTGCAATTAGTCATGGCTTGGTCCTTTTTCCTGGTGGATGATCTCTGTGACTTTTGACTCTGCCCTGTGTCATCTTTACTATTCTGCACAAAAGTAATTCGTGCCTTTCAAATGAGGAACACAGATCTTTCTGAGGTCTTGATGTGTGGTTCTGCATCACATTCTTTATTTTATATTTACTACATTTTTCTGATAGCATGCTGAATTACATCTTTATTTTGGAAGTCTTTATTTGAGAGTTGCCAGTCACCTGGAGAGTGTGGAGATGAAAAAGAACTTTATTTTTCAATTCAGCAAGCCCTAGATCATTTATCTTTAGATCACCTCTTTCTGTTTCATTCCTGCACATCAGAAAATTGTCAGTGCTGCATGAGAATCTCCTTAGTAAATTGTCAAGTTTATCAGGCACATATCTTATTTTCCATCAAATGCAGGCTACCAACTATTATCACAAGGTAACAAGGCTCCTCTCTTCTCCACTTTCCAATTCATTCTTTTTACATTTATTTAACCCTGTATGGGATCTTACCCAGGTTTTGAGCATGTTGTAACCTTCTGGGTCCCTTGAAGACTTCATCAGCACTTCAAGGTTTTCCAAAGTTGTCTATGCTACTATTTGACATCCAGTTTAAAGTGCAATGCCACATATAACTAAAAGTTGGCAAAACCCTAATTTTTCTGTAAATTGATAATTGTTATTCCTTATTTCATGCCATATCATCTATGGGTTTTGTCATTCTGGCCCTTCACAGGCAACTTCCACTGTGCATTTTGTTGTATTACTATAGCACAGGTGTAAGTCTAAGAGCTATAATAAAAAAAAAGAACCACATTTCAGTGTTTACAGTAACAAAATGCATGGCTGGCTGAAGCATCTCTTCCAGCACCTCATGGTGCATTCCACTCATTCAGCAAACCTGGGGAGTGGGTTGAGGACTTCATGTGTCTTGACTGGTTTATATTCCATTTCAATACTATTGGCTTTACTTTTCTTTCTTTTTTTACTGTAACCTAAATATCTTGATTTATACATTTGTAACCAACTTCTAAGAACTGAGGGATAATTAGTATCCCGATTTAATTTTATCCTAGGCTTTATCATCAGTTCCATTGTTTATTTTCCATTTGTATTAATTTTTTATTTATTTGTGCCACCTCTACATTATGGAACTTTGTAAGCTAGTTCAAGTGAGTTTTCAAGTGGTTTTAGTAATGAAGTTGACTCTACACAGGGGGTTCATATGGCATAAAATATTGGAAAAATTTAATGCACCTTTTCTTCCTTTGACATCATGAGACAGATTTGCCCTATTATCCCAGTCATTCTGTTTGGCCATTTATTATAGAAAACATTATGAATATTCAAATAAATTTGCTACTCTGCTCTACCCAAACACCAGTGAGCCCCACTTATGACTGACTTACTGCCAGAGAGCAAACATAATCAGATCTCTCAAGATGCAGTGGTTTTAATGCTATTGAATTATGTGTCTATCAGTGTTTGATAAAGTTGATTTCTGCACACTTCTTTAATTTGGTTGATTCCAATCAACTGTTGAAGCTGCTATCCAAAACCAAAGTGCTCTTGTCATTTTCTAGACTTGGAAAGATTCAAATCCAGGAAAGATGATAGACGTATGGTATGCCTGGGTGGCAGTCCCAACAATGCATTCTCGGTTGACACTTATCTCTACAAGGTGATTGTGTGTATTTATGTCTGCCTTAGGAATAAGGCACTACATTTAAAATAGCATATAACCTGAAGCATAGAAAGGAGAGGGGTAAGAAAATTCCTCTTATTAACAATATCTAGGCATAAACATGCATTGGTCATGTACACGGGAACTCAACAATTTCATATCATGAATAAGGCATGAAGGAAAAGCATTTCCAACTGTATTTTTTAAGTTAAGTTATAGCTGCTTTATGGTTGTCATTTAGAAATGTGTTAAGCCATGTAAAATATGGTAAAATATTAAGATGATATGTGTATTCAGAAATTCCACTTTAGGGGGAAAAACAAATATTTTAAAAATCCACTTAAAGTTTGACTTGAAGAACTGAGATTTAAAAGAAGAAAAGGCTTAGTTTAAGTATGTTGAGTGAGAAGCATTGTATCAGCCTGTGATAGTGTACATTGAAAATAAAAATGACAGAATTCACTTATTTTTAGCAGACACCGGATTTTCTGAATAGTTAAATAGAACTCCCTGAATTACATTAGGATTATAGAGCAAAAAATAAATCCCTGAATATTTGCTTAGGTCTGATTCATTCTATTTGTGAACACATCCTCCAATCCATACCTGTTGACTGTATACTTACCAACTGCCAGTGACCATGCTCTATGCTGGGGACACTTTCAGTTAATTCCTTTATTCGAGAAGATCATGACAAAGTAGAGGTATTCCTGATGACAGAATGTTATTTCCCATGCTGTGATGAATAGATAGCAAAGAAAAAACAATGAGGACCAACTATTTGCCACCAATGGAATTTGCTAATCTATTTACCAAATTTTTATCCTAATCATACTATGTGTTAACCACTGAGGATGAACTGGTGGATAGAATATTTTAAATGACTGCTGAAATAAAAGTATATCAGGAAAGAGAATTTAAAACTAACAACAGGAGATGAACATTGTCTGTAAAGTAGAATAGACTATGTAGATGAGCATAGGCTTTGAAGTACCACTCAGTTGCCTCTGGTTCTTCCCTGTGCTACTTATGAAAAATATTCAATCATTCTTCACAACTGAGAGGCTCATCTGTATCCAATATTGTGAGGATATTTACCATTTATTTTTTGCAGCCTCCAAAGATTTATTAAACCCTGTTATTTAGAATACGTTCTGATATAGCATCACACATATAGGACATATGTAGAAGTTATGCTGCACATAAGATCAAATCTAGTGTAAGACTTAGAGATATGAAATTTATAAGGCTCCAAGATTGAGGAAGATTGATCATAATTGATAACATTTCACAAGGAATCCATAAAACCTAATGAAATGAATACTTGTTATCATAAAGCTTGCATTAGGAGATAGAGTCTAAATAAATGCATATGAGGTGAACGATTATAATAAAAATTACTGTGGTAAAGAGCTCAATAGAATATGGGGCTTACGGGGTCATACAACAAAGGGAACTAAGTTTAGCTCTCAAAGAAAAACTTAATTGAGAAAATTGTTTTCCTTCATTCTCTAGCATCTCACTGCAATATCGATATAAGTGAGAAAAATAGAATTTAATGAGAAAATAGAGATGAAAAATACAAAACTCTTTCACATTTTGCGACTAGAGTTATGCCCACAATCTCTTAATCTTTTCTAGTGCATTTATTAATTAAAATTACTCTTAATCCCAAAATGCTGGAAATTCTTGTCCATATTTACACATCACAAACCATGCATTTAAGAAGTGCTTATGTGTGTTGAAATTATACATCTGAACACTAGTCCCACTATATTATGAATCTTTCATTATTTTAACACAGTATCTGAAAAATAAAAGGCAATTCATAAAGTTTTTGTCTACATTTTACAATTAATTCTTCAAATTGATACATAGTGCATAACACACTTATAAGAACACAGAGGACAAAAATATAAACCATAAACCTTTATGATAAATAATAATGAAATACAAAAAAATAGAGGAATCTTAATGTACTTGTCTTTAGAACTTGGTGACTACTTTTCATTCACTGATTAATTTTCACTAGTGAAGTCTCCACGGAATCACTCATCATTTTGATGAGGTGCTGAGTGGAATAGTTACTTACCACACTTGTGCAGTCAATCAGCTGTGCTCATTTCTTACCCAAGTCATAACCAGACATTTCCATTTCTACAGCAAATATTAATCAGCAGATATTCTACCATGATTTCTGAATATCAGGAGCTAAATTGTGCTGAATTATGATGCACATTAATAAAGTAGAATTATGCAGAGACCGCTGATATATGGCAGTTGTAATTCCATTTGTAGTCATCATCCATTAAATTGTGTTAAGGTGAGAAACACCCCTTAAGTAAATACGTGAAACCTTACTCTTCCTGAATAATTTCAGTTTAGAAATTAATGTGTTAACATGGCCTGTCTGTCACTGTCTTCTTCACATCAACCACTGTGGAGGCAGAATATGCTCCCTTTATATTCTACTGCCCTCTGGCTGATAAAAAATGCTGCCAAGAGTAAGAGATTAGTTAACATTCAACATATGTTAATTAATGTTCTTTATTAAAATGTGTTATTGTTTCCTTTTATTCATTCTTAATACTTAATTCCTTGCTGTAGGGGATATAATAAAACCATTAGGGCTTTCCAAACAGTCATTAAACCTCACACAGCTGAATTAGATTTTTAAAAGTAGGATTCCTCCATTCATTTGCTGCTTCTTATAATAATAATCTTTTCACAACGTGTGGCAAACCATAATTTAAAATTTTATTACATCAAGGAAATAAGGAAAATACATTATCCTAGGTAATTCAATTGAATATGTGTGAAATATCCTGTTAAGAAGAGGCTAAATCTTATAAATTCACAATGATTGGCAAAGCCACTTAAGTTAGTGATATATACTCTTAGACATACAGTAGAACTCTCTTATTCAAGGTGGTTCATTCCTACTACAAAATAGGCTGGCTAACATCCAGAGTAGGTGGGAAAGTTTCTGTTAACAGAGGAAGTTCATTCCCACCAAGTGAATCTGATGGTCTTCAGGAGTCAATTATGCCAGCTCCCAACCCCTTTATATTAGGCAGGAAAAGCCATGCTGTGGACACCAAAGGTGCCCCAAGGGAGCCCCATCTCAGTGGCTTGTCACAACAAGAGTTTTTTTTCTTAGCTGTGTAGTCTGCTACACACTGGCCAAGTCAACTTTCCTTTAAAAATATCCAGACTGTTTATATGGCACATTTGTAATCCATTCATCTACTGGAGGGCATCTAGGCTGACTCCTCAGTTTGGCTATTGTGAATTGTGCTGCTATAAACATTGATGTGGCTGTGTCCCTGTAGTATGCTATTTTTATATCCTTTGGGTATAGTCTGAGGAGAGGGATAGCTGGGTCAAATGGTGGTTCCATTCCAAGTTTTCCAAGGAATCTCCATAGTGCTTTTCATAATGGCTGCACCAATTAGCAGTCCCACCAACAATGTATGAGTGTGCCTTTTTCTCCACATCCTTACCAACACTTGTTGTCTTCATGATCGCTGTTATTCTGACTGGAGTGAGATGGTATCCTGGAGTAGTTTTGATTTGCGTTTCTCTAATTACTAGAGATGATGAGCAGTTTTTTATATATTTGTTGATTGATTTTATATCCTCTTCTGAGAATTGTCTGTTCATGTCCTTGGCCCATTTGTTGATTGGATTATTTGTTTTTTGTTTGTTTGTTTGTTTGTTTGTTTTTTTGGTGCTTAGCCTTTTGAGTTCTTTATATACCCTAGAGATTAGTGCTCTATCTGATGTGTGAGGGGTAAAAATTTGCTCCTAAGTTGTAAGCTCTCTATTTACCTCACAGATTTTTTCTTTTGCTGACAAGAAACTTTTTAGTTTGAGTCCATCCCATTTATTTATTCTTGGTTTTAATTCTTGCACTATAGGAGTCTTATTAAGGAAATTGAGGCCTAATCCCACATGTTGAAAATTAGGGCCTACTTGTTCTTCTAATCGATGCAGAGTCTCTGGTTTAATTCCTAGGTACTTGATTCACTTGAGTTGAGTTTTGTGCATGGTGAGACATAGAGGTTTAATTTCATTTGTTGCATAAAGATTTCCAGTTTTTCCAGCACCATTTGTTGAAGAGGCTGTCTTTTCTCCCATGCATATTTTTGTCACTTTTGTCTAATATAAGATAATTGTAATTTTGTGGGTTAGTCTCTGTGTCCTCTATTCTGTAAATGGGGCATATATACACAATGTAATATTACTCAGCAATGAAAGAGAATAAAATCATGGCATCTGCACGTAAATGGACGGAGTTGGAGAAGATAATTCTAAGTGAAGTTAGCCAATCCAAAAAAAACACATGCCAAATGTTTTCTCTGATATAAGGTGACTGACTCATAGTAGGGTAGGCAGGGAGAGCATGGGAGGAATAGACAAACTCTAGATAGGGCAGGGGGTGGGAGGGGAAGGGAGGGGGTAGGAGGTTAGCAGTGAAGGTGGAATGTGATGGACATCAATATCCAAAGTACATGTATGAAGACAAAAATTGATATGAACATACTTTATATACAATCCGAGATATGAAAAACTGTGCTCTATATGTGTAATAAGAATTATAATGCATTCCGCTGTCATATATTTAAAAAATAAAATCAATTAAAAAATGTCGCCATCATTCCTTTTGTAGGATGGTAACCTGTGCCTCCAAGGTTGCTGGGGAGTGGGAAGAGGGACCCCCATGCCTCCTCTGGACTCCAAGCACTTTATCCTGCAACTCCTTTACCAGAGTTTCTCCCTCCAGAACCTGGCTCCCAAGGCAGGGAGGGCCGGGAAGTTCAGTGAGCACAGAACATTTCCTGAATTATTATTGTATAATTTAACCAAATTTAAACTAATCTGCTAAATCAGAATTTTAAAAAATCAAGATATAGTTATCTAAAAAGACACTTTTTTGATCCATTCATCTGTTGAAAGACGTGTAGGTTGGGTACATAGTTTAGTTATTGTAAATTGAGCTGCTATAAACATTGATATTACTGAATCACTGTTATAAGTCCTTTGGGGATAAACCAAGGAGTGGGATAACTGGGTCAAATGGTGGTTCCATTCCAAATTCTTTAAAGAATCTCCATATTGCTTTCCACCCTTTTCCCCACATCCTCATCAACATTTATTGTTAGTTGTATTTTTGATAATTGCCCTTCTGACTGTGGTGAGATGGAATATCAGTGTAGTTTTGACTTGCATTTCTCCAATTTCTAACGATTTTGAACATTTTTTCCTATACTTTTTGACCATTTTTGTTTCTTCTCTGAAGTATCTGTTCTGTTCCTTAGCCCATTTATTGACTGAGTTATTTGTTTTGTTCGTTCTTTGATGTTAAGGTTTTTGAGTCATTTTGTATATCCTAGAGATTAATGTTCTATTTGAGGTGCAGGTGGTAAAGATTTTCTCCCATTCTGTAGGCTCTCTGTTCACATTCTGATTGTTTCCTTTGCTGAGAAGGAGCTATTTAGTTTGATACCATCCATTTATTGATTCTTCATTTAACCACTTGCGCTTAAGGCATCTTATTGAGGAAGTCAGTTCCTAAGAGGACATATTGAACATTTGGCCCTACTTTTTCTTCTAATAGGTGCAGAGACTCTGGTCTAATTCCCAGGTTCTTGATCCACCTTTGAGTTGAAATTTGTGCAGGGTGAGTGATAGTAGTTCAGTTTCATTTTATTTCAAATCTAAAACCTTGTTAACTTTCATAAGGACATATAATCTGGATTAGTCTGCCAGATCTGGTATAATAAAACAACACACTGTGTGTCTTAAACTTTGAAAATATACTTCATAGTTCTGGGGTATAGAAAATCTAAAATCAAAGTGCTGTCCAATTAGGGCGCTCTCTCTGTCTCTCAAGGACACTAATCCCACCACTAGTGTCCCACCCCATGAATTCATCTAACTCCTAACTCCAATTATCTCTCAGAATTCTCGTTTCCAAATATCATCACTTTGGGGATCAGGACTTCAACATATGTGTTAGAAAGTGAACATAAACATTCAGTTCATAACATAAGCCAATACTATTTTCTATCAATAGAGTAGCATTTAAAAGTAATATTTTACTATCAGTAATTGTCTTTGCAGGCTCAGGCTGCCATACAAAAATGCCATTCGTCTAGGTGGTTTAAACAATGAAAAGATTTTTTTTTTTTTTCAGTATTCTGACAGCTGAAAGTTTAAAATCGGGTGTCAGCATAGTTAGGTTCCTGGCTTGCAGATGGCCACGTTCTCATTGTGTCCTCACACTCAAGAAAGAGAAGAAATTGCTCACTCTTTTTTTCTTCTTATCAGACCAGAGTCCTATTGGATTGAGGCACCTCATTTAACATCATCTGAAGACCCAGTTTCCAGGTGCAGTCCAGTTGAGGGACAGGGAGTGAAAGCACATGTGGATATTGGGGAGACGCAAATTAGTCGATAGTTTTAGTTGGTAAAGCAGAAGGGAAACAAAGAGGATTTTAGAAATAACAATTTGTCTATTATCATAAAAGAAAAAACAAAAAAACATTGATGGGTGCAGTGGCACATGCCTGTAATCCTAATGTCTTGGGAGGCTGCAGCAGGAGGACTGAGAGTTCAAAGCCTTAGCAAAAACAAGGCACTGAGCAACTCAGTGAGACCCTGTCTCTAAATAAAAATAAAAAATAGGGTTGGGGATGTGGTTCAGTGGTTAAGTGCCCCTGAGTTCAATTTTCGGTACACCCCCTCCTAAAAAAATAAATTAAATAACAAATTATGGTAAAGATGCAGAGGAAAGGAAAATCTTGTTCACTGTTGATAAGAATGAATATAATTACAGCCATTGGAGATCCAAAAAAAAAAAAAAACAAAAAGAAAGATAAGAAGTACACTATTTTTCAGCAATCTCACCTTTTAGAAAACAAAATTAGAATTTTGAAGTTATCTGCATCTTCATGTTTCTCGTAGCATTATTCCCAATTGACAAGATGTGAGATTAAGCTACATGTCCTTATTTTTCTTATGTAATAGTATGCTATTCAGCCTGAAAACAAAGGCTGTCTTTGCAACAACTAAAAAGGAAGACAATCTTTGAAACCAGTTTCTTGAATCTGGAGGACACTTTGTCAAGTTAAATAAGCTATGAATATATAAAGTTGAACACATAAAAGATGAGTATAGAGTGACGGTTACTAGAGGCTGAGGACAGGGGTCTATGGAATGATTTTAATCAAAAGCAACAAAGTTTCATTTACTGTAAGTAAGTTCTGGAGATTCATAATATAACATAATGACTAAACCTAATAATAATGCATTTTATATAGAAAATGGCTAAGGTAGTAGATCCTGAATAGTCTCCCAGCACAGGCACACACACAATTGTTAAGTGGTGAGGTGATAGTTCTGTGGAACAGCTAGATTAAATAATTTTAAAATGTGTAGATATATCAAAATCATGTTATACTCGTGAATATCTGAGATTTTAATTTGTCAATTATACCTTAAGTGGAGGAAAAATAAAAAATAGTTTGAAACTCAGTACAAATCCTTCCAGCATCTGAGAAGCAAGAGGAACATGTCAGAATTGGTAATGAAAATTAGGTAACACTCAAGACTGTTGGAATCAGGAATCTGACATGAATTAAAAATGCAGGTTCTTGGGGCTGGGGTTGTGTCTGGTAGAGCACTTGCCTAGCACATGTAAGGCACTGGGTTCAATCTTCAGTACCACATAAATAAATAAATAAGTGTATTTTTTAAAATGCAGGTTCTTTCATGTGGTGGAACATGGATCCATTTGAGAAGCAGCTCTGAAAAGCCATTTTTCAAAATGGAGCCATTCTTGCCACACCCCGTTAAAATGAAAAAAGAAAGCAAAACACTTGAGGATCCTTGCCCCAGGAACTATGTCACCAATGAGCACATCTAACAAAGCAAGCTGACTTATCCTTAATATTACTTTTACTTAGATACTGGCCCTAGAACAGCCAGCTATGACCTTACTAACTAGCATTGCATAGTAATTTGCCAATCAGAGCTTGTGTGCTCTAGCAAGTTCTGATGCCAATGAGCTTTCATTCAAAATGACTTACTTAGAAAAAGTAGAAGGAATTGGTTATAACTTTCCTATGATCTTATAATAATACATGAACAGTGAAACTCCACATCATGTACAACTGCAAGAATGGGAAGTTGTATTGGATTTATGTATCATATATCAAAATACACTATGCTGTCATGTATATCTAAAAAGAACAAATTTTTTAAAAAAAGTTCACGCATCTCAGGAATACAAAGAAAAAAACTTACTTAGAGTTCCCTATTCTAAGAAAACCCCCATTTCTTCCTTTGTTCTCCAGACACTAGTGGACACCTCAACCCATGCATGTGTGTCCCATATTACAGTCCTATTTTTTAATGCCAAATGAAAGTTCTTTTACTGAATATTCATCTCTATATTTTTTTTTATTTTGACATAGCAATATTTGGACATAAAGAAGAGTAGGCAATAGGAAGGCAGTTGGAAGTATTTATTAAATAGCAAAGCAATATCAAAGATTGACTCCTCTTTACTCAATCTGATAGAATTTTAACCTTCCTAAAAACAAACCTCAGTACTAGGTACCATGTATATAAAAAATGCATTTCATAGGGGCTGGGGATGTGGCTCAAGCAGTAGTGCGCTCGCCTGGCATGCATGCGGCCCAGGTTCGATCCTCAGCACCACATACAAACAAAGATGTTGTGTCCGCCGATAACTAAAAAATAAAAAATAAAAATAAGTATTAAAATTCTCTCTCTCTCTCCCCCTCTCTCACTCTCTTTTTTTTAAAAAAAACGCCCTCTAACAGGCCACAGCTCACCATGGAACACATATTGTAAAATACAGAACCATGTTGTAAATGAAAAGGTAAAGTTTTATTCTTGAGGATATGAGGACAGAGAAAAGAGATACACATTTTAGCTGGGGAAAGTCATAGATGGATAAATTCTCAGGGGGGATTCTGGAGCTGAGAAGTGGAATTAGAATTGGTTATTGAGGTCATGGTAGAAGGGTCAATAGAGCATTCCTTTCAGAGGAAACATGGGAAATAAAGTGAAGGAAGAAATAACCCAGCTTTGCTCATTCATCAGTTTCCAAGCAGGGAGTTCAGAAATGAGAAGGAGACAAGAACCAGTTCAGGGAAGGCCATCATTGTCCCCCCTGGGCTTTTGACATTGTCAAGTTAGCTGTGTCACGGAGGGCTTGCAGAAACTCCAACCCATCCATATGCAGGCTGTAGAAACATCACTCTGGAGTAGACGAGGAGATGGATTTAAAGGCAAAATAGAAGATGCAGAACTTCTTAAAAAAATGATTTGGATATTTACAACAAAATACATAAGAATAGATGCCCACAGAAGAGCAAAGGAATTAATTATCAGAAAAATGGGATGAGTAAAACCAAAAGAGAATGATGACTTAGAAACCAGAATAAAGCAGGACACCCCTGTCATTAGAAACATCGGAGTTTATCCCAAGCTGCCAGTATTTTCTCAGCCTCGCTTGTATCATTTCACCAGAGCAATAGCCAAGTAACGCTTTCTGCTGTCCCCATGTATTTTCTTGTAACATTTGCTCTTATCCCAGGTAACACATTTCATGAATTCCCTCAGGACTTACTGGGAAAAACAATGTAACAAACATTGAACCCCTAAGTTTTTGGAAATCAGTAACTTAGGTCATGTAAGGAGTCCCAATGGAGTCCCAATTCTGGGGAAGGCTCCAATGAATCTTAAGAAAACTGTCTGTTCTTAGAACCATAGAACCATTGCTGGCAGTGAAGGGAGGTTCAGAAGACAAGTTAACGAAAGACCATGTAAGAAACAAACAGGAGTCTACTCCTGAGAAACAGTCTATTCCTTGTACTCTTCCATATTAAATTGCTTGGTTACCACCATTTGTAGACTGAATTTACTCTTAAAAATCCAATTGTGTCAATTCATCTTCTAAAACTGGCATTATAAAACTCTGTTTCTTTGGATAATCAAAATCTTAACATGTCCTTCCATGCTGTCCTAATGTGACATCTGTGTCCCTCCCCTGCTGATCTCCCTCAGTCTCTGTGGTCCAGGCTACAAATTGAGAGAACTTTCCTTGGTCGATCCTGTTTGAATAGTCTTCCTTTATGTGTTTTATACACATATCCAACCAACTTATACTATGAAGCAAAGGAACCTCATGAAAAGGTCAAAATTCAATAACCATGAGGTATAGTAGAGTCCTTTCCTTCCAGGGGAATTGGTTTTGTCAAAGAATATTTTCCCCAAATTAGTCCTCAACTGATAATTTGCAAAATCATGATATACTTCATAGTTTCTTTTCATTAGGTGCCAATTTAATTACTTGAACTAGTAGATTTTTTTTTAAACTGAAACAAGAGAATGGCAAAATCATTAATTACACATTCTTAAACAGTACCACATTTTTAATTGTTCATTTTTGAGTAATCTATCTTAACACTGGAATTTAAAGTGTTAAATGAAATATCATGAGATGCTTTCTTACAGATTTATAAAGTGAATTTATACTTTAACAAGCAATAATTAATATATTACTATGAAAATTATATAAGCAGGCCTATGTAATATATTTTACAAAAGAATGCTCTACATACAAAATTCTTTGCTCAATTCTCAATCAGATGTCAATTCTAAATAAAAAACAAAAGTATTGGATTGAATGACTTCTTTGCTATATTATCTGCAGGAAGAGACAGCATATTTACACAATGGAGTATTATTTACAAAGAGAATAAACCAACAATAGCAATAAAAGTAAAATAAAATACAAAAGTAATTTCAACTTAGCCTTCAATACTTTTTATTATTTTCTGGGACTGTGTGGGGAAAAAAAAGCAAAACACAATCCTCTAATGAGTTAGAATAAAAATGAAAATACATAAAAGAGCAATCATTTCTGAATTCATTTTCTCTCCTTTGGAGTCAAATACAAAAAAAATGATAATTATAAATGTGATAAGCTAGCAACCTTCCAGGGTCTTCAAATAAGGCCCATTTTAAGGGATAGCAATCTACCAATTTTGATGTTTCTCCACTTTCTATTCAAATAGTAACATTACTCAATCATGTCAATTTGAACATGCTCAAATTCTACCTAGAATGAAGACCATTTGAATTTCAAATGATATTTGCAATACACAGACAAAAATTGTATTTCTTTTGATCTTTTGAAACTTGAGTCAGGATCAAACATTCTACCTGGAAGAAACAGGACCTTTGGTTTCATATATTTACTGAAAGTCTTTGGTCTTAATATAAGGGAAAAAATTCATTTTAGAATGAGATTAAAATAGACATATAGGAACCCAGTCTCTATTGATGCTTAGTTTATGAATGCAAATTTATAGCATCTATAAATATGATGGTAAATATTGAATCGGAAATGTTGCCATGTGTTGTTATACTCTAACAAAAGAAACTTCTTTGAAAATGAATGATGTAAGTACAGCATTAAGAGAAGCTCCTTGGGGGTTGCTTGTTGTGCCAAATAGATTTAACCAGAGCAGCTGGTCTCTGGGAAGGATTCCCTATGGTCCTGAGGATAGATCTGTTCCCAGCTTGTAAGAAAGTATTCCCTTATTGTTTCTGACAAGCATCGCAGTTTGGTCACAGGTGTGGAAGGCAGCATAAAAGAAATGGAAAAAAAATGAAATATCCAAATTCTGGCTGCCATTTTGATTGTGATTTCACAGAGAAAGGAAAATAAAAGTTACAATTTTTTAAAAATGTGACATTTGAAAGCATGTTGTATATTATAGTCAATAGAAAATCTGCTTTTAAAACATACATGTATTTTCTCTGTTTAAATTGTGCCCTACATGACATATCACCATATGCAAAGAGATTAATTATGTAATGCTTTAATAGGCTTATTTATCCATTCAGTTTACATCTAACACATGACTCAATCTAGAGTAGGCTCAAAATTGGCACCCAATTATACAAGGCATTATTAAATTGCATGTGATGTTAATTCAGTGGCTTAAAGAATCCTATACATTGCTTTAAGCTGTTTTCAGAATGTAGTTAGAATTTCAGGAGATGGGCCAACTGAAGCATTTCCATCATTCAATGGAATGTTCCAGTAACATAAATGATTTACCTTTTGCCACAACTGACCTCCTTTGCAGTTCTCATAGAATCATGTTCCCCTTCCTATGAACTTTCCTTTCAGATTATTTAGTATCCAGATCTAATTTTCATTTTTGTCTGTTTCACTGGATTATTCTATTCAGTTCCAATCATTTTTCTTCGTATTCAAATCCTCTTGCTATCTCAAGCTCCTTACAAATTTGTAAATCTTCTCAATTTTGCAAATGTTTGTGCATCAAAACCATTTGTTCATCCTCTTCTAATGTTTAATTCAGATTTTTCAAGAATATTTTAGAGTTCTCACAATGTAGCCAATTTAAATATCCTAAGAAGAGATAAAACATTTTAAAAAAGATTATATTGGCAACAAATAATTTTGCTACCCCTTGAAAAATAATTGTCTCATGCTGGTTTACATAGTATAGAGATTGTATATATGATATATATGTGTGTGGATATATAATTATGGATGAAATTTATATCAAAAATTATGTAATAAATACATTCTATTTTATATAAATCATATAAAATATAGTACATGTACATCAAGAACACAAATTTCCAGACATGCATGAAATACTTTTAGCCATTGCTCACAGTCTGCCCCACAGTAGAAACATAGCTGCATTAGATACACACATATCCTCTACTGTCTCACCCAGCTGTGAGACTTTCTAGAATCTTACAAGTGGGCACTCCGGAGGAGTCAGCTTTGCTCTCAAATCACCAAATCTATCTGCGCATTTTTCTTCCTCCTGCTGAGAAGGGATTTTACCTGAGGCTTCTCAGGGACCCCAGGATATCTGAATTTGCTTCTCTTTGAACCTCTCCTCACTTGCACATCAGGAAATCTCTACCTATTATGGTGGATAGGACAACCTAACTCTTTATAAATTCTTCCAAATCAATGTCTTTCACACTAATTCTTTAGGAACTGAACATCAAACATAGGCTATTTTTTTCCTCTGTTCTGTTGTATGACTCTTCTCCTGAAACAATGGAGACAATGATTCTAGCTGTTGGCTCTAGAGAAGTAAATAACAAGGGGAGAAGGAAAATATGGTCTTTAGACACCAAAGGCAAGGAGCATGATGTCCAAGCAAAAAAGAGCAGCTTGAAAAGCCAGGAGCTGGCCTCCACCCCAGGAGCCTTGGTGCTCTGTAGGATGTAACGTTGAAGAACATCAACCACAGACAGGACCATTTAGGGACCATATGTGTCGAAGACAAGAGCATTTCCACTTTGCAATCACTTCTGAACAAACAAAGCATGACCAGTATCCATGCCCTGATCCTGGCTGAGTGACCACTAGTGCTTTGTGAATTATAGCTTTTGATTCATCTCTAATCATCCTTCTAGAAATATGAAGTTATTCCTGACAGTAATTATCCATGATTCCTGACTGTAACGCAAAGCTAATCCTCACTTCCTCAAACCTTTCCAAAAACCAAACACAAGGCCACATCCAATAAAAAGCTTTTCCTAAGATCACCTACTGACATCCAATCTCTTCACTAAGAAGAGTGATAAACCCAATCTGATTAAAACAAGTGTCTGCTGAGTGCACTAGCAAGGCAAAGACCAAACTCTCTTCATAATGGAACCAAGTATTATATGACTTTTCCTATCTTTCTAAACTTGTACTAATTGTGCAAAATCAATAGTAGATAGAACTATTAAGATCCATGGTGTCAGTAGCTCATCTGACTGCCTTGTGACTATTACCTTACTACTATCTAGGTGAACCACCACACTTAGAAAAAAAAGGAAAAATAACAAGCATATCTTAAGAATGTACTTGTCAGAGTACATTTACCTTTCAACATTCAGTGTGATAAAGTTCAAAGTGCACATATAGCATTCTGTTGCCCTCTCCAAGTGCAATGGATCTTGGAGTAAACATCATAAATAAGTGTTTGAGTTGGAACTGAACAAGTCACGTTTTCCAAGCAGCACCAGCTTTGCTGGAAATGAAGACTAACAGCTAATCTATGCTAATTCAGCTTAGACACTCAGAAGATATTTTAAAATAGAATGAACAAATTATGAAATTAAGGCATTTGCTGGTGAATGGATGGAGCTAGAGAATATTACGCTAAGTGAAATAAGCCAATCCCCCAATTCACAATTTGTGGGGGGGCAGTGCTAGGGAAGAATAGAGTTATTTTGGATTAGCCAGAGGGGAGTGACAGGAGGGGAAGGGTGTGGGGAGAGGAAATCAGACATTATTACCCTATGTTCATATATGACTACATGACGGGTGTGATTCTACATCATGTAAAACCAGAGGAATGAGAAATTATACTCCATTTATGTATGATGTGTCATAGTGCATTCTACTATCATGTATAACTAATTAAAAATATATAAAAAATGACTAATAAAGGAAATTCGCCTATCAAAAAAAATTTAAAAAAGAAAATGGTCAAAGTGAGCTTAACACTAAAAAAATGATAGTATTGCTTTTTAATGACAATGTTTCTACTTCCTAATGAAGATTAGAATTTTTGAAGATTTAAAACTGTCACCATGAGCTTGACAGCTACCAACATTTAAAGGAGATACATTAACATTCAGAAAATCTGCATCCTCACTGAACTGATTCTTTCTAAATGCCAAATGCATGATAATCATGCACAGGAGAAAGATTCATCCAGAGTTCAAGATAATCCAGTGAATCTTAAAACAGCAAAGTATGAGAAGCTAATTGATGCAGTTTCAGACAACTGCAAATGACCATTAAGTAACTGCAACACGTCAAATTTTGTTGTACTCTCAAAGACAAACGTTCATAATTACCTGTAAAGGCACTTCAAACATTCCCACAAGTTCCAACTACATTATCTGTGTAAGGCTGAATTCCATGCATGCCCCAAAAAGTAAAAGTAGTCATAGACAATCAGTGCCAGATCAGCAACTCTAATTGCCCTATATTACTCCAGATATTAAAGACCTTTGCAACAGTATAATTCTGCCTTCCTTGTCACTGTTATTTTTTGACAATATAGTTTACGTGAAAGATATGTTATTTATATTAACATGATATATGTTTTCTTGATATATAAAATAATAAGTAACATATAATAAAATCATAAATAACAATTAAATATTGTTTAAAAATTTATTACTTTTAATTTCCAATAGCATAATGAGAGAGATATTTAAGCTATTTAAAAACCTCAATAATTATTTTATAGTGTACAGGCATCCTGAGATCAAAAAATTTAAGAGCTTTGGAATTAATGTATTAAATATATTTCTTACTACAATTTCAAGTAATTAATGCATAAATCTTTTTCTTCCCCTTTGTAAGCTTAGTATACTAAATGTAATACAGATAGCAAATTAGAAGTTCTAGATTAGTTTCAAGGGAAGATCAGCATGTTAAGACTTACACAATTAAAGGTAATATTATTTCTCTAATGGTATGGTTTCCAGGGTGATTCTACTTTAATAATAGTTTGGCCAGATTTATTTTTAGAAAACCATTGTTTTCTGGCATATTACAAATTTAAATTCTCAAATTTTAATATCTGCAAGACATAGGAGGCACTACACTAATAGTCAACATCAATACTATATTATATGTGTATATGAGTCAAGTATATAAGAAGCCACATACGGTTTTAGAAGATAAAGAAAAGAGCTGTGAATTGTAAAACTTTCATAATATAGCAAAGAAAATGTGGGGAAAAGACTGCTACTGATAAAGATTCCAATGATCCCTTGCAAAAAGACATGTAGAAAACTATATGTCCATGTTAACTTTTTGTGAATACAGTTATAAGGTATAATTGAAGGACTGACGTCTATTTATTATATACAAGATTAGATAACTTTTTTTCCATTTCATTTTTTGTCCATTTTTGTTTTATTTTTGTTTTTTGTTTGGGGGAGAAATGGTTAAAGGGACAGTATTATACCCCATATCATTGGATGAAGAAAAATGAGTATAGACAACTATGGACACTATATTTGGGAGTAGGAAGAATATTGTCACTTAGAAGCTAAACACCTATTTCTAGCAAAACTCATTTGATAGATTCATTTATTAGATAAATTCTTTTATTAGTTTAAATTCATTAAGCATTTGATACAGTTCCTAGGAAAGTCTTTGAAAAGGATTTACCAACTGAAAAACAATATTAACAATCTACTCTTATGAATCTTTTAGGTGATTAGTAAATAATTCTGAAAGTCTTGTCCTTGAACAAAAATCAAATTTTCTTTGAGTGCAAATTTGAGAGTTTATATTGACTTTGACAATTTAATCCATCCCTTCACTCCTCCTTCATATATGCTAATTTGTATTGTCCTTCAAAGTTAAATATTATAATTACAAAGAAAGCCAAAGCAGGACATTTTAAAAATGTTGTTGCTATTACAGATTGTAATTTTAAACTGAAAAAAAAAGAAAATTACTAATTCTGCCAATTGACAAAAGAAATTATTTTCAACATCTCAGGAGGTTCAGAATTCCTGATTAATAAAGTAAGCAAGCAAGAAAACATTATCGATTCCTATTTTCTGTCTAAACAAAATTATTTTAAATAAAAACGATCATGGTGCTGCATACCTGTAATTCCAGCTACTTTGGAGGCTGAGGCAGCAAAATCACAAGTCCAAGACCAGTCTCTGCATCTTAGCAAGACCATGTATCAAAACAGAATAATTAAGATGGGAAAAAATAGTTGGGAAAGTAGTCAGTAGGAGAGCACTTGCCATCACTTGCCTAGCATGTACAAGGTGCCTGGTTCAATCCTTAGCACATCAAGAAGAGAGAGAGAGAGAGAGAGAGAGAGAGAGAGAGAGAGAGAGAGAGAGAGACATGTAGAAGTAGGAAGGGAGGAAGAAAAGAGGAAGGAAGGAAGGAAGGAAGGGAGGGAAGGAGGAAGGAAGGAAAGAAGGGAATAGAAAAAGAAAGAGTAAAAAAACCCTTTAAATATTAAAGACAATAGTCAGGCTCATTGTGTCACAAAATATCTTTGTTACATTTGGCTCACCTTATGTAAGATAAAACAAATTATGAATGCTATCAAATAACATGAACATGTGCAGAAGCCTCAGGCTGTTTTGATGGTGCATTATTCAGCAGAACAAGTTTTTTTCCTGTCACTAAAATCTGCCATGGTCCAAACCACCTGTCAGTGTTTACCTACTCATGTACTGTACTTAAAAAATTGCCGAAGTAATACCAATAAAATAAAGAAAACTGGTCAGCAATAGCAATTCTTTTGTTTTGACAATAAGAGCCCAAGAACACTGGGTTGGATATTGTTTTACCTATAAAACATTTACAATGTAATTTTTCCTTCTCAAATTTCAATATCAAGCAAGTTAACAGATTTTTAGAAACAGTCTACAGCTTCTTTTTTCTCGTTTTATTTAAAAGCAATAAGAACATGCAGCAAGGGGACAGGATGACAATTGTGTCACTGTCCCAGCATGGAGAATCGGGGCATTGCCTTCTACCTGCATGGTAAGGACAGCGTATTTGTTTCAGTCAACTTTTTCACTGATGTGTCCAAAAGACCTGAGAAGAATGATGAGAGGAGGAAAAGTTTACTTTGGCTAATGGTTTCAGAAGTCTCAGTTCAGACAGCAGACTCCAAACCCTGGGGTCAAGATGAGGCAGAATATCATGGTGGAAGGGTATGGTGAGGAAAGCAGTTGAGCTCATGGCCCCAGGAAGCAGAGAGAAAGAGCTCTGCTCACCAGAGACAAAATATAAACCCACAGGTACACCCACAATAACCTACTTCTTCCAACTACACACTACCTGCCTACAACTCCTGCCCAGTTAACCCATATCAGAGCAGTAATACACTAATTATGTTAAGGCTCTCATAACCTAATCATTTCACCTCTAAACTTTCTTAAATTGCCTCACACAAAATTTTGGAAGGGGCAACCCATATCTAAATATAACATTATCTCAATTTATAATCATCCATATTCATCTTATTTTGGTAATTTCAAATTATGGTTTTTAACTCCAGCTTTGATTTCCTTGATTGAGTGAGATCCTACAGGGAGTTTGACTTCTGCTTACATTCATGACTGGGCTTAATAAAGGATAAATTCAACATTCAGCATAAAAGAGATCACAGTAAACTGCCCCTGGATAGTGTTTGAAGACTTAAGAGATATTAGTCAGAGGTGTTGGAAACCTCTTATGAAGAGACAAAATTGTCAAATTGAGCGATTTCACAGATAAATTCTCAGTAAGCAATAGAAGGGGATGGATTTAAGCCACTTAAAATATGAAAATTTTCACTTTGACCATTTCAGCTGGTCACTGCCATATCACCTGGAGTGTTCACAGGCTTCAGGCAAATGCAATGTTTGTCAATACACAGGCTTTGGAGAGCGGGCACCATGTTACTGGAAGCATTGTTGCCACATAAATATTTCAAAGGACTTGGAAGAGAAAATGAGGCTTATGACACCCTAAAAAGAAATTCTATTAAAAACTAAAATGTTCAATGAGAGCTACATGCAGAGTATGCCTGCTTAGAAACCTACCCTTGTAAATGTGGCCTACAGTTTGTGTTTTTCCATCTTCTCTTCCCTCTCTGCGTTACTTCAGGACCTCTAGCTCCAAGCTCCCCAGACTTACAGCCTGACACTCTCCCCACACTCTTCATCTGAACTCTCCCCTGGGACCTGACACTCTTGATGCTCTTGACCCTCTCCTAGGGCCTGTAAGTGAATTTTCATGGAGCCCTCCCCCTTCTAGGCAGGAGTTTCTCAGTCTCCTCTGTGAACTCACTCATCTTCTTCCATTCATCCTTGAAGTGAATGAAAAATTTCTGTTGCATCTAATTTCTCCATCATTATGCCTGGGAAGGTAACTTCAAGAGTTATATAAATCTAAACATATTCCATAAATCCATATGCAAAAACAATTTTCCCACTGTGAGTGCCATGTCTTACATAAGGCAGAGTGTATTCCCAAATTTTGGTGAAAATAATTATATATCTTTACAGTGCTATCTATGTTAAACTGTATTTTACCAATCATTTTTTTCACTGCATTCTTATTACTAGTATTAGACATTAAAGTGGCTATTTGCATTTTCTGACTAGTTTGGCATGTATAAAACTGACTCTCAGAAAGCTAAGTTAATAATACAAGTTTGGGTATCTAACATTACAATGAGCTAAGAATAAAAATGTCTTCTCTCCTTTCACAATAATAGTGTTTAAAAATTATAAAAACAAAACTGGAAGATGACATTGCATTCTTATTATCACATAGAGACTTTAAAGAAAGGCAATTTGAATCCTAAAGTTGTAATTGCATATGAATAAAAACAGCATTTAGTTTATTACTCATAAGTATTACTGAATATCAGTGAAAATATAATTAAGTGAATGTGCTAGAAAATACATTTCATTGATTGCCTTTGTGATACAATGTATTGTGGTGTCATATTTATGATGCAATGAAAATGGTCCCTCATCTCTATGGTCTTCCTTCCAGAAACATAAAACACAAGTCAAATCATGAGAAAAATATCTGAATTATGATATTTAAGGGTCAGACTATGTAACACCTGTTCACTACTGCTCAAAACCACCAAATCGTAACAGTGAGAAAAGTGGGAGAAACCTCATAGCTAGGAGGAGCTTGGGATGCCTCCTTTGCTATGTGGAAGGAGGCAGCCTGAATGAGATGCTCAACAGGAGAACACAGTAGGGACAAATGTCCTGTGTCTCTTGCCAGTTTTAAATTATATATTTCTTAAAAGAAGACACATAAATGTCAAAGAGTTACAGGAAAAAATTCTGAGTACTGGGGCTGGGAATATAGCTCAGTTAGTAGAGTGCTTGCCTCGCATGCACAAGGCCCTGGGTTCAATCCCTGGCACCACAAACAAACAGCAACAACAAAAAATTCTGAGCACCACTAATCATTAGGGCAATGCAAATAAAAACTGTGCTGAGCTATCCTCTCCTCTCACCCAATAAGAATGACTATTATCAAAACAACTAAAGATAACAGGTGCTGTCGAGATTACGGAGAAAAAGGGGACTCCTGCACACTATAGAACAAAAGCAATATGGAGTTTCTCCAAAGAATTAAAAACAAAACTACTGTTGTGATCTGGCAATCCACTACTGGAAATGTATCCAAAGAAAATGAAATCAGTATGTCAGAGAGACATGTACCCTGCCATGTTCATTGGAATACTAGTCACAATAATCAAGAAATGGAAACAACCTAAGTGTCCATCAGAGTCTAAAGGATTCAGAAACTGTGGTGCAGGTACCCAGTGGAGGGTCATTTTTGCCAGAGCGGCTAGAACTGGAGATGATCATGTTGAGTGAAGCCAGATAGGCACAGAAAGACAAGCACATCACATACTCTCGCTCATGGAGAATCTAAAATTATGATCTCATGGAGACAGTGGAACAATGATTCCCAGGGGCTGGGGAGAAGGGGAGGAAGGTCAGATGAGAAGAGGTTGACCAATGGCTATTAACTTAGAGTTAGAAAGAAATAAAATGTTCTGGCAATCTATTGCACAGCATTGTGACTGTAGATAATGAAAATATGCTTCAAAAATCTAGAAAAAAATGTTTTGAATATTTTCATCATAAATAAATGGAAAATATTGAACTATACAGAAATGTTTAATTGTAAATATTATATAATATATACATTACCAAAACATCATGTAAATGTATACAATTTTCATTCAAATACCACATAAATATGTTCAATTTTTGTACTTTTTATTTATCTCTTAAAAAAAAACTATTAGAAATGAGTCATGTGTAACTAATTAAAACAAATATTAAAAAGGAATGAAAATAAAATATGTGATTTAGTTAATAATATGATATGAATATTGGTACATTAATTGTGCAAATGTATAATACTAAATTAAGATGTTAATAATATGGGAAACAAGTTCAAGTATATGGGAACTCTGTACCATTTTCAATTTTTCTATTAATCTAAAACTGCTTCAAAATAAAACTGCATTTTAAAAAATTTAACTAAACACCCACCATTTCCCAAGTAGAATTAATTCTGTTAACACCAATGCTGATATGAGAATAGTAATTGATAACAGTAGTGTTTTATAGTAGCTTTATTTGTCATTGCCACAAACACAAGGGATGACTGTTATATGAACTAGAAAATTTATCAACTGTAGTTAATTTGTCGAATAAAATAACATTCGACACTCATAAGAAATGAACTTCTGACAAACACACAGTGATAAAACACAAATGCATTGCATTTAGCAACTAAGTCAAATTTGAAAGCTAGCTAGTTTAAATTTATTTGAATTCTCAGACTAACTCATTCAGACACAAAGCAAGTCAGATGTTACCAGATAAATTTTTACAAAAATAACTAGAGCACTATTTAGATAATGTGTTATTGTTCAATATTTTGACTGTGGTAGTGATTGTATAACTGTATACACATGTTTTAAATCACAGAATAATATTCTAGAAAGGGTGAATTTTGATGCATATATGCTAGCCCTTATTATAGAAAAATATCATATCTATTACAACAACATAAAGGGTCACCTTAAAAAATATATGGCACAAAATAACCTCTTGAATGATAATCAAAAATGCTAATTTCCTCCTGGTCAAATCTTGGAGAGTTTTACTAGCAGCCAGGACAATGTGGACTAATTTATACACCAGGACAAATTCTGAGAGTAATTTCCACTTAGAATCATAGAAACATGAGAAAAAGCATTGATAGGGTTGGGCAAAGTCTCTCAGTGAATGGTGTAAGTTATATTCAAAGTTAAGAGTCTGCTGGGGCTAAAAGTAATTAGAACTCAAGAGCACTATGAGGTAGACTGGTGTTGTAGAGCTCATTAGGATCACAGACCTTTTAGAACTCTTTAAATTAGATTTCAAAGAATGTGAACTCTGGTAGGATCACCACTATGAGGAAAATGAAGAAGTTAAGATGCTGGCCCTAAAAGGTTAATGATTTATCAGTTCTGCCTCTTATCAATGAATTCATTTGTTAGATGAAAATTTAATGACTTCATTACAACTTGGAAAAAAAGAAGTATCTTAAAATGGAAAAATTAAAGAGAAATCAGAGGAAGTGATTAGGATTAGAATGCCAAATTACAAAGAGTTTTGGTCCATCCCGTAAGCCGTACGTGGCAAGCACAGAACTGCCCATTTAAATGGTCTCTTATCGTCAAGTAGTGAGTGAACATGGCGGATATGTAACAGAAATTCTATCTCTTTTAATCCTCAAAGCAACAAAACATTAAGTTCTGTAATTATTACCCCACCTGTACAGTTGTGATTACCAGATGGTTTGATATCTGAATTTTTACATTTTATGGCTCTTCAAGATTTAGCCACCAGCCCCCTCACACTTTTCAAGAAGAGACTGGACATCCATAAGTATTGAATCCTATCAAGCAGCTTATAATCCTGAGGTACTTGGCAAAGTTAGGGTTAAATTTGACCGTATTTTAACATTGCTTTCTATTTCATTGCTATCTTTCTCTGTTTCTCCCCAGATTTCATCTGAGAGAACAGAATAAAAGTGACTAGATCAGAGTATAGAGACAGCCTTCACAGAGCCCTGGTCCTGACTGAACTAAACTGGACAAACTGCTTAGGACAGGCCATGGCATCAGAGATTCACATTATTTATGTAATCCTAATTTATTTGGATTTATTCTCTTTCTTTTCATGTATAACATCTATAGTTAGGTTCTTGACTCATTAATGCTCAGCCTTTCTTTTCCAATTTAATTATTTAAAACTATGAATTTACATATAAATGTTGCTTTAGCTGCATCTCTAAAAAGTGCTGGTTTTGACAAGCAGAATTTTGTCTTTTATGTCTAATCACCTAGTTTCCATTACTTTATCCCCAAATTATTGATCATTGGCTTATTTTTCTAGATTCCAAACATGATTTTTCTAGATCTCTCTCTCACACACTTTAAACTCAAACTCATTATAATCACAGAACTTTTCATTACTTTGAAAATATTTGAGAGTTGTTTTGTGTCCCAATTCCCACACAAACTTCCTATTTTATGGTTGTAACACTAGATCTAACTTTTATATTGATTTATTGAAATCTTTTGTGACCCTACTGATATTTCCGGTTATCTTTGTTTTACAACTATTAAGAAAGTCAAAACTTTGGATAGGGCAAAGGAGAGGGAGGAGAAGGGAGGGGGCATGGGAGTAGGAAAGATGGTGGAATGAGATGGACATCATTACCCTAAGTACATGTATGGAGACATGAATGGTGTGACTCTGTATACAAAGACATAAAAAATTGTGCTCCATTTGTGTACTATGATTCAAAATGCATTCTTCTGTTATACATAATTAATTAGAATAAATTAATTAATTTTTTAAAAGTCTAGCCAAAACCCCCACTGTGATTGTGAATTTTTTACTATCTTCATAATGAATTTTTCTGAAAAATTTTGCTTTCTATGTAGTTAGGTACATCAACTTAACTCTGTTTCTGATGAGTTGGAGCATTCATTTTTTTTTTTTTTAAGTTGTAGTTGGACACAATACCTTCTTTATTTTATTTATTTATTTTTATGTGGTGCTGAGGATCAAACCCAGCACCTCACATGTGCTAGGTGAGCTCTCTACTGCTGAGCCACAACCCCAGCCCCGGAGTTGAAACTAATGTAAGCACTAATTTCTTTTACTCCTAATGATGCTTTTTGCTAATTAAAATTACTTATTCATACTAGCCTAAGTTCATCCGCAGCCTCTTGGCTTGTAACTGATCAGTACCTGCCTATGTTTTCCAGTCTGCTCATTCAGATTGGCCAATGTTTGCCACCTTTTCTGTTCACCTTTCCCTTTTTCCATTCCAGAAATTCCATGTGAGATCACTTAATTTTGCTTTTCAGAAAAATTTTAAATATTTGCTTTAAGAGTGTCTGTGGTGTGAAATCTGAGCATTTTGCCTGAAAATATCTTTGCACTGCTCTTATCTGTGATTCTTCCAGTTGACGTATCTGTAAGCTCTGTTTTCATTTTCCACAATGTAAGCTATTTAAGACAGTTTTTCCCACCGTCCACTGAGTTTTGTTCCTGTGTTGGAGAAGTGAGCAGCAGGACCATTCTCCTGTCTTTGAAGACACTCTGCCTTTGCTCTTTTTGTAAAGCTGAGTTTTCTCATGGATGATCTCAATTTTCACTCCGACATACTTGGGCCAGGCATTCTCTTTATTTATCCTACTTGTTATTCTTGCACTTCTAATTATTTCTGGAATATTCTGTCATGCTTCCAACTTTGCCTCTTCCTCTTCCCTATTCTCTATTTTCTCAGGAATACTGACTAGATGTGTGTTTTTCTCCTCATTTTTGACTTTCATTGTTCTTGAATTTAAAAAAAATCTTAATGTTTTTGTGCTGGGTCCTAGATAATTTCTACAAATTTATTTTTAAACTAACTAATGTTGATTTCAGTTATTCTTAATTTATTGAACTGATTAAATTAGTTTTGAATTCACTTATTTTATTTTTCTCTTTAGTTTACTTTCAAATGTGATTCTGATTCTATTCATATATTCAAGTATATGAATATATGAACCCAGGAATGCTTTGCCACTGAATATACCTTGTTGAAGGTTTTTGAGGTCTTCCAACTATATGTAAGTAGTGATATCTCAAGGTTTTAATTTAATTCATTTTGTCTAATAAAAGCATATTTGATGTGATTTTATTTAAGTTTATTACTAAAGCATGAAAACATTTTGTATTATATTTTGGGTATCTTTGCATTTCTTTCTATCTAATTGATTAAAGTAAGTACCTGAAGTTAAGCCTCTCCTCCAGGCTTAGGTGAGAGTGAGAGTTCTTTTTTTTATGGTTATCAGTTGTGAAACCTTGAAAGGAACAAGAATCTCAGAATTCATTGGTATGTGATTGTTTTTCTTTAATAAAATAATCCAGATTGCATTGATGTGCTAGAAGATAATCTCTTCCCACATATTCAATACATATAGTTTTACTGATGTCCTGCAGACATTGAATTAAATACTCTGTTACAGATGAAGTACTGCCAAAAAGCTAGCCAAATCTCATTTTAAAACACAAGGCAAACTGAAGTGGACATAGATGATTCTTGCAGAACAAAGCAAAGAAAATAATTTCAACTTGTAATAGCTCAGACACATTTATGCTTGCTTTAGGTTGATAATTTTAGTTGGGAATTTAAATTGCTGAATTTGTGTCAAATAAATGGAATATTATTATTTTAAAAAAACAATTGAATTAGTAAATCAAAGTATCAGGTAGAGTTCAGTCAGAAAAAAATAGAAGATGTGTTGAATAATAGAACAGAACAGAAGAGTATTGAGGAGTGAAAACATGGAAAAGGTGACAGCAGACATTTAGTGGCAACCAGTGTAAGCAATAACAGGAAGCTGTTGCCACCTCTAGAGGGAGGTGAGTTGTCCTGGGCCTGCATCCAAGGCAAATGAAAGCTGCAGATATGACTTGGCTACTTCCAAACCTGCTTCCAGGAGCAGAGAAGAAGATGCATGTTTCTCTCATCCTTCATCCTCAGAGTTGGCCCCAGTGCATTCCATTGCCTACCAAAAGAGTGGGAAAGAGTTGGTTAAGAGGGAACCAATCTGTGAGCAATCAGGCAAAATTTAGTCCAGTGGGAATATAAGGAAATAAATTATACTATAATATTGACTTTCTGAAACTTTAATATGTGTTCAGATATTCCCCGAGGCGTGTTATTTGTAAGATCCCAAAATTAATGCCCCATAATTACCAAGCCCCTGGTTACTACATTTTCTTTAACTGCTGTTGCTATACATAAATAACATAATTAAATTAGAAAATGTGATTACATTTATTATGAATCAATTCTGTATTTAACTTGAAAGTAAAATTAAATGTCACTCAAAAGTCCAGGTAAACTAAGTGAGGAAAAAAATCAATTTGTATGTATGTATAAAGTGTGTGTAGTTGGTTTGAGGCATTCTTGCATTAGAATGCCCTAGAGTTTTGTTGATAATTATAATATTCATGCCCTCTAATAACGATAGGCAACAATAACTAGTAGATTATTTTTCAAGATATTTTCTTCTGGCACTTTCTGAAAAGGCTAAGAAAAAAACAAAGCTCCCAAATAACCACAAATATTAGTAGGGAATAAAGTCTATCATAGGCCAATTATTTAATTGGCTCATTTTCTCAAAGTTGGTGTCAGTTTACACTTTCTATACTGTTTTATCTGTGTTCTTCCTCACCTAAGGAACCCATTAAAGTCTAATTTGATGGGCTAGGTGATTTTTATCTCTCATTTATTAGTGAGACAAGGTTTAGAAAATCATTAAACCTCTCCAAATATTTTTTAAACATTTAAATATGGGAAAGGATGTAGTAATCAAAATCATTTACCAGGAATCCCAGTTCCCCCTAGGAATGTATCAGAGAAGATCATTCAACTCTCCAAAACCGTGTGCAGATATTTACTAAAAGCTTGGATACAGTGATGAATATCAAGTAAAAAACCAAAGACACAAAGACATGATCAATCCACCACAATAACTGACAAACTCATCTTCGTTAAAATTTGAAACTACTGTTCTGTAAAGTTAATGTCAACAGAATGAGAATACAAGTCAGAAACTGGGACAAAATATCCGCAAAGCACACATCTAATGAAGGACTGTATCCCAAATACACAACGAACTCTTAAAACTCCTCAATAAGATATCAATTTAATGAGGAAAAGAACCAAAGACCTGAAAGAATATTTCACCAAAAAAGATACACAGATGCTCCACATCATGAGTCATCAAGAAATTGCAAATTCAAGTCTCAGAGCCTACTACACATTCATCAAAATGTCAAAATATATAGAACCCCAACAAGAGGGATGCTAATGAGGACCTGAGACAACAAGAACTTGTGTTCATTGCCTGTGGAACACACAAAGTCAGAGCCACTTAGGAAGGCTGGCAGTTTCTTACAAAATGAAACACACCTTCACTATTCAACTCAGCAAGCACACTCCTTAGTATTTACTCAAGAGTGTTTTAACCTCATCACCACACAAATACCTGCACATCTTTCATAACTGCCAAGATTTGGAAGAAACCGATGTCCTTCAGTAGGTAAATGGATAGAAAATGAGGTTCATCTAGACTACAAGATATCATAGACATCATTCAGCACTACAAAAGAATGAGCTATCAAGCCAGGAAAAGACATGAAAACCTTAAGTACATATTATTAGGTGAAAGCCAACCTGAGAATGTAGTGTACTGTATGATTCCAAACATGTGACATTTCATAGAAGACAAAGCTATGAGACAGTAAAAATGATTAGTGGTGGTCTGAGATTTTGAGTAGAAGACAAATGAAGACACAGAACACAGATTTTTAGGGCAGTAAAAATATATAACATTAAAATAGTTGATAAATGTCATTATACACTAATAGAACCTAGAACATAAAGAATGAACCATAATGTAAATTGGAGTCTGGGTGATCTTGAATTTTCAATGCACATTCATTGGTTGTAACAAATGTATCACTCTGTCAGGGGATATTGCTAATAAGCGAGCTTACAAGTGTGAAGCAGGGGATATATAGGAAATAGTTGTACCTTTCTTTTTTGCTTTGAACATAAAATGGCTCTAAGAAAAAGTCTTAGTAGAATGAATTAGACATAACATTCCTATGTTTATATATAAATATATGACTAGGGTAAATTGACATCATATTCAACAAGAATGGGATCCTAAATAGAATAAGTTATACTCCATGTATGTATAATATAATATATGCTACTGTCATGTAGACCCAAAAAGAACACATAACCGCACATACACATGCATACTGATTTATTAATCCAAGTAAATCAGACTAGGTTAGCACATCATAGTACATCAGAATATTTCTCCATAAGGCAGGAAACTTTGTTCCAATAATTTACATTAAAGTATTACTAGGTATGGTGGTGCATGCCTATAATCGTAGCTTTTGGGAGGCTAAGATAGGAAGATTGCAAGCTCAAAGACAGCTTTAGCAATTTAGCGATACTCTAAACAACTTTGTGAGACCCTGTCTCAAAATAAAAAATAAAAAGGTCTGGGAATGTGGCTTAGCAGTTAAATCCCCCTGGGTTCAATCCCCAGTACTGAAAAATAAATAAATTGGCATGTCTTCCTCCTGAATATTATCTTTAATTCTTCATTGACATTCATAATTCCTTATCAGAATGCTATGAATGTTTAATGTATTGTCTGTCCTATTACTGCCTTTGGGTTTCTATTCTTATGCAAACAAAATTATTAGTTTAATTTCACTTGTAATGTGGGAATTTGGTATTTGAACAAATAATTAGTCATGGAAAAGCTGATATTTTTAAAAATGCACTTTATGAAGCTACTTATGTATGTTATACCCTTCTTATTCTGAAGGACTGATGGATGAAATGTATACTATTATAAAATAATTCTATTCCCCTTCCAAAATTTTCTAAAATCTTTGCATATCAAGTAAGCTCCCTGAAAATGGAAAAAAAATAGGTAGCTTTGGAAAAGACTTATTTGGAGAAAAAGAAGATGCTCATAGTCCATATTAGAGATTTGACAGGGCAGTAAATTAACATTAAGAATAATATATACTTTCTAATAGAGCATCTTTGCACAAAGTAGCAGAATAGACACTGTTTATGACTGCTAATGGTCCTTCATATGTACTCATTCCAATACTTTACAAGTTCAGTTTTAACCATTATTTTTATTATTGTTACCTGCTTTAGTTAGCTTTTTCACTCCTGTTACTAAAGGACCCAACCAGAACAACTGTAGAGGAGGAAAGATTTATTTAGGCGGCCACAGTGTCAGAGGTCTTAGTCCATAGAGGGCCTACTCCATTCCTCCGGGTTGAGGTTAGGCAGGATGCCATAGCAAAAGAGTGTGGAATAGGGAAGTGGTTCACATGATGATCAGATAGGAGAGAGAGAGAGAGAGAGAGAGAGAGAGAGAGAGAGAGAGAGAGAGAGAGAGAGACCCCACTAGCCAGATACAAAGATATACCCCAAAGCCACTGTCCAATTCCCATCTCCTCCAACCACACCTCACCAATTCAGGTACCACTCATTAATCCTTATCAGGGGATTAAATCACTGATTGGGTTAAGACTCTTAGAGTCTTGCATTGAGCTTTTGGGGGACACTTCACATCCAAACCATAACATTACCCAACACAACCTTGTTAAAAGGTGTAATAGGACAAAGTGTGGGGGGGGGCTGGGGTTGTGGCTTAGCACTACAGCATTCACCTAACATGTGCAAGGTGTTGGGCTCCATCCTCAGCACCACATAAAAATAAATAAATAAAATAAAGGTATTGTGTCCAACTACAACTAAGAAAACAAAACAAGACAAAGAGGAGCTTTAGAATACCTTCACTCCTAAGGAAATGTCTGCCAAAGGAAGTTCTTATTCAATCCTTGCAATTCTTTCTTTGTTCTTTGTCCAGATGTTTTTCTCACCCTCACTTTTTTCTTAGTTTGATCTTAGAGTACAGGTAGATGAAGGACACAGAGTTGATGATACTATAGCAATCGATGCTTTCACTTTTTTGGACTAAGAGATTCACAAAAGAACAAATGGAGCTAAAGTTTCCCTAAACTTAACTAAGAATGTTTTAAAATGTCTTATTTACCTAACTGGGAACCTTAAGAGAGTATTTGAAATAGAAACAAAGTGTTTTCATGGTATAAAAGGACTATGAACAATTTTGGATCCAAAGTGAAAACTAAATTTTAGGGCGCATTGAGGAGATTTTACTTTTGATTTATTCTGACTGAAGATGAAGAAAATCTTCACAAAAGAGGGTGAAATTTAAGCTAGCCTTGGAAGATGAGCAAGACTTTGACAAATGAAAATGTGTGGAAGAGCCTACTAGATATTCTGATATTAAAAAATGTGACAGTGCAACACTTTTGGCAGCTCTTTTTTTTTATTAACGTCCTTTTCCTCCTGAGCTCCAGGGAGACATTTAGCAATTAATCTTCTGGTGCTGCAATGACATAGGCACATGTGATTAGAATTGTGAATAGCTCCGTGAGAAGATAAAAGATAAAACAGACAGAAGTGACAAGTCTACGATCATAAAAGCAGCTGCTCACCAGAGATTAGATTGACCAAACTGTAGACTTCATTGTGGAGCCTTCAGTCACTGGACACCACCGGAATTCTTCCATTTGCTGCCCGGGTGGCATCTCAGGAGCAAAAAAAGCTGCAGAAGCTGCACCCTTTACTAACTAGACTCCATTCTGGAAATGCACTTTATCAAAGGAAAACAAATAAATTACTTCAATATTCAACTGAGAAAGAGATGGCTTTCACTTCCTTTCTAATGAATTCATTCACGTTTCTTCAAATTTGCATCAAGATTGATTCTATATTTTATCATCTTCAAAAATTTCATTTTGCTCTTCCTACTATGTATCCCATCCAGGAATTTACATTTATGACAATATTCCAATTTTGTTTTTGTTGGTGTCATTGCATATTCAAAACATACTTATACAATCTAAATCTATTTTTTTTCAGTGAAAATGCATGCCTTCGGTATAGCATATTTCTCCTTGGTTTTAGTATTTAGGAAATGTGCATGTTAATAATTATGAAAGCTCCAAAGTTTTTTTTTTGTTGTTGTTGTTGTTTTTTTGAGGCACGAGCAGAGCTTTAATTAAAGAAGCAGGAAAGCAAGGATTACTTACAATAAAGGGAAGAGGGAGTATGGATAATATCAGTATGAGAAGGCTAGAAAGTATTCTTGAGGAAAAATGTTAAGTCCAGCTCAAATTATTATACCACAAATTGAAGCATTAAACCATATAAAAACAAGTGCGTGTTCTCTATTCAGTTTTGCTAAGGGACCAAAATTCTGTACATACTCCCAAAATAAGAATTTGAAAGAGGTGTGGTATGATGAGTGTTTGAGTCAGGATGAACTCCCATGTTCAGACTGCATGGTCACTGTAGATAACAGTGGGTATTTGTAACAATTTGGAAAGGAAACTGGACTGCTCTCTGAGTTCGAAAAATAATTCTTAACGTCATTCTTATCTCCAACAAAGCTTATTTGAAGTGTAGGTAAAGAATCTAAACTGACTAAACAACAGGAAACATGAACCAGCTACAGACTGTGATTAGCATATACTAATAATAAGAGAGTATGAAAATTGGGCCATGACAAAGACAGCAGAAGTTCCAGAGGAAAAAAGCTCTACGGAGTCATGCACTTATAAGCATATTGCAGCCCAAAGTTGCAAACTTGTTGGCTTCAAGGATCAGCAATTGCATGAATTGTTAGAGCGTCCATAAAAATAAATAAATAAATAAATAAAGTTGAGAGAAGAAACTCTGGAAAAAGGAGAAAGCAACATAGACAAATTCCCAAAATATTCATTCTAGTATCTGATAAAATTACCTGATGTCTAAACTCAATTTTTCCAAAGAAGATCAGAGGTGAAACAACAAATATTAGACTAAAAATTATAATTAAAAAGATTTAAGCAACTTTCTAGAAATTAGAAAAATATTCTGGGGTTTAATCCTGTAAGAGGGGCTTCATAAATTTTCAATTGAAACCCTAGAAGAGGCAGAACATAGGTACATGGCCCACAAGTGAACCTAAGGTATATGCCTAAGATAAAACTTCAAAAGGAAAGAGACTTACTTTGAAAAACCCAAAACCAAAAATTTCACAAAATCCACAATAATTGCTGGTAGTTTAATTACCTTCTAAGGCAAAACCCAAGTTAAACTTCAGAGGAACATAATAAAAAACAATTTATAATGTATCACCCACAATTTACACTATGCACTAAAATATTAAAAATGAAGTACATATGGAGAAATAAAAAACATAAAAATGTGACCCTCAGTCAAATTAAAACCACGAAATACATGTTTTATTACTACAATATAACCTCTCTAGATATCAAAAATTATATATAGATAACTCATGGTTAAAGCTATAGTAATGAATACAGTGTGGTACTGGATACATATATGGACAAATGGTAAAGAATAGATATCTTAGATCCTGGTGTACAGGTTTGTGGAAACTTGATTCAGGACACACAAATGGAAACAAACACAGAAAGGTACTATTTTCCAAAATTGGTTCTATATCAGTAGAATGTTGTGTGGGAAAATGAATTCCAATGCCAAACATATGATATACAAAAATTGCTTAGTACAAAATTAAATAATTTTTTAAATGTAGAAGACAAAACTGTAAATCTTCTAGAAGGAAAAACAGCATGCTTTTGACTATGGGAATAGGCAGAGATATTAGTGCAATAGTTTTCCTAAATTTTAGTCGAAAATGAAAGACCATGTTAATATTATCTATTACATTTAAATTTTTAAGATTTTCTCAAAGTTTGTGGAAAATTCACCAGAAGACAAAATTAATAAGGGGAGAATTGGGAGCAATAGAATCAGAACAGCCATTTGCAACATGCTAAGTACCTAATAGTTCATACCTAAAATACAGTTTAAATTTGCATAAACTAATAAATAAAAAATAAGCGCAACCTAATAGTGGAAAGACAAGTAAGCAATAGAGATAATGCAAAATTATGAGTACATTTATCCAGAAGTAATTGTTTACATTAAAGAAAAGAAAATGAATGTCACAAAGGGATACTGATGCAAATACAGTAGCATGGCTAAAATGGTACAGATAAAACCAAGTCTTTATTTGAATGTTGCACAAGAACTCAGGGACTCTGCACATAGGAGAGCAAACAGGTTCAGCTATATGAGAAAATGTCCTATTGTCAAAAGTTAGTAATTCCAACACACACATATCCCAAGTCGCAGTGCTACTATGCACATATTCAATGAAAAATTATATTTATGTTCAAGGAGTTCTAATTATAGCTGCCAAAATTAGAAGCAATTATTACTTTTTAACAATTTTATCTAGTTATATGAACACTTTTATAGGTTGATTATGATGTGAAATATTTACTTAACAGAGCATTAATCTATAAGGAGGATAAACAAATGTTTTCTGCATGTAATAACATAAATAAAACTCATTAAAAATGGTAAGAAACAAAATCTAAAAACTGAAGAACATGCTCTGTACAATTCACATATAAGAATTTGAAAAAGTGGCAAAACTAAAAAATAGAAAGAGAGATTAGGGTAGAGGACTTTGTGGAGCAGTAGCCACTGCACAGAAATAATATGAAGCTTCTAGTACATTCTATGTTATACTTCTTTTGTTATTGTTGTTCTTTGATATTTACTTTTTAAATTTTTAAATGCATTACTCTTCTTATTACACATATAGAGCACAATTTTTCATATCTCTGGTTGTATACAATGTATATTCACACCAATTTGTGTCTTCATACCTGTACTTTGGATAATAATGATCATCACATTCCACCATCTTTAATAACCCCAGGCCCCTCCCTTTCCTTCCAGTCCCTCTGTCCTATTTAGAGTTTGTTTATTCCTTCCATGCTCCCTCTCTCAATCCCACTATGAATCAGCTTACTTATATCAAAGAAAACATTTGGCATTTGGTATTTTGGGATTGGCTAACATCATTTAGCATTGTCTTCTCTAACTCCATCCTTTTTCCTGCAAACTCCATGATTTTATTCTCTTTTATTGCTGAGTAATATTCCCTTGTGTATATATGCCACATTTTCTTTAGCCATACATATACTGAAGGGCATCTAGGTTGTTCCCACAGTTTAGTTATTATGAATTGTGCTGCTATAAAAACAGCTGTGCCTCTGTAGTATGCTACTTTTAAGTCCTTGTGTATAGACCAAGGAAAGGAACAGCTGGGTCAAATATTTTCACATATGGAAAAGTATACCTATTTTTGCTTCACTGTTTTTGTATAGCATGCTTCAATTTTTTAAGTTGATCATATCAAGAATTGGTAAGAACATAAGAAACTGGGAAATACTGCTGGGAAGTATTTAAAACATCATGACATGAGAAAATAATTCATCATTAACTACCATATTGAAAATAGAAACCCATGTCTCAGTAAGCACAGTAAGAGTTATGCTCAAGAATATATTTGCTAACAAGTTCAGAGCAGCAATTTAATGAGAGCAACCTTGATATCAAAATATAAATTGATAATTTATGATATACCCATATAATAAGTAAATACAATGTGGCCCACAATAATGAATGTATCACAGCCATAAGCAGCAAACTGAAGTAATTATAACAGCTTAATGTTCAGTAAAAAAATAAAAGTATCTGTAATTCAATCCATATAATTCTTAATTGTTAAAATGAAGCCCTCTTGCAAAGTATAAAGTAAAACAAGGAAGTGGTTTACTATGGAATTCAAACTGCTCCTGTGAAAAGTACTCTGGAATAGAACCCCAAAATTTAACATGTACACATAAAGAGGACAAAACAAAATGTAACTGATAAATGCATCTGAACACATGACAGTAATAATAACACAAGTAGTAATAGTTTCTGCTATTTAGCCTTCTAGCTGTGAGGTCACCCTGACCTGGAATAAATAGCCCCCAACACCCTGGATGTCTACTGCACAGGCTCCATCTTTACTCTCTTATTACCGAAAAAAAAAAAAAATCTAACGTGGCTAGGAGGAGAACTGGAGGCATTAAATTATGACACTCTGACCTTCAACTGTGGGCCTCCAGGGTCCCTAAACTTTAAACCTGAAGTCCTTCAATGCCAAGCCCATAGTAGCAGGTGAGCAGACCAAAACAACCACTCAGCTTTCGGCAGGCAGGAAATTCTACTGGATGTTCCCAACACACATTGTAGTTCTGCATTCCTAGTTCTATACCAACACATTCATATATTTATTATTTTTTAAAAAAATTAATATAACATCTTTGTTCAGAGACAAGCCAAGTAAGATGAATTTTGTAATTGTCAAAAAGTAATAAATTGAGAAATATAATGATTTTCTATTTACCTTAATCCATTTAATATTTTGCTATCATTTACCAAGAAGTTTCTTTTTTTCTATCTACATATTTTTAAGCAAAGACAATGCTTTAAAGATGATACTTGAAATCTGAAGAGATGTAAGGAAAGTATGGGAATTTTATGGATGGTGATTTTTAAACATCATTTAGGACCTGGGTCTCATACTCTGTGCCTTCAGTAAAACTGATTGGGACAAGTACTCCTCATCCAAAAGGTCATCCTCAATCATGTGAAGCTTCATGCAAATCTTTGCTCCACTTTTACTTTTATCACTCCAGGAGATAATAACTGCATCTTCTTCTCTGCTAATTAGAGAGAAAGAGAAGAGACAGGAAAAGAACTAAGACTTTAATTTTAAAATGTGTCATTTTATGAAAATTGCTCTCAAGGCTTGTGACACAAACAGCTGATATTTAATTATATCATTCTTCCTTTAGATCATTTCACTGTGATTTATCCCCTTCTTCATTTTATATGCCATATATTCTGATCCATGAAAAGGAAAGTTTCATTTTGAAAGAAAGCACAACTATTATTTTTAGGGTTACTACTTAGGGTTGTGAAAAGGGTCATTACTGACTGAAAATAAAATGCTTCCATTGAGAAGATAGACAGTCAGGGTGTAGGAAGTGTGGTGTCCCTTCCCCAGGTACCCAATATTCTTACAGGTAGTTGGTGCATGACTCCTCACAACATGATAATCTTAGAAAAATTGGTCTACATGTTTGTACTCCTCAGTGACTTGAATTTAATTGTTAGAGAAGAAAATAACAACAGTATAAAGACATCTGATAATTTAAAAAGACTGAATTAATTCATATCCCAGGTGAAGCCTGTTTTTGTGCACAACATCCTTGGATATCTGATTGATGAATATTTCAGATCTCTGTAACCTTGGGAAGTTGGATCACAACTGAAACCCAGAACCCTAGGAAAACCACTTTCATCACTATGATCAAGGCAATGAAGATATTCATGTGAGGTAAACTTGCCCAAGCTGCCTACCTGCCCACGCAATCTCATGATGACCCTCCTAGCCCGAGTTTCGCCTTGATGTGTGAATGGATGATTTAGCATAACCGTGTAGAAGAAAATGAGTGATTTGGTCTCTGAGGCTAGAAGAAAGTCAGACAAAGAGGGTGAATCCAAGGTTATTATATTTAATTTTTCAACAAGCAACCATGAGAGCAAAAGACTGGGATGAGTTGGCCCTAAAAATCAAGACATGACAAATTGTGAGTCAGTGAAATTTCCTAAGTGTGTGATGGAATGGCTTTTGAAGAATCTTTTCTGGAAAGATTTAAATAAAATTTAATATTAGTTTCAGGAATTTTATTTTAAAGTATATAAATGCCATGTTCTTATTTTTAGTTTTCTAACCTGTAATTTTTTTTCTTGAATATGAAAATGAAGCTGAAATATTCACTATGTGTACTGTTACATTTCTGTAAAACTATTTTGTCTATATTTTGACAATAAGTAGATATACATTTATGTGTTATATATATATATATTTTTTACATATGTAATATGTGTACATTCACACAAATACATATTTCTGACAGTGAACTACCTGAATATTCCCATTTGTACCAACTCTTAAAATGAATTCATAAATAATAAACCAGCACTTCTTCAGTTTAATGAGTATTCATAGGATCCCATGGCAAATTATGGCCTTCTGTTACATTCAATTCTAACATTTGCATTTAAATACAATATTTTGCATTTAATATCTTCTCTTTGCTGTAACAAAAAATAAGGCCACATTGAAATCTTGGAAAATATAATTGTAAAATCTAAACAAAAAGTACAATTTTTCTCTGTAAAAACTGTTAACAAGCTTTAGACAAAACTAATGCCATTTTTTTTTTCAAACAAAGAATGGAAATTTGTATTGGATAATTTCCTTTCTTGTTTTGAAAATGTGCCCTAAAAATGTTGTTTTATTATTAATTCAAAGAAAATTGGACATTGTTAAATTGGGGCAAATATTTTTGATCTATGCCTTAGTATCTGTACATTAGCTCAATAAAGATTTATGGCATATTTTAACATTTTTTGCATTTTGATTAATGATATAATGGTTGCTAGAATTTAATGCATTTAGCTACAATTTGATAAGCTAAGGAAAATGAAATAATAGAATGATAACATTGCACTTGTAAAGTCAATCAAAAAACACACAATTTTATACATTAATATTGTAGTTGATGATTTATAAACATTTTTTCAACAAGATATTTTAACAGCTAAATTTATAGCATAAAACCTCAGCCAAATTATTTCTACACCTCATCAATTAATTTAATAAACAGAAGATAATTCACATTAAGACAGGAATTAAGGATTGTCTCTCTATATAATTCCACAATATACCTCAGGGCAGTATCTATGAAATCTGATCACTTTTATTCCTCAAACATGGGCTTGTACAGTAAGATGTTTTATCATGAGCTTTGTAATGTTTTGAACAACCAATAAAAAAAATAAAAATATTAAAAAAAAAGATGTTGAGTCAAATCAAATCACAGAAGGAGGATTCAGCAATTACTTTTAGCAAAATTAACTGCCGTATCAAAAAAGCAACTGATTCTTTTAAGAAAGAGTTCTAATCAAATGTTTGGGACAAAAATGCTAACCTCTTTCTGGATTTTCCCGCCAAGCCTAACAAAAGAAGTCCAGGCTATTGAATGCTTCGATACAGTGACCTGTTGATGAACATAGGAAGACAATCTACCTTCTGCCCCCAAGAATATCCTGAACCTCTTACACCTTGGTAGGCTCTCTGGCACCTTGGTAGAGCCCTTTCTCCAAGAAATTTCCATCATGACTTAATAAATGGGGTGGAGTTAAACTAAAAAGCCTCTTAACAGCAAAGGAAACAATCAATAATGTGAAGAGTGAGTCTACAAAATGGGAGAAAGTCTTTGTCACCTATACCTCAGATATAGCATTGATCTCCAGGATATATGAAAAACTCAGAAAATTTAACACCAAAAAAAAAAAAAAAACAGAACAAAACAATCAATAAGTGGGGCAAGGAACTGAATAGGTACTTGACCCAATAAGAAATATAATTGGTCAACAAAATATGAAAGCATATTCAACATCTCTAGCAATTAGAGAAATGCAAATCATTTATCAAGAATACAAGCAACAATAGATGTTGGTGAGGATGTAGGAAAACATGTTCATTCATGCATTGCTGGTGGGACCGCAAATTGGTGCAACCACTCTGGAAAAGCAGTATGAGGATTCTTCAGAAAACTTGGAATGAAACCACCATTTGACTCAGTTATCCCACTCATCAGTTTATACCCAAATGACTTTAAATCATCATTACTATGGTGATGCAGTCACATCAATGTTTATAGCAGCTCAAATCACAAGAGATAAACTAAGGAAACAACCTAGATGCCCTTCAACATACAAATGGAATGGAATATTACTCAGCCCCCCAAAGAATAATAATAAAATGATGACATTTACAAGTAAATGGGTGGAACTGGAGAATATCATCCTAAGTGAAATAAGCCAAAATCAAAGTCTTTTCTCTGATATGTCAATGTTAGTTTCACTATAAGAGGAGTAATGTTAGGGAAGACTAAAAGTAATTTGGATTAGACAAAAGGAAATGAAGGGAAGGGAAGGGGAACGGGAATGGGAATAGGAAAGGTAATAGTACGAAACAGACATCACTATCCTATGTGCAAACATGAGTACACGACCAATGTGATTCTACATCATCTACAACCAGAAGAATGGGAAGTTATACTCCATATATGTAAAATCTATCAAAATATATTCTACTATCATGTATAATTAATTATAATAATTTAAAAATAAACTAAAACATGAAAAAAGTCTTGAAACAATAGCTACCCGTGTCATAGTTAAAAGACATCAATTGTTATTGGACAAAGAGTGAGGGTTTTAGCTATGGACTGTGTGTCAATCCCCCCACAACCAGCCCCCCATGGAGAAAGGCATTTGATTATCCTGTTTTCACTTTCAAAGGCAACAGCCTTCAGTAGGATGAGCATTTAAAAACTGTGCTTCTCTGGACAAGCAAAGAAAGTGACATCTTTTGGTTATGCCAGATTGAAAGGAATGAATAACTTTAAAAGAAAGAAATGCTCTTTAATTGTAAAGCAGGCTTTGAAAAGTGCAATGGAATGTTTCCAGTATCAAGAACTTCAGCTACCCCGGGAACCTGAAAGGTAAGGAACAATTTTTAGAGAGCAAAGGAAGATATGTGAGGTGAATTTATCTATCTTTAAATTATATCTGGAATTAATGAAATGGATTAAAGAATAGAGGGACATCTTTTACTTAATCTTTTTTTTTGGGGGGGGGTATTGTTTGTCTTTTGTTCATGCATGTATGATACTAAATAAATTTTCAAAATTTTACTTGGCTCTTTGTAACATATATTTTCTGTGGTTAAATAAATATTAGACTTTCTAGAACTAATCTACAATACATTAATTTTCTGTGTTCTTGATTCCTACTGAAGGATCACTGAATGAAATTTTGGAAAATGTGGCATTTGTCAGTTGGGGAATACCTGTTTAGTGGTTTATAGTACTTCTACTGTGATCTCTAGTTCAATAGGTCAACTTAGGCAAACATTGCTGAAAGTCCCAGCACCTCAGTTCTAACCAATGCCTCCCTGTCACCTGTGGATGTCCAATTATTTAATAGTCATATGCATATTGCTTATCATAAACCAAGCAAGTTCAAAACACTTTATGTGTTATTAATCAATAAAAAACAATCCTTGCAGGAACGTACTAATGCAGAATCCATTACAAATATTAAGAAACTGAGGCTCAAAGACATAACTAGACACATTAGTGTAGATCATAAATAAGAAAGTCAGTGTTCAAATTGTTTCAAAGTGATAATAATACAACAGGAAAATCTCAGGTAATCATAGTTTTTAATATCAAATACTATTTGTATGGTTCAGGAGAAATTGGAAAATCTTAACATTCTTCATCTACAGGTCTGATATATTTTATAACATATAATTATATTTTAATATCATGTGTCATGATAAGAAGAAGATCCCATGAAAGCTACTAAAATGTTAATAAATAATTAGATATAAGGTCATCTAATAAATATGTAGAATTTAAACATGCTGAGCTCTATTTCTATAAACATTATTCTTTTGATTTACTTATAGGTATTCATTCTAAAACACAAAGAAATTTAGGTTTATTAAAGGGTGCAAAATGTCTTTAAGCAGAGTCATATTTAGCCATTTTCCAGGTGTTTTTGATGTGTAAAGATTGTGATATGGGCTCTTTTGTCAGGGGAGTCATATCTGCTTTGAGTCGATATGGAACACTGAATGACTAAAAGACAAGGAAATAGAGCGTGCAGATAGTTTTTGAAGTCTACCTTCAGACCATCCTCTGGGCTTCTATGTGTACTACATATGTAGTTCTACCCTTATCACTGTCCTGAGAACAGAGGTATGGATTCCTCACTGCTAGGAATATTTACAGGGTCTGGGGATATAATTCTCTGCTAAAGCACTTGCTCTGTGTTCATAAAGCCTGGGTTGGATTCTGTGTACCACATAACAACAGCAACAACAACAACAGTAACAACAACAACAGCAACAACAAGAAATCTAGGGAATAAAAAAGACATTTCCAGCTGGTCTTTATCTGCTTTAGAGATTACAACTGGCATAAAATGACTTCACAACTATGTAAGAGATACAATGTGTGTGGAGACAGGCCATCACAGAGAAGAGATCAACATGGACAAGCATTCAAGGCTTCTAGAATACATCATCCATTTAATATAAAAATGACATGAGAATTCAAATAAAAGAGCATTCTTGGGCTGGGGATGTGGCTCAAAGGGTAACACACTTGCCTGGCATGCGTGGGGCACTGGGTTCAATCCTCAGCACCACATAAAAAATAAAATACAATTAAGATGTTGTGTCCACCAAAAACTGAAAAATAAAATGTTAAAAAATTCTCTCTCTCTCTCTTTCCCTCTCTCTCTCTTTTCTCTCTCTTAAAAAAAAAAAAATAAAAGAGCATCCTCTTTCTTTTTGTTTAGAACTAAATACAGGAATATGAAAGCCTCGGTTACAATGACCAGCGTGTTGGGAGGTAAGACAGGAGAGCCAAGTCAGTGACACTAGAGCTTGTGGGAATATAGACAATGCTCAAGAGCTATTTGTTGGCTAAATAAATTCATGAAGGACTTCAATGGCAAATGGAGAAATTCAAAAGCATTCTATGAAGTTAGTTATAGAAATAGATACAATTTATCCCAGATACTTTCTAATAAAGTATCATGTTTTTATTTTTCATGATGCCAAAAAAACCTTTCAGGATAAATATATATTTTCATAGGTTACAAATTAGAAGATTCAGATGTACAGCAGGTACTTGGGATGTCTGAGGCTGCAGTTCAATTTCTGTCATGGAAAGCAAGCAAGAGAAAGAGAGAGGGAAGGAGAGAGGGGGAAAGACAAAGGAAAGAAAGGGAGAAAGACAAAAGAAAGAAAGGAAGAAAGAAAGATAAAGGGAAAAAGAAAAAGAGAAAGAAAGGAAAGAAAGAGGGAAGGATGGGGGGGTAGATAAAGAAAATTATGGTTTGACTCTAAGGTGTTAATCCCCCCCAATGTTCCTGTGTCAGTGCAGGAATATTTGGAGGTGAAATCGTTACATTATATGGGCTGTAACCTAATTGGTCCATCCTGGTTTGAACAGACTCAGTAGATGGTAACTGCAGGTAGATGGTAACTGTGACTGCAGGAGGTGGGTCCTTGGGACATGCCCTGGAAGACTGCATCTTCCCAGTGGTCCTTTTCCCTCTCTCCCTCTGTTCCCTGACTCCATGTGCACAGATTCTCCACCACATCCTTCCACTATGATGTTCCGCCTCACCTTGGGCTCAGAGCAATGGAGCCCATTGACCTTGGACTGAATCCCTGAAACCATAAGCCAAAATAACCTGTGTTTTCTCTAAATCGTTCTCGGGTATCTTGATCACAGCAACAAAAATCCAACTGACACAAAAATAAAATAAAGGGACTTACCTGACGTCATGCATGCCATTCCCACCATTGGTGCTGCACACTCATGTCAAGAGGAGCCTTGGACATGCCAAGACATCATGCAAAGCAAGGTTAATACTTTAAGAGCCCATATATTAAATTTTTTGGTAAATTTTGTGTTCTAAATGAAATTTCTCATCTTCACTTAAAATGCATATTTTTTCCTCTGAATTTTTTTTTCCTGCTGTTTGCTAGAGGAGAAATAGCTTGCTCTTTCAACAAAGGCTTCACTAAGTTTTTAAATATATGAAACAAATACTATCTGATTTTTTTAAATTACACTAGAGTCCAAGTCCCTATATATAACTATGTCAATATTCTTGAAAGTGAAAAACTTATTTTTTTTCAAAAAATCAGACAGTTGGTCTTAATTCTGCACTAAACTGCAAAGCATAATTATCTTAATGATTGGTTTTCTCAGAAGCCTGGTAATAACTCAGGGGTGAGAATGGCTAATGAGTAAACCACATTAACCTACATTGAACATTTCTCTTAAGAAATGAGATTGTGATTTCAATTGGGATTACAGTCACCAGGTCTGAACGTCCTTAAATCATTATCAACATAACCCCCATGCATAGCCTCGGCGGTAGCACAATAACAGCAATCGCAAGGCTATAATGTAAAGTGATCTTTAAGGTCCCACCTCTCCCTCAATTTCATCAGTGTTGCAAAATGAGAATTTTAGACTACCCACATTTGACTCTTTCTCCTCAGTTTGCAATTATTCTTGTTTAAGCCACCCAGTCTGTTATTTTCTTACAGTAGACCAAGCTGAGGAAGGCACTTCCTGTTGCTCTATGTGCAGCTATTGTTTAGCTCGAAAAACTTAGGCAGTAACTTTTCATTTTATTTGGTGACAATTTGTGAATACGATTCAGTTTGAACAAGTTTCTGGGAGCCAAGGTTAAGATGAATTAGAACCCAATGTACAAGATTGTGTGTGTGTGTGTGTGTGTGTGTGTGTGTGTGTGTGTGTGTTGTGTATATCAGTGCTAGTTGAGAGAGGTCTCCATCGTATTTAGATGCTATTTTAATCTGAATAATCTGAATATCTAAGTAGGCCTCTGGACCCTGCCAGCTGAAGCCAAAACTTTAGGCAGTAGCAGAGTAGAATAAAATAAAATGCATCTTATTTACCTAGTGAAGCTTTTAAATGTGAGCAGACCTGTTATGTCTGCTCATAAAGCTACAGCTGTGAATGACACAGAAATGACAAGGTTTGCCACAGCAAAGAGTAGAGGAGCACCTCCCGGGGTGAGAGGTCCTGCTGACCTTTCCACAGGGGGTCATGCAGTGCAGAGCAACAGGGCAAATCTTTCTCTCTTCTCCCATCTAAAATTCTGCTGTGAGTAATGAAGGTGGACCTGACCTTCTGCACCATGATAATGATGAACACATAATGAGCTTTGGGGGATTCTTTCAGTAGAATGTGGAATGGAATAAAAAGGCATTAGTCCCATAAACATCAGGTTGTGCCCTTTTGCTTTAGAGTGTGGTTTATTTGGATTCATGGGCGTCAGTCAACCCAAGTTGCAGGGAAGAACAGAAAAAAGAGTAAGTTATAGTGTCTATTAAAGGAAGTAGAAATGAGGCAAGTAGATATACCCTAATTTTTTTGCCCCAATTTTTTAAGTATTCAAGAGGCTAAATCATCTGGATAATTAATTCAATAGCTTAATATGACTCATTTCTCTTCTTTACAACTTAGGTCATAAAGAATTAACATCTTAAAATTGAACAAAATTGAATGTTTCTAATCTAAGTTTTCTGTGAACAGTAATAAATAATATTTCTAGTTAATGAAATACCACAAAGACTCCCCTTATTTTTTCTGTAAATACATGGGAATTAAATTTTGGACCATAGCTAAATAACTCAGTGTATTGAGAACAAGGAAATGTGAATAATTCTGTTTGGTAATTTATTTTTTCATAATAATGCATGAAAATTTGAAAATACCACAAGATGTTAGGAATATTGATTATTTAGAAACATAATGTATAAAAATCATGTTTCAAGAATAAAGTGATTTTCCAAATAAAATATATTTAATTAATTCTTAAGGCATGCACACAAATTTACATTTTAAAATCAAATATCTATATTTTCAGTGAAAGTGGTGAATACTGAATTATTCAGAAAGTAGCTTCAATTTTCCACTTCAGTTTCCACTTGTTGATAACACACAAATTGAATTTCTTCTGGACCATAATTGTCCACATGAAATATATATTTAGGCATGGGTATACATAATACATACCTAAAATAAGGGTGCAGGGTGAACACTGGGGTATTACATACAAAATAACGTCCTCTGATCATGTGAATATGCTGTATCAGAACAATAATCTCTGAATATACTACTTTAAAATATTAAAATGGAAAGAAGTAAATTCTCAAAGAAAATAATGGTAAGCTTTTTTGTTATTGTTGTTGTTGTTGTTTTTATCTTACCCATTTAATTGATCCTGGTTCATATCAAAATAACATATTTGACATTCTGTCTTTCAAGTTGAGTAAGATGTAGACACTACCACCTAAGGCAATATTTCAAACATGATATTTTTAAACTTCACATCCCACTTCAGTGAATAATATTTCTTCCTATTGTTTCATATATTTCATTATCTAATTGACTATGGGATCTCTAAAAGCAAGAGCAGAATGCACCTATACATTGCTGTCCCAGGGAAGAAAGAAGCCACAACCAGGATTGACTGATAGGGGAGTTCAGTCTAGAACCTCAAAATGAGATCAAGCAGACCCACCCTTCAGTGCCATTCCTCCCTCCCTCTCTCTCCCTCCCTCTCCCTCTCTCTCTCTCTCTCTCTCTCTCTCTCTCTCTCTCTCTGTTTAGAGAGTCAGGACTGTGGATTGAATCCAGGACTTCTCAACCACTGAGCCACATTCCTAGCCCTTTCCCTTTTATTTTTTAAATTTTGAGTGTCACAAAATTGCTTAGGGCCTCACTAAGTGGCTGAGGCTGTTTTTGAACTTGTGATCCTCCTGCCTCAGCTTCCTGAGTTGTTGGGATTAGAGAAATGAGCCACCCTGCCCAGCACCTAGCATCATTTTTTAAATTGTGGTTAAGATATACATGTAAATAAATTATACTATTTTAATCATTTTAACTGTAACGTTGAAAGACATTAATTTTCCTACCAGTATTCTATAACTATCACTACCTTTTTTCACAAAATTTATCATACTGCTAACAAAAATTTTGTTTTCACCAGTCAAAAATTTCTCATGTCCTATTTCCTAATTGTGGGCAACTTCTCATCTACTTTCTATCTTTAAAAACATACTTATTCCAGATATTTGATGTAAGTGCAAAAATGTCTTTAAATTTCAATTTCTCTTTCATTTCCACCAGCTATTCATACCCATGTTCTATAGTGGTTGATGAGAACTCCCCAGGTACAGAGCCCATCCAAGGGAATACCTTGCTCTCTGCCATCACATGATGCTCCAGACTTGGAAGAATTTGACCAACTTTCTTCAAGAGAGAAGCTGTCTACACCCATGGTCTTCTGAAAGACAGACTGGTCATTCTCTATTAGACTAATATCCACTGAATTGGAAGCAGTTAAATGTATTGCTTCTTCCAAAGGTTTTTAAGTTTGTCTAGGAAACATTTTAAAGTTTCTTCTAGATGTAGTTGCTACTTCAACTTAGAAATAAGTTGCATAAAATGGAAATTTTGACACCATGATCAACTATAGAGACCTGTTGTTTCAAGAGATCTTGTCTTTGTAAAAAAAATATCACTGGAGACCATCTGTGGTTTCATATGTAAGCCTTCTCCTTCTTCCTTTATTTTTTCCTGAGTGTTTTTTATTATTGCAAGAAAATATACATAATGTAAAATATAACATCTCTACCATTTTAACTATTGTAAAAAGTTCAAATCAATGGCATTAGATAGATACACAATTGTACAACCCTCACAATTATCTATTCCAGAACTTTTTTTTTAATCCCAAGAAGAACCCCAAGATCCATTAAATAAGCTATCCTCATCCCAAGGTAACCATTAATCTACTTTCTGTCTTTGGGGTTTACCTTCTTTAGATAGTTGAAATAAATGGAATCGTACAACTTTGGGCCGTTTATGACTATGTCTTTCATTTAGCATTGGCTTTCAAGGCTTACCCTTTTTTAACATGTGTCAGAACTTCTTTTTATGATGGAACTAGATATTGTTACATGGATAGATCACATTTGGGGGAGCAGTGTGTATCAGCACAAGACTGATCTGATCAGCTTTCTGATAGCCACATTCCTATTAAGTCTCTGCCTTCTTGGGTGTAAGCATTGCTCCTGTTGGATGTGTTTGTCAAAAGGAACAAAAGTGATATATTTAAACTTCACATCCCACTTCAGTGAATAATATTCCTGAAGCTTCACACTTAAAACCTGATCAACTGGAACCTGAATGTAATGGTCCGTATCTCACACATTTTATGGAGTGACCAACGAGGCATAAGCTGTTATTGAACATTAGAATTCAAGTTATAGAATAAGATCTTCCATTTGAAGAAAAAAAAAATGTTTCAAATTTCTTGCTTAACAGCTTCCCAGCAATATGTATCCCTGGTAATGACCATTATTCACAGACCTGATTTGCACACAGTCCTCGAATTTCTCCCTGCCATTTTAAGTAGTGGTTGCTGTTCACACCATGAAAATTGAGAAAGCAGCTGTCGAATTCCTGTAGACAATTTAAAATACCTATTATTTTGGAAATGGAAAATATTTTGAAATATAAGCCTGAGAGATAAATACGTACTGTTAAACAGTGGAACTAATATTGCACTGTAGTATAACTGCTATAAAGCTGTAAATTTCCATGAAAATTATTTTAACCTATGTAAGTCACAAGATCCTAGATACTATCATTACATTATCTGAAGATAATGAAAATGAAGTCCTGCCTGATGATTCCTAAATCTGCCGTTCGATATTAGTTTTCAAAAAATCTAACTCATCTGTGATGCAGGGCAAAGGAGGCCTCATGCTCCCCACTGCATACTCTGTACAGGTGCCTTTGAATTTCACTCAGTTACCTGCAGATTATGAAAGAGTTTTCTGAAGGATAGAATGTATTCCTCTCAGAAAAAGCCTACAAATGTCCAGATCCTGTAGCTATTATTTAAATTTAGTATGTATTATACTACTTCAATTTATATAATAACTCATATATATGTGTGTATATACATATTATATATAATTATATAGACATATCTTCACATAGTATAACTATATATGTGTGTATACACACACACACACACACACACATAAAAATTACCAAATTCCTCAAAGAAAATTTTTACTAATATTGGCTCTGTAAGCTAAAATGTCAGTACTGAACACAAAAATGCAAACTTGGTATAAATTCTGACATATATGCTCTTCAATTTACTTGTCCATGTAAATAAAATGATAGTCTAGTTCAGATACATAAGATACTTAATTCTTTGTTCACCTGATGAATGAAAATATGCTGTATCATTTCTAAAACTGTGCAAAGTTCTCTTAAGAATGTGTTTATTGGCTGGAAGTTTCTTTTCAGGGAATTTTCCATTTCAGAAACAAACTTTATTGTAACAGATTTTTACTTCAGGCAAACAACATATAAAAGTATTTTCTTACAAAGTTACAAATTCTTGCAGATAAATACTAGAAAGGAAATGAAAGAAAGAAAAGAGAGGTTTGCATGATTTAAGTCTGAGGTATTGTGGTAATTTCACAAAGAGCTATGTTTTTTTCTATAAATGATTATACAAAATTAAATAAAATTTAGACTATGAATAAAACATTTTTCAAATTCCCTATAAGAACTGTATTTATTTGTGGATGTAATTGATCATAGACTCTCATTATAAGTACAGCACTTATTCCAGTTCTAATCATGCAATGCCTACATCTATTTACTTTTCAATTTTTAAAAGTCCCATGAATTTATAACATTTAAAAGGTTAATTGATCTAAATAATAGCTTTACTATTCCATTACACTGATAACAATCTTCATTTAAAGGCTTTAGAATGGAGGGAACAGACCTACAGTGCCAAGTCCTTAATTTCAGCATGCGGTGACATAAGCTGATGTGCTCCTTAAACACACTGCTGGCCTAAGTACCCTCCCCCGCATCCAGGCTCTCTAACTCAGAAGGTCTGGGGCAGGGCCTGAGAAAGAGTTCATCTAAGAAACTGCAGGTGGTTCTGATGTTTCTGAAGCAGGTCCAAACATGAAGAGCAGTGGACCAAAAAAATTGATTTTCATCTTTAGTTAAAACAAGTAATTTCAAAATAAAGATTTTCCTAGAATTCTAGGTTCATTTTTACAGGCTCCTGGAATCCTTATTCCAAGCATAATTGGAGAAAGGAAATCTGGCTAGGTAGCATTTAAAAACACTGTAGGAATTTAGCTTTCTGTTTCTGCTATGTACAGAATTTCCTTTCATCACATAAATGGATTTGATGTTTATATACGGAATTATTTGATGTTTATAAAGAGAAACAGATCTTGTGAAACTCAGACTACACAAAACATTTAGATTTCACCCTGACAATCTTCTGAAATTCCTAAAGTCAATATTATTTTTTTTTTTATCAGTTCTATGACTTTTACTAGTATATACCCCAGGACACATTTGCTTCATCTCTAACTGTCATTATAGTTTGCTGCTAAGCTCTCTATAATCATTTGATGAAAGAAAGACAGAAGAAGGGAAGGAAAGAAGGAAGGAAGGAAGGAAGGAAGGAAGGAAGGAAGGAAGGAAGGAAGGGAGGGAGGGAGGGAGGGAGGGAGGGAGGGAGGGACAGACCAGGGTGGTGAAAAGAAGAAACATATATTGATTTTAAAAAGAACATGTAAAAAACCACAACATTGATTAATCTCACACCTAAATATTCAATATTTCCAGAACATTTTTTTCTTTCCTGCATTCCATCCAGGAGAAAAGAAGGTAGAGCTGGCTTTATATGAAGGTGACTCTAATCCTACAGAGCTTCCTGATCAGACTGTCTCTGTGCTTGGCTAACCGTTTGGTTAAATTGTTTTAAAATTCTTAATAAGTCTCGAACAGATCCCATATGTTCATTTTCTGTCTGAATCCGGTTCTATACAAAGACTTACAGAAAATCCTGTTCTATAAATTTAAAATATTAATTTAAACAACTATTTTTCCTCTTCCATTGTAAATTTACACTTGTTAAGTAGATGTTTCAAATTTTAGAGCCGAATCAAATATCTGCACATAGGAAATATATTAACTATGACAAAATAATCAAAGAGAAGAAGATAAAACTTGGAGAAAAAAATGAGTAGACATAAAATTTGAGCAACTACACCCTGGGATTTGAACAAAGAAGAGACAAGAGAATATGAATAAAAAGACTTCCAGTCTTTGGAAGAACACTCCCTTTTCTCCAGAAGGAAGAAACCCTAACTTGTAAATGAGTTGGGGACATTATCATTTTATCTGGTGTGAGCAATGGACCAATCTAATAACTTACAAATTGTGTATGGAGGGATTTCTGGCCTAAATGATCATTGAATGACTCCCCCAGTAGCAAGGTTAATTCACTTGGTCCATGTGGGCATGAGTTCCATTTAGAAGGTTTTATTGAAATGATTTTTTATTAGTGCTTTATATTTATAGATAATATTGGGGTTCATTCTGACATATTCCTACATGCATGGAATATAATGTACTCCATTTCAATCCCCAGTACTTTCTCTTTCCTTCCCTTCCTCCCTCCCTCTCTTCCCCCTCCTCTATTGGTCTTCCTTTTTATTTATTTGTTCTTTTTTTAGTTGGTGCTTTATAGGTATATATAAAGGCGGAATTCACTGTGGTATATGCACACAACATAATTTGGTCGATTTCATTCCACAGTTTCTCCCTTTTCTTGTCCCTGCTCCCTCCCCTTTGATCCTCTTCCTCTACTTCACTAATCTTCCTTCTATTTTCCTGGAATACTGTTAAGTAGCTGTTTTTTATTTTATTTCTTTATTTCTCTCTAGTTTCCAGGAGACAAAACAAACATTCAACCTTTGACTTAGAAGTTTTTTATAAATTATTAAATCAATGCAACTTTATACTACCCACAGAAAATAAACAATTAATATTTCATTATTCTTATCAGATTATAAAAGTATCCCAAATCCAAAGAAAATACCAAATAGAGTTTTGTGCTACTTTCAAGGAGCCACCTTAAAGAAATGTCTCCATATGGAAGAGACAGAAGATGAAAGAAGTATCATTTTGTTACAGCTATAATGAACTTCCAAGTAGCAGGAAACAAATGTCCAACACGTTTTTGTTGTTGTTGTTGTTGTTGTTTTTAATAAATCAACCTCTGTTTGAAATAACAGAACACAGTATAAAAAGAATTACCCAGGGAATAAGGCATTTTAAAGTAGAATATTGGGCCTCCTGTTCATGAGTAATTTATTTTTACTTAAAAGTAGGTAAACACTAGGCACTGAATCAAAATTGTTCTAGAGTTTGAGCAGAAAAACTATAATCGATGAGCTTCATAATAATCAAAACTTTTCTGTAGTACATGCTACACTTCTGTGTAATGAGAATATTAAAAATGGGACTCTAGATCTTTCAACTCTTAGGCAAGAGTCATGAAATAATGATTAATTTATCCATGTTATTGTTTCCTTGGATCAGGAGACCGAAGAGTGAAATTAGCAGAAAACCTGAATAAGTCTCTAATTCAGCTTGCTCCTAGCGGCTTGACTTCCTCTCTGATTTGAGAAGCAGCCATGCTCTGAGCACGCCTTCTCTGAAGAAGCATGAAGGTTATTGCACATCTGTCATCCACGGATTACTTCTCTCTGCTTTCATACAGTGCTTTTATCCACTCCTCAGACCACCCGGCTCCTTTATCCCATCAATGCCCCTCAACTTTATCTTTGGGGTGGCAGATTTGAGACTTATGATCACATGTGTGAGCTTGAGCATCATGAGAATAAGCTGTTTCTTTCTTGCAAAACCTGTAGTTTCCGTGAATGGCATACTGTGCTGTGGGAAAAAGAAACCTGGACCAGTGACAATAGCATGGTTTATGTTTTTAAAATTTCACATTAAAATATGATTCAGGGAAGAAAAGTAGAGAATCGAGCTAGAGAAGATTAAATACTGGATCTGACACTTTGTAGCTCTGTGAATTTGAGAAACAGCTTCAATTCTGTGGGCCCTGCTTTCCCAAGTTCTGATAATGATAAAGATACCAAAATATGCAAAGGAGTAAATTAATCGGTAGATGTCAACTACTTAGAACTGTGTCTGATACTCTGTAAATAATAGTCGTTACTACTGTTTCATTACTATAATATAGCAGAGTCCTAAACTATAATGAGACATTCACAAAAGGCTACCCAGAGGCAGAAGTTCTCCAGCAAATTTTATGTGTACATTTACTGTAACACATATTGCTAAACTCATCTCATATACTACACGTATATATAACAAGGTCTGTGTTTTATGCTTAAAAAACTACTTGCTGAATTGAAATGACTATTTGACATCAACTTTCTCCACAAATTCTTTCCAAATATTATAGAAAGACTATGTTTTTTTTAAGAAGAGATAAAATAAAAAGTCATAAAATTTTCAGATGACTTACAAGAGACTTTAGATAACAGAAAGCCCAGAATCTTGAATGGAGAAATAAATCAGAAAACTTGACCTAGAAAAGGCAAATGCACATCAGAATACATAGTGAGTAACACCTACACTGAGATCATAAACCAGATTTCTTAGCTGTCTTGTCAACCTTGCTCAAATCAATGATGGGAATTTTGAGACCTTTCAGTTTCCAATATCCAGGTGTACAAGTAGCCTTCAGTCAACTGTTGAAGATGCCTAAAAGGTGATATACTTTCCTCTTTCTTTCTTTCTTTCTTTTTTTCTTTCTTTCCTGTGGCACTGGGGATTGACCTCAGGCCCTCACACATTCTAGGGAGCTGCTCTACCATTGAACCAATCCCAAGGGGATATATATTTTCAACCACTAGTCTGGTCTCCCTGATGGGGAAATGAACTCTCTACTTCCTTAGACATGGTGGTCTTTGTGTAAAGGGAGAATCAATGTAAACATTACATTCAAGGGAAATGCCATCCAAAAACTTTTCATCATTTCTAGTGTATTGAATATAGGAAACACAGGAAAATTCCATAAAAAAATGTTAACTTGCTCTGTGAGTCAAATGAATAAAAACCCAATATGAACTATTTTAATGGCAACAAATGCATTTGGAATTGAAGCAGTTAGAGTTAAATGTGTTTCCCTGAAGTCTCACATCTTCACAATTTTATAATGACTAAAAACATTTCTTCTTTTAGGGCTGAGATACATTCCTGAAGTGGTTTGCTTACTTTCAACATTTTGAAATCTTTGAGTTTACATCCCCCCTCACATCCGCAAATATACACACATGTATATATAGTGTATATGTACATATATGTGTATAACATGCATACATAGCACATATGTATGTATTGTATGCATATAATATGCAATGTGTACATAGGAATAATATATAATATGTATACATGTGTAATACATATCTTTTCTTGTTTATCATTCCATATATATAAAATTTTTCAGAATAAATTTAATAGTTCATAAAATACATTTATGAAATAGAACCATTCAAATTATCACACATTTGAAAGCTTTGAATAATATTGTGTGTTCTAAGTAAAATTTCTCTTCCACTGATACCTATTTTTTTAATGTAAAAAGATCATATAATTCATCTAGCTCGATAAACTCTACTGATTTTACACATCTCTCAGGATCCTCTACTAAGAGCAGAGAATCTCAGGTTCTTCAGGATACTCCCCATACACAGAACAGTGCTGGAAAACCAGTCAGCATTCCATGGACTTTGACAAATGAATACATAAATATATAAATGTATGTACAAATGAATGAGAGAGTGATTGGGGGCTTCTATGGAGAAGCTTTTGGTGAAAAATAATTTATGAACATAATTTTAAAACAAAATCTTTAAATGAAAGCCTGGTCTCAGTTCAGCAGCCAGAATAAAGTTGATAAAAATGTATGCCTACTATTCTGTCTTCCTAAAAGCCCTCCAAATTTATTTCCTGTTTTTAATATTTAATTTCCTATTTTTTTTTTCCAAAAGAAAACCTCTCAGATACAATATGACATCCTCTTACCTCTGTGACCTGCTATCCTCACATCCTACAGCCTCCCTGCCCTGATCCAAGCACATGCGTCACATTGCTGTTCCTCCCAAGTACCAAGGACCTGCAACCCCCTAGCCCTTCGCATTGGCTGTTAATACCTGGCAAGTGGTGACTCTTAATAATTACAGCCTGAAGAGTTAAAGTTTGATTTTTATATGATCTGCCCCTGATGCAGTCTTTCTTTAGAATAAAGTTTGTATTATTTTTTTTTAATTTTCTTTTAAAATTTTTTTTAAATACATATTTTTTTAGTTGTTCACGGAACTTTATTTTATTCACTTATATGTGGTACAGAGAATTAAACTCAGTGCCTCACACATGCTTGGCAAGTGCTCTACTACTGAGCTACAACTCCACTCCCTTTCTTTAATTTCCATACTTGCTATCAAAACTTTTGTTACCTCTGTATGTTATAGAGATTGCTAAAAGTTTACAGTTGATTCCTTTTAACCAACATAGAAACAACACATGCTGCAGCTTTAATAATTGCCACCCACCTGTCTAAATGCTCTTAAAGTCTACAATCAATTTCTCCTAAACATTGCATTATAAGTAACTATAGTCCCCATGCTATACACTAGTTCTCCACAACTTAGAACTATGAGTTTTTACTTTTGATGAGGTTCTGTTCTTCCCTACTCTTTTTATCTTGATCCTGGGTCACCACCATTCTTCTCTCTTTTTCTATGAATTTAACTATTTTGCAATATGCATGTAAGTGAGATCATGTAATATTTGTCTCTTATTTGCAACATAAGCTTAATGTGAAGGAAGCAAATAAGCATTGCATGGATGGAGGGAGGCATGATCTTGGTCCTTAACTGCATTGTACTATTGTCTTAAGCTAGATCCTGTCTTTGAATCTTCCACTTACCAAATGCATAGGTCTGACTAACATGTTAACTGAGAAAAGACTGATTTCATCAAACACAGATCTAGGTCCTTAAAAATTATTATTGAAAAATTTAAGTTGAGTTTTCTTGTCTGTTTGATGTTATGAAGTAATGTTTTAAACACATTCTCAAAAATCATGGTATTTTTCAAGTGCTGTAAGAATTTCAGAAATGGAATGAACTTTAAAAAAATCTGTCAGATTATGAAATAGATTTGTGAGCAGGCTGAGGAACAAAAATCCATTTTCCTCATTTCTAGTTTTTCCTGCAGGAGAATGATGGATGAGAACACTCCTCTAGGCTCCTTCAAGATTAAATACTGTTTGGCTTTGGTCCCACTGAACTGCCTATTTTTCCTGGAAACATCACTGCTCTGTCTTCCAGATGTCCTCCTCATAGCAATGACTTTCCACTTCAGAGTCATTAGCACCCTCACACACACACCCCAAGCTCTGATGGGTGCCTTCTCTTACAGTAGGTATTACAGAGCCATCCTGCTGAACAAGGTACAGTGAGAATAATTGCACAAAGTGGAGCATCCAGGGGAGGTTTTGAGATGTTCTTTCCCATGTATAACCTGAAATAAACTGGGGTAAAGTGGAAGAAAATATAATTTTATAGCCAGCTCACAAAAGTACAGATGCACACATAATTTGACACAACACTCCCATGTCAAGAAGTCTATCCTAGAATTCCAGCTGCATTAAAAGTGAAATGTTATGTGCAGAATTATTAACTGCAACATCCTTACTAATAGCAAAGAGATGAGAAATAGCCAGGGATCCATACAAAGGGCACATAAATAAACCATGAGTGGAATACTATGTTGCATAAAGAAAGAGTGAGAAAGCTTTCCATCCACAGATAGAAAATGAGTTCCAAGTTATGTTTGAAAGAAAAAAAACTCCAGGTTAGGAATAACATGCAAAATATGTACCAACATATTGGAAGAGAATGTGGGAGCACATAGGTATACAATATCTTTTTATATAACATACAGAATGTACTATCCATGAGCCGTGTAATGGTACTTCAATAAGCAATGAACTGCATACAAGGGAAAGGCCCCACTGGATTACAATCCCTAGTGGGGCTGTGGTTTTCTTAGTTTATGTACATCTTCCCTCTATGTTTTACACAGGATGAAATTGTCTATTAATGCATCTTTCAGAAAGTATACTAATCCCTAAGTGACACACGAATTATTCAATATTTATTCATAAAATTTCAAGATGAAGCCAAATAATTTTTACAAATTTTAATTTCTTTAAAATTTTAATTTTCAATAAGACTCTTGTAAAATAAAATACAAGTGCTACCTGTACATAATGAATGAGGGAAAAGATTGTTCTCAAGGAAGTTTTCTGCAACACAGGGTTTAAATTGTCTAAATTTGAACTTTATTATTGAAATTGTATTCAAATATGTTTTTGGAGTGAAATTCTCAAGTAGGATACTGACTTTGATTAAATTTAGAATGTTTCTATAGGAAATATATTTTTTGCATTTAAAAAAATTTAAATATTTTATTTAGGTGTAATTGGTAAATAAATATGTTATATCGCTAAGATCTATAATATGTGCATTGTTTAATGATTCCTACGATCAAGCTAATTAACATGTCCATGTAATAAGCTGTATTATCAATTTCAGGTACACATTGCATTATTATTAGCCATAGTCCCCATGATACACACTAGTTCTCCACAACTTATAAATGCAAGTTTTTACCTTTGTTGAGGTGCTGTACTCCCTTGCTCTTCTTATCTTAGATCCTTGGTCACCACCATTCTTCTCTCTTTTTCTATGAATTTGACTATTTTGAAATATGCAGGTAAGAGAGATCATGCAATATTTGTTTCCAACTTGCAATACTTACTTGTCCTCCAACTTCAACCACGTTGTACCAGATGATAAGACTTTCTTTTAAAAACTGAATAATTTCTTATTGTAAATACCACAATTTCTTTATCCACTCGTCCATTAACAACTCTCAGGTTGTTTCCACACTTTGGCTATTGTATATAATGTTCCTGTACTGTCCTCCATTGTATCTACAATTTCAAAACCATTCCAAAAGGAACAAGGAATCCACCAATGACAAGAAAATAAAGTACTGAATCCTGTACACATGAGGATAGTTACAGAGATACATAATTTTGTGATTTTTTCAGTGTAAAAATATCAGAGAGTACTCACACAATCTAAAGTGGCTACTGCATCACTAAGCAAAGTAATGTTACAGGGTTACTACTATTGAGGTCCATTTTTGACCAAAATGTCATCTTGCAATGGATGACTAATTTTTAAAAAATTGTAATAGAAAGTTCTTACCTATCAATTATTAATTTACTATAATTGGACTAAATTCCTCAATAAAAATGTATTCCTCAAACAACTAGAAAAGAAACCACCATTTGACCTGGTTATACCACTCACTGGTGTATATCCAAAGGACTTAAAATTAGGATACTACAGTGATGCAGCCACATCATTGTGTATAGCAACTGGACTCACAATAGCTTATCTATGGAACCAAACTAGGTACCCTTCAACAGATGAAGGGAAAAAGGAAATGTAGTCATTTGTTATTCAGCTGTAAAAACAAATGACTTATGACTTTTGTGAGTAAATGGATGGATGTGGAGACTATCATGCTAACTGAAATAAGCCAGTCCCCCCAAACCAAAGATTGAATGTTTTTTCTGATATATGGATGCTAAAACACAACAAGTGGTGAGGAGGGATCTGTGGAATAGAAGTTCAGTAGATTAGAAAAACTGAAATGAAGGGAAGGAACAGGGATGGGAATAGGAAAGGTAGTGGAATAAATCAGGCATAACTTTCCTATGTTCTTATATGAATATACTACCAGTGAAATTCCCCAGTATGTGTAATCACAAGACTGGGATCATAGTTAGAATAAGTTATAATCCATGTATGTATAATGTGTCAAAATATACTCTACTGTCATGTGTATCTATAAAGAATAAATCAGCAGGTGCGGTTGCACATGCCTGTAATACCAGCAGCTTGGGAGGATGAGACAGGAAGATCACAAGTTCAAAGCCAGCCTCAGCAAAAGCGAGTTGCTAAGCAACTCAGTGAGATCCTGTCACTAAATAAAATACAAATTAGGACTGGGGATGTGGCTCAGTGGTCGAGTGCCCCGGTGTTCAATCTGTGGTATAAAAAAAAAAAAAAAAAAACATAAAAATTTGTAAAAAGACATAGATCAACTCTTCTTGGATTAAAAAATAAGATTTGAGGCTGCAGATGCCACTGAAGTGCCCAGAGGTCTCTTCTCTAGGCATGACCTTGCTTGCCTCAGTTACCTCAGATGCTATTTCCCAAGCTACCTCTGTGGAATCTGCCACTGAACAGGAACTCTCCTGTCAATCAACTGCCTTCTTCACAGCTACCTTCATTGCTGCGCCTCTGATTCTGCTGCTGCCAGCCTGAGGTGGCTTGGAGGTCTTCTTTCTGAGTGCTGCTGCCACAGAAAACATCGCTGCCCGCAAGTAGCTGAAGCCAACACTGCTACTGACACCTGGACATTGCCTGGTGACACTGGCCCCACAGCTGCAGTTGCTGATGCTGTTGCTGCAGGTACATCTGCTGCCGGTGCTGCGGACCCGCTGCCTGCTGCCAGCAACCTCTGCCAGCAACCTCTGCTGCTACCATGGTCTAGAGGACTCTTCCAGGGAGACTCCGGGTTTGGTTGCATGCAGCTGCACCCATTTTGGGACACCAGCCACGACCTGGGGCCTAGGTGTCAGCAAGTTTACCACCACAAGAGCCTCTGTGTGGGGACTCCAGCTGGGACCTGAAGGTCCAGTGTGGGGTGCCTGTGGGTTTGGAGGAGCCTGGGTGCCGCAGTCCGGCTGCAGCAAAATAACCGGGGGGTGACAAATAACTTGTGTACGTTGATACAGCAGGAATGAGAGCCGTTTATTGTAGGACAACCAAGGTATTTATACATTTTACACAGCTTATCTTAATTAGCATAAACTAGATACAGCAATCAACCAATCAGGAATCTCCACATTTAATGGCTCGCTTTTGTTACTTTACAAACCACTCCCTCTAGCATTTTGCCAGGCGCCATCCAGACTTGTTTACAGACTCTAACATATCCCCCTTTTGTTTAATTTAAATAACGACCATAGTGGTTTTTACACAAACACCATAAATAACCTGCTAGAAACAGAAAGGGAGGATACAAAATGTTACAATTCCAAGCTAATTGATGGGTTCATGCAAGAAGCCCTTGGAAAAATTATACCAGCAATGACACCATTAGCAAAGATACCGAGTTACAATTTGTTATAGATTACAGTTTGTTGTCTCAGTCCAGATAAAGCAGTGTCTCAATAGATTAACTCACAGTCCAGGTAAATCACAGTCCAGGTAAGTTCTGCAGGCAGCTAGCTTAAATCACAGTCCAGGTAAGTTCTGCAGGCAGCTAGCTTAAGTTGTAGCAGCAGAAACAGCAACAGCTCCGAAGTCTCCTCGGGTTCTCAGCCGAAGTTTCCTCTGGTTCTCAGCAACACTGTAAATTCTTTCACCTTTGTTTTCACCGGCACTGGGACGAAGGCAGGAACTCCGGATGGCTAAAGAAAATCCTGTAGCATTTCACTAAGAAAACAACCTTTGGAACAATTTAGTACATTATTCCAAGGTTTTTTACATTTGAAACAAGCCTTAATAGTGTTCATTATTCATCAGCTTCCAGGTGTGGGAGAACCGATGTAGTTACTGGCATTGGAAATGATCAAACTTCAGGGACACGGCGTCTTCCACCTGCAGCATCCGGGGCAGCCCCAGATGGCCCCGGGAGAGTCCCGGACTCAAACTACTTCCGGGCACAGGGAGCAAAAGCTTGCAAGACTGTGCCTCCAGGTCAGGTTTGGATTTGGGCTCTTGGCAGTGGTGATCCGCTCCCCCGGGGAAGGGGGGCGGGGAAAAGCCGGCAACTGCCGCTTGGAAAATTCTTGCTGCGCCATGATCGGCTTGGGCAGGTGGCAGCCGCCTTGTCGTTTCACGCACTCTCCGGTAACGAAAAGTATTCAGTAATAGCCTTTTGCTGCAACTTTTTTCCTGATAATCCTTTTTCTTCTGAACTTTCTTTTTCTTTCTGACTAGAGTTTCTGGGCTTTTATCAACACGTGCCCTAACTATTCTTGGTTCCACTGGGGTGCCTTTTTCCCTTATCAATTTACTTCTCATCCCTTCCATATTTTCGTCACAAAGACAATACAACATTTCAAGACAAAACAAGACACAAGCATACTGCATCAATCTTCTCCATTTTCTCGAAATGGCCATTTTTCCTCTCGCTGTGTCTGCCTAGGGACGAGCAGATTGCTCCCATCCTATCTATGGACGGGCAGCTTTTTTCGTCACTTACCCCGGAGTGTCCCGGGGCTCCCCGTAATGGGCCACCATCTGCCGCAGCCTCGCTGCAGCAAAATAACCAGGGGGTGACGAATAACTTGTGTATGTTGATACAGCAGGAATGAGAGCCGTTTATTGTAGGACAACCGAGGTATTTATACATTTTACACAGCTTATCTTAATTAGCATAAACTAGATACAGCAGTCAACCAATCAGGAATCTCCACATTTAATGGCTTGCTTTTGTTACTTTACAAACCACTCCCTCTAGCATTTTGCCAGGTGCCATCCGTTTACAGACTAACACCTGGGGTCTTCCTGCTGAGAGTGCTGGTGGCTCTTGTCTTGCTGCTTTATCTTGAGGTTGCTCCTTTGCATGAGTGTATCCCAGGTGGTCTCTCTGCCACTGGGAGCAGCATTGAGATCTTGGGACTGCAGGGTGGCTAAGCCCGAGGTATCTGAAATCCAGATCAGTGGGATAGAGACTGGGTTTGTGAGGGCTGATCTGGGTTTGGTGATCCAGAGAGAAGTCAGAGACAGGCCTGTGAAACTGTTGAACACTGACAGAGACAGTTCGACTTTCCAACAAGATTTATTTTATTTTATTTTTTGATTTGCTAATCTCTACCATATTTGGAACAGGATATTTTTAAGCATCAGTGTGTGGAGGATAATAATATATAATTGGTGTTTTGCATTTTTGTTGTATTCTTGTTTCTTTATTTTTTTCTCTTTGTTCATATTCCTCCTCTTTCCTATTTTCTTGGATTTTTTCCAACTTTTCTCCAATCAACAGCTCCTCTTCCACTCTTCCTGTGAATTTTTACTTCTAACTTCTCTCTTCCTCCCTCATGAATATCTCATACTACACTACCTCAATTCTCTCATCTATCATTTGAAATGGTAAACCGTTTTAATGAATTTTCTGTTTGTACCATAGATAGTTATTGAACTCATCATTTTGGTTTAATACAAGACAGCAGTAGATGCTTTAGTGGGAGCTACTAGGTTTTAGGCTATATATTGTGTACACTGGGTGCTGTTGATATTAGTCTCAACATTAAAGGTGAAGTGCTAGAAACCTTCAGGGACACTGTAGGTCTACAGGGTAGAATTTATGCTGCCTCAGATCCATACTTCTAGATGGGAAAACACATGAACAGCATGAAAAATCAAGGGAATAAAGCACCCTAAACAAACCAGATGCTTCAACAACAGAAGCCACTGAAATTACAGTAGAAGAAATGTCTGACAAGGAATTCAGAGTGTACATAGTTCAATTGATCTATGAAATAAAGGATAATACAAGGAGTGAAATCAAAGAAAAAATACAGGAAGTGAAAGATCACTTCAATAAAGAATTAGAGATTATGAAAAGAAAAGCAGAAATCCTTGAAAAGAAGGCATCAGTAAATCAAATTATAAATTCAATAGAAAGCATCACCAACAGACTAGACCACTTGGAAGATGACAGAACCTTGGATGATGAAGACAAAATATGTAATCTTGAAAGCTGAGCTGACTATGCAGAGAAGATGGCAAGAAATCATGAACAGAACATCCAAGAATTATGGGATAACATGAAAAGATCAATTTTAACAGTGATCATAATAGATGAAGGAGCAGAGAGACAAACTAAAGGAATGCACAATGTTTTCAAGGATATAATAGCAGAAAATTTCCCAAATCTAAAGAATGCAATGGAAAATCAAACAGAAGAGGTTTGCAAGGTCCCAAGTGTACAAAATTACAGCAGACCCACACCAAGACACATTATAATGAGAATGAGTAACACACAGGAAAAGATAAAATCTTTAAGGCTATGTAAGAAAAAAAATCAAATATCATATAGGGGGAAACCAATTTGAATCTCAACTGATTTCTCAACCAAGATCCTCAAAGCTAGGAGGTCTTGAATATATCTCAAGCTCTGAAAGAAAACAAATGCCAACCAAGAATTTTATATATAACAAAATTAGGTTTGAGATTTAAAGATGAAATTAAAACCTTCCATGATAAACAAAAATTAAAAGAATTCACAACTAGGAAGCCTACACTATAGAACATTCTCAACAATATATTCTAATAAGATGAAGTGAAAAGAAAAAAAAATAAAAAAACTAGCAAAGAGAAGATCTACACCAAAGTGACATTCAACCAAATGAGAAACTAAGACAAATCAAAAAAACAGAAATAAATCAAAATGACAGAAAACACAAATTATATCTCAATAATAACCTTGAATGTTGATGGCCTAAACTTATCAATTAAAAGACATAGACTGGCAGATTGTACTAAACAGCAAGACCCAACAATATGCTGTCTTCAAGAGACTCACCTCATGGGCAAAGACATCCACAGGCTGAAGGTGAAAGGATGGGAAAAAACTTATCACACATATGGATTGTGGAAACAAGCAGGGGTTTCCATTCTCTTAGACAAGTAAACTTCAAAATAAAGTTGATCAGAAGAGACAAAGAAGCACATTTCATACTTCTTAAGGGAAGTTTATATAAGCAGAACATAACGATTATAAATATTTATACCCTTAACAATGAAGCATCTCAGTACATCAAATAAACCCTTCTCAATTTCAAAAGTCAAATAGACCACAATAAAATAATACAAGGTGACTTTAACACACCTCCATTACTAGTGGACAGATCATCCAAATAAAAACTAAACAATGAAAATATAGAACTAAATAATACAATCAATAATTTAGACTTAAAGACATATATAGAATGCTTAATCCATCAATGAGCAGATATACTTTTTCTCAGCAGCACATAGCTCCTTTTCTAAAATAGACCATATCTTATGCCACAAATCAACTCTTAGTAAATACAAAAATACAGAGATAGCACCCTTCATTCTATCAGAGCACAATGAAATGTAATTAGAAATCAAAATAAAATAAAAAATATAAGCTACTGTATAAAAAAGAAATCAAGGAAGTAATAAAAAACTCTTAGAGGTGAATGAAAACACTGATATAACATATAAAAATCTCTGAGGTATTATGAAGGAGGTACTGAGAGGAAAGTTTATTGCATTGAGTGGATTCATTAAAAGAATAAAAAGTCAACAAATAAATGACCGAACACTACATCTAAAGGCCCTAGAAAAAGATGAACAAATCAACACCAAAAGCAGCAGAAGACAGAAAATAATTAAAATCAGAGCTGAAATCAATGAAAAAGAAACAATTTTAAAAATTGACAAAATATAAAGTTGGTTCTTTGAAAAAATGAATAAAATAGATAAATACCTGGCTATGATAAAAAAGAGAAAATGAGAGGAATCTCAAATCAGTAAAATACAAGGTGAAGAAGGAAATATCACAATAGACATGTCTAAAATTATAATTTTTGAAAATTTATAATTAAATAAAATAGAAAATATTGACGAGATCGACACATTTCTAGAGATATATGACTTAACCAAACTGAATTGGGAGGTCATACATGATTTAAACCAATCAATTTCAAGTAATGAAATAGAAAATGCCATCAAAAGCCTACCAACTAAGAAAAGCCTAGAATCAGATGGATTCACATCCAAATTCTACAAGACTTTCAAAGAAGAATTAACACCAATACTCCTCAAAATATTCCATGAAATAGAAAAGGAGGGAACCCTTCCACACTCATTCTATGAGGCTAATATCACTCTGACACCAAAACCAGACAAAGATACATCAAGGAAAGAAAACTTCAGACCAATATCCCTGATGAACATAGATTAAAAAAATTCTAAACAAAATTCTGGAAAATTGCATATAAACACATATTAAAAAGAGAGTGCACCATAGTCAAATGGAGTTCATCCCAAGGATGCGGTGCTGGTTCAACATAAAGAAATCAATAAAGATAATTCATCATATTAATAGACTTAAACAGAAGAATCAAATAATCATCTCAATAGATGCAGGAAAAGCGTTTGACAAAATACAGCACACCTTCATGTTCAAAACACTAGAAAACTAGAAATAGTAGGAATGTACCTCAATATTTTTGGAGAAAAATTCAAAGCATTCCCTCTAAAGACTGGAACAAGACAAGGGTGTCCTCTTTCATCACTTCTATTCAACATTATTCTTGAAACTCTTGGCAGAGTAATCAGACAAAAGAAAGAAATCATAGGGATCTAAGTAGGTGAAGAAGAACTCAAAGTATTACTATTCATTAATGACATGATTCTATATCTAGAAGATCAAAAAAATTCCACAAGAAAATTTCTATAACTAATAAATGAATTCAGGAAAGTGGCAGGATATAATATCAACACCCAGAAATCAAACACATTCCTATACATAAGCTATGAATCCACTGAAAGAGAAATTAGAAAAACTACCCCATTCACAATAGCCTCAAAAATAGAAAAAGTACCTGGGAATCAAACTAACAAGAGAGGTGAAAGACCTCTACTATGAAAACTACAGAACACTAAAGAAAGAAACTGAAGAAAATCTCAGCTCAGAAAATTGAAAAATCTCCAATTTATTAAAAAATTGACAAAATATAAAGTTGAATTAATATTGCCAAAATAGCCATACTACCAAAAGCGTTATACAGATTTAATGCAATTTCTATTAAAATCCCAATGATATTCTTCTAGAAAAGAAAAAGCAATCACTAAATTTATTTTAAAAAATAAGAGACCCAGAATAGCTAAAGCTATCCTTAGCAAGAAAGGTGAGGCAGACGGCATCACAATATCAGACCTTAAACTATACTACAGAGCTATAGAAATAAAAATGGCATGGTATTGGCCCCAACATAGACTTGTAGACCAATGGAACAGAATAGAGGACACAGAGACAAACCCACATAAATACAGTTATGTCATACTAGACAAAGGTGCCAAAAACATTCACTGGAGACAAGAGTCTATTCAACAAATGGTGCTGGCAAAACTGGAAATCCATATGTAGCAAAATGAAAGTAAACCTCTATCTCTCACCCTGCACAAAAATCAACTGAAAGTGGATTAAAAACTTAGGCACTAGAGCAGATACCCTGAGCATAACAGAAGAAAAACTAGGCCCAATTCTTCACCATGTTGGCTTAGGATCTGACTTCCTTAACAAGACTTCTAAATCCCAAGAAGTAAAATCAATAAATTAATAAATGGGATGGATTCAAATTAAAAAGCTTCTTCTCAGTAAAAGAAAGAATCAATAATATGAGGAGAGAGCCTACAGATTGGGAGAAAATCTTTACCACATGTACCTCTAATAAATCATTAATCTCTAGGGTATATAAATAACTAAAAAAAAAAAAAAAAAACTTAACACCAAGAAAACAGATAACCCAATCAATATATGGGCTAAGGAACTTAACAGATACATCACAGAAGAAATACAACTGATTAACAAATATATAAAAAAAGTGTTCGACATCTCTAGCAATTAGAGAAATGCAAATCAAAACTACTTTAAGATTTCATCTCACTCCTATCAGAATGGCAGTTATTATGACAACAAACAACAATAACTGTTGGCAAGAATGTGGGGAAAAAGGTACATTCATACATTGCTGGTGGGACTGCAGATTGGTGCAATCACTTAAGGAAAGCAGTATGGAGATTTCTCAGAAAACTGGAAATGGAACCACCATTTGACCCAGCTATCCCACTCCTCAGTTTATACCCAAAGGACTTAAAATCAGCATACTACAGTAATGCAGCCTTTTCAATTTTTATAGCAGCTCAATTCACAATACCTAGACTATGGCACCAACCTAGGTGTCCCTCAATAGATAAATGGATAAATAAAATGTGATATATATTTTTTTTCAAGAGAATATTACTCAGCTTTAAAGAAGAGTGAAATTATGGCATTTGCCAGTAAATGGTTGGAGTTGGAGAATACCATGCTAAGCAAAATAAGCCAATCCCCAAAAAACAAAGGCAGAATGTTTTCTCTAATATGCAGATGCTAATTCACAATAAAGTGTGGGGCACTAGAGAAGCATAGAGTTACCTTAGATTAGGTAGAGGGAAGTGATGGGAGGGGAGAGGAAGAGATGTGGGGATACGAAAGATAATGGAATGAAACAGTCATTATTACTTTATGTATATATGCAACTGCATGACCAATATAATTCTGTAACATGTATACTCAGAAAAATTAGAAATTATATCTGATCTATATATGGTATATCAAAGTTCATAAATGCATTCTACTGTCATGTATAACGAATTAAAATGAATAAAAAATTAATAAACACAAGATTTGATTATAAGCTGCCTAAAAGTGACTATTTGTGCTTTAAGAATGTATATAGTGTTAGAAAATGATATTCCATGCTAATAAAAACCAAAAGACAGGAAGGGTAGTTATATTTATGTCAGACAAAATGGACTTTAAGTTAAAAACTGTCCCAAGAAACAAACAAACAAACAAAAAGATTATTATGTACTCGTAAAGCTCAATTCATCAAAAGGATAGAATAGCTCTATATACACCCAACATTAAAATGCTTATAATATGAAAAAATAGTATAGAGAAATAAAGACTGCAGTTTAATAACAACAATAAGGCACTAAAAGAACAATTTCCTCAATGAAACCAAAGTTTCTCATTGTCTTGTCAATGAGATCACAGGACTTAAGCAACACTTAGACCAGAAGGACAAGTTGCAAAGCCTTGCACTCACACCAGCAGAACACACTTCCTTCCCAGGAGCACGTGGAACGTTCTCTAAGACAGAGTGCAGAGCCGCAAAACAAGTCAAAGTTAACAAGCATGAAGTTGTACCAAGTAAATTTTCTGTATCAGAACAAAATGGCAGACACTTTACAAATACATGGAAAAATTACTCCTGAACAACCAAGGAGTCAAGTAAGAATTCAAAATTCTTAAGGAAAATTTAAAAATACCTTGAGACAAATGGAGAATGGAAATATCCTAATGTATAGATGGGGGCAAAAACATGACTATGAAGGACAACAGATAAAAAAGACCTCAAATGACAGGTCTCATGTTGCAGAAAAAGAAGAAACTAAGTTCAAAGGTAGTAAGTGGAAATCAATATTAAAAGCGGAATTAAATAGAAAATAGAAAAACCATAGAGAAGATCAACAAAACATGGTTTTTGTCTTTGCAAACATACAGTAAATTGATAAATCTTAAGCTAGACTAGAAGGGAAAGACAGAAACTGAAACATCAGGAATGAAAGAAGAGAAATTTTAACACTATAACTGATACCACAGAAATACAAAATATCAGAAAAAATGTTCTGAACCATTAAACAATAATGAATTTGACAGACTAGAAGTAATGGGTAAGTTCCCAGACACATACAACCTACCAACACAAAATCATGAATAAATAAAAATCTGAACAGACCAATAATGAGTAAAGATATTTAATTGTTAATTGTTAAAATAATCTCCCATCAAACAAAAGCTGAGGACCTAATGGCTTCGAGGATGAATTCTACCCAAACATTTGAAGACCTAATTTAATCCTTAAACTCTTTCAAAAAACCAAAGAAGAAAAAACACATCCAAATTTTTCTTACAAGGGCAGCATTACTTTGAAACCATAGCCAGAAAGATATACCAAAAAAAAAAAAAGAAAGAAAGAAAGGAAGGAAATTATAGGTCAATATTCTGGAGGAAAGTAGAAATTTTAGGTTTGAAATAACTTGTATTTTAAGTATTGTTATAATTGTTTTATTTTATATCAGCTCAACTAAATTGATAAATTGTTGTGAGTCCCTTACTGTGTCTAATTTTTAGATTAATTTTTTTCCTCAGTATATGTTTGTAGAAAAAAAATCATACCATGTATATGCACTTAGAGAAAATCAACAAAACACAGTTGATGTCCTTGAAAACATACACTAAATTAATAAATCTTAAGATAGACTAACAGGGAAAAACAGAAGACTGAAACAACATCAAGAATGAAAAAAAGATATCATAACACTATAACTGATACCACAGAAATACAATATATTCAGAAAGACTATTCTGAACCATTATACAATAGTATATATATATATATATATATTCACACACAAATATATCATTCTATGCTATCTTTTCAGACATTTGTGGGACGTTCTGGGGATTTTCCCCTGCAGATAATGGTGCTATTTACTACATGAGCACAATGAAGGATACATAATATATGATCAATGCAATATTCAGGAAAAATATTGACAATACATAATATATGATCAATGCAATATTCAGGAAAAATATTGACAAATTTTAACATCCTTTCATGGTAAAACTCTCACCAAATTAAGTATAGAAGGAATGTACAGGGGCCACACATCACAAACCCATAGCTAATCAGTCTTCATCTTGCACATTGAAACATTTCTCTAAGACCAAAAATAAAACAAGAATACACAGACATGCCACTTTTATCCAATATAGAACTTGAAGTCCTACCCAGAGAAGCCACACAAGTAAAAAAAAAAACAAAAGATATTCAAATTGGAAAATAAGAAGCAAAATTCTTTCTGTTTGGACATGATAAACAGGGAAACAGAGTTTATACAAGAAACCCTAAAGACTCAGAAAAAAAAAAAAGGTGTTAGAACTGATAAACAGATTCAGTAAAGTTGCAGGATCCAAGAGTGAACATTTCTATGCACTAAGAGTAAAGTATCTGAAAAATAAATTAATCTTGTTTATAATGTCATCAAAAAATATATTTAGGAATAAATTTAGTTAAAAAGTTGAATGACCTATATTCTCAAAATTAAGAAACATTAATGAGAAAAATAGAAGATGACTAGTAAATACATATTAAATATACTGTGTATATAGTAGGTATACTGTGTTTAGATGTAAGAATCAATATGCCCATACTACTCTAAGAAACACCTGGGAATACAAATGTATGGTATCTATTGTTTATACAGCAATTCTCATATTCCAGGATGACTTTAAACTTCCTCCCTGTACCCTCAAACAATGCCTTACAGATTTATCTTTTAGTTCTGAAAAAAAATGTTTTCCTTCTGCTAAATTTGACCTATTTACTACTTTTGTAGATATCTACCAATAAATAGCCAGCAGGTGTCCTATCTCTCTGCTAGGTGCAGACACCCTTCTTGGGTCACTGCTTTTACTTTTAGCAGAGGCGTCTGAAATGTTAATAGGAGCTTTTACAATGCAGGCCACAAATAGAACTGGATAATTAGATGGGAGCCCTTTGAGATTAAATATCTTAGGCAATAGAATTTAACATTAAAAAAAAAACTTAATTGAAATAATATTTGATAAAGTATCTCTTCGTGAATCTAAAGAGTACTTTCTAGAGTGAAAATTTTTATTCAGTTTGATTTATCATGGAGTAAGGAGGTAGCATGATCTAATGCAGAGTTTCAATTACATCAGCTCCTACACAATCCCATTTGTGTAACTTTTAGTCATTGGGCATGAAAACATTGCTTCTGGGAAAAGAGACTGAGAAATACATGGAGCATGATTTCTTTTTTTCTATTATAAAGAAATTTAATAAGAAAAGAAAGACAATATTTATTGCTCGCAGATGAATGTTCCTCTAGACAAATTAATTCACTCTATATTGATTTAAACAAATTTATTCATTCTGTCTTCCATGAGATACACTCCCCCTAAAAAGGATATCACATTTAAAATTAGTCTTTGAGAAAACCAAGATTTTATAAAAAAACATTTCTTTTAAAAATAGTCAAACAACAGCTTAGTGTGTTGCCACACTCCTGGTCTGTAATCCCAGAAACTCTGGAGGCTGAGATGGGAGGATTTCAAGTCCAAAGCTAGCCTCAGCAAGTTAGTGATTCCTCAGGAATTGAGTAAGACCTTGTCTCAAGATTTGAAAAAAGCACTCAGTGTTAAAGTACTCCTGTGCTCAATTTCCAGTTGTTTATGTCCCCCACCAAAATTCTAACAATATAAATATGTCAACTCTCTAGATTATAAATTCTAAAAACTTTTTTCATTCACAGGAACACTTTATATTACATAAATAGATTGAGGGTATAAAGGGATTTTTGTGGAATTATATATATAAATCTACCACATTACAAATTAAAACTATGAAATTTTAAATATATATTTACTAATTCATTTTAATTACTAATAAATATATTTTGTTCATATAAATAGTCTATCTTTATGAAAAAAATACTATATCTTACCATATTCTACCCCCACACACACCAAAAAAGAGAGAGAGTAGAATTATATTACAGCTTTGCACATTTTTTCATGTTTGGCTTAACACATCACAGCAGGGTTATTTCTTGCTTCCCACATATATGAAGTTTAAAAATGGAAAAGTTTTTAAAAAATTTTTTATACAATTGTGGAAATTATTTGTTTTAATAATAAAGTTTGACAAGTGGTGATTTGCTAGAATTATTAATGATTAGTTATAATGTAGAATCTAAATTTGTATTATGTACTTTTTACATAAAAATTCATTTTCTTTCAATCTGAAGGATCATTTACCCAGTTGTGATTTTCTCACATCATTTATTACTCATTTCGGATAGACTGGTTCCCTGCATTATGCAGATACTGGTTTTAGAAACATTTTATTTTTGTGGGATCAAGACATTGCATTTGTTAATATCACCTAGTTCTGTACAGGAAATTTATTTATTTATTTATTTATTTATTTATTTATTTATTTATTTATTTATTTATTTATTTATTTATTTATTTACCAGGGATGGAACCTGGTACTCAAGCACTGAGCACATCACATTTTTATTTTTTTATTTTGAGACAGGTTCTTTCTAAGTTGGTCAGGTCCTGGCTATGTTGCTGAGGTTGGCTTTGTACTTAAAATTCCCTCTGCCTCATCCTCCCAAGTGAATGTTATTACAGGCATGTACCACCATGCCCGGTTAAAATTTAAATTTTTACCACAATTACTCAACATTCTATAATGTTTATGCTATGAATTTGCATTATCTTAAAGTGACTTTCTGTTACTTACTTATACCATAAAATGCACATCTGATTTTGATATTAACACCTTATACACTTTCTCATTATCTCTTTCATGTATCATTATTTAGATCACTATATATAATGTATATACTTATTATATATACATATATTTCCATTTAGGCTTCTCGGGTATGTTATACACAGAATTTATATTATTTCTAAATTTTTAAGACCAATATCAATAAGAGTAAATGTTAAGAATGAGAAAAATTTTCTAATTAGCATTGGACTTCCAACTAGCTTCAACTGCATCCAAAATTAAATGAGGAATTTTATCAGTATCCACCAGGTATTATGTAGATGTCTTCATAATTATTGCATGTTAGAATTCTATTTCCTTATAATAAAGACAATTGGTTTATTTTTAAATTTTAACATTCATATAAAGTGTACTAAAGTGCTTAGATTTGAGCTGAGGAATGGTGAATAAAATAAAGTAACAGAGTCCATATTCTACTGGGTTCATTGTGTCAGACACTGGACAATAGAAATATTTAATAAAACTTTTCTAATTACTTTAAAATATCTAGATTAACTTCATACATGGTTTCACTTATAGAAGAATTTTTAAGAAATTGTAAATGTCCTTGAGCAAAAAAAGAGATCTGTTGTCAGATAATGAATTGGAGAATAATTTAGAAATAAGTTTCCTGAGAAGAAGTATAAATAAAAGGAAATTTTTAATTCCAATTGTTAAAAGAAAAATGGGAAGAAATTTCTACTATTTTAGTAGAGACAAAACAAGTGAAAAGTAGGAGAAAATGGAATTAAAAACAATGTGATATTTTCCCTTATGTGACCTAAATCACACCACATTAAACACAGTAAGCATTTCTTCCAGGGCATAGCACCAAGGACAAGCTGCTGTACAGGATATTTTAAGGTAATGGTTTAAATAATTTCTTTTACCTCATCATTAGCGGGGGAGTTAATTCACAGCAGTATTTCTATGTGCAGTGTTGGTGAGAAGCCCCACAGCCCAATTTAACAGAAGCACTCCTCACTGGGAGGCAAATGGCTTTCTTTGCTCTCCAGCCAATCAGGAGACTTCCCACAGCCAGGGCTTGGTGCAGGCTGGCCAGGAAGCCAAACACAGTTGCAGAGAACACTGGCCTTCCTTTGGAGGTGATAATTAGCCTTATAATTCATACTGGAGTCAAAGTAATTAAAGATCGGAAACTGTTACTTACAAGTTGCAGAACTTAGAAACGAGTAAACAGCAGCCCAAAAATCTAGATGTGGGCCCCTTTGCCCATGCTTACCTGGGAAAACTTGTGGGCATGCAACTTTCAGCATCCTCTGGTCCTCAGGAGGGCTGTAATGCCATGGAACATGCTTTTCTTCCTCCTTTGTCCCCAGTGTAGCCTCCGGAATAGTCTGATTTTCAGAAACAGGGGAGATAATCACCCCACAAGTGAATTTAATAAAACCATAGACAGCTGAAGGATTCAGAGAAAAAATGACTTTCCTTGTTATTTTCCCCATAATATCTTTTCAATAATGCCTAGAAATTTGATAATAAAAACTTTTGTTTTTCAGTGACCACTAACTCAAACTTTTACTCAGGAAAGGAAATGGCAAGGCAGTCAGTCAGCAGAGAGAAATGGATGTGGAATAAAGCTAGAAAGACGAATAAAGCCATTTTACTGAAAAGGACAGTGTGGGGGACTTGGTTCTCTAGAAAAAGAGAGATGAAAGTGTTTTAGGGGAGAGAAAGATATGTTGCCTTTGGCAATCAAAATGGTCTTTTGTGACTCAGGAGTAGAATGCAGCTATATGGAGATCTTGTGCTGACAGAATTCATCAGGGAAGTTTTCTTGGAACCATGTCTCCACATAGAGCTCAAGTCTGGCGGACTCCCATTTCCTCATGTGTCAAGGGCTCAGGGAGATAGTCTAGTTTTAGACACAAAAAGTAGTTTTTCCTAGAATTTTCAGTTAATCTTCTGTTCTGATTATTATGGGATTCTGTGAAAGGTAAGTTTTCTCTGCTTTTCTACTTCATAAAAAAATGACTTGTACAAAGGTAAGACTTCAATTTTGAAATATGCAGAATGTGTGCATGTGGTGGCATGTGTGTGGGGTATGTGTACATATATATAGTGTTTGTGTATATATATGAGTACTGTGTGTCAGTGTATACCTTTTTAGTTGTGGATACATGTGTGCATAGTGTGTGTATGTATGTGTGTGTGTGTGTTATTTTCAGGAAGGAAATGGTAGAAGTCCAGTTGTGAAACCTTAAATAAGATTTCACTTGATTTCTGTATGGGAAATCAAACTAATAAAACTGTGGTCTGATTCAAAGACAGCCGCACCTATTGTGTTGAGCACATTTCGTATTAAAAGGTTTGTGCATGATTCATGTTTTCTGTAGTACCCTGACAGTTCTCTACAGCCTGATCAGAGAAAGTAAGGAAAAGTTACCTCATTCTGCCCATGAATCTGTACTTTAGTCTGCCAGTAGACATTCTTCAAAGACACAACCATCCAAGGCCATCTCAACACTCAAGGTGAGATTTCAACCAGCAGTGAGCTCGTGATTCTTTCCTATAATTTCTCTGAATATTAACTATGCTTGACAGTTAATTCTATCATCTACATTTCATCTTCTTTGCACTTTAGGTTCCCACATCAGAATCCGTCTCTTGTTACAGAAGTGTGTACAGTTTTACCTGGAAAATATTTTAGGCCCACAAGGAGAAGAAGAAAGATTGTGTTGAATCTCATTTCTGGGGAAGGCAACTGAGCAGCCTCTTCTACATTTCCTTTTGGGAGAAGACTTCAGGAAAGAGTGCTTCAGGAAAAAGAAATGGTAACTGGTTAAGAATTCTTCAACACAAATTATATGTTCTAAAACTTTAGAGTCTGCAATAACGACAGGAAATCCCAGGATCTGAAACGTATTAGTGATCTGAAATTTAAGTAATGTAAATTTCCCCCCAAATGACAGTTATAAAGCATAGTGTAAAATAACATGATCCATAATTTTGCAGATATTTGTAGCTATTGAGTGTTGAGGAAAGGAAAAATAGGTACAGGAAGTATAATTTTAAAGCCATATTAAAATCAGTTTTTGCTAGGCTCTCAGTGGTAGAACTTTTACCTAGCATGCATGAGGCCCTGGATTTCATCCTGTAAAAATAGATAAATAGGGGGGAGAGAGAGAGAGAGAGAGAGAGAGAGAGAGAGAGAGAGAGAGAGAGAGAGAGGGGAAGGGGAAGAAGGAGGAGGAGGAGGAGGAGAAGGAGGAGAGGAAGGAAGGAAGGAAGGAAGGAAGGAAGGAAGGAAGGAAGGAAGGAAGGAAGGAAGGAAGGAAGTAAGTTTGATTTACTTTTTCCATTATGGGTAGGCATTTGGCACTGACCCATGACAGTATTCTCCCATAATCTGCCTTTGGAAAGCACCTGCATCCCTCAGTAAACCCCAGAGTATCACACATGCCTGAAATCCTATATCTGCTATCCTTGCCATTCATGTCTCATCTTGGTATTTAGGGTTCATACCTACTCATGATTTGTGTATTGCCTGTAGTACCTCCAGAAAAAAAAAATTCTAACAGTTCACTAGAGAAGATTATAATTCATAGAAACTAAAATTATTTTCATATTGGAATTCTGTCCAAATACAAATCCCAGATGGATGTTCACGTGTTCCTTAGTGACCCCAGCTTGCAGAGATTTGTGTTTTCTCCACCTGCCTTTTTCATTTATAGCTCTGAGCATAAACTTAATCACATATAGTTAACCTCTATAATTGTTCTCAGTGTAAATTATTATTCCGACAGTGTTTAATATCCTGTCAGCAGGATCTACGTTATTCCATATATATATCCCATGAAGTACCTAGAATACTACTTAGCAGGTACTCAAAAATGTTCATAGATTTTATTTGGTGATATCATAAATGGTAAATTGTAAAAGCACTTAATCTCTTCAGTTATTAGGATTCTAGACTTGGGTTCTTACTGGTGTGTGAGTCAACTCACTGTAAGCTGAAAGAATGTGTCACATTGACACTTAAAACTCTGCATGCATCTCTGTGCCCTGTAGGTTAGAATGCAAGCACATGGGTTCTTTGTTCAACCTAGAATGCAGTATGGGGTCCTCAGTAAATGCATGCTGAATGAAGAAAACTTATTCTGTCAGATTACACGGAATGTCTCCAAGTTCAAACCTCCACTTTTGAGAAGACTCCTTCCCCATCTGGAGGTGAACCTGGTAGGTAGTAAAGTCCCCTCTATGTTGGCCACAACTGACCGGCCCTGTGGTGTACAACTGACCTGATCAATCTAGTCAGATCCTTCCTTATTCTTGCAGAAGTAGTAGTTGAGGGAACTTGGGTACAAGCAGTGACTAAGGAGGGCAGTAAGGTGGACTGTGGGCTGGGAATGCCACATGCCACCTTTGCAAGATGGAGAGAAGAGAAAGCTGATCTATGGGGAGAGCAAATGGAACAAAGGCCAAAAGGAGGAGAGTCCGGTCCTGTGGCAAGAACAGGGGAGCTTTGCCCCAGCACCCTATCCTGACTCTGTTTCTAATCCCTTGGGAGATCAATTTACTTCCAGTCCTTAGTTTCCACGAGTCTTCATGATTCACTCCTGGACAATCCCAAGCTAGTTATTAGGGTTTCCCACCACTGGGTTACCAAAATTGTTTTTTTCTATTTGAATACAAGAACTGTAGTAGAGTTTGAACTATAAGATAATGTGGGATTTTTTTTTTAGCTAGTAGTCAGACAATTTGCCCCTCTATCAGCTCTACCATAGGCTGTGCTTGACTAAGTAATGTCTTAATTTTCTCATTGCTGAGTTAACGATGTTCATCCTGATGACATGGACAATTTCATCTCCCTACTTCTGTGATTCTGCCACAGCACCAGTTATGTCAATGAAAATGACAATAATAAATTAGCCAAATGTTTCCACATATTTGGACATTTTGTAACATGTGGAGAACATATCCAGGTATTTATATCATGCTTTAATTTTCACTTAGTTAAATTGGTACAGTTTCATTTCAAACTTATTTTGCAATCCTTCACATTGACGTAGCACCAGACTTTATTTGTTTTATTCTGAGATACTTTCCGAATAGCAATCATGAAATCAAAATTGTGCTTAAATAGGCTTTTCTAATCCATGTGCATGGAACACCTGTCTTTTTATGTCTACAGAAGGCTCTGTCTCATTAAAAATTTAGTACCATGATTTTATGTTCTTTTGTTCTGAATATATTAAAGTATCTTTCCCAAAAACATTTATAAGATTTCATGGTTGTAAGTAAATGTAAAAAATATAAAAAAATAAAAACTTGGAGTTTGGCCTTAATACTAATAAATACAGACCCAAGGACCAGAAACTGAAAAGATGGCATGTTGGGGGGTGGGAGGACAAAAAACACTTATCACATCCAACTCTAAATTTTTAATAAACCATTCATACTAGGTTCTATAAAATAGGATCTTAGATGGTTAGATTAAATTGCCATTGTTAAAGACAGAAAAAAATTTTCAAGTCAAAATTCATTCTATTCTTATTTCTTGTTAAGCTGCTACAAAATATGTCTCCTGACCCAAGTTCAATACTGTACATAAAATCATATTTCTGTTATACAACAAAGTCTGCCTAAAACAATGAAAACAATGTTTTAAAATGCTCTCATAACTGATTCCAAATCCAAAATGTTAGTTTTGCTTATGCAGTTATCTACAATATTCTGATTCCATGGGTAAACTCATATTACAAACAGGGCAGGATTATTTGGGGGGCCCAGAACTCATGCCTAGAGCCACAACATTAGCCTAGTGTCTTAGTCCATAACATACTGCCATCCAACCCAGTGCAGATGACCATTTGTCCCTGGCTCAGATACACGTAGACAGTTAAGGAGCTTACTCATAGGCATGAACCACTCTCTACATGGTGGAAACCAACTAGTCTCAGCATCCAGACTCATCTGCCATCTTTTCAGTTTCCGGTCCTTGGGTCTTTATTGATTAGTCATCCTCCAAATTTTTTTTTTATTTATTTAATATATTTTTTACATTTACTTATGACCAGGAAATCTTATGTTTTGGAGCACAACAGCAAATGTCGGTGACTGGCAGGAAACGTATGATAAGAGCTGTCTGATAACCACAGATGGGAAGAAAACTAAGAGATATGCCAAAATTAGGACTTCAGAAAATCTACAAACAGGTACAGAAAAATAAAAAAAAATAGATTAGTTTAGATGGTGCATGAAGGTAGTTAGTAGGAAATAAAACTAGAAATTTATACTGGAACCAGATTATAGATGACACTATTTGGCAAGCCAAGGAAGTCAAAACTTAAAAAAATATCTGAGACACCTGTTTTAGTCAGCTTTTTCATCACTGTGACCAAAAGACCTAACATGAGCCACTGAAAGATGACAAGTTTGTTTGGCTCATGATTTTAGAGGTTTCAGCCTCTATACAACTGACTCCAGAGCTCTAGACCCATGGTGACACAGAACATCACGGTGGAAGCATGTGGCAGAAGAAAATCTTTTGGGACATGGTAACAAAAAGGCAGGAAGAGCTTCATGACCATGAATGAAATATAAACCTCAAATACAGACCCCCAGTGACCCACCTCCCCAGCCACACCCTGCCTGCCTGCAGTTATCACTCAGTTAATCCTTTCAAGTCAGGTAACGCACTGATTTAGGTTAAGGCTCTCATGTACCAATCCATTCTACTTCTGAACTTTCTTGCGTTATCTCACACATGAGCTTTTGGGGGATACTTCGGATCCAAGCTGTACCCATGCCCTTTGTGATTTTTAAATTTTTTTTATTTGATCTGCTCAGTTATACACAACAGTAGAATGCATTTTGACATATAGTACATACAAGGAGTATAACTTCCCATTCTTGTGGTTGTGCATGACTGGAGTTACACTGGTTGTGTATTCATATGTGAACAGAGGACGTTTTGTCCAATTCTTTCTATTGTCTTTCCAATTTGTACCTCCCCTTCTTTCCATTCACACTTTTTTTTTTTTTGGTAATCCAATTAACTTCTATTCCCCTGCATTATAATTTAAGCAGAAAATTGAATTATAATAATGGAAACAGGAAAGACAACATCAGATCCTATTAATAAATCATAATCATCTAAATTGGGAATGGTATTGCATGAAAACCAAGCTTAATAAAGGATAGTATATGGGCTCAGAAAGGGAAAATTACTTAACATATACTTGACAAAATTAATAAAATATACCTGTACTATGAGATGGAAAGGTTTAATTTCTGTAAGAGAGGGCCAGAACGTTTAGAAATCTAGTCCCATGCCCTCCTTGTATCCTTTTTCTTTCATTCACCAACTCTATTTGACCCACTACCAATTCAGGGATACTTGTAATCTTCAAAAACAAATGCGATTTCAGAAAAAAAAATCAAATCCACTTTGATCTACTACTCGAAGAGAGCAAAAATCACCTTTACTGACCATAAAAGCTAATATCCACTGAGCACACTCTAGATGGCCAGGCCTAGTCCTATTCATTTTATAAACCTGATCTCATTGCATCTTTCCCAAAACACTACATGGTAACTTCTATTGTATCATTTTCTGAGTTTAATATATATTGAAGAATTTTCCCGAGCCTACAGAGTTTATACACTTTGCTCTTAGCCAACCCACATGCTTTGTACTACATAATTTAAAAACATAACCTCTGATCCGGGGGTGTCAAAAGCTCTCACATGTTCATAGTTTCTACTTTTTTCCTGTGAACCTGTCTGCCCCTTGTGCTCAAATTCTCTTACCTAAGCTGTGTCTGGTGGTTCCTGCCATAGTCCAGGTGGTAGCCTACAGCATTGCTTATCCCTGTCGAGCACTCCACTCCATTGCTCCATCCCCCAGGGAAATAGCACTGTGTAAAGTATGGCCACATGATGTGTTTTGGGCAATGATTTCTGAGTGCAGTGACAGGAATTCATTCTGGGGAGAGTACAGAAGAGCTACTGATAATTCCCCATGACCTATTTCCTCTCTGTCACCGGAAGGCCAATGACAGAGATAAAGAGTTCCATCAGACGAGCTCTCCGAATGGAGATATGTTGAGTCAAAGCACGGCTGACCTTCAGTGGATCCCCTCTAAGAGTCAAACTCTGTGTCTCTATCTTCTGTCCTGAAATTTGTGCTTTCTCCTTTTTAGCCCCGGTGACTTAGAGACTCTCCTTACAGCACCAGTTTCTACCCTAAGTGTTGCTGTAGATCCCATTCCCCAAGAAACAGACTTCAGAATGCTGAGATTTGTAGATGGAGTATATATTGGGACGTGATCATTAGAAAATCACATGCAGCAGTGAGGGAAGTAGGACTGGGGGATGGAAGAGAAGTCCTGATGCAGTTGCAGAGAAGCTTTTGGCGATGTTTAGAGACTGGGAACTCGAAACCCCTTGGACTTTTCCCAGTTGGGGAAAGAGGATGGGATCCATGTCTACTCCATGGACCTGATATTAGTCATGTTCTATACCCATAGGCAAGGCAGCTTCTTTGACAATGTCAATTTCCATATAAGGGCTTAACCTTTATCCATCATGGCAAAACTCTGTGCAGTCAGGACAATGTGTTGCTTCATAGTCTTAAGTTCAGTAGAACTTTTGCTGCATCTCCAAATGGAAGCATCCCCCTCTCAAAACTGAAACCTGCAAAGCAGACACGATTGAGAGTCTCATAAATGAGAAGGACAAATTGCCAAGTGTGAAGGTTGTAGTGGTGGTTGATTCCTCAAGAGACAGTGTAACATCAGGACCTCAGGATTGAATTATCCAAAGTAGTAAATGTGAATTATCCAAGTGAGTGGGAGTCCATGCTGTGTCAAGAGACAACGTACATTCCAGCAAGTATGATCATAAAGGTCACCATGAACATTCAATTTATATGTCCACTGTGCAAGCACTGGAGTTGCCACTGATATAGCTAGCTGACATAGGTCAATGCACTCTGTTGAACATTTATGTCATATAAAGATGTTCACACTTTATGCCCACTTATATATGTTAGCCAGATATGTCAGTTTTTACATAGTTCTTGTCTTTGATTGTCCAATATTTTTCATGCCCAGCCATTTACTAAGCAGCCAACCATGCTTTTTGCCCATAAGTTCAATATATTATTTTACTTTAGGATGACTTTCTATCCACACAAATTTCACAACATAATATATTGCCTGAACTTGGCCAATGGGAGGATTTCACATCACTGCTGTTTTTGAGGCCACCCTGAGAGAAATTTAGGATCTTCTGTTTTCATTTTGCACATGCCCAGAAGACTCATCTATCAACACTGATATTTTTCTTCTTCCATCAGCTGTTCATAAGGAAGTCTCCATGTGGCCATAGGTGTGAGCAGATGTAGACTTTAGTGAAATGTGGTGGATAATATGGAGAACTCAGTTGCTGCTTATGCAGCTTATTTGTGCTTTATTTCCTTGTCTATGTGTAAACCCAGATGTGCTTTTTCCATTTTTTTTTTTCATGGTTGCTTTCAGGACAACAGAATATATTGTTTTGAGAGGACTGATAAATCCAGTTAAAGATTGGTGCCTTAGAACACAGGACAGCTAATGCCTTATGGTCATTTTATCTTTTCCTTCCTATCTCAGTAACTTTTATGTGACATATAATTTCCTGTCATGTATGCCATATTGTGCTCCCACAACTCAGGTGTATACATTCTGATCATCTGGGAGTTGCCATAAATCCATACCATTTTTACCCACTGCAGCCACCTCTACACCACAAGAACTGTTTGTTTATATGGATCAAGTAGAAAGTCTGCTTCTAATGCAAACTATACCTCCTGCAGCATCTTTACCTTCTCTGTTCCTTATCACAATATGGCAGCTTTCATTGTCATTTTATAAATTAACGGAGTAGTTGCCAAGTATGGATTATGTTGCCCAGAACCTATAGAGACCTACCAGATCTTCATCTTTTTTCTTGGTGACAAAAGGAGCTAACACAGTGTGTTTGAGACCATTGAACCCCACAATCTTCTCCAATATGTTAGGGTCCTTAAACTTTTTAGTTTTATCTCCCATCTGTGGAGTACATATATCTTTCAAATGTCTTCAGCATACTTGCAATTTTTTGCTCTTCTTTTTCAACTAATAAGATGTCATGAACTTAGTAGATTCATGTGGTATTCTGCAGAATGTTCCTAGTTATTTCAGAATGTGTTAAGGTAGAGGGTAAATTAACACATCTCAGAAGTAAGACCATAAATGTGCACTCTTGATATGCCTGTGTGAGTGTGAACTGCTTCTGATCTTCCTTCCTAGTAGGAATGAGAAGCACTATACCAATGGCTGTTCACTGTCTACTTGAACTCCCACTAACATTTTCTGTAATAATACAGCACTTACTCCAGCTTTTAACTTGATTGAGTTGCAGTCATCAACTGTTATCCTCCAGGATCAATCTGTTTTTATAACCAAATTTATAAATTAAATGGGGATATGATGGAGACCATACTCCAAAAGTGTTGTACTTAAACATGACAGTAGTCTCTGATTCCTGTCCCCCATGAATGCAATATTCCTTAGGCTTTATGTATCTTAACCAAGAGAATGGTAGTGTCAGATGTCATTCTGACACTGCCCAATTTCAGAGTCCTTGCCAATAAGTCCAGACATTCTTCATTCTATTATGTCAGGAAAGGGAAAATTACTACTTAGTGGGTCCTTAGAACTAGTGGATCATCTGTGAGACAAAACTGGGCTAAGGATTCATCTACTACTTGACTTTATTATAACTCCACCCTAATAGGGTTCCACGATGATGCTTGAAGTTCCCAAGCACCAATTCTAAGAATGGCCATTGTCTAGTAGTCTTGAATTCAAGGCTCTAGTCCTGCTATGGTTTGGATGTGAGATGTTCCCCGAAAGCTCACATGTGAGACAATGCAAGAAGATTCAAAGGAGAAATAATTGGGCTGTAAGAGTCTTAACCCAATCAGTGATTTAATCCCCTAATAGGGATTAATTTGTGGTCACAGAAGTTGAAGGGTGTGGCTGAAGGAGGTAGGAATGGGACATGGCTATAGGTATATATTTTGTATCTGGAGGGTGGAGTTGTTCTCTCTCTGTTTTCTGATCTTAATATAAGTGGCTTCCCTCTGCCACACTCTTCCCCCATGAAGTTTTGCCTCACCTCAACCCTGAGGGATGGAGCCAGCCTTCTATGGATTAAGACCTCTGAAACTGTGAGCCCTAAAATAGACTTTTCCTCCACTAAACTTGTTCTGGACAGATTTTTTTTAGACATAGCAGCCAAAAATCTGACTAAAACAAGTCCCTTCGGTGAAGAACTGAAAAATTCATTACTGTTTTTTGCTCATTTTGACACAGAACTTCCTACACAGATTCTCTTATCTGAAGTCCAGAAACTCTTCTAGGGACGTGATTTTTCATCCAGGCCCATGACCTCTTCCTCCTGATCATCCCTCTGCTTCCTTCGGTTGTAGATGGGCCCGTACACTTCTTGTTTATGATATTCTCATCCTCAGTTGACATTCTCGTCGAGTTATTCATTAGAATTTTTTTGCCTATATCTTTATGGTTTTGTGCTTTTGTAATAGAATATGGTAGAGTTGGTAACTTACAGTGAACAGAATTTATTGACTCATATTTCTACAGAGTAGGAACTCCAATATAAAGTTGCTAGAATTGGGCAAGTCCCTTCTCACCTACATCATAACATGGCAGAGTGCTTCACATTGGTAAAAGAGGGGAGAGAGAGGAGCCAGACACATGAGTGAGCAAGGTAAATTAAACCCACTCTCACAACAATAAAATAGCTCCAGAGATAATGGCCTTAGTACATTTGTGATGGTGGATCCCCCAAGACTGAGACACCTCTTCATGATCCCACTTCCAAATACCATCACAATGGCCATTAAATTTCAGCATGAGTTTTGGAGGGAGCCAACACTTATATTATAACATTTTCCTTGTCAGTGAATAAGAACTTCCATTTGGAAAGTAGAAGAAAGATCAGTGGAGTAGACGAAGGATACTGAGGGGACCAAACATTCTTATGTATATGTAAGAATACGTTACAGTGCATTTCACCTCTATGCATATCCATAATTCATTAACCTAAAAAAACTATAAATAAACAGAAGAAATATCACTACAGTAGAGAAAACAGAATGGGGTAGTAAGATGGGTTAAAAAGGGAAGTATTAGGGACTGAATTGGAGCAAATTATATTCCATGCTTGTATAATTACGTCAAAATGAACCCCAATAGTATATATCTATCATGTACTATTAGAAAAACTGCCATGTGGCCTCAATTGTTTCAAAGTTCTGTCTTTCCAGTGGATTTCAGGGATCTCAGTATCTCCCACTACAGGATCTTTAATTCCATTCCACATCTCTCCCTTAACCAGCTTTGTATTCTATTCCTCATGATCCAACTTTCTCATATTTGGGTACAAATCCACTCTCAATGGAGCATCTTGGTTGAGCTCTGCAGACACTGGCCTGCATTATGCTTGTGCAGGCCCAGGACTCTCCCAGACAGGTCAGGAAGGGAGGGAGATAGAATTAGGCCCTGGAGGTTCATGTGGTCTGACAAGGCAGAAGCCTCTGTAACATCTTGAGGAAAGAGAAGAGTTCTAGCCTTTCACAGAACGGGTGGCTTCTGACAAGTTCAGGGGAATATGGAGATTTGAGGCTTTGAGGGTTCAATCCAGATGTTCTCATTCCAGATTTAAGAATCTCACTTCTTCACAATGGGCTTCCTGACCTTATCATACCAGATCTTTTACATAACAGATGTTGAAGATTCAGTGCTCTCTACATCTCTGCCACTCACTTCATAAATAAGACCTGAACTGGGTTCTCATTTATTCTGTCCACTGATCGCAGGTGCTAAGATGCTTTCCATGTACTGCAGCAACAGCTTTCTGTTCTTCATGCTTTGCTTTATTTTGGAGTTGTCCACTTTCAACTTCTGATTACGCTTCCCAGCAAGGCTTTCCTGCTCCACTTTGCTCCAGTTTCATCAAACACCTGATATGGAATGCATACCAACACATTCCCTTCCCTAGTATTCCATCCCAGGGCTGTACGAATGAGAGCTGAGTGTTTGCACCACAGCCCCATGTCATGAAAAATCATGCTCCATCTTCCACAACTAATACAGTTTTCACTGCCAGCCAATCACTGGACAATCCAGCTTGAAACCCACATTTCAGAGTCAGCTTCCTTCTGGGAACAGTTGGCATCAACTGTCATAAATAAGATTACCAGGAAACAAATATATTGAGTTTCTGATGTTTGCAAAAAAAAAAAAAAAAAAAAAAAGTGGCTTATTCAGAAGGAGGGATGAAGAGAGCAGGATAGGCCAGGTAGAGAGATTAAACTGTGGTGAAATTTTATGGGTGGTTCCAACTGATATTGTGGTGCGTTCTGGGGCTGGGAAAACTTCGGCTTGTTCTAACTGAGGCACGGGAGCCTCATATTCTATTCCTAGACCAATTCATTAAATTTAGGGTACCCCAAGAAAGCACACATAATCTTGCACAATACAGTCTCCCTTCACTGAGGGCAGTTCCTAGAGTGGAACTGAAGTGTAAGTAGTGAGCTGACAGGTCAAACACCAGCCAGGGCGGAGTGATTGCCTAAGTCCTGAAGAAAAGTTGGTTGGTACACCAGAGCAGGTGAAAGTGCTCAGCTAATTCCAGGACACTTTTTCTAAATTTGACGTTGATGAATTATTTCCCTATGGCTCACCTCCTTTAAGCCACATAAAGGCTCTTGTGTTAAGGCCACATCACTCTGTTGGCCTCAAGCTGTCGGGACACAATGAAATAGAATCTTGACTTTCAATCTGCTCCTCCAGTCTCTTAATGGAATTAAATGAATGGAATTTAAAGGAAATGCCAAATTCAGTGCTCTCCCATTTCTTTTTAGCAGAGCTAAGTTATTGGTTGATTACAGACACTTAAGGAGCTTCTATTCTTTGCAGTTCAAGAGTTTCACAACAATTTCAATTTCAAGTTCTCAAGACCCATGGTAGGAATGGAAATGAAAATATTTTGAAGGAAAGACTTTACTTCCCAAAATTATAACATAAGTGATTGCCTATTTATAAAGTTTGATCATAGTAAAATATCCCAATTTGAATCAATAACTATATACTTATGGGCCACAGTGAATTTTATACTGTGAGGAGATGGATACCATATGGCAGGCATTGTCTTTTCCAATAGAACACTTTATGTAGAAGGAAAATGTTCATTTATTCAAACAAACTGTGTTGACTAGTGGCCAAATACCAGTCATTTTCTAGCCACCTTAGGTGACACAGGAATAAACACACAACTTCTAAGTTTGCAATAAACTGGGAGAGCCAGAAAAACATAAAACTAATTATATTAAATAAGGCATGGATATTGGGTGAAGGCCAAATGTGAAGTCATTTTTCACATATTTCATAGCTGCTACCAGCACCCTTCAGAGAAATTCCTAGATAGATGCTCACAGTGAACTGTAGATGCAGTAGTCAACAAAGATGATCACACTGGACTAGGGGTAAGCAGTTCATGAAGGCTGTAATCAATACCAGAAATTGAACTAAATGTACTTAGAGAAGAACCCAACAGGGATAGTGGGAAAATAATTATTCCCAAGCAAAAGGAAACAATGTCTTTAATATTTCTGCATGTACTTGTTTGTTTTGTCTTTGCTGATAAATAGCTGGCAGTTTTCAAATGGGTTCAGACACCAACTATCTGAAATACAGGTCAATGACAATAGGTGAAGCACAAAATCAATACCCTGCATCTCAGGAAGTATTGATTTGCTTAACAGAAGGAAAAATACAATTCAAGCAAAAGCTGAATACAAAATTAACCTTATACTGCACCCCAAAGAAAGCTACACATGTGCTTTGAGAGCTTGTTTAGAGATTCTCGCAGGGTTGTACAGCTACTCATACCTAGGTCATCCTCTTCCAAAATGTGTACATCTTTAGAAGGGATGGGCATGGAGAGGTTGGGGAGGAAGGGAACACCCACCTCTCCAGCCAGATCATCCAAACAACTCTGAAAATGTAAACATAAGTGATTGCCTATTAACAAAGAATCTTAGGCAAGTTGCAGACTGGGTATTCACACCCAGGGACTGATGATAATAGAATTATATTATCTTTCTTTGCTTATTTTTAATTGTTACATTCATCTACCTAGGTATTTATTGGTACAACAGAGTACATATTATATCTCTCTCAAATAATGAAATATGATTTATCCATGAATAACATAAATATTTCTGTGTAAGCAAATGCATATTAATGGCATACTTAAATAGTGCGTTCAGCCCTGAAAAGGGCAAATATAAGCATGTGCTCTTATTTTCTAATGACCCTAAGAATAGTTCTTTAAAAGTCAGTGTTGTTCACTTACTGAACTTTATTGATTTTCCTTCATTTAATGTATTCAGTCTTATGTAACTTGAAAAATCAAGACCTATTTCAAACATTAGACATATTTGAGTTTGGCAGGAAGGGTGGGGTAAATGAAGATTTCATGAATATCCATTATGTATTTATCATTTGAAGCTAAATTATAGATTATATGTGTGTATGTATTCTCTTTTGTGAATCAAAACTGAAAGGAGTAATTTTAATGGCAACAAATAAGTTGAACTGAATCAACTTCTATTACTTTTGGTTTTCTAACCAAATTTACCCGTATCCAAAGATTACTAGTTCAATTTTTTCACTTCTAATTTACTGAAACATTCAGAGATTCCATTACACCCCAAATTTGAGAGGAAATATCTGAGCAGCCAGTCTAGTTATAAAATATGACAGAGTTCTGATTCTACTCCTCATTGGGAATATATTAGTTCATGGGGAAAAAAATAAATGTATTTATTAAAGTGTTTATTCAAGGCTAAATGCTGAAAAACAGAATTAGTTAACACTGAAATCATTCAGCTTATGCCTGACATTTCAGAAATAAAGGATGATTATCCTTGACTTATCTTGATTATAGCTTTCATAATGTTACTGTTGGAAAAGATCTCTTAATTAACGAGACTTCTCAAACAAATCCATATTTGAATCTATACTGCATTTACTTGGATGTTCTGCTTACATTCAGCAAGTCTCAAATCTTCACTTTTGTTTAAATAAAACATCAATTTTCTAATAATTATGCATTTAAAATTTAAGTATAGTGAAAGAACCAGGTTGAAAGTACATCAAAGCAGCACTTTTGTAAATAGGCCTCATTAATACTAAATTGGCTTCTTTTTCCATTCATCCTTTCTACATTTATGACAAAATTACAAAACTTAATGCTCTCAAGTCCTGTCTACTTGAATAAGAGGAAGTTGGTACTGATCTATGATGGTCCCTGTGCAGTGTGGGGCGTAGGGAACAGCCTGCTTTCAAGAGGCAGTTAGATCCCTACTCCTCCTCAAGATTTACCCTTTACCAGAATTTTCCATAACAGAGATGAGAGTTATAGAGGGGAACAGGTTTTTCATATAACTTACGATTTTTTGACAGTTTTGAAAACAAAATTTACAAATACTGTCAGTCATTGTTTGTTTACCACCAGATTTCCTGACTCTGCAATGATTTCTGTATTTTCTGTGTTTTCTTTTAAAATACCAGGCACTTTATAATTTTGCCTATACTTGTTTATACACATAAATTTTCTCCACAAAATATTTTTAGAACAACTTATTGCTAAGTTATTTTAAACCACTATCCATCTTTAAATTTTACATATAAATATACTATAGTATCAGATGTGAGACATTTAAATCAGAAGATTTCTGAAAAAAAATAGTCATGAACTTTTCTGTCATGGATTATATAGTCATGGATGATGCAAGAAGAGGCTATTGGTAGGAAGGGTAGGGCTAAGGAATGATTATTTTATGAAATACGGAAAACAATATAAACTGCTCAGCATATGACAAAATTGTCACTATATGTTCACTATTTGAAACTGAATAAATCCAGATAAATTGTATTCAGCCAAGTTAGAATTCTGTACATTCTCTAAAGCACGAAATGAGTCATTAGGCAGATTACAGAAATTTGGGAAACTCAGTTAGTAGAGGTGCTTGTTATAAGAGCCTTATCAAATGTATCTGCTCTCAATATTGAAGCTTAAAAGAAAGACAAGTTCAGTTATTCTTGGTAACTGTGGGGGACTGGATCTAGGACCTCCATGGAGAGCCAAACTGTAGCTGTTCAAGTTCCTTATATAAAAATGTCATTGTGTTTGCATACAACCTATACATATCCTACTGTGTTTGTTAAATTATCTTTAGCATAATTGTAATACCTAAAAAGTATAAATGTGATGTAAACAGTTGCATTTTTTAGGGAAGGATGACCAGGAAGTCTCCACATGTTCATTACTGTCCCAACCATCACAGCCTTAACTACAGAGCACATTAACAAGACACCAGGAGGGCAATGCTCCAACAAGTAGAGCTGGTGAGAGACTGGGGTCTGTGGAGTACTGGAGGCTGCTGCAGAGTATGCCTACAAACCACTTAATTCCCCTGGATTCATCGTGGGGATGGACATATGGCAAATTCAAGTTTTACTTGTTAGAAACTTCTGGAATGTTTGGAAGAATAACACTCATTCATATTTGGTTAAATGGATGTAAGCAAAATGTGTATACAGAGAGCCCACTGATTTGTTCTTCCCAGCCTGCCTTTCTGTGCCCGTCTAAGGCAGTAAGACTCAATACGAGCTAGTGCCTTTAACAGGAAGGGAAAGAAGAAGCTGGCTAGGGGCTCCTTCCTGACCTCGTCTTCCTGCCTTGAATATGGAGATGATTGTTGGAGCTGCAGAGATCTTGGCATTGGCATCATTTGCTACTGAAGCAAAGGTAACTGTTTGCCTCTGGTAGAATTCTCACAGGAGAAACATGTCCATTTACATAAGCCATTGTTGTAGCAACCTTTTTCTTGATTGCAAATGCACATGGCTTAAGCGAATCTCTTTTATAGTCTTGTATTTTTTATTCTTGTGCAAAATAATAGAAAGATAAAAGATACAAAAATAGCCTGAAAAAAATTGATGCATAGTAAATAAGTGCATTGAAGGAAGTGGTGTCTGAATTCAGGGTGTCCTGGTTTAAATCTCTGCTCCAATACTTAATATCTGTGCAATCTCACATCCCTTTGTGCTCCAGTTTCTTACATTTTAAAATGTATTTTATGAAGCAAATTTAAATGCATTGCATGACAGTAATTATTCAAAGCTATTTTAAGACAGAAGAATGAATACATACAACCCTTAAAATTTATCATTAAAAAAAGCAGTATTCATTTAACTCATAATTTTTATTCTGATAAAATAGAATAAAACTGTGCACTCATAAATAAAATATATATTGGAATATGCATATACAGAATGAATCATCGGGATACTACAGAAATAGATGAGAACTTAAAAGTTTTCCTCCTTTTCTTTCTCTTTCTAAAGCTCTTCTGATAACATTAAACCATCTTCCCCTCTGCACATGTATCATTCTTCCCCTGTCCTTAGAACTCCAGAGGATTGTCTTGGGCTTGTCAAAGAACAATTTTCAAGAACATACCATAAGTAATTAATTAGTCTTAATTATTTAAATAATTAAATAATTCAGTAACTTTTCCCCCTTTTTTGTCTACATCTCATTATTCTTAGAGTTAGCATTTCACTTAAGCTCTCCATTAAGGATATGAGGAGATCCACAGAAGAACACTATTCTTCTCCACCAGAGGTCTGAAGCATCTTGAGATTATTCAAAGGGGAATGGGAGTTGGGAGATGAGGATATCTTCTTCATCATTCATAAAACTGATATCAAGGAGCCACAATGCACAGAGTGGCTGAGGAGTCTTGGGGCTGCCCCAGACTACACTGTATATTGAAAACAAAGAGGAATAGCGCTTTGAACCTGAATCTGAACTCTGCCCCATGTTCCTTCTTCCACATGCATGATCAGTGAAAGACACTCCTCATTCACCAGGCACCAGGCACTAGGGAAGCAGGCAGAGGCCTGGAGTGTCATGCTGCTAGAACGTCCCTGAAATATACTAGTTGCAGGCAACTTACAAGAGGGGACACTGCCTTCATTCTGAATGCAGGTGCAACTTGTCTCTCTCCTACTTGATATTAAGGATCTCATACATTACCTGGATGGGTGCCCTATTTCTAATCCTTTTGTATTCTCAATGGTGGTGAAGATAGTCAACATAACATAATGAATTAAACTATTGTTCTTAAGTATTATCTCCTAGTCCCTAGTGCTTACATCTTTGGCTGAACAAATTCATCAGACCAGTTCAGAGAAATATTTTCTAGAGAAATTAATATTGGTGAAAATAGCCCATTTCAAATAAATATAAGACGGTTCTATGAATAAAGATGAAAAGTTGTTTTATTATTACATACATACCAGCAAATCAGGCTAATGAATATTTATATGTAGTGCTAGGTGATATAATAAAAATGACGAAAATGGCATTTGGTTACAACAAAATATGACTTGTGATGAAATCCATAAATACTTTAAATGTTTAATTTCAAAAAGGAACAAATACAAATTTAATTGGTGGCATAAAGCATAAAAACAAAAATTTAAGCAGCAATGCTACATGTTTACACCTTATCAACAATGTTTACAGAAGTTGTTACTACTCAAAATCTCATTAATTTCCAAAACACTCTATAGTACTAGTGCTACATACAATTGATCTCTCAGGGGTTTTAAGGCTAGCTTGAAAAAAAAAAAAAAAAAGGTGTGGTGATGAAGAAAGAGATAGAAGAAAGAAAGGGAAGGAAGGGCTAATGTTTTATAGAGATAAAATAAATCCTAGAACCAGCTATAAAGCAGCCAGGACGTTGTGGTAAACACTAAAGACTGAAATCTGATCAAATGAACTATCCTAATATATTTGCCCCAGGTGGGCATAGTGGTGCACGCCTGTAATCCTAAAGGCTCCGAAGGCTGAGGCAGGAGAATCATGAGTTCAAAACCAGCCTCAGCAAAAGCAAGGTGATAAGTAATTCAGTGAGACTCTGTTTCTAAATAAAATACAAAAAAGGGTTGGGGATGTGCGTCAGTGGTTAAGTACCCCTGAGTTCAATCCCTGGTACCTGCTCCCCCCAAAATATATATACACGTAAAGATATATATTTGCTCCAAAGCCTGGTCCAGGATCTGAACTTATAAACAAAGTAGATTTATAAGTGTTTTTTGTTTTTTAACTTGTCATTGTATCCTAACTACAAAAATGACCATGCTGACAGTGCCGACTCTTGTTCCTTGATGTTTAGTCATCCTGTCTTCTAGGGAAGGTCCTGTCACTCTCTGACAGCATTCGTCCCCCACAGCCACGTCCTTCTTCGGTTCTCCTTAAGACCACCTAAGTCATGCACAAATCCCACACTAAGTACTTTCCAAGTCCTCTTTGATGGAGATACCCTGCAGTTCCCCATGGTGTGAGTTCTGCCTCACCTCATGCTGTAGTAAGCCAACAGTTCAATTGCAGGTGTGCTGCTAGTGGTCTTGACTGGAGGGCGTTGACATTCCTATCACCTCTCCAACCCATAGCATGTTTTTCTTTGATGGTAGCTACTATGCCGCTTCTTTAAATGTGCTAAAACCAGGAAATACACAGTCTTGTCCCCCTGGAACCTGGATATGAAGCCAACACTTAAACACACAGTCAGTACATTCTGTACCAGCAAGGGGAGTGAACATGTGCAATTGCACACTGTAAGTGCCCACTAATCTCCATTATTTCAAACATAGTCTTAATGGGAGGTGCATTCGCAGCCATCCATCAGGACTGTGTCCTTCTAACTTTAAATTTTCAGTGTTCCTAGCAGATTTCTTTAAAGTCAATTATACTACAAGTCTCTGAAAAATGACCCCATACTAGGGAAGCTTTATTGTCATGGGTGTGAGATGTGTAATTTTTTTTTCCTGGAGAGCAGAGGAAAATATATATTCATTCTTTAATAAAGCAAGAATTATTTATTTCTTTGTCTTACTAAAATATTTTTGGATTGAAAGACGTATTCTGCATATTTCTGTACCAGTTTCTGATAATTTATATGATTTTTATACTAAACCAATTGATCAATTTACACATGTATCCTCTCATAATTTTTGTTCGCTTCTGATTTTGCCAGTGGGATGTCCAAATTGATTCATTACATGTATTTTAAAAATTCCTTTGTGTAAATTTCAAATGAAATATAGAGTAGAAAATATGATTTTTCGTGCCTGATGGAGTTTGTCTAATTTTCTCCATTTTCACATGTACTTAACTAAGTTCTCTTAATCTGTAAACAAACCCTCATTAAGTTGGTAACCCATGTTAAACTATGCTCTTACCTGTTCAGGTTTAACTGAGTTGGAAGCACCGCTCTTCTTTCTGACAGATGACATTCCCCAATGAGTCATGAACAAAGAAGGTGATCCCTGGGGCTGGGGCTGGGACTCAGCCATAGAGTGCTCACCTAGGACATGTGAGGCTCTGGGTTTGATCCTTAGCACCACATAAAAATAAATAAATAAAATAAAGGTATTGTGTCCAACTACAACTAAAAATAAAATATTCTTAAAAACAATTTAAAAAAATGAAGGTGATCCATGAATCTTTAAGACAGAACCACAGAATTTGACATCCCCTCAGAGTGAGAGAGATACAAAAATATTGTCATTTATAGGACAAAAAATGTTAGTCATCATATGAGATTGCATTAGTTCCCAAGGATTACTTTTTTATTGATTTTTTAATAAATGACAGCAGAATGCATAACAATTCAAATTACACATATGGAGCACGGTTTTTTCATATCTCTGATTATATATAAAGTATATTCACAACAATTTGTGTCTTCATACATGTACTTTGGATAATGTTGTCTATCACATTCGACCATCCTTGCTAAGCCCATGCCCACTCCCTTCCCTTCCAACCCTTCTGCCCTATCTAGAGTTCATCTATTCTTCCCATGCTCCACACCCCCCACTATGAATCAGTCTCCTATATCAGAGAAAACATTTATCATTTTGGAGGGAATTGGCTTACTCCACTTAGCATTATCTTCTCCAGCTCCATCCATTTACCTGCAAATGCCATGATTTTATTCTCTTTAATTACTGAGTAAAATTCTATATTGTGTATATATGCCATATTTTTTTTTATCTGTTAGTCTACTGAAGGGCATCTAGGTTGGCTCCACAGTTTAGCTGTTGTGAATTGTACTGCTATAAACATTGGTGTGGCTGTGTCCATGTAGTATGTTGTTTTAAGTCCTTTGGGTACAGACTGAGAAGAGGGATAGCTGAGGCAAATGGTGGTTCCATTCCCAGTTTTCCAAGGAATCTCCATACTACTTTCCATATTGGCTACACCAATTTGCAGTCCTACCAGCAGTGTATGAATGTACCTTTTTCCCCACATCCTTGTCAACACTTATTGTTGTTTGTCTTCATAATAGCTGCCATTCTGACTGGAATGTGATGAAATCTTAGAGTGGATTTGATTTGCGTTTTTCTAATTGCTAGTGACCTTGAACATTTTTTCATATATTGGTTGATTGATTCTATATCCTCTTCTGAGAAGTGTCTGTTGAAGTCCTTGGTCCATTTATTGATTTTTTTTTTTTTTTTGGTGTTTAGCTTTTGGAGTACTTTATATAACCTAGAGAGATTATGCTTTATGGTTTCTCCTGCTTCAATTGTTATCATTTATTAGCATGTTGATCATCAAATCTAATCTGTTAGGATGTTGTCTTTACTTTAGGATAATTAGAACTAACATTATTCTTTGCTTCTTAAGTGTAGTTTTAGAAACTCAAGTGTTTATCAAAATAACCCTAGAGAAACCTCAGATTCTTTGACAGATTCTGCAAAATAGAGAATGCCATGCTGTGAGACTCCTTCACCCTGTCTCCTGGTTAAGCATTCTGTGTAATAAGACCTGTAGCTCCGAAAGAAAAAAATATTATAAAATCAATATTTTATTTCAGAAAAGTTTTAGATTTATAGAAAAGTTGCAGAGGTTCTCACCTGGTTCCTTCCAGAGTTTATCTCACACTAATATGGTATGCTGGTCTAACTAAAGAGCCACCACTGATTGTACACTACTACTATTAAGAAAACTCACCCTTGGATGTTTGGATGTCATAAACGTGACTCTTGCCCCCATTCTCTTCCAGGAAATGATGTTTGTGTCTCAAACTTCTGTGTCCTATGACAGTTCCTCAAACTCTCCTTACTATTGATGACCTTGACAATTGTGCTAAGCACTGGTCTTATATATTGTAAAATTATATGAATCCTCTTAATTTGAGTCTCTATGATGCTTATCAAATGGTTAGCCCTGGGGTTAGGGTTTGGAGAAGGAGGGTCACAGAAGCAAAATATCATTCTCATCACATTAAATAAAGGATAAATAATATCAGTGTGACATCATTTCTCATCTGATTAAAGTACTGTTAGTCTGACTTTATCATTGTAAAAAAAAAAAAAAAAGTCACCTATACAGACTTTCACTCTCCCTCCAATACTGTGGTGCATGGCACTATGAGTCACTGAGTGCAGTGCACACTCAGGGAGGATGGCAGGTGAATTCCAGCTCAGAGGGGTTTCTGCACAGTTTGGACAATGGTTTTCCATAATGGCAGTTGTCTTTTATGTGATCCGTGGTCTCTTTCCACCAATTTATGTATTTATATTGGTATGGACTAACAGATATTGAGGTTAATCTTTGAGTTTTACTCAAATATTTGATTGTTTACTTTGTGATCTCAATGTTCCACCTTTGGCCATTGGGAGCTCTTCCAGATTGGTTCCTTTGTCCTCAATTCATGAATCATTTTATTGTATTTTCCCCCCGGGACCTTTTTAATTTTATACTTTGTATGTAGGTCTACAATTCATATTCACTTAATGTTTTAGAGAGACATAAGGGTAAGGGCTGGATCAAGGGCCTTTTTTATGTTCGGCATCCAATTTTTCTAGCACCATTTGTTCTGAAAATAATATTTTTTCCATTGGTTTGCCTTTGTATCTTTATTTTAAAATCACTTGAGCATGTTATGTGAGTGAACTTCTTGGTTCTTTATGCTGTTCCATTGGTGTATGTGTATATTATTTCACACTATCTTGTTTGACTCCAGCTTTCAAAGACTGGAAGTGTGGTAAGGTGATTCTTCTGTCTGTTCATTTTCAGAATTGTTTGGGTTGTTTTAGTAACTGCTTTTCCATATAAATTTTGTGATTAAATTTGTCAATGTTAAAAAAAATCTTACTACTATTTTTTGAAGATTATATTTTATTTATAGATCAAACTGTGAAGAACTGATATTTTAACAATATGGAGTCATTCAATCTGCCAACACCATGTCTCTCCATTCCATTCCATTCCATCTTGAATGTTGTATTTAGTCATTGCTTCCTACTTTGCTCAATATACATACACCCTGCACATCTGTTTTCTGTGGTGATAACTACTTCATTTTTGGTGCTATTGTAATTATAATCGTGTTTTTGTTTGTTTGTTTTTTAAGTGCAGTTGTTCATTGTATATATAACAATTGGCTGTCATTATTTTCATTGTACCCTGTGATCTCACTCAATTCATTCGTTTCCAGAAGAGTTTTGTTTTTGTTTTTGTGTGTTTGCTGGTTTTTGGAGTTGTCTACATGAATAACTATATAAAAAATCAGATCATCTGCAAAGAAATATAGATTATATCTTCTTTTCCTCTCTTGCATACATGACTTTTCCCCTTTTTTTTATAATTTATTAAACTAAATAGAACTTTCAGCATATTGTGGAACAGAAGTGCTGGAAAGACAATACCATACATTATTTTTAATGAAAAAACATGCAATTCCTGCACATTAGGTTGAGGTTAAGCCATGGTGAGTGTGTGTGTGTGTGTCTGTGTGTGTGGGTGTGTGTGTATACATGCCCTCTAATATATCAAAAAAACCCTTTATTACATTAAAAATTCCTTCAATTATTAGTTTTTTATAAAAGCTTTGCCACAAATGAGTTTGAATTTAATCTAGTAGTTTCTTTTTGCACCTATTGATATGCTTGTGTGCTTTTCATGAGTTTGTTAGTGTAAAGTATTATTAAATTTTGCTTAATATATAAATTTTTTTTCAAATTTTTCCTCCATATATGAGTTTTGCAACTGATATAATTTAAGAAATTGAAGGACTTTGTTCAATTTTTTTATATGGAGTCTTGCTGTACATGTTAATGAACTCAACATGTTTAGTTATGAACCATATACTCCTATTATAGTAAATAAAAAATTGATTATATCTAGGAATTAATACCCCCTACACATTTAGTAAGTATAATAGAAATTTTCTGAATGCTGTAGCATAGTTCTGCATAAAATCTTTCATATTTGAATATTATTTTATTTTTTCCAAACTTTCCCAGAGCCTTCAAGTTTTAAAGAAAAATGAATAGTGTGATTATTAAAAATTAAGTTTTTAATGAAATAAGTATCAAATAAATATCAATTTAAAAATTTAAATTTAAAAATTGTGAGTTTCTAAATACAAAAAAAAAAAAAAAGTGCAGGCAGTTTTTGTACTACACAACACCCTGTTAATTGAGACACTCATATTACAGTTGTGTGGAATGAGGATATGTTTTCCATAAACATGGGTTTCCCTTAAGGTACTGAAGGGCAGAGTGAGGATTTCTTTGTATGTAAGACTTGATCAAATTCTTGAAATTGCATATTCAAGTTACTACCATGTGACTTTTGTATGCTTGTACTTTAAATTTAATTTTTCTTTTTATATTTGTATTAGTGCATTATATTTTTATAAAATCTTGGGTTTTATTTTGATACAATGCAAGTAATATGAGTTCTATAATAGATGGAATTTCAATCCTCAGTACTTCTTCTTTCCCTCCCTCCTTCCCCCATGCCTCCTCTTTTTCTACTCTACTCTTCTTCTATTCATTTATACTTTTTTAAAAACTGGTGCTTTACAGATGTATATAAAGCTGACATCCACTGTGGTACATTGACACATGTGCACGGCATTATTTGGTGAATCTCATTCCACTGTTCCTCCTCTTATCTGTCCCTTCTCTCACCCCCAAAATCTCTTTCCTCTGCTCCTTTCATGTCCTTTCAATTTTCATGGTACTTCCCTTCCCATCTTTTGTTCCCTTATTTATGTCCAGCTTCTGCATATGAAGCCCCTGACTTTCTGAATCTGGCTTTTTTCACATAGCTTCATGTTCTCCCATTTTACCATTTACCAGCAAGCACCATAATTTCATTCTTCTTTGTAGCTGAGTGAAACTCCATTATGATATATGCCACATTTTCTTCATCCATTCGCCTGGGAATGAGCACCTGGGCAGTTCTAGTGTCAGAGCTTGGCTACTGTGAATTACGTTGCTATAAACATTAATGTTCCTGCATCATGATAGTAGACTGATTTTAGTTATTTGGGATAAATCCAAGGAGTGAGATGGCCAGGTCATATGAGGGTTCCATTCTTTGTCTTCAGCAATATTCATACTTCTTTCCAGAGTGATTGTACTAATTTGTGGTTCCACCAACAGTGTACAATGTACCTTTTTAAATATCAGAAATAAATACTTTAAAAATTGATATTTATAATACCTAAAATAATTACTAGATAGGAATTTACTTTTTGACCTTTGTATTCCTCCTAAGTGTCATGTTTTATTCTCTCTTTTTATTCTCTAGTTGCCCTAATGTGTATTTATGTCGTGAATGTATGCATTGTCACTTGATTATTACAAAGTTTTGTATTATGCTGTTTTTTACATTATGCTATTGTGTCCTGTGTTGTCCTTTGTCTTTTATCTCTATTTATTATACACTTAAAGAAGTATAAACATTTTATTTAATAGTAAGTTACAATGTTCTTTCTCAGGGCAACATCCATCTCAGAAGCAATCTCTTTCCAACTACAGAAATACTCTATATTTTCTCATGTAACTTTTGTAAGGTCTTTATATTCTTTCTTCCTTTTCAGAATTAAAATATCTCTGCTGTAAATCTACCATTAAGGACTCTAAGAAGCATCTTCTCATAAGTAATTTTATTTATGAGAACAAATTATTAAAGACAACTTGATATACATAAAAAGGGCCAGATAAGATATGGAATATATCAACATAAATATCTTCCTGTGGAAAGACAAGAAAGGCATGAACATAGGATATGTCTACCTTTTAAAGAGAAGAAGGACACTAGAACACAGCAACATGGTATAAGGACATGGAATTAGGGCATGCCAACATGGTATCTCTAGGCTGGCATTGAGTTAAAAAAATGAGATATTTGTCTACCTACAGGGGTATAAGAATACTCTTCATTTGTAATAAGGAACACGTCTATTTATTCTAAGGCTCTACATCAACAATGCCTACTCTATATCAGACATTCAGTAAATACTGTGTGACCTGGTGAATGTCTAGGAGGCCCACCAACTATTAATCCTGGTGTCATATAAAAGTGTGATCATGAGAAAATTGTGACAGTGAAGCAAGAAGATTTTGTACACTTTGTAGTTACCATATTGCTGATATGTCTTGTGCAACATGTTATGATGTTGTTGTTGTTTTTTTTGTGTGTGTGTATGCATAAAATTACTGGAACCCTATAATAGAGTCCTGAAAATGCTAGAAATCCAATAAAGATTTATTAGAAAAATAATGAAAATTAAATTGTTTAGAAACAAATTTATACTTTCTATTGGTGGGGAAGAGTGTTGGTGGGGGTTAATGAAATTTAATCCAGGGTTGCTTTGCAACTGAGTTACATCCCTAATCCTTTCTGTTTTTATTTTAAGACAGAATCTCACTAAGTTGCTAAGGCTGGCCTTGAATTTGCAACCCTGCCTCAGCCTCCCAAGTCACTGGGAATACAGATGTGCACCACTGTGCCTGGAGAAACACAATGACAATTAAGAAGAGCCAGGTCTTGAAAATCTCAGTTGCCTTTGCTTTCTAATATGTAAATCATTGCCAAAATAGGTTGTTCTTCAGAAACCTTGTTTTAGTATTCTAGTAAATCTAAACTTTAACATTCCCATATCTTTTAGGGTTTTGTGGCTTATATAAAACTATAAAAAGGAACCAACCTTGATATATTTTATGAAGATAGTTTTCATGTCAAATAATGACATTGGTTCAATGGCTTCAGTGGCCTAAATGGAATTGTATGGAAACTCCACTGGTGGCATTACTGACCCCTAAAATGCAGAATGCCTTCAAACACTCTCACCTTTAAGAACACCAAATCTAAATATTGTTTATATGTAGGCACACACCAATGGTTTCCCCAGAACAGTTCTGGAAGGGCTTTCTCCCTTGTGAGAAAGTGTTCCTGGGAAGAAAGAATAGACTACACATGAAATGACCTTCTCAAATTCCATTTGCTTATAAATTCTTCTGCCTCTCCCTGTTGACATTTCTCTCTGTTCTATTGATTGGACAAATCTTTGGTTTCCTGTTAAGAGAGAAGAAAGACTTAAGGTGATTTAGTCACAGAGAAAGCATTTAATGGTATCTTCCTTAAAGCCAGGATTAGGAGAAGGAGATACTCTATTAAATGCAACAAAAAATTTTAGGCTTTAAAAGGATCAGTTTGATGTCTAATTAATTTATTCAGATATTCATTTATGTAACAAATATGTACTGAATATATGTTCTGTATCAGACTCTGCACTAGCTGATGAAAACAGCACTAATGAAATAGAGTTTTCTTGGATTGTGTTGCCCAGAATTTCTTTTAGGGAGCAAAAATTTAAATAAGAACATACACAAATATGTAACGACTAATTGCTATGAATAAGATAAACAGGGTGTTTCTGTAGAATAATGGATCAGGGGTACTACTGGTAAATTCCTTGGTTAAAGAAAGTTCCAAAACAAAAGTTGTGTTACAAGTCAGAAGTGAAATATGAGAAAGATAATTATGAAAGGCACCTAGGCAGTGAGAGAGCATTCCAGCCAGAAGGAAATCTCCAAAAGCAAAATAAAGTTTTACCCATTTAAATAACTGGAAGAAAATCTACCAGGACCCTATTGAGACCCAACTCAAAAGAAAAATATTTAGGTCTACAATCAACAGGATAGGCTACTGACCGCTGTAATCACAAATGGACCCGAATATGGAGTAGCTTACGCTGAAGACTGCTTTTCTGTCACAATAAGTCCAGGACATGTTCCTAATCAAGGGTATCTGAGGTATGCATCCTTTCCATTTTCAATACACAGACTAAAGTTTTCCTGGTATCATGTGGCAGTCAAATAAGAGACAGTGTGCCTTCTGTTAACTGTTTCAGGTCAGAAGGGACAGTGCACATCAACTCAGATGCCTTGGTGAGACGCACATAAGCGTCAGGACTCATAAGTATGGTTTGCTCTGTCTTCCGAGACAAAATGTATATAATATACAGTTAGCCACTACTCATCAGGGATTTTGAGGCATCAGTAAGACTTGAATATGAATATGATACAGTAATAACTGGAATTCAAAACGGATACCATGGGAGTGGCCTGGTGAAATCAATGTTGAATTGAAAGCATGTTATTAAATTTAAAATCATGAAAGTGGAATATGATATTTTTAGAAGAAAATGTATAAAAATGTGGATACAGGCTAGCATTAGGGAAGCAAAGAGACAAAGAAGGAAGTTTAGGGATGGGAGACATTTCTCAAGATCTACAGTCACACATCAAATTAGTAACTGTGTTGTGTGCTGCTAAAACATCAAGTAAACAGGTAGAAAAAACATTGCATTTAGTTTTGATAAGTTTTATAAGAGAAATTTGGTCAATCCCTAATACAGTTAAAAGTAAAAGAATAAATATTTAAGAGATGCTTGGATACATATGATGCAGATGTTCAAGCTTTAATAAGCTAAATAAAGAGCAATTGAAGATGAAATGTATAGAGAGTAAAAAAGATGCACAGCAAGCCTAAAATATAAGGAAAATATTTCACTGTAATGAATAGAAACAACAAAACAAATATAAAAGAGAATAAGCAAGTCTGAAGCAAACAGGTCCTCCCTGGAGCCACAGTGGGTTTCTCAAATCCCAGTCTCTTAATGGAGATGCCTCCAACTGCCCTTATAAGATTGTCTCTGGGAAGGGTGGGACTCAGTGGGCAGAGGAAGAAACCAAGTCCAACTCCAAGTCAGAGAGTGTGTTAGGCCCAGAGAGAAAGAGACCTCTGGAAGAAGGAGGAAGAACAGAGAAGGAGAGAGATTCTCAAAATCAGTGTTCAAATACAAATTTGAAAAACACTTGAAGTAATGCAATGCTAACAGAAGACCAAGAAAATAAATCAGCAGATCATTAATTCACAATGAATAAATTTCATTAAAAATATATGTATAAAGACTTTAAAATCAATGTGTTTAACACATTGTGTTTTACTGTAAAAATAAAAGAAATTCTGCAACATGAGGACTAAATGAGTTGTAGATTATGGTAAAAAAAATATAAAAAAGAGAAAGCTAGAGTATCATCAATGAAAAATGAAATATCTAGAATAAACCCTAAAAAGTAAACTGTGGAGAAATTGACTAGTGACTGTGGAGACATTGCAATATGAATCTTTACTAGGCAAAAGAAGCCAATACCAAAAACCAAAAGTTGAATGTCCTCTCTGATATGTGGAGGCTAACATGCAACAAAGGGGTAGGGGTGGGAGTTTATTGAATTAGATGAAAGGGAATGAAGGGAAGGGAGGGGGTAAGGGATTCAAAAGACAGTGGAATGAATGAATCTGACATAACTTTCCTCTGTACATATATGAATACACTAGAGTGAATCTCACCATCATGTACATCTACAGGACTGGAATTCTAGTTAGAATAAGATATACTCCATGTTTGTCTACATACATCAAAATAGATTCCACTGTCATGTATACCTAACATGAACAAATAAAAATTAAAAAAAAAAAACACAGAAAGAGATAAAAGGCAAAGAAGAGCAAAGCTTTCCGGAAGCCCTTTCAATGCTGCTGCTGTTCTCTGGTTGGGGTTTTCTAATTGGGAAAAAAATTATAAACTAAAGAAATGTGTAAGTTGTATCCCAAATATTAAGCAGAAAAAAATGAGATCAGATGCATTTTAGAAACATTGTAACAAAATTGCTTCTTTAATGCAAAAATAAGGAAGCAGTAATAAAATCTTCCAGAGGAAAAAGACTTAATTCCCATCAACTGCACACCTTCAGTAACAAAGATGCCGAGAGTCATGTAATCATCTCATCAAGATTATGAAGAAATGTTCTGCTAGCTTAGCACTTTATACCAAGCCATGACTTGAGAGTGAGTGCATGATAAATATTTTCAGATATATGAAGACTAACTTAACTGGTAGTTATCACCAGATGTGGACCTCATGTATGTGTTTTATGCCCATGTGTTCCATTTCATAGAGGAATAAAGTGAGGTACAAATGGATTAAATGACTTTCTGAAGGTAACACTACTAACAAGTACCAAAGTGAGATTTTGGAGTCACATATTCTCTACCTTCAGACTCTAAGTTATATCACCTAAGAGTAGAGGAACTCTTAAGAAATGTTCATCAACAACTGGAAGAATCAGTTTCAAATCAAGGCAATGTGATCAAGCTATCCTTGAATGTTTCAGCTTGATATATAATTATGCTGATAAAAATTTTGAATCTGATACTATGCCTCATATCTCACATGGGGCCTGTTCCCTACATCACATAGTTCTGATTTTGAGATTTCAGTTTCTTGTCTACATTATATTCTACACAAAAATCTTCAAAAGGAAAGTTATGGAAAATGTCAAGTAAAAGCAAGCCTTTTGAGAATATGCACATAGGTGCAATAAAACCCAAGTGCTTGTCTGGTCAGTCTCTGGAACATATTCAAAGGAATAATAGATCTTTAATCCAGAAAACTCAATTCATGTTTTTTACTTCTGACTGAGGCTTTCTTAAAAGATCCAGGTCAAGGATTTTATACATTTTGTCTGATAAAAATGTCTATAGAAATCTTCTGCATACCTTATTTTTTTTATTATTATTATTTTTTAGTTGTAGATGGACACAATATCTTTCATTTATTTATTTAGTTTTATGTGGTACTGGAGATTGAACCCAGGGCCTCACACGTGCAAGGCAAGCACTTCTACCACTGAGCTACAACCCCAGTCCTCCATACCTTATTTCATTTTACAAAGAGAAGAAAATATTTAAGCACATGTAAAGAATGAAGTAGAAGGTCATAGTGGACATGGTGGTACATACCTGTAATGCCAGCAGAAGGCTGAGCAAAGAGGATGGTGAGTTCAAAGCCAACCTCAGCAAAAAGTGAGGTGCTAAGCAAGTCAGTGAGAACCTGTCTACAAATAAAATACAAAATTAAACACACACACACACACACAGCAAAATATTCAGAATAGGAAATCAGTTTTTAATGCCTTTCTAGTTCTCAGAACCAGCTTTCCTTGTGGCCCAGATATACTGTCTGCCCTTGGGTTTCTATAAAATTCACATGTAGCCTTCCGAACACAATTCTGTTTTATTTATTTTTTTATTTATTTCTTACATACATGACAATAGTGGAATGCATTACATTTATAATTATCCATTCACAGCATAATTTTTCATAACTCTGTATATAAAGTATGTTCATGCCAAATTATGCCATTATACATGAGCTCTCTGGTTTTTTTTTTTTTTTTGCATTACAATTCTTAATACACGTTTATACCACAATTCATCATATCTCTGTTTGTATATAAGGTATGTTGACACCAAATTCACATCTTCATGCATGTATTTTGTATAATGATGACCGTCTCCTTCTACCAGCCTTACTTCACAATTCTGTTTTAAAGGGGAGTGAAGACCATGTGATTTGATAGTTCATATAAAAATCCCTCAGAATATAGTCACATTAATGATCTAGTAGCTGAAGGAATAAATAAAGGACAGGAACAGGAACATTGTAAAATTAGGAGCATGAAAATCTAGTAGAGAGAGAGACAATGGCTGCTGATGCAGGAAGGCAGTAAGAGCCAAAGAAGTAGAAGTCCCTGGGAAAGCCAGAAAACATGGGATCTTGACCTCAAAGGGAGGGACTAGACTCTTGTGAAAGAAGGAACTAGAGTTGAAAAGAGAGAATGGGCTCACAGCAGGTCTTACAGGTACGTTTTGGTCAGGACCTGGGAAGAGGAGAGAGATAAATAGTGGTCTTATCATTTTTTGTCCATGAAATATAAAAATAATTTATCTTTATGATTGGAGCAGTGGAAAGATGGATGGAATGTAAGGACATATATAAAAACCATAGTCAGAGACGAAGTGAGTTAGTAAGCTTATTATAAAACTGTTTCTGTTTTACTGTAATGCAAGATTAGAGATTATAAATATAAGTAATAAATACCAGTGAGGATATAATAATATAGTTTTCTCTGACAATTCTTTTTTTTTTTTTAAAGAGAGAGTGGAAGAGAGAGAGAGAATTTTTTAATATTTATTTTTAGTTCTCTGCGGACACAACATCTTTGTATGTGGTGCTGAGGATCAAACCCGGGTCGCATGCACACCAGGCGAGCGCGCTACCGCTTGAGCCACATCCCCAGCCCCTCTCTGACAATTCTTAATTGCACGTATGTGCAGGAGACTAAAGACTGGGTTTATCTAGTTTTGTTCGGTGGTGGGGAAAAAGGAAGTGAAAAATGTAATAGTGTATGTAACAGTAGGAGTCCAGTGAGGAACTATGGAGTCTAAGCTGAAAAACAGGACAGATGAAAACAGAAAACCAGAAATCTGTGAATGAACAGATTGAAGATCTCAGTGAAATTGAGAAAGCTTGCATAGGGCTATGAGAGCACAGGAGAAGGAATTATATTTTTGAGAGACGGGAATGTTGAGCTGGGCTTCATTTGACCCCCCTGACTACAGGTTCCCTTTGAATTAGCTCTCAGTGCTTTAGATTCTGGTCCAAAAATCTGATCTCCAGTTTCTAATTAGCTCTTTTCTTGGCTTTAGAGTGTTTAGCCTGTCCCATATACACATGCACAGTATTCACTCTAATTAATTCTGAAAGGAACAGATTTAACAAGAGAGACTGAGAAGTTATAGAATTGATGGACAGCTGGAGAAAAATGCAGTCTGAACTTCTAAGAGCCACTCTGAGAATCAAAACTACAGCACTCTGGAAAAGGAGAAGACATTGTCAAGGTTTCCAAATGGTGCAAAGTTATGCAGGTGTCTCACCCCGCCCATTGCCTGGTTCAGCAGATAGGATGAACCTGGAACTTCTACATGTTTCTTCAGGTAGCTCTTTTAAAAATAAAACAAACAAACAAACAAAAAACACATTAAAGTGTTTGGTAAAAAATAAGCCACACTTTTTCTCTCCATAGACTTCAGAAGCTGGCAAATGGAACACTTTGGGTTTCCATGATGTAACTGACAATATGGAAACTACCAAAATGTACAGAATGGGGACAAAGGGCTTTTGCTCGACTTCAACAGTGCTCAGTAGAAAGAGCTTGGGTTGCTTCTTCCAGTAACTAAAATTTCTTATATCCTTCTGTTTTTAAAGAGTTTGGTTTATAAGTTTGTCTTCATCATAGTCTATAATTATTTATGCAGTACTAAATATAGAAGGGTTTCCACAGATGAGAAATTTGCAACAAGCACAGGAGAGACCAGTAGCCTTTGTTCTGCATTTTCTCCACACCTGCAGGGCCACATGCTTTACTAATAAAGATGACACTTTTTCAGAACACTTTAAAAACTATACTCCAATTTGCAAATTCCCAATTATTTCACAATTTCCAAACTTTGAAATATCTTAGATTGAAAAATATAAGAGTGCCCCAGCACTTCCTGAGACAGAATCATTTAACTCCAGAAAGCCTGGTACTAAACTGTGATGCTAACCGGGAAAGAAATTCATTTCAAATTCTAAAATTGGGCCATCACATCAAAACTACTTGGAAGACTACATTTTTTCAATGTTTTTCTTTGCCTCACTTACCAATACCGCCAATGAGTGCATATTTTTAGGCTAAATTTCCTATAATTACTTTGATTCTGGATCATATCACCACTGTCTAACTGATAATGTACTACCAAAGAGAAGTTGGAAAAACATTTTGGGTAAAACATTTTTTTTACACAAGACAACGAAACCCTGTAATTTTCACCAAGATGATTACATAAAAGATTACCTATAATTTTATTTAATTGTATCTTTGTATTTCATTTTCTCAGCCTAAAACTTTTTATTTCATCCTTGTCTCAGAAGGAAAGTGTTGAAACAATCTTCAAAGCACAATGTTCAGGGATATTTATATGGTTAACTATTCTCAAATTGTGTCTAAGATTGCAGCACTTTTAACACAGAAGTTAAAATTCATTCTAAAAATTAGTTGTCATTGTTACTAGTACAGGGAACTGCATTAAAATACTGATCAGAAAATCTTAATGATGTACTATGTATAAGTAAAAGTAATAAGAAAACTCCAAATAACATTCAGAAATAACAGGATATTACAGTGTATGCAAATATATCTTGCAGATCACTATGAAAATATATGTTCAAAATAGTGAACTTGTGTGTTAAGTTCCATGTTGTCACAAATATAAGATTTCCCTCTTGTTTAAGACTGAATAATTCCATTGCTGAACACTAAGTTGATTCCTTATTTAGATTACTGTGAGTGATGGTGTGAGAAGCGTATGAGTGTAGCTATCTCTTCAAGATCTTGGTTTTAATCCCTTTGGAGATGTGTCCAGAAATGAAATTGCTGAATCACATGGTATTTCTGTTCTTAAATTTTTGAAGAACTTCAGCCCAATTCTCTCAAGTAGGTGCCTCAGTTTTTACTTAACTATCAATACTGTACAAATTCCAGTTTCTCCATATTCTCACCTGTACTTAATATACTTGTTTTTCAATAATACGTGAAACAAGCCCATACTACAAAGACAAATTCAGAAATGAGAAATCTAAAATGTTGTAACTTATAGAAGCAAAGAACAGGATGGTGGTTTCCAGAGCCTGGGAGGGCAGATGGTGTGTGATCAACAGGGAAAATGTGTCGGCTATGTGAGATGAATATCTGGTGACCTGGTGTACAACATAGGATCTATGGTTGCACCACAGTGGTGTGGGTGTGCACTTACAATGTTGAACATAGTTACCACTAAAGAAGACCAGAAAACTTTTGCAGGAGACAAATTTATGTTTTACAGCCTGACTGTAGTAATAGTATTAGAGATGAATGTGTATGTTCAGATCCATCACATTGTATACATTAAACATGCAGTTTTTCATATAACAATTATATTTTCATAAGGAAATTAAAATTTTCCATTAAAAAATGTTTAAGCCAGGCATGGTAGTGTATGCCTGTAATCCCAGTGGCTGAAGAAGCTGTGGCAGGAGGATCACAAGTTCAAAACTATCCCTAAGTAACCTGGTAAGACCCTGTCTTAAAGTTTAAAAAAGTGCTGGAGATGCAGCTCAGTGGTTAAGTGCCCTTGGGTTCAACCCCCAGCAACAAAAATGCAAAAAAAAAAAAAAAAAAAAAAAAAAAAGAAAGAAAAAGAAAGAATAAAAGAAAGGAGGAAAGAAGAAGGAAAGAAGGATTTTTTTTTCATTGCTGTTGTTATATAGAGGGAGGTTGATGGTTAAGAATGTTGATTCTGAAGAAAAATATGTGAAATTCCCACACAGATCTGCCAATAGTAACTGCATGAGTTTCACCAAATCCTTTAACATCTCCATCTGCTTCTGCATCTGTAAAGTGAAAATAATAGAAGATGATATTTGTACCTACCTCATAGGATTTTTATGATGCTTAACAAGACTGTACAGGTAATCATGAACTAAGAACTTAAACCAGCACCGGCACATTGTGAGATCTCTATGCAGGTTAGCTTTGCTTAATTTTGTCCATATTTTAGAAACTTTTGATAGTGTAGATGGATGGAATTAATCAATGACTTATTTAAAAATAGTCCATTTGTAGCTTCCACTCCAGAAAAGATGAAACTTAAATCAAGTGGGTGCCTAAGTTTGTACTTAGCTACCAATACTATACAAATTCCAGTTTCTCCATATTCTTACATGTACTTAATATCCTTGTTTTTCAATAATATTCAGACAAATCCTCCATGTTTTTAATACTAATCAAAACTTCCAGAGCTTCAGCTAAAGTTCAGTTCGTCATCTAAATGGTGACTGGCAAATTTTTTCTGTAGAGGGCTCACTAGTTAAGAGTTTAATCTTTGCAGTTTACACAGTTACTGTCCTAGCTACTCAACTCTGACATAAATGCAAAAGTAGACCTTGGCGATACTTATGCAAAGGCCATGATTCTGAAAGTTTATTGACACAAATCGGTAGCTGCCAGATATGGGCTACAGGTGTATTTTGCTGATTCTGATAAAATAAGCCATAAGGGGCTGGGTATGTGGCTCAAGCGGCCGCGCGCTCACCTGGCCCGGATTCGATCCTCAGCACCACATACCAACAAAGATGTTGTGTCCACCGAGAACTAAAAAATAAATATTAAAAAATTCTCTCTCTCTCTCTCTCTCTCTCTCTCAAAAACAACAACAACAAAGAAATAAGCCATAAAACAAAAAAAGAGTGCTTAAATAGTTTAACTATATTTAATCTGTCCTAAGGAAAAGAAACTCAATTGAGCTGAGTATCACGTTTACATTTTCTGTGAGTTTACATCTAAACTCTCAATTCACTTAAATCAAATGAAGTATAAACAGTAATCTGAAAATGTGGTGTTTCTTGTTAGTAAGCACAACAAGTAGATAAAATAGCTTATGAGAGAGAAGAAATATGCCTGGTTCTCTAGTTAATAAGATGAAACAATGTTTCTCTCTGCCCACAGTATGAAGATCAAACACATATATGAATGTATCTCTATGGTTAAGAATGTTGATTTTTCTCATTCTCGAATTTCTCAAGTTATATAATCTCTCTTCTTTTTTCTTCACCTATCTATATGTCAAGAAAATATTGCTGGCCACTTACAATGTTTTAATTCTATAGAGGAGGTAATTCACATTAAAAAGAAGAAAAGGAGAAAAATAGTTCTTCTCTAGAATCAAAATATTTGACTAAAAATAAACTAAGTTCCCACTATTCCACAAATATAGTTACTAAATTTTAACAAATGTTCTTCCTAATATTACACATTTATAGTTGAACAAAATATACTTAAAATGAAGTACACTTAAGCAATAAATTATAATTTACTTTATGCATAATAAATTAAAACTAATCAGTCATGCATGATCTAATCCATTCCCACCCCATGTGTGCCTGATGCACCATAGATACTCCACAGACTCTCCCAGGCTGTGATGAATGAGTGCAGAATGAAATTGAGAGTAGTTTAAAGTGTTTATGGTACATTGAAGATAAATTTTGTGGCTGGTGATACAAAAGATAAAAAATACAGGCTTATACTTTGTTGTTTGCCCCAGATTTATTGAGACATAATTGACAATAATCACATATATTTAAGATAAACAATGTGATATTTTGACTTACTTGTACCTTGTGAAATTATTATAGCATGGTCAAGCTAATTAGCATCCATCACCTCAAGTAGCTATATTTTTTCTATTTTGTGTGATGAAATTTAAGATCAACTCTTTCAGAAGATTTCACTTATACATTATTTTAAACTCTCTTCCCCACACTGTATATTAGTTCTCCTGAATTTACTCATCTCATTGTGCCTTTTGACCAACATCTCCCCATTTTCCTTTATCCACAACCCTGCCCTTTACATCCTATGAGTTCAACTGTTTTAGATTCTACATAAAAGTGAGATCATACAATATTTGTCTTTCTATTTCTGGTTTAATTCACTCAACATAAAGTCCCCCAAGTATACCCAGGCTTTGGCAAATGGAAGAATTTGTTTTTTATGCAATATTTTATTTGTGTGAGAAATCTTTTATCCATTCATCCATTGATGGACACGTAGTTGTTTCCACATCAAGTCAATTTTGGAGGATGCTGCAGTGAATATTGGAGTGCATATGTTTCTTCAAGATCATTAATGATATTTCCTACAGATGTATACACGGAAATAGGATTGCTGAGCCACATAGTAATTCTATTTTTAACTTTTTGAGGAATTGTCATACTGTTTTACATAATGGCTGAACTAATTTACGTTCCTATAGGTCTTTTTAAAAATTTTCTGATTTATGACAGACTAAGGAAAAAATACACTACTTTTCCTGCACCACCAGAATTTTGAGATGCAAAGCTCCATAGTTAAATTCTCTAGTCCTCATAGTGTCACCACCTTTCACTCTTTTAAAACCTCTGCTGTAGTCTTACAGAGCAGCCCAGTATGGAAAACTTAGTCCATGTTACTTAGTACATGCTACCTATAGGGAACCATGGAATGGCATGGAGTTGGTGAGGTGTGGCTATAATCTGGTTGGGGAAAAAAAACAAAGACTAAGGAACAGTTAGGAAACTGGGGTGGTTTACAATGAAGACTTTATGGTGCACTGTAGATGAACTTCCACCATTTCAACAGCAAAGTTCTTTTAGCATCTAACTGTACTACCTTTTGCCAAGAAAAGTGCAGAAATTGTATACCCATCATGCATCTATTAAATCTAAGCAGTCATTCAAGTGGACAGTGAAATCACCTACATTTCAATAAGATCCCTTTGGGAATCCTGTTTTATTTACATTTTTCCTCTACCAACAGGACTGTTGAGCAGCAGTTAAAAGGGCAGATTTGAAGAGTTTCCTTCCCATAACTCCTTACTTTCAGATGAATAAAATGTGTTTTGGAATCTTCCCTCACCTCTAAATAGATTTCCCTTCACACATCACCTCATCACCTAATGAGAGAGGAAAATGAAACCCTCTTACTGACAACAATTTGGACTCAGTAGGGATGTGTTAAATCAACTGCCCCAGGACAAAAACATCTTTGTCACCCCACAATAGATGGGAACTGACAGATCTAAGAGGGGAAGGGGAATGCTCTTATCGTTTATGCTTTAAACCTTTCAGCGTTAGCCTGCAGCCAGAACCACCTGGTGTCCTTTGCTGCACGCACAACACACACTGACATTTCTTTTAATCTATGAAAAAGCATAAACTCCACAGTGGCAGTGAAGTCCCAATGGTCCATTAGCTACTTGGAGGCTTTTCTGACATTACCAAATAGTAGCAGAAATAGAGAGATGTTCAAAATCAATTTCACGTTTCAAAAACTTCCCATCTCACACTCAGCCTTCTTACAGGGATCACCACAGAAACACATGTAAGCAATACAAGGTTTGACAGCCTCCTTAAATATGCATGAAGTTCTTTTAATCACTTTATCCCCATTCTATTTTCACTAAAGCATATTCCCAGTAAATTTTGAAGCATATTTCACAGCAGAAAAAAAAGACTTAGTTAAATACACATCTGTACCATTTATTCAAGAATTTAGGTCTATACAACTTAACAAAAGAGAATTTGCTTTTCCAGTCTCCCTTGTTCTTCATTTAATTATTCACTTTAAACAACAGAGTGAATGTAAAATTCAGGTGACCTAAAATTAACTTTAAAATTCTGCAGACTTTGATATCCATTCAAAAGCTACAGTCCTGAAGATGGAAAAACATAGATCAAGGTAGATGGAGTTATTTATAGCAGGATTAGATTTAATTATTTTCAAGAATTTGCAAGACAATTATTCATCAATTGTAAAGCTAATTCATTACTACTGCATTAGTTCTAGAATATCATTACCACAATACCTTAATCATATAATTGAAGAGTAGTGTATTCCAACATAAGATCCATAACTGATTTAGTCTGACAATCACAGTTGCAGAGAGATTTCAGCCAAGGTCTTTTTGTAACACTTAGATATAATTTCAGAGCAAGAAGGATCAAATAGGTAAAAGGAAGCTATTGGCAATGTAATTTCAGCATTTAGATAAATAATAACCCTGTCAGAGAAAAATTCTGGGAATCTCTCTTATCTTTAACTTGAAGATCACCTTATTCTTTAGCATGCAAAATGTAGGTCTGGCTGTCATCTTCAAGAAACCAGGGGAGTTGGTGTTTATCTGTGTGTCCCTTGTACTATGCACAAAGGCACCTTAATATATAGTAGGTATTGCATTAACTGCTTGTTTGAATTAAGGAGTCTATTTAAGTTTGTCTTTGGATTGGAATACAAAAAAATCTCAAAACCTTATAACTGGCAAGAAAACACAGCCTACTGTTCTCTGGAATTTTAGTAAACATATGATAAAGTTGTCATTAAAGATTTGGAAACAAAACTGAACAGAACTAGAGGTTCAAATAGTAGAGATGAAACCAAAGACATTTTATTAGAGAGAGAATTTAAAAAAAAAAAACTATAAATGCTTCCAAGTTTCTGAGTATCAAGCTAACGTGAGACATTTTCTGGCATAACTGCTCATGCTTAAAGAGACAAGGGGTTAAAGCCATTCTGCAATGACTTAAAGGAAGATTTTTTTTGTATCTTCAGCTAAAGGGCAAGAGACTGCAAGGATATTATTCCTAATGAGCTCAACATGTCACTAGAGGGTGACTGTCCTGCTTTGCAGAACGCATCATAGGAGTGCTCTGGTCTGCCTTTAAGGAACCAAGCCCATAATGCCATCCTCACAAAGCAATGAGAGTAACATGAACGATTAGAACACCACACCACCACCACCCTCATCCTACAAAAAAGCAAAAATAGTGCAAAACAAACAAAACACCTGTTTCTATTCCTTACACTAAAAAAGTCCAATCTAAAATGAAATTTTAGAAGATGTTAAGATTGCATTCCATATCCTCTCTTCTTGTACAGTGTCCCTGTCCTATCCATACCAGTGAAATCATTGCTCTTATCAACCCAACAGACCTGAGCTCACCTTGCCTAGCACATCCATGGCCAGCAGCACCTACAGCATGAAAACATTTCTCCTCCGCTAACATGTCTATTTTGAGAACTCACATATCCACCGAGATAACACCTGGTACCTCCCTTGTTAGCATGTGATGAGTTAGAATAAAGCCTGGAAAAATAAAGATGTATATAAGGAACAAATGAATTACCTTAACTATTCTGTTGCTTCATTCATGATGCTACCAGAATTTATAATTGAACAAAAGAGACTGTGTTTGGTGAGTGTGTTTCAACATTCTAATTGATGACATGATGATAATGATAATGACTGATGCCTGTAAGTGTTAAAATTATACACAGAAGGGTTTAATTTTACATTATTCTTTTTTTATTTTTTTACTGTTTTTACTAATATGCTTTTATGCTCCAGGAATCTTTAAAAGAATAAGACTTCATTTATAACCCACCATAATGCAAGACCTACTCTCATTCAGTAAGAAATGAGGCAATTGTTCAGGAGTAGATGTGATAGTATAGGCTCAGGAGAAAAAGGATGAGACATTTTTATTAAAGAAAATGGCTATTTTAGATAAGTCTAACCTACCAAAAAACCAATCAAGTATCCATTGCATTCAGCTCCTAGCAACAGTGCCCAAACATCAAGTCTGAATTGGGACAAGATTGCCTTAATTGCCCTACAATTTCTCAGTGTGAAGTCAAGGTCAGTATTTTAATGGCAAATTCTGAGCCTTTATTTTGTTACCAAAGTTGAGAATTTCTTGAGAAATGTGGCAGAACACTTTAAGGTGGAATTGATAGCTGAGTAAGAATTTTTAGGGTCTTTGTCTTCATACTCCATGAGGATAAAACTTTTTCAATCAAAAGTTTAGAACCATCCTAGTTAATGTGAAGGTCCACAGACTTATGTTGAAATTCAATCAGTATGGGAAGTAAAGATGGAAAAACTTAGTGTATTCACAGGAGAAAAAAAATGGAGGGAGTATGAAATTTTTAATGTAAACAACAAAAAGTTTAAGAATTTCAGCAATATGAAATTTATATGAGTAGAAACTCCTTTGTGTGTAGAAATAAGCAAAAGTGCTATCTTAATTCAATTACAACTGCTTGTTTTTGAGGGACAGGTGGGCTGGAGAGAAGGCTCAGTCCTGGAGTGAATAGTGGTGGAGGTCCTTGCGCCAAGACCGACTGATAATGTAGCATGAGTAATAAATATTACTACATTGAGCCGCTAAGATCTAAGCTCTTGTTTTCAAAAGCTTTCCCTACCCACCCGACACTGAGCCTTGGCACTGAAGGCTGACACAGCAGAGAGAAGTGCTGTGTTAAACAGTGTGTTCTATACAATCGGTCATTTATCAGGAGTCGATGTGTTGTAAATGGTAGAGGCTTTGCTCTTCTACTTCCTACCTGTATGTATAGTCTCATTTTATTCTTCTTAGCATAGTTGTTTTTATTTTTTTTTTACCTGAACATTATATGACTTATTCTATGTAAACATTGGGCAGAAAATAGTAACACATCTTAATTTTTTTCCCTTTCTTTTTATATAACCTTACAAGTGCCCAAAATCTTCAATGTTTTTTCATATTTTTATTAAGAATTAGTTATTAAAAATAATATTCAAATATTATGTAATATGCAGCATCATGCAAGATCTATTCTATCTTTGAAAGAGGAATATAACTTATTAAGATCTATAAACTATATTTTACAGATTTACCAATATGTATCTTACACCATATTATAGTTTGGTTGTGAGGTGTCCCCTAAAATTTCATATTTGAGACAATGTGTCAGGGGGGGTCCCAAGGGGAAATTATTGGATTGTGTGGTGGCTGGAGGCAGGAGGGCTGTGGTCTCTCTCTCTCTCTTTCTCTCTCTCTCTCTCTCTCTCTCTCTCTCTCTCTCTCTCTCTCTCTCCTTTCTGATCATCAGGTGAACTGCTGCCCTCCATCACACTTTTTTTCTGCCATAGTTTTCAGCCTCACCTTCAGTATTTTTGAACCAAAATTACCATCTGCTTCAACACCATACATATCTTGGTTTCATATGTACTATTTGAACCTCTGCTCGTCAGAACAGAGCCTTCAGCCTCTCCTTTCTCTTGAGGAATGATAGAGCCTAACGTCTATAGATTGAGACCTCTGAAGCTGTGAGCCCCCATTAAACTTCTCCTCCGCTTTAATAATTCTGGTTGGATCTTTTAGTCACAGCAGTAATAAAGCTGACTAAAACCAACAAACCAACTGTAACAATAAAAAAGATTATTACTTATAGGAAATGTAACACCAATACATCAAATAAAAGCCAAATCACAAGTAATACCTTTCTGTACATGGACATGTTTTAAGTTTGGTGATAATCCAGATTTTTTTTTTTTACTTTGTTTTTACATTGAGTACTGCTGATGATCATTGATGGTTCTCTGACAGTTTCTCTATCCTATAAAGCTCTTCTATAAGAATTTTAGTCAAGATGGAGTAAATTATGTCTTCAAAAAAAGATCCTCTAACTCTTAGTGATTTAAATGTTCTTTGAGATAAATACTATGACTACAATGTACTTCCATCGCAAAATATAGTAGTCTACATATTGGTGACAACAATTATAAATATCATATGGAGAACAAAATTAGGCAAAATGATTAATACAATGTAGCTCCAAAAGAGCATGCTGTATGTGTGAGTCAACTCTCCAAGGCTATGACAAAGTACATGAGATTAAAACTTATAAAGATGGGAATATTTATTGAGGCCCACATTTCACTCCACGGTGAGTTTTCCTGTTTCCTTTTGGTCCTATAGTGAGGAAGAATATCATGGTGGGAGGGTGGCATAGCAAAGTTAATCATACCATGGCAGCTGAGAAGGAGAGAGAGAGAGAGAGAGAGAGAGAGAGAGAGAGAGAGAGAGAAGGTTCTGGATCCTGCTGTTCCCTTCAAGAACAAGCCCTGCAGTGAACTAACACCCTTCCATGAAGCTCTACCTCCGAAAAGTTCCACCACTTCCCAGTAATGACACAACCCAGTAATGACCAACCCTTAAACACAAGGCTTTGGAGAATCTTTAAGATTCAAACGACAACCACATAAATGACTATAGAAATCTGTATTTTCAATCATGCTGTTATATAGATTATTTTCACCTCCTATCCAGTCTGCAATTGTGTATAAGCCCATCATGACCTGGAGTTCTTGCCAGAATAATCTCGTGATACTTAGGATTGCCGTGCAAGACTTCTGTGGCCCAAACTGGAAAGGTCTCATAGTTTTTAATTTACTTTCTTCACACAAAAACTTAGTAATGTATTCTAGGCTACAACACATTGAACCTTTTGATAAAATAAAAAACTAGGTTCACTAAAATTATCAGATGAACACTTCTGACAAAATGTGTCAGTGATTTGGCTGAATATGTGGCCTGGCAGATCATTATGTTGAAACACCTTTTCAATGACTAGTAATGGAATGAATCAATTACCATCTGCTTCAAGACCATACATATCTTCCTTATTTGATGGTGTGAAAAGTAATAGCAAACCCAAATTCACTGGAACTTTTTCCAAAACAAATTTTTAAGTATAGCACATTATTTTGGCTTTCAGTAACTTATAATGTCTTTGCAGGTTTGTTTATATTCTAGAAAATTTATGGGAAACCCATTATTAAATTTGTCCCTATCTATTAAAAATAAACACCATTCTTATATCAAAGTGAGAAAGATTGCTTTAAAGTATGCCTTAAGAGCAGGGTATATTTTGTTGTCTCAGTTGTTTCTGGGTACCTGAAGAGATTCATGTAGAATGATCAAGAATGAATTTCCATATAAAATAACACAAAAGTATTGAAATAAACTCAAGCAGATCTTAAAATTGGCTCATCTTCCACACACCTCTCTGCTCCTGGCTCATACAGCATGCAGTAGGGAACCAAGAACACAATGACCACTAGGGTTGCCGTATTTGGGACGTACTTGTGTTTGGATAAAGCATTCATTATTCATCCAGGATTTAGATTTAACTGGGGGTTCTGCATATTATCTGGAAACCCTGTTGACAATACAGTTCCTTGAAATATTATAGTGGTCAAGTTAAATAACTGTTAATATTTCTTGTGTTTCTTTTCTTGGAATGAATTATTCATTTGTGCTGAGCAGTGTGCAAGCAATAATAAAGCCAAATCCACATTTTTGTGACACTCCTGACAAACTGCTGCTATATTAAAGAAATAAATTACAAGTCCTATATTGCTCAGCGGCACCACTCTCATCCCTGTTTTTGAAGCATTTCAATCAACCCTGCAGTCTTCACCGCGTTGTAAGATATTAAGCATATATTTTATCTATCTTGGAGTAGTATTTTTTTCTTCTGAAACTTCACAGTTTCTTCAATTTTTTTTCCAGATAATGGTCAAACTGGCCATTTGGGTTATAAATTAGTTTTTTCATGGCTAATGTACTTCACATCAGCACTCATTATACAATTATGTCATCACAAGGCTCTGGTATAACATGAAAGGAATGTAAATGTCAAGATTGATGACGATGGCTCCGAGCCAGCTCATTAAAGGCAATGGTGTGAATAATATAACTGTGTTGCTTTTGAAAGAACAGAATATGTATTATCCACCTATCAGTGTACCAAAGCAGAATCATAAACATAGATCTCTAACTGCAGCCCATTTAAATGATGAAAGGGTGTATATTAATCTATGAAATAGATTTCACCCAGGGGAAAAATTGTTCTATTTATGAACGTTAAAACATTCAGTGCACAGAGAAGCACTTATCTGATGAGCATCCATGGTATGCAGATGTGTTTTACTAATGTTTCCTGCTAAGATAAATAGGTCACAGTCAGAAAAGATGCTACCATAATTTACTAGAAATAAAGAAACTAAAAAAGAGCAACATGTAGGCAAATTTTTATAAAGCACAGAAAGTAAGTATTTTAAGCTACTGGACCTCCATATTCAATGTATTTAATTCAAAAGCTATTGACAAAACATGACAATAAATATAAATATATTACATAATATAATAGCCAAATGCATTTTCATGCTTAGTATTCCCTAAAGGGAAGTTAATAAATCTCTTGGTAATAATTGTATGCTTCAGAACCAACTTTATTTTCAGAATTATGGAACCTCAATACATGTTTTTTTTTTTTTCAGTTTAGAGGAAATTATTTAATGGTAATGGCTCCCTTTTCTTTACATTCATGATTAAATCAAGAAATTCCAGTTTACTCACCTCACTATAATTCTTACCAGATAAACTCAACAGATTCTTCTCCATGATACTTGCCACTTAGATATCTTTGAAGCGTCATATCTTGTCTATATAAATGGCATCCACTAAGCCAGAAGATAGAGGATATTTATATTTTGTGGACTCTCACAGATGTTTCTGGGCCCATCTCCTACCTGCTGATACCCAAATTACAGATTCCAAGGAAGAATCAAATGTCAAGCAAAGTAAGAAATAACTACTGTATTTAGGGACAAGTTAGAAGCTTCAAATATTCTAGTGTATAATTGTCCATCAATATCAGTGAGGGATTGGTTCCAAGACTCCCAAGAGATACCAAAACCTGCAGGGGTCAAATCCTTTACGAAAAATGTCCTTGTACTTTCATGTGACCTATGAATATGTTTGTATTCCTCTATAAAGGTCTAGATTACTTACATTATTTAGTACAATACAAATACTACATGAATCACTGCCATACTGTGTTGTTTAGGAAAGAATGACCGCCCAAAATATCTGGGCACATTCAGTAACATAAACTTTTTCTCAAAAATTTTCTGGTTTTGGTTGATGATTATCACCCTTAGATGTTCGGTAATGATGCATTTTTGAGACTAGGATGTCAGAAATGTAAAAGATCTTGCATGTTGCCTAAGGTCTCTAAGATGACAAGTGGTAGAGAATACATCTGCACCCAGGACTCCTCATGGTAGCGAGGTCTCTTTTCCCAGGACCTGTGATGGTTCACAGAGCAGAAGGAAGACTTTTGATGCTGGGTAAGTCTGACTCCATGCCCGTTACCTTCTTTCTCCAAGAGCATTTATAATGTTTCATTCCTGTTTCTCTTTCTTCTTGAATGATATCATCTATGATTTGGGCGTATCCCCTCCAAAACTCAGATGTTGCCCACGTCATAGTGCAATGAGGGAGGGGCTTTCAAGAGATGATGAGGCCATGAGGGCTCTTCCTTTGTGTCTAGGATGAAGAGGATTCATGCAGAATAGAGTATGCTCTCTTGTCCTTCCAGCTTCTGTCTGGTGAGGACACAAATTTAGTGATATTGAAATTTGTCACGAAACATGGTGCTGTATCACTCTGTCAATCTATTTTTTTTAACTTTAGTTTTCTATAATGCTGCCCCTTGTCCCTAGAATAGCTTTGAACTCTACCTCCAACATTAAAGTGTTTCAAATTTTTTCCATATTTTTAAAATTGCTTCTAATAACATTTCCTCTATGAACCACAATCCTCCCCTCCCCTCTCTCTCATCTATCTCTATGTGTGTGTGTGTGTGTACACGTGTACGCTTCTGCATCCTCAAAGGACTGTAAGTAGTGACTATGGAAATGATTTTCAGAGCTAGCTGACAACTCTAAGTTTAAAGCCTTGCATGGAGGATAAAGACACTAACTTTTCAGATGATGTTCTAGACATGACCCTTGTTCCCTCTTCAGTTTAATCTCTCTTTGTTTCCTTTCACATGGATTTTTACCAAACTATCTTTACTTTTGCAAAGATAACAACCTTATCCATATTTCCTGGATGTTTTCATGCTGTTTTAAATAATGAGAACCATCTTCTTTCCTTGAATAGATAAAGTCCAGCTCATTTACAACCTTTGTAATAGGTAATTTTCAGAATTTGATAGGTAAAAAATTGGACAGCACAGTACATCCACTTTGATAACAAATAATATAGATACTCAGTGGTTACAGCGACTTCACTTCTCACTCCCTTGTGTAGGCAGCTGAGGTTTGGCTGATAAACATTTTCCATGTACCTTCTCATTTATAGGGGGACCTAGGTAAAGGACATGTTCCTATTTTGATTTTTTTCCCCCTGTGGCAAGAGAAAAATATTTAAATAGGTAGCAGAACTATTAAATGCCCTTTATAGTTGCCTCTTGAATTTCAGTGCTCACCACAACCTGTCACCTGTCACTGGCAAAAGTCAGACACATGGATGAACTCAACAGGAACAGGAGGCCCTACATGTGCTAAGGCAAGGGTGAATTAATTTGTAATGGGAAAGTGAGTATTTGGAAACAATAATTCAATTCGACCTCTTTCATCCTCCTTGTAAGTTTATTTGAATTATGTATCTCTAGATTAAAAAATGTGATTTATTCAGCTTTATGACTGCAGTAATTAGCACAGTTCCTGAAAAACAATTATGTTCATTAATTGTTTATTAAATAAATTATTATATGAATGAATGAATAAATAAATGAAAAAACTAATAAAAGATATTTCATTGAGGTTAATTTTGATAATTTTACTGTCCAGACCATAACCAAAATTTCTTGAGGACATGGGTTTTATTCAAGCTTCTATCTCTTTACACCCTCCATTCTTCATCATGTGAATATATATTCAGAAAACCTTACTAAGCCATGAATAATATGTGACTGTAGGGTAAGCAACTGTATATAACTTATGTGAAACTAACCACACCTGTAACTGGGTTTTAGAATTAATCCTAAGTGAGTCTGTCAGGATCCTCCACTAGCTGCTCTTTAAGAAACACTTTGCTCAAAGTCTACTGATTTACATGTTAATCACAACTGAAAAGCAACATCCAGACCTTGGCTTTAATAAAGATATTCAAACGTATCCTAGAACAGTTGACACAAATAATTAACCATTTTATTACTGTCATCCATGGAGAAAAGGAGGAAAGTAAAGGCAATTTCCCTTAAATATCCTTTTCCTCTCCCAAGAAACTAACCAAGTTAAAGTAAGAACAAGCACAAGACTGAGCCAGAATATTCAGATCAATGTTATAGCTCAAAGAGCAACAGCTTTCTCCCATGTATGCTGGGAATTACAACAACTTATTGTGTCATATGCAGAGAGGTGCATGCAAAAAAGGTTGGGATGCAGGTCACACAATGGGACAAAGCCAGCTATGTTAGTGATGTCACTGAGACTGTAGTCTGACTTATGAAACCCTCTCCCTGTGCTGCAGTCCGGCTGCAGCAAAATAGCGGGGAGGTGACAAACAACTTGTGTGGATTGATAGAGCAGGAGTGGGAGCCAATTATTGTAGGACAACAGAGGTATTTATACATTCCACACAGCTTATCTTAATTAACATAAACTAGATACAGCAGTCAACCAATAATGGCTTAATGGCTAGCTGGCGTTACTTCACAAACCACTCCCTCTGGCATTTTGCCAGGCGCCATCCTGACTTGTTTACAGACCCTAACATCCCTGCAGTGGCTGGTGTGGAATTAAGGACACAAGAGCCATGAGAGACGGAGATGCTATTCTCTGGCATAGCCCCAAGAGGAATGGGCACGTTATCTATGCAGCCTGTCATTACTGGGCTTCCTGAATAGTGTCAAGAGAATTGCAAGCACGACTTGGTGAAGAACAGACAACTGCAGAGGAGCTATCTGTCCAGGCTGTTGCCACTGGATATTCCCCATAAACATTTTTCAATAAAACTTGTAATAAAAGGAAATAAATAGGGAAAAGATAGAAACTCTATAAAAATGATCAATTTTTTGCTTATTAAACCTAGCTCTGGGAATCATACTGTGAATGCAAGTTTGTTTGACTAGGTTTCTTTTAAATAGATCTGTGTAATGAAAATTCAAGGAGGAAGAACTATCTACCTGCAAATACATCAAATCTCTCCAACAAAACAAAGTCAACACATATACATCTGCTCCATTTTTAAAAAAGCTAAATTTCTTATTTCATTGCATTTTCTTGAAACAGCATGGAATTGAATAGAAAAAAAAGCTGCAACAGTTACTAAGAGAGTGAGTGGAAATGCTATGCAATGGTTACTTGTTCAGTTGGTGAGAAACCTTGACAGAGCCAGCATCTGTCACTGACAAGGACACTCTGCTGACCACAAAATGATGGTGCGGCCATAACTGGTATCATTGTTGGCACTTTGTCCTGAATTTGCATGACTTTGTCATTGATTCCATCCCAGGCTTGCCTGTCCCACTGGTGTTCTGTTCAGACTGTCCAATTTAACATCTTACTAAATTTCCCACCACACCTATAGTAATTTTTCCTGTTCCTGGTGCTCAATTTTGAGTGATTTTTTTTTCTAACAAGCTAAATTAAATACCTGTTGAGAACAGAGAAAGCATAATAAAAACTAATTTATTTGTCACAGTTGGGAAAGGAGGATCTGAAGAAAGTTTCAGGACCCCTGGTAAGAATCATAAAAAATAGCCATTTTGAAGGGAATGCTTCTAAAATATATACAAAAAAATCCTTATTTTCTTAAAAAAACACTCAAATCTATACTGCTATTACTATTTACATATGTATTTCCATACCATTTTCCTTGTTTTATGAAGGCTGTCAATTATTGTATTGTTTAGTGTTTCTATTATCCGTGATATACATTCCCATATATATTTTCTAATTCAGTACTAGTTATCAACAATAAAACTGGTAAAAAAAAATTTAGATTGCAAAAATTCTATGAATTTCAAGTGAAGAGGCTGGGAATAAAACCCATTTATACCAAGTGAAATGCAAGCCCTAATGGTATATTGCTGCTGTTATTGTTTTCTTCTATATCATGTTTTATTTTTTTAAATTTTTTTTTCTTCCCAGTTACTGTTCATTTTGGTAATTAAATTTGCCCCAATATTTAGGTCTGGTTCTTTGCTGAAGCTGATAGACAGGTAAATTAAACATACTATAATTTTCTAAAAACTGTAGGGCACCATTTAATATAAAGTATGTTATTATTTTTATCGACCTCCAGAAAATAAAAATACTTCCCGTGAAACTTCTCTTATACCCTAGAATGTTTTTTATGTATTCAATAAATGACTACTTATGAACTTACTTATGTATGCACTTTTATCTTGCATTGTCCAAAACAAAAGAACAGGAGTGGAAGGGGGTGGCTGAGACGCTCCTGGAACTGCTTACTCAGCGTCCTTGTTGTGCTGATCGACTTCCCTTCATTCTGGTTTTCACCACGAGGTATCATTTCTTTCAACCTGATTGTACGGCCCTAACAGTTTTCCCTCCGGTCATCTTCATCAGTTGCTTTATCAGTGTTGTCTAATTAACCAACCAAACAAAGCTCAGCTCTAAGACCTGAAAAAGCGTAGCACCAGGTTCGTGTTTATTTTCCCGGCTTAAATGGGAGAACACGACACTGTTCTGTGACCAGATGTTCACTATAGTTTTGCTTTAAAACTTCTGAACATTCTGATATATAACTCCTGTCTTCTCTATAGGGTCATCACACACACACACACACAGACACAAACACACACACACACACACACGCACACACACACACATACACACACACACATACACACACACATACACACACACAGACACAAACACACACACACACACGCACACACACACACATACACACACATACATACACACACACATACACACACACACACACACACACAAACACGAAAAGAGAAAGTTTTGTCCCAGGATCTGAGTCAAATGTAATACATCACGGCTGTATTGGCTCATAATAGCAGCTATTATTTTTTGTTTTATTATTGATGTTGTCAAGCGTATGCTCAATGTCTGGGTCTCTGTGATCTGCCCGAGCAATTTTGCCTTGATTGACTTTCTAGAGGTTTCCATGAACAATATACTTGTTAGATCCTTCAATGTCAAGGAGTCAGCTGCCCTTCCTGGAACATGCCCCATGCTGAGGTGACAAACAGGACACAAGCAGGACATGAGCCTTCTGTGCGCTCAGGAACCCCTGCCCTCCTGCTTCCATGTCTACTCTCATATTACGTCATTGTCCTCTCCACAGTAGCCACTGAGACTCTATTAGGACACATGTCCCATTTCAATCATTAAAATGCTTGGAGCCAAGAACTTTGGCAAGAACCACCCTTAAGGACCCATGTGTCACGCCGACCCACCTTGAGCACATTTCATTCCCGTCACCACTCTGTTAATGTCACTTCAGGTTTCTAAAATGCAATGTTATCTCTCTCATGGTTTCATTAGGTGAAACGGGTTAGATGACGGTACTTTGCAAACCCATCGACAGAAATTCACCTGCCTCACTAACGCAAATAAATCCAGCATCCAAGAAAGAAGAAAAGGAAATACCCAAGCACTGCCAGCGCTCTACTTTCCGATTCACCCGGGCTGATGTGGGGAGCAAGACTGCAGCTGCGTGTCTACCAGCCCTTGGAATCCATAGCTGGTGGCTCTAAGCCAAGACAAGGCAGATGGGACGCTGGTGTTTAGTTACAGTGGGCGTGATGTTGGCAACGACATTCAGTTGCAATTCTCCCTGTCAACAGGTCTGCCCTCCTGGGGAAAGAATGAAGGCATAAGCAAGAACTAAAGATGGAGGATGATTTGATAGTGTCTGTGGGGACAAGCAAAGCTCTCAGTTCAATGACAGTGTTATAAATATTATAATAGAGTTATTAGTGTGTGCAGACTGAAAAGCAGCTGGATGGAGCAGTCGAAAAACGCTGTAGCCTCAGGCCTGAATACGAGAGTGTACAGCTGAAAAGACTGCATCAAACGTTCTGTTCTGTACAGTGGTGCAGCCAGAGGAAGATACAGCATGCTCCGCTACTGGCTGGAGGGAATGGGTGTCTCATTACTCAGAAGGTTTACCTGGTGTTCGCTCCTGAGGAACAGCAGTGATGACATCTGAGTGAGCCTCTTTTGACAAGTGTGTCTCTGGTTGCAATACTGGGAACTGCAAGCCGTGTCTCTGGAGAAGAGGAGAGAACTTAAGACAGGATTAATAGTGCTTTCTGGAATGTGAAATTCCCAGGTCCCTTGGGACATGGCTGCATAAGCATGAATAAGAGAGAATGTGGCCACTTTCATTAGGATCATCAGCTATTGGCAGGTAGACTTAGGCACTGATGGGTCGCTATCTAACATGAAGAGGGCAGAGAGGCCCCACATGCACGGGAAGATTCCGAGGAAAAACAAGAGAAACAGACTGTTGTTCAAAGTAATACTTAAACTAGAGATTACTAAGCACATCCAGGCAGGCTTTCGGCCTTAATAACTCCTAATTGTTTTAGGAATAGTGGGTATCCATATTAAGTCCAGATCTCAAAAACACCTAGGACAGATATGCCAACTGGGGACATCAGTGATGAGAGGAAGCCAGTAAAATGCAGAAATAGATTCATGCAAAGAGACTCCGGTGTGTGGACGGGAGTTAATCTGTGGCCTACACATGGCAGTATAGTCACTCAGGTTGCTCTCACGCATATACAGTAGGAGGGGTTTAAGTAGGATGTAATATAAAACAGTTTCTACGGTGATATTAGTGCTTGAATCAAAGTAAGAGAATTGGCTTCTTAATTATAACTATTTTGACCACAGGTAGAGTCTGAGAAAAACAAATGATAATTTCAAAAGCAACGTTTTAGGAAATGTCATAGGGAAATAAGCTTATTATTCCTTGAGAGGTAGTTTCCAAGGAGCAACTTATCCTAAAGCCTCTACTTTCTACACAAAATAGTGTCTCCATGCACAGTGATCTTCCAGGAAAGATGAACTGATGAAACTAGAGTTGCATAAGACTTCAGAATCGACTAATGGATAGGAGGAAACTGATCAGGGAGGTTCCGGGTCAGTGTAGTTAAGGGTACCAGAAGGGTCGAAAATACAGAAGCAGCTGTCGTGTGGTCAGAAGGCAGCACCTCCAGGATGAGTTCACAGCCTTGCCCACCCAGTGACAAATGGGTGAGGAGAAAGTGCAACCTTGGAAGGCGGGTGTACAGAGCAACTCCTGAAGGTACCACAAGGTAGTGACATGGGCTGGTTAATATTGGATGAGAAGTTAAGAATAGAATATTTTATTTATTAAAAGAATACGGAAGGAGAGACCACTGACTCATAAGTTCCCTTCACAACATGAGGATGTAGAAGCCTACTCCTGAGAAATATGCTAGATGATTGCAGGTGATTCTGCCGGTGACTGGCCCCTATATTCTTGCCACCCTCGGCGACCATTCCCATAGCAAGCTTCCTGAGGGCGGGAGCCAGCACGGCCTCCCTGAAGGACAGGACAGGAGAGTTTGAAGCTCTGAAGTATCCCATGAACCATGACTAACAGGAGGTGGTGGGCCAGTTTCTCACTCTTCTGGAGGATCAATTCTGAGGGCTACTCTACACAGAGCCCTGACTTCTGACCTCTATAAAATACTCATTAGTGCAAGACACACTGAGTCACACGTGGAAGAAGCAGAAATTGTACAAGGTGAGAATATACAATGAAGCAAAGAAGTTGGAAAGTAAGAGGGCAAGGGACGGGTGGAGGGGTGTCTTCAGGCTAAGATACTGGTGGTACCTGGGAGGGTCAGGGATGAGTTCTGAGTGTTCACCTTCTTCTTTACGGTCCACCCCTCGGGGACACTTCATGATTGGTAACTCTGCTGTGACCTAGGATTCAAGACCAGAGCTCACTTTCTCAGTGTCCAGCTGCCTGGCATATCAGGGTTCTTCACATGACAGAGACACACCTCTTCTTTTGGAATTCTGGTTTTTACTTCTGGTATGGTATGCTTTTCCACTTTCTATCTCAATATTTTGGAAAAGTAGAGACAATGATCAGATAAGGGAAAGCTTATTCCAGACTTCTGAACAACTGGAAGCTTCTTTATGCTGTTCTTCTTCCCACTTCCCTAAATCAGCTCTATTGGCAAAGGGAGAAATCTGAACTCTCAAGACAGATTAGAACATTATCATTCCAGGGAAAAAGGAGAAACTTTGTGCATATAGTATGTGGCTCCACGGTGAAATCTCAAGCAATGATTCAGTGACCCTGGATTCAGTGATAAAGAGAGGTCACAATACCTGCAGGAGAAGAAAGAGTCCCAACCCTTGATCATCGGTCCCCTTCCCATCCTAGGTGGAACGGCCCAGCCTTTGTGTTTGGGTTGATGTGGAGGAACTGTGGAGCTTCTGAGAGATGCTGATCAGAGGCAGGGGTCCCAACTCTGCATGCTAGGACGGCACTGCTGTGCCCTTGTCAAGGAAAGAAATACTTCCTGAAACATCAATTGATCACAAAGAGAAAAAAAAGTTCTTTGAGTTTTCCAGTGTAGAAATGTAAGAAAACATTGTTGTGCCTTTGTAAATGAATAATAGCTCAGTAACACAGAGCTTCATTAATTCCAATAGCAAGTCATGATGACTGAATACCCACACCCGCTCAAAGAGAGGAAAGAGTTGAATCTGAGCCCTTCTTTTTTTTTCCTTGTCTTTCAGACTCAATGCGATACAGGAAGAGGGAAAAGACGGTGAACTGAGTGTTACTGAGTGGTTGTTTGGGGCCTGTTCATCCAGAACTCTCCAAGGTTACCCATCACCTCTCTTTTCATGAATCACTGTGCCCCACAACTAAGACATAACTTGTGCAGAACAAAACTTTCTATAAACAAAATGAAATCCCTCAGATTGAAATCTCACAGATAGGGAATCAGTGTGGAAAATATCTCATAAAAGTTGATTTAGAAAGAGGATTGGAACTTTGTTTTGATGGTGTTTACCCAAGAAGAAAGGCAAAGGCTGGAAGATAACTTTCTGCAGGCCATGATCGGTTCAGCTTCTGGGAGTGTGTGGAAAGAAATGACTTTCGGGAAGTAAATATGCTGAAATTGAGAGAACAACAACAACAACAAAAATCACCCCTGGGCTTATTTAAGTAAGATAGTTGAACTTATCCATTGACTTCACCCTTGGGCTGCAGCGTGGCAGAGTTCAGGTGCACGGAGATTCCTTGGTTGGATATTCATGCAACCATCCTGCAGAATCTTGGGGTCTGGAGTTTCTGGGTAGACAAGAGTATACCTCTCAGGATATTCTGAAATTCTCAAACCAATAACTATGGCCTAAAGGTACTCCCTCCCTGTGCCCCAGGGAGCCTGTGGCCAGCCCCCAGGAGGATGTACCCAGGAACGGCAGGGCACTGTTACCATCTTTGCAGAGGTGTGTTTTGTTGGCAAATAGAAAATTATCCACCAAGCAATCCTGAGAGTAGAATTTAACACCACGTTTGTCTTCCTCTAGCCAGAAAATTCATTGACTCATTGGGACATGCCCTCCGAGGAGGATTTCTGCGATTTGTAATCAGTGATATTTATTCTTAACAACATTTTATCCTTCAAGTAGAAGAGTAGAGTTCTTCTCCTATACCATGGCATGGACTGAGGTTTGGTGTTGAAGGAGTTTGGGGTTTGAGAAGGGAGGGGCCAGCATTAGATTTAATAGTGTTTAGGCTTTAAAATATGATTAGGGGCATGGGAGGGGAGGTAGAGAAGGGCTTTCCCTACCCACTAGCATCCAGTCTTCTTAATCTGCTAAAATGACATAATCATAAAACATATAATTGTCTTGTATGTCATTGGGCATGTAGATGTGAAGAAATCAAGTGTAAAATCATTCAGAAACTCTTCAACCTGGGAACACTGGGTGAAAATCCAAACTGTGATTTGTCTCAGGCATTCCTTTCTCCCCAGCTGCTTCACTAATCTTAATCTGTCTACAGCTGTGTAAAGTAGGATTACAGAGACATGGCTGGGTCAGGCAGTCTCTCACTGAGCAGGCAGGGCAAGAGACAAATAGCTCCATGTGTTATCAAAGTGATAACACATGTGTTATCCATGTGTTATCAAACTGAAAAATGAAAGATAGCTGGATCCTGAGTTCAAACGTGGGGACACATTCTCTGACCCTGGGTCTCTTAGAGGGAATAGGACCAACCCAAAGACCTTGATCCATTCTTGATTCAACCTGGGGAGAATGGATGTGCTCCCTCCACTTGTCTTAGCCTTAAGGAAACTGGGCAGAGATCCACCCCATTGTTCCTTCCCTACCCTCTTCTATTGTGAGGAACTGGAAATCAAGTGACAGAAAACACAGACAACAAGACTAAACAACAAAAGGGAAAGAACTAGCTCATGGAACTGCCATCTCTGGGAGCAGGATTGCTTTCAGGCACCTGACTTATAGTAGGGGTTTCATTGAAAGCCTTGGGATTCTGTTTCTTTCTGTGTCTTGGCTCCATTCTTCTGTGTTTTCAGTTCTCAGGCTTTACGTGGTGGAACCTTGATTTCCAACAAGTTCAAAGTGATGTCTTCCCGGGTTCAAGGGGCAGCTGAAAACAGGGTTCCTCTCTCAGGAGAGTCTCCATAAGTCTCATTGTTCCATTTGACTTTATAAAGTGGTATCACGTGTCACATGCTTAGGGGAAAGGGTGGATGACAATTATACCTACACACAGGCAGAAACTAAAGAACACAGCTGCTTTTTCTTAGAAATAAATCTTGATGCTTGTTTTTCAAGCATTAAACAAGCATAAAACAAGTGGAAGAGAGTCCTCTACCATGAAATCACAATGAGCTGTATTTCCCAAGGACCAAAAACATCCTCAATGACTTGAGATCCAAATACAAACAATGACAAATGTCCAGATGACACAGGGTGTTTTTTTTAATTATTATTATCTCTCACCTCAATAGAAAATAGATCTTAATCCATTAATCCATTTATACAGTTCACCAAATATTCAGGTTATAAAAATTTTCAGTTCCTTTGCCACCATTGGGCATGAATGTTCATCAGTGAATAAAACAATAATACAAAGGAAAAAAATCTGGGAAAACAGAGATTGAATAAAACCATAGTTGTGCTGCCACTCTCGTTCAGCTCTGCAAGCCAGGAAAAGATACAGGGGATTACGCTGCCCATAGCATACATTTATCTAGCTCTGCAGTTCACCTGGCTGCCCAGTGACACTCCCATATCTCAGTGAGTGTCAAAAAAACAAAACTCTCTGTGCTTCATATTTTTTATTGTTTTTAGATTTTTTAATATTGTTGTATATTAGTTATACAGAATGGTAGGTTTCACTGTAGCATATTTTTATAAGTATATAACATAATTTGATTAATTCCACTCCCAAGTACCTCCTTGTGTTCCCCACTCCCCCCTCATCCCTAATGGTCTCTCTGATCTGACCACAGAATGAGATTGTCCACTATTACCTTTCTTATTCAGTATAGTACAGAATGTTTTAGCCACAGCAATGGGTCAAGACAAATAAAACAAAAGGTATATGTATAAGAAGGATAAGTTAAATTAACCTTGTTTGCAGATAATGTGATAAATTAGAAAAATCTAAACCCTCAGGCAAGGAAAATTATTAGAGTGTTTAAGTAAGTTCAGTAACATTGAAAGATACAATAACAACATGCAAAAATTGGCACCAGTAACAAGATTGGTGAGAACAAAAACATAAAAGCAACTCAACTCACAATATAAAAATGAAATATCTGGGAATAAATCTAACAAATCAAAACTCTCCACCGTAAAAATTACAAAATGCTGATGAAAGAAACTTAAGATACAAAAAAATGAAAGCTCTTATTTTATAGATTTGAAGAATTAATATTTTTAAAATGTACATACAACCCAAAGTGAGTTACAGATTTAATACAATCACCATCAAAATACCAAGTACATCCTTTACAACACTAGAAAACATTTCTAAAATTCAAATTGAAGCACAAAAGATCATGAAGAGCCAATCTTGAATACAAAGATCAAAGCTGATGGTATCATAATACCTGCTTTGATACATACTATACAGTCATAAAACCAAAACAGCACGGTGCTGGCATAAATACACACAGATCAATGGAGCAAAAAAAAGATCCCAGAAATAAATCCATAAATCTACAATCACCCGATTCTCAACAAAGGAGTCAGAAATATACATTGGGAAAAGAATCGCTTCTTCAATAAATGATGCTGAGAGAATTGGATAACCACATGCAGAAGATTAAAACTTGAAGCCTATCTCTCACCCTGCACAATTCAAAATGAATCCAAAACCTAAATGGAAGACAAAATTACCAACGAAGAAAAAGTCATAGAAGAAACATTTCAAGATATGTGCATAAGCAATGATTTTCCTATATGAGGCCGGAAGTACAAGAAGAAAAACAAATCTACACAAATGGCCTTACGTCAAGCTAAAAAGCTTGAGAAGAGTAAAGAAAATAATGAACAGATGGAAGAGACCATCTACAGAATGCAGAAAATAGTCACCAAGTATGTCTGACAGAAGATCAATACCCAGAATATGTAAAGAGCTCAAAAAGCCTAACAAAAAGTAATCACCTAAAAAATGGGCAAATAATTTGAATAGGCACTTTCAAAAGAAATAACAAACTTCCAACAACTATGTACAAAAAGATGCTGGATGTCATTAGTCATCAGGGAAATGCCAATCAAACTTTCAAGGGGATATCCTCTTACCTCAATTATAACAACTACTATACAAAAGCAAAAATTCTAGCAAATATATAGTTTAAAAAGGAACTTACATACATTGCTGGGGTTGGTGTAAAGTCATACCAACATTATAGAGAATACTAAGGAAATTCTGCAAATAAATAAATAAATAAATAAAGATCTACCACCTGAACTGAGTACATTTTCAAAGGGATTTCAATGAGCATAACAAAAGAGACACCTGCATGTCCAAGTTTACTATGGAACCATTCACTATTCCTAAGATATAAAATCCTTCTAGATGCCCATCAATGGATGCATGGATAGAGAAAATTTGATTTTATATATACATATATACATGTGATTTTTCATTATAAAATATTACTGAGCCATTAAGAAGAATGAAATGCTGCATGTGGAATGCATGCATTGAAATATCACACTAAACCCCATTAATCTTCACAATTAATACATGTTAATCAAGATTAAAATTTAAAAAAAAAAAAAACAGCCTTGATATGTAAAGGCAGAAGCCTCTCATTTCTTGCTTTAACAATTGAGCAAGTTCCCTCAAGCAATGGGGGACTTCAGGAACACTGTTTACATTTCTTTCAATTTGCATAATTCTGTTGCTAAGGAGATATTGAACACTAACAACAAGAACTAAATAGACTTAATAAATTATTTATAATGTCAATAAGAATTTTTGAGATCCTTCCTTCAAAATTAAAGTGTGATTTCAGTATTTTAAAGATTCTGAGAACTCTCTCCACTCTGCTTCCCATAAAGAGGCAGTGGTGTTTAAATGTGAAAGAATAAAAAATCACTAAATTCCAAAGGTTTTAGAGAAGTTTTGCCAAATCGTAAAGAACATTAATCTTTTAATAAATTATTTATTTATCCTAATTTATTATGCACGATGGCAGAATGCAATTCATTTCATATCACACATATAGAGCACAATTTTTCTTTCTATTTATTTATTTATTTATTTATTTATTTATTTATTTATTTATTTATTTATTATTGGTTGTTCAAAACATTACAAAGCTCTTGACATATCATATTTCATACATTAGATTCAAGTGGGTTATGAACTCCCATTTTTACCCCAATTACAGATTGCAGAATCACATCGGTTACACATCCAAATTTTTACATGATACCATATTAGTGACTGTTGTATTCTGCTACCTTTCCTATCCTCTATTACCCGCCCTCCCCTCCCCTCCCATCTTCTCTCTCTACCCCATCTACTGCAATTCATTTCTCTCCTTGTTTTTTTCCCCGTTCCCCTCATAACCTCTTATATGTAATTTTGTATAACAATGGGGGTCTCCTTCCATTTCCATGCAATTTCCCTTTTCTCTCCCTTTCCCTCCCACCTCATGTCTCTGTTTAATGTTAGTCTTTTCCTCCTGCTCTTCCTCCCTGCTCTGTTCTTAGTTGCTCTCATTATATCAAAGAAGACATTTGGCATTTGTTTTTTAGGGATTGGCTAGCTTCACTTAGCATAATCTGCTCTAATGCCATCCATTTCCCTGCAAATTCCATGATTTTGTCATTTTTTAGTGTTGCATAATACTCCATTGTGTGTAAATGCCACATTTTTTTTTTCATCCATTCATCTATTGAAGGGCATCTGGGTTGGTTCCACAGTCTAGCTATTGTGAATTGTAGAGCACAATTTTTCAAGTCACTGATTGTACACAAAGTATTTTCGCACCATTCCGGTCTTCATACATGTACTTAGGGTGATGATATCTAACTCATTCCACCATCTTTCCTACCCCTTTGCCTCCTTCCTTCTGCTCCCTTCCCTTTGCCGTATCTAAAGTTCCTCCATTCCTCCCATGCTCCCCTCCCATCGCCATTAAGAGTCAGCATCCTCATATCAAAGAAAACATTTGGCCTTTGGTTTTTTGGAATTGGCTTACTTCACTTAGCATTATATTCTCCAACTCCATACACTTATCTGCAAATGTCATGATTTCATTCTCTTTTAATGCTGAGTAATGTTCCATTGTGCATATATAACCAAAGATTCCCTATCCATTTATCTACTGAAGGGCATCTAGGTTGGTTCCACAGTTTAGCTATTGTGAATTGTGCTGCTATAAACATTGATATGGCTGTGTCCCTGTAGTATGCTGTTTTTAAGTCCTTTGGGTATAAACCAAGGAGTGGGATAACTGGGTCAAATGGTGGTTCTATTCCCCATTTCCAAGGAATCTCCATAATGCTTTCCAGATTGGCTGAACCAATTTGCAGTCCCACCAGCAATATATGAGTGTGCCCTTTTTCCCACATCCTCACCAACACTTATTGTTTTTGTATTCTTAATAGCTACCATTCTGACTACAGTGAGATGAAATCTTAGTTTTGATTTGCATTTCTCTAATTGCTAGAAATGTTGAACATTTTCCATGTTTGTTGATTGATTATATATCCTCTTCTGAGAAATGTTATTTCACTTCTTTGACCCATTTATTGATTGGGCTATTTTGTGGGGGGGGGGTATTAAGGATTTTGAGAGCTTTATATATCCTACAGATTAGTGCTCTATCTGATGTGCTTGTGGTAAACATTTGCTCCCATTTGGTAGGCTCTCTAGTCACCTCACTGACTGTTTCTTTTTGTGAGAACAAGATTTTAGTTTGAATCTATCACATTTTTTGGTTATTGGTTTTAATTCTTCCACTATAGCAGCCTCATTAAGGAAGTTGGAGCCTAATCTGACATGATGGACATTTGGGCCCACTTTCTCTTCCATTAGGCGCAAGGTCTCTGGTTTAAATCCACTTTGAGTTGAGTTTTGTGCATGGTGAGAGAGAGAGGTTTAATTTCATTTTGTTACATGTGGATTTCCAGTTTTCCCAGCACTGTTTGTTGAAAAAGCTATCTTTTCTTCAATGTATGTTTTTGGCACCTTTGTCTAATAAAAGAGAACTGTAATTATATAGGTTAGTCTCTGTGTCCTCTATTCTGTACCAGTGGTCCACATGTCTATTTTGGTGCCAACACCATGCTGTCTTGTTACTATTGCTCTTAGTATGGTTTAAGGTCCGGAAGAGTAATGCCACCAGGTTCACTCTTCTTGCTAAGGATTGCTTTGGCTATTCTGGTTCTCTGATTTTTTGAGATGAATTTCATGATTGCTTTTTCTATTTCTGTGAGTAATGCCATTAGGATTTTGATTGGGATTGCATTGAATCTGTATAGTGCTTTTGGAAGTATGGTCATTTTAACAATATTAATTCTGCCTATCCAAGAACAAGATAGATCTTCCCATTTTCTAAGGTCTTCTTTAATTTCTTTCTTTAGGTGTGCTGTAGTTTTCATTGTAGAGGTCTTTTACCTCTTACGTTGTTTATTCCCAAATATTTTATTTTTTTTGAGGCTATTGTAAATGGGGTGGTTTTCCTAGTTTCTCTTTCAGAGGATTTGTCACTGATGAACAGAAATGCCTTTCATTTATGAATGTTAATTTTATATCCAGCTACTTTGCTGAATTTGTTTATTAGTTCTAGGAGATTTCTGGTGGAATGTTTGGGTCTTCTAGATGTATAATCACATCATCTGCAAATAATGATAATTTGGGTTCTTCTTTTCCTATCTATATCCCTTTAATTTCTTTAATCTGTTTGAATTTTCTGGCCAGAATTTCAAGAACTCTGTTAAATAGAAGCAGAATTTAGAGGGCATCCTTGCCTGTTTCCAGTTTTTAGAGGGAATACTTTCAATTTTTCTCCATTTAGAATGATGTTGGCCTGGGGTTTAGCATAGATAGCCTTTACAATGTTGAGGTACATCCCTGATATCCCTAGTTTTTCTAGTGTTTTGAACATGAAGGGATGCTATATTTTATCAAATTCTTTCTCTGCATCTATTGAGATGATCATATGATTTTTATCTTTGAGGCTATTAATGTGATGAATTACATTTATTGATTTCCATATGTTGAACCAAACCTTGCATTCCTGGGATTAAACCCTACTTGATCATGGTGCATGATCTTTTTGATATGCTTTTGTATTCAATTTGCCAAAATTTTATTGAGAATTTTTCAATCTATGTTCATTAGAAATATTGGCCTGAAGTTCTTTTTTGTTTTGTTTTATTTTGTTTTTGATGTGTCTTTGCCTGGTTCTGTAATCAGGGTGATATTGGCCTCATAGAATGTGTTTGGAAGTGTTCCCTCTTTTTCTATTTCATAAAATAGTTTGAGAAGCATTGGTATTAGGTCTTATTTAAAGGTCTTGTAGAACTCAGCTATGTATCCCTCCAGTCCTGGGCTTTTCTTGGTTGTTAGGTTTCTGATACACTTTCTTCTCAGTAGCACATGAATACTTCTCTAAAATAGACCATCTATTATGCCACAAAGCAAATATTTGTAAATATAAAAAAGCAGAGATTTGCATTCTATCAGACCATAATGGAATGAAATTAGAAATCAATAATAAAATAATAAAATAAAAGCTACTGCAACACTTGGAGACTAAATAATATGCTACTGAATGAACAATGGGTAGCAAAAGATATCAAGGGGGAGATTAAAAAATTCTTGGAGGTAAATTAGCACACCAATACAACATATTGAAATCTCTGGGAAACTATGAAGACAGTTCTAAGAGGAAAGTTAATTGCATGGATTTTATTTCTTCAAAGAAGAAAAAGTCAACAAATAGATGATCTAACATTACATCTCAAAGCCCTACAAAAAGAAGAACAAATCAACCCCCCAAAGCAGTAGAAGACAGGAAATAATTAAAATCAGAGCTAAAATCAGTGAAATTGAAACAAAAGAAACTATTAAAGAAATTGTCAAAACTGAAAGTTGGTTCTTTGAAAAAATAAATAAAGTTTATAAGCCATTAGCCATACTAAAGAAGAGAAGGAGAGAGAAAACTCAAATTACTAACATCCACGATGAAAAAAGAAATACTACGATGGACACAACAGAAATACAGAAGATAATTAGAAATTATCTTGAAAATTTGTACTCTAATAAAATAGAAAATATCGAAGTCATCAACAAATTTCTAGAGGAATATGATATGCTCAAATTAAATCAGGATGATATATACAATTTAAACAGATTGATTTCAAGGGACAGTTAGTCTTATGTAGGCTGTCTTCTAAAACTTCCTACCCAGCTTACTTCATAGGTTTAATTATAACATGAATTGCTATAACATGGAAATTGCCATGGTTTTTTCAAAGATTCATGTGTTGGAAGCTTGGTCTCCAGTGTGACAATTTTAAGAGCTTGTGACGCCTTAAGCTGTGAAGACTAGTAGCGGGAGTTTAAGTCATTGGGGATGCTAGTTCTTCCGGGACTCTATCTAAAAAAATCTACCAGAGTCACTCGTTATAAAAGAGTGAGCCTGGCCCTTGATTCCATTTTTTTTTTTTTTGCAGGTAGGTGCTGGGGATTGAACTCAGGGGTTCAGGGGTACTGAGCCACTGAGTCACATCCACAGCTCTATTTTGTATTTTATTTAGAGACAAGGTCTCCCAGGGTTGCTTAGCACCTCGGTGTTGCTGAGAGGCTGGCTTGGAACCATGTTCCTCCTGTCTCAGCCTCCTGAGCCTCCAGGATTACAGGTATGTGCCCCTGCAGCCAGTTCTTGCTTACTTTTGTGTGTTTCTGTTTTATGACACAATTTCCTCTGGACATGCTCCCAAAATTGTGATGACTTTCAGCATGAGAACTTCACCCGAGACCAGATGGATGTTGCCACTCAATCTTGAACATTCAACCTCCCAAACTGCGATCTAAATGAACCTCTTTTCTTTATAAAGCACCAACCCCAGGTATTTTGTAATAACAAGAGAAAACAGATGTACTACAGAAATATTATCTGTTAATTTTAAAGAAATTCAATTATCTGGATCAGGGAATCTGAAGCTTTTTGTGATGTTGGGTGAAGTCTATGTAGCCTCTCTTCAGAATAATGTTTTTATTTTAATATAATAAAATACAAAGATTACTCTAAATATCATACAGAGATATTATTAAATTATTTCAAAATTGACATATTTTGATGTAGAAATGTTATGCTTGTGTGTTAGCATGTGAAATAAGATGTACAATTGAAATTAAGCAAGAAAAAGATAAATTTTACTCTTTTAAAGCAAGATTAATGTGAAGACTATAGTGGCTACCTGAAAATTGATACCAATACCACAGAGACTAAACTCTAGGGTAGATTCTGACAACCCAACATGCATATCAAGCCATACAGAAAAAAATTTTGATATTTTGTTTAAATGTTACAAGTCTTGAAAATACAGTTCCCTAAGGATGTGTTGCTGCAAATGGAATTAAGGCTTCCTTGTATCATTTTACAAGATTAGGATTGCCTTTTTCAATGAAATATTCTGCAAGAACTTCTGAGCTAACCTTCATTGTCAGAATATGTGACATAATCATCAGCTGGCTGAACAACCACTAGAAGAAGCATCACCCAAAACTGGCAAGTGGGAGACTCTAAAATTGACGTTCTGGGACATAATTGCAATTTGATTATAGCCTATGAATATAGGCTGTGAATATATTATACTCTATGAATATATTCCTATATATTAATTTAGATCTTGCATAGGAAAAAATCCATGATTCCTATTGATACCAATACCACAGTAGTGTTCAATGTTCTTATGTGTTTCATCTTTATTCATAACAAAAGGATATACTAAACTAATCTTAGAGGTTAGTGAAAATAAAGACATGATTTTTTAAAAAACATAGATTCACAAATATCCTGAATTCTCTACTTACCTTCTGTCAGACTTATGAGCCAAAGATTAAGGATTATTTGTTTTTAGGTCCTGATAATATATCACCCTAGAATATTAATAGAACTAACCAGGTAGTGATAATATCACCCACAAATATAACAGAGAATGTCCTTATACTAGGACAACAAGAAAGATGTCACGCTCGTGATCATTGTCAATGTCAGTAGCTTACTTAATAACAATATGAAAAATACCGCACATATGCAGATGTTGCATGCATGTGTATTCACATGGGTCTTTCAACAGAGCTTACTTCACAGTAAATAGCATATACTGGATGACTATGTAAACTCTGAGGAAGGCCGGCTAGAGATTTAGAAGGAGAAACTGTGTAAAGAAAAAAAAAAATAACTAAAATTGAGCAAAGCAGATGAAAGCTGGTCCTTGAACAGGAAGCACAGGAAAGAGTTGCTCTGTAATGGCAGCAACAAAGGTGGCCCAAAAATTGGGTGAGAGAGGCAGGCTATTGACCCAGCATCCAGAATGGGAGATATACGGCTTCCACGCTTACTGTGGGCCACTCTTCCTAGGTGAAGGAATTCGGTAACAGTGAGGACTGTACTTTTCCACACAAGGCTGCTAAGTTGCCCTGACAATTTCTAATCAGCAGTCCAAGTTTGGGGTAAAGCTTTTAAAATTACGTTTCATGTAATATTATTTATGAAAATAAGATGACTATGTGAGAATGTTCAAAGATGTTTATTACCTGTCTGATATGTGTTTATATTATTTATTAGCAAGGTGCTGAGTAGTTAAGTACATGCTAGATATATTAAAATTTTTAATACTTGCCAATCATGTTTAATAAATTACCATAAACCTTGCTGAAATCACCTGGAAGTTTTACTAAATGAATACTGATCTCAAAAATAATAATTTGATTATACTATCACTTAAGCTGATTTCTAGACAATACTATTTTTAGAAGAAACAATAATAATTAATGATAATTACTGCGAAAACAGATTGCGCACCAGTCTTTAGCAGTGCACAGTGATACACCTCTCCGGTTAAAACACCTGAACCTAGCCACATCTGTCATTGTGAAATCTCTAAAGACTGAGCAAAAGCAGTATTTGAATTGTCCTGATTATAATCAACATTAAATAAGAATGTGCTCCCATAAGGATATGTAGAATTCGTGATTTTCAAAGCTATTTTGAAAATCAATTTAATATTCAGAGATTGATCTAGCTTTTTTTAAGAAATAAAAAAGAAACAAACATGAAATCCTTATAAGCCCTGCAAAACATTGGTTTCATTTCTTTTTATAATTAATGTATTATTTAAATATAAAATAACATGTGTTAAAGTACACTTGCAAAAAATAGTATATTTTGTTCATATTTTTTTGTCATTTTCTTGATACAAGCATATTTGACAATTTTAGACAAAATGCAAATGAACATATTCAGCCTTCATTTTTTTGCAGTTAAATTGTATATTTAAAAAGGAGGCATACAAAAACACAATGCTTTAAAAATTCCAAATATGTACCAGATGGAATTATGTGGCATGATAACCTTCCCTAAGAGATGAGCTGATGAAGAACAGAACAGACATGTTATACAGTGATATGGAGATGGTTAGCATGTGAATTAAATAAGCCAATAAACCAAATACACAGTTATTTTTAAAGTTTGAATGATTCAGTCTGGAATGCAGTAGAGCACAGGAGAGGAAAAAGTGAACAGACGCTCCAACCAATTTGAACACTTTAAAATATTTAGCCCTATGCATTTCTTATTTTTGATATTTTAAGCTTTTTGAATAATAACAATTAATGCCAAATTTCTCTTAGTCCTGCATCTTTCTTTTCTGGTGGCATACACTGGTTAACAGTATTGACACAAAGTATTCTTTTCATATAAATAAACACGAGTAGCCCCTTTAGGGCATCTGAGATTCCATTAATTGTCAAAGACAAATGTTAATGTCCTGTGCCAGGTTATTAACAGTAGGTTAGCAATTAGCAGTCAGGTTATGGATACGTTTAATAGGTAGAGCTAATAGGATATTCTGAGATGAGTTATGAGAGAAAATGAGAGAATCAGGCCTACAAAGGTTTTTACCAAGATGACTGTGACAATGATTTAATGTGGCAGGAAGGGCTGAAAGGAGAGTTGAAGAATCTAAATTATAGCAAATTTAGGATTGCCAAAATTTTGAGCCATTGAGGAATGGGTCTAGGCTATCCCCTTGAGCCAGGATGGGCTCTGATGTTGTTTTAATAGAATGTGGTGCAATTGATGCTGAGAGATGGATAGATAGATAGATAGACAGACAGACAGACAGACAGACAGATGAGAGGCCTACACACTGAGATGTCAGACTGTCAGATGGGTGTGTTAAGAGAAGAATCCTCTTAGCCATCCTGGAATGCTTACTCTCTACACCCAGACATACCAACTGATGTATTTTGGATCAGAGATCAAAAATCTATCTCCCTTTCCAAATTTCTGATCCACATGAACTGGAGCAAAATAACTGTTTTAAGACACTAAGTTTAAGGAAAGTCAGTTACATAGAAATACATTATAACAAGAATTGAGTGTTGAATTTTATACATGTTAATTTGAGATGCCCATAGACATTCAAGTGGCAATGTATCCAAACCTCTGTATATTTGACAAATATTTTTCTAATGATTAAAAGAGGTAATATATGCAGAAGGCCTAATTAAATCCCCCTATTATAAGTCACTAACAAATATTCAATGGTCTCCCATTTTGTAATCATGCAATAGCCAAATGTAAAAGAAAATTAAGTTATGAATCAGAAGCTCTATAAATTTTATAATTAAATCATGCAGAGAGATAAAGGGGAAAAATATAAATGAAATTAAGGGTGTCTATCATAATGCCATCATTTTTTTAGAATGCATAGCCTGTATGTATTTACATGATAATTAAATGTATGTATTAGCTTTTCATACCTGTATCCAAAGTGCATGCTAAGAACATCTTAGAAGAGAAAAAGTTTATTTTAGGCTCCTGTTCTCAGATGTTCAGTCCATGATTAGCATACTCCACTGTCTTCGTGAAAGGATGTGTCAGTGGAAAATTGTTTAGCTATGGCCGCCAGGAAACAGGGGCAGGGGGAGGGAGGGAAAGAGACAGAGAAAAGAGGAAGCAGGAAGAAGTGGGAAACAAGAGGGCATGATTCTGGTGGCCTTCTCTAGCTACACCCCACCTGCCTATAGTTACTACTTATTAATAATTCAAATTATTAATCCATCAAATGGATTAATCCACTGGTTAGTCTATAGCTTTCATAATGTAATCATTCACCTATGCACATTCCTATCCTAAAAACTTTTAAGTTTTTTTGGAGACACCTATTATCCAAATCCTAAAAATGTATTTAGTAAAATATTTAAATAGCTATAGATATTAATTTTATAAAATTTAAATCTAGAATAAATTAAAATAATATTTCTAAATTGGAGTGATTCCAAACTGGCCATCGGCTGAAGATATAATTCTTTCTTTGTAGCAGAAAATCAATGTCTTCATATTAGTTTTCTACTATTCCCCAAACAAATTACTCTACACTTCTATATATATATATATATATATATATATATATATATATATATATATATCATGGAAAATAATATGGATTATAAAAACGATTTATATTAGTGATATTAAATGCATATTTTTCACATGCCTGAAATACATTTTAAATATATACACAAAAATTAGTGTGCTGGAGGGGAATAAAAGAGAGAATTATTTTTCATTTTTACTTTCCTAATTTTACAATTTCAAATGAAGACTTCAAAAAACAAAATTAATGTAAAATTTCAGTTGCCAATCCCCTTTCATTTTTTAAAATTGTTTTATTTGTTTTAATTCTATATGACAGTAGAATGCATTTATGCATGTTGATATATCATGCATAGATGGGATGTAATTTCTACTACATGTTGTAGAATCATATTGATTATGTATTCACATATATAAATAAAGTAATAATATCTGTTTTGTTCTACTATCCTTCCTATCTCCATATCCACTCCCTTCCCCTCCCTTCACTTCCCTCTACCTAATCTAAGGTAATGCTATTTCTCTCTTGTCCCCCCTGCTTATTGTGAATTAGCATCTGCATATTAGAGAAAATATTCAGCCTTTGAATTTGGGGGATTGGCTTATTTTGCTTAGGAGATATTCTCCAACTCCATCCATTTACCCACAAATGCCATAATTTCATTCTTCTTTAAAGCTGAGTGATATTCCACTGAAAATGTATACCACATTTTCTTTATCCATTCATCTATTGAAGGACATCTAGGTTGGTTCCATAGTTTAGCTATTGTGAATTGAGCTGCTATAAACATTGACATGATGCATCACTGTAGTATGCTGATTTTTAAGTCCTTTCGGTATAAACTGGATATATACCCAATATAAGAGTGGGATAACTAGATCAAATGGTGGTTCTATTCCAAGTTTTCTGAGGAATCTCCATACTGCTTTCCACCATGGTTGTACCAATTTGTAGGCCCACCAGCAGTGTATGAGTATACCTTTTTCTCCACATCCTCACCAACATTTATTGTTGCCTGTATTCTTGATGATTGTCATTCTGACTGGAATGAGATGGAATCTTAATGGAGTTTTGATTTGCATTTCTCTAATTGCTAGACATGTTGAACACTTTTTCATATATTTGTATTTCTTCTGTGAAGTGTTTGTTAAGTTCCTTAGCCAATTTATTTATTGGGTTATTTGGTTTTTTGGTGTTAAGATTTTTGAGTTCTTTATATGTCCTAGAGATTAATGCTTTATCAGAGGTGCGTGTGGTAAAGATTTTCTCCCAATCTGTAGGTTCTCTCCTCACATTATGATTGTTTCTAGAGCTTTTCTCCTATAAATCTTTCGGATATCACTTCATCCATGTTTATTTTAAGTCCACATTATATAAATACTTTCAATTAAAGAGTAAGGAATACAATGTGATATATTTGAGTTATTTTATTCTTGAATTTCCCGAGTAAACTGAATATCTCCACTCTGCCCAAGCTATAGACTCAGAGAGTTCTAATTTGTGTTTTTATCTTTCTTTTCCTTTCTAATTCCCATCAAAAACTTCCCTTTCACCACCATAATCATCTTCAGCTACGAACAACTTGTGGTACAAGATTCACACCAGAAATCTACAAAAGCAGCTTTTCACAGATAAATACAGAAGTAAAACTGATCCCCAGACTGGAAAAAAACTCAGTGGTAGAGGACTTGCCGAGCATGCACAAAGCCCTGAGTTCTATCCCCGGAACTGAAAAAAAAAAAAAAAAAAAAAAAGTGTGTGTGTACAATTAATATAGTGAAACAGTGCCATTTTGATGACTTGGATTATTATGTGACCAATTCATTTAATAAAAATATTTTTATCAAAATATTTTGATAACTGAGTGAACAGTGACTTACACCTACTGCTTCTGTTTGCTGATAGAAAGCTGCCCTGTCTCTCCCCATCCCTAAATTCTTCACACACACACCAATAAACCACATTTCACATTGCACATCTTACTTTATCATTGAGCCTTTACTTCTGTGACAATTATATCTATTAATTGTTGTTAACATTTTCCAATCAGAAAGGACTAAAGGAAATCCCTAAATAATCAAACAAACATGAAAAGAAAAAGAAAAGAAATGAATCTGTAGCATCTACGTGGAAATCTCCTAAAGTAAGAATCACTCCATGATCCTTTTGTGGCACTCTTGGGATTATTTTTCAGAGAAATAATACATAGAGAGAATCCTGTCACGAGCTCATTCTAAATGTGTTTTATGAAGAAAAATACATTTAAGCAAAAGAGGGCTAAAGAATTTTATTGCACTGAGGAAAAAAAAAAAAGTTGAGTTTAAGAAACTAATACCACACTATAGCTGTTTTATTAAAATTTCATCAAATTCGCATTTTCTTTTTCTGCCTTGCCTTCTTTACCTCTGCAGTGTATATTTATAACTACTGTGTGTACGATGTGCTCCACCTGTCAGGCTTCTTCAGGAAGTTTCTGCAGTCTAGTATTTGGGACAGTCTAATTTGCCACCATGCAAGAAACTATGACACATTCAGTGCAACATTGCTCTGGGGACTGCATTGTAGCTCACCAAGGAGATAGAGTGACCGGAAAGGTTATTTCTATCTCTCATTTTTATGGTAAAACCTAGGGCAGTGGTCATCCTTCCTGTCTCAAATTAATCAGATGGCTTACCAGGTAGACATGCAGCGATTTGGGGAATAAATAAAGGTAATGAGTGACAACTCTATAGGTAGGTTAAAATACAAAAGCTTTATGAGATTCCAGTAATAGGTATCATCCATTTAGAAAACGCTAGAACATGACAGAGGGGCTTTGGCTGAACAATCATGTTAAAATGTTGGGCAAGTCAGGGGGACTGGAGACAACAGAGGAAAAATAACCAGGAAGAGTGTAAATTGCTTTCATAATTCCTGCCATTTCAAAACAAACCACAGGATTAAAAGCCCTCACAGATTTACTCACTTGAGAGTTCTGATGGGTGTCAGAAATGGGAATTCTGACAGGCAAGACGAATCACACACAGAATTACAGAGCAATTGCAGGCATTACTAAGTTGGAATAGAAAAATGGAGCCCAACTGCTTTGCATTGACCACTGGGGAAGGTCTGAATTTCTGATGTCTACTGCAAACTTGGCAAATCTCTTCAACATCTAATGTATGTGTCTCTGCCTTGTAATTATAAATCAACACATTCCAAACCCTTGCATGGAAGTTGAGGTGAAAAGACTAGGTCAGGATGTTGCTTTAGCCCAGCTGCATTTTCTGAGGACAATCACTTTCCATAATTAAGCTTTAAACATTGTGATTTGAAGAGGAACTGTCTCTACCCACCAAGGATCATTCTGCCACAATAAAAAATTATTAAAATGAAAATTTACTGGAGACTGGGTATGAGCAATGTGAGCTGGGATATATAAGAAAGAAAGTTACATTAGAAAAACTACTGCTGTTTTATTTAGGTATGACCCTTCTTCCCCTTTCTATCATTTATTGCTCACTACCACTCTTCCTACCACCAAATGCACGTAACTCTCTTAATGCCTAGTGTATTAATTCAGTCAACAGCACTTGCTTTGTCTCTATAGTGTGTCATAAACTCATGATAAAGTGTTGAGAAAAGTCTTGTCATTATATAAGTAGGGCAGAAAGCTCATATTAGGAGCAACAGAAATGTCAGCATAAAATTACAATTTCGTACATTTGGTAGAAGCACACGTGCCAAGGACACACAAGGATAAGGGCACATAAGTTTTAAGGAGTGAAAATTTTGCCTTGGAGAAATGCATTCAGCACCTGAGATCAAAAAAAAAAAAAAAAAAAAAAGAGGGGGGAGTGGATTTCACAGAATAGAGCAAAAGTTCTAAGGCATTTGGAGCATAAGGTAAAAAACTTCCAAGAGAGCAAGAATTGTTCCACTTCAGCATTTCTCCTTGTATAGCTTTTATTCAGACATCTTTATCCACACTCCCTACCTTCATGCCTGCTAAAATATGCCACTTTCCAAAGCTCCTTCTCCTGGTATTTTCTGTGTAGCCTTCTTAAGGACTTCTCTCTTACAATTAGTTCTCCTTTGTCCCTATGTTTTGGAATTGCTTAACCATCACACATACCTCATAGTACTGAGCAAAAAAGAAAAATGAGACAGAAAAAAAAATCTCTTGACACTCATGCTAAGGTGCTTGATGACTTATCCTGAAGTTGGTGGACAGTCAGTGAAAGGCATTAAGCAACTAAATGACAATTAATGACTTAAAAATATCATTGTGGGTGCTGCATGGAGAATCAACACAGGAGGCAGGCACAGCTCCCACAGGCTTGCTCCCAGCCTCATCCAGACAGGGGCAGCAGGGGCAGGGCTTAGACAGATGAAGAGGAAGCCCAACGGTTGCAAAATGACAGAAGTTCATGATCAGATCATGGCAGTGGTAGCCTGTCCTTCCAGGGGCTCAAGAAATGTGGAGGGAGAGGGTCAAACTCCACATGATCTCCCTCCATCTGCCACAGAGCCACCTCAAAGCAACATACAACTAAAGTGAAAATGTGTGCACCTCTTCACAAATATACTTGTAAGAAATTTTCCTGGCCATTTTCTTGTGACCAGATTGCTTTCCCAGCTGGGGCTCTGATTGAGTGTTGAAGGGTTCTGGACGGTGAGGGAAGTAAAGAGCAAATTGCTGACTTTGGTCTGGGTATGGATCTAATCTGCACTAACCATCTAGAATATGTACAAAAAATCTGTCCTGAGAGGAAAAGGAATCACCAGAGGAGGTGGAGCTGGATCACACATTTAGAGTAGCCTGTTCAACACCTCAAATGTTGGTGTCTAATGAGCTTTCAAATGCAGTTACTATTCGTGGGCATCTGGTGCTTGGCAGAATAAACTGATGAGAATTTTGAAGTCTCATGGCCTTAAGTTCCAATCATAAAACATCCGTAGCTTATACACATGCCCTCTTTAAGATATTAGAAAAAAATCGAGGAGAAAGCTCTATGAATATTATCTCTTAAGAGTGCTGCCATGTAGACCACCTTATACATGTTTCAAGCTACTTGATCTCAGTTCTTAATCTATTGTTGCAAACTATTTCACACCTGAGCTTCCTTGGAATACAGTTTCCTCAAGTATAAACTAATGAGATTGGAATGGAGAATTACAAGGTTTAGACTACTTTCTAGTTCTAGAATTTTCATTCACTTCAGTGTCTGATTCTCATACCTAATTTTAAACTTCAGAGAGAAAATCCTATTTAATTTCATCGATATTCCAGCCCCTCAATTTGAATCCCCTGCCAATCCTGTCAATTAGAAGTTCCACACCAAAAGGGACCTCCTTTCTGAGGCAGACTTGGAGCCCCCTTGTTTCTGTTTGATGTCACTCAGGAGCATGCTCTGATATAAGGTTTTGCATGCAGGGTAGTGAGGTGGAGGTTACAAAACACCAGAACAGTAAGGAAAGAAAGACAATAACTGATATAACTAGAGTCAGCCCTCACTGTGGCTTAGGTGATTTTATTGCCACTAGGAGCTCAGCATCCAGAGCCTATACATCTGAAGGGTGAGAGAACTGGGGTATTTGCACAACACCTGTCGTAAGACTTGCCTGAGGTCTGTGTGTAAGGCCCTAAAAGCCCACTACACACAAGCCATGGTGCTCTACAACAACAGAGAAAAATTAGGTGCTGGAAGATGAAAGACCCTCACAGGTGCAGGATCATATGATAAATCAGGGCCACTATCTGCTTTCTCACATCAATCAGAATAGAGTCTTCAAGCCCAGAAGCCTGAGGCCCCCGAGCCATGAGGAAATGGCTGGATAATTCCTATAAGTTTAAAACCATAGGAATATATTCCACAGCCTTTAATAAGTCATTACATAACCTTGGGACTTGTATATATCTTAACAATTAACTTCACCTTTACGTAAATCAGAATGTAGAGATGAAAATAGCAATTAAGAGAGGAGTGCATTATGATGAACACTGTCTAGAAGAGAAAATGAGACTGGTTGGAACAAATTGCAAAGGCCTTATATATTTCATCGGCTATGCAATCTATTTCCTGGGGATTTCTTGATGGAATCATATTGTGATCTCAAATATATGGATGTCAAATTTTTCTAATTCACAAGCCATCTTTGAGAATAAGAAACTAAAACAGTAATTAGAAATGTCAGTTTTACTTTCAAAAATCGTAAAGTTAATTTAGTAACTAAGAATAACAAGTCCAAATTCTTCAGTGAATTTGCTGTTGTGAGTAAAATCACTTTCTTGTATATTCAGGATAGAATAAACATTTTCTATTTTCTTTCCCCAAATCTCTTAGAGTTTGTTAGGATAATTTCACTTGGTTAGTTTTTTCAGAAAATAAATGAGATGTAAATAAATGAGAGTCTATCTTACTTTATTTTGATCTTTGCTGTAATTTTATTTAAGTAATTTATAATAAGAGAATTGCTATAAAAATGCGAATTTGATCTAGTGATTAGAATAAACTGTCATCTAAATCTATGTCCTGGGTGCCCATCTGATGCCCGTATGTGATGAAATATAGAAAAACTTTATCAAAATAATATTACTTCTCTACTCTCCTTTTAATTTGTCCTCTCATAGACCTGTGTGTGTAGGGGTGTGTGGTTATGCCTCTACAGGAAGCCCAGTAGTCATATCTGAAAGTGTCTGAGGAAGGGCAGGCTAACTACATAGCCATATAAGTCAGGATTGGCACGGTAGCAAGTGGCATGGCCACAGTGTGTCCCAGCTGGGGCTGTTTTAAGAGTCCTGAGTTTTATGATTATAGTGATTTACATGGTGCACTGCACCTCAAAATGTATATATAAGTACAAATACAAAAGCATCTTTTTCACCCAAAATTTGTTAATGCAATGTTGTTAGGGAGTAAAAAGGTAACTGTAGTCTGAACATCCCGTAAAAATCCATATGTTGGATATTAATGTGACAGTAGTAAGATGTGGACTTTAGAAAGTAAGTAAGGCATGAAGGCCCCTTTTTGATTCCCTTAGGAATAAGTGCTTGAGGGGCCTCAAGCAGCAGGAAGATGCCTTCCATGAGGCGCACACCCTCACCAGTCACCAAATTACCCCACACCTTGACCTTGAACTTCTCCGCCTTTCTGTTGTTTATAAAGGGACCAGTACAAGGCCTTTAGCAACCAGAACCAACTAGGACAAGGGTCTTTCCAAATGCAAATAAAGTAAGGCTCTCCAGCTGAACTCCTTTTGATTATCTGACCAGTCCTAATTCCAGTAACAAGTGTCCTTGTAAGAGACACAGAGGAAAGGCCACAGGAAGATGGAGGCTGGCCTTGGAGTGATGTGGCCACAAACCAAGGAACACACAGAACCACCAGAAGCTAAGCAAGAATAAGAAAATTGTCTGCACTAGAGCCTTCTGAGGAAATCTTTGCTGCCAATACCTGGATTTCAAGTTTCTGTGGGGAAATAAATTTCTGTTGTCTCAAGCCACCACATTTGTGGTCATTTGTATGGCAGCCACAGGAAATAATACAGTTATTATCTTTTCTATGAAAGCTATTTTCAGTCTCATAAGTGACCTTTTGAATGGATTTTCCATTTTCATATGCCTTGAAAAGCTAGTGAAGGTTGTGGTTGTGATGCCAGCTCTGACCTTTTTAGTCTGAGCAAGTATGGTACAGGACCAGTGTTCCCTCTGTTTTCCTTAATTTCTCTGCACATGGAGTATTTTGCTTCTTTACTCCTTGGTAAAGAAGTAATATACTATGGTGTTCTTTGTTGTTGTTTTGTTTTGTTTTGTGTTTTGGGGTGTTTTTTTTTGGGGGGGTACTGTATTTTTGTTTTGCTTTGCACAGATGACCCAGTGTCCAGTCTGTTTAAGCTGCTTTAACAAAATGTCATAGTCTGAATGCTTATCGCTCCCAGTTCTGGAGGCTGGGAAGCCTGAGATTGGCGTGCCAGCCTGGTCAGGTGCTTGGTACAAACATCACATTGATGCCAGGGCTTCAACACATGAATGTTGAGGGGACACGTTCAGTCGACATGTTAGAATGCAGGTGCACTAGATCAAAGCAGCAGATCCTGCCCTAAAGTAACTCCTGAGAACAGACTGATGTAAGCAAGAAGTGAATTTCTGCTATGCTAATGCATGACTTACAACATAAAAGAACAGAAAATATTTGCTGAAAAATCACAATTCCCAAGGTCATCATGTACAACTCCCCAAATATTCAAAGCCTGGATTTTTATTATAGTTTTCAAGAGACTCGTAGATATGGACACCCTCTTCCATCAGTAATGCTTTGGGACCTCAACGGCCCAAGTACACATATGGACTTGCTTGGAAAACCAGTCTTTTCCAGTCATGGATTCATGTAACTATTCACAGTTTATTGTTAGTGGCAGTAGCATGCAAAACCAGAAATGCTCAAATAAGCCCAGATGCTCTTCCAATTCATGGGCAAGCTGGAAGTTTATAAAAACAATTAAAAAATTAAAAAATCCTCCCTGACTAAAAATGAATATTGAAAGTAAAGCATAATACTTAAAATAAGGGAATATTTTAAATAAAAACAAACAAACAAACAAATAAATAAAACATGGGACCTAAAACTTAATATTTTTAAACTCTTTATTTGGGATTGGTCTAATTTTTGTTTAACATCCTATGTTCTGGGGCGGGAGGGGGAAGCCTAAGAAAAAAATAATATTTATGTATCCTTATCCCTGGAATTTGTGAATATGTTACTTTATACGACAAAAGGGACTCTGCAGATGTCATCAAGGATCCTAAGAGGTGAAGATTAACCTGGATCATCTCGGTGGGCCCAGTGCAATCACAGGTGTCCTAGTGAGAAGCAGAAAACAGAGGAGACAAGATTCTACACTGGTGGCTTTGAAGATGGGGAAAGGGCCAGGAGCCAGAGAATCCAGGTAGCCTCTAGAAGCTACGGGAAAAAAAAAAAAAAAAAAAAAAAAGATAGCTCCTTGGTCCCTTCCAGTGCTCAGAGGGAATGAAGGCCAAGCCAGTGCCTTAATTTTGGCCCCAATAAAGCAGCTTTGGACTTCTGATCTCCACAAATGCAACATCATGAATTATGTGCATTTTTTTAAAAAAGTACCTTTATTTTATCTATTTATTTTTATGTGGTGCTGAGGATGGAACCCAGGGCCTCACACATGCTAGGCAAGCGCCCTACTGCTGAGCCACAACCCCAGCCCTTATGTGCTGTTTTGAAGCTTCAATTTGTAAAGATTTGTTAGAACAATAATAAGAAATTAGAAACAGCTTTCACTTTTTTAACACTTACTTTATTTTCAGTCAAAAAACGTTCTATGGTTTTATCTGTCCTCTTCAGCAGTTTGGTATTTCAACTTGCTTCATGCAATTAAAATGCTTCAGGAATTTTGGTTTCAAAACGCCTCAGTGGAGAACTTATAAAGTATTGGGGAAACCTTACTTCCTCATTGCCCTGAATTAGGATGAAGGGCTTGAGTTCAGGAAATGCTTCCTCACATTGCCCCTCCCACGTACCAAGTCCCCACGATTTTACCATTGATGCATGTTGGAAAACTAGATTATATGCTCATGTCAGGAGAAAGATAATTTAACATAGCAGAGACAGCTGTCTTCTAGTTTCAACCAGGTTCCCCATATTTATCAGAAATATGTAAACTAAAATATATGGGTCTACTTGTGGATTTTGATGTTTGTTTGTTATTTTTTAAGTGCTGCTCTTTGATAAAATGACCCTTCAGAGACAAACTCTGGTTCCTACAAGAAGCAATATATTCGACCATTTTTATGAAATGTTTGAAAACAGTATCTTTAAAACCAAACTGTGTCTTCCCGGCAGAGGAAGCAGTGGTGGCTGCTCTTCCTGTCTTGGCTTCTACAGGCAGGCAAAGGGCCCCTCCCTGTCGGCCTTCCTTCTAACAGCCCTGCCCACGGTGACACTGACCAAGGCCCTGGGGAGACGGGCACTGATGGAACTTCCAGACTTTTATCCCTAGAAATGAGAGAAGGTCAAAAGTAAAAAGTGCACAGTTCGTGGACAAAAGTCAGCAAGTGCCTTAACGGCCAAAATACCACTTTTTTTTTTCTTTCTTTCTTTTTTTTTAAACAGGCAGCTGAAAGCTTTGTCTGAATTGATTTTGTAAATTGTATTAACACCTCATGTTTGCTTTGCTCCTAAATAATCCATGGATCATTAAGATAAAAATTGTACAAAACACTGCTCTATTATTTCATAAAGATGATATCGGGCCTTTCTGATTAAAAGAATAAATTATTTTCAAAAGTCTGTGATAATGTTAACATTCCAGATATCACTGAAGATTTATGGCCATTATTCAGTCATATAAGAAAAAAACTTAAAAGCGCTGCTTTGATCGTCTGACAGTTATATTGACCAGAAAACTGATCTCTGTTAAAACAGTGGGAAGTCCATTAATCACCGTGACAAGTCCATTAACTAGTCCCCACCAAACCCACCTAGGCGCTGTAGCAACTGAGCCCCTGGTGGTACTTCTGACAGACTCTCCGACAGGAGGAAACAGGGGGATGAGTGCCACTTCATTGTTTTGGTCCCCCAAATTCGGAAATTTTGACTTAACAAGAACATAAAGGACATCATTGCAGCACTTTTTTTTTTAAATTTTAAACTCACTTCAATTCACTTTTTCAATTTGAAAGGCATTTAAATATTTTCCAGTGTTTCCTTAAAGCAAAGACGTTTAAAATATTTTACTCAAATAAGGATTTTTAAAACTGTCTGGTAATGGTTGTTCATTTAATAACATGACATCATATTGAAAAATAGGAATTATATACATTGTTCATTTGGTAATTATTTGCATTTATATTACATGTTTTATAACTTTATAACTTTCTTCATTATACAATATATTTTATTGCTAAGACAAATCCAGGTGAAAATTTCTACTTAATTTTTAATGTCTTCTGTGACATTGATTTCTAGATAGGCCTCCTAAAATCAAGTTTTAATAAATCATGAGCACAAATCTTAATAATTAGAAAATTTATAACAAACTATGCTTCATATGACCTTGTGTTAGAGGGAAAAAAGAAGTTCTTATAGAGCATGTGTTATAAACCACAAAGGATTTTCCACAATTCATTAAAATGGGAGTACATGATTAAATAATTTTGTGTTTTCTGTTTATTTCTAGAATATTAGATTCTACCAGATTTATAAGTAGCTTTAGATAGTAAATAAAACTTTCTCAAAAAAGTATTAATCGAGAATTTCCTGATAAAATGATATAATAAGTAGGGCTTACATCCATTCTCAAACTAGTTAAGTATATTGAAAATATAATGTACAAATCAATGTAAAAGAAGCTGCTATATTTGAAAACTAGCATAAATATTTGTTATCAAAGCAAAATCCTCATATATGCAAATATGCATACATTCATATTTGTGTATGTGTGTGTGTATGTGCGAGTGAGATATGATTTGGGTGTGAGATGACCCCCAAAACCACATGTTAGGCAATGAAAAGATTTTCAGAGGAAAAATGATTAGATTATGATTACTGTAACATAATTAGTGAATTGATCCATTTGAGAATGCTAAATGGATTACTGGGTGGTAACTAAAGGTGGCTATGGTGTGATCACTGTGAACATGCCATTGGGGATTTATTGATTTTTACCTTGTCTCTCACTCTCCCTTTCTGCTTCCAGGCTGCTATGAACTGAGTGGCTTTCCTCCACCATGCCATTTCACCATGACGTTCTGCCTAACCTCAGGCCCAGAACCATGGAGCGAGCCAACCGTGGACCAAGGCCACTGAAACTGGGAGTCAAAACAAGCTTTTCTGCCGCAGTCTCTCGGCTGGGCACAAATCACGAGTCTCCACACAGCTTGTAGATTCAAACAGCAATTCTTTATTCCCGAACTCACACCGGCCGTCTACAAACACGTTCTGGGGGAATCCACGTTCTCTGCCCAAATCCACTCCTGCCTAAATCCACTCCGCATGGGCTTCTGTTTCTCAAAAAAATACTGTCTGACCCTAAGCACTCAAGAGGAACTCAGCAGCAGGATACGCCCTATTCCAAAAGAGGAACACCCTAATCTCCTATTACTAAACCGCCCTATTCTAAAGGGGAAACACCCTACTCTCCTATTATGCTAAACTGCCCTATTCTAAAGGGGGAACACCCTAAACACGGATCCTGCCCTGGTCCTTGAGCAAGGTCACCTTTCAGAAGTCCTTCCACTAGACAGCATGGGAGTAAGCTGGCAAGGAATTTGTCATACCTACTTGGCTGATGGCTCCCAGCACTTTTCTGCCAGGTAGTTTGATAAAAGCAACGAAAAACTGACTAGTAGGGTAAACTATATACGTGTTTGTGTGAGTATGTACACATTATTTGCTTTACTGAAACACAAGACAATGTAATTGTTTAAATCTAAAATGTAAAAATTACAAAAATAAAAATCTGTTTAAAACTGACTAATTTTTAAACTTTTGCCTAATTTATCAATGAAAATAACAAATGATAAGAAAATGCTTACATGTCTAATAAAACTGTCTCTAGTTCATACAACTTTCCTTGCTTACCCTTTTTATTTATTTTTTAATTGATTTTATTTTTTTAATACATGACAGCAGAATGCATTACAATTCTTATTACAAATATAGAGCACAATTTTTCATATCTCTGTTTTCTATAGAGTATGTTCACACCAATTCATGTCTTCAGACATATACTTTGGATAATGATGTCCATCACATTCCACCTTCACTGCTAACCCCCTGCCCCTTCTCTTCCCTTCCCATCCTTCTGCCCTATCTAGAGTTCATCTATTCCTCCCATGCTCCCCCTCCCTTGCTTACTCTTTAATAAAGATAATATTCTGTAAACTAAGCTTAATACAAACCTCTTATTGGGTGCACATTACCTGATATCAGGCATGCATAACTAGATAGTAATAATAACCTGAGAGATTTTTCCATGGATGTTTTATGGGCAAGAGGAGAAAGGACATGATACTGCATACCAGGGGCTCAATCAAGCATGTGCTGCAACAAAATGGGGCTTTAATTAAAAAGGCATTTTAAAATGTTCTCCCCATTGCCACATTCCACAGAGAACGCTATTCAGAGAAGAATGCAGCTCCCAAAGAGAATGAAAACACAGCTTGCCAGAATTTCGGAAACAAAAAGTGACTATGTCAGACTGTTGCTTAGACATCAACCACCAGAAACTCACATAATCTGCAGTTAGTAGGAAAAATCCTAAGGCATACTGTAGAAATCAAGATAAGACAAACTCAGACCAAGAACTCTGACCAGGCAAGATGGTAAAGCACCATCAAAAGCTATTTAGAGGTCAGTTTAGAGAGAAGAACAAAGAACAGGAGAATGATTGATTTTTTTTTTAAAACTTGTACTTATAGCATGTTTAAATATGTTATTTATAGCATTCTTCCTCCTCATTTGTATCTACCATCTTTATAATAAATTAAATATCTTAACTGTTTCTAACAGTGCCTGATTATTTTCATAACTGCCATGGAAACTTAATTCACAAATTATTACTTTGCTATCTCCCAGTTGAACAAGAGTAGTCTAAAAAGTTAGTCTTTATTGTAGATATTTGTTAAGGTCTGTAAACAAGTCAGATTGGCACCTGTTATTTTGCCAGAGAAATGTTAAAGTCTGTAAACAAGTCTGGATGGCGCCTGGCCAAATGCCAGAGGGAGTGGTTTGTGAAGTAACAAAAGCGAGCCATTAAGTGTGGAGATTCCTTATTGGTTGACTGCTGTATCTATTTTATGCTAATTAGATAAGCTGTGTAAAATGTATAAATATCGCTCAGATCCTACAATAAACGGCTTCCACTCCTGCTGTATCAACGTACACAAGTTATTCGTCACCCCCCCGGGATATTCTGCTGCAGCCAGCCTGACTGCGGCAGATATTATGAAAAAATATTTCTTATAAATTTTCTAACTACAAAATTACAACTTTTAATACACTTTTAGAACTATAAAATGTCCCTCTTGATTTTCCAAGAGACTGAATTGTCTAAGCAGATGCAATTTCTTATCCAAATTTTTATCCTCAACTTACAGTATAAAATCTGATCATCAAAAATGTTTGATCATAGAATAAAGCATAAAGAATTAAAAGAACAGATCTGAAGATATATGTTTCATCTCCAGTTTTGCTTTTAACTAATCACATGAAATTGACCTATCATCTGAAAAATTAGTGTGTTGGATTGGCAAGGTTTCATTTACCACTAACATTGTGTAAGTTTATAATCATCGTTCATGATTATAAATATGATAACTTAGTTCATGATTCTGTGCCTGCCTCTTTGGAGAATGGAAAATGTATGTCTTGAAAATTTCATGAAATTTAGAACAGAATCTAAGGAAATGAAATAAATTTTTTTTTATTTAAACACAGTAGATTAACCATATATATCTTTCTACTCTCAAAACTCTTCTAAAATGATAGTAAAATGTTTAAACCATAAATTCTAAAAAACATTAGTAAAAAGATCAAAGATAGAGAACAAAAGATTTCAGCAAATACTCGGAAGACAGTAAGCTAACAAAAATGGTCCACTTTTCAGAGACAAGAAACTGGAAGGGCATCCAGGGGCCAGTGCTGGCGAGGAGCAGAAGATCCACCTTTGGAAGCCCGTGGTTGGAAGGCAAGTGAGAAAGAGAGGGGAGTCTTAACATGGGGTGTTGAGAGGAGGTTTTCATGTACTCTAGAAATCTGTGCCCCCAAACCTGAGAAAATAATAGAGTTAAGTAGTGTAAGAATACAAAATATTTACTTTTCATGAATGCCTTTTTATAAATCAATTTGAAGAGACAAAATAATAACAGAAAAGAAAAACAATTGATAATCTACCCAACAAGGAATTTAGCAAAGAAAATTGGCAAAGAAGAGATTCAGAAAACAACTTTACAATGTTCCTAAAATGAATCCTGTCTAGATATGGCTGGGAAAATGAAGTGCTTCAAGCAAAAAGTCTTCAAGGAGAAAAACAGCTTTGATATGTGATATATGTTTTAGTACATGAACAAAAAAGCATAAGTGGGTAGGATACATGAAAAAAAAAGATTTTATAAAATAAAAAACTAAATATCTAGAAACTATATGTTAAAAAATGTCAAAAAGAAAAAGTTGAACAAGAACTATAAATTAATTATGCTATCTACTTCACTTTACATAAGCAACATTAACATGATCATGTTATAATGCTTATTAGTATTTAAGTAAAATACAGTAAAATATTTGGAAAGCTAAGATGGTATAAATAGATTTTTTTTTCTTGTAAGTAGAAATAATGGAATAGATTTTAGAAAGGATCCTTTTAAGAAGAAGTTTGGATATTTTCTACCTGCATATGTGAGGATCTCAAGTAGCAAACAGTTTTCTGTGTGAGGTTGACTTCGGTGCAACATTGACAAAACAGGTAGCAAATTTCAGCCTGACACTACTCAAGAATACTGGCACTTACATATTCTAAATCTTCTTCCTTAAAACATAGGTGCATATGTTTCATTTAATTTATTATTGAACACTTAAACAGAAAAGATCCTGTGGCTTGAAAAACCAAAAAGGTGAAACAACAACCACAACTTTGCTGCCTGTTGGTTTGTAGCAATGATCCACATCTGAGTTTCACGGTAGGGACAGAGGAAGATGGCAAACTCTTGCTAGATTGCCACCTACTTCATGTAGAGTGTAAAGAGGGCCACAAAAGGATGTATTTCCTGCCCACTGACATTTCCATCTTATAAAGTTTTAAGACATGTATATGCAGATTTTTAACAATCAGCTAGAAGAACTACTCTTGCTCCACAGGTTCAATCACATGATATTATCAATATAGTGGACTAGGAAGAAACTGCATGGGATAAAGAGGCAATTAACGTCCTTTCAAACTAGATAATGACAGAAAGTTGGACATCTCGAATAACTATGAGGTAGATCATTGAATGACTGACTATGAATATTGAAAGCCCACTATTGGTGATTTTTTTAAATTTCATTTATTCTTTTTTGTTATACATGACAGTAGAATGATTTTTTGACATATGAGTCATACATTGAGTATAACTTCCATTTTTGTGGTTGTACATGAGGTGGAGTTACACTGCTTGTATATTCATATATGAACATAGGAAAGTTAGGGCTGATTCATTCTACTGTTTTTCTTATTCCCAACCTCATTCCCTTCCCTTCATTTCCTTTTTGTCTAATCCAGTGAATTTCTATTCTCCTCCATCCATCCCACTTATTGTGAGCAATCATCTACATATCAGAAAGAATATTTGACCTTTGGTTTGGGGGGATTGGCTTATTTAGCTTAGCATGATAGTGTCCAGTTCCATCCATGTACTGGCAAATGCCATAATTTTGTTCTTCCTCATGGCTGAGTAATATTCCATTGTGTATATGTACCACATTTTCTTTATCCATTATCTGTTGAAGGGCACCTAGATTGGTTTCATAGCTTAGCAATTGTGAACTGAGCAGCTATAACTATCCCCGTTGGCCATGTCACCACAGTATGCTGATTTTAAGTCCTTTGGGTACATGTTGAGGAGTTGAATAACTGGGTCAAATGGTGGTTCCATTCCAAGTTTCTGATGAATCTTCATGCTGCTTTCCTAAGTGGTTGCACCAATTTGCAGTCCCACCAGTAATGTATGAGTGCACCTTCCCCCCACATCCTCACCAACATTTATCATTGCTTGTATTCTTGATAATTGCCATTCTGACTGGAGTGATATGAAATCTAACTGTAGTTTTAATTTGCTTTTCTCTAATTGCTAGAGATGTGGAACTTTTTTCATATATTTGTTTAACAATCATATTTCTCCTTTTGTGAAGTGTCTGTTCAGTTCCTTTGCTGACTTATTGATTCAGTTATTTGGTTTTTTAGCATTACATGTTTTGAGTTCCTTATATATCCTGGAGATTAATGTTCTATCTCTGGTGCAGGTGGCAAAGATTTTCTCCCATTCTGTAGGCTCTCTCTTCACATTTTTTTTGGGGGGGTGGGGGGTGGCACTGGGGATTGAGTTGCTTAGTGCTTCAATTTTGCTGAGGCTGGCTTTGAACTTGCAAGCCTCCTGCCTCAGCCTCCCAAGGGATTACAGGCATATTGTTTCCTTTGCTGTGGAGGAGTTTTTAGTTTGATATCATCTCAGGTGTAGATTCCTGATTTTGCTGCCTGAACTTTAGGGGTCTTGTTGAGAAATTTGGTTCTTAAGCCAACGTGATGGAGAGTTGGGCTTATTTTTCTTCTAGTAGACACGGTCTCTGGTCTGATGCCCGGGTCCTTTATCCACTTTTAGTTGAATTTTGTGCAGGGTCAGAGACAGGGGTTAAATTTCATTCTGCTACATACGGATTTCCAGTTTTCCCACCATAATTTTTTGAAGAAGCTATCTTTTCTCAAGTGTATGTTTATGGCACTTTTGTGGAGTATGAGATAACTGTATTTATGTGGGTTTGTCTGAATCTTCTATTCTGTGCCACTAGTCTTCATGTGTGGGTGATCTTTCATAAAGGGTATAGAGGCAAAAAAAATTTTTAAGAGCTCTCTAGGTCAGTAATTGCTGGTATCTGAAAGATACATTGCCTTGTTCATGTCAAGAAAACACTGCTAGAGCAACATTTTTAAATTTAAGTCAGAACAGGATACAGGAAATGACAATCCATTGCTATTCTGAAAAACCCATCTCTTTGTGTGTTTGTTTGTTCTGGTACTGGGGATTGAACCCAGGGACACTTTCCACTGAGATAGATAAATAACCAGCACTTTTTTTTTTTTTAATTTTGAGTCAGGGTCTCTCTCAGTCGCCAAAGCTGGCCCCAAATTGTAATCCTCTAGCCTCAGTCTCCCAAATAGCAGGGTTTACAGGCGTGCACCACCAAACTTGTCTTTTTATTTTGCATAGACCAGATGGATGATTAAAATGGGAGCATGTTAGAAGTCACCACCCTGGGTTCTTCAAGTCCTAGTAAGTGGCATTAATTCCTGAAGACATTCTAGAAATGCAAGATTGATTTTGGTTAGCCAGCTTTATAGACATGAAAACTCTAGCGCTTCAATTTTGCTGAGGCTGGCTTTGAACTTGCAAGCCTCCTGCCTCAGCCTCCCAGGGGTTTTTATTTAAGTGATTGTATTATAAAACTTCTCACTCCACTTGTCAGAGAATCTACAAAGGTATTCTGTATATTTCTGAGTCATTTATACTAAACTGTGCATTCAGAAACTGCAAAAAAAATAGCCATGAATATATTCAGGAACCAAACAAAACCATCTACAGTGAATCCTAAACTAAAGTCCATTACCTACCTGGATTACATATGCCCCTAATCTACTTGATAATCTTTGGACATTATAGGAACTAAAGTCAATATAGTCAACTTCAAATAATCCTGGAAACTTGAAAAACCTATTGTTTTGCTCATTGCTCAGTCACCCTCGTAAGTGATCATAGCTTGTTTCATAAATTAGGAGAAATATTTTCAATGTAGATGTTTGGTAAGAGAGATCCTTGACAATGTGATGTTTTGATGAATTATTCCCCTAGGGATTCCAGTTTTATTTTTATTTAAGACATTCTGGTTCCATAGTGGTGTATTTGTATGGGTGCACACATGTGCACACACATACATATGTACATATGTATGGACATATATACATATATGTTTATATACCTATGAATCTATATACATTTAATATCTACATAATAAGCATCATGTTGTATACCATAAGTATATACAATTTTTGTCAATTAAAAATTAAACTTTTTAAAACACCATTTGAAATCTCACGTACATACACAAAGAAGCTCCACATTTGTGAAGTGGCTCAAATATGGAAGAACATGACTCGTATATTTATTCGAGTCAAACTTCTATTCACTTCAACTTCAACTATGGCTGCTTTTCTTTTTACTATTCTTTTGATCAACACAATATTTGTCAGTATTTATGGATACAATGTGATGTTTCGGTGAAACAAAACATCTGTCTGGGTGAAGCCCCACTTTGACACTCATTGGAAGAATCGCACCTGCCTTGTCACTTAAATTTAGTGCCACAGTGTGGCTTGTACCCCTTGAGGAACCCATCATGCGCAATGAATTGATGTTGCCCAGTTCAGTGCCTAGTGATGACGACTTTTGCAAATATTCATGACCATGTGCGTGTCTTCTCTTGTTAATCACTCAAATGCTTTGTGCATAATTTATTGATATTTTGCACTTATTCTAAGTATATTGTTTGTCATTCTTGTTTGTTGGACATATTCCTTCTCATTCTCTAGCTTGACTTTTTTATTTTCTCAATGGGCATCTTTTGATGAATATAAATTTGTAACTTTTATAAAGTCCAAATTGGACTTTTTTTTTTTTAACTTCCTTATGTCTATTTGTTTTTTGTTTGTTAGTTTGTTTGGGTTTTATACCAGGGATTAAACTAAGGGGCACTTGGCACTGAGCCATATCCCCAGCCCAATTTTGTATCTTATTTAGAGACAGGGTCTCACTGAGTTGCTTAGCACTTCCTTTTGCCGAGGCTGGCTTTGAACCTGCAATACTTCTGCCTCGCCCTCCCAAGCATCTAGGAATACAGGCATGTGCCACTGTGCTAGCTTGTTTTTGAGTTTTATTGAATAAATTGTCTTTATCTCAAGATCACACAGGTATTCTTTAGAAGCTTTCCTTCTTTCCTTTATTTCCTTTTACTTTGATTTAGATGAAATTTTTGCACCTGAAGTAAGACAAGTCTCAGTTCTCATTTGTTCTTCTTTAGAAATGAGGAGTTGATCCATTATTAGGGGTTGATATGATTCTTCTTGGAATCAGTTTAGCTCCTTTATTCAAAATCAATTAATTATATATATGTGGGTATTTTGTGGACTCTGGTCTACTGACCTATTCATCTATTTTACGCAAATATCTGTCTTGGAACAACTCTCTGTCATATTGTTTTGTCTTCTGTCACTTTATACAAACTATTAAAATAAGGCAATATATAAATTATACAATTTAATGATTCCTTTAATGATTATGTTGGGTCCTTAAGAATATTTAATTTCCATCAAAACATTTAGTTTGATCTGTGTACACTGGTACATACCTGTAATCCCAGCTACTCAGAATGCAGAAGCAAGAAAATTGCAAGTGCAAGGCCAACTTAGTGAAACTCTGTCTCAAAAAAAGAAAGAAAGAAAGTGAGTGAGTAAAGATGTATTTAATGTGATTAATCATTTGCTTGGCTGCCGCAGTCCGGCTGCAGCAAAATAACCGGGGGGTGACGAACAACTTGTGTAGATTTGATACAGCAGGAGTAGGAGCCATTTATTGTAGGACAACAGAGGTATTTATACATTCCACACAGCTTATCTTAATTAACATAAAATAGATACAGCAGTCAACCAATAAGAAATCTCCACACTTAATGGTTCACTGGCATTACTTCACAAACCACTCCCTGTGGCATTTTGCCAGGCGCCATCCAGACTTGTTTACAGACTCTAACATTTCTCTGGCAAAATGTCAGGTGCCATCCTGACTTGTTTACAGACTCTAACACTTGGCATGGGCAAGAACCTGGATTCATGGATTCATCTTCTACTACAAAATTTAGTTTATTAATTTTACAAGAAAAAAATGCCTATTGAAATTTTCACTTGAGATCACATTAAATCTATAAATAATCAAATAAATAAAATACTTTCTTAGCAATGCTATCTAGTGTCCACTTATTTCCAGTTCCAAATGGGAAACAGTGGATTAGATATAACTAGTTAGCTTAACCCAAGGGCAAAGTTTAACAGAATCTAAAATTACCTAATCAAATTCTCACATCACTTTATCAAGGAAATGAATTGATAAAACTGTTTTGTCCTGGATTATTAACTGGGTTCCTAAGGAAGGTGGGACCCACTTGCAGGTCAAGCTCTCAGTTCAGTTATCTTTCTATTGAACCTAGTCTCCCATTTCAAACATTATAACTGCTTAGAAAGAGAAAGGGATAAAGGGAATTTAACTCAATAAAATATTAAGATAACTTCAAAATCATTAAGACAACTTCTTCATCCAGCACCAAGCTATTTGGTTCTTAATATATTGTTTAATAAAAAAATTGTCTAGAAGGTTCTAAAAAATCTCTAAGGGAAGTCATACCTTAGAATCACGGACACTCTACTAGCTAAAATTAAGTCAGGAGGAAAAGCACGTGCACACCAGTAGCTGAAGCACAGGAAACGTAAGGTGAAGTTCTATTGCACCTGATAACTAGTAAGGGGAAAGACAGTGCCAAAGGCAGAAGAGTCACAAATATAAGCAGTGGCCATCACCTTAAGAGCCAATCAGAGAGACCACAAAGGAGCAAACATGGAAGAAGACGTAACTGGCCCAAGGTGTAGGTCTTGCTGGAGAGGCTGTGGCCCCAGCCCACTGATGATGAGGTGCTGGGGTGCTGGGGCAAGGGCAGCAAGCCAAAGACCACCTGCTCAGGCACCAGTGAAATTCCTGGGCAACTGAACACTGACTGAGGCTGTGATAAGACTTTCTGGAAAGCCACTCACCAGGGTCCACTGGAACTCACTAGGATGTCACTGCTTGGATTCAGGGAAAGTTCTGAAGGCCCACCTTTCCCAGATGTCCCATGTGCCACCAGGGTCAGCATGCTAAAAGAGCAAGAAAGGGAAAGCCCACTGCTAGGAACATCTTCCTCTTACATTTTCAGTCCACTGTTTACATTAGCAATGCTTCACATTTTCCCACCTGGGAAAGGAGAAATGTTTACAGGGTCTGGCTCCAGTATTACAAAATAAAATAAAGATGAGTTTGGAGTTGGGAGGAAATTCACTGAGAACAAGAAGGATGACTAAGTAATAGACTCTTCCTTCACCGACTGTATGTTGCAGTACAGCCAAATCCTAAATCAAAGTAGCAACTTTTAAAAAATGATATTTATAAAATCATGATCAAGTAAATCAGTCTATTGTAATAAATCTAAACATAGATCACACAAACAAGTGTAAGCCACAGTCCCATTTCAACACCATGTCATTATCCTTCTCAATCCAGAAGGATTGAACGTAACTCCCATCCACTCTCACCTACTGAAGAAGGTTGCTCTTGGAATCGTCATTCTCTTTTGCATTGTGGATTGTTTCCCCACTTTTGATAAAGCTTCTGGAAATAACTGTTTTCTCTGTTTCTGATTCCTCTTCTCCCATTACTTTATAAACCCATTTCTGTGAGTTTTCTTTTCCATGGATGAACTGTGTGCTTCTACCAGCATCTCCTGTGACACCCACCTTTCCCCCAATTCCTTTTTCTTTTTCTTTTCTTTTTTTTTTTCAGTCCTGAAAATCAAATCCACTTGCATGCCAGGCAAGTGCTCTATCTCTGAGCTACATCCTCAACTCCTGACCTTCACATTTCCAAACCCAGGGATAATTGTTCTTCATCTTAGTTCACCTTAGTCAAGGAGGCTCTCTGCTTTACACACTTTCTTCACTTAGCTTCTACAACTCTGGGCAGTCTTTTCCCCTTTGGTCCCTCATCTCCTTCACCCCTACACTTAAACCAATCTAGGATTCTGAGATCTCCTAATTGTATGTTTTCTTTCTTCTTTGATAACCTTGCAATGGCTTCTGTGTTTCCTAAGAACTGGAACTTAAGGACTCACAGATTTTTATCTGCAGCTCAGATTTTTTTTCCTGACCTCTAGCCTCATATCCCCAATAAAGTTTTTTAATATCTTTAGATATTAAGTTAAAACATAACTTAATATTAAGTTATAGCATAGGTTTCATTTGACTTTCTCTTGTGCTCTGCCAGTAATCGATCAGCAAATCCTATAAGCCTGATGATCAAAAGACATCCACAGTCTGACCACCACTCATCACTTCTGTTATTATACCTTGCCCCTCCAATCCAAGGTATCATTTTTCCAGCATGTACATCACACCCCCCCTCTATACAAAAACACATGTCTATAATATAACACATAATATAAAATCTATAATACATACAATGTTATATGGCACATAATAGCAGTAATATGTAAAATTATATAAGAGCTATATAGATAGATACATATTCCTAACCACCAGTCAATCACTATTTAAATTACTCTTTCCAAATTTTTGTCATCAAAACATGCAGCAGAGCACATCACACCTTTCCTTGAATCTCTTGGGAACTTCCTATTTCTCTCTGAATAAAAGCAATACATCTTCACAATGTTCTATAAACCCACAATAATCTGTTGCAAGCCAATCATTGCTTCTACCTCATTTTCTGTTTTAGCCGATGTCTTAATTTCCTCTTACTGCTATAAAAAATCATGACAAACTTGGCTGGAAATAAAACAAATGTATTCTCTTACATTTCTGGAGTTTGAGATTCTGAAATTAGTTTCCCTTGGCTAGAGTCAAGGTGTCAGCAGAGGAAGTCCCATCTGGAGGCCTGATGGGGAGACTGCACCTTCACCACATATATTCCTCTGTTGTTCAGTCTTCCCTCTTCAACGTGCCCCACCCATATCTCTGATCCTTCATCACATCACTTTCTTCCCTTAGTCGACATGCATTCCTCTTTTAATGGTCCTTGTGAATACATATGCCCACATAGGAGATTTTGGAATGATCTTTCCTTCTTAAGATCCTTACCAAATCACATCTGCAAAGTTCTCTTTCTCATGTAGCATATTCACAGGCTTTGAGTGTTAGGACATCTTCGGGGACGGGGACTATTTTTCATCTGGCCATACTCATTGAACTTCTGAGATGCACACCGTCCTCCTGCTGTTACTTAAGTACCCCAGGTACACACCTACATCAGAGATGGACCCTTAATAGTCCACATATCTAAAATATTATTTCTCTAAACCTCCATGTGAATTCATTCTTTAAATCTTTTTTATGTCTACTCTATAAACTTTATGAATTGACTTGGGTTCTCCTTGTTCTCTCTCACGCCTTACATTTTGCCTTAATACTTATCAATATCAAATGCAATACATCTTAGATTTTTCTTGATTTAATGTATATTTCTTCTACCAAAATCTAAGTTTTGGGATAGAAAGGGCCATTCTCTGTTTCATTCCAAGAATCCACTACAGCTGTTAAGGTCTGTAAACAAGTCAGATTGGCACCTGTTATTTTGCCAGAGAAATGTTAAAGTCCGTAAACAAGTCTGCACGGTGCCTGGCAAAATGCCAGAGGGAGTGGTTTGTGAAGTAACAAAAGCGAGCCATTAAGTGTGGAGATTCCTTATTGGTTGACTACTGTATCTATTTTATGCTCATTAGATAAGCTGTGTAAAATGTATAAATATCGCTCAGATCCTACAATAAATGGCTTCCATTCCTGCTGCATCAACGTACACAAGTTATTCGTCACCCCCCGGATATTTTGCTGCAGCCAGCCGGACTGCGGCATACAGTGTCTGGTACAGGAGATGCAGTAATAGTGAATAAATATTAAATGATGCTGTGAGTTCCTTCCATGTTGAACCTCCATTTTGAAAACTTAAAGAAAGACCACCGTAGGCTTTTCAGATTTGGATAAATTATCCAAGGTGAGATAAATATCAAATACTCTTTTTTATTAAGAGGAAAAAAGGAAGCAGAAGTGGATATCATGCAAATGAAAGGTAACTTGAGAAGAGAAAAGGAATAATGGCGGAAGAAGGAAGCTGGGCAAGGGGAAGAACTGAGGAATTAATTAATCAAAGTATGTTATATGCTTATATGAGTAGGCCATAATGAAATCCACTATTCTGTAATTAATATTCACCAATTAAACTTTTTAAAGAATTCTAATTTTATAATGTCATAATTGTGATTTAAATGCAAACTACTGAATGGTTGGTTAGAAAAGTAAATTCATCATTTCCAAATATGCTCTTCTTACAGAATTTCCTGTTTCCACAAATGGCATGACTATGGACTTAAAGATTTTGGCTCAAAACTAGTATTGCTACCTCCTCTACAACACATTTCAACCTTTATCCCTGTCTTCGATCTGCTCTCCCCAGAATCGGGTTCTGGGCAGAGATATGCCTGGAGGAACTGCATTGAAGAAGACTCTTGTGAGCAATCCATGGAAGGGAGCAAGTAAGGCAGGACCAGGGAGGGGTTGAAATGTCCATCACCACTGGGAATTCAATCAATCCTGCAGGAACCCTAAAGCCACAGAGACCCTAAACCATGACAATGCACCTACCTCTGTAAATTGCTCCCAGCCCACGTCACCCACTCATTGGAGAGGAGGCATAATTTTGTATGTTACAGCTCTCTTCATTGAAGGGCAATTTCAAAACACAACAAAACCAGGAGACAAGTTTCCAGCAGCCAACACCCACAAGAGGTGGAGGAATGAGAGTCTGTCCTAAAGCATCAGAGCAGTGGACTCCAGGGTCTGCTGCAGTCCATCCCCTCTCCCACTTCAGGGAGTAGATCCAGCTCATCTAAGAACAGCACCTACAGCATTCTAGTGTTCCTCTTTTCTTGGAGAAATAGAAAATAAAAAATTAATAAAACAAACCATAGTCTCCATCTCTGCAACCTGACTCAAGTCCAAGTTCAGTTTCCACTTTGTCTTCACAAATACCCAATCAGAAGTTCCCCTGATCCTCAGTGAGCACTGTGCTTGTGTGTGAGACTCGCCTGCTCAAATGACCCAACCCTCATTCCTAAGGATTCTAAACCCCTGGGTACCGTGCCTGCTCAAGCCTTCATGCCTGCTCAAACCTTTGGGGCTGAATTGTTTAGTTACCAGCAAATTTAATCAGAAAGGACACTCTAAAGCAGAGGTCAGTAAATTCTGTCCCCAAAGCAAATCCTTCCCACAAGCTTTATTTGTAACTAAATTTCACTGAGACAAAGCTATCAATTTTCTGTAAGCTGCTTCCACATGTGAAGGCAAAGTTAAGCATCTGTGGCAGTCAATGAATAGCCCATGTTTACTGCGAGGCCCTTTCCAGCTCCTATCTAAAGGATCCATTCTCCCCTGCACCTAATCCAAAAGAGCAGTTCTTGTAATCAGGATCCTAATAATCAGGATCAACTGCCCTTCCAGGATGGATTGGAAATGACCTAGTGACAGCCACATTTTAAAATTCAGTAACACTCTCCCTGTGTCTTCGGGAATAAATGTTCCTCCTCCAGCTGCAAGGATTCAATCCTCGGAGTCAGAAATTCCCCAAGAGGATCACTGGGGATATGGGGAAGTTGCATCACTTCTATTTCTATATCTTCATGTTCCAGGTACAAATTCTACCTGTAATGGAGATGGCTTGAGATTATTCTTTTTTGATGAAGGATTCATGCTGCATCTTGAAGGTTGATAAATCTATTCTGGTAGGACACTTTCTCTGATATTTCACCTCAACCATGCTTTGGAACGGGTATTATATATTGAGTCACTTTTAGATGTGGTAGTAAGACCTATAGATCCTATGGTCCCAGGTCCATTTCCACCTTCCTTCAAAGTCTGAAGGATACCTTGCTTTGAATCATACCATGTAATACTGTGTCACTGAATCCATCATTTACAAACCCTTGGATAGTGGTACTGGTCAAAGCCCTGAAGATAGAAAAGGCAAATTGGTACCTGGATATGTGTTGACTCTAGTAAAGATTAATGCCTGCAGCTTCCAGGACAGAAGAAGCTCAGTGTGATCAATTTATGGCTGGTTGATCCCCTTAAGTGCTCTGTGATGCCTGCATCTCAGCATTGCTCTCTGTTGCTAGCCAAGGTACACACAGAAGTTGCTCCTGAAAAGTCTTAGAAAGATCAGCTGTGTTTTGACAACAAAAGGCATAACATGAGTTTTTCAGTGTGTAATATTCTAATCTTACATCCACATGAAGATTCACAACAGGGTGGGTCAATACACTGCAGGTAGGGACCAGGGGCTTCGGCTTCTAGCAACTGTGCTTGGCTATTTAGAAGAGTGGGTAGGGGCGCTATGGTGTTCACATTGGGTGCACCAAATTAATCGTTCACCCTTCTCTGCCTCTGATTCTAAATTTTCCTCATAACAACTAATTTAGCGTACTCCTTTGTCTACGTATTGGATTTGGCTAATGGGGTTCTGTATAAAGAGTTTGGAGAAAGGAGTGGTGAGTTTGGATTTTTTTATAATAGCTCCCTACCTTCAGGAGTTTCTGTAAAGGACTCACTTTTCAGGTTCAGGAACCAACCATATGTCTAGAATAGCAACAGTCCTGGTATTTCTAATATTAGATCATGTATGAAACTAAACTTGTGTTTTACCTCACTTGAATCTATGTAGATAGTGCATTTATTAAACTTTCTCCAAAATACTCTATTTTGAACATTTCATCTTTCTTCTTCAGGAACTCTGACTGAAATTGCTTATGAGGGGGAAAAGTAGGAAAGATAATTTTAATAAAGTCAAAAAATGCAAATGAAGTCCTTTTATAGTGACTAAGAAAATGGATAAAATTTTCTTACAAGAATGTCTTGTTGATGCTAAAGTGAGAACCCAGGCAAGCGATAAATCCCAGTAGATATAATTAACTGATAATATGTAATCTCTTGCAAGAAAGGATTAAGATGGGCAGCTTCAGGAATACTAAATCAAAGGTAGATGTAATCTGCTTTCTCTAATATTGTTAAACCAGCTAACTATGTACATTCTTACCAGACGAGTGATCCAATTAATTATTCCTCTACCTCACAGACAAACATTTTTCACTTCTGCCCTCATTATAATCCCCATCCATCTCATGCTGTATTGCTTATCTATTGCCACACTAATGATACATAACCAACAGCACAAACCATCGCTGGCTTAAACAAAGACTGCTTATTGCTCATGTGTATGGAGCCAGCTGCAACTTGACCAAATGACTCTGCCAGTGCTGGGAGATTTGCATACATAATGACTGGCTGCAGGACAGCTTTGCTACCCTGGTCTCCCATGCTCCAGCAGGCTATCTTAGCAAGGTCTCGTGGCAATGAAGAAGTACAAGAGTAGCAGTGGAAGCTATGAGGGCCTTCAAGGCCTTGCTATACTTGGAGTATGGACTAATTGTCCCCCAGAGTCCTTCATATCTAAAGTCATGGTCACCAGGGTGGCACTGTTGAAGCTGGTCAAGCTTTGGGGAGGGAGGAACTAGTGGGAGGTCCTTAGGTACTGGGGATGGGAGGCAGTTTAGGTTCAACTCCTTGGTTGCTCTTGTATGAATAACCCTTTCAGTTCCTGTAAGAAGAATGATGTAAAAAAGATCAAACCTGGCCCTGCCTGCCTGATTGTCTGCTCTCATTCAAGTTGTAACTGGCTCCCGCACAGGCTCCCACTATGATGTGTCACCATTCACTGCCACATTCATTAGAGGTCAAACAATGGGGGCTGTTCAGTGTTGGACTATAAACTCCCATACTGTGAAATATAAACCTTTTCTCTTTGTAAGTTAGATGCTTCCAGTATTTTGTTATAGTAATGCAAAGCTGACTAATACAGGCCTTGACTTGGAAACTTATACTCATCTCATCCATATGCTACACAACAAAACACTTTCTAGGGCTCTCTCAGATTCTAGAGATTGAGAAATAGTCACCATCCTATTAATGAGAAGAAAATCTAAGTCACGAGGCAAATGGATTGCCTACAGGGACGGAAATATATGGGGCCCTTAATGTACTAAATCTACCTCTCATGCGTCTTTTCTCACCTCACCCTCTAAGGCTACATCTTTCTCCACAATTCAAGACTCAGGTTCTCAAAAAAAACATATACATATATGCTTTCCAAATTTACATCACTCTGACACCCTTCTTCACTGCAAGGAACAGAGACTGAGATAGGAACATCATGAAATGAGAGTCTCTTTTCAAGAGACTCAGGGAATGTGAGCAACTGCCCTGAGAAAGGACAGGGCTGTACATCAGGTACAGACAGCAGATGGCTCTGCGCTCAGGTGCCCAGTGCCCAGTTTTTAACTCACCATCCTGTTGTCTCCTATACAGATTCACGATTCCCTGCCCCTCTTTTCACGTCCCCAGATACCACAGAACGTACTTTTCCTAGGTCTGGACTCCCCACAGCCTCTCTCCAGCCTGACTTGGCAGCTTTGACTGGGCAGAGACTGCTCTGGTAGCTTCTGTGAGCAGGGTGGGAAGAGCGAATGCTGGAGATAAACAGTGTTCACCTGTGGCAAGGGTTCTGATAACGTTTCTGGTTCTGAAGCAGACGATGTTCCCATTATTGCTATTATTATCATGAAGAGTGCTTTTCCCTTTTTTATGACTCAAAAATTGCTGCAGGAAATGAGCCAAACCAAACAGAAATATAAATTTCTGGTGTGTTTTTACACAATGAAGAAATGTCCTCCCTCGACTAAATTGTTCCTTACTGTAACAGCAGCAGCCACACGATGATAACATTTACATCTCCTCCGTGATGGACAGCTTTCTGACGCCACCACGGATGTGTTTTATTTTTCATCACTGTTGTTAGCTGCAGTTTCTCTAAGGCCTGACATATAAACCTGGACAAATTTCTGAGCTTCTGTTAGTCGCATTACCAGCAAGGGGGCATGTTCCCCCCAGAGCTTCTTTAACCTACGTGGCTCCAGCAAGACTCAGACCCATGTCAGCATCTCAAATGCGGAAAGTCCTGGGGTAGATTTAGGGAGGTATGAGGCCAGGGTAAAGAACCCTATAATTTTTTTACTCATTCTTATTTTCAAATTAAAACATACTCAAACACGTGTGTGTGTGTGTGTGTGTGTGTGTGTGTGTGTGTTTGTGTAGTTCACCTTATTCAAATTCACTATTAGGTTTGTTTATATTTGAGTATATTTATTAAAATTTAGTATTTCAGCCCATGCTTCTCCTCTTCTTGATTTGAGGAAGAAGTTTCACACTTGGTGCATATACATAGGGACCCTGGGGACAATTTCCTATCCTAAGTTTCAGCAATCCCATGATATATTGAACCTGAAAAGCTATTGAGGGTTGGCTCTACTGCCCAGGACACTCCATACCTGGCAGCATAACTGACCACAAAAGAAGGGTATTAACAGCCACATCAAATCAACCAGAAAAAATGGATTTATGTTCTACTAAAACACCAAGTGTTTTCATATTTACAAAGAGAACAAGATAATCTAGTAAAACATAATTAGTTGTATCCGAATTTAACTATAAGGTTGAGTTCAACCTTATTCAGCCTGTGAAATACTGGCAGAGACTTTGAAAGGGAAATCTACAAGTTCCCAGCTTACTGGGAATGTTTGCCTCACTAGATTCTTCTGAAATGACAGGAACTGAACACCCCCTGGGCATGTATGAGCCAAACGTCACATTCCTGATACAAGCAGCCTGAGTATCATAGTTAGGAGTTAGGTTCAGGGCTACCTACCTGAATACACATCTTACCTTCAGCAGTCCTCCTTCCCCTATAGGATTTGGGCATGTTATCTAATGTCCTGCTTCAATCTCATATCTATAAATACACGTAACAATGTGAGATGACCTTAAAGGGTAGTTTGGAGGCTAGATGAAAGGACTTCAGACAAACTACAATTATAGAGGTAATATAATAAACAGAAAATAAGCATAAGTTTATTTTACAACTGCAAACTTTATTATTCGAGGTCTATCTTGGTGTTTCTTTAAAAAAAAAAAAAAACTGACCTGCCATTTGACTTAATTCAATGATTCAATAAAAATTTGCTTATGGCAAATTATTTTTTTATTAGTTGTTCAAAACATTACATAGCTCTTGACATATCATATTTCATACATTTGATTCCATTAAAACTATATTTTTAAACTGCTAGTCTTTTATTATCACTATGTTTCAGCCATCCTTTACTTGATAGGAAGTATGTTACCATTGTCATAACACACTTCATAATGTAGAGTCCCAGAGATTACCTTAAATTCTGGAAATAAATCATGCAAGTTAGAAATCCAAAATTGAATTCTAATACTCTCTATTGAAAAGAGAAAAAAAAAAATCATGGGATCTCTCTTGCCTTGTGCTGAAAAGATTTTTTAAGATTAACTTCTTTATTCCTTGATTTCAATCTTTTTCCTTTGAATACCTCCGGGGTAGAAGCTATTTTGCATTTTAACTAAAGGCCTCTTAACCTTTTCTTTGTGGCATTTGAAGAACTCTGACTGTGGTGCTCATAAAGTGCGAGCAATAGGGGGAATGAAGAGCAGTCTTCCCTTTGTCTCCTATTTGTTGCAGTCCTTGGGGGTGGGGGCAAGGACTCTCTGATTAATTTGTACCTTCAAGTTTCAGCAATATCATGACACATTGGTGTTCTTTTTATGAGTTCAGCTTGGCTCTTGTACTTCCTTTACACACTCCTGCAATGGAAAGCTAACCTTTATGCTTTTATAGACTGATATGGCTCGGAGTCAAAGCGAAGTTGGCAATCAAAGGCTAGGATGGTATTTGAAAGGAAGATCATACCATTGGGGTCACAGCAGGAGTTCGCTGAAAAAATCCTTAAAGTCTGTCTTTCCAAGCCAGGCTTCTCTGCATATCATTTGTTACTAAAATGCTAATACTCTTAGTGTTCAAATTATACTCCAATTCTCCCTAGGCTTTATGTACACTATGGTTCCCCATGTTCACAGAAGTTCAGATTGTTAGTCAGAGTTCTGGGTCTTCATTCCAATTTATAGCAACTCCATCTCTGTTAGGGCCACTGTGTAGATTGGCATGCAGCCAGAAGGTAAATACCCATAAGGCCTCTACTTGCTTAAACATATAGGTAGCAAGTGTATATGTGGTAATGCATTTTTCTTATCTCTAGAGATGAGACATCTAATCATTAATCTCTGGGATGTTTAGATATATTGCAGAGTTTCAGGTTTGTTAGATTTTCAATTCACTAATCTGATCTCCTCTCTGATGATCCTCCCCTTGGCATTAGAGACACATGCCCCCATAATTAGACACAGGAGATATTCAATAATACCTTTTTTTAGCTCCATGTACTACAAGTGGCAAACACCTGCAAATCCCTGTTGTTATTGGGGCAGGAAGTACCCAGTAAGAGGGGCAGGAAGGGGTGGTGAAAAACAGGGCCTGAGGTGAAGACTGGAAAGAGGTTATAACAGGGCAGGGTTGCTTTCTCTCTCATTCCATATAGGAAAAGAGACTTTGTGGAGACAAAATAAGAAGGAGAGTCCTTGTTCGGTTACTAACATATCAGTTTTATGCTTCTGGAGTGGCCATAATTGTCACTGCCTGTATGTCACTGTGGAAAGTGTGACTGAAGGTTTGAAACAGATAAACCCTTCCCAGTCTTTGTCTCTCCATAGGAATCATGGAGAGCCCAGACCTGCATTCTCCCTACCAAGGTTAAGGCAGGAGATAAGGGCAAGAAAAATCCAATGAGGAGGTACAACTCTCAAATAAAAAGATACCAGTGTATAAGATGACTCTGAAGGAAACAACTACAGAAGTGTTCAATGTCATTGCCTGAATAATTATTATAAGAAATGCTGGTTAATGATGATAATCTCATTAAAATAGACACCACCGACACGCCCACAGAGCATTATGGGCCTTAAAAAGGTGCAATATATAGAAGCTTCTGAGCATCAGATGGTGGGTCAGGCACCAGTCTCTAGGTTAGAAGACCCAGATTATTTTTTCTGCACTTCCACCAATAAATATTATGAGATTGAGCAATGGGTGTTATGAAATAGTGATAATAATATCTTACCTGTGTTCTGGAGAAATAAAAAAGAAAAACACAACCTTTTCAAAATGCCTTTAAAAAAAAAATCTAATGGACCTCGACAAATGTAAAGTAATTCCATGAGCAAATCAATCCTTACCTTTACCAGAGGGGCTCCTGCCACAAACTGCCTTGGGCTTATTTGCCCTCAGTAATGATTCTTAAATTAATCCAGCTCAGTATTTTCCAAACTGAAAATGGGAAACCTTAGAGAATACAGGTTCTTACAGCTGTGGAGGGAGGGCTAGTAGCTGTGCCGTGTCTTGTCACCTTTAGCTGAGAGAGTCCATGGAAGCACGCCCTCTTTACCTGTGCCAGCATCCGAATGAGAGATGACCTAGTTTAATTCCGCCTGACCTCATCTGATCTTGGGCAAAGTAATGATTGTACCTTCTAAAAAGCAGAAACCAGAGCCAGTCAGTCCTCAGCTTTTAGCCAGTCCAGGTGTGTTTCTCAGTTTTCGCTGGATACAATCCATACTGCAGCAGAAAGTTTAAAACTGGATTAAGAGAAATACTTGGCCAGCCAAGTGTGTGCCTTAAACCCTGGTATTTAAATAGAATCATATTTGAACCTTCTTTCATGGGCATTCAACCAGGCCAAACATAAAATATGCAGGGAGGTCTTGAAAAAAAAAAGCATTTTACAATTATTTAATTTTGCCACTACACAGTCTAGATACTTAGACTGTAATTTAAACATAAATCAAAAACAAACCTGATTTTCCTGGTTACCTGAAAGCCACTGCCTTCGCTTCTTTAGACATATTCACAAAGGCCAATTCTACATGTATTCAAATGGATTATGAGGCTAGAAAAATACACTTGATCTTAGTCAAACCATGAGACATGAAAAATATAAAGTGGCATGATGAAGAAAGGTGTACAATTTTATCCTGATAATTAAAAGTCTGGCTGTTTGAAAGGTTACAAAAAATACCCAGCATACCATTACGAAAACAAGGACTCAAAGGACCACTTGGTGGTTTGTAGGATCATTAACAATAAAGCTTTTATTCTACTCTGTATTGTTTAAAAGACACAGATTTGAAACTATAACCATACCCTTTTCTTTTAAATGTGTATACTTTACATTTTAAAGAGAATACTCTTTTACTTTCAATAATGAATTATTCATTTGTTGATGCTCAGGGCCCTTAAAATTTTTGTATTTTGAAAAGGTTTTAAGACCACCTTAACAATGAACCACTAATAGTTATATATCTATACTCTGAATAAAAGAATTAAATGCATTTTTCTTTTCTTAAACTTTTACAAGTATTTCTTGGGCAGTGTGGAAATGAAAGCATCATCTACATTAACTTTTTATTTTCTCCATTGCATCTTCATCAGTCATCTCAAATCTTTGGAAAAGAAATGGAACAGAAATAAACAATTTTTAAAAGATTCAGAAAGATTTTGTAACTTCACTGCATTGCTAAACAAGAATGTGTCAGCAGATGCTGTTTTGAAGTAAATATGAGATATTATTAGTCAGAATAGGCAATTTTGCTGCAGTAACAAACAGCCCACATTTCATTAGTGTAAATACAAGTAAGGCTTTTGTCCCCATGGTTCATGGATCTGTATCTCACTGGAGATGTGCTCATCTTGGACCCTCAGGATCCAAACTGAAGAAGGAGTCTCAGACACTGGGTGTCATTCTGCAGTGCAGAGGGAGAGAGAGTGCTCTTGGAGCCTTGGATCAAAATTACATGTACAGCCCAGAAGTATTACATGATAGTTCCAGATTCAACTCATTAGTCAGAAATGAATCGGTGGCTTTAAGGAACACAAGAATTTAGAGAATAAACCAATTCCATAGTCAAAAACTAGGGGAGAATAATCCATGAGATATAAGTAACCCAAAGATTAGCACAGTCTACCCTTTCCAACAACAAATATGTATTTTATTCTTTATTTCACTACGGGAAATACTGTTCCAGCCTCCCGGAGGGAGACAGCCTGAAAGCAGTGCCCCCAGCCCCGGCGTAGAGCGCCAGGCTCCATCTGTGCATGACTCCCAGCTGCATTTCCTTCTGGGGTGTCCTTATTATTCAGCTATTACCTCGCAGCTTGAATCTCGCTATTCTGCACTTCACTTCATGACGCTGAGATTCTGAAAACCATGCTTTCCCTTTTACCAGCCGACTTCCTGCCAGGCTTTGACATCTGGGGGTTCTAGAAGAAGATTGAAAGACCAGAAAGTAATGCATGATAATTGCCTTTTCATCCAATCAGAATCACTCCTGTACTACCTTTCAGTCCATCAGTGGAGGTTATTCTGGTACAAACAGCTGATAATAGTTTGTAATCTTTCAATGTTCCCCAAAGAGCCTCAGTTCTCTCCTTCAGAGGTAGCCCTGGCAGCTTCCTGGAGTCCACCCTGAGGCTTGCATTCCATTTCCAGAGCTTTCCTGTAAGTGCACCAGGCACAGCGTTAAATCCCAGCTCTGCAGTCATCCCAACTTCCCCTCACTTACAGCCCCTGGCAGTGGTACTGGCTCCTTCAAATACTCTTTATGCAATACTTGAACGTCCCTTTCTGTCTTCTCACTTCCCCAATGCCTAATTAACAATGTTTTCTATTGAATTCTCTGTTAAAAGAACTGCTGTGTGTCTTGTCTCCTGATTTAGACTACACTGCTGGTTTGAACCTGCTCCTCTTGATCCAGGGACTGTGCACTCAAAAGACAAGGTATTTGCTCTCAAAGAACCCTATAAAAAGTTGTGGGTGAGGAGCGGGATCTCTTCAATGAATATTTCTTTTAGACAGTGAAAAAGAATGTGAGATGCTAAGCAGCGGAGTTTCTAGGGGTTGGAAGAAATTTTTTTCATAGGAGAAGAGATCCTCCCTCAATCCGTTGTTTTCGGTGGTTCTTTGCTTTCAACCTATAGAAGTCCTGCATTTTCTATTATCTTTGTAGATCACCTCTGAAGAGGGCATTGGGGAACATTTTCTCTTTAATTTTTCTGAGACTTCTGAGAATCAGATCCCAAGGGAGAATTAGATGCGCAAGAAATGTATTAGGAACAATGTGTGTGAGGAAAAGAAAAAAAAAAAGAGCTGGGTTCTACAGGGAACTGGGGAAATTTCAGATCATGATGAAGCTCTGACCCTAAGGGAAAGAGAGTGGGAAGGAAGTGAGAAAAGATAGGTGGTGGAAGGGCTAGAGCACTTCAAACACATAACAATGCTCAGGAAACTGTGGCAAGGACACCTGTTAATCTTTGGGCCACAGTCACACATCAGGCTTTGACACACATCTTCCCGCCTGCCTCCCATCCTGGCTGCTCAGCCACTAAGCGGGGGAGCCTGCAGGAAGCCTGGTCTCAGTGTACCCGTGGTGGTGGTTTCAGAGGGCAGCCAGTGGAGCTCCAGCCCCGTACTTTGGGCAGTTGACCGTCTGAGCAGACCATTCTCAAAGCCACCCCACCTCTTTGGGGACTGAGAATATTTTCATACCGATATAAATGTGAGTGTTCAGGCTCAGAACATACAAAGCATCTAGATCGAAAGCAGGGTCTTGTTTTCTTTGCAAATATAGCTTTCTCAAAAACTTGATCTATCTTATTCCAATCAAAACCGTATTTCAACAGTCTCAGTGCTTTCCAAGGTTTTTAACTTTATTTATCTGGACCAAGTGGCTGGTACCTGGAGCCTATATTATTTCCATGAAGTAAACACACTCTGTTATCTTCCTCCAAAGTTACTCTGACCAACTAAAAGGATCAATAGGGCTGCACCTAAGCCATTCAAAGAATGAACAGTGGGTTTCAAAGTGTTAATTTTACTTTTAATTGTATTCCTTAATTTTATCCTAGCTTCTACATAGAAGTTTAATCTGAATATTTTGCTCAAAAATATCAATTGTCTTTTACCATTTGGGATTGAATCACAATAATTTCTTCCAACTTATAAGTACCTAAATATCTACACTCTCTACTTTTTTTTTTTTGTATTCCTAATTGCAAAAACAGCCAATTCTGTTCTTTTGTTTTCAGGGCCTTCTCAAACAGAGTGGCAAACACAACTGAACAAACATATGCCCCTCAAACTCTTCCACTAAAGCTTTGAGGTCATTCAGGAATATTATGAGACTTCAAATTTTGTTCAACATTTTCACCCAATAATTCACCACTATGACACAAGAACATTTTGTTTCTTCAGAATTACTGTGCATTGGCAATTCAATACTAATTCTGGAAGGACACACACCATTGGTCAGAACTACTTCAATAGTCCCAACAAACATCAAGAACATGGATGGAAAGGTCATTTCTGAATTGCACCTGGAAAGGGGGAGTTCAGGTATTATTTCACAGATAGTAGGACTCCCTTGAGTCTTAGAAAAGATATAAAAGCATCAGCCTCCGATGCACTAAATACTTCTCAATTTATTCACTCAAATTTCTTTTACCATTAATGTATATTAGTCTACTTGCCTGCACAGGATTAAAACAGATTTCCGAGGTGCAGCAGGCTCACTACTAGTGATCTGGAGATTCTGCCAATGGCAACACAGGATTATTTTTAGGATATCTGCACTCTGAGGACAGTTGCTGGTGCCAGAATGCTTGCTCCATAGCCTTTGCTGTCCTAATAGAGTTCATGGAAACTTTCAGGCATGCAAGAAAGAATTATTTTTGGAACCCCATAATATAGACTGTGCCTGTTATCAGTTCACCAAAGCATTATTTGTTGACATATCCCTACACGTGGGTGGAGCTTTTTGCTCATCTACTCCCAAATCCCCCTCAAGCTTCAGGGAAGGAAACCTCTACCAATCATTCCATCCTGTTTTGCATTATGTTGAGAGGAAAGTTTCTATTTCTCTTTCCACCCGCTTTGCTTGCACCTTCAGATAAATGGTAAAGTGACAAACCAGATCCTTGAGATGAAGGAAACCTAACATTTATTAGAATGTAAGTAGGTGAATAAGCATCAGAGTTCAATTGAGAACATCTATTTTCAACCTATATTCTAGCATAATCATTAATAACACACACACTCTTTTTTATCTGTTTTGTTTTGCTACCAGAGATTGAACCCAGGAACACTTAACCACTGAGCTACAGCCCCAGGGTCTTGCTTAGAGTCAGGGTCTTGCTTAGTTGTTTAGGACCTCACTACTTTTCCAGGCTAACTTTGAACTTGCAATCCTCCTGCCTCAGCCTCCTGAGCCGCTGGGATTACAGGTAAGTGCGGTTTTTCTCCATGCTGTAATTCTTTCTGAGCCAATATTCTTTATATTAGAAGGCCACAAAAGGGGTTAATTTTTATGGCAATTTGGCTAGACTCTGGTGCCCAGTAATTTGGTCAGACCCTGAACTATATGTTGTTGCAAAGATATTTTGTGATTAACATTTATACTCGGTTCACTTGAAGTAAAGGAGTTCACCCTGGATAATGTGGGTGGGCCTCATCCACTCACCTAAAGGCCCCAAGGGCCATTTCTGAGATTTCAGGAAAAAGGAATTTTGCCTCAAGACTGTAGTGTACTGTGACATGGGTCACAAAGTCAGAGAACACCTGGGGTTAAAAAAACCTTTTGTGATTTCCTCTCTCCTGAATTTCATTAACTGCCAGCTGTAACCTTGGGGTGCTGGTTTTCAGGACCAGGGTGGCCCTGATCTGCCATTGTCTAGGGGGTCCTCTTTCTCCTTCTTCCCTGAAACGACACCTGCATATGCTCATGGGCTGCTGCAATTCCAGTCCCTGTAGCCTGAGAACATCAGCTTTCCACATATTTCCCATTGGTTTGTATTTCTGTTACATGAAGGTGTTTGTCATAACTTGATGGTGTATGCAAGGGCTCTTCAGTACTATCTCTTAAACCTCAGCCATCACCATTATGCTTTTGGATCAGGAAGATATCCAGACTATGGAATTCCCTTGCCTAAGGACTCGCACACAGCAGCACATTCCTGGTCACTTACCTGAGGCTCTGGGAACTTCTGGTGGTGTTGCTTGTTCTCTGTTGCTTGTGTCTGTTTTTTCAGACTTTTCTTCAAAGAAAAGAGATAAGACAGCATGAATATAATTTTAAAGGAAAGGTAGTTTGTAAATGTTAAATTTATAAACATTCTGGTGAGTTTTCTAATGCATATTCATTGGGCTATTTCTGTCTAGAAACAAGAGAAAAAATTCCCCAGTAGATTAGGACATCAAACCAGCAGGGGATAGGAAGGATGTTAAGATAAGGATGCCAACTTCATTCTTCCTTCATTAAGTTGAAATATTCCCATATAATTAGCAGTTGTCACTTCTGTGCGTAGTATGAGTTAACAGTCTTTTTCCAGACAGCAAAGGTAATTTTTGGTACTGCTTGATAATTTGTTTGCAAATCCCCAAGCTGAGCACTGGGATTTGAAAATTACTTCTTTGACACCGATATGTAGGTTTGGCCTTAATTGTTCATCAAAATCTCAACCAGGCCTATTTGCATAAAATAATAATATGAGAAAAAAATACTAACAAGAAAAGGAAGAAAAAGAAATGGATTTTTCCTCCCAAGATGGAAAAAATAAAATGATTCAAAGATGACTTTCCAAATCTCAATTGCATGATGTTTCATATAGCATTGTCTATAATATATTACCACAAACAGATTTCTGCCCTTAAATTTACAAGTTAAAATTTAATCCACTCATGTTTAAATAACAAAACGAGCCTTAGACCATTTGGGGATGCTATAATGGAATGCCACAAGCTGGGTACTTTAAACACATTTTATTCTCTCACGGTTGTGGAGTCCAGACTTGTAAGGCCAAGGTGTGGGCAGGTCTGGTTTCTCCTGAGGCCTCTCTCTTTCTGCTTTGGTCTCACATGTCCTTTCCACTGTGAGGATGAATCTCTGGTGTGTCTTTTCTGTGTGTGCCGGTCTTCCTAGACTAGAGCTCCACCGTGATTAATTTATTTAATTTTAATTACTTTTTTAAAGGTCCTGTTTCCATATACAATCACATTGGGGTATAGGGCTTCCACAGTATGAATTTGGAAGGAGTGACACACTTCAAGTCCTAATACTTCATGACCTCCAAAACACTATGCCCTAAGCGCGGTGGTCCTCTGGCCCTTCTCTATTTGCATTCACTCCCTCTGTCACTGCACAAAGTCCCTTGGATAGCAGTGACATTTTAAAACTGATGACACCAAACTTAGATCCACAGCCCTGAACTTTTCCTCAGAGTCACAATGCCTGGAGACAAATTCCTATGTGCATCTCAAGTCAATAGTTCGTAGGCACCTGAAAAGTAGTAAGCAACAAGCAGTCTCCACTCCCTTGTAAGGTGCACCTTCCCAATTTTCCTCCATCTCAGGAAACAGTAGCTCTCCCCGCTCACCTCAAGACTCTCCCTGTCAATGTTCACCTTTCTCATTCTTTCTTTCACCAAATCCTGTTCATCAGCCAGTTTTCCCAGTTCCACTTTCAAGATGGATCTTGAATCTCACCTGAAGCCAAAGGGAAAAGGCATGAGGTCTTGAGGCCATGTAGTCACAGGCTATCCTTGGATCAGAAATGTCCCCGGAAGGCCCGGGGGGTAGAGGCATGGCTGCAGCCTGTGATACTGGAGTACTGGAGGGAGGAGGTGGAACCTTTAAGATATGGGGCCTGCTGGGAAGAAGCTGGTCACTGGGGCTTGCCCCGAGGGGACATTGGGATCCTAGCTCCTCTCTCTCTTTGCTTCCAGTCACCATAGGTGAACAAGCTTCCTCTGCCACACATGTACCCTGATGCACTATGCTGTCACAGGCCCAGAGCCTCAGGGCCAAGTGGCCATGAGCTGGTGTTAGGCTGATTAGCTCAGGTATTGTGTCCCAGAAATGGAAAACTGACTAACACACGCTAGTACTGTGTTTTTAGTTGTGTGAACTTTCACAATTCCATTCACCATTAAATTCCTTTATATCTAAAATGGATATTAAAAAATATCACCTTCATAGTGGTTGTTGTTCCTCACACAATGTATGACGTGTAGCAATTGCTTAAAAATGGCAAACAGAATCCCATGGCATACATTAAGAATTTCTCCCAGTTGAAAAATATCATCACTGTTTACCAACAGTGCAATAGCTTCAGCTTTTTTCTTTTTTCTTTTTTTCCTTTCTACTCCCCACAGGAAACCTTGGTCAGCACTCAGGCATACTCCAACCTGAAACGGGTGCACATGAATTGGGTTTATTGCCCCATGCTCCTCCTCTCACCACGGTCTGCCTGAAATTGATGCATGACTCATTTTAACTGAGACAAGGCAACAGCTGAACTTAGATATATGAGCAGCAGTAGACTTGAATCATGACCACGACTGTACAGCTTGTCTTCTGCCAAATTGAACATTCAGGAAATATAATCTTCACTGCATCTAATCTCTGTGCTCTGCAGCCTTCTTCTAGACCTTCTTTTTTACAGATCTCTTAGGGATATCTGAGATGTAAAAAAAAGGTAGATAGTCCACGCCAGCCCCATAAAGGTTATCATACCAATTATCATTTGTCTCTCCATTTTTCTCCTTCTGCCAAACTTCTCAGTGTTCCGATATCATCAACAAATTCATATTTAGAGATTATCAATTGATAAGAAAATATATGAACTCAATAATAAACCAAGAGACATCAGTTTCTAATTGTGGGGTTTGAGTGTAGGCATGCTAAAAATGATGCTTTCTGTAAAGTGCTTTGTAAACCATTCAGCCTGATAGCACCTCAGTTGCCTCTGTCTACATCATGGGGGATCTTGACACTGACCTGTGCCAGGGCAGGCTCTACCTACATTCTTTGGTATCACCTTGGCCAGTCTGTGACTCCTTCATTCTGTAAAGGAAATGTGATACCTGACCCAATCACAGAACTGTGATCAAGGTGTGAATGTGTCAAGAATCTCTCTCCAGTACTCCCCTTCTAACCAAGAATGAGGCAGGGGTTAACTAAAGAAAATTGTCCTGACCCTTGTGCTACAAAGGGCAGCATCATTTGAGGTTGGATGGTTAAAATAGTGGGGTTTTCTCCCTTTATTTTTCTCGGAGGGACTTTGAAATAGAAAACAACTCTTACCTGGAGAGAGGGTAAGGAGAAGTCAGCAAGACCTTATTAGAGCTGCTCCTTGAACATAGGGAACCTCACAATTCCTTCTGACTCGACATCCTTAAGTCAGAATGTCCTCCGTGCCTCTCTCCTTACCTGAATTCCTCCAGCCAAGCTGGAAGATTGTCCTCACTCCCAGCAACAAGGTTTCCTCCCACCTCCAGAATTACGTAAGACTAGGTTGCACTTTCACTTATTCTTATATATTTCCTTGTAATGTAGATTAATTTTTTACAGAATATTTTGCCATTCATACTTGTTGGGACCTTAAGCTAGCAAATGATAGCAACTCATTGGAGATGATTAGTATTTAGGTAAATATAATTAAAAAACCATAGGCAAAATTATTTTCCAAAATATTCTTGTAGTTTCAATGATAAAAAAAAATTGCAGGAACCACACTACTCTCCACTCAGATGGTTCCTTTTGTGCACTTGTTTATTGAAAAAATGAGCAATTTGACACATGTATGTAATTTCAAGCATAAGGCTTATGATAAGCTTGTCAGTTATCCCCAAGGATTCAGTCTTGGGTAAGAGAGACCTGCTTTACCATGATTTCTCACTGGGCTTCTTCAAACCTTTCTGTTTTGCCATCTTAAAGAAAAGACATTTTCCTTAGCATCATAGGACCCACCCTTTCTTGGCAGGCCTGTATTCCCATGAAATGATAGACCTCAGTCTAACCATCACATATTAATGGATTAATGAATGACCGCAATGCAGAAAGTTTTAGCCATTCTACACCTACTAATGGGGGGAAATCACTGACATTCAATGAGTTTTTTAAAACATAAAAATAAATTGTGTCATGCATATCTGAGATGTATAAAATGATGTTACATATAGACAGTAAAATGATTACTATTGTGAAGCAAATTAACACGTCTCCCATCTGACAAAGTTACTTATTTTTTTGTGAAAGGGGTAGCGGGAACATGTGTTTTAAGAAACACTTCATAGAAAGACATCAATAAATTCTTACAATGGCTGTTAATATGGGCATTTTCATGACTATTTGCCAAAAAAAAAAGACTGAGATAAAATCTAGGATAATTTGTGTAAATTTCTTCATGTATTAGACTGCAAATATTTAATAGAATTTAAAATTCCAAGACTATCTACTTTCAGTGTCCTTTCTGTGAAAAAATGACCATGTCTTCCTGTTAAAATATCTCCAGATGGAGGAGAGCTCTCTGTGTACATTGTCATCAAGGGTACCATTGCCGAGGATCAATAATTATAGGAATGTCAAAATCATGTGAATCTTGCAAATGCATGAGGAGGACATTATAAGAGAAACAGTGGACCACCTTCCTTAGAAGATGAGGTATAAAGCCTGATGCTGAGAGCCTGGAGGGGTACATGCATTGTACCTAAGCACATCCAAAGCACAGGCAGCTGTGGATACATGCATGGGCTGTCTATTCTAATTATCCAACACGATGATGTGAAAATGTTTGTCACAGTGCCATCATTCACTGGACAGATGTCTCTGTCCACCTGGGCATCATGCACCCTTGAACCCTCTTTCAGATGGCCTCTCTGGTTATTGGTGGCTAGTGCCCTTGTAGGCAGGGAGAATGTGGATTGCCTTCACCCTGAGGGTCGGCAGCCTCTCGTGATGAAATCATGCCTCTTTTGCTGGTCAGCTGTTGCGGCTTCCATTTTGAGGCTGCCCTCTATGGAGTTTTGTTTGTTTGTTTGTTTGTTTTGTTTTGTGACATAAACCCTCTGGCTAGCAGAAACTGGAAAAGGAACATGTAAAAGACCTCCCTTGTTCGGTCACAGCTGGACACCAATTATTCCCCTGTGCTGGCCAGTCTCCCCCATGCCCAGGATTACCAGAACCCACCAGGGGTCTGACTCCAAAGGAAGGCTAAAGAGTTTATTTTCCAACTACACCTGGAAAGTAGAATACCACTTGATAGAACATCTCATCCATGAAGGGCAATTACGGTTCCACTGGCTGGAAAAGACAGAGCACAGGTACCTCATCACATCAAGGAGGCTTGCTGCATTTTGAAAGAAGAGCTATATCTACTCTCTGGTGTTAGAGATCTGAACACATAACTGCAAGCAGCATTTATACACTATTGAGTCTGGCTGTTAATTGACTGGACAGTCAAAATGCAGCCAGGAAAAATGTCAACTTTAATATTTCCAGAACTGCTTCAGGTGAAAATCAAGTGGAAAGCTTTTTTTTTTTTTTTTTTTTTTTTTTTTTTTTAAATCAGAGTTAAGCCAATAACATAGGTTTAACATGGAAAAAGGTAAGGTGACAGGAGAAATGCAGATGTATTTATTTAAATGTGTACTCTATGCTGGGTACTATTATTGCTATAGTGTTCTTTCAACTGAAGTATTTTATTTTAATTGTAATCATAAACCTAGTTGTTTTAACAGTTTATTTAAGAGTTATAACGAGGGTTTGCTTTGTTTTGACTTAAATTTTTCATTTTGTCAATGGGGAAGCTGTTTCAGAAGGCAAAATGACAAGTCTCAGATCATATGATTACAATGTGGCTGAGCTAGGTTTTAGACCCCAACCTCTTTAACACTAAAATTGTGAGTTTTTAACCTTCTAATGCAGTGAGGCTGTGTACCGTTTCACAGTTATGGAGCCTCCAAGATGCCAAATGTACAGTAGAAAATAGCAAGATTTCATACACCTCTTCACCAGCCCAGTTATCCCCAAAGATAGGCAAGCGACCCCATCATCAGGTAGCTTTCTCCAGGACGTGGTGTGGAGTTAGGCACTACTTACGTCTGGAGATGGAACCTTCTGGAGAGAAACCAAAGATGTAAATGGCTCACCTGCATACCTGACCTCTGATTTCAGATTCTTCATAACATGAAGCCCCACTTGGTATGTATAAAAAGGTCCTCAGGTAACACTTAACAATACAATTTAAGAACCATTTTTCCATGGGAGGCAAGAATGCTGTGAGTAGAGAAGGCAGACTCTCCCATCTCCAGGCTACACATCACTCACACTAGCCCGACTGCTGGTACTTCTCCAACAGTCCTGCAGGTGGCTTCAGCCTGCCAGAGGGTGACCATTTGTTGGTGTTATTTGAAAGATCACAAATATCTTGAAAATATTTTTATATATTTTGGGAAATGTCAAAACCGCTTCCTCTTTGGGCAGAAAAGTAGTAAAACCCTCACACTATAAAGTTGTTATTATCACAAGACTGTTGTTATTGTTGCCACTCTTGAAAGTTTTATTACAAATGTGTTTTCTTTCCCATCAGATTTGTTTGCAGCACATTTGAAAGCAAAAAAAAAAAAAAAAAAAAAAAAAAAAAAAAAACAAACAACAAACAAACAAAAACAACAACCAAATAACAACAACAACAACAAAATACTCTGTGATTGTGTACTTTAAAAAAAAAAAAAGAAAGAAAGAAAATAGGTCTACTCCAGGAATGTGCTGAGTGATCAGCCAATCTGGAGAGTCACAGCAGATATGTCACAAAATAAGTGGTGTATCTATCCAAAGCAGAGTTGGACCGAAGCCTCCTGAAAATGAAACTGAGCAAGGCAAAAGGGAATGGTCAGGGATAAGGAACAAAACCTGGCAGCAGGAGCAGATCCAGGCCAAGACATGTGTTCTGCAAGGTTCTGTTTGGGGAGCCCCTGCTCATACCCTGCTCCTTGCAAGAGACCTGCTCACATCTGCTCTCTGACATACATGATCAATCTCCTTCCTCTTCTCAGAATGCCTATGTGCATCCTGAGGAACATCATTCTTTAAAGAAGTTTGACAAAAAAGTTATGGCTTTCTCTACACAAGGAGGAGAGATTTAATCCATGAGCATACAACAAAAACACATTAAGCAAAAATTGTGCAAATGGTTCCAGTTGAAAGATTTAGCATATTGTCATTTCTAATTTTGTGTTAATAACAATCATATATATTCTATGTACTCTATAAGTATTGGTAATTTTATATATATATATATATATATATATATATATATATATATATATATATATATATATATTTGGTATAAATGTAGATAAGATGATTCTGCACTCATTTAGTTGGGACCACTTGCCCTATTAATGCTTAAGTGTATTATCTGCTTAATATAGGCATTTTCAATTTTTCTCATTGACATTCATACTAAGATTAAATAGGTTCCTTAAAATACTGCTCTTTATTGTAACCAAGATATATATCATAAAATATTTAAGTAAAAACTACAGTATAGTTTTATAATATAGTAAAATTTTATGGGGATTATTTTCTTTCTTTCTGGATGATTAATGTTGCTAAAAAATTACAAATTATGCAAAGATTAAGCATCATTGTCTCATGAATAGCATTATAGCACTTTACTGGATTTGACAGACATTCTCAAAGTGAGTTTGCCATACACATGTTTTATGTCTATATTAAATGTAGGCTATGAAGTATTTCCATACAAAATATATTTGACAAAGAAAGAGAGACAGTTTTAGTTGAAGGACATTGGGAAAAAGAATTTGGGTCACTAAAAATTATCTTCAATATTAATACAGAAAAACAGAAAGTAAAGACAGATATTTGTTCCTCTCTGAATCATTTTATAAGAGTATTTTGTACTAAGAAGGGAATGCACATGTTTATATCTCTCTAGAAGAGATGTCCAGATAATCAAGAAAGCTGGTATTTTCCATATCTCTCATCATCCGTATTAGTCTTTATTATCAAACTGTGTTGTGGTATCATACAGCCCTGCATCTCAGTGCCTGAAAGAACCTCACTTTACTTCTCATTCACTCTGGGTGTCCGTCATGGTTGATAGGTAGCTCTATTCCATATCACCCACATTCTCCGGTGGGGACCCAGGGACACAGACAATTCACTGTTCCTTCACCAGATTCCGTAACACAGGGAAAGTGTGAGCTGAGGGTCCTGCATTGGAAAGAACATGCTTGGCCCCAAAGTTATGAAGTTATTTTTCCCCCTCCCAACCCGTTGTCCAGAATTGGTCGCACAGCCCTGCAAACTATAAATAACAGGATTAGAAATGTCCCCCTATGCTTGGAAGGAGCAAGATGGGATATTTTACAACTTCAGTCCCCATCACAACATTTAACCCTTTGTTACTGATTTTTAAGATCAAATTTCCAGAATATCATTTTTAAAATTATTTCTCCATGCTTAATGTTAAGAAAAGCAAAAGGTTTATCATAAAGAATGGGAAAATAAAAAACACCCAAAGGAAAATGGGTGAGCCTGAGAATCATTAAAACAAAGAAGAACACAAATAGAGAGCAAAGGTACATGGATACGTATATGGACCCATGATGCATTGATGTACCAGCCTTTCATGAAGGAACAAAGCCACTTGATCCAGTCCTCATTGCCAAAAAGTTATTATTTTATTTTTTTATTAGTTGTTCAAAACATTACAAAGCTCTTGACATATCATATTTCATACACTTGATTCAAGTGGGTTATGAACTCCCATTTTTACCTCATATACAGATTGCAGAATCACATTGGTTACACATCCACGTTTTTACATACTGCCATACTAGTGTTTGTTGTATTCTGCTGCCAAAAATATGGAACACTTCATGAATTTGCGTGTCATCCTTGCGCAGGGGCCATGCTAATCTTCTCTGTATGGTTCCAATTTTAGTATATGTGTTGCCGAAACAAGCACTATTATTTTAAAATATTTTTAAGTAGAAATTAGGTTGTTTCTTCAATAGCATATTTAGGAATTTATAAAGGATTTTTATCCTTCACAAATAATCACTGTATATTTTGTGTATCAAATATTATGTCTATTTGTCCAAATACAGACATCAAGTATGACTTTGAGACTCGTAATGGTATGACAATTAAAAATTCCTTCATAAATTTTATTTAACTACAACTGAAAAATGCATTGTATGGTCTTTGTATTAAAAAATTTTACTTGTGCATTTTAAATAAAAAAATGCACTCACATAGAACATGAACACATATATTTTTAATGCTCTTTTTTAGCATGGGAAATGAATTTTATAATTGGCATTCATTCATCTGTATATAGAAATAGTAAGAGAAGAGAATGGAGAAAAAGGGAGAGAAGATAAAAAGTCGGAATCAACAGTAGTCTGAGAAATCAAGGTAGTGAATGTAATAATTTATAATTCCTCAGTAGTCTGCTTCTAAACTTGCACAGTTAATATTTTAAATATCTGTTTTCTTCTCTTTAAAGTGGGTAATCATGAAACTCAGGCAAGACTCAGTGCATGTAAGTGCTGTTTAACTAAAATACCAGGCAGAAATTAACTGGTAGCAAGTGTGTATCCAAGTGGATTATTGGACAAGGACCACTTGGCCAGATTTGCCTTTGCCACACAACAGAAACGTCAACTAGGAGTGTGAGGTATTGGAAATTATACCTAATCACCAAAGTGGCTTGTTTACTGACTTTGTAGGAAGGCGGGGCACCTTGATGCTCCTCCCAGATTCCCCAGTCTGTCTTTTCTGATTGGAAAGGAAAAATATTGCTGAGAATCAGGTGTGTTAACCATTGGCCTTCATGTTCATACTTCAGTACATATGACATGCAGATCAACTCAGTAAATTGTTCCTTTTAAATATTCGCAGCTCTCTATTGTGAAAGTAGACAATTAATTGAAGCAACATTTTGAATTTAAAAATAGTTTGTTATTCAAGTTATATTCTGAATTTTCTGCATCAATTCTAAATTTGCACAAAACTAATGCTGAAAGATCATATAAAGATCATATGTCCGAATTGAGAGTGAAAATCTCTATCTGTATGACATAGAAGGTCTATGGAGCCTGGCTCCAAATTATCATTAAATAAATACATTTCTTAGAAAGGGTGACATTTGATAAGAGCCTTGAAATATAGAATATGAAAGAAATTTCTCTTTAGAGTGTTTCAATATTGATGAAAGTAGAAAAATTTTGGAAATTACTTATGATGTATTATGGCCAGGAGGTAAAGGTAAAAATTAGAAAAGAATACATTAAATGCATTGTGAAGTTCTGTGTTCAGGTATTTGTTTTTTATGGGAATGGCAATAAGGAGCCACAGAAGAGTTTGGAAAGACATTAAAATTCATTAAAACTCTTCATAATTGTTTGTGTATTCCTAAACCAGCAGATTTTTGGCTGAATGGAGGGATTATGTGAGTTTTGTTTGTAGGTCTATGCCCGTTGTATACCTCAGAACCAGTCATATATTAGGATCTCAATGAGCCTTTGTTGAACATTGAATAAGAAAACATAGCCTAACGATTCTGTGGAAGATAGATCAACAGGGAAGATGGAAATTGGTGATTTTTGTAATGTACAAGAAAGCCCTGGGAAATACAGATCTTTGTCTAAAACTGTGTTAAGTGTGAGTCACAGGAGGTTATTTAACTTAAGTAAAATTAAACATGATTTAAAAATCTTACTTCTCATCCACAGGAACTAACTCTAAGTGCTCAACAGCCACATGTGGCTAACGGCTACCACTATGGTCACACCAACATGGAGCGTTTCTGTGGCGACTCTGACTGATGTCAGGCAGTCTGGGCTCACAAACACTGGAAGGAGCCAGCCCTCCTCTAAGAGAGCCCACGATTTATACCAGCCTCTTGCTTGATGCACATACCTTTGAAAACTCACAAAATTTCTAGAGAAAGCTGTTGAGAAAAATGAAGGCATATTAGATATTTGTAAGAGTCAGAGAATGATAAAAATAGTCCTATTTTCAAAATGACATTTAAAACAAACACAAACAAAATAATGTTCCTTCAATGTGGATTAAGAATAAACTTTTAGGATAAACATCGTACATGTGAACATCTCATCTTAAATCCTTCTTATGATACATGAAATGCCACCTATTTATATACTGAAAATTTATAAGAAGATAACAGTTTTCCTTCAGATAAAGGCAGAAAGTTATTAGAAAAGAGAAAACATCAGTTACTTTGATGTGCATTGATTGAAAAATAGCTAGATCATAGAAAATATTGATATACCCCAAGTAATTTGGATTTTTCTTTTAAAGTTTATTTTTAAAAAGTAGTTCAATGAAGAAAGAGGATTATAGATAAAAAGGTGTTATCTGTTTTGTATCTGTGTTATCTCTTTTATATATATATATATATATATATATATATATATATATATATATATATCATATTTATGCGTGTATATTACAACCAACCAAAAAAATCTGGTTACCAAATATATAATATACAATTATTTTAGTTGGTAACTTGGCCTGGGTTAAGCTGAGAGTAGACTGCATGTTCTCCTCAGTGGTTTGAATACTAAAATCAAGTCACTCCAAGGCTATGTCTACATCACAGCAAGTATTTTTTGGCAGAGTATAACGTGTAAGCCTGAAATTTGAAAATGTATACATAAGATTTGGGTTAGATACAAGGAGGTATAAAGCAATATGAGCCCAGCTGTGTTGATTTCTAAATTAGTGTAGTCCCATATTTTATGGTCACTTATAATGCATGTAAATATATTCAAAATTTTAGTGTTAGTTCCAAATTGTATCTCCCAGACTACTAGCTTCCAATCCAAATCTTCAGCATTTCAGAATCACCCTACACCTAATTTGTTAACAAATAACTTCATTCTTTTCTCTGTAATGAAAAAATAAAAAGAGCACATTGCTTTGCAAAAGATGTAATTGGAGAAACTATTTTGAAATAAAAAATCATAAATGAGTTCTAAGTGGTATATTCAATCCGAAAGGGTAACCAGAGGGATTTTTCTAGGTCTCCTGATGGTTGAGATTAGATTTCCCTTATCACGTTTTGGAGATATACACCTAACTATTTTATGTTTACTGCCATTTAGGACGTCGAAGGTACAATTCAATTTCTCAGCATAGAAAATCTTAATACACAATGTAAATCCATTTCTTTATTGAATGAGCATTTCTTTGGTTTCTCTGTGAAGTGCAGCAGGCTAATTGAAAATCCACACACCCAGTTATGGGAAGAACTGAGATAAGAATCCTAAGCATGAACCCTCAGTCCTGAGGCTATCCTTTCTGGTTTGTTTCATCACAGTGTGGGAGTGTCAGAGGAATCTAGATATCCTGCAGCCCCAGCTGTCTCCTAGCCTTGGTGCCTTAGATCACTTTCTCCTCTTTGCTCAGACTCAGACTCCACATCTGTAAACTTGTGGTACTTCCATCAAAGTCATTGTTTAACTGAAGGAGGATAATTTACAGTCAGCATTGTGACAACCCACAGAAAGAACTCTGTAAATATCTATTGTTGTGTACTTACATGTGAAAACCCAAAAGGGAAAAGTAGAGAACTGATTTGATGCTTTTTCCTTTTAAAGCAATGAGTTTTTTTTTCTTTTTGAATGGGTTTAATAGGGTTTGATATGGCAGCTGGATGCCCTTCATCAGTTCACAAGGAAGAAAATATAACCCAAATCTTATTATTCATCAGGTTTCATATTTCTAGAAACAGTAGTAAAAAAGATAGTGGATACATGGTTCAGGTAAAATACATATAAATCCTTCTTTGGTTAAAAAGAAAGAGATAATATTTGTTGTCTTTTACCTAGGACTTCTGAGATGGAAGTATGTGAATGAGGGGCTGACTCAAGAATCTGCATTGCTTCCTGGAGATAGTGTAGATTCAGAATTCTTTTAAAAAGAGCTAAGAAACGAAAGAGGACAGAGGAACTCACTGGTGCTGAACTCCACTTTCAGTTCCTAAATCCTAATTCGCTTTAGTTCTTCTAACTCTTCATCTCAAGTATGTGAACTAACAAATCTCCCTTTTAGCTTAAGATATCAAAAGTTCCTCTACTTGCAAATGAAATAATCTGAACCAATGCAAATACTGATACCAGTACAGTAGTGGTCCCAGTGGTATTTACTAAAGTACATGGCTCTTTAAACATGCAGTCACAGGCAAGCATTTGGTGGTTGGGGTATTTGCCAATCTTTGTCAGATTATAGTAAAGCTAAATAGTTATTTGCATTTTTGAACTTGAAAAACATAACATCCAAAGTTGAAACTTTAATGGATTTGGCTAAAAATCATACAAGATACTGGAGTGTTTTGTGAACTTACCAGTAATAGCAAGAATGCAAATAAAGGAACACAGTCTCATCAATTTCCATCTATTTGAAACTGTGCAAGAAATGACATGAAGCTTTCAAAGAGGAGAGCCTTTCAAGTCTGCAGAATACCATTCCCAAATGGCTGGATGTCAGATTATTCATGGGACTTCCCCAATTATAAGATTTAAGTAATCCATTCTCGGTGAATTAAGGGTAAGGAAATGGGAGACAGTGGAATAGGGAGCCAGAGAAAATGTGCTGATGTGGCCATGCAGGCTTTTTGCAAGCAGTCTATCAGTTATATCTGCCAGGTTGACTTTCCTGATCATTCCTGAGATAAGCCCTGTCCATGATGAGGCAGCTCGAGAGGTAGTTTAGTTCCCCCATCTTATGCAGCTGGATTTACATAGGTCAAGAGGAAATGAAAACAACTATAATCTTGCAGAGCATTATCTAGAACAATGAACACAAAAAATGTTAGCTATCTTAATTCCTCTCAGTATCCCTTTCTTTAGGATTGTTTGTGATTTTGATGGATCCGCCATTCCAAAAACTAAACTCAATCATATCCAAGGAAGTGTCCAGCACAAGGCAGTGCCACTCCTCAGCAATAACTGTAGGTCCAGTGGTGGCAGACATGCCGTGAAACCCCAGAAGTTATTTTCTTAGCTAGACTGGTAAGTCCATTAGATTGTTAATATTTTTTCCCTGACATATAACAGAGTTTATTTTTGGCATTAAGTCAAGTGGTGAACCCTCTGATTTCTTTTTGACAGATGGGTGCGTCACTTGGTGGCAGTAGCTCCCCATTTTGATCCCTACAATTTGTGTTTTTTGGGGGATGTTCCAATATAGTTGATTCACATGGTGAATATACTGTAATATGTAAATGTGGTTCTTGCCACTACTCAGTTGGTATTCCAGGACCATGGGTCATGGTACCCTTTCACACAGCCATTTCACTTATCTGTGACTAATATTCTTAATTAAATAAATAGCATGCAAATGTTTTTATCTATAAAATTATCCGAACATTTGCTCTTATTAATGAGAAAGAGATCATTAGAATTTTGTTTCTTATTCTATTATGCTTCTACAGCTGTGATTGACAATATTAATTTATTTCATAATCAAACAGCAGTTGAGTCCCACAGAGGTATGGTAGTTGTCTTATGTTGCACCATTTACTTCATTAATCATACTGCCCATAATTTTCAATCTCAAAATTATGTACTATCAATTGTGACACATGTAATAGAAGAATGGAGCTTCGTGTTCCAGTGCCAGGTTGATTTTATAGCATAGACAATACAATTACTGATCACCTGACAACAAACCCAATATATTTTGACAAGAAAGTCACAAAGAATAAATACATGCCCCTGTGTTTATGCTCTTCTGACTATAAATACAGTTTTAAAGAGTATAGAACATTTTCCTTGACAACATCCTTGACGTTTTAGCTGCCAAATTATAAATCACATAGAAATTTGACAGAGTTGCAATATTAACGTGACTGTGTAGCCTCAAGAAATAGAACATCCAAACCAACCTTGAAACTATAGAAAGATAATATTATATGAAATGCCATTATCATAATTTAGTGAAACTTTTTCCTGGCATGGGAAACTTCTGGAATCAGTCAGTCTGGAAACATGGCTCATTTTCATTCATGTCTTAGATATTTATTTTTTTCTTCCTTTCTATTATGAAGTGTGGGTATCTTCACTAATTGAACACAGTTTATTTTCTTTAAATGTAGGTTATATGGGCTAACATAAGTTAATCATTTAGTTGATTAATTAATAATGCAACACTTTATACTAAGCTTTGAAGTATTTTTGCCAAAAATAAACTTGACTTATTTCCTTGACCTGAAGGACATTGGTGGCCAATATTGGCACACACTCATGATGAGTCTTTTTAGATTCACAGTATTTATCAGAAACACCATCCATTACCTATTCCCCACTGGTTACCTACATAAAATCCTACAAATATAATTTGAGACACATATACTGCCTTAAAAATAAAATTTTCCAGAATGGCAGAGTTACCTTGAATGAAGAGAAAGTGATACTCAAAGACCAGTCAACAAATTTGTCTAAACCTGTTATATAATCTCATTTTAGGTTGTGATTAGTTTGTCCAAGATTAGACATGTGCTTTCATTTTACGTTATGAAACAGAGGACAAAATCTGCTTGATAAATTTGCTCCTATTGTCAAAAACTATGAAAAGTCTGAGAATTTGCCTACATTCAAGCTAACAAGTTATCCTTCCACATTTCTATATGCATTTTCTGACAGAAAAGAACAAGACTTGTGGATCAAGGAAATAGATTATTTAATATTCATGTCAAAACGCAACAGCTGGAGAAAGACCCCTCCTGTCCCCAGGTTCCATTTCTCACAGGGCAATGTGGTGAGGTGCAGATGCTCACATCCATGTGCAGCTGGTTGAAGCACAAGAAGGAGAAACCCAGCACCTGGAGGCAGGGAGTGCATACAGGACAGTGGACACTCTTCTCTTTCTCCAATCAAAGGGCAAAGAATGAGGGAGAGAGAAAGAAAGAGAAAGACCTTTACCCTGAAATGTAATATGAACAGATCCTCTCTATGAGGATAGGAGAAAATCTTCAGGTCAGTATCTGAGAACATCAATAAATATGTCCCAATGAGACAAAGAAGGAAAATGGTGTCTGTGATCTTGCAACTATCAAGACCTTCGCTCCTCAAACATGCCCTTCAGTCAGAAACCCACCACTGCGAGTCTGAACTGTTCGTGGAGAACTGCCTCTCAAAAGCATCTTGTCTTGCACAAGGACACAAAACCTTCCAAGATGAAGACCTTCAATCCCCTTTCTTTTGGTTCAGTATTTGCACATAATACTTAGAGATGCAAATACATCCGAGGTCCATGAGAAGCATGTGGATAAGAGACAATATGCCTAGGATGACAGAAGAGAAAAGCCAGTGATTCATTTCCTCATTGTGGCCCCAAACAGCTGAATCAATGTCTGTGTCTGGGATTAACGTTCTGATCAGGTATCTTCACCAGGGTTTCCCGTTACCTGAGAGTGGAAGTACTCCTGAATCAGGCACCACACAAGATGATGCATATATGAAAAACAAACAAACAAACAACAACAACAAAAAACCACTGCTTTATCCTGAGCAAACCTGCTGCAAGTGCATGAAAAAAACGAGTGTAATCTATATGTAGGGAACACTCATAGCATGATTAATATGAACCCTCATTTAATCCTCAAAGCTCTGGGACATAAATAATGTCCCTTAATCAGAACAAATACAAATAAATAGTGTCCCTGATTTCCCAGCTGAGGCAACATAGGCTTAGTAAGATTGGGTAGCAGCCCTGGAGGAAGGTAAAATAACGTAAAAATTTCGGTCTTGTTTTTAACTAGCCTACTCTGTGCAGGCATCTTCTGCTTCTATCGCGGTTTACTAAAGTTGCAGGCTCATCTTTCTCAAGCCATAACCCATGCTCCAGGATTTGTCACATCATATGCAATTTGAAAAATATTTTGTCCACGGTATGGCCTGTACACTTTTTTCTTCTCTTAACTGCTTAGCTACTCGAATTCACTGATCTTTTTTTAACATTGGCCTCTCCACTTAGCATATTCAGAAGATGCTGTTATCTGGAGACCATGTTGTGATCAGATAAATGAAATCTGTGGTTGGAATGCCAGGCTGCTAGTGGTAAATAGGTGATTGGGTTGACAGTAAATTCACTGGACTCCAGCTTCGATGCCCTTTCATGGAGAAATATGTTGGCTCTCACACACTGAGTAGAGCATTAAATAACAAAAAGGGTTAACTCACCTTTGAATAATTTAATTTCCAATAGGCAGAATCCCATTATAATAAGCACCTAATCTCTACAGTGTATAAAAGCTTTCCAAATCCCACTAGGCCAATGGCTCACAAATTTCAAATTCTTCTCAATATAACAGGACTTCAGTTAGACAAGATAATTAATCCCCTCAAGGTATGCATTGGTTAAGCAGATAAAGCAGGAGATGAGGAGATCACTGAAATGTTCTGGTTTGCTAAAACGTGTGATGATTGAGGTCAAACAAATCAGCAATGGGATTGGAGACTTGAGAAGGTTTTGCTGACTTCTGACTCGCTTATCCCAACAACTGCCACCAATAAATTCACTCTGGTATTTTCTAGTGTAAGAGAGTTTGCATAAGGACAGTTCATGCTTTTTAGTTTTGTTTTGTTTGGAGTCTCTATTGTGAGCCAAGAGTTTTTAAAATATAAAATGTAACCAATATGAATTGTTATTAAAATTTTTAAAACAGAAGCTTAAAATACTAGTTCAAATTACTTTAATATTGTTTCAGTAGACTGATTTCAGTAAATATAGAGCAAACATACTACAAATAAAGAGAAAATAATTTAAAGACCAGAAACTATATTTGTTTAAAGTGTGTATGGGCAATTGATGGGGAGAACTGGCAGGACACATTACTTTGTCATTCCACAGACATAATTAACCAGAAGCTACGAGTGAAGTACTAAATTCCATCTTATTCTGTTTTCTTTTCTTCTGTGAAAAACTGACTCCAGATAATTCAGTCACACAGAAATATATTGATGAGAAAAGGAGGAAAAAGAAATTTCAGTAAACTCAAAATATTCATATTTAACTTACATCCAAGACAAAACAAGTGTCTCTATATTTCAAAAACTCATTTCTACTCCAGCTATAGCAGCCAGTTTCAAGAATTTATTCCATAAAGTTTCAGTTTAACTTAAATTGTCTTCTGATGAAAACAGATTCTGTTTTTTATATACTTTTGTATATATGTGTTAGTTAAGAGTTGACAAACTCACCTGAAAATACTGCACAGTAATGAACTCCCGCTGTGGGTGACCACAACAGAACTTGTACCACAAGCATCTGACAAGGAAAGTTTGACAACTCTGAAGCCCTCTGTGTGCTCAAGGAAATACACTGTATGCTGATGGTACATTGGGACAGCCCAGGAATATCAAATTGCTGCAAATATCAAATTGTTTCCAAATTTTTAAATTTTAAAGCACCTCTTCATCTTGTCAGTGGACCACTGCCAGCCTCCAACTCCCACTAAGATACGCTGATCTAAAAAGGGCACTGTGGTCTGGTAGAACCCATACTTCATGGTGCAGAATAATTAGGTTGTTACTTCAAGCACCAACAGTCTTTTCTGCAAATCTCCCGCACCCCTTTTATCCATGGGAAACTTCTTTCGCATTCTAACTTTGCCTCAACTTTACCCTACACCACTAAAATTCTTTTATTTCCACTGCTATTTTGAAATATAAATATTTAACAAGGAACTCTGCATTTCTGGGAGATTTGAACTAAAGAAATGCTTCGTATAGTTGGACCACTAGTTGACAGCAAACAGGACAGGCATGACTTAGAGCAGCCATTCCATCTACTTGGATGACGCCATCTTGGATTTGACAGGAACTAAAGCGAAAAGGTTCCTCATGTCACTCTGGAGAGGATATAATTTTCTCAATACAAAATAAGAAAACACTTTTGCCTGCTATCCTATCCTATATTAATTATGTCCTTCTAAGTTCTCTAGGTGAAATTTGAAACTTGCCCAATTTGGGACATTTTCATTCTGTTACTTTTAATATCAGTCTGGTAATTGAATTTGCTGGGGGCTGTGCAAAGTAAGTAGGTTCTTCTTTTATTTCCTTATCTTGAAAGTAGTTGAATATCACAATCCATATCACTCACTGAGTGGTATATGAACACCAATCAACACATCTTACTTAGGTACTAATAGTAGTTCTGAGCTACTTGAGTTGCCAAACTCAAGTCTTGTTGACTGTGTGCCTCTTGGTTTTGGTGTGATTTTGAGTTCACTGCACATTTGACTCTTTGAAGTTGAGCCTTCAACCACTGCTGTGCAAAGGTGCAATGTTAAGGGCCCTGGCAGATGGAAAGGCTGGTCAAGCACAACATTCAGAAAACACAACATTCAGAAAATAAAGCCAAACTCCTTGGCAAGGTATCAGTGTCCCTGTGAAGTTGCTCTTACTAGCACAGAGTTTATCCCTTCAGAATCTTCTTTGTATTGCTTGTTTTATTTGAAGGGTTTTGGACTGTTTTGCAGATTATAATTGATCCTAATTAGCCTTGGCTTCAGAGAATAATTATGGGACAACATTGGAAAGAAAGACTGTCCCAGTTCATGCCATCCCATAATTATTCCTTCAGAATCCCTCCTATTCTGCAGCTCTACCGTCTGCATCTTCCTTCCTATTTCTTTGTTATAAAAACTATTATCACAGGATTTAAAAGTCAGTCTCATTATTTGACAGAATGTACATTGCTAAAGCCAGCAGATTCTATGCTTCTTAATGAACCAAAGAGTTTTATTTCTTTTGTTTCAAGGTTAAAAATGTACTGTGAAATAGATATTTGCATTTATTTTCATGAACACAATCCTGGAATAAATTACTGCATATCTCTGAAGTGCAGATGGGACTCCTGGCTTCAAAAGGTTTTTAGAATGCTCTCTGGAAGCAAATAAATGGTACTCATTTTTACACATTATTATTTCACACAGGGCATTGAATGAAAACATTAGTTACAAAGTATTATAATTCGGTATTTTTATTTTTATTGGGTGTACAATTTTATTCTTCACAGGAGCAGTTAATAATTCTATCAAGAAAGAACTAATTTCTACATTTTATTTTAACGACTTGCTTTCAATCATGACGATTTCATTTCATGAAAAGCTATCAGTATCAGATACTTGAGACAGCAAGTGGGTAGGTACTCAATTATGAATGTGATTGTTCTTAAATGAAGTATTCCAAAGAATGGCATCTTCTCTTTTAGGCACCAGCAAACCTAGTAATTCAATGTATACTTTATACCCTTTACTTACCCAGAATCTTCCACCTCAAAAATACTGAGCACTATAGAAATCAAGACACCTCCCTAGTACATGGAAATAAACAATTTAAAGGAAGAATGATTTTCTTTAGAGTAGGTCAGAGAGTGCAAAATGGAAAATTCGTTGATGTTCAATCTCTCCCAAACTACAAATTTATACTTTAGCTCTTCAATCAAAATTCTTTTACTTCTCGGTTCCCTTAACTTTCACATTCTACCCCTATTCAGCATTACTCCAAGGGCTTTTTAAAATTCAATTTTAGTGAGAGAAAGAAGAGAAACTTACTGTGCAATAGAATCTTTTTATCCACAAAGTTAAAAAACACTTCAGGCAAGGTAGCTAAAAGAATCCCAGGTGAAGCAAAATTAAGTTAATAAGATGAAGTAGGATAATTATTCAATAAAAATGAACTTTGTAAGAGAGGAAGCCCATAAGCTAACATACCAGATGTCAACTCTTCTGGTCAACAAAACAGTTTAAATAAACAATTAAGAAATAAATTCTATTCACTAACACTGTTATTTGACAGTCTTCTTGATTACTTTCCCATGTTCTACTTTTGAATCAATTAATAGTGGTATTCCATGAACTAACTAAAAATTTAAAATGCAGGTCAGATTAATGTGATTTTGTTTTGCAAGCTATGTACGAGTCGAAGGTGTCCTGGTTAGATGTTAACTTTGTGTATGTGAACCCAGCACTGTCATCATATCTTATGTCACTCAGGAGACACGATGACTAAATTTCTAAGGAGTAACAGAAACAGGGCCGGTTCACCAACCTATGACCCTTTAGTCCCTTTTCCTCCGTGTGTTGCCTTCTCTGGAAGCTCCCATCCCCCAACTATCTGAAAATGATGACTCCCTCATGGGCTTCTCTTTGAATCGTCACTGCTGCCTATCATCTACGGTTGAGTTGCAAGAAAGTAAAGGAGAAAAAGACAACATACATTAAGAGTTTACTGTGTGCAGATATTCTACTAGGTACACCTTTACATACTTCACAGCCTAAAATAATCACACCACCTTGTAATTCATCTATCCCTTGATTTTGTTTATCTCTAAGAAAAGGAGACCCAGTAAAATTGCAGTGCATTGCATGAGACCACAGGATAGTGAATGTTGTAACTGGGTTTCAACTTGACCCTCGAAAATGAACTGTTTTCACTAACCAGGGAGCTAATGCATGGGTCAGGCTTTGATCAGTAATCTGCAAGACTACTTCATGGTACTTCCCAAGAGGAATGCCTTTGTGTATAATGTAAGGCTAGAGCACACTGCCACCTGACCTTATTCTCAGTCCATGGGACAAAAATGTCTCAGGAAAGGTAAAAAGGTATTGAAGGAAAGGTAAAAAGATTTGGTCAAAGTCTCTGACCCAAGGTATATTCATAACAGTGCAAATGTCTAAACTGAGTCTTGAAAGGGTATGCATTTTTTTGAGAATGTCCTGTAATTTTATCCCTTGCATGCCATCATTACCCATCATTACCCCAGTTGGATTAAAATGTTGTAATAAAGGGGCTCAGTGGTAAAGATATTGTGTCCATCTTTTTAAAAATCTTTAAAAAATATTTTACTAAAGGTAATTTCTACAAGGGCCTAAGACGGTGAAAACCACACTGGCCTTGGGGCAGTTGGAAAATCATCCTCAGATGTTTCTTTCTGTTTGTCTTGAGCTTGATCCAAGACAGACCATGGAGGAATTGTGCTGGGACCATGAACTCTAATCAGTGACACTTTAATTCTCTTTTGAAAGGTATTATTGAATCTTGGAAGCTACTAAGTGATTTCAAGAGGCCAAAAGGTAAATGTAGGAAAATTATAACTCCATAAATATCCTTTCCAATGGGTTTAATGGCTAACTAACATTATGTATACCTGATACGCAAATATAGTCTCAGTGCAAGGGAGAGAAAAGTAACAAGGGCTCTATATAAAATAAGTAATTAGTTCTAACCATCTCTCAGCTTTTCTAGGAGATTAAAAGTGCTAAGATGCTTAGTGTTCTTTGTTGTAATGAGGTAGTTCATCCAGCAAACGGGAAGACTGAGGATGTGATTGAAGACAAAAAATTGTGCAGAAAATGGAAAAGATTAGAATCAAATTGGAAATCAACCTATTATTTAACAAATGAGATCAAGCAAAAGGTAATCATACTACTTTATTTGTAAAATCCTCAACTTAGAATTTATTATCTCCTGTGGTAGTGTGGACTTAATGGATTCACAAGTTCTGCAATTTTTTTAAAAAAAATAGATGTATGTTTTGTAGTTACATATTATTTTCACCAGAAAAGAATGATGTTTTAAGATTATCATCTTACACTTTTGATGTGAAAATTAAAATAATATCTGGCTAACTTGTGATCTTGATATTTGTAACAAAGGCAAAACTTGTTACTAAATGTAAAGTGAATCTGATCCAAAATAGTATTAAAATGCACCTATTGAATATATTTTTTATTAAAATGAAAAAGGTAGGACATTTTGAAACTAAAAATTTAAAATATAATTTAATTAGTTAGCATGCTATTTAGAATATTGCCACAAATATTGCTGATTTTGTTCTTAACAGAAAAAAATTCAACTTAATGGCATCTACAGCCAAGAACATGGGCTCTAAACATTATCTCTGAGCCTTCAGTTATTTATTTTACTATTGTTACCAAATTCAATACACAACATTGGTAGATATATAGAATTTATGTTACAAATGATTTATAAATATTACAAACGTTTGTTCCAAAAGAATGCCATTAAAATAACCAAGAGGATAACCTATTTTATAGAAAATTATCCGATTTTATTATATTACTACTACAAATTGTTCGAACAATATTAATTTTCATAAGCATACTGTAGCATTTCTACATTGAAGTCAAAATGTGTTGGCTTTGCAGTTTTAAAGAGCATCTAAAATTAAGCTACAAAGAAAAATGTTCTTTAGAAGAATGATTTTCTGCAAACATAGGCAAAAATCTAACATTTGGCTTTCTATTCAATAGTAATAACATCCAAAGCTATGTCTGACTCAATGTGAGGAGTGAGAGAAGCATAACTGGGTGTGAATCTCATCTTTTTTTCCAAAAGCCATATGCAAATAAATAAATGCACATTACCTCTAAATGACTATGTACTAATCTTATAGTTTAATCAATTGGTATATTCTTTTTCCTTCAGTGGAAGATGAAGTTAGAAAAGAGAGAGGAAAAGAATAACATTGGTTTGGTTTAGATGTGAAGTGTCCCCCAAGAGTTTAAGTGGGAGAAAATACAAGAAAGTTCAGAGGTGATGATTGGGTTATGAGAGCCTTAACCTAATCAGTGCATTAATGCCCTTATGGGGATTACACGGTGGTGCCTGTAGGATCTTTGCATGTCTTTACATCTTTGGGGGCATGTCTTTAGGGCTTACATTTTGTCTGTGATGAGGCTTTCCCTGCTTCCTTACTGTCACATCCTGAGGTGCTTTCCTCCAACCACACCCTGCCACCATGATGTTCTGCTTCACCTCAGACTCAAAGCACTGAAGTCAGCCAGCTATTGACGAAGACCTTGGAAACTACAATCCCTAAATGAGCTCTTCCTCCTCTGAAATTGTTCTTGTCAGGTCTTTTGGTCACAGAGGCCAAACAGCTAATGAAAACAATTGTATTTCACAATTATAGACAATTAAACCAAAATGACCACAGGACAATTTAAACTTGTTTTATTCACTTCAAATCAATTCAGTCCAATTCAGCAAACTAAAAATTGACTACTAAGGCATTGTACTAGGACCTTTAGTTGACAGGACTGAACTAATTTTAAGCCATATTTAATGTAATCCAGAGGAATATGTCTCCCAGGAAGGAAACAAACAACTATAATTTCCTCCTCAGAAAGTTCACTGTGCACCAATTTTTTAATGCTTTCTTTGTGGTTAAAAAAAAAAAAACATGTAAAATGTGCTGTCTTAATCCAGTTCAGGTGCACATTTCTGTTCACTCTAATGCTGTGGAGCAGATGTTGATCATTTCCCCCTTAAAAAAGATGAAGGTCGGTACCCACTGAATAACTCTCTCTCCTCAGCCCAGGGCAAACACCACTTCACTTTCTAAGAATTTGACTTCTTTGGATACTTCATACAAGATGAAACATGCAGTGTTTTTCTTATCTAACTTAACTCACTCAGTCCTCAGAGTTCATCCAAGTTGGAGCATATGAAAGTCTTTTATTCTTTAAAGGGCTCAGTGATATTCCATTGCATATATCTACCACATTTTATTTATCCACTCATCCACTGATTAATGTTTAGGTGATTTCTATCTCTTATTAATTTTGAATAATTCAGTGAACATGCTGTGCAATTATTTCTTTGAGATCCTGTTTTTATTCCTTTTATTTTTAAAAAAACACAATTCCTCAATTGTGTAGTGATTTAAGTTTTTGACAAATCTCAATGAATTTTCTGTACCAGCAGCACAATTTTCATTCCAACAACAGCACAAAAGTGTTCTTCTTTCTTTATAATGTCACCAAAAAAAGTCATTTTTTCTTCTTCTTTTCTCATAGTTGTCAAATTAAAAGGTTTGAATTATATCTCATTAGTTTTGATTCATGTTTCGCTAATGACTAGTGATGTTAAGCATTATTTATTTATTTGGATCTTTGGAAACCATCTTTGGAGAAATATCTATTCAATCCAGGCACGGTGGTACATGCCACTAATTCAGGCAACTCAGGAGGCTGAGGCTGGAGGATCACAAGTTCAAAGACAGCCTCAGCAACTTAGCAAGACTCTAAGCAACCTTGCAAAACCCTTTTTTTATAATTAAAAAAAAAAATAAAAAGGACCAGGTATGCAGATCAGTGGTTAAGCACTCCTGGGTTCAAGTCCTTTTCCTATTATTCAATCAAGTTATTTCCCTGTTGCTGGTGCTGTTGTTACATTGTAGGAGCTTTACATAATAACTCTTATTACACATACGGGTTGCAATTTTCCCCATTTCTAGATTACCTTTTCATTCTGCTTACTGCTCCCTTTGCTCTGCAGAAGCCTCTACATTTGTAGTTGATGTCATCCCCTTTGCCTATTTGGTTTTTGCTGCTTGTGCTTTTGATGTCATTTTCAAGAAATCCTTGCAAATCCATCATTGTGCAGGTCTTATTTTACTTCTTCATGATTCAGCCCTCATAGTTGTACGTTTCTAGGAAAGGTATCCATTTTTTTCTGGCGTACTCAGTTCGTGTAGAATCATTCACACTAGCCTCTTATAATCCTCCGTCTTCGTGTGGCCTCATTTCCAATGCCTTCTCTTTCTCTTAGAATTTTGTTTTGTGTGTGTCAATTTCATTGATCTTTTAAAATCCCAACTCTGTGAGCTTTTTCATTCATTTCTGGTTCTCTGTTTTCATCCTTCTGCTAGTGTTGGATTTTGTTTTGTATTTTTATTTCTTCTTGAAGTACCTTGAGACAAAGTCAGGGATTTACCTGAATTTTTTCTGTTTTTTTTTTTTTTTTTTTTATTGTTGGAAAGATTTCTGCTGTAGTTCCAACCTTACATTTTTCAGACTTTTTTATGGCTAATATGTAATCTACCACGGAGAGTGACCTGTGTGCTCATGAGAAATATATGTATTTTACTGTTGTTGAGTGGAGATTTGTGTAAATGTCTGATAGATCCAAAGGTCTGGAGGATGTAAAAGGTTAATAATTGTATTAATAAACTTTGATTTTAAAGCTTTGATGTATTTACAAAGAGACTGAACATAAGGTACAGAGTACATACCCCTCACATCCACCCTTCGGTTTCTTCTGTTATCAACTGTTGTACCTCAGTTTGGTACATTTTATATAATTTATGGATCAATATTGATACTCTATATCTAACTTCATTCCATAGTTTCCATTAGGGTTTCTGCTTTCTGTGGCATATCCTACAGGTTATGGAAAATGTACGTGCATCTGCCATTGCAGTCCACACAGAATAATTTCACCAACTTAAAAAATTCCCTGTCTTCCACCTGCAGATGTGTCCCACCTTTCCTATCAAAAACTCTGGCAAAACCTCTCTTTTTACTGTCACCACAATTTTGCCTTTTCCAGAATGTCATATAATTGGAATCCTTCAGTATATGGCCTTCCCAACTTGGCTTCCTTCACTTCACAACATGCATTTAAATAATATATTCATTAAAGTTGTCCACCATTACCCAATCAAAATAAAACAAATGGTTTCTAAATTACACATCAATTCTGTCTCAATGCATAAACATTTAAAATAATTATGAATGCTAGCTCATTTCTTAAGTCAAAAGGATACAAAAAATTTGGTCACATCTATTTTACTTCATTTAACATTCGTAATTAAATGTTTTATTGTATTTGAAAAAGCATTTTTATTTGTTCATCACATTTAACCTTAATGTGGTTATTTTTAATGCTTCTATTATATGTCACTTCACTTTTCTATTTGACTGGTGAATCCCCTGGAGTGGTCCTCATTATTTTTGTGATATTTTAAAATATTTTAATATAACTTCTTGCCTTTTTTTTTCTTTTGCTCTAATCAACCATCTCAGTTATTCCCAGGATATTCCCTAATGTGCAATTCTGATCATAACTTTCACCTGAGCCAAAATCATTAGTGATGCCTCACACTATGTCCACCCAGGTCTAATGATGTGACCTCCAGTCCACCTTCCACTCCTGCCTCCTCCTGTACTGCTTCAGTGTTCCCTGAATGTGGCCACCATTTTCCTGCCTTAGCTCACATACAGACGCCTTTCATCTCACTTTTCACCTTTCTCTTTATATTTTGCAGAACATACTGATATGGTCTGAATGCTCATGTTCCCCAAAACATATATTAAATCTAATCTCCAGAGCTGCGTTAAGAGATGGCACCTTTTGGGGGTGATTAGGCCAGGAGGACACTCAGGATGGAATTATTACCACCATAAAAGAGGCCTGAGGGAACTTGTCAGCCCCCTTGTCCCTGGTGCACCTTGTGAGTACCCAGCTGGAAGGTGCCATCTTTGAAGCAACAGAGAGTGCTCCGTAGACCCTACGTCTGCTGGCTCCTTCAATTCCCAGCTTATCAAACAATGTTGCTTATCGATCGTTCAATCTAATGCATTTTGTTATGAGAACTGACTCGTGCCACAACAAATATAAACTACAAGTGCACAAAGCATGGATATACACATTTAAAAAATAACAAAAATTTGACCATTTACGTGTGTATAACACAGGTCAACACATACCATGAGTCCCCACTAAACACAATTACTGGCCTCAATTTTGTCCTAATCATTTATTTTGTTTTGTTTTATTTTAACTTTTGCTCCATAGCGATAAATGTCTAAACTACAATATCCAATGATGTATTTTTTAATTTTATGGGTGGAAGTATAGTACTTGCTAGGTTAACAACCTGCTTCTAAACGTACATTGATTGTATGGTGAAATTCATTTATGTAAAAAAACAGCCTTAGCTTTAGGTTGTTTTCCTTTCTGGGTGGTATGTTCTGAACATCTAGCTAACACCTTTTAATAGGCATCAATATGCATGGGTCTACATTTCTAAATTCTAAGACATCTGTACCTGGGAATCATGACATATAAACTGTTGCTAAGAATCACAGGCATGGGAAAGACTGTTCAGAGTAGGGCACAGAGTAAGAAGAGGAAGACTGTCATTACCAGGAACCACCAGCTAAACTTGATCGGGTGCAATTTTAAAAAGGAGCTTGAGGAGACAGGGGTATTAAGGAAGCCTATGATTGACATGTCAGTAGAGAAGTAAATTAAAGGCAAAATGGATGCAATTGTAGATTTGGGAGGGGTTTTAGTGGAGTGACAGAGGAGCATAACAGCTTAATTCCTACAGGTTTAGGAGTGATCAAAATGAAAAGTGAAAACAGGAAGAAATATCTTTTCCTCCCAGATGACTTCATGACACGGAAAGGCATAAATGTAAAGTAATGACTGCAGTGACATCTCTGGCTGAGATTTTAATTTTTAGGGTAGAAAAACCTGGAGCACACTTATATGCCAGAAGAAATGTTCCCTAGAGACAAGCAGCCATTGTTATGAGGCAAAATTATTACTGTCTCATAATTAGAAAGTACTATGCAGAATTAGCCTAAAATTACAAAATTCCTGCAGAGTATCATTTTTTTCTATGAATTTTATTCTTAAAAAGTAACTCAGGGGGCTGGGGTTGTAGCTCAGCAGTAGAGCACTTGTCTACCACATAAGAGGCCCTGGGTTCGATCCTCAGCATGACGTAAAAAACAAATCAATAAAGTAATCCAAGTACATCTAAAAAATAAATATTTAAAAAAGGTTTTTTAAAAAGTAACACAGATTTCTTCCAGCCTTGAATAGACATTTAAGTTTTCAGTTTTCCAATTCATTGATCCATTATTTTGTCTTTTATTTTTAAATCAACATTTTTTTTAACATATTGTGTTTTGAGAATTATACATGTTCTTTTTTAATATTTATTTTTTAGTTTCAGATGGGCACAATATCTTTTTCTTAATAGATGGACACAAACCTTTATTTTATTTATTTATTTTTATGCAGAGCTGAGAAATAAACCTAGTGCCTCACACATGCTAGCAAGCGCTCTACCACTGAGCTACAACCCTGGTCCTACATCAACTTTTTGAATTACCATTTACATAAACTTTGTTAACTTACTCTACAATGTAGTAAATTTTGGCAAATATACAAACATTGTCAGTACTTTATAGAATTCCCTTGTACCTTCTGCAGTCAATCTCTCAATCTGTTCCCTGCCCAGAGTAACCACTGTTCTGCGTTCTGTCTCACAGTTTCCTAGTAGATAAATTCATGTAAATTAGATCATGAAGTATATAGTGTAGAATTTCTTCGTGTGTCCTCTTTTATTTTGCACAATGGTAATTTGTTCTTTTATATTGTTGAGTAGTGTGCAATTGAATAAATATATTTATTTATTCAATTTATCTATCATTCCCCAGTTGAAGGACATTTGGCTTCTTTCTAGTTTTGGGTTATCAATAAAGTTTCTATTGACATTTTAGTACAAGTCTTTGTGTAAGCTTATATAGTTATTAATCTGGGATAAATATGTAGAACTAGAATTTTTAATTCATATTTTGAATGTCTAGTTTAATGAAAAATGCAAATCCATTTTTTCAAAGTGATGGTAACAATTTAAATTACTACATACAGGATTTTTGAGAATTCCACTTGTTCTACATCTTTGACAACACTTGGCTTTATCATTTTAGTCGCTGTAAACATGTATGGGTATGTAGTAACCTATTTTTTGTTTTAATTTGTATTTCCCTAATGATGAATAATGTTGAACATCTTTGCATGAGCTTATTTTCATTTGTATACCTCTTTTGGTAAAGTGTTCAAATCCTTTGCTCATTTTTAAAATCAAGTTGTAGTGGTGTGATGCTATTAAGTACAGATTTTACTTGTATAAATATTTATAAATTCATATATTATGTATGTATAGTTCTACACAATTATAGCGTATATGGATGAAATCACATAATTAAGATAGAGAACAGTCTTATCCCATAAGTGAACTTCTTGGCTATCTCTCCATAGTAACATTTCTCGATCTTGGAAATAAATGTGATTTTCAAATAATAAACATGCTAGTTTTTCATGTATATAAAATTTATATTTATTATGCTACATTTAGCAAACCTCTATTTAAACAAAGGTTACTATAATTCCCCCTAGAAGTTTTCTATTGTATAATCTATTTTGAGTTAATTTTTTTCTCTGGAGAGATTTTGCACATATTTTTGTAAAATGTATTCTGAAAAATATTTTTTAAAAATATATTGTGTAGAGGAATGCTCAAACTAACCTAATGATCTTGCAACTTCTGTGATGACTGACATAAAAATCAAAGTATTACCTGAAGTGTGCTTTTTAGCTGCTGGTGCTGCCAGAATGCTTTCTACCTTGCCATTCCTGTCTTACTGGGGACCAGTGAAGGTGTACTGTGTGCTGGAAACAAAGCTATCCTGTTCTTACCCATGGTATGTGTATTAAAGTCTTTTCTATGTAAGCCAGTTTGTTGGGGTTTCTGTTAGGATAAGCAAGGACTTTGCAATTTCCTTTTCCTGTTAAAATATTCCCTGTTAAGGTCGTGTTCTGCACATCTAGCTTGGAATGAGTAGGAGGTAGAGAACAGCTTTACTGTCACCTATCTGCTTTGGTTTCATACAATGTCTGTAGAATATTACTGACCAGAAAACATGTGTATCACATCCCTAGAAAGACAAAAATCATAGTGATTCAATTTCCAATATGTACCTTTCATTTTCTTAAATAAAACTAACCATCTGTATTCTCTTTTCAATTTGGATATTATGGCTTTAAAGTATGTCCTACAAGCTATATGGGTTTTTTTCCTGTAGTCATGTGTTATTTGTTAAATACTTTTATACCATGAGTTAAACATGTTCATTTTTTTAAGTTCAGTTTCATTTGAAGAAAGGAAAATTCCTGCAACACTGTGTGTTGATCTGGACATTTTGCAGTAGTCTCTTGTCATCTACACTGGGATAAATAGGGTCCCCACAAATTCGTGTCCACCCAGAACCCAATGTGATCTTATTTGTAAAAAGGGCTTCTCAGGTGTAAATGAAGGACAGATCATGAGATGACACCCTCCTAGATTAATATGGGGGGCTCGAAACCCAACAAGGTGCTCATAGCAGAGAGAAGTGGAGAAGCAGAGACCCACAAAGAAGACCACAGGGAGATGAGGCAGAGGTTGGAGCTGGGCAGCTACAAACCAAAAAATACCAAGAATTGTCAGAAACCACCAACAGCTAGGGGAAAGGCTTGAAGTGGACTCTTCCTTAAAACCTACACAGTAGTCAACACTGCCAACTCCTCCATTTTAGACTTCTGCCCTGCAGAACTGTGAATAACTCCCTATTGTTTTAAGCCACCCCATTTGTGATAATTTTAAATAGCAGTGTTGGGAAACGCAGACCTCATCTAATGATGTTGGCAATTTCTTAATGAAATCACAAACCTTGAGGTTCTGAGAGATGAGAAAATGATCAGTGACTATTTTTATGTTACAATAAAATAAATATTAAGACACAGTCAAAAAAAATCTCAGTAATATGATAAAAATGCTGTCAGACCACTCATGTCAAACTTGTGAGGAGGACTTGTGACAACTGAGAATATTTCTTCACTGCTAAATTATTTAGTAAATAGCCTCTAGGACTCACTCTGGAAAACTATGATTCTAGAATAACTACTGGAAAACAATTATTAAATAATAACTACACACTTCTATGAAGTTGATTCTTCTACCTCAAATTCCCAAATTTTCTCAGGCTTGAAACAAATAATTCAAAATCAAGATTGGATTTTAATAACACCAGTATCTATCACATTGTAATGTTACAAGATCTTTAATCACTATTCATAAAGTTAAATGAAATTTCTGAAAACAATTAAAGTCAATCTTTACAAGGATGTTTTTTGAAACTATAATGATAAAAGTTAGTTTTGATAAAATCATTATTGAGATACAAAACAACATTATATACTATCACAAGTTAATATTAAATTATAAACTTAATGATTGACCTTTTTCTGGTTTTATCTTTTTGCTTTGTTTGGAACCAGAGGAAACAGTATGATAGTGTGGGCTACAAAATACTCACCACACAATTCCAAATTCAGGAAAAAATCTAAATAGTAATTGCAAAATGACCAGCCTATCACTGCCGAATAGTAACTGAAAAATTTATACCTCAGATCCTTCAAACTCTCTCCTCTCTACCAGAAAAAAATAAAGAAAGAAAAATAAAGTTTATAATGATAAAAATCCAGAACAATAGCAACACCAAATGCTAATCAGGTTGTAGAGCAATAGGAACTCATTTACTGTTGGTGTGAAAGGAAAAAAAGTGCAGAGATTTTGGCAGTTTCTTCAAACATTAAATATGCTCCTAACACATGATCCAGCAATAGTCATTGTTGATATGTTTTCCAAAAAGAGAGAAAACTCCTACACATGAGTGTTTATAGAAGCTTTATTCATAATTCCTAAAACTTGAATGAAACCAAGATGTCCTTCAGTAGGTAAAGAGAAAAGTGAGCTATTATTGTCCAGACAATGCAACCACATTCAGTGATACAAAGAAATAAGCCATCAAGTCAGGAAAAGATGAGGAAAAGTTAAAACCTTATATATAAGTGAAAGTGGGTAAGGAAATCTGTAAAAGACTACATTCTGTATGAAGCCTATAACTTCTGGAAAAGACAAAACTATGGATGCAATAAAAACATTATTTATGTTAACAGGGTTAACGGGGATTAGGAACAGGGATGAACAGATGAACCACAGAGGACTTTTAAGGTGGTAAAAATAAAGAAAGAAAAATAATGATACCATGATTATGCCATTGCACATCTGCCCAGACCCACAGAATGTATAGCACCAACTAAGACCAACTATAAAATTTCAGTGATAATGACATGACAATGTAGGTTCATAAATTGTAACAAATATATCACTCTGATGAAGGATGTGGACAATTAGAGAGGCTATGTTTATGAGGGTACAAGGTATACAGGAAATCTGTGTATTTTCTGCTAAATGTTTCTGTGAACCAAATACAAATTGCTCTGGAAAAAAAATGAAGTCTATTTAAAAAGTAGTTTGTATGTTTTTGGTGAAGAGAGGTGGAGTTACCATTGTTGCAAGGGGAAATGACCTTGGTATCCTAGCAACTTCAAGCTCTCTACAGTTCCTGATGGGTACCACACTTTTATGTTGCTATGGTAACACTCCACAATGGACTGCCCAAAGGCTGTCCAAAATCTTTGTGCTGCTTAAGAAATGTATATACTGTTGCTACTTCTAAGGTAGACAAGAGTCATCACTACACCGCACAGAAATCTTCACCTGCCTTGAGTGATCACAGAACAGGAAGTTCTAGGAACTCTTCATCTTCGGCTAAATCAAGAGCCCTATTATTCACCATTTCAGCATTTTTTTTCAATGTCAGAAACATCTCTAAGCACCAAGAATGTAACTGATCTGAAGAATTGAAGTACCCATCTCAAGAAGTTACATTTAGGCTAAAATCGGGGAGGAAATTTAAAAGAAAAAGTCAAATGATATGGCAGTATGCAGTGGTGCATGATAGAAACCCAATGGCAGGGTGATATTAGACAGACAATGGTCATCTTGATGTTGGAGCAAAGTGGGGAGGAGAGGAGAATGCTTTGATCTGAGGCCTTAATGATGAGGATCCAGAGGAGCAAAGATAGAAGAAAAGTTGGGGTGAAGTAAAACATGGCAGAGGTCCTTGGGAGCTGGAGAGAAGCTGGGTGAGATGGGCCTTGTGGGTCAAGGGATTTGGGTTGATCTTCTAAGAACAATTAGAAACTATGGAACATTTTCCATGAGGGGCCATCATGAGGTAGTATGTGATCTGATTTAAGATACTATGTGATCCCTGGGCTCACTCAACTGCTCCATAGGAACAGATTATAAAGAGGCAGGAAAGAAACAAAGGAGAGGGAGAAAAATTAGAAGACCATTATGAAACCACAAGGAAAGAATGATGGCTTGAATCAGGCAGGAGAGAGGAAATGCCTGCCCTGGAGAGGGCTTTTGAAAGCACAGTTAATCGGTCCTCCTGGCAGGTTTGATAGGTGCAGGTTGGGGGCAAATGGAAGGTTAGAGTCCAGGATGAATTACCAAGATCGGCTGGAATCTATGCATTAGTACTTTTTCATACAGATTCTTGGGCTGTTGTTCATATCTGTCTCATCCAATATCAACAAAGCATTTGGTGGGGGGGCTATTTTCCATGGATCCCTCACAACCCTGAACATTTCCTGATAATTCACTTTATTTGTTTTGTACTGTACCTTCCAAGGTGCGTGTATACAAAATAGCCTTGTAAGATAGACACGATGTGCATCTCAGAACATAGGAGAGCTTTGCTTACTATCCCATGAATAAAAATAGCTCCCTCAGGGATCAAAGTGAGGCAGATTTATTTCCTATTATAATTTGGATTCTCTTAACTAAAGATCCTGTCTGTAATGTAACACGTGTATCCCTGTCATGTAATTCTGCAAACAGGGCTCAAGATACTAGCACAAAGGCTATGCTTATATTTCTTTGAATAATGAACTTTCTGTTGCATTTGACCCAAGAGTTTCAGATTGATAGGTAACACACTAACATGAACTGTGGAAACATGAGAATAATTCTATAAATTGGGCCTAGTGGACTGACCCCTATGTTTTCTTTTAAAAGTAAAAGAAAACCTGTGACCCTGTCTAGCTTAAGTCAATAGGACATGTTATATTCCTCAGCAAACAACCTGTTGTTGGAAGAGATATGTAGGACCAAAAGATTCCTTTCTGCCAACAAGAACACAAGTTATAGTGAAGGGTGGTGACTTTCATGACCTTCACAGACTCTAGAACTCAAGGAGATAGAATCATGAGGAGCAAAGCCACCTAACAGTAATATCTGTAAGGAAAATTTCAGTTAGATCCAGACAGCATCCAGATTCAGCATAACTCTGGGACAAAGTGGCCCAGAGTTACACTGAATCCTTAGCACATCATTATAATAAAAACTATAATGAGGGCTTGCCTACATGGGGTAAGACTATGTGCAGCAGGGATTCGAGGTCTGAGGCAATCTTGCCGTCACTCAAAAGTCAAGAGGTGGACATGGGCTGGACTCTGAAGACTTGCCTGGGACCCCAATAAAACTAGACAGCAGAGGGACTGCACTATCCCTCTTCTCGGAGAGGACACACTCACCCCTTTACTAACCTTTCTAACAAGCTCATGCCTGCTGTTCTGAGCAAGTTGTCTGAAATCTTTCTGGAATGACCTCAAGAACTGGTGGGAGAAGATGTCCACAGCTGCTTTGGCTCTGCAGATGACCCTTCTCTGTAATAATGTCTTCTGTGATCAGCCATAAGACCGTAGCAGATTAACTAGTTAGCTGCCAGGAAGGTCTCAGCTTCCACAGGTCTTTGATCATCACCCAGGGAGTCTCAAGAAGGTAGGAAGTCTCTTTCTTCACTCCTATATCAGACCCTTGGACTTTTCTGAGCTGTTCATTACTACAAACTTTTCAGAAGCTTCAGTTACCCAAAGGCAGCATCATCCTATTGACCAGGTGGATGTGGGCATTTTTCAATTTACTCTTTCTCTACCTAAGCTGGCCTAAAAGAAATCTCCTTTCCTTTTCTGTGTGAGGAGCATGTTCCTGTCTTCCCTGTCCATGCTCTGTGCTCTTCCCCCTTCCCTTTTTTGTTCCTTCTTACAGGGAATGTGTGTATAGTCAGAGTGCAGTGTTAACATCTTGGGCTTCAAAATTAGAATGTCTGGTTTTGAATGTCAGCTTTCATATGACCTTGGCACATGTGACCTTGAGGAACACATTTCACCCCTTGAATCCTGTGAACTGAAATTCTCTGCAAAAGCCACATCTCTATACAAGATCCTGCAGACTGCCTGACCCTGGCTGAGGAGAACATCTTGACTGTGGAGACATGGGATGCTGTATGTCAAGAACAAAAATGATCTTGATCTCTCTTAGACCCTTTAGTAGTCACTTATATTCAACCTCGGCATCTGATGTAATGTCCTCAGGACTCTAAGCAAAATTCTCAGGACGTCTTGCCAAGATGAGTGCTCTTCTCACTTCCACCAAGCCTCAAGCTAAGACTAGTATCAGGCAACATCTGAAACCTATAGATGTGCTCCTTTGTTTTATATAGCCCTACCTCCCTGACATCCCACCAAGGCATTGTTAAGTGTTTCAATTTATGACCTTCTTCTATCTGTGGTAAGAAGTTCATCAAATTCCTTCCAAGGCAGAAATTGTCATGCAGGAAAATTTGAATTTATATTCCTAGGCAATGATAATTCATATTTGGCTCAGAATTTAAAAAAAATATATCATATTTTCTTTAAATCGAAGTTGTTACTTTACATTGGTGATTATTAAAAAAATTGGTACAAACAACTTAAACAGTCAAGGATGGCTAAAGTGAAGATTACTGCAAAGTCTTGAAGTTGCAGTGTTTCTCGTCTAATTCCTCAGTCCTTGATCCACTTTGAATTGAGTTTTATTCTTCCCATATAGGGATCTAGTTTCATTTATTTACATATAGATACCAGTTTTCCCAACACCATTTGTTAAACATGCTATCTTTTTTCCCCAAAGTCTGTTTTTGTCACAGACAATTGTATCTGTGTGGATTTCTCTCTGTGCCTTCTAGTCTATTCCATTGTTCCTCATGTCTGCTTTTATGCCTCCGCTATGCAGCTTTTGTTCCCACAGCTCTGCAGTGTAATTTGAGATCAGGTGTTGTGATACCATCAGCATCACTCTTATTTACTGCTCAGTATTTCTTTGGCAATGCTGGGTCTTTATTCCTTCATATGAATTTTAGGATCACTTATTTTTTTAGTTCCATGAAGAATGTCATTGGTATTTTGATGGGGATCATATTGAATCTGTATATTACTTTTGGTAATTTGGCTCTTTGACAATATTAATCCTGTCTACCCAAGAACATAGGAGAGTTTGTATCTTCTGAGGTCTTCTTCATATTCTTCTTTCTTTAGTATTTCTTTCTTTTCACCATAGAGGTCTTTCACCTCTTTGGTTATATTTATTCTCAAGGTTTTTCTTTTTTTTTCCCTTAGGTTTTTGTGAATATAATTATTTTCCTGACTTCTTTCTCAGCAGATTCAGTTATTACAATATAAGAAAGCAATTGAACCGGGCATAGTGGCACACACCTATAATCCCAGCTTCTGGGGAGGCTGAGGCAAGAGGATGGCAAGTTCAAAGCCAGCCTCAGCAACTTAGCCAGGCCCTAAGGAATTCAGTGAGACCCTCTCTCTAAATAAAATACAAAAAAGGGCTGAGGATATGGCTCGGTGGTTGGGTGCTCCTGAATTCAATCTCTAGTACCAAGAAGAAAAGAAAAAAAATCTATTGTTTTTGTATGTTTATCTTATATCCTGATATTTACTGAATGGATTTATTAGTTCAAAGTCCTTTGGTGTAGTATTTTGGGTCTTCTAGATATAGGCCTATGTCACCAGCAAACAAAGATAATTTGACCCCTTCTTTTCCTATTAGTATTTTTCTAATATTCTTCTATTGCCTAATATTTCTGGCTAGAGTTCCAAGAATTATATTGAATAAAATTGGTGAGACTAGACATACTTGTCTTGTTTCTAAATTTAGAAGAAATTATTTAACTTTTTCTCCATTCAGTATGATGTTGCCTTTGGGTTTGTCCTATTCAGTTGTTACAGTATGTTTCTTCTAACCCCAGTTTTTCAGTGTTTTTAACATGATGGGGTGTTGGATTTTTGTCTAAGTCTTTTTCTGCATATATTACAATGATCATGTGATTTTTGCCCTTGATTCTATTTATGTGGTGAATTATAATTATTCATTTACATCCTTGAAATGAAAGCAAATGAATGATTACATACAACTTATTAATGTGTTACTGAATGCAAATTGCTAAGATTTTATTAAGAATTTTAGTATCTATGTTCATCAGGGATATTAGTTGGCAGTTTCTTTCCTTGATGTGTCCTTGTATGGTTTTGGTATCAGGGTGATACTGGCTTTATAAAAGAAGATTGGGAATGTTTAGAGAAGAAGTTTGGGAGTGTTCCCTCCCTTTCTATTTCATGGAATAATTTGAGAAGCATTATCATTATTACTTTTTTAAAGGTCTGGTGGAATCATCTGGTCCTGGGCTTTTCTATATTATTGCTTTAATCTTCTCACTTGATTGGTCTGTTTAGGTTTTCTATATCCTCTTGGTTCAACAAAATGAGAGAAAACAATAATCATCTCTCTACAATAACACTGACTATGAATGGTCTCAACTCTCCAATTAAAAGTCATAAGATTGGCAGAGTGGATTAGAAAAATAAAAAGAGGACCCAACCATTTGTTGTTTACAATAAATACTTTCAGGGAAAAGTATCCATAGGCTGAGGGTGGAAGGTTGGAAACAGATATGCCATGAAAATGGAGATCACTGGACATGGTGGCTCACGCCTGTAACCCCAAAACTCGGGAGACTGAGGCAGGAGGATCATGAGTTCAAAGCCAGCCTCAGGAAAAGCCAGACACTAAGCAACTCAGTGAGACCTTGTCTCTAAATAAAATACAAAATAGGGATAGGAATGTGGCTCAGTGGTCCAGTGCCTCTGAGTTCAATCTCCAGTACCCAAAAAAAAAAAAAAAAAAAGAGAGAGAGAGAGAGAGAGAAGGAGATCAAAAGCAAGCTACTCTCTTATCTGACACAGCAGACTTGAAGCCAAAATTAATCAGAAGAGATTAGGAAGGTCACTTCGTAATGGTAAAGAGGTCGATCCAACAAGAAGATAAAGCAATTATAAATGTGTATGCCCCATGTCAGTGCACCTAATTACCCAAAATAAACACTGCCAGGTCATGTGGCACAGGCCTGTAATCCTAGCAACTCAGAAGCCTGAGGCAGAAGGATCTCAATCTCAAGGTTATCCTGGGTAATTTAGCAAGGTCCTAAGAAACTTATGGATCATATCTCTAAATGAAAAATGTGAAAAAAAAAGGGTTGGGGGTGGCTAAGTGGTTGAGCTCCCCTGGGTTCAGTCCCTGGTAAAAACAAAACACTACTCAACATAGAGGCCCAGCCAGACTCTGATAAAATAGTGCTAGAGGATTTCAACACACTCATCAATAGATAGGACACCTAGACATAAAATAAGTAAAGTGTATTCAAAATAAAAAAAAAATACTACCAATTAAATCAGCCTAACAATCTACAGAATATTTCACCCATTGATAGCTGAATTCACTTTCTTCTTAGGTGCACATGAAAACTTCTCTGAAATAGATCAAATTTTAGAACATAAATCAAGTTTTAGCAGATAGAAAAAAAGAAGAAAATTTCTTTCATTTTATCAAATCATAATGGAATGAGATTAGAAATCTATAACAAAGTAAAAGCCAGAAGCCATTCTAACACATGGAGATTGACAACAAAATGAATGAGGAATTGGTCAGAGAAGAAATCCCAGGGGAAACAAAATTCAGAAACAAGTTGAGAACAGACATACATCCTGTCCAAATCTCTGGGTCACTAAGAAGCCAGTTCCAAAAGGAACATTTATAGCATTGAGGGCTTACATTAAAAAAACTATCCTAAATTAACAATTTAATATTATGTCTAAAGATCCTAGAAGACCAAAAACAAATTCCCAAACAGGTAGAAGGCAGGAAATAATAAATATTAGGGCCAAAATTTATTAAATTGAGAATAAAGGAACAATACAAAGGATCAATGCAACTGAGAGCAGTTCTTTGAAACAAGATTGATAAACCCTAAGCCAAACTAAAAACAGTAAGGAAGAGAAGACCTAAATGAATAAAATTGGCAACGAAAAGGGAAATATCATCACAGACATTACTGAAATCCAAAGGATCATTAAGAACTACTTTGAAAACTTAATATTCCCATAAACAAAAACTCTAGAAGATATTGATATAGTTATTGCAATATTGGACCTGATTTTTGTGGAGAGGAAGCTGAACTGAATTCTGATAAAATGAAAATGATAAAGTTTCTAAGAGTTACAGTGAAAAAGAATTTAAAATTTCAAGTTTTCTAAAGTAAATGCTGTAAGCAAAGGGAAGACAGAGGAATTCAATCAGGAAATAACCTGTCCAAAGCCTGAACAGGTAAGACTAACGAATGTTAGGTCTCCTTGGTTGAAGCTTCTGTATCATACCTGTAAATACTCCCTCATCCTATTTATTGTTAAGATTAAATAAAATGAGACATAGAAAACTCTAGGAAGACCACAACTTAAAATATCCTCTATCCAAATCTACTCTGGGTGATAAGGATAGCTTTCAATATTGCAGTCTGCATGAGTTCAAAGCCAGCCTCAGAAAACAATTTAAGATCAACTATGAGGCCTTAAATACTTATCTTCAGTCTTTGATGCCCAATGAATGACCTGTGTTTCATTCTTTACATAATTACAGAGAATAGAATGTTTCCTATAGTTTTCCTATATATTTGGGGACCCTTGGTGTCTCTTCATAGAACAAAAAAATCTAATAAGACAGGGTATAACACAAGTAGAAAAGTGAATTACCACTATCTGAATGAAGGCACACTAAAGAGGTTGAAAACAAATATATATATATATATATATATATATATATATATATATATATATATATATTTGAATATATAAATATGCATGTGTATATATTATATATAAGTGTGCATATATATGTGCATATGTATATGCACATATACGTGTGTGTGTGTGTGTGTGTGTGTGTGTGTGTGTGTGAAGGGAAAGTCAGAGGACCTTGTAGGAAGTTGAGTTTAGAAAGAATGGGAGAAAACATGACAGATATTAACATAGAATAAAACTAAGATCAGTTTAGTTTAGCAGAGTCCAGTATCAATTTGTGGCAATTATCCATTGGCAACACCCTGCTGGGATAATTGAGAGGACTTCCTAAGAGCTCTTGAGAGGAGTCATTAGGTACTTAAGGGTGCTTAAAATGAATGCCTTGCTACTTAGGCTAAGTGCTTCTTCTTGGCCACAGATTCCTTACAGTAGCTCTGGGAGAGCAATTAGCCAATTAACTACAGGGTGAGAATCCAAATTGAAAGGAATGAGGGGTGTGAGGAGGACTTTCCAAATGGGTTAGGTTAATTCAACAGGGTGGAATCCCATTTCTCAGTGAATTTTTTGTGAATCCTATCCTCTCTAAAATGGCCCATATCCTTGATTCTTTTCACTTTCATATTGATTGGGGTATTCATGCAAACAGATGCAAAAAATGAGGACAACCTGCTTCCAAAGGAACAGGGACATCTATTATCACCCACAGCTGACATCTTTTGCTTTACTGAAGCATCATCTATAACCTCTTCCTGTAGTCTCTTACTTTCTGAACCTTTAAAAATGACCTCTGCATTTCAATCATCTCCACATCTGAATTTAAGAAGAAATAAATGGTGACATTCTATCTTGGCCACTTTTCAGTCATGGATTTCCACCAGTATTTTCTGTTAGGGGATTTAAACAGACCTACACTTCCAGCTCAAGTTCATTTATGTCAACAGTACTAGGAAAGCCACTGTGAGAGGTGAACCAGGATGAGATACAAAGTAAAAGTTTCATAGACATATATTCTGTGAAAGTTTAATAAAGTTCAATGTAAGATTTTTTTTAACCTTCCTGAATTAAAAAAGACTCTTTTTTTTGCACCTGACCAAATTACAAAAAGTAGGTCATACATTCTGATAAGCCTCATGGGGAGAGTTGATAAATTTTCATTTAATAGTCACATTAAGTGCAATCTTATTCATTGCTGTATTTCACTTAATAAGTTGAAGTAAGTACATGTCTTAATTTGTCCCAACCTACTTAGCTGGAGCCTTGTCTGGCCATAGATTATAAAACCTGTGATCCACAAAAATTTAAGATGGCTCCTGTGACCTTCAGCCCCTAATGCTACCTCACAAGACCAAAAAAAAAAAAAAAAAAGTGATTATCCCAGTGAGCCTAATCTAATCATGAGCCCATCAAAAGCAGGGATTTCTCTAGCTGGAGAAAGACGAAAATTTCTGAGAGTTTAGAAACATGAGGATTCCTGACATTATTTCTGGCCTGTAAGATGGAGACAGCCAGAAGCAAGGATGAACTAGTGGCCTCTAGAATGTGAAGGTGACCCTGGACTTCACAACCTGCAAGCAAACAGAGACCTCAACTCTACAACTGCAAGGAAATAAATTCTCACAGCAATCCGAATGAGCAGATTTTCCCCTAGAGCCTCCAGAGAAAGTGTTCAGCCCAGCTAACTTCTTAATTCTGGCCTAATAAAATCCTAATCAGTAAAGTCTCTGAGCTTTTATGAACTTCAGACCTAAGAACTCTGAGATTAAAAAAAAAATGCATATCTTTTCAATATGTCAAATTTGTAGTAATTTTTTAGACAGAAAGATAAAATTAATACATAAACAGCAGAGTAAATTATGATACAGTAGTCCCCTCTTATTCACAGGGGTATATTCCAAGACCTTCACTGGATGTCTAAACCAACCCCCGCCCACACACACACACCTATAAATACACATGAAAATCTAGGTTAACCTTTTGTCTTTTCACTTAAAAGAAGTGCCTTATGTTTTGTTTTTGGCATATTTGAATTGTCAGCATCACTATTTTTGTGAGTTGGAGCCATTTCTACGTAACATCAGAGGTACCTGAACACAAGCTCCATGTTACCACCTGGTTGATCTGATGGCCTGAGATGACTACTAAGTGACTAAGTGGCAGGTACTATGTAGGGCAGGGCGATTTGTGTCTGGGAAGGAGGGGACAAGACATGGTATTTCATCACAATGCTCAGAACTTACCTCTGTAATTTTCCCACTTAATATTTCTGAGCAGTGCTTGACCAGAGAAAGCAAACCTTGGAAAGCCCGATCATGGAAAAAGGAGGATCCCTGATGTTTTTTTTCTAACAATATAAACAATGTTCACAAAACATCTTCTGATATTTATTTAAAAGGGAATAATTTTTAGAGAGGAAACTTCCAGTTAGTATTTAGGCACATATTCTACTAATGTTTTTGCATTTTACCTCTTATTTTTCTGCTATGCATTTTACATTTTCTTCCTTTTTTCAGCAAAATATGACATGATAGTGAGAAGCTTAAGAAAACTTAAATAAATAATGAGAAAATAATTTTTGGCAGTATGAATTCTTCCTGCACTTCCTTTCATAGGATCCAACCCACCTTTATGCTCAGTATTATTTTACAATAAGATTTGCTAGAGAATTTTGTTAAAAATCAAAGTTGCATGCTTCCTGTAACAACAAATTGGGTGACAACTCCAGCATCTTACAGCAGATGTGATGCAGTGTTGGTCAAAACAAAGCTTGTCTGTCACGAACCATCTGTGGGCTGTGTGTGCATAGTCTATGTTGTGCATAGTCGCCTCCTGCCGCAGTCTCTGGCTGGGCACAAATCACGAGCCACCACACAGCTTGTAGATTCAAACAGCAATTCTTTATTCCCGATCTCACACCGGCCTTCTACAAACACGTTCTGGGGAAATCCACATTCTCTGCCCAAATCCACTCTCTGCCCAAATCCACACTCTGCCCAAATCCACTACTCTGCCCAAATCCCCACTCTGCCCAAATCCACTACTCTGCCCAAATCCCCTCTGCATGGGCTTCTGTCTCCCAAAATATACTGTCTGACCCTAAGAACTCAAGAGGAACTCAGCAGCAGGATATGCCCTATTCTAAAGGGGGAACACCCTAATCTCCTATTATGCTAAACCGCCCTATTCTAAAGGGGGAACACCCTAATCTCCTATTATGCTAAACCGCCCTGGTCCTTGAGCAAGGTCACCTTTCAGAAGTCCTTCCACAGACAGCATGGAAGTAAGCTGGCAAGGAGATTGTCATACCTACTTGGCTGATGGCTCCCAGCAGCCTCCTGAGGGCATAAGTCTGGCACTGGGCACTCCCTGGGGCACTCCCCACAGGACTGACCACATGATGCAGGTGAACTTCCCACTCAAACTCTGCCTAAGATCCCACACAGGACCTGAGATAGGTGTGACCTGCCAAGATATCAGTCAACCTTCTGACTGCAAGAGATCACAAAGCAAGACTCCACCCTTGAAACCTTACCCTTGCCTTGGAAGTACCCCCTTAAATAAATAAACCACTAGGTCCATTTTGTCTTGTCTAGTTCAGGAACCCATATGGACTAGATCTATCAGGGGCTGCACTTCTGTAAATATATTTCTGAGTGTTTGTGTTTTATTATTTGTTAATTATTTGAGATATTAAGATTTAGGGTGGATTATTTTTTTTGAGATGTTAAGATGTAGAGTGGCTATTCAGGGTGGCTTGGATTCCTCCTGGCAAAAGAAACCTCCAATGAGATGCTGCCATCTTCCCCCAAAACTTTTCACTTTCTGAGTAGATCTGCCTCAATTCCAAGTCTGGCTTTACCAATTAATGTTCATTTGTCTTGAGCTAGTTTCTGAAACCTGAAGTTTTTATCTGTAAAATCAAGAATAAACAGCATCTATATCATAGAAGGTATTAAGAATAAATATCTCTGTGGTCTATTTGAGGTCTGGTATTGACATGGCTCCAGTTTCTATTTTATTTTCTCTGGTGGGGGGTGTTTCAGGAATTGAACTCGGGGCACTTGACCACTGAGTCACATCCCTAGCCCCATTTTGTATTTTATTCAGAAACAGGGTCTCACTGACTTGCTTGGCACCTCTCCTATGCTTAGCTGGCTTTGAACTCTTGATCCTCCTGCCTCAGCCTCCCGAGCCTCTGGGATTACAGGCTTGCACCACCATTCCCCACTCAGTTATGCTTTTCTTGTTAAGGATTGCTTGAGCTATTCAAAGTCTCTTATTTTTCCAAATGAATTTCAGCACCGCCTTTTCTAGTTCTGTGAAGACTGTTACTGATATTTGGGGCAGGGGGGGATTGTGTGGAAACTGTAAAGCACTTTTGGTAGTATGGACATTTTGATAATATTAATTCTGCATTATCCAAAAACATGGGAGATCTTTCCATCTTCCAATATCTTCTTTAATCTTTCTTTACAGTTCTTTCAGTAATTTTCATTGTAGAAATTCTTCACTTCCTTTGTGATTGACTCACATTTTTTTTTTCCTTCTTCTTCTTCTTTTGAGGCTATGTGTGAGTATTGATCTTGTATCCTGTTACTTAGGTGAATTCATTTATGAGCTCTAGAAGTCTTTTGGCAAAGTTTTTTGGGTCTTCTAAATATGGTATCATGTCATCAGCAAACAGAGATGATTTGAGCTCTTCTTTCCCTGTTTGTATCCATTTAATTTTCTTCTCTTGCCTGATTGCTCTGGCTTGAGTTTCAAGAAATGTTGAATACTAGTGGTGAAAGCAAACATTCTTGCCTTGTTCCTGGTTTTAGAGGAAATGCTTTCTATTTTTCTGCATTCTGTATAATGCTGGCCTTGAGTTTGTCAGATACATCCTTTACAATGTTGCAGTAAGTTGCTTCTATCTCTAGTTTTCTAAAAGTTTCAAACATGATTGGATACTGTGCTTTGTCAAGTGCTTTTTTTTTGCATCTATTGGGATGATTATGCGATTCTTGATCTTAAGTCTATTTATGTGGTAAATTATATTTGTTGATTTTCATATGTTGAACCAACCTTGCATCTCCTGATCAAGTGCACTTGATCATGGTTTGCTATGTTCTTAATATGCTTTTGCAAGCAGTTCTCACCCTGCAAAACAAGTCAACTCTACAGTGAATCAAGGGCCTAGGTGTTAGATCAGAAACTCTGAAACTGCTAGAAGAAAATGTAGGCCCAACATTCCAGCATGGTGGCCCAGGAACCAACTTCTTTAACAAGACTTCAAAATTGAAAGGAATAAAATAAATCAGTAAATGGGATGGCATTGAACTTAAAAGCTTCTGTACAACAAAAGAAACAATTAAGAGAATGAAGACAGAGCCTAACAAATTGGAAAAGATCTTTGCCACCTGCTTCTCAGCTAGCAGATTGGTATCCAGAATATATGCATATATTTTAAAAAATCTCAGAAAAAAACTTAACACACACACACACAAAAAAAAAAAAAAAAAAAACCCGCAAATAACCCAATCAATAAATGGATAAAGGAACTAAATGGACACTTCTCAAAAGAAGAAATACAAATGGTCAACAAACATATTTCAAAAATGTTCAACATCTCCAACAATCAGGGAAATGCAAATCAAACTACATTCAGGTTTCATCTCACTCCAGTTTGAATGGTAGTATAATCAGAAATACAAATAATAATAAATGTTGGCAAAGATATGGTGGAAAAGATATATTCATACATTGTTGGTGGGACTGAAAATTAGTTCAACCATTCTCTAATTCAGTACTGAGATTCCAAACTACTAGGAATGGAACCACCATATGACACAACACTCCTTAGTGTATTTATCCAAAAGATTTAAAATCAGCATCCTACAGTGATGTAGCCATATCAGTGTTTATAGCAGCTCAATTCACAATAGTCAAACTATGGAACCAACCTAGGTGTCCTTCAACAGATAAATGGGTAAAGAAAATGTGTACACATACGCAAAGGAATATTGTTCAGCCATAAAGCAAACTGGCATTATGGTATTTGCCAGTAAATGGATGGAACTGGAAACTATAGACTAAGTGAAATAAGCAAGTCCCCATAAGTCAAAGATGGAATGTTTTCTCTGATATGTGGAAGCTAATTCAAAATAGGGAATGGAATAAAGAGATAGAAAAAAAGGAAAAGAAGAGAGATGGGATTTCATCAAAATAGAGGTAAGAGCATCAGAGTGGGTGAAGGGGACTGAGGGGAGGAAAGAGGGACAGGACCAAGGAAGAAGAGTGGGATCAATCTGTCCAAACTTCTGTGTGTACAGACATGAATCCCAAGAGCAAGTATATCCACAGACACTAATTTAAATAAACTATAAATAGCATAAAGATCAGCAGAACAGAGGGAGGGAAGCAGGAGGAGGAAGGAGATGGAGAAGGGCCAAGTGCTGGGGACTGAATTAGAGCAAATTATATTCCATGCTTTGTGATTATGTCAAAAATGTATTGTAATGTTATATAAAATCAAAAAGAATCCGTAAAAATGTAAACGAATAGAAGGAAGCCACATAGGGTCAGAGAAAGGGAACATGGGGAAGGGTGGGGGAGAAGAACTGGAGACAGAATTGGAGCAATTATATTTCATGTTTGTAGAGTTCCGTCAAAGTGAACCCCCAGTTTTATATGTCACTATGAGGTACTAACAAAAGAACAATTAGGAAAAAAGACTAAAAATCATTTATGTACTTTTTATGTACTTTTTGGAAATAAGAAAATACTCAGAAAGTTTTATCTTCACAGGAGAGCTACTCAACGCTGATGGCAACCACAGGACAATATGCTTGATTCTACCTGACTTCCATCACTCTCCAAAACAGCCTTTCTCTTGTCTTCTTGACTTTTGTGGATGTTCTACTGTTTTCCAAGTCATCCAGACTTAAAGCCTTTTAAGTTGGATCACTTCTGTTTGACTGTGAGGGATGTTGTGTGGAAGTGAAAACCCTAAGAGAGATAGATACCTGCGCAATTTGGAAGGGGCAGTGAAGCAGCAGCCCTTCTCACCCGCACAGGGGATGCCATCGTTGATTCTCATCACTGGTCTGAGGAACTACTGAAGCTGCACCTGCTCTGTCTTCCCCAGGGTCATACTTTGGACTCTACTGTTAGATCCAGTGTGTGTGCTTAGATTTGTGACAAAGAGCTTCAGCTTCTACAGAAAACCCTTCTACCAAGGCAGAAACAAAACACCTGACAGGGGTTTCAGCCCACCTTCGTGGGCTCCAATTTGTCCTCATAGGTGTCTGCTTGATCTTGTTCTCTGCCACCTTTCCTCCAGCTTCTATTCCTGATTGTCTATCACATAGGCTTGTCTCCCAGGCTCAGTGGCTGCCTTGCTTGCTCCCATCATTACTAGTTTTGCAGCAAAGAGGAGAGTCGAACTCTTCAGCATGAAATCAAATAGGAAGAAACACCAAAATGCACAAAAAAACAAAAGGATGTACCTAAAGTCTTTGGGAAGAGTTAACTACTACTCAGAGCCTTCAGAAAGAGGTGCGGAAAGAAAGGAGGGGGGAAAGGATGCCTGCTCTTGCTTTGTGTGGGGGGAGAAAGGAGCTGGATAGGTTGGAGAGCTGGTTTCTGTATTGTTGCTGTTGAAGTTCTTGGTTCAACAGCTGCTTTCATGAGATTGAAAACCGGGAGATCAGTTGACAGTCAACAGCAGCAATAGGATGAATGTGTAAACACACACACACTCACACACACACACACACACACACACATACACACACTGCACTAGCAGAAGCAAAAGGTCAGAAGGGACAGGACTAATGAGGCAAATTTGGAGATGCCTCTAGAATGACACTAATCTCCCCATTAACCAATAGGCAGGTTTCAATCAGTCCATTGGTGCATTGACTCTGCAGCTCTCAGGCATGTCTTCTCTTCATTTAAGGAGATGTTTACATGCTCTGTGCTCCTACTTAAAAAAAAAATATGGTGAAGATCAGGTTTAAAGTTGGAAGATAAATTTCTCAATGTCTTAGAAATTGCCTATGGTTTTAGTAGAGAAAAAGAAATGTAAATGAAGATTAAGTTCAGGATGATGACATTTCCACTACCTGGTGGTGACATAAACATAAGTTTCTCAACTTTGTAAGTATAATGGCAAAATCTCTTCCCACAAGGAAGTTGGAAGTACAGGAAGGAAATAAGAGCATTTGGTAAGCAATGTTCAATTCTGTCGAATCTTATTCAGAATTAGAGCAGTTATTCTCATAAGAACTGAAAGTGACATAAGGAAACAATCAGTTCAGTTATTTGAAGTAATGAGTGTGTGGTGGTTAAACTCTGGAACGGTTGCAATTCTCATTTTAGTTGGTATCATAAATAGAGAAAGATATAACCGGGCTTCAAGGTGACCAAGGCAGGACTTCAGCATCAAACTCTGCAGTGGTGGAAACCTGGAAAATTAACAAATTCATTGAAATGAGAAGTTTACGGCTAATGGTCCTAAGCAGGTGGAGTTAAAAGCCCAACTCATAAAAATTAGGATAACCCACCCATTTTGCAGGAATACGGTGCTGATTCCATGAGGTTGCCCTTCCCTGCCCAAAACTATGGATCCAAAATCCTGCATAATTTTCCTACCAGTGAGTCACCAGTCTCATTAATTCTACCTCCCTCTTTGTCTTTATCAAGAGACATAAATTCAAATAATTGCAGACAGAGAATTCAAAGAATGAATTTGATAGTATATAAAGGAAAATGGAAAGTGGTGGGAACAAGAGTTGACTTAGTAATGTAAGTCTGGTAAAGAAAGCAGTTCTTAGCCCAAGCAATTGACAACACATTAGAACACAGACCTGGTATTCTCCTACCATCATTTTTTTTTTTTCCCAAACAGAGGCCAGAACTCAGAACATTTATATGGAAACACTTTGATTTTTAATTATTAGGTGTTTCTTGAAATAACTTTAGATCTAGGTGTAGCATCATCAGTTCGGTTAGCCAGAGAGAAGATGGACACTGAAGGAGTTGCAGAAAGATTTCCAAGTTCTCAGAACTATCATGACTAGACCAGAGATGTGGGTTTCTGATTCCAAAACACGTAGGTTTTTACTCTACCATCCTGCCTGACATCGTTCTCTGGAATGTGACTAAAGATCATTTATCAGATTAACATCAAATTAGCAACTAAAGTGAGTGATGAACAGAAGTTGAAAAAGCAAAAGAAAACAAATTTAGCTTCCCACCCAAAGGAACACTAGCAAATAGCACAAAACCAGCTGATGGACTCCCAGTTTGCCACCCTTCAACTATCAATAACTTTCTTGAAATATATTGGTGATTGACTGGATTTTTTATTTTAATAAATGGGTAAGAAACAAGCTACCAATGTACATGAAAAAGAAGGCACAAAGATTATGGATCTTGCACTGTCAAATTGTTATGTGACCTTAAGTAAATAATTTAGAACTTTATTCTGATTTCAGCTTAATAGGAAAACAGTGTTACCACATTAACGGGGTCATTGTGGTAGGAACATATATCATTTTTAGACAGCTCTTTAAGTTGGATACTTATTATTCTACCATGAGATCAAAACTGGTAAATCATATTACTGCTCTACTATTAGGATGATAAAAAATACTATTAGCCATTTATGACCCTGAAAACAGAGAATAAAGAGAAGAGCCAACATTAATGCTTAACTTGATGAGAATCATCTTTCAGGACTGTTCTGTGATTCCCACATGCTCAGAGCCTCTGAGAAGTCAGACACACTTGGTGCTACCCACCACAGATGGCTTTCTTGAGAAGCCATAGCAGGATATCATGACTGATATGAGACCTTCTTTTCAATATGTATAACATCTTCTTTGATATATAATTCATGTTATAAAATCATCCTTTTAAAGCATATAATCCAGTAAAATTTTTTAGTATATTCACAGAGTTGTGCAACCATCACCCACTAATTCCAGAACATGTTCATCAACATGAACAGATTGTAATGATTAGGAAACCAGAGCAGACATAATAATTATAAATTATAAAATAATCCCAGTAACCAATTGAATACAATAGGTAGAGGGATTGGCAATCTGCATCAGAAAATGATTAAAAATTATTCAGGCGTCTACATAATCTGGGGAATTACAGCCTCTTGATATTTAATATCCCTGGACATAGATCTAATGGTCAGGTCAAACATGGAGCTTTTAAATAACAGAAACCACATCCATAGTTCTTTGGTTCAATAGTTAAAGGTTATGGTGACACTCCCCCAGGCTCTGAGCTGTTCTTTGTTCAGCTCACTCTGTCTACAAGATGCCAGAACACCCAGCTGAAAAATCAAACCCTGGGTCAGAAATTCCATAAACAGAGCAACTGCCTTTTTTCTATAACAAATTGGGGTTTATTTTTCATTTTGTTATTATGTGGATATTTATGATATATCACTGAAAATAACCTGGGTTTTAAAAACATCCTTCATGTCACTCTTAAGTGCCAAACCAATTATTATATAAAAATTAATTGATCAGCAACTCACCTGAAAACAAGTGTAATGGTGGACAGTCACCAGAAACCTCTCCTCTTTCCTTATGGGTAGATGGTGTCCTTAAAGGAAGAGAAGGAACAAGTTCATTTTCACAAAAAAACTTCTGTAAGGTCAAAGTTAAAGGGAGTAAGGATCTTGGGAGTAAGCAGAGCAATTCAGGCCATAGGAACTTATCCTGAGAAATGGGGATGGACTGTCCCCTTTGAACCAATAACACCTTCCTTCTCTAGTTTGTCCTAAAATAATCAAACGCCACATATTTTCATTTCTTTGTTCACATAATACAATATCTTCTTCACTTCTTGGTCACATTGTTCATTGTCCCCATGATCCCCAGTCCACCCCTTCTCATCTGTGATAAAGAACACGTCACGCTTTTTTTTGTTTGTTTGTTTTTAATCTAACATTGCACTTGACTTTGTCACTACATTTTCTATTACAAGGTGTCTGCCACCCAACCTGTTCTTCCATATACATAAAACACAGGCCAGGTAGTAATTCCTGGCTCTTCTTCATACTCCCCACCCACTCTAAGGAAATCCCACCAACTCACCTTCAGGAGGAATTCTGACCACCTCTTACCACCTCCCTACCCCAACCCAGGAGTAAGCTTTCTATCACACCTCTCCTTCCAGGTGCTTCATATTGGCATATAACAAAAATTTTGACAGTTGTTAACATCAACAGAGCAATTCAACCACATTGAAAGTTGGATTATTCTCACCAAAAGTAACCTTGGGTTGACCAAAATTTTTCTAGGACTTTCTCATATTTTTCCAAGAGGAAATAAAAAACTCCTGAGGATGGTCCCCCGGACCCCACCTCATCTTCCCTGCCACAATCACTTCTCTAGACATGTCTACTCCTGTGATCCCCTGTGCTTGCTCAGCTCTAGCCTCTTTGGCCCTTACCTCCAGCCATTTGCATTATCTACTTATCTTCCAGGAATATCTTCCTCCAAGAAATACACAGGACTCTCACTCCCCCTTCCTTCAGATTTTCACTGAAACGGTTCCTTTCCAGCAAGGACCTCTGTAGTTCTTCTCGCCCAAACCACACACCTCCCCAGGTCATGAGCATACTCCACAGAGTCAGCATCCTCCCCAGCCAAAATTTGCTTTTGGTATCTAGACCAACACACACGCCAAGAAAGTACGAACAGGGTTATTACACACATAAAGAGACTTTCTGGGGAGAACAGTGAAGATTTGCTAAGAGGAAAAAAATATCCTGAGAGAGTGGCAAAGAGACTTGAGGTTTTATCATGGTGGTTCTGGGGTGAGACTCAAGGGTACATTCGCGCATACAAGCATGGACAAGGGCTTGCATGGTTTGAACTTGCTGTCAGTGCCACAGGGAGGAACACCCAAGTTTTCTTATCAGGTTGCTGAGATATAGGGAAGAAGAGGAGAGAGGTGTAGAAGGGTATGCAAGCTGTCAGCATCCAAATGCCAAAGCTGGTCAGGAGCTTTATACTACACCTTTCCTTGCTCTATGCTGTCCTAGAACATACAATTTACTTTACACGTCTTTCTAATAATTATCCATCTCCTCTTTCTAGATAGAATATAAGTTCAACTTACCTAGGCAAGGATACTTTTCTAATGGCTCTGTACTGTGTTATACACAGTCCCTGGAAGAGTGCTTGGCACAGAGAAGGAACTGTCAGGATTTGTTGGACGAATAAACTCACTTTTGTTTCTTCTGCATAATAAGCATCCTGCACTTAACAGCAATTAAATATTTGTTGAAAGAACAAACAAAATTCAATAAAAATTCTAACAATAAAGTATATCAGAATGCACACTCTAAATTAATAAACTTTTAGAATAATTGTATTTATCTTAACCACTTTGTTGCCAGACTACTAATAAAATCTTTGGGAAAGTGGTATCTCAAATGCATTATTATTAAGATTTTGCATGTGAGTTGTTTCCCCAAAACAAAAATTAAGATGATTTATACATCTTAATTCAACATATTATCCAAATAATATTAACTTGAATTAGTATATTAATAAACAAATGCTGCAGTCATTTTGAAATTTTTCATTGTCTTTTGGAAACTGCCAGTCTAGAAACTCCAAGCAAAGAATAGTTATTTGGTCAGTGGTAATGAGCTCAGCTCATGAGGTAACATATCCTAATCTGGGAAATCCTCTAGAGAAGTTACATGCACTATAACATTTTGACTGATTTTTAAAATTTATTTTCATCAGACTTATTTTTAAAAAATCCATAAAGGCAACAGTAAATGACACATTTTAAGATGCATCAAAAGATAATTTAATTTCCAGAGGAATGTTACTTTGACTTGCAACCTACTATTTTCTAAAATTTTATTTGTTCTTGTTAGTCATACACGACAGTAGAGTGTACGTGTACATGCATGGAGTACTCTTATTCTAATTAGGATCCTAGCCTTATAGTTGTATGTGATGTGGGGATTCGCTGTGGTATATTCATATATGTACACAGGACAGTTATGTCCTCTGCCTTTCCTATTCCTGTCTCTCCTCCCTTCCCTCCATTTCCCTTTGCCTTATCGACTATTGATTAAAAACCTGAGATACATGAAGCTAGTTGTTAAATTGTACATTTTTGTCCGTAAAGAAAATAATGATATGTCTGACAGAAAGGAAAGCGCCTAATGCTATGGTTCTATTTTTATGACTAATAAAATATGGGAACTTAAACTTTCCTGAGGATAACAGTATCACTAACACTTTTTAAATGCCTATCATATACCCCCAGCCCTTCAAATGCTATTTAAAGCAGCTTTACATTCCTGTTGCTTTCCTCTTGTATGAATAAAACAGCTTTGGACATGTCATTCTCTATTTCAAGAAAATTTGTTTTTATTTGTAACTCCGAAGATCATACTGTGAATCATCATTTGAAGGCTGTAACAACAACTGAAATGACTTGACAGGAAAAAAAGAAAGAAACAAAAAAAGAAAGCCCGCCTGCCCCGGCACCTTAGTCCCCCATCAGAGGAGGTAATCTAAAACCATCTTTTTCAAAGAGAGTGTTTAAGATTCCAAGGCAGTCATAAAATCTCAGAATATCATCCACAAATTCTGGAATTTAAATGTAATAGTCCATGGCTGGGTAGTATCTAATGTAAGGGGCTGAGCTGCTCGGTCATTTCTATAACCATAAAAATGCATTTTCAGTATTTGACAAATAATATCATTTGGTTGCCTGTGCTAGAGAGGTTTAACTTTCAAATCATAATGCCAGTATTTTATAACAATAGATAGTTCTTATGCTTCTTTTCCTTTAGCAAATTTTCTGAAAGAATTTTAGCCTTACAAATGTAGCCTATATATCAGTCATGGCTGTGGTCATGCCAGGCAGGCAATAGAGGTAGGTAATAAACTGCAGATAGTAATGGTCTGAGGCAGGCAGTTCTGTGAAGCTGGGGAATACTGCTCACCCTTAAGTCACCTCTGCTACGTATGGTATTGGATTGTCCTTTTGATAGGACCAGACCCCACATCTCAAGGATCTCCATTCTCCATGGAAACCAACTTCTCAAAAAGCAAATTTCATCAGAAGACCTCATCTGAGCCCAACGTTGAATTAAATCATCTCTTTGTAAAGTCCCTTGAACACTTTTAAAAAAATTTATTTATATATGACATCAGAATGCATTACAATTCATATTACACATATAGAGCACAATTTTTCATATCTCCGGTTGTACACGAAGTATATTTACACCATTCATATCTTCATACATGTACTTAGGGTAATGATGTCCATCACATTCTACCATAATTTCTAATGCCATCCTCCATCCCTTCCCTTCCAACCCCTCTTCCCTATCTAGAGTTTGTCTATTTCCCCCATGATTCTCCTCCCTACCCGACTATGAATCAGCCTCCTTATATCAGAGAGAACATTCAACATTTATTTTTTTTTTGGGAATTGGCTAAGTTCACTTATCATTATCTTCTCCAACTCCATCCATTTGCCTGCAAATGCCATGATTTTATTCTCTTTTATTGCTGAGTACTGTTCCATTGTGTATATGCCACATTTTTTATCCATTCATCTACTGAATGGCATCTAGATTAGCTCCACAGTTTAGTTATTATGAATTGTGCTGCTATAAACATTGATGTGGCTGTGTCCTGTAGTATGCTGTTTTTAACTACTTTGGGTATAGACTAAGGAGAGGAATAGCTGGGTCAAATTGTGGTTCCATTCCCAGTTTCCAAGGAAACTCCATACTGGTTTCTATATTGGCTGCACCAATTTACAGTCCCACCAGCAATGTATGCATGTGCCTTTATCCCCACATCTTTGCAAACACTTAACTGTAGATTGTATCCATAATAACTGCCATTTTGACGGAGTGAGATGAAATCTTAGAGTAGTTTTGATTTGCATTTCTCTAACTGCTAGAGACGATGAACATTTTTTCATATACTTGTTCATTGATTATATATCCTCTTCTAAGAAGTGTATGTTCAGGTCTTTGGCCAATTTATTGACTGGGTTACTTGGGTATTTTTTGGTGTTTAGCTTTTTGAGTTCTTTATATACTCTAGAGATTAGTGCTCTGTCTGCTGTGTGAGAGGTAAAGATTTGCTCCCAAGATGTAGGCTCTCTATTCACCTCACAGATTATTTATTTTGCTAAGAAGAAAATTTTAGTTTGAATCCATCCCATTTATTGATTCATGATTTTAATTCTTGTGCTATAGGAGTATTATTAAGGAAGTTGGGGCCAAATCCCACATGATGGTGATTAGTGCCTACTTTTTCTTCTATTAGACACAGGGTCTCTGGTTTTATTCCTAGGTCCTTGATCCAATTTGAGTTGAGTTTTGTGCATGGTGAGAGATATGGATTTAATTTCATTTTGTTGCATATGGATTTCCAGTTTTCCCAGCACCATTTGTTAAAGATGCTATTTTTCTCCTATGTATATTTTTGGTGCCCTTGTCTAATATAAAATAATTGTAATTTTGTGGGTTAGTCTCTGTGTCTTCTATTCTGTACCATTGATCTAACAGTCTGTTTTGGTGCCAATACCATGCTGTTTTGTCACTATTTCTCTGTAATATAGTTTAATGTCTGGTATAGTGATGCCAAGTGCTTCACTCTTTCTGCTAAGCATTGTTTCAGCTATTCTGTGTCTCTTAATTTTCCAGATAAATTTCATCACTCCTTTTTCATGGTGCACTATCTTTTTGATATGTTTGTGTATTCTATTTGCCAGAATTTATTGAAATTTTTGTTCATTAGAGATACTAGTCTAATTATCTCTGTATTTCTGTAGTGTCTGATGTGATATTTCCTTTTTCATCACGTATGTTAGTAATTTAAGTTTTCCCTCTCCTTCTCTTTGTTAGCATGGCTAAGGGTCTGTCAATTTTATTTATTTTTTTCAAAAAATCAACTTTTTGTTTTGCCAACTTTTTCAATTTTTTCTTTTACTTCAATTTCGTTGATTTCACCTCTGATTTTAATTATTTCCTGTCTTCTACTGCTTTTTGGTGTTTATGTGTTCTTTTTCTAGGACTTTGAGATGTAATGTTAAGTCATTTATTTTTCTTCTTTGAAGGAATGAACTCCATGCAGTGAAATTTCCTTTTAGTACTGCCTTCATAGTGTCCCATAGTGTCCCATAGTGAACCTGTGTTCTCATTCATCTCTAAAAGTCCTTTAATCTCCTCCTTGATTTCTTTTCCAACCCATTGTTCATTCACTAGTATATTATTTAGTCTCCAGGTGTTGGAGTCATTTTTATTTTTTATTTTGTCATTGATTTCTAATTTCATTCCATTTTGATCTGATAAAATGCAGGGTCGTATCTCTACTTTTTTTTCCATTTGCTAAGAGTTTTTTGTGGCACATTGTATGGTGTATTTTAGAGAAGAATCCATGTGCTGCTGAGAAGAAAGTGTATTCACTTGTTGAAGGATGAAATATTCTATACATGTCAGTTAAGTCAAAGTTATTGATTGTAATATTGAGATCTATAGTTTCTTTGTTCAACTTTTGTTTGGAAGATCTATCTAGTGGTGAGCAAAGTGTGTTAATGTCACCCAAGTTTATTGTGTCATTGTCAATTTGACTCTTGAACTTGAGAAGAATAATTCTGATGAACACAGATGCTCCATTTTGGGGGACATATATATTTATAATTGTTAAGTCTTGTTGGTGTATGCTTCCCTTGAGCGGTATCTAGTGTCCTTCTTTATCCTTTTTGATTGGCTTTAGCTTGAAGTCTACTTTATTTGATATGAGGATGGAAACCCCGGCTTGCTTCCACATCCATGTGAGTGGTATGATTTTCCCCAACCCTTCACCTTCAGTCTGTGTATGTCTTTTCCTATCAGATGAGTCTCCTGGAGGCAGCATATTGTTGGGTCTTTTTTTCTAATCCAATCTGCTAGCCTATCTATTTTGATTGGTGAGTTTAGGCCATTAACATTCATTTTATTGATACTTGATTTGTATTTCCAGACATTTTTGTTAATTTTTGATATTTAACTCGACTTGTTTTCTCCTTGGATTAGTTATTCCTTTTACCTCCCTCTGCTGATTATCATTGTTGTTTTTCATTTCCTCTTTATGGAATATTTTCCCAAGGATATTGTGTAGTGTCAGTTTTCTAGCTGCAATTATTTTTTAAACTTTTGTTTATCATGGAAGGTTTTTATTTCATCATCAAATCTAAAGCTTAATTTTGCTGGATACAAGATCCATGGTTGGCATCCATTTTCTTTCAGAGCTTGATATATGTTATTCCTGGATCTTCTAGCTTTCAGGGTCTGTGTTGAATAATCTGCCATTTATTGTAATTGGTTTCCCTCTATATGTAATCTGACTCCTTTCTCTTGTGGCTTTTAATATTCTCTTAATTTGTATGTTGGGCATTTTTGTTATAATGTGCCTTGGGATGGATCTGTTAGGATTTTGTACATTTGGCATCCTGTAGGCTTCTTGAATTTGGTTTTCCAATTCATTTCTTCATGTTTGGAAAGTTTTATGATATTATTTCATTGACTAGATTGTTCATTCTTTTGGTTTGGAACTCTATGCCTTCCTCTATCCCAATAACTCTTAAATTTGGTCTTTTTATGCTATCCCATATTCCTTGAATGTTCTGCTCATGTTTTTTTGTTTTTTTTTTTACCATATTCACTGTGTGGTCTACATTCATTTCAAGATTATATATTTTGTCTTCATTGTCTGATGTCCTGTTTTCCAAGTGGTCTACACTGTTGGTGATCCATTGGTGATACTTTCAATTGAACTTTTAATTTGGTTTATTGTTTCTTTCATTCAAGGATTTCCGGATTTCCGTTTTTTGCTTGTTTGTTTTGGTTTGGGTTTTTTTGAACCTCTATCTCCCCCATTGAAGTAATCTTTTTGCTTCTTGTATTTGTTTATGTAGCTCTTTGTCAAAATTATCTTTCACTGCCTATATTTGCTCTCTCATATCATCCTTTAATCCACAGAACATTTTAATCACGTACATCCTGAACTCCTTCTCTGTTGGCCATGGATTATAATAATATGGTACCTTGATTTGTTTGGGGCACTTTTTTTCCCTTGTCTTTTCATGTTGCTCATATGTCTTCCCTTCTAGCACTGTGGGTCCGAGATGTTATTGTTTTTACCCTATAGAATTGTAGTGGTCCCATAGGGTTCCAATACCTCTCCTTTGTGGGGAAGAGAATGCAAACAGATCCCAGTATCAGCACTATACCACCTATAAATAATTTGTTGCTATTAAGACATTTACAGATTGGTCACAATGTATAGAAATGTTGAATTAAATTATTATCTATATGGCAATCAGTAGGTTTGTAAAGAGTTTACAGTTTCTGACAGTGGACAATGAACTGGGGGTGAGGTAAAGGATGAATGCTGATGAGGCAGGTGTAGGATGATATGCTGATGAGAATATAGAGTTAGTATATCTTAGGAAGAGTGAAAGAGAAATCTAATGAAGAGGGCTAGTATCAAGAGAATAGACAGGAAGTAAATTTGGGTAGACAAGTATATGGGAAGACAGTAGAGTCCATAAAACAAATACACAGATGAATTCAAATAAATAAAAAACAAAAGATGTTAAAATAATAAAAAATGGAGGGGAAAAAGAAACAAAAGGCATATACAACACACCTCTAATATATTATTCAGACTTCCCAGTCCTCAAAATACTAAATCACGAAAGGACTTGGTTTCACACATGTTGGGGATGTGAGGGTGGGAGGATAGAGGGTGAGAAGAAAAAGAGAAAAAAGAAAAAAGTCTCAAAGGAAAAAAACAGAACTGTTGATTGTTTTGGAGATCAGTTTCTTTCCTGCTTCCTTTCTTATCCAATAGGTGGGGTTGTCTGTTGGTAGCCGGTGTCTCCACTCTTAGGATGGTGGAGGTAACCAGGGTAAAAAGGCTGGTCCTGGCGCAGGTCACCTGGAAGTGAGGTGTGGCACCCGCCAGTCCCTGCAGGGAGACTGCCCCCCAAGGGTCTCTTGAATGCCCTGTTCTCTCTCCCTATTTTGCCTAAAGATTTCCTAGTTTCTGATCTTTCTGTTAGTCTCCAAACATTTGCACCATCTCCCTCTCCCTTAGCAGTTCCCAATTAAGGGACCTCTCTCAACAGGGCTCCAGTGGGTGGTGCCCTGGTGGCACTGTGCACCCTGTCCCAGTGAGGGCTGTTTTGTGTTGGGCATTACTGTGCCAGGTTAGGGCCGCTGTAAAGAGGAAGGAACTGAAAACTGGGTTCCTGGCCAGCTGTAGTCCCAATCTGGGAGCTGTGGGGGAGGGGCAGCCGGGTGATGGTGTTGTGTGATGTGTTCAGAGATGAGCTCTATGATGTGACTGTGGCTTCTGGCTGTCTTCAGAGCCTGTGAGATGTCCCCAGGTGCAGGAAGATTCCCACATAGGGACTATGGCTGTAGCTGCTGAGTGGAGTCGCAAGATGGAGGCAACCAGGGAAGCCACTCGTTGGTACATGGGGGTCCACAGTGGAGTGGTGGCCAGAGTTCCTGTGGGTGGGTAGTAGCTAAGTGTCCTGCATGGGAGTGGGAACTGCATCTGGGAGTTCTGCAGCAGGGCTGATAGGTGATCCTGCTGAGGCACTCGCAAGCCCTGCATGGGCTCCAACCTGGGGAGGTGGGTATTGGAGTCAGAGTCCTGCTCAAACACTGAGGCCCAGAGCCCTGCGCAGGAGCACAGCTCTGGTGATTTCTGCCTGAGAGCAGCTGTGCAGGGGTCCTCTATCACTCTCAGAGAAGCAGTATTCCCACTAGTTGAGACGGAGGTCACGGAGCAACACAGAATGCTGCCTCCCTCTGGCCCGCCATATTGGATTCTCCCTTGAGCACTTTTAATTCTCATCTAACATGTGGTCAGGAAATGTTTGTTTTCCCATTATGTACAGTTGGGGCTGGCCATGTCAACATCCACCAATGTTTTGGAAGTCCAGGCAATTAACAAGCATGCTGTCACCACTCCAGACCCACAGGCATACAGCCCTGGACCCACTCTCTCCTCTCCAATCCCACCCCACCCTCTTTTCCCTCTAAAGTGATGTTGAGCATGCCAGGAGTAGTCTGTTTCTGTTTCCATAAGAATAATTTGATTATCATCTATCATACTATTAAAAGTCCTGTAGGTTCCCTTTCCCTGAAGCATGCTACAATTATTCCCTAATTTGTTTTGTTCTAGAACAGATTCTATGTATGAATACATGGCTTGGGGATATTTTATGTCCTTATGAGTGGGGTAAATTTTAGAATTGAGACTTTTTTCCATCCTCTTCCATCCATTTTTAAATCAATCCTGGCATCTCTAGCTATATACGATACCATTTTATTCTACCATTAGTTGGATAGGAGAGTATATGCATCAAATACTTTGTTCATTTTCTATTTCTCACACAATCTACTTATGATACACTCTTACAGTAAAAAACGTTAGGTAAGAGAAAAACGTTCTGAGATTTAAAATTAAAAAGAATGATTTGTAAGAAACAAAAGCAGCCACCAGTGACCCCGGGTCTCTGGGCCACACATGAGCGTTCTCATCTGTCCACTGACGCATCCTCTGCTTCATTACACTGGCAACGTGAGAGTCACTTCCCTCTTTTTCACTGTAGGAACCAGGAATCCAAAGGTGTGAGTCAATAAGACCCTTCAGTTAAATCAGAGTTTTCAAATTGCTTTTTATCTGGGACTTATGATCAAAGGCGTTGCATTCACAGCACCCTGGGTTAGTGTGTTGTAACAACTTTGATTAATTTTAATTAAGTAACAAGTATAAAAATAGCCACATTTATTATTAGTTGTAAAAACTCAAAATATAAGAAGTGAATGGATGACTTTTATGTGAAAAAAACACATTTATGATACAATGAATTAACAGAGATCATAGCATTATGGGTTTTTTTTTTATAATGAAAATAATTCACCTAAAGTGTCATTTAAGTAAATTGCTACCTCTGTGCATTTGAAATGTTCTCTGTTTTGCAGTGATCCAGCATAAAGAGAGATTTGCATGTCTTCCTACCATTTTCAGAGTTATTTTGACATGAATTTCTTTGGCAACATCTTTCTAGATCCCCCCTTCTTCTATTAAAAAAAAAAAAGTATCCAGTGTTGTCCTACTTTTATTCTCCTAATGAGGAAAAAACTCCCCCATCTATCCAATTAAAAATCATCTTTCCCTTTTGCCAAGAGTCCTCAAAAAATAAAATGACTTTTCAACTGACTTTCTTTAAACATAATGTGATATCCCAAATATTCCAGAGAAAAATGCCAGCTATTTAAGCAATTCTGTCATATTTGAGAAATGAGTCTTTGCCTTAGCAACTGAGAAAAAAAAATGGAAAGATTTGTTACCTAGCAGTGCTCTTTCATCATGGCTCTTCTGTGTCATTCATCTTGTTGCTTGTCAACCACCTTTTCTAAAAGAGCCCTTTAATTGCCAAGTGACAATCGTAGCTTTCAATGAGGAGGGAAGGGTGTTGAAAGGCTGTTTCTATACATGAATGCAACTTTTTCTGAAGATCCATACCACCTATATTTTGTACAGGCAAAGAGGGTGCATGGGAATCTGGGACATTAAATATGATGAGAAACTGTTCCCTTAACGGGGTGGAAATTTTTCTGTTCACCTATTTCAAATAAAGCATGTGTTGAGAATTATGCTAATGAAGAGAATAATGATCAGAACAGAACCAAAGTACTAAATTGACTTTTGGCTAATTATCAGTGTCTGTGTGTGGCTAGCTCTACTAGGTCCATGAACCAGAAGAAGCCGGGGAAGCACAAAGTCACCCAAATCCCAGGTGAGCAGCTGCTGGATTCTTGACCATGGGCATGTTGGACACACAATGATTTTGTCCCTCCTTCCAAACCCCAAGAGGAATTCTTTGTGCAGTTATTACCAAACAATTATTATGCAAAAATAGATGACTAGGGTCTCTAAGAAGGGACTCAACAACAATGGTGTAGCCTGGGGATATGCAGACTCTGGTAGCCCAAGGGTCCTTTGAAGTAAAGCGAAAGTCCTGATGATTGATTTTTTTCTAGTGAAGATAACTCAAATTTTTTTTTAAATTGTGGTAATTTCTAAAGTTAGCACCCTGTCTTTTACTTTCAAAACCTCTCCTTGGGCTCCCAGTTAAAAGGTCACAACCTAAAGAAAACCTTCTCTGGTTCTTCATCCTCCCTGAACTCTGTGCACATGTAGCTCCATGCCTCCCACGGCACCTGCATCATTCATTCATAGTACTTATTACAGTCATAAAATAGGTATGTGATCATTTAATAAGTATCTGTTTAAGATTGAATGCCACTCAAAGACAAAAATTACATCTTGCATCAGCTTGTTATCATTTCTTAGATGCCTACCCAGAGGGCTGGGCACATTGTCAGAACTGGACAAATACATCTGAGCAATAAGGCAACTGAGTTAATTAACAGATGATGATTAATGATGACCTTTTCTCAGACTTTGAGGTAAGAAGGTTAAAGGCATAAAGATCATTTTGAGCTAAAGGAAGACATAAGAAAAGTTGCCTGACCTGTTCCATTTGCCTAAGTGCAGGACATACATTCACCGATGTTTTCCTCTCCACTCCCTAGGAGGAAGGAGAAAGACTGACCACTAGGGATAGCTTGAAACCACACTATAGTAAACTAATAGTAAAGTCACCTAACAAAATGGATATCACAATTATAATGTACGGACATTTTTTTAAGGCCAAAAATTTCCCAAGTACAATACTAACATATGAACCATGGACTCAACCAGATTTCAAATTCTTCCCCAAGCATAGAATCTAAATAGGGAACTAAAACCTGAAATACCCTCATCACTGTGGCCAAAATATAAAAAAATAAATTAAAAAAAAAAACTGCGAGGAAAAAAGATTTGCTTTGGTTTGCAGGTTCGGATGTCTCAGTCCAGAGTTGGCTGAGTCCTGTGCTTTGGTGCTTGGTGAGGCAATACGTCAAGGCAGAGGGACATGGCAGAGAAAAGCTGCTCACCTCACAGTAGCTGGAAGCAGAGGGAGAGGAAGGAAGGAGTGAGGTCAGGACAAGATATATTCATCCAGGACATGTCCCCAGTGACCAACCTCCTCCAACAATGGCCTCACCTCCTATAGTTTCCACCACCTTCCAATGATGTCACTATTAGGCCATCAATGGATTAATCTCTTGATGAGGTCAAAGTCCTCATAATCCAATGATTCCCCAAGAGCTCCACCTCTGAAGCTTGCTGCATGGGGGGATAAGCCTTCAGTCCAGGAGCCTATGGGGACAGTCCAGCTCCTAAGCACAATAACACAATGGTGGAAATGCAACACCATCTTTATTTTACCTACATTGCTTTTCACCTAGGCTTTGTACATTTCTGATATGACTGAGGATTTGATCCCTTCTCAGATGAAAATAACTATCCTTGAGCTGTACCATCTCTGACATTGTAATTTAGGTTCACAAAATGGAGCACATATTTCAGCATCCTAAAACTATTCAAAATGCAAAGTATAAATAAAAGTCAAATATTAAGCTTTTATCTTTAACTTCATTTGTTCCTAATGTAAAAATAAATTTTAAGTCCAAAGTGGAGAAATATTCTTTTCTTTTTTAAAGGTTATTTCCAAGGCCCTATTCACACTTATAAATACCAAGCTATGACTGTACTACAAAACATCAGAGTTTGAGAGTTCTCTGGAGAATGTGGTTCAGTTTCTGGAAATTTTTAAAAGAACAAAAAGGTTTCCATGAAACCAAAATTGTTAACAAAATGATAACCAAAACTTGAAAATAGGCTGAAATTGAGGGTTTTAAAAAAATATATAATACTGCCACTTTTTTAATTGGTTTTATTTTTTAAATACATGACAGTGGAATGCATCACAATTCTTATCACACATATAGATCAATTTTTCATTCCTCAGTTTGTATATAAAGTATATTCACATCAATTCAGGTCTTCATACATGTACTTAAGGTAATGATGTCCATCTCATTCCATCTTTCTACCCCCTGCCCCCTCCCTCTCCCTCCCTCCCTTCTGCCCTATCTAGAATTCATCTATTCCTCCCATGCTCCCCCTCCCTATCCCACTATGAGTCAGCCTCCTTATATCAGAGAAAACATTCCGCATTTGTTTTTTGGGGGGATTGGCTGACTTCACTGAGCATCATCTTTTCCAGTGCCATCCATTTACCTGCAAATGCCGTGATTTTATTCTCTTTTATTGCTGAGTAAAATTCCATTGTGTATATAACAGGCACACATTATCTAATCTCTGAGGAAGTGAACCACTGTTTGATTTCCTGATTGATCGATCTGTGTAAAGTTAGAAGACCAATAAGTTTTAAGTGAGTTAGTCTGACAGTGGTGCAATAATTTCCCTCTTATAGAAAAGGTAAAAATAAAGGTTATAATTTTATTGCTATGTAGGCATTTGCAGTTTTGTATCTTACCTAGTCATCTTTAGCACCATTTACTCCAGTGACTCCACATGATCTATCAAATTTTCAAATTTTCTTCTGAATCAGCTCTCCTATCTTGAGGGTTTCTTCATTAAAAAAATGAAACAACAATCTGACACTTGCTTCCTATAAATTAGAATGCAAATCATAGCGTTAGCTTTTGAAATTTATACCTTAACACCGTAAACTACCAGAACTTGTCTAGAATGTAAGCAATTTCAGTGATTCAAGTCACGCTGGAGCCCCGAACCTAGCTTTTCCACAGCTCCCTGAACACTTATCTGCCCATTTCCTCACTAGAGAAGGTAATTACCAAAACTCTGAAACGTTTCCTTGATTTATGCCCCTTTATAGAAACAGATTGTGTTATCTTTGAAACTAAATTATTTCCTCACCTAAATTGGAGTTATTAGCACAGGAATCAGTAGATTTTACATTAAATGAATAGAAACATGAATTATTCCATCCAACAGTCACTGTCTTCAGTTGTTTAAGAAGAGGCAGGACTGGAGTATCAGGTGACAGTCTGAATGGTACTAGGAATCCTGTAAGCAGGAACCTAGGTTCTGTTAAGGAAATTTGAGATCCTGTGTTATTTTTAATCTGTAATAGTGCCATTTTAACTTTAGGAAGACAGGCATAGACTTTAATGAGTTGAAATAGTTGAAACGATGTTAGAGAAGCCATTGATAAATAACAGGTCACCCTTAGCTAGTAAGAGAAAAACGATTGAAAATTTTTATAAATTTGAGAAAGCAGAGATTTTTACCAGAAGCCTTATGAACAAGTATTTTTAAAAAATAAAAATGTATTTTAACCCCTCATTTACAAATGAGAAATCTTGGTTACATCTAAAACAGACCTTGCACCATTACTAAGTATCCTCTTTGTCTCAATTGGTAAACAAATCTGAAAAAGAAAGTCAACTCTACAATAACAAGATATGCAACAAATGGACAAAAACATTTAATTTAAATTTTATAATAATGAGATACGAAATATTTAATTAACCATTACATCAACCTAATAAAATAAAATGATTAACACAAGGCTAGAATTTTCAAAGTATTTCAATAAGCTCCCATTTCATTAGAATTATTTACTAATAACTATTCGGCTAACTGGAAATTATAGATCATCCTTCCACTAACTTTCCATCTGAAGCAGATATAAGAATATAGACACAAAATTTTCCAATTCTAGAGCTCATCGTATAAAATTGTGTTTTCTTTAACAACAACAACAAAAATATATAGCAGGTACACACAAGCACATAGGCATCAAAATGTTTTTCTAGGTAATAAAGCAAAAGAATTCCAGTCTGAATACAATGAGAATTCAATATTGATTTATGAGACAAATGTCTTAACATTTATCACCAGTATCTAAAAGAGCTATAAGGTACTGTTCTTCTATTTCCTATAAGTGGCTATTTAAAAAACAGATCTAGAAATAATTCATGTTCTATAATTCCTTAAGATTTTATTTTCATAATGTTATCTACATATCAAACATAAACAGAATACCAGGTTTACAAATAGGTTTACTCTTTTTCAAGTCCAGATAGAATATCAGCTGGAGACAATCCTGTAAAGACATCCATCTCTCTCCTCTTTGACACCAGAAACTCCTGGCCTAAATTCCTGTGTTCTGATTCTTCTGTGCCTTTTATAGTCCTACTTGATGCTTTCATGTATAAAGGCCTCTACCAACTTCAAAAGATTGTAGACGAATCACCCAGGAAGATAGAGAAGAATGCGAATTAAACCCAAGGGCACTGAGGAATTTACCAGAATAACAACTTGAACATGGAAAGGAGAATTGAAATTTATTTTTTAGTAGGGTGCATGAAAATTAAGAAAAAAAAATGTTTGTAGCCACTACCAAATCTCTTTCAAACAGACTTGATTATTTAGTTATTTATGAAGTTTGCCTTTACCTTGTGTGTGGGAAATAAATTCCACTAGCAAATGAAGACAATGAACCAGGCAAAGACATTCAAGGCAAACCTTTGGCAAACACCTCAAGAGCTGCTACATTTTCATATAATAAATGTTTCATGCCCCAAACTAGAGCCTGTCAGTGACCAGCCTTGCTTACCTGCTGCTTTAACAAGCAAATCATGAATCATCTACCCTTCCTCAAACATTAAGGCAACCTCAACAAGACAATGATCCAATTGCTATGTGACCCCGATCCCTCCTGTTAACAGTGTGCAGTTAAATTTTTCAAAAATCCAGAAAGTCACATGTAAAATGTTTCAATAGAATATCTAGTGACGGTATGACATTTTTGTAAGAGATTTTTAAAAATACTTTTATGTAATCAGCTACATAATAAATCTAACAGGAAAAACATTTTAAAAATTAGAAATGTAACAAGGAAGGTAAAAACTCATCTGAAAGGTTATGGTTTTAGTGATCATCCTATCAAATTAAACCTTTGTGCATAGGAGAATACTCTGTAGTTATAAAATTTAAAAAAATATTAAAATTAAATTCCTTTTATAACCCTTTTGAGGACAAATACTGAAAACTTATGACATGATACTATATAGTCATCATTTTTTCCATAAATGTAAATATTTATAAACTTGACAGAAGAAATATTAATATGTTTGATTATGGTGTGTTGTCCTAGTAAGCACTTCTTGAAATGTAAATAATGTGGAATCACCTTTGTAAAACCTAAAACTACAGAATTTTAAAGACATCTAATCCCAGTGATTTCAGATAAGAGATGTGGGAGTGATGTATGATCAGATATATAATGTTACATAATTAGGGTATTATTATACCTCTTTTTTAAATTCTTATTCTTCTTGTGTCTTTCCATTGTCATAGATATTTGTGAAAAGTTTTTTGTTGTGTTTTGCTTTGTTTTTTGTTTTGTTTTGTGGGGAGGATTTTACTACCAGGGATTGATCCCAGAGATGGTTAACTACTGAGCCACATCCCCAGCCCGTTTTATTTTTCATTTTGCGATAGGGCCTCCCTAAGTTGTTCAGGGCCTTACTAAATTGCTGAGGCTGGCTTTGAATTTGCAATCCTCCTATCTCAGCCTCCTGAGTCACTGGAATTGCGGACGTGTGCTACCATGATGGCTGGGCAAAGCTTTTAACATAACACTGGTTAATTAAAAATTTTAATATTATAACTACATTGATATTTCTCCAGAATCAATTTAAAACAAGTCATTGAATGTATTTATGTGATTAATATATAATAGAAAAATAAGAAAAATTTTTGAGAGATTTTTGATATTAGAAATGTATTTTAACCCTAGATCTCTAAATATGGGCCCTGAATATATTGTAAAAATCTAGTAGGAACTCAAAATTAATTCTAGTAGAATTCAATTCCTTCAGATTAAAATCTTAGTTACCATAAAATATGTGATTAACACTTTTTAAAGGAAGTGGGTCAGAACTTATAAGGGGTAGGATTTGTAATAATGATGACAAAGAGTTCTGACAATTCATTCATTAGGTAATAATTATAAAACTTGAACACTTTTATTAAAAATGGAACTTAAGGCAAAAGAAAATGACCAAAATAAGAGAATTTTTTGAAGGTTGTACTTGAAAGATGTCTATTTCATTAAGGAAGAACTGTGGGCTTGTGCCTTTTAGCCTAGAGTCTCTGCCCAGTTCCCCTCTCTGTGATAGCATATTAACTGTGACCTTATCACATTGAAATAATGGATGTTAAAGCGTATGACAGTAAAGCAAATGAAGAGAATATTTCAGAAAAAAATTAAATAAAGAGCAAAATTTCCAAACAGCTGAAGTAAAATAACAACAACAACAGCAATAATAATAATAATAATAATAATAAGTAATAACCCTAACTCCTCCCATTCCACCTCCATCTCCCTGGCTGAATGCTTAACTGCTCATCTGCACAGGAAAACTCATTAATGAAGCAGATGGAAAGTAGAGGATGGTCAAACCCTTAAAGATGGATCTATTTCTGTTTAACATTGCACATTTTTCCTGTGGGAGATCCAATGAGTTCCCTAACCACCACATTGCTAGCAGCAGTGGTAAGAAGATTTTCTTGCCTAAAAGGATTGAACTCAAAATTTGATAAAGTGATTGGACATATGAAGAAATGGTCCAATAACAAGAGCAGCACAGGAAATGTAAACTCCAGATTATAAATATCAATTCAGACCAGTCTGTGGCTCTCCATGAAAGCAGGTTGAAGAGATCCCCCGAGAAACAAGATGGCGCAATAAGACTTGGAAACTGAAAACACTGAGCAGAGATACCTACTCCTCCACAGCTAGGGGAAGGGGAATGATAGAGGATTTTATAAATGAATCCCAGTAAGATATCTTGGGACTGGTGGCATTGCTCAGTGGTGGAGCACTTTTGCATAGTATGTTCAAGATCTGGGTTCAATCCCCAGCACCATGATAAAGTAAACAAATAAAACAACTGCTTTCTAGAAAAATAAATTGAAAGCCCTCCAAAGACTACAACTCAACTCAGTTTCTTGCCACAGTGTATTTTCAATGAATGTTCAGATTCAGTGAACAATTAATAAATTGAAAATCATTCAAAGAAACAAAATGATATGACCTATAATTAGGAAAAGAATGACAAACAGTCAAAATTGACTAAAATGGTATCCAAGTGTTGGATACAACAAAGACACAAGATAGATTTTATAAATTTTTTTCAAGTAAAGAATGTGCGGTATTAATGAGTAAGCTAAGAAGGAATCTTAACAGAGATATGGAAGCTATAACAAAAGAAAGCTGGAAATTCTAGAGTTGAAAGCACATTATCTAATGTAAAGAATTTACTGGATAGAAATATAAAAAAAAATGGGGGGATGGGAAAGAATCAGTGAACATAAAGATAGACCAATCAAAATTATCCAGTTTAATAAGAGACAGAAATAATATTAAAGAAAAATAAATCAAACCTCAGAGACTCGCTGGAATATATTGTGCAGTCCATAGTTCATGTAACTGATCTCCTAAAAGGAGAGGATAGAGAAAGAAGTGAAGAAAAAAAATATGTAAAGAACTGATGTTGGAAAGTTTGCAACTTAATGAAAGACACTGTGTTACTGACTGATCCAAGATGTTCAAAGACCCCTGTGTAGGAGAAACACACACATACACACACACACACACACAAAAAAAAAAGTAGTGAAAGTGCTAAGAAAACAAAAATTGAAGTAAAAATTTCACATGTAGAGTACTTAGAATGAAGTGAAAATATATTTATATTAATTAAAGTTTAAAACTGTTTCTAAAAGATCCACACATCAAGGGAAAAAATGATGAAAGAAATCTCTCAGGCTGAAGAAAAACGATACCAGATGATCATCCTCATACATAGAAAGAATAAAAGATATTAGGAATGCCTTCAGTTTTTTTCCATTTAGAATGATGCTAGCCTGAGGCTTTGCATATATAGCTTTTACAATATTGAGGTATGTTCCTGTTATCCCTAGTTTTTCTAATGTTTTGAACATAAAGGGATGCTGTACTTTGTCAAATGCTTTTTCTGCATCTATCGAGATGATCATATGGTTCTTATCTTTAAGTCTATTGATGTGGTAAATAACGTTTATTGATTTCCGTATATTGAACCATCCTTGCATCCCAGGGATGAATCCTACTTGATCGTGGTGCATGATCTCTTTGATATGTTTTTGTATACGATTTGCCAGAATTTTATTGAGGATTTTTGCATCTAAATTCATTAGGGATATTGGTCTGTAATTTTCTTTCTTAGAGAAAATTTGGGAATTTTATCTGGTTTGGGAATCAGGGTGATATTGGCCTCATAGAATGAATTTGGAAGTTCTCCCTCTTTTTCTATCTCCTAAAATAGATTGTGGACTATTGGTATTAGTTCTTCTTTAAAGTTCTTGTAAAACTCTGCTGTATACCCATCCGGTCCTGGGCTTTTCTTGGTTGGTAATCTTTTGATGGCTTCTTATATTTCCTCACTTGATATTGGTCTGTTTAGGTTGTTTATATCTTCCTGACTCAATCTGGGTAGTTCATATGTCTTAAGGAATTTATCGATGCCTTCACTATCTTCTATTTTATCAGAGTATAGGGTTTCAAAATAATTTCTAATTTTCTTCTGTGTTTCTGAATTGTCTGTTGTGATGTTGCCTTTTTCATCCCGTAAGCTAGTAATTTGGGTTCTCTCTCTTCTTCTCTTTGTTAGCGTGGCTAGTGGTCTGTCAATCTTATTTATTTTTTCAAAGAACCAACTTTTAGTTTTGTCAATTTTTTCAATTGTTTCTTTCGTTTCGATTTCATTGATTTCAGCTCTAATTTTAATTATTTCTTGCCTTCTACTGTATTTGCTGCTGATTTGTTCTTCTTTTTCTAAGGCTTCGAGGTGTAGTGTGAGATCATTTATTTGTTGGCTTTTCTTTCTTTTAAGGAATGAACTTCATTCTGGAACAAGACAGGGATGCCCTCTCTCACCGCTTCTATTCAATATAGTTCTCGAAATACTGGCCAGAGCAATTAGACAAAAGAAATTAAAGGCATTAAGATAGGAAAAGAAGAACTTAAATTATCACTATTTGCAGATGATATGATCCTATACCTAGAAGACACAAAAGGGTCTACAAAGAAACTACTAGAACTAATAAATGAATTCATCAAAGTGGCAGGATATAAAATCAACACGCATAAATCAAAGGCATTCCTGTATATCAGCGACAAATCTTCTGAACTGGAAATGAGGAAACCACTCCATTCACAATATCCTCAAAAAAAAATAAAATAAAATACTTGGGAATCAACCTAACAAAAGAGGTGAAAGATTTATACAATGAAAACTACAGAACCCTAAAGAGAGAAATAGAAGAAGATCTTAGAAGATGGAAAAATATACCCTGTTCATGGATAGGCAGAACTAACATCATCAAAATGGTGATATTACCAAAAGTTCTCTATAGGTTCAATGCAATGCCAATCAAAATCCCAACGGCATTTCTTTTGGAAATAGATAAAGCAATCATGAAATTCATATGGAAAAATAAAAGACCCAGAATAGCAAAAGCAATTCTAAACAGGAAGTGTGAATCAGGAGGTGTAGCGATACCAGATTTCAAACTGTACTACAAAGCAATAGTAACAAAAACAGCATGGTACTGGTACCAAAACAGGCTGGTGGACCAATGGTATAGAATAGAGGACACAGAAACCAATCCACAAAATTACAATTATCTTATATTCGATAAAGGGGCTAAAGCATGCAATGGAGGAAGGATAGCATCTTCAACAAATGGTGCTAGGAAAACTGGAAATCCATATGCAACAAAATGAAACTGAATCCCCTCCTCTTGCCATGCACAAAAGTTAACTCAAAATGGATCAAGGACCTTGATATCAAATCAGAGACTCTGCGTCTGATAGAAGAAAACGTTGGTTCTGATCTACATATTGTGGGGTCGGGCTCCAAATTCCTTAATAGGACACCCATAGCACAAGAGTTAATAACAAGCATCAACAAATGGGACTTACTTAAACTAAAAAGTTTTTTCTCAGCAAGAGAAACAATAAGAGAGGTAAATAGGGAGCCTACATCATGGGAACAAATTTTTACTCCTCACACTTCAGATAGAGCCTGAATATCCAGAGTATACAAAGAACTCAAAAAATTAAACAATAAGAAAACAAATAACCCAATCAACAAAGGGCTAAAGACCTGAACAGACACTTCTCAGAGGAGGACATACAATCAATCAACAAGTACATGAAAAAAATGCTCACCATCTCTAGCAGTCAGAGAAATGCAAAACAAAACCACCCTAAGATACCATCTCACTCCAGTAAGATTGGCAGCCATTATGAAGTCAAACAACAACTAGAGCTGGCGAGGATGTGGGGAAAAGGGTACTCTTGTACATTGCTGGTGGGACTGCAAATTGATGCGGCCATTATGGAAAGCAGTATGGAGATTCCTGGGAAAGCTGGGAATGGAACCACCATTTGACCCAGCTATTGCCCTTCTCGAACTATTCCCTGAAGACCTTAAAAGAGCGTACTATAGGGATACTGCCACATCGATGTTCATAGCAGCACAATTCACAATAGCTAGACTGTGGAACCAACTCCCATGCCTCTCAATAGATGAATGGATAAAAAAAAAATGTGGCATTTATACACAATGGAGTATTACGCAGCACTAAGAAATGACAAAACCATGGAATTTTCAGGGAAATGGATGGCATTAGAGCAGATTATGCTAAGTGAAGCTAGCCAATCCCTAAAAAACAAATGCCAAATGTCTTCTTTGATATAATGAGAGCAACTAAGAACAGAGCAGGGAGGAAGAGCAGGAGGAAAAGATTAACATTAAACAGAGTCATGGGGGCGGGGAAGGGAGAGAAAAGGGAAATTGCATGGAAATGGAAGGAGACCCTCATTGTTATACAAAATTACATATAAGCGGTTATGAGGGGAATGGGAAAAAAATAAGGAGAGCAATGAATTACAGTAGATGGGGTAGAGAGAGAAGATGGGAGGGGAGGGGAGGGGGGATAGTAGAGGATAGGAAAGGTATCAGAATACAACAGTTACTATTATGGCATTATGTAAAAATGTGGATGTGTAACCGATGTGATTCTGCAATCTTTGCAATGTTTTGAATAACCAATAAAAAAAAGATATTAGGAATCCTAAATATGTAGGTATTAAGGAGTATCACTGTGTGTCACCTCTCTTAATTATTTGGGAAGACATATGACTGATTAAAGATATTAAATATATGTATTTATAAAGTCTACATATGTTGCAAATCTCAACATATATAGACTTTATGAATATATATGGCAAAAATATTATGAAAAGGGGATAATAATTATATATAAAGTCATTATATGTACTAGTACATACATATATTTACTGGTCATAGGCATATTTTGCTGGTAATATTTAGATATTTACTTTAAATAGATTTTTACAAGTCAATGATGCCTATAATAATCTTTAGAGTAACCATCTAAACCTGTTAAAAGAAATATAACTAAAGTGAGGAGGCCGGGAACAGTTGGAACACAGAAAGTGTTTCTTTGTCTCTAGAATTTGAAGAATGAATTGTTGGACACAAGGGTGAGAGCCAAGTAGCAGGATTTGTTAAGAGTGGTAGGAAGAAAGGAAGCCAAGCTTGTGAAGCGGAGGAGTTCCAAGAGGCGTCTGCTATCCAGAGGATTTTATGGGCTTGATCTATCCCTTGGGTGATTGGCAGAGTATAGGATTCAGAAAGGGACCAATCAACTCTATTTTGTCTTTTTCAACAAATATTGGGAAAGTAGTTTTCAAAGCCTTTATTAACATAAGGTCGGGGTGAGGGTTTGTTGGCACAAGAGGAAGTGTTTGGAGAAGATTATGTGATTGGCCATTCCTAATATTAGGGCGAGATTGCAATAAATCACCTAGCCAATCTTAAAGCAGGAGACGGAACCATCTTTATTCACCAGTTGGTGGTCCAGATCCCCCAGCTAGAGGGCCAAGGGGCAGGCTGGAAATCAGCACCCTTCGACTCCCTCCCAGGGTTTGAGTCCACCTTTTATAGTCCAAAACCACATTAATCATAAGTGACTGTTGCTATGATTCAAAAACCATAAACAAACATCATGATATCTAAAATCATAAGCAGAAGGGGCAGTGGGCCAAAACGACCCTAGTTGAGTACAAGTTAAAGAATGGTCACTAACATGTAGACAGTGAATCTGTGACAGGGTGCATTGTCCAAGAAAAATGGGAACCAAAGAGAGAACGACTTTACATTATATAAGAATTGCCACTTGGTGTTGCCAAACATTCGACACTAAGCAAACATTGGTGGGTACAGAGGGCAGGGGTGTTCCCACAGGAGAAGCATTTATTACATGACATGGAGTCCCAGGGTACAATGGAGTCTGTTTGGTCATTGCCCATGTAACCTGGCCCATAACACTAAGGGCAGGGGAGTGCTTTACAAAGGAAGAGCTGTTGAGGTTGAAACCATCAGCAGCAGGGACAGGATGTTCTCCAGGCCCGATGTCTCCTTCTAGGAGAGCATGATCCTTTCCCTCTTCCCTTCTCAGAGGCCCTATCCTCTCAGCCTTTATCCTTCCAGCCTCAGAATCTGGGGGGAGAGGAAGGGAAGGAGACTGATAAATGTGTTCCAAGTCTCAGCCAGATAGGAAAAATAAGTTCTGGCTTTCTATGACACAGAGGGTGAGTAGAGTTAACAAGATTGTATATTATAATTCAACATCGCTTAAAGACAACATGCAGAGTTTCCTCATCACAGAGAAATAACAACTATTGGAGATGATGGGCAACCTCAGTATCCTGAGCTGATCTACACAGAATATGTAAATACACCAAAACATCACACTGTACCCATAAAGATGGACAATCCCCTGTCACGAGAATCAGCCAATGAAAATAGAAAATAACCTCCCAAGAATATTTGTTTAAAATAAAAGCAGAAAGAAAGGAGAAACACAGGAAAAAATGAGTGAAAGAGAAAATAAATAGCAAAGGAGAAATTCTACATCCAAGTATTTATTAACAGTATTAGTAATTGCAAAAGGACTCGAACACTTCCTTGAAAGATAGAGATTGTTAAATTGAATAAAAAGTAGAAGATCCAACTATCTGGTATTTAAAAGAGGCAGTTTAAATACAAAGACTTTTTTTTTTTTAATTAATTTTTATTGTAGGTTGTTCAAAACATTACATAGTTCTTGATATATCATATTTCACACTTTGATTCAAGTGGGATATGAACTCCCATTTTTACCCCATATACAGATTGCAGAATCACTTCAGTTGCACAACCATTGATTTACATATTGCCATTCTGGAGTCTGTTGTATTCTGCTGCCTTTCCTATCCTCTACTATCCCCCCTCCCCCCTCCCCTCCCCTCTTCTCTCTCTACCCCCTCTACTGTAATTCATTTCTCCCCCTTATATTTTCCCTCCTTTCCCCTCACTTCCTCTTGTATGTAATTTTGTATACCCCTGAGGGTCTCCTTCCATTTACATGCAATTTCCATTCTCTCTCCCTTTCCCTCCCACCTCTCATCCCTGTTTAATGTTAATCTTCTTCTCATGCTCTTCTTCCCTACTCTGTTCTTAGTTACTCTCCTTATATCAAAGAAGACATTTGGCATTTGTTTTTAAGGGATTGGCTAGCTTCACTTAGCATAATCTGCTCTAATGCCATCCATTTCCCTCCAAATTCTATGATTTTGTCATTTCTTAATGCAGAGTAATACTCCATTGTGTATAAATGCCACATTTTTTTTATCCATTCGTCTATTGAAGGGCATCTAGGTTGGTTCCACAGTCTTGCTATTGTGAATTGTGCTGCTATGAACATGGATGTAGCAGTGTCCCTATAGTGTGCTCTTTTTAGGTCTTTAGGGAATAGACCGAGTAGTGGAATAGCTGGATCAAATGGTGGTTCCATTCCGAGCTTTCCAAGAAATCTCCATACTGCTTTCCAAATTGGCCGCACCAATTTGCAGTCCCACCAGCAATGTACAAGAGTACCCTTTTCCCCACATCCTCGCCAGCACTTGTTGCTGTTTGACTTCCTAATGGCTGCCAATCTTACTGGAGTGAGATGGTATCTTAGGGTGGTTTTGATTTGCATTTCTCTGACTGCTAGAGATGGTGAGCATTTTTTCATATACTTGTTGATTGATTGTATGTCCTCCTCTGAGAAATTTCTGTTCAGGTCCTTGGCCCATTTGTTGATTGGGTTATTCGTTATCTCATTGTCTAATTTTTTTAGTTCTTTGTATATTCTGGATATTAGGGCTCTGTCTGAAGTGTGAGGAGTAAAGATTTGTTCCCAGGACGTAGGCTCCCTATTTACCTCTCTTATTGTTTCAATACAAAGACTTTTAAAAATGAAAGGAAAGTGCAAACTGGAATCAGAGGAAAAAAAAGAGTACATATTAGCGTAAGAAAAACTATAAGACACTGTATAATATAAAGGACTAAAGAGTTTGTATTCTGAGTAGAAATGTATGACTGTAAATATGTATAATTTATAGTAAATGTTTGATATTTAAATTATGAATGTGTACTTGACCAAGGTGTAAGTTATAAATTATATGACATCAGAGGAAAAGCTATATATATATATAGTAATATATGTGAGATATATATATATATACATATATTTTTATATAATATATAATCATATATATGTATATCTCTCTCACATATATTACTTTCTAGTATATATACATATATATTTATATATATATATATATATATATATATATTTTTTTTTTTTTTTTGAACATTGCAAATCTCCTCTTTCAGTAATTGTTGGAAGAAGTACACAGAACACTAGTGAGCAAATAACAGACAAGAACAACCCGACCAACCAACTTGATTGACACTCACAGGATCTTCTACCCAGTAACAGCACAATGTATTATTTTCAAGTATACACAGGATAATCACCACATAGGCTCCTATCTGAATTATAAACAACTACTGATGATTTTTAAAGGTAAATATTGTACAGAGTATGGAGACTAAGCACGAGATGTTAATAAAATTCCATAACAAATCTAAAAAATTTAAAAATATTTGGAAATTAAAACACTCCAAAATACTCTTGAATCTAACAAAATATTTAAAAGGAACTAAGAAAATAATATGAGCTGAAACATTAGAAAAGATCAAAATGTGTGGCTTGCAAAAATATTGATATATAGACTTAATTTGCCTATATTAGAAAAAAGAAATACGTAAAGCTATGATAGAATTGTTTATCCCGTGAAGTTAAAAAAGAAAGGCAAAATAAAGAAAATAAAAGGAATCAGCATAGATAATGAAAAAAAAAATAAAAGAAACAATGCTGAGTGATAAAGGAATATTACAAACAAGTTTATGTAACAAATTTAATAAATAAAATGAGCAATTTTTTTGAAACTCATATTTTCCCTTAAAGTTTATATGAGAAATAAACAGCCCTCTTACTACTAAAGAAAGTGAATTATTATTAAAATGTTTTCCCATAAGGGAATTTAGCAGATGAATTCCCTGCTAAAATGTGTCAAACATTTAAAGGAAAATCACAACCTTGCAAAAAATTTTCAGAAAGATAGAAAAATGAGCATTTTGCAGTGAATTTTAGAAGGCAAGGATCACTGTGATATGGAAAGAGGCAGATGTTGGAGATACATAAAACTGCAGGGAAGCCATACCAGAAATATGAAAAACCTCACGCCAAATACTAGCAAATTTTGAAATCAGCAATTCACACACATACACACAAACACACACACATACGCACTCACATACTTAAACTTATTTATACTCTTGTCTACTTAAGAAATGAAATACTAATTGCTTAGTTTTTGCATATTGGTGCATATAATAATTTTAATTACTAGACCAGAGCTGAACACTTTGAATAGGACTTTGACGGTATCCCCCGTATTTGCGTGGCACTTAGCTCAGGATCAGTGCTCAGTGTGTATGGAATGGAATGCACTGGAAGGGGCTGCACTGGGAGCAGAATGGAAATTGAAGTCACTGGCTCTTGTGAATATCCTCTCCCCCAAACTACAAACACATGTGGACACACAACACAGAAGTAATAAGCTGTGACCTTTGTCATCGCCAGTATTTCTAGGCTGTTAAAGTTATTTTTACAAAACTGAGCTGGAGACCCTACAAATTTCTTACGCCATGCTAGCACCTGCTCCACAGTGGGAAAATATGAGGCTGGTGTCGGTACAGGACCTTGGCAACAAAATGTCATAGACAAGTTTTGATAATAAAAAAATTCATGTCTTCTCTGAATAATAATTAAAACTTAAAAGAATAAGATAAAGTTAAAAAAAAAAAAGCAGCTAGGTCCCCAACTCTCCACAAAATGCCCAGATCTTCCACCCTTACAGATATTAAGACTTAATGGAACTCAAAGGTATTAAAAGAGGCCATCCATCAGGACTCACACTTGGGCCTTACGAGCAGAGTTCAGCAGAGTGGAGAAGATGTTAATCAAAAATACCGTGATTTGCCATCCTGCCTGAATGCAAGGTGGTATTGAATGGGACCCTTTCTTGTTAGTTTGTTTGCCTTTTTTGTTCTCTACTGTGTCGTTAGAGCTTTGGGTTTGGTTCATGTTCACAGAATGTGGGAGGCTTAGAATTCTCCCTTGAAGCTTTTGTCTGAAGCAGAGGTTCCTGCACTGATATGTTCTTTATCACTCATTTCCTTTCACTGTGCTCATGAAAACTCTTTGTGTGTCTCGCTTAATTAACCACTGCTTCTCCAGGGCCAGCACTGTGCCTGGCACCATAATTCCTCAGGAAACACGCACCTAATGAATGATGCATCTCGACAATGTGGGTCTTCCAATATGCAATTATTATAGTAAAACTGTAAATAACCAGACAAAGGCCCCAAAAGAATAACAGCTAAGTAAGAAGCAAATGGCATGGACTTGCCAAAATAACACTTGAACAACCTCAAGGCCATCTTAGTTATGGTACAAACAATAAAGCGTTTGAGAAATGTTTGCAGGATTTTCAGTTGAGAGAGGACAAGATGGATGGGTGGATCCCTATTTTGTTTGTGTCTTCTCTGATAAGGAAAGTGTTCTATGATGAGAACAGAGAAAGTAAAAATACATATACTTACCTATTTACAAAAGGAAATTAAAACCCCAGCTAGCTGAGGAAATTACAACATAGCTTGTTTTTGCTACTTTAAAGGAAATTAAGTCTCTTGTCTTAAATGAGTTACACTCTTGTTTACCAAGGGACTCTGTAAATGAAATTGCCAAGGAAATATAAATTTAGAAGAGGTGGCAAACAATAGATGGGGAGAAATGATTGCAAACTTAAATGACTAAAGAGCCTGGTCTTTATATCAGACAAATGTATAAAATTGGAAACTTTAAAGGATTAGCTCTTGAAGACTTAGGATTGAAAGCACCATTTGTTTCAGACCTACATAAGTTAACAAATGCTATCTAATTAAAGCAGTTTTTTTTCCTTATGTTGAAGTATTTTTAGGCAAACTCTCAGTATCATCAGTCCATCCCTATGTAGTTCAATATGAATCTGCAAAAACAAGGTCATTTTCTTATATAAAGGTAGTGCTGCTACTGTATTAATAAAATTAGTAATTGGTTTTCCATTGCTGCACAACAAATTACCACAAGTTTAATGGCTTAAAACAATGTTTCATAGTTTCCCTAAATCAAAAATCTGAACTGTCTCAGCTGAAGTCCAGGTTCAGAGATCACCTATACACTCCAGGTGCTGGCAGGCTTGTTCAACTGAGGCACAGGGGAATAATGCTCTCTCAGACTCATTCAGGTTTTGGCAGAATTCAGTTCTTTGAGGTTGAAGCACTAAGGTCCCCCCTCACAGCCTGTTACCATTTCTCTGAAAATGGTTTCTTCACGGCCGCCAGGGGGCGCTCCTGGTCTCCTTTGCACCACGCACTGCGTTCCCATTCTCTGGGGAGTCTAAGCAGAGGTCGTCTACTCCTTTGTTTTTCCTTCATATTCCATAGTTTCACTCCCATTTTAAGATTTTATTTTCTTTGCCCCATTGTCCATTCTCTTCTTTTATTCTGGCTTCTTTACTGGGCTTCCCTTACTGTGATTATCTTAGTATCTATTGATTGTGGTGTTTCTGTTAATCATTTTAGAAACATTTTCGTTTTACCTTTCTAGTTCTTTCCTGAGTTCAGTTGTCACATTCTTCTCTTGTCTACTGAAAAGATTATCAATCCGTTCTATTTCTAACTCGTATGATCCTTATTCTATATATTCTCATCATTTCAGTCTTCTTTTATCTTTTTGGAAATGCAGGATTGGAATCATTTTGTGTCATATTTTTGGTGCAGATCATTCTATCTTGACATGTTGTTTACCTTTCTTCATTTTCCCCCAAATTGCTCGAGGAAAATTAGATCATGCATGTTTTTCACTTGTTTCCTTTTGTGTAAATGAGACAGATTCTTGCACTGGGAAGTCCTGCTGGACCGGGTGCTTTCCCAGCTCAGTGGCTTGATGATTCCCCTCCCAAGAGGATCCACCATATGGCCTCTCCATGTAGCCCCTTCTCTACCTTTCAGAGGCTGATTGGAAAAGCTTTTAGTACCAGCCGTTTGATTCTCAGAGCCCAGGGGTCCTGACTTCTGAACTGTGCTCATTTCCTGAATGTACATTTCATGGGTACAAACTTCTGGAAACCTACTTCTGGATCCTTCCACCTTCCTTTTTCTTTGACACAGAGTGTTCCTGTACTATTCAGTCTGTGTTGTGTTCCTATCGTCTTTCCTATGAGGTGATGCTCTGTTCTTGTAGGGAAATATCTAGAGAAGTTGGAAGGCAGTGCATTTCTTTCCCATGGCCCACAGATTCTCAGATGTGACAGCTGCTGACAAGGCTGACGACAAGGTGTCCACAGGAATTCTAGGTTCTGCATAGCACAGAGGTCAGCACTTTTCTTCCCTCTTTGATCTTTCCACGAGCCTCCAGTAGACTGCTGAGTATTTTTCTTGGATAAAGCTGCTCTGATTCTGGCATTCCCATGTATAAAGATTTCAGAAAGACAAATGCAAACTCCATGACTCTCCTCCACCGAGAGGCAGGGTTTCTGTCTTTTTTCTCCTTGGATTTTGTTGACTTTTGACTGTTTCGTAATACAGTACAGAGAGACTCAGGGCTCCTAGAACTCGGTGATTAAAGGGCATGCAGATCTTCCCTGGTTTTCTGGAATAGCCTCTCTTGGATCTCTCAGCAGCCATGTAAGTTATCTGACTCTTCTCAGGGCAGGAGTGTAGAAAGGCCGAGTGTGGCTACTTATCTCAGGTTTCTGCCATCCCCACCAAGGTACCCAGTGGGTACCCAGTGAATAAGTAAAGCCTTTGACATGCTTCAAACAGCTTATCTGCCACCTTAATGTCACCGAGTGACCTCTGTTTATATCATATAAATAGGTATTCAATCGAATTCTGTCCAAATTCCTAACGGGAAAAATTATGATATAAGTATTGTTGTTTCATGCTGCTAAGTTTTGGGCTGGTTTTTTGCATATGAGTAGATCCTTGGAACACAGTTGGTACATGAAAGAGGGGATCTGGGGTCTGAGCTTGTGGCTCAGTGGTACAGCACTCTCCTACATCTGTGAGGCACTGGGTTTGATCCTCAGCACCACATAAAAATAAAATAAAGGTATTGTGTCCACCTACAACTAAAAATAAATATTTAAAAAAAAGAAAGGGGAGCTACTGTACTGACTGTAAAACATGCATCATTGGTATTGTGATAGTAATGTGTGAAGAGGAAATAGAATTAATGAGCTCTATGCTCTAGCTAAGGACATGTCTAGACACAGCAATGACAATGTGGGCACCAGGCCTCTTCTAGTTGCCTATCATTTAGTGTAAGAAACAGAACTCAATTGAAAAACACATTTTGCTTTTGAATTATCATTTGGAGGAAGAATAAATGTTCTAGGACAGTTTTTATTCCAGTGAATGTTTCTAGAGAAAGATATGGCCTTACAGCAGTGCTTTTCACCCTTAGCCCTACTGATATTCAGGGAATGACAATTATGACTTGATGGGATATGCTGTATGCCGACCAGTGCATTGTGAAATGACCAGCAGCATCTTTGAATTTTACCCACTAGGTTACAATAGCTTCTTCCCATTTGGGAAAACCAAAAATTGCTTCAGACATTGACAAGTAACTCCCCTACCATCGGCCACCACCAATGAGAACCATTATCTTAGAGCAAAATTGAATCCAAGACACTTCCAGTAAAATATAGCCTTGGGGAATTTGGGGTGTGTCTTTAAAATTCTTTGTTAAGCTCTTACACATATGAGGGGCAGTGCCTAGCATACCACCTCCATAAAACAAAAATGCAGCCAGGACATGTTCCCCTCACCCCCTGCCCTGTGGTACTGCAGATGGAACCCAGGGCTTCCCACATGCTATGTGAGAACTGTCCTGCTGAGCTACATCCCCAGCTTGCATTTAAGAACCTGAAAGATATTTTCGTTGTTCTTCCAGGAAAGACACTGCTGTTCCAAAATTCTTAAAAGTGTCCCATTGCCACTTCAAGAGAGTTCAAAAGGGAACAAGACATTTCACAGATATTCCTGGGTACACTTTTTTCTCTAATGAATTGATTATAAACTGATACATTTTAAAAATACAAAGCTTTAAAAGTAATAATGCCAACTTGGATTAAAAGTATAAAATAAAAACAAAGCCTTTTGATATGCAACTTTCCAAATGTAGGAAGAAGATTACCCAACCACTCAACTCCAAACATGGAAAACAACAAAGGAATATGCAACTAATAGTCACAGAACTGGAGAGTGAAAGCAAAAGACCAAGACAACATGAAAACCACAGAAGATCTTTTCCATATGACTGAGCCCCTGTCAAGTAACCAGAAATACGGGTCCAGCTGAATTTTAGAATTGTCATGGAACAGTGACTTTCAACTGTCCTGGTTTCCTTCTCTTTCACAAGAATTTCTATAGCAATTAACTCTCACCTGTCCCACAGTGTGCCTAAGGATGTCTAATGGTGACCAGGGTCAGATATGTGCCTAGGGGTGGACAGGGATGGATAACTTAAGTTCCCTGGTCTCCAGATTGAGGGAAACTGAGCCAGGGGGACTTCATTTGCACCTGGATCTAATCACTATGATGAGATATTTGATACCAATCCGAGCTGATGTCATAGAAAGATGACACTTTGGAGGAGATCTAGGAAACAAATGAGTTAAATATTTTGCATTTAAAAGGAATATAAATAATTTTGGTCAAAAAATTATTGTGAATTTTCACACATGAGTACACATTCCTTGAAACTGCTCCCATCCAGAGGAAGGGTCTCTGCTCCTCCCCTGTACAACAGGAGGGCTTGTGGCCACTTCAACAGGAGAGTAGGAGACAGGAAAGCCATCTGACAGCTGAGGCTGAGTCCTGAAAGACCGTAAGTTTCTACTTAGTTCTCTGGAATATCTGTACTTTTAGAGCCCTGAGTTACACAGGTGAAATATTTGACTGGGAGCCACAGGCCACCATGCTGGAGAGGCCACATATAGGTCTTTCATCAAAAGCACTGGTTAAGTCACACCTTCAGCCATTCCTGCCAAGAGCGAGCCATCTTGGATGCTCAAGACCACCCAGACACTAACTGACTTCCATGAAGTGGGGTTCGCTTGTGCTACGTGCTGTGGGAAAATCAGCACTAGCCAAACCTGTGACTCACAGTATCATGACAGATAACGAAACTGGCAGTCATCTTATGCCACTGAGCTTTGGGAGTAGTTTGTCTAGCAGCTGTAAATAATCAGGGCACCTTAGAGTCCTGTTACCTGTTTATGTTGAAGATGTTCTTTATAGAATTTTAAATTTGGGCACATATTCCCGGGTTATTCTGCTTGGTTTTCAAGAGGAGTTTTGAGAAACCACATAAGTTATGTTGTCACCAGTTTCCTGACATTGCTTAAATTTTTCATTTTCCTTAAAATTTATTAATGATTTCGATAAAAATAAAGATGACAGGCCATGCTACTGGCTTAAAAACAGACACATAGACTAATGGTACAAAATAAGACCCAGACACAAAACCACACAATTGCAGTCATCTGATCCTTGGCAAAGGTGCCAAAAAAATCCATTAGAGAAAAGAGCCTTAAAAAAAAATAGTGCTGGAAAAACTGGTTATCCATATGTAGAAAAATGAAACTAGGTCCCTTTTATCCTGCACAAAAATCAACTCAGAATGGATCAAAGACCTAATCATTAGACTAGAAACTGAAACTCCTAGAAAACACAGGGTGAATATTCCAACAGATAGGCAAAGGCAATGACTTTATCAACAGGATCCCTAAAGCTCAGGAAATAATGCCCAGAGTTAAGAAATGGGATGGGGTCAAATTAAAAAGTTTCTGCACAGCAAAATAAACAATTAGGAAAGTGAAAAAAGAATCCAGAGAATGGAGAAAATCTTTGCCAGTTACTCTTCAGGCAGAGGGCTAATATCTAGAATAGGTAAGAAACTCAAAACCACCAAAAATTGAAAACCCCAATTAATAAATGGGCACACACATGACACAGAAACTTCTCAAAAAAGGAAATGCAAATGACCAACAAATATATTTTAAAAATGATCAACATCATTAGCAATTAGGGACATGAAAATCAAACTTACAATGAGATTTTATCTTATACCAGTCAAAATGGCAGACATCAAGAATACCAATAATGATAAATGCTGAAGAGGTTATGCAGGGGAGAAAAAGAACACTGTTGATGGGATTGTAAATCAGTACAACCGCTATGGGGATCAGTGTGCCTCAAAAGATTAGGAATGGAATCACCACACGACCCAGCTATACCACTCCTGGTATTTATACTGAAGAATCGAAGCACAATTTGCAAAAGACAAACTTTGGAACCAGCCTAGGTGTCCATCAAAGGATGAATGGATAAGGAAAATGTGGTATATATACACAATGGATCCATAAAGAAAAATGGAATTATGTCATCTGTAGGGAAATGGATAGAACTAGAGGCGATTATATTTAGGGAAATTAGCCAAACTGGGTCAAGGGTTGTGTGTTTTCTCTGACATGTGAAAGCTTGGGAGGAAAAAGGGAAAGAAAGGTGGGGGGTGGTATAGACCTCATGAAAATCAAAGGGAGATCAGTAGAGGAAGGTGACCAGAGGGTAGGAGGCAGGGAGTGAGGGGGACAGTGCTGGAGAGTGATATTGGCCAAATTATATTGTTGTATTGTGTGCATTGATGAATATGTAACAGCAAATTACATCATTATGTACAACTATAATGCAACAATAAAAAAAAATGTGGAAAGAGGAAAACAATGGCATGCCATTTAAATTTGATGATGATCCAAAGCTGCAAAAATGAGCACATGTATCATAGAACTTACATACAAAAGGAATCTGATGGAATAAAATGATAGAATAAGTCAAATGCAATGAAACTTAAAAGAGGGAGAAAGAGGATACTTTACTGGGTATTGGTGATCATGAGGGCGTTATTTTAAGAGGTACTAGAATGATGTTGGCCAAGTCACCTTTTAGCAAAATTGAACTTTGATTCCTTGACTTCAGTCATGAGCAGCTGTTCATTTATTTAGAAGATACATTGAATCATCTAAAAAAGGAATCATGTGTCAGGCATCATATTAAGATGTTTGGATGTGCTATTCCCTATGTATACCAACTCCTTGACAAGTAGACATTGTTATCAACATCTCACATTAAACAAATAAAACTGAGGGTCAGAAAAGGAAAGAAACTTGCACAGCCGCGGGGGCCCAGCTGGGATGGACTCAAGGCCCAGTCAGACTCCACAGGGCCTGTGGCTCCCCTCCGCTCTTCGGCTATTCTGGTGACGGAGACATGGTCTCTCTGCAGGGGCTCATAGTGTTGTCCAGGGCCAGCTCACAAAGCCAGCTACAAAGCAGTGCGAGGAGTGCTGGGAACAAATGCGGAGCTTGGGCTGTGGGACAGAGGCGACCTCAGCCAGCTGAGGCTGTGTCTTTTGGCCAGAGGGCAGGTAGGGAGGAGGCAGGGCCAGCACAGGGGCCCAGCAAAGAACTTCAAGGTGCCAAGCCATGGAGGCCAGGACACATTTCCTTTAAGAACGTTGCAGGAAAAAAACAAACAAGAGAACATGCAGAAAATGTATGTGTGAGTGTGCATGTATGTGTGCATGTGAGTGTGTGAGAGAGAGAGTGTGTGTTTGGCAAGATGGGAAGAGAAGGAGACAATGGATGAATTGACAGAAGGAAGAAGGGTTGACTTTCACAAGCTTTTATTTCTTGAAGGAAGGGGTCTGAACTTCTCCATAAAGCTACGGCAGACCAAGAAGGGAATCAGCTGGGCCAGAGCCAATGAGAGGAGGGTCTGAGTGCTGCTATGCTCAGGAAAAGAAATCGCCTTAGCCTTCAGCCAGCTTTTGTGCCCTCACTATGCCTGGGGACATGTTGATTGACTTCCCGGAGCAGGAGCTGGGCCTACAGGCTGATTCCCTGGGCAGGACCACACTGCACAGCGGTGGAAGGTGACAGTTCTTGGGATGCATCAAAGTGACTGCTTGTTTTCTTCCTCAAACAAACAACCACAGCATCCAAGCACATTTTCAGAGGGCTGGGGTTTGAGTTCTCCCTTAAAACTTTTAGAGGCCTTTAAGGGTAAGCAACAAGATTAATAATATTTCCTCATTAAAATTACCAAAACGTTATGTTGCCCTGTCTAATAAATAGAATACTACAATATCCCAGGGAGATGCACATCTACTAAAAAAAAAAAAGTGATGTACTTATCACTTTAATTCAGATTTAATTTAGGAAAACTATACAGAAAGACACACACACGTTTGTCTTATGTGGAATACTCATTAAATAAATAAAAAATATTAATACCCACATTCAGTGTGCAAGAAATTAAGTTTAAAAGCACATGATGGTAGTATAGAGAAAAATGCACAAAGTGATAGATGTTTGTTTATGCTAACATGAAATTATGTTAATAAATAAGCCAATTGAAATAGGAAAGTCATTATTAAACTTATCTGAAATACAAGTCTACTCAACAACTGAGTAAATACATTAAGAACTTGCTTGAGGAAGAAAACAAAAAGTTCTCCATATTTTTTTTATAGAGTTTATTGTTAGCTGCAGGACACAGCAATTGCAGAGGAGGACTACAAATTCTCCTTAGCTGGGGAACTCAAGTGAATGTGATACATTCTTTTGATATAATAGAACAAAGGAGAAGGAAGCCCGGGGAAAGGTGTTAATCAGGGATAATCTAACCATAAAGTTGGAGGAGAGAAAGATAAAACCTTTAACAAAATAAGAGGGGGAAGAATCTTTAGCAAAACCCCTAAAAGAGACTAGAATGTTCTGTCAAGAAAATATTTCCTGTACAGGCTCCCCTTAAAGGATGAGAGGATTGCTTGGAGCATACACAAAGATGGCATCTTCTTTTGAAAATCAGAATATGACTCTTACATCTTCTCAGAAAAAAATTTACTCGTTCCATTGGTTAGTGGTCAAATCAAATTGTTTATTAATATTTTTAGAAAAGAAGATTACAAATGAATAAATAAAATGAATGAATAGAACGTATGGACAAAGGTAGTAACTGACTTCAGATGACATATGCAGTCACCCTCAACTTAGATGGTATTTACAAGGAAACCATTAATTTGATAAGTCCATATTAAAAAGGTCCCAGAGAGATGCCACATGCAACACAGGACAGGAAAAAAATGAATAGATTTCAAGTTCAAATGTTCTGGAGTGAAAGTCCCAGATCCTGATGGGAACTGTGTGGTCTGCTCTTGATTTGTGTCAGTAGTTTCTCTGACTCAGGTTCTTCAACTTTCTCATGGAGAGGCTAGACAGCCCTTCCATTATGGGACTGTTGTATTAAATGATATGATATTTTTCAGTTAACTCATCTCCTATTAGTATGAATTTTATGGAAGTCTTCTTGGTTGGGGCATAAATATGCACTGGTTTTTAAGTTCCTATAGCTCCCTGCCATGCTCTATCACCCTGGCCCCTTCCTCAACACAAGCTCCATTATGCAATGTCATGCTAACTTTTTAAGACTTTCTGTTACCTTTGCTATCAAGCAGTAGTCACTTGGGGTCTTCAGTTCCATGATGCTGAATTCCTTTCTCCTCCCATGTCCAGCCTCCCACCCATCTATCCTCAGGGGAGATGACATTCTAATAGCTCAGAAAAGTGTTTTATTCTCTCATATATGCCACATTAATAGGGGATGATATCTGAGCCACAAGAAGAAGTGAACTTGCCATCCACGGTGATTTTCTTGTTCGTGCCTGTTGAGGCAGCTGTGGGGCAGGGAGGAACTTACTGTGGAAGATGGTTCCACTGGCAATAGACCCTCCCTAAACAGATCACCTAGGCATTGCTTCTTCCATGTAAGATCTGCACATCTTCTCTAGCTGGTCCCTGGCTGGCTCATCATTTTTCCTCCACTAATATTCTTTCTACTTTGCCCTATCTGTAACAGTTAATTTTGTCTATCAATTTGGCCAGGTTATATTGTTGGATCAACCACCTGTCTGGATGTCGCTGTGAAGGTTTTTGTTTTCTTAAAAACATTATTTATTCTCAGCTTATACCCCAAAGACTTAAAATCAGCATACTACAGTGATGCAGCCCCATCAATGTTTATAGAAATTTAATTCACAGTAGATAAAATATGGAACCAACCTAGATGCCCTTCAACAGATGAATGAATAAAGAAAATGTGGTACATATACACAATGTAATATTACTCAACCTTAAAGAATAATGAAAGTATGATATTTGCAGGTAAATGGATGGAACTGGAAAATATCATGCTAAGTGAAGTAAGCCAAACCCAAAAAACCAAAGGCCAAATGTTTTTTTTCTGATAAGCAGATGATGATCATAGTGGAAAGGTGGGTACAGAAGAATGAAGGAACTTTGGATTGTGCAGAGGGGAGTAAGGGAAGGGAGGGGGCTGTCGGGATAGGAAGGATGGTGGAATTAGACAGACATTATTACCTTATGTACATGTACGATTACACTATGGGTGTGACTCCACACCACGTACAACCAGAGGAATGAGAAGCTGTGCTCCATTTATGTAAAATGTCTTAAAATGCATTCTGCTGTCTTGTATAATTAATTAGAAAAAAATTAATTTTAAAAAATAAATCAGTTTTTTTTTTTTTAAAGAATGTGCTTTAATTCAGTAGACTTTGAATAAAGCAGAATATCCTCATCCATGAGGTAGGTGGGTCTCATCTAATCAGCTGAAGCCTTCAAAGGAGAAAGATGAGGTTTCCAGGAGAGAGTTCCCCCCAAGACTGCCACATAGAAACCATTCCTGACTTTCCAGCCTTCCAAAGTGAGGAATTTGGACAAAACTGAAACATCAAATTTTATTAGTTTCCTGCAGACCTGTTTTGTAGATTTTGGTACTTGCCAGCTCCCATACCCACCCCACCACACACACACACACACACACACACACACACACACACACAATTTTCTCTCAGGAACTGGAAACAAATGTATTTAATGCACTGACCTAAAAGTATTGGAGGTGCTTCCCTATGACATTCTCCCTGTCTTCCTGGAATGTCACCTGCACACCTTCTCTTGTAGGGAGGCCAAGATATTAGATCTTGAGGTGCCTGTCAGATGCCCAACCAGGAAACAATGCTATTGTCACCGTTGCTAGCAATTATTACCAATCATTTTTAATATGTCTTCTTTCTCCTGGAGAGCACAGAGGAGGGACTGTTATCTTCTCATGCTCTCAGGACAGTGCCTGGCACACAATAGGCACTAGTCAATTATCACAGGTTCTTCATTTTTCAGACAAATGAGAGGGGCAGGAGAGTGGAGAGAGCTGAGCAGGGCAGGATGGGAAGGCTGGCTCTCTAGACTGGCATGTGCAAAGCCTCTTGGAGAAGAGGTGGTATCAGGATCTGTGGTTCTCAGACCTGAATATGTGGGGTTGCTGGCCTCTGCTCTCATTGGCCAGGGTCTCAGTTGTCAATTCTCAGGAAAGGAGGTACCCCTCAGCCCTCACATTATCAAGTGATTTACTGCCGCACATAAACTAGATATGAAGCACTTGACCATAAAATGCTAAAATAATATTCTTTAATAGAAATACTATTTGGATGGGGTTTCAGAATCCCTGGCTTCTGGTTCTTCCCATGGCCTTGGATAAATTGCCTTGCACTGTCCCTGTGAGGATCAAGTGGATGCCTTACGCCACAGGGCTTTGCAAAATACCATGCAAGTGCTCTGTGGAGTTCTACTTCCCTTCATCTCACTGAAGAAAAGATTAACTTTTTTTGTATTGATCAAAAATTGTGACTGTGACAAGATTTATAATTTCAATATAGATTCAAAGTTATTCATTCTCCCTCAAGTCCTGTACAGAGATGCTGTTCTTCAGCCAGACTTAAGATGAGTAGGATCAGTGTTTTAACACATAGAATTCCATTCAGAATGCCATAAAAAGGACTCTTTGTGGCCTGCTGCCCTATCTCCCACATAGGAAGTAAAAACAGATGGCACACTTGAGGAGCTTAATGGGGATTAATTGCCAATATATCTGAGTAAACAAGACTGTCTATACCAACGTTACTGTGTAAGTTCCATGAAAAAGGTGCTACCTCAAGAAGCAATTAAACCTTTTAACTAAATGTTGTTATGAAGAACAAGTTAGCATCAATTAGTTAAACTGTTTTTTCTTTCTTCAAGTTGAAAAGGCCAGTATTAAAGGGTAGTGTCAACTTATGGATTCATTCTTAATAACATCAGTGTCAACTTATGGATTCATTCTTAATAACATCAAGAGAAATTCATTAAGTTTCATTGGCAACTAAACGTTCTTTAAGGGACACTAATATTTTATTTTTGTCATGAACATTCTTTACTTCTAACATTTGGTTTTGAATTTTACTACCAAAATCAGTGTTTTAAATGAAATATGTATCTATGCCACGTTTAAAAATGTGTACCTATGCCATGTATTAAAATTACTTTTTTGGTTAAAAATATATAGTCCTTATTTTCTAGTAATCTTGTTTAAAAGTAATATGATCTGCCTTTATATAAAAGTAGCATGGTAATAATTTCAGGCAGGAATATTAGTAAGATCATTTATATTCAGAATCAATTGCCTACTCTGTCACTCACACATCTGATAACTATATCATATGGTGCTTTGTATTTAATCAAAATCATGAACTATTATCAGCTCAAGTGCTTATGAAAATGAAATGTGAGTTGTCAACCTAAGATTTAACACAACACATTTGTACTGGAGATGTATAGAATACAATAAAGGACATGGTAACTCTGTACCCCTCTGTGCTAAGCAAGTTATTGCTCTATATTAAAATATGAGGAACACATTTATCTTTTTTTTTAAACAGGATCTACTATTGCTCTTTCAGTCACTCTTTATTAGAATCTCCTCTTACTATTTCTACTGACAGGAGAACCACAATAAATTTCTCAAGTCCAGGGGTCCAAGTCTAGGATAGATGATCTTTTCTACAATGCAAAGCAGGTTGACAAAGCCCACCCAAAACACGTCAGAGGTCAGAAGATGAAACTCAAGGAAACCAAATGCGAACTGTGAGATCCTGTGAAAACTGAGAGTCCAACTGAGTCAGGATCCAAACAGAGTCAGGTGAGAATTGAAATGAGGTGAGTAAAGGAACTAAGAGGCTAACATTCCCAGCTCTGCCACAGTTCCTGGTACATAACAGGGTCTCAACAAATCTTTGATATGTGCGTGAAGGAATGAAGACTTAGGGGACTGAATGGAAATTCATATGGCTTCAAGTGTGATGGCCACTTCCAGCCAGGATTTTATTCACCTGGTCATGTGTTATAAACATGAAACTGGGGAGGGGGGATGACATGACATTAAGTGATCTCTCATTGCCCTTGGAATTATTCTTGTGTCTAGTTGACTTTTGCCTGTTTTTAGACCCTAGTTCAGGCTTTGTCAACCAGTTTTCTGTACTGAGCTGATAAATCCTTGAATCCAGCCTGGTTGACGTTGGTCTGTGTCCTTAATTATGACTGTCCTACTGGGTTTGTTACTACCAAAGTATAAGTTGCTTCCTGAGATATCCTGACTCTGCTTTCTTCCGGACCCTTATCTGAGCATCTTTTCCCTTTATCTCTAATGTCCCATCCTATTCAAAATTAACTTACTTTCCAGCAGTTTCTCCCCATTCTGGACACTATCTGATAAGGAAGCTCTAGTGGGTCACTTTTGAGAGCTAAACTTCACCAGCAAAATCCTTGCATTTCCCTAACATTGAGAAGAAAAAAATCCCTCTCCTTTCCAGCTGTTAGCAGGCATTTTAAAATCTACTCCTATGTTTCTAGTGAGGATCTGTTGAGTGTTTTGTGATTTCTCTCCCCACAAGCCTATCATTTTCTTCTGTTTCATCTCAAGCTGTTCTCGAGGCTGTGGGTCAATTGTCCCCATTCACTTGTATCTGAGGGTTCAAGGAGATAGGTCCTATAAAGGATAGTGGTTTTCAAAGATGGTTGCAATGACATCTGCCACTCTACATGGTCACACAACAATGTGATCTTGACATCATTTTCACTGTGTGTGTGGGTGGGTGGGTGGGTCTCCTTGAAACTTGACTGGATATTAAACAAGTATGACAGAAATGTCCCTGCTTGCTTCGGAGACTGGATTTGAGGCAGGACCACCTCCACCTTGCTTGATGGAAGACTTCAGTAAGAATATAAGTAGTCAAACTTCCTGGAGGATGTCACGCTCTGAGGTTAAGATGCCTGATTTGGAGATTCCCACATGGAGAGGTCCTGACAGCACACAAAGAGACAGTTGCACAGCCAATCCTGAGCTGTGTCAGCACCCATTGTTCCAGTCCCAGCCACCATGTGACTGCAATCTTAGGAAGGACCTGGAGCTAAAACTACCCATCAGGACTGTTTTCAACTTCCTAGTCCATAGGGATACCATGAGAGGTAGTGAGATGTTGTTATTATTAACAGATAATCAAAACACCTTGTCATCTAATTTTGTTGTAAGTATGAGTCAAAGTTTTTTTTTTTTTTTTTTTTTTTAATTGACTGCTCAATTTCTTTGACCATTTTTACATGAAGACTTGGGAAACTTATGCTGCCAATGCCACTACCTCCCCAGAATGCCCAGCAGGTTTGTTTTTGCCCTGCTCAGGCGACCCTAATGTCCTGTCAAAATTGAGAACTCCTTGCCTATGTAAACTAGCTTCAAGATTTAACTCTCAACTCTAGGAGTCAGCTTTGTGTCTGGATGTCCATCTTGGTTTTTCTGGTTTTACCTCATTCAGGTACACCATGAAGTGTGTGAAATCGAACTGATCAGCAGTGGAGCAGATTCTGCAAACTTCCTTGCAGTGCTTCTGAAAATTGACCTGCTTAGAACTTGACTGGTGTGTGCACAATTTCTGTGGATAGTGATTGATCTCTTCTGGTCAGTTTTCTTCCTGTTGTTTTGTAGCTGATGGATATCCCAAGTGAATTAATGGGGGAAAATTCATAAATGATAATATAAACATGATGCCCATCTTCAGAGCAGAGTCCTTAAAATTGTTCCACCATTTATCATTATCAATGAGCTACTATGTGCAAAATGTTTCTAGTTATTATGAAGACATTTACAATATTTAGAGGAAAGGTTCATGTCTTGTAACTTGACAAGGCCTGACAATTTAGATCTTTTGCATGAGGTTTTCATTCTTCTTCTTTCTCACAATGGAAAAAGTGTACTTCAACACACCATTTCTGCTGGGTGTGTTACAGACATGACATGAAACTTGAAGAACGTGAGAAGAATTTGATGTGCCATTGCTAACTTGAAGATGGAGGGAGCCCAATCCTCCTCAAAGCTAGCAACACTGAGCTGAGTTCTTCCATGTCTCTAATGACTTTGTGATTACATTTGGGCCCACACAAATATAATATTTCTTGTAAGACAAATATTTTAATATCAGCTGATGAGTCCTTTTAATTCTACCTTTAACCAAATTTCTTTTGTCCAAGTAAACCTAACATACTCATAAATTCTGGGGATTAGGATGTGAACATTTTGGGGCAGGAGCAACATTCAGCCTGTCATATGAACATACATGTGATTAATTATTTTCAAAATATACTTTGGCAGTCCAATTATAGAGAGAAACAAGCTAAAAAAAATATTTGCAATGAACGAACAAACTATTTAAAGAACTCCATGGATATTCACTGCCTTTAACAATTGCTTGTGGATACAGCGATGGGCAAAGAAGAGGCCAACGTGTCATTCCACTTCTTCATTGCTGATGGAGCAATAACCACACTCAATAGCAATGTTAAGTAGAAAACCATCAGAATATTTTAAATATTTTCTCAAAAATTTCACAAATTTTTACTAATTGGGCCAGCAAGAAATTTATTTTTCTTTAAAAAGTCATAAGGTTGTTTTGGTTTGGTATTTGTGTGTGTGTGTGTGTGTGTGTGTGTGACTTGCTTGAGAACAATAGCTCCCCAAAACTGAATTATTTTTTTCAAAAAGACTTTAAAATCCCATTAATGAATTTTCAGTTGCAGGGAGACAGACTACAAGATGGGGTTTGTGTGAAACTCTCTCAATACATAAGAAAAAAAATTAAAGTACCTAAAAATTGCTAGAGATCATCTGATCTATAGCATAAATTATGGCACTAAACCCTACTGGCAAAAATTAAAATTTCTAGAATGAACATAAGGTATATTATATTTTAAAATTTATACTTATTGGGGAATTTTAATTTTGAAAATAAAAGGGAAATTGCAAATTATAATAAAATACTAAGGATTAGAGGTATAATTCAAACAGAAGCACATGAAATTCAAATGTAACACTGCTAATCACTCTCTGTGCATATGCATAAACTGCTTCCAGAAAAGTTCATGGTTTGAAGAGAAATTGAGAACATATAGAATTGAACAAGCTCTTCCTTATTTACCAACTCCTGCCTGAAGGAACACAATCTGGCAATGAATTTGTGCTAGTAGTTTGACACTTATCAATATTCCAAAAGTGAAATTACCAGTCTTTCTCTCATTATTCTGATGTTGTTCCACAAGTTGAAACAAACACTGGATGCATTTCTCTGATCTCTACCAAAATATTTTCCAACTTAAAATAAATCCTGCAGATGAGTAGGTGGCGTACCCAGAAAATTTTACTTGTGTTATGGTCATAACCATAACGCATGAGGTGATAGGACCCTTCTTATCCATACCTCCCCAAATCCTGTTCTATTCATGCCTGACTTTGTCCAAAAGAAAGAAGTCTTTGAGTTGAGTATTGTACTCCAGGTACTATGCTCTTTTAAAAAATGCAATTGTTGGGGCTGGGGATGTGGCTCAAGCAGTAGCACGCTCGCCTGGCATGCGTGGGGTGCTGGGTTCAATCCTCAGCACCACATAAAAATTAAAACAAAGATGTTGTGTCCACTGAAAACTAAAAAATAAATTTTTAAAAAAATGCAATTGTTTCCGAGTTTATATGATATAATCATAAGAAAAATCATAATGACAAATAATGATTCAAATTCAGTAATTGATGTATGTTAATATAGGAACTGTAATGTCCTATCTTCTCCATAATCCAAACAGAGAACAGGTTTGTTTAAGACCTTTGGTTGCCAGCAACTGAAATCAATATGACAGGTTTAAGTATGGAGCACTATTGGTAGAAACCACCCACAGGAGAGCATAAGTACAAGGAGATTTGTCTGTTGGAAGCAACAATAAACAAATCTATAGCCAGTGGATCATCAGAAGTCAATGTTGATGACAGTATTAATTGTTATCCCTGGTGACATAAGTATCATTTGAGAAAGAACACAGAAAAAAGGCTACAAAGTCTAGGATCCCAGCAAGGTGCAACATTGAACGGAAAGCTTCTCACCTGCAGGAACCCAGAGTTGCTGAAAGGTCATGAAGTTAGAAGATAACGCAGCCTTTGAAATGCATTTTTCTGATAGGGAAGCCTAACATATTACCTAATTGTAGGAAATATTGCTGTTTTGGCTGAGGTAGGTGGGATAAGCAAATAAAAAATCTTCCATGAGAATTCCTAAACACTAGACTAGAATTTGCCAAACTTAGGGCCTGGATTTAAATTTCAAGTTATGCATGAAAATCAAAGGAAAAAAAAATAAGGAAAGTTTAATTTAAATGAGCGGAAAGAAAAGGAGATTGATGACTACAGGTCTGTCAGATAATGTGCATGTTAGACCAGGACGCAAGAAAAGACCACTGACTCCAATTAAAATCAAATTAAAGCAAGCTTATTATTTCGACCAGCTGGGCTGCCTCTCCCTCCCAAAACGGCGGGAACAAGACAGCACAGCAGCTTTCCTGCAGCTCAACTTTATAGCCCAGAAAGTTACACAAAGGGAGGTTACAGGTAATAGAACTCTGACAAGCATCACACTAATGGTAGTTTACATTTTTTGCTGGCCTCAACATCAGAATTTATGAGGACCATTAGAGCCTCAGAGAGGGTCGTTGTCTGGCCAGGGAAGGCCAATATTTATGAGGTGTCACTAAAGTTTCAGAGAGGGCTGCAATCTGGTCAGAGAGCCAGGCATGGGTGAGTTCAAGGCACAGGCAGGCATTCCAAGCAGGTTCAGAATTTGCAGTAATTTATAGTAAAGCCGAAATTATCTTTTCATGGCTTTGTGGCAAGATGGCTCCCAATTTTAATAAAAGATCAGGTTGAGTCTATCAGTGCACCAGAAGAAAAGTAGCATGTTACTGGAAATAAGATCATGCCTTATCAACAAAGGTCTCAATTCACCAGGTCATTCCACTAGAGATTCAAAAATTTTAAAGCAAAACTAGGAGTATCACAAGGAGAGACTAACAAGAGCATCATTATACTGAAATATTATACAGTATGAAGAAGTCAAGAAGAAAACATCTGTAAAACACAGAATAATATAAAAATCTTCTCAAGAAAAATATAACATTGAAAACACATGAACGATGCAAAATATTACACATCAGACTTACTACATAAAGAAAAATCAGGGTTCAGAGGAGAATTCTCTCTAAAGAATATTTTAAAAGAAAGACAGAAAATGAGTATTCAAGGTATGAGTTTAAGAGGTGAGGAAATGAACCATAAAATTCAACAAAGGAAAAAAAAATAAAACGAAGTAATTGCAGAAAGTAATGAACTTACAGGCATAATTCAAAAGACAATTATGACAGTTAAAAGAAAATTCTACAAAAGACTAATTATATTGACAATCTTTAGCAATATTTCTCAAGAGAAAAAAAAGGTGAAAAATCATAATTAAACTTTGGAAATAAGAATGAGGACTATATTAGGGTTCTGGGAAAAAGAACAAACATAACAGATTATAAAGCTGATAGATGATAGGTGTGTGTGTGTGTGTGTGTGTGTGTGTGTGTGTGTGTGAGAGAGAGAGAGAGAGAGAGAGAGAGAATTTATAAAGAGAATAGGCTCATGTAATTATCAAGGCTGATCAGTTCCTAGGTGCGTCATCTGTAAGCTGCTGTTGAATCAGGGAAACTGATGTCACATTCAGTGTGAGTACAAAGGCCAGAGAATCAGGGGAAGAGCTGGCATAATTCACAGGGTCTGAAAGCCTGATTGCTGGTAGCTTTGATGTTCAGGGCATGAGATGCCCCAGCTCCAGAAGAGGCAGTGAATTTCCTTGTCTTCTGCCTTTTTGTTTTACAAAGACTCTCAATAAATTGGCTCATGCTTGCTAAAGTTAGTCAACATATCACTTGTCAGAAGACTGCTTGTCATTCTGCTGTTTAAACTCACAATCTCTTCTAGAAACACCTTTCCAGAACAGATTGACAGGCAAAAATGATTATTTACTAATATCTGAGTATCCCTAAACCTGATCAAGTTGACACCTAAAATCAACTTTTACAGGGATTTACTGGAGATACAGCAGAGATATTTTTTAAAGAAGTGTTAAAACTTATGCCACTTATAAATTTAAACTTAAAGATAATTTTACAAATTCCTAAAAAAAAATGTGTTGCCAAAATCTGCCCAAGAATTAGAAAAAGTATGTCCTAATCTTCATCATGTCGGATTTCATCTCACTCCAGTCAGAATGGCAGCTATTATGCCTACAAATAACAATAAGTGTTGGTGAGGATGTGGAGAAAAAGGTACACTCATACACTGCTGGTGGGGCTGCAAATTGGTGCAGCCAATATGGAAAGTAGTATGGAGATTTCTTGAAAAGTTGGGAATAGAACCACCATTTGACCCAGCTATCCCTCTCCTGGGTCTATACCCAAAGGACTTAAAAACAGCATACTACAGGGACACAGCCACATCAATGTTTATAGCAGCACAATTCACAATAGCTAAACTGTGGAACCAACCTAGATTCCCTGTAACAAGAAAAGAGAGAAACAAATGTGGCATAATTACCCAATGGAGTGTCAGTGATCACTGGGCATCAACTCTGGTTACACATGGCAGTGAGGGGAGGATTTTAAAAACACTGATGCTTTGTCCCAACCCCAGGAAGTATGCATCCGTCAGGTATGTGGTGAGACTTAGGCACTGACAGCTTTGAAAATCTTCCCAGTTGATTCAAATGTGCATCCATGCGGATTCACCAGTGTTACACAGCACCCTAAGTGAAAGTACACACAATCATACACACAATCATGAATGTCTCCACAAAATTCAGAAGCAAAAATCACTAAAGAAGACAGACATTTTTGTGTGTAAAATTAAAAAAAAAAAAACAGAAACAAGGATATATTATAAAGTTTAGACATACATACAAATGTAATAAAACTACAAAATTAATATAATTTTTAAAGAATGCTTATATAGGCTTCTTTAAAAAAAATAGTTGTAGTCATAGATGGACACAACAACCTTTATTTTATTTTACTTTTTATATGGTGCTGAGGATTGAACCCAGAGCCTCACATGTGCTAGGCAAGTGCCCTATCCCTGAACCGTAGCTGCGGCCCTTTTATAGGTTTCTTTTTCATAATTATCTTTTATATGTAGACATTTGAAATTTTAATAATTATAGAAAATTTGATCATCTGTATTAGGTGTTATGCTACATAATATGCACACAAACACATGTACATGTGTGTGCACCTAAAGACACACAATTGTGTACATATGCCAGTTACTGGCACACAGTGCGGGGCACATAGTGATAGCCAGTAACTTCGAGATGAGTGTTGCCTTGGTGACGACAGTGAGGTTTCAGTATCATGAGGCTGTACAATTGTGTTTTCCCCGAAATGAATGTGTCCTTGGGCATGCTGGTCCCATCAGAAAAGCAGAGCAGACTCCGTTGAGTCAGGGAGTAGCAGCAGCCCACAGTGTCAGCCAGACACTCTCCGAGTGCCAGGGTGGGAAGTCAATGCCATACCTGGAAACCAATTGCTCAAGTCCCATGAAACTCAACTGTCCTCAAGGCAGAGACTATTACCTTATAAAAATGCTCCCAATCATGACACTAGCATCTCAGCACAGACATCGTAGTGAGACAGGAACCAACCATGCCACACAAAAAAGCATGATCCTGGTCCATCCTTTTCTCCTTGGTCACCCAAACAAACGCTCTTTACCAGACCCTCCACCCCCACCCTCGCCAAAGGAGAACTTGAAGGTCATTGGAACTGAGTGCATTGCTTTTGTGTTCTCTGTGCACAAAGATGGCAACGAAGGGTGCTGCAGTCAATTACAGTGAGGGAGATATTGCACATTACCTGATAAAGCTTATCTTAAAATAGATTTATCATATTTAATCAGATGCAGAAATAATAGATGGACCTTTCCAATGAGCCTCAATTTACGAATCTCTCTCCACTTAGATTCTGCAATGACTCACCCCTTTCAGTCATATAAAGTGGCAACAACTAAAACCAAAGCACGTTCTCATTTATAATAGTTTGAGAAAGAAAAATTGCACCATTGAAGAGTTACATACACAAGTAAATAAGCTGCACTTGAAACTAACATCATTGGAAATATTTTTAAAATGAATGTGAAAATCAATATTCTTAAAATATTTTCTAAAACATTAATAAAACAACCAGTTAAAACAAGTACATTTACTTTAGATTCTCATTATTAAAATCAAATTAATAATTTTATATATAGAAATTCATACATAGCAAACTTAAACCACACATAAAGCTATAGAGATGTTGTATCATTAAGAGAAGATTCTGGAAGTCTTCATTTGGGTTAAACTATGTCTTCAGTTAAAATAATACACCTTTTCTCTAAATTATAAAATAATTGAAACAAAAATCAGAATTCCTTTTCTTTGTAAATTTTCTCCCCCATCCCTCAGTATATAAATATTTGTGTAAATCCACTTAATGTAATGTTTCATCTGAAAACTGAAAGTCAGTGTGGCTCTATAATGTTTTAAAGATACAAAGGCTGTCAGTCTTCCTGAAGAGTATTTCTGATTTTCACTGAGGTGGTGAACTGACAGGGAAAGAAGTCAGCCTACCTATTCATCTAATGATTCCTGCATCCCTCATGGCCCAGAGGTGGCAAGTAGAGATGTGTTGCACAGATTTGTTGGGGTGAGCTTTGTAGCTCAGCTGTGCCACTGGAGTGACAGGTGCTCAGCTAGGTCTTTTTTCAATATTTACAAAGTGATGGTGTTTGCTATCTGCTGAAGGTCAGTTGTACAAGAGCATAAACTCAGTTTTTTGCTGAAAGCAAAGAATCAAATAAAAATTCTAGATAGTGTTTTGGTCATCTGTTTCCAAAAACCTGATTGGATAAGTGCTACGTGGTGAGTCTGAGTATTAATGGATGGATTAAGTTGAGATGAGATTAAAAACTGCTGTGTTATAGTCATACCCTACATCATCCACAATTGCTCTATCCATAGTTTCAGTCATCCATTGCCAATAGGAAAAAAAAAAAGGCGAATAAAGAACGATATTGTGAGAAAGACAGAGACCACATTCACATAATTTCATTATATTAAATTGTTACAATTATTTTCTTTTATTAGTTATTGTTAACCTCTTCGTGTCCTACCTAATGAAACAAACTTCATTACAAGTATTGCAAAAAAAAAAAAAAAACATGTATAAGATTCAAAACTATCTGAGGCTTCAGGCATCTACTGGGACACTTAGAATGTCCCTACAGATAAGGAGGGAGTACTTTAAAGAGTTTTGGAAAGATAACATTACTAACAGTAAATAGCTTTTATATTGTTGTGAGAAATACACCCAAGGAGGAAGCAATGGCATGGGTGAGATCAGAAGATGAAGGGCTAACCAAGGTGGAGTTACAATAGCAAGTGCAGAGACAATGGCGAGACAGGCAAGAAATGGGTCAGAAGCCTCGGCTGAGGGGCCCCTTCCTACCAGTGTGAGCCTTCTTGCCAGATGAGCCCCTGGAGAAGTCTCTTATGAGCATGTGTGACCAACGCTAGGCAAACTCTGTGAATGGCTTAAAGTTTAAATTGAGAGCAGTCCCCAGTGAATCCCTAGAATCCCTGTAATGGGAAGAGCTGTTGGTTATGCTGTTGAAGAGAAGAAAAATAGAGTTACCAAAATTTGCCAATAGGGGATTGTCCCTTGGACATGCATCTGAGGAAAGAATGTTTTAAGGGACATTTCCTGGCTGGGGGCCACCAGACTATTTTTTTTTCCTCTTATTTAAAACCAGAGTTTTTAATGTATGTAGAACTCTAGGTACATTAACTGGTTATATCAACCTGTGCACAAGTTCTATACCCTGGTATACCCACATAACCCACTAAAATCCATGTTTTATGTCAATGGGGTAGGGGCTGAGAGAAGACAGAATCAAGGTGTCTAAGGAGACAGAGTACAAGAGGAGTGAAATGCAGACCTTAGGCGGATCCAGCGCTAAGCTCCATGGCCCAAATGGAACAGGTAGGACAAGAACACGTTAAGTGGAGGGTCACTTTGGAGCTTCTTGGGATCCTCTGACACCATGCACTGGAAGAAAATTTGGTTAAAGTAAAAACTAAAGATGCCTCTCCATAGAACGTTCCAAACTGGGAAAGACAGGAAGCCAGGAAAAGAAGAGGACAAAGTCTGCCCAGTTCAAAGGTGTTGTGTCCCTGGTGAGGCAAAACTCCACTGCAGTTACATGGAGAAGGTGCCCCGTTATACCTCCTGGGAGTGCCTGTGGGAAAGGAAGGAAGATAATAGGTAGGGCCATGCTTCAGTAAAGGAGAACAGCAGGACAGGACTGCAAAGGAAAGTAGGGTGCAGTTAGGAAGGTGGGGGTCAAGAGAGAAAGATGTTAAGCCAGGATGCTCTCTGGCTCACTGTTCAGAGTCGTCCATGGCTCTGCGGGTTACCTGCGCTTGACTTGTCCATTGTGAAAGTGACATCCAGAGAAATCAGTAATTAATTATAACAAAGCATACTTGAGTAGTACCATTTAAGGCACAGTGGCAGCTCAGATGTATTTAAGTCCCAGGGTGAAAGTCCCAGACAAATACCAACCACCGTTATACCTTCTTCTTACATCTTCCCTTCCTGTTGTTTTTGGGTTTCGGTGTTCCCACAGATCCACTTTCTCCCTATTCTTTTTGATTCCACTTGTTCTTACCATTTATTTCTATCACTCAATCTGTCTTTCAAATGATGTTAGATTTTAGCAGCTATTTCTTAAGACCAATTTCCTGCATCCATTTCTGGAGTGACATGGCAGGCAGAAGAGAACCCCAATAACACCAGACTGATTCATAGCTGAGTCCTGAAATGGTTTATTTGGAGAGTGGTCACTTTTTTCACCACAGAAAGGTTATCAGAAAGGAATACATTTTTATTTATCCAATGAGAAAAAGCATGCTGGCATTGCTCATGCCTCATGATGCAAAACTCTACCTGGATAGCAGACAAACAGTTTGGCAAACTGATGCTGGGGATTGACCAGATGGGCAAGAAGGAAATCGTATTACCACATCAGAAAGCTTCTTAGAGGTAAATACTATAATCACCTCTCACCAGTTTAAGCAGAAAGAAATGTATTAAATAATGAAGATAGTACACAGACTTTCTAGGAAGTCCAAAATTCACAGTTGGATGCTGCACAGTCAAGTTCAATACCCAAATCACCCGCCACACCACTGCAGTGGAGTCTGTTGCTGCGGTCAGTGGCAGAGCCACAGGAGCTTGGGTCATTAATGCTGAGTTGGAGATTCCTCAGATGGGATTTCTCCAACTGCTTGAAGGCACAGATATTATGTGCATTTATTAATATGTCAAAATAGACCTATTATAACTATAATGTATAATATTATAATTATTCTAATGCAGTGATTAAAAAACAAAACATTGACAGATGTTGGTCTATAACCAGTAAGATTCTGTTCAAAAACAAAACTTGAAAAAATAAGGTGGTTTGTCATTCAGTGGTAAAATACTTGCCTAGCACGCTCAAGTCCTTGAATTCAGTCCCCAGTATAAGGAAGGAAGGAAGGAAGGAAGGAAGGAAGGAAGGAAGGAAGGAAGGATAGAAGGAAGGAAGGAAGGAAGGAGAAAGGAAAGGGAATGGAAGGAAGAAAGGAATGAAGGAAAGAAGAAAGGAAGAATAGAAGGAGAGGTATTTCTACCACTTGGGTTCCTCCTGCAGCTCACTGTCTTTAAAAATGAAATTTTGGCCAAATGCATGTGGATCCTGGAGCCAAGGTCATGTGCTAAGCCTTGTCTGTCCAGAAAATGGAAAGTAAAGTTCCTAACTCATACTTTGAGGACATGGGATTTATAAGAGAAAATTCTCACATAGAATAGATGCTCAAAAGGTCCTAGGTTCCTACAAATATATGCTAAATATATTTAGCATATATTTGTAGGAAATATATGCTAAATATATTTATGACATCAGGGGAACATTTAATAAAACCTCAGGTTCTATAAATGCTAGAAAAAACTGAATTGTTCATCAAGTCTATACCCGTCATCACTTACTAGTTGGTCTCTCAGTGAGGACATTGTGCATACTTGTGATGAAATGTACACAGATTCCACTATCTAGATCAACCACACTGGTCATCTCAGAGCTCTGGCCTTTAAAGCTGTAACAAGGCCTGGAGAGCGTCCGACCCAACGACACCGTTGACACATGCATGGAGATGAATGAATTGGCAAATATCTCCCAAATTGTTGGTGGCAGAACTGTTAATGTCAAGTCAGTAATGAAGACCCAGCTGGACATTCACCTTTTCTTTTCAGAGTCATGTGCTAGTTGAATCAATCTATTGTTTCTTTTCTTTTTTTTTAATATAAACTTCATTTATTTCTTCTCTGATGCTTTTTAAGTAGATGTGAATTTCTGAAAAGTGAGTTTCTAACCTGTATCATTTTTCTTCTCTAATGAATTTCCTTTAATACTTCTTATAAGGCAGGTCTCTACTAGCAACAAATTCTCTCAATTTTTGTTTGTCTGAGAAGGTCTTTTTCTCCCTTACTTTTCTTCCCATTTTTTTTATTGTTGCATCATAATAATACATAATAATGGGGCTTGTTGTTACATATTCTTTCTTTATGCATTACAATTCTTATTACACCTATAGAGCACAATTTTTCATATGTCTGATTGTATACAAAGTATATTCACCCCAATTCATGTCTTTATACACATACTTTGGATAATAATAATCATCACATTCCACCTTCATTTCTAACCCCATGCCCCCTCTCTTCCCCTCCAACCCCTCTGCCCTATCTAGAGTCCATCTATTCCTCCCATGTAAAAACAGCATACTACAGGGACACAGCCACATCAATGTTTATAGCAGCACAATTCACAATAGCTAAACTATGGAGTCAACCTAGATACCCTTCAATAGATGAATAGATTAAAAATGTGGCATATATTCACAATGGAATTTTACTCAGCATTAAAAGAGAATAAAATCATGGCATTTGCAGGTTAATGGATGAAGTTAGAGAAGATAATGCTAAGTGAAGTTATCCAATCCCCCAAAACCAATCAATTTGTTTCTATTTCCACTTTTACCAGCTCTTAAATTCCAAAGTACCCCAGGGTTAGTGTTCCTTGGATTAGAGTTCCTTCCCAACCCTATGTTCAGCTCTTTAATTTACCCCTTGCAAGCACATTTCTTATCCAAGACTGTGCTGGGCCCCAGACAGTATATATGCTGAAACTTATTTTATGCTGCTTCCAATGCTTAGAATATTAATCTTAATTTTCTGATTAAAAATAGTCTACTAGCTCTTAAAAAATGTATCACTATAAACCTTGGTCTATTCTAAGACACAAGATCCAGTTTAGTAAAATTGTGTGTGTTGTTTCATTCATTTACATATATACCTCCTCCAACACTGTGTTGGTGAAATCACCTTGCTCATCTTTGAATCTCTATTCACTACAGTGTTTTCTTATGCATAAGATCCCACAAATGTCTGATAAGTGAAAGATGCTATCCTTAAGTTCAACTCATGTGAAATACTCTCATAACAAGCCTGCAGGTGCACAAATACATCAAGATTAAGTATTATGTGAGTGTGATTTTAGAAATCTGTTTTACTAATTCTTATTTAAATATTGAGAAATATTAGAATAAGCTTTCAGTGTACCTAATATTTAGGAATATCTTTATTTGAGGATTATTTTAAACATTGCCAATAGAATAGATTGAGAAATCAAAACAGAGCTCATTATGTAAATTTGCATTCTCTCAAGACTTTCAGTTTATTTGAATAAAACTAGTAAATATCTAAAAATCTCATGGTGAGAATCCAGATAGACATTTTAAATCTAAGGTATTAGCACATTTATTAAACAGAATAATGAGTTTCATTGTAGGAGATTCATATATGCATGTAACATTAGATCAAGTATTGGAGATGAGGGAAATGACTGTGTTAGGAATGCAAAGCTAGATATAATCTCAATTTCAGAATTTACTGGGTTAACTTTTCCATTTCATATTGAGCTATGATTCAATCACTGTATTGCAAAATAAATGAGACTGAATTTTTCAAGGCTAAATTAAGATTATTTAGAAAATAACTTATATGTTCCTGGTGTGAGGCTCTGAAAGTGTGTGTAAGTGGCAAATATTATTTCATAAGGCCACAGTCTTCCAACTGATAGCTTTGAAATATGATGCATAAGAGTTAATAAACAGTATTAACTGGGGCCCTGTATTCATTAAAGAATTTCTCATATCACCTTCTGCACTTAGGGTTAGAATTTGGTAAGTCACAAATAAAACTCCAGCACATAGCTCATTCCTATTAGATAGGAAAGCTGTGAAGGCTTTTACCTTGATGCATTTAACTCACAAGCTGACTGTAAAAGGTTTCAATGGAGCCAGATATTAAATTAATGACTACATTCATCACACCAAAGAGCTTTTCTCAATTAAGCAGAATTCAGGGCTGTCTGAATTCTTTAAAATGTAACCTTCTTATTCCATCTTTCAAGGTAAGGTTGTGTTTGCAGAAATACGACCTGTTACCTCTCTAATGTGAGCATGGAGGCGAGAGGTTAAGGCCAAAATGCAAATGTGAACCAAGGTCAGCTAGTTGGAAGGACAGGCTGGGTCTCTGCACTATGCAACAGGAAGTTACTCCTTTGCTCCTGGTTTAATGTAGACAATCATGGCTGCATTTATGGGAAAGTGGAAACCTGAAATCCTTAAGAATTAATAGAATAGCATTTAAAAACACTTTTATCATAACATGTGATTGCTAAGCCTGCTATAATAAATACCATAAACTTAATGTCTTTAAAACAGTAACTTTTTCTCCCCATTCTGGAGACCAGAAGTCTGGAGCTGAGATGTTGGCAGAGAGGCTCCTTCTGAAGGAAAGGTCTGTTCCTGGCTTCTCCTGGTTTGTGGATGGCCATCTTGTCTCTGTGGCTCTTTACATCATCCTCCTTCTAATGCAGGTCTGTCTCTCAATCCCCATTTCCCTTTTTTATGAGAAGATGACAGGCTCCCCTAATAAACTCATTTTTACTTTATTGAGTCTGTAAAGGCCCTATATCCAAATAAGGTTGCATTCTTAAATACTAGGGGTTATTACACCAAAGCATCTATTTTGGGGCAAACAGTTCAACTCTTAACGACAATGCCATATGATAATCATTCTGTCTGCAAAACCCTTCAGCTTCACCTCCATATTATTTCTGCAAGAACTTTACTCTTTCTTCCCAAGATTGCAAATTTAATTCATACCCACACTGTGGCTACCGTAGTGTCCCCTGTTCAATATCCTGCACTTCTACAATTCACCCCACAGAGCACTGCAAAAGATTTGGCCCTAACCTTTTGGACTTCTCTCTTTGTCTTCACCTGTCCTATCTGCAGCTGTAATGATCAGGATAAGTTAGGCTCTGTTGCAGTGACAAATCTCAGGGGATTAAGTCACATAAACCTTATTTTTCTTCCTCATTTGATGTTCACCGTCATTTGGAACTTTGCTCATCAATGTCACCCAGGAACCCCAGCCATAAGAACAGTATGTTTGCAAGCATTTTAGGGGAGAATGTGGAGAATCACACAACTGCATTTATCTTTCACTTGACCACACCTAACATCCGCAAGAGGTGTAATCCTACCACATTCCCAGAAAAATCCAGAGAACTATAATCAGAATTAATGACTCCTTCCAGCATCCCAACCGTACTTTTTACTTGGGTGTTTCTTAAACATTTTCCTCCTTCTGAAATGCCTGCTTCCTCCATATAGACCTAAACATCCAACCCATGAAGATTCTTATCAAATTCCCTTTCTCCACTGATTGTTTTGGAGTTCTGTGTTTTATGTCATTTGCAGCACTGTGGATCCAAACCACAGCTTCCTGCATGCCAGGCAAGCACTCTATTACTAGGTTTCAGTCAAAAGGTATTTCTTTACTTGAGCCATCGGTGTGTAACCTTGTGTTTTTGTCAGCCTTTTCATTGCAGTGACCAAAAGACTTAACAAGAATAATTTTAGAGGATGAAAATTTAATTGTCACTCAGTTTCAGAGGTCTCAGTCCATAGAAAAACGACCATTGCTCTGGGCCCAAGGTGAAGCCAGCATCACTGTAGAAGGTGTGCTGGAGGAAAGCAGCTCATGGCCACTGGGAAGCAGAGAGAAACTGTTCCGCTCACCAGGGACAGAATATAAACCCCAGAGTCATGCTCCCAATGATTATCTCCTCCAGCCACACCCTACGTCCCTCCAGTTAGCTGCAGGTAATTCCTATCAGTGGATTAATGCACTGATCAGGTTAAGGCATTCATAAACTAATTATTCCACTTCTGAACTTCCCAGCATTCTCTCAACATGATCTTTTGGTGACACCTAATCCTAATATCTAACCCGTGACTCCTTGTCTTCTAGAAACTTCTTTGTGCTTAGTGCATCTCTCATGATATTCTGTGAAGGTTGTCTTCCCCTGCTGCTTTTTAGGTCATTCTTACCTGAAAAAGGACTTGCATTAGGGGCAGGAATGAGGCTTCATTTTCTGAAGAGCCCCTATGGAATGTATGCAATGTATGTGCAGAATGTCCTTTATTATTGGTGGTAGAGACTGCCTCTATCAGTGGGTGGTAGCATTAAAAGTCATTTTTAAAATTTAATTTCTGTGTTTCCCTCTATTTCTATCATTTGCATAAACGTGTATTTATCTTATTATACAAATATAATAATTCAAAACTTGTTCTGTTCTGCAACTTAAATGGGATGATGGTTACCCCATGTGTTTTAGCAGAGGCAAAGCAACAGGGCCCTTTTGAATAGTTTATTTTTCATGAGCAGCTGAGAAGTGGCAGCTGGCAGATCATGTCAGCCATCCTCTTGAGGCCATCTGACTTACTTTGTTTGGATACTTATACCCTTAAGTTACATTTTAGCCAGTTCCAGCTGCTGTAGCAAACTGCCATAGACTGTGAGACTTCAATAGCAAGCATCATTTCTCATATCTCTGAAGGCTGAGAAGTCTGGAATCTGGGGTCTGGTGAGAGCTGGCTCCCTACACTACTGATGGTCAGCTTTTCACTGTGTCCTCACATGGTAAGGGGCAGAGATCAGACTCTGGAGTCTCCCAGCAAGGGTATGTTCGTTCCCACTTATGAGATCTCAATCTTCATGGCCTAATTACCTCCCAGAGGCTTCACCTCCCAGCCAAATTTCAGCATAGGAATTTTGAGGGAGCATGAACCTTCAATCTATACCAGTTACAGAATGCAGCATTTGAAAAGTTACCTAAAATACAGATGAAGGTAGTTAAACATGTATTAGGTGTATGCAATGGATGCATTAATCTTACACCAACTCCTCTAGATCATCTATTAAACTCACAACAACGTTACTCAATTTTGTCAATTATAAGGTATGCCTTTTGTTATATTTTAACATTTGTGACACCTGAATGTGCCTTACAGCAGTTCCTCCCAATTTCCCAGTAGTTGGTATTGCCTGTGAATGCTTAAACTTGGTCATTCGGTTCAATTGTCAATTTAATTGGGTAATCCTCACTTTTGTTATCACTAGAGTGAGTTTCATATCCATTTAAGATATAGATTTAAAATGTTATAATTCAGCATTGAATCAAAAATCTACTCTTTGGGCAGAAAAGCATGGACATAGAATGATGGGGCATGAATTCAGTGAAACTTACCTTTGAAGGAATCTGAACAAATCTATATTTTATTAAAAGAGAGAGAGAGGAAATAAAGAAAAAGTACAGAAGGAAGAAAGAAAGACAGACCTTAAGGGAGCATTAAAATTGTGTTGTTAAAATTGTGTTGCTGAGGTATGTAACAAAGTTCTGCCCAACACACACCAACCAGTACAGGTGAACATGGGATAAAGGGTTCCATCTCTAGAAAAAGAACAAAAAAAAAAGGCTTTTTCAAATATTGAGAGGCTGGCATGACCAATTACTCAAGCATAAAAATGTACTTACAAAATCAATAGCATAAGTCTCAATGAGAAGGCACCATGTGCCATAGTTTAATTGGAAATGTTCTATTCTTTTTTTCTAAGTAGAAATTAAATAGTCTCTCTGTTATAATTGATGGTAAGTCAGATTCAATGAAATACAGTGACTTCAATCAGAGAAATCCAAGGAAATATTTTAAGACTAGCACCCTTTTTCTAACTCCCTTTGGGGCTGTGGAGCACTCTAGAAAGGTAATGGACATAGTGGGTTCACCACAATGCCTCAAAATTCAGCCTGCTGAATGCTCCACAAATATTCTTCTCTCTGTTTCCTCAATTCTGCTGTCTCTGATCCCTGCTGGCCTTCATGGGGTGCTCTGTGAGTCTCCGTGATGTGTACTCACTATTCATCCTCATGCTCACACCCACTTACCAGGGCACTGGCTGAAACAAGTTGTGCTCACAGACACAAAACACAGAGCCACAAATGTAAAACTTCCATCTCTTTCCAACTCCTGTGATTCTGTAGGTGACACACTAAAATTATATGGTTTTATAATGCTTTCATCAGGAGAAAGAAAAGGATATTAACTTTCAACTGATGGTCTTAATTTTGAGAATTCACTGTATTTTAGATAATTTTAGATTTCCTTTTTCTTTTTCCTTAGCTTCACAATCCATGGTTAATCAAAGTATAGTTTCTTTTTTTAAAAAAAAAATGTTTTTATTATGCATTATAGTTAAACATAATAGGGAGTTTCATTTTGACATAATCATATATGTATGGAATACGATCTGCACCATTTCATTCTCCCAAATCATAGCTTCTTGAAGCATGAGGGTTTTCATCTTTCATGAAATTCCACATCATCAGCTAAAAATTGCAATTTGGGTACCCATTGCCCAAAACTATGCCTATTTCCAAAAAAGAACAGTTTTGCCATTTCTAATTTTTTCCTTATCTTGCTTTCAGGCTTGTCTTACAAAGTGCACACAGGTGTTAAAATTACTGGGCTGGGAGAAGGAAGAGGCAGAAAAATCCAACATGCTATATGCACTCTTTGCTTGGGAATCAAGGGAGGGAATTTGCTTAGCAATCAAACACTTGGCTTGGCTGTAGATCTAGCTTTGGGTCTATCACTGCATCACACTGAGAATCAAATGTTTCCCTTCACAACAGGAAATGCTGCCTCAACCTGAAGGTTTTCTGCACCAGAACTTAATCTCCATTCAATCCACTCAAACCCACCACTCTACAGATATTTACTTCTGATACAAATTGCTGAAAACAAAGAGCTCAGTCACCTCTAAATTACACATTCCACAAACAGAAAAGTAGCCAGGGGAAGAGAGACCTCGAAACCCCCTTCTTCATCATGACCTACACATCAAAACCCTGAATTGCAACACAGCCCATGGTTAATCAACTGCAGTTTCTTTTTATAGTTTCTTTTTTTTTAAAGGTATCCTTGCTGATGTTTATGTTGATGAAACTAAATGCTCTAGTCAAGTAAATATATTCTTTCCTTCTCACTCCTTCTATTTGAATAGCCTCTCTGCTCCATCAACACCTCTTGAAGTGAGTCTAAGAGAAAAAGCCATTTGAAAATGTCTAAAAATAAGCCTGATTCCAAAAAGCTTTCAAGAGGAAGAACACAACTTTGTAGGAAAATGAAAGGGGAAAAAACAATTTTATTGAATACTTTTTAACATTTCTATTCTTTCCCTGAATTTTCTTTTCTTTTTTTTTCCCTTACTTCTTTATCTTTATTTTTTTTTAGGGTATAATTTTACAGAAAGACATTAAAAATAAAGGAGACAAAACAGAAAGAAAAGCCTCTTGGGTTTCATTGTTGGCTTTTTTATGAATCCACTTGTTTATAAAGCTGTACCTGGTACCTTAAGGAACATCAAGAAGGAATATTTCCTACCCCAAGGAGACTGACATTCAAGGGAAGACTGGGTAGGTTCACCTATACCATCTTATTTTTGTGTGTCCTCAGTATTCTCTTTTGCTGACTATAAGGGTGTGGTTCCTGCAGGAAGTGGGATTGCTCTAGTGTATTTTATAAAACTGGTGAAGCAATCTTTCCACTGTGACCCATCCTTGGAAGGGAAAATGGGAATGAGGAAGGGGGATATGTATTTTTTTCAAGGTAGGGGCCTGTGAGTGACAGCTCTCACTACTTGTGTACAGGAATGTTTTTGTAATAGAGCCCATAAACACAACATTCATGACTGCTTTGTAGGATGGAAAAATCAATGAGTAGATGAAAAGAAATCATCATCATGTACAAATGCCATGGCTAGTGTCAGTTGAATTTTCTACCTAAACAACGTATCTCCCCTCTTCTTTCTTGCCAACTATGGTCCCCCCCCCACCCCGCCTCCTGATGTAACTGGGTGGTCTTCTCATTTTTTAAGCTGCTACAATAGTAGAGTGTAATATTGTCTGCCCCCCTCTCCCCCGCCACCTTGCTTTTGCCACCATATTTACTCTCGTGCCATTTCTACATGAGGTAGTAACACTCCAGGCCAGAAAAGCCACCACCCTCGTCTTGAATGTGATCAAGAAATAAAATGGTGAAGAGAAACTTATCCCAAACATTTCAGTGCTATACAAGGATAAACCTGGATTTGAGATACCTTGTCCATAAATAAGCATCATCTAAGGCATAACAAAGTTTCTACAGGCTCCTTACATGGACTGGCTATGTTGGTCTTGAGAGAAACTGGTATATAGGTTTGTCTGCAGGAATGAAGTAAACTGGGGACCAGAGATCAGCACCTGTCTGCTAACTTCCATCCATCTCTCAAAGAGATGAGTGCAAAAATAACAAGAAGCATTTAGATACTTCTACATCAATTGGGCTTTGCCTGATACCTAGGTGCATAATCAGTAGACACATCTTGCTAAACAGGTGCAGGCCAGATTGACCTTATCTAACTCGAGTGATGTGTCACCTTTGGTGTGAACTAATACAATATCAGATTGCAACAAGTTGGGGAAAACTAGCCAGTTCTTCACCACAAATAGTTTAGAAAACTCATCCAGAGCATCCTCTGTCTCTTTTTCAAGTATGTTTTATCCTGTATGTTGACCCAAGCTCCCTGTTCCTTAAAAATCCATGTTCTGCTAAGAAACTTCTAGGAAATTAATATTTGTAAATGTAAATCTATGTCATAAATAGAAGTTACAAGAACAAAGATATCCAGCACGATGCTTTTGATGATGTTTTTGTGTGGAAATGGGTCTTCCAGCTCCAGTAGAGTTTTAAACAACACTGCATGCATGTCTCTGATACCGATGAATGCAAATCTAGTGCCCACTCCAGGCCACCCCTTCATGAGTAAGCCATGCTGACTGTAACAAAGCTCTAATGGGTGCTTCACGTACAAATATGAAGTACCCCTAAATTGCGAAGTTAACACAATTGTACTATCATTGCTCTAAACTAATGGGAATAATCTGAGGAAACAATTGGGATTAATCTCTGGAGGACCCTTGGGAGCCTGCTGCTCAGGTCAGACTGTGAGTGACAACCATGCTCAGCACCAAGGAAGAGCCAAACACTGTGACCATGCCCATTAGATCCAGTGCACACCCATGTACACAGACACACGTGCAGAGAGACGTGCACAAACTGCTGTGTTCAAACTGATCTAATTGACTTGGGTTCAACCAGCAGGCTCAGCTCTGGCCTGAGTATATGACAAGGACAATAAAACTTCACACTTGCATTTGGACATTGTCATTGTGCATTAGAGTAAGTATCAGAGTGTTTACCTAACTGGATGTAAACATATCCATCTTTAACCCAGAGGCTGTGCAGGAGGTGAAGGACCTTTGGTCTTGTCCCAGTTCCATCCCCGCATTGTGTATGATCCCCAGCAATTTGTACAGTTTCTCTAGAGTATGTCTCCAACTGTCAAGTGAGAATAAGAATAAATACAGACTTCCTGGGGTTGTGGGGAGAGTTGGATTATTAGAGTGTGTTTCACAAACTGTTTCACATATAAAAATGCATTCAATAGAACGTATCTCCATTCTTTAATCAATTCTTCTCATAGAATGTCAAGATATCTTTAAAAACCTCACCCCATATCCATCTCTTTAAATATGAATATGAACTATATAACAGGTAAGTTTTTTATTTACCAACATTCACTGTCTCCAAGTGGCAAGGTCAGAATACATGACAGGCTAAAAGAAAGAGAAGAATAAGGAAAGGACACTCAGCTCCATCTTACAGTCATGGTGAACAGCGGCTTCCTGCCCCTTCCCAGATTCTGATGAACTGATCAAGGGCTGAACCTACCACATCTAGAAACTAGAAGGAGTCAGCTCAATTCAAAATATAATGTAGCTCATTTTCTGTTAAGATTCTGGTGAGGAATCGGTATTTTTAAAAATATATATACATACATTTTTTTTAGTTGTAGTTGGCCACAATACCTTTATTCCGTTCATTTACTTTCATGTGGTGCTGAGGATCAAACACAGGGTCCCGCACATGCTAGGCAAGTGCTCTACGGCTGAGCCACAATCCCCAGCCCCAAGGAATCAGTATTTTAAGTTTTTCAGAAAGCTGTGCTGCATCTCCCACTTGAGGAACCTGACCTGGAGGAAGAGATGGTCGCATACAGAATTATTTAGCTGATCATAAGAATAATGCCACAGGAAAGCACAAAAGGGGCCTGGATTGGGGAGAGAAGGAGGAGGGAGAGGGAGATGGAGGGAATCACACCCAGAGTGTCCATCAGAGTTTTGCGAAGAGGAAGTTCCATCTGAATTTCTGTGTGTTACTAACCCAACAGGGAGACATCCAGGTAAGAAGCTGAGACTGAGTCAAGTTGCCAAGAGGGGGTGGGGGAAGCCCAGCTGGAAACATAGCTGCGTTTAGAACAACATTACCAGCTTATTTGTTTTGTATTGATGTAAGTTTCAAAGATATTAAGAGGACATTAGGAAAGTATTGGCCTCAGGCAAAACGCAAACTCCTTTCCCAGACACCTGGCAAAGAGAAGGATCATTTCTACTTATGGCTCTTTGTAGAATACCTTGAGTTCTAATGCTTTTCTTGTTAACTATTTAGAAAGATGAATATTTTTAAATGCAATTGAATAAAGAAATTATGATCTTCCAGAAAAAAATTATGATCTTCCAGAAAAATTCTAAATTAACATAGAAACTGCATTTAAAAATTCTGCATTGGAATGCAGATAGGTGTGCATAGGGAACTTCCAATTCATGTAAACAGTTCCATCTCTGATAAGTTCCCTTCTACAGAAGGAGTGATTGTAATAGAGTACCCACTTCCCAACATAGATTTTGACTGGAGCAGTGTTTTCATTCTGGTTGTGGTGATTTTCAATAAGCAAAGAGGTATTAATTGAAAGCAAAGGAGTAAGTGCATCATAGGTCTTCTAGAAATCAATAATGTTGAACATTTTCAAAGTTAGGTTGAACAACACATAAAACAAACTCTTTGATCACACATCCAGATTGTTTCTCAGTAATTAGGTTTTGAATATAATTTGTTCAGTTTTTTTATTGATAATAAACTATACAATGTATCAGCTCTCTCCGTTAATTTTAGTTTTTAATATTACCAGACTTGTGACCAAATACTTAAGCCCTCAGAGCATGTATAACATGTTAGCATCAAATTAGATATGATGCTAGCATCTCAGTTCAGAAGGACAATGTGAGAGAGAAGAAACAGGAGTATGCAGAAATAGAAAACTCACTAAAGTTCCTCTTGTGAAGGACTACAATCAAACATACAGCTCTTTTAAAAGTATTGGTGAGAATATCAAAAAATTGGAACACTCCTGAATTGCTGATGGGAATCTAAAATGGTGCAGCTGGGTTGAAAAGTCTAAATCTAGAGTTACCTCTGACCAGACAACCCCCTTCCAATGAATATGCTGTGGAATGAATTTTGTACACTCTCAAATTCATATGCTGAAATGCTAACCCTCAGCAACAGAGAGTCTAATTACATTTGAAAACAAGATCTTTGGGTTCCAATCCAGTATGAATGATGTCCATAAATAAAAATATTTAGACACACAGAGACACCAGGGATGTAGGCACCCAGAGGAAGAACCATGTAAAGATGTAAGGAGAGGTCAGCCATCTGCAAGACAAGGAGACAGAACTCAGGAGAAACTGACTCACCAACACCAACTTTCAGCATCCACAGCCATGATAAAAGACCTTTCTCTTCTTTAATCGTGACAGTTTATTATGGTGGCTCTAGCAAAGTCAAATAATATACACGCAACATAAATGAACATGTATGTCCACCCATAGATGTTTATAGGAGCTTTATCCATAGTAGCCAACCCAATTATCTATCAACTCACAAATGAACAAAAAAATGTGGTATAATCCATGCAATGAAATGTTAGTCAGATTTAAATTGAACCAATGTATCAGTGACACATGAAATAATATAAATGAACTTTTAAAATAGTATGCTAACCCAGGCATGGTGGTGCATGCCTGCAATCCCAGCAATTAGGGAGGAACAGGAGGAGGATCGCAAGCTCAAAGCCAGCTTCAGCAAAAGCAAGGCGTTTTTGAGTGAGACCCTGTCTCTAAATAAAATACAAAATAGGCTGGGGATGTGGCTCAATGGGAAAGTGCCCCTGAGTTCAATCCCTGGTTAAAAAAAAATGTTTGTAAAATGCAAAGAAAGAAGCAAAACAAAACAAAAGTCATATTGTAAATGATTCCATCTCTGTCAAGTGTTCAGAATAGGCAAACACACAGAAACAGAAAGAAGATTAGTGGCTGTCAGGAGCCAGGGAAGAGAGAAATAGAGAGTAGCAGTTAGTAGTATGAGGATCTATTTCAGGGGTGATTAATGTTTTTGAATTAAATAGTTGTGATCATTTTCATACATTATTGGTAGAACTGCAAACTGGTGCAACCACTCTAGAAAGCAATGTGGAGATTCCTCACAAAGTAAGAATGGCATCACCATTTGACCCAGTTTTGCCACTCCTTGGTATATATCCAAAGGAGTTAAAAATCAGCATACTAAATTGACACAGCCACATCAATGTTCAAAGCAGCTTAATTCACAATAGCTAAACTATGGAGCCTACCTAGCTGCCCTTCACAGATGAATGAATAAAGAATATGTGATGCATGTACATAATGGAATATTACTCAACCATAAAAGAAGAATGACTTTATGAAACATGTCAGTAAATGGAAGGATCTGGAGACTATCATGCTCAGTGCAATAAACCAGTCTTAAAAAAACCAAACATCAAATGTTCTGTCTAATATGTGAATGCTAACCCACAATAAGGGGGGAAGTAGAGAATAGAAGTTCAGTAGATTAGACAAAGGGGAATGAAGGAAAGAGGGGGGAATAGGAATACAAAAGACAGTGGGATGAATCTGATGCAACTTTCATGTATAACTAAAAAGAGCAAATAAAAAAAGACAAAAAGAAAGAAAACATAGTTGTGATCTTTGCACAACTTTGTGATACCTACTAGACACTACTGAAATGACATGTAAGCTCTCATGTCCTGCTTCCTCACATGTTGAAATCTAACATTAGAGAAGCACGCCCAGGCAAGCATATAAAGCAGGGTTTATTTAGAAAGGGGTAACATAGACTTCTCCTGGGAGGGAGAAGGGGGCCATAGCTGGTATCCTGGTATCCCAAGAAGTGGGAGCGTTCTGTTTCTTTTTATATGTCCTAAGCCTCCTTTGTTCTCCTGCTCTCTTCCCTTATCTCTCTTCTTCCTGTGTATGGGACTAGACCCAGGAGATGTTGGGTGGAATGGCCAAAAGGTGAGAGCAGATGGATGGAGGAAGGGCTGGATGCAGCAGCCCAGGACACATTAATTAACAACTTTTCTAACTCCCTGTAGGAGGGACAATTCCTGGGACAGGTGACCGTAGCCACAGGTGGGAGCAGGGTGGAGGAAGGGCTCTGAAGGCATTTCAGGCCCTCAGCGGCCTTCTTCAACTTCCCAGACCCACTCAGATTAGCCTCCTTGGTTATGCCTGACTCAGTTTACCTACCTATACTGACCTCCTGACTAATTCTGGCTTTGCTGGCTTCTTAATACTTAATCCAGAAAGAGGATAGCTCCTTCAAAAGCAAGAGCTAAAGGAGAGGAAAAAACAATTCACTATAACTTTTGGCAGTAATAAGCCAAACTGTAACACACTCTAGACGAGATGGCTTTCTAAAAATGGATTTCAAATAATTTGATAAAATGTTTCGTCTGTCTTTTAATAAAATCATAAAAGTAAATGCCAATGTCAAGGACAGGTTGTAGGTAGAAGTATAACTATCAATCTCTCACTTTTCATAGCAATAGGATTTACTAAAATTTAATCCTTGTTGAGTTTTCCTATGTCCCTATCAAATAAATCAATCACTGTGACCCCCCCCAAAGAAAATGTAAACTATAAGAACAAATGCTGAATGTACTAAAAAATAAATTAAAAAAAAAAAAACAACTTTACTTCCTGCAAAGGTAATACTAAATACTAAACTGAATCGAAGGAGTTATATATTTGGGGTGAAAGAGAAACTATAAAAGCTAACAGGATATCAGTCAGTTACCATTGCCAGAGGTGATGGGAGGCCTCCTTCCACATTAAAGCAGAGATCAGGAATCTGCCTTGTCTGTGTTGGGGGCTTTGGAGTCTGTCAGGAGAGGTTGACATGGCTTCCAGCATCCTTACCTTTTCCTCAAGGTCCAGACTCAATGAACACATAAACATGCAGAGCCCATGTGACAGAGATACTTCCCAGCCCCCAATCTGAGAGGGATAATTGGCAAAACAAACAAACAAACAAAAACCACCATCTCTGCAGTGAGCCCACGACCATGACCCAGTCGGGGACCCAGCTCCGCCACGTCCCTCTTCTGCCTCAGCCTCCCTGAGTGAACTCCTGCTAGGTCTCTGGGTGCCTTGGTGGGCCTTCTTCACATCACACTGCTCTGAACGCCTGCCTTCCACGCCAAGCATGTCCTTTTGTGAATGAAGGCTGTTGACATTCCAGGCCACTGTTGCCACCTCAAACCCCATCTGGCGGAGCCACTCTGAGCAAAAAAGTGACATCGCCTCGCCTGAACTGGGTGAGCACCACTCTTTTCAGTACCAGCATGCTGCTCTGGTCCATGAGACATTTTGATATTCCCAGCTCCTGGTCACCTCTGTCTCAAACTTCTCCATTTGACAGATAGTCCCTACTCTACCCCTTCAAAACCTGCTCTCTGTGTGTCCACAAATGGTAGCACACTTGAAAACAGGGAGAAATTAGAAAACATTTAATTTGAATCTAAAAGTGGTACTTTTGAAATTTTCCTACTGAAATGAATATTCCTCTTTCCTTTTGCCAAATATTAACAAAAATTGACTGTATATGTTAGTCATTTATGCAAGGTAAATATAGTATACACCAATATTTTAAGGCATTCATAGGGTATCTTTTATGTAGCATATGGTTAAATTGCATCTGTCTTCTTTTTCTGTTGTTATTGATTTCTATTATAAGATGCCAAGGGGTGTTTATGTGATAAGTTGCCCTATAAATGGCTTTGTTCTCAGACACTGAAATGAGAAATGCTCATCTATAACCATAGTCCAGATGCTTCCTTGAAGATGTTGCATTTAATGCTGTCAAGAATTTTCTGTTTCAAGAAAGGAAAACAAATAAATAAAGCAAAAAAAAAAAAAAAAAAAACTGGCTTCTATTTAATTGACATACCTTGTCTCAGGAAACCAATGTCACCCAGACTCTAAAAGGGCATTAAAGTAAAAGTGATTGCCAAGGGGGGAAAAACTAAGAAAATCCTGATACTGGTGTTTAAACTCCTGAATCCTTTTGTAGTCAACGGTTGAGATTAAGCTCAGAGTTAGTATTATGCAATGTACAGCTGCCAATGAAAATTCCATTCCTAATACCTAGATACTGTGGTGGCCAGACTTAAATTATTTTTCACTTAATTATTTGACAGATCCTCTCACAGAGTATTCAGAATTAGGTGAATGGCTTGATTTGAACATGCACTAAAATGATTGAGAAGACTAGACCCAGAGAATCCCTTAACTTTGAAAAAATCCCTTTATTTCGCAGAAACCATGATCTCACCATGAAGGACAGAATAGAGAAAGTGGTTTGTCATAAAAAGCCTGTTTTCATCTGTGAAGTAACCTAAAGCAGTGAACCATAGATTTGCTTGGTTGTTATTTCACTTAAAAATATGTGAAAATCTATTCTTGTTTCCTCTTTTCATGGTCCAGCACACTGAAAGAAGTCTATGTCATGCTTTTGAGACACAATGATGACACATATTATCCAAATAAATGTCAGAGACATACCAGCTCCTTATGCTTTTCCAAAAGTTGAGCTTTCTACCACGGAGAGCTAGTTTTCAAGTGGGTAGAAAAAGTAAAACACTGCAGATCTCTTCTTAATGGAACAGGAAAGGCAGAGGGCGGATGCGACTTAATAGAGGCAGAAAAGACAGTAGCTTAAATGAATATTCTGAGTGTTCTTGTGGTCGATGGGGGTGAGAACATATTCACCCCACACAAAGACGTGCCTGTACAGGGGCAAACTTAAGGGATTGTGACAATGACATTTATTACATACTTCACAGGTCAAGATCAAGTTGCCTCCAAAGAATCTGCACAGATACGGTGCTTACAGCTACATAAGGACTTTGGAATTGGTTAAAACTTCAAGTCATTCAGGAACCTCTCCTCACTTTACACATGAAAAAGTAAGGTTTCCACAGGCTGAGTGGTTTGCCCTTAGTTTAATAATTAGGTAATTTCAAAGGGAGCTCAAGGGAAAATGATTGATATTTCATGATATTTAACAAGAAAATTAAGATTGTGTCTCTTGGCCTGGTGCGGTGGCGCACACTTGTAATCATAGCAGTTTGGGAGGCTAAGGCAGGAGGATTGCAAGCTCAAGGCCAGCCTTAGCAAAAGCAAGGCTCTAAGCAACTCAGTGAGACCCTGTCTCTAAATAAAATACAAAATAGGGCTGGGGATGTGGCTCAGTGGTTGAGTGCCCCTGAGTTCAATCCTTGGTACCCACCCACTCCCAAAACAAGACTGTGTCTCTTAAGTATAAATTGTAAATTAACCATAAAACCCTAAATTGTAAAACTGCTACAGGCGCTCAGCTCACATGTATCTGAGTAAGTGGGTGGTATGTTACCCACAATGTTCCCTTGCTCTGTTAGCTGAGAGGGCCAAAGAGCAATGGCAGCCCAGGAGAAAAGAGCAGACCTCTGCCTGAACTCAGTTTCTAATATTCTTCTCATAAAGAAAAAAAATAATAATATTATGCTCCTTAGAGAAAGGACTGATTCATGGGCTGGTGAAGGAGATATAAGATTATTATCTTGTACTTCCAGAAAGTAAAGAAGTGCTAGAAATAATGCCATATTGATTGGGTATACCAAAGGGGCACAGGATGTAACAAAAAGAACTCCCAATGCTAAAGCTGCTGTTTGAGCAAAAATAATTGGAAATGAGGAGGAGAAAGAGAATCAAAAGGAGAGAAAGGGTAGGAGGAAGAAGAAGAGGAGATACATAAACAACAATAAAACTCTTGATCTGGGTGTGGTGGCACACACTGTAATCCCAGGGACTTGGAAGGCTGAAGCAGGAGGATTGCAGAGGTCAAGGTCAAACTCTTCGACCTAGCAAGGCCTTGTCTCAAAAGGAAAAAAAAAAAATGAAAAAAGAACTGGGAATGTAACTCAGTGTGAAGGGTTCAATCACAATACAGATAATAACTACAACAATATAGTGTTGCATTATAACCAAAATAATACGATAAATGGCCATGAGTTCATACTAATACAAATAAGCAATCAAAAAATAAACTTCTAGGGGACAGTAGATTACTCATGCAGAAGAATTCCCAATAAATAATAGAGGTACTCCAATCTCCATGAAGCAGAGCATATAAATCCCTACTCTAAGGTTTGGGGCTGGGGGAAATGCATAGTAAATACCTTTCAAAGAATACAGTATGGAAATAGATTAAAAATGCTATCTGTGCAATGTATAGACTCAACACAGTGCCGTAGTCTGGCTGCAGCAAAATATCCGGGGGGTGACGAATGACTTGTGTACGTTGATACAGCAGGAATGGAAGCCTTTTATTGTAGGACAGGAGCGGTATTTATACATTTTACACAGCTTATCTAATTAGCATAAAATAGATACAGCAGTCAACCAATAAGGAATCTCCACATTTAATGGCTCGCTTTTGTTACTTCACAAACCACTCCCTCTGGCATTTTGCCAGGCACCATGCAGACTTGTTTACAGACTCTAACATTTCTCTGGCAAAATAACAGGTGCCAATCTGACTTGTTTACAGACCTTAACAACACAGTTTGCCTCAGCCAGGTGATCTGGATTACACATCAGTAAGTCGTTTGATAACAGGCACTATTACAGGCTGGGATGAGAAGCAACCCAATGGGTCTACCAAGCTTTGATCGTAAATAGGCTCTGCATCTCCACCTCTGCATTATTGAGGTGTTCTCCTGGAGTTGAACCATGATGCTGTGAGAAAGTTCAACTAGTCCATAGCAAGAGCCCACATGGAGAGTGACATGCGCCCCATGAGCTGAAGCAGTTGGAAAGTTCTGCCCTGATTCAGGAGGAAACACAGTTCCCCCCATTTTAGTGGGGATAGTCAAGGTCATCTTTTAAGGAATTAATGTGGGAGAGGAGATGTTCTGGCAGCTAGTTATGGAAAACACAACCTGCCACTCACGTCTATTAGAAAGACATGTGACACCAGAAGAGCTGTGTTTACTTTTATTAAATGACAGTGATATAAGCAAGTTTGGGAAAGATTCAGTTAGAATAAATAATTTGAATATATGAGAGAAAAATGTGTCATGAAAATGAAGTTAGTGATCCAAAATGGGGTTGGGAGGATTGGCCCAGGAGAATGGAAGTAATGGGTATTGATACCAAGATAATGGGATATTGAGGCCTTAAGTCTCCCAACTATTTTATGATGTTCAAGAAAAAGTCAGATACCAAGTGTATGTGAATGTGAAGAGGAGGGCACAGAGAAGTTAAAGAAGCACCTGAAAAAGTCATGTGAGAGGGGATCAGAGGGCACCATGACAGCAGGGGCCGAGGCTTGTGCATTCAGAGTCAACCACATCTTTCCCGCCCTGAGACTCTCTTCACAAGTCCCACACGACTTGAAGGCAAAATGTAAAAATGTGAACAGTTTTGTCCAGGATAAGGCTTTTAGTAAACAGATGAAATTAAAAACCAGAGGCAAGAGGAATGTTAATAGCATTGGTAAAGATTCTGAACTGCTGGCCCATGACAGCTAAGAAGAGAGACAGCTACAGAAGACTCATGGGTTGGCAGAAAGCCAACAGTCCAAGAAGCGGAGTTGTCGAAGCTGATAAATGGTCACAAGGGCAGTGGAGAGGCGGTCACGATCAGAGCAGGGGTGCTCCCACCACTTCACAGGTGCCACAATCATCAGGTCCAGGGTGTGACGCTGGGGATTGGGAAGAGGATGTCTGAGCAGTGGTGGTCCTGAGCTCTCTGTAGACAAATAGGTCAAGAAATGCAACATCTAGGACATTTGGTGGCCATCCATGTGGCATCAAAGACACAAAGATGGTGGCAGGCCATAAGATCAAGGCTCTGTTGAGTGATGAGCTTTGTTGACAGGATTAAGGTTGGATGGCAGAGTCATGGGGAGGATGTCATTTCTAAAAGCTGTGGGCAGCACATAATTGAACCTCCAGGATATAGGCACTGGTTCTAAAAAGCCTGAAAATATAACACGTAGCTTTATAGATAAAATGTAGGTATTTTCTCAAAATTAACAGTTACCCTTTATCACAAACACACTGTTGATTGCCAAAAAAAAATGATTGAGAGTAGTTTTCTAACAAAAAAATAATCATTACTTTCAAAAACATTGTGAGTTTCTAATACTTTAGTCAGTTTGACATTCAGTATGAATTTTGGCAGATTTTGAAAATTAAGAAGAATTTTATAAATTAAAATTAAATATCTATTAAAATATACTAACTGGAGAAAATCTAGAAACATTCAAAACTCTTCAGGTATTAATGTACATGAAAATTAAGATTAAACAAGAAAAATATTTGAAGTTTAGATTCCATATATATTCTTAAGGGTCTTTTTTTTTCAAAAATTTGTCCAGGAAATAGGGACATATGAAAGTATGATAGGGGAAAAATTTGAAGCCTAATATCCAGTCCTTACTCTACATCATATGCAATCTTGATACGATTAATTTACTCACAGCTGTTTCCTTGTTCTTTAGATCAAGAGGGAGAAAACTAATCTCTAATTTACCACCATACATTAATTTTCCAGAAAACTACTAATTAATGAATTAATTAATTAATTCAGCAAACGTGTTTTCAGTAATTTGGGGCAATTAAAATTCGGCAATGAGCAAAACAAATGCTTCATGGGTTTGTTTGTTTTTAATTGTAGTTTGTTTGTTTTTAATTGTAGTTAGTGGGCATGAGTATTAAACGATGAACATAATATGTAAGAAAATCACATTTCCCTACATGCTGTGTTAGCTGGTGATAAAGTGCTTTGGAAGAAAAAAAAAATAGATGAAGGTAAGAGGGGTAGAAAGGTGATAATAGGATAATGGGCGGCCAGGAGAGGCTTTGTTGAGAAAGTGACCTTTAAAAAAGACTAAGATCTAATGCCCAGCTGCATTGGCTCCAGAAAATTGGAACTTAAAAGAACAAGCCAAAATACCATGGGTATTCACCATTCTAGATGCCAAAAAATTAAATGCAACATGACTGATTGCTATAATAAAAGCAAATGAATTCCTAGCACAACCTACTGGCCCACGTATATTTTTACATTAAGTCCATCAAAGAGAAAGGGTGGAACAGCACTTCCCCAACATTTGATGAAGGCCTCATCTAATGTGGTTGGTCTTACCATAAGTGCCAGGCAGATAGAAGACCAGGGATGTTATACTGCTCTTGCCTCTTGCCTCAGATTCTCACCAGGGCCCTCAGGATATAACTACCAAGGAAAAATGAGCCCAAGCCATCTCAGACTCAAAGAAGAGTACAGATAGGAAAGCACAGAAAACAGACTTAGAAAGTAGAAACCAAGACACAGGCTAGGGAGGCTGAAACCACTTCTCTCTATATATTCGTTTTCTACTGCTGCGCATATCCCCAGAAAATCGACTTCAAACAACAAAGCTTTGTTTGCTCCCAGATTCTGTGGGCCAGAAATCCAGGTGAGATTGACCGATGCCTCTGGAGCAGGGTCTCTCATGGGTCTGAAATAAGGAAGGTGCCAGAGGGGACAGGAGTCACCTCAGCTTGATCAGGGCAAGTCCTTCTCCAAGCTCGCTGGCATAGCTGTTGACAGGCCTTGGGTCTCCCTGGTTACTGCCACAGGCTTGTTTCTTACCAGAGTACACACACCACATGGCAGCTCGTTCCTCCCAGAGTGAGGTCTCTGGGAGAGAAAGAGAAGAAAGAGTGACCAAGACAGAAGCCACGTGACTTTTTCTTTGTAACCTAACCTCAGAAATGACTTTTCATCACTTCTGCCATAGCCTCCAGGGGAAGCAAATCACCCAGTGCAGAACATTTGTGTAAGGGATCCTTTAAGGTTGTAAACACCAGCCATCTGAGGTTCCCTTAGGTCCCGTTCTCGTCCAACCATCTGCACTTTAAATTCTAACAACTTGACTTTTTCCAACATCCTTAGCAATAAAAAAAAAATCATATGGTGAACCCTTCCCAGGCCTCTTCACTGACTACCATTGACCATAGCATTCCTTCCACAGGCCTGTGCTAAAACTGCCATTCCAAACAATAGGGCAGGAAAGGGGCTGAGGGTTTATACAGTTCCTTCCAGGTTTTCAACCAAAGACTGTTTCACTACTTTTACAGACTATGGAAGATAATGAACTGCTTTAAAACGTGCCTCAGAAAAACAAGGTGCAGTTTTATACTTTTTAACTAGTGTACTAAAGTCTTATTCAACAGTGCACCTCTGAGAATATTCTGTCACTAAAATTTATCTTAAGTTAGTCTGTTCAGGTTTTTTGACCAGTTGTCTCCTCTCAGTCCTGAGAGTGTCCTTAACACCTCCCCGCCCCACGCTCAGGTTCACTGGGATACAGGCATCAACATGGCCAGTAGCAAGGTACATTATTGGCCCTGGAATAGCTCATTTGTCTTCATGTTCTATCAACTACTGCTCTGGCCACTGTTTCCTTGTCTGGTGGTGACCAGTATTGGCATTTTGTAAGCATATATTTTTAGAAAGTAATTTATAATGAAGATGTAACTGGAGAAGCTAAAATTCAGTAAGTGGTTACAGGTAAAATTTGATAATTTGTTGGGAGGCCAAGAAAGCAAAGAAACACCTGTTAGCACATATTCAAAGATTTTTTAGAGACACACTGGGGATATATTTCTAAACTTGGTAGGCAATGATTGTTGTTTATGGCACAAAAACTCCTTATGGTATATGTATCCACTGATAAATCAATTGTCTATAAATTCTAATTAGCATGGTATCAGATAACCTCGTGAAATAGGAAAATACATGAGCTACCAAATCATCTTAGATATGAATGGCATAAAATATCACATGTCTAAAGATAATTTGGAGAAGGGAAGCATTGCAATTAGGATCTCTCCCCTAATAATTCTGACCAAATATTTTTCAGTACTGGTTTCACATATCTAATCTCTTTAGTTCTTTGCTAGTGAAAAACGAATAAAATTTGAAAAGGCAAAAAAAAAATTATGTGTAGCAAAGATGTAGACAGATAAATAAAGGGGAGTATAGGAGATAGCAAATGTCACGAGAGTTATCTAAATATCTCTGGGGAAAAAATAAAACTCAGGAGAACTGCACGTTGCTTCCTTTGTTCCTCAGTTTCCCATGTAGCATAATTTCACTCAGATCTTTATTGGGAACAAAAAAGGCACAGTTATATTTGGCTTATTTTTATATTTTGAACATAGTAGGTGGCCTAGTTCTCTTCCCATTGATTACTCTAAAGCTCAAAAAGAAATACTCAGCCCACTTTAACAAATGCACATTGTACACATTTTGTGTTTTAAATTTCACCCTAAATTTACCATATTTACATCTACAGCCACTATCATTTTTTAAATTCTTTGATTATCGATCCATTTATTAAAACATAAACAATACATTCATATACACAAATACTCTATGGTTCCAAGAATAGCATTAAATGCATAAAACCCTTGTGACAGAACATTCTTATCATATTCTACATAGAGAGTTTAATTATTTGTGGATGATAAATCTCTGATTCATACATATGACTTTAGTTCTTCTCACACATATTTGCTTACTCTAGTATCCTTAAAATTTGATGTTTCCATATTTTTCTTGGCTTGAAAATTGCACTTAGAAGTCAGGAATTGAGGAAGTGAGTTTTTATCATCTTTGTTGTGTGTGACTTCCAAAGAATGATTCTAAAAGTCACAGTTTTAATGAGAAATTATTATTTAAATTAGCATTTCCATACCAAAAATGTTGGAGTTAAAAAAATAGTGTTGATTATTTAATGTTTTCCTTAATTATCAGATTTACTGTCTTCTAATTTTTTTATCACCATACTAAAATGTTATACATTGCTTCTATAAACTCTGACACAAAAAATTCACCATTCATAAAGTTAGCAATGAAATCACATGAGAGAAAAATGTTACACATTTGAAAATTAATTCTGAGCAAGAATTTAATCTGTGCATACGTGTCTATTGATTAAAAATAGTTTTATCATATGTAACATTTAGTTGTTACAGCATACCAAACTATCAAAAATTCAGCTGCTTAAAACAATAAGCATTTAATATTTGTATATATATAGGTCACCTGCTGATTCTTTGGTCTTACGATAAAATTGGGTGATCTCAACTAAGTTTGCACCTGCATCTAAGATCAACTGGCTAGTAGTTCTGATTAAGTTCTGATTAAGTTACAACAAAGCCCTCAGGGTACTGTACACACAATCTAACACTTGGCTGGTTGCTGAGGTAACTGGCCAAGTTTACTCACATTATAGTGGCTGGTCCCAGAGAAAATGCAGAATTGTGCAATCTTTTGAGGCATAGGCTTGGAACTGCTTTGTAAGTTTTGCAGCAGTTTATTGACCAAATAAATCATAAGACCAGCTCAAATACAAGGGTAGAGAAATTAGTCTCCAGCTCTTAAAGAATAATATAATATCACATCACAAAGAAAGTAGATGCAAAGAGATTATAAAACTTGGATATATGCATATATCCACACACATATGTATAATACACATATATGTGTATGCATGTCATATATACATGTATGATGCATGATTTATACTGGACATATGTACATGTACACGCCACATCCTGTACTTTTAAAACTATCTGAAATCATTTTTAATGTGTGGGGAAATCTTAGTTACACTGAACATAGGTAAGTACATAGCTCCTTTTCATGAATGGCTCTTTTTTGTGCAGTTCTCAGAAAACCCTTCCCTGACCCTCTGGTACCAATGTAGATTCTATACAAATACTCTCTGTTACATTCCCATAGCATGTATTACTATATAAAATAGTCCTTTTCTCATTTCCCCATAGCTGTTTCCTTGCTAGAATATAAGCTTCATAAGAACAAGGGCCTTCTCTGTTGATTCATTGCTAATGACTGAAACAGTCCTGTTATGCGGCAGATGTGAAGGGGAATAAACCCCACCCAGTCTTAACTGCCTACGGTGCTTTCTCCTTCTCATTACCTGGTGCCCAGCAGTAAGACCCTTCACCACCAACAGCTCATTTTACAGAAAGACAATAGGCTTTAGAGGGCATCAAGACTGATCGCAGACCTCTTGGTATACAGATCTTGGTCTTTAATAAGCTCTCAGCACTGTGCAGAGTCTGGAGGTTTGCAGGTTATTTTTCTTGTTATTGTTTTCTTTAACCATTTTTTGGTTACTTAGAGAAGGTAGGCATCCTCTGTACCCTCATTATGGACTGGATTTTATCCCCTTCCATCCCCATAAGGAACCAACTCTGAAAAAAACCTTGATCTTAGGCACTTATCATCCAGAAATATGAGAAAATAAAACTCCGTTGTTTTGAACACCCCATCTGTGATGCTTTTTTTAAAAATTTAAATTTTTTTATTAGTTCTAATCAGTTATACATGACAGCAGAAAGCTCTTTGTTGTTTTTTTTTTGATTCTTTTTTTTATTATTAGTTGTTCAAAACATTACAAAGCTCTTGACATATCATATTTCATACATTTGATTCAAGCAGATTATGAACTCACATTTTTACCCTGTATACATATTGCAGATTCACTTCGGTTCCACATCCACCTTTTTACATACAACAGACACTAGTATGGCAGTATGTGATACTTTTATTAGGAAAGTCCTCATAAACTCCCACAACCCTTTCAAATTCACACACAAGTGTGAACCTCAGATGGGGGCGTGTGTCCTGCTGTTTGTAGTGGTCTCTGCTACATGTTCAGGCTGCTGGCACACACATGCCCCTGGGTGGCAGCCATGAGAGATCTTATATCTTTGTAAGTCACCATAACTAATAAACTTGAGTGTTACCAGTATCATGTCTTTGGGGGTCATGGTAATCTTGCATCTACACAGCATAATGCTCAATAGATCCTAATTGGAAAGATAGATAGACATATTAAAAGGTAATGTGCATGACTGGAAAATAGATGCAGGCATTCTGACATATGGAAGACAATGGATGGAAAACCTGTCAGTCTTGCCAAAAGTAATATTTGAGTTACTTACTTGAATCTTGATTTGTACTATCCTGCAAAAAGACATTCTTGATTTATGTGTTTAATGAAACCAGCACTGAAGCAGAAGAGTAACATCTCTGCATGAATTTTAGAAATCTGCTTCATAGGATAAAATTGAAGAAACTCAAATCCTGCATTTATTAGAAAATGATAGATAATCCTAATAGATAATATAATGGTACTATAATAAATTAGGGTTCTTCAGAAAAGCACAAATCAGATAAAATGTTTCCCAGAAGATTAGTGAGTGAGCTAAGCAGCAGTATTGAACAAAAAATATACAATGCAGTAAAAGAAATAAATTTTAGAAGAATATACATTTTTCAGGCTTAATTTGCAACAAAGATACGAATTTTAAAGCAGAATAATGAAGTATTAGCTATGAGAGTAAATATAAAAAAAAAGTGCTAAAGAAAAACAAAACAAAACAAAAACCCAGAGACAGCAAATTGTTATCAAAGGATTCCCCAGGGATGGATTCTGAAATGAAGATTTGCATGGACAAAATTTTTATTAAATAGTGTTCTCGAGAGTAACATATATGGGAAAGGGAGAGAGAAAAGAATAGGCAGATAGAGGGATTCAGTTCTGATTAAGTTACAACAAAGCCCTCAGCTGATCCAATGGGTAAATGTGGGTATACAATGGTCCTTTAGACCTTTTTACCAATGGGAAAATGCTCAAGAGTTTTGATCCTCTGATAGACTACTCGCTGGATGTGGCCTTTTGATGAGGGTACTTAAAATTAGAAGAGGCAACTCCTTGGAGCTGAGAGCATTCTGTCCTACAGGGACTCACCTTTGAATCTTGAGCAGACATGGCTCTCAGCACTGAGGCAATGAGTGGGTGAGCTTGGTAGTGCACTATTTCCCTCACTGTGATCCACCCCTTACATTGACAGTTGCTACTTGCTTTACACATATGTTCACATTGTCAGGGAATATCTCTCCAAGATCCAGACGTGTCTCTTCTCCTAGGGAAATTATAAGAGATAGGAAAGTGGAATAAGTCACAGAATCTGCTACTGCTAATTGTAGCATGGAGATTAATGCTCATAACCCTTCTCCACTGTTTTCCATTCTAGGTTTACCCTCATCCTTGATGACCGATATTCCTTGTCTACGCAGCTCACCTGTGTTTGTACCCAGATCTTTATTTCCAAGAGTCCACTGGTCACCCACATTCTAACCAAGACAGAAGCCTTCTCCATTGGGAAGGGGATTCCCAAGGGAAGGTTCAGTGTATCTGGTTGCCAAATCTATTCTTTCTGCCCACACCACATGATAGAATTCCTATCTATTTTTAACAATCAGAATTACAGCCTTCTAAAGGATTATAATTCTTTTCCTTTTCTGTTTGTCCCTTGGCAGAAGGAAGTCAAGGAGATGAGCAACTATCACCATTTACTCACATGAATCAAATGTATGAAAGATGAAAAAAATTAAAAAAAAATTTTAAAAAAATTGAAAAAAATAAATAAATAAATAAATAAAAATAAAGTTTAATGGGACCTATTCTGTCAACTAGTAGGAGATTTCACCCACAGAATAAAGATCCTTTAATCTATAGAGACCCTGTAGCCTATAAATAGGGTGTTTATCATTGGATCTGAAATGTCTACCAAAGACCATGTGATGAAGGTTCATTTGCCTGTGTGTGGCTTTATTAGGACATAGAGCCTAGTAGAAGAAGTAGGTTGCAGGGGGCAGGACTTTGAAAGGTTTATTCTGACTCTAGTCCTCATCCTTTCATCTCCCAGCCTCCGTTTCTAGTTGCCATTGGATGAACAGCTTTTCAGCACCAGCACCCTCTCTACCATGACAGACGGCCTCATCATAATCTCAGAAACAAGGGAGCCAAATGACCATGGCCTGCAACTTCTGAAACCATGAACCAAAGTAATTCTCTCTTTGTTTAAGTTGATTGTATCTCATATTGTTTTTCACAGTGACATAAAGCTCACCAAATTATAACTCTCACCTATCCATGAGCAATATTTGGCCTTTTTCTTCCTAGTTGTCTAGTCATCAGAAACCATTCTGGTAACTACAGAGGTGAGCTAAGGAAAAGAACCCACAGAGAAGAGGCAGATGACATGAGGGACTGGAATCTCTGATTATGCGCAAAAGTTGTGCCTTCTAGCTAGTATTGGCAAGATCTGGGATATATCACTTCCACCTTACTGTGATTTACTTTTAGACCTGCATGATCTTATGACTTGGTGGTTCTGAGAGAGCTCAGCTCCTGTTGGTACGTCTGGATACACGTTCCCTAGCTATCACATAATCGACTGATTCATTTCTTCCAGGATCTAGTAGCCAGTCAGAAGCTTTGAAATATGCATAATTCTTTTTTTTAAATATGCATAATTCTTTATTGAGAAATATAGAGTCTTACCTCCAGAATCTATGACTTATAAGGTAATCCTCCTTTGGGGGTTGGGTGTAAATTCCATGTGATATATTTTCCATCATAGATATATCTAATGTCACAGACTGTCTTCCTCCAGTGGAAAGTTTACTGGTCCTGCAAACTAGACTTGCTGCAGAACCCTGTATTTTATTGTAGACTGCACTCTAAGATGTTAGCCTCACATGTCATTGGGTAAATTGGTCAGAGCAATATTTCTAAATTGTGGAATATGGTATTTCAAATATAATTGGTAGTCATTGTACTTTTTTTCTTACAGTTGAAGGCAGGAGATATATCAACTTGTCTTTTACTTCATAGTAGTTATTTCAGTGTTCCCTAGACAATTGGACCCCTTAAAAAGATCAGTGAGGTGGTGAGACCACTGGTCCTTTCTCTGACCCTTATAGTTGCTCTGTTCTAATAGCCATCTTCTTTGCCAGCTGTTGGCCAAGGTCCCTTGATATTGCCCTTTTGATAATTGTGTCTACAAAGGTTGACAATCTTTCATCTGTCTACTCTTAAATTCCTACCATCCTATCACCTGCATTTTTATTAAGGATCCCAGTTCTGTAAGAATGACTCTTCCTTTGGTCCCAGTGTTCAAGTACAGTCATGTTGAGGTTCCTTCACACCGTTGGTCTCTCTCCCTCTAGCACATTCCTCTTCGTTGCTTGATGGATTGGCATGTCTTCCATCTCGTGGAGGATAGATAACTGATGGGTTTTCCATTTTCTCATAACATATGCATTCTAGAAGGCCCATTTATCTGAGAACTTTGTTCCTTACTCCCACCGTCTTTCCAGAAATCTACATTTCTTATTACTATGGGCTATAGCTCCCTTCAAGCTTTTGACAGCAAATCTAGAAAACATGCTGGCACCATCTCCTGGTATCTTTACCAGGGAATTAAGTTCTATATCATGGAAGTTTTCTATATGATCAATAAGCCATCTCTGGTCCAAATTTATATTCTGCTCTTCCCTTCCCTGATTCCTCAATATCCAGCCCCATGTATATTATCCTGGCTATTCTGTTTTCTAGGCCTTACAGAACTGTGCAAGGTATAGTCTATTTTTTTTCTTCCTTTAGCAGGTCCAGCATCTTCCCTGTTGGTATATACTGACTTATCCTTTGCTATTTGCCTGGTGGCTAGAAGACATTTGGAATTGTATACAGAAAAAGAGTGGGAAGGATTTTTGTTGTCTTTTAAGGAATCTATGTCTTTGCATCATCTTCAGTCAATGTGATAGTACTAATCCTTAACAAGGAGGAGTAAACTATTGCAAACCCAGAGCATTCAGTGAAAACTGGAGTCAAGACTGTCAAATGCACTAATCCAGCCAGATATCTCCTGTTTCAGGTCTCAGGGTACCGTATTTTTCTTATGTGCTGTGTGTAGATTTTGTAAGGTTGAGAATTTAACCTTCTCAAGACCCCTGGAACCCTCATAAATGAAAAGTTCTTCAACTTTTTTGCCTTTCAATTCTAGGAATTGAGATTTTTCTATGATTTCAAGGAGGCTATCTGAATTTCACTCCAGCTAACTGGTAAGTTATTCTAAATGTTTCAGTATTTTTTTCCTAATACATCAGTAGCACTCAACATAAACCCATTCAATTCAATAGTTGTATACTACTAATTATTCTAAGTTTCCAAAATGGCTAGAATGTAGCCTCAACTACTACATTCCCTTCATTTACATCCTATTTCAATTCAGTACTGTTTGAAGTTCTACCATTTGTTTCTTGGCAATTACAGTAGCAGATTCAGCCCATTTTGTGAAAAGCTCTGAAGTTTAGATATATGTCCTAATTTAAGAAACATGGTTAGCCTCTGGACCCCTCATATCACGCCTGAGAACTTCCCCTTAGGGGTGAATATACTCTCCATAATGATTCTCACTTCAGCTTCAGGTCCTCCTGAGTAGGAAGGATTCAGCGAGGAACCAAGCACAAGCAAAATTATTAGCAGCTGGAGGAACAAATTCCCTGGTGGCTCACCATAGCATCCACTGCCCAAGGGTGTCAGTAAATACACGTGGACAATGAGACTAAGTTAATTTAACTCTGCAAGAGAATGAGTAAATCTGTTTCCAACAGAGAAACTCATGAAAGAAATCTGAGGAGTGGCAATGGCAATATTAACCTGATAAAATAGATAATAGGCTTCTCCAATGTTTTGTAAGATGTTGAAACAGACCATATTAGATATTAAAGAAATACTGTTGGGAGAAATTTTACATGTTAATAAAGAGAAAATCAACAGAAGAAATTACAGGATGAGAAACTTTCAAAAATTTTATTTTATGATTAATATACTTTTATCTCAGTTCTACTGTGGAGCAGATTGTTTTTAAAGGAAAAATTAGTCATCTCATTCTCTTTGCTCACAGAGGGTCAAGAGTGATCAGCGGAAAATGCCATAAAAGAAAATAACAGAAGAATGGGAGGTATTAAAAAAAATTCTTCGCCATATGTACATAAGAGGAAATGACACCCGTACACACACTGGATGACTGTAGATAGTGAATTCTTGGAGAATAGGAATCACAAATTGTTCATCTTTATATATCAAGTACCTGCCACAGTTCTTTCCAAGAGAAAATGTTTGATAAAATTTTTATGACAAATTAATAAATTAAGAAATAAATTAATATAATTTATATGCCTATTCTCAAAATTAATTTCAAATATATAATAAATTGTTTGTCTGAGGTTGACTGAGACATATTTTAGATCAAGCCTTGGACATTAAAAGCACTTTCATAGACTTTGGTTATTGGAATTTGTAGTTTACTAAATACAATGTAAATTTCTTTTTCTAAAAGAAAAGGTTATTCAATTAATATTATTACAACCATCATATAATGATTAGGGATATATTGCATGACAGGATGATGTCACGCTAAGTGCTCTGAAGTAGGATTAATAACACAACATTTCTTCCTACAAGAAACTTAGAGTTTTTTTTAGTAATGATAGCACTTATGAGAAAACAAATTATGCTCCGGAATGTTAATTAATGTAAGTACTATGTAGAAGTATAAGGATAAGATACCTTTTTCCTCTCCTTGAGTAGCAGAACCAACATTTAGCTAAATACGTAACCCTCAGAATGATGGCTGTCTGGCCTCTTCTGCACCTGAACTGTTCATGGACCAATCTCCTATAGATGGAAGGGAACAAAGTGTTCTTTGAGGATTTCAAGAAGGTCTCTTTGAAGGAGTTGTTACTTCTCCTCTGCTGACCTTAGAATAGGAACATGATGGCCAGAGTTCCAGGAACTGTTGTGGAACAGCAGGTAACTTTAAGAAAGAGAGACCCATGCAGAGAGAAATAAGTGGTGAGTGGCCTGAGTCTCTGAGGATCACGGAGCAACCATACTAAACATCAAAAGAAAGAAACTTCTACCTCGCTGAAGCCAGTTCATCCTGTTTATATTTGTTTGCATGCTTTATGAAATAAGCGCAATCTTACATCAAGTAAATACCAACATGAGTGAAAAAGCACTCACTTATTCTTACAAATAAAGGCAGAATGATTCTTTAGACTATACCTAAGACAATGAGCAGATTTTTAACATCAACTTTCATCCTTAAAAACAAAAGATACATGTAGAAATATTTGTGTGATAATAAGATAATTGATTTATTCCAAGGGAGTAGTCAGCAATGAAAGCTATGTTGGTTAAAGCCATTCCAGACTGCTAGTGTCATAAGGAAAAATTTTCTTTGAACCCCCTAAAGGAAAACCATGATTTATTTACTTAAGACAATATAAAGCAGTTATAATTTTAGATAAAACACTTAAAATATACAAAAAGACAATCATTTTTCCAAACAATTAATTTGGAAAATAGAAAATTGTATATTTTTATATTTTTATGTATACACGAAAATGATCTACTTGATGCCATTAACTTGATGCCAGAGGACCTTATTTTTTCCTCATACTAAATGTATAAAAAGCTGTGGTGCAGGGTCATCTGAGGAAATCAATGCAAAACCAATAGAAACTATTTTCACTCTATTTATAATTACTTATTTGCAGATGGCAGCAATTTTTTCAAAGTATATTTTTATCATCTCTGACATATATTCCTAAATATATGAATATAGAACTTGACATGCATTCCTGGAAAGAAAGCATGTGAGGTTTGGAGGGAAGAGGAAGAATACTGGGGAGATTTGCAAATCACACATTATAATTAATTTAAATGCTTTATTGAAAATTGACTTAAAATGAATATTTTAGCAAAGCAAATAAAGTTACCATAATTTTTTGGAATTGTCTGTCAAAACTCATTTGACAAACTGACGATTCTGGAAATTGCCTTATTTGAGAGCTACCAGGCTATTCTGCCAGAGTTCATGTATACTAGCAGAAGACCCAAGTGTCTTGGGTCAGAAATACAAGATTTTATTATTCATGACACTACAAGCAGCATTAGCTCATGCTAAAGTACCTTGAAGGCATTGAGGAGGAACACAGCTGGACATTATACATGTCCGAGAGCACAAATATTTTACAGTGGGCTACGAGGATCTTTCCGGACTTTCACCAAAGAAAACTAGATTACTTTTGTTGTAATTGAAAGTAAATAAACATACTAATTTTGCCAGGGAGGGAGACATTCTGTCTACCTCTTGAGACTTTTGCTAAGCAAACATCCTTGAGAAGATAGGAGACACTTTTTAATCTCAAGATGTGCAGAAACATGAGAAACCCATGGAGAAGTGGCTCTCTACCATTCATGTCCTCCCTCTAGACCATTGATGAAAGAATTTTTTGTGATGATGAAAGTATACTGTGTCTACATCATCTGCTTGGCAGCCACCGACCACCTGTGGCTACTAACCAGTTGAAATGTGTCTACTGTGACAATGAACTGAGTTGAACAATGTAAATGTAAATAGCTACAAGTCATCAGTACCTCAGTACCTAAGTACTGGGCAGCATAGACCTACATTATGTGCCCCTTGATGTTCATCTCTTCACCCATACCTCCATCACAGAGTTTCTCACTAATAGGAACATGGAAATGATGTTAAATGATCTCACTCATATGTGGGAATTTACAATGTTGATCTTATGGTAGTTGAGAGTAGAATGGTGGTTTCCAGAGGTGGTGGAGAGTTGGGGGGAGAGGGAGGGATGGGAAAGGTTGATCAATGGACATTGTATCACAGCCAGGTAAGGCAAGGTATTGTGATATGCTGAAGCACAGTAGCAATGATGTACTTACATTTCAAAAAGCTAGAAGAATGTATTTTGAAGGTTTTCACCATAAAGAAATGATAAGAGCTACTATGTGTAGCTCAGTGGTACAGCCCTTATCTAACAAGGACCTGGGTTCAATCCCCAATACCACAAAAGAAAAAAAAATATTTTGAGGATATAAACATGCTTAACTTCATTTTAACTTTACACAATGTATACATATATCAAAATACTACACAGACAGGGCACAGAGGTACAACCCTGGAATTCCAGCTATTCAGAAGGCTGGAACAGGATGATCACAAGTTTTAGGTCAACCTCTGCAACTTAGAGGGACCCAATCTCAAAATAAAAACTAAAAAGGGGTGGGGATACAGTCAGTAATAAAGTACCCCAGAGTTCAATCCCCAGTGCCAAAAAATATATAAATAAAATTACACGATACCCCATTAATCTATATTTTTTGTGTTTTTATGTGCCAGTTTAAAAATAAATACCAAGGAGTGAGATAGCTGCATCATATGATAGTTTCATTTCGAGTCTTTTGAGGAATCTCTACAATTCTTTCCAAAGTGGTTGTATTAATTTGCAGTCCCATCAAAAATGCATGAGTCAGTCTTTACCCTACATCCTTTTCAGCATTTATTATTTTACTCTTGATGATTATCATTCTAACTGAAGTGAGAAGAAATATCAATGTAGTTTTGATTGCATTCCCCTGATTGCTAGAGATATTGAATATTTTTTAAATATTTTTGACCATTTTAATTTATTTTTGAGAAAAGTCTGCTTAGTTTTTACCCATCTATTAAGGTTTTTTTTTCTTCTTTTTGGTTTTATGATTTTTGAATTATTTCTATATTCTGGATATTTATACCTAGTCAGAAAAGTAGCTGGCAGAGATCTTCTCCCTTCCTGTAGGCTGTCTTTTCATGTTCTTGTTTCTTTTGCTGTGCAGAAGATTTTAACTTGATATCGTTCCACTTATTGATTCTTGGTTTTAGTTCTTAAGCTTCAGTGGTCTTGTTAAGAAAGTCAGCACCTACACCAAAGTGTTGTAGTGTTGACCCTATGTTTTCTTCTAGCAGTTGCAGTTTCTGGTATAGTTCCTGGGTCTTCAATCCACTTTTGGAGTGTGTGTGTGTGTGTGTGTGTGTGTGTGTGTGTGTGTGAAGATTGAAAACAATCTGGTTTCACATTTTTACATATAGTTATCGAGTTTTTCAGCATCACTTGTTAAAAAGGCTATATTTTCTCCAACATATGTTGTTGGCAGCTTTGTTTAGTATCAGATAAGTATATCTATGTGGTTTTGTCTCCATGTCTTCTATTCTATTTCTTTGTTCTTCATGTCTGTTTTGATGCTAGTGCTATGTGTTATGGTTTAAATATGAGCTATTCCCATAAAGTCAATGTATAAAACAATGTAAGAAAGTTTGAAAGTTAAATGATTGGGTAACAAAAGCCTTGACCTAATCAGTGCATTCATCTACTTGAATGGATTAATTGGAAGGTAACTGTAGGCTGAAGGGTGTGACTGGAGAGGCTGGGGGGCGGGGTTCCTGGTGAGAGGAGACACCCTCTCTTACTCTCTCCCTCTCTGGGCTCCAATTGGAGTTTTGGTCTGAGACCTCTGAAAACATGAGTTCGAAATAAACTTTTCCTCCTCTAAAATTTTTCTTGTCAGGTCTCTTGATTACATGGCAAAAAAATAAAAAAATAAAAATAAAATTTGAATAAAACATCATACTATTTTCCCCCCTATAACTCTGTAGAATAATTTCAGATCAGATATTGTGATCATTCCAGCATCTCTCTTCTTGCTCAGGATTGCTCAGGTTATTCCAGGTCTTTTATTCTTCTAAATCAATTTTTGGACTGTTTTTTATTTCTGGTTTTGTGAAGAATGTCCTAGTATTTTCATGGGTATTGCATTCAATCTATACAATGCTTTTAGTAGTATGGCCATTTTGACAATATTAATTCTGCCCATCCAAAAAAATGGAAAGAATTTCCATCTTTTAAAATTTTCAATTTCCTTCTTCAATGTTCTATAGGTTTCATCGTAGAGGTCTTTCACCTCCTTATTTAGATTTATTCTATTCCCAAGTTTCTTTTTTTTAGGTTTTTGTGAATGGGATGGTTTTCCTGATTTACTTTTCAGCAGATTCTTTATTGGAGTAGGAAAGTTACTGATTTTTGTCTGTGTTCTGCTACTTTTGTGGAAGTGTCTATCACTCTGAGAAGTCATCTAGTGGATTTTTGGAATCTTCCAAATATAGGTTCAGGTCATCAACAAACAGAGAACTAAAATCTTCATGCTATAGTGAAACACCTTGATCATAGCAGCACAATCCACAATAGCCAAATTATGGAACCCACCCAGGTGCCCAACAACAGATGGATGGATAAAGAAATAATGTGTATAGAGACAGTGGAGTTTTATTCAGCCATAAGTAAGAATAAAATTATGGCACTTTCTGGTAAATGAATGGAAGTAGATAGCATCGTGTTAAATGAGATAAAATGAAACTCACAAAGTCAAGGGTCAAATATTTTTTCTCATATGTAGAACTTAGAGAAAAATAAGAGAAAAAGTGTTGGGTGCATGAAAATCAAAAGAAGAAAAGTGGAATAGAGGAAAGGGATGTGGGAGAGCTATGAAAGATGGGAACAGGAAGGAACTGCAGAATGAATTTGACAATTTATGCTGTGTATATCTATGACTGTAAATGTCATATACGGTGAGTTTCAGCTTTATACATATATTTATAAAATACCAATTAAAATCAATCAATAAATAGAAGGAGGGCCGGTAGAGTAGACAAAGAAGAGTAGGAACAGGGTGTAGGGTTGAGAAAGAAGATACATAAGGATCTGAAATGGAGCAATTTATAATCCATGTGTGTCTGACTATGTCAAAATGAACCCCAAAATGTATATAACTATGTGAATCAATAAAAATATTTTTTAAATAAAACAAATTTTTTTAAAGAAGGGAAAATATAAATGTGTGAGTAGAAAACTAATAAAATTCACACCCTAATTGAAATGTTTTCTAAATAGTTTTAAGAACCGTCATAATTCTTTGTCCTGAATCATAAAAAAAAAAATAATGAAGACATGGAAATTAGAAATCACATAAGATAAATTCATATTTCCTTGAAACCAAGTAAGCCCTCTTTCCATATCCAACAGCAATCCCATTCATTCAGTGAGTGTTTATGGGACTGGGTAAAAGACTAAATCCAGACTTATGCCATGTTGATTTTCTATTACTACCACAACAATCCAACAAAACTTAATGGCTTAAAACAGCACAGCATCCTTAACCTACAGTTCTGGAGAACAGTGGTCCAACTTCAATTTCAGGGAGCTGAAGTCGGATGTGGGCTGCATTTCCTCTGGAGGTTCTAGAGCAGAGTTCATGCCCTTGCTTTTTCCAGCTTCTAGAGGCTTCCTGCATTCCTTGGCTCCTGGCTCCACATCTCTTCCACCTCTGGTTTCATTGTTGCTACTCTATTACTCCTCTTGTTTTTACAACACCTTCCTCCTCTGAACTTCCTGCCTCCTGCTCATGAGGACCTTAGTGTTTACACTGGGCACACCCAGCAAGGCCAGGATAATCCCTACGTTTCAAGGTTTCAAGGTCCATTACCTTAACCACATTTGCAAAGTCCCTTCTGTCATGTGTTCTAACATATTCACAGATGCCGGGAAAAAGACCATGGACCACCCTGGAGGGCCACTATTCAGCACATCACAGATGCCAAGGGCTTTGTTGAGAAACAATTCTAAGAAATGGAGTCCAGGAATAAATGAAATTGTCATTGTTCTGTCCTTAAGAGGTTACATTTTAGTAGGAAGAGGCAGACTATATGGAAATTAGAAATCACATAAGATAAATTCATATTTGCTAAATGCTATGAAGTAAATATGGAGAGAGATATGATGATGATTTGGAATAGGAGCAATTTTAGATAAAGTGATTAGAACATGTCACTGTGAGAAAATGACATTTGAACTAAATTATACAAGATGAGGAAAAAATCCAAGGGGAAAGCACAGGGAAGTACATTGCTCCCTAGAACAACACAACAAAGCCATATCTCTATTAGAGGAAGGTGGTTTGCAAGAGTAACAACTGAAAGGAGCTCCAGAGATCTGCATCTGGAGTGATTTAAGGAGGGAGAGAGCATGGAGTAAGTAGCCTGGAGAGAGAAGCGCGGGATGGATCATTATGGCTTTTGAAAGTCTTGGAGGTGAAGTGAGTTTTCTTCTGAAGATAAAGGGGAATCAGTGACTGCTTTCAAGCAAGGGAAGAACCTGGTCTTCAATTTATATTTTTAAAGTATTTCATTCATTATGAGGGAGGAACAAGCACAAGAAGAGTAACTGCTGCAAGCCAGCAGTGAAGGCAAATGAGGATGGAGACAGGGCCAGCTTGGCTGTGGTGCAGGTGGGCAGGTCTATATGAGTGTGCATCTGTTCTGGGATGACAGAACTTAGCAGTTAACTGGACACAGAGATGGACTGATAGGAAAAAAGAGTGAATGATGCCTGGATTTTTTAACTGGATAAAGTACTGTGGCTGGTGATGACTTTGGCCTAAGCGAGGAAAGGAACGGGGATCGTGGGGAGGACAGTGAGATTTAAGAGCTCCATTGGGAGTTATTAAGTTGGGGATTCCCATTATGTTTTTAATAGACAATTAGATAGGCAATTAGGTATAAGAAAAATCAGAGGCTAGATTTGAACAAGAGATATTTAAACCATATATATTTGGAAGCCATAGTAATCTGATATGAAAAGCCATAGGAATAAATGAAGACACTATATTCAGAAAAAAATAAGGAACAAAACCCTGTGACAAGAGGACCTCCCACCTGACATTATCTGATAGAATAGAATAAGTGAAAAGAAAATCAAAGGATCAAGGGAAAGAACCACTACGTGGATAGATAGAAATTGTAAAACACTGGGTCAAAGGGTATTTAGGTGCAAAAGAAGAATAAGCTTTAGTGACTTACTACAGAACAGTAAATAGTAATTAGTAATAATGTATGATATATTTTGATAGTACTAAAAGTATATATTTTAAATATTTTCACCACTAAAAAGCATGAGGTAGCAGATAAGTTACCCTAAGTTGATCATTCAACAATGCATATGTATATCAAAACATTACATTATATACATAAATGTATGAAATTATTATTTGTCATTTGAAATAAAAATACCTAAGCAGAATAACAAAAGAAATCTAAGACAGCTTGGTGTCATGGAAACAGGAGAACATTTCAAAGGGCTGTATTAGGGCTTCTAAAATGTTAGCAACAAAGACAGAAAGGCTGATCGGATTTTGTAATGCTGAGTTCTTTTAGTGACCAGTACAAGGGCAGCTTTACTGAAGCCAAAGTTAAGAAAGAGGTGTGAATTCCCCTGTTGGATCATTGTACTTGGTGCACATGTATCAGCTTACCACATCTTACCCCATAAATATGCAGAGATTGTGTCAATATGATTGTATTTGTTATATTAGGTGATATAACCAACTCCAATAGAGAAATGGTTTAATTTGGCTCAGAGATTCTAGTGGTTTCAGTCCATATCTGGCCCCGCTGCTTAGGCAAAGCACCACCTCATGTAGGGAGTCATGGCCCCTCCAACCGCTTCCCTCATGTCACAGAAGGAAAGAGAGGAAGAAGAGACCAGACTCCAAAAACCCTCAAGGGCAAGCCCTCTACAGACCTGAAAACCTCCCAGGAAACCCTGCTCCTTAAAATTTCAACCACCCGCTATGGACACTAAGCTGGGAATTGTGTATTTAACACAGGTGCCTCTGGGGGACATTTCACATCCAAACTATAGCACTTGTTTTTTTAAAATAGAATTGTACAGTTCTAAGAAGGCTATGTTTGGAGTGTACAGTTCAAAGTGGGAAGTAATTAGGAGAAGCCTTGGTATTTCCGTTGTAGTTACTAAGCCTTGCAGTGCTGCGGTAGATGCCTAATGAATATTGTTTGAATTCTTACAAGTCAGGAGTAAGGTATGATTATTTTCCATTTGCAATGAGATCAAGGGACATGAAGCAGCTTTCTCAAAGCGACCACAACCAGCAACTAGCAGAACTGGGATTCAAGACCAAGTTCGAGTCTGACTCAAACGCTCCCACTCTTCTTTCAGCCGTGAGAAGCGATAAGCTCTCTTGACTCCAGGAAAGCAGGTGAAGAGTCCTGTTTCAGGGAAACCATTTTGATAAAAATTCATATAAATTGGAGGAACAAGGAAAAGAACTAGCAACCAATTTTGAGAGCACTGAGGTTGGCAAGGTGCTTGACAAGCAAGACAATGGTGAGGGTACAGATCAGCCATTGCAGACTCAGTAGGTAGACAGACAGACCCAGCATCTACCTAACCATTTCCTCTCTGCCATGTCCTCTCACTTCTGCCCTTCTAGGGACTCTTGTAGAAGAGAGATGTTAGCATCCTTTCTCTCTCCCTTCCCTTTTTGCCTTCTCCCCAGCCATCAGATTAAGAGGTGGATGGGGAGGGAAGGGAAGTGATCCACTAAGAGGCCTTAGAAGATCCCTAAGGCAAGACCAGTTGCATAGGCTCAAGGTTCAGGAGTCAGTCAACAAGAGACAGTGAAATAACGCGGAAGATCAGGAGGGAACCTGCAACTTCCCCAGGCCACTGGCTCGGCACCCACCCTGCTTCAGAACCAGCCTCCCTGTGGGCTTGTGCTGCCTGAAGAGCACTCCTCCTTTCTCTTGGTTTTACTTTGTGTGCATGTGAGGACTATGAAAGACTAAAAAAAAACAGTATTTGAAGGCAAATGATCCAGTATTAATTTAAAAACAATTGCCTTCTGTGGACACGGCCTCAATGTTCACCAAATGTTCGTAATAAGCAGAAACGTTCTCCTAACAGGTGCAGTTGCAGCAATGAATATCCCAGCAGGCACACATGGCATCGTATCTACAGTCAGGTCATCGGAACAAAGAGCAGAATAATGAAAATGTATGACTGCTCAGATGTTTATGGAGAAAGTCATTTGCCCAATGGTAATTGATGTTTATTGAGGACAAGGGAACACAAGGAAAGTATCCCGAATCACCCCATATTTCTGTTGCCACCTGTATAACCACGCAACAGTCAGAACATAATAAAATGTGGATTTGTCTTTGGGGCAGTATATAATTTCATGTACTATTTCGTCTTGGGGATTATTTTATTCCTTTTTCACACAACAACTTTCTTCGTTTTGTTTTTGGTTTTTGTGTTTTTTTTTTTTTTTTATGTGCCTTGTGGTATACATTTATTTCTCTTCTTCCCCCCCTCATGGTGTAGGGGGAAAAAAAAATCCCTGAACAGATGTTGTGTTAAGATTGCCAAACTCATTTTGTTTTTGATGTTCCATGCTTAAAGCTCCTTTTTGGAGAACACATTGGTGGAATGTTCTCCTCGTTGTGCACTGTATGTTTAATAGCAGGAAGACAGTTGGAAAAGGCTTGTAACGGTTCCTTAAAATGCCAGTGTCACTGAGCATTCAAAGACAAGCAGAAACAAAAGTCTGGCACAGGGTCCACATGATGAGACACACAGGCTGCATTTACAATGTTGTTCTTAATCTGTTAGCTATTAAGAACAATATTATATTTTTTAAAAGATATCCATAGTCATGAGATGCTCAGGGCAAGGAGAAATTTAACAACAGTCCAGAGATGGCGGCTTGATAAACATGGAAAGTGGGAGATTACAGTGGAGCCTTTTTGGAAAAGTTTCACCTTGAAAGAAGCCACTTCCAGCTTGACCATTTTTTAATGCAAAACACTGAAGAGATGGCCAGGGAGGGACAGGGCCAGACTAAGGGTGCTTGCAGGTTTGATGTGATAGTGTGTATCTCACAGAGAACAGAAAACTTGGGGGGAAAAAGGGTTCTGAAATGCGGATCCCTTGAATGCTTTTGAGAATGTACTGATATTGCAAAAGTGGAGAAGTGGTATAATTGAGCGCCATATTCATTTGCTAGAGTTGCCATATAAAGAACTGCAGACTGAGTGGCTTAAACAACAGAACTTTATTTTCTCACAGTTCTGGAGGCCAGGAGTCTGAGGTCAAGGTGTCAACAGGATTGGTTTCCTTCTGAGAGCTCTGTCATTAGATTGCAGATGGCCCTCTTCCTCCTGGGGCCATACATGGACTTCCCTCTGTGTCTGTTCCCTAATCTCTTCTTCTTATAAGGACGCCAGTCATGTTGGATTTGGGCCTGCTAATGACTCCATTGAGTCTTCAAGATCTCTTAAAACATCTCCACTTGCCCCGTCTCCAAATAAAGTCACATTCTGAGATACTTAGGGTTAGGACTTCAACATATAGATTTGAGGGGATAAAGGGTTTGGTCCAATAACTCTCACCAAAGGAATTGACTCAGCATTGAGCACCTACCTGGTCAGTATGCAAAACTGAACTATGTTGGAGATACATTGTAGTCTCTGCTCCTTGTAGTCAGGGAGCTTACAAAGTGTGACAGGTAGACTGTACCTGTACAGCTCTATAATAAGTATTTAAAGCACCATTCCAGAGCATTGGAACATCAATGTTGAAGAAGTACAGTGAACAAATACCCAGCTTGGTTGATGAAATGAACACACGAAAAATGTGGTATTGGAGCTATGACTTGAAAAACACACCAGATCTCAATATACAGAGAGACCACGTTAGTGAGGGACTGGGACAGGCTGGCAAAGGCACAGGCATTTTAAAGGGACTTAGTCAAAGCGTATGATGTCCCCAAGGAACCATCAAAGCACAAGCTGAGGAATCAGTACAAAAGTCATTAAAATGCTCCAAGAGCTGTAATATATTCTAGACAACTAAGGGGAAACTTAAATTATGTATAAAATTCAACTTTAAGTATGGAGCTGCATGAATTTTCATACCAAATTCTTCCTCCAACCTTTGAGTTCAGGAACAGTATTCCAAATGCTTTATCAGAAATTACAGCTCCTCCTCCATGAATTTGGAACAGAGATACAAAGAGGTCAGAATTAAGATCAGGCTATACAATCCGACATATATACACAGGTGGCTTTACACACATAAGACACTTTCCTAATGGGGACTCTTCACATATTTAGAATTGCTCAGGACTGTTTATGCTATTTTTTCCTCATTAATCTTCAAAGAGAAAACTCAATATTTTAATGTTTCAGATAACTAAAAAGACAATTCACTTGTAAAGATAATGAATACTACCATCTGATGTGACTATAAATTTTGTGAAATCATCAGCTGAGGGCATACTCATTTTTAGATTTATCTGTTACAATTCAGTTTATTTCTTTGGTCAAGGTCAATATCACAGTCCTTGAAATGCTATCCATGTAGCTCAGATGGAATTCAGAGAAGTAAATATGAACAGGTCTTCACATTGTCGACTAATTTACTCCTGATTCCTGCCTTAACTATGCATATTGATTCCCACATTTCAGTTTATTCTTTCAAATGCTACCATGCCTATTTGTAGCACACCTGTGTCAGAACATCCAAAGAAAAAGCAATCTTTTACAACTAGATTCACACAAGGAACTCCCTACTATATATCCATAATAAGGCATGCGGCTCATTAATCATTTGCCCACTCTGTGTCCCTTCAATTTGCACAAAGTAACAACTAAAAGGTCCTGAAGCCAGGTATCTATGAAATAACAAAAACAAATTTAAAATAACTCAAGCCATGAAGATCTGACACGGCAAACAACACAGAAAAAGAGAAATTTCTGGTATTAATATTCAGGTTCTCATCTTATAAAAATGTTTTGGCTGAGGAAAAAGCTTCAACTCTGGGTGCCTTCTGTTTTTGTGGTCCCTTGCTACCTACATGTGATGCAAGTTTCTTTCTTTTTAAAAAATTTGTTCTTTTCAGATATACATGACAATAGAGTGTATTTTGTAATATTCTACACATATGGAGTATAACTTGTTCTAATTAGGATCCCACTCTTATCATTGTACATGATGTAGCATTTCACTGGTGGTTTATTCATATATGAACACAGGAAAGTGGTGTCTGATTCATTCTATCCTCTTCCCTATTCCCATCTCCCTTTCCATTCATCCCCTTTGTTTAATCCATTGAACTTCTATTCTCCCCCACCCTATTGTATGTTAGCATTCACATGGTAGAGAGAACATTCTGCCTTTCTTTGCTTTTTCAAGTTTGGCTTGATATCATTTAGCATGATATTTCCCACTTCCATCCATTTACTGGCAAATATCATAGTCATTCTTCTTTATGACATATACCACAAAGTTTTTATCCATCCATCTGTTGAAGGACACCTAGGTTGCTTCCATAGCTTAGTTATTGTGAATTGAGATGCTATGAATATTGATGTGGCTACAAACTGCAATATGCTGACTTTAAGTACTTTGGGTATATACAGAGAAGTGGGTAGCTGGGTCAAATGGTGGTTCCATTCCCAGTTTTCTGAAGAATCTCCATACTGCTTTCCAGAGTGGTTGCGCCAATTTGCAATACCACCAGCAATGTGTGAGTGAACCTTTTTACCCACATCCTAGCCAACATTTACTGTTACTTTTATTCTTGAAAATTGCCATTCGGGCTGGAGTGACATGAAATCTCAGTGTGGTGGTAATTTGTATTTCTCTAATTGCTAGATATGTTTAACATTTTTTCATACATTTGTTGAGCATTCTTATTTCTTCTTCTGTGAAGTGTCTGTTCAGTTCCTTGGCCCATTTATTGATTGGGTTATTTGGGGGGGGGTTGGTGTTAAGTATTTTTGAGTTCTTTACATATCCTGGAGATTAATGCTCTGAGATGCAAGTGGCAAAGATTTCCTCCCATTCTGTAGGCTCTCTCTTCACAGTCTTGATTGTTTCCTTTGCTGTGAAGAAGTTTTTTAGTTTGATACCCTCCCATTTATTGATTCTTGATTTTACTTCCTATACTTTAGGAGTCTTTAAGGAGGTCAGTTCCTAATTAGACATGATGGACCTACTTTGTCTTTCTAGTCGATGCAGGGTCTCTGTTCTAATGCCTAGGTCCTGGATCCACTTTGTGCAAGTTGAGAGATAGGGGTTTCTTGCTTTTGGGTCATTGATTGAACTCATGGGTTTTGAAAATACACTTGAGCAAAGTGTAGAAATTTGACCATGGAATGTTTATATCATAACATCCTCAGGATAACTAGCTTTTGTTTAGTAACCTCTGTATGGTATGACACTGGGGTACTTCTTACCCAGCCCCTTGGATCTGGGTCTCTGGGATCTGGCAAGGAAGGATAAGAGAAGAATAAAAGACAATGTAGGGCAAAAGAAGGGCAAAAGAGGACAGTTGCTGCAAACCATCTCTAGGGTCTCTGTCCTCCTGTGTGCTTCACTAAGTATGTCCTAGTTCTAATCTAGTACTTCAGTGTTTGACTATCTCTACCAAAGTCAAGGCGCTAGCCAAGCACCAAGGCTTATAGTAATACTCAGTAAGTCAGAGGCTGATTTTTCATAACCTTAGGTATAAATCTTGATGCCTACCATAAACAGAGGCATTCCAAATTTGTTGTAGTTTTAGCTCAATATTCCATCACCACCTAGGCTTGTCTCCAAATTTGTCCAGACATGAGTCACTTTTAAATGCTTACAAAAATGTTCGTGAACATTTCATGTTACATTAATGTTGTACATATTTTTATGCACACAGATAATCATGTTGTTTTGAATTGTGACAATAGTTATTTTATTGATCAGAAAATAATGCTATCTTGCTAATTAATGAAATTCCAGATGTGCATAGGGTTTCTTTTTTCAAAATTCACAAAGTTACTAAAAATAATTAGAGATAAGTGCGAATTAACCCTTAAGTATTCAAATAGACTATTTGAGAACAGGGAATAGAAAATGTAATAACATCCCAATTGCTTATGTAAATGGACTTCTGACTCATGCTATTATACACTTTTGGCAACCATTATTATAAAACACCATTCCCATTTGAAATAAAAATCAAATAAAAGAAGAAAAACTTGAAGACTGCAAGCTGAATGGAAGACATCCTAGGAAAAATGGGATGGGAGAGTTTCTAGTCGCCAGGGCAACTAGATCTTTTGTAGGCCCAGGTAAGTGACTTTCTCTTAGGACAACTGAACCTGATCTTTTGACCTTCAATGAAAAGTGAAAGCTGGAATTCTAATATATAAAAATATATGTATTAAATGACAAGTAAAAAGTTGTACTTACAAACTCTAAGCATGCATGCTCAGCGGGCACATTGAATCATCTCACTGGTGTTCATATACAAACACTATGGTACATGGTAGAAAGGACAGGTAGGCATGAGAAAAGCTGAAAATTCCAGAACATTCTTAGATGTTATTTTTATATTACGAAATGGATAGAATTTATTTTTAACCAAAAAAACATTTCAGGAAGCAGCCCAGCACCAGCCAAGCCAGACTGGAGGAGGAAGCAGCCCGGCACCAGCCAAGCCAGACCGGAGGAGGAAGCCCGGCCCCGCCCCGAGTGCTAGTCCGGAGGAAGCCCTTCAAAGGGGGTGTGGCTACCAGCATGGTTCTGCTGCTGATCCAGGTATCTGGTTTCCAACTCCCCCACCCTTAGCTGCAATAACTCAAAATATTTCCCACAAGCTTTTGGGGGTTGTAGCTATCAACGCAAAACAAAAACTGTAGAGGCACCTGGTTTCTACCTCAGAGACTAGAGTAGGGAAGATACAGGTGGAAGCTCATTTCCCTTCACACTGGCTATACCCACCACCCTGAATACAGAGGCTCAAGCTAGAAATAGACAACGCCACCTACTGGAAGCAAGGAAAACAGTGTTCTGAGAGACTTTTTTTTTTCTCTTTCTTTCTCTCTTCTCTCTCTTCCACAACTTCAACATATGTGAAACCAAGAACTATGCATGAACAACCGAATTACTGAAGTAATATAATATAGAGGAATTGCATATACCCCACCTTCCCCCATTTTTTTTCTTTATTTCTATCTTATTTCCTTTTCCTTCTCTCTTATTTCTCTTTTCTTCCTTGTTTTTTTTTTAATTTTTTTTTTCATTTGTATTCTCTCTATCCCACTTTCAATCTCCTAACTTTTGCTATCTATACATAGGGAAACTATCTAAATACAGATAGGAGGTTGAGTCTATACATTCTTCCATAAATTACCAGTCTAATGGTTAGAGTTCTCCAAAGGTGCTAAGTTAGTTTAACCTCATACCCTCACTCCTTTCCCTCTAAGTATAGCATCCTTCATCTGAAATTAAGTTTTCTATATGCCACCAGATTTGGTATGCCTTTTATGAAACTAATTAATATATTCTTAAGTAATAATTAAAACCAATATCTATAGACTTAGAATCTTACTATAAATGTATTAATAATGAAAACTTGTGCTTAGATGATGTACTGTTGATATTGGGAACTGTTAACATTGTCTTTCTCCACAAAAGAAGGATTTTGGAGCTATACAAGAACAATACAAATATATAAGGGGAAAACATTAACACAACAGTTTCACAAAGCTAGAAAGAATCATGAGCAGTATGAAAAGACAAGGAAAGAAAGGACCACAAACAATACAGGTCAACTCAACATTAGATGAGGTAATATCTGCAGCTTATGGAATGTCAGACAAAGAGTTCAGGATATACATGCTTCAGATGATCTGGAGTCTCAAGGAAGACATTATACAGCAAATTCAGACAATGAAAGATCACTTTGACAAAGAATTACATAAACAAATCCAAGAAACAAAAGATCAACTCTATAGGGAGATAGAGGATATAAAAAACAAACAAACAGAAATCCTGGAAATGCAGGAAACAATAAACCAAATTAAAAACTCAAATGAGAGTATTACCAGCAGTAGAACACTTAGAAAATAGAACTTCAGACAACGAAGACAAAGTTTTTCAACTTGAAAAGAACATAGACAGCTCAGCGAGAATGTTAAGGAATCATGAGCAGAACATCCAAGAATTATGGGATAACATAAAGAAACCAAACCTAAGAGTTTTTGGGATACAAAAGGGTATAGAGGTCCAAACCAAGGGAATGAGCAATCTATTCAATGAAATAATACGAGAAAACTTCCCAGACGTAAAGAATGAAAAAGAAATTCAAATACTAGAAGCCTACAGGACACAGAATGTACAAAATCATAAGAGATCCACACCAAGACACATAATAAGAAGATGCCCAACATACAGAATAAGGAGAGAATCTTAAAAGCCACAAGAGAGAGGAAGCAGATTACATTTAGGCGTAAACCAATCAGGATAACTGCTGATCTTTCAACACAGACTCTGAAAGCTAGAAGATCCTGGAACAACATATTTCAAATGCTGAAAGAAAAAGGGTTCCAACCAAGAATCATGTATCCAGCGAAATTAAGCTTCAGGATTGAAGATGAAATAAAAATCTTCCACAATAAACAAAAGTTAAAAGAATTTGCAGCTAGAAAACCAGCTCTTCAAAACATCCTTGGCAAAACATTACAGGAAGAGGAAATGAAAAATAACAATGAAAACCAACAGTGGGAGGTAGTACAGTAAAGGAAAAACTAATCATAGAGGAAAAACAAATCATATTAAGTAACATACATAATCAAATATGACTGGAAATACAAACCATATCTCAATAGTAACCCTAAATGTTAATGGCTTAAATGCACCAATCAAAAGACATAGGCTAGTAAAATGGATTAAAAAAAAGATCCAACAACATGCTGCCTACAGGAGACTCATCTGATAGGAAATTATTTTGAAACCCTATACTCTAATAAAATAGAAGATAGTGAAGGCATCTATAAATTCCTTAAGATATATGAACTACCCAGATTGAGTCAGGATGATATAAACAACCTAAACAGACCAATATCAAGTGAGGAAATAGAGGAAGCCATCAAAAGATTACCAACGAAGAAAAGCCCAGGACCGGATGGATATACAGCAGAGTTTTACAAGAACTTTAAAGAAGAACTAATACCAATACTCTACAATCTATTTCAGGAGATAGAAAAAGAGAGAGAACTTCCAAATTCATTCTATGAGGCCTATAAAACCCTGATTCCCAAACCAGATAAAGACACCTCAAAGAAAGAAAACTACAGACCAATATCCCTAATGAATTTAGATGCAAAAATCCTCAATAAAATTCTGGCAAATTGGATACAAAAACATATCAAAAAGATTGTGCACCATGATCAAGTAGGATTCATCCCTGGGATGCAAGGCTGGTTCAATATATGGAAATCAATAAATGTTATTCACCACATCAATAGACTTAAAGATAAGAACCATATGATCATCTCGATAGACGCAGAAAGACCATTCAACAAAGTGCAGCATCCCTTTATGTTCAAAACACTGGAAAAACTAGGGATAACAAGAACTTACCTCAATATTGTAAAAGCTATATATGCTAAGCCTCAGGCTAGCATCATTCTAAATGGAGAAAAACTGAAGGCATTCCCTCTAAAATTGGGAACAAGACAGGGATGCCTTCTCTCACCACTTCTAATCAATATAGTTCTCGAAATACTGGCCAGAGCAATTAGACAGACAAAAGAAATTAAAGGCATTAAGCTAGGAAAAGAAGAACTTAAATTATCACTATTTGCGGATGGTATGATCCTATACCTAGAAGACACAAAAGGGTCTACAAAGAAACTACTAGAACTAATAAATGAATTCAGCAAAGTGGCAGGATATAAAATCAACATGCATAAATCAAAGGCATTCCTGTATATCAGCGACAAATCTTCGGAACTGGAAATGAGGAAAACCACCCCATTCACAATATCCTCAAAAAAAATAAAATATTTGGGAACCAACCTAACAAAAGAGGTGAAAGATTTATACAATGAATACTACAGAACCCTAAAGACAGAAATAGAAGAAGATCTTAGAAGATGGAAAAATATACCCTGTTCATGCATAGGCAGAGCTAACATCATCAAAATGGCGATATTACCAAAAGTTCTCTATAGGTTCAATGCAATGCCAATCAAAATCCTAATGGCATTTCTTGTAGAAATAGATAAAGCAATCATGAAATTCATATGGAAAAATAAAAGACCTAGAATAGCAAAAGCAATTCTAAGCAGAAAGTGTGAATCAGGCGGTATAGCGATACCAGATTTCAAACTGTACTACAGAGCAATAGTAACAAAAACAGCATGGTACTGGTACCAAAACAGGCGGGTAGACCAATGGTACAGAATAGAGGACATGGAAACCAATCCACAAAATTACAACTATCTTATATTCGATAAAGGGGCTAAAAGCATGCAATGGAGGAAGGATAGTATCTTCAACAAATGGTGCTGGGAAAACTGGAAATCCATATGCAACAAAATGAAACTGAATCCCTTTCTCTCACCATGCACAAAAGTTAACTCAAAATGGATCAAGGAGCTTGATATCAAATTAGAGACTCTGCATCTGATAGAAGAAAATGTTGGCTCCGATCCACATATTGTGGGGTCGGGCTCCAAATTTCTTAATAGGACACCCATAGCACAAGAGTTAAAAACAAGAATCAACAAATGGGACTTACTCAAACTAAAAAGTTTTTTCTCAGCAAGAGAAACAATAAGAGAGGTAAATAGGGAGCCTACATCCTGGGAACAAATCTTTACTCCTCACACTTCAGATAGAGCCCTAATATCCAGAGTATACAAAGAACTCAAAAAATTAAACAATAAGAAAACAAATCACCCAATCAACAAATGGGCCAAGGACCTGAACAGACACTTCTCAGAGGAGGACATACAATCAATCAACAAGTACATGAAAAAATGCTCACCATCTCTAGCAGTCAGAGAAATGCAAATCAAAACCACCCTACGATACCATCTCACTCCAGTAAGATTGGCAGCCATTATGAAGTCAAACAACAACAAGTGCCGCCGAGGATGTGGGGAAAAGGGTTCTCTTGTACATTGCTGGTGGGACTGCAAATTGGTGCGGCCAATTTGGAAAGCACTATGGAAATTCCTGGGAAAGCTGGGAATAGAACCACCATTTGACTCAGCTATTGCCCTTCTCGGACTATTCCCTGAAGACCTTAAAAGAGTACACTGTAGGAATACTGCTACATTGATGTTCATAGCAGCACAATTCACAATAGCTAGACTGTGGAACCAACTTAGATGCCCTTCAATAGATGAATGGATTAAAAAAATGTGGCATTTTTACACAATGGAGTATTACTCAGCACTAAAAAATGACAAAATCATGGAATTTGCAGGGAAATGGATAGCATTAGAGCAGATTATGCTAAGTGAAGCTAGCCAAACTCTAAAAAACAAATGCCAAATGTCTTCTTTGATATAAGGAGAGCAACTAAAAACAGAGCAGGGAGGAAGAGCATGAGAAAAAGATTAACATTAAACAGGGACGAGAGGTGGGAGCGAAAGGGAGAGAGAAGGGACATTGCATGGAAATGGAAGGAGACCCTCATTGTTATACAAAATTACATATAAGAGGATGTGAGGGGAAAGGGAATAAAAATCAAGGGAGAGAAATGAATTACAGTAGATGGGGTAGAGAGAGAAGATAGGAGGGGAGAGGAGGGGGGATACTAGAGGACAGGAAAGATAGCAGAATACAACAGTTACTAGTATGGCAATATGTAAAAACGTGGATGTGTAACTGATGTGATTCTGCAATCTGTATACGGGGTAAAAATGGGAGTTCATAACCCACTTGAATCAAATGTATGAAATATGATATGTCAAGAGCTTTGTAATGTTTTGAACAACCAGTAAAAAAAAAAAAAAAAAAAAAAACATTTCAAAGTACCAGCTCTGTCTAGGAACAGAACTAATAGATAACAATGTATTTTTCAGGAATCTTCTTTACATCCAAAAGTCTTCATCAAATGAAGTACAGCATAGTAGATTGCAGGGCGGTATAGCCATTGTGAGCACTACCCACTACTACAAGGTTAAGTATTTTCATGATAATTTAAAGACAAGGACAATGAGAGCTGGGGTGTAACTCAGTGGTAGAGTACTCCTTTGATCCCCAATACCACACACACACCAAAAAAAAGATAAGGAAAAAGATGCTCAAAAACTATTAAGTAACTTAATTAAGAAACCCACGGATCATTTTGTGTATGGATCACTCTGACAAGGGAAAACAAGGACACAAGAGATCCTGGTGACACATTTGTTGACATTTACTTGACAATGTCTCATCTGACAGTTGGACCATAGAATCAGCCTCCTGTACTCAGGACAGAGTCCACCCTCTTCTCCTCCTGTAAAGCCCTTTTCACATGCCCTGTGTAATGTGTTCACCCCAGAGTGTTTCATTTGAATTCACAACTCGCGTCTATCATTGCTTACTGCACTTTTATACCTCTGAATTATTCGTTTTAAGAAAAACCACTAATGAAGCTTCACATTAGCTAAGTATGCTTTCCAGGGTTTCAAGCACTAAAGAATTTTTTCTTTCTCCTTTCCTTCTATTTCTTTCTTTCCTTCCTTCCTTCCTTCTTTCCCCCCTGCCTCCCTCTCTCCCTTCCTTTATTTTTTTCCTTTTCCTTTCTAGAGATCTCTCCCAATTTGTTTTTACTGTTTTCATTCTCAGAGGGACACATTTTCTGCCTGATCTATAAAATGTTGTCTTAGCCAAAGATAGGTTGCATTTGAACTTTTGACTTGAGATTTGGGTTTTATAGTAAAAACAAAAACAAACTTTTTATATGATTTAAAGACTGTTATTTTTGTAATACTTTATTCAAATAAGGATTTAGAGGTGATGGCTTGAGGGGAAAAAGAGTAGTGGTCTGTTCAGAACAGGGGTCACTGAGCCTGCCTGAAAAACTTATGTTAGTTTATCAAAATTCTGGTTCAAAGGGTCTTGAAGTTCTCATTTGTGAGGCATCTATCTATGAAGAAAATAGTAAAAACAAAAGCAATGATTAAATGAAAGAGACAAATACTAGTGAAAAAGACTAACCATGTGTCATTCACATGAAAAAAATGGGCCTTATTTGGTAGAATTTTGTTTAACTTTGTTCTGTGAATTGGCAAGAAGGGAAGGTGTTGTGAATAAGGAATGTGAAGAAAAAATAAAACCCTTTCTAGGAGTAACATGATCAGAAATTTTCCATATTTTTCTCCATGAACGGAAGGAATGAGTACACTGAAGTATTACCTGAGCATGCAAAGGCTGTAAGGAGGAATACGGAATGTCAAAGTGAGATGCAGCTTTCATGACTGGGAGGAAAACGGAGAAAATTAAGTGCCGTGAAGCAGCAGGTGAAGTACGATTTGCAGCGGTAATGTTTTTAAGTGTGGGGGACTTTCTGTGCAATTTTCTGCGACTTTCACTTCTTGTATAATTGCAGTATTTAATACTCTCTTGATTCTTAAATAAATAATTATGATATGTTTCACAAACCATAATTTAACAATTAATTATGTTTTTCGTTGGAGTTATGGTGGGAGTGTGGTTGCTTTTCTAGAACACTGTGGTTAAAAAATATACTATCTACTTCTTGATGGCAAGCTCTTCATGAAACACCCAGAGTGGCATTCAACTGCCTCAAGGTACAAATTATTCAAATACGAGACTCTCAAGAAGCAACAAACACTATATAAATCAAGTCCTGTTCTACCATTAAAAATGTCTATATGCAATACCTCAGAGCCCCAGTCTGTGCAATACCTAAGTCTGTGCAATACCTAAGAGCCCCGGGACACAGAGCACTTATGGCCTCAGGAGGTGCCTATTGCTTCACCCAGAGCATTTAACTTTGCTGAGAGCTAAAGAATCTCAAGGTCAAGTCAGGAGAGATGTATGTCTACACCTAGTTAAATATCCAATAACTTTTAAATTACTCATAGGAAATATTTTATCATAAGAAGTAACATTTACTGTGAGACAGGAAGTACCTTACAAATTCAAATTAGTAGTCACAACAGTCCATGTCTACATATGCTTGGTTTACAGATATAGAAAACTTCCCTGGATTTGGTGAAATTAGGAAGGTGTCCATGCTTCTGAAGATGGATCAGTTGTTCCTTGTTTCCCCTGAGGGCGTACAAGGTGAAATCAGGTACATTCCTGTAGGTCCCACATCAAGCACTTCTCTGCCTCTACTTCTGTCTCTTGGTATCACTGTTCCGTGAAAGTCAACGCAGTCCAGGCTTCAAGGCTCTCCCCTCCATCGTTGAGCACGCGAAGCTCCTCTGATCTCTTGACCCCTGCTTTTACCTTCAGCTCTGCATCCTCCATAGAGCCATGAGCTTTCTCAGTTCTGAGAGCTCATTCAACTTCTCCAGGAGAGGAACTCTTTGTTTACAGAGGAGGCTGTAACTCTGTGTCCTCAGAAGAGTTCTCGTCTGTCTGTGTGCTTGGGTGCTGCCTACAACTCTCTATTCCAAAGCACATAAATGTTTTAGAATGCAGTTGAGACTTAACTAATTCCAGGCACCATGACCTGAAAAACTAAAGAACTGGTTATTGATGCTGGAGACTCAAAAGATTCTATTAATTTTTTATTATTCTGAAAATTAAGTCCCTTGAACAGAATCATGTCTCCATGGGATGGAACTCTCCAGTTGTCAGCAACACCTCAGGAGTTTGTTAGTGTTACCACTGAGAAAGAAATGCAGAGATTTTACCAGTAATTTTACTTCTCCTAGAGAAAGAACGAGTTTGGAGTCACACACAGTGATGGGTTGTCCCTGCTTTTCCCCTTACTACCTGACTGAGGTCAGCGAGGTTACTCGGCATCTCTGAGGTTTAATTTTATCCTCTTTGCGATGTTTACTCCCACCTGATTTCTTTAGGTTACTGCTGCAGGAGCTGACGCCATTAGCCTGGGCTGATGAAGACTACAATTCTCCAAATTCTCTCAAGTTTCCCTTGAGACATACAAATAACAGTGTCACATCTGCCAGTCATCTCCTAGGAATCCACAGAAGGAATGTGGTCACAAGAGTTGTAGGGCCAATTCTGAGGTGTTCTTCTGTTCTTCTGCTTTTGTTTGAACTTATCATCTCTGGAAGTTCATCAATAGTATCCCAGGTTCCCATGAGACACCAAGGATAATAAGACATGAGTTGTTCTCCATGAATTTTCCATCCTTTAGGATCAATAAGATGAGCCAACAAGGTACAATAAAATGTTGTTAAAATATGTATGTTTGTGTCAGAAAGGAATAGCATTTCCTCTACTAGACTCCCAAATATCATCCATCATTTAATGATTACCAGTTCTATGAAGGAAGAAAGCTGATACTGAATCTTAGAGATGTTAGGTAACCTTCTTGACCTCAGGCAACCTGTACGGAGAAGCAGAGACTCATTATTTTGCCACTCTTGCTTCTTCTTTTTTTTTTTTTTTCTTCTTTAAATAGAATAAAGTCATATGACACCTGAATCATAAATTGACAGGATAAATGATAATTTTCTTTGGTGCATAACTATTTCAAATTCCCCACCCTTTTTCTCCAGGAGCTGCTAAATTTTGTTAGCAAATATGAAGGCCAGCGGTGTCTCTGAAGATTGTAGAGGTAGGGAGAATTGGGAATTGAGGAAGTGGCAGGAAAAGAGGCTAGATTACACTTTCCTTGTGCAAGATCTAACTTCAAACTTGTCTCTCATCTTGAGCTAAGTGACCATCATCTGCCTAGAATTGACTAACTGTGGCCATGACAAGCAAATTAACTTTTCTAGACAACTTTTAAAGAAAGTTCCAACAGAGTTGCAAGAGAGGTAAAGTGCAGACTGGATTATTTAATCCCCAAAGTTTCTCTCACTCCTCCAAATCTCCTTTTCTTAACAGAGAGCAGACTCTGTCTTTGTAGAGAACTATTTGCTCTCTGACTTGTAAAACATCAAGAGAAGAATTCTGTTAACAGATGCTCTACTGTTAGAAGTTCATTGCAAAGATAGCTAAAACCTTGGGGAAAAAAATTACAGGAAACCTGCTGGCTTCTAAGAAGACACTGGAAGACAAAAACAAACAAATAAAACTTCTTCTTTCCTCTGGAAAAATCCCAACCCCCTCCCAGAGCTTGTGCCAGTAGAGAGAGGAGCTCTTCCAGCACTATCATTCTTGACCTTGTTTTAATGAGTTAAAAATAAAAAAAAAAAAAAAGAAAGGAAAAAAGTGCACTCCTCCTGGGGGTGAGGGGTGTAAATCTCATAAACCATGCCTGGGCTACAAAACCCTCAAAGTTCTGCTCTATAATTCTTTTGCATTTACTTCTGCTTTCTCCTTTTGTGCCTTGAAATATAAGAGCATGACCACCCTGTCTGCCACCGTCTATGCAAAAAATCAGATGTCCCAATAGAAGTGAACTCTATCCTTTAGTTCTTGTAATTGGCTTAAAACCTTAAAAGGTATAAAGCTTTATAAAGAAGTCAGAAAGGGCCTGTTGGAATAAAGTTACCTGCTGGTGAGGCTACAGGCCAACTCCTCTATCCAACAGCTTCATGCCAAAGCACTCACCAGCTGCACCAGAGATGACCTGGGCATGAGCAGCCCTTCTTAGCTCTCCTTGTAGAGTTCTACATGGGAGTGTTATGAATTTACCAGGTATGGCATGGCATACCTGTAATCCCAGCAACGTGGGAGACTGAGGCAGGAGGATCACAAGTTCAAGGCCAGCCTCAACCATTGTTTTAAAATAAAATATTAAAAGGGCTGAGGTGTAGTTCACCAGTAGAGCTCCCCTGGGTTCAATCCCCAGTACTGGGGAAAAAAATAATCCTAAGGGAGTAGGAGCCATAAACAGGATGTGCCTTTTTAAGCTATCAGCTTAGCATGGAGTGAAGAAAATAAACCCTCCAAGGGCCTTCATAGTGTTTTCTGTATTTATTTTCCTCATAATGGCTAAACAGTCTTATAGAACTGTGCAGAATTCTGGGGAGATGAAAAAGAAACTGAATAACCCTAGCTCAGAGCATGAAGTAGGATGAAAAGGGGAAGGAGTTATTTCCTTGTCTATAAGAAGAATCACATCAGAGCTGCTTTTTCTTCCAATAATAATGTTAACATGCTGATATAAATGCATCTTGTCTTCAAGCTTGAGATTTCATGTCACAGTAATAGAGGTGTAGGCGGTATTTATAATTATATAAAATTGCATGGCTGGGAGTAGAAGAGAACTAAGGCAGACTTCTCCACCAGCTCAGAAGAGAAGGAAGTTGCACAACAACACGTTAAGGATCACTGAAATCCCTCACAAAATAAAGCATTTCTCCCATAGGATTCAAGAGCCCAGCCCCCTGATGACATGAGCTACTAGTGTTGTGGGAAAGAAATCTTGCAATTTTGTTTTGGATAAAGCACCATGAGTGTGACTAAACTTTCAAGATGTCATTTTAAGTGACAAAAGCACTGTATTAAAGTTACAGCTAACCCTAAAATTCACTTCCTAAAACAAGGATTTACAGGAAGCAATTAGTAACAGGTTTCAAAATTGCTTTGTAGGAAAGCTGGTTGATGTAGGAAATTATGCTTCCTGGACTCAAAAGATAAAGTTATTGCCCAAAGACAATGTTCAAAGAGAGAAGGAAACCTAATCAAGTTTGTTTATTATGTTGAATATATGCAAACATATTTATATACTTAAACATGAACTTGCATATAAAAATATTCTTACACATATAGATACATAGGATATTTATAACTGAGACTTGCCCAGCCATTGACCTACACAAAACACAATTAATATTCTATTTATCCTGGAACCCCAGAATTTGCTTCAGGGCCTGGAATGCAGTAAGTGATCCATAAATTTGTTCTGTTGACATGCATGCTACATTACAGATCAGGTTGCCTTTTTGAATTAAAAAAAATAAATATGGCAAATTTCTTAATATAATGAAGTCCAATATTTAGAAAACAGATCATATCAAATATGAAAGAATTATATTATTTTTTACAAGAACAATCTCTCACCAGGAAGATGAGTTTGAAAAAAAATTTCCTGAGTGTTCCATAAGCATTCTTTTAATCCACCAATTTTTTGCTCAATTAAAGCCAGCATCCAGAAAGATTGATTTTTGCCCTTTGAAGATAATCTAGATGATTTTTTATGAAACAAAAAGACAGAATTCATTTAATAAGAATCGTGGTCAGTGAGCTAAGCCCCAGACCATGCTATGAATAGCTATAAATGAAATGTATTTGTTCTTTTGCTCAGTTTTTCCATATCTACTATGTTCCAGATGGGGTGCATTACTAAACAAAATAGGCAAAAATCTAGTTTATGAGTCTTTTTCATGAAATGTAAACACAACAGGTGATCTAACTGCATAGTGAGTTAGAAGACGAACATTTCTAAAAAAGATTAGATACGAGCAAGTGTTGTCAAGAGTTAGAAAGGTTGACAACTTCATTGGTGTAGCCAAAAACATTACTCAGTTCTCTGTGGCTAAAACAAAGCACTTGAGATAATAGAGTTGTGATGGAGCCCAGAGTTTGGGAGGTCCCGCTTCATGACATATCTGCCCTGCTGTTCTGGCACATCATCAGAGAGCACATGGCAGGTCAAAATCACTTAACGCATGGCCAGAAAGCAAGAAATGAGGAAGGAATTGTGGTTCCATATCTCTCTGATGGAAAGTCCCTAAGGACCTAAGTGCTTCTCACTGGGCCCATCTGCTAAGGGCCCCATCACCTCCCCTCCCAGGATCATCACCTTGGGGACCAAGACTTTACATGGGCCTGTGGGTGACATTCCAGGTTCAAGCCACAAAATTCTGCACCTGGCTCCCAAAGTTCAAGTCCAGCTCACAATGGGAAGTGCATTTAGCCCATCCCCGAGAATCTCACAATCATAACTGTTCCAGCACTGCTCCAAAGTCCAAGTCTACAGACTCCTCGAGACTCAAGGTAAACTCAGCTGTGAGCACCTGTAAAAGTCAAAAAGAAAGTTGCGTATTTCGAAAGTACAGAGGTGTGTCAGGCACAGGGTGCATGGTACTATTTCAAAAGAGAGGACTAGGAAAATAGGAGGAATCAGACCAAAGCATGACTAAAACCCAGCAGGGTGAATATTAAATCCCAAATCTCCATGCCAGCCCCAAGGGAATGCCGTGGTGAGCAATGGATTCCCAAAGGCTTGGATCATTGCAGCCGACACACGGCCTCTACCTTGGATAGAAGCTTGCACACTGCTTGCAGCTTCCCTCGGCAGGCATTGTGCATTGCGGCCACCTCTGCCTTCCTGGGGGTCTTCATTGCAGTCTCAGGTTGATTCTTACAACTACACACATTGCCTGTCAGGGGCTGCTTGCAGGGACTCCAACCCCGCCACACACTGCCCGGCCCTTTAGACCTCATGTGGAAATCTTGGTGGAAATCACCATGACACCATAACTCTTACATGCTGCACACCTTAAAAACCATCATCGCACAGACAACGCCGAGGTCTCTGGTTGATGTAAGCTGTACCCGGCCCACCAACCACCCTGGGAATTGAACACAGTGGTGTTCCTCCACTGAACTACATCCCCACCCTTTTTTACTTATTGAGACAGGCCTCCCTGACTTGCTCAAGCAGGCCTCAAACATGTGATCTTCTTGTCTTGGCCTCCTGAGTAGCTAGGAGCACTCAGCTTCTTCTTGTCAGGACCGGCAACCACACCCTTTTGGGCTCCATCTTTACATGCACTCCTTTTCTGGTTAAAAATGTTTTTCCATCTCTCTCCACTCTGCCTTTCACTCCTGATTCTCACTATAATAACAATTTTCACTTAACACTGTGCAATATTGCCTTGAAATTTTTTCTACCAAATAAACTAGCTCTTCATCCTTAAGCTTGATCTCTCAAAGAGTATCACGACATTGACAAAATTCATGACAATTCTCCACCCACTGTATAACAAAGGTGGACTGTAGTCTAATTCCCAGAAGAATCCTAATTTCCTCTTGAAAACTCATCAGTATCATATTTACTGTCCACATTCCTATCAGCATTCTGGTCTTCTGAGCCCCATCAGTCATGAAGAGACAGAGACATAGTTCTTTTATGTTCCTTCATCAAGCTCCCAGGACATATTACCTATTGAGTTGATAGGCTCAACAACATTCTAGGCTTTTTCTCCTCTGCTGCTCTCCAAACTTTTTGAAATTCCACCGGTAAATCAAAAGCTTCTCCAATTTTGAGGTATATAGTAAACATAAAGATCACCCCACTCCTTTCTTTCAATTTTTTGTATTAACCAGATTTCTGTTACTATAACAAAATAGCTAATAAAACAAACTTAGAAAGAGCAAAGGTCCTTGTTGGCTCAGGCTTTTATGGTTCCAGTCCGTGGTCAATTAGCTCCACTGTTCTGGGCCTATGGCAACGCAGCCACATCATGGCAGGGGCATGGGACAAAGTAAAACCCCTGATATCCTGACCAGGTCCACAATGCCTTTTGAGGGCATGCTGCCAAGGACCTAAGTGCCTTTCCCTAGGTCCCACCCTTTGAGATCCAGAAGGCAAATCTCTTTAATACATGGCCCTCAACATCCAAAAATGTTGGTGACATTCAACATCCAAACCATAACACTAAGTAAACTTCCTGAAGAGTGAAATTCATGGGGCAAGCTCATCAATGATGGGTCAATGGACAGATCTGGGGATGAACTAAACACTAAGGGAAAATGTGCAACTAAAAGAGAAATGAGCATTTGGATCTAGACTTACAAATACAACTGGAGGAGTTGAAAGACGGGGGAAACAGTCAAAGAAGAAAAGAGAAAGCATGATAATAATGAAACGCGGAGCTAAATCAACCTACAAGAATTTTCCTAGACTGGATGTCATGAAGGGACAGTTAAACGGTTCTTTTATGTTCCTTCTTCAGGCCCCCAGGACATAGAAACAGGTAGTATAGGGGGCCAGTTGAAACATTTGTTTGGTTTATACTCATATAATTCATTGAACATTTAGAAAACAATGTTTGAGTTTACTTATAAATATTCCTGGAAGTCCAGTTACATCTACTCCAGTTACATGGTAATTAGGAGGAGGAAAAAGCACAATGTCCTAGGGAGAATTAGTCTTGCTGAAGGCTAATCCTCCTAATGAAGTACCAGACGACTTAGGGTATAAGACCAGTAGGTTGCAGGGCTCCAAGATTCTGCAAACTTTTAATGTTTCTCCATCTGTGTTCTTCCTAGCAAGCAGAACTACACCTGATGTGCCCACTTCTTGGTGGGTACCCTAAAGCATCATTCAATCAGTAATTTGAAGTTTCCTTCTGTGCCTAACATTGTAAGGCTCAAATGACACTGCAGGGTGACCCTAGAAATGACTGCTTTGGGTCATACATGAAATTACCAAGGCAAGTATAGAAGATGATGTCTAATGGAACCTGGAATCTTAATCTTGCTTATGGGTCTCATTTTCAAGACTAACTACAAAACCATAACATCCAATAAGTCCAGTGAAGAAAGTCATATGATGAATTTCTCTTAATGTTTGAGTAACCACTTTCAGGGGCTAAGGAACAGACAAGCAAATAGCACCAGATTCATCAGACAGCTTATTTTTATGCTGTGCTTTGTGAGAGGTGCTAACTGTAAAGTCAAGATTCAGACCCATTCTTCTAAAAATCATTTCTGAATTATAATTATACATGATAGGCCATTCACTGTGACATATTCTTACATGCACATAATATAATTTAATCAGTCTCATTCCCCAGTACCTCCTCTTTCTCTCCCTTCCTTCATCCTTTAAGCCTTATTCTCTACTTTACTGATCTCCCTTCTATTTTATGAAATCCTTCCCCAATTATTTATTTTCTTTTTTCTCCCTAATATGAGTGAAAACATTGCCCTAGTCTCTCTAAATCTGGCTTATTCCACTTAACATGATGTTCTCCAATTCCATCCATTTCCTTGCAAATGACATGATTTCTTTTTTATGGCTGAGTAAAACTCCATTGTGTGTTTGTGTGTGTGTGTGTGTGTGTGTGTGTGTGTACATAGCACATTTTCATAATCTATTCATCTGTTGACAGACACCTAGGCTGGTTCACGGTTTGGCTATTGTGATGCTATAAACATGGGAATACATGTATCACTGTATTATGATGACTAGTTTGCTTCAGTAAATACCAAAAAATGACACAGCTGAGTCATATGGTAGTTCCATCCCTAGTCCTTTGAGGAATCTCCTTACTGATTTCCATAACAGACCCATCTTTGATGTTTCACAGTCCAATGAAAGAGTTAAAGGTACATATTTACATACAATTACAAAATAATTATAAAACAAGGGAGTAACATAATAAGAATTATATAGAATCTGTTCATAGCATAAATGGAGAAATATAATCTGATAAGGACAAGAGAAAGAAAATGACACAGAGGATGGTCCTTTTGGAGCTTGAAGAATAACTTCTTCACCAGGAAGTCAGAGAAAAACATCCCAATTTCATGTGTGTGTATGTACATATGTGTATGTTTAGAATGGTGATGAGTTCTAAGCACAAACATCTAAAAAATGCATGACTACAGAAAAGATAAACCATTCAGTGAAACTATTTTCAGTGTTTAAGCTCAGTTTAAATATATCAGATATAAGGTTTTCATACACATAGGTGTTTGGATTTTATCTTAAAGTTGTTGAAATATTTTGATGTGTGTTCAAAGACATTTCATGCAAGTACTAACAATGTGTTTCTCCAAAGGGAGTAAACTTACTGAATGGGGAACTATGTTTAGCACTGAAAGTTTATATCTCACAGAGCTCCAGCTAGTTAGAGAATGAACTCTGCTCCAATCCATCTTGTCTCCCACTTTGTCTGGTTGATAAAAGGCAAGACATCAATCAGGAAAGAGCATAACTATCAAGTGCTTTAGGGAGAAATATGGACTCCTTAGCAAGAACAAGAAACCATTATGGAATAATTTGAGTTTGGATGAGCATAGGTCAGAAACATAACTTCTTGAAAAATGCCATTGCCATAGAAATCAGATGCTATACTAAAGGAACAAAGTTCCCTAAAAAGTTTTAAACTTTGTTCCTTTTAATAAAAACTAAATGTTAAATATGCTCTTAGAGGCTATGTTATTTAGATGCATAAAATAAAAATGTTGAATAACCACTTTCAGGGGCTAAGGGATAGACAACCAAATAGCAATTTCAGTTTAATAAGCACATGCATTCAACATCTCTACATATCCTTTCTCTATGAATGGTTTAAGCATTAATCTAATTAACTCAGGTGACCTTTAGCATTGCTGAATTTCCCTTCTTCATACACCCTTTCAACCCCCAATAGAGGTCTCCTTCCTTTCCATTCCTTTTCAAAGCCTCATCTCCAGATAAGATGAAGATAAAGTTGATCCAGGGGGCAGAGCAGCAAGGAAGTTAAAAGTTGATGTTTCTGGTTTCTGAAGATGAGGGTTTCCATCTTGGTCTGCTTAGTAACCTGCATATGACCTTGAAAAGTGACCTCTTTTCTAAGTCTTAATGTCCTCATCTGAAAAATGACAAAAATAAAGCCCACTTGACAATGTTATGATCACAAACCGAAATAACATACATACCTATTTGACACTTATTAAATATTTAATAAAATTTAAATATTATTATTGAACATATCATCACTCTTAGCTAGCAAGTTAGATGGTGTCATAAACAGCACATGTGAATTCACGTGAAAAAATGTTAAATATGCTGCTCCAAAATTGCAATGTAATATCTAAAAGCTATAGCTAAAATGCATATTTATGTTTTTTTTCCTGCCCCTATAGCAATAAAAGTATTTTGAAATCTTAAGTTCACAATTGACTTTCCTTAGGTTTGGGCAAGAAATTGAACACTAAGTGACCATCCATCCAATGCATGTCATTTTGCTTTATGCTTCACTGAATTTTCTTTGACATGTGTTTTGACAGGGACCAAAGATGGAAGAAGGTACAGAAAGGAATCCATTTGAAGAAGTTGAGCCTAACCCCATCATACGCCATTAGTATGATCCAACATTATTTACCCCCTCCCTTTTGCCAAGTGGAAACAAACAAACAAACAAAACGTAAACTGTCAATGCATTCTCCTGCTCCCAGCAAAATCCCTACATGTTCATGGAAGTTATCTCCTTGAAATGCAGAAGTATACTCCACAGTACAAAGATATTCTCTGGTTCTGCAGAAGTAATTGAAACTCTAGAAGAGGATCTGAGGACATTCAGAAGTCATGTTAGGCCAGGTTAATCTCTTGCCATTTACCATCAAATCAAAGACACTAACATCTCCTTATTGATCAGAACTCCCAATTAGGCATGTCATTCATACCTGTACCTTCACTTGTACTTTTAATTCTGTTGAAAGTTCCCAGAAAAGATCATTCCTTGACCTGATGAAATCCATACTGTGTTTTTTCTTCTGTAACTGCAGCCTTGGGCTGCACCTGATTTTCCCCCCTACTCTATGGACCTGTATAACCGACTCAGAGTTTGAGGATGGAAACAGAGTTAAATATTTCTTGCCGTTGGACTTTATGCTAGACCAAAGGGGAAATACTAAAACATATCATCTCTAAATGAGCATGAAATTTAAATCTGGGTAATCTAATCTACTTCTACATACATATACATTCATATAGTTGTATTTGGCAATTTAAATCTATTATCTACTTCTACATAAATAATAGATTTAAATAGCCAAATACGACTATATAAATAAGCCACAGAAGGAATAAAATGAATGAAGGCAGTGGTGAGAACCACAGAGCTGAAAAGACAGATCACTCACTGGCCACTGGAGATGGTTGGGTTGAGTCCTAGAGATGGTGTTGAGATGGACATGGGAATGCAGATTCCTCTCAGGAAGAACTTTTGCATTCTACTTGCAGACAAGCCTTAGCTAGCAGCAACTTCAGTCCTTTCTCAGAAGCAAAGAGCTCCCTCAGCTGAGGAACCTTGGACTCTTGCTTAACTCCTTTCTGGCCAAGATGCCCATGCTCTATTGATGCACACAGTTAACTCTGCCTGTAACCCTCTACACATTCCCCTTACTGTTGCCATATTAGTCCAAGCCATTAGTTCTCAACTGGGAGAGATGTCCCCTTCTGAGGGATACTTAGTACATCTGGAGACATTTTTCATGGTCAAAATTATTGGGATACTACTGGCATTATAAGTAGAGGCTCATGATATTACTTAACATCCTAAAAGACATAGAATTGTCCCCCACAATGTTTTAGTCAGGTGTTTTGCTGCTGAGATCAATAGATCTGAGAAGAACAATTTTAAAAGAGAGGTGTTTTTGTTGTTGTTGTTGTTGTTGTTGTTTTGGGCACTGAGAGTTTCAGAGGTCTCCATTGCTTTAGGTATAAGGCAGAACATCATGGCGGATGAATGTAGCAAAGAAAAACAGTTCAGGACATGGCACTAGGAAGCAGACAGAACACACCAATTCAACAAGAACAAAACATATACCCCCAAGGGAAACTCCCAATGACCCACCTCCTCCAGCCACACACTCCCTGCTTACATTTGCCAGTGAATACCTACCAGGGGATTAATGCATGGATGAGGTTAAGGCTCTCATACCCTCCTCCAGCCACACACTCCCTGCTTACATTTACCAGTGAATACCTACCAGGGGATTAATGCATGGATGAGGTTAAGGCTCTCATAACCTAATTATTTCACCACTAAACTTTCTTACATCGTCTCACATATGAGCTTTAGGGAAATATTTCATATCTAAACCATAACACATAGCAAGAGCTCTCTTCCCTCAAAGGCCCACGGCGGGGGGTCGGGGGGGCTGCAGCTGAGAGATGCACATCTGAACTACTATCATCCGTTACCCAGATGATTCCAACACCTTCCTCCCAACTTCTCTGTGCCCTCGTCATCCAGAATCATCCTTGAAAATGCTAAATGGTTCTTTCTCTACTGTACAAGGTTTTCCATTATGTTTAGAATAAAATTCAAAACTCTTCTTTGATCACCAGGCCTATTGGGATTGGCCCCTGGCTACTGCTCTGACTCCTTTGAATTCTCCTGTGTTTTCTGAATGATGATTCCCAGTCTCAGAGGTTATTTGAGGCAGCTTTTCATCGCTGTGACCAACATATCCCACAGAACAACTTAGTGGAAGGAAAGTTTATTTGGGGCTCACGGTTTCAGAGGTATTGATCCTTAGACGACCAACTCCCTTGCTCTCGGTCCAAGGTAAAGGAGCTTAGCCACATCATGACAACAGAGTCCCGTAGAGAAACCTGCTTCACTCATGGTGCGATCAGGAAGCAGAGAGAGAAAGTGGGAGGGGCTGCAGGAAGAACCACCTTTCCAGGACATGCCCCCAGTGACCCACCTCCTCCAACCATATCCCACCTGCCTTAGTTAACACCCATCAGCCCATTCAGACCAGGACAGACTGACCAGGTCACAGCTCTCCTACTAATCATCTCACCTCTGCATAGTCGTGCATTTTCAGGGCCTTTGAGGATGCCTCCTATCCAAACCATAATATGGGCCTTCTAGTTTTCCTGGCCCAGGATTTGTATTCTCTCTCCAGGTTTTGATCAATTTATTCCTTCTTGTCCTTCAGTTCTCTCTTAAAGTGGCCCCTTACCAGAGAGGCCTGATATAATCAATCCACCCACAATGTCTCCCCTTCCCTTCTTCACTCACCTCTCTTGTCCTGCATAAGTTGTTTTATATATTGTTGGTCTCTTTTGTATTTGCTTATCGTTTATCTTCCACACTATGTAACACACGACTTAGTATTCTTTATTCTCTGCAGCATCTCCAATATCTCAACAATGTTGGCACATAATAGGTGCTAAATAAATACTTTCCAAATGAGTGGGTGTATGGAGCTACTTAAAAGAGCTTTAAGGACATTTGCATTAGTGAGCTGAGCTATTTTCAAGAATAGTGAGGAGGGATATGGTAGACTGGTAAAAATCTGTTTTTCCCATAGGCTTCTAGATCATCTCTTCCATGGAATTCAATTATTTGTTTAGATATTTCTTTCCTTACTAACTCATATGTGTCCTAAGAAGAATTACAACTTTTTTTTTCTTCCTGTTTCCCACAAAACTTAGTCCTATGCCTGAATCATAGTGGTTAGCTAATAAATGTTTGTAGTAAATAAAAAAAGTGTTGGACATTTTATTATGCAATATGAATAGCAGAATAAATCCAATAGCTACACTCAATAAAAATGCCTATTTAGAAACTTTTTCAAATAATACTTTTTTTTTTTTTTTTTTGGTACTGCGGATTGAACCTGGGAGCACTTAACTACTGAATCACATCTCCAGTCCTTTATATTTTACTTTGATATGGGGTTTTGCTAAGATGCTTAGAGCCTTGCTAGGTTGCTGAGGCTGGCTTTGAATGTGTGATCCTCCTAGTTCAGCCTCCTGAGCCCTGGGATTACAAGCATGTGCCACTATGCCCAGCTCAAACAATATTTTGATAAAATTTTAAAAGATTAATTTTCTCACCTCATGACATTCTCTCTATGGATGTTCAACTGATTTTATTTATTTGTTTATTAGTTATATGTTCTATAATATCGATAATCCCTTGTTCTTTTAAATTTGTAATAAATCATCCTTTTGAAATCACCTTTAAACACATAATATTTTCTGAAAAACTTTAAGGGAAAGAAGAAATATATTATCCACGCATGAAAATGAATGTATATTTTCTATAAATTCTTATATTCTGGGTAGTAAACTTGAACTTATTTCCTAACCAGAATTACGTTTGAAGTGTGACTGCCAACCTCTCTCAGCGTCCTGTACACATGATGCCACTCCCCAGCTCTGACCTTGAAGCTTCCCTTGGTCTTCTTTGTCTAACCTGTATCTTTTTATCACTATGGATATTGTTTCTTCAATTCCAGAGCATGTAGAATGTTGAAGGAAAAATTCCACAAGAAGAACTAAGACTGCGAGGAAAACTTGATTTGAGCTATTACAATAGGGCAGAGAAACTAACTAGACTCAGCTCCACTGAAAGAAGGAACAGGAGGGTTTTTCAGGGCTGGTGTGAGCTAGTGGGAAAGTACCAGGGAGCCACTAGGTGGAATTGGCCAGTGATGTGTCGAGCACAGTTCTTCTCAGTGGTTAGGCCATTTAAGTTTGCTAACTCGAGTCCATTGAAGTTAGACTCCTACCTTCCCACAAAGAGTGGAGACTAGGATTTAGGGATGCCTTCTTCCTTCATTTTTACCTTTCACAGATGGTTCCTAAGTCCTTAAGAAAAAAAAAATCTGGGTCATAAAATTGGCAAAAAGCTGGAAGAGAATTTACACTTCAAAGGGACAGAAAAGATGACTTACAGCTGCAAGTTTTATAAAATAAACGCTGTAAGAAAAGGGAAGTCAGGGCCTATAGGAGGGAAGACACTGTTTAAATTTTATCCAACTTGAGGGGAACATTAAGACTGACTTGATCAAAACTGCATCGTTAGAACAGCTTAGATGCACAAATTTCAGCCTTTACAGTTTGGGCCAGGAAAACTCCTTTGTTGAATTCTCATTTCCATTTGCATGAAATCTTCTCTTATAATGTGTGTGTGTGTGTGTGTGTGTGTGTGTGTGTGTGCGCGTGCGCGCGCGTGTGCATGTACATGTGCACATGCTTGACTTCATAAAGTCCCATGGAACTGTAAAAGGTGTTTTAGTCAGATTTTTCACTGCTGCGACTAAAAGACCCTACCAAAACAACTGTAGAGGAGGAAAAGATTATTTGAGAGCTCATGGTTTCAGAAGTAGTTAGTAGTCCATAGGCTTCAGATGAGGCAGAACAACATGGTGAAAAAATGTAGCACAGGGAAGTAGTTCACAGGATGATCAGGAAGCAGAGAGAGAGACTCTTCTCGCCAGATACAAAATATAAACCCCAAAACCCTAATGCTCCACCCACTCCAGCCACACCCCACCTGCCTTCAGTTACTACTCAAACACATCACTGATTGTGTTAAGGCTCTCCTAACCCAGTCATTTCCTCTCTGAACCCTCTTGCAATGTCTTACATGTGATTTTTGGGGAGACACCTCACATCCAGACCATAACAAAAGGTAATTGTTGTTTCTCTTGCTTGCAATGGACTAAATGTTTACATTCCCCCAATATTCACGTGTCAAAATCCCGATCACAATCTGATAGTAGTTGGAAGTGGAGTCTTTGGGGGATATGTGATTATGATAATGGAATCAGCATGAATATTATTGCCCTTACATAAAGAAGTCAGACAGCTAGCTAGCTGTTTTTCAGCCACATGAAAATGTACGAGAAGTCCCTGATCTGCAGCTGAGAATTGGACTCTCCCTAGAAATCAACCACGTTGGCATCCAGATCTCAGACTTCCCAGCCTCAGGAAGATGAAGAAATAAAGGTTTGCTGTTTATGCCATCCAGATTAGGATGTTTTGTTATGACAGTCCAAACTTGCAAAAATGCTGCTATGCACTCTAATGCTACTCCATTTACAGGCAGTATTATTATCAATATTATCATCAGTCTGATCATAAATACTGTAATCCAGATTTATCAACAAGAAGGATCCTGTAGTGTACTTGCAGACCTGATTCACCATTGACCAAAAGCAGAAATTTCAAGGATGACAATTCCAAACTCCCTGGAAAATGCACTAAGGCTATGTCTCAGCATGTTGATTACAAAATCTCAATGGAATTGGAGGAATTCCCTAGAGCATACCAGGTCTTGCATCTCACAAGACTACATTCAATTAGCTTTCTAAAATTGAAAAGTCACTGCTAACTCTGTAATTTAAGTAATTGAGTGCCTGAGGAAATTGAGGCCGTTGCAATGAAAATGAGCTGCAGACCTTCAAGCTGCTCTGTCACTTTGGCTAGAACATTTTAGCCAATGCTCTAGAGCCATGGAAGTGGTAAGGTATGCCCTCCTTCTTCTCCAGAACAGGGGCCAGATTCTGACCCTTAGTTGAGAAGAGAACCTCCTGGGTTCACAGAGTACAGAACTAAGCCAGTTAAGACTTCTATTGCTGACCTCATTTTCTACCTACTCAACAGGAAAAGTAATATATTCTGTTCTTCCAAATTAATCTACCAGGTCATTAAATAAATAAATTTCATGCAAGCAGACCTCCAACATAATGATGAAATTAATTGGATAAGGATGAGGGAGAGAGGTTCTCAAGATCATATGAAAGAAATGAAGGGCAGTGTGCCAGAGGCAGCAAAATACATACTTATAAAGGGGTTTTCTTATAACCCCAGCTCATATTCTGTCAAAGGCAGTTAACCCTTGGAGCACTTTCTATAACTCAGCTAATTATCGCTTTCCCAGAGACTACTACCCCAACCCTCTCCACTTGCTCATGTACAAATAAATGTAGGTGTTCAGTACAAAAATGCTAAGAGCTAGAAACTGAAGTAAATATGTGTGTTTCTCTCCGCTTATTGGAAAATCAAATTTCTGCTTTAGAATGTTATCTGAAATTGGGCTTTCTCAAAGTTTGCTTTTACAAAGCGGCAAAAATGGATATAAACGGAGATGTCCTCAAGCCACCAGGAAAGAAGCCATTTAACAATGACTTGAAGGATTCCACTGAGCATAGAGTTCCAATAGAATTATATCTGTTATGCCTCCTTTGGAAACAGGAACAAGATGGCTACTTGTCAATGCAACCAAGTATACAAACCCTCTCTGTCCTTGCTAGTTATCTTCCCCAATAACACACAGCATTTAAATATCAACTGCATCATCACCTTAGAAGAAGGAAAAGCTATAAATAACAAAGGAAAAACAGATATACATCAGGTGTGGGTTTGAAGGTCAAGATTTCACCTCACCTACACATTATTACTTCAGATAATATTTTACTGACTATCATAAGATACTAGCTATTATGCTCTTTTCCTCCAATATCCTCATTTTTTTTGATACATAATGGATTTTCCAAAGTTTTTATTTCACCATTACTACTGATATCACACAGCATTGTTTATTTGGCCTTTTTCTGAGTGTCTGTACACTCTTTTTGCCCCTTGGCATGTTTTCACCATCAATTAGGCCCCTGGCTGCCCCTAGATTCTATGACAATCATGGCAGTTGAGGGCTTGAATCTTCTGCTGATTAATTTCTCTTAGTGATGAGAGTAAATTCTCAGCAGGTAGCAACTGTGGTTATGAGTGTCATCCTTCAGTTTCAGCACCTGCCTTGATCTGCTATGACTATTAGACTTTAGAAAAGAAGGAGATCTTCTCGACACCACATGTACAAACTTCCTTGCATCACATGCATCTGCTTGTTCTGATGCAATGGAGGTCACGATCCTCTTTTTCTGGTGAGACCACACCTCTCCTTGTAGTCTGGACCTCATTCAAGAGCATTCTCAAGGTTCTGCTTTATTGAAGATGCACCTTTTCTTCTTATCTGCAAACTCTGCCTCGTAAGCTCTTCCATCAGAGTTTCAGGATGCTGAATATCTTCTCTTTGTGAAAAGCCTTCTCTAACTTCACATGGACTCTAGATCTGTGCTCTGATCTCACTCACACAATGTATTTCTACACTTGGCATTTATTTTCCTCCCTTTCTCCTTATTTACATCATCTGGTACCTTAGGAGCCACTCCTCTCTATGCAGACTTCTAAATAGGTGGGAAATGATTCCACATCAATAAGCCAATGGATGCTTCTTACCTGACAATTGTACCTTCTCAGCAGCACAAGATGCTTCTGTTGATGGCCTTCTTATAGGAACAATTTTCTAGTTGGTTCAAATTTTTCTAAATTTACTTCTCTGTGAGTTCTCTTTCAAGGTGGGTTTTCAGGTTTGACTTCCTTTGCTGGACCACTGAATATTGGTATCCCTCAGTATTTATTTCAAGACCCTCTTTTCTTCATACCTAGGGTCAGGGGATCTCTTTACCACCAAACCTTCAATAATCATCTTTACACGTATATCCAGAACAAACCTCTCTTCTGAACTTGAGACACACATATTCAACTGTGCACTATGTATCTTCCATTGGGTTTCCCAACTGTACCTCAAAAGTACCATAGTATACCAAACTTAAGATCTCTGTCGTTTCTTTTTTCATCAGTGTTTGCATCTAAACAAGATAGGCTATTACCTATTTAAATACCTAAGTGAGAAGCCTGCAGGTATTTGACTGCCTCACATTCTCCCACTGCCATATCCTAAAATCTCCTGCTGAATCTGTTTCCTAGTGATCCCCCTTTTTCCTTCTGCTTGTAATCATCTTAGCCCAAACCATCAATATTTATCTCTTAAGCTACTCCTATGAATTCCTAATTTGGCTATAATACTTGATTTCTAACATTCAACACATTAGTACCTACACATTTTGTGTATCTTTCTACTAGATGTGACATCTGTTGGCAAAGGAACAACTCTGGCTTAAACATATGTCCCCTTTGTTATCTTTAGACAATACCTTTGGAAATTAGAAATCATTGGTAGATTTTGGAAGAGCGAATGCCTGAATGAATGTACAAATAAATCTTCAGGCTAAAGCTAGCATTTAACCCATCTTCTTGTTTCCAATTTGAAATTCTTGGTATTTTTCTACAGCTAGATGGTCAAGTTGTGCCAAAGTTTATCCAAAGACTCTAAACTTTGAAACTAATGCTTTACCACTGGTAAAGAAACACTGGTACGTCAACACATTGCCCTAATGTTTTGTTATAAGGTATGCACCTTTGCCCTTAAGCTTGGCAGTGCCCTCTCACTCTGGTATTGACTTTGGACATGTGACTTGCATTATGCAATGAAATGTGACACAGATGATGGGTTAAATAGGCTGATGTTATCTTGTCTTGCTTTCTTGTGCTTTTGTATTTACCAAAAGATGGCTATGCTGCAGGTTTATTGGATAAAAAAAATCCACATACCTAAATACAATCTGCAGCTTAGACCCAAGCTCAGCAAATCCATAACCTGAAAGGAGCCATTGTAGCCAATCTTCAAAAATATAAGGGAGAAAAATATATGTTTGTTATTTTAAACTACCAAATGTGGTTGTGTTTGGGTACATACAGTTATTTCAGCAATAGCTGACTAATGCAACCACAAATTGAGTTCTTATGACGCATTTTTATTTTGACAAGTTGTTATGAGACGTCTGTACTGGTCCTAGGTTTTCACTGTAATGAGACTGTAACTCTTCAGAACTCAGGGACATTATTTGAAGGGTGGGTATGCTAGTCAGTATTCCATCACTATAAAAACACCTAAGGTAAAACAGAGGAAAGCTTGAATTCAGCTCAGGATTTTGGAGGATCCAGTCCATGATGAAGCAGCACATTTTGTATGGAAGGGGTAGTGGTGGAACAAATCCACTCACCTCACCCCAAGAAACAGAAGAAAGCCAAGAGGGAGCTGAGCTCACAGTATCCACTTAAAAGACGTGTCCCCAGTGACCTACAGATATCTCATTATGCCCCACCTCTCAGAGAGACCACCATCTCTCAGTAGTGCCCCTGAGGACCAAACCTTTTAAACATATGGATCTTTGGGGAATATCGAAGATCCAAATTATAGCAGTAATGATAAAACAAGTATGGGACATCAAATCATGACACCAAAATTTTTTCTGACAGTGAAGTATGAAATCATTTTTATGGCAATTCTACTCCCAATATCAGTTGGGCTGATAATTATTAGTTAATCTTTTACCTCTTCTGCAAATGCAGTCTCAGTTACTAGAGGGCTTTTCTCAAAGGGCTTTTCTGGCCTGCTAAGGTCTCATCCTCTAATTAATTAACATCCTTGTGAAACACCACAGCTAGCTGAGAAAATAACATTACACATTTCTTTTCTGTTTAGATTTTCTTTATGCAGTTTTCACCAGCTTTTTAGGAATGGAAGCATTTATTAAGAGAGAAAATGCAAAAAGAATCTTGGCACAACATTGAAGAGACTGCAAATAACAATTATCTGTGATGACACAAGATGGTGGTGGGACTTGGGTTTGGGACAAGAATCGAAGGGGCACTTTTAATGTCTATGCTTTAGTGTTTATTTTGGAATGGTATGAATTCATTCCTTCTTTAAAATTACATATCATGTAATTTAAAGTTATACAAATGAATGACTTAAGGTAGAAAGTAACTTTAGTTGTCAATGACTTTGTTACCTTTACAAGAATTATGTAATTCTATATACTTAGCAAATTTTTTTTAGAACTCTTAAAATTAATCAGAGATTTGCAATCACCTAGGGAATACTTCCTTACAAAGTTACTGAATTTTGGTAAGAAAAAGAAGTCCTGTGGAATTTTAGCTGACCCTGTTTCCATTCCCCAACTTGGTGGGAACCTTGAAAACCAGCATCTCCATAGTCACAGTGAAAACCAGAAGAGTAGCAACCACTGGGCAGGGTGGGGTGTGTTTGGGTTGTCTTACATCCCATTCTGCCAGAGAACTGTCATTATTCAACCTCTTGGACAGTTTCATAGGAACCTCAGTCTTCAAGGTTTGTCTTTATTTGACCTGAGTCAGAACTCACTTAATGCAAACAGCCATTTCCTGGGGGGCGGGGGGAGTCTTAAAAAAGAAAGAAAGAAAAGATTTAATTAATTAGCAAAAATGTTTAATATCACAGTTGCTGGTGGCAGAGATAACAGTAAACAAGCAGCTGACTAAAACAGTAATAATAATTCAATAAAATAAACTTTTAAAAATCTTTAGGAATTGGTTGCCTATACAAGCTTTGAAAACTGCAATATATACCAGGGAATTTGAAAAGACATGTACCTGAATAGGTTTACATGCATGCCTCGAAAACACCTGAGATGGCCTGAAAACCTCACCCCTGGCAGATCTTCAGGTTCTGTGAAAGCAGGAAGTAAAGGTTTAAGATAAAGTTGTACATTTACTGCCAGAAGCATGCCTGAACACACAGAGAACCCCTTTGCAAAGGCTGGAAGATTTACAGTTTCCAGAAATGTAGGAAAAGCTTTGTCAAATCATGAGCCATCGCTAAGCTAACCAAGCAAAGACTTTGTGCCCACACATGACTAAGGAAAGAGACTTTAATGAATTAGTTTAGGAAAGTGATTAAACAGAACAATGCCAGCAAAATAACAAAGCAAAACAAACTGCACCTGGCATGGTAGTGCATGCCTGTACTCACAGTGACTTGAGAGGAGGAGAGGAAGGATCAGAGGTCTGAAGCCAGCCTGGGCAATGTAGCTGGACCCTGTCTCAAAACAAAAGATAAAAAGGTCTGAGGATGTAGCTCTGTGGTAGAACATTCCTGGGTTCAATCCCCAGTACTGGAATTGGAGTTGGTACAACAGTAGTAAACCCTGGGAGAGGGGAGAAAATCTGATTTCCAGAGTTGCTATTTCATACCATTTTTAAAATTTTATTTTATTGATTCTTCTTAGTTACAACAGTAGAATCCATTTTGATAAAATTATACAAGCATAAAATAAATTTTATTCTAACTGGGACTCCGTTCTTGTGGATGGACATTATGGTGAGGAGCGCTTAGTTGATTCCTATGTGTTCATAGGAAAATTATGTTAGGTTTATTCTACTGTCTTTTCTACTCCTATCTTCCTCCCCTCCTGTACTTTCATTCTGAACTTCTCCTCTTACCCTCTCTCACTATTGTTGTTTAGCCTTCAAATATCAGTAAAAATAGTCTACCTTTGGTTTTGGGGGAATGGCTAATTTCACTTATCTTATATTCTCCAAGTCCATCTATTTACTGATAAATGTTATATTTCAGTATGCAGGCTTAAGCAAAATTTTAAGATTCAAGAGATAATACAATAAGAAAACAATTGTCTATATACAGAACAAAAGCAGTTAATGGAAACAGAGGAATCTCAGGCTTTGGAGTTATAAAAGTTACATACTTTAAATCAGTTATTTTTAACATGTTTAAAAAACAAAAAATTGTGTCTTAAAAAATTAAAAGACTATGAGAATCATGTCTCAACAAACAGAATGTTATAGAGATATGAAATACAAAATGATGGATAATTTAGAGCTAAAAAGTATGATTACTGAAATAAAAAATGCACTAGAGTGGACACAACAGCAGATTTGACTGACAGAAGAATCAGCCAACTGGAAACAAGTCAGTGGAGGCTTCAAAGTTGAGGAATGAAAAGGAAAGCTATGAAGGACAACAGGCAGGGCCCTGAGCTGTGGGACACCAGCAGCATACCAAGAAGCACATGATGGGGGTCCAGAATGAGAGGCCACAGAGAAAGGCAAAGAAGAAAATTTGATTTCCCACATTTGAAAACAAAGAAAAAAAGAAAAAAGAAAAACAGTGTTCTATATTCAAAAAGCATAATCAATTTCAAATAATATAAACTCAAAGAAACCCATATTAGATACATTATATTATAATAACAGAAGATAACAAGAAGGTTTCAAAAGCAGAAAGAGAAGTAACTCATCAAATAAAAGGGATCCTCAACTTCTCACCAGGAATCATGGAGGAGAGATTATAGTGAGATATCATAATCAAAGAATTCTTTATCAAGCAAAAGTATTCTTCAAAACCAAAAGAGAAATTCAGGCATTTCCAGATAATCTGAGTCACAGAATCAGTAACACCCAGAAGCCTTTACTTAAAAGTGTTGTGGAGTCCCCAGGAAGAAGACCCTGCCACATCACAGCATGTATCATCCATAATGGATAGATAATAGACAGATGTGAGCAGTGGGGACATGAGGTTAAGGGGATAATCCTATAAACTGGGCACACAGTGCTGACCCCCACATGCAGCCTTTTAAAAAGCAATTTACCTGCAACCCTGTCTGGCCTATATCAATAGGATGTTACATTCCTCAACAAACAACCTGTTATCTGCAGGATTGAAATGCAGGCCCAAAATATCAATAGGAACACAGTTACTCTGAAGGGGCGTGGTGGCTTTTGAAGTTCACACAGACCAGATACCAGAACTCAGGGAAATCAGGATAATTCTCTCCAACCATATAATCCATAAGGACAAATTTGAATTAGCACCAGTCAGCACCGGCCAAAATGACCTAGAGTTCCCCGAAACTTTGACATACGTAGTGGAGGCTGGGAAGTCTGATGGAATCCTGCTGTCAGTCAAAAGAGTGACACTCTCTGGAAACTTCCCAAGGACACCCCCTAGAGGGCAGGTGCAGTGCATTGTCCTTCTCCTCTCTGGGAGGACCCACTTTCTCCCTTGAGTGTGTCCTGTTTTCCCTTTCACTGTCCCTTTGAACATACCCATGCCTGCCACTCTGAGCATCATGTCTGAAATCTTCTGATGTGATCACCAGAACTGGTGAGAGAGACTGCCAGGGCTGCCTCAGCTCCATGACAGGCCCCCGCCCTGTAACAAGATTTCCCCATACCTTCCATGACTTCTGCAGCTGTCACTCAGAAAACTGCACTGAGGAAAGATGAAGACCCAGGCATTCTTATGGTTGGTGGATGCAAGATCCGAGTGAATAGAATACCCGGACTCTCAAAAATATTGAAGACAGAATTCCTGGATTTTTGAAAACATCATCATGGCAACTCTCTCTCTCTCTCTGGGTGTGGGGATCTAGGGACAATGTTGTCAATGGAACCTTACCAAATTCTGTCATAGAGTTTGTCTGTTGAGTCCATGAACGCAGGCTGGTCGATACCCTGCCTTTATATGCCTGATTGGTCTTGACATAATTGGGAGTTAGAGTCGTTCACACGTTGGATTGTTGGTCTCTGGAATCAAATCTTTCATATCAGGGACAGTTAATCAGACACCTCTGAAACAACATCCAGAAGCAGATGGTCAGATAAGACGTTGGAATGCCCTATTGAAGGTGTTGCTGCAGTGCCATCTGAGTGGCAGGACACTGCGAGGATCGAGAGTGTCTTCCTCCAAGACAACGTGCACATTGAATCAGAGCCCTCTCTCTGGTGTCATGCACCCGGGAGGACAAATGTGTGGGTACAGGGGCCAAGGGAGGGAAACAGGAATGGTCTCACTCTCCAATGATCTACGGGAATTGTGTGCTTCCCATTCTTACAACTCCATACCTGCCTGATTACAGAACCTTGATCTCACGTAGGTAGGGATGCTGTTCACTGATGGAGGCCTCGGGAAGAGTGAATTATAACCTATGGGTGCTGATAAGGCACGTTCTACTCTTTATGTCCGAGGGTTAGCCAGAAAGATGTTGATTCACTATCATTTTTGCCCCTACTAACAGAGAATGAACCAAGGGGCGCTTAACCACTAAACCATATCCTCGGCCTATTTTTTATTATCATTTTTTTTTTATTTTCAGACAGGGTCTTGGTAAGTTGCTTAGGGTCTCACTAAGTTTCTGAGGCTGACTTCAAACTTGTGATCCTCCTGTCTCAGCCTCCAGAGCCACTGGGATTACAGCTATGTACCATCATGCCAGACTAGATTTACTATCATTCAATGATAAATAACCCTGAAGAATAAGAAGAGCTAGAACTGATACCATACAGAGGAGAAGCAAGAACTATGTGTTGAACCTCTGTGATTGCATTTAGGTGTCCCCTGAATACTCTTGCCCAGTTGTGACGGAAGTAAACAAATGCAGTGACCCAAACATGAGACGTGACGGTTACTAGAGGGTATGGTGGCTTAGAAATAAGAATTTGCACCCCATTGCCATGAAAGCCACTGAGACAGCAGAGGTCCAAACTGAGAGAAGGAGGATTTCTGAAGTAGATTTAGTATAGGAGGGAAGAAATGAGTACCAGTCTCAACCTTGAGACCAACTGCAGAAAGTGGGGCTACCGGTGATCCCTGAACCACAGGCCAGGGCTAGACCCCTCTGCAGGCAGCCATTGCAAGGCTCCCTGTGGGCTGCCAAGACTCCTGAGAGCTGCCCTGCAGGCTGAGGCCCCTCTGCTAATCTACTCCCTTCCAACCCTCCTTTCTCAGGTGTAACACCTGAGTTACAAGCTCCTTCCTCTGCTCCTCCTCCATTTACTTCCCCCCACTTGATTTCTTACATTTGATCTCTTCATCCCAACATCTTCCCTGAGGACCCAACTCTCCCACCATGAAGAGGTACCTAGATCCAGAGATGGCCAAGTCATGCAGAAAACCTGAAGAGATGGAAACAGGAAGATCACTAAACCCATTTCTACTTTTTTCTTTTACTGAATATGAAGAAAAATCTCTTTAAACTTTTTTAATGCTTATCTTATTGAGGGGCATAAGTTTAAAAGAAAAATTGAAGTGTTAACCTAAGTATGGGGAAACTTTTCCAAGAATTTTGATACTACCCTTTCCTTATAAGGAAAAATGTTTAACACTGATAAAAGTTTAGGTTCAGCATTGAAGAATTGAAAGTTATAATTGCACAAGAAATCAGAGGTAACTTCATGCTGGTTAGAAGAACCTAGCCACACTCTGCTGTGATTCCCTTCAATCACAATAAAATAGCTTAGCCAATAATAATTAGAGGGTGATACTGGGCTTGGGGAGTACATGCCAATGAGGAAAAATAACTGCCCTGGGTAAAGCAGGCTTAGGTGAGGAACAGTCAGGGTGAAGCCTTGCTTAGAATGGATAGTTTGGAGGATGGGGGAGAGGATCACAATGAGTTACAGAGGGGAGAGGAAGGTCTCCAGCTAGACACACTTGTTCAGATGATAATTCAGGTTCCAATTTAAACTTCATGACTTTAAACAAGAGATACAGAACCAAACACTGTACCCAAGTCATGGTGTCACAGGCTGTTAATACCACACCCATCTCCAGCCACATGAGTTCTAAGAGAGCACTCTTGAACCCCACGCTAGCTTACCTTGACCCAGGAGTAGGAAATGCAAAAGTGAGCACCTGCTGTGCCTCCTGTCTCTTCCTGGTTGATCCACAATGCCCCCAAATATTCCCTTTTCTTAAAATAAATAAATAAACAAACCAACAGTTGGTCATAATATCTCAGACACACACTAGGGAGAATTTAGGTAAACCTTTGAATTTCAGAATCTTGTCTTTAAGTAAATCTTTTTACACTCCTTGAATAAAACTTGAGCTGTATTAGATTGACTTTGTCGTGTGGCACAGAGAATCAGAAATTAGGATAGAAATTAGGATAGTGCTGGATAGATTTACATGCATCACAAGATTATTTCTTTGACAACGTCACCTTCAAGATGCATTTGGAAAGTTTACATCTAGTAATTAGCACTTGATCTGGGCCTTGGGAAATGTGGAAGTTTTGAATGGGTGGGAACAGATGTGTGTTTTATAAGGACAGGAAAAGATATGAGAAAATTCACAAAGTGGGGAATTTAGTAATCATTGTGTTATCAGATAGGAGGGACACATGACCAAGAGATAAGATTCAGAACACAAACATTTTTTGTTAGTTTTCTACATGATCTTTTTTTTTAAACAAACATTATCCTCTTTAGCTTTATTTAATCTGTATAACTAAGTTAGAAAATATCATTTCTGAATTGCATATGAGACATTCCAAGGTGCCTAATAGCTATCTCAAGATCCTACTAAGTAGAGGTTGTCAGGCTGGAGATAAAACCCAGGTTAAGTTCGTGAATCCACCTCATCCAGCCTCCACGAAATGAAGAGTGGAGGGTAAAACCAGAAAACAAACCTGGGTCACATGACCAAGACCCTTCTTTCCAAATAAAGACAGTGAATTCTATTCTGTGGGCAAAGGGGCCCCAGAGCCATTGTGTTTCAGAAGTGCTGCTGAAGGGGTGTGGATCTGGTGGAGAGCAAGGTGATGAGCTGGGGGTGAGATGAGGGTCCTTAAGGGAGGACTTTGTTGAAATCTCAGTGCCCACCACTGGTCTCCTCCCTACCGCAGGATGATAGCCAGCGTTTCATTAAGGGGTTCTTCTTCTTGCCCAGGATAATCCAAACAACCCTAAAATTTACAATCTCATATTATTAGTAAATAACAAAACACAAATACTCAGAAATATATTTACAGAAAGCGAAGCCCTTGATAGATCCAGTCCACGTGAGTTCTGGAACTAGACAATGACAAGATGGCTCAGGTGGTTTATTTAAGGAGGCACCTCAAAGTCAGGGATAAGGTTTCACAGGCGGAGTCTTGCTTGTGATGTCTTGTAGTCAGCAGGTTGATTGACATCTTGGCAGGTCACACCCATCTCAGGTGCTGCGTGGGCCAGTTCTGGATAGAGATTAATGTTGTCCCTGGGCAATCGACCAGAGAAGATGTCCACTGCTCATTCCCAGACACCAGCTGGCTCTATCCATGAGGCTCCAAAGCACAGAGACCCACATGCAACCCATGGATGGATCCTGACACCTCCCCCTGACTCACTAGTTCTCTTTATCCTACAGGGGCTGATGGAAGAGGCACCCCAAAGATGCAGCACCAAAGTGCATGCCATTTCTCCACAACTGTCTTTTTTTTTCTTTAAAAGCAAGATACCTTTCAACTATGTTTTTGTTTTTTGTTTGTTTGTTTAATCTCCATGCCCCCTTCACTTTGAGCATTTCTATTGCAAGATATTTTGCATAAATTCCTAAATATTATAATAGAGACTAGCAACCTCTGTTTCCTATGTCCCCTGAATGATTGAAACATAATTGTGCAAAAAAGAACCCAAAGGACATATCCTTGCTCACTACATCATTATTCACAGTAGCTAAGAGGTGCAAGAAGCCCACAGGTCCATGGATGGATGGATGGATAAAGAAAATATGGAATATATGTATATTGAAATAATTTTTAGCCTTAAAGGTGAAAAGAAATAGATGACCTTGAGAATATGCTAGCCACAAAAAGACAAATATTATATGATTCCACTAACACGAGGTCTCTAATTGCTAGATGCAGAAAGTAGAAGCCGTGTTGCTAGGGATGAGGGAAGGGGGCTTGTGTTGCAGTTTTGCAACATCTGAGAGTTCTAGAAATCTGTTCCACAACAACGTGATTTTACTTGACCCCAATAACAAAATTAATAATGATTAATATGCTAAATTTTATAATAAGATTTTTTCCACAATTAAAAATCATAAAAATCGAAAGAGGAAAAATCTTTAATTATAACAGTATGTCCTTGAACAAAATATTTGATGATTACCCAACTTAACAAACAGAACCATAAAATTCTCTTATTAAGGAAAATATTAAAACGAGCTCCCAGAGGAGGTGTGGATGGAGCAGAACTTTGCACTTCCTTGGGTCCAGGAAGGTCTTGGAGATCTCGCTGGGGGTAGGTAAGGAGGGCGAGTCTGGAAGCTGTGTTCCCAGGAGGTTAACTAGGACTGTGTTTACCGCTATGCCAAGCAAGACTCCGCACCTGCGTTTATTTCATTGCTTTTTTTCCTCTCCCAGACTCGAAGCCTAAATGCAGACATGATGGATGCTCTTGTCACATTGAGTGCTGATAACTGTCACACCACTCCTCCCCACTCTCACTATAATTTCCTTTAGGAGGTTTGGCTTGCTACTGCCTGAGTTTGGAAAGAGCCATTCTTGTCAAACTTAGGAGAAAAGAGAGAAAAGAAATATGGATTTGCGAGTCCATTTTTAAATGAAGAGGCAGCACTTTCCCTGGAAATACTAAATTAGAGGCCATGATTCAGGCTTGAGGGTCTCACTCTACTTGAGAGTTTTCACTTAAGGAGCCGGACTTGGAAGGAAAACACCATCTCAATATTTACCGAGAGCACTCGAGGAAATCCTCTGGGCACTCCCAAGTGAATTAGAGAAATAACACAAAAGTACTTTGTGCTTCATAGAATGCCAAGTGTCTTTAGTGCTCAAGGCCTCGGCAATGACTTCCTTCTCAGCACTTTGAGGGGGACTGTGTCAGCTGCATTCCTGTGTGGCCATTCAGGAAGCAGCTGGGAATCTCAGGAGGTCATCCTTGATGGGATCAAATCTCAGAGGCAGATCAATTGATCTTGTTGGAAAATGAAGTGTGCCAGTATCAACCTGACCAAAGAGAGAAGGCAAAGGTGAGTTGGGCGCTACTCTTAAGGTATTTATAAGGCAGCTGATCCAATGGTGTTCAACATCAGCAAGTGCTTACGATCTGATGGACAGACACCACGTCTGAGAAAAGTTAGCAAAGAGGACCCTTAAGAGGTCATGCATGTTCAACGATAAGAGGAGCTTCTGCTTTAAAACTTTAACTTATCCTGCTGGTTTGGGGGAAGCATCAGCTTCCAGGCAACTGAGGTGGAAGATCCTTTTAAAGGGCTCATTTCAAAAGATTCAGAGTTTGCTCAGATTAGCTGCGGTGGGCACCTTCTCTCTCGATCCCCTTGGAGGAATGAAACCAGCCTGCATCCCTCAATCGAAGAAAAAACGTCCCGTGATATGACATATCTTTGGTTTTTTGAAGCCTTGTAGAGGCTCCTAGAACTTTACAGACTTTAATTCAATGAGGACATAAAAAATCAATGTCAAAGTTGAGTTCTTAGACTGGAAAGAAAATTTGCTTTAGTTTCTCTTTGGCCCTGCAATATTGTTACACAATTCAAAGTTAAAGACCCTATCTAAAATCCAGGCAGCAATTTTATTACCACTGCCTTTTGAAAGTTCACAGAAGGCTGCAATCATAAATGTCATTTTCATTAGAATAATGTGCAAGCGTCCGCACCACACGGAATAAGAGGAGCCTCAGCTGCCTTTACCACTCTCTTTTAAGTTCCCAGTGTGCAAGGCTGTCCATCAGAACCCTGGAGCTGAAGCCAGAATTAGGCAGATAGGCAAGGGTCAGACGCAGAGAATGGAGGGACTGAAATGTTAATTCTTTCAGAGCCCTTCCTCCACCCTATCAAGATGACCTGCCCTTGCTGCAACCTGTTGTTAAAATAACCTGTCTCAGGGATTGTCCCTCCCTACAGGGAGTTATTGATTACATGCCCCCTTCCTGCCCAGATCACTCCAACTTGGCTCCTCCACCCCTTCTGCTTCTCACCTTTTGGCCATCCCACTGAGCATCTCCTGGGCCTAGTCACTATGCAGGAAGGAGAGAGATAAGAGAAAGAGCAGGAGAACAAAGGAAGCCTAAGATATATGTATAATTTCTTGGAATACCAGGATACCAGCTATAGCCCCCTTCTTCCTCCCAGGAGAAGTCTATGTTACCCCTTTTTAAATAAACCCTGCTTTATACGCTTGCCTTGGCGTGCTTTTCTATGTTATCCTTCAACACGTGAAGAAGCAGTTCACCTGCGGTATCAGAGCCACAAGTCCTCACTGTCAGGCTGAAGTGAACGTTCACTGATCTGCCCCATCCTCTGCACTATCTGGGAACACATTTGCATGGTCTGAAGCTAGGTGCTATGCTGAGCTAATCAGCAAAGAGGCAGCTGGGCTCTCTTTTCAGAACACACAGTGTTACCCAGGAACACAGCAAAGGCTGTCTCAGGAAGAGAGAGGCAATGTTGGTGCACACGTGTGTATCTGTGCTGCTGTGTGCAGGTGAGAGTTCCTCCCTGCTTCTCACACTCCATTATGCCTCAGAGGGGGCTTCTTTGTTCATCATGTAAAAAATTAAGATGCGCTGAACCAGATTCCAGGGTGCCAGAGAACTTTTTGAGAACCACAGAAACAGCTCAGTGCATGGGGATCAGGGTGATGCTGAGAAGCTGGCTTCATCAGTGAGCATTTGTCATCATTTTATCCATTTAGGTGGCACCTTTCAGAAGATATTTGAAGCAACTGAATGCTTTAAGGTATGAATCTAAAAACTTTAGGAGAAATAAAGGAAATATTATGACTCATGGTAAAGTGTAGAAATGCTGTCAAGGCTTAGGAAGGCAACCCTTGCCTTTAGGTGCACAATGTCATGGTCCTCATCCAGGACACATTCCTCTCTGGCTATCCAGACACAATATCTATAAGCTCCCTTTCCTACTTTATTTGGACTTCTGCTCATATGCCAACTCCTCAGAGGTTCACCCATGACTCTCCAATAAGAGAGCACGCCTATCTTGGCATGCTTAGTTTCATGTGTCAACCTGACTCAGATCAGTTGCCCGGTCCCATGGTCAAACAGTACTCTTAAGTATTACTGAGAAAGTATCCTGTAGCTGCAACTAAAATATTCAGTTGACTTTTAGGAAAAAAAGAGTACCACAATAATGTGGATGGGCTTCATCTAATCAGCGGAAGATTTCAAAAAGCAAAGTTGAGATTCCCTAATGAATGTCTGCCTCAAGAATGCACACAGAAGTCCCTTTTCAGTCTACCTGATCTGGTCTACCTGACATAGTATGGCTCCACAATCATAATCACATGGATCAATTCCTTAAAATCTCTCTCTCACTCTACACACACACACACACACACACACACACACACACAGTTTAGGTAAAATTTAAAAAATAATTAGTCAATTTCATTTTAGTTTCTAGCTTCTGACTTGCCCTAGAAATTTTGAACTCAAAACTGAAACTTCTACCTGAGTTTGCAGCCTAGTCCACAGATTCCAGATTTGTCAACCCCCCCATTCCACAGGGTGAGCTCCAGGTCCTGATGAGGCACTCAGGGCGCGCCCCTGTGCACACATCTCCCGTTGGCTGCGCCTCTCGGCAGAACCCTGGCTGACATCTCCTCTGCCCTCCTCCCTGTCTCTGCTTCCTCATCCTACCTGAACACCTCAGCACTGCCCCCGTACTCAAGCCCTTGTCTGCTTTGAGTAACATCCAGACAGTGACTGGGACCTGACAGGCATCCAACACTCATGTATGGATGCGTGGTTGTGTCACTGACTTTCACCAATCACTGTGTTAAATGCTCCGCGGAGATGAGATTCACTCCTCCCAGCCAGCCATGAGTTTGATGCCATGTTTTGCTCCCCATCCTGCAAGTGCAGAACTTAGTCACAGAAGTTTCCCTGAAAGTCTCATCTGGCACAGGGAAACCTACTCGCTGAAGCCATGCAACTAGCCCCCACATTCCACACTCTCAAACTCCACATCTTTGTCAGATTTCTCAGCCTCACTGGAATATCATTTGCATAGAGAATCTTCTTTGCAAAGCTAGAACATCTAATCACATATAATAATAACCGTGATCTTGTGATTCTGTGTGATTTGGAGTCACTCAGACGAGAAACGAGGGGTTTTTAATTCAAAGGGGGAAAATCAGATAAAGGCAATACTGAATATCATCAGATGTTCCATAGACTGGGGTAAAAATAGATTTGACAAAATTCAAGTAGAGCAAATTGGTCCATTGCAAAGATGCTAAAAGGAAACACAGCTGAAAGATCATGGGAGACATTTGAAAATGAAACCACATTTCTATCATCACAATTATCCTAGTGAGGAAGAAACCAAAATTGCAGTGAAATAAACCAAAAAGGAGGCAGAGACACAAGGTGATCCTCTGGTGAGCCCAGAATAGGAAGCTTGATGGAAATACTGGCCACTGTTAGAACATTTTGCCTCACACTCTAACTTCCACTAGGTCCTAGAGCCCAGCTTCTGACTCTGTGCCTCTAGCTTGGCTTAAGAGCCTCCCAGAGTTTCTGGGACTCTGTCCCCACCTAGAGGCCTGACAGTAAATAGCACGGGATTAGTAGAGTGCTGAGCCATGGTGTCCAGATTCTGGCCAAATTCCATTTATGCTTCTGTGACCATCACTGATAAGACAGCTTTTCAGTGTGTTATGAGATTTTACCCAAAGAAGGGAGGAGGCCCAGGAAATGATGGACTAAAAGGTGTCAGCCATATAGCTTTCTCTTGGGGTGGTGGATCTTGATTTCAGCATGATTTTTTTTTTTTGCCGGGGGCGGGGGATTGCAAAAATTGTATGAATATTTTTATGGCATTACAAAGAAATATGTGCCTCATTGTATGGTCTTAGTCTGAACTGATTCAACAAAGCTGCCTGAGCACTTTGGATTGTATCTGATGGCAGCCAGCACTGAGTCTCACCTGGGACTGAAGTGGCAGGCCACAGTCAGGGTGAGGCTGTGTGGTTCCTGATGAGGAAGTGGTTCTCCCTGTCTGTCATCAGTAGTTTCTTGCTCTGAACAATCCCCAGCCCCAACTCCTGGGTTTATGTCTACATTTCTTTTGCTACTGGAAGAAAGGGAAGGAGTGTCCGCCCCTATATCAGAAGCAAATTGTGTGTCTGGATCACAGCTGCTCTCTGATGATGCCCAGCTGCAGACCCCAAGGGTCAGAGCTGGCTCTGTTGGCTGTAATAATGATGCATTTAATTTGCCAGCTTGTCCCCAGGCTACTAAAGGAACAAAAATGTGTAATCCTCCTCCTTACTCTATTTAAGCATCATTCCCAAATGCTTGTAACAAAAGACAGGTTAACAAGAGAAAAGCATAACAGTTTCATTTAATTAAAATGTTATGAGTCACAGAAGCCTTCAGAAGTAAAGACCCTGGAAAACTTTCTCTTTTTATTCTTAGGTTCCATGAAGAACGGACAGCCATGGAGAAACTAAGGATAATAGAATATTTGGGAAACCCAGGCAGGCCTGACCATTCAGATTCTTTTTGGCCTCCCTGTGTGACATTCCTTTCCCCTGAGTGTGGTGCAGGACACCTTCTGAAATGAATGGTGTGAGCTCCTATCAGATGAGGTAGGTCTCAGGATTTCTTAATGGCTGGCTCTAAAGATGGGGAGTTCTGTAGAAATAGCTGTGGGTTTTATGGCTATCTTTGAGGGAGAGTGATTCTAGGGAGAGGGTGTCACTCACCATAGTGGAAAAGATAATTCTATGGTTTATGGCCTGACTTGGGGGAGAACAGAGAGCACGGAAAAAGAAGGGTAGGGGGAGGTCAGAGAGACTACAATGTCCTTCTCTTCCAAGTAGTCAGCATGCCAAAGTGTCACGCTTTGGGATATCGTTGTCTGAGCCCAATACAGTCAACCAAACACAGTCTATGAAACCTTTCAATTTGGGGTGTCCACAGGATTTGTGTGATATGGTCAGCACCTCACTCCTGGCAAAGGGCCTGTTCCAAAGTCTTTCTGTGGAGTCCTTCTGGGTTTGGGGAGACTCCAGGGGGCTGTCTGAGGACCCAGACCCGCCCAGCTGCATCTACGTTGTCATGGATGGGATTTTCTTGCCCATCCTCTAGTCCCCTTTGGAAATAGGCAGGAGCTGAGTGCTGGGAGAGGCCACCACCCTCTCTCACCAGCTCTGCCACTTTGTCATTTTTTACAAAACTTCCCTAGAGTCACTGAAACCCGTTAACAGTAACTCCCACTAATAATCACCAGGTGAGCAGGAGCCTCAGTCCCCATAATCAGAAACACTAGTGGTGGGGAAATAGGTCCATACTTGAGGAAATATGTCCCTATGTGCAGTGACAAGAGGAAAGGGATGTGTCCCCAAACTCCAGCGCTTTCTGAGCACCTTCCAATGTGCTCTCCCCTGGAGGACCTCTCCTCTTCATTCCTGGTCTCTGCACAGCCACCTCCTTAGAGGTGGGGACCAGCAGGAAGGACGCGAACTCCTTCAGCTGGCTCCTGAAAGCCGACATTCTCAGTCGGGGCGAGACTGGAGGCAGTCCTCACTGCCTGGGTTACTTTATTCTCACATCATGTACACCCACAAGACACTGATTTCAAAAACTGTAAGTAAAGAACAGAAAGACCATTAGAGTAGAGAGAAGGGAACAGGAAAGGAAGGGAAGAGGGAGAAGAGGGAGGAAAGAGGATGTCCTGGGCACTGTATTAGAGCAAATGATATTCTATGCTTCTATAATTATGTCAGAATGAATCCTAATGTTAGATATAACTAAAAATATAAATAAATAAATAAATAAATAAATACCCCTTGAGACACCATGCTACACGTGCTTACTGTATGCTTGCAGTGTGATGTGGCTATCCATTAGTTATATGCTGTAAAATTCAGATCTGTTTATTGTCATCTGGGCACCTGGGCTCCTTGACCAGGTCAATAGCTCTGCACATAGAAATAGTTTAAGAAAGCAGAGATAGATCTGGATGGGATGCTGCTGGGAAGGAACTTTCCTCTACCAATGGGGAGAATTAGAGAGAGCTCTAGCTCTCCTCTCCCAAACCACACAGCACAAGCTCTGGTCCTGCAGTGTGCCTCTACCTCTCCCCAACCCGGTAGGCTCAGTTCCTCTGATGTCCATCCTCCCACATTAGAGAAAGCTAAGTAAACCTGCATTTCACTCAGGTGTGTTCCTGGAGGTCTTTGGCTAATGATGACAGGAAAGGAGACGCTGATGATTAGGGTGTATTTATCACAGAAGATCTTTTGTCTTTTTAAACTTCAATGTGCATACACATCAAATGATGGTTTTGTCAAAATGCAAGTTTTGCATTTTGCAAGACACAGTGGAACCATAGGGGAAGACTGAGATTAGAAAAATAACACCAGAACTTGGGGTTCTTTCCTAGGGAGTTTGATATAATCCCTACTCACTAAGACAGATGAGACCAGGATGCAGGGAAGTCTCAGAAATATCATCCACTGTCCCCAGGTAGAGAGCAGAAGACATGAGGAATAAGGAGATCAGAAAGGAATTGCAGGGGAAATCAAACAGATGGGCCACATGTGAGAGGAAGAGAACATGCAGAGTTGGAGAATGGTTCCCATTCCAGGATCACAGAAGCAGGTAAGGTGAGCCAAGAGCAGTGGGCCAACACTAGGTCAGGTTACAGGTCTGGCCAGTTTAAAGTTGCTCCATCCAGTTTCCCAGGTATTAGGACTCTTACCTTATGACAGGGATGTTAACAAGCAACCAGCACGTAGATAAAATACAGGATATGTAAGGAATTCAAAAAACTTAACACCAAGAAAACAAATAATCCAATCCGTAAATGGGCTAAGGAACTGAACAGATATGTCACACAAGAAGAAATTCAATAAACCAACAAATATATGAAAAAAAATATTCAACATCTCTAGCAATTAGAGAAATGCAAAACTACCCTAAGATTTCATCTCACTTCAGTCAGAATGTCAATTACCAAGAATATAAGCAATAATAAGTTTTGGCAAGGATGTGGGGGGAAAGGCACCCTCATAACATTGCTGGTGGGACTTCAGACCCGTGGAACCACTCTGGAAAGCAGTATGGAGAGTCCTCGGAAAACTTGGATTGGAATCACTCCAGATATCCCACTCCTCGGTTTATACCCAAAGGACTTAAAATCAGGATACTACAGAGATGCAGCCACATCAATGTTGATAGAAGCTCAATTTATAGTAGCTGAACTATGGAATCAACCTAGGTGTCCTTCAACAGATGAATGGATAAAGAAAATGGGGTATAGATACACAATGGAGCATTTCTTTAAAGAAGAATGAAATTATGGCCTGGGCTGGTAAATGGATGAAGCTTGAGAATACCATGATGAGTTAAATAAGCTAATCCCAAAGAAACAAAGGTGGATATTTTCTCTGATAAGCAGATTCTGATCCATAATGGGGGGTATTCTAGGGAAGAATGGAGAAACTTTGGATTAGGCAGAAGAGAGTGAGGGGAGAGAAAGGGTTGTGGGGGCAGGAAGGACAGTGGAATGAGATGGAAATTATTACCCTATATGCATGTATGATAACAAGACCAGTGTGACTCTACACCATGTACAGCCAGAGAAGGAAAAGTTGCCCTCCATTTGTGTACAGTGTGTCTAAATGCATTCCACGGTCACGTAAGACTAATTAAAACACATTTTTAAAAATACACAATAAGTAGAGACAGAGCTCCAGGAACCTAGTCAGCTCCACCTTAAAGAAAGGTCAGAGAGGACAATGGAGGTTTTGAGATGCAGAAAAGAAGGAAGAAATACAAAGGAAGGATATAAATTATGCAGCAAGTGTTAAGGAGTGTGTGTTCTTGGAGAGCTTGTGTGTTCTGCTGACCTGTGGCTCCCCCACTGTCTCAGGTCAAGTCAATATACGTCATAAATTATGCAGGTTCACAAATCGCCCTCCTTCAGTCACCACTTCTAAGACGCAAAAGGCACCTGCTACTCGGGTGCCCAGCACCTGCTGCTCCTTCACCGGCTGTTCCAGTCCTTTCCATTTATGGGGTGTCGGGTTCAACCACAGCAGGGATTAGAAGGAGATGTCATGTGAAGCATCACGAAGCACCCCAGTGACTCCCCACTGACCCACACTCCGGGACGGCTGCCCTACTCACCCAGGAGCCCAGCTGCTACAGGGAGCGGCCCCAGCAGCAGCCACAAGGGACAACTGGCCTTGCTCTCAGAGGCCCTGGTAGGAACGCCCAAGGGGAAGTCTTCACTCTCCAAAAAGACGAGTTTCTGAGTGAGACTACTACAACCTACTCTTCAATTACAATAAAGATCTCTCCTCTGCTGAATCAGATAAATGGTCTGGCATAAGTATATAAAGAACATTTTTAGATGGATCCTTCCATTTCCCTTTCCTGTGACCCTAGCCAGTCTTAAGTTTGGGCCTAACCCTTAAGCCAATCAGCACATCTGAATGAGAGGAAGGACAGTCTCCTTTGAGCTTGCAAAGCCCTCACTCGATCTCATAGTGGAGCAGAATTCAGCTAAATGATTTGTAAAGGCTCCCCCTATATGAAGGGAATTTAAAAGGACATATTTACTCTCAAGCATCAAGCTATTTTCCAAGTCTCGTTTTTTTCTACTGGGTATACCATCCTGAGGGTAACTCCCATAACACAAAGAATTCAGATCATGACTACAGGTTCAAGGTTACTTCCTCGAGGATGCCTGCAGGGACTGGCCAGGGAGAGGAGGCTGGCGTCACAGGAAGGCATAGACAAGACTCAGGGTTCAGATTCCAGAGCACCGCAGGTTGATCTCTTCAGTTCCATTCTCCAGTCAGTAAAGATAGAAAACATGGAAGAACTCCCCTCCTCTCAAAACCACACAGCTCAAGCTCCACCTCCTCGCCCCTCTTGCCCCTCTCCCCCCGCCCCCATGTCTGCACAGGTAGGAAAGAAACACGAGGGCCATCAGAAACCACCGGATCTCTGGGAGGCTTGGCATGCAAGAGGCTGCCTCCCCTTAGGGCCACAATTTGGAAAGAGGCTGCAGTCCTCGAAGCCCTTGCAAAGGAAAAACATTCAGTGTGCTGGTTTGGGCTCTCATCAGTCTGCTGCTTGTAGTTCCAAGAAGAAAGAGAAGAGAAGAGAAGCCATCAGGGCCTAATCAGGAAGCACGTGTGGCCAGTGTCTACTGCACAGTGCGGAAGCTCCCAAGGAGCCTCTCATACCCTCCACCTTTCATCTGGTTCCCAGGGCACACCCTTCAGAAGAGCACCATTAAAAAAGCAGCAGCCGTAAAACAATGTTTTTTTTCTGTTGTTTCAGGATAATATCTGTCTCAAAGTAGGGAAAGCACTTCTCAGCATAGAAATAAAGAAAAGAGAACATAAAGTAAAAGATGGATGGGTTTGAACACATAAAAATTTTAAATGTTCATGCAACAATAGTTTCCTAAAGCAAAATCTGAAAAGCACACACTAGGAAGACGTTGGTTCACCATAAGTAACAGACAACAGGTCATTATTCCTAATACACAAATGTTCTTTCACACAAGATAGAGATAACTACACTAGTAGAAAATGGGCAAACCATGAAGAATTGATGTAAAAAAATATATATATACATGGACAATGAAAATATTTTTTAGAGTTCAACTTATGTACAAATGAAAAAACAGGATTGTGAATACCAGTCCCATTTTGGCTTGTCATATAAGCAATTATTTTTATGATAACATTCAGTTCTAGGGAGAAGGGGAGAAGGTTATCAGCAATATCCTTTTTAATAAGTACACTTCAAATACCCATTAAAACCTTAAAAATCTCTATGATGTTTGCCTTACTAATTCTGCTTCTAAGAATTTCTTGTGAGAAAAAATACAACTATATGAAAATTATTTATTAATAAAGATGTTAACCACAAAGCTATTTATAAAGCAGGGACAGAAAGAGAGAAACGATTAAAACACTTAAATATGATGTAACATCCACAGAAAGGAATATCTGTCATCTATAAAAGTTTATGTCTTAAAATAGTATTTGATGGTATGAATAGAGACTAAGTTAAAAAGTTATTAAGAGAATGGACTATAAGCCTATTTTTACATGCTTATTTATGAGTACATGTGCATGTGTATTTTCTTAGATAGCACAACACATCCTCACCATCATTAATATCTAAAATACTTTTGGAACATTGCCTATTTCAAATTAGTTTGTAGATAAAAATCTTTTAATAGATGGGAAAAAACTTATAAATTTCAAGATTTGAAAAGCAGATAGAATCCTTTAGGATAAAAATGCCAAACATAGTTAAATTTTTTTAAAAAATACATTTGCTTAGTTGTAGATGAACACAATACCTTTATTTTATTTATTTATTTTTATGTGGTGCTGACGATTGAACCCAGAGCCCCACATGTGCTAGGCAAGTGCTCTACCACTGAGCCACAACCCCAGCCCCATAATTGGAATTTGACATGTCATGTTTCTTCGTGTTCACCTGGAAGGTCAGAGTCAGAGTCCTTTGGAAAGCCAGCCCTCAGTGGAGTAGAGCCATGAACTTGAAGAGCCGTGCTGGGTGCACCTGTCAGCTTTCAGCAGTGATGACCAGGCTCACAGTGACCTTATTCTGTGTCCTCATCCCACTGAACGATAGAAATGATAAAGTAATTCTACATCTGGTGACAGTACTTTTCCAAATGAAATTCTCTATCAGATGACATTTAAGATATAACCCCCAACTGATCCAATTGGGTCCGGGTTTCCTTTGTTCTTTTGAGAAACGATAGCACCTTTGAAGTTTGTATGGTTAGCTGTGTTGTGGAGCGTCGATCTGGTGATGTTAGTCCTGGTGAGACTCACCTGGCTTTCCAGGAGCCTTGGCCAAGTCCTCTGCCTACGTATGGTGTCAACCATTGACTGAGGGTCTTAGAGAACACCTCTTCACAGCAGACCTGCCATTCGTACTTGCTCAGTAGTTAATGTCAATTCAATATTTAGAGGGTTTTAGAGGGAAAAAAAATCTTGAGCCATTTCTGAAGTACATGTGAAAGTCCTGATATTTATCCCTCATTGGAAATGACAGGGTTAATTTAGTCCATTGACAACCCCTAAGGAACTAAATGATAAAAAATTAAAAAAAAAAAACTCTAACTTCATTTGATCTATCCTAGATAACAGACCCTTTAAGTATTTGCCAAGTATTAAATGTATTCATAAGTAAAGCAATGACACTGATCTGTCTAATAACTTTCAAAAGTCTATGAGCTTTGTATAATTATAGCATGTGCAAAATTTCACTACCTATGAACAATTCAATTTTATAATTATGGTTATGAATTAGTTTCTACATGTGCAGGTGAGAGTTCTAAGTATTAAATTAAAAAGTAAAAACTTATGAAGGTTAGTCTGAGATTTTAAAAATTATGATTAACTATCCCATTCACAATGGCCTCAAAAAAAAAAAAACTTGGAAATCAATCTGAAAAAAAAAAGATATGAAAGACATCTACAATAAAAACCATAGAACAATAAAGAAAGATATTACTGAAGACCTTAGAAGATAGAAAGACCTCCTATGTTCTTGGATTGAATAGGCAGAATCAATATTATCAAAATGACCATACTACTAAAAGTGCTATACAGATTTAATTCAATTTCTATTAAAATTTCAATGATGTTCTTCATAGAAATAGAAAAGCCACTCATTAAATTTATTTGGAAAAATAATTTAAATAACCAAAGCAATCCTCAGTGAGCAAAGTGAAGCAGGAGGCATCATAGTAGCAGACATTAAATTATGCTACAGGCCTCTAGTAACAAAAACAGTATGGTACTGGCAACCAAACAGACATGAAGTGGAACAGAATAGATGACAGAGACAAATCCATAAAAATACAGTTATCTCATACTAGACAAAGGTGTCTTAAACATACATTGGAGAAAGGATAGCCTCTTCAACAAATGGTGCTGGGAAAACTGGAAATCCATACATTGCAAAAAGAAATTTACCCCCTATTTCTCCCCCTGCGCAAAACTCAACTCAAAGTAGATCAAGGCATTAGAGCAGAGACCATGTGCCTGCTAGAAGAAAATATAGGCCCAACTTTCCATTATATTGGCTTAGGAACCAAATTCCTAAAAAAAAAAAAAAAAAAAAAAAAAGACCTAAAGTGCAAGTACCAAAATCAAGAATCAATAAATGGGAAAGTAACAAATGAAAAAGTTTCTTCATAGCAAAGGAAACAATCAACAATGTGAAGAGAGAGCCTACAGAATAGGAGAAAATCGTTGCTCCCTGCACCTCAGATAGAGCATTAATTTCCAGGATATACACAGAACTCAAAAAACTTAACACCAAAAAACCAAATAACTCAATCCATAAATGGACAAAGGAACTGAACAGACACTTCTCAGAAGAAGATATACAATTGAACAACAAATATATGAAAAACAAATGTTCAACAGCACTAGCAATTAGAGAAATGCAAATTAAAACTACACTGAGATTTCATCTCACTCAGAATGGCAATTATCAAGAATACAAGTAACAATAAATATTGGCAAGGATGTAGTGGAGAAAAATATATTCAGATATTGCTGGTGGGACTGCAAATTGGTGCAACCACTATGAAAGCAGTATGGAGGTTCTTCAGAAAACTTAGAATGGAACCACCATTTGACCCAGTTATCCCACTCCTCGGTATATACCCAAAGGACTTAAAATCAGCATATTATAGTAATGCAGCCACATCAATTCATGATAACTAAGTTATGGAAGCACCTAGATGTCCTTCAACAGATGAATGGATAAGAAAATGTGGTACATCTACACACCGGAACATTGTCAGCCATAAAGAAGAATGACTTTATTTATGACTTTTGCTGGTAAAAGGATGGACCTAAGTGAAATAAGCCAATCCCCCAAAACCAAAAGTTGAATGTTCTCTCTGATATGCAGATGCTAACACACCACAAGGGAAGCTGAGAGGGAATAAAAGAAGTTCATTGGATTAGACAAATGGGGAATGAAGGGAAGGGAGGGAAAATGGGAATAGGAAAGACAGAAGAATGAATTGAATATAACATTCCTATGTTCGCATGTGAATACACAACCAATGTAACTCCACATCATGTATAACCACACGAGTGGAAAGTTATACCCCAAGTATGCATAATATGTCAAAAATACCCTCTACCTCCCAGAAGCTTGGAAGTCTGAGGCAGGAGGATCGCAGGTTTGAAGCCAGCTTCAGTGTGGCTATAAGCAACCTAGTGAGACACTGTCTCAAAATAAAAAATAAAAATGGCTGGGGAGGTGGCTCAATGGTTAAGCTCCCCTGGATTCAAGCCCAGTGCCAAAAAAGAAAAAAAAAAAAAAAAAAAAAAAGGAAGAAAGAAAGAAAGACACTCTACTGTCATGTAGATCTAAAAAGCACAACAAAAATGTACTGGCCACATAGACAAGGTGGCTTATAAGTAACAGGGACTTATCTCTTGCTGTCCCAAGGCTGGGTGTTCCAGGTCAGGGTGCCAGCATAGTGAGAACTCTTACCCAGCTCACAGATACTGACTTCTCATTGTGTCCTTACATGGTGGAAAGACAACTGGTGCTTTGCTTCAACAGCAGATTGAATGGACTAAAGCAAGGGTTAATGTCAGTGGGCAGGCCAGCCCTCAGCGGGAAACAACAGAGCCAGGTATACATAAGCCTCCTTGCACTAAACAGTCAGCCACCTCTAGAGGGCAAGTATATTGCACGTGAGATAACAATGGGGACTGATAAGTGCCTTCTTTCAATACTCAGTCACCACTAGTGATTAAAATATTCTACATCTGTATTTTAATCTTATTTTTCTTTCTTTTTGTGGTATTTTTCCATTTTTTCAACAGACAAGTAAAAAGTGTACCTATTTATAGTATAGAACATGAAGTTTCAATGTGTGTATTCATTGTGGAAGGGCTAAATCAAGCTATTTACCATATGCTTTACTTCACATGCTTACCGTTTTCCAGATTAAGAATATTTGAAGTCTTATCTTCAAGTATATACCATATTTTTATTAACAGTAGTCATCATGGTATCAAAGAGATCTCCTGAATTTATACTGTCTGACTAAAATTTGATGTTGTCTTGTTATTTAGCTGTTTGGATTCCCTATCTATTTTGGATATGAACCCTTATTTTATGTATTGCTTGCAAACTTATCCTCTCATTCTGTAGGTCTCTGTTCTCTGTTGATTGATTCCTTTGCTGTGCAGAAGCTCTTCAGTTTGATGCAGTCCTATTGGTCTATTTTCACTTCTGCTGCCTGTGTTTAGGGATCATAACAAGATGTCATTGCCCAGACATATGTCCTGGGATATTTTCCCTATTGCTTAGAGTAGTGTTATAGTTTCAGATCTTACGTGTAAGCCTCCTACTCATTTTAGTTGATTTCAGTGCATGTGGGTGAGATGTGGTGTTAATATTCTTTTGCACATGGACAGTTTTCCTGGCCCAATTTAAGAGATTATCTTTCCCATTGTGAATTCTTGGCATATGGTCAACAATGGATTGTAATTTGGTGGATGTATTTCTGAGTTCCACATCCTGTTGCATGACTCTATGTGTCTAATCTGATGCCAGTACCATGCTGTTTTGATCACTATAATGTTAGAGCATATTTTGAAATCGGGAAGTGTGAGGATTTCTACTTTCACCCTTGGCTCATGATTGCTTTGGCTATTCAGGAGTTGTGCTATTCTGTGAAATCTACATTTTTTCCCTTTTTTCTATAAAGAAAGTCAATCAAATTTTGAGAGAGATCTCATTAAACCTGCAGATGTTTTTGGGTAATATGGATAGCTTACCAATATTAATTCTTCCAATCCATGAACACAAGGTAACTTTCCACTTGTTTTTGTCTTTTCCAGTTGCTTTCACAAATGTTTATATTTTTCAACATAGAGACCTTTTGTTTTCTTAATTAAATTTATCCCTAAGTATTTTATTATGTGGTTGTTCTGAATAGGATTGTTTTCTTGATTTGTTTTGATAGTTCATTGTTATAACATGTGAAGAATTGCTACCCATTTTTGTTATGTTGATTTGTATCCTTTGTATACTTTACTGAATTTGTTTATTAATTCTAACAGTTTCAGGGTAGACTTCAGGTTTTTCTATGTATCTGATCTTGTCATTTTTAAACAAGGACAATCTAATTTCCTTTCTAATTTGGATGCATTTTGTTTCTTTCTCTTGCCTAATTGCTCCAGCTAGGACTTCCAGTGTTCTGTTGGCTAAAAGTGGAAAGAGTAGGCATCATTATCCTGTTGTTGATATTGTGGGAAAAGCTGTCAAATTTTCACCATTGAGCATTATGTTAGCAATGAAATTTTCTTATATGGTCTTTATTGTATTGCAGTATATTTATTCTATACCTATTCATAAATTTTTCAGGATCTTGAATTTTGTCAAATATCTCTGATGCATGCATGAGATGAGAATTTGTATGATTTTGACCCTTAATTCTGTGGATGTGGTGTATCAGCATTTTTTTGGTCTGTATGTATTGAACTATCCTTGTGTTCTAGGGGTATACCCCACTTGATTATGGTGAATGATCTTTTTAAAGCACCATTAAATTTAATTTGCTTGTATTTTGTTGAGGATTTTATACCTGTGTTCATTGGGAATATTGGCCTGTAATTCTGCCTTGTGGTATCCTTGTCTGGTTTTGGTGTTAAGGTACTGCTGGCCTCATAATTGAGTTTGGAAATGTTCCTTCCTCTTCAATTTTATGGAAGTTTAAGAGGGATTGGTATAAGTTATTCAAATGTTTGGTAGAATTCAGCAGTGAAGCTATCAGGTCCTACACTTTTCTTCGATGGGTAATGTTTTATTAGTCTGTTGAGATTCTCCGTTTCTTCATGACTTGGCTTGGTAGGTTGTATGTGTCCAGGAACACACATTTATTCTAGGTTGTCCACTGACTGTTGTACAAGTGTTCACGTCATCTCTCATGATCCTTTGCATTTCTATGCAGTTTCCTCTTTCATTTCTGATTTGATTTTGAGTATTCTCTCTTTCTTTCTTAGACTACTAGGTGCTAAAAATTTTTTTGTTTTGTTTATCCCATTTTAAAAAGGCAATGCCCAATCTTGCTGATATTTTCAGTTGTTTTTCGTGTCTGTATTTCATTCATTCATGCTCTGATCTGTATTATTTCCTTGCTCTATTAACTTTGGGCTTAGTTTGTTCCTCCCCTTCTGGTTTCTTGAGGCATAACATTACATTGTTTATTGGAATCATTCTTCTTTTTTGATGTTGGTGTTTACTGCTAGAGACCTCCTTCTTAGTTGCTTTTGCTGTATCCCATAAGTTTGGATATGTTGTGTGTCCATTTTCATTTCTCTTGATACATTTTTAAATCCCCGCTTTAATTTTTCCTTTGACCTATTGGTTGATTGGAGGCACATATTTATGAATTTTCCATATGTTTATGAATCTTTCAAACCCTTTCCTATTATTGATTTTAAATATCACAACTTTATATTTGTAAATACACTTGATATGACTTCATTTTTCCTCACTTTGTTAAAACTACTTTTTGACCTAATATGTAATCTTCCAGCAGTGTTTCATCTAGCTAAATCTTGCTTAATAACCCACATATCATGGCTGGGAGATTGGCCTTTTCTGTTTTCTTAACGGAGTCACCAAGCCTCATGATGAACTCTCCCAATCTGAATCCAAGCTCCCCTCAGCTTCTCCTGCACATCCAGCCTCCTGTATACTCCAGCCACAAGACTGTCCTACCACGAGTGGAAGACTAGTCCACCTTGTTGTACTGGACCAGCCCATGGAGAAACTTAGTCGTCATTGAGTTAGAGGGGACCCACTCCTCTAGGTTATGCTAATCTGCTCTGACTTTTCTAGTTTCTACTTCCTTTGCAGTCCAAAATTGGGCTCCTTCCTAATCTTGTCAATTATCAGGAGAGCAAAAAATTAAAAATATGGTGCTTCTCCCCCTCTAGAAGGATATTCTCAGTAAAATTAATTCTGCTGGGACTACTGGATCCATATTACTTCACTCCCCCAGTCAAGAATCTCATAACCACAGACCAAGAAATAAATAAATATAAATATAAATAAATAATTCTATATATAATTATATATATATATATATATATATATATATATATATATATATATATCAAGCACTTTCCCTGTACCATGGTTGGTACAGTCTTCTTTCTCTTTCTGATTTCTGTATGTATGATGGCCCCATTTTTGCCCATGTCACCTGCCAGAATCCTTGCCCTCTTTTGGAGAAGAAGTGGAAGTTACAGAGATACAGCCTTGATATTCCAAGACTGTTGTTATTAACCATCAATTATGTCTGGAATTAGGTAGACAAATCAGGATTGAAGTGCTTGCTCCACAAATGACTTAATGATGAGACTGAGATCTGGTTAGTTCATTTCATTAAGCCTTTGTTTCTGCTTTAATAAAATGGCAAATAATACATCCATCCTAGCACTGGCCTGATGACTTAAATAACAGGAGTCACCCAGAAATTAGTATAGTACTTGGCACCTGATACTTTTAATGGTTATTGAAATAAACAGGCTGTCTCTTCCTGCACAAAACCTTCTCCATAGCACTAGGTTTTTAAAATTTGTCTGCTTGGTCGCCAGCTGTTGCCAGTTGTCTTGCTTCTGCTGTGTCCCTTCAATTTCCAACTAGCTTCACTACACAGAGTGGTTTTGACTTATTGCTGAGGGTGCCTTGGCTCCCCCCTCTTGGGGTAAGGTGCACAGGTTTTTGTGACAGGTGTTTTCTTTGCTGTGAATGTTTGTCAGAACTACTGCTATGCAACACCTTTTGCACACTCATCCTCTTAATGAATCCCCCACCCCCAAGCCCTGGAACCAGTTACTACTAACCCAGTATCTCAATGACAAACTAAACCATCACTATTCTGCTTTGCACTGTTGGACTGGAGACATGTGAACCTATACCTGCTTTGCTGGCTGCTCAGTTGAATTTTTCCAAAGCAGAATCTTGAAGGACACTGTCAGGTTTAAAGGGTGAAAAGAGACATTTTTCTTAGGGGTAGACTCCTTAAGAACCTATCAGCAGGACTTCTTCACCCTGGCAGGGGCACTTCATTCTGATAGTGGCAATTGGGTGCAGTTTGCCGTCTCTCCAACAGTTGTACAACTAGCCACACTGTCATCCCCAGAGCGAGTAGCAGCCATCCAGCCACACTCCCTGATCAATAGTCTAGGTCCCAGGCCAATGGTGTTTCCTTTAAGCACCTTCAACATCCAAGTTTTAGTAACTCCAACCTCTTCCTTTGGTAACTGTGCCTGTTGCCTGCTAGTTGCTACTTTACGAGATATTCATGTTTCTTTTCTTTTTTCATTCTATTCTTTCTTATTTTTGTTTTTTCAGTTTTCTACTCCATAATTTCTTATACCTAATTAGCAATTCTTTGTGCTAAAAAAAAAATCTGCTAAAATTACTGGTGTGATTCCTCAGCCTTGAGAGACCCTGGATGAAAAGTTAATTATTGCACGCCCCCCCTCTCCAAGGAAGAGCCAACACTCACTTGCACAGCGTTCCTGACAGCAGGATCACAGGCCTGTTTTATAGAGTGCAATATGTCCCCCCAGGGAAATTCCTGGTTTTAACCCCAGAAGTTCCACATCCCAGAATCTTTTCAGCCCTAGGAAAACCAGATGAGGGATCACCCTATCTGTGGCCCATGTTCCACCCATCAGCATATCTCAAAATACTCTGAGAGCAATCCAATGGTTTCACATTTAGTCCTTTTAATTAGAAATACAAATAGAAATAGAAGCTGGCATAATTTTTTTAGTGCTTAAAAATATACCTATCACTTTTTTGTTTCTTTTGCTATATGGGGGATTGAATCCATGGCCTTGCACATGCTAAGCCATACATATTACTTTTGAAACATGGTATTAATTTAAAACCCTAATCCAAACACTCAATATCTGAAATGCTCTAGGATCTGAAACTTTTTGAGCATTGAGCCAAGGCTTAAAAAGTTTTGAATTTCAGAGCATTACAGATATTGGATTTGCAGATTAGGGATGTGTGAAAGTCAGATTGTCATTGCTGTAACATGACAAGAACAACTCGGAGGAGGAAAGGTTTATTGTGAGGTCATAGTTTCTGACTCCATAGCTCTGGACCTGAGGTGAGGCTGACCAGCAAGGCAGAGGGCATAGTGGAGGACAGCTGTTCAGTTCATGGCAGCCAGGAAGCAAAGAGCAAGAGTGAGGACCAGGGACAAAATACAACTCCCAAAGGCACACACACAGTGACTCACCTCCTCTGCCATGCCCTACTTGTCCACAGTTACCACCTAGTGACCTACTGAATTATGAATCCATCAGATGGGTAATTTCCCAATTAGGTCACAACTTTCATGATCTAATCATTTCACTTCTAAACATTCCTAAATTAACACATGAGCTTTGGGGGATGCCCCCAAACTTATAATAAGATGATTGACCAATAAACTCTGCACATAGATTTAAAGATGTGGAAAACTCTGACCTACGAAACAGCATTTCAGGTGAAGGATATTCAAGGATATCCACTGTGTGTATTCAGACTGTGATGTAGGATCCTGGAGAGTAAGACCTGTATTTTGTATTCGATCTGTATCCCAAATTTGACTGTATTCATTTACTAGGACTGTCATAACAAAATATCAGATGGAGTGGCTTAAACAACAGAAATTCATTTTCTCACAATTCTGGAATTGATTTTCTCATAGTTCTGGAGATTAGAAGTCCAAGGTGGAGATCATGACAGAGTTGGTGACTGGTGATCTCTGTCTCTTCCTGGCCTGCAGAAAGCCACAATGTGGGAGGGGGAGATGCTAGAGTCTCCTCCTCTTCTGACAAGAGAACCAGTCCTATTGGTTAGGGCCATTCCTTTGTGCCCTCATTTAATCTCTTTAAACATTCTGTCCACTGTCATATTGAGGGTTAATTCTTCAACATTTATAATTTTGAGAAATATTATTTAGTCTATAACCTGACCATAAGTGCACTGGAGAAGTAGGGTAGAAGTGTTATCTAAAACTCTGTGGAATCTATTTTTGAATTAGTAGACAAGAAATGAATAGGAAAAACTCTTATTTTTAAAACATAGTTTATTTTTATTACCTTCAATATATTAGACATAGACTCCTTCCCAATTTCATACCAAATAATTTTTTTCTCCAGAGATTAGTTTGGGATCCATCTCTCTGACACATGAGTTGACATCACTTATTGGAAGAATGATACAATTTTCCAAAGACTGAACATGAAGTATTTTCCGTGCTCTTTTCACAAGTCAGAGGTAAAATCTAATGGCTTGATGTAATTTACAATCCTCATACCACGTATTCAAAGTGAATAGCGTGGACTTGTCTGGTCTAGCTGTGAATACCTGTTTCAAACAGTTCCTGAAATTATTGAAACCACCGTCTACTGTGAGAAATGCATTATTATGATTGCAGCTCTACTTCAAGAGCCATTATGTGGTACTTTGTCAATTTGAGGTGTCTCATTAATTAATTCTTCTTGAGTTTTCAAACAGGTGATAAGGAATACCTCTGGCAAGGAAGAGGAAAACAACTTATCCCACATAAAATGGGGATAATTCTCATCCCTGCTGGTTTCACAAAGCTTGAAATGAAAATGTGGACATGCTAAAAGCATTGGCAAATTTAAATTCAAGAAAATTCTTGGGTTGTATATTTTCAAGTAAAAATGTGATTAAATCACATTTCTGGAAAATCGGGGGAGATAATGATGGCTAATCTTGTTAATCTTGCTTTTACTAAAGTTTAGGCTTTTCTTCCCATCATTGAAAAGTTGTCATGATGATCCAAAATGATTAAATCCCCAGGAAAAAAAAAAATCACTCATTAAGTGAGGGCAAGGAGTGACAGTCCTCTTCATCTCTGAATCTCAACCCCAGGGCACCATGACTTGTCCCTTCAGGACAGGAATGCCCAGTGTGTTACCAACAGTAAATTCTGCCTCATAGCTACTGCCATGGCAGGGACAATTGCAACCCAAAGATCAGACTTTACAAAGTCAGTCAAACAATTTGCTTAGCTTAAAATTAGTAAAAACTCAAGCACTAAATATCAACTCAGATAAGAAAGGCAACACCAAAAACCACGTTCAGTGTTTAACCTTCCCTAGCTTCTTTTCACTCCAACACACCCAGAGGTACATGCCTTGTATGAGATGACTAACTACTATTCATCATCAAGATCTCAAATAAGATTCTACTGTCTCTGAGAAGATCACTCTGACGTCTAGGAGAGGAATGGAGCTCCAGGTTCCCCTGTCTCTTCTTATCAAAGGTGTCCAACTACTTACCCCTTTGAATAATCCCACTGGACTATGAGCTTTACAAGGAATGAGGACATGTCTCTGTTTCCTTGCCCGTTCATTTATTTATCTGGACAGTCACCGGATATTGAGTACCTTCTATGGACCACATTCTGTTTTAAGAATAGAGACACCACAGTGAACAAATGGTAATGTCCCCAAGTTGCAAAGCTTCCATTCTAATAGAGGAGGCAAATAGGAAATAAATATATTTGCATATCAGTCTCTTAAGCAGTCTAAAGTAGAATAAAGGGAAGACCTTGTTGAGGAAGTAAGGGCAGAAGTGTGTCATTGTCTGCAGGAAGAACATTCCAGGCATGGAGAAAAGCAAGCATCCAACGTGGGGCTAAGACCAGGCAGACTCCATGGATTGTAGGCACAGTAAGGCCACTGTGCAGGAAATAAAATCAAGAGGAGACCAAGAGCCAGACCACATGGACCCTTCAGGAACCTCAATGAGGATATTAGGCCTTGCATTGATGGTGGTGGGAAGCACTTGTAGATTTTTTTTATTGGGATAAAAGTAAAGGAAAGAAGACATGGGAGAAGCTATGGAGGAATCTGACCCTTTACAGGAAAAAAAAAAAATGCCAACTAACTCCTGACCTAGGTATGAGTAGAGATAAAGAATAGAGCACAAGAGGTCCAAGGACTGGGCCACGGGATCGTCCATCATCTGAGAGGTCAGTGAGCACCAGAGGGCACAGAAACAGGGCACAGGAGCACAGTGAGAGAACAGGACAAGGTAGGCCTTTTCACACCTGGCTGCATCCTACCTGGAACTACAGTGGCACAGGAGAGATGCTCAATGAATATTTACAGGATACCAAATTAATGAATAGATAAAATAATGGGACTTTAAAAAATAAAACAATTGAAGCCTTTTGCATTCTGCTCTGCCAATACTTCAATAGGATGCTATGGCAAAAAGATTCTAAGGCTCCCCTGAGGATTTTATGGGAGGAAATGACATTTTAAAACTCATATATGGGTAGGATGAAAACAGCGAGCACAGATGCAATTTTGATCTTGGTTTCCCTCTTGTTACTAAAAACAGGCTTTGTATATTTTTTTATTGCAGGATCCAAAACAGAGAAGAGATTGACCAAACGAAAGGGTTCAGCCTCACCCTGTCCTTCGAGTCCTATCAGTGGACAAGGTACGCACCTCAAAAGCCAATTCGTACAGTGTAATTTATTTCGGGCTGCCTGGCAGAAGTAGGCTACCCCCTTGCCAGTTTCATTTTACAAGTTATTTTCTTTTTTAGCCAGACAAGCTTATCTCATGTCTTCCGGCTGCCCTGGATATCCAAGGGAAAAAAGACTGTCACTGGGGATCCTGTGCACATAGGATGCCGGCTGATCCCCACCTGGTCTACACAGTAGTTGGCCTCTTTCCCTGAATTTAGCGGATAGCCCTCTTGAGCTGTGAGACTTTAACACGGGAAAGGTGAGCAGAAAGGGGGTCCCAGATAGGAATGCTTTCAAATATTTTATGAGCTATTGTGAGATAGTGCCCTGTTCAGAAATACAAAACTTCCCATTCAGTGCCAATAATAATTACCTGTACTGAGAACCCGTCTTGCTAAGTTATCTTAGGAAATTCTCCTAATAACTTTGAAAAGGGTTTAATGTTTTCTATAAAAAGGTAAATTAGACTTGGAAGGTCTGACAAATGTATTCAGTTACCCAATTTGTACTGTGAAAAGCCCAATTTTTACTCCAAATACTTGTGACACCAGATTTTTTTTTTTTTTAATTCACATCACCCCATGCTTTTTCGAGGCACACCACTGAACAATGGATTGAAAAGAACATAAACAAGTCTTCTTGGAACAAAGCAAGACCATGTAAGTGTCCACAAAGCATTGATCTCATTTTCCCCTGACTTGCTTGAGTAAAGATAAAGCTACCCTGAAGTCACAAGATCTAAGACCAATAAATTTTATTATAATTAACTTAGGTGGATTTTGAGACTCAGACAAGCTGTCAATTCAGTTTGATTGAGTAAGATCAAATAACAGTGCCTAATTCAAAAATCGTGCATGGTTATATTGATAAGCTTTTATTTCCACACAACTTCATGCTAAGTAAATGTTATCAATCAAGAAACTTCAGGGAACATTTCCTTAATCTTTACTAATTATTCTGTTTACTAAGCGAATATCAAAATCCTTATCCAGAACAAGTGCTTTCTAAAAAATACCCTGTACTCGGCAGCATATTTCATGTACAGCAGCAGATGCCTCACCTGATAATCTTTCTGGCAAACTTTTCATCTTTAATCTGCAGGTTTAAATCCCACCATGCTGCTTTCTAATCATCTTTTAACTTCTGTGCTTACTGTTTCTTTTCATGTGCAGTTCAGAGTGGAACTCTAAGATCCTGAAAATAATACTCCCTGATGTAAATGTGCTCATTTAAAAATAATAAAGAAAAAATCCACTTCATGTATTTCAAATACCTAAACTTCCAAGACACCTTCTCCCCATCCCCAGGAAACACCATTGGGTACATGAACTCAGTGGTCTTCTTTACTGTTCTTCATTTATTTAACATTTTCTAGTCAAAGGCAGCTAAAAGAAATGGACTGGGGAATCTTCTTTCCCAACTGTATTTTGTTGGATTTTTTAAAATTCACTATAACTGTATGAGAGTATATCAACAATCTATTGTGTGTGTAGGTATAGGTGTAGGTAATTTGTGGGTAAGAAATGTGTATACATCATATATTTATATATATAAAATAATAGATTATTATATGAAATTGTAACAGAAATGCTCAACTACTTCCATAACACTGGTAAATATAGCACCTGCTTACTTTGCTGGAAAAATCTTTTTCTTTGAAGTGCTCATCTGAGGGTGGGAGGCCATCTACAGTACCTACTGATGACTAGTGCTGTATGCTGTTGTCTTGTGACCACTGGGGTCATTGCTTTATGTGGTAGCTTCATCCTTCTGTGGTTCTGCAAGTGTTAGGCTGTGTTGCAAAAACAAAACAAAACAAAACAAAACAAACAAACAAACAAAAAACAGAACACATGATATTTCCTGAGAACAGAAATCACTGCGGTGTCAATCATGTGGATGGAAGCTGGTCTCCAAAGTCCTGAGGGCAAGAAGGGACACCCAGTATGTCATCCTTGATCTGGGCTTTGAGGTGACTGATCAGAGGGATCAAAGCAAGATTCCTCCTGTAGAGTCATACCAGTTGCCAGCAGAAGAAGGATCTTGGGTGTCTGTGATTTCCCCAGGACCCATGCTGTCATAGGGGTCTGTAACCCTGGGGCACCAACTGTATATATTTTATAACTGCATTTGCCTACACCTTTTGCCAAGCATATTTCATTCTTTCAAGGAATCTGTAAGATACTTGTGCAGGCATTATATAATATATTTACATGATATTTATATATCCTTCCACTTTGGGGCCAAAAAACGCCAGCATGACTGCAAAGGGGAATTAGAGAAAAATCCCAAGGACAAGGTGATTTCCTGGAATCCAGTCCAGGCAGGAGACTGGTGCTCAGTTCCACCAGTTCATTTTCTTTCCTCTGAGAACTTGGGGGATCCAGCTTTGTTTTTATTGAGAAAAGCAGCATTCTGTGGAAGCCCAAGTGGGGTGGGAGAGCAGGAACCACAATCAACATGGGCTGGGAAATTTAAAGAAAGCAGGGGGCTATGAGCCAAGGCTTCAGAGGAATATCCTAGTCTATTTTCTGTTACTATTACATACTACCATAGACTGGATAATTGGGGCTTCATGCGGTGAAGGCCTTCTTGCCTCATTACAGTATGGTAGAAGGTATCACATGGCAAGACCGCACCAGAAGAGGGAGGGGAAAGAAGAAGGAGAGAAGGGAGGGTTCAGAGGCAAGAGAATGCTTGAAAGAGACAGAGTCCAATTTTATGCCAAAGCTACTCCCAAATAACCAGCCCATATGGCACTGATCTATTCATGAGAGTGAGGGTCCCCTGATCTAATCACCTCTTGCAGATACCCTCCCAATATGGTCATAGTGGCCATGAAACTTCAATATGAATTTGGAGGGGGCATTTCAACCACAGCAAGGTGTAATAGTTTAAATGGGTAAAAAAGAAGGAAATAGGGCACCCTGGGCAGAGAGATCCTATGAATAGAGGGAGGCAGCAGAAATGAACCCCATCACGTCCCTAGAAGCTCATGGGCTGACTGGAGTGGGATCCAAGGAGGGACCAGTTAGGACTGTGAACTTATACTAATGGGATGTGGCGGGATGGTACCTTTCTCTGGTGAAGCAGTGAAACAAGGCCATGACATTCACCCTGGGAAGGCAAGTAGGATTGACAGAAAAGACAGCACTGATTAGAATAATGACCCATCTCAGGGGAAAACACTGGCAGGGGGTGATTCTGTTAGGAGGGGTAAAGACCACCCAGGCAAACATGGGAGATACAGGATAGAGTGAAAGAGAGATGAGCCAAAGAAATACATAGAAAGAAAAATGCTAAAGCTTAGAAATCAGGAGGACAGCAGAAAAATGGTGGTGTCTTTGCAAAAGGTAAGGTAAGTAAATCAATTTCCTAGGACTGGTGTAACAGAGTACCATGGACTGTGTAACTTACAGTTTTTTGACATCAAGGTACTGACCAGGTAGTTTCTCCTGAGGCATCTCTGCCTGCCTCTTGGATGCAATTGTCCCCTTATGTCTTCCCATGGCCTTCCCTCCATACACGTTTGTGTCTGCATTTCCACTTCTTATAAAAATGGCAGTCCTGTGGAGTTGGGAAGCATCCTGGTGACCTCATTTTAACTTAATGACCACTTTACAGACCTTGTCTCCAAACGCAGCCATTCTCTGAGGTACTAGTACTTAGAACTTCAACATATAAATTGGAGAAGACATAACTCAGTCCCAATAGCAAGGTAGATTGGGGAGAAGGAGGCAGAAGATGATAAATTCAGTTTAAGCATATTGAATTAGGAGGATGTCAAGCCAGTTTGCAATAATCTCTTGCTGTGAAGGTTTCTAAGTAGCAAATTTATTTTTTCAGTCCTCAAAGGATGATTCACTTTTAAAAGCAACTGCCATTGCAATATAATGTTGGGAGTCCTAGAAGCAAATTTTCTATGGACCCTTCATGCTAGAGAGGCTTCTAATTTTCTGCAATAATTTATACCAGCATGTCTGAGTATTCCACAGATCATTAGTGCCCCAAAATGCTTTGCAATAACAAGCTTTCTGTGGCCAAAGAAATTTGAGGAACCTTACAGACTATGGTTTCTCTCCTAGAGAACCACAATCCAAATAGGCAAAGGCTTTTAGGAGTCTCCGTCAGTATTTTGCTTAATCTGCATTCCCCATGTGATTTAACCATGAAACACTGTTTTCCATATAATGTTTGTTAATATCTTGCAAAATAGTTTTTTTTTGTAAAAAGTTCTTCTTAGACCTACTTTGAAACTCATGTTCTGGCCTCAATCAACCCCCGGAGTAGCTTTTGAATGTGGCATCAGCAGGACAGAAGACAACCTGTAACACCCGACAATAATTTTGCATGCTGAGAGGGCTAACATACAAAAACCATGGCAGCAAATTAAGGTAATGGTGTTCTCTCTTATCCTATTGGAAGTGGAGTAATGTCCTTCCAGGGAAGATGTCCACCTCCCCGTTTCAGGAAATTGCAAATAGGTTTTTGTATAAGCAAGAGCAAAATTAAGTTTTCTAATGGAATTCAATTTGCCAATCACCTGGCTTTAGAATGAAGAGATTTTCCTGGATGACTCAGGGATCTCAATGTAATCACAATACCCCTCTGATGGGAAAGAAGCAAGTAGAAGTGCCAGAGCCAGAGAGGTGACAACCGGAGGGGGCTGGACTGGCTGTTGCTGGCTTTGATGACAGAAGCAAGCCAGGAGCCACAAATTTCCCCAAAGGCTGGAGAAGACAGAAAATTCTTTTCTCAGCCTCCAGAAGGACCTCAGCCTTCTCACCCCTTTAATTTTAGTACAGTGAGACCCTTTCAGATTCCTGATCTTGAGAACTACAGGTAAATAAGTCCTTGTTGATTTAAGTCATTAATTTTTGGGGTGTTTCTTATAGGAGAAATAGTGAACTGATACACCTCACCAGGATAATTTGACGGGTCTTACAAATTGTTGGTTTTTAAAGGTAAGTTATATGCTTGCTTGAGAAGAAACATAATATCTAAATATAAGTGCTTATTATTCATATGATTGCAAGACAGTTCTGTTTCAAGTGTTCATAATCCAACATGAGAACAGCAAGACCATCCCAATCATCAGATACACAATGCAGATCAGAGCAAAGTGCATCTATTATCTGGGCCTGCATTATTTGTTGACTGGAGGTAATTTTCCAAAGCAAATCTGTGATTACGATTAAGATGATAGACTACACACAGCAATGATGTGCCTGTCATTTGATTCAATCAAAACAGGACACAGTCACTCCTGCATTTGCTGCTTGCCATGCTGGGCCCAACAGTAACAGTTCATTCTGTGAATTTTAATTGTGTTGCAGCCACTGCCTCCAAGACACTGTTGTAGACACTGCAATGGATGAAGTCTCTGTTCATACATAACTCACATTTCAGTGAAGTCGACAAATAGCAGTATTTACCTCTCAGGCAAAGGGTGGGTATTAGTTTCCTGGGGCTGCTGTAACAAAGTACCTCACGCTGGGTGACCTTAGCAACAGAAATTCACAGTCTCACATTTCTGGAAACCAGAAGTTTGAAATAAAGGTGTTGGCAGGATTGGCTCCTTCTGCAGGCCTCTCAGGTACCTCTTGGCATTCTCCCGGAGTCTGCACATCATCTTCCCTCTGCCTGTGTCTTCTATGCAGCCAAACTTCCCCTTCCTATAAGGATGCTGTTTATACCAGACTAGAGTCACTCTAATAACATCATCTTTACTCGATCATTTGCAAAGAGCCTAATTAAAAACAAAAGTCACATTAATAAAAAGAGGGGGTAAAACATCAGCCTCTTGACAGGGTGGGGGACATGATTCAGCCCCTTAGCAGGGTGGATTTAGGTTTGCCTTAAATTGCAGCTTCTTTGAGCACTTACAACTGTTGTTCAGTCACGTCTGAAAGTGAGAGGGTAACGTAGCAACAACAAGCATGTCTTTGTCTTATTTTATAAAAGCCTCCCTATAAGTATATCATGTTTTTTCTTCTCAAAAACTCTATGAGACACAAATTAATACCCTCATTTATAAAGACAATTAGATTCAAAAACATTACTCCCCACGCTGAGATCACAGAGCATGGTGGTCAGTGGCAGGTGTGGATTCAAATACAAGTTGGAACTGTTTTATCTAATTTCGTGGCTCAGGATCATCTGTCACTTGAGATTACTTGAGTTTGGCAAAGATGGTCATGATGAAGATCGAGGAAATACTAGAATGTGATCCCACCCATTACGAGATAAAATTCTCACCAATATTATCCCTTTCTGTTACACTGAACTCCCTTCAGATGAGCTGAGAAATCACCTCTTCCGGAGCTGACCACCCTCCTTATTCTAAAACCGATAAACCTTTCTTTCCTGAGAGAGACATGCTATGATCAATATTTTCCTGCATTGAACAACCCTAGAAGATCTGGCCTCAAACTTAATTCCATTTTATTCACTTTCATTCTCTTCTTATTCAAATTTCTTCCTTTAAAAAAAAATCAAAAGAAATTTCAAAAGGCAGATTATCATTGCCACACAGGGGGCTGCTCTAACGGTGCTTCAGAGAGAGCTTGATGCTGCCAGTCACTCAAAGGGCTAAGCGGCCCACGGGGGGTTATTAATTGAGAAAGCATATGATCTGTATGCTGCAGAGGAGGGAAGGCCCACTCTTCATTACAGCTCTATGCTCTGCTTTCTCCATGACCTTTGTTGGAATTTGTGAGGTAGCAGGGCAGTCCACAGGCTTCGGGCAAAAGGAAGAGAATATTTAACATGAGTAGGTCAAAGACTGCACTGCCTCTTAACGAAAGCTCAGAGAGCAGCACTTAATTCCAATGCTGGAAACTTTGGAAAGGTTAATAGTGAAGGGGAAAATCCACGGTCAAGAGGCAGTTCATACCTGCAGAGCATGTGCAGTTATGTAACTGAGAAGAAAGCTCCGCAGGGGTTGGGTAGAGCTCAATGGCTGAGCATGTCCTTTGTGTGATAGGCCCCGAGTTCATTTCACAGACGGAAGGTAGGAGGGAAGGGATGAGGAAGCCCTGCCAAGCCACAGTGTGAAAGTGAGGACTCAAAACCCTGCTATGACCTATTCTTCTATGTTGCCTTAATCATCTCCCAATGTGAAAATATTCAAATTGCATGACTTCCGTAATTGGAATTGCAGCAGTTTCTCCATCAGTTGCTCTATATTGTGTCATATCATTCTAATAAAACAGATTTTGAGGAGGCAGCTCATTAGAAAATTTTACAAGTGAAAACCTTACCTCTGACAAGAAATATGAATGAACTGGCAAAAAAATTTTAAAAATTGTGTCTAGATTTCTCTAGCAATGGTATTAACGGATGATAGAAAACACAATCTTGTCAACAGAACTAAGAAAGAAAGAAAACTGTTCTTGAGCCAAGAGCCAAGGCCTTCAAAAAGCTCCCTAGGGTACGCAAATCACTGTGATATTTAGAACTTGCATCTTCAACTAAAAAAAAAAAAAAATGACATCCAGTTAAACCAAAGCCTTAAGAGAACTAAGCTCTTAGAGGTATCTGTTTTGAAATCAATTTCTTCAGCCACTCTAAGCAATGGCTATCTTAAATTCTGTAGTTTTTTATGGATTAGAAAATACATGTATTACATCCTCTAATCCCCCCATCCAACCTGAAAAATAGAGAGGACTGGAAATATTGCCATCCCCACTTCATTAACGAGGAAATTGAAGCTCAGGAAATCAGCACAATTTGTTTCTGTTTCAGGGAGTTTGTCATTGTCACCCCTAAGACTCTTGTTCTGTGCAGAGTACGTTATGTCTCACTTATTTACACTCTCCTCTTCGAATGAGAGCTACCACATGCTTTTGCATCATTTGCATTCTCATTTACCCTTGAAAACCTGATAGTGCCATGTCCCTGATGGGACCAAACCCAGACTAGATTTCATACACTTGGCTGTATCTCACAAGTACTTTGAATTCAGCAGGTTCAAAACTTGACATACCTTGCAACAAGCACCTGCTCATAGTACCACTACTCACCTACTTGAAGAAGAGAGACAGTGTGCAAGGAAATTGTTGGAGGGAACTTCTCGACCTAGCAGTTCTTTCCCTCAGTGTCTCTCTATTGTCTGAGCATTTACTAATTGTAGCATTTAAACCATGAGAATTTACATCTTTCTATATGCATCTCCTCTCACTCTAGGTTGTATTTATGCTTTGAGTGCTCCTCAACATTTCAAAGATTTCAAGAGCAACAGCTTGATTGGCATGCCATGTATGTTTGCTGAGATTTATCTGTAATTTAAAAATAGTTTTAGATTATGGAAAAAGTAAGAGAGAGACTCTCCCATATGCCTCCAATTTCCCGCATTATTAACATTGTGTATTAGTGATAGAGGAAAGACAGATGTGAATGATGGGAACACGAGGTTAGGAATTATTCTATAAAATGGGCCTACTGGGCTGACCTCCACATGCTTTCTTTTCCAAGAAGTAATTTATCTGCATCCCTGCCTGGCCTCAGTGGACAGGAAATGTCATAATCCTCAGCAAAGTACCTATTAGCTGCAGGAGAAATGCAGGCCCAAGATAATGTCAATAAGAGGAACTCAAGTTACCCTGAAAGGGGAGACTTTTGTGACCCTTTTTCACAGACCACATCCTGAAACTCAGGATGATAAGAATAATTCCCCATAACTCTAAAATCTGTAAGAATGTATCATTAAGAATCCAATTAGAATCTGTCAGCATGGTCAACTGAGGTTGTCATGGCAGTTGGGACTTGGAAGTCAGACATCATTTTGCTGAGAGTAAAAAGTCAAGAGGTAGACCTGGGTGGGACTCTCTAGAAACTTCTCTGAGAGCCCCAAATAGAATGAGTGCAGGAGAGGCACCCTGTCCCTCTTCTCTGAGGGGACCCACTCTCTCCCTTGAGAGTATCCCCTTTCCCTTTTCCTAACCCTTCAGTAAGCCCTTGCCTGTCACTCTGAGCGACCTGTCTGAAATCTTCCCGACTTGATAGGTTTGAAGGGAGGTTTTCAGACTTGAATCAGGGTTTGAGGGGGGTTTTCATGCTGCCTCAGTTTCCCAAAAGGCCCCCGCTCTGTGACATGCATATGGTACATTTGTTACAATTAATGAACAAATGTTGTTTGTTATTAACTAAAGTCTATACTGTATTCAGAGTTCCTAAGGCCTCATCTAATGCCCTTTTGTCTAATCTTGGATTGATGTTGCATTTACTCTCCATGTCTGGGTAGGCTGCTCTTGGATGTGACAGTTTCTGACAGTGTGTTGACCTTGACAGGTTTAGAGAGCACTGGTCAGGTGTCTTGTAAAACGTCCCTCCATTTGGAGTTGTCTGAAGTTTCTCCTGTGACCAGGCTGTACCTGTGGGTTTGGAGAGGAAGACTGAAGAAGTAAAAATGAATTCCTTGTCACATGCTGCCAAGGGTGCATGCTAGTCATCCCTGTCAATCTTGGTCACTGGTGAAGCTATGACTCAGTTTCCACTATGAAGTTGTAATCTCTCTCTCCTCTACACTGTACTCTTTGGAATAAAGTGTCTCTGAGTTGCCCACAGTAAAGAGGAAAAGTTAACTCTCTCCTTGAAGGAAGAACATAGCACATGTGATTTGGAATTCTGCACAGATTTGGGTTTTTTTTTTATCCTTGTTTGTTTATTGATTTATTAATTTATTCAATCATTTATTTGAGCTTTCATTTATGTAAACAGGGACTCATGGATATTTATTTTATACTTTGGGTTATATTCTTGTTCAAATTCTTCCTGCTTTGATCAAAAGAAGCTCTTTTATTTGAAGTTTTATATTCACATAAAATAGTTTTCTATGAAAACAAAAACATCATTGACGGATACAATCTTGGATTTTACAACTGGAGAAAATAACATACACTAAGTAATTTAGATGCTTAGCACCTGATCTTAATCAACAATGTGTGACTTTCTATTCTTTTGTATGTATCCCCTTCCCACTGCTTTCCTAACTCACCTTCATATCACAACTAATCCTCACATGCAGTTTGGCAAGATGATGAAGTAGGTTTATCTCTATTTTAGAGATGATGAACCAAGACACAGAACATCTCTGTGACATGCCCCCAGGCTGTGCCCGCCACATGAGGAAACTCCCTCCTGCAGAATGATGGTCTGCCTCCCCCTTCTGGGCCTGGCAATCAACAAGGTGTCCATGGTGCCCTTTGCCAAGGCTGGAGTTCCCCTGCAAAGGGTGGCTGATGTTCTGCACTTCTTCCCCTGGGTAGAGCCCCCTCCTGCATGTAGGGCCCTGAAGAAAGGAAATTTCAGCTGCTTCTCAGGGCCATCTGGTGTTCTGAATTCCCACCTCCCCCAAGGAGCTTCACAAACAAGCTCCCTGTGTTTGCCCTGATCCTCAAAGACCTTTATTTAATATCCACTCACCTGTTAGGTTTGGCCTTCTTTTCAAAACAAACAGGATTCATTTCTGTTCTGAAGAGCTAAGCCCTATTAAGCCACTACCAAAGGCTGACCGAAGATGAAATTTTAAGCTCCCTGTGCTGCATTAAGAAGGGAAGGAAAGGGAGGGCCGAAAGACAGAAGGCACACACTCGGTAAAAGAGAAAGTGCTGGGGTTCTATTCAGAGATTTGCTCTTAATTAGCTCTCTGACCTCAAAGCACCCTGTCACTCCCTGTGGGCTTCAGTCTCTTCATCTGTAAGATGTAAATGTGGGGATTAGGGCCTTTCCAGATTTAGAAGATAAATTCTTCAATGAACAATTTTGTTTTATACACACATCACTGGATTAAATTTTCTCTAAACAATATTTACATTTTCTACATGTGCTTACTCTGATATTTGTTTAAATTTCTAAAATATTTTTCACTTTTTAAATTGACAAAGTGTATATATTGTGCTATGATCAAACAAAAATGTATATATTGTGCTAGATCAAGCTAATTAATGTATTACCTCTGCAGACTCATACTTGAGTCTGATTGATTTTTGGAGTGATTATATTCATATATAATTATATTTTGCATTTTATTCCATATCAATTTTTTTAAAAATTGTGACCCGTGTGGTTTGAGAGCCTGTACAATTGGTTTACTGAGCCATTAAGACATCGTTGTCTAAAAATTATTGAAGGCAGCATGGGAGGATTAGATGAACTCAAGACAGGGCAAAGAGGAGGGAGGGGAAGGGAGGGGGCATGGGATAGAAATGACGGTGGATGAGATGGACATCATTACCCTAAGTACCTGTATGAGGACATGAATGGTGTGACTGTATTTTGTGTACAAACAGAAATATGAAAAATTGTGCTCTATATGTGTACTATGAATTGTAATGCACTCGGCTGTCATATATAACAAATTAAAATAAATAATTAAAAAATAAAAACTATTAGAGCTAGCTGGTGCCTAAGAGAGTCTCCAGCTCACTCATGAGGCTTCTAGGTAGGGCTGGGATAGATGCTCAGAGTCACCAGGGGATTTAAGAAGATGTCAGAGTCACCAGAAACTTTAATCCTGTCTATCTGCCTGATTGTTTTTGTTTTGTTTTGTTTTGTTTTTCCTGAGTCTGTCTTAACTGTGTGGTTTTGAGCTAGAAACTCAACTTTCTGAGCTTCAGGGTTTTTATCTCTAAATAAGACCTGATGTCAGGAGTATATTAAATAATACAAGTCACATCTCATCCAAATATATAATCATCAAAGACTCAGGGGAAAAGTACTCTTATCGAGGCCTGGGGCATCTTCCAGGGGGGGGGAGCACTGTGAAGACTCCGCAGTAGAGGTCTTGAGAACTGGTGAGTCTTTGGTGCACCTTTGGGCCTAGTCCCCATGGATGCCACTGGCTGTGTTGTGAGGGTGCCTTGGGCTGTGCAGTGCTGAGAGCTTGTCAGACCCCTCGTGGTTTTCATCACTGTAACCAAAATAACCGACAAGCACTACTTAAAGATTGATCTTGGCTTATGGTTTCTGGGGTGCGGTCCAGTGGCTGCCTGGCTCCAAGGCAGGGACATCATGGTGAAAGTCCACAGCAGAGGAGAACCGCTCAGCTCATGGTGGCCAGGAAGTACAGGAGAAGGGTGAGGGACAGAGATAGCCCCCAGGGCCATGCCTTCCGCAGCCTACTCGTTCCAGACGTTGTCCATCTGCTGCTTCTTTGCACCACCTCCCAGTAAGCCCATTCAGATTATGAATCCAGAAAAGGAATTAATTCCAGTCATTTCACCTCTGAGGCTACTCCATTGCCTGGCCATGCTTCCAACACATGAACTTTTGGGGGGACTTTCCACATCTCAACCATAACACCCAGATACTCCTCAACTATTTACCTGAAGTTGCAATAATAAAGTTGTTTATCATATAAATAATGCCTGCCACATATTCTAAAATGAAGAAATTTCAACTAAAGTAAACAATCTGTTTTCCCTTTCAAATCTCTTTACTTTGGTTGGAAATCTCCCTCACTGTACTCTTCATGCTATTTCAGCCCCTCTTAACGTTCTCAATCCCACCCCAATCCTACATCCATCCATGCAAACCCCATCGGTGACTTATCTCCAGGTTCTCCAAGCCCTTTCCAGAAAGAGAACAGACTGGTCCCCCCAAGATAATCAGGATACTTAGTCAACAGGTGACATCTTTAAAGGAAGTCTTCTATGAAGAAGGAGGGTTGTCTCTGCCCTCCTAAAATATAAAAAATATGAGGCCATTTTTATAAATAAAAAATAAAGGGCTTTATTCTCCCTGTTGAAAATTAGAGAGAAAACTTCTCCTTGTTCCTCTTAGAGCATTTGAAAACTTGTAATTTTAAGCCCTTTCTCTCTTTTTAACAATAAAAAATCTTTTAAACAGACCCAGGAGTACCTTTCTTGCGACCTAGGAGCCATCCCTACAAAAGTTAGCAGAGAAGATAAAATTCCCATCTTCCAGTTTCAGGTGGGGCTAGGAGTCCACCTTAGGTGAGCACACGCTTCAGGTGGACAATAAGACTTCAGTGGATGAAAAGCCAGAAAGGGACAGGATACTCATTGCTCATTGCACCTCATGAGCCCACACAGCCTACTGTGCCTCCGTCTCTGTGCTCAAGGAAGCTGCCCCAGGTCTTGCCATTTGCCAGTCAATGGGAAGGGAGCAGGGAAGCGTAGTCTGCCAGCATCTGCTTAGATTCCTAAACAAAGTATCATAAACTAGATCATAAAGTAGATGGCTTATAAACAACAGAAGTTCATTTCTCACAGTTCTAGAGACTGGGCTTCCAAGATCAAGGTGCTTGCTGGAAGGTTCAAAGTCTGGTAAAGACAACCTCCTGGTTCTAACATGCTGTCTCCTTACTGTGTCCTCACATAGCAGAAGGACAAACAAGCTCCCTTTGTCTTTTTTTAATAAGGGTACTAGCTCCCTCCAAGCTAGTAAGGAAGAATCCCTAGCAAAAACAGATACTGCAGTCTTTTACACTAATCACATGCATTCTGCCATTTTTGCTGTATGATTCTGGTTGAAGGCACATCACGTGCCCCTCCCACACTCAAGGGGCAGGGATCACACAAAAGGCAAGAGGTTTGGGAGCCACCTTAAGGTCTGTCTGATATAGGGAGGGAGAGCTCTGCCTTCAGTACCGCGGCTCCCTACACACAGGCTTTCACCTTCCCTGACCCTACATTCTGAAAGTTACAGGGCCTCCCATGGTGACAAACAAAACTGTCCCTATATATTTTCAAATGTATGTTACATCCAGGATTGCTTCCACTGAGAATCTCTTCAGCCACTGGTTATCAAATTGACCACAAAATTGCTGAATTTTCATTCCTTTTCCTGCTCTGTGTATGTGATCCATAACAAACTAGAAAATGGTTGTTCATCTTCTTATGCTCCAAACAGCACCTCATAGTCAACAGTACGACCCATCTGCCCAGCTGCATGTTGCATTAAGTAAACTTCCTTGTAAGGAAGACATTTAAATAAAATTCAGTCTAAAAAGACACTGCCTATCTCATTGTGAAAAACATTTTTTTCATGAAAAATGAAACATAAAAGAGAGTGGAGTCAAAAAATGCAACTCATTTTTGCCCCCTCAAACCTAGACCCACCGTGTTTCTGGTGAAAAGACTCTGTAAACTCCTACTTGACTTTTTTGCAACTAAAGCATTTGCTTCCTCTCCCGTCAGGGCAGCACAACTGGTAGAGAAAGGTTTGAACTCCCCAAAGGATAGACTTAATTTAATGTCTTCACAAACTGTCCTTACAATCATTGATACAAGAAGAGATAATTGTGTCACTTTCCATTTTCATTACATTCCAGGACTGCAATGGAAATGGATTCATTTGATGCCTTTCAGAACTCTCCTCAAAGACACAATCAAAAGAGGGAGAGTGCATCACAGAATGGGGGCATATTTTGGTTGTTTTTCATCCCTTAGAATGAGCTACATTAAATATGGAAAGAGAATCCAAATGAAAACTATTCTAGTTACCTAATGATTTTTTTTTTCTGGGACTAGCTTGCTTATAATAAAAGCCATCCTTATTTATTGAAATCTATTTGTGCACATGTGTAATTTTTAAAAGGAGATGTGGTTCTGTGGCTGATCTTAAAAGATAGTTGACATATACATATATTTCATATGTGCTTTGCAGATCTAGAGGAAACCTAGGACCACCTTCACTTTAGAAACTCATAGAATCTGAGGCTTGATCACGTAGTGTCAAACAAAAGTCTTCCAGGATACCGTGAGACAGACTGAGACAACCCCAGTTTGAAAAGCCTGGTCTCTTAAGAACACTTCTCCACCTTCAATGTGCACAGAAATCATCCCAGATCCTGTCACGATGTGGATTCTGATTCAATGAGCCTGGATTGGATGGAGGTCCCTGTCTTTGGGAGGAGATCCCTGGTGATGTGTTATGCTAATGTGGCTGATCAGAGCTGGGATCAGGGTGAGGTCAGTGAGGCACTTGCAAGGAGCAAGTTAAGGATATACCAAAATACTTAATAATAAAAATAAATAATATTCTAATGCAACATTTTAAAAAATAAAAAATGAAAGCAAAAACATACCTGATATAAAAATATCAAAAAATATATAATGCAGACGGGACGGTTGTATGTTTTAGCACCCTTCTTGTCACATAACAGGAATGCTTGTTTCCATTAGCTGAAAATTCAAACCTGTGCTGTGCTTCCCTGCAGAAACCGCCACACAGGTTTGTGAGGGACAGGAGAGCGGAACAGAGAGCATGGCTGAGATTTTATAAGTCATAATTTGTTAATTGTAGAGATTTTAATAATATTTCTCACCTTGTTTAAAATATGGAGGATAAGTTGAGCTAAGACTCCAATCTGGCTTGCAGGGTACCACTGTCTCTGTTCAGATCACACTGGGAGCAGCAAAGCTACCTTGACTCTCCCTGCAGAGAGCTTTCCTCCCCAGGATGCTCCTCTGTGTCTGAGGCCTGGCTACTCACTGTGGTTTCCTGACCTACAGCAGCAGCACCATCTAGGAGACTTTTTTGAAATGCACAATCTCCAGTCCCCACAGAAGACTTCTAAGTTAGAATCTGCATTTTAACATGACCCTTGGATGCATTGATAAAAAAATAATCTGAGAATCCTGGTTTTACAAATTTCTAATTTCTTTCATTAATAATATGAGCTCTTCTTTATTTGCCTTTTGTGTGCTCCTCAATAGTTCTGGGTCTCTGTATTTAGGAGATTTCCACACGTATTTGGTAAAGAAGAAAGTGAACATTTATTTCCTGCAGCATCCTTATATAGTTTACATTCCTTATTGTATTTCTGAGCCAACAATGATAAATGGCCTCTAGAAAAAAAAAATTCCATTTTCATGGGGAAAAAAAGAAGAAATAAAAAATAAGCAGGCTCCGTGGCCACAGGAATATTTGACATCTGGCCAGCACTCACTGTTCCTATGTAGAGAGATGGATAATTTTTCAAGGAGAATGTCAAGACTGACTGCATTAACCTTGAAACATTGGTCCCTTTTGGTTGTAAATTCTGCAGTCTTGTGCGGGGTGGGGGGGGGGCGGTAATCTGGAGAGAAAAGCAGAGGGAAAGAGGGGTGGTAGAGGGAAATAACACTTGCTCAGAAGCACAATGAAAGATCTCCCTGGAGCTTAGTCTTAGGCAACCTCATAGACAAAATGCCATTGATCTCTAATGTTCTCCTGAATGAAATCCGTACATTTGTTAGGTAAAAATTCAAAACCTCCCACCCCCCATAGGAAAACAGGTCTTCTTAGAAAAGTTGTTAAAAAATGCATCTGCTCCTTTTACCCGTGGAGAACTAGAGTTCTGAAGAATTAAACAACTTAAACTGCATGGGATTATAGAACTTTAATGCTGAGGAACCATTAGGTAGCTGTTTATCCAGAATGATTTGTAACATAGGAATCTCTTCAGACAAGATCCCAGTTTGCCATTGTCGGAATCCATATTTCTCCAGTTCACTGACAAAAGTGTTCATGCAAACACCAGGCATGACATTACAGTAACTCTTCAGCTGTGTCCAGAGGACAAGCCACAGGGATGTCATGTGAACCAGTAGTTGAAGGGATTGGAAAAAAGGAGAGAAGTAACATTCAATAAAGCAGCTTGGAGCAGAAGGAAACATGAAAATCACTGAGTCCTAGTCCTGGAATACTATCTATTTCTACTGATTTGATTTTTAAAAAAAGTCATTTTATTTTACTGTATATCAAAAAAGCCAAAATTAATTGATGAATGAATTTTAGAAACCCACTATTCTACCTACCCTCATCATAAAACTTAATATCAGGATGTAAAAAATAATGTTAATGGAACTATAATAAAATAAAAATAAAAAAGGATCACCTGCCACTTAAATAGCTATCTAATAAAAAAAGGGTTAAGTCTCAGAAACCCACAGCTGAAAAATACCACTTTTCTTTTGACAGCTTAGGTCACAAGCACCACCATTCAGGGACTCTACATTTTAAACCTGTAAAATCCATTTTCCTCCTCGGGTGTTTTCCCCTTTTATTGCAGTGTATATACCACTCAGTTTACTTTGTCTGATATTTGCTTTGACTCTTATCCACTTCATTCCTGTCCTCTCTTTCTTACTCTTTTTTAAAAATTTGGTCCTTGTTGAGGAAGTTGGATTGACAGCCTAAGAGACCCAAATCCTCTGTTTATCCAGACAAAAGTAAAGAGAAAAGCAATGAGAACGAGTGTGTCCCCAGCCTCCAGCGTGCCCTCAGACTGACAGCTGCTCCTGCAGCTCTTGGAAAGCCCTTCAGCCAGACCCTCTGCTTTTTATCTCTGCAGGTGACCTGGGAGTCAGGCACTACCTAATGTCTCAGCATCGACCATGGCGGGTAGATGACGCCTGCAAGGAGATAATAGGACCCACCCACGGTCCTCTTAGCTGTACCATTTCTTACCTCAGTGGAGTCAGCACTGCTTAGGCTTTCAAAATTCTGAGTGTGTGAATGTTCATGTGTGGTGTGTGTGTGTGTGTGTGTGTGTGTGTGTGTGTACTCGTGGCGGTGGGTATGGACCTGTAGCGCATTACCAGACTTTTCTGGCACCTGTTACATTGCAGATTTTAATTTGAGTGGTCTCATAGAAGTCCTGAAATACTGCATTTCTATCAAGTTCTCAGGTGATTCGGATGATGCTGCTCTGGGGACTATAGTTTAAGTGGCAAGAGTTCCATTAGGATGAGATCAGAAATATCTGCCACAAGTCAAGTAGTCCCTCCCTCAATTATTTCCAGGATTGGCTTCAGGATAGAAATTAGGAAGCTCCCTTATGCGTAAGTCACTAACTCCCTCCAGGGTAAACACCACCACCCTTGGCTTCTTGACAGTGACAGACGCTGCTGGGGCCAGGAATCTGTAGTTAAGGAGGATCTTTCTTTGCCTGATCATGTTCTATTACATGTAAAGTCAAGTGTCAGCAGGACTTGGCCAATACAGCTTGGAAAGCCGAGGACACTCATTCCTTGCTCAACATTAATTGGTATAAGGCCTCTCTGTAGGCTCCGAGTTTCAGAATCTCCAACTGGTAAGAATCAGCTGGAGAGTGAACCAAATTTTATTCTCCAAATAGCTATGTCACTTCATTTGTTCTTATCATCACAGTTGATTTCAAGATGCTACTATTTTGAGAAATATGCTAACAATAATTTAAACAGATAAGAACAACTGTTGATTTTTCACTTGGGGAGAATCCCATGCCTAGACTTACTCATTTCTTAAGGCTTATATAAGGATGTGACAAAATCTGTATTGGCATTCCCTAACAAAATTTTTTAAAAATTTCCCCATAATTGTGGACTGTAACAATAAGTCTGACCCATCAGGAAACTATTATTCAATGAATTTCCAAAGAACTTGTTTTCCAAAATGATATAAAACCAGGAGATAGAAAACACACAATGAAAAGAGAATATTTCATATAGAAAAAAAAATTTTTGAGGCAGCTGGAATCTTGGGGTTTCTAAATGCAAAATTATCAAAGGATGTCATAGCTTACAGACATCTTTTAGAAGATAATTGATGTTGCAGAGATATTTTCTTTATATCTAAATATGAGAAACTCATATATGCCTATACAGTGAAAAAACAAAACTTAAAAAAGGAGCAAATATAACTGGGTATTTTATACAATTTTACTTTTTAATTTTTTTACTATTTTCTATTAGAGCATTATAGTTGTACACAGTAGTTGGTTTAATTTTTTTAAAAAAATCATACATGCATCGAACTTGACTCACTCCATTACAGCCTCTGATGCCCCATTTTCCTCCCTTCCTCCCTCCCCTTTTCCTTCTCTATTCTGTTGGTCTTTGTTCACTCATTTATTCATGTTTAGTTGGTGCTTCATAGATACAAAGGAAGGTGGGGAATTGTTTTCTTATATTATTAAATAAGCACCACCTTTAGGGTCTGACCAATGACACGCAGCATCACCTGTTGCCCTCACTGAACCTTGTGCCTTTGCTCTACCTTCTTAGAATCTATTCCCTGTTTCTTCTGCTCTTTCCATGTGACATTTTTATACACTTAGGTCCAAAGAAATGATGTATCTTTCTCTTTGCTCTAGAAAAAATAAGCAGTATCTCATTTTCATGAGAATTTTCTCTCAAGAAAAAAAAAACTAAATTTCTCAATCTTTAAATTTTAATTTTTTGATTTGAGACTTTTAAAAAAATTAGAAGAGACACCTTCTGATTTGTTCAATAAATATCGTTTAGAATAAAACATTGATTATTTCTCCTGCTCAATAGAAATCATGCTTATTTTATGTCTGGGTTTGAGATCATTGGGTTAGTGAGGGTGTATTAGTGAGGACCAGCTCTGGCTGATCCAGTCAGGATGTGCAAACCTCAGACCTATAACTGCAAGGAACTGAACTGAGCCAAGCCCACTTGCTTGAGGTTGAAAGTAGGTCCTTCCCCAGAGTCTCAACCCTGGGAAAACTTTGGTGTTGACCTTATAAGACTGTAAAAAAGGACCAAGCTGAGCCATGGTGTTTCTGGACTTACGTCCATAATCAGGAGATTAGACATTTGTGTTGCTTTGAAGTCACTGTGTTTGTTACGACAGTGGTTAAAAACTAACACAGAACATATATTAAAGGATAGCCTCCCAAATGGTGCTGGGAAAACTGGAAATTCATATGCCACAAAATTAAATTAAGCCCCTATCTTTCACCATGCACAAAACTCAACTCAAAGTGGGTCAAGGACCTAGGAAGTGAACCAGAGACCCTGTGCCTAATAGAAGAAAAAGTAGGTCCAAATCTTCATCATGTTGGATTAGGCTCCGACTTCTTTAATAGGACTCCTATAGCAAAAAATAAAATCAGGAATTAATAAATGGGATGGATTCAAACTAAAAAGCATCTTCTCATCAAAAGAAAGATCAGTGAGATAAATAGAAAGACTAAAGAATGAGAACAAATTTTTACCACATGCACATCAGATAGAGCACTAATCTCTAGGATACATAATGAACTCAAAAAACTTAACACAAAAAAAACCCACAAATAATCCAATCAAATAAATAAATAGGCCAAGGAACTAAACAGACACTTCTCAGAAGACAATATACAATCAACCAATATATGAAAAAATGTTCATCATCTCTAGTAATTATACAAATGCAAATCAAAACTACTCTAAGATTTCATCTCACTCCAGTCAGATGGCAGCTATTAAGAATAAAAACAACAGTAAGTGTTGGCAATGATGTGGGGAGAAAGGCACACTCATACACTGCTGGTGGAACTACAAATTGGTGCAGCCAATCTGGAAAGCAGTATGGAGATTCCTTAGAAAACTTGGAATGAAACCACCATTTGACCCAAATATCCCACTCCTTGATCTATACCCAAAGGACTTAAAAATAGCATACTACAGTGACACAGCCACATCAATGTTTATAGCAACACAATTCACAATACCTAAATTATGGTACCAACCTAGATGCCCTTCAGTAGATGAATGGTTTAAGAAGCTGTGGTATATATACACAATGGAATATTATTCAGCATTAAAAAAAATAAAATTATGGCATTTGCAAGTAAATGAATGGAGTTGGAGAATATTATGCTAAGTGAAGTAAGCCAATCCTCCAAAACCAAATACCAAATGTTTTCTCTGATTTGAAGATACTGATCCATAATGGGGATCTGGTGTGGGGGGTCCTGGGAAGAATGGAGGAATTTTAGGTAGGGCAAAGGGAAGAGAGAGGAAGGGAGAGGGCAGGGGAGTAGGAAAGATGGTGGAATGAAGTGAACATCGTTATCCCAATTACATGCATGAAGACATGAATGGTGTGACTCTACTTTGTGTACAACCAGAGACATGAAAAATTGTGCTCTGTATGTGTACTATGAATTGAAATGCATTCTGCTTTCATATAAAACAAATTAGAATAAATTTTTTAAAAAAGAAAAAAAAGACTAACACAGAGATTAAAACTTTAATTTATTCCTCCAACTCATATAAGTAGAGTGAGTAATCTGAGCAAGGGTCTAGGTAGCAGAAAAACAAAGTTAAAAGCCCCAGGGACTTTCATCCTGCCAGCCCCTGGCTCAAGCCCCAGCAGTTCCCAGGTCACCTGGCCTTCCACTCTCACCTGGCCGTCAGGAGGCACACCCCCTGCTCCCCTTGCATCAGCAGGATGTTTCAAAGGAGACCTAGAGAGGAGTTAGGGTTTTCATCTTCACAGGGGTAAGGAGCCCAGGTCCACTGTGTGTCAGAGATGACCACATGGAGCCAATATTCCCAATCACAGCCAGCAGAAGCCCTCTCCACAACCTCAAAGGGGATGTTGGCACAGGCCTCTAGTCCCAGCAGCCTGGGAGGCCGACACCGGTGGATTGAAAGTTCAAAGTCAGCCTTAGCAATTTAGCGAGGTCCTAAGCAGCTTGGTGATATCCCGTGTCAAAATAAAAAGTAAAAGGGCTGGGGATGTGGCTCTGTGGTTAAGTGTCCCTGGGTTCAATCCCTGTTACCAAAAAGAAAAAGAAAAAGAAAAAAAAAAAAAAAAAAAGACCTCTTCCACTACAGATAAAAAGAAGACTAATGAGAAACCTGAGTTACAGGGAAGAAGAGGAAAGAAAGAAAGAAAGAGAGAGAGAGAGAGAGAGAGAGAGAGAGAGGGAGGAAGGAAGGGAGGGAGGGAGGGAGGGAGGGGAAGGAAAAGAAAGGGAAAGAAAATTAAATTTAAATTAAATAATTTTATTTTTCTCTCTCTTTTTTTTTTTTTTTCTTTTGGTACTGGGGATTGAACCTAGGGGTACTTTACCACTAGGTTATATTCCCAGCCCTTTTTTCTTTAATGTCTTCTATTCTTTTATTTTGAGACAGGGTTTTGCTAAGTTGCTTAGGGTTTCACTAAGTTGCTGAGCCTGGCCTTGAACTTGCAGTCTTCCTGCCTCAGCCTCCCAAGTCCCTGGGATTATAGGAGGACCCCACCACATCCAGAAATAGTTATATTTTTAAAGTTATAATCCTTATAGAAATTCAATAGTTAAAATTCTGATTATGTTTATTAAAAAATGGTCACTACAGTTTGCACTTTAGCTATGTGAAAAAGTTTCTTTGGAAAGTAGGGGCAAAGTTTCTGCTCCCTTTGATTTGGAAGCCCTGATGACTTTAGTGAGAAAGTGATGGGAAGGTGAGGGTGTGGGGGAGGGTGCTGTGAGTTTAAATGAATGTATGTCCACAATTCCCTGTAGCCAAGTTACGGAAGCAGCCCAGGTGCCCACAACAGAGGAATGAATAAAGAAAATGTGGTGCACATACATGGTGGAGTTTTACTCAGCCACAAAGACTGGAATTACATCCTTGGCTGGTAAATGGATGGACCTGGAGAACATCGTGTTAAGTGAAATAAGCCAGATCAGAAAGTCAAGTATCAAATGTCTTCTCTCAGCTGTGGAAGTTAGAGAAAAAAAAAGAAAGAGATCTGAAAAAAAAAATAGAAGGGAGACAATTAGAGTAAAGGAAGGGAATGGGAGGAAAGAGGAGGGAGGGGAAGGTAAGAAACTAGAGAATGAGATTGTCAAATTATGTCATGTGCATGTATGAATGAGTCACAGTGAATCCCACTATTATGCATTATTATAATGCACCAATTAAAAACACATAAAGAGTAGATGCTGAAGATAAGGTGGTTTGTCTCCTTTGTTGTTTGGTTTTGTGAAACTTGGCTGTGAAAGACAGGCCTAGGAAAGTAACAGGATGCATGTTACACAGGAAGGAAGGGTTTTCAATATGTTTATACAATGAAGAAAGTCTTCAGACAAAAAGAGGTGAATAACTTCAAAGCAGGAATGATTGACCTCAAAGTTCTCCAGGAGACCACAGGACTCCAATTACCATGGGATTAGCCTTGGCCAGGAATGGGCTGCTCCCTGAAGACAAGATCACAAAGCAGGAGGAAGGCAGAGAGGAGAAACATGCTTTTAGTGGTGGGGGGCCAATCAACAGAGTGCTCCCATGGTGATTTGGGGATTTTCTCAGTAGGTTAGAGGCAGAGTAATTTTCCACCAGTACAGGGAAGGAAATGTAAGTGTTTTTAAGATAGCCTAGGACTGTTTTATTGAACAAATATAATTAAAGAATGATTCTTTGATCAATAATTATAATAAATGGAAATAACAATATCTTAAATACTTGCCTCTCTAGGTATTCCTGTTATTTTGAAAAAGTACTTCTTCTCTTCCTTTGAAATATTAAGGAACATTAGTAAAATGGCCGTGCTTTGCTGGTTTTTAAAAAGTTAATTACATCTCTGCCATCTCCTAAGTATCTTCAGCCAATTGCTACTATTTATTTTGGGGCGGGGGGAGAGAAGGACATATTTTCAACTACACAGTCAAGAAAGAAAAACCACTGAACACTACTTTGCCACTTCAATCCATACTAGCTTATACCGTTACTCATGGGCAATAAAGGTCATATTTTCCTTATCTCCTCTTCATTTATTTCCTATGTGTTTCTAGCCAAGCTCAGGGGTACGGTGTCTTCCACAGCCAGGGTCCAGTCCTATTCTGGAATCTGAGCTGCTCAGCCTGCTGTGGAAGTGTCTGGTAGACAAATCAATAGGCAGGAGCTGGGAGGCGGTGAAGCACAGAGAGGGCTTCCTGCCCACAGAGCAGCCAGCCTTATCAGGAAGCCTGGGAACTGACCAGAATAAAATCATAGCTGAAGACATGCAAGAGCACAGAAGACGGGTTAGGAGGCACCTTGACCTGTCTTTATAAAAGCCAAGCATACTTAATTGAACAGTCCCTTTTCTTTCTTTCCTGCCACTGCTCTCGATACTGACATCACCCTGATAGCACAGGGGTGTCTTCTATTGCCCTAAGGCTGGACTGAGTTTGAGAGCTGTTCTGCGTACGTTTCCAAACTACATGTGTCAGCATGATGAAGTACATGGGTCACATGCTGATATGTGCCTGGCATAATACAAAACTCTCTATAGTTGTCACCATGAATTATAATTCAGTGCCACCCTTGAAGTGAAGTCACATCTTAAACATTAGAGGCAAACTGAAACATGAAACATGTGTGCTCTCCCATGAGGTAGGAAAGCTTCTCTTTGTATTATTATCCTTTTCATGCTGTCAACCAAAAAAGACATCAAGAGATGATCCTGAAAAAGGGTTTGGTGATCTTTGCCCTGGGTCCACTGATGATTTAGTCCAGAGTTTTTTCAAGTCACTTGATGTTTTTAGAGCTCAAACTTTCCTAAAAGGAGGAATTAAATTAGAATTTTGATTTGCTGAAGTCCAAGAATATAATGAAAGTGTTGGGCTGTAGCCTCAAAACAAACACCATGTATAGAATGCATTTTCCAGAAACTTCATGAGTCCCTGCAGTACAGTTATGATCCCATTATGAGTTGAATTGTGCTCGGCAAATAGGTTTAAGTCCTAACCACAGGACCTGAAAATGTGATCTTATTTGGAAATAAAGTCTTTGCTGATATAATTTAGTTAAAATGAAGTCAACTTGAAGAAAGGAAGGGAGGGGCATCCTAAATACAGTCCTTTATAAAACTAGGAGAAGAGACGCATGCAGGAGGAATGGCACGCACGAGATGATGGAGGAAGAGATTGGATTGATGTACTTACAAGCCAAGAAATGCCAGGTCCTGCTAGAAACCACCAGAACCCAGAAGAAGAAGAAAAACCTTCCCCTAGGGACGTCTAGGAGAGCCATGACCCTGACAATCCCTTGATTTCAGACTTCTGGCCTCCAGAAGTGAGACAATAGATTTCTGTGGTTTTATTCCTCCTCATTTGTGGTACATTTTAATAACATCATGGGGAAGCTAATACAGACCCCTTGGTAAGAAATCCTAACAAAGCAGCAAGGCCGTATCTCTGCTTTTTACACCCTCACACACTCCACCAGCAAACGTCCTTAACTTTACCTACATACTACATCCAGAATCTCACCATTTTCACTAACTTCAACTCCAGTTCTCCAGTTCAGCCCACTGTTGATCATCTCTAGCTTCAACACTGATATGTTTCTCTACCAAGGGGAGGTACTAGGCTAGACCCTGGGCTGGGTACTAGGGCAGGTACTAGGCTGGCTGCACTATTACTTATTGCAAATGCAAGTCATGTTCCCCTTTCCTACCCATCCTTTATCTTCTTCCTTACCTGTAACTATTCAGTACAGACATGTTTTCCTGTCCTTGGCACTTGCATCTCTTTGTTCTCAACCAGGGATTGACAAACGAGGGTACAGAAATGCAAGCTGAGGGGATGTTTCAGGGGAACTCCAGGCCCATCTGGCTTTTATCTACTGTGCCTCAGCCAGTGCTGAGACTCCAAGAGATTGCGCAACAAGCTGTTCACACAAGCTGGAGCTCCTGTTTGAAACCCTTGTCCTTTTATTTTTTTTTTTCCCTGATGCACTGGGGTTGAACCCAGGGGTACTCTACCACAGAGCTACATCCCCAGTCCTTATTTATTTTATTTATTTTGAGACAGAGTCTTACTAAGTTGCTGAGACTAGTTTCAAACTTGTGATCCTTCTGTCTCAGCCCCCAACCCATGTCCTAGGATTACAAGAGTGTACCACCATGCCCAACTACAACTTTTGTTCTTAAAAGTTTTACTGGAACATCACCATGTGCATCTGTTTACAAGCTGTCTTTTGTCTGGAGCTATTTTAGGCTTCAACAGCAGAGCTAGTAGCTGCAACCGCTGCAACAGAGATCTAGTGGACCACAAAGGTAAAACTCTTATTTATTTATTTATGGTGGTACTGTATCACTGAGTTACATCCCCTGTCCATTTTCACATTTTATTTTGAGACAATCTCCCTAAGTTTCCCAGGATGGCCTCAAAGATGTGATCTTCCTGCTTCAGTCTTCCAAGTAGCTGGGATTACAGGCATATACCCCCACATCCAGCCAAAACTATCATCTGGACATTTACAGAAAATGTTGCACCCTGTTTTAGGAAATCTGAAATTATGGAATTCTGTGTACAAATGGCTCAGTGCCTCCTTCCAGGGGCCACATGAGTCCCTTTTTTAAATTCATTGTTTCAGGGACAAATTGTGCCTCCGATGTTCACATGTATGTACCCTTCTTGGCAGGAGAGGTTAAGGATTGGTAAGTTGCTGGAGTGTGGACTTGCAAACTGCTGTGTTCATACACAGAGGCAAAATTGTGCCCCTCCCCAAAACACACACACACTGTCCACTGGAAGATGGAATGAGGAATGGCTCCCCATGTTGTCACGTTCCAAGGAGAAACTTGAAGAGTCCAAAAATTCTAAATTTGAACCTGCTTTCCTTGAATGTTATGAAGATTTCAAGGTCAGCCTTTTATTTTATGTGTTTTAGGGTGATGGACAACTATAAATGTACAGACACAAGGGACGTGGGTCCCCATTGGACTTCAGCTCTGATCCTATAAGGGTTAAGGGGCCTACATTAAGGAGAGATTCTGGTAGACTTCCAATTTCCATTTTCTATAGATTAATGAGATTGGAAGTTTCACTCAGTAATACATACAGCCCAAATACTCCTACATAGAAGTTTTATAGTAATCATAACCTGGCCAACTCTGGCCTGAGAGAATTGCATTTCTACCCTTTTCTATAAGGCAGGAGTCATGTTATTTGCTTGCCTTACGTCTTTATGATTGGTGTTTATAGAAACTGAGCGCCAGCAACATTGGAACACATTTGACACTAGAATGAGAATCTGTTAATCTATAGATGTTCTCTCGAACCAATTGATATGAAAAAGGCTTAGGAAAAAATGCGGTTTAAGCTAACCTTCCAGTTAGTTTCTTGTTTGTTGAAATCAGTGGCCCTTACAGTAGCCCATCAGAACTAGCACAATACTTTCCAATCCCAAAGATGTTCAGCAATAGAATATGCATCAAGCATGAAGACATTTGTAATTTATTCTTTCTTTCATTGTTTCCAATTCAACCATCAGCTGAAGTTAAATATAAATCATTATGATTAGTATGCAAGCCTCACAAGCTTTGCCAGTGACCACCCTTGCAAGGTGTCCTGGTGAAATATTCCTGATAGCTACTATTATAAGAGTCAGTGTTCAGTTTTCAGCCACAGATTCTCACAACTTTCATTCAAGAGATTTTCATCAAGAGCCATGTGCCAAGCTGTGCACACAAATAGAACTGCTAATTATGTACCAATGGGGACATATCCATTAACATCATAGATGCAGTTCAAGCTATAACAGAACTTACAATCCATTGGGTAAGCCAGAAGCAAAACAAATATTAGTACAAAAATAAATGCTTGCTTGAATTTTTCTGCATGCTAGAAAGAATGAGTGCAGAATTTGAAAAGCAATTACCTGAGATGAACTGCCTTAACTGGAATGGAGTGGGATAGGTCCCATGAGACTTCTCTGAGGAAAGGACATTTATGTGGAGATCACTAGATGCACAGATGTGAGGAAGGTGAAGCTCAAGCATTTGCCATGGCCCTGAAGCAAGAAAGAGTTTTGATCAGCTGAAGGAAGACTAGAGAGGAATGAGCGAGGTGCAGATGGTGTCAGACACAACTGGTGCAGGGAGAGGGCCACATCAAGGCCAATCCTCTGCATGGAGTCTGGATTCTCTTTCTGTAAAAGGTCACATGTTAAATATTTTAGGCATCGTAGGCCATGTGTCAAAATCAAGAATGTTACACAGATTCTTATATATTTACTAAATAAATTCAAACACTTATGGACAGCAATTAAGATATAACATTAGCAAAAGTAGTACAATGATTTTTGAAATGCAAATCTAGTCATGGGAAGAATATAATGCTTTGTGGGAAATATATTGTTTAACAGGGCTTCCAAGTTAATGTTCCTATGACTAAATTAATTAGACTTTATGTATTACATCTTCAAAAATGTCTTTTTACATATATAGATGTCACAAATACTGATATAAACTATGAGCATATGATTTTATTTGGACATGTTTATCTTAGAACCAAACATTCATAAATTCTAATATATCCTTCCTATTTGCCTTTTTATCATGTTATTGAAGTTTCAGATTAATCATTCCCAATTGAATGTTGGGTAGAAGCTCTGAAATTGCATAGTTAAATGAATTTTGAAACACAAAATTTCCTTCATACTTGCATTGAGATTTGAAAAGTTGCTGGAATTATAAATGGAGTCTGTGGGGAATGGTCTATTTGTTTGCTTATTTTACATGATGTTAGATAATCTTTCTTCTGAAATTCAAAGGAAGAAAAAATATCTGAATAGAATTCTTTATTTATTTACTTATTCTATGTCACAAGTAAATGGTGGTTTTATGTGTTAAATGATACACAGTTTTGTCCATTTACAAAATGCTTTCCTAATTCCCTTAAAGAAACAAAAATTCACGCTTTTCATAATCACAATCCAATTTATCGGCACATGTAATGCACATGCTTTCTGTTTCAGTTATGATCTCCTTGATGTTTACCAATCTTATAGATGAAATTATCAGGAAATGGGGTATACAATTCAATTACAGAAGAATTTGAACCACAAATGTGTATCTTCTAGGTTCACATCTCCCTTAAATACTCTCAAGATGCTTCTCATCACAGGTGCATTCTTAACCCAGATTTTCTTGCACTCAAAATTATATTTTATTTCAAGAATCTCAGAAGTACTTTCCAACAGTTATTCTAAACCCTTCAATATCAGGAAGACAGTGACAAAGTGTTCATGGTAATAGTTTCAGGCTCAAATCTCTACTTACCAGCAATATCAGGACTGAGTCCCAGAGCACAGGTGCAAGGAGGGATCTGCTCCCCAGCTCTTTCTTCTTGTTGGCAGAACTCTGCATTCTCAGGTGGAAGACTGAGGTCTTCCTTTCCTTGCAGAGCATGAGCTGAGAGTCTCCATTGCTGGAGGAAGCTTCATTCCTGAATTGCTCCCAAACCAGCTCTACCCAGATATTAACCCTTTCTTCATCAACTGAACCATATAACAAACTATTGGGGGATAATTAACTGATGAAGTTCATCATCCTGGAAATTTTGTGAGGACCATCTTAGAACTCGGCCTACCTCAACATCCATGTGGATACAGCAGAAAAACAAGTTCAGATTCTACACATACATGTATGCATACATCAGGATGCAGTTCTTTTCCCTTTTTGACTGTTTATATTTCATTTCTGAATCTCAAAATGCAATCTTCCTACTAGAAATGGATTTTCAGCACAAGATTTGTAGCTGAATAAGATAATGAGTCCATAAATAAAAATGATAGAATATCAGAGGGCAGGAAAGCTTCACAGACATGAGATCTTCAAGGATAATTTCATTTCTAAAGCTAACATCACTCTTTCTTCAACCCAAAATTTCCTTCTCACCTAAATGGCTTTCTCGCGAGGATTATGGTAGCAGCAAACATTCAGCTAGAAACATGCAAGAGGAAATTTTCATGATCATAGAATATTTAAAATATTCAGATACTAAAATCTAATCCCCTTTTTTTGGAAAAATAAATATTTTGGGAGTTGTAAAAAGTGTTCTATTATGGGGAATGTATGTGTATCATATAAACAAGAATCCATTATGCCTCACAAAGTAGAAACTGAACAGAGAGGTAAGTTCTTGTAAAATTAGTGCTGTTTAAGAAACAAATTTAGACAGTAAACATAAATGGGAGTCTTTATTTTAATAAAGTCTAAATTCAAGGATTAATCAATGCATTGAGTATCCACTAAAATTCTTACATCTCTTTTCTAATATATGTATATCAGACAAAAGAAATCATAGTTATTTTATTTTTATGTAGTAATCTAGCTCATATATCTAATATCAAACACCTTTTATTAATATTTATTTCAGGATTTAGAATGCACCCAACATACTTCAAGTGTTTAAAGGTGTTTTATAATTTAATTAAAGATTTTTTTTTTTGTTTTTAAAAGATAATCTAGTATAAAGCCACTAAGGAGACTGAAATATTATAAGAAGATTATTTCTACATATATTTATCAATGAAATGCTTCTCTATATAAAATACCTTTCAGAATTTTGCTATGGCTATTCAGTTATTTTTCAAAAACCAAGGGAATCAACATTCATAAACATTAAATTCATGAAGAATGTATTTATAGCAGGAGGGAAAGTTTGGTTTAAAGTAAGGAAGCAATGTGCAAATCAATTCAGGATCATAAGAATCAGCCAGAGATTGCTTTACTTTCAGTATTAACTTTTGAAAACAGGACTCCATCTCGATTGCCATAGAAAGCCGACATTACCAATATTTGCCTGAAATCTATCTTTTCCAGATTAACATGCTAATATACGGAAAGTCTAAACGCTCACCTTTGCAGTGAGAGAGGAGACTGTTGTCAATGAATCATTCTCTAACTTCTTCGGAAAAGGAAGAACTCCAATCAACTGGCTCCCAGCTCTTCAGACTCCAGCATCAGCTAGTTATGCTTAGCTTCATAAAAAGCCCCCACAAAGCTTGGTTACGTAAGAAAGGAGCCTTTGTTATGCTGGTGTGCTGTATGGGTCAGAAACACAGAGAATGTGTGGCAGTGATGGCTTGTCTGTTGCTAAGAACTCCATTGTCAGAACCCAAAGGACAGGGGGTATCTCCAGCCTCTACGGGATGGAGTCATCTGGAAGCTTGTACACTCCTCTCTTTGGCACCTGAGCTGGAATAAGTTGAAGACTGGGGCCACATGGGAAACGTGGCATCTCCATATGGCTTGGAGTTCTTTGGTGTAGCCCCTTCAATACATTTGGTTGCTTAATTGGCATCTGGAGGCCTAAAGAGAGCGCATTCTAGCCAACCAGGTGCAAGCTGTACAATCTCGGAGGTGACGCTGCACCATCTTCTCTGCACTACATTAATTTGTAAGACCACCAGAATTTAAGGGGATGCACAATGGAAGGAGTGTCAAGGAATTTGTTACCACATTTTAGAATAAATTCACTGTTCACAACTATTTCCCCATATTAATTTTCCATTATCATAATTGTAAAAATGCATGCCCCAAACCACAGAGTTCTATGTGTATTACCAGTAGAGCAAACACATAAGCCCCTTGAAAACTCCCAGAAACCTGACTGGTCATTGAATCTACATAGCCTGTTTGATTATTTTCACTGACTGAGTAATTCATATTAGCTGAACACACTATCAAGTTACAGTGGTTTTTAAACAACCAACATCAAAATAATTCAGTCTGTATGTGTTAATAGAAAAGAGAGTGCCTAGCACGTAAGAGTGAGGATTAAAGACAAGTATTACCTGAAAGAAGTGAATGGTAGTCATTCCACAAGAATTTGTTGAAATGCAATCTCTGTGTTAATATTGCTTCAGTTGTATTTGGACTCCTTTTCAGAATGGCCCTGGATCCAAAGACAATGAAATCCCTTGTGGTCCCTACCTCCAAATTCTGCATCTCCAGAACCCTTGAATGGCCATGAGACTGATAGCAAGTAAACTAGATTTATCCTAAGTCAAAGACTCATTCTCCCATATTTTATGTAACCATGGTCTATGGATTTGGTTTTCTTATCTGTAAAATGAAGCAGTTGAACCTAAATAATTAAAGAATTTCTCTAATACTGAGAAGTTTTATGAAAGAATTTTTCTCACCTGAACTACTTGCCTCCTCACACTCTTCCACCATGATATTCTGCCTCACCTCAGGCCCTGAAAGGAATGGGCTTGGCCATGGATGGACTGAGACCTCTGAAACCAAGATCTCCAAATAATCTTTCCCTCCTCTAAAAAAGTAACTTACTTTCCCTCTTTCCTCATCTGTTTTGTTATTATTTTTGCTATCATTATATGACTCAACATATGGAAAGATGGTAAATCAAAACCATGTATATAGGTGACTGTATAACCAATATGATTCTGCAACTTGTACAATTAGAAAAATGAGAAATTATACCCCATTTGATTCAAATGTATGAATTGTCAAGATCATTGTACTGTCATGTGTAACTAAAAAAAATAAATAAATAAAATTTAAAAAATAATAATAATAAAATTCAGAAAATTTTAAAACTTACGATAAAATGAACAAAAAAAAAACCCATGTTTCAAAATTGTTCACCAATATAAATAATGGTAGATGAGCATGGCTTCCAACCTACAATCTTTAACCAAGCCATATGATATTATACTGCAGCCCTGGTATAAATATGATGGTTGGTTACAGTTCCTGCCTTCATGGTAGCTTGAAAAAGGATATTTATGGACTAAATCAAAAACCTACCCAAGATGAGTAAGATGTTTCTTGAGTAAATGCATTCTGAAACAAACCTTGGGATACATGAAACATATAACCTGACATCCTGATTTCCAGGGATATTTGTAGCAAAATCAGAAATTGAGTAAAATTTCATTTTTTCAATTTTTAAAAATAGCAGATGCTTATTAACCAGCCCAAAGGATAACCACTGTGAAACTTTATTGGGAGTCCAGCCCGAGACAGAAAAGTTTTATTTTCTAATAACCATACCCCATCTCCTGGAGTGGTTATTATTTAGGGCAACTTGGCAAACTTGTGTACCCTGGTGCCCATCATCACTTCAGACTGCCACTGACCAACTGCACAGACTTCTCCACACATATTTAGGGCAGTTTAGCTGCTACCAGCTCAACTTGGAGTCTGAAACAGCAGTGGAAATCACAATGGTGCTTGAAATATGAGTCTATAGAAGAAAGGTGGTGGTGACCGATGAAATGATGGTTTATTTTGGTTGAATAAACATGTATTTCCATTGTACTCATAACCTCAGTGCCAGGCCAACGGTACCAGATTAGAAAACAAAAATTATCTTGACCTCCATAAATCAGGAAATGTGATAACTTTGTGCCAAGGGTTCAATCAAAAGGAAGCCAAAATCCTGATTATAATCTAAAATAAGTGAGAGCCTTGGCCATCAGAATTAATTCCTTAAAAAAATCGCATGGAACACTATTTACCTTGGACTCCATCACATCCATTGATGTTTGGTACCACTCAATGCACTTTGTTGAGTTGTGTGAATTTAAGAGGAAAACAAGTTGATGAAACGTGGGATGCTCAGGGACACAGGAGACTTGAGTTCTAACCAGAGGTATTCCAAGCAAGGTCAGGGACTTTGTGTTAGCTTCCCTTAACATCATAACATCCCTTAATCTCTCTTTCAGTACTTACCCACCCAACTGTGATTACTACATTTGAGTTTTGGTTAAAATTTGAATGAAACCAACCACTGAAAGTGATCCTCAACTAAAAACATTCAAATTCCACAACCGTACTTCAAAGTCATGTGGCAAAAATGGCTACTATGGGCATCCCCCTGCCCCATGCACACACTTGTATCACCTTAAACTGCAAACTGAGTCACCCAGAGTCCCTTCCTCTCTAAGGGGAGACACTGATGCCCAACTTGCTGTCTTCTAAAGGGTGAACCGGGTACATTATGCTGCCCCAAAACTTCCTCCTTACAGAGATCAATTTGCCAACATCATGAGAAACTCTACAAGAAATCCTCTAACTAGCCAATAAAAACATAACCAGTTACTCTAGGAAAGCATACCCCATAATTGTGACAACTTCCTCTGTTGAAATAATTCTTTGCTTGCCACTTATCTTTCATTTATGCTTTCACTTCAACATTACTTTAAGGTACCAGGTAATTAATTAAAGGCATTTTGTTATTATGATGCAGAATCCTGCTATCAATATCTGAATTTTTTTCTCCAGTAGAAATTGCATATGCAATTTTTATGAAAAAAAAAACACACTATAATTTTTAGATGAAATTATAGTGCTAAGAAAACCACAAGCACATACTGGGTGTATGGGCAGTATTCGTGAACAGGGGACACAGAGACAACTTTCTATCCATGGAAATGTATGGTTCCGCTCACACATTGTGAAGTTGCCACTGTGCTATGCCTACTGAGTGGGCATTTGGTTTTGATGCCCTCTCTTCCACCCAGATGGCCTGCAAGTTGCTCTCATCTATGAAACACAAACCAAGAACTATGCATCACTCCTGGACAAGAAGTTTTAAAAACCCACTTGAATCTAATGTATGAAATATGATATGTCAAGAGCTTTGTAATGTTTTGAACAACCAATAAAAAAAAAGATTAAAAAAAAAATTAAAAAGCAGTTTTGCCTCCTCCAGCCTCTCTTCCCCTCTATCCCAGATGAACACACAGCACCCCAAGGCTTTAGAGAATCACTGCAATCACTGAATCGGTGCAAGGAGATAAGCTGACCAGGAGCACCGGTCACCATTGCACTTGGAAAGGTCAATTTCTACTGTGCTTGGCCCCTGAAATCTGAAGCTGAGTTTGTTGCAGAGGCTGTTGTTAACCCTAATAGATTAAAACAGTGAACACAATGTCTAGCCTCAATTTTCTCACCAGTGCTACAAAAAGAGTAAAACCCACCTCATAGTAATACTGTGAGAATAACTGAGATGGTACATCTAAGCAGGCCGTCCAGTTACTAGCATACAAGAGATGCTCGATAAAGAATAATTACATGTCCTTTCCATCACTCCTCCCATCTAGTTTTAATAGTAATTCAGTAAAAAAGGGTGACAATTATTTTGTCAATTAATAACTGTGCTTAATTCCTGTGATTGATTATTTTTTTTGTTGGACATTAAAAGGAAATGTTTATATAACAGGCTGCAATCGACTCAGCCCTCCCACACACTACACAGACAACAAAAGCACACCAGTCTGACTTTTCAGCCAATGGTGTTTACAACTGCCATGGACCTGATTTAAAAGCTAGAGAAGAAAGATAGAAAGTCAATACTGGAAGGTTAGCACTTAGTTACTCTCTTTTAGTTTCCCTCTCATTATCACCTGGTATGGTTTGGATATAAGACGCCCCTCAAAAGGTCCTGTATGAATGCTGGAGTGTCCAGATGTGGAATAATTAAATTATGGGCGATGAAACCTAATCAGTCCATCCTAGTTTGAATGGACTGAGTGATAACTGTAGGCAGGTGGGGCATGGGTGGATGAGTTGGGCCCTGGAAGGGAATATCTTCCCTATCTTCCCTGTGGTCTCTCTCTCTCTCTCTCTCTCTCTCTCTCTCTCTCTCTCTCTCTCTCTCTTTCTCTCTCTCTCTCTCCCCCCCTCTCTCCCCCATCCCCCAATCTCCCATGCCTTTCCACCATGATATTTTGCTTCACCGTGGGCCCAGAGCAATGGACTTGGCTGACCATGGACTTCTACAACTGTAACCCAGAATAAATTTGTCCTCCTTTCAGGTATTTTGGTCACAGTGACACAAAGATGACTAACACATTGCCATTACACGATATTTCAGCCTAGGCATTAACACCCACACACACACAAACACAAAATTGTACAACTAAATATTCTTCACCTTGGTCTTGATTGCTATATAACTGCATCCATCCATCTTAGACATTTCAACCAAAATAACTAATTTTGTCAGAAAACTGTTAAAAAACATAAGTTCTTAGGTTATTTTAAGGGAATAAATGTCCAGGAAATATACTTCTGAGTTTTAAACTTGAATAAATCATAAATTTCTCTTGCAGCATATGCCCATTAGCATATATAGAATACTGCTTTCAAATCATTTTTTGTTAAGTCTATTTTGAACCCGGAAAATGCAGCCCCATGAAGTAGCAGTAAAAGTGGACACTGTCTCATCCGTCCTTCCTCAGTTTATATCATGCCAGGCAATCAAGGGCCTCCCGCAAAGACGATTTTCATAGGTGTGCTGGGTTTGACTCTTGTGATGAAGTTTCAAACATGTGTAATCACTCAAGCCAAAAACAGAAGACAGTTTGTCAATTATGCACAGCACTGATGCTTATCAGGCATGTTATATTTTAAGCTGGGTACTCATTCTGACATGACTATAGTGTATATCAGATAATTTAGAAAATAAAAGAAAGATAAATTTTTCAACATTAATGGCACCACGTTTTGTTCAGATCTTAACTCTAGAGTACATGCAACTTTTCACACTGTGACATACACTTTTAAGTCACAATTAGGTGCTCTTCAAAAATCACCTTAGCAGATGATTTGCAATTATTATAAGAGGAAAAAAACTACTTTCCAGAACCACTGTGTGTGCCACCAGCAAAACTGGCATTGCAGAGCTCATACTGTGTAGTTGAGGGCTTTCCTTTCTCTAAAAATCCTGGCAATAAAAATGTTGTATCTTCAGGCCCAGCGTCATGCTGGGTGAGGTCAATTTCTCAGGCCTTTCTCCCCATGGAAAACTACCAGATATCATCCCCTATGGATTCACCTAAAAATACATGTTTATATTCTCTCCCCAGACATTTTTCAAAATAATTGTGTAAGAAAGAAAACTTTCCAGCACAATTCTGCCTGTTTTCAGGTTCTGCACTGATAAACAGAAAAAAAAAAAAAATGATGCCTTCTAACAATAATAAATGCTTAGAGAAAGAGAAAATGCACCCTGTCAAATACCTCAAACTATGGTGGGTGGTATCTAGTATCTCAAGAGAAACAGAAAGAAAACTCTTTAGGAGTAACTTAAGAGCTCTCTATTATACAGAAAACCACACATGGGAGGAGTGACTGAAAACCAGTTAAAATCCACAAAGGAAAACAGTATCAAAATCAAATCTTTAGTGATTACAATGCAAAAGGTTAATGAAATAATTGTGGTAGAGCATTTAGTCACAAAGATTAAAAAAAATATTAAAACCCCCAAGTGCTTTAGTTTCCTGGAGTTACTACAAAGAAATACCACACACTCTGTGGCTTAAACAACAAAATGTATGGTGGCAGAGCTCTGAAGGCGCTCAGCCCCAACCCAGCATGTTGGCAGCACTGGTTCTTTCTAAGAGCATGAGGAGAAGCTGGAAGCTGCCCGATGCCTCCCTGACATCTGGTCACCTTACCTGTTTCCTGGTTTGTAGTCACAGTCTCTCTGCATCTTCACATTGTTTTCCTCTCTGTGTGTCCCCACCCCTTGCCCAAACTTCCCTTTCTGATAACAACATAGACACATTGGATTAGTCTGCTCTAATGACTTCATCTTAATTTGACTCTCAGCAAAACCTATTTCTAAATAAGATCACATTTACAGGCACTGAGAATTAGGTCCTATACCTATTTTAAAAGTTCAGTATTACACAACTAGCACTTTGTCTTTATCAGGTTTTATGATATACAAAATCAACAAATCCCCTAAAATGCTTTGGAGCAATAGGCTATTTTTAATTATTAGTTTTATCATCTATAGGACATATTTGATGACCATTATTAATTCAACATAGTCTATGATAAAAGGTGTTTCTTTTAGTTAGCATGCTGAATTTATTTTTCTTTTTATAACAAATAGTCAAATTGAGGGCAATGCTATGTTGCTTTTTAAAATCCAAGGTCCTTCTGCTGTCTTTAGCTCAGCAATTATTTAATAACAACAAAAAAATGGATTTGCAAGGAGTTCTAATTTTATTCTTGGATCTGGATAGATAGCATCTGTCTAAAAAGGCCTTTTTACTTTCTTTTCAGACACACAATATTGGCATGATGCAGTCAGCTTCACTGGTGCTCTCCCAACCTTAAACAGCATCTCTTTTTCCTTCCTTATTATATGAACAACTGAATGAATACTCTATTATAGCTAAAGATCCCTTTTCCTGCCACCCCAGGGTTTAGAGCAGTCCTAGGATCTCTCTTCTGAGTGGCACAGATAGCACCTTTCAGCTGGGAGCAATGCACTACATTTTGCTTACACTTCCTGCTCTAACTAAAATCCAGACCCCTAATGTACCTTCCTTCGTTCGTGTCAGGATTGCCTGCCAGTGCCAACACAAAGTCATACTTCGTGATCAGATATTACAAAGACTGTTTATTTTTAAAGTTGTCTGAATGAAATTGCATCCTTGAAAGCTGCGGTTATTTAAACCTTTTCATAAGCTGTAAATTGTAAGAGAAAAATCACAACTTTATTTCTTCTTGATGTCTTTGGCAATTCTGTTGCTGTTTTGTGATTTTGGCTTTCACTGCTGTAGAGATGCAGGTACACTTGTACCTGTGGGCACATGGACCACAACCATAAAAAGAAATGACAAGAATGGAAAGTGTGATGGGCAAAATTCCAAGAAAGCACACAGGATGCCTATTATTGGTGTATGCACCCTATGCAACCCCCTTCCATGAGGGTGGGTGGGACCAGCTATATGTACGTCCATGATTAGGTTATTCTATATGGCAAAAGTCAAGGAATTCCTGATGATACAAGTAAGGCTTTGAGCAAACCAAAGGGGAGATTTTTTCTGGATGCCCTGATCCAGTAAGGTAAGCTCTTAAAAGAAACTGAGCCCTCCCTGAGCCAGAAAGCAAGAGATTCTGCAGCTGGTATTGAAGGAGCAGCTTCCCTATTGTGCAGAAGGACTGAGAAATTCCCATGGCTGGACATGAAGAACAATCTCTGGGAACTGAAAATGGACCCCAGCTGATGGCCAGTCAGAAATGCATGGTGAACTGCCAGGAAGTGAATTCTGCCAACAACTATGATCCTGGAGAAGAAGCTTGAGCTTCAGGTCATAGTCAACCCCCTGCTGACACCTTAATTCTGACCTGGAAAACCCTGAGCTGAAGATCCTGCTAATATGTGATTGTGACCTCCTGACTCCTCGCGACTGAGAAATAATCAATGTGTGTTCCTTGAAGCTGTTCAGTTTATGGTCCATTACTTATGCAGCAATGGGCAACATAATAGAAGGGCATAATAGAGGGAAAGGTCCAAGAGCCGAGAGGAGGAGACCTCAGTCGACACAGGAGGATTGCCTTCTCTTCTGCTCTTCTTTAAAATTCCCCATCTGACAGACTTAATGCAGCCTGGGTCAGGAGGAACATGCCCGGGGATCTGGAAACGGGTTAGTATCTCACTCTTTTTGCCCTCATGGCATTTTTTTTTTTTTATTTTACAATGATGAATGTTGCTATGGCAACATCACAGGATTCCAAATGATTTCTTCTAATTCGTTGAAAAAGTCAAATAAGGCGTGCAGTGAGCAATGCTTAGGCACAGTGAGGGCTCTGGTCGCTGGCTGTGATAAATCTGTTTCCATTACTCCACCTGCTACCTGAAAACATACCAATAAAAACTTCAAAACAGACGGATTTGTTTTTACATGTACAAAATCACCACATCCCCCAAAGGAACAATACAACTGTCCGTATTATAGATAGCTACTTAGAATCACGGAAATGATTCTTCATTAAACTATCTTAAAACTAAACTTCACTGAAATGATTTCAGTGTTAGTGAGTGAACCATCAATACAGCAACAAATAAAAGTCATTCACAAATTTATCCTTCAGCTAATTATTGCAAAATTTGTGATCCTATTAGGAGAATTATTTTAAGTAAAGTTCATGAGATCTGACCATACATTAAATTTAAAAAAAAAAAAAATTAAGACGCCGCCAAGTAATTTGAGTGTCATTTGATGAGCTTTTGACCAAGATTCAATATCAGCTTCATCCTTACACTACCTGTAACCATTAGACTGGAAAGGAATAACAAATCAGGAAAGCCTCAAGAGTCTTCTTGTAAGCAGGTATGGTATTGCATACAAAATATCAAATTAAATATTGAGACCTCTCCTCTAACATGCCTGTGACTTTTGTCTGTGCATTTCTGAGTTAGTGGCACATGTCCCCATCGCCAGAGGGTGAACTGCAATCAATTCACGCTAGCAATTGTCAGGCTTGATCTCTCATCAGCATCTCCTGAAGGACTTGTTAAATACAGTTTGCAGAGACCAGCTCCCAAAATTTCTAACACAGTAGGTTTGAGACTCATAGATTTGAGAATGTTCATTTCTAACAACTTCCCAGGTGACAATGATGCACTAGCCAGGGGTCTCCAATCTGAGAAACGTTCCAATCATTTCTCTACCCAGTGAGTGATTTGTTTAGATGGAGGCTTTTGATAGCATTCTGAACACCAAGAAGGGAGGGCAAATCTGCTGATTTTAGAAAGATTTTCCCTGATGAAATCTCAGAAATACAAGCAGACTTCCTGCCTTTGCTCTTCTGAACTGTGTTAACTTTATGTGACGTCTAGAAATTTATCATTTATCTTATGGAGAGACAGATTAAAAGAATGGGCAAATGTAGCCACTTGAAGGGTTAGGAAGAATCAAGTTAGTCACTGAGTTAACGAACCCTACAGTACTTTACTTCAGAATGTTATTTGCATATGGCTTACTAGCTTGAAGCCACTATAAGTTGAATTTTCTCTTACTATGAAAAGTTGCTTGTGTCAGCCTTAACAAAATAAATAAGTAAATCAAAAACTTAACACCTAAAAAACAAACAACCCAATCAATAAATGGACTAAGGAGCTGAACAGACACTTCCCAGAAGATGATATACATTCGATCAACAAATAAATGAAAAAATGTTCAACATCTCTAGTAATTAGAGAAATGCAAATCAAAACTACTCTAAGATTTCATCTCACAACTACTTGATAATATAGACAACAATAAATGTTGGTGAGGATGTGGGGGGAAAAAGTTCACTCATACATTGCTGGTGGGACTGAAAATTGGTGCAACCAATCTGGAAAGCAGTATGGAGATTCCTTAGAAACCTTGGAATGGAACTACCATTTGACCTAGCTATCCCACTCCTCTATATGCAAATGACTTAAAATCAGCATACTATAGTAACACAGCCATATCAATGTTCATAGCAGCTCAATTCACAATAAATTGTGAATTGTGGAAGCAATAGATGAATGGAGAAAGAAACTGTGGTATATATACACAATGGAATGTTACTCAGCATCAAAGAAAATAAAATTATGGCATTTGCAGGTAATGGATGGAGTTGGAGAATATCATATCATGCTAAATGAAGTAAGCCAAACTAACCCCCCCCCCAAAAAAGGCTAAATGTTCTCTCTGATAAGTGGATGTTGATCCATAATGGGAGGGCACATGGGAAAAATTAAGGAACTTTGATGGGGCAAGTGGAGGGAGGAGTATAAGGACAGGAAAGATAGTGGAATAAGATGGACATCATTACCCTAGGTACATGTATGACTGCACATATGTGCACAACCAGAGAAATGAAAAGTTGTGCTGCAATTGTGTATAATGAATCAAAATTTCCTCCTGCTGTTATATATACCTAATTAAAATAAATTATTTAATGAAAATAAATAAATAAATAAAGCAAGGAAGCTAGGGGGTTAGAAAGGAAGGGTTCTCATGCATGACCTCCTGATAGTAACCATCACAAAAGACTGTCAGAACCACCACCTTACACAAAGGCCACCACAACTCATACAGAAAGCACTTCTTCAAGGACATCTTCTGTTCAAACCCCAAACTAAGGTAGGCCTTGTTTTTTTTTTTTTTTAAGAGAGAGAGAGAGAGAATTTATTTATTTTTTAGTTCTCAGCAGACACAACATCTTTATTTTATTTTTATGTGGTGCTGAGGATCGAACCCAGCGCCCCGTACATGCCAGGCGAGCATGCTATGGCTTGAGCCACATCCCCAGCCTTAGCCCTTGTTCTTGATCACTGTGGTCAAGATTTATTATTTCAAACTATCTCATTTCATCCTCTTCATTTTTGCCTTTAAAACTTTTTCTTTGCCTCAACCTTCTTGAATACACTCCCCACTTACTAGGGTACACATATTCCCACTGCAGTGTTATCCTATCCACAGTAAATGTTATTGTTCCTTAAGGAATCTTTCCCTGATTGTTAGTTAGGCTGACATTCATAAGAGTCAGAACCATAAAAAATTGGAACAATCTATTTGTCACTAAAGGATTGACTAATTAGGGGAAAACATTATTATTAATAAAAATTGTTTACTATTTACTCCACACATTGTTTATATCCTGGATCCTGCTGCCTTAGATATTTAAATCATCAGTCTCCTACTACAAAAACTGATCAGATTCCTAACTTTATTTTTAATTATGAGAGTTAAAGGACAGGTTGTAGAGCAAGAGGAAATTTTCAAAGGTAAAAGTAAACAGAAAATGTTTCAAAATATTAGCATTCCAGACTTATTTCTAAGTATTTATATCATTGTCATTGTTCAGTAGATTAAAATGAGTTCACTGATTAAACTTAAGAGATCTAAAAATTTTGTGTTGGTCAACTATCTGTTGCTGAGAAACTTAAAAGGAGAAGGGACTAATTTGGGGTCACAGCATCAAAGGTTTTTAGCCCAAGGTCACTTGACCAGTTGCTTTGGGCCTGAAGAGGCATGTAGGTCATGATAGTGGGAGTGGGAATACACAGGGCAGCCAGGAAGGAAAGGGAGAGGAAAAAAAGTAAGGGGGGGGGGGCGGGGTACAGTCCCAGTGGCCTCTTCAGGGACGCACACCTAAAGACCTAACTTCCTTCCAATAGACCCCACCTCTTAAAGGTTCCACCACCTCCCAAAGTGCCATAGGCTGTCACCAAGCTTTCAACATAGGGACCTTTGGGAAACATTTAAGATCCAAATCATAACATCTTGAAAAACACATTTTTGAGGAGGCGGGGGAATATTTTGTTTGTTTTTCTTGTTGTTGTTTTGAAGGACTGGGGATTAAACCCAGCAGTGCTCTACCCCTAAGCTACACCCCCAGCCATTTTTTTTTTTTTTTAATTTTGGGGACAAGTGCTCACTAAGTCTCAGAGAGTAGTCTTGAACCTGCAATCCTCCTGCCTCAACTCCCTAGTTGCTGGAATTATAGCCACATGCCATTATGACTGACCCAAAAAGAGAGTTTTATATCACTTATTTTTACTTTTCCAGGTCAGATGTCATTGAATTCAGCTCCAGGTGATTCAAAGGCTTTCAGCAGCCTATATTGCAGGAGAATATTTAGCACCTGAATGTCCCTCTGCCCTAGTCTATCAAAAACCTGATACTACAAAGAGAGCAGCAAAATTCATCTTTTGTGACTGAATGGAGCTGGTATTCAGGCTTCAAATCCAAGCCGGGGCCACTGTCATCACTGAGAATTCTTTGGGTCATGTAATCAACAGCAGGATATTTGTTTTGCACACGTTGGTGGAGATCATTCTGATGACTCCAGTTCTTCAGCCTAGATACCCAGAGTGCCATGAGTGACTTCAGCAGGATCCCAGGACCTCCTGGCCTTATCCCTGCTGGAATCTTTTTTTAGTCAAAACATTGCAAGGGGCTCCACTTGCCTACAGCTCCTTTCTGGACTGCAAGCACACTGGGGTGTGGATCAGTTTATCTTTCTCATGCTTGCTGTTGGTAGCATGCAGTGACAGCTCCACCTGATAGTAGACAGCTCTGGAGATAGTGTTAAGACTGGGCCAGGACAGCACCAGGGTGAACCAGCACCAGGGCCAGCACCTGCTCCAGCCATCACCAGCTCCAGTCCCAGGGCAGCAACAGGGCCACAGCCAGTCAGCAGCAGAGCCAGCAGCAGGGCCAGCAGCAGGGCCAGTGCTAACTTCAGGGCAGCACCAAGGCTCCTGCTGCCAGCGGCCTCAGTGGATTCCTTGAGATGAACACGGCGTGGCCTGGGCAGTAGAGCCAAGGTTAGAAATAGGCAAATGAAGTGCGCTGGGAGATCAGTTTGTTAATTTAATTCAGCTGTAGTATACCAACACTACCTATGGAAAATATCCTAGAAAGCTCATCTACTAAGGGGAAGACAATAGAAAACAGCCTGTGTTTTGTCCACTGTGGTGGGTTTGCTGAGCTGCGCAAAGATCCACATTCCCAAGAGCTCAGAGGTTCCTCAACAAGCTCTGTATACTAATTACTGTCCACCTCTTCCAATATTTAAAGGGGAAACATAGTCATTTTACCTAAAGGTGCAAAGATAATGGCAACACACCTGTCTAAAGTCAGAGAGAGAGAGAGAAGTTGACTTTTGGAGATATATTTAAATCAAGTACCATCTTTTAAAAAATACCATTTATTCTGAAGTCTTTTCCCAGGTAAAGCTCTCTTTTGATCTCTGTATATTGCTGCCTCTGTTTTTTCTATTATAGATTTTTTTTTTCATAGAATTTCTTCTGTCATACTTAGTATTGCATATAGTTATAAATACAGTGGAATTTTCAAAATTGAAAAGTCATTTGAGAAGTTGAGATCAGTAATTTTCAAACTGTTATTCTTCAGAAGAGCTTAGGTACTCCCAAAATAATAGATTTTTTTTTTTTTTTTTTTTTTTTTTACAAAATAATGACTGTTGGAACTGCTTAAGAAATCCACTCGGTGAGATAATTTTTTCCCTTTTTATGTATTTGGATTATGCATAATGTTTTATTGTGTGCATCTTTAAAATATGCTGTTTAAAAACTGAAAACCTAGCACCAAAGTTGTTTGAATATTCAGTCATTTAAAAATTTCAAATGGAAATTTTCCTTTAATTGTTGCTTTCTTAGACTCAGATACTTAAAGCTTTTCATCATGGGTCCTATTTTATTTTGATATTTGCACCCCTTCTTCAAATGACTGGAAATTCTTCACCAGTTATTTTCCTCTATTGAAGAAAACTCCATGAAAGACATTTTGAAGTGATTTATCTTTAAGTAAAATCTATGTTCTATTTTAAATTGTATTTATAGAAACTGGGAAAAAGTAGAAAATAAAAAGAAAGGAAAGTATTCATATCTCCAATTCAAAAGGCAATCAGTACCAACTCATATTTTGATAAATCACGTTCAAGTCTTTCCTGCTTACTTTACTTCTCCGTTTTTCTAAATTTACCATTTTAGGTTTAGTCCTCATTAATTACTTGTCCTTATCTTTGGTTGTTTTCTCTCACTCAACCTGACTAGGGAGTTCTGGCCTTCTTCAGCTTCTGATCTCAAGTCTCTCTTCTCACTCAGGACACCCTCAGGTTACTATGGTCAATACTTAAGAATTTGTCCTTCCTACCTATAAAGTAATACATCTGAAATAAATATGTTTCCATTTATACAATGTTTTTATCTTTCCAATATTGAGTGGAAACAAGACAATTCCCATTGCCTTAGTTATTTGTGGTGTGATAAATTACCACAAAGTTAGACCAAAACAATACACAATGGAGATTTTACTCAGCCATAAATAAGAATGAAATTAAGGCATTTGCTGATAAATGGATGGAACAGGACAACATCGTGCTAAATGAAATAAGCCAGAGCATAAAGTCAAAGGTTGAATGTTTTCTGTCATAGGTGAAGCTTGACCAAATAAGGAGGAAAATAAAAGAGAAAGAGGAAGGAAGGAAGGAAGAAAGGAAGGAAGGAAGGAAGGAAGGAAGGAAGGAAGGAAGGAAGGAAGGAAGGAGGGAGGGAAGGAAGGAAGGAAGGAAGGAAGGAAAAAATAGTGGGGGTGGAAATCCTATGAAAATATAAGAAAGATTTGTGGAGTAGAGGAAGGGGATTGAGAGAGAGGGAGGAGGGAAAGAGGAGGAATGGGGGAATGAATCTGACAGCTTTCCTGTGTACATATACGACTATACAAGAGTGAATCTCATACCTCCATAATGTACTGATACAAATGTACACTCTTACAACTGGTGGCAGAAGTTCCATAAGTTATGGGGCTCAAACCAAGGTGGCATAGGGCTGACTTCTCTCTAGAGGCTCTGAGGTTGGATCTCTTCCTTGCCTTTTGCAGCTTCTGGAGGTTGCCTGCTTTCTTTCGGCCTCCTTCAGCTTGCATATTCAGCAGTAGCATCATTTTTCCTGTTTCCTTCATTACATTTTTCTTCCAGGACCCTCCTACCTCCATGTTCACCTATGAGGATCCTCGTGACTACATTGAACCAACTTGAATCATCTCCCCTTCTCATATCCTTGACTTCATTATGTTTGCCAAGTCCTTTTTGCCATATGAAGTTACAGAGTCACAGGTTCCAAGGATTAGGTTGTGGACAGGTTTTTTTTGGGGGGGGGTGATTCTTCCTACTACAACCCCTTGGCCCTTAAGAACCCTCTTATAATGGATGTATTCAGGTCTTGTGTGGATTCGGGGCTTTCTGTCTTCACTTGCTTATCTTTCTGCATTTCGTCACTCTGGTACCCAACCCCTAGTCTGGCTCTCACTTTGTGAGCTCTGCAAGGAGAACAACTTTGATTTATTCATTTTTTTAGTGATAATGTCCAAATCTATGTTTGTACCAATCACAGAAATGCATAAACATATTTTAGTTCTGTAGTCCTTTGGCCATCAATCTAAAACCTCAATAGTTCTGTAACTTTTCCCCAAATGCCAGGCTAAACTTAACAAGAACAGTGTGACTCACAGTCCAATTATTTTACAATTAAATGTCATTTATCCGGAGTTCACTCTATTTTTCTAAATATCAAAGAAACCAGTTTGCTCTCTAACTTTCAGTATCTTATGTAATGATGTTTCAAGGCTCTTGGTCAAATAAACAGAAACACATCATCTGAGGCTGAAAGTTACTTCTTGGTTCCATGTGTTATGATGAAGTTCCAAGTGCTGCCTAGGAAAGAAGATCCAGGAAAATCCACCTTGAAACCATGGAAGGTGCGGAGCTGCCCCAGCCCTGAGGACTGCACCGGGGAGTTCCCTTAATGTGCACGCTCGGCCGCCCTGTTCCAAGTTCATGCCTCATCCCGTCTTGGGGCTGTGTTCCCACATGGCAGACTCACTGCTCGACTCTTGGAGCACAGGTGGATCTGGAGGTGCCGTGGAGTCACAGCTGTCTGAGGCCTGCAGCTGAAGGGCATGTGAGAGGTCCGGTCACCGTCCCTGAGTTCTCCTTTTACTTGGACCAACTCTGTCACACTGAGAGGGAACGGCAAGTCATGGGTGGTAGGAACATAGAGACTAAAGGGTCAGTTCTACAGACAGCCTTCATTCTAACTAACTCCCAACCCCTTTTCAAAGCAACAACTTAAGCTGAGTCACCCTGACCTTACTCTGACTTAATAAACCCAAAACAGAGCATATTGTTCACAGGGCTGAGGACTGTTTACCCGAGAGTCTTCTTTTGATAAGAGAAAGAGAGATTGCCTTGACCAGAGGCTGGACAGCTCAGCGGCCTCCAGGTTGTGAAATCAAATTTCAGACAGAAACTGTTCAACACCAACCAAGATGATTAAAATTGCCTTGAGGTCTTTGTCATGTTAGTGCATCTTGGTATGTATTTATTATTTAGTGTATAATTTGATATCCTTCCTTTCGTTTCTACCTTAACTTAGATCATGACTATGTGCAATTTAGTCTTAATATGTCTTAATACGAGGCAAGTACAACATTTAAAAATCAGATGATACAATCCACTAGAAAAATAGGAATTAAGGCTAAAATGACATTTGATAAATTTTGGCGATTTTGAATCCAGTACCTTTCATGATTAAATTCTCTCAGTAAATAAATAATAAAAGGAAATTTCCCTAATTTTATTTATTATTTATTAGTTCATTATAGTTATGCATATTATTGGAGTTCATTTTGACATAACTATATAAGCATGGAATATAATCTGCCCCAATTCATTCCTTCATACTTCTCCTTGCTCTCCCCTCCTTCCTCACCCTGTTCGCTTTCCTCTACTCTGATGATCTTCTATTTAGTTATAGGTTTTTTTTAAGCAATGCATTGTGGATATACATAAATGTGAGATCCACTATGGTACATTCACCTATGTACATAGGCAAGTTAGGTCACAGTCATTCCACCAAACTCCCTTTTTCCATCCCTCCTCCCTCCCTCTCAACACCCTTCCTCGGACCACTTACCTCTCTTCATTTTCATGGGATTCCATCCATTTTTTCCCCTTAAAGAACATTTACAAAATACCTAGAGCTAACCTGGTACTCAGTGGTAAGCAAGTAATGCTCTCTCCCACGATAGAGAGCAAGGTAAGTGTCCCCCCCTTGATGTTACACTAGAAGTCTGAACTGGTGGACTGACAGGAAAAAGAGACAGGAGGTATACTGTTGGACAGAAATCTATTTTTTACAAGTGACATCATTCTTTATATAGAAAATGTTAAATAGACTCCCCAAAATATTTCTGAAACTAAGAACTAAATACAGCAAGGTCATAGGATATAAGCCTAACGTCCAGAAGCCAATTGCTTTCCTATATACCAAAAGTGAGTGATTGGAATTTGAAATTAAAAATAGTATTGCTGGGCATCTTGGCACATGCTTGTAATCCCAGCTACTCAAGAGGCTGATGCAGTAGACTGCAAGTATATGTATATGTATATGTACACACACATATATAATTTTATTTATATGATATCCATGTGATTTTTAATTTACATCACAAATATGTATATATGATTTTTTTAAAGGCAAAGGAATACTGAGGTGCAAATCTAACAAACCATAGTTTTCTGTATAAGGCAGAAAACTATAAAACCCTGATGAAAGAAATCAAAGAAGATTTAAGTAAATGTAAAGACAGTTAATGTTCAAGGAACAGAAAATTCCATATTGTCAATATGTGAGTTATTTTAAATGGATGTATAGATTCAATAAAATCCCTCTCAAAATTCCAGAGAGCGGGCTGGGGATGTGGCTCAAGTGGTAGCGCACTTGCCTGGCATGCGTGTGGCCCGGGTTCGATCCTCAGCACCACATACAAACAAAGATGTTGTGTCCGCCGAAAAACTAAAAGAATAAATATTTTTTAAAAAATTCTCTCTCTCTCTCTCTCTCTCTCTCTCTCTCTCTCTCTCTCTCTCTCTCTAAAAAAAAAAAAAAAAAAAAAAAGTCCAGAGAGCTATGGTATAGATATTAACAAAGTGGTTCTAAAGTTTAAATGGAAAGATAAAAAAGAGAATAGCTAACCCAGCACCAAAGATGAACAAAGTTAGGCTGACATTACTCCGATTTGAATCTTCATAAAAAGCTATAGTATTCAAGGCAGCATGATTTTTGCAAAAGGACAGATACATAGATCATTGGAAAAGAACAAAGAGACCAAATAAATATCTATGAAAATTTAATTAACTGACAAATGAGCAAAGGTAATTCAATGAAGAAAAGATAGTCTTTTTGGTAAATGTTATTGAAACAGTGATTATTTTTATTTAAAAAGTGAACCCCCAAAAAACAAAAAAGTTATATCTTTAACAAAAAAAATATTTCAAAAGGATTGCAAACCTGAATGAAAAATGAAAAACTATAAAAATTGCCAGGTGCGGTGGTGCACGCCTGTAATCTCAGTGCCTCTGGATGCTAAGACAGGAGGATCATGAGTTCAAAGCCAGCCTCAGCAACTTAGCAAGGCCCTAAGCAACTCGGCAAGAACCTGTCTCTAAATAAAATTTAAAAATAGGACTAGAGATGTAACTTAGTGGTTAAGTGCCCCTGGGTTAATTTCCCAATATCAAAAAAAAAAAAAAAAAAAAAAAAAAAAGTAAGAAAGAAAAAAGAAAAACTATAAAACTTTTTTTAAAAAAAAAAAACAAGAAAAAAAATCTGAGTAATCTAGGTTTGATGAAAACTTTGTAGATTAAAAAAATCAAAAATATAATATATTTTTTGATAATTTAAATCATTAAATTTTTTAATGAAAATTTAAAAATTCTGCTCTGAAAAGACACTTAACAGTTCTTAAGAAACTGGAAAGACAAGCCATACAGCGTAAAACAATATTGTAAAACACATTTGCAGCAGGACATTTATCCAAGATATAAAGCAATGCTTAAATCCAAAATTAGAAAACGAACAACCCAATAAAATAATGAGAAAAATTTGAACAGACACCTCATCAAAAAAGACATGAAGGTGACAAACGTGTGAAATGATGCTCAACATCTTTTGTAAGGAGGAAATCAAAAATTAAAACAAAACTCAGATAAAATTAACACCTATTATTATGGATTTTTTTTTCTTTTATTTTTTTATTGGTTGTTCAAAACATTACACAGCTCTTGACATATCATATTTCATACATTATATTCAAGTGGATTATGAACTCTCATTTTTACCCCAAATACAGATTGCAGAATCACATTGGTTACACATCCACATTTTTACATAATGCCCTATTAGTAACTGTTGTATTCTGCTACCTTTCCTATTCTCTACTATCCTCCCTCCCCTCCCCTCCCCTCCCATCTTCTCTCTCTACCCCATATACTGTAATTCATTTCCCTCCTTGTTTATTTTCCCCTTCCCCTCACAACCTCTTATATGTAATTTTGTATAACATTGAGAGTCTCCCTCCATTTCCATGCAATTTCCCTTTTCTCTCCCTTTCCCTCCCACCTCATGTCTCTGATTAATGTTAATTTTTTCTTCCTGCTCTTCCTCCCTGCTCTGTTCTTAGTTGCTCTCATTATATCAAAGAAGACATTTGGTACTTATTTTTTAGGGATTGGCTAGCTTCACTAAGCATAATCTGTTCTAGTGCCATCCATTTCCCTGCAAATTCCATGATTTTGTCATTTTTTAGTGCTGCATAATACTCCATGGTGTATAAATGCCACATTTTTTTTTTATCCATTCATCTATTGAAGGGCATCTGGGTTGGTTCCACAGTCTAGCAATTGTGAATTGTGCAGCTATGAACATCAATGTGGCAGTATCCCTGTAGCACGCTCTTTTAAGGTCTTCAGGGAATAGTCCAAGAAGGGCAATAGCTGGGTCAAAAGGTGGTTCCATTCCCAGCTTTCCCAGGAATCTCCATACTGCTTTCCAAATTGGCCGCACCAATTTGCAGTCCCACCAGCAATGTACAAAAGTACCCTTTTCCCCACATCCTCGCCAGCACTTGTTGTTTGACTTCAGAATGGCTGCCAATCTTACTGGCGTGAGATGGTATCTTAGGGTGGTTTTGATTTGCATTTCTCTGACTGCTAGAGATGGTGAGCATTTTTTCATGTACTTGTTGATTGATTGTATGTCCTCCTCTGAGAATTTGTTCCATGATGTAGGCTCCCTATTTACCTCTCTTATTGTTTCTCTTGCTGAGAAAAAACTTTTCAGTTTAAGTAAGTCCCATTTGTTTATTCTTGTTATTAACTCTTGTGCTATGGGTGTCCTACTGAGGAATTTGGAGCCCAACCCCACAATATGTAGATCGGAGTCAACTTTTTCTTCTATCAGACGCAGAGTCTCTGATTTGATATCTAGCTCCTTGATCCACTTTGAGTTAACTTTTGTGCATGGAGGAGGGGATTCAGTTTCATTTTGTTGCATAAGGATTTCCAGTTTTCCCAACACCATTTTTAAATGCCATTATGGATTGCTCACAAGAATGTAGGCAAAAGAATTCTCATTCATTATGTAAATCAAGATCTCACTGGAATTCCAACTTTCTCCAGGCAGAACTCCGTTCTTGGCAATAGTTAGGAACACAAACAACAATAAATGCAGGGAGGATGGGGCCCCTAGTAAGAAGATTCTTACACAGTTGGAAGGAATGTAAACGAGTATAGCCACCATGAAAATCAGTATAGAGAACCACTATAGGATCCAGCAATACCATTCCTGGGTATTTAACCAAAAGAATTAAAGTTAGCAGGCTTTAGAGATACACACATACTCACGTTTGTTGCTACACAATTCACAATAGCCAAGTTATAGAATCAACCTAGGTGTCTGTCACAGATGGATAGATAAAGCAAATGGGGTATATATACACAATGGAGTGTTTTACCAGCCATAAAGAAGAACAAAATTATGTCATTTGCAGGAAAATGGATGGAACTGAAGAGCATCATGTTAAGCAAATTATGCTGAATACAGACAGGCAAGTACTGTATGTGTTCTGTCCCATTGGAAGCTACTGGAAAAGGGAGGGAGAAAAAAAAATGTTTGCATGAAGTGTCCCCCAAAAGCTCATGTAGGAGACAATGCAAGAAAGTTTAAAGGTGAAATAATTGGGTTATGAGAGCCTTAATATAATCAATAGGCAGGTAGGGTGTGGCTGGAGGAGGTGGATCATTGTGACATGACTTTGGGGTTTATATTTTGTCTGTGGTGGGGAGAATCTCTCTCTCTCTCTCTCTCTCTCTCTCTCTCTCTCTCTCTCTCTCTCTCTCTCTCTCTCTCTCTCTCTCTCCTTCCTGGTTCCTTGTCCTGAGCTGCTTTGCCATAACCTTCTGTCATGATATTCTACCACACCTGAGGCCCAGGGCACCAGAGCAGGCTCTTTATTGCTCTTGTCAGATCTTTTGTTTGCAGCAGCAAAAAAGCTGATTGTCAGCAACTGTTTCATTGCTGCGACCAAAAGGCCTGACAAGAACAATTAGTGCAGGACATGTTTATTTGGGGGCTCATGGTTTCAGAAGTCTCAGTCCATAGACAGCCAACTCCATTCCTCAGGGCACAAGGTGAGGCTGAACATCTTGGCAGAAGAGTGTGGTGGAGGGAAGCAGCTCGCAAGATCAGAAAGCAGAGAGAGAGAGAGAGAGAGAGAGAGAGAGAGAGAGAGAGAGAAACTCCTCTCAGCAGGTCACACACACCAGAGGCATGTCACCTCCTCCAGCCACACACTCTACCTGCCCTCAGTTACCACTCAGCTAATTCCTAGCAGGTGATTAATTCACCGATTGAGTTAAGGCTTCCTAACCCAATCATTTCACCCCTGAATGTTCTTGCATTGTCTCATACATGAGCTTTTGGGGACACCTAATATCTAAACCATAAACTGACTAAAACAGATGCGCCATTAAAGTAGAAAAGCAACCAGTAGGGTAGAAAGAGAGGGACAGGGGAGAAAAGAAGGGTGATTAAGAAGAGGCACTGGGGGTGAAATTGATCAAATTATGTTATATTCATGTACCAACAACATGCCACAAAGAAACTCACCGTTAGATACAACTAATATGCACCCATAAAAATTATTCTCATTTATTGCTTTTGGGAATGCTAAATAGTATAGACATTTTAGAAGAGAGTTTGGCAGTTTCTTACACAGACAGGCATACTCTTACCATAGAAGGCAGCAGTGTCACCACTAGATTTATACCCAAACTTACATCCACAAAAAGAAAAAGACTTCCACATGAATGTTTATATTAGCTTTGTTCATGATCATCAAGCAATGGAAAGAAATAAAATATCAATTAATCTGTGTATGAATCAATGATCTCTGACGCATCCATACAATGAACTCAGTACAATGAATGAATGCAGTGCAGTGGACGATTATTCAATGACACAAAGAAGTGAGCTATGACACTGTGAAAAGACACAGGTGAATCCTACACTAATCACACACCCTACTGTGTGATTCCAGTCACATGACCCTTTGGGAAAAGCAAAGACAACAGAGAGTTCCAGGGTTTCAGAAGGATGGGAAAGGCTGGATGGGTGAAGCAGGGGGGTTTATTAGGGAAGTGAAATAGTGCAACAGTACAGTGATGAATGTAGGGCACTAGAGTTTGTCAAAACCCACGAACAAGTGTTAACCCACAACAAGTGTTAACACTTTAAACATCATTTAGAAAGTTGAGGGTTCTCAGGATGGAAAGAAGGATGTCACAAAGCAGTCAAGTAAATATATAAAACAGCCACACTGATTGATGTGGGGGCAAAAGGATCAAGTCTGTAAAATTAAAGAAGCTGTTACAAAGGGTGCATTCTGCTTCTCATCGTGAGTGAGAGACTACAGATAGACAAGGGAAAGAGACCACGCCGTCCGTGTGGTAAAAGACTGGGGCCAGAGACATCAGTTTAGCTTAATAAAGATAGATTGTCACACACACAGGTGTTTATAGGTATGTGGGTACACACGAGTTAGTATGCACACATATTTTCTTGTCCTGATAGGAACTAAAAGCAATGGCACCCCAGCATTAACAAAAACACCAGATAACAGATTTTTGTATTTTATATATATATATATATATATATATACCAGGGATTGAATCCAGGGACACTTAATCACTGAGCCATATCCCCAGCCCTCCCCTTTTTAATATTTTATTTAGAGATAGTGTCTTACTGATTTTCTTAGGGCCTCTCTAAGTTGCTGAGGCTGGATTTGAACTCTCAATCCTCCTGCCTCAGCCTTGATTTTTAATGCCATTGTCCAGTAAAAAGCACCATGGGGGGAAACGGCTGATTCTATTCCTAGTGAGGAATTATGCAAGATGAGCCTGAAGTATCTTATAATGTTAGAAGTGGGGCAATGTACACACACACACAGGCCAAAACTAGAACAATTTGGAAATAAAACAGTATTAGTTTATCACACAGAAAACAATAAACACCCATGAGTCCATACTAACACAAGTACATTATTGAACAAATAATTAAAGTGGAGAGAATAAACAAATTCCCCACCGAGCAATTTTTTTGTGATAGCCTCTTTCTGGTTTTAAAAATTAGTTCTGTTTATTTATGTATAACATTAAAATTCATTTTGACATAATTATAAAAGCATGGAATATAATTTCAAGCAGCAAATTTTTGAGTAATTTATGGAGATAGTTCATCCTCAAGGAAGTGGAACATAATTGTCCACACTGGGGGTGTGGGCTACACGTGTGACTTCCTCTCAAGAAACACATCATCTATTATGTAAAGGGGAGAAGAAGCAACTTAACATTGGAGAAAACTGGACAAGACTGACTTGGTCAGAGCCCCACATTAACACTCATGTTGGGAGGCAAGGTTGGGTGTATACCCTGGGCGGGATGTAGTGACAACGGCATTTGACCTCTATGGTCTTCCTCAAACACATCACTGAAGGCTAATTATAAGGAAGACGTCAGATAATTGCCAATAACTAATGTTAGGATCATTAATAATAATCCAACCAGGGCAGAATAATGGAACATTCTAAATTACCTGGCTCATTGTCTTCAAACCTGCCAAGGTCATCAAGATCAGGAGAAATCTGAGAAACTGTTACAGCTAAGAAAATCTCAGGAAGACATAACAACTAAATGTAATATATCTTGTCTGAGAGCCCTGTTCAAAAGACGGACTCTAGGTAAAAACTATGAAAATCTGATTAAGACTTTAGCTAACAATAATGTATTAATTAATTATAACCAATATAATATATATATACTGGGTTATTAATTATAACCAATATACTATACTTAGGTAAAATGTTAGGAACAAGAGAAACTGGTGAAGAGTATATGGGAACTCTTAATATGCTCTTCACATTTTTCAGTAAAGTTAAAATTGGTCTAAAATTTAATATTTATTTTAAGTTTCAACATTAAAAATTGATATAGGGCTGAGGTTGTGGCTTAGTGGTAGAACAGTTGCATGGCCTATGTGAGGCACTGGGTTCAATTCTCAGCACCATACATAAGTAAATGAATAAAATCAAGTCCATCAACATCCAAAAAAAAAAATCTTTTTAAAAAAAATTAATATAAATACATTTTACTCTCCATCCTATTGTAATCTTTCTCAGTTGGTTCTATTATTTACCTCCTCCTCCAGTAAGCCCCAACACTGGTCTCCACGGTGCAGCCTGGCCATCTTGTGCAGCCATGATTGAAGGTGTGGCGTCTTATGATGATGGGTATCTGAGGTGTGGCTGTTCCAGTGTTGCTTTCTAGAGTTTAGGAGAGCAAACCTGCTTTCTTGGCAAAAATTATGACACAATTTGCATTTTTCAGCCAGTTAGAATAGAGGATTAATATTTGTTTATCAAGCACTATTAATTAAAATGGAATATACAAAAAGGAAGATTCAGGTCAATAAAGATCATAAAGTTCTTTTGTTTCTCTAAAACGTTTTTGTTTTTAAAACTCGTATTTCATTTGAAAGGACTAAAAAGCCACAAAAGCCACAATTTAATCACCTGTCAGTGTTGGCACAACACAAACATTTATGGCATTGTGTCTTATTTAATGGTCATTTAAGGTTTTAAAAAGAAATGATACAACAAGTTTATATTATCTGAATTCATTTAAATATGTGAATTTTCTTGTATTGCATAAATCCTGTGATACTATTTCATATTTATGAATAATAATACATGCACAGTGGCAAAAATCATGTGAGTCACTTGATGCTGGATTTCTGGTCAGTGATTTGGGGTTGTTTTATAACTATCAATGACATGAAAGATGTTCATTGACCTCAGTGGAGAGTAAATTCTTTTAAAATTCCCCTGGATATTTTTTATGATGTTGTTAAACTTATAACACCCTTTACAAAAATTCGTTTGTTTTGATTTGCTTGACTCATTTCTGGGAAGAAGAAAAATCCATTTAAAATGTACTTAAATGACATGTATGCCAAACTAGAAAGACTGAACCATTTTCTCTCAGAATAGCACAGTTGCAGTTTACTTCTTGCTTTAAAAGTCCCTCATTACAGTATACAGCCCCGCCAGTTACATGCTTTGTCAAGAATCACTGATAAGGTGTCCTTTAAGCCACTGACTGAGTGTGGACTCATTTGTTACCTAGTGTACACAGAGAGAGCACAGCCTAGTGGTGATTATTCAGCCATCTAGTTCAGCAAATACCTGGACACCTACTTCTGTACCGTGTACATACTCCATATCAGAGAGCAAGAGTGAGCAACCTTCTTTGGTAAAGAATCAGAAAACAAGCATTTTAAACTGTGTGTGCCCTAAGAATCTATGGCGATTACTCAAGATGTAAATCAGTAAATGTGATTGTGTTCCAGTAAAATTTTACTTTCAAATAAGCTATCAGGTCAGTCCAGCCCCCGAGGCTCTAGTTTGACAACCCTGTCATGGAACAAGATGATTGGGGAAGAATTGAAATGGCAAGTGCTTCTCACCCTATGAGGTCTAGAATGTTCTTTGCTTCTGTGTCTCCCTGGAAAACCTCCTTCCATTTTTCTACACAAGCTTATTCTTCCTTTTCCCATAAAATCATCCTCAATTTTACCACACAATTTTCTGTATTTTGCCCTGAACAATTATAACAATTTTCAAATTTAACATTCTTGCTAAAAAAATGGGCTCCTTGGGAAAAGGTCATACTTGTCACCCAAATAAGGACACGCTGTAGACAATGTGATCAGTTTCTTGGAATGGAGCAACATGGTGACCCTTCCTGGGAACAGGAAAAATATCTCATTTTTGTGAACTTACAGGTAGCAGGGTGCCATTATTCAATGAATAAATAAGTGTAAAGAAGAAAGAGTTGAGAAAAATGCACGTGGGAAGAACAGCATGCTCTGTGAACTCAGAAGACATAGAGAATGCCTGCAACTGGAAGAAAGGACGAGAGGTGTGGAGGAGCTGTCTTGAGGCAGGGTGTGTGAAAGTGGAAATAGCACTCCTTCCCAACCCTGGGAGTTAGGCAGCCTCTCACACCGTCTGTGCATGGTGTTTATGCCCTGTGCAATCCCTCCTCTTGCTTGTTGGCTAAGTAAGCATAAGGACTCACCGTCAATGAGTAAAATACTCCAAATGTGGTGAGCAGTCTCTTCTAAGATGCGATAATAAAAATACTGTGGCTTCTAGATGGTTCACTCTGTCCATCACTCAGAGAGAAGCCAGCTGGAACACACTGGAGATGTCTTATGAAAAGGCCTCAGGGCATAGTACTGCTATCTCCTGCCAACACCCGACAAGAACCCGAGGCTACATGTCAGTCACAGGAAGGAATCCAGAAGTGCATCATTCCCAGTCCAGCCTTGACAGGATGGCAGCTTCGGCTGAGACCTCCATGGCAGCCCTGTGAGAAACCCTGAGCCAGAGGCACCCAGCCAAGCAGTGGTTGGATTTCTGGCTCAGGAAACCGTGAGACAATGAATGTGTGTTGTTTTGAGCTGCTAATTTTGAGGTAACTTGTTACACTGAAGTAGGTAAATAAAATATCATATTAGGTGTCTTAGATACATTTTCTCATCTGATTCTCACAGTACACTTAAAGAGCACCCATTACTGACAAAGATACTGATAAGGACATAAGGCTCAAATGATCAATCTGTCCAAAAATGCAGTTAGTGAGCAGCAAAAGTGACATTCAAATGCTTACTCCTCCAGTTACCACAAAGCATGAACTCAGAGGAGACTAAAGAAAGGCATTGTTCTGGGAGCCATTTTTCCAGGTCTTTTCTGTTTTGTCAGACCCTGGGAAACCTTCAGTGATGCTGGACAGTTAACTGTACAGCAGGGCCCAGGCTACGTCATCATAAAAGCAGTTTTATTTAAAATTTTTTTTAAGATGAACACAATATCTTTACTTTATTTATTTATCTTTATGTGGTGCTGAGGATCGAACCCAGTGCCTCACATGTGCAAGGCAAGCACTCTACTGCTGAACTATAACCCCATCCCCCAAAACAGCTTTATTTTTTTTAAAGAGTTCTTTCAACCATCTCTTTAAATGGGTTCATTGGGTCTATCCTTGTGCCTGGGAAAGAAAACTCAACCAAGTCTCATAACTCTTTTAGTCATGTTTAGGTAATAGAAATGGCTGTGTTGTCCCACATGCAATCTTAAATCACTGATCAAAAGTACCCAGTTTAATACACTGATCATCCTCCCACCTCTATCTTCCCACCTCCTTCCTCCCACATTCCCTTGCCCTCCTCCCCAGCTGCAGATGGGCTTCCTAGTCTCTGAGGCAGCACGTGCCTGACATTTCTTTCCATTCTATTGACCTCAGCCCCATTTACTGGCTGATATTTCTGATCCTGCTAAGGTTAAAGAGGGAAGGAGTAGAAAGAATGATCTTGGTGTTTTAAAGCATCTAACACTTGGTGGCTGGCAGAATTTATCCTTGTTCACTAATTGTGAAATGGCTTTGTGAGTTCTGGAACTAGCAGCTACTTATATTTGACTTTTTTTCTCCAGAATCTCCCATGGGCCCACAACATATCTGATAGCAGCTAGACTTTGCCTTCAACAAGTCTAAAGTAGCCTCAAATAAACTCCAACTAGTCTTTCCCCATCTCTGGTCAGTCTCTATCTAGCAGTATCCACCACATTACCCTACCCCCCCCCAGCCCTAACAATTAACTCTCTGAGTGGAACCCCCTTTTCAAGCCATGCCTGATTGGTATTACTGTCAGGATGGGCATGTGCTGGTATCCAGGGTGCAGCCTTCTCCTCTGCTATAACAGGTATTTAGCTTTCTCTCTGAGGAACCAGGCACTATTCTGCAGAATTCTTCAGATGCAGGGGTCACGGAGCACTCTGAATAGCCCCGAGACAGCCCTGCTCTTTAGAAGTGATGGTGCCCCCATCTTTACTCCTGCAGGAAGGTGGACTCACAGCCCAGCTTTCTTCGATAATATCATGCTCAACAACATCTCCAAGCTGTATTTATCTCTCAACTCATCAAAATCTTCCTTATGGGTAGAGAATTTCAGAGTTGTGAAATGAAACTGATTCTCTATTTCCTTTGAAAATTTGCTTATGGTCTAGCACCTTGGCGAAGCTTCAATTTTAACATCAAGTTGCTGCACAAGCAGAGTTTTGCTTTGGGGGATTTATCCAGTGTTCACAGGTGTATTGAAGTTTGAAGGCACTGAAGAGACATGATAAGCAGATATTGAATAATCTAAGCTACAGAAAAGTGAGGCATGAAGAAGGGCAATCATAATGGGAATAAGTACAGAAGATGGTCTCAAGAGTCATGGTGGAAGTCGATCAATAGGAACTGAATAAATGTGAATAGAAACAGGGTCTGGAAACCTGGAAGAAAAGTCTAGTCAGTAATAAACTCAGAATTCAGAAGAAATGCATGCAGAGGAGATGAAATAACCAGACTTGTGGATCTTTAGACATTGTTAGAATATCAAGTGCCAATGACCACTGGGGAATTAGAAAACAGGCTTCAGGATCTACATCTAAAAAGATTATTATTGAGCCCATAGTAGTCATAAGATTAACTTTAGAAAGTATGTAACAGTAGAAAATGACTGAGAAAAAGGTGGAAATTTCCCTCATTGAGATGACAAGAACACTAGAAAAGTAGAAACCCAGGAAAAAATAAGGTTTTAATGACAGGTAATCCTTAGGTTCAAAAGCTCAAGGTGCGTTAAGAAAGGAACTACTGAATGTGGCATCTAGAATTTACCTGTAACCAGAAGTGTTTTAAAGGAGTGGTTGAACCAAGTCCAAATTTTAAGGGTCAGAGGCTGAGTGAGCTGTTGGGAGGTAATAAGTATAAAATAATAATCTTGGGCAATGTGTCAGTGAACAAAGAGGTCTCTTGAAAAACAAGAGAGTCTAAGGAACTTTGTAAAACCAGAATCTTTGAACATGTTTGCAGGCAGAGGGAAGAACCAGTGAACGGGACACCATTCAGAAAAGCAAGAAGAAAGATGCCACCAGGGAAACATGGAACAGGACAAAAGGACAGGCACAGGGAGATGGGCTGGCCTCAAGGTGACAGACAGTCTTCCCAGAACACTAGGAAAAGCTTGAGAGACAGGGGAGCAGATTCGAGCATCCAAATTGGTGGGTCTTAGGCTTTCCATAAAGTAGAAGGTGTCATTATTTAGGGGAATGTGAAGAGTAGGGGGTGGTTTCTTGCACAGTGGAAAATGTTGTGCAACCTTCACTGTGTAAGATGAAAATTTTAAAATTGGGAAACCAACCAGATACTCTAAGGGATTTCTGATAAATAATGAAGGTTCAATGAAGACCAGCATTTTATTCCTCATCACTAGTTCCATTATTAATGTTAATATTTATATTCAAGTTAACTGATTGGCAATAGGTAATGACTTCTCCATGAGTGTTTCCCATTACAAGTAGAGGAGCAGAAACTGTAGATAGAGCGTTATCCCAGACAGGTCCTTGACAAAGTTGTTCCGGAGGAGGGCAAGGTGGAGGGAGTCCAGGGAGAAGAGAGAGAAAACTCTAAGTGGCCATCTGACTGCTGGTCATGTGAACAGACAATGAGAAGTGTGAGAGAGGGTAAGGAGTTCAGTCCACAGAGACATCAGATGGTGATAGAAGGGTGACAGGTAAGAACTAGGAAGCAGAATCCTGGAGGAAGGTGTGTTGATCAGCGTTTTGTCATTAGGACCATAATACCTGACAAGAACAACTGGAGGATGAAGTTTATTTGGGTTCGTGGTTTCAGAGGTCTCAGACCATGGTTGGTTAGCTCCATTGCTCGGAGCCTGAGGTGAGACAGAACGTCATGGTGGAAGGGTGTGGCGGAGGAGAGCTGCTCAGCTTTGGGCAGTGAATAAGCACAGAGTGAGAGAGAGTCGGGAGGGGAGGACGGAGGCAAGACACAATACACAAGGCTGTGCCCCCAGTAACCTGCTTCTTTCAGCCATGCCCCACCTGCCTACCAGTTACCCAGGAGTCTATTTACTGATGAGGTTATAGCCCTCTGGATGTGATCATTTCATCTCCAAGCATGGCTCCATTGTCAGATCCAAACCATAATAGAAGGTGTCAGGATTCCCCAGTGGTGGGATAGAGAGCTGGTGGAATAGGAAGTTGAAAGTTATCAAACAAATCACAGAGACCAGACAAAGCTGGATTTACTTATTACATGTAGCTGCTGTTAAGGGGAATGCAACTTGAGGTATATTCCTCCAGATGGTCCTACCATATATTTATTCTCTCTGGCCCAAAGGAGGTAATGAGACTCTTTTGATTGATGAATGGGGAAGGAAAAACTAATAGTGTTTAAATCGCCGTCTCCCCTGTCCCTCTTGGTGCTAGCTCCCCCTAGGAAATACATCAACTCTGCTGCTATTCCACGGATGGGTATAGGATACAGCTGCAACCGGGCAGATAATTGTAACCAGTTCTAGGGTGCTGCTCTCTTTGACTGTCACACTAAGTTACATGTTCCAACTTGTTGTTATCAATCATTTTACTGTCCATCTGCCACTGGAGGGAGGAGAAATAAGTGAATTTTGTACTGATGTATCTGAGAAATCATAGTTTACTGAAACCTCCTGACATCTGGACACTTTGGCTTATGAGCTGAATCTGAAGAAAAAAAAAAAAAAAGAATCTCACTTAAAAATCCGTGTTTGTTTTTAGACCCACTCCATATATTTCATAAGCTAAATCTAGGGTCATAATTATTTAGTTCACTAATGAACACCCAACTATTGACAAAGCAAAATATCTAATCAAGCTATGAAGAATAAATTAGATTCAATTCCACTAGCTAAGGGAAGTTTGCCAATGCAGACACTTACAATTCTAGAGTGGTTTTTGGTTTAGAAAAATGTCTGAGGATGAATGAAATTGGCCATATTTTCGGTCAGAAGAAAATATTGATGTTTGCCAGCTTAAAAAATAGGAATTTAAATTTGTCGTAGTACATTAAAGAAAAGTTTTTGCAACTTAAAATAAAATTCCCTTGTTGTAAGTCCCAATTAGGTCCTTGATTTGAATTCGTAGATATATAAGGATGCGATGATTACACTGGCCAGTGCCCCAGCTCCATATGAGAGAACAGCTTCTACATGATTGTATTTATTTCTAACTAAGAAGGTATACATTCTAACCCAATGCTTAAATTAAGTTTGTATTATACATTTGAGTCTTTGGAAATTCTGTTTCTGACAATGCAATTGTTACCATGGTAACTAATGCACCTCCAAAAAAGGAAAAAATAAGCACCAATTTTTTCCCTTCAAAAGTAAAAATTAAACTAAATAACAACAGACAACAATCATTTTTATCAATCTTTCATAAATGATACGATTAATCTCACACACTTCTTTGAAAAATGACACCCTGTTCTCCAACCTTGTGCATTTCACTCAAGAACATAAAATAAAAGGTCCCTGGATAGTAGACTGATAAATTCATAAGGAACTTGCTAAATAATGAGCGTACAGTGGATGACTGCATTGCATGCTACATCTTAAATGGTCTTTTTTTCTGGCACAACTAATTCAGTAATAACGATGATAACCCTCATCTCATGCATAGGTAAAACACCTACACAGAATTGCATTTAGTTACTAAAATTATATTAAATTCCACTTAAGCTCTAAATTTCAGAGAACTGTAAATAATCTTAGACAATGAAAACAATTATATTCATCATAAAGCAGTGGATATCCATAAATTAATTCTTTTGCCCTTAATTTGTTTAGCTGCTGTTTTTCCTGTTTAAAAGTTTTTAGTAAATATTTATTTCGTTGAGCTTATTAAACCAATTTATTTTCTCTTTAGTCAACTTGAATCACTGTGTGAAAGTTAAAAGTGAATTTATAAATTTTTATCTAATAAATTTAATATTTTCTTGCTTACTTTCTTGACTATTTTGAAATAAAGGAGCCACAGCAAATGTCAGAATTTACGTTTTAGATAATTGAATGTAACCTATTTTAAGAATACAATAAACAAATAAATTAGTACTAGCCTTGAGATTTAATAAAAACATAAAGTCTTTCTAAAGCTCAAAATGAATCTTTTCATTTGATTTTCTCACTGCTCTCCATTTGACATCATTTTTTTGCCATGTAGAAATAACATTTCCAATAAATACTGCCAGTTATATGCTTTCTTTTTGCTTTCTATAAGCTACCATCTCTGAAATCTGGAAGAAAGCTGTATTTACTTCCTCTTGGCATCCAAGAAAGGATATGTACGATGAGAAATAAACATAAAGAGAGGAAAATAAAATTTTATGACAAAGGGTATAAAAAATATCACCTTTGTTTTTATTAATAGCCCTAGAATTGTCAACAAAGATCTCTAAATCAGATGTTACGATATAACCTCAGACACTAAAGCAATGCTGATATACCACAAAGAATAATTAGACGCAGGTGCTAGACAGATGGAAGACACACAAATTCCTAGACCAGCAGCTCCAACAGGAATACTGGAATAGTCTTTGGGAAAATTTAAGCAACTATTTTCATGTCTTGAAAAAAACTGTATTTAAGATTTAGAGCTAGTAAATATTGCTATTACTGCCTTCCTGTGTAGTTCTTGTTAGCCAATCTGAAGTTTGATGAGTTGGGCATCATTCCAAAATGTTTGTGGCTTTGATGATGAAGATATTCATCCTCATGGTCACTGCTGTCTTTATCGGATCATGTCTCTAACTGACCAAATTGGCCATAACTTTGCTAGCAGTGATTCTATCCCCAAATTTTGTTGAGTAGTATATACAGCATTCATTTGGAATGATCGATGGCTTCCAGGGCCATGTGAAAACCAGGTACCTTGGCTCCACTGTGGGGCAATCCAATCCATCAGAAACTCAGCCAAGCCCAGATGACATTTCAGGTTTTGCCACGCATGCTGCAGACCTGACAGCTGATTGAAGACCACGGCTCCATTTTAATGAGTCTCCCTCATGTCGAATCCATCACTGCCACACTGACAAACATCAAAACTTGGCACTCCCCATTAGAAACTATTTAACCTGTAAGTCTGCTGGTGTAAGTGCTGAAGAGCCTGCCAGCCTAGGAGTGCGGAATAATGAAAACGTCCTAAGTGAGCCACAGGACCAGGTGACACATCTGTCTCACCAGTAAGGACCTTAAGGATGGATGCAGTCAGTGCTGACTTCTTTTTTACCGTTAGCAAATATAAATGATTATTGAAATTAGTGTTTAGGATTCTTAAGGTTTAAATACTGGGCTCAGATACAAATCTATAAATGTAAATTATTTTCATAGGTAACTGATAATTACAGAACAAATACAGACAGGCATGGCACAGGCTTTTGTCCATGATGAGCTGGAGCCCCAAAGAGATAACAAACAAAAAGTAGCAGCCCTTTAGAAGGGTGATCCTTTAGCCAAATAAAAGCACAGTAGAAGCAACAACTACGAATGGCAGGATACTGGAAGATCACCCTCCCGTGGGAAGCACAGAGTCAGGGTGAAAGGGCAGAAGCATTCATTAGTCACCAATATCCATGGTAACATGTCCCAGTCCTCTTGCAGTTAGCAGGAGGTACAAGACCATTCTGGACAATGTCCTATGTGTGGGAGTGAAGTGTGCCACTTCTAGTTTGAGGCACATATGATGATGTGGGTTGTCCACACTCTCTCCTCCCATCACAGTGATCCACTTTTTAAATTGCTGGTATCACAAAATGGTAGCGCCTCTGTAATCCTGGGTCTCTGACCACCAACAGCAACTTGTGCTGGATAAGACATAAGGAAGAGAAAAGATGTGCACTGAGACACTGAAATAAATTCACTGCTATCATATCATTTACCCTTCCCCTAGAAAGAATGTTGAGAGTAATAACTGACTCTCAGGCATAGTTGAAATCAGGAATATTCTAGAAAACAGAAACAGATGTTTGACTGCTAAAGCACTGTGGTGGGAAGATTCTGTTAAGGGTCCTATGCTGTTCCAGAGATGTAGGACTTGAGTCATGGAATCTTTCTGAAGTATGAAGACTTCATGATTGGAACAGGGGGTTACAATGAGGGAACATGGTCAGAGAAAGAAGAGGTGATCCTTTAGCCAAACGAAAGCATCACGTAAGGATAGAGACATCAAGCTACTGAAACAAGGCCCACCAAGACTCCCCATGACTAAGGATAAGATTTTGCCAAGGCTACGGTGGTGGGGGACGGTGCTAAAAGTGTCAGTAGAGGTCTTGAAATTTCAACTCTCAAAATAGAAGTTATTCTGAAGTACAAAGCCAAGCTGGTCATGACGATGAATTAAAAGTTTAAGTAGAAATTTTAAAACAAGGTTCATACAAGGTTTGGTTACAGATTTATCCTTAAAATTATCTAAGGAAAAGATAGTAAGGCAGTCCTTTCTCATGCTGGGTGCATTTGACAACTCAGGGCAGCCTCAGTGGAACAGAGCCTTGGGGAACAGGAGTTCAAGGTCAGATCATGCCATGGGTATCAACTAGGTTTCTCTGGCTTCCTAGCTAAATCGCCTTCATAGGAATTTTATGCCTTCCTGGTTGATAATTGACTATACCATTTGATAGTATTGACACTTTAAACTATTAACACAATGGAATCAATTCATAAGATTGTTTCTATTTCCATAAATTTAAACACACTTTCAAAGCAATGTGTAAAAATAAAATTTAGATTGGCTTTACTTTTCGACTTTGTTAAAGGCACATAGAAGCCTCCATCTTTGTTCAAAATGCATACATTTTGTTTCGGACAATGAACCCCAACATGCCAAAAAATCAGAAATGACAAAGTAAATTTAGATTTAGATTTTGTCCAGATCCAAATTAGTTTAGATAAATTTGGAGTAATAGTGAATGGAATTTGTCAAAACACTCATATTTGTCTTTAATATTTGACAGATGTGATTTTTTTTTTTACAAATTTGTTCTCTTTTGAGATTTCTTAGAACCATTTCTGGTTTTACTAACCAAGATGCAGATGATTTACGAAAGAATAAAAGGATTGTCAATGAGAAAGGCACCCAGAGATTTATGAAGGAGTACATAAATTGGAACTTCATATGGGACAAAGTCTCATGACCACTAAAACAGATATTTTCTGATCACATGTTTTTGGATCATTATCTTCATTATATTACTACCCAACGGTCATCTCAAATTGGTCACTAAAGCAAATGTTAGAAAGTGTTAGTTACAATAATCAACTTGCAATCAGTCAAGGGTTTGCTATGATCATTATTACAAATAAATAAACCGGGTCTATGTAAAAAAAGATGATTTAATTAAGTTACCTAGTCAACTAAGTGTTTAAAGTCATTTCAAGTTCTTTTTTGTCAAGTATGCTTTTATTGACTTGGGGGAAAAAATGAGTTAAATTCTTCTACTCTTTGTGAATTAGTGCAATATTTTATAACTCTATCTTTCAAGCAGAAACATTAAACTGTCACTTTGGTTGTTCAATAACCTGAAGGCAAATATATGAACATGGTCATGCACATCGTATACACACAGCTTTAAAATACCATCCTGCTCAAATCAATAGTGTGGAATTTATTGACTTAATTCCTTCTTGAGGAAAGGAGAAATGAGCAGTGGGTCTTTCTTATGACTTACCATTGTTCATATACAGTTTCAAATTTGTTTATGATTATAAAAAAAAGTCATCTACTTCTTGTCAAACTGATAAACAAATAGGCCAAAGAATTTCCAAGAGAACCAAATCACTTTCAAAGAGTGTATAATGAAAACACCAGAAAATATTTTACCGTTGAAGAATTTAAGTGCACAGAACTCTTTTAAAGCTATATAATTTATCTAATTTTTTTCAAGTTATCACAATGTCAGAATCCTTATATGGGTGAAAGTATGTGTGTGCATGTATATTGAATGTACAGATACACGCCCTCGTAGATGACTTTCCCCACATGTCCTGTTGTCCAAGTTTCTTAAACAAAGTGAAATTAATTTAGAAGATTTATTCTAGAAAATAAATAAATAATAATAAAATAATTGATATAAAATGATAATTTAAAAATACAACTAGTTGCCTAGTAATATAGTGAGGTACCCAAGAGATGTCACCTTCTCACACGATCAACATTCTCCTGCTTGAAAGTAGATGGCTTAGGAACCATTTTCTGGAAGTGGATGTACCAGATCCTAGTAACTCCAGCTGGAAGGAAGGACATGGGACCCAAGAACCTTGTAGCTGAAGAATGCAGCCAGATTGGAAGTGGGATATGGAATCTGATGTGTGACAGTAAAGAAACAAAACAGTGCTGGTTAAATGACAGCAGAAGAGTAAGCAAAGGAACAGGATTGGTTACAGGAAGAAGCCGTAGGTGTCAGTGACTTCTTTAACACTGACAAAACACAGAATCCCTGGTGGGGAAGGACAGCCAGAGTCTGGCCACTGAATCAAACCTGAGCATTGTGCTCCCCTGGGGATTGCTCTCTGGTTGTGTTTCATGTTGAGCACAGTTGGGGGGCTTCTCCCCACTTTACATTGTACAGGTCAACCTCCTTTTCCTTGCTTCTAGCAGAGACAAGGATGGAGTGACAAAGGATTTTTAGGGCATGAGGGGGGAGGGCAAAGGGAAATTAAGGTAAATTGCCATAAATTTAGCCAATCTGAGCTGCCAGGTAAACCAAGAGAGATCAGCCCCTTGGGTCTTTCTAGGACTACGTGGCTGGAGTCAGGAGTAGCTGTAGGATTCAATGAAGATCCTCACATCCACATTACAGGAGGAATCCATCCTCTGCTTCACTCCTCCTAACTAAGGAATAGAGGGAGCTTCAGTCTAAATAAATCCTATTGTAACAACTAACAACTGTAATCTATATCGACCCTTTGGGGTCTCTCTCTCTCTCTCTCTCTCTCTGTCTCTTTTTCTCTCTCTCTCTCTCTCCCTCCCTCCCTCCCTCCCTCCCTTTCTCCCTCCCTCTCTTTTTCCCTTTTTTCTTTTGGCTCTAGGGATTGAACCCAGGGGCATTTTATCACTGAGCTACATCTCCAGTCTTTTTTTATTTATTTATTTTTTACTTTGAAACTGTCTTGCTAAGTTCCTGAGGGTCTCCTTAAATTCCTGAGGCTGGCCTGGAACTTGCAAATACTTTAACCTCCTAGATAACTGAGATTGTAGGCATGTGACACCAAACCCATGTGGACCTCTGATTTTTTTTTTTTTTAATCCACATACCATCCATTTGAGACTTAATTCTCTATTCTCCTAAATAATACTGAAATGATTTGACTGATTTTAATAAGAAATAACAATAAATTTTGTGCACAGTTCTAAGCATGCACTAGGCATTTAGTGTTTAATAAATCAAATAAAAGAAAATATAAATTCTAAATATTACTTTAAAAGATCATTAGCTGTATTGCATGACTGGGGAGAGCTTGGCAGAGGATGTTCTCTTCTTGTATATTAAAATCCTACAAAAACATCTCCTTACAGAATGTAAAAGGTGAGGCAGGAGTTCTTCCTTGTCCTTGAAAGGGAATTTAACCAAAAATTTTGCCTATGTAGGGCTTTGTAATCATTGCCAGGAAATCTGACTTCATGTCCTAAAAGCAGCTGATAAATTTTGGCACCTATGTCATGAGAGGTACTTTCCAATGGCTTAGAAGAAATGTGAAAAATGGTGGGGGCTTTTGGTGAGGAGCAGGTACAAGAAGAGACAACATCATGGCTTTTGTCTCTCACTCAATTGTCTGTTTCCACCTCCGGTTGCTCCTGAATCCCTGGGAATATGTGTCTGAATCAATCTTCTTTTCATTTAGCATTGGTCCTTCAATTCATTCACCCAACTAATATTCACTACGAGCTTTTCTATGCCAGGTACTCAGCTGGGGCTGGACTGACTCACTGGACCATTGAGAGTCCAGTCGTCATTGTTCACACTCTAATGGTAGGTACATAAATGAGCGTGCAAACTGATAAATAAAAAGGAAACTACAAACTACAAAAGCAAGGAAAAAGATAAATGAAAATACAATAAGATGGGGTGACCAGAAACAGCTGCTCTTCAGAATGAATCTCCCATTCAGTGAGCCTGATGAAGAACGTTCCAGACTGATAATGGTATTCCTAAAGTTGGGCCCTATCCTTCCTTACCTATTTTTATTAGAAGGGAAATCAGGACTATTTCTCCATATCATCATAATCATAGAATTTCAAAAGGTTGAACAGTTCTCTAGAAATACTTAGGTACCTTCCCAGAATCACTCAAATGACAGTTTTGAAATAGTCAAATTCAAAACTGTCATAAGAAAATTTTGAGAAAAAAAAAACTTAGACATATGCATATGAATGTGTACAAAAAAACTAGATGCTGCAGTGTATTGAACAGGTTATCAGAAACAAAAGAACAAATTTCAATGACCTCTACCTTACAGCACAAGACGACGATGATGATTTTTTCACAGGACTGACCAAATATTTGACTAAATTTTTAAATCTTCCCTCCATTAAAATCTAGAAAAAAAACCCTTTTCTTATATACCAAACAATCATGGTCACAAACAAGCCCAAGGCCCTTCCCAAATTTTCTGAAGAATGACCTTCTGTATTGTAGCAGGATCTCTCACTTCCGTGCCCCAGAGATAAACACATGAGTGGGCCACCATTAGAAAGATGCCAAAGCATCAAAGGGGTGGGCTGGTGGGTAGACTTGAGGCAGAAAATATTCCTTATAGCCCTTCCTAAGCAGAATGAAGATCTAATTCATTGAACCAATCCTTTTTATCTTATGGAAATTTAATTGGCAGTACAGATTAGCAGCCAGAGCTATAGTTTAAAGCCACTAGTCAAAAAAAGAGAAGTTGCAATGACTTGGAGTATTTGGGGGCGGGGGAATTAGAGAATATGCTGATGACAGATAAAATCCGTAGGAAGATAAAAGTGCAAAACAGAGAGAAGATGAATAGACATGAACGGTGGCACACAGAGGTGGAGATTAGGGAAGACTAGCAGCTTGTGTCTGCAGCACTGTCTTGGATTCAGTTCCAGCTGCTATTTGGCTGAGACATCCAGTTCTCATGCTTGGGTTTTGGAACATGCTGGCTTCCTGTACTGCCACAGAAAGCCTCAGAAGATGCACAGCTCAGTCCTGCTCAGTCACTTCACCAGGAATGAGACTGTTTTTCTTTTTTTTCTTTTTAATGAAATCAATTTATTTAATTTTACACTCAGTATTTTTAAAAAATTTGCATAAAAAAAGGTACAAAGAGGCTCGAAAGGGAGACAAACTCTCCACAAGTTGAATAGATTCTATAACTTAGATTAATATATATTAACTTCAGGGACTGGGGCTGTAGCTCAGTAGGAGAGCGCTTGCATAGGATGTGTGAGGCACTGGGTTTAATTTTATTTATTTATAAAAATAAATAAATAAAATGAAATGTCCATCTACAACTAAAAATATTTTTTTAAAGATATATTAACTTCAGAAAGGCTCTAAAATAGGAGAAAATTAATACTGTGTCAATTCAGATAGCTATTTCATTTTCATAGTTAGCAGAAACTTCTCAGATACTATGACTGATAATTCCATGTACTTTATAGATTTTTTTTTTTTACTCCCCTTTGGAATAATATTCTCATGAAAATAATAAAATACACAGACCAATTTCACGTAAATATGAACTCATGACAAAGTGAAGAAGAAAGCTTGTTTTTAAAGGATGGTCAATATATTCACTGATCACCACTTCTCAAAAACACAGAAGTTTAGTAATATAAGAAATAAAGACAAGTAGAAAATACAAAAACGATAAAACTTGTTCACGGTACCATTTTCTAAGTCTTTTTGTTCTTCTTTTTTTTAAATATTAAAAGGATAATAAACAATTTTTTTTAAATTCCAGATGATGTCCCAATGTGAGTAAACTGTTCTGTAGGCCCACCTGGGCCTGGTACAAGAAATGGAACATTTTACTCATCTTCTTTATTTGTGTAATTTTTGTCAGGTAAATATTCGCAAAGCTAATCCCTCTCATTCTATCTTTACAACTTAAAATTTTATAAAACTAAGACTTCACTTCTATCCTGTTTATAATCTAATAAGAAAGGCTATTTTTCTTAGACAGCTCTTTAATCAAAGAATGCCTAACCGCAATAGATCCCATTATATTGCCCAATGAGACCATGGAAATGCTCCACTGCCAAATCTCCAGAACCCAGAACAGTGGCTGGTACCCAGTAAGCACTTAGTAGATGTTTGTGAATGAATTAATGACTCCGGGGGGATAAATGAATACCCAAAGTCAATTTATTCACTATTGAAAAGTGTTCCTCTATTCTCAAACCAAGGTGTCCTTAAAACTTAGAAACATCATTTTATATCATAGTTTCTACTCACAGAATATATTCAGAAAGAGAAATCTGAAAAAATCCCTTTAATCATTTTAGGCAAGTGTAAGATACAAATAACATCAACAAAAGTAAGAGTCCCAGAATAGTCACCTACTCCGTTTCTGTTGCTGAGCATTCAAAATTGTTCCCTGCTTTCTCCTACAACAAAAAGCATACTGTTTCTGGAAAGGAAAAAAGAAAAGATTGTGGAAGGTGCAGAAGAGAAGAAAAAGGAACCCTGCGCCCCCGTTTCTTCTCAGACCGCCTGGCTTCGTTTCCCCACCAGTTCTGACAAAGCCAGTCAAGATTGAACATTAGTGTAAATGAAAGATTAAAGTAAAAGAAAAAGGAAAGCTCACCATCTTCAGACTGAAATAACCCCGAGTTCAAAACCACATCTCCATGGTGTTGATTAAATCAGGAAAACAGCTATTCATAGCTTCAATTTTTATGCTTATGAGTTTATTCCTTAAATTAATAATATTTATTAATTATGTTTAAGGGTAGTAGTTGATAGAATAAAACCCACAAAGTATTAAGCAGTCACTAAATGATCTGAATGTTTAACTTGAGAAAAGAATGGAACATCTTCTTGAGTCCATTTCAGCTAAGCAATTTCTGTTAGAGCACTACCAGGTTAAAAAACAAAGCGAAAAAAAAAAAAAAAAGGCTGGTAAGCTAACAATAAATCATATTGGAACATAGTCATTTTTTAGCTACATTCAAAACTTACTTCAAAGGTCCTACTGATGTTTAATATGGTAATTTATACAGGTTATAAGTAATTATTAACAACCCTTGAACTGCCTGAAATTTGCACAAACTGTTTAATTTTATGATAAAATCAGCATTTTATTCCTGCATCCAGATGAAGGATTTCAGCTATCAACTATGGATGAATTTCTTCTATAGTATTTGATTTCAGAAAGGACAATGTTTGTTTAAAAAAACCTTTTTATTTTTGTCTTCTATATGGATATATAAATCATACACTATAACAAAGCCATTCTTTAAAGTCGCAAAAGAATAGCAATAAAAAAAAAAGTCTTTCATGTTTATTTTTCCCTTTTGGTGTTAAAAAAAAATGGTCAAACTAATTTTTCTCCCCAAAGATTGCTCTTGGGCTTAATAGCTTGTACAATAAGTTACATTTCAGCCTTGGAGGAAAATATGCCAAACTGAATTATATTCTTAGAAAAACAGTGTTATAATGGAAAGTTTGGTAAGTTGTTAGCTCTAACTATAGTGTATAACATAAACAATTATGATAACTAGGAGTGAAAAATTACATGTGCATATTTTCAGTTAATTTGGGGAACAAAACATATCTATATGTACATAGTGTCAATCCTCAAAAGGGGCTTCTTCTCCTAAATGTGCAAATTTAATGTAAACACTATCCCATAAGACTATATCTCAAACACATACCTAAGGGGAAAAGAACAAAGTTTGATGCAAGTATTTTATAGCATTTTATGTTTTCCAAATAATGACCTGTCCCTGTTGAGCTAGAAAAAAAAAAATAGTAAGACAATGTTATATAGGTAAATCAAAAACAAAATAACAATGACAGCAACAAATCCTCATCGGAAGTGCACATACCTGGGATTACTGCTCCACTTCTGTATGTCGACCTGAAGGAATTTTCATACTGTTGCAGAGTCCTCCACAACTCAGCCAGATGGTGACCCACCACACCAGACCATAACGGCCCAGGGAGAGGGGCCAAAGCTCACTGCCGAATGGAGCCCATAGACAGGGATGCCCTCCCACTGAGGGTTTCCCCAAGTAACAGAAATATCTTGAAGAACTCTCCAAACCCCCCTAAACTAATTCTAAAACACAAATGGAGGGGAGTTTTCTCAAGAGCAGCGTGCTCCCACTGGAGAGCATTTCACAGGGTTCTGGACTTGTCCTTATGGCAGTATATGTTTTCATATGTGACATGACTAGTTAATGAGACAGTTGCAAAAAAAAAAAACAAAATGTAAAGCAGATTTCAAGCAAAAATATGTATATATACTCTGCTTATGAACTTCTTTAAAATATCTAAAAAGGGACAAAAAATTATGGCAGCTAAATGTGGGTGGTGGGAGTCATGAAAGAAGGAGAGAGATGTCAGGGAGGCAGCGGACTTTTAACGTGGAGAAGAGAAAGAAACTTCTGAATGGGAAAAGGAAAAAAAAAATACACAGAGAAAAGGAGAAGCTCCCAGAGATGTACAAAGGACTGGTGGCTGAACCTCAGAGGTTTTTTTTATTCAATTGATTTTATTTTTTTAAATACATGACAGCGGAAGGCATTATAATCCTTATTACACATATAGAACACAGTTTTTCATATTTTTGTATATAAAGTATGTTCACATCAATTCATGTCTTTATACAGGCACTTTGTTTTGTTTTTTGCATTACCATTCTTTTTACACATATATACAACTTTTCATATCTCTGTTTGTATATAAAGTTGGTTGACACCCAATTCGTGTCTTCATACATGTACTTTGGATAAAGAGGTCCATCACATTCCACCATCCTTGCTAATCCCCTGCCCCCTCCCTTTCCCTCCCACTCCTCTTCCCTATCTAGAATTCATCTATTCCTCCCATGCTCCCCCTCCCTACCCCACTATGAGTCAGCCTCCTTATATCAGAGAAAACATTTGGCATTTGTGTTTTTTGGGATTGGTCAACTTCACTTAGCATTATCTTCTCCAGTGACATCCATTTACCTGCAAATGCCATAATTTTATTCTCTTTTATTGCTGAGTAATATTCCATTGTGTATATATGCACATTTTTTTAATCCATTGATCCACTGAAGGGCATCTAGGTTGGCTCCACAGTTTAGCTATTGTGAATTGTGCTGCTATAAACATTGATGTGGCTGTGTCCCTATGGTATGCTGTTTTTAAGTCCTTTGGGAATAGTCCAAGGAGAGGAATAGCTGGGTCAAATGGTGGTTCCATTCCCAGATTTCCAAGGAATCTCCATACTGCTTTCCATATTGGCTGCACCAATTTGCAGTCCCACCAGCAATGTATGAGTGTACCTTTTTTCCCACATCCTAGCCAACACTTATTGTTGTTTGTCTTTATAATAGCTGCCATTCTGACTGGAGTGAGATGATATCTTAGAGTACTTTTGAGTTGCATTTCTCTGATTGCTGGAGATGATGAGCATTTTTTCATATATTTGTTGATTGATTGTATGTCCTCTTTTGAGAAGTGTCTGTTCAGGTCTTTCGCCCATTTGTTGATTGTTTGGGGGGACTCTGAAGGAGTAGGCAAAGGAGAGCAGAGTCAGCATGTGACTGCTCTGTCAGGAGAAAAGCGGGTTAAGATCACTGGGATTCCCTAACTTTACTCTGTTTGCTGCCTGCTGTGAACACAGCTCACATCTCCTCTTCTCCACTGCACTTTGCTGTTTCCTTCAACAGCTGTGGTGAAGATAGAAACCATTCCTTCATGATTTTGTATGCTAGGTTTTGTGTTTCATTAAATCACATACCATCTCCAAGTAAAGCTAAGTGATTCTGATCTTTTATGAGTCACACAACAAAAAGTCATAGAACAATTGCATTTTTATTTTTTGTGTAAATAGGATCCTACCTTCACATATGCATAGACAATGCTCCCTCGATGCCCACGAGGGATTGGTTCCAGTTCCCTCACAGACAGCAAAATCTATGAGTGCTCAAGTCCTCGATTAACAAAAGACGTGCAGCATTTGCATATTACCTACACACACCCTCCCACCTACCTCTGCTCATCTGGAGATTTTTATTTACATTACCTACTACAGTGTAAATAGCTGTTCTCCTGTATTGTCCAAGGAATAACAAGAAGAGTCTGCACATACTCAGAACAAACATAAATTTTTCAAATAATTTCTATACACAGTTGGTTTTTTCTGAAGACCCATAAGGAGATCCAGCTGTGTGTGTGTGTGTGTGTGTGTGTGTGTGTGTGTGGTGCATGAACTCAATAACCTATCATGAAAATCATCTCACATCAAAACATACAATATGTTGTATGCAAATGCTGCACATCTTTTGTTAATCAAGGACTTGAGCACTCATAGATTTTGCTGTCTGTGAGAAAACTGGAACCATTATATTGCTTCTTCTGTATAATATTGCACATGGAATTTTTTACATTGTTTCCATGTTTCCTTCCGTTTCAAACAATACTCTTGTGGCTGACCTATTAAATGTGCCTCCGGCTGATAGGCCAGTATAACAAACCGTCTGTATTTATATCTCATGTTTGAGTCCTGACAGCCTCCAGCCTCCCACCTCCACCCCCTCCACTCTTGCCTCATATCTGAAGCTGATGGGAAGGCCCAATCTCCACTCCCTGATGCCCCCAGTCCCACCTGTTAACCACAATGAAAACCACACTCTCTCCTCTTTGCTCTCTTAAGCCACATCACACCTGCCTGGGAGCCTGCCCTGGCTCCCCAGAAAATCTCCTTATGTGAGTAGTCTCCCCCACCCCCACCCCACCACTCCTTTGGTGCATTCAGCATCCCTCCAAGTATCTGAACAAAATTTGGCCGGACATTCAATCTCATTCCACCTCAGGTGAATAGTAAGTTTTTCTGTGGGATGTAGTTCTCAAGGTAGATATTTTTGAATGTGGCAAATAGAAGGCTTTATACATTTATAACACTGAAGAGCAGTATAAAGGCCCATTTTCCTCACACTTGTCAATTAGGTGATAGTATTTTTTTACAACCCAATACCACAAAAGCAAGAATATAGATAAAATTCAATTGCTTTAATTTATAATTCTCTGATTAATGAGTTTGATGGGCTTTTTATTTATTACCTATTTGAAATTTTTTTATCTATCGTTTGTATTCCATTCTTACTTTTCTTACACTTAAGAACTCTATTAATGATATTAGTCTTTATCTCTGGTATATATTATTCGTATTTCACTCATTCCAGTTTTATTATTTTAACCTTGCTGGCTTTTTTACACTCGTGTGTGTGTGTGTGTGTGTGTGTGTGTGTAGGAATAAGTTAGTTAGACCTTTTCATTTTGGTTTTTCATGTTCAGTTGATGCTTAGGAAGAACTTCCACATTCTACAACTATATATTTATCTTTCCATATTTCATTTTAGAATGACTATCTTTATTTTTAGCAATCATTTATGTAACTCACTTTAAATTAATTTTAAAATATGCTATGGTATAATAATTTTTCTCAAGTATGTGCCTAGCTATCTTATTACCACTTATTCAATAATCTGACTTTTATAGACTTACTTGTAATGCAAATTTCATCATATACAAAATTCTCTCATTCTATGTACATCTATAATGATTTTATACTTTCTTCTGGTTCATTGATCTGTGTGACTACCCATTGTTTACTTTTTCTTTTCTCTTTATTTGTAGTACTGGGAATCTAATCTCACACTGTTCAGCAAGCACTCTGCCACTGAGCTACATCACAGCCCTCCACTGATTTTTTAGTTAAAATAAATCTTTATTTATAGGCACCCTCTCCCATCCCACCAGGATTTTTTTTCCAAATTTTCAAATGTTCTTAGTTGTTGTTTGCAATAAATTTTAACAATAACTTATCATACTTGATGAAAAGTTGTGTAGTCTTTATTTCATACCATTTCTTTTTGAGATTAATTTCAAAAAAATTGAAATTATTATTACATTTAGACTTTTTAATCGGGCTAGAGCATATTTATTTATTTGTTTAGATTTTCTACAATTTGTGAAATTGATTTATAAGTGCTAGATATTAATAGGCATATATTTAAATATATTACTGTTTTTGAATGTATAAGCAATGTATATGTTTGTGGTGATTTTTTTTCAAACTGCCATAATTAAAATAATAGTCATAAACCACACTTCAGAGTCAAAAATTTCATGCTTTTACAGTACAGAAAGTAACATTTCCTAATGTATTTTCAAAATATAAATTGTTTAAAAATGTTTAAGATTGCTTTTGTTCTATCTCTGACTGATTACATAAGAATTAGAGGTTATTTTATCATAGAGGACTCTATAAAATAAACACTTTTGAATTAAATTTTTAATATATTTGGTAATCAACATTTAAAATACTACGAAGAAATTTCTTATAAGCAAACAATTATTTAGCAGCCATTTATTTTATAAACTAGATGTACATAAGATCAAATTTCCCTAAATATAAAATTCCATACTCTTCTGTTAATGTCTTCTATCAACAGTTTGCACACAAATCAATGTATGTGAATCGATTAACTTGTTTTAATGCTATTAACATTCAATATTATAATTAGTGGTATTAGTGTATCAGAAAACAGCAACTATTAAAAAAAAGCAGATGCTAAGCAAGAACATAAGGGATTTAATAACAAGAACCTTCCTCATTAACAAGGCTATTTGACCCAGGTCAATGAGGCCAAGTAAATCAGAAGCCAAGATACTATAATTAGGAGAAGATAATCCAGTTAGTATCAATATGTGGTACCAGTATTAATCTTTTTATAACCCAGGCTTAACCTTATGTGTCCTTTGAAAGTTTCTCTGACTTTATGCTATAAGGCAGGTTTAACACCAAGGAAGTCCAAGTAAAAGTAGATTAGAGAGTATCAAAAAGTTTCCCTAGACCTCAAAATTCACAAGTAAAAGCAATTATGTTAATAGCATAATCCATTTATCTCAGGTTCCTGCTCTTATAAACATCAACCTCATTAAAACTTCATCCACCTCTACTTAAGTTTGGATGTTTAAGGTCCCCAAAGGCGCAATGTTTTAAAGGCTTGGTACCCAGCTTAGTGCTATTGGGAGGTGATAGAACCTTGAAGAAGAGGGGTCTAGCAGATTTTAAGTTATTGGGGGTGCCCTCAGCAGGGATTATAGGACCCTGTTCCCTTGTCTCTCTCTGTTTGCATTTGGTTGTGAGGTCAATGGTTTTGCTATACCAGGTGCTCCACCATGATATGCTGCTCCTCCTGCCTCAACACACACACACACACACACACACACACACACACACACACACACTGCAGGTCTAAAACTGATGGGTCCAGCTAACCATGGACTAAGCCTCCAAAACTGTGGGCCAAAGTAAAACTTTTCTCTTTCTAAGTTGATTGTCTCAGATGTTTAGTGTGGTAATGAAAAACCGACTAATACAATCTCCAAGAATTTCTGGAATATCAAGTCTCACACATGGAGACATAAGGCCACCTGGTGACATGGGATCTCTAATATTTCTCCATCTGCCTTTGTGGGCTTCTGTCGGCCACTTCCCTCCAGGACTGATCCAGGTTTACCAGTGTCCCTGGAAAGCAACTGTGCATGCTTTGTGTGAGGCTTAGTGGAGAGACTGTTCCTCTCTTGAGGTGTGTAGGGTGGAGGTGAGATTGGCTTTCCAAGAGGCTGAGGTCTTCTGTGTGATGAAGAACAAATTGTGAAGCATTCAGGTCTGTCTCCAACTTCCTCTTTTTAGGACTGGGCATGAGTTGTATCTAATAGTTGTCTTAAGTATGCACACGGGCAAAGATTGTGGTAAGCACTGCTTATGCAAAACTAAAGAAGATACTGCATGACTTTCAAAAGCTCATATGTAATAAAGGTGATCTGTGTTTTAAAAAAGAAACACAGTAAAGAAATAGACCAAATTGCCTAAGCACTTCTTGACCATTGTTTGAAGAGGTTCCCTAAATGTTCTTCACCACTGCCTCTTACCATATTGAAAATGACAATGTTCTTTTCTTACATTTTTTTATTTCTTCTTTTTAGTTACACATGACAGTAGAATATTTTTTGACATATCATACATACATGGAGTATAAATTCCCATTGTTGTGGTTGTACATGGTGTGGAGTTTCACTGGTCATGTATTCATATATGAACATAGGGAACTTACATTCAATTCATTCTCCTGTCTTTCTTATTCCCATCCCCTTTTCCCTTCAGTCCCCTTTGGGTAACCCATTGAACTTCTATTCTTCCTCCCCCACCTTCATTATGTGTTACCATCCACATATCAGAGAGAACATTTGGCCTTTGGTTGGTTATTTGGGATTGGCTTATTTTACTTAGTATAATAGTCTTCAATTCTATCCATTTACCAGCAAATGTCATGATTTCATTCTTCTTTAAGGATGAGTAATATTCCATTATGTATATATACCACACTTTTTTATCCATTCATTTGTTGAAGGGTACCTAGGTTGGTTATATATCTTAGCTCTTGTGAAATGAGCTACTATAAACATCCATCCTTCTCATCTTTGAAGTCCAGCCCTAGACTTGAATCTAGACTTGGGCTTTGTTAGTGAAGAGAAGAAAACCCAGCTATTTAGCTAAAACTTACTTTTCTATCAGCTTACCCAGCAGTCAGGAGCTTCCCAAAGGAACAGGGGAAATATTTGGACATTTTAAGCATTTCCATTCTAAAATAATCCCTTTGTTTTCACACACATTAAATATTACATAGATACTTTTGTAAGGAATAATAATAACAAAGGGAGACACAGAGACAAGGTGCAGGGGCAGAAGAGTGGCAGAGTGGCTGAGAGGCCACTTTTCATTTATACCAATAAGTTACATTAGGTCATTAGTACCATAACTACATTATTGTTTAGAGTACCAGTAAGGTTGCTTATTCTGCAGTTACATTCCACAGTTACAATATGCAATGTTAGGAACTTTGTGCAGTTCTCAAGGAAGCCTACTGTTGGAAGTACTGTTAGGCGGACAGATCCAGGAGCTTGATGAAACATTGTAGTTATTTAGCAAGCAACTTCCTTTATTCCCAGGAGCTATGTGCCTGCAATCAAGGTCGAGGCTTGACGAAGCTCAAACATAGAGGCTTCTCAGGGCATTGCCCTACCAGCTAGACTTTGCACATTTATTAGCTATATTACTAGATGCTAAGAGAGATTGCAAGGCGTTCTAAGGTGGGAAACAGGGTGCCTGTTACCCCCCGGAGTTTGCTCACCAGGGGAACGCTTCCCTGTATATTTCCACGGTCAGAATCCCACATACTTTATTCAGTTTCTTCAGAGAGACTGAACTCATAGGGTGTATATTTGGTGTGAGTCTTGGAGTCCAAAGTCCAAAGAGCTTAGACAGGCGTCCAAGAGCAGTACAAAAGTGTACCCCAGCCTCAGAAGACAGAGACACAAATATGCCTTTTCTCTGTTTTTCTTCTTTCTGGGTCCCTGGCAGGTTAAACTTAGTCCACCTAGATTCACGTGCCATTCTCTTCTGGAAGCACCTTCACAGAAACACCCAAAAGCAGCACTTTACCAACTCTCCAGATAGTCCTTAATCCAGTCCAATTAACCTCCACATTAAGGAAACACACACATACACACGATCACATAATCACTTAAAGCAGACAGCTTTGTGTCACCACTTACTTTCTTATTTTTATGAACACTGTTAATAATATAGTAAGGGTGGAAAAAACAAGGCAACTTCCCAGGACTCCCTTTCTGCAGATGAGGGGAGAAATGAGGTGGGTATAAACTTGATTTTTACCACTCTTTCAAACCAAGTTTAAGTGCTGACTCCAAGTCCGCTGTCAATGTATTCAAAATGTGGTCTCTGGGATTTAGGTTCTTAGAGTATGGCCCCCTTCATATTCCCTAGACCTTAATTTCTAATCTACAAGGCAGCCCTGAAAGAACAGCCGCCAAAGCCTCCTACAGTTTAGAGAAGAGAGACTTTCTGCCCACCGCCAAATGGAAAGCTAAGTACCTTATCAAAATGCACAGCAAAATACTCCATCGCCAAAGGGCAACAGTAGCTTTCAATACTGTACTTAAACTTACATATGTTATTATGTCTGACACATAAAGTAGCTCAAAACCTTCCTTGATGCTTCCTTCACTTCACAGGGAAAAAAAATACTAATTTTTTTTCTTCTAAAACACCACAAAACTGTGATTACACCAAATCTCCTTATATTGTAACTAGGGAAAAAGAGGCGGGGGGCTTTTTACATGTTTAAATGAAATTCTTAATTCCCTAAAATTCTGCAACAATCTTAAAATACTGTTTCCTGACCTCATCTTCTGAAATCCCATGACGTATGCTACCTACGAATAATATTGTTAAATCTGTGTATGCCAATATGCTGCTACTGTTCCTCACATTATTAGTCCAGTAAAGTTCTTCACTAATTCTACATAACAAGAATGTTCCCTACACTTGAGGACACTTGGAAAATTCATCTTATTCTTGAATTCTATTTTTTTCCTGAACCACACAATGTTAATTCTTCATTTCTTTGAGAAAATCCACAGACCTCAGCTTCTAAACACCCACTAGACCCTAAAGTGAGAGTCCACAGGACCCATCTTTATTCCATCTCAGTTCACCCTTGCATTCATCTCCTATTCCAAGAAATGCTTCTGCCTTGTCATTGGGCACGTGTGTCTTCTGGCTCCGTGAATGTAACTGGCAACATCTTTTATTCCATCCATTTACCTCCCACTGTTCAGTTAAAACTGTAAAGCTAAGGCAAGATGCAGGAACAGGAGCCATGTTTGAATGGAATCCCTCTTTCTTTCTGCCCTACAATCTTCAGCGTGCCTTCCTGCCCCTCTCTGAGTACTTTTATCATGATCTCACCACTTTTTGGTCGTTGTGTTTGTTGTTGTTGTTGTCTGTTCTTGTTTTTTCTCATTTCTCCATTTCTATCTTTCTAACTCACTGTTCTAGTTCACCTTTTCCTTCTTAGCTTCAAATTCTCTCACACTTTTTTTTTCTTCTTTTCAAATGGAGACACAAACACAGAGACACACAGAACTAAAGGGCAAAAAGCCAAGTGCCTGGCCTTGAGCTACTATCTAAAGTTTCATTGACTTTTTTATTGCACATTTTCTTCCTTAGGTTTTCTCAAATATCTCCAGGGTAGCTTCCCAGCTCAACCCAGCCGTCTATCAACACAGCTAAAACGTACCTCTCTCATCCCTGAAGATCACCCTTTACTCTTTTTCTAGCAGATTGAGTTATTATGCTAAATCAGATGTGGTTCAGAAGAGTTGGCCATTCGTCACCTTTACACTCAAATGCATTTTAAAATAATTCCCCTTCTCTTTTATTCTGTATCAAAGAAGTTATTTCTCTTTGGGAAGCTAGCCTTTCAGCATGTCCCCTAAAAGAATGTCACACAGGTATTTGTATAAATTACCTACATCTAGAGCACTGAGAAGGGTTTAGTGCTCCTTCTCCCCTTCAGAAATTATTATAAGGTGCAAAAAAGATAAAGACTCAAACATGCAGAACTTTCATTCATTTGTATAAGCATGTACAGAGCCCTCCAACAGCAGATTAGAGCCAAACACAGGGGATAGGAAGGTAAGTAAAATGCATCCCTAGTCCTGAGCACAGTTCAGTGAGGGATACACACAGCGCAAGGTGACTAGTGTTGTGATGGGGACTATGAGGTGGCATCATAGGAACTGGGAAAAAAGCAGCTTACCCAGATGAGATGGAGGAGGCACCAAAAAATGGACCACCTTTTGAAAGACTGAAATCAAAGGGCCAGGAAGGGAAGCAGAATTGGCAGAAAATATACCCGGAAAACCTATGACATTTACAGACCAGTGAAAATATGAAAACTAAATGTGCAGGGAGCAGGGAAAGGTGAAGGAGTCCAAATATCGGGAGCTCAGTGTGTGCGCTGGAGTGAAGGAAAAGATGAGGCTGGGAAAGGAGAGAGCAGAGAGAAGACGAAGAGCCCTCACAACAAGCCCCCAAATCTGGCTTTACTTCAAAAACAACAAATAATTGCTGCATTTTACAGCAGAAAACTAGCATGATCCTGTCTTAAAACTTACCCAAGGTGGTGTATACAGAGTACAGGAACACCATCTTTGAAGACAGACAGATCTAAGGTGTATTCCCAATGCATTTTCCAGTGTGACCTCAGACACATTTAAGGAGTCCAAACTATTGTCTTCATTTGCAAATGGCGACCCGCCTGCCAGGGTATGAGGATAGACGACCAAGGGAATCCACATAGAGCATCTGATCTAACACCCCGTGCCCTGCTCATTCCCTGCTTGCCCTCCTCCTCTCATCTTCCATCCATCTCTATCTTTTCTAATTATTCTGTACCCCAGAAACCTGAGCCTTAAAGACTGGATTTTACTCATCATCTTGCTTTCTGACTCATAGCCAATGGAGGCAAGAGCCAGGGAAAGGAGGTGGAGAAGAGCGAGGCTTTCGGGACTTTCTTCCCTGATCTCTCCCTGCTGCGAAGCCGTGGTTCTGGTTGGCTGCATCCCTTAGGACAAAGCTTATCCACAGCTGCAGTTCTCACAGAGCTCCAAGAATACCCTTTCTTCCCTGCGTTTTCAGGTTCCCCACTCTGCAAGGCCCAGGGTATATCAGCATGCTCTGTGGCTCCCGTAATCTTGCCACAGCTCTAGAGTTTCTCAGAAAATCTCTCCAGAACAGATTTCTATTTCCTGACCACACTCCATCTGATTCACTCAGCTGCTAAAGGGTCAGTGACAAAATTTTATAGAGAAGATGCAAATACTGAAGAATGACATGCCAAAAGCACGTTTCTCATGAAACCATTCGAAAAAATGTGCTACCCAAATCAAAAGCAACATTGCTTACTAACAGCCATATTAAATGGGGCATTAATTCTTTTTCATTAATATTATAAGGAATGGTAGGTTGTTGCTAAGCATCTGGTATGGGGTTTATTCTTCAAAACCCATTGCTTCTTCAATCTCAAATCCTCAAACTTTTCTTGTGAAATAAGTGCAATGATTCTACATGTGGGAGAGGTGACAGTACATCTGCCATCATAGCTCTTTTTGGTGCCAAAGTCCCTGTTGTGGGAAGACTGCAATCTGTTTTAGCTATTAATATTGCAGAAGGAGAACTCATAGTTGAAGAAATTTGCAGAGTCAAACACCCTGCAGTCAGAACACTAAAAAGTTAAGAATCTTTCACCAAAGTAGTACACCCATACTTTGCTAAGTATCTTGGGAAAATGTTATTCTATAAATTTTGTTCTAGGCTTTTACAGCAAGAACAAATTCTGTTTTGTTTTGTTTAGGGAAAAGGGGCAGGGGGGGGCAACAGAATCCCTAAAGCATTTAAAAGCTAATAAATTCAATAGAGATTCACCTTATTTGCCAAAATATTTTAGCCAAATCTTAGAGTAAGAGAACATTTTACAGAGCAAATGTTCCTACTGAAAATGAGAGGATTGCACATAAGTCCTTCTTCTAGATTAAAGCTGCTTCATGAGAAAAGATGTACAGGGATGAGAAGTAAAATTACTAATATTTGAGGATGAAAAATGTGGAAAAGGAGTTAGTAATGAAGTCTGTGTTATGACTTGGATATGGGATGTCTCTGAAAGGTCATGTGTTGCTTGGGCTAATGCAGCACTGTTCAGAGGTGGGGCATTTGGGAAGTGGTTGGATCCTGAGGGTTCTGGCCTCATCAAAGGATTAATCCACTGGTAGCTAAATGGACTACCGGGAGATGGTAGAAACTGAGGAGGTACCTCGATCGAGGAGGTAGGTCACTGGGGTTACGCCTTTGGGGACTATATCTTATCTTGGGCCCATTCTACTTCCTAACCACATTTCTGTCTATCTCATCAATCATGGTTACCTCCATGAGCTCTGCAGCCTTCCTCCCCACATCCTTCCTCCATGCCTCTCCTCAGGCCCCGTGCAATGAAACCTGTGGATGAGACCTCAGAAACCACGAGCCAAAACAAATCTTTGCTCCTTTAAGTGGTTCATGTCAGGTGTTTTGGTCACAGCAAGGAAAAGCTGACTAACACAATCTGTTAAAGTTGGAACACATACAGAACAGGAGGGAAATTATCTTCTCTGTTGGTGTCTAGTTTGTATCTTACAAGCAGAAAACAAGATCTCAGTGTTGGACAAGTGTTCCTTATTTAAAATAAAAAATAAAAACACAAACAAACAAAAAAGAAAAATCCAGACTGATTAAAAGATTTGTAAGACAGTTTAATCAGAGACGTATTCCTCCACTGCAGAAGGACTTGCCACTTTTCAGGGTGCACTGGTTCCCATTTTGCTCATGAGAGTGCGAAGGCACAGGAGCATTTTCTACGTCACTGATCACATTGAAGATGAGCTCTGGGCTTGAGGTGAATGTTAATAAGACAGAAACCGAAACTAAACTTTCATGAGTCACAACCAGTAGTGAGAAATTAGAAATAATATGTAGGTGTTTCTGGAATTTGATTAAAATTTTGGTGAAAATACATTTCAAAACACCACGAGGAGAAATTTTTATACTATGTTGGGTATGACTAGGTTGAAAGTAGAAAGAGCATTTGATTCAGATATTTGGGAAAAAGGAAGAAAAACCACCCATTTAAAAAACTAAAAGATCTCATACTTTCTCCTCTCTTTGAAACTAATATCCTACTGTTCTAACTAAAGTCAAATATAAAAGAGGATAAATGAAAGCAGAATTGGAAAATAGCTATTATGATTTGGGTGTGAGATGTCCTCCAAAAGCTCATGGGTCGAGACAATGTAAGAAGGTTCAGAGGAGAAATGACTGGGTTGTGAGAGTCTTAACCCAATCAGTAAATTAATCCCTGATAGAAATTAATTGAAGTGGTAGGATGTAGCTGGAGGAGGTGGGAATTGGGAGTGTGGCTTTATATATATATATTTGTATCTAGCAAATGAAGACCTCTCTCTCTCTCTCTCTGCTTCCTGGTCACCATGAGCTGCTTCCTTTTGCCACACTCTTTCACCATGAAATTCAGCCTCACCTTGAGCCCCAAAGAATGGACTTAGCTGTCTATGGACTGAGACGTCTGAATCTTTAAGCCTCTAAATAAACTTTTCCTCCTCTACAATTGTTCTGGTCAGATCTTTTAAACACATCGGTGTAAAAGGTAACTAAAACAGGGACTTTACAAGTAATCCAAGACCAAGGAGGATCTTTCAAGGATATACAATGATGTAATTAAACTGATGAGAAAATCCAACAAAGAGAACCCAAAATGCAAACATGTGATTGGACTAAGACAAAGGACATTTCCAGAGAACCTGAGAAAACCCTGCAGTGAGGCCTGAGAGCAGGGAAGGACCCCAAAGTCGGTAGGAATGCCTGAATTCAAACCTGGATCCCTACTTCCTGCCTGTCCTCTTTTAAACTGAAGTATGAAAATATTAATAGCATCAACCTCATGAATGAATACTTACAAAAACTGCATAAGGTAATGAATCTAACGTGCTTGGTAGATTGTGGGGCTCACGGGAAGTGCTCAGGCAATTAGAAATCAATAAAAATCAAATATCAAAACTTAGGCAGATAGCCAAAAATTAATACTAAATAGGAAAAAAAGGAATTATTTTAAATGCCTTTATTACTCAAGAAAAAAGGAAGATGCACACGCAGAACATAAACTTCAGCAGATTCTGTGGAGTCCCTGCCCAGAGATCCTTTACCAGCTGTGGCGGGTGCTCCTGCCCATGGCCACCTCCAGCACGCATCTCCAGAGATCTCATCCAGATACAGTGTGTGGGAGTCATGCTGTCCCTGTCATGACCTCTGGTGGCTGCAGCCAATGGCTGACCTATAGGACCCAAATTTCCCCTTCCTTGTAACGGTAAGCAGAGCAACTTATGCTCCAGAGCAACGGGTGGGGGTTCAACTTATCCCCTTCCCCGACTTCACTACTGTACACTTTGCAGGTTCTTATGAACACACTTCCCTGCACAAGATTCCCCATCTCAGATTCAGTAATTAGCCTAAATTATAAGCTTCAGGTAAGGTCCCTTGGAAAACTCCATTCCTACGCTAAACCAAGATAAAATATAAGCAGCATTAATAGGATAAATGTGTTAATTAGTGAAAGGGGGGAAATTGTGAACCTGATCAATTGAACCAAAAACTTGTGCTTTTGAATACTTTTGAAAGATATACACCTCTTACCTGTGATCTTCACTTATCTGACCCATGAAACTAATCACAGCTCCCTCTAGTCATCTCATAATTTATATGAAAAAAAAAAAAAACAGCTAATTTGGAAATCCAAATGGTTGATGTATGCTCAAATAAAGGTTTGTCATCACAGGAAATATAAATAAATTGTGTGTATGTATACTGTTTAAATATGTCCATCAATTATCATTTTCACTAAATGATTTTTTTCACTAAAATAATCAATGACTAGTACCTATCCTACTGGATTAGTGCACTTGTATTCTCATCAAAAAAGTCTTCATCAACAGTGAGATAGAAAGGGAAAAACGAGAAATCTATCCATATCCATTCATTTCTGGAAGAATAAACCAGAAATTAATCATCTTGGCCAGTGAACAAAAACAGAGAGGGAAAAAAAAGGAAGAACAGAAAACAGGAGAAGTTGTTGAGCCACGTTCCCTGAGTGTGGTTTTTGTAGCATCCTATTCATGCTTCACATCTTCTAAAGTGATATGTGTAGGGTGGAGAGAGTCGCTGGGCCCTGTGCTGCAAGCTCCACAGAGCCCATGGCAGGGGGAGAGACACTCCTCCCTGACAGCCACTACCTGGGGAGGGGGCCAGTCCTTAGGTCCCATGCTGAAGCTGGGGTGTGGTCTAGATGCGGACCTGGCCCTTCCTGGCTGCCATTTACTTCTAGTAGGGCACATAAAACCAGAAACGTTCTGGTCCATAGGACTTCCTCTCCTTGGTCTGGGCCTTTGCCTGCAAGAGCAGGTGTTTCCTGGGGCATTCAGGATCTTCTTTGTTGGCAGTTCTGGGTTTTAGGCTGTTTGGGCATCAGGTGGAGATAAATGGTAGGGAAAGAGAAGAGGGCAGGGCTCTCACTGCTGGGTCATTCCCTGGGTCTGGAGCCACCCAGTAAACCTCTGTTTTCCCACTTCCCCTGTCTTAGGATTGTTCCTGATTTTTGTGTTTTAGTTTGCAGTTATCAGATGCTGTTAGTGAGGGAGACGAGATAGGATATACTTATCCCATATTAGCTGGAACCAGATTTTCAAGAATCCCTTATTTTTTCTTTCAAGACTTCAGGTTTTCCTCTTCTTGGCTCTCATCTGATTCTCAAGTGGCTGTTCTACCTCCTCTGAACTAACTTCTCTGCTGTTTTTTTTTTTCTTTGTTTCTTTTAATGCGACCCTCAGTGATATTTGAATTGTGTAATTTCCTCTCATAAGTCAAATAAAATTCTTTTCCCAAAAGTTTGTTCTCTCATCAACTATTTTGTTCCCCCTGAATTACTGTGTTTTAGTAAAAGTCAATGAATGCTTTGTTTATCCCTATTTATTACTAGCCTTAATATAATAAGTGAGTGCCTCAATAACCTGAAATGCTGACCAATGAGGGTTTGGGGGAAGAGAGTGAGTGGCATCTCTTTGATGCCATAGGTTTTTGAACCCGTTTGAATCCATTAAGCTGATTGTCTTTCAATCCATTGTAGCCGTCATTCTTTTTTATGTTCAAATTGTCCAACTTCTGGCTACCAGGAGTCTGGTAGCCAGACTTCAAGACACTCCTTTATCCTTTATCCTTTTAACAAAACCCTGTGATCTTTGATAACTTTCTTGCTTTTGAATGCAACACGTCATTTGAGCATGTTTTGTACATCTCTTGTGCCCCAGATCTTCAGTATACATTCTACCTTCCAAGGAGTCCTGGTTAATTTCATATGACATGGTAATTTAGAAAATGCCGTCTTGGGCTGGGGATATAGCTTGGTTGGTAAAGTGCTTGCCTTGCATGAACAAGATCCTGGGTTCAATCCCCAGTACTACAAAAAACAAACAAACAAAAACATAGAAAATGCAGTCTAGGTGCTAGAGGTGCTCATCGCTAGTGGGTTGTTCACAAAGTCTACTTCTGTTCATATACATTGACAGAGGAAAACAATCCAAGAGTTCAAAGGAATTTTTGTTATTATTCTCTTTTCTCTTACACTGAAACAATTGATTGCTAATGACATTAATTATACATTTGCTCTATCATTACATACATTTTAATTTTTTTAAATGACAATACAATATTTATATATTTGATCCATATTTTAGGGATGGGCTTCTAAACTTGTTCTTATGTTTTATTTGCAGTTATGTAAGATATTTTCATGGCCCCAAAGTCAAAACTATAAACAGGATAGTGATAACATTCAGAGAAATCCAGCTTCCCTCACTGTTCCTTTAATTCTCTCCTTCTCCTCCAGAAGGTAACCTTCAGTCACATGGATCTTAGTCTATGTGCACACATACCCACTTTCTTTCTGAAGCAATATACCCTATATAGTCTTTTAGGCACATTGGTTTTATTTCCTCACTGAAGTACAGCGACTGCAAGCTATATCTATCAGTACATGAGATGTCCCTCATTCCTTTATTTTATATTTTATTCACCTACTTCCCTGTTGATAGAGATTGGGGTCATTTGGGGGTTTTTATTTTTGGTTTTTTGTTTGTTTGTTTGTTTTTTACAAATATTGCTGCAGTAACTAGTTTTTTTTTTCCAGATGTAAATTTGTATTATTGCCAGTGCACATTTCAAAACACCAAAGTGAATTTCATAGACATGAAATTGTTGGGTCAAAAGATAAATGCACATGTACATTTGCTTACATAAAATAAAAACAGACATCACCAAATTGGTCTCCATAAGATTTCTTGTTGTTTCATTCCCACTGGAAATGTGTAAAAATGCCTGATTCTCACTTTTTCACCAAGAGGATGTATCTAACGTACAGTGTTTGGTCAATCTGATAATTGAGAAACGGTGTCACAATGTAGATTTATACTTCTATCCACTTCAAAGTGAGTGAAGATGAGCACATTTTCATGTTTAATGGCCACTTGTTCTTTTTTTTTTTTGTAAAATGTAAGTTCATGTTTCTTGCTCATTTTTTAAAATGGTTGTTGACATATTTTTACAAGAATTTATAGTTATTTTGAGATATTATCACATTTCTGTGACACAAAGCATAAGTATTCACCTTGCTTTTCATTTGTCCAGGGCATTCTCAAATGAAAAAAAAAAATTGTTTATATGTGTGTAAAATATAGTGTTTATTTTTAGAAACAAGTGCAATTAAAGGTATATTTTATTTGCACATCACACATAATATATACTGTACATGGCATATTATGTAATATATAATATATAACATATACTGTAATACTGTGTTTATTATAACATATAGTACATTATATATTCTATACTTAGAAGGATATACACAGTGATGGTCCTGATAAATAAGAAGGTAGTCAGGGAAAACTTAGTTTTTGCTAAATTTGCTGTTTTGCTTGAATATTTTCAGTGAAGAAATGGACACCTCTTTTATAGTTTTTAAACAAACTAGAATGGAGAATAACATTTAGTTTCTAAATTTTCATCAACTACTTGGCCAATATCTAGTCTGTGTGGTGTGTGTGTTGGAGGGATGTGGGGTTTGAAGAAAGAACTCTCAGCTTTCACAGTCCAAACTAAACAATGTTGTAAGGATTTCAAAATAACAGTTCTTTCTTCTGGACCTTGGTTTGACTGCCTGAAGAACTATGAATTATACAGTTGCTTTCCTGGCACATTTGACTTGCTCCTGTGTTTGCAGAGCATGGTTAGCGCCACTGCCTTTCTGTATATCATTACTAATAGTTGCCTTTAGCAGTGAACTTGAAATAGATTTTATAACAACAGACCAATTTCTTCCCTGCTAATTTGATTTTATAAGGCATGGTGGGGACAAGTCGTTATGAAATTAAAATATCTCCCTTTTATACTGATAAACAACTCAGGCTGACCAATTCAATCCAAACAATAAGGAATCCTCATCTATATTTAGGCAAAGCTAACATTAGTATTCTAAGACTTCACTTAGTATCTCTCCATGGAAACATAAAAAATGGGAATTACATCATGCAATGTGATATCTAAGGGATTTTAAAGAGAACTTTCAGATGCTCCAAAAATATAAGAGAATGATAAGTATGCACCTGGAAGCCACATAGCCAGAAAAATAAATTGTCAGTTCCCACAGCATTCATTTCTAAGGTTATCAACTCTCTTTTGTATTTCCTGCTGCTATGCAGTGCCAGAACTGTCTCTGATCAGGCTTCATTAACATAACTGACCAGGTCTTCAGCATGTAACAGGTTTAACTCACAAGTACCACCTGTGAGTCAGCATTCCCTGCAAATAGTTATGGGCTCCAGACCTTCATTAATTACATTAACATCAACTGCTCTAAAGAACCAAAATCCCAGTGGCTTAATACATTTGAAATGAATTCCTGCTCACATAACCGTTAAATGCAGGAGTTTAAAACAGTTTTCCACCTGTTGATTCAAGCACCCTGGATCTTCACTCCCTACTATCAACTGGACACTGACATTGACCCAGCAAAGGGAACAATAAAGACAGTGGAGAAGGCAATCTTGCATCTTATGCACATGGGCCCCCAAGTGACGCATTGTATTGGTGAAAACTAGTTATATGGCTCCATATAGCTGCAAGTGCACTTGGTAAATGTAGTTTAGATGCTCAGCGGCCACCAAATACTAGAAATGTAGGAGGAATTGCGTGAATCCGACATTCATCTCAGCTGCCATGTACCGCAGTTTTTCAGGCCGCATGTCTGAGATGGATGTGTGCATGCTGGAGGGTTGGAGAATCAGCTCTCTGAGGATGGCTATAAAGCAAAATCAAACTGTGTTGCCCTGATATTTACCAGACAATATTTGTAGTTCCCAGACACACCAGACTTGCTGCCTGGACTCTGGTTTTGTAAATGTAAGGAACAAAAATATACCATAATGGTCCCACCCACTGCCTGTAAGCCTTCTCCACGGAAGTCACTTATCACATCTGTGGCTCCACCAGCACAGAACTCCTCTCCAGCCCAAGACACAGTGCAAACTCTCCTTGGAAAGTGGACAGGGGAGGTATTTGTCATCTCTTAAATGTTAGTATAAAACCCCAGGCTAAAGTCAGACAGTATGTGTAATTAATGCTGTTGATGCCCTGCCTAAATGTTTGTGGGCAGTGCACCCCGATTAATTTATCATCCTGGTTGCTACCACCCTAGCGGCTCTGCGTGTTGTCTGATATTGGCTTATACCTACCACTTCTGCAGACAGTGGTCCTCAACCTAACGGCATTGTCATGCCTGGGAGGTCAGGCAACACTTACCTTCCCCTTGGGTAGCTGGCCCACAGCCAATCACAGACTGTCATGGGGTACAAAGTACTGGATTCTGTACCTCCAGGTGAGCTGCCTCTGCAAGGCAGGTTGTACTCAAGTAGTACCCAATGGGATCAGGACAGCAGTTGTCTCCAAAAAAACAAAACAAAACCTCCAGCCACAAACACCTTCTCTTCTCTCTGCTTCCTTGCTTCCTTTCTGTAGAGATCCCTCCAACAATACACTGCATGCTTTGGATCTCCAGCTCAACTTGTCGAAATCCTGGCTTCAGACATGAGGACAACTTTGGGGAGAAGGAGAATGAAGAGGCATGCCCACAGGAGGAGGGCATGGGGCATAGATAAAGGGCCACTAAGGGATCTTTGCTAAACAGAAAGCCAGTTAGGAACCAGAAAGTTACTAAGAGGTGGCCACTGGAAGATGGTATAAAAGAAGAGCAGAGGAGTGAATTCTGTCTGCTTCTTGCTCCTGAGAGCAACAACAGTGAGACTCAAAAAGAGCCACATTGCTCAAAATGACAGTGAGAGCAGAGAAGCTGTGGAAACATAAATGGTGACAGGCTTTGCAAACACTGTTGGGACATTGAGGCAGTGATGCAGAGTCCAAGCCACACCAAGTGACTGTCTTTGTTATTTCGCAGGAAGCCAAGTACATTTCCCTTCTATTGTATCCAAGGTTTTCTCTGCAGACTCATAACTCTGTCTCCAGGGAAATTGCTTAGTGGCCTTCACCTCCCTAACAAATTCTATTTTGATGGATTGGCCCCTCTGGGAGCATAGTTACTGCAAAGAGAGTAGATTTGTTTCACTTGCCATTCAGATCTGAGCTTCTGCTAAGCCTGAAACTCATTCCTCTCTTTGGTCCTTGCTCTATCTCCCAGGGGAAATGGATGAGCTGGAGGCCATGTTCATGATGCAGAGGGAAGACAGCACACCTGGTGGCTTTCAGCCTGTCAGCCTCTTACTTCTCCCTTATTAAGAGTATTTCATAAAGGCCAAGGACAAGGAAAATGAAAACCCTGAGTAAAACTTGAATAAAGTGCAGTATATAACTAGAAGTAGGGGACCCAGAGGAGGGGTCTCTGAGTTGGGCACATTCCTTTGAGAGTCTGAGTAGGGAAATTGCTAAATAAGGAAAGCAATAAATGATTGCCATGAAGATTATTTTATTTAAAGAAGAATAACTGTAGAATCACTGAAATAATTTAAGCATGGTCATTGCAGGAAGCTCTTCCTCAATTTTTCCCTTAGGGTTCTTTCTAAAGTAATTGCTGATAGTTTATGAACCTCAACGCACCTAACTTCAGAGAAAGAGAGAAAGATGTTCTAAGAATGTGAGTAAAGTGATTGAATTCTTTTTAGCTACTTGGATGTAATTCCTGATTTAAACAAATCAAGAGAGTAAGATCTTTATGTATAGATAATGACTTCATTGTAATTTATGGTGATTTATTTCTATCTGTCAGTTTATTTTTTCATGTTGTACACAATTGTACAAATACCTATCCCAGGAGACAGTAGGAGATGAGATATTCCAACTTGGATCATTATTTCTTGTTTTTATCCATGGCCACAATACCTTTCTTCAGGACAAATATAACCATGTGTCTCTGGTACTTAAAATTTCTCAGCATCCCACTACTTATAGAACGATGACGGATGGAAAGCACCTCTATGACCCTACTCTTAACCTCTACTTCACCAAGCACCTTCCTTTGCCCACCTAGTACCCAGACACTGAAGGACACAAAACTCCTGTTAAGCCTCGTCTTAAACACCTGCCTACTACACCATTCCCTACCACTGTGCTGTTCATACCCAGTGGTACTATTCAGTGGAACTCAGCATTGCAAAGTCTTATCCCACCACCAGCAAGGCTGCAAGCTCCTTGGAGAATGAATTGGTTTTTGCAATGGGATCCCTAGTGTATTTCACAGCATCTGGCATTATCAAGTCATACAGTAAATTTTTGTGGAGCTAATGAATTTCATATTTAATTACTTCTTCTAGATGTTATCAGCAAACACAGAATTAAATCTTGTTTAATTGACTGAAGAGAAAAAATTTACAAAGGCCAATTTTCTTCCAAAAGTCTTTACATGTTAGAATAAAGACTCTAATTTCCACCAAAAATTAGGTAAAAACTTGACATTGTGAAATGATGCACTGTTTGATGTTCAATAAGTTGCTGGGGAAAAGAATCAGAGCTATAAAATCAAACTTCCACCTACCTAATTCCTATCAAATTACTGTGCTTCTATTTCTTGTCTTTATGGCAGTGTTGATCTTTTGCAATTTGTATTATAGTTTTAAAGGTCAGCTCTCGGGTATTTCAACCTAAAATGAAATTTTGAAAGTATAGTGTTTGAAGCTAGTGTATCTAACCTGTTTCAGATTCTGTTGTTCTTTGATGGAGAAATTTGTAGTGAATTACACCCCGTGGTATTGGTTTATTAAATAATTATTTACAAAAGACTCTCATATTATGCCTCTTTTTGCCCTCACTGAACATATCCTAACAAAATGGAGTTTGAGTGAAAAGAACACAGGCTGGGTCTTATGGACCTAACCTACAATCCCAGCAACTCAGAAATCTAAAGCAGGAGGATCACAAATTCAAAGCCAGTACTTAATAACTTAGAGAGGTCCTAAGCAACAGAGCAAAACCCTATCTCAAAACAAAAAAATAAATAAATAAATAAAAAGAGGATGATATGGCCCCTTGGGTTCAATTCTTGGTACCAAGCTGGACAATATGTTAAATCTATTTTTAAGTACAATTAACTTCAATATACACCTGGAAAGGTTAGCCCACTCAGAGATTTAAGCATTATTGTTGAAGATACAAATGTGTTACCTGAAGATTCCCGGTGTTCAGAGACTCTTCCTGCAGCAGGGAGACCTCAAGCAGAAGAATGTGACCATGTTCTTAAGCGTCCCCCTCCACCTAGGACTACCCTCTTATTAGGACTCTTATGAGCTTGTGGAAATATTAAAAACCATCTTTGTACCAATTCTATGAATAACCAAGACCTTATGGAGGCAAATGCTCTACTAATGAGAGCAGAATAACAGTAGCTAAAACTTAATCACACCTACCATTCACCAGCTACTGCGCTGAGCATGTCACTTTCTTTATCCTATTTAACCACCTCAAAAGTCCTATACAGGAGATACTTTTGAATCCATGACTTACCAATGAAGAAAGCAAGGCACAAAAAAATAAATTAGGAAAACTGACACTTTGAACAGCTATGTAATTAAGGAAAGAAGAATGCAGAACTGGTGTTTATAGTATTTCCTGACCAATTCCTGAAAACTGCCAGGGTCCACCTGGCTCAGAGGGAGGTGGTTTCAATCTAACAGGCTTGTCACCTAGGAGGCCCTGGTTTCTGGGAGAGACTCAGCGTTCATTGCCTGGCCAGAGGCTGAAAAGCATGCATGCACTTACTCATTGAGAATTAGATATGAGCCCTGTGCTCTACTAAGCACCAGCAACACTACAGTAAATAAGGTCAAAAAAATCTCTACCCAATTCACCTACTCTCTAGGGAGGTTAGGCCATCAGTTAGTCTAGGTTAGGTGGGTTTTTTTTTGTTTGTTTGTTTGGTTTATCCAATTTGGGAGGAATCATTTAAAATAAGGATGCTAAAGAAATTAATGGGAAAATAAAAAAGACACTTCTCAAAGAAATACAAGTGTTCATTTACATATGAAAAAAAGTTCAACATTATTAGCAATTAGGGAAATGCAAGTCAAAACTACACTGAGGGTCTGGGGTTGTGGCTCAGCAGCAGAGCACTTGTCTAGCATGTGTAAGGCCCTGGGTTCGATTCTCAGCACCACATAAAAGTAAATAAATAAAGATATTGTGTCCAACTAAAAAATAAATATTAAAAAAAACTACACTGAGATTTCACTTCATACCAGTCAGAATGGCAATCATCAAGTCAAGCGTACAAATAAGAATAAATGCTGGAGAGGGTGTGGAGAAAAAAAAAAAAACACTTTTACACAGTTGGGATTGCAAATTAGTACAACCACTGTGGAAATCAGTATGGAGGTTCCTCAAAATACTAGGCATGGAACCACCAAATGGCCCGGCTATTTCATTCCTTGATATTTATCCTAAAGAATAGTGATACCTGCATAGCCATGTTTATAGCTGCACACTTCACAATAGCCAAACTATGGAGCCAGCCTAGGTGTCCATCAACAGTAGAATGCATGAAGAAAATGTGATATATATACACAATGACATTTTATTCACCCATAAAGAAAAATGAAATTATATCATATTATTATGTTAAGCAAAAGAACCCAAACTCAGAAGGTCAAGATCATGCTTTCTCCCATATGTGGAAGCTAGAGAATAAAAAGGAAAAGAAAGAGGTTGGGGGTGGTGGTCACATAAGAAGAAAAGGGAGGTCAGTGGAGTAGAGGAAGGGACCAGAGGGTAAGAGGAGGGAAGAGTAGGGAGGGAGCGTGCTGGAAAGTGGTATTGTCCAAATTATATTGTAATATTGTGTGCATATCAAACATGTAACAACAAATCCCACCTTATGTACAGGTATAATACATGGATAAAAATGTGGAGGAGGGGCTGGGGTTGTGGCTCAGCAGTACAGCACCCACCTAGCACATGCAAGGCACTGGGTTCAACCCTCAGCACCACATAAAAATACATAAAATAAAGGTATTGTGTCCAACAAAGGTATTATGTCCAAATAAATAAAAGAAAGGTATTACTAAAGCAAATATATACAAAAAATATGGAGGAAAAAATAATATTAAAGGATGTTAGTATAAAATTAGGTATAAAAGTGAATATTAATTTAGTAAGAAAAAAAATATTTGCAACAAATAACTTAAAACCTGACGCATACTAAAACATCAAAACTTCAACCAGGTGTAGTAATGCATTCCTATAAATACCAGCAGCCCAGGAGGCTGAGGCAGGAGTAACGTGAATTCAAGGCCAGTCTCAGCAACTTAGCAAGGACCTAAGCAACTTAGTGAGGCCCCTATCTCAAAATAAAAAATAATGAAGAGCTAAGGTTGTGGTTCCATTGTAAATTGCCCCTGCTTTAAATTCTCAGTAGTAAAACAAACAAACAAACAAAATATCTGCATAAAAATAACATTTTAATTGATGGTTGGTTTAATGCATACCTAGATTATGTTTTTGCTTCATTTTGATTGCCCTCTGTCTTACACAATGACTTATGTAAGAAAATTATTTTTTTCTTTAAATTATTTATTTTTTTTCTCTAAACTTATTTTTTTCCTTTAAAATCTCTCCAAATATTTAAATCCTTTTTCTTTACATCTGCAATACTCCATGGCTAATCCAACACAACCTTTCAAATAGGAACATGAAAGGAAATCACAGTTAATTGTTGCTTTTGAATGTTTCCCACTCTGGGGCCCCCTCTCAGGCAGGGCCTTTGGATATGGCAGCCTCATTATAAACCTAGCTGGTCCATAGGTTAGAGCAGAGGTTCTCATAGTCAAAAAGAGGGTAGAACTTTTGCCCCCAGGTGCCATCTGACAACGACTCGAGACGTTCATTTTGGGTTGTCAAAACTGGGCCGAGCAGAGAAGGTTCTTGCTGTCATCTTGTTGGCTGAGGCCAGGGAGGAAATTTTACCGTACACTCAAGAAATCCTTTCCCCCAAAAATGAATGTCAATAGTTTTTGGATTGAGAAACATGAAGTTCAACAAACCAAAAGTAAGTTGATAAAGTAATGAACAAGATAATCCAAGTAGAGATTAGTGCTGCAGAGCCTTGGGGTCTAGTGTGTCTGGAAGGGAGGCCCCTCTAGAGGAAGGGATAGGAAGTAGACCCAAGAAGGCACAGATTGCTTCTGAGCTGAGATTTGAACCACACAGAAGAGCCATTTGAAAAGATGTGGAGGCAGAGTGAAGGATGGGTGCAGGGGCCCCACGTGGTGAGCAGACTGGTACCATGAGAGACAGCAGGGTGAGGCCACTGGTCCTGGGGAAAGAACAATGGAATCCAGAAGTGCAGGGTCTTGTAGCCTGAGGGTGGGAGGGCATAGCAGAGAGGGGAGTGGAGTCATCTGACTCAAGCTGTAAGGGTGACAGATGCACTGCTGCATGTGAAATGAAGTGTGGAAGGACGCAGAGAGACAGATGGCAAGGCTTCCACAAGAACCAGGAAAGCGACCCGGGAAGCCTGGACCAGGTGATGCCATGGAGAGGAAACTATTGGACAGAGAGGGATTTATTTTGAAAATAGAACTTGTCCAAGTTGAGGGTTAAAAGTAAGGAGGAGCAAAGAAAAGCCTACAGAATTACCCACAGATTGAGGTTGAATAATTGCAAGAAGCTCCTGTAATTATTTGAGATAGGAATAGAGATTTTGGAAAATGGTAAAAATCTAAATTTCCATTTGGCCATTGTACATTTGCTATGCCTTTTAGACATTCAAATGGAAATGCTGTGGAGGCAGACAAATGGATGAAGAGTCTGAAATTCAACAAGAGGTCAAGACTGGAGATAAAAATGTACCCATCATCAGCATGCAGACAGTATTTAAAGCAATGGAAATTCTAAGTCAGATATACCAGCTTAAAATTTACATTACAATGAACACTATTATTTAATATATCTGATGTTCTTCATAAAAAGATTTGAGCTGTACTTTCTAAAAAATTGTAAAATGCCTGAAATTCCAAGGACATACTCTTTAGGGACAAATAAATAAAATGATGTGTGTATTGCCAAAGACTCCATTTAGGTCTTCCTATCCTATGCCTCTCGCCTAGACCATTCCTTGAGTTCCAGATCCTTAAATCAAACCATAGACTCCACATAATCATACTTAACATAATCATCATCTGAGAATACTTCCTTTGCCCTCCAAGCCTGGCTCAGTTCTTACACATTTTCAAATTACCAATCTATTTACTTAGTGTAACTCCACCCAGTATTAGAAGAAAAACTTTAACTGCTGTGTTTACTGAAAGGACAATGACAGTCAATGTTGGTGTCCTTTTAAGTGGGAGGTGGGAAACCTCTGCTGCATACAGTCACTTAGGATTTAGATTGAGGGAGACTCCACCATTGTTAATGTGTTGCTCTAGAACAAGCAACCATTGCTCTAGACAGGAGGCAGGGTGGAGAGAGTAAAGGAAGCATGCCTGCTTCTCAGCCCTGCTGTCCAGGAAACAATCCCTTCTGGTCACATTGCATTGGTAAGAACTAGCATATGGTCTTATCTATATGCAAGAAGTGGAAGATGTAGTATCAGGCCAAGAAACATCTTCACACTGTGAGAGAGAACATTGATCTTGGCCAAGCAGAGCACATCTTTCAACTGGTCAATTAGTGTGAGCTTTCTGAAGACAAGAACAATATCTTGTCCTACCCCATGCACCCAGGAGTCATCATGATCACCGTCATCCACGAGGCATCCAACATGCTGATTCCAGCTCCACGTTGCTTTGGGTCTGACGTTAAGTGACTCCATCTTGGCATTGGCAGCTTTCACAATAGGAAGACAACAGGTAACGTCTAAAATGGATAAACAAGAAATGGCAGCATGTGCAATTTCTTTAGAACAGAAATAAATGCCAGGGAGAACAAAGGTTGTCTCTTTGGAGTGAAACTCTGAATGTAGAAGGATTAGAACAGGGCATAACTGTTTACTAAATCCTCGTCAGTACTGCCTGACTACTCATATGCCACCCAGAATCTTTTTTAATCAAAAGAAGATAAAGACTGACAGATAAATTTTCTGTTTGTTATCACCCAAAACATACTTTTTAAACAATTTTACTAAATAGCTGATGAAATTAAGTTTTCAATGTATAACTAAATTCCTCCCCAAACAGTTCAGACACACACCATGATCTGCTGTTTCTGGGTTTCTGAGTATTTGTGCCACAGAAAATAGTCTCTGCTGAGAACGAAAGCAGGATCTTTTCAGCCACTCTAAATGGGGCCCCCAGGCCTATGCCATTCCATTTTCTGATACAGATGGGCCTTTGTGTCATCTTTATTTTGATCCATGGTGACAGGCCTCTGCCCAGCACAGCACGAGAGCAGCAGAAATATCAGCTCTATTCCTTAAAATCATCTTCTGCTGAATTGCCACTCATACCCCCTGAGGAGTCGATACAGTCCGCCTTTACCCAGTGACATGGGCAGCGGATTTGGAGCCCCCTGAAATCCCCAGGTGGGTGCCACCTGTATGTCTGCACTCCACACAGAGGCAGTCAAAGACCGTACTAGCTAAGGGATAAGAAGGTAACAGGAGTTGTGTTGCAATTGAGCAGTTTGTTCATTTGAGTCTCTGAGTTTCTTTACCTTGTGAAGAGGTGAAGGCAGAGGACCAAGGATATTCAAACCTCTTTGGGATCTGTTTATGGCTCTTTTGAAAGGTCTGTCACCCCAATAGCCGCTGGAAGAGGAAATAACAATTTCTCAGGCATAATTGGAGCAGAATGTCCTTTTATTCTTGCTCTAAATACCCTCTGAGAAAGCATATAGCTACTGTGGATATTAAAAACGAGCGTTGTTTGTCAGGTAGTCTCATTAGGGAGAAGCTTGGTCCCACCCTCCCATCTCTCGGGAAACAGAGATGGAAAGTGCCCTGCTCTGATTGCTGGCTGTCAGAACAAAGAGGGAGAAAGTGGCACTCTACCTGCCCGCCTTGGCCAAGGGTTGAAAAGCTGCCCTGAATATGGGAAAGAGATCCTTTCATCAGAATAAAATTGAGGCATTGGAACATGCTTTATAGTCTAGATTTCTTCCTCTTTCTAACAAGTTGCCATCAGATCAAAACTATTATTTTACAAAATAATTCAAGTAAGAAGTTTTGGAAGAAGATATCATTGATCAGACCCTTATCAAGAGAGAAACACTTGGCCGTCATTGTTACTCTTATTCTGCACAAAGACAATATTATTAACACTAATTCGGAGAGAATGAAACAGAAGATCATGAGGTCAACTGAATTGCCTTAGATGGCACCGAGTAACCAGGACATGGAACAATTGTGCCTGTGATGTATTCAGAAGGTAACTTTATTTTTGTCTCCCTCTGGTCCTTTAAAATGTGATTAGTTAGATGAAAAGGCAGGCAGACTTGAGAGTCTTTGGGCCGTTATAAGGAAATTAGAGCCTTGGAGCCCATGGAACTCTCATAACTATGTTCCCATCCAGAAGCACAGAAGGGAACCTCAGTCTTCTCCGTTCTGGGTTACTGGTTCACCGTCTCATCACAGGCTCCCCTGGGTTTCCTCCTGAGCACATGGAGCAAGAAAGCAGGGGAGGGCACCAGCCTCTGCCTGCGGATCCCCACAGCTGCCTACCACAGACCTGGCAGATGGAAAGCCTCCTCTCTGGTGGGTACCTTCACGGATTCTTACAATCACCCTGATCCAAGAGATACACAGCTCTCCGAGTGTCCCCTCAATCTGTTCCTCTGGATATCCGTGGGCCACTCCATAAAACTTTCTCTCCACTGAAGTCTGTCCACTTTCAATGAGATTTTCTCAGGAAAGGTGTGCAGTGACTTCAGATCGGCTCTTTGACACACTTGGCCCACAGGAAATATCCAGGCAGGACCCAGGGAAATCCCCCTTGCCTCACTGCAGCCCCAGAGCTCCTCAGCAGCCACACACTCTAGGGCTCAGGATTAACCTTTGAAGAGCCCCATGCTATCTAGGGGACTTGTTAAACCCCAAACAATCTCATTGATAGTTTGGAGAGGGGGCACGAGACTCACAAAACTCAACAAGCTCTTGTAAGATGGCCTTCTCTCAAACCTCCCTCCATCCTCTTTGAAACTTTTTCTATCCTCCTTACAGGTGATGTGTTCAGGCAAGAATTTGTGATATGGATTCCCATATATTTCCTGTGAAAACCTCTGTCACTATCTGGGAATATCTGGTCTCACTCAATAGTTGAAATGTCCCTTCTGACACATGGGTAAAGAACTATTCAAATCTGGATCTGGAGACCATAAACAAGTCTTTTTCCCTATAGGGCCATGCAGAAGGAGCACTGCAGCCACAGAGGGGACCTCAAAGCGTCCTTGTAATGAGCACAAGGTCTTCCAGCATGGCACTTCAGAGATGGACAAATATTCAGGGCATTTTCAATTTTTTTAAAGCTGGCCTAAATAAAGTTGACATTTAAGTATTTTGAGTTTCTAGTAGACCTACAAGATTGATAATCTGCAGGGAAGCTTCTCATGCCCATAAAACATTAACACAATCAGATTCTTGGTAGCAAATAGGCAAAATAGAGCCTCACCCAACATGGTTATCAATTGGCTTAGCAGGGGTTCAGCAATTCTGTTTGTGTTATTTCATGGATTATCCTAATTGCTATATCCATTAGAAACCATCTATGAGGGATTTTGACTTACTGTGGGGAAGCAAGGCCCACAGAAGTGGATGACTAGTCCAACTTGCTGATGGTAAAACCAAAATGAAGATTTGGGATTCGGCTTCCTATAACATGTCTTCATCTCTTGCACTTGACATTTGGAGTGTTTTTCCAGAAGTCCAGAGGAATAAAAAAAATATCAAGGGATAGCAGGTTTGTTTTGAGAAATTACATTCTCAGTGATGAGATTCATTGAAGTTTTAAAATATCATCTATATTTCCACTGAGCTTTGCATTATTAATAATATGCTGCTTTCTTTAGACCAGGTACGAAAAAAAGACTAAAGGCAATACTTGTTTGATTTCATACTATATGAGGTCTCTCCATTTTTATGCAAAAATATCCAAAAATATGCATTTTGCTCTATGGATAATTCCCCTAGGTGTACTGAAAAATGAAGCTGAAGATCCAAACCTTCATTTATGCTCAGTTTGACATATCAATACTGCACCTTGTTTAGTTAAAAAAATAATACTCTATTGCAGGTTTTATTTTTCAGGATTTGTTTACATATTTGTTTCCAGTCTTTCAAATATTTGCCTAGTTAATAGTAACATTTTCTGATTAGGCTACTTATTGTGATAGCTAGAGTAACACAAACAGGTGGGTCAAAATATGCTTTTTAATGATTATTTAGATACCAGTGTCATTTCTATTGCATGATCTGCAATACCCTGCTTCCTAACTACTCTGAACTCATTGAAGTTTTTTTTATTTCTTTGATTGTTAAACAGGCTACACGTAGAAGGTAATGGCTTCTATAGATACAGATAAAAATCTCCACTTCTTAAATGAGAATAAGAAAGTAAAAAACCTTTATTATCAGAGGAGAGATTCTTTCCATGAAAGAGATAATGGGTAAGATTTAAGTGCACATACTACACTTGGTACATGTGAGATAACTTTACCCTGCAGTCTTAGTTTTAAAAACCTACAACTCCAGTCCAGTCACAAGAAAAATTTCAATAATGCTACATTGTACAAAAAAAAAAAATCTGACTGATACTCTTTACCAATATCAAGGTCATTAAAAACAAGAAAAGGCTGAGGATCTGTCACAGCCAAGAGGAGCCTAAAAAGACATGATAGTAAGTGTGATGTGGTATCTGGGTGGGATCCTGGAACAGGAGAATGATGTTAGGTCAACACCAAGGAACTCTGCATACAGTGCATTAACTTATCATGCATAAATATTGGTCTATAAATTATAGCAAATGTATTGTGATAATGCAAAATGTTAAGAGGAGAAACAGTACGGAATACACACAAACTATATTACTTTTGCAATTTTTCTGACAATCATCTAAAAGTATTCAAAGAATAAAATTTATTTTAAAAAATATTTTCAATTTAACAACTGTAAGCTATCCAGTGAAGAATAAAATAGAAAAGAAAACTTAATCATCTAATTTATGATAAGAAATAAGGAAAGAAAAATGTTGAACTGAAAAGGTTAGAGTGAATAGAAATCTATCAATGATTAAAGTGAATGTTGTCTTTCAAACTCACTCGATCACAGAGTACTTTAGAAACTTTAAATGAAAGTAGTAGATCCCTCTGATCTCAGTCTGTTCAGGATGCTGTAACAAATATCTTAGACTAGGTAATTTATAAATACCAAGAATTCCTCTGCTCATAGTCTGCCAAGTTTAAGATCAAGGTGTCAGCTCAGGGCTGAAAGCTTCTCTCTTGTTTCAAGATGGCACCTCATGGCATCCACAGACGGCAAAAGGAAGGAAGGGTAGAAGAGCAAAAGGCACTAACAGAGTCCCTCAGGCCCTTTCATAGGGTACAAATCCCATTATGATAGTGAACCCCCTAACGCCCCACCTCCTAACATTAAGTTTCAACATGAATTTTCAAGGAAAACAAGTTTTCAAAGTGTTAGCACCAATGTATTTACATGGTGAGATAGCAAAAAATGTAATATATTATGAAAACCACAAGTTGTAGACAATATTATGCCATTTATATACAGTTTAGAAGAAGTCAGAATACTTACATGTACTGGCCATAAGAAGATATGCACATAATAAAACATGAAAACATACTTAGGAAAAATAAACAAAACCTTCTCAGAGTTACTTCTTCTGGGATAGAGAGAAGAAAGGGACTGGAAACTGTCAAACACGCTTTGTGTTTACAAGATTTCATTTCTTTAAAATAATTCTGATATAAAAAATAAGGTCCACAACACAAATTCACTTGTTTTAAGATTATTTCTAGATTAAACAAAACAAAATATACTTGACTATACTAATTAACCTATGTTAACCTCTTCACCCTATTCTTTTCCCATTATGCTACAAGATCTATGAAGGTATAAAAACTATCAAGTTTTTAACTTAAAAGTCCATTAATCATTAATACATGATTAAGTACAATTAAAGTCATATTTGACTTTGTAACATAATACTCAATTAACTCATGACCTGGTCAAAAACAAAGACAATGAGCTGACTGGGGAAGATCGAGTCTCTATTAAAAGGATGGAATTCAGAACAGAGTTAAGTGGTTTAGATTTTCCCTGAGCATGTAACTGAATCTTTCCCTTCATTCCCAAGGAATAGAAAAGCACCGTATAATTAGTAGCTGTGTTCCTGTCCCTTTATTTGTTCATTTTTTTTTAATACTGGGGCAGAGAAAGGGAGGTACAATTAGAGGAGCAAGTAAAGAAGTGAAAACAAGAGGCAAGAAGAGGGAAATGAGAAGGGGAAGGATGCAGACAGAACTTGGAGAGCAAAAGAGAAGAAAAGCGAGGAGGAAAGAGGGGGAGGCAGGCCAGAGGAGAGGGGGACAGAGAAGGGAGAGAAGTGGGAAATAGAACCCGGAGGAGAGGTCTCCTTACTGAAGAAAGAATAGCACAAAAAGCACCAACCCTTCAATTAGAGAGATGCACAAGGATTAATAAGACTTAATTTTTCTTTTAATGTAAGAATTAAAGATGTCAGATTGGTGGGACTTGAAATAAAAGGGAATTGGAGATAGCTCTACAGGCAGTATTTTATTTGGTCAAAATTAGACCAAAGTAGTCGTTTAAGTGATATTTTTACAAAACATTTATAGTTCCTAAGAAGTTGTTCTCCATACATCAATAAATTTTAGAGATGATAGGGACGTTCTAAGGTTCTTCACGTCATTTTCAGAATTTAAGGTTTTATTATTTGTTTTATATCAACATCTAATGTTGCATTTCCAATGGCAAAAACACTCAGGGTCACTCCAGGGGAACTGGGCTGTGCAAAATAACCACAAAAGAGACAGAGATCTCTTTTTCTTTGGGGGTCCTGTGACAGTTCCTCTGACCTTAAGGGTCCTCAGAAAGAGAGCGAGAGCATGCTGACCCCTTTTGTTGAGGAGAAGCCATTCAAATGAGGCAAGGGGTCAGGTTTCAAGGGGCTGAGTCTAGCTTCATGATGTCTGTGGTCAGCAGGTTGACTGACATCTAGGAAGGCCACACCCAAGGGCACTGTAAGAGAAGGGGACAGACACACAAAGGGTGTTTCCATGGAACATTCTATCCCAAACAGGGCAAGGGGTAATATCACAAAGGAACAGGTGAACATTGTTGAACCCATGGGGCTGCAGGAAGGCAAGCCTATACGTGAAAACACATTTGGCAACATTTTTACAACTCTCAAGATATGGGCCACTGTCTACAGCCACTTTGATGTGGCCAGATCACTAGAAGTGACCCACAGAGCCTCAAAAAATCAGGAAAGGAAAAATGCTGGTCACATGGCGTGTCATCCTCCCACAATCTAATAATTTCTTTATTCCTTTTCTGTGAGATTCTTATTAAAAATAATTTATTTTAATAAAAATGTAAGCTAAAATAAACATAAAATTTTAGAAAAAAAACACATATACACACACAAGCTATCAATTGACAGCATTTAATTTTCCTCCCACTTTTTGTCATTAAAAAAACCTATACTAACTTTGTCAAACACATCAGGTATAGTTGGCAAAATATTTTTAATTAAAATTTCTGTGTTTATTTTTGCTTACTATAAAACCAATGCACTGTCATTTCAGAATAACACAATTAACAAAAAGAAAATAAAAAGCATCGATGACCCCAGCCATTTAGAGGCATCTACTAATATCCAGTAATGTTTTTACATCCCAATAATTGTTTCTAGCAAAATAAAAAATAAAAAAATTACTGTGTCACCTGGAGCCCTCAACATTTAAACTTAGTGAACACCATAAACAATTTATCAATTGAATTGATGGATTATCTTCTGACTTCCTCTTCAATGCAATTTCATGTTATCCCTGGAAGCACCCACCAGTTCTGATTTCAGTCCAAGGGACCTGGCTTCCCAGTTCATACAGCTGGCAGAAGATTCAACCAGCTCCTGGCTCAGAGATGCGAGTTCATCGCTATAGCCATAGCTGCTTTTTCTCTAGGAAATTTTAAACTTTATTAAATTAGTTCTTTTCACCCTTTATGAATTTCAATGTGATTCCTAATAGCAAATACTCTTGGGAAAAAACAAGAATCCTCAGGTTTGTTTTTCCACAAGAGATGAACAGAAAGCTTTCTACCACGGATCCAATAACCACAAAAGGAGAAAAATGCAGAGATGATCTGTATAGAAGCTGTCAATGGAGCCAAGAATACAAGCAAAGTAGAAAATGATAAGGTTGATCTGGAATTCATCCCAATCTGTGCTTTGAATGTTGTGTGCTGACAGAAAACCCTAAATAATCCCCCACAATCACTAAATCCTACAGAGAGAGGGGGGAAAAGCCAACAAACCCAAATGAATTGCAAACCATCACTCTTTATTGCTTGCGAACACACTAGTAGTGTTTTTTTTTTTTTTCAGAACTGACCAAAAGAAACTGACCTAAACAGGGGCTTCCAATATTCAAGATCTAAAGGTGCTGTAGAGTTCTGGATTTCCATGGAAAATATGAATTATTTACTTGCAGAGTCATTCATTATAAAGTCCTATTATTTTCCAACACATGATTAACTCTAACAAATTTCTACTTACCTTCTGATCAAAACAGTGGTTCCTGTTTTATGGTACAATTTTAGCCACAAAATGACAATCAGTGGAAAACCTTCTAGATTTGAATTACAGGAATGCAATATCTACCAGTGATTACTATGGAGTATAAGCCTAGTAGCATAAATAATCTGCATCATGCACATTTTCCCTCCCACCCTGGAATATAATCCTTTTAAGGCAAAAAGGAATTCCTGTTTCCATGCACTATCCCTAGCAAAGCGCTTGTTCAAAAGTAGACTAATTAATAAAAGGGATGCCCACTGAATACAAACTACTTATACTCTTTTACAAAGGTTAAGAGCTTGGCACAATTTTCAGCTATTCAGGAGAGAAGGAACTAAAATCCCCATGATAAAACCATGAACTAACTTGGCTTGAAACATCCTAATGAATTTTAAATCAGTGAAGTCATCTTATTTTTTATTTCTCTTTCAAGGCAGAGCTTACAAAGCAATTGCAGAATTGAATAGACTTTTATTTATTTGCCTTTCACACTTTGGGGTGAAATGTGAATTTCTAGTGGTAAATTTTATTGATTTCTGTCAAGTTGGACAAAGATTTGTGGAGTCGGTGTATTCTTTCAGGAAGGAAGGAAAGAAAGCTGCTGCGTCAAATCATCTCCTTTGTCAGCAAGACATCAGGGGGGAAAAATGACTCCACATTGACTTCTAAAAATGATAAAATGTGGATCCCAGAATTCAAACCACATGGAACAGGTCACTGGTGATCCATGGCTTTTTGCAGAACAGGGAAATAAAAAGCGATTTCCAAGTAGTTTGGGATGCCGAAGTCTGTCCACTAAACAACCCCAGGGAATCGTTCCAGTTTACAGAAAGCCTTCCGGCACTCCAGGTGGGAGTTTTCCAATAACTGAAGGGCTGCAGCAGAGCAATGACTAAGAAGGAGAAGCCATGAGAAGGACACAGGCCACCCTGCAGAACAGAGGACTGGGCATGACTTTATAGCCTTGGTCTTCGTACCACCTCTTTCAAAGAGTAGAAGGAGTGCGATTCAGAGAGGACAACTCAAAGATAATAAACTGCTACACTGTGCTTATTATAATGCTTTGAGGATTTAGTAAATCATATTAAAATGGAGATTACTCCAGGAAATGGTATAAAACATCCTCAGTAGCTCCCGCCTGACCAGATGACCACACAAAGTCAGCTGGCGTTGTAAGGAATGCCACCTCATTGTAAGAGACCCTGTAAGGGACCCTGTCAGGGCTGGAGACAATGTCCACACCCTGAATGGAGAGCTGACCTGGACATGTGTTTCTAGAACATAGAAGCAAAGAAAAACTTTCCTTCCATTTCTGAAGTTCAACCATGTTGAAATAATCTGGAAATGGACTAACAGGAGAAAAGGGCATACAAATTTATTATGTACACAAGAGGATCACGGAGAGTGATCACCCAACATCCCAAACAGATACAGTAACGTACCTACCCCTCTTTCCTGGAAGAGAGGGAGCTGGGGATGTTGCCATCTTGAAGGGAGGTCTATGAATTTTAGAGAAGTTTAATAGGCCTCTAAAACACAATAGTTTGCAGATTATTCTCTTTGGAAAGATCTTATGATACATTCTATCCAGGTATGCTTTGGTTCCTCAGTCCTCCTTCCTGGACATGAATTTGATCTTTCCTGACTAATAATATTTCAGAAGGGAGCCAAAGGCAAGTGTGTTCCTTCTAGAAGATATTCTGATAAAGGAGCTAGAGACAGAGAGACAGAGGTCAGAGAGAATTACACCCTGTCCTGGGGAGGGTGGGAACAGGAGGGAATCAGAAAGTCCTTGGCTCTCAGGATGCTCCTGAGGCCTCTCTATTCCCTTCAGGTCAAAGTGCTTAACAGGCCAAAGAAGTATAATCTGGGGTATTATTTTCCAAGCCCCAACATTCAAAGCTTTGAGTGTTCATTTCTGAAGGCACAGTAGGAACCAGCTGAATTTGTGGTCATGTGGAAAGTTTTGCATGTTATGTCTGGGTCCTAAAATATCCAGTGAAAACACCTATAGTCCCATTTTTTTTTAAAAAAAAAAAAAAGCAAATCTGAAATGCACTGGTGCCAGGACATACATTTCTCTGAAAATTATGTGTCAAGTTCCACAAAGGAGCAGAGTCGCAAGTCCTCAGAATAATGTTTCCCACCATGGGTAGCTCATCACTAGGATGCTACAGGCTATTAATTTTTCCAGCTTTCTGTATTTAATAAAGTAGAAGTAAGGAACAAGACAGCTAGGTTCCCTGAAAACACCTTGGACAAAGGAAAGCAGACCAGACTGCCTCCTCAGAAGTCAAAAAGGGGAGCTTCAGGCAGTCATCCCCCAGCCTAGTCGAGAGCCCCAAGTCCTCTAAATGTGCCACACAGAGTCAAAAAAGGATTGTGAGTGCATTTAAGCCTTCAATGTTTCTTCTTCTTTTTTTTTTTTAACCAATTCAAAGTATCTTGACATTCATTGGAATTGTTATGACAGATGCAACTTCCAGGCTGAAGCATTCTGCTCCCCTGACTCTCTGTAAAATCTGGAAGAGGAGAGCTTAAATTGGTACATCTACTTTACACCCAATGTATGCACTACTTGGAGTCATATATGACTCTTTTGCCTTATGGTCCTGCTTGGGACTAACAAATCTCTTCCTCCAAACTGCTACAGCCAGACCCATAGCCGTGGGGTTGAGTTACATGGCCCCTGCCTCTGCTTCCAGAATTCAAGCCATGTGGCTTGGGCCTCTGGTGATTTATAGCTGTCCAAACAGGAAAATAAAAAGCCCGCCTGCAGGATGGAATTTGACATTCTTAATGGTCACCGGCAGAGTTAAGTGAGGCAGCCTAAAAGTGCAGGGAGTATAATCCCCGTGGGGTGAATTTGGTCAATGCTTAAGAGGAAATAGGAGCCAAACCCCACCAGAGCCATGCTCTTCTCCAAGGCCACAGCTTTTCCCCTACAGGACTGCCAGGTTGAATTCCCCTGGTTCCTTGTAGGTCAACACGTGTGCCAAGAAGAGGCTGTGTGGGGCTCACCTGATCTTTTCACAGTTCCTGATGGGGTAGTAGCTGTTTGGGCAATTCAGCTCTTCACATCTTTCCCTCTTTTCTTCACTTTTCCCTCATTCTTTATCTTCTACCCTGGGATTACACTTCCAAGGAAAACATCAATCCTGTAAGTCTGTGTCAGATTCTTCTGGGGGTTTTGTTGTTGTTGTTTGTTTTGTTTGTTTTTGTTTTTGTTTTTTTTTTAAAGAAAGAAAAAACAAGGTGTTATGATTTGGATCTAGAATGTCCTCCTAAAAACTCGTGTTAGAAAATGTAGTAATGTTCAGCAGTGAAAGGATCCAAATATGAGAGCTTCATGATTTGATGAACTGACAATTTGAATGGACTATACTGGGTGGTAACTATGGGCAGGGGAGGTGTAACTAGAGGAAAGAGGTTACTGGGGGCATGACTTTATCCCTGAACTCTTGTGTACTCTCTCTCTCCTCCTCTTCATCCTCATCCTCCTCCTTCTTTTATCTCCTCCTCCTCCTCTTCCTCTTCCTCCTCCTCCCCCTCCTCCTCCTACTTCTTTTTCTTCCTCTTCTTTTTCTTCCTCTTGTCTTCTTTCTCCTCCTCCTCCTCCTCCTCCTTCTTCCTGACTGTCATACCCTCCACCATGATGTTCTGCCTCAGGCCCGTAACAGTGGAGTTGGTTGATCATCCAGCCAGGGACTGATCCTCTGAATCTATGAGCCAAAATAGCTTTTCCTCCTCTACATTGCTCTAGTCATGTATTTTGGTCACCACAATGAAAAGACTGAATTTAATAAGTTTCACCTGAACTTGATTTTTGAGTTATTCTAATTCATCCAAATGCTAGATTTAATATATAACTAGAAGTAAGTATAAGTTAGTTTTGTCAGATCCTTGGGAAAATATTGAAATGCACTTAACTCACCAATTTTAAATTAGGGAATTTTCCTTGGAAATTTTAATAAGTAAATTTTCTTCTTCAAGTACACCAAATAGTATTAAAAAATTAAATTTTATTCAAAAATAGATATGGCTATAGTCAAAGGTCTATGAAACTCTAAAGTGAGCAATCAGAAAATTGTCAAAAATTCTTATTTATCCTTTTATCCAAATTATAAAAATAAATGTAGTATAGTTGATGGGTTAAATTCTTGTAGCTTAATACTTCATATTTTTCAAATGGATGGAATTCTCATTCTCAGAGCACCAGAAATGAAATGGCTAACATCCAAACTCTCTAAAATGAATTAGCAAATATAAACTATTCTGAACACAGGTAAGAAAACAAAACATACAGAGAATGCTCCAAAGGTGTAAATCTTTGTGTAAGTTGTGTCATTTTCCTTTGAAAGGTGATCAGTAGATTTGAAGAGGAAGAGGATGATGAGAACAAGACATGAAGTGAGTTAGGTTCGGGGAATTCAATGAGGACTAAAGGCAGTTCTCACCCTTGACCAAGTCACAATCTGATGAAAGAATAAATAATTAGCCAGGTACAGTGACCCACACCTGTAATCATAGCAGCTCTGGAGTCTGAGGCAGGAGGATCGCAAGTTCAAATGGCGATGTGCTAAACAACTCAAATAAAATACAAAATAGGGCTTGGGATGTGGCTCAGTGGTGTGCCCCTGAGTTCAATCCCTAGTACTAAAAAAAAAAAAAAAAAAAAAAGTGTCTTAGCCCATTTAAGCTCCTATAATAAGGAGCTTAATATAATCAGCTCCATTTTACCAGTAACTGCTTGGTTTATAAACCACAGAAATTTATTTCTCACGGTTCTAGAGGATGTGAAGTCCAAGATCAAGGTGCAGGCAGATTTGGAGTCTGATGAGGACCTGGTTTCCTGGTTCTTGAAAGGCGTCTGCTGGTTGTGTCCTCATGGGAGAAGGATCCAAGAACTCTCCAATGCCTCTTTTTTATGAGGGCACTGATTCCATTCATGAGGGTTTCACCCTCATAAACCAATTTCCTAATCTTACCGGGGCCCCACCTCCTAATGGCACCACACTGGCTATTAGGATTCAACACATCAATTCGGACGGGGATAAAAACATTCCGCCCACAGCAGAGAGCAATCAATCTCAGGTTACCAAAGCACAGATGCCAGTTGCTGATCACATTGGAGAGGTCACAGATACTAGAACATTTTCTAGTTAATGTGAGAGAGAAACCAGATGCTGAATTTGAGTTAAAACATCCAGGTGAAGACTGACCCATGGACAATGGAAATTCACACCTAAAGTTCAGGTACTACCCCAATCTAAAGAAGAAGCTAGGAGATTTAGGCAGATACAGATTGTAGTTAAATTCATAGCATGAGGAATTCCAGGGGACACATATCAATAAAACAGGGGTATAGGTTGGAAGGAGACAAGAAGCCCAATTTGGGATACATGATGGCACAAATTTTTATGATGAAAAGAGAGTGAGAGAAAGAAAATGAGAAAGAGCAGTCAAAAATTAATTGGGAAAATCAGCATGGCACAGTGGCACATGCCTGCAATCCTAGCAGCTCAGGAGGCTGAGGCAGGAAGATTGCAAGCTCAAAGCCAGCCTCAGCAACTTAGTGAGGCCCTAAGCAACTTAGTGAGATTCTGTCTTAAAAATTACAATAATATGAAAAGGACTGGGGATATGTCTCAGTGGTTAAGTGACCCTGGGTTCAAATCCAAGTACCAAAAAAAAAAAAAATGGTAGGAAAAAAACAATAAAAATATTATCTCATATGAAGGATGGAAAGCCTCAAAGAAGAAGAAGGTGCTCAGCAGTGTTCCATGCAACTAACAGCATAGCCAAGTAAAATAACCACAGAAAGTGACCACTGGACATGGCAGTTAGCAGGACAAGTTGAGAGCATATTTTAAAGGACAGATTGACAAATGCCAATTGAAATGGCTGAGGACCAGTGTGCAACATGGTCATTGGATTATCACAGGGTCTAAACAAGCAAATCACAGAAAACACAATTGCTGGGGACAGTCTACTGAAGCTCTTCCAGGGTCTGTGCCATCCAAATAGGTCTGGTCCGATCTGCAGTTCGAAGTTCTGTGGTGCCAATTGTTGAATCCAGCTTCAGAATCTTCAGGGGACCATTCTGGGCTCTGTGGCTAACTGGGATTTACAAACTTAACTCCTACCCACACTTTCTGCCTTCAGTTTCCTAAGAGAGTTGGCTGCTACTTCCTCCTCTTCCTGGCATTCCCTGGGTGCCCCCTCCGGAGATAAAAAGAATAGCCATCATTGCATTCTCCCCCTGCCACCAGTCTTACTGCAGGATGGTGAGAGGGTCACAGACAAGACCAAAGGGTAACTACAAGATAAGGGGACAGTTGTAAGTCTTTGTTGAGCAGAACACAGGAGGAAGGAACAACACAAATACAGATCTTTATTCTTTGGCTTCATCTCAAGTTGTTCAGTTTCATTGTTCTCTCGTGCCTCGCTTCCCAGGTAATAGCACATCCCAGGTACTTTGATGTAGAGAATGACTACTGACAGTCCTCTTCCTTTGTGTGAACTTATTCCTGTAAACTGTGCCAGGCAGGTATTTGTCTTTTGCTCTCAGACCCATGTTCTGCTCTTCCTCTGAGGAACTACACTTTCAAGGCCCTTGATCAGCTGGATTTAATGGATGTTCAACCAGTGTGAAAAAGACTGAAGTAGAAAAATTCTGGAAGGCAGGAGTAAAGACGCCAGCTGTTGTGGAGGATCTGGGAATCTATTCCTCTCTTGCTGGGCTTCAGGCAGCATATGAAGCAATGGCGAGTCTTCTGGTTTCCATTCCATGTGAGTGGGTGGCCCAGTTCCTGGGTCCTGGTAGCACCATCAACACTACTGTTTCCCATTTCTTCAGTATTGTGGGTGAGAGCATCTCTCTGCTGCTGGTGTTCTCCTGGGCGCATCAACCACCCCTGTTTGACCTCTCAGGTTTTCCATTCCCAAGGACAAATTCCCTGGATGAAACAACATCTTCTGTTGAAAGACCTAGAGTGGTTTCTCTCCTATGACTGCACCACAACAGAGAAACTATAATAGTCCAATCCAGGAGGCTTTTTTAACAAAGACTGGGGGGAGATTGTATATATTATGAATGAGACTTCTCTACCCTACCCTCAATCAAAAGTGACAGAGCTTTAACTAATCGAAAAATTACCATACACTAAAAAGCAGGAAAACAAGGATACGAGGGCAAACAAAGGCACTGAAGAATAGAAACACTGTTGGAGTTTGTGCCCTCACACAATGTATACTGGGGACTGAAGGGGGGAAAACAGTTTGAAGAAAAAGGAAGAATATTAGGAGTCGAGACATGTTACAAAGGAAAGAAATATGAAGATGAGATGCATAGGATTATGTGCAGTAAAAGTCAGAAGAAGTAAGGTGGTAGCTGCTTAGTGAAATAAGTTTCTGAGATCTGTGCAGGGAGGAAATTCAGGGGTCAAGGGAAGGGAAAGAGAAGAGACAGAAAGAAGTGTGCCAGCAAATGAAGGTGATTTAAATCTAAGGGAAACAAGACACTAAATATTTAAGTCTCTGTTAGCGTAATTGAACGAAAAAAAAAAGGGCTAAGCACCACAGTGCCAAGTTCTCTTCATTAGGTTCACCTAACATCAAGACTTATGATGTCTTGAAAATTAAATGAAATTTTAAACAAATTCCTGGGCCTTTCACTCTAGAATTGTTGAAACACAGCCTCTAGTGGATGAGACCTTGAAATCTAATTTCTGAAGAGCTCCCCACTCAGAATTTGAGAACCCTGGCTGCACCTGCAAATCATTGTGTGTAGTTCAACACTAACATAGCTGGACGACCTGGTATCCATCCACAGTTGGAGGCTCAGGAAAATGACGGTATTTGCCTCATGTTTAAGATCCCAAGAAGAAACATTTCACCATAAATACTTTGGGGTACTGCAGACATGGCAATGGACAGGTGCTTCCAACAGGCCTGGGGAAGCCTTATGTTAGAGGATCATTATCTTGGGAGAATCGTGTCTCAACCTGGACCAGAAAGAGATCCTTATTTCTATGCATGCTTTATTGTTGAGGATATAAATGTACATCTGAATCTCCCCTGATGCCTTTTTTCTGCCTTTGTGGTTCTGTCCTGAAGTAATTTTAACCAACCGTATTCACTATAGCAGTTTCTCTTAATTCTCAGTTGGAAGGTTCTGGAACATTAAACAAAACAAAACAAAAAAGTCTTTTTTAAAAATATTATTTTATAGAGCTATTTGCTGCAGTTATTTTATACACAGCAGGATGATTACTTCTCAAGGCTTTTTTCTTTTCCTTTTTTTTCCCCCTTAGAGATAACTAGATAAGAAATTTTTAGGAGACCGTCACAGACACCCATTACTAAATGCCTAGCATATTTGGGGAAGCTTCAAGACCATTTGTAACACCACTGAAGACATTTTCAATAACTGGCACAATTTTTGAAATGGAAATTGCTCTTGGTGTTGAATTTTAAAAGCAATTTTGTTTGGAAATATTAGCACAGTCTGCAAAGAAACATCAAGTTGTACAGCTGAGGGGACTAATAGGCTTTGAAGCTTTAGCAACAAACTGGAGATGTCTCATTCTTTTTCTTTTGCTTGCTTCCCTTTCTTCCTCCTTCTACTCCTTCCTTCACCCCTTCTAATCGATATGGAGGGCACACTCAGGAACAAAAGAGTCATATTCTCTGCCCTCCTAGAGTTGTAGTTCAAGGAGATAATCACATATTAAATAATTACACAAATAAGTGTGACATTTTAAAGGAGATAAAAATGTGAGCGCATCTGATGAGGAATCTGAGAGAGGATCCAATGACAGACTCCAATGCCTTTTGAACACCTGAAATGTTAGCTAGGTTATTGGCTTTAACTATGATTAACGTAAAAAGTTGGAGTGTTGCACACTGTTGGTGAGAAGGAAAATCAGTGAAGCCATTCTGGAAAACAGTATGAAGTTTGCTCAAAAGAATTAAAAATACTACATGACCCAGCTCATACTACTGGGTGTACAGAGTATCAAGGAGATGTCTGCACTCTCATGATTACTGCGAGCATTATTCACAATTGCTAAGATAGGGAGTCAATCTAAATGTCCATCAACCATAAATGATTAAGAAAATGTGGTATGTATGCACAACAGAATATTATTTATTCATAAAAAAATAAAGATACCCTGAGTCAACTTAATGAAAGAGGTGAAAGACCTTTACAATGAAAACTACAGAATGCTAAAGAAATAAATTAAAGAAGAGCTTAGAATATGTAAAGATCTACCTTGTTCTTGGATAGGCAGAATTAATAGTGTCAAAATGATTATCCTACCAAAAGCACTAACTATGCATATTTAATGCAATTACAATCAAAATCCCAATGGCATTCCTCATAGAAATAGAAAAAGCAGTCCTGAAATTGATCTGGAAAAAAAGGAGATCCAGAATAGCTAAAGCAATCCTTAGAAGAAGAGTGAAGTAGGTGGCATTACTATACCAGACCTTAAACTATACTACAGAGCAATAGTAACAGAAACAACATAGTATTGGCACCAAAATAGACTGGTAGACCAATGGTATAGTATAGAGGACATAGAGACAAACCCACATAACTGCAGTTACGTTATATTAGACAAAGGTGCCAAAAATATACATTGAAGAAAAGATAGCCTCTTCAATAAATGGTGCTGGGGAAAGTGGAAATCCATACGCAACAAAATGAAATTAAACCCCTATCTCTCACCATGCACAAAACTCAACTCAAAGTGGATCAAGGACCTAGGATAAACCAGAGACACTGCATCTATTAGAAGAAAAATTAGGCCCAAATCTCTACATGTCAGATTAGACCCCAACTTCCTTAATAAGACTCCTATAACCCAAGAATTAAAATCAAGAATCAATAAAAGGGATGGGTCTCAAACTAAAAATCTTCTTCTCAGCAAAAGAAACAATCAGTGAGGTGAATAGAGAGCCGACAGAATGAGAGCAAATCTTTACTGCTGGGAGCCATCAGCCAAGTAGGTATGACAAATTCCTTGCCAAAATACTCCTGTAGGAATATTTTTTGTTGGTAGTACAATAAATAATAAAGGCAAACTTATATCAATTCTATCCAAATGTATATTTTCCATATATGTTTCAATAATTTTCAATGCCTTTCTTGCTTCAGGCGTTAACATGCGGGGTGAGTTTGGATCTGATGGACCTTTTAGAATATCAAATAAAGGTCCCAACTCTCCTGTTGGTATGCCTAGATAAGGCCTTATCCAATTTATGTCTCCCAATAACTTCTGAAAGTCGTTAAGTGACTTGAGTTGATCTACTCGTATTTGAATTTTTGGTGGACGGACCATGGTTGAGGATAATAGAACTCCTAAATAATTAATTGGAAAATTTAATTGTACTTTATCTATTGCTATCTCTAGATTATAATTTTTTAATAAGTTTGTAAGTGTGGCATAACATTCCAGCAATATGTTTTTATCTTTATGTGCCAATAATACATCATCCATATAGTGAAATATTTGTAGTTCAGGATTTTGATTTCTAAGTGGCTGGATTGCTTTGTTAACATAAATTTGACACATAGTTGGACTGTTAGCCATCCCTTGAGGGAGTACTTTCCATTCATATCTCTGATCAGGACCTTCATGATTTAATGCAGGGATAGTAAATGCAAAACGTGGACTATCCTTGGGATGAATTGGAATTGAAAAAAAACAATCTTTAATATCTATGGCTAAAACATGCCAGGTTTTTGGCAAAGCAGACAATTGAGGAATCCCTGATTGAGCAGGTCCCATAATAACCATTTCATTATTAATGGCTCTTAAATCTTGCAATAATCTCCATTTACCAGATTTCTTTTTAATGACAAAAATGGGAGTATTATGGGGAGATATGGAAGGTTGTATATGTCCTTCCGCTAATTGTTGTTTGACCAGATCATGGGCTACTTGTATCTTTTCTTTAGTCAGGGGCCACTGAGGAACCCACACTGGTCTTTCTGATTTCCAAGTAATTTTTATTGTCTCAGTGGCCCTTTCTGAAAATCCAACCCATGTCTGTCTGTTCCTTGATCTATTTGAATTGGTGCTGCTATACCTTGCCCTTGTTTTCCTAATCTTTTTTCTTTCCTAAAACCTTGTCTATCCCTAGTAGTGGGCGCATTAGGATTGATGTTATTTGTTAACGTCAAACCTAATTGATCTAGGACATCTCGTCCCCATAAATTTATAGGAAGATGATTCAATACATAGGGCTGTATAGTTCCCTCACATCCTTCAGGATCCTTCCAATCTAATATCATTGCACTTCTATGGGGATTAGTAGCCACTCCTAGGCCTGGAAGCGTTTGAGTGGCTTGTTGTAATGGCCAATGTTTTGGCCATTCCTTACTAGATATGATGCTAAGGTCTGCACCTGTGTCCAGTAGCCCATTAAAGTCGTGTCCTTGAATATTTAGTTTTAACATTGGGCGAGAATCTAAATTTAAAGACAACATAGCCCAATCTACACCTGTGGAGCCTAATCCCCTGGAACCTCTTTTTACACTATGACTAGGAAATTTATTATGTAGGCTGGGTATTATTAACAACTGTGCTATTCTATCTCCAGGTGAAATTACTGATATACCTCTTGGAGAACTAGCTATAATTTTTATTTCACCTACATAATCGGGATCAATTACCCCGGGACTTATCATAAGTCCTTTTAATGTAGATGAACTACGTCCCAATAATAAGCCTACTGTCCCTTGGGGAAGAGGTCCTTTTATTCCTGTGGGAATGATTTGAACTCCCATCTCTGGAGTTAGTACTGCTCTGGCAGAGGTGCAGATGTCCAACCCTGCGCTCCCTCGGGTTTGTCTGATGAGGGATTTAATGGACAATGTGTCCTGGGCACTACTCTGATGGTGTTGCTGGGTTCCTCCACTGCCCCGTATATTTGTGGTTGTGGGCCCCGGAGCATTGGGCCCGGCTGTCCGTTTTTTGGCAATGGAGCCTGATGCCTTTCTCCACGATATCGTGGGTAAATACCTGGTCCTTGTCCGTTTTTTGATAAGGGAGTACCCTCTATGGTGGTTTGAGAACGGCATTCATTAGCCCAATGTCTCCTTCTACGGCATCGTGGGCAAATACCCGGTATTCTATTTCTTTGATACCTAGTTTTGTTAAATCCTCCTCCTATGGGGCAACTCCTTTTAAAATGTCCTGTTTGTTCACAATCATAGCATGTTTTGTTCATTAATATCTCTACATAATTTAATATATGTGTTTAAATCTTCATGTCTCCATGGTCTAATAACCTCTCTGCAGCAATGATTTGCTTGGTCATAAGCCAGTTGTTTTATTAAGGGCATTGCTTGTTCCGTATCCCCAAATATTTTGGCAGCCGTTTGAATTAGCCTATCTACAAAGTCAGCGTAAGGTTCATTAGCTCTCTGTATTACCTTAGATAGCTGACCTTGTAAATCTCCATGTCCTTGTAAAGTCTTCCATGCCCTAACTGCGTCTGCAGCAATTTGTGCATATATAGCAGGATCATATTCAATTTGTTGCCGCTGACCCTCATAAGGTCCTTTCCCTAGTAACATTTCTAGATTTCTTTGAGGGTAACCGGCTGCTGCATTTCGCCTAGCTGTCTCTGCGCAAAATTCCTCATTGGCAACCTTCCATAACAAATATTGTCCTCCATTTAGCACAGATTTACACATGCTAGCCCAATCTGCTGGCGTCATGTCCAAGTTAGTAATGGACTCGACCATGCTCACCGTGAAGGGAGCTTGGGGACCATAGGTTGTTACAGCCTCCTTTAACTGCTTCACTGTTTTAAAATCTAAAGCACGGTGAATTCGCTGCCCTCCTGCCTGCTCAAGTACAGGGCATGCTAATCTTTGAGGTCCTGTCTCAGGATTCCATTTATCAACTACGGGGTTTGAGGGCCACTCAGCTGTCTCTATCGGTGGGGCTGTTGGTTGAATTAAACACTCTTGTGATAAAACGGAGTTAGTAACAGCCTCCTGTTGTGGCCTTTTTCCTAACAACCCCTTTTCCTTTAAATTTTCTTCCTCTGTCTGACTAGCTCGAGAGACCTTCTCTTTTGCTTGATCTAAAATGTCTTTCACCATGTTCTGAACCTCTAACAATTTACTTAACATCTTTTCAGTTTGTTTTAATCTACTATAAAGATAACACAACCCAATAAGATAACACAAAACAAAACCGAAACTGAATGAAGCAAAAACAGAATAAAAAATCGTTGTATCAATTTTCTCTTCCTCAGGGCCGACAAACTTCAAGCCTTTAGTCAACCATTTTTTCCAGTTTGCCTGAGAAATTTCTAGGGATAGGCAGCTTGAAACAAAAACAAAATAAATCAAAAGGAGAACACATTGTTTTTTGAAATGGTCACCCATTCTCTCGCCTTCCCTCAGGGGCGAGCAATTTCACTTACCCCCAAGCTTCAGGCGTTCCGCGTACGGGCCACCAAATGCCGCAGTCTCTGGCTGGGCACAAATCACGAGTCTCCACACAGCTTGTAGATTCAAACAGCAATTCTTTATTCCCGAACTCACACCGGCCGTCTACAAACACGCTCTGGGGGAATCCACGTTCTCTGCCCAAATCCACTCCCAAATCCACTACTCTGCCCAAATCCACTCCGCATGGGCTTCTGTCTCCCAAAATATACTGTCTGACCCTAAGCACTCAAGAGGAACTCAGCAGCAGGATACGCCCTATTCCAAAAGAGGAACACCCTAATCTCCTATTATGCTAAACTGCCCTATTCTAAAGGGGGAACACCCTAATCTCCTATTATGCTAAACCGCCCTATTCTAAAGGGGGAACACCCTAATCTCCTATTATGCTAAACCGCCCTATTCTAAAGGGGGAACACCCTAAACACGGATCCTGCCCTGGTCCTTGAGCAAGGTCACCTTTCAGAAGTCCTTCCACTAGACAGCATGGGAGTAAGCTGGCAAGGAATTTGTCATACCTACTTGGCTGATGGCTCCCAGCACTTTACCACAAGCCCATCAGATAGACAACTAATCTCTAGGCTATATGAAGCACTCAAAAACCTTAACACCCAAAAAATAAATAACCGAGTCAATAAACGGGCCAAGGAATTAAACACACTTCTCAGAAGATGATAGACAATCAATCAACCAATATATGAAAAAATGTTCAACATCTCTAGCAATTAGATAAATACAAATCAAAACTACTCTAAGATTTCATCTCACTACAGTCAGAAAGGTAGCTATTAAGAATACAAACAACAATAAACGTTGGCAAGGAATGGAGGGAAAGGCACACTCATACATTGCTGGTGGGACTGCAAATTGGTATAGGCAACATGGAAAGCAGTATGGAGATTCCTCAGAAAACGTGGATAGGAACCACCATTTGACCCTGCTATCCCTGTCCTTAGTCTATACCCAAAAGGCTTAAAAACAGCATACTACAGGGACACAGCCACATCAATGTTTATTGCGGCACAATTCACAATAGCTAAACTGTGGAACTAACCTAGATGCCCTCCAGTTGATGAATGGATAAAGAAACTGTGGTATATATACACAGTGGAATATTATTCAGCATTAAAAGAGAATAGAATTATGGCATTTGCAGGTAAATGGATGGAGCTGGGAAATACAATCCTAAAATGAAGTAAGCCAATCCCCAAAACCAAAGGTCAAATGTTTTCTCTGATTTAAGGATGGTGATCCACAATGGAGTGGGGGGAGCATGGGAAGATTACATGGATTCTAGATAGGACAAAGGGGTAGGAGGGGAAAGGAGGGGACATGGGGGTAGGAAAGATGATGGAATGAGATGGACATCATTGCCCTAAGTAGATGTATGAAGACACAAATGGTGTGATTCTCTGTGTGTACAACCAGAGACATGAAAAAAAAATGTCTTTATATGTATTATATGTATACATATGTATAATATGAATTGCAATGCATCCTGCTGTCATATATAACAAATCAGAATTTTTAAAATAAGTTAAAAAATAAAGATATCCTGCCATTTGTGTCAACAATGATGAACCTAAAGGACATTTATTATGTGAAATAGCAAAGCACAGAAAGACAAGTACTGCTTAATCTCACTTATCTGTGGAACTGATCTTATAGAGATTGAAAGAGTTACAGTGGTTACATGAGGCTCCAGTAGTTAGAGAGAAGTGGGTTTAGGGACACTTTGATTGAAGTGTTAAAGGATACAGATTTTTGGTTAGACAGGAGGGATAAGTTCAAGAGATATATTGTAAAACATGGTGACTATAGTTAGTAAAAATGTATTGTATTCTTAAAAACTGCTAAGAAAGTAGATTTTAAGTGTTTTCACCATACACAAAAAGATAAGTATGTGAGGTGATGTACATGTTATTTAGCTCAATTTAGCCTTTCTACAGTGTGTATATATTTCAAAACATCATATTGCACATGATAATATACACAAATTTGGCAATTAAAAATAATCAATTTTTAAAACACATAGGTTGTGGTCAATGATTGTGGTTAGCATGTCAATTGCAATTTAAAACTGTCGTGGTTGACAGTTGGTTCCTTTGTACTATGATTTGAGAGTGCCTAGATGGAATTCATTTTTTCAAGTAACCATTACTAACTAAGCCTGGGACTCTAGGATAAGTCTTTACTGACCTGCATGCTAGTCTAAATGAAGGTGCAAGATGGATGTTCTTGGAACACTTAAATAGAAAGCCCTAGATAACTCAAAGCCAAAATGAGAACTGAGGCAGAAACTGATACAAGTGTCTAAAGGAGAAGACCAAGGGCTTGATTCATAGGGCTGGAAAAAAGGAAAGGAGGAAGGGAGAGAAAAATGTTTACCTCAAAGTAAATATCAGCATAGAGAGAAGAAAGATCCTAGAGCGAATAGTAGGAGTTCAGTCATTCAAGTTAGAGAACTGGTAAAGATTCAACATGGATGGGAGTCTTGCTTAAATGTAGATATCTAGATATATGGCTTATACCACGTGTATGTGTATATAAATGTATGTAACACGTACATATTACCTCTTAATTGGTACATAAAACACAAAAATACTAAAAAATTTTGTCAAACCAGACTCATAAGTTGTGATTAAGTAAGAAGTTGAGTCACCTTTAGGGAATTGAGAATTAAGAAAAGAGTTTAAATGAAACTGGGTAAATCACCATATAAACACACTGCCGTTGACTTACACCCCTACCCAGCAGTGTTTTTATACTTTAGAAAAAAAATATATGATTTACTCTTATAAGCTGTGCCCAACCTGTGACCCAAGTTAGTTTCAAAGCTGTATAGAAATGTTGGTATCAGCTCAAATCTTCTAAAACATGTTGTTTAATTTTAAATTAACCCTAACAGGGAGTAACTCTCGTTGCTGTGTATACACCTGAATTGAAATGAAGGGGAAAAATGTGTGTGAGTAGATTCTATGCTAGCTTAGCAGCTAGCAGTAAAGCACAAAATATCAAAGTGTACCTATCTCTTTGGAATGCTCCTGTCATTATAGCAAGATCCACTGTTAGCAAAAATCTTTTGATCTCATAGGTAGAAAATGAAAATGCACTCGCATTTTTGCTAGCATATATAAATACTAGCTCTATAGTCATTGTGCATCCTCCACACCAAGACTATAACAAGCCAAATTATCATAGAGGTTAACCCAGTAAAAAGTTTTTCTAAAACAAATGATTCTTGAAAATATATTTAATTTTTAAAAAAATTTTTTTAGTTGTAGATGGACACAGTACCTTTATTTTATTTGTTTTTATGTGGTGCTGAGGATCCAACCCAGTGCCTCATACATGCAAGGCAAGCGTTCTACCACTGAGTCACAACACCAGCCCCAAAATACGTTTCATCTTAAACCCAGTTCCTTAGTTTGACATTGTTCTTTGTTGCATTAAGTAGCCCCTTTTCTTTATTTCACAATAAAAACAACCTTCCAAAAAGGAATGGGGGAAAACACACTTTGGAAAAGCAACATAACCTCTCTGAGCATGATTCTTCACCTGCAAAAAAAGGCCACAGGGCTTGGTCGGGGCAGAATGCGCCTCACAAGCACCTCACAGCAAGCAATGCACTTGACCTTCACCATCAGGAGGTGGCCATACTCTGCAACAGGTGAGGAAATGGAGGTTGGGCTACTGTCCACAGTCAGGTGGCCAGGTAGCTAGTGTGGCCAAAGTGAGGGTGCAAACCCAGACACTGGACACCAAAGTCTGAACCTCTAAACACGACGCTGTACTGTCTTTTATAAACATGACAAGGGAACTATCTTCTGGATCCTTCTGCAGATGAAGCAAGAGAAACTAAGGGAAGCATTTAAACTTTTTTTTTTTTTTTTAAGGAATCATACAAAGTAAGTCAACATCTTTATTCGATGGTCCTGGGATTAAACAAAATATCCTAGGTTAATAGTACTAGTGATTTCTTACCCAAGACCTTCAATAGAAAATTGCCTGATTTGGCATGTCAGATAATTAACAGAGAGAACAAAGAATGGCTTTGCATGTTTCATAGTGCTGTAAGATATTATTGCTGACAACATGTCTCACCATGAGTAAAATAGTCCTAAGAGTCTGAGATTCTTGACCGTTTTGCTTATTGATTAGATGATGTATGTAACTATGACCTGTTTTGTTAGTGTTGTCATATAAACTCAGACTATACAATTTTTCTTTAAACTTACTTCATATGGTGAGTTTAATCATAAATTTAATCAGCAAGAACTTTATGGGGAAAGCTGTGAGTGCCTAATGGTATAAAATCAAATGAGATGGGGCAACACTGAGAAGAATCATACAGGTGCACAGTCCTAAACCCTCTCTAGGGTAGTGCTTGTCTAAGTGCTTTCTCTCTCCCATGGGTGATCTCTGCAAAATTAAAAATATCTAAGAAGCCAAAGAGCTCAAACTCCTAAAACACTGACGATTTAAAGGGATATGGCATGTAATAATTGTTTCAAGAGCTAAGAAATATTCTAATATTTATTTTATTTAAGGATAAAGTGATAGTTATTTAAAAGTGGATGAAGTGAAAACTGTGAGTTGGGTAGTGCACCAAGGTTTTGTGCATATTATAATTAGAGAGAATACTGTCAACTTTATATACAGAATATTGATGTTGAAACAAGGGATGAGGAGGATTATTAGCAATCCAGATTAAAGTTTACTAGGGTATTTGATGAATATTAGGGTAGCTCCTAGAAGCAAAGAATGCTCCTATTTTGGCTTTTTCCTTTCAGGCTTATGAACATTAACAGGATGAAAATGAAAGACACTAATAGTGAGACACTCCCAAAGCAAAATTCCTAGTGAAGCTGGAGCCCAGAGCTCATGATGAAAAGCTAACAGAACTTTGATTTCTCCCTCAATTTCTGGATTTCCCCTGTGCCCCTCATGACGAATACAGTGAAGCACACTGAGAGAAGGGAGGAAAGAAGTGTTCGGTTATTCAGGGAAGCATACTCAGTCACTAATACCAAAGATTACCAGCCAAAGGTGCAGAGATATGTCACACCTGCATAAAATGACATAAGGTAACATTCATGGAATAGAAATGTATGATAACAGGAAAAATGTACCACTGTCAAGATATCCTTGGTTAGATGTTGGTATTTGTGATTATACATAGGTGGGATTCTCTCTCTCATTCTCTCTCTCTCTCTCTCTCTCTCTCTCTCTCTTGTTTTTCCATTTTAATTAATGTATTTCCTAATGAAATTGTAGTGATTTTAATTGAGAATCAATACTTTATGTGACTATTTTTAAAATTCAATACACAATTTAGATGTCTCTTAGAAATTTATGTCTGTCTTATCTGAATATACTATGTGGAAAGCTCTAGACCAGACATTTAATTGGTGTAATACTCATGATGTGATTGTACAATTTATAATTACAATTGTTCTTTGCACCCTGATTTTATATTCAGAGAATACAAGTTTCACTCACCCCAGCTTAAGGGAACAACAGGTGTATTCCTTACGCACGTTCCACTGAATTCTTGGAAGTTTTTGCATGAATCATCATCAATTGAATCTTTGCTCAGTGCATTATCATCATCATAGGTAATCAAGTGTGCACATACTGAATGTAATCCAATCTACTTTACCTGTATCTCACAAAAGTCTCATAATAATCCCATTGGTATATGCCAGCAATAATCCCATTTCAAGATGAGAAACCTGAACAACAGAGAGGTTAAGTATCTTTTTCTTTTAGATCACATAGTTAAAAGACACAGAAACCAAGCTTTGATTCCAGATGACAGACTCTGTAGCTTGAGTTCTCAACTCCCTGTCTGTTTTGTTATTCTCTGAAGTTCATGAATAAAAGGGAGAGTTGGGAATCATGAGAGCTAATGTGAAAATCATGCATTTGGAACCAAGCAGAACCGAGGAGCAGTTCTCTGCCACTGCACGCTGGAGTTGGGGTTTATTTGTCTTTCCTGGCATGAGTACCTGAGAATGTGCAGCATAGACCCTATCCTAGAGGTTTTCTGCTGGGTTATTTTTATGTATCAAGCCAAATGGCACATGGGTTAAAGAATGAATTGAATCCTTGAACATAAACATTTTGTATGGTACAGGAAGACTTGGAATGAAAAGTCTAATCTATTTTCAGTTGAGAATTGAAGTGGAATTATGGTCAGGGAGACCATTGGTATTTATAGGCGCATGCCCTACCTTACAACTGAAGTTTTATCCCGTCCTTCTATCTCTAAGTCTCCAATTTGGATGCCAGTTTTAATCATTTCCACAACCTACTCAACCATGACCACCTCAGATCCACTTTATCATTTACCAAACCTAGGAAAGTTGATCGTCTGTTCTCATTTATTTCTCATTTCTACTTCTGAGTAATTATAAGAAAAAATTACAATAAAGCCATGGCAGTTGGCCTGACTATAAATTCTCATTACTACTTTAACTGGGGTTTTCACATTCATCAGCAGCTATTCTTAATCAGTCTGCACAGTCCCCATTCCCCATAGTGGCTGATATCACAAAACCTTTTCCCCTCACTCCATTCCCCCATCTCCGCCCCTTCCTTATGGAGGGCAGACTGCCTGCATCCCGTTCCTCTTAGAAGACTGAGATGTTGGGTTTGGGTCTCCTTCATTTCCATCATCGCCATCTCCAACTCTCTGTTCTCCCATCTCTGGGTATTCTTGTTCCCACTCAAGAAAAACACGTCCCTCCTCTTCATTTCTGCAGTTCTTTCTCATTAAACTCTTTGTGTCTCCTCTTCCTGTATTTCCTTGCTTCGTTCCTGATCCTTTTGCTCTTGGAAGTAAGAGTTCTCTGGCTTTTTTATTTATGCTTTGAAACCTGGACACAATTTTCTGCTATTTATTTTCTACGTGGCTGCTGTAGTCAGCTTTTTCACTGCTGTGACTAGAAGACACACCAGAACAATTGTAGGGGAGGAAGAGTTTATTTGGGGGCTCACAGTTTCAGAGGTCTCAGTCCATACACAGTCGACTCCATTCCTCGGGGCTCACGGTGAGACATAATGTCATGGCAGATGAATGTGGCAGAGGGAAGCAGCTACATGATGATCAGACAGCAGAGAGACTCCACTTGCCAGATACAAAGATGTGCCCCAGAGCATTGCCTCCAGTGACCTACCTCCTCTAGCCACAGACCATCTGCCTCTAGTTACCACTCAATTAATCCCATCATAGGATTAATTAACAGATTGGGTTGAGACTCTATAACCCAGTTATTTCTCCTCTGAACCTTCTTGCACATTCTTACACATGAGCTTTTACGAGACATCTCACATCCAAACCATAACAATGACTTTCAGACTTCCAGCTTTCCAAACATAAGCCTTGGTAATTTTCCTCCACACCTTTAGTCAACCAATTCCCAATCACAATTCATTCACTTCACAAATATATCTGGCCCCATTCTAGTAAATAAAAATCTATAAAATTACTTGTCTCATGAGGCTTATATCCTATGGGGGAACCAGGCAATAAAATGCATGAAAGAGTTAAAATTCTATATGTTAGACCATTCAAGGGCAAGATTAAATTGGGAAGGCAGACACGGGAGTCTGAAGTGACGGAGAGGGTGACGGCATTTCAGTCAAGGTCAAGCCAATCGAGCTCCTTTAGAAGGTCTTCTCAGAAACTGTGCCTGAAATGTATATTTTTATATATCCTTGGTCATTCCTACTTACAACAGGGGTTCCAAAGAGGCATTGAATTTCAGCCAAATAGAGGGCCACCTCTTCAGATCATGAGCTAATTTGGTAGGGGTGGGGGAATTGAAATCAGGTGAGCAACTAGCTGCTTTGGATGATTAGAGATTTTATAAATGTAAACCCAAAATGAAGAAGTTGAATAAATATAAAAGTGAATTCCTTAATTAATTGGTCACTTTATCCACAAAATAAACTATTACAAGAAAAATGATATTGAAAATGAATCAATTTTTGAAACAACTTCAATAAGTGTTCCATCATTGGGTGAACTTTTTTTTAACTTGTAAAGCTCTTTTGCTTTTAATATGGGATACTACAAAAAAAAAAAAAAAACATGACTCCCAAAAAGAGTTATAAGAAAAGAGACAATCTAGAGAGTCTACTCTGTATTTATTTTGTCAGGGAAAAATATGGCAATTATGACATCAGTTCCACAAAATATGTAACAACCTGATATCCTCGGAAACACCACTGTCCACAAAGCTCAGGGAAGATTATTAGGTTTGAGTCTCACTTTAGTAACTATAAATGTTGATAAAGTGATGTGCTTATCACTCAATAAGTAGTTAACCCACCATATATATATATACACACACACACACAACTATGTATGTTGACCACAGATATATGTGTGGTCAAGAGGGAAAAGCAATAGATATAAACTAGGTATCTACACAAATATAAATGTATTTATAAATTTAAACTACAAAAAGAGATATAAACTAAGCACCCATAAAATAAAAAGGAAAGGGCACTATCAAGAGAAAATTACATAATCATAGAGTGTCTTTTCTGGCATGTGAAGGAGAAGAGGGAGAAAAGATATATGTACAATTTTAAATTCTTATTAAACCAGGAAAGTCATAGTTTCTAGTCTGCTTATTCCCAAAGTCCTATCTTGAGGTCATACAATCTTCAAGGCCTATTTTGTTAAATAATTTAACAAAATCTACATTTCTAGGAATGATTTATTCTATGAACCAATTCCAGCACCTTTAAGGTGTTTATTTTTGTTTGGGGTTTTTGTTGTTGTTGTTGTTTACCAAATCCTATAGCCTTCTTCTTTTATATAGAGAAGTCTCATCTGTATCTTTAGGGAGCTGAGGCACACAGTCCTTCTCTGTGGGAGCCAAATGAACATTAATTAATGATGAATGGAGGATACTTTACCATCTGTTCAGCACTAATTCAATATATACTGTTGTTACTTAATTGGATTATTTTTAGTCTTGTAGTTTCAACTGGGCAAACACTGATGGCTGGAGCTGTGACACACCCTGGCAAATCATAACTCCCCTTTTGAATTCCTTGTCTGGAGGGTTGACTACTTATTGAATGATAAGCATATCCAAATAGCCAGGGAACTTCTTTTCTAACAATTGGTCTTCTTAAAGTGATAAAGCCCATTTCAGTAGATAGAATAATTCAAGTTAGGGATAAATAGTGTAAGCCTGGAGGACAGAGAGTAAATGAAGAAAGATCATAAAAAAATGTTTTTTTAAAGATAATAAAACAAATGGGATTCACATACATGATGACTAGGACAAGATTGTCCATATTTTCATTAGACCACCAACACTTCCTAGCACAAAATTGTTACAGTGTGCTACCCACTGGAATATGTACTATGATATGCATTTGAACTGGCAAATTAGCTAGATCATTTCAAATTAGCTAGATCATCCAAAGCGGCTAGTTGCTCACCTGATTTAAATTCCCCCACCCCTACCAAATTAGCTCATGATCTGAAGAGGTGGCCCTCTATTTGGCTAAAATTCAATGCCTCTTTGGAACCCCTGTTGTAAGTAGGAATGACCAAGGATATATAAAAATATACATTTCAGGCACAGTTTCTGAGAAGACCTTCTATTTCTGCATGAAGAGCAGTTCAAATAGTTATTAATTTCTTAAGGAAAGAGATTTCTGAGAAGTTATACTAAATGTTTTTTAAAAAATAAAATTAGAATGAAGAATAGGAAGTGAAGATACTTACTTAGAATCTGTGGTTCAAGTTAGTGCATTCTTTTAGGGTCCATGGATTGTTATGCTAGAATGGTTTATCAAGAGTCCCAAATGTTTTGTTTGTACCAGTGAAGAATTTGATGTAATTTCCCCTTGTTGACTTTCAGCTGCTCCAAATACAACATAACCATCTTAGGTATTTGATGAAATAAAATTTAAAAGACAATTCAAATCTGACATCTAACAGGTGTGTTGACATTAGCAGAGTGTGCTTCAGAGGCCAACTTCTGTCCTTCAAATCCCGGTTCACCTGTACCAGGTATGTGCCCTTGGCCAACCTATTTAGTCTCTACAATCCTCAGTGCTCCTGAGAAGAAAGTTAAATAATTTAACAAAATCTACATCTTAAGGTTGTTTTGAGGATCATATTAAACAATGCATGAAAGGTGTTTTGTAGAATACCTGGATATTTTAGTCAGGGTTCTCTAGAGAAACAGAACCAATAGAATTTATAGATCCACAGAAAAAAAATGTACTGAAGGAGTGGCTTATGTGATTATGGTGGCTAAGAAGTCCCAAAGTCTCCTGTCTATAAGCTGGAGGCCCAGGAATACTGGTGGTGGTATTCTAGTCCAAGGTCAAAGGCTGAGATCTAGAGGAGCCGATGGTGTAAGTCCAAGTCTTCAGCACCAAGATCACTGACAGCCACAGACAGTAGGAGATGGATGACCCAGTTCCAGAGGAGACAGAAAGTTGGCACTTGCCTGTCTTTTTGATCTGTTCAGACCCTCAACATATTAGAGGATTCCCACCCACACTGGTAAGAACAGATCTTTACTTTTGCTACCAATCCAACTGCTATCCTTTTCTACAAACATCCTCAGAAATGCACGTGAAATAATGTTGTACCAGTTACCTAAGCATCCCTTAACTCAGTCAGGTTGAAAGAAAACATTAACCATCACTCAGGCACTTGGCATTTTTTATAAACATGCTTTATTTGTATAATATGGAAATTACCAACTGGACCTCTTGTCCTGTGGTAGGCCTGGCTGCTGCCACTCACCCAGGCCACTTTCTGAAGTACATGTAACTTGTACACAGGTGCCATGATTCAATCTCAGGCCAAGGAATATTCAACCAGTAAAGGGAACATGGTATAAAGACAGCCAAGCTACAGGCTAAGAGACCCATGGTGGCCTAATCCCAAATCCTGTATAATTATGACTACAAGTGAATAAGCAAATAAGATACACCTCTTGGAAAAGAACAAGGAGAGAAAGAAAGAGACCCTAATGGTGGCTAGAGTAGTCACTAAATCACACATATCTGGGAAAAGGCAGATAAATAGAAATTTTGAGGTGATGGAATGAACAAATATTCAAAGGATAAGGCAATAGAAGAGCCAGTCTGTAGTACGAGAGATGGTGGGAGAGACCCTGAAATGGAGAACTCAGGTCAACCTAAAGATCACACAGTGGGACAGAAGAAATACCCTGGTCCTTGGAGCTGAGTGCCTGTGTCAGTCCCTTCAGCAGGGCCCATCCTCAGGAGCAAATGAGCAAGGACAGAGGGTGTTTCTGGCAGAAGGTTGCCCAAGGTTTCCAGAAATTAGCACAACTTGCACAGAGTACCAGGGTTGTGACTGCATTGATCAGAGGTTCCCAGAGAAGTGGAACCAGTGTGACATATGTTGATAGATATACATATATGGTTTATTATGGGAATTGGCTTACACCGTTACAGAGACTTTTTTTGTCTCTGAAAAGTCCCAAAATGTACTGTTCATATGCTGAAGAACCAGGAAAGCAGGCGGAGTAATTCAACCTGAGTTCAAAGGCCAGAAAACCCGAAGCTCCTATGTTTGATAGCAAATGGTAAATGTCCCTACTAAAGTAGAGAGTGAATTTGCTTTTTGTGCTATGAGGCCCTCAAAGGATTTAATGCTTCCCACTCACATTGGTGGTGGTAGATCTTCTTTATTCAGTCCACTGATTCAAATTCTAATCTCTCCCCCAAACAAACACACATTTAAAAACAATAGTTCTATATGAGCTATCTGGGTATCTCTTAATGCCATCAAATTGACTCATAAAATGAACCTTCACGCTTACCTCCACTTTTTCTTACATCTCTCTCTCGAGGGTTTCCATACAAGCAGCAATGCCAACAATCAAAGCAAGATACCCTCTAAAATACTACCTGAACTCAAATCCCTATCTGCTCTAAGAGAACTCAAGCCAAAACAAGACCTGTGTGCTGGGTGGTGCTTTGTCAATTTAGAGTTACTGAACATATCCAAGGCTATTTCCGTAGGGCCCCCTTTCCTGTCTGATTCCAGGTTGGAGATCTGGAATATGGAAGTGAACAGATGCTCTTACTCAGAGGCCAAGGCATCCAGCATGGTGGCAGACCCATGCAGATATGCCAGCAGGCATCAGCCTCTGATGTACAACTTCCAGTCCACCAACAGCTCCAAGGCTAACACCAATCACTAAGTCGGGGCTGGTGATCCTCTGGTTCTACAGCTTCCGTCTGCCTGACTTTGCCTCCCTGGCCCTTCCTACTGTAGGTGCTCTAATTGCTACACAAGCCTCTCACTGCAATACTGAGAGGCACTGTTTTCCTGATGAATACCTTAAAACTCTAATTGCTGGTAATTTGAGGAGCTAATGTGGATGGATTTTCATACCCACCTTATATTAGACATTGGCCTGAGCACTCTGTAGGAATTACATCTTTAAATTTACCACACAACTCAGTCAGTTTTATAATTATTTCTGTGTGCTAAAAAAACTGAAGGAACAGAAATCTAAGTTAATCAGCCCAACGTGGCAAAACTATATGACGAAGCTAAAACTCAAACCAGGCATTTGACTTCAGAGTTGATGGTCTCATTCAAATTTTTACCTCATTCCTACAGTCAAAAGAACGTTCTTCCTCTTTTGTTTCCTGGTTCCTATTCTCCTGCTCCTTCATTCTGTCTCTCTGTCTCTGTCTCTATATGTCTCTGTCTCTGTCTCCACTGATCTCTCTCCCCCACTCTTTCTCTCTGTCCCCCTTTCTCCTACTCTCCCTTTCTCAGTGTTACTCTCAATATCCCACAAGATAAAGCTGACCCAGAGTTTCTTTGAAAATTACTGCTTAAATATTTCCTTTCATTTCTAAAAGCTCACCTTGATTCTTTTATATCATTTGTTATGAGGAATTGGCTCCTCTTATCACTATCACCTGAATGCTTGGGTCTCCCCCAAAATTCATGATAAAACCTGATCACCAATGTGATGCAGGTTTGAGGATGGGATTGGTGTTCTTAGGAAAGGGGCCCCACAGAGATCCCATGCCCCTGGTATCACACGCAGACATGGTAAGACGACAGCCCTGCACTGGAAGAGGGCCTTTTCCAGACACCAAAGATGCAAGCACCTCCATCATGGACTATCCAGCCACCAGACGGTGAGAAATAATCTCCTCTTATTTATGAGCCATTCTAGAGTATTCTGAAATAACAGCTTGAGCAAACTAGAACAGTAATTGTGGGCAAGCCAAGCGGAATTTTATGGAATCCATAAAACAGGCCATCAGGAAGGGAAGAATTGAGACCAAGAGGGAACTCACAGCATGGCCCAAAGGTGTTGTCCATTTGTCCCCAAGAAGAATGTCATCTCTCTGTCTCTGTCAGTCTGTCTCTCTCTTTGAAACTTCAGCCTTGATTTTTAAGGCCTTCCAACTCAATCAGACCCATTCGGACTATTAGAACAATTTATTTATTTATTTATTTATTTATTTATTTATTTATTTACTAAAAGTCAACTTATTAGGGACTTTGATTTTATCTGAAAAAAATCCAACCCAACCACAGAAGCTTCTGGATTCGTGTTTGATTGAGTAGTTAGGGCTATAGCTTATCCAGGTTGACTCATTATACAAAAAGTGAAAACAAACTTCTAAATGCCCCCTCTTCTCAAAATTCCTCATTCAACGTTACTTTTCTCAATTTTCTTAAATCTGTAGGTATGTCTTCACATTTTTGTTTTGCTTTGTTGTTTCCTTTTATTTAGGTTTTGTGTCCTGGGGATTAAACCCAGGGCACATGCTAGGAAAGTACTTCAGCACTGAGTTACACGCCAGCTCTAACTGCCCATGCCTTGTTTATCCCAGGCTCATTATATTTAAGTTCTAATATCCAGTTTGTGGTGCTTGTTTATTGGCTGTTTCTTTAAGCCAGTGGAAAACATCTTAACAAAAATGCTTTAAAACGCATGTATACATATGTGTGCGCATGTGTGTATGTGTGTGTGTGCATGTGTGTCTCCTGATAAATGTTCCTTTTGGAAGTCAGAATCAACACAAAGAAGCTACTTAGTGTTGAGTTGTGTGTGGTAGATAACTTTAGAGAATGTCTAGGTCTTCTAATAACAGGTTCATCTGACTAGGTCAGGTCCTCCTTGGATAATCCCTTTTTGATTATTGACCTTATCTGTCTACTTTTACCATATAACATAACAATCACAGGAATGATACCCCATTAACCACACCATAATCTATAGCTCAGAAGAACATCATCTACTCCTCTCATACCGCACAGGGGGGATTACAGAAGGGAATGGACACTATGGGACAAGATTCAAAGGGAGCACCTAGGACATATTCCTCAGAAAGAGGACATCTGGATGACTCCGTGGTTTTTTGCCCAAGCAGTTGAGAGAATTTAACTACCACCTACTCAAATAAAGAAGATAGGGGAGAAGAAAGTTTAGCATGGGAGTGAAGAATCAAGATTTTGATTCAGACTTACCATGTTTGGGGTCTCTTTTTGACCTCCCAGTGAAGACATCCAAGTAACAGATTAGCTGGGAAGGTTTCACAATCATTTAGGCAGAAGCTACCATGTGGCACTTGCTTGAGTGAATAGCTACATTACAGGTTCCATGCCTTCCATGATGCCTCTAAAGGTAATGAGACCCAGTCTACTGGATCACAGGGGAGTAAAGCACTAAAAGAACACATTAATTTGGGGCTGGAGATGTAGCTCAGAGGTAGAGCGCTTGCCTTGTACATGTGAGGCACTGTGTTTGATTTCCAGCACCATGTATAAATAAGCAAATAAAATAAAAGTCCATCAACAACTAAAAAAAAAAAAATTTAAAGAACATATTAATTCACTATGGAGGGTGTCCCTCTGAGGCAAATGGGACATATATGCAAATATGGTAAGCACATTCCCCTGGACAGGTCTAGAATAAGCTTTCACATTTTTTTTTTTAATCTAAGGACTGCCATTTTTCTCAGTCTCCATGACTGACCACCTTCCCTAATAATAGACACATTTTTTCCTTAGCTCAGAAATTTTTACCTTATTTTCCTAAGATATTTCTAGCAATCATTTGAAAAGGACGAAAAGGCTTTTTAATAAGAGGATTGGAAGTATAGGGCCTTAAAGAAAACTCACCACTGCCACTATATAATTCTGAAATTTATCCCAACTGGAACTACTCTCTTCTTTTCTTTTTTAGCCCTTTAATAAAATAGTATTCTGAAGTGTTTTTTATATTAATTTCATAACTCTATGAGAATAATTTTACCATCTTATTTCCCAATTTCTTGAGGATAATCTTATTAAAATCACTGCCTATATCTAATAAAGGTATAAATAAGTTCTCATTTTAGAGATGACAATTGAAGCACAAAGAAGTCAAATAACTTTCCTGAATCACAAATCAAGGTAGGATCAGGGAAATTTATACTCCAGTCTAGAAAACACCAATGCCTACGTTCTTTCTTAATATCTGTGTTTTATTTTAATTTTTGCAAGCTGGTGATGGAACCCAGGGTCTCATGTGTGCTAAGCAATAGTTCTACCATTGGCTGCACCTCCGTTTAGTAGGTTTTAAATATCGCAGAAATGTGGAGCTCCCTCAAGGACTGGAGCACAAGAGGAGGAACAAGAAGAAAACTTTTCCTTCCTGCAGGAAGCAGTGAGAAGTCAGTTGAATGGTCCCAGAGAACAAGGATCTATCCTTCGCACAATATAAGCTTCAATAGCTAGGAAACAGACATTGACACATTTCCAAATATTTATCTTTTTTCCCTGAAATTACTATTAATCCTTCAAAATCTACAGAAATAATCTTCATTGAACTCCCCCAAAAGAAGAAACAGAACCCTCTAAAAATGCTCAAAACTCACCTCTACTTTAGTACTTACAATATTAATTAGAATTGTTTCACTTTCTGGATGTCACAAATACCAGTCTACAGCATCTTGAATATGAATGTTGCATCTCAATCAGCTTTGTGTCCTCGGGCCCCAAACGGTGCACCCAGCCACCAGCCTGGCATCCTTGGCCCCCAGGACAGTGCACCCAGCCACCAGCCTGGTGTCCTCGGCCCCCAGGACAGTGAACCAGAATCCAAAGGGCACTCAGAAACTGTTTATTGAATGTACTGGTGGATGCATAATAGATGTGTAAATGAACAGACAAGCAAATGAAAAAACAAAAGTATGTTGTGTGACCCATACTATCCCTAAAATTATAATAACAAAATGTCAGAGAGAGAATTCTCCAAGAAAGAATCCTCTTCTATTCAGTTACACCAAAGCTAACAGTTCAAAACATAGATTCTAATTACTTCCTGAAATATAAAAATTTAAAAATAAACAGCAATTTTTAAATTTACAGAATAGATGTTATTCTGTGCCAGTCACTGTGTTATGTCCCTGAGGAACATCGTCGGTTTGATTCTGTTGAAAGCATGAGGATATAAGTGTCATTCTCATTTCCATCCCCAGTAACTAATACTTAAACTGAATATCTTTTTTTTTTTTAAAGAAAAATTGCACAGGTAGGATTTTAAGCCCCTCAACCTAAAGTTCTTGCTCTTCACCAACAGACTGTAACACCTTTTAAAATGTTACCAAATAAATCAGTGTCTTTGGTAATGCAATGTGGAAGAAAGTAATAAAACAGAGCCAAAAGCTCACTGTTTTGCTTTATTTTCTACAGCAATTTGTTCAGTGCTTCAGGGTGGGCACACCTTTAATAGCAATTTTATTGAGGGACATTTAAAGTGACTTTCGGGAGAATCTTTTATGGCGGCAGCTCTTGGTTTGGCTCTGGTTGCTGTCTCTCTGATGAAGCTGTTTCATTTGAAATTTCTTTGCATTTAATGTGCGTGTGTTCCCTACTGTGTCCAACCATTCTGGTGGTAACATATGGTTAGTTTTGTTAATTGGGCTTTTTGTTATGCTGTGTCTGCAAAGCTTCTTTTAATTTATATTCAAATGTTTGTCATTCTCTGGCCGTCTGTTGGGTGATGTCTGTGTCTGCTTTGTGACCCATGACTATAGCATGTTCTTCAAGCTGTGTTCTGGCAGATGATTTGAAGAGGCCCCAGCATGTGCTGACTTGGTTCCACCATACAATTCCTGCTGTTGCCTTAACGAACCTGCAGAGTTAGCCTTGGGAGAGGATAGGAAAAGGGTAGGCTGTTGGGCTTAGCCAACTCTAGGCAACTACATTGTTAGGAATTGCATAGATTGGGTGAAAATTGATTTGCTTATCAAAGACAGACTGCTTCAGGTTTCGTGTAGCATCAGACATTTATAAAATCCTACCATTTGCCAGGCACTGTGCATAACCAAGGCTCAGATGTACAAAAAGAATATAAAGTAGAGAACCCCACAAATGTGGTTAGGGATATAGTTAGTAAAAAGGGAGCTACAAGAATGATACTGAGACTAGATTCTTAAGCCTAACTGCCTGGGTTCAAATCTCATTTTTTCTGCTCACCAGCTTGGTCACCTTGGACAAGATGCTTAACCTCTCTGTGCTTCAGTTTTCTTGTCTATACCATGCGGATGATGGAGATATCTATTTCAGAGGATTGGTGGGAAGATTAAGTATATAATGTCTATGAAGTACTAAGAACAATGGATACAATAATGCTCAATAAGTGCTAGTTATTATTAATTATTATTTTATACAATTACTAAGAAAGGTAGGGATCTGATGAGTAAAAGGCGAACTGCAAATCACAAGTGAAAATCCCAAAGGAATTTAATCATCATTTTCCAAAGTGCATTCTGCAGCAAAGTAATAAATTTAAAGAAAAGGGGTTCTGTAGCTACATGTATATGGGAAATGGAGGGTTACACAAGCTACTGTATATATCACAGAGACTGCATTAGACTGGTTTGCACTGTGACCCACCAAGAGGCATAGAATATGCAGCTCCCAAGTTATCAAATGCAGGACCTTCATGGAGATGAGTCTTTTCAGGGACTAGATTTTATAGGAAATCCATTGATAAATTCCAATCTGGATAAAAGTCATGGATATTCACAAGAAGATATTAGAAGGAAACAATTAGATGAAAGTAAAAATTAAAGATATTAACTACGTTCCTAAATATTTAAGATTGAATTCTTGGAAGTTTGCATGAAATCTCACTTATGCTACCACGTGACACAATACATGTGTGTGCACAGGCAATTGGGCGCGCGCACACACACACACACACACACACAGAGCTTACAGCTTGTCTACAAAGCAGTGCTTGATGTCACTACCAGAGACAAAATCCTGTGGCATTTGGGGTATCTTATCCTTGGATGGAATGACATTTCCAGAGAAGCCCGAGAGCCTTCAAATCCGCACAATAAGAAAGATATAAAACCCAGCAGAGTTCTGTAGCCTGCTGGGACCTCCAGGCTGCTTATGTGAGATCACAAGGGGAGAGAATTTTACTCTACTTCTTACATTGAATGCAAAACCACACTGGCTTTCTTGTTTGTCCTACAGTTTATCCTGTGCTTCCCACATTGAATTGGGAAAGAAAGAGAGCAAAGAGGGACCTCAAGGAATGAAACAACAGTCGCTAGAAAGTGGCACTGTCCTGGGCACACCCCTGTAGAGAAATACGTTCTCTCTGATTAGGAAGTCTTACACTTTTCTTTTAAAACACAGTTCATATAAAAACATTTGACTGCATTTAACGTGAGTTCTTGAACATTTTTCTACAAGACTAGTTACTGGGTGGAGATGGTGAGTCTTGCAAATGAAGCCTCATCCCTCCCCTCACAGGTGACTGCATTGCAAATTTCAATTCACAGCTTTGTGGAGAATGGGAGGCTGGGAGCTGTGAGAACACCCCATGAATGAGGCACTTAACCTGGCTCAGGGGGTGAGGGGCAATGCCTCCAGGGTGCTGAGCTGAGCCCTGGAGATGAACAGGAATTGGCAAGGCCATGGGGTGCAAGAGGAAGAGGCAAGTGTCACAGGAGAAAAAAGCCAAGACCATGAGCAAGGGAGGATCTGAGAACCAGAAGTAGGTGTGCTGTGCTCTCAGTGCAGAGTGCCAAGGAGCGTGAGAGACGGGGTAGGAAAGAAATGATCTCACAAGGATCTGCCACTTCTCCCAAGGATGGTGTGGAGTCACCAAAGTGCCTCAGACAGCAGCAACATGCTCAGTTTGCCCTTTAGAGAAGTAACACCTGCTACAAAAAATAATAATAATAATAATAATTTTGGTTTAGAGAAGTATCTAACGGTGGCCAGAAGAACATTTGTGAGTCTCTGTTGGCAAAAGAGCCAAGAGATGATGGTGGAGAAATTCAGGAAGTGAAATCTGTAATGAGGTTAGGTGCAGCGTGAAGGCAAAGAAGGACTCAAAGATGCCCCAGGATTTTAGATGTGGGTACCACTCACTGGGTTAGAGCACAGAGAAGCAGAACAAAGCATGAAGATGGTGAACTGTCCTTCCAGCCCGAGGAGTCTTGTCAGACAGCTTCATGAGATGCCCAAGGGGCAGTTGGTTGTGTGGCTCTGAACCTCAGTTGTCAGCTGTTGATGCTGGAGATTGAGACTTGGGTGGTGTCCTCTTGGAGATAGATGGTGCCTATGCAGAATGTTGAGAGAGAATTCTTAGGACAGTTTCCTAAAGACCAAATACTAAGAATCCCTAAGGATATCAAGAAAGAAGTCATAAAAAGAGTCAGAGAAAAAAAACTAGCAAGAAAAATAGAGGAATCGTCAGCTGAATCATGTCATGCTAAGAAATGAGAAAAGTGAAGCCTGGGAAGCACCCTTCAAAGGCAGAACCACTGTAGATGTTTCCTTAAGTCTGTAGCAAAGGCAGACTGAGCACACCAGGTAGGAGGGAAGGCGAGGAGCAGAAGGGTGTGCTTTCCAGAGGTTTGGCTGTAAACGGAAGGAGTGGTGGAGGAAGGAGCAGGGGAGGGGGCAGGGCCAAGGAAGGAGATATTCTCTTCTGTATTATCTTGTTTTCAAAAGGGGACAGACTTGGGTATTTAAGTAGAGCTGAAAAACTGTCAGTGGATAGAAGAAAATTTGAAACAGTAAATCAAGTAAGTCTTCTGAAGATTTAAGGATAGGACCCTAAACCCAATAGTCCTTGGTTTTGTAATCGTGCAAAAAAAGCAAACACAGATAAATATCTATTTTTCCGTCTTTCTGTGCTCCACGTGGGCAGGAACTGTGTCTGTCTTGTTCACCACTAAACTCATCATACCCATAGTAGGTGCCCAACAAATATGTAGGTAGAATTGCTAGGTGGGTTTATAATGCAAGACATTATCTATTATTATATAGGATTCAAGACACAGGCAGGACTTGGTACAAAGATTGAAGCCACAGAAGGCATTTTAAAGATCTAAATGCATTTCAAACTGAGCTCAGCAACACCTTTTTCTTACTCAAACCTTGGGGCTATTTCAAGAGGCAGCACAGTTAATTGCCTGTTTTGTCTGCTACCCTTGGACTCAAGAGGCCAGGTTTTAGTCCCATACTTTATCACTCCTGGGGCTTATTATGCCTATCCCAGATCCTCTTCAAAGCAATGATTATAAACTTGATTTGCACATTAGCCTTATCTAGAAATCATTTACGAAATAAGAGTCCCCGAGCCCTGCCCACAAAGATTCTAATTTGATTGTTCTGGGAAAGACCCCCGAGAGCTGAAATTTTAACTTAATATACAGAGAGTGGTAAGAATCACTGCCTTATACAGTGCGTAGAATCATGGAAGTATAAAAGAATATAAATACCTGGAAAAACTATTTTTCAGTTCCACAAAAAACTGAACAAAAGCAGATGATATGATTCCACTCCTAGGTCTACAGCTGAAGTTGCACTTGCCTGTGTACCAAGAGCCCTGCGCAAGAACATGCCCAGCCACATTACTTGCAACAGCACCAGGGAGGAAGCAATGCAGATGGCCTAAACGATGGTTAAATAGGTGGTGGTATATCCACGTAAAGATACTGCTACACATACACATCAAGATTTTCAAAATGTGATACAAAAACACATTATATCTGTTTAATTTATCTTCATGGAGATTAAAACAGGCAAACATAAATCAATGATGATAGAAGTCAGAATAATGGTTATCAGAGTCAGTGGTAAGAAATGACAGGGGCACAAAAAGTGGTCTCAGGGGCGCTGGCCACATTTCTTCATCTGAGCAGTTTTGACACGGAGGTGTTAAGGTGTCTGGTGCCCAAAATCCAAAGACTGCCAGGAGCACACCTGCAGAGAACAGTGACTTCTACACGTTGCAGCAAGAGGAATCCAACACCAAGGGAAACTGCTGGGTGTCTCAAAGAGGGAAGAGTTAGGCAAAGGGCATGTGGGGTCAGGTTTTGAGGTTGAAATTAGTCACTGGATGAAATAGCCAGGAAGTGGTCAAAATGTATTAACAGGAGTTTCAGGAACAATTGCACATCTCAGCTTTAGAGCACAGGGTCCCTTCAGAGTTCGGGTTGGGTCCATTACCTGTGGCATTATCTTGGAACCCATCAATCTGAATGGCCAGAGTTAAAGGAGGTGGAACTTGGTCTGTGATGGGTTCCATGGTTTGGTCATTTGGTCCAAGTTTCCAAGGTATAGCGCAACCCCCCAATTTTTCTGATTCATTCCCTTTTCCCGATCCAGCTGCCAGTGGGACAAGTTATATCTTTATTTCTGTGTAGTATATACTACTTAGTAATATTTACATATTTTGAGTTTTATTTCAAATGGTATATGAACTTTCTTGACCTACATTATTACTTCAATAAAAAAAAATTAATAAGAAAAATTGTAATTAATTTCACCATTTCTCATTTACTTCTCCCCTCTTCATCTTCTCTGTCACTGGTCCACTTCTCCCACTGTGGAGCTGTCCCTTCCTAGTCCTGTAAACCAGCTCTCATTGCGGGGAGGCTGCCTCTGAGTCCACAGCCTTCCAAGAGAAACATGCTCTCCCTCCTTCCCCTCAGATTCCTCCCACTTCCCCAGGAAACCTGGTTGTGCTGGGACTTCCCACAGTTCCTGACCACAGGGAGGTGGGGAACGGACACCCTGTTCACCTCAGGTTAGCTTCCCACTTACCAGTTCTTCTTTTCTCTTAAACTCATATATTTCAAAACAGTGTTGTTATCTGTGTGGCTGCTCTATTTATTTCAGATACTTTCCAGCTAAGATTTTACCATCTGGGCTTCTCAGACTGTGGGAGACAGATACTCACATACCCTCCATTTGTCTTAAGACCTTCACAGGACACCGTATCTCATTTGTGCTATAAGGGTACACTCCACCCCTGCTGCATTGTGGTGTTTGAAACTATGAGACTGGGTGATTGCCCTCTCTGCTATTCCAGAATAGACTTTTTCTTACATGAGATTTTTTTTTTTTTGGAGCAATGGAGGGGGGTTGGAAAGTTTCTTTCTTTCTTTCCTAACATCTTATACTGTAAAAATTTAAAAATACATTATTTACTAAAAGTGGATATGAAGCTAATAGAGGAAGCCCCCTGTGATTGATTTTAAGATTGCTTTGCTGACATCTACTGGACAGGATCTTTTACACAAATACACAGCACAGGTAAGGCAGTAGGAATCCCCTGTTCTGTGATGCATGAATTAAAAATACAAAATAAAATAAAATGTGTAAGTAGATCTTTCCTTGTGTGAGCCAAACAGACTATTTTTCCCTTTTTCTTTCTTCCTTTTATTCTTTTCTCCTTCCTTCCTTTTCTTTTCTCTCTTTTTCTCACTCTATTTTTGTGATCAGGAAACATATAGAGGTCAAACATTTCAATTTTTGTCTTGGAAAGGAAAAAGAAGCATTTTTCTTGATTACAGTAATGAATGGGAAAACCTATTTATACTTAACAGGCTGTATCTAAACTGTCATCTTCCTGCTGGTAGGTCTCCTGGCTTAACAAAGCAGAGGAGATTTTTTAAATATTATGTAAATTAATCAGCTGGTTTCCACTGAGAAGTTAACATGCTCTCTTCAGCCATTAAGTAAGACCCTTTTAATCCCAACCAGGCACTTATGAGCATCAGGAAGTCCTAAATAAGTAAGAAGTTTATTTCATAGTTAACTAGAGGTAACAGATAATAGCTCTTAGACCTGCAATTCTAAAGCCTATAAGAAAATTTATACTTACTGGAACTTAATATGTATCTTAGCTGGGCATGGTGATAACCTACCTGTAATCTCAGTGACAGGAGACTAGGATAGAAGGATTGCAAGTTCAAGGCTAGGCTGGGCATATTAGTAAGACCCTGTCCCAAATAAAATAATAATAATAATAAAGGGCTGGAGATATAGCTCAGTGGTAGAGTGTCCCTGGGTTAAAAAAAAAATCTTATCTGGTTCAAAATTTTCATTTTAATTTGTGCACATAGAGGGTCCAAGAATAGGAATGACATAAAATTTCAGAGTTAAGGTTGGAATCCAGAACCTAAATCCTAGATCAGAGCTTTATACAGTTTCTACTGATCCTTATCCCTTAAATGTTTACTTATTATTTATAACTTTACAACAACTATTTACATTACATTAAGGATTAAGCTCTTTCCTTGTTTCAACTTATTGGTTTATCAGACACAAATGACGGAACACATGGTTCACTGACAAATTTGGGGGTGGGGGGTGTTGGTTAGCCATTGATGCATAACCTTTAGCTCCTGTGGGTCAGATGTCCAGGTGTGGCCAACTGGGACTCTGCTTCAGGGTCTTACTACACTAGAACGCTGGCTAGGGCTATGGTCTCATCAGAGGCCCAACTGGGAAAGGTCTGTTTCCAGGCTCAGATTGAAGGCAGAATTTACTTTCTTATAGTTCTTAAGAAAAGGGCCTCCTTTCCTTGCTGTTTGTAGGTCAGAGATTGCCCTCAGCAATTAGCAACCACCTGGGATTCCTGGCCATCTGGCTTCCCCAGCATGGCCACTCTTTGCAGGGAAGGTGGCTTCTTCGAAGCCAGCAAGGAAGACAGTGCTAGATAGTGCCACAGTTTTATGTAATCTACCTGCAGAATCTCATGTATGTGACCACATAGATCCTGTTACCTCTGGTATGAGCTCTGGCTAGAAACAAGCTACAGATAACATTCACACTCCCTTGAAAGTCTAAACACCAGTGGCCATTATCTTGGGAACCACCTCAAATCTATCCTCCACAAGGAAATCTAAACTGACCAGATCAAATTTATGATCAGTTTGCATTAAAAATATATAAAGGTGCCCACATATGTAATTTTGCCTTGAAAAATGCTACTTTGTGCAAATTTAAATTAATGTGACAATATCTAAGTGCTGCTAGTGCCTTTGAACAAACGAGGCAGCTCTAATAAAGGCCCTGAGACTGTCTGACCTGTCTTCTTCAAAAGCTATAAGGGGGGCCAGGCATGTGGATCAGTGTTGAGCACTTGCCTCACTTGCAGGAAGCCCTGGCTTCTATCCCCAGTACTGAAAAAAGAAAGAAACTGAAAAATATCCATATGTCTTGGGTTGTGAATGCCCATCACAGGGGGAGAAGATAGAAGTGACAGAGGAAAGCTAGCTTCAGACGGCTACAAAAAAAAAAAAAAAGACAAAAAGAATTTAGTAAGCTCGTTTATACAAGTCTTATAGCCACATGATTATTTAAAATTTCAAAATTAATTCTTCCATAGAGAGTACAGACAAAATATTTATCACTGATAGTAGACCACACTTTTCAATATCCATTCCGATGGGTATTATAAAATAGTACCTGTTTGAGAAGTTTCCATGATGATCCAAGCATTTATACTCTCATCAACCTACTTGCCTCCATTAATTCTTGGAGTTCATGGGCATGGATTTTGAGTAGCACTATACATAGTGACAGAACAGATGTTGGGAATGTTTTCGCAACATAAATAAGCATTGCTAAATAATTTCCTATATTTAGAGAGTTTGGGTATGGTACTATGTGAGAGTCATTTTGTGTATTTAAAGATGAGTTATAAATAATGAGCATTAACTCACTGACGTTAGCATACTGCCAAATTGATGATGGATACTCAATAATTCCCATTTAATCTTCAAAATAACCTTACATGTCACGGTATTACCCCTACTTTACAGATCAGGAAACTGATGGTTAGAAGTTGGGGAACCACCCCAAGATCAAGGTCAAGCAAATAATAAATATGAGTTGTCTGATTCCTATTTAATGGTATTTCCATCAATGGAATAGCTACCTAATGTTCTTATTTTAATTTCTTAAGTCTTAAAATGCCTCAACAAAATATCTTTGCTCCCAAATTTTATTATTTGCTAGAGTTGGCAAAATATCTATACATATGTCTACTTTAAGGTGGTTTGAAGTGGGTAAAAAAATAAATATATAAAATCAAAACGTCCCTGGCTATCCAAATGCAGCATGACAATGGTCTGCAGAGAGGGGAGGACTTGAGTTCATGGCTGTCAAGACCCCACAGTATGGGGACTGTGAGAACCAAACTGAGGCGTCACCTATAAAAGCTGCAGAGACACCCTCTGGCACCTCTGCAGAGAGCACTCCTCCTTTGTTGCACTGTGTGGATCAAAGCATGATTGGGCCTCTGTGTGGCCACCCTGGTCCTGGCCCTCACCATATCCATGAGCCCTACAGTCCGTCCAAGACCCCAGAAGCCACTGGTGGCCAATCACACAACAGCAGCTTTCCCTTTTCTTTCCTATGTCTTTTTCCTTCTTTAGCAAGAGAATAATACTTCCTATGCTTTGGGGATCACCTACCATTCCTGTTGCTCAGTCCCCACAACTCAACATTCTAGCCCTCCAGTTTACATTAAAGCGTGACGAGTCCTGGCTTGTTAGAGTCACCTTTTCCGGACACTTCATGTACACAGGGATGTGGCCAGAGCCAGGCCAGGAAAGCTCACAAGGACTTTGTTGAAATTTTCAGAAAAAAAAAAAAAAAGTCATCTCTTCAAGATCTTGGGAACTGAAAATCCTGTAAGTCTGAATCTGCTGAAGGAGAAGGAGGAAGGAAGGTTGGAGAGAGAAAGGGAACAGGGAGAAAGATAAGGGGAAATGAAAGATGAAAGCGGAAAGGGAGAAGACAATGACCAGAAACGTCCCCTGTGCTACAGATCTTCAAAATAAGTTGTTTTACCCTGGGGGTTATCTTTGGGCTCAAAATTACTTGGATTACGGAATGGGAAAAGGTCATTAATTTTTGAGGGTTCAAATTCTCACTGATTGGGGAAGTCCCTCAAAATTAAGGCAGAAAAATGATCTACTGATGAGAACAAAAATTGCTTTCATTAAAAAAGGAAGCCACCAGTGTGCATTTTCTCTATGTTGTTACATCCTATGTGGATTCCACCTAAGGATCCCTATATTTTCTTCATCAATCTATTGAAATTCATGGAGTTTAAAGGAACCTAAGGATAATGAGGAGGATGAGATTTGTCATTATTCAGAAAGTCTTAATGATCAGAGAAACCAAAGGCGTCTGTATTTACCAAAATGGATGCACAATTATGTCAACTAATTTATACTTAATTCATTGTTGGAATAATTTATTTATGAAAATTAACTTGAAAAACATTGCAATCAGTGGGAGAACTGGGATGAGTTGAAAGCGTAAGAAGCATAAATAAGCAATGAGGTGAAATAAATAAATGAAGAGGGATCATCACTCACACTTAGAAACAAGCCTGGGCTGTGTGTGCTCTCCCCTGTGGAGGATGAGCACAAATGATCTCTTGTGCAAATGTCTCGGAATTGCTAAACTCCCCCGGGCCAGAAAATGACTATTTCATACCAACCAGCCACTGCCTTCAAAGACACTGTGACGGGCGGTTTGGCCCCTGACTTTGTGAGTGTTGGTGGAGGATCCCATCATTTTCCAGTTAATTTCAGATTCTGGCTGATTTCAGATTTCATGGCTTTCAAGTGTCTTTTCTCCACACCTCAGGTATCCGAGGGCAAGAGTGTCTGTTAGAGGAAGCCCTTGTCCCTCCCTCTGCTGTCTCCCTCCCTGTTTCTGGAACAGCAGTTGATCAGCACCACCTGTGACTGGGCAGGCCAGGTTTTAGCAAAGTCTCATTCTGCAAACAGCCTCCTCCCTAAGGAATTTAAACAATGCTGAAGTTTAAATTTCCCTCTGTCCAAAGTTCATATCTATTGGTCTATTCAGAAGGAAGAGGGATATCATGCACTGGCTCCTTGCATCTGAATGATAATCGGTGCACTTTCAATCATTACAGCTGTGAACTATTTCTACAGTTAGTTCAAACTTCTCCTCTTCCTTGGCACAGGCTCAACCCATTGTCAGTGTACCTCCCCGCTTCCCCAGCGGCTCCTTCTCCTCCTACTCCTATGGCCCAGCTCAGCTTTCCTTCCCCAGAGCCCTGGGCTCCCTCATCCCAGCAAGCCACCCTCTGGGGGGGGGGGGGGTCCTTCCAGGATGGCTTGAGCCCAGCCTTGCACCACTAGGAAGCCAGACTCATACTATTTAAACCCGAGTCTTCTTCCATTTACCATTCTCATGACCTTGTGCAAGTCCCAGTGCCCCATATATAAAGTGAAAAAGGTAAAGCACCAATATCATATGGTTGCTGTGAGGACTAAATGAGCTAAATTAACGTGTTTAGTGTCTGCAGCACAGTAGGTGTTGTTTAAGTGTTAGGCAAAGACTAAGACACCAAGTCCCCTTGTTGGAGCTACTTCCAATCTTTCCAGTGGTTTCTCATGCTGCCCCTCCCTTGCCCAGAGTCAGAAGCAGATGTGCACCATTCCTGGGCAAACATTTAGCCTCTCTCAGGGATGCCCCAACAACCCTCTTAAGGGCCTACTCTTCACCTTTTACAGGATGAATTGTCAATGCATGAACTTGAAAGAACTAGCTTAGCATCTCTTTGCAAGTCTGAGATGAGCCCATCTAGCTACTCTCTGAGGTGAGATATAATGGCCAATTTAGGCGCGTGGCAGATACTGCAGTCAAGAGTTAATTATTATTAATGGAAAAAAACCATTACATCCAGCAGAGTCCAGCACAGTGACTGAATAACAGGTGGCCTCAAGCAATATAAGCCATCCCAGGCTCAGCCACATTTAATGAGGGAAGAGAATCTGAAGCATCTAGTTGGCTCAGGCACCAGGTCTCTGTCTGCCTTTCTAGTCTCTCATGTGAGCATCCCTGTACTCATCTCCTCTGTTCTCACTGAACAGTGTAATTGCTCGAACTGAACTATTGCACATCTCTCTACCTCCCTGTAGTTCTTCTGCATGGAATGCCCTTTTCTTTTATTCAGAAACCTCCCAGAGAGCAAGTGGCCCCCGAGACCTCTGCATGCACCCCTGTTTTAACTTCAAAACATAGCTGCCTGGGACTTTCCCTGTGTCCTTCTGACCCCAGAAGACTAAAAGCCTCTTGGAAGCAAAACCTCTGAAAGCATTACCCTGACTCAGTGCCTGACTCCTTACTACCACTTAGGGTTTGAGCCATACAAGATAATATGTCACAAGACACACTTTTGTTAAATTGTCCTGGGAGAGTAGAAGTAACTTTGTTTAGTAAATATCACAATGAACCATTTTTGTTTAGAGAGAAGAATTAGGGAAAATAAAATGAAATAACTCTATTACTCTGCTTTTATAAAAGGAATTGTTTGAAAAGGGGCAAAAAAAGCAAGGAAGAAGAGACAGAGGTCAAGAAAGAGAATGGATGGCATTGTGAGAAGCTGGAGAGTGAGCAGGAGACAACCAGAAAAATGAAAGGGCAGGCAGATCCCCTGGGATAGCTACATGGTAGGCCTAGTGTACCCAGCACAACCACAATTTAACTGGTGCAAATTACTTTTTTAAATCATGAAATTCTCTGGAAATGTCATAAATGTGTATGTAGCCAGGGCAAAACATGCATTCTTAAAATCTACTAAATTTCAGCAAGGATAGTGAGACTCTGTGGCATGTGAACCCTATCTGCCCCTACACAACCCCCTGTCCTATGTTAAGGAATTTCTGTACCAAGAAGATGGGGTTTTCCCCCTCCCCAGCCAGCGTCCAGATCAGGAGTCACAGGGTTGCACCCCCGAAGGATCTGGAGGCTAGTACCCAACGCCCCGGTTCTGAACTGCAGAAGCCTTGTTCCCAGAAAGCACAATGTGGGGATTGAAGTTTCCTTCCCAATTCAAGGAAAAAAACTCCATCCCAGGTGTTATGGTTTTAATGTGAGGTGTCCCTTAAAAGTTCACATGCAAGACATCACAAGAAGGTTCACAGGAGAAATGATTGGGTTGTAAGGGTCTTAACCCAATCAGTGACTTAATTCCCTGATAAGGATTAACTGAGTGGTAACTGAAGTGGTGGGGTGTGGCTGGAAGAGGTGGGAATTGGGGCGTGGCTGTGGGGTATATATTTGTATCTGGTCAGTGGAGTCTCTCCGCTTCCTGCTCATCATGTAAGCTGCTGCCCTCTGCCATGCTGCTCCACCATGAGCCCTGAGGAATGAAGTCAGGTGTCCCTAGACTTAGACCTCTGAAATCAAGAGCCCCCAAATAAACTATTCCTTCTTTAAAATTGTTGTGGTCAGATCTTTGAGTCACAGCAACAAAAAAGCTGACTAAAATACCAGGAAAGGCAAGTCAAGAACATTGGGACCCCTTACCCCAGTATGACCTCATCTTAGCCAATTTCATCAGCAACAGCCCAATATCCATCCAGACAAGGTCACATTCTATGGTAGTTTGCATTAAGACTTGAATATATGAATTCAGGAAGACAAAGTTCAACCCATAACAGAGCAAAAATGGTAGATGTGGTTTGAGAAGGAAGCACCAGCAAACTCAAAGATAGGACAATGTATATTACTAAGTCTGAAGCAACAGATAAAATGGAGAGTAGATCATTGTGGAAGATAGATCACACAGAACATAGAAGATAAACCTGAAAGTTGATCAACAGAGATTACGAATCTGGAGAACAGAGAGGAAAACATAATTGAAAAAAATAAACAAAGCCTCAATGAAACATGAGAATCATTTAGTCCACTACATATACTTAATGGGAACCAGAGAAGGAGAGAGAAACACCTTCAAAAAAGTAATGGCTGAAACTTTTGGAGTTGGAAGGTCAGGATGCAAGAAATTAGATAAAAGGTAGGAAAGTAAATGAAGTAGAAAAACAGCTAAAATGTTTTACAACAGCAATATCTGTTCAATTTTAATTTCTGTTACCTGCTGCATGGTGGTAATTCATATCTATATCACCCAACTCTTCGACAAAAGTCTACCACACTCAACAGCCATGTGTGATTAATGTTGGGGAAAATTAAAGAAAGAAACCACTAAGGTGGAGAAGAAAGCAATGTCCACAAGTAGTAAAATGGAAGAAAGATCAAGCAATCAAAACCAGGCTCACTGATGCAGCCAGGAATCTTCTGACAAGAGACTAGAAATTTGGGGTTCCACGTGCCCTTAGATGAAGTTTGAACCAGTTTTAACTGAATCTGAAAGAACAAGGAAAAACCAGTCACACTTGATTTTTATTATAGCTGTTCTAAGGTCAAAAATGGAGAAAATAATAATTGTCCCATTGGTGCCAAAGCTGTTGTAGAAGAAGGATTTGGTCTTAGTGGCTTTTCTTGAACTACTATTTGGCTTCAAAATGTGCCTAAACACCTAGCAAAGCAGGTGACTTCCTTGCCACCTATAAATGTGTGCTCTTTTCTGTCTAAAGGTGATCTAATTTACATCACATTTTTGCAAACCTCAGGAAATAGGAGTAAACCTGTAGAGATTTCTTCCAGAAGGTCATTTCCCCCCCTTTCAGAGCACAAGAGTTCCAAACGGCTTGGCTGCGGGCTCACTTCACGGCACATCAGAACCTCAGTCACATCCAAGCAGAGGGAACCTGCCTATTCCACTCTCTTAAACCTCTTTAAAAATTGTGCTGCTGCTTTGTTCAGGATGCACCATTATGTGTAAAAGATAAAAACTCTTTAATTCAGATTCTGTAAATCTTAGGTCTGAGCCAACCTGTGAGCAAAATAAATACAAGTGGATGAAGATAAGAGAGGAACAAACAGAAGTCTTTTTCTTTGATTGAAGAGAATGTCATCATCGGGAGGTTTATAATCTTAATGGCACGTACCATTGCCGCTGTCCTCTTGTCCTCCTTCTCCCTAGAAGAGCAGCCTTTATCTTAAAGGAGAAACACTAGCTGTAACATCATCTTTGCTCTCTGAATAGAACATTATTTTTCATAGAGCTAATGAGCAACCAGTGCCTGAGAACAGCAAAGCCAATGCAGAGGTGAGAAACGAGCAGCACGGGCTCTGTGACCTTGAGTCCACCTGAAGGTCAAGGAGTAACTGAAAATGTTTGTCTCCAAGCCGAGCTTCAGGGTGAGCTGATGAAAGCTAGTTAAGATTAATGCAAGGGATACTGAACTGAACCTTGGACATTTTCAGGATTGAACACAAGCTCTGCCCAGGCACCTCACACCACTTCTTGCTCTGTAATTTTGGCCCTAGGCCAACTTAGCTGGTTTGCAACTCAGTTTTCTCATATGTAAAATGAGCATAATTTTTAACACAGGAGTTTGCTGTGAGGCCTAAATGAGACACTTGGGATATAACACCTAATTTAGTGAATGTTGACTCTTTTTCCTACTGCAATCCTCAACTCACAAAATAAGGCCTAAAATAAATGTTTACAAATAGGGAATGGTAAATATAGGGACAATCTTTATGAACTTCTAAAAAGAACTACACTTTTGTTTCTAATAAACACAATGTGGGAAAATCCATGACCATAATTTAGAAGGGGGAGAGGTTAGAGCAAAAAACGATTTTGGATATTCAGATAAAGGAGAATGATGAGAATGCCAATTTCACATAGACATATCACACCTAATAGCACATCCTGAAAAATCATTAATTTAAATCAGGAACCTTAGTGTTATTAAGAGGCAGAAAATCACAGAGCCTATGTAGCCCTTTCATAGATAGTAAGTAGTTCTCCACCCTCTTGTAATACGGAGTCTACTTGTTAGGTCTTGGGGTTTATTTTATCTACATGGGTAAACAGAAAGCAGATAGCAAGGATTTTACTTGTGTTCTAATTAGCACTTTCCAAAATTGTGATGCAAAGTAAAAATAATTTCTTTAACACACTTTCAAGCAATTGACTAACAGATCCCTTTAGCAAGTCTATAGAATTTGCTAAGGATGGCATTAGGTAGAAATGGTGTTTGAGGGAGCCCCACAGGACTGATACTCAACAACTGAATTGTTGGGAGAAACAAACTAGACAAGGGCTGGAAAGTACACTCCCTGTGCTTCCTGATGAGCGGCTCTCCCTCAGTTCTTGGCAAGTGAGGGTCAGGTCTCCTAGATGGCAAATGCACATTGGGAGAACAGGCTGATCTGAGCTGGATTCTGGTGGATCTAACCCCTGGTAACTGAGGATTTTGAGCAAGTTACCCAAACTCCCCAAGCCTCGTGGTCCTCATCTCTAAAACAGATGCTGACAGTAATATCCACATGGTAGAACACTCTGGTCATTAAGTTAATAGTGCAAAAGAGTTTTCCCAAACTTCAACATTCAGGCAAAGCAGCAGGGATTGTCCTCTGGTAAAATGCACTGATTGAACAGGCACCACGTGGGACCCAGGGTTATGCAATTCCAACAGGCTCCCAGGTAATTTCTTTTTTCTTTTTTTTTTTTTAAAGAGAGAGAGAGAGAGAGAGAATTTTAATATTTATTTTTTAGTTTTCAGCAGACACAACATCTTTGTATGTGGTGCTGAGGATCGATCCCGGGCCGCAGGCACGCCAGGCGAGCACACCACCGCTTGAGCCACATCCCCAGCCCCTCCCAGGTAATTTCGATACTGCTGGTCTTTTAACCATCCTTTCAACAGCAAAGGTTCAAAGGCGTTAGTTAGCTCAGTTCTGACACATTGTAAATATCCAGAAAATACTCGCTTTATTATGATGGTGATTGGTTAAAGGCCCAGAATCAAAGAACGGTGCCTGCAGGCTTCCTTTTAGCTATATTATGCCTGGGTAACGGTAACTCTCTAGTAACCCACAAGCAACAGTGTTTTTCCAGAAAAGTTTGCTTACACTAAAACTACAATCCTATTAGTGTGGTACTCTGAGGAATGACCACCCAAGGACATCAGGTCTCATCCCTGAAACTGTAAATGTTACTTTGCCAGAGACAGGGTCTGAGAGGTAGCAGGTAGACATGAGCAGGTAGGAACAAGAAGATAATCCTATAGACCAGGCCTACTGTGCTGGCCCCACACATGCTTTCTCTTGAAGAGCAGTTCACCTCAGGTCACTTTGTCCTTGCACTGGCCTAAGTAGGGTCCTCAGGGCTGTTCTATTAGACCCAGGGAATATAAGACTCCCTGCCAATAAGAACACTAGTTACCCCAAAGGAGGACTTTTATGACCTTTTTATAGACCAGAGATTCCAGGAAGACAGGATAGTTAACAACAAAGATCACCAACCATGAAATCTATATGAACAAGGTTCAATTATAACTACTGGTCAGGGTGGGCCAAGCTGACCTAGAATGGCCGTTAGATCTTCAGGATGCCATTGTAATAGTAAAAATCCCACCCCTCTCTCACTCCCATGGGGTTTTGTTTGAGTATTTTGCATAAGACCATGCATAGTAGGGACCTAAAATCTTGATGCAATCTCACTGTCAATCAAGAGTTGAGAGCTGGACTTCTAGAAACTTCCCTACCACCACCAATAAAACTAGGGAACAAAGGGAGCACATGGTCACTCCCCTCTGAGAGGACCCACTTTATCCTTTCCCTTCTAATAAACTTTGCTATGCTTTTACTAAGTTTTGTGTCTTGCTTGGAATTTTCTCTTGCAAAAGCATAAGCGCCAAGAACACAATGCAATCTCTGTAACAAGTCTTCAGAGATATGATTAAATTTGGAGTTTTGAAATAAGATTATCCAGGGTTATTTGGGTAGTTCCAGAATGTCATCACAAGTATCCTCTTCAGACAAAAACAGAGATTAGAAGCATATACAGAAAAGAAGATGACAGAAAATATAGAGACTAGAGTCAGGTCACCCACCACCTGTCAGTGGACACTAGCAGCTGCTGGAAGGACCTAATGGAGATAGCACAGCCCTACTGACACTTGCTTGTGGACTTCTAGCTTTAGAACTATAAGAGAATATATTTCTACTGTTTTAAGACAACAGGTTTGTGGTAATTTATTATAGTACTCATAGGAAATAAATACAATTGGTTCAATTAAAACATACACACACATATGCTGAATTACTAATATCTTGAAAATTATACATTTTACAGAGAAAATTATTCTCCCTTTGTTTAAATAAAGATTCTGACCCTCATGAAAAACAGAGACTGGTAGTATAAAAACAATGAATTCTTACTTTAGGAAATTAGAAAATTGTGTTATTATTCTTTCTAATAAAATGTATAAAGTTTCAAAGAAAGTTTTCCCCATTCCAAAAGTGAGAAAAAGCCAGAAAAACTATACATTATAATTAGCTAGAGATGTGAAATTTAATAAGTCTTTGGGTTTTTTTTCTCACTGGCCTACACTATTCTTTCACCCTCAGGAAATACTGCAGAATTTTCACTGAAGGTCTTTGCAGAGCTGGGGGTGGGGAGGGTGATCTCAAGAGAGAGTTCATTGCCCGCCCTGCCCAGCCGTCCGCTGGGTCTTGGAACAGCCGGGATTCAGGTGTCTTCAGCCTCTCATCACTGAAGGCACCTAGTTTTATCAGCAAGCACCTTGCCTGCTGTTCATAAAAGAACTGGGAAAGAATGACTTTAGGGGTTATCACAGATTATCATTTAAATTTCACCATATGTTAAAAGAAGTTTTAAACAGAAAAAAAATGACCATTCAGAATTCTATATCCATCAAAAATGCCTTTCAAAAATGAAAGTGGTATAAAGCATTGCCTGCAAAAACCCCAGCAGTTCTTCATGTAATGTTTAGAGATGTTATTAAAGCAAAATTGGGATAATAGCAGAGACTCATAGCAAGAAATGAAGAGCGAAGAAATGGAAAGGATAAGGCAAACATCAAAGTTATTTCTCTTACTTTTTATCACACTAAAGATAACTGGCTATCAGAAGAACAGGTATGACATACTTTGGAGTTTATAACACATATAAAATGAAATGTATTGCAATAGCAGTGGAAAAGATAGGGGAAGAAATCTTAAGGTCTTGTGTATGAAGCAATCCCAGGAGAAAAACTAATAAGGAAAGAGGGGTATTGTAAACCCTTGGGAAGCAAAAATTATACCAGATGCTTCTTTAAAACAACAAGGACGACTACTCAAGACTTCTAATAAGAGAAAGAGATCAAAATTTACTACAGAAGCAAAAGGCAGGAGGACTTTCGAGTGCTGGGGACAGTGCAGGGACAAGAAATGGGCACTCAGGGATAAGTGGGTGGCTGCAACGGGCCAGCTGTTTACGAGTTGGCAATCAGGAGAGTTAGGCTCCCATCCTCCACAGACTCTGGGAGATAGAGGCCCATCCTTCTTGATAATTACATTTCAAAAGAATGGCCCCCTGTTCATTAAAACAATTAACAACTCAAGGGGGCTGACAAAGAATTCACTGTTGCAACTTTTCTGAAGGAAATATTCCAAGAAGAAATAAGGGAGCCTGTGGTCAAGGAGACTAAAATTCAGTCTCCTTGAGGGGGACCTTTAGGCCGTTTTGGTCAACCTAGAGCAGCCATCAAAAAGAAATAAAAGGCCAGGCGCTGTGGTGCTTGCCTGTAATCCCAGAGGCAAGGGAGCCTGAGGCAGGAGGATCAAGAGTTCAAAGCCAGGCTCAGCAACTTAGTGGGGCCCTAAGCAACTTAGTGAGACCCTGTCTCTAAATAAAATTTTAAAAAAGACTGGGGATGAGGGCTCATTTGTTAAGCACCCTGGGTTCAATCCCTGGTACAAAAAAAAAAAAAAAAAAAGAATGAATGAAAAGTAAAGTAAGCTTATTTTAATTATTCAGTCAATAGTGAAGAAAATGGAACCATTGCTAACAATTCAAAAGCAGGCAGAAAAAGAGGAGAGAAAGGGAAAAAAAAAAAAGAAGAAAAGAGGCCAATCAAAAACAACTAGTTAGATGCTTGATTTAAATCAAACTATTGACAATCACGTGAAATATAAATGGGGTGTGCATGCCCATTAATCAGAGGTTGCCTGATAAAATTAAAAAGCAAGACCAAACTACATGAAAGACCCAAAGGCATAGATGAGTTAGAAAGATAGACAGTAAAATGATGAAAATGTAAAACAGAGAAATCCAGAGTGACCAAATTAATACCCAAACAAGAAACATCAGAAGAAAGAATACTGCCCAGGATACCAAGGGGTCAACTCACCATGAAGCCAGGATCAGAGTTGTTGATGTGTCTTAGTCCTCAGGCTGCTGCACCAAGTACCAGACAGGAGGCTTCAACAATGTAGCATTTACTTCTCAGGTTCTGGAGGCTGAAAGTCCCCAGTGTGCGTGTGTGCCTACCTCACAACAGCCACCAGGTCCATGAGGTATATTCAACTTCTCCGCAGCCCAGGCACATCTGCAGACTTTTAAAGAAGGCAGAATCTCAGGCCCCGTGCCTGACCTTAAGAGTAAAGTCAGATGAACTGAGAATCCACATTTATAACAAGACCCCCACCTAAGTCAAGTGCATGCTAAAATCTGATACTGATTTAGCACCTTATGCCCCATTTCCAATAAAGTGCAAGCACTCTCATGGTATGTTTACAGAGCAGTTTAAAAGAAACCATCAGTTTTATGCTTTCATAAAGCAACAGAAATCAACAACAATATTGGATAAAAAAAGATTTGAATTTTATGTATGGGGAATACATAAAATATTTGAGAAGCATTCCAATGTTGTTTCCTAAAAAGTGCTTTTTACTACATCAACTCTCTTTTGTTATATAACTGCTATAAGGTTTTGAACCAAAAATTGATGTCTTCCAATGATTTTACTGGTGGGTGTGTTTTAATACTACCCTCTAGTCCCTATGTCACAGTAGTAACTCTCAACCCTGGTAATTAACAGGATGTCCTAGCCCCCTCCCCAGACACTCCCCCTTAACTACACTGTGCAGGGCCTTGTTGGAGCATTCTTAAAAGCTCTCCAAATATTCTAGGGTTAAGTAACAATTATTTTAAACATAATCAGTAAGACCCTGCCTCTAAAGGTTAAGAACCATTATTGTTAAAAAATTAAGAATTTTCATAATAAGCAAAGGGAACAGCTTTGGCGGCCACAGAATCTGCTGTTAATGGTATAGTATCTGTTGCTTATCTCCCTTTTGTCATCTCCTGCTGATGGTCACTGGTTTGTGAATGAAATAAATAATCAACTTTGCTAGTCAAAAGGAGCACAAAGGAGAAGGGGTTTCATTTCCTGGCCTCTGGTGTATCAACATTAGACATCATCAAAAAGCAAGTTATTATTGCTGTATGTATATACGTGACTGTATGACCAATGTGATTCTGCAACCTGTACAATCAGAAAACTTGAGAAATTATACCCCATTTGATTCAAATGTATGAAATGTCAAGATCATTGTACGGTCATGTATAACTAATTAAGCAGATTATGCTTAGTGAAGCTAGCCAATCCCTAAAAAACAAATACCAAATGTCTTCTTTGATATAATGAGAGCAACTAAGAACAGAGCAGGGAGGAAGAGCAGGAAGAAAAGATTAACATTAATCAGAGACATGAGGTGGGAGGGAAAGGGAGAGAAAAGGGAAATTGCATGGAAATGGAGGGAGACCCTCAATGTTATACAAAATTACATATAAGAAGTTGTGAGGGGAAGGGGAAAATAAACAAGGAGGGAAATTAATTACAGTAGATGGGGTAGAGAGAGAAGATGGGAGGGGAGGGGAGGGGAGGGAGGATAGTAGAGGATAGGAAAGGTAGCAGAATACAACAGTTACTAATAGGGCATTATGTAAAAATGTGGATGTGTAACCGATGTGATTCTGCAATCTGTATTTGGGGTAAAAATGGGAGTTCATAATCCACTTGAATCTAATATATGTAATATGAGATGTCAAGAGCTTTGTAATATTTTGAACAACCAATAAAAAAAATGTATAACTAATTAAAAAAAGAAAGAAAAAAATACCAAAAAAGCAAGTTTTTTACATACCTTGTTACTATGCCAGTCCTGCTGAGAGAAATTGTAGAGGTTATAGACTTTACTTTGGAATTGACTTAGAAATTTACTCCCATTGGAACAACAAAGACAAGAGGACCTCTAGGGAATCAGTTCACTTCTAGATCAAAAGGAGGCAATGGCATCTGATGGAGAGAAATCTGGGCTGAGCACACAAACAAGGAGTGGAAAGATGGGCTGCACCTACTTGTCTTAGTGCTCAGGCTGCTGCACCAAGTACCGGACAGGAGGCTTCAACAACGTAGCATTTACTTCTCAGGTTCTGGAGGCTGAAAGTCCAAGATCAAGGAGCCACAAATTCAGTGTCTGGTGAGGTTTCCTTTTCTGGTTCATAAATAACAAGTCCCTCTTTGTCCTCACGTGGTGGAAGGGACACGGGATCTCTCTGGGACCTCTTTTTACAAACTTATCAATCTCCTGGTCTAATCACCTTCCAAGGACCCCAACTACAAATACCATGGCTTTAGAGATTAGGTCTTTACAAGTAAATTTCAGGTAGAAACATACATTAGATCACAGGACATCACTGAGGGTACCTCCCAAAGACAAGTCATCATCTCTCTCCTCCATACACAAACACCTGTAACAGGTAGGGGGATAGTGGTTGAACACTCCTTTGTCCCGGGCCTCCCCTTGCTTGATTGTGTTGTTCAACACAATGTCACAAGGAAGGTGTTGTATACCTGTGTTGCAGATATGAAAATGGTACCCAAGAAAAGCTCATTGACTTTCTGAAATTCACCCAGTTATAGAGTCCAAATGATTTTTCTCTGATAGCTCTGCTACTTCCCAGACATCACAGTAGAGAAGAAAAGCTGGTTGATAATTAGTGTCAATTAAAGGAGGAGGTTATCCAGGTGGAATGCTCTGAAGCCTAAAGTCACTCCTAGTCCTTTTTCTGTGCTCTGTAGAGATGACACCTCCAGGCCACTTGAGCTGGGCAAGTAGAGGGAAGAGTAGAACCCCTGCAGAGCAGGGCCAGAAGGAAAGACTGGAGACAGGGGCATGATTGGTGACAGGGTATTAGCATCCTAACCAAGAAGTCGGAATGTTTTTTCCCTATGCATCTACAGTTACAGAGCAGCCTCTGCACAGATGATCAGCATCATCATTACGTATGAAAGTGCTTATACTTTACAGAGCCTTAGTGAGCCAGTTTGGAAACTACCTCATGAAACTAAGCAGAGTGACTGATTAAACCAGAAGATTCCTGGTTGATAGCACTTGTCCTGGGATGCCACCCAATTTGGGCATGCCTGCACTTTGCATTTGTAGCAAAATAATGTTAATAATTGTTCTCTTGGGGCAGGATGCATTTGAACAACAGCTTCTTTCAAGGTCTCATGCACAAGATGTAGTATTCTCCTTTTAAAATGTGGTTAAATTTAAAGAATAACATGAGACTCTAGATCAACATTACAAGCATGCTTCACTGTGTTCCCTGAGAGCAAAGGAAAAGTCTAGGTCATCAACACGTACCAAGCGGAGGTCTCTTTGACTCCACTTCTCTACCTAAATCCAAGGATTCCTGCTGGAAGCTCTCATGTTCAACTATTAGCAATTCAATCTGTCTCAGCCCAGGATGTGGCTGAAGATGGCAAGGATGTAGAAGAAAGGGTCTTGATGCAAAGATGCAAAGCAAGAATGTTACAACTTTGTAAACACTCCAGTCTGTAAAGTCTTACAAACCACCCTGGGGTTTATTGAAAGACTGCAGTTCCTCTAATTCCAAGGCTCACCATAAATTTCTCTCCTGTAGCAGGGACCCAGGGACTACAAACCAGTAGAATCACATGGACACAAGTCCAGCAATGCCACAGTCTGGCTGGGCAAAATAACCGGGGGGTGACAAGAAACTTGTGAAGGTTGAAACAGCAGGAGCTGCTTTATTGCAGGACAGCAGAGGTATATATACTTAACTAATTACACATAGCTTAACTTAATTAATATCATCTCGATACAGCAGTCAGTCATTAAGGAATCCTCATCATCTTAATGGCTCGCTGGCGTTACTTCACAAACCACTCCTCCTGGCAAAGTGCCAGGCACCATCTTAACTTGGTTGTGGCCCTCAACATCTCCCCACTTTTGTTTAATTAAACAACAAGTATGTGGCTTAGGGACTGTGCCTGTTTTACATTGTTCAATACTACATATGGTTCTTACCCGTCATTGGATGGTCTGACCTCAAATTGTCAGCCTCCTGTCTTAGGTTGGTACCATTATAATTGGATCTTACCTGTCTTTGTCTACCAGCCCAACACACTCAGCCATACTTGTGGATACACAAACACCATAAACAACCTGCTACAAGCAGAAGGGAGGAGGATACAAAATGCCACGATATCAAGCCGTTGACTGCTCCAAGTGAGAAACCCCTGGAAAAACTGTACCACAGATGACAGCAAAGATACCCTGGTACTAATTACATTTTGTTGTATCAGTTCATAATGCATATAAATGATACACAGTCCAGGTAAGTTCCACAAGCAGCTTAAGGCAGAGGAATCCATTAATATGTCTATTTCTTCTTGAAGTAAATAATTAACACAACAGTCTGTACAGTTTGTGTGATAGCTGTCGCAGAAGCTGTAGTAGCAGCAGCAGAAACAGCAACAGCTGTGATGATGGTAACTGTAATTCCGAAGTCTCGTTTGGTTCTTAGCAACACTGGAAATCCCTCCACCAGCACTGACGAAGGCAGGAACTCTGGCAATGGTGGCTAAAGAAAATCGTGTAGCATTCCAGCAGGCACCAAGAAAACAACCTTCTGAAAAATTTAGTACAATATCTCAAGGTTTTTTACATTTGAAATAGGCCTTAATGGTACTCATTATTCATTAGCCTCCAGATGTGGGAGAACCATTATCACAGATGTAAGGATCTTTTTGGTCTATAGTAATCGCTTTAGTTAGTCTCTCTGGAATCCAAATCGGCTGCTGTTCTCCCTGTGGAAACACACAAACAGACCCCCAGCTCCAGACAATCACTGGGTCAGGACCTTTCATGATAATAACTGTAAGCTGATGCAGCTGTGGTGAAATCTGTAAATGCTATCACCACAATTGAAAACTGGAGTTCAGCTGTTATGGATTTGAGATATTGCTAACCCTGCATTTATCCACAGGAATAGCGAGGAGTCCTGTGGCAGCACCTGCAGCAAATAGGAAAAAAACTGACGACTCATTAGTTATTGGCAGTGGAAATGATCAAACTTCAGGGACGCCGGGCGCGTCTTCTGCCACCAGCTGTAGCATCCCTGGGCAGCCCCAGATGGCCCCAGGGCATGTCCCGGACTCAAACTGCCACGTGCACAGGGAGCAAGAGCCCGAGAGACTGTGCCTCCAGGTTAGGTCTGGGTTTGGGCTCGAGGCAGGGGGCGGGGAAGGGTTGGTGGCCACCTCCGCCAACACTTGGAAAGTCCCTGCTGCGCTGTGACCAGCTCGCGCACGCGGCAGCCGCTGTGCTGCTTCAAGCACCCTCCGGTAATGAAAAGTATTTAGTAGTAGCCTTTTGTTGCAACTCCTTCCCTGATAGTCCTTCCTCCTCTGAACTTTCTTCCTCTTTCTGACTAGAGTTCCTGGGCTTTTATCAACGTATGCCCTAACTGTTCCTGGTTTTACTGGGGTGCCTCCTTCCTTCAGCAATTTACTTAACACCCTTTCAGTTTGGTTCCCACCAATTTCTGATCCCATATTTCCATAACAAAGACAATACAACACACCAAGACAAAAATATACTGTATCAATCTTCTCCATTTTCTTAAAATGACCATCCTTCCTCTCGCCCTATCTGCTTCTAGGGACGAACAGCTTTGCTCCTGTCCTATCTATTTCTAGGGACGGGCAGCTTTCCTTGTCACTTACCCCCAAGTGTCCCAGGGCTTCCCCATATGGGCCACCATCTGCCGCAGTCTGGTTGGGCAAAATAACCAGGGGGGGGGGGGGGGGGGGGCAAGTGACAAGCAACTTGTGAAGATTGAAACAGTGGGAGCCGCTTTATTACAGGACAGCAGAGGTATATATACTTAACTAATTACACACAGCTTAACTTAATTAACATCATCTAGATACAGCAGTCAGTCATTAAGGAATCCTCATTATCTTAATGACTTGCTCATTATCTTCACAAACCACTCCTCCTGGCAAAGTGCCAGGTGCCATCTTAACTTGGTTGTGGCCCCCAACACAGCAAGTCACAGATATACACTACAGGCTACACACAGAGCTCTGATGTAATGTTTCTTCTATGAAATATGTGGTTATAAATTCTGTAGAGGCTGGCATGAAATCATATTGCTAAGGTTTATTTAATTGCCAGCTGATGCCCCATTCTCATTTACCATTCACCTAAAGACCTCATATTTTATAAAAGAGGAATTTAAATTTTCCTAAATTAAGTAATTGATTTGTGTGCATAAACAAGCCATTGATCTCCATGTTTTCTATTAGCAATATACTGCTTATATCTAAATGCAAATGTGTAAGCACTAGCAGAGATTTTTTAAAAAGCAAATTGGCAATAATTCTGCAATCAAATTGAAATTGCCTATGTCCATCCCAACTATAAATAAATTCAAAAAGTTAGGAAAAAGGGGTACTTATTCCTGATTGCCTGATAGAAACTATTACAAAAGATATGACAGAACCCTAACCTTCCACAAGGTCACCTTAACCCTATACAAAAATTACTGCTGCAAAGACCTGCCCAGCAATTGTCTGTTTAATCTCTGCCTGACATCACCCTTGCTGTTACTGTGACCAAGGATTAATATTCCAGAATAACTTATGTAAACTCTCCTCATTTTGCCTTTGAAAACATCCCCTTTATTCAACCTCTTTGAATACATTATGCTCATAGTTTACTATGTACATGTAGAATCTGATTATTTTTTAACCTGAAAATCCACACCTCTAACATAAATTTAGATTTCTTACTAATCCACATTCATCCCAAATTTAGCACTGATTTACTCATAGTTGTGTGGTATCAATGATTCAAATAATATATTCTATTTTTTTTTCCATAGAAGATTATTGGTAGACTTTCAACATTGGGGAAATAAATGGAAAAAAAAAAACAAGTAAAAATTAGCCAGGGCAGTCTATAAACTAAAAATAGATATTTTCTATAGCTAATGTACCATTTTTTTTATTTCGAATACCACCAAAATATCAAAAATTATTTTATGTTTTCCAAGAATATGATTCAACTTACAATGATCATATTTTTTATAGCCCCTTATTTGTATCATTTATAAATCTTTGGTATTTGTGGTATAATGTATCAGGAGATATAAAATTTGAACAACAGCAATTTATTACATTTCTGAAACACCAAAAACATTTTCACTATTTGCTAGAATAGCAAAATATTTAACTGGTGCATGCAAATACTTTTTTAAATGATAGCATACTAAGATGTTTTATAAGCTATTTTTCTCTATGTATTTGCATAAACAGATTATAAATGGACACATTACAGCTGACTGCATTGAACAAGGCAAAGTTTGGCAGTGAATTTTAAACTGCGCTGGGCAGTAAGGAATATGCAATATCACCTACAAGCACAGGTTTCATTCGTAATCCTTCACTGGTCACTCTGTTTCATTAATTCCAGGTAGTGCCTACAGTGTCCTTCATCGCACTTAATCTGTCTCCCTCCTCAGCTACTCAGAATGAGCACTCTAAGTGGCCTTATTAAAATTGACTCCTGCACAAAGTACTAGGAAAATTTAATTGGCTTCCCAGGTGAGTCTGTTTGTGACTACACTCGATATGAATGCTGAGCATATTAGCCTAAGTCAAAAAAATAAATGAAGAAAGGTATTATGGTTATCATAAAACATAATGAGAACAGGGCAAAGCATCATGCTACACATTATGTCTTGGCTCTACCAGCAAGAAGTACGGCAAGGAGCAATAATGTAGTGCCCAGTAAAAAAATACCGTCGTTATGCATTCAAATTAAAGAGGGGACAAAGCTCCCAATCTTTGCTCTGCACCCACCCAACATAAACTCAAGCTTGGAAACAATTAAACAGGCCTATAAATCCAGAGGCTTGGAGAACTAAACGGAGACCTAAATTAGAAAAGGCACAAAGACAGAATAGAAAGCACACTCATTAACCAAATCCACAGTGTCTTCCTGGGTGCTTCTAAGAAGGCTCTGATAAGACTTTATAAGACTCCAGATTAATCCTTCAGATCGTTGAAATGATAACAAGTGATAACATTGTTATCATTTCATAATGAAAAATCTGAAATCCAGTGGATAAGGAAGCCATTTTGACAAGGCCATTTGAGGAGTTTTAAGATGAACTCTTTATGTTCATGTGCCAGATTATGGGTAATAAGCAAATGCTATGTTTTTGAGGAAAGGAAACCTGAAACTACTTCTTATCCACTGTGGCACCCCACTCAGGATGCTTCCATTCACAGCTCATGCTCCTTTTTCCCCACAGAGTCTCTATATTTTCTTTTTCTTTTTTTTTATGCAAGGGAGAGAGCAGGATTCTGGCTCTAATTACTGTCCACCTGGATGCTCCAACTGACAGTTGCCCAGGCTGAAGACCAGAACAGGAAACACCTCTCAAGGTGCATGTTAGCCAAGCAACAGTCTATTTCTGCATCAAGTGAGAGGGTTTTCCTTTATGTGCAACATAGAATAAGTCTCTCACCCTTGAAAATTGCTAGGAACATATTTGTGATTCACTGTTCTTAGTCCAATTGTGTGCCTAGTTCTAAAGCTGACCTTGAATTCTTTCCTATTCTCTGTTATTGGAAATACTTATGGATAAACACCTATTGGACACAGGAGATGCCAATATAAAATGCATAAACTCCAAAAATACTATCAGATTCCCTCATATTTTCAAAACCTAATTTGTTTATTGATTTTCCAAAGCATTTGCCCAATCTGGAGGACCATATTGTGCATATAAAAGTTCAATTTTTTTTACCATTATGAGGCATTATTTTGATGTGCTATTAATCAACCACAATCAACTGCACACTAAAATTTTAAAATATCATTTCTAATGTTTGCATGAGAAAAATATTAAAACTATAAAAGGAAGTCCATTTCAGAAAAAAACACACATTGCAGATTATTTTTGGGGGGTATTTTCTTTAAGAGAAATTTTTTCATACATATAATTTATTATTTTGTAAATAATAAAACATTTATATTACAAAAATTTCAGAAACTACAGTACACTATCTTCACATATTTTGTTTTATATAATGCATCTTCAAACAAAAATGTATTATGTCTTGGCTCTATCAGCAAGACATATGGTAAGGAGCAGTAATGTAGTGCCTGGTAAAAAAAAATACCAGTGCACTATGGTACACACCTGTAAGCCCAGCAGCTGAGGCAGAAGGATCGTGAATTCAAAGCAAGACTCAGTGAAAGCGAAGTACTAAGTAACCCAGTGAGACCTGTCTCTAAATAAAATACAAAATAGAGCTGGGGATGTGGCTCAGTGGTCTAGTGCCCGAGTTCAATCCCAGTATCAAAAACAAAAACCAAAAGAAGTATTGAGAATGGCAATGTTGGTGTTGTGTGTTGTATATTTTGTCATAATATAAAAATCTTTACATGATATTTAACTATAAAATTTGTGGTTGTCTCATCATGTCTCTTGAGATTGAGTTCTTTATTGTGAGACATTTTTATTGCAAATAGCATTTAACACTCCTCATTCCAATGACTTAGAAACACAAATGTCATCAGCCACTACTCTGTCCTGGCAGCCTTCATAACAGGTGTAACATGTCCTTGAGAAAGCAGAACCCCACCCGCCTGCCCTCCACTCCGAGCCAGTGTTTCCCGTCACTCTTTCTGCAAACCCTGTGCTTACCTTCTCCCTTTAGAAACTGTCAGCCAGTGCCCAGACCTGTGTGTCTAGATGTCTCGCTTTCTCCTTCAGGTCTAAATTTAGATGTCACCTCCTCAAAGCTGTCTTTCCTTATGGCCCAATCAAATTAAGTCTCTGCAGGAAAACAGCATCCAGAGTAGAGATGCTGCTCCAGAACACCTGGACCATGGTTCTGCTGGGTCCCCTGATGGGGCACAGCCTCTGTAATGCTGAGTTGGTACGACATTTGCCAACATTCCCTGTAGAGGACATTCAATGAAGGCCGGGGTAAGTTCCTGAGGAACATTCATGTATGCCCCATGCATTAAAGGGCAGTTCATCATGAGGTAAGATTTTACCTTTTTTTCCTTAATTCTGGAAGGATCTTACTTTCATAAAAGGGTCACAGCAGCTGCAGGTGATACATGGGAAACCAAGCCAGGATGAGCGGCAGCTGCTCCAACTCAGGAGAACACCCCATTACTATTAAGCTTTGTGCCCTTAGTTAAAAATAAAGGTGGGGGGGGCATGAGAGCTTGGCTTCTTCCAGTTCATCCATGACATGACTAAAATGCTGCAGCCTCTCCTGTTATGTGCATCCAGTATTTTCCTTCCTATAGCCTACAGATGTAGTGCTATACACTTATAAATTGAGGTCATGTATAACTGTGTACCGGAATAATTGCTTGTTTTCTGTAACTGCTCCTGTTGGGTGCATTCTGTGAGGTTAGGCATAGTGAAATGGTTTCTTCACCAGTGCTCCAGCAGTGTGCCTGATACAAGGGAGGCGTGAAATAAACTTCTGACTCAATCCGTGTTGAGGAAGGTGAAACAGGCTGCTCCATCACTATCAATGGCACCAGCTCCCTTGCAGTGGTTTGCCCCACATTGGAGACAGTCAGGGACCCTCCATCATCTGGCAGAGTCAACCAGTGGCCCTGTCCTGCCCACCTGAGCAGCTGGGGTAGAACCAAAGATGTAAGGGGCCTCGGAGACATTCCCTGTTAAACTCATACCTAAGATGTTTGATTGAGTTGCTTCCTGGGGTCCTTCTCTATGTTGGGTCTCCAAGATTTGCACATCCAGGCCAAGAGCTACATATCACAAAATTATATGAATTGTACATTTTCCAATTATTTAACCAAAATACACTTTTGAAAGCTTATTTCTAGATACTTGATGGCAATTACCCCCCTTTCTAATAAACAATTCAACTCAGGCATTTATTAACAATCTTTTATTAATTTGAATCCTGCTCATGTTTTCATTATTTGCTCTTAAAAATAAAATGATTGATTTATCACAATTCACAAGAATCAACTAATACATTAATCCATACCAAAAGAATCTGTTTAAATGAGAACAGTATCACCCAAAAAGAGAAGTCATATCAACTACTCAAGCCTAAATCTCATCATAATTAGCATAAAATAATGGGATTGGTCACAGATCATAGCCTAATGAAGGGGACCAGCACCTGTCTCCTGGCAGGCCCACATCCATGAAATCTGTTATCACAGAGAAACCTGCAGTTAGCAGATCTAGAGCTAACCAAATATCTGAAAACCACAATTCTAACTTAATACTGACCAATTTTTCTAGACAATAGTTTATAGATGAAGCAGTTCATAATTTGCAACAAATTTAAAATATAATTAATGAAAAAAATCTTTACATAATGTTTTTCCTACTTAATAAAAGCCCTTGTGAAATACCCACAGACTATACGACATTTATCTTCTTCCTATATTTTCTTCTAATTATTATATTTTTTTAAGTCAATTGTTTTCTTAATTGTGCCATCTCACCTGATTTTATTTTTCCATGTTATTGCCTGATTTTTGCTACAGTTATAATAATAGTGTGTGTGCTACATATTTTTTGATCTATATCTTTCACTTAATCATGTGTTTGCCATCTCCACATTATGAAATTTTCAATAAAGCATAGCTTTACCATCGAGTATTTAGGGCACTCCAATTTTTTTCTATTGTTAAATATAACTCTATAAGTCGTTTGCTTTCAGTTATTTAAATTGTTTCCTTGCTGGAGAGAAAATAAGAATCAAAAAATGTGAACATGTTAATGGTTCATTCTCTGTTTATTTTATAAAATGGTTGGGTCAATTTACATGGCTCTAGAAATTTCAGAGTGTGTCAGTTTTACAGACACCACACTGTGATTCACTTTCAACTAATTTTTTTTTTTAGTTATGAGACATCAATTAATTACTAATTACTAATTATAAATGGGATTAAACAGTCTTTCACATATTTATTTTATAGGTTTACATGAATAATCTATTGACATTCTTAACCCATTCTATTTCCTTCCATTTTCAAAAGTCCTTTTTAATTAGCTGCTTAAAGCCCTGAAAATAAATCTCTTAACCTGACCCCAATGTAAACAGCAATAGAAGCAAAATCTGCAGAAACTTACTGTGCTACCTTACAGATCCTGAATACCTTATGCTTAATATAGTGAATTAATCTAGTGTAGATCTGAGGGCCAATTTCATTAGGAGGTTGTAGGTTTTGCTTTAAAATGACTAAAAAAATTTTTAAACAAATACAGAGTTTGGTCACTAACAATGCATAGGTAAATGTACCTAAATGTACCAATGAATAGGTAGATTAACCTAAACATCCAAGGAGTGGGGGGAGGCTCTGCATCCATTAATGGCAGGAGAAACCTGATTCATACACTGTCCAGCGTTTCAGGGAATAAAAGTAAGGATGATGCGGGTTTTCATCAGGACACTCCCACGTTACTTGACATCACAGAGGAGGGCGACTCCTCGGAGTACCCAGTGTTCCGGGGCCTGGGCAGTCCTGAGATCCACTGCTGCAATGTAGTTTAAATCTGTTCGAACTGGCTTCTTGTAGATGGGGCAGGAGTAAAACCGAGGATCTCTTACACCTACAAAACGTTTGTAAGAGAAAGGAACTTGGTGAATTTCTGATCTGAGCATCTCAGAGAGTTGCAGCATGCACACGGAAGGGCATTCCAAAGAGAGATGGGTTTGATAGGATGGGGGAAATCCCTCCAGAGGTCATACAACTCTGGTTTGTGAAGCAGATTCTGTCACCCTGGGTGTGGCAAGATATCCAGCCAAGCTTAGATGGACCCTGCTGGTTCCCTGCCTCATGACCTTGTCAGTAACCCCTGCCCACATGGGTCCTCTCATTTCCACCTGCCAAGTCAACAGTACCCTCCAGGCACTCTCTTTAACCTCCACACCAAATCTTGTGCACACACCACTCAGCCATCCAGCACCAGTGAACAACACTTCACCATCATTATTATTTAAAAATCTCTTCTTCAACAATCTGTACCATAGTCCATATCACATTTAAACCACTAGACAGGTGTGCCCTGGCCAAATTGGGTATTGTGGAATCCCTTTATACATAGAAATAATACAGTCCAGCTCCCAGAGATTTGATTCTCCCTTTGGGAAGTAAAAGAAAAAATAGTTTCTAAAATTATGCATGCAATGAAGACAATCCACGGATGTCCATCCTTCAAAGATCTCTAATGCATTTGTGCCTAACCATGGACTTTTTCTGTCCAGCCTTGGTAACGCCATGTTCAGGGACAGATTTGGTCTGTGGTGCATTAACGTGCATAATTCATGCAGGCCCACTTTAAGAAAAACAGGGGAAAAAATCACAAATACAAAATTGGGCTTTGGAAGAAACCTCTGCCCGTGAGCAGCCTGGAGGTTTAAGCTTCATTAGCTTCTGGTAAAATAAGAACACTCTGCCCAAGGTCTTTTATCTGTACCTTCTCCTATCATCCATCTCAGGGAGTAGATTATTTTATGTTCTCTTCCAGATTATAAATTATTTTAGGACAAAAGTTGTGTCTGCACTTATCCTCCCATACCTGTGGAAAGCCGGTGCAACATTATAAAGGTTTCTCTTGTAATATTGGGGTGAAGTCATGTCTGACCAGGGGAATAACTCAGCTCTGGTGAATTAGTATAACAAACACAGGCACTAAAACATGGAAACAGTAAGTGTAAATGCACTGTTGATATGACAGAGTCACTGAATTTTCTTCCCAGAATTAATGTGCTGAATAATTTATCTTTTTTGTAACAAATGAAAAAAGCAAAGCAATATCAGAAGTTAAAGCCTTATTATTTGACCCAATAAAATCTTCAACCTGCTACACCATGTGTTTTTAATCACCCACTATAAATTAAGTCACTTTTATAAGAAGTTAAAAATATTTGAGTATAATAATATTATACATAAATTTCACTATAAAATAAATATTCTAAAATAGTGATTCTACCCTCAGAGGAAGTCTGTCAATATCTAGAGATATTTTTGGTTATCATAACCATGGGCTTGCTACATGCATCTAATGGGTAGAAGCAGACACGTTACTGACACCTTATAACAAACAGGATAGCTCCCCATAGCAGGCAGTTATCCAGACCAAAATATTCATACTAACAAGACTGAGAAACTGCTCTAAAGCAAGAAAAATCATAGACTTTTTTAGTATTTTAAAAGTGTGCTTACTGAATCCCATAAAATTAATCATTAGAAACAACCTAAAATAATATAAAACCTAATTCTTAAGTTTAGTCTTATTTTTTCAATTACTATGAGGATATCACTGGTAATCCTAATTAGATAAACATACATATGTATAAATATAGTTTTCTGATCAAGCAAATGAATGCCAGTGAAGCATGGAATGCTAATTATATTGATACATTTAAATCCTTTAATCCTAGGATCTATAAATATGCAATAAACATATAACTAATTGTTCTTCTTGCTGAAAACTTGATTAACAACCATTTCATAAATCTTGAAGTAAGCTATCAGAGTCCTAAGGATAATTCCAATAATTATGCCTTGTTAAATATTTGGCTACTTGGACTTTAATCCCAAAAGAAATTTGGAATTATTTTTTAAAAATTCTTTGTAATAAATAGATTAAAAAGGTATTTCTTTAAAATACTTGTCCAATTTTATTTATTTTTAATTGTTTCAGACCTAAAGGTGTCCATGCCAACTCACAGCATGCAGAAAACTTCTGCACCAGGATTAGAAGTCACTGAAAAAAATAATTCCAGAGTAAAAATGCTGACAGACGCTAAACAATCAGGTGAACAGGTGATCTGCAGCCATTCCCCTGCTTAACAAATAACTCTGAAGATAAAAATAAGCATGCTAGCTAGGTAGAACAAATCAGTACATATGTTCCAAGCCTTAGGGTTCCAGAAAGAGACACCGAGAGAAGGAGATGTGAAAACTGGTGAGCTCTACACTTAGCCTAAAGGTTTCAGTAAAACACCTTGAGAGAATTTCATTTTCTGACTACATAAGTTCCTTACCAACCCTAAATCTTTATCCACACAGTAATGTGCATTGCATATATTCCTGCCCATAGCCCAGGTGAACAAGTTACACAGCATCTCTGAGTAACCTTGGAATCATTCCCTTAGTTAACCTCCCTTTTGTTAATAACATTTAAATGACTAGGCAGTTCACTCTTCAGCCTGGTATTTCTTTTAATCCTTTTAAAAATCACATCATTTGGCACACACTGCTGCCGCAGATGCCACTGCCGTGCCTGGAGGTTTCTTCTCTGGGCACTGCCTCGGTTGCCTCGGTTACCTACAATGCTACTTCTCACAATACCTCCGTGGTCCCTGACAGTGAATCAAAAAATCTGTCAATCAACTGCTGCATGCACCACTACCGCCATTACTGCCACCTTTGACTCCGATGCTGGCAGCCTGAGGTTGCCTGGAGGTCTTCTTTCTGAGTGCTACTGCCACAGAAGGTGCCCTGAATGCAACCAAAGCTGACACTGCTGCTGACCCCCAGAGATCACTTGGTGATGCTGCCCCCACAGCTGCAGTTGCAACTGCCGCTACAGCCAACCCTGCTGCTGACCCACTGCCTGCTGCCAACAACCACTGACTACCACTGCTACCATGGCCTAGAAGACTGCTTTGGGGGAGGATTCCAGGTTTGGTTGCATGTGACTGCACCCATTTGGGGTCACCAGCCATGGCCTGGGGCCCAGGTGCCAGCAGGTTGACCACCACAAGAGCCTCTGTCTGGGAACTCCAGCTGGGACCTGCAGGCCTGGGGTCTTCCTGCTGAGAGTGCTGGTGGCCCTTGTCTTGCTGCTACATCCCGGGGTTGCTCCTTTGCATGAGTGTACCCCTAGTGATCTCTCTGCAATAGAAGCAGCATTGATATCTAGTTTCAGACTTGAAGATGAAATCAAAATCTTCTACGATAAACAAAAACTGAAGGAATTCACAGCTAGAAAGCCTACACTACAGAGCATTCTCAACAAAATATTCCATGAGAATGAAGTGAAAAAGGAAAAAAAGGGAAAACCAGCAAAAGGAGGATCTACACTAAAGGGACATTCAACCAAATGAGAAAGTAAGACAAATCAAAAACCAGAAGTAAATCAAAATGACAGGAAACACAAATCATATCTCAATAATAACCTTGAATGTTAATGGCCTAGACTCATCAATCAAAAGACATAGATTGGCCGATTGGATTAAAAAGCAAGACCCACCAATATGCTGTCTTCAGGAGACTCACCTCATGGGCAAAGACATCCACAGGCTGAAGGTGAAAGGATGGGAAAAATCTTATCACTCCTATGGACTGTGTAAATAAGCAGGGGTTTCCATTCTCATCTCAGATAAAGTAGACTTCAACCCAAAGTTACCCAGAAGAGACAAAGAAGGACATTTCATACTTTGTAAGGGAAGTGTATATAAGTATTTCTATTTTATTGGAGTATTAATTTTATGACATAACAATTATAAATATTTATGCCCCAAACAATGGAGCATCTGTGTACATCAAACAGACCCTTCTCAATTTCAAGAGTCAAATAGAGCACAACACAATAACACTGGGTGACTTTAACACACCTCTCTCACTGCTAGACAGATCTTCCAAACACAGACTAAATAAGGAAACTATAGATCTAAATAATACAATCAATAATTCAGACTTAACAGACATTTATAGAATATTTCATCCATCAATGAGCAAATATACTTTTTTCTCAGCAGCACATGGTTCCTTCTCAAAAACAGACCATATTTTATGCCACAAAGCAACTCTTAGTTAATACAAAAAAATAGAGATAATACTATCAGATCACAGTGGGATAAAATTAGAAATCAACAATAAAATAAAAAATAGAAGCAACTGTAACAAATAGAGACTAAATAATATACAAGTGAATGACAAATTGATAGTAGAAGAAATCAAGAATGCATTAAAGGAATAAAAAAAATCACCAAATAAATGACCTAACACTACCTCAAAGTCCTAGAAAAAGAAGAACAAATCAACACCAAAAGCAGAAGACAGGAAATAATTAAAATCAGATCTGAAACCAATGAAATCAAAACAAAAGAAACAACTAAAAAATTGACAAAACAAAAAATTGGTTCTTTGAAAAAATAAATAAATAAAATAGTAAACCCCTGGCCATGCTAATCAAGGAAAAAGAGAGAAAACTCAAATTATTAAAATACAAGATTCAGAAGGAAATATCACAATGGACATGTCTGAAATACAGAGGATAATTAGAAACTATTTTGAAAATTAATACTCCAATAAAATAGAAAATAATGAAGATATCAACAAATTTGTAGAGACATATGACCTACCCAAACTGAATGAGGAGGTCATACATGATTTAAACAGATTAATTTCAAGTAATGAAATAGAAAAGGCCATCAAAACCTACCAACCAAGAAAAGCCCAGGACCACCTGTATTCTCAGCAGAGTTCTACAAGAGTCTCAAAGAAGAATTAACACTAACACTCCTCAAGGTATTCCATGAAATAGAAAAGGGGGGAACCCTTCTGAACTCATTCTATCAGGTCAACATCACACTGATACCAAAACCAGACAAAGATACATCAAGGAAACAGAACTTCAGGCCGATATTCCTGATGAACATAGATGCAAAAATTCTCAATAAAATTCTGGCAAATTGCATACAAAGACATATTAAAAAGATAATGCACCATGATGCAGGGTTAGTTCAACACATGGAAATCAATGAACATAATTATTCATATTAATAGACTTAAAAACAAGAATCCTATGATCATCTCAATAGATGCAGAAAAAGCACTTGAGAAAATGCAGCACACTTTCATGTTTAAAACACTAGAAAAACTAGAGATAGTTTTTTAATTTTAAATTTTAATTTTAATACCTCAACATTTTAAAAGCTACATATGCTAAACCCAAGGCCAGCATCATTCTAAATGGAAAAAAAAATAATAAAAGCATTCCTTCTAAAAACTGGAGCAAGACAAGATGTCCTCTTCCACCTCTTCTATTCAACATCATCCTTGAAACTTTAGCCAGAGCAATTAGACAAAAGAAAGAAATTAAAGGGATACACATAAGAATTCAAACTATCACTATTTGCTGATGACATGATTCTATATCCAGAAGATCCAAAAAATTTTACCAGAAAACTTCCAGAACTAATAAATGAATTTAGCAAAGAAGAAGGATACAAAATCAATACCCACAAATCAAACACATTCATATATATCAGCGATGGATCCACTGAAAGAGAAATTAGGAAAACTACCCCATTCACAATAGCCTCAAAAAAATAAATAAATAAAATACCTGGGATTCAATCTAACAAAAGAGGTGAAAGACCTCTACAATAAAAACTACCAGAACACTAAAGAAAGAAATTGAAGAAAAACTCAGAAGATGGAAAGATCTCCCATGCTCCTGGATAGGCAGAATTATTATTGTCAAAATGGTCATATTACCAAAAGCATTATGCAGATTTAATGAAATTCCTATTAAAATCCCAATGATATTCTTCATAGAAATAGAATGAAATTTATTTGGAAAAATAAATGACCCAGAATAGCTAAGGCAATCCTTAGCAAGAAAAGTGAAGCAGGAAGCATCACAATACCAGACTTTAAACTATACTACAGAGCTATAGTAATAAAAATACCATGGTATTGGCACCAAAATAGACTTGTAGACCAATGGTGCAGAATAGAGGACACAGAGACAAACCCACATACATACAGTTATGTCATACTAGACAAGGGTGCCAAAAACATTCACTGGAGAAAAGAGTCTGTTCAACAAATGGTGCTGGCAAAACTGGAAATCCATATGTAGCAAAATGAAATTAAACTTCTCTCTCTCATCTTGCACAAAAGTCAACTCAAAGTGGATCAAAGACTTAGGCACTAGAATAGTGACCCTGAGCCTAATGAGAAGAAAACATAGGCCCAAATCACTACATCAGCCTAGGATCTGACTTCCTTAACAAGACTTCTAAAGCACAAGAAGTAAAATCAAGAATTGATAAATGGGATGGATTCAAGTTAAAAAGCTTCTTCTCAGCAAAGGAAAAAATTAATGAAGTGAGGAGAGAGTCTACAGATTTGGGAAAAAGCTTTACCAAATGCACCTCTGATAAAGCATTAATCTCTAGGTTATGTAAAGAACTCACAAAACACCACCACAGAAACAAATAACCCAATCAATAAATGGGCTAAGGAACTTAACAGATACTTCACAGAAGAAATACAATTGATCAACAAATATATGTAAAAGTATTCAAAATCTCTAGCAATTAGAGAAATGCAAATTAAAACTACACTAAGAATTCATCTCACTCCTGTCAGAATGGCAATCATCAAGAATACAGGCAACAATAAATGCTGGCGAGGATGTGAAGAAAAAGGTTACACTCATACATTGCTGGTGGGACTGCAAATTTGTGCATCCACTATTGAAAGCAGTATGGAGATTCCTCAGAATACTGGGAAAGGAATCACCATGTGACCCAGCTATCCCACTCCTCAGTTTATACCCAAAGGACTTAAAATCAACATACTACAGTAATGCAGCCACATCCATGTTTATAGCAGTTCAATTCACAATACCTAAACTATGGAACCAACCTAGGTGTCCCTCAATAGATGAATGGATAAATAAAATGTGGTATATATACTCAATGGAATATTACTCAGCTTTAAAGAAGAGTGAAATTATGGCATTCACCAGTAAATGGATGGAGTTGGAGAATATCATATAAGCAAAAGAAGCCAATCCCACAAAACCAAAGGCTGAATGTTTACTCTAATATGCGGATACTAATTCACAATAAGGCAGGGGTCACTAGAGAAGAATAGCATTACCTTAGATTAGGTAGAGAGAAGTGATGGTGGGAGGGAAAGGGAGGGATGTGGGGATAGGAAAGATAGTAGAATGAAACAGACAATGCTACTGTATGTATATATATGACTACATATCAAAGTGCATAAATGCATTCTACTGTTATGTACACCTAATTAAAGCAAATTTAAAAATTAATTAAGAAAAAATCATATCATTTAGCAAAACTGATTTCCATGCATGTATGAATTTGTGAGGATGAACCCAGCTACTGTGTATAACTATGAAGCTCTAATAATAATAATGAATAAAAAAATATTTTAAAACTTAAAAAAAAAGGAAAACAGGATTTGGGCGCTGAGTGTGTTCATTGCTGTTGGGCTGTCATTGCTTCTAGGTCCTCCCAAGGGACAGAGCCTGGAAATAAAAGCATGCATACTAACCCATGAGGAAAAAAATCACGTCAGTTAAAATGTTAATAATAATAACAATGTTAGAATTATTTATTCTGTGCCTACTATGTGCTTGACAGCATACTTTCACTTTTTCAACAGCTCTATGTGGTGGGTACTGTTATTAAATCTTTTTACAACTAGGCACAGTGGCACCCGCCTATAATCCCAGTGGCTCTGGAGGCTGAGAAAGGAGGATCACAAGTTCAACGCCAGGCTCAGCAAAAAGCGAGGCATAAACAACTCAGTGAGACCCTGTTTCTAAATAAAGTACAAAATAGGACTGGGGATGTGGCTCAATGGTTGAGTGCCCCTGAGTTCATCCTTGGTTACCCCCCCCCAAAAAAAAAAATCATTTTACAGATTAGAAAAGCAAAACACAAGGAGGGTGAGTGACTTGTCCAGGAATCGAGCATGGCCAGAAGGGATCCACAGCCTGCACTGGTGAACCTCTGGGTCTTTCCAGACAGATGTGAAAATGAAGTGGAGATAACTGATACCCGAGTTCAACCTGTGGCACGTATGAGATTCCTCCAAAGTCACGTGACTAATTACTAGGTTCTGTAGGCAGGAGAACAGCTCTAACATCCCAGCCCCTACTTCACATTCCTCCACCAAAGAACAGGGGTGTGAGCCTTGAGCCTTCAGCAAGAGGGAGGACAAGGAGAGGCCAAGGGAAGGAGGCTTGGGGGCAGGGCTCCCTCCATCTGTGCCTCCCGGTGCTGACAGTGTGCTTCACTGGGTGTCTAAAAAGAACATGACCCAACCTTCAACATGCAAGGAAGAAGTCCTCCTGTGGAGGGCAGACTCTATTTTCAAGCTGCAATGGATTCTAAGAGGGCTCTCTCCGTACAGTCTTAAGCTGAGCACTCTCCACAGTTGTTGTTGTTGTTGTTTGAAGATTTGAGACTGGAAGCATAGCTCGGTGGTAGAATGCCTGCCTGACATGTGCAAAGCCCTGGGTTTGATTCCCCAGCACAAGAAAAAAAGACTCAAAGTATAAAAGAGGGTTTGGAATTATTGAAATTAACAAATGTACCATAAAGAATAAAAATTGTTATCAGGTTTTTAGAATTAATAGTATTAATAGCCCTATTAGTTTAATCAAAATTAAAATTACTAGGAACTATTCTGGGCCTCTTATTTTGTCAAATAAATTTCATGTCGGCTTTTTCTATTTCTGTGAAGAATATCATGGGAATTTAGATGGGAATTGCATTGAATCTGTACAGAGCTTTTGGTAATATGGCCATTTTGATAATATTGATTTTGCCTATCCAAGAACATGAGAGGTCTTTCCAGCTTCTGAGGTGTTCCTTAATTTCTTTCTTTAATGTCGTGTGGTTTTCATTGTAGAGACCCTTTGCCTCTTTTGTTAGATTGATTCCTAAGGATTTGATTTTTTTGCAAACTATTATGAATAAGATGGTTTTCTTATTCATCATTTTCTGATTCATCATTGGAGTATAGAAATGCAATTGATTTATGGGTGTTGTTCTTGTATCCTGCTACTTTGCTATTTATTTATGAATTCTAGAAGTTTTTCTGGTGGAGATTTTTAATTCTTCTAAATATAGAATCATGTCATTGGCAAACAGAGATGGTTTGAACTCTTCTTTTCCTATTTATAACCCTTTAGTTTCTTTATTTTGCCTAATTGCTCTGGCTAGAATTCCAAGGACTATCTCAAATAGAAGTGGTAAAAGTGGGCATCATTGTCTGTTTTTAGGAGGAATGCTTTCAGCTTTTCTCCATTTAGAATGATTTTGGCCTTGGGTTTAGAATATGTAGCCTTTACAATGTTGAAGTATATCCCTACTATTCTAGTTTTCCAGTATTCTAAACATGAATGGATATTGCAGTTTGTCAAATGCTTTTTTTACATCTATTGAGATAATCATGTGAGAAATATGAATCAGGAGGTTTCATATTTCACAATACCAGACTTTAAATTATACTATAAATTATATTATAAACAGCATGGTATTGGCACCGAAACAGGCAAGATGACCAATAGAACAGAATAGAAGACCCAGAGATAAACCCACATCAATATAGTTACCTCATACAAGATAAAGGAGCCATAAACATATACTGGAGAAAAGATCGCCTCTTCAACAAATGGTGCTAGGAAAACCATAAATCCATACATAACAGAATTAAAGTTAAACCATATCTGTCACCCTGCACAAAAACCAACTCTAAATGGATCAAACACCTAGGAATTAGACCAGAAATCCTGCACTTACTAGAAGAAAAGTTAGGCCCAGCACTTCAACATATTGGCATAGGAACTCACTTTCTGAACAAGACTCCTCAAGCACAAGAAATAAAATAAAAGAGGAAAAGTTTATTTGGGGACTCACAGTTTCAGAAACCTCAACCCATAGACAGCAGACTCCATTCCTCCAGGCTCCTGGCAGCAGAGTGTGACAGAGGGAAGCAGCTCACATGATGATCAGAAGCAGAGAGAGACTCCACTCTTCAGATACAAAGTATATACCCCATAGCCACGCCCCCAGTGAACCACTTCCTCCAGCCACACCCCACCTGCCTCCAGATACCACTCAGGTAATCCCATCTGGGATCAATTCGCTGATTAAGATTATAACCCAATCATTGCTCCTCCAAACTTCCTCACATTGTTTCACATGTGAGATTGGGGTGGGGGGCACCACATCTAAACTATGATACTCTGTGTTTGTATAACTTTTGTCGTTTCTCTTCTGCTGATTATTAGCTTCATTCCATTATGATCTGATAAGAAGCAAAAAAAAAATTACTTCAGTTTTTGTGAATTTGTTAAGATTTTCCTTATGGCCCAATACACAATCTTTTTTGGAAAATGTTCTATGTACTGGGGAAAAGAATGTGTAATCTGTAGTTGTTAAATGGAATAGTCTGAAGATGTCCATCAAGGCCAATTTAATCTGTTGTATAATTTAACTGTGATGTTTCTTTATTTTTGTCTTGATGACCCTTCTGTTGTTGAGAGTGGGGTATTGAAATCACGCACTATTATTGCACCGGGAACTTTCTCCCTCTTTACGTCTAATAGTACTTGTGTCACAAAATTGGGTATGCCGACATTCAGAACATATAAATTTACTATTGTTATATCTTCTTGATAAATTGTTCCATTCATCAATATGTAATAATGACCTTGTCTATTCTGATTTTGACTGAAAGTCTATTTAATTAGATATGTATATGGCTACATTTGTATAAATATGTCAAAATATACTCTGTCATATATTTCTAAAAGGAATAAAATTTTAAAATTTGCAAAACTAAAAACTGATGACAAAGATTAATGCATCATCTTTCTGACAGTTATGTAGTGTATCCTTTACATTCTTTAAAAGGAAATCATTTTAATAAGAATAGAATGATAAAGTAATAATATTTTAATTTTAAAAAGATTCCATTTGCTCAACATATCATTTTCTATTCTTTTACTTTCAGTCTGTGGAAATGTAGGTGGGGTAAGTTTCTTAAAGGCAGCATAATGTTGGGTCTTATTTTTAAATCCAGTCAGCAAATCTGCATCTTTTAATTCAAGAATTAATACCATTTACATTCAGGGCAATTATTGAAATGTGTCTACACATGCCTGTCATTTTGTTGTTTCTCTTCTGTTTGTTTTGAATATTCTGTTCATTTCTTCCTCTCTTATTCATCTTAGAGGCTTGATGGTTTTCTGTATTAATGTTTGATTCTTTTTAATCATCATTTGCTTAGCTAACACTTCTCAGAAGTTTTACTTTTTCCTGTGCTCTCATACTTGTGTTTATCTTGCTTCCTCTCCTGGATAAAAGATTCCCTTGCTTAATGGTCATGAATTTCCTTAGTTTATACATGGAAAGTCTCTTTTTCTTCCTTGATTCTGAAGGATATCTTTGCCAGCTATGGTAATTTAGGTTGGTAGCTATTTTCTTTCAGGACTTGACATACATTATACCATGTTCTCCCAGCCTTTAGAGTTTCTGCTGAGAAATCTTGTTATTCTGAAGGGTTTGCTTTTAGGTTTCGTTTGGTGTTCATCTCTTCCAGCTTTCAATATTATTTCTTTGTTTTGTAGTTTTAGCAATTTAATATCTTAAGGGGAGGTTCTTCTGGTCAATTTGTGGTTCTAAATGTCTCCTATACCTAGATGTCCACATCTGTCCCCACATTTGGGAAATGCTCCATTATTATTTCACTGAGCAGGCTTTCTATGCCTTCTGGCTATAGCTCTTCTCCTTCGTCTTCTCTGAATATGTGTATGTTTGGTCTTTTAACGCTGTCTCATATATCTGGTATGTTCTGTTCATCTTCCTTATGTATTTTTTCTTTATTACTGTCTGAATGTGATAATTCCTCATCTTTGTCTTCAGACCCTGATATTATTTATTCTGCTTGTTCTAGTTCATTAGTAAAACTTTCAACCAAATTTTTCATCTGACTACTGGACTTTTCAGTTTTAAGATTTCTGTTTGGCTCTTTTTCTAACTTTCTATCTTTATTAAATTGCTCATTGTTGAGCAATTGAATTGCTAAGGATAGTCTGCATTATGTTCTTATTTGAATCCTCTTGGAAGTCACTGATCTTTTTAAAAATCATTCTTTGGAATCCTTGGTCCTGAATTTCATAGATTTCATTATCTTTGGGATCAGTTACTAGATTATTATGAGTTTTAGAAGGAGTCACATTGTTCTTTTTTTCAAATTTCTTGTGTTTCGATGTTGACATTTACACATTCCTTTGGGTGAATATCTCTTCTATTTTTATGTGAGAGCCTTCTTAGTAAGCAGTCTTCTCTTGAAATTGTTCTCTGAGATATCAGTTTGCTGTGGAGTGTTGAGTTGAATTCCAACTGGACCTCATAGTGAGGTTCCCCGGTGGCTTCTCCAGCTATGATTAGTGGATTTGATGCATCTGTATTAGAGCCTGGGGATTCCACTTTCTCTGTAAGTCTCACAAACATGGGGTAGTTCAGGCAGCTGTGGGGTAGACCTCAGTGTATGTGGAGTGCACCCTCCTGGTTAATCCTGAAGTGGGATGGAAGCCCCTATCAGTTGTTGGGGGTTCCTTTGGACTCCGCTGATATTAGTTTACTACTTGGAAGCAATTCTGTTACTGGTTCTTCCAATCACGGTGATGGTCCTGAAGCTTTTATTCTCTGTTTAGAGGCTGTCACAGCTCTATTTGTTTTGCAAGGAGACACAGGGGCTGGGGTCACAGATCCTACTCTATGGCACTCACTTCCAGTATTGTCAGCAACGTGAGATATGATAGGAAGTGACTAATGGCAAGGCCACCCATGGTGTGGTGCCCACAACTGTTGTTTACTGCTCTCTGTTGTTGCTGTGGGGGTAAGTGACCAGGAGCAGGACTTCAGAGACTCTTTGCCATGCTTACTTGCGGATGGGTTGTCAATTGGAGGCTTTTGTATCACCATTCCTTGAAGAATCTTCCAAGGTTCCAGCAGGACTAGGTCATGGCTAGAGCAAAGTGCAGTTCCTCCGGGCTGGGCTGGGAACAGTTCAGTAGCCCAGCACCCACTCTCTATGATTGACATGCCAGCCTCCATCCTCAGCACCACAAAAACAGAAAAGAAGCGGCTGAGGAAGAGCAGAACAACAATGAGAAGAACTATAGGAACAAGTACACAAACAGCAGAAATAAAGTTAAAAACAACAGTAGCAGCAACACCATCAATAACTGAAAAGAAAAGAGAAAAATACAAAGTTAAATATAATCAAAGGGAGGAAAAGGTAGGCGGAGAAAAGTAAGAAAAGGGAGAAAGAGAAACAAAAGAAAACTTGAATATTAAAAAGATGAGCAAAAAGAGGAAACAAACATGAAGCAGCAACAATAATAAAGGCAAAAACTGGAAATGTCCTCTCCACCAAGGTGCATGAAGGAGCAGAAGCGGGTGGAAACTGTACGCCTACGTGGATCAGAGCTTCTGTGTCTTCCTCAACTGTGTGCTCCGTGGACAGCCCAAAGGACTATATTCACTTCCCTCTTCTCTCCTTTGTGGTGCTAGTCAGGGGATTAGCAGGAGTGATTTGTGGCTAGTGTCAGCTGAAGACCTCTATCTAACTTCTTTGCATACCAGAATTAACTAGGGCACAGTACAGAGCTCCCTACAAGCAAATTCTCTCCAGAGCTATTATGTGTACGCACATGAGAACAGGGTAGATGCTGATGTTATGGTGTCAGAATGCAGAATTTCCCAAAGCTTGGAGTCACACACTCAGAGGGTGCATATAACATCAGCTCTATAGCATGTCCCCATGTGCCCCTGAGGGTGGAGAGAAACTACTGAGATCTCAAAGATCCATGCTGTCTCGGAAATGGTGGTGGGTTCCTTGCAATTGCCGCCCATGGTTCTGGTGTTCCCAGTCCTGGCTCTCTCACTGTCACACATGACTGTTACTCACTCACCCCCAGGCTCTGATGGCTAGCCTGGCAAATCACCAATTCCAAAAGGAAGTGCCTTCTGTTCCTCCATGTGCAGGTTCCAAAAGCTCTGAGCTCAGACAATGACAAATGCAATTTACCACTTGGTAGCCAGAAACCACTGGCAAATTACCTAGTGTTTCTAAGCTTTAACCCCACCTGGACGATGGAAATGACATGTTTTAGAGTTGTTTTAAAGATTAAATAAGTTAATATATGTGACAGTCCGGTATAATATGGTGTCTGGGACGTGGTAAATGTCTAAGATATTTCATATGTTCATTTTATCCCCCAGCATACACACACGTGCAAAGACACTTACACACTTGCCTTCCCCTATAACAAATTCTCAGACTCATGACCTTGACAGAGTTCCAGGTTTCCCAGCTGGAAGCAGATTAACTGCTGTGGAGCCAAGGAGTCAGGACCCTCCCCTCTCTGTGACTCTCCCCACCCCAGCACACCTGTCAGTCTTGGACTAGAGAGCCCTTCATGGGGCATTCTTAGAAATGCTGCCTCCCTTAGCAGGAAACAACCCATGAGCTCCAGTAGCCCTGAGCCCTCTTGTCCCCTGCGTAGGACCAGAGAGCCACCAAGTCTTGCCTCATCCTCCGCCCAGTCACTCTCTTCCCCCACAGCTGTCTCAGCCATGCCCTGAGGTTTGTTTATAAGAATCATTCTGTGCATATAAGAAATTGTAGAGAGACCTGCCTTTATTGCATTTGCCTCTTTGCAGTTCTCTGACAAGACAGGATCGAGAGTTAGTGTGTGACTTCACTTACCCTCTAGGATAATTTAGTATGATTTAGGTGATGGTTCTATGATGTCATAGTGAAAAGCACATTTTAAAATTTAGGCATGTAGTACTCAATTTTTAGAGTTAAGACAAACATCCAGATATCTTCTTTTTAAAAATAAGTGAACCAGGCTGGAGTTCTGGGTCAGTGGTAAAGTGCTTGCCTGGCATGTGTCAGACCCTGGGTTCAATCTTCAGCACAGCATGTAAATAAATAAACAAAACAAAAGATCCATTGACAGCTAAAAAATGTTTTTAAATAAACAAATAAACCAGTCTTGTATCCAAACTTGAATAATGAATTTTTAAAGTGATAACTTTGTATTAATGTAAAAACTACTAACTATAAGAATCCTAATTTTAAAATATTGCATTTGGAATTCCCTTTGGTCATTAATGGTGCTAAACTTCTTTATCTCAATTAGAGCCCCCTTCAATTATCAAATGAAAAGTAAATATTTAGCATGAACAGAGTAATACAAATGTTAGTTTTCCATCGCTAAACAAATACCTCTTCAACAGCACAGCTATTCAGCAAAACAACGTTCCACAAACTTCTATTGAAATTTAAAAAAAAAAAAGAACAAGAATTGAAGTTTTCTTTTTTAGTACTTTGAAATTAGCCCCCTTTTCCTTTGCTTATTTTATTTTCTCCCTTACCTGCTGCAAATGAGTTTCACTACTGACTAATGCCCAGCAGGATCAGTACAACAGTGCTATAACAATCTGTCCTTAAATAATAAAAAAAAATTGCCTGTTTTATGAAATTATTACTGCATTACCACCATGCTGAGATATTCAATGTCAAATGGCCATGGATTTTTATAGTTCAGTCACAAGGAAAGAAAAGTAACACCTAACTCAACGTGAGAAAGATTTTTCTCTCATCTTATAAGGGAAACGTTTTACAACACGTGGACTAGAGGCAATGATATGATATAGCGAAATTTCTAAAATACTATTTTTTACTTATAGAACATTTGACTATTATTTCTATAGAATAATCACTGCTCCAAGACTTCACAGTATCCTAAGAACCAACAACTACAAAGCCACAAGCAGGAGGTTCATCTGAGCCCTGGCAGGCACATTGATTCCTCCAGATGCAGGTAAGAACATGGAGCTGTACCGTGGGCCGAGCAGTGAGAATCTCCATGCTCCAGTCTGGTGTTCAGCTCTCCCCTTCACAGGCACAGCTGTTCTCCCTTCACCCTTAGACACGCGTTCTTTCCCAGGGAAATCTAGAGCCCCTTGAACACAACCTCTCTGAACTGACGTTTAAAGACTGAGTGAAACACGGTATGTAACCTACCCATAAAAGATTCTCAATACATGTCAGTTCTCTCTTCCAACCCTTCCCCATCTCCACCTTCTACCTGAACAAGCTTCCCCATGTGAAAGCTTTGTATGCATCTGAACTCTGCCCATATCCAAATGTCCTGGACTGAGCCTGACTTCTAAATCCCAGGTCTAAAGCCATAAAAAAAGAGCCATATAGTTGAAGGACACTGGATCTGCAATCACACAAAGCTTGGGCTGATGTTCTAGCCCATTACTTACTAGCTTTCACCGTGTATGTAAGCCACTTAAAATCCACAAACTTCAATCTTAAATTTTAAGTCCTTTGCATATAAATTGAGGAGTAGGATTGCTGGGCCAAATGGTGGTTCCATTCCAAGCTTTCTGAGAAATCTCCATACTGGTTTTCATAACGGTCACACCACTTTGCAATGTATGAGTGTACCTTTTCTCCATATCTCCACCAACACTTATTGTTGTTTGTGTTCTTGATAATTGCCATTCTGACTGGAGTGAGATGAAATCTTAGAGTAGTTTTGATTTGCATTTCTCTAATTGCTAGAGATCATGAACATTTTTTCATATATTTGCTGATCAAATGTATTTCTTCTTCTGTGAAGTGTCTATTCAGTTCCTTAGCCCACTTATTGAAGGGTTATTTTGTTGGGTTTGTGTGTGTGTGTGTGTGTGTGTGTGTGTGTGTGTGTTAAGTTTTTTGAATTCTTTATATATCCTAGAGATTAATGTTCTATCTGAGGTTCATGTGGTTTCTCCCATTTTGTAGGCTCTCTCTTCACATTATTGATTGTTTCCTCTCCTGAGAAGCTGCTTTTTAGTTTGAATCTATCCTATTTGTTGATTCTTGATTTTACTCCTTGCTCTGTAGGAGGCTCATTAAGGAAGTCAGATCCTAGGCCAAAATGAAGAAGATTTGGGCTTACTTTTTCTTCGATTAGGTACAGGGTCTCTGTTCCAGTACCTAAGTCTTTTTTTAAATTTTTTGTTTGTTTTAATTAGTTATATGACAGTAGAATGAACTTTGATACATCATATATAATGAAGTATAAGTTTTCATTATTCTGTCATGATTCTACATGATGTAGAATCACACTGGTCATATAGTTGCATATACATAGGGTAATAACATCTGATCCCTAACTCTTTGATATCAATGTTTATAGCAGCTCAACACGCAATAGTTAAACTATAGAACCAACTTAGGTGTCCTTCAAAGGATGAATGGATAAAGAAAATATGGTATATATAAAAATACGGTATATATAAAATGTTACTCAGCCATAAAAGACAATAAACATACACTGGAGGGAAGATAGCCTCTTCAACAAATGGTGCTGGGAAAACTGGAAATCTATATGTAGTAGAACAAATTTGAAGCCCTATCTCTCACTTTTCATAAAACTTAACTCAAAGTGGATCAAGGACCTAGGCATTGGACCAGAGACCATGCATCTACTAGAAGAAAAAGTAGGTCCTACTCTCCATAATGTTAGCTGGGAACCAACCTCCTCAATAAGACACAAGAAGTAAAATCAAGAATCATACATGGGATGGTATCAAACTGAAAAGAAAACAATCTTCACAGCAAAGAAAACAATCAAGATTGTGAAGAGAGAGCCTACAGAATAGGAAAAAATCTTTACCACATGCACCTCAGATAGAGCATTAATCTCCAGGATATACAAAGAACTCAAAAAAACTAACACCCAAAAAACAAATAACCCAATCAATAAATGGGCTAGGGGACTGAACAGACACTTCTCAGAAAAAAGATATATAATTGATCAACAAATATATGAAAAAACATGTCTATCAATTACAGAAATAAAAATAAAAACCACTCTATGATTTCATCTCACTCTAGTCAGAATAGCAGTTATCAAGAATACAAGAAACAATAAGTATCGATGAGGATGTGGGAGAAAAGGCGCATTCATCCATTGCTGGTGGGACTGCAAATTGGTGCAACCAATCTGGAAAGTAGTATGGAGATTCTTTAAAAACTTGGAATGAAATCACTATTTGACCAATCTATACCAATCCTTGCTCTATACCCAAAGTACTTAAAGATAGCATAAACAGTGACACAGACACAACAATGTTTATAGCAGCTCAATTCACAATAGCCAAACTGTGAAACCAACCTAGATGCCCTTCAACAGATGAATGGATATTCATTCAACAGATGAATGGATAAAGAAACTGTGGTATATATACACAATGGAATATTACTCAGCAATAAAAGAGAATAAAGTTTTGGCATTTGCAGGTAAATGAATAGAGTTGGAGAATATCATGCTAAGCAAAGTAAGTCAATCCCCCAAAAACAAAGGCCAAATGTTTTCTCTGATACGTGGATGCTAATCTATAATTGGGGGGGGGGCATGGGATGAGTGCAGGAACTTTGGATTGGGCAAAGGGAAGGAAGGGGAGGGGAGGGGGGGTATTGGAATAGGAAAGATGGTGGAATGAGATGGACATCATTACTCTAGGTACATGTATGACTGCACGAATAGTGTGCCCCTACTCTGTGTACAACCAGAGAAGTGAAAAAATTGTGCTGTAATTGTATACAATAAATCTAAGAGCATTCTGTATGCTGTCACATATAACTGATTAGAACAACAACAACAAAAAAAAAAAGATAGCTAACTGCAAAAAAAAAAAAAAAAAAAACAAGTGCATACTGGACAACTCTCTGCCAGACATTTTCCTCCTCTATTGTTCTCCAGTTGAAGAGAAGTGGATCTGCACTCTTGCTTCTAAGGCCAATTCAAAAGTACACTGGTGAGTAGGCATCAAAAACATCCCGAGATGGACTTGGGAATCCAGGACCTAAGAAGACTGGCCTTGAACAAATCAGTGAGTCTGCTGTAAATCATAAATACTTAATTATATTCGCCTCACCCCTCTCTGATCAGAAACATAATTGGCAGATTATGTTCTTCCAGCATGATGTCCTAAACTTAGACAGAATGGGTGGTGGTGTGGCAAGAATCAGGCTTCCTTTCAGTTCTTGCAAAATTCTACTGGGAGAATACCCACCCCTGCTGTGAGTCACACCCCCCACTGGGAACAGAAGTGACAGGGAACAGAAGTGACAGGAAATGCCATACTAAGAGGGACTAGAACTCCTCCCATTCTGTGACACTGCCCTTCTGCCTTTAAGATCCTGGGCCTTCTGTGGGAGGGTCTCTTCTACCCAATTAACCAATCATCTGCACTTAATGAGAAATCCAAGCACCTGGAAGCCATTCTCAATCCTCCCCCTCCCTCCTCTCTTACAGAGGATGCCCAGGTCTTCTGTGGGTCCTGGCGATGGCTCTTTTCTACCAGGCTCCTGTCCTCTTTCCCAGTCTTTGCTGCCACAACTCTTTATATCCAATAGCCTCTCTCTGGGCTCCCCACTCCCAGAACCTCCTCCTTTCTTCTTCATCCATCCTCCTGTGGAAATCCATCTTCCATAATAAAACTCTAGTCACGACGCTCAGGCAGCAACTCCAGATCCTTGGCAAAGTCAAGCTTCTCTTTGTACTTGGCATGCTCTCCCTTGCCATCTCAGCCCTGCCGTCCACCGTACCACACTGACACCCATGACACCCACACACGTCAAGCCCTGGGCGCACCCTGACTTCATCAGTCCCTACTCCTGCCCTCCATCTCTTCCCCGGCTGCACACTCCCTTCTGCTCCTCAAACATCCCTCACCACCTGGTGCCTGCACAGCCTTCCCTCTCCTCCTGGGAATCTTAGCACAGCCCCTTTCTGTCACCAGGATTCAGTGCAATGTTCTCTCCAGACGCTCACGCTCCAGCCTAGGTGAGTTTTGTGGGCGCTTTTCTTAGAGAAACCACAGCTACTTGGAACTAGTGTGTTCATTTACAGCCAACTCCTACTATGCACAATAATCGTGTCCTCTCGTCTCCATGAACACAAATTAACAAGTGCTGTGTCACTGCTCCTGGGGGAAATACAAGGTTAGTTTTCCTACTGGTCACATTTTCATCAACCAGTCAATCCATAACATTATTTTAGGTGTATTTCTGTTTGTTTTTTGTTTGTTTGATTTGTTTTGTTTGTTTGTTTTATACTGGGGATTGAACCCAAGAGTACTTTACCACTGAGCTATATCCCAGTCTGTTTATTTGTTTGTTTGTTTATTGGGGTATTTATTGTGAGACAAAGTCTCACTAAGTTGCTTAGACCCTTGCTGAGCTACTGAGGCTGGCTTCGAACAGTCCTCCTGCCTGAGCCTCCTGAGTCACTGGATTGCAGGGCTGCACCACTGTGCCTGGCGCTGAGGAAAGATACCTGTTAAATATACTTCTCTGATTCACCGACATTGGACTCAAGGGCAGGAGCTCTCTGCCTGAAGGAAGCCTGTTTGACATATACATTTTCTCCATAAGGCATAGCCTTCCTGCACTCAGAAATAGCAGATAACACATAAGCATTATGTTAAGGGGCCATTTTAAGGGGGGAAAAGTACCAAAAAATGCAAAAAAATATGGCACTAACTAGACCATGAAAAGGATGCTTTCAGCTTTCAATATAGAGCTGAAATAATAAGGCAGGGGATCACCTTGTTCAGCCTCAAACTTGGAACACACTGACAGGGCAGCTCAAATTTTCTGTTTCTCTGTGCATGTTTGTGAGTAGTGATTTGGGGATTCTATATAAACTCTGGCATGTAGGTGAAATCACAAGTCCAGAAGCTGCAAGTAACAAGACCTGATTATATTTTCTTCTTGTATGGCAATCTACCTCTGCCCCTAATTTGAGACTAAGCTCCTTAAGGATGGGGATTGACCAGGTGAGCAGATGCTATTTCCCCCTGCTAAGAAAAATCTTTCTCTAATTACCATCGCACTCATCCTTGCCCTTAAAACCATTCTCCCTAACCCTCTGGGCAAAGGTGTGGTTCCCTAAGCATCATAAAATTTATCTAAGTACATTTTAATTATTTATTTACTTTTTGGTCTTGCTCACTCGATAGCAGTTCCTATGGGCAAGATCTGGTTCATAATCATCTTTGTGTCCTAACACCTAAGGTGAAGGCTAGTATATATCAGCCAATCAGCAAATGCTTGCTTAAAAATAACTATTTATAGTCTGTAAACTCTTTTTCCTGATTGATGTTTCCAAATGTGTTATTTATTAAGGGGTGGGTGGGGGATACCACCATCTTTAGAGAAAAATTGTTTCTGTTTCTACTGTGAAGTCAGTATTTCCTGGGGATCCAGGAACATGACTGACTGTAGAACTTCTGACTTATGCTTCTACTCTGAACAGGATTCCCTCATGCGTGGAAAGGTGGCGAGTGCTGGGAGGTTAACTGAGTGAAAGGCAATAACAAAAACCTCCAAAATGGATCAAGCCAACAAAGGGAAATAGCTCAGATATTTTTAGACTTATCAAATAAAACTTGGATAATTTTGTCAAAGTGGAATAATACATGTGCTTCATAGAATTGGTATTATATTCATTGGCTGAAATATAAATCCAGCATATTACCATCAACAATAGCAGTAAACCTACTGCCCCTGAACTCAACCTGGACGTCACAACCTACTTCAAGCCTGTAAGCTGTGAGCCCCTGTATCCTGCCTAGAAAACCTTTTACTGTCACTCACCTATTCCCTCACACCCATCCTTCAGGGCCCAGCCAGGTCCAATGCCTGACTCCCAGTCCCAGACCTCTTGGTCCTACCATTATCTCACCCTCCTTTCGTCCACATATCGACTATGCCCAATACTTCTTTCTTATGTCAAAGTTTCATGAGTATCTCTACATATACTATCTGCTTTATTAGATAGGCAATAACTAGCTAGAACTATTACCTCTCTAATAGCACTGAGAAAGTAGCTGGAGGGCCATAAATATTAACTAAACACACGCATGGATATAAAGCTGGTTGGGGATAAAACAGTAAAATTCTATTACCTGGTTAAAAAAAATAATGAGATCCCATGTTTATAATGTCATCTGTTGTAACAATACCAACCTCGCTGAATATACAAGATAACTTACTGTTGTTTTCTGCATAAATCCTTATGACAGGCATCAGCTCAAAGAGCACTTTGGGTTTGGATTCAATGAGTCTCATGTTCCTCTTGTCCCAGCCAGCACCTTCAAGATAGAGGCCATAGACGTAGACACCCTCTGTGGGAGGGGCAGAAATATCATCCTTCATCCATTTGGTGACCTCATTACAAAGCACCATATTGTCCAGAGCCCAGCCTTTGTTGGCCCGAGTTATTTCCTATTCCAGGCAGCAAAGGAGGAAGAAAATAATTAGACTTTGTCTTAATAGAAAAAGCATAACAATGATGAAACTTCAGCTGCAAATTACCCTAATCCAAAGGAAGTAGAATAGTATTTAAAGAGTTAAGATGATTTTCTCATAAAAAAAAAAATACCCATGTCCTGGGTGGGGGTGAAGGGTCAGTGGTAGAGTGCTTGCCTAGCACATGTGAGGCGCTGGGTTTGATCCTGAGCACCACATAAAAATAAAAATAAATAAAATAAAAGTATTGTGTTCATCTACAACTCAAATAAATATTTAAAAAATACCCATGGCCTAATTTAACCACTTATACTTCAAAAGGGAAATGTTAAATCATGACAAATATGAAAATAACAAATAAATAAAATTCAAGTTTAACAGCCTAAAAATAAATGGCTGTGTTTATGTTAGTGGCAATGTACTGCCAGGAACAGAAAAGAGATAGTCATTCTTGTCTTATTATATTCTTTAAAACAATAAGAAAGAAGCAAAGCTGGTGGAGGAAAATTACGACAACACAACAAGTGCAAACCAGAGATAAATATTACCTGTCGCATTGCTGTTAAAAATCCTTGGGGGTTGAAAAAGCCTGTCATCCAAAAACAATGGGGTCGACCATTGAAAACCCAGGAGGTAAACTGGCAGTTTCTTTCTAGAAGTTCAGTAAACCAGAAACCCAGCGTACTCGAAACCCATGAAGCCTAAAATGCATTAAAACAATTCATTAATATGTTTAATTCTGCTGTGTAAACTGACTGGGCTCATAGGAAACCAAAGATAAAATACAAATTTCACTTATACAGTGAAAATGTCCCTAAGTCATGCATTCCCCTCGGGTTCAGACATGGAAGGTGTTCAAGTTGCTTGTCCTTAACGATATTGATGACATGAAGATATAACCTAACCAGTTATCATTATGTGATTCACAGGACTAGCTGTTCAAGATGTCTGATGTCAATAGAATCAGCTCCCACATACCAATATCTTCATCACCATTTATGCTATCAAGGAATCAAAACAATTTATGCATTAAATTTAGCAAGCTCTCAGCATTTTTTAGATTACTATTTCAATTAGATAAGAGTAAAAAAAATAGGATTTTTATTTACATAAATGTGTTCATGGCATATCAGGATAAATCATCCACACTTTATATTCTGTGGACAATAAACCATAGAAGGCTTCTTCTACTTATTTTTAATAAGGTAAACAACAGGTTTCCTTCTGGAGCATTTGTCCCTTTAGAATGCACTTACACTTCTGCTCATTAAGGAGCAGAAAGAAACTCAGTTGCTTTACTTTGTACTAAGTATTTGCATGTATTGCCTCTAGTTCTCCATCAGTTCACCTGGGAACTTCCACTATGACAGTTGGCATGAACCTACCCTTAATGCTGTCAGAAGCAGCACTGGTAGGTATCTACAAACCATAGCTTATATCTGCAATATTTTACATATGAATAAATGCAGTAATCAAACGGGGTAGCTGTACCACTTGAATTTCAAACATCTCAAGAATTAATTTGCCTGTATTTCAAGAACTACTGGGATTCTACTGACTGATAATAAGTTGGGAAGAATAAAAACTGAATAAATAGATCATAATTTATGAAATAAGTAACTCATTCTAAGCCTATCTTTACAGGTGTGTCATTACCTAAAAGAGATATGCAACATCTACCCTGAGGGCAGAGGGAGCCATTAGCAAAAGGGTGCCTCTTAGGAAGGATCCCTGTTTGACTCCAGAGCCTATGCTCGTGGAGTTGGGTGAGCCGGTTTAATGGAGAATTAACTTGCAATGGGCAGTGACCTGGAAGGTCCTTCTTCTGTCATTGGCAACGAAAGGGGAAACTGAGAACACTCTCTGTCCTTGGCAATGAATTTATGGAAAGTAAGGAGAAAGTGAAGGATTCTGCCAAAAAGATGATTCTGAGTTTCTAAGCATATGACTGGAGGGGTGGACGGTGGAATCAAATAAGATGGAGGAAACAAGAAGTTCTAATTATTCCATGCTGCCTGCAGGACCCGCTGCCTTAGAATCTGCCAAAGCCCTGGGTAAAATATCTGAGATTTGGACCTGAAGTATTCTCAAAGAGACTAGCAGTTCTAATCCCATCTTGTCTCATCTCTGTTTTCCCTAATAACCTATAGGAGGCCAAGTCTCCAATTTCATAGCTATCCGCTGCCCTCTGGATATCTCCCATTCTGGCCCAATCTCCAGCCTCCTGCCCTCTGAAGCCTGTCCACTCTAATTTTAGCATCTTTAGCAACATGAGCAGAAAACTCCTCTAAATCCGCCATCACTTTCTAAGACAGTTTCTCCACTTCTCTCTTAAACTGAAATCTTCCCCCAGGACAGGCTCTCCCCTTGCAACATTCTCAAAGTGTAGGCTGGTGCTTCCCTTACCCTCCACAGCCTTCAGAACCAGGGCAATAGTAGAAGTCCTTGTCCTTTCTGATGATGTCAATAGGTCATCACTTTGCATTATTCTGTTCCTCTGAGTCTCATGCCATCTTCACATACCACCCCCACCCCTTTTTGTTTCTGTCAACTAATTACCATACCCTCTTATTCATTCTAGTTTATGCTTCACTCAATCCCCCAAATAACTGTGGTCCTGAGGGTAGGGGGTGATAATGGTGATGATACTGATGGTGGTAGAGGTGATGTGGTGGTAGTAGAGGTGGATGTGGTGGTGGTGGTGGTGATGGCAGTGATGGTGGTAGAGGTGGATATTGTGGTGGTGGTAGAGGTAGATGTGGTGATGGTGGGGTGGAGGCAGATGCGGTTGTGGTGGGTGAAGGTGGGTTTGGTGGTGGTGGTAAAGGTGGATGTGGTAGTGGAAGTAAAAGTGAATGTGGTGGTGGTAGAGGTGGGTGTGGTAGTGGTAGAGGTGGATGGGGTGATGGTGGTAGAGGTGGATGTGGTTGTGGTGGGTGGAAGTGGCTTTCATGGTGGTGGCAAAGGTGGATATGTGGGTGTGGTAGAGATGGATGTGGTGGTGGTGGCAGAGGTGGATGTTGTGGTGGTGGTAGTGACAATGGTTGTGGTGTTGGTGGTAGTGCTGGTAGTGGTGGTGGTAGTAATGGTGGTAGAGGTGGATGTGCTGGTGGTGGAAGTGGATGTGTTAGTGGTGGTGGTAGTGGTAGTCTTGGTAGAGGTGGTGATGACGGTGGCAGAGGTAATGGTTGTGGTTGGTTATGGTGACAGTGCTGAAGGTAGATAGCATGGTTTTGCTAATAAGAATCATAAGCACTGGGCCATGTTCCAAGCACTATTCTGAGCACTTTACACATAGCAATTCATTTAATCTGTACAAACTTGCTAGCAATGGTATAATGCTGTGATTTCCATTTTACAAATACTAGAACTGAGGCACAGCAAGCCAGCTAATTTATCCCATGTTATACAGCTTAAAAGAGTCATGACTTGAATGCAGATATTCTGGCCAGAGCCCATACTCACACCCACATCTACATTTATTTACTTTCATTAATCCTTCTGGGTAACATTAGCATCCACTTAACATTCTACTCTTATCTCTCAGACCCTTATGACCTTCCTAACCATTCCGTTTCATTCCCCACTCCCACATCCATACTTGTCATCAATACTGCCCCACTGGGAGGAGTATGTTTCCTCCACTCCTGTATTTTCTTCCATGGGGAGATAACTCCCTTTATGTAACCCACCAATTAGCTCTCCCTCCTCCACATCCCCAGGCCAAGGAAGTCAAGAAACGGGCAAGACTGTGGTTGTTTCAGAGGCAGGTTGTGGCCATCTGCATCCCATGCACTCCCTACCCCTCCCAGTCTCCCATGCCGTTAGGTTTGGTCCATGGCTCTAGTTCAGATCCATAGATGCTGACTGAAGTGGCATGGATCCCTCGTTGACCCAGGAAGTTCAGACCCAGCATGCCTTGTCAGTCTTTCTTCCCTCTGCTGTCTGACTTCAGAGGCATGTGCTCCCGGTAGCATGCTCTCCAATGGTGAGACCTCCACCAGATGGGTCCCAGAGCAACTATGTGGAGACAAGGACCCACTGGACTTAATGAGGGGCATAATGAAGTGGAGAGCTGCTGTAACATCAGCTTCTAAAATGTGTGTCAAGGTCTTGGCTGTGAAGCTGCAGGTGGTTGGAAAGCCACCGCAGCAGGAGGAAAGGTAGAAGTACATATTAGGAGGCCCAGCTCTTCCTCTTTTTCTTTTAGGACTAAGATGTCTGCAGAGAGCATGTGTTCTGCTCTGCTCCTAGCTTCATAGGGAGGTCTGTTCATGAGACATTGCCCAGTGCAGTGTTGCTGGTCAGTAAATCTTTCTAATTCTAAGTTCCATTTAAGGTAGTTCACCTTAAAGCAGATATAATCTGTATTCTCCAATACAGCTCTCTCACAGAATGTTCTAGAGTCTTCCTTGCTCCCTGTCTGCCTCTTCTTTCAGAATCCAGGTGAAGTGAGCTATTTTATTAGTCCACTAAAATAACCCAACATAGGCCACCTCCAAGATTTCCAACTCCACTTTTGACTCTCCCACCACAATCTCCATATCTAATTTACTTTTTCAAGAACAGCTGAGCAACCTAAACATGGTCTCTGACTCTGGTTCCATCATTTGCTTCCCATCAATACATTTTTCTCCCATTTTGTCTTCTCTTCATCCTTCATTATAATCTCCCCCAGTGCAAAGAGCTCCATGATCTAGCTACCACTCCATCTGTTGTGGGTTGCTCTGTTCCTCAAAAAATATATATTTAAATCCTAACTCCTAGTACCTAAGACAGTGACCTTCTTTGGAGATAGGATCATTACAGAGGTACTCAAGTTTAAATGAAATCACTGGTGCGGGCCCTGATCCAATGTGATCACTGTCCTTATGGAAAAAAAAAAAAAAACACCAGGAATTTGAACACAGACACAAATGCAGAAATAATCCGAGGAAAGATGATGTAAATATACAGGGGGAGAATGCCACGTAAAGATGAAGGGACTACGGCTGCCCAAGCCAAGGAATTTTCCTGGGGCCACCCAAAGGTAAGATGAAGCAGAGACATATTTGCTGAAGAACTTCTGAAGGGAGCATGGCTCCACCGACACCTGGATCTTAGACACAGAGCTCCCAGCACTGAGAAAATAAATTTCTGCTGTACCCAGTCTGAGACACAGGCCTGACTGGCCAACAAGAAACATCAGTCATCCCTTGCCGGCTTGCTCCCAGACAGCAGATCCCAGCCGGAGGAAACACAACTGTGTGCCGGGCTTCCCTGAACTTGGCAACTTGAGGCTGCAAAGAGGAGAATCCTGCCACATCCCTACTTGGTCTTTTGACTTTTAGGTTGGTGCAGCATACACATTAAGTGGAAGTGGAGTAGGATTAAAACTCTTGGGAGAGGAGACACTGGGCCAGGGATCTGCCTGGTCAGCACTTGCTGGGCTCATGCTGTGGGAGTGGGGCCAACTCAAATGATAGCAAGGATCACACTCCAAGGATGCAGTGCACCAGATCCACGTTTTCCCAGGAAGTATGAGATAGAACACTGTAACACCACCTACTCTTTTCCCATGTATTTTCTCAATCGTTATTAACCTTAGAAATTTCACTTGCATGTTCCCTTGAAATGGGCAGGCACACATAACAGAGAAAGAGAGAGAGACTTAAACATAGCACAAGAAAAGGATGGCATTTAGGCTCCAGCCCCTCAAATGTCCTCTCCTAAACACACTCAGCTTCCTCCTTACAAAGACACTCAGGAGCTCACTGTTCTTGCCAAGTGGAAAATTGTTCTTCAAAACCACATCTGTCTTCAGCACAATTGCCAACAGGTGGTCAGTAAGCATGCTGTTGAATTATTACCTTTTTTCTTTGAGATAGACCCACTATACACTATATTTATAGGCACAGCAGGGAAAGTATTTTTTCTTTTTGGCATGACTTTTAATATTCGCACATTTCTCTCTACAAAACTAACATCTTGGACTTTGTAGTCTAAGAGCTTGGGTTTGAATTCTGATTCTTGTACTTCTTAGAAGTGTGATCTGGGGAAAGACTTAGCCTTTCCCCACTGCATGTTCCTCAACTGTAAAGTGAGGACAATAAAATGCAAAATTTAAATGAAATAGTGCATGTATGTTGTTTACTAAAGCACCTGATATGTAGATATGCTAAATAATTTTCTTCCCTACCTGCAATCTTAATATTCAGGGTTCTAAGATGATTAGTCCCTAAGCAAAAGAACCAACGTAAGTAAATTTTTCATAGGTGTTTTTCACCTGAGAATTAATGAGTGACTGGGCAGAATAAGAGCAGAGTTAGACGTACTTTTTTCCAACGAGCAGGGATTCTGGCATCAAACATGCAATCCAATGCGTCTCGCAGATTTTCGCTCATGATGATGGTGCCATCAATAGCAAGTTTTAGCTCAGTCAGGGTGCTGCGGACAAGGCTGAGCACCCTCTGCATTCTGTCTATCTCCTGCCGGAGGAAAATGTTCATCGGCTGGAATGGCCCCATCTTCTGCAGCCTCTCTTTCACCTGCCACAGAGGCATTCAAAGCACTCATTAAAAATAAGTCAGATACTAAGATTTTATGGAGCTGGTACCCTGGCGAAATTTTTACAATCCCATAAGTACTTCAGTTTTATTTTGTAGATGGTGGGGAGAGGAAGAAATGGGAAAGAAAACATCTCTTAGATGACCAGCTTGAATTTTCATAGCATGTAGGGAAGAGCAGGCAGTCATTAATTCAAAGAAAATGTAAAAGACATCACCATAACCATGAGATCTCCTAGACAGCAAATGCATTTACTGACACAAGTTCATTTACTGTCAATCTGAACACAACCATGGACACATACATATGGTGGTGGTAGTGATGGTGGTAGAGGTGATTTGGTGGTGGTAGAGGTGGATATGGTAGTGGTGGTGGTGATGGTGGTATTAGAGGTGGATGTTGTACTGGTGGTGGTGGTAGTGATAGTGGTAGAGGTGGATGTGGTGGTGGTGTGTGAAAGTGGATTTGATGGTGGTGTTAGAGGTGGATATGGTGGTGGTGGTGGTAGAGATGGAGGTGGTTGTGGTGGATGGAGATGGATTTGGTGGATATGGTGGTGGTGGTAGGATGTGGTGGTGGTAGAGGTGGATGTGGTGGTGGTGGTAGAGGTGGATTTGCACATGCACACAATCATTCTTTGGCTGTCCCCTCAAAACTAGACTTTCATTTTTAAGACATTCTGCTTTTTCCATGAAGCTTCCATCCATTCTTTCATTTCTGTTCTACAAGTTTTGAGGATCTTCTGCACAGCAGATAGGCTGAATCGCTTTATCCCAAGATGGCACTGAAAAAATCAGCAAGAGGAGGAAAACTCTTCTAAATTTACTCGCCATGTGTTACATCATAATTGTTATTCTATTTGTAGATGTTTTAATTTCCTCATAAATATTTCAACGTCTGGTAAATGTGAATGACTTCTTTCCTGATCCTATAATGAAAAGTACTTATGAAAGCTGATAATGGTATTGATTTTCTCCAAGCCAGTGATCAGAGATTCATCCAGGGAAATTATCTCCTTGACAACAGGTCTCTGAGTTCAGCCTATACCACAAGCAACCAAAATCTCCAGCTTAGCAGAAAACTGTTGGATGCTGAAGACATAGAACACTGCAGGATTACTTCAAAAATCAGATGGAGGGCTGGGGTTGTGGCTCAGTGGTAGAGCACTTGCCTAGCATGTGTGACACACTGGGTTCAATTCTCAGCACCACATATAAATAAATAAAGTCCATTGACAACTAAGAAAATGTGTGTGTGTGTGTGTGTGTGTGTGTGTGTGTGTGTGTGTGTGTTTAATCAGATGAAAAAGAATGATATACAAAAAAAAATCACCATGTTGACTCTGAGTCAAAAGTATGATGTGGTTACTCTAGGTTATCTCTTCCATAGTAAGTAAGCCACTTACTGCGGGTTTTATCAAAGAATCTAAAACAAAATGCTATCAGAGTAAATCTTTCCACAAATCCCTTAAAACATCCAAAGAATTAACTTTCATAATTATAAATCTTCTTTGAAGCTATTTACATATTTTAAAATATCTACTTTCAAAACTAGTGAGATGAAGAAGTTGCATAGAGGTAATATTGTACATATAGACTCCTTGAAATGACAAAGGCCTGAATTTTAAGGGGTATCTTTAACTATACCACATATATAGTCACTTGGTACCTTAATAATAAATTGATTTCCTCTTAACAATTGACACTATCAAGTATAACAAGGGAAGGTTCTAGAAAAGTGATCCCAAATCATCAGCAAACACTCATAATTTAGAAATAAATGTTAACATTGTCAACTATTTATTTATTATCTATATTTTGAAATGATTATATCCATACATTCAAAAACTTCTTTCTCTGGTTCTTTCGGAAGCTTGTTTTTAATTTTTTTAAATTTTTATTTGTTATGTTTAGTTATATATGACAGTAGAATGTATTTTGACATATCATACATACATGGAGTATAACTTCCCTTTCTTGTGGTTGTATATGATGTGGAGTTACACTGGTTGTATATTCATAAAATATTTTTTAAAAAATTGCTCTAATTAGTTATATATAACAGTGAAATGCATTTTTTAAAATATTTATTTTTTATTGTAGTTGGACACAATACCTTTATTTTATTTATTTTTTTTTCATGTGATGTTGAGGATTGAACCCAGGGCCTTGCACATGCTAGGCAAGCGCTCTACCACTGAGCCACAACCCCAGCCCCAATGTGGAATGCATTTCGACACATTGTACACAAATGAAGCACAACTTCTCCTTGCTCTGGCTGAACATGATGCAGAGTCACACCAGTAATGTAATCAGACGTGTATATAGGAAAATAATGTCCATCTACCCCACAGTCCTTCTCATCCCCACATCCCCTCCCCTCCCCTCATTCCCTCTGCACAATCCAAAGTTCCCTCATTCTTCCTACCCCCGCCATTATGGCTCAGCATCTGCTTATCAGAGAAAACATTTGGCCTTTATTCTTTGGGGTTTGGCTTATTTCACTCAGCATGATATTCTCCAGCTCCATTCATTTACCTGCAAATGCCACGATTTCATTCCTCTTTAAGTCTGCAGGAGAAATTATTTCATCTTTTGCCCTCCTTCCTTCTTCATCACTCTCCAACCAACCAGACACACCCTCAGCTGACACTCTTTCAGGATTTTGTCAACTCACTTCAAATGGACTGTAGTCTGCGGGCAGCTTCTCCAGCATATCATCAGCCAGCCGTGCCACCACAGTCTCCCGGGTCTCGTCCCCTCCACCAGAGCTGTCCTTGGGCTGGATGCTCAGGATGGTGTCCAGCACGTCCTTGGCCAGCTTGCTCTGGTAGGTGATGTCGGCATTGGGGTGCAGCCCAAACACCTCGGGGCTGTCATAGGCCGGCAAGCTCTGAAGAGTGAACATGCCAGATGAGCACAGACTCCCTATATAAGCATCAGCTGAATTGTAACATGTTAGGAAATAAAAATGCTTCTACTAGGATAAGCCTTTAAATATGCCTTATCTGTGTCAGGTAGGTTACAAACCTCAATTATTTTTCAAGAAAAGAATCAAGAGATGCTTTGTAAAACCTTAACATTGAAAACCAAAAGAGACTCATGGTTCATTAAGGTCTGTACCTCTGGCAAAACTTAAGTGGAGATACTGCCTCATTATGTAATATGTGAGATAGAGAAGGAGCTGTGGGTTGGTATTTTGTCTTCTGATAGTCAAATCTAATTCAAGCCAGTTTAAATAAATGTTGTACAATTAGTGGCTATGGTGTTTATAAGAGACCAGAAAATGAGAACTTTAGCAAGCAGGCCGAATAAGACCACAGGAGTCACACTATCCTGGGGAGAAAGAAGGAGACTAGAAAAAGAGAAATATTGAGAGAAGAGGAGAGACAGAAAAACAAAGAGATGCAGAGTGAGAAACTGCCAAGGCAGAAAAATCAGGCAGCCGACTCCCTCGACCTTTGGGGGAAAGGAAATTTACTTATAATTTGATGTGTATTTTTAGGTATGAATCTTATTGTTAACTTTATTAGTCTCGTTCATACTTTTCCTCCCTTATTCTGTATTTTTTTCATTTTTTCATAATATCTTCTTATGAGCTACCTCAATTTTATTCTGAAATGAGGTATATATAAAATATATAAAAGGAATGCATACGGGCATCCCTGAATTTACACCTTCACAGGCACTTTTCCCATACACTGCTAATGATTTAAAGACACATACGGTACAGCAAGACAAATATATTTGTTGATCTGAATTAATAAAAGTGTAGAGGTGGTAATATATGATGAACTCATTACATTAATATATCAAAAAAAGCTGTAAATACACTGATAAATTTAGCCCTTTGGGGCTGTTGTGCTTTGGCTTGTTACTCTGAGATAAATCCTAGAGGCCAAAGAGACTTCTAAATCATGATCTAATGAACTCAGGTATAGAGATAGAAAGTATAGTTACCTTGAAAATCAGATTTTTGCCTTATGCCCCCCTTCCAAATTTACTGACAAAAATCTACCTTATAAGGTCAGTACTCCTTGTAAATGGGAAAGTTTTGCCCATTAGGGGTCATGTGGCAATGCCTAGAGAGGTTTTCTGGTTCTTACAGTGGGTAGGAGGGTGCTGCTGGCATCTAGTGGGTAGAAGCCAAGGAGGCTGCCAGCTATACTACAATGCCAAGATAATCCCCTGTGACCGAGAATAACGCACCCCTACATGTCATAGGGCTAAAGTTAAGGAGCCCTGGCTTAAAGGAAGCACCTATACAAAGCAGGTTTCTGGATGTTGTACCATATACACCCATTAGGCCAAGATTAAGGAATGAATGTCACAGGACCAGTCAAGCGAGTTGGAAAACAGAACAGGCTGACTCTACAAACTGCCCTTGCCCTGCAACTGTGGTAACTGAAAGTCTCACAGGCAGAGAGCCCCAGGTGACTGGTATAGGCCAACTTCTGCCCAATCCATCATCTCTCCAAAGGAAACTCACCAAGGGATTAAAAGAGAAGAGAAGTGGCTAAAGAATTCACAGAAAACACACTCAGATTGCACATAAACATTTAATCAAGCAAACATAAAAATATAAAGAAAGCATTTATAGCAAAAGCTTTTATTTATATCTATATCTCATTAAAGTTTGTTTTAAAATCTGTACAAATCATGTAAATAAATCTCAAGAAGGTAAAAAAAAAAAAAAAACAAAACTCTGTGGTTGACCAACCTGGATATATTGAAGATAGTTATCCACGGTGCTGCATTTTGGAATATTATATCCTTGGTAAAAGCTGAAATCTGGTCCAAACATGTTTTCACTGAACCAAACCTTTGCAAACGTGTTCAACAATCTCTTATCATAGTCATCAGTGACTCTGCCTCCATACTGAATCTCTCCTATCATGTACCGGACAGTGGTCCAGGAGACGCCCTGGGAAAATAAACCAGAACAATTATGCAGAACTAACTCTTGTCTCATCCTTGTTTCCCCTGCCAAGTGACATCCACATGGTCATTGTCATCAAAGTCCTTCATTCCAGTCAGTAATCCATTATCAGGAAGTGAAGATAGAGTGCAGAAAGCAGACTAAAGAGGCAGACAGGAGGGGTTGCTTGAGCTTGCCTTTTTGATTTGAAACACCCTCTTGAGGCATTAATATATTTTCATACTTTAATATTAATATGAAAACTGTTTACTTCTTGAGAGAATACTGAGGCAGTTCCTTAAAAAAACACACATTTCCAATGCATTCTAGATTCTCATTTTTAATTTTTGGGATTTAAAATCAATCCCCTTCCCCTAACTCCACCCTCCACCCCTGCAACAGGCTGTGGACATAGGACATCAACTTGACTTTGAGAAATGAAATGAGAATCAAATTCCTCCATTTTTTTCCCCTGAAGTTAAAAGGTGGGTTTGACAAGTTGCTGTGACATCATGATGGCCCACATGTGTCTTCCCAAGCGAGGCAGTCACATGAGCCTGACCACCCCTACCCAGAGTCCCTGTGACGAGGGACAACAAGCACAGTGGTACCTTTTTGATATCCATGTCGTCTAAGTGGTTCTGGATGAACTGCACAGTGGCATTGAAGTCCGCCTGATTAAATTCATAGGGAATATTCCACCCCAGGGGTCCAAACTTGCGCCTCTCCTGGACCGTGGAGTGCAGGAAGGCCACCGCGTACAGCATGGGCTTCCACTGCGCCCCCGTGCTCACATCCAGCAGGTCTTGGCTCACACCTGTGTGGTCAGCCAGGTGAAAATGTGAATCCTCTCTCTAATGCCTTTATTTTCTATCTCTTTCATAAGTAGTTATTTTTACAAACTCCTAATACTAAACTGCATTTATTTTGAATTTTTATTACATACATATGACAATTATAAGTTAAGTTTGGGGTGTTCTGTGAAGAATCTGCAAAAATATTGGGGGGCAGGGTTGTTAACATGGGTCAAGCTCCTGCCAATCTATCAAAATAGTGTGAGAATAAAATGGGAATAGAAGGATAATACCAGTTAAAATAAATGCTATTATTACCATTATAACTGCTACTAATAATTATTGTATCAGTATTATTGGGGCATATAGTCAGAGCATATACACTTAATACTTCAATATTAATTAAAATAATGTATTTAGAAGCCCACAGCAACATAGGTACATTCCCTAAATCATTATTATTATTACATATTCATATATTATATTATATACTAAGTTGCGTATTATTTAATTTTTACTGCCATTATCCTTCCACCTCTATTTTATCCCCATATTTCCTTGTAGATTGGCAGGAATTTGACTCTTGTTAACAACCTTCCCCAAAAAAATCTGTGCAGATTTTTCAAACTAAAACATAATGATTAAACACATTCATTTAGTTACAATTCATTCCAATCTTCCTGGATAGACCTTCCGGTCCCTCTTTTACATTTGAGAAAATTGACGTTCAGGTTGGTTGAGCGATTAGCACTCGAGCAAAGCAGTTGTCTTCAGGAAACACAGAATCAAGACTCCTGACTCCAGGTTTCCTGCTCTTTTCATGACCACGAATTCCAGACCCGATGCTACAAAGCAGAGGAGCAGACAAGCAATGCAATCTCAGTTCCCTGCAGGACTGGAGGCCGTCTTGTCTGTCTGTCACCACCGTCTTTCAACTTGGCTGATGTTGTGACAGGTGGCCCTAATCGATGGAGACAGGCCATCCTTTCAATTCAGAAACTCCTCCTAGAAAAGGCTACTGCACTACTTTAGATATGGAGCACAAAGGCCATCAGCAGCCAAATTGTTGATTCTGTGTGTTTACATAAAAGGCAGTGTCTAGGTGGAGAACAGCAATAGGCTGACATGGAGCAATGGCAGGAAAATCAAGGGGGAAACTGTGAACTTGGCTTGGTCACAGCAGAGCCTATTTCCCATGGAGCATGATGTGAAGGGATCATTTTTCTCCAGCAAGTTAAATAAGAGTATTATTTGCTAATTCTGCTTTTATAATTCCTTCATAGAAATAATTTTATTTTTATGCACAAAAAATAAAAATAAAACAACCTATAGATCCGAAGTCTTCCTCAACTCACCACCATATGTTCTCTTGAGTCCTGCCCGGAGGCCTTGTGGAGGCTCGTTGGCAAATTTAATGGACATCTGAAGAAGTGTAATGGGAAACTGCTTGTGAACCTCAGTGGTCATCCACAGGCGAAAAGCGCCGTGCACTGTCTCAGTTTCTGTAATGATGTCCATGAGTTCATCCAGGAAATCAAGTCCCAAGTGACAGTTCTGTAAAAGCGCCCATCCTCCCTAAATCAAGAACAATAAATGGAAACTAGGTTATTTTGTGTTCCACCCATAAATTTTTTAAAAAATTTTTTTTTGAAAAAAAATTTTAAAAAAAATTTAACTTAGAAGTTAAATAACTAAAATCTGCTAAAGAAGCACAAAAACCACTTTAAGTTAATCCAGGTCATATGGAGAATACAGTAACATTTAACTGAGATATGCTTTGGTGGTGTCGCCATATGCATTTTATGGTATACTACCATGCCAATCACAGTGATGACCCAAGTAACATCACACAATAACCAAGGTAAAACAGAAAAAGATCTAGGACTTCCAAGTAAAGACAGTGGATTGAAAACATCCACTTAACTCAGCTCCCTTACAAATTCCATTAACCCTATAATGAAGGGACACTTTTTAAAGTCTGAACTCCTAAGGACAAAGGCAGTAAGAGAATAATCTCAATACTATTTAAAACAGGCTCAAGAAAGCTTAGTCCTAACCTGGTGTTTGGGGAAAGCTGATGTGTAAGCTGATTTGTGTCACATAACTCCCCAAACCCCCAAGAGCAGGTGGCAGAAGGTACCCTTGGAAGTTTGGCAAGAAGGGCTGAAAGAGGAAGATTGAAAGTCAATGAAAGATGAGACACTTATAGTATTTAGAAGGCAAAACAGGTTCTGGACTGGAGAAATCAGCACATGAAGGTCTAATATCCACACTGGAAACAGGTGAAAGAAAGTTTCCTCCTGAATGTCAAGACCTGCTACCTACCTTTCCCCCTTGTGCTCTTGGAATACCGCCAGCCAGACACATACCATATGGAAGGACCTTCCCTGGAAATCAGACCACTCACAACATAAGACTTAGAAAACAATAGGCCATATCTTTTGAATAAATTATACTATGAGTGTAAGAAGATTCTTTGTATAAAACAATTCAGGCAAACTTTGGGATAATGAAATATCTTTTCCTCATTATCTAACCTATGGAACATGTAGAAAATCATCTGCAATGCCCACATCATAATCTTGAGAATTGTTTTTAAACGGGATATGTGGTCTTACATTTGCCATGGTCTGCTGCAAGAGCTTTCGTGCGTGGACCTCCTGGCCCTGGCCCATGGACACAAAACGGGTTTCTATTTTCAATCTCTTCCCCAAGGCAATGATGGACTCTGTAGGGTCTGAGCCCATAGAGAGGAGACAGATGAGTGGCGTCCGTGGGTCAGATTCCTCCCATGTCTTTTCCAAGTCCAAGATAACTCCTTCGGCATAGTTTTCACCCATGGACTCCATGATGTACTTGCGGGCCTGCCAAAAACAGTACAAAGTCAACAAGAATTGCTTCAACTCCTTTCTGTACACAACCCAGTATAACTTTCAAAGTATCTCAAAGATGTCCATAGTAACCCTGCCAGGGCAATAGGACAGGAACTTCTTTTTCTTGTTTGCTTGCTGTTCATATTCCCATTCTATAGGCAGAGAGGCTGTGTCACTTGCCAAACAAAATCTGTTAAAAGATCAGAACCCAAGTTGAATGCCTCTTAGTCCAGAGCCCATTAAAATATACAGATTGCTTCTTGCTATACATAAGAAATAAAAATATTAGGATACTTTATTATTTCAGATTCTATAAGACAAATATATGTATGTATTTAAATAATCAAATAAATAGCATGATGTCCAGTATCTAATAGATACATATCAAATAGATAAGTATTGAGTGACCATGTATTGAATGAAATGTATTGGGTACTGAATGCATGAATTAGTTTTCTAAAGATTTATTCAATCATATTTCTTTTCATCATTCAGTTTTGGTTCATCCCTTTTATTAATTTTGCCTCCAATGAAACCCATGTTCACAATATGACATTAACAGACTTCATCCGCTTCATAATCTGCCATAAAAATATCTCCAATAACAATATAGTCCTTTTTCAAACAACGTAAAAAATGCTGCTTATTTTTCAACAAATAGTATTGTGATATGACCCTTAATCTCTATTTCCTTCAGAAATAACTGGATTCTCTCAAAGAAATTCTTTTTCCAATTCTGATATCTTCTCCCAACTCAGGTGGGCAAAATGCAGATTTCCGTCCCCAATAGGATTCCCCTGCATTACCATTCTCAAAACATGCAATCTCCCCACTCCTGTTCCTAGTGAAACACGCAGCCTCAGAACAACTTCCCTTGAATTCAAAAGGTTTCAGCTAGACCTGGACCCAAGAGGAGGCCGGACTGTTTAAACCTGTATCTTGGGCTTAAGAGAATCCACAGTTCGATTTCAACTTTTATTTAATACCCTGAGTTACCTCATTGGGCCAGCATAGGTATTACTGCATCTCTCTATCCTGGCAAATATCCCTCCTACACAGTTATAGACTTTAAACCATGACCTCCCCTCTGTTCAGAGCACAGAGACAGATTTTAGGACAAAACAGTAGACAAATGACCATGCTTTTGAGAAGCCTGCCACTCCCCAGCATTACACAAACATTGAGCAAGTAATAGCAAATAAGCTAGTTTGGAGGATTTACAGTCTGCAGAATGATATGAAAATGCATTGGGTAGGTGTGCTTGTGAAAGGGGCACTTAAACTGCTATGAGTAGATTCACCTAGGCAAAGAAGACAGCGAGGAGGGTTAGAGTGGTGAGCATTCTACACAGAGGTTAGATAAACAGGAATCTGGGGGCAAACGAGAGCAAGTCACCATCTGGGGACAGAAGGATGTCCGTATAAATTGTGGAAGAACTGATTCAGTATGGGCAGCCAGGCTTCTGCACAGCCTGCCCATCTGTAAAAAGCTGGCATCTCATTGGCATGAATGGAAATAGAGTGCCACATTTTTGCAGGTTACTCTGCTGGAGCCCGGCTGGCTGGGCAAAATAACCGGGGTGGGCGGGGGGGGGGGGACAAACAACTTGTGTAGATTGATACAGCAGGAATGCAGGAATGGGAGCCGTTTATTGTAGGACAGGAGCGGTATTTATACATTCCACACAGCTTATCTAATTAACATAAACTAGATACAGCAGTTAACCAATAAGGAATCTCCACACTTAATGGCTTCACAAACCACTCCCTCTGGCATTTTTCCAGGCGCCATCCAGACTTGTTTATAGACTCTAACATTACTCTTCACCCAACTCAGAAGAACGTCCTGTCTCAAGTATCTGTTCCCAGTGAAACAGGCTCACCTTTGAGTAGGGGAGAAAGTAAACTAGTGAGCCTCCACCTGAACGGGCCTCCCCTTGTGGAGTATGTCTGAGTCACCAGTGTGTGTGTGTGCAGGAGACACCCTCTGAAGTGCAGCAGTCCTGCAACCAGGTGGCTGAGCAAACCCTGATGTGAGCCGAGTCACACACAGTGGAAATGCAGAGAAGCAGCAATGAGAAGCCAGATGCCACATACAGGGGACAGAAATTGAATGTATCTACATTTTAGACCTTCGAATGTGCTTCCCAGGAAGTCATCTGGTAGGAAATTTTTAAAAAAGAAGAAGAAGAAGAACTCTAAAGTGAGAATAAAATCTTAGGAGGACAAAACATATTTCCAGAGGGGCCTATAGACCTTGTTTAGGACATGAGTGTTATCATAAGAGCCAGGGAAAGTCATCGAAGGACATGAAAGGCTGAGAAATGGCAGGTTCACTCCGTTTCTTTCAGAATATATAGTTTGGACCAGAGTACACAGGATGGGACCAAGCTGACCATTTAGAAGGCCATGGCTGTGTTCAGCCCAAGGGTGACAGAGCCAAGATAAAGATGACAAGTTACAAAGAACCTCATAAAGTTTTTATGAGAAAAGAAAGAGAGAAGGAGAGGGAGAAAGGAAGAAATAAAAGGAAAAAAGGAAGGAAGAGAGGTAGGAAGGGAGGGAGGGAAGGGGGAAGAGAGAGAGAGAGAGAAAAACTATTATACCTAACCTTCTCTTCTATATTGCACTGAAATAAGGCAACTGTTTGACAATTCATTTGGGCAAAATAAAAGTAATGAAGTAGAAGAAGAAAAACTGAAAAGATGAGTGATCTCAGTGCCCTGAGTGGCAAAACTCATTTTTCCTTTTTCAATAAATCATTGGACCTAGCTGTTTTCATGATCCCATGGTACCTAGGTGAACCTGGGTGGTCATTCCATATCTTTTCAGCACTCCCTCTGGAGACTGGAGGGGAAATGCCCTGTGTTCTCTTATAGACTCCAGTCTATAGTACTCCATGGCTTCTCCGAGAAGCCCTTCAGGGGTCAACCTATCCTCAATATTGAACTTTTATTGGTGAAAGCAAGACCCAAGTCTTTTTAGTGGCCAATCACCATGATACTAAGCCAACTGATCAAAGGTCGTGAAAAAGATGTATCTCCTGGAGGCAAGATTCACACTTAAATCACATGTAAACTTTGAACAGTTTTAGTATACCTTTCTTTCTAACATTTGGAGGTTGACATTTTTCTGGGGAAGTGCTACAAGCTGGGAAGTGCTGTCCTTCCCTCTAGATACCCTTCTCCTTGATGCCTCTGCATTCTTCCTGCTTAAATAACACTGACTTACCACGAGCAGAACAGAGCACCCATATCGCTTTTGAGTCACAGTAAAATGGTCCACAAGAATAATGCACTCCCTTTATTTTATGTCCACACGCAAACTTAGAATCATGGTTTTGCTCTTTTACTTTCGTTGAACTTCTTGGACCAAAAGAGGTTAATAAATCACTCAGCCAAAAAAATACCCCTTGGCTCATCTGTATGTGGTTCACTTCCATTTTTCACATTTGTGTTGCTAGAAAATTACATAGATGGCCACAAGGAAATTCTCATTTAATAACATTTAAAATATTTCTTTGAGTTTAAAGGGAATTTCTCCTTTAAAACATTTCTCCTGTTTTCTGTTAAGACACACTTTTTACCTGGGCAATGGTTCTGTCCGGACACCAGGACCGAATAAGGAGAAGACGTCTGAAGCAGTCAAGAGATTTATCATAGGCATTAGGAAGAGGTTCCTCCTCAGGGTTTTCCTTATCAAACCAACTTTTCCACATTTTCTCATTTCTTGATATCTGAAAATACCATAAGAAATGTGTCATGTCGCTCAAAAGAAATCTTTGAGAAGTAGTTCAGATATTTTTCATCAAACCTTCTGACCATTCTAGACATGTGTGAACCATATTCCTTTACTAATTTTTTATTTTATATTTTAGTGCCAAAAAGTCTAAAACAGTCCAAAAATCAAATGTAATTAGCTCCAAAGCCACTCTACATATTAACACCAGCCAACAGCTAGCTTCCAAATTAGGGAGGGTCCTAGGAGGCTCAATTTCTTTTATGTCTTTATGGTTACAAATTTGTAATGAATAAAGAAATAAATGAAGATTCATTTTCACTATTACAAAGAGTCTGATTTGCTCCACAAAATACTCACATGTTCAGGAATCACACCTTATTCACTGATGTATCCTTACTTCCAGAACCACTCCAGACACATTTAATACATGTTTACTATTGAATAAATAGGTTTATAGTCAATACTCTTCTAACGTTAGGTAATTTGAGGTGTCACATTTAATACCACTGTCAAATGAATGATCAAACACCTGCTACCTTTAGGTTATTTGGTAAAGAGTAAAAGGACATATTGCATTTTCCCCGGAGTTCAGAAACCAAAGAGACAAGCTTTACAGAGGAAGCAAATCAAAAACATTGAACAAACAACATCTAAAGATAAACATAATCTTATGAGTCTTAGTATATTTCCTTTGTGGCCCAATCAAAGGGGGTAAATAACATTCTAAATTTATATTTAGAAAGCATGGTGTTAGAATATAAAATAACTTCTTTCAGCCATTAAAATCTATACAATGTGGAAGGATTTCAGGCCTAAGATACAATCTCCAGGAGACAGCAACTTCAATGGCAGACCATGACCCATGAAAGGTCATTGGGGGTCATTCCACAAAGGAAAAAAGCAAGAGTGCATTCATACCTCACAACGTTCCCTAATTCAAAAGAATGGTTCGCACCCCACCTACAAGGTAGTAATAACAGCATCACCAGCTAAAACATAAAAATATGCCAGAACTTAAACATTTGGTTAACTTGAACTGGGAAGGTCAAGAACCAACCTGAAGATATTTCCTGGTCAACAAAAAGCCTTAATGCAACTTGGAGCTGAATAAAGCCACCTTGCTGCCAATCTCACTTCTCTGTGGTCACCTGATATTCAAAAATTTGCTTCTTGGCTTCTCCCAATTCAACTTCCATGATTCCAACACACACACAAGACCTCAGGAACTAAATGATTTTGGAAGGACAATAGCTGCTCAAGGTAAAAGGCCAAGTGTTTGCATGAGGTTCACATCCAAATGCCAAACCAAAGCAGAGTAACGGGACACTCAAGAGAGGAAGAAGAAGAAGAGGGAAAGTGAAAAAAGGCAAGAAAGGAAAATTTAGTATCCAGTGGCAGGTTCTTCATATTTCTTTTCACTTAATCTCTACAAAGAAACAAAGACTTTAAGTATGTGTAATTATTTAGTCTGATTGAATAGATCATCTTTCTACTTGTAGAACTTCAACTGGTGATTCCAACCCATGACCCAAGACAGCAATAGTTGAACTTTTTGGGCCCATTTCCCCTGCAGGACCAGTCTGCAACACATGCAGTTTGCTTTCTCGGAGTCTGGATGAGCCGCAAGGAAGGTCAAGCACGTGCAATACCAGCTGAGATTGACAATATTAAGAAACTTCTCTCCTCCACAAACATTGCAGCTAGGGATAAATCAGAAAATTGTTCACCATGACATTAGCTTAAGTCTATTCAAAGAACAAATTACCTGATCAAGGATGTCTGAGAACTGTCTAAGCTTGCTGAGTTCCACCAAATTCAGCCAAGTCATGTCCAGGATCCATTTGGATGGTTTAGGAGGACATGCCTTAAGATCCAATGAGGCACCACCTTCAAATGAGATGTAAAAAGTTCAGAGATTGTTCTTTTACTAAGTACAGAAATAGAAATCATAATAAAAAACATGTTTAAAATGTAATAAATGAACAGTTGATTTTAGAAAAATCCATTTAACAGTCAGTAATATAGCTTTGGAACAAGACAGATGTTAGATTCTATCCAAGTTCCACCTGGACAGGATGCAGGACAAGTAAGTCATTTCATCTGTCTGGGCCTCAATTTCCAAATTGGACATAACAAGCCTGGGTGTCATGAGATAAATGTGGAAAGCATATACCTGGGACTGAGGACATGGTAGAGGTCATTAAATGAGCACCTTTTGTTAATACCAAGAATGGCCTAGTGCTAGTGCAAGCTAATTTTAAATCCAGGATTTATCTAGAAATGTCAGTAGCACTACATATGTTTAAAGAATTCTCTTTCATAAACAAGTTCATTAGTTATGTCCATTTTGAGCACATCCCAGGGGCTCTGCTGAATCACTAAGGTTTGATCAATGGAACCACAACAAAAATTTCCATTTGGTACTGACGCCTAAGCTCATGTAACTCCTATCATTAACACAGCAACACAAGAAAAATGAAACCTTAAAAATGTTAAGGTTGCCCAGTTCAGAAGAACTCAACGTATGAACAATCATATTTTAAATTAAACGAAGCATTAGGAAATAATCTACAGCATAAAATACAGTGATTAACAAATAACATTCATGAAAGTATTTTCAGGAAAATACATTCTAAGCATTTTTCTTACAAGAATATAACCAATCTAACTGACTGTCTGTAAAGTCCTTTTCTGGACAGAATAGGTTGTAAACAAATAATACTTAATGTACTTACTGAACCAGTCTCTACTTTATCCGGGTACCATGTACACCACTAAATTGTTACCTTTTGCCAAATTCATTTTTGTGTATTTACAACAAATAAGTGTGGCCTTGAAGCCATTTCCATGGAAACATTAACTCATAAAATGAAACATTGTTTTAACTCCAAGGAGCAGTTTAAGACCTAATGACAATGGCATTGTGGTGAATAAATATCACACCGATTTCCATGGCAACTGCCCACTTTCCAACAAACTGAAAAGAATAATATAGGTTAGGAAAAGCCTATTGAAAGGCTGTTCCTTGCAGGCCAAAGCATTATTCAGTGTTTTGCAGAAGGCAACTATGTGGTGAAGATCGTGCCTGCCCCACAAGCACCCGAAGGGGCAAGGGAATTGGTTGCATCTTGAAGGAGGAGATTCAGTCCTGCATAGCGGAGCACCCGATCAAACAGACTCTTGATGAACAAACAGCTGACAGAGGACTCATTCAGAACACCAGAGCTAACTGAGACTGGTACTGTTCCCTTCACTCCTTAAATTAATGCTCTGAGAAGAAAAGTAACTTTGGGTTTTCACCATAATACTTTGTAAAAATGACACATTTATAATGAAAGACTTACAGAAGTCAAGTTACACAATTATGCACTATAGTAGCTAAGGCAAGTTTAGAAAGTCACTTAAATTTATCCTTTGCCATCTTAGAGATTAATCAGAGACCAGCAGCAGAACACTGTGGCTATGTGTCCTAGCCCCTCTGGGCTGCTATAATAGAATATGATATGCTGGGAGGGACTCTACTGACAAACAACATAGCTATGGAAAAACGGGAAGTCCAAGACCAACACACCAGCAGATCTGGTATGTGCTTTGGGCTTGCTTTCTGATTCATAGCCATATTCTCAGTGCAACCTCACACTGGGGTGAGGCTTCTCTTAAGCTGTTTTTCAATGAGGACATAAATCACATCAAAGAGGGCTTTGCCCCCAAGACCTAACCCCAAAGGCACCTAATCCCAATGCCAGTTAAAAGGCTGGCTTTGCCATTTTCTTGATACATAGTCTTAGCCACATCATTTAACCTTCTTAAGATTCAGTTCCCACATCTATAAAATAAGGACAATAAAATATGCATAGTAGAATTGTTAAGAATTCACAAAATTCCTATGAATCCTAGCACATATGATATGCTCTGCAAATTATAGGTATTACTGTAACACCTTCAGCAGTGTACTGTATTTGGGTGACTATAGATACTTCCAGAGGTTGGACTAGTTTTTGTATGCCTTTGGCATTTGTAAGCTATTAGTATACTGCTTTATAGTTTTGGTAGAAACTTCGGGAAGTTTATGTTGTAAATCTTTCAAGAGTTTGGCGAGAGCTACCTGATAATGTGAACTGTCTATGCAATAATTTAAAATCATTTAAAATACATTTAGACAGTGCACTGGTCTGAACACTTGTGTCCCCCTCAAAATTGATGCCTTGAAATCCTAATAGTAATGGTATTAGAAGGTGGGTCTGATGGAGGTGATTATGATTAGATGACATTAATGAGTTTCGTGCTCTGGGAAGAGTCACAAGAGAGCTCACTTCCTCTGCCATGAGAGGCTGCAGTGAGAAGTCGGCCAGCTGCAACCCAGAGGAGAGCCCTCACCAGACCGGACCTGGCTGCACTGTGGTCTTGCACGTCCAGCCTCCAGAGCTGTCAGAAATAAATCTCTGTTGTTTAGAAGCCACCTCGTCTGTGGTAATTTGTCGTAGCAGCCTGAACTAAGACACATGGTTACTTTAAATATCTTTTCAGAAATTCAAAAACACGATTGTGAATTTACATCTCCCAGTCTTTCATTCAGCTGCATTGCTGCAGTGGCCCAAAGGACCCGCCTGTGAGCAATGCTTCAATAGATGCAGAATAAGCAACCCCTGAGAAGGAGCTGCCACGGCCTCACCCACTCTGCTCCAGTGACCCTGGTCACTTTGCTTTATCTCTATCACTGACTACCACAGGAGGTGTGTACAGCCGTCTCCCCTGCCTTCGACACTCTTCCTCTAAATGTCCCTATGGACGATGTCCTTGCTTTTTCCAATCTTTGATCACCTGCCAATCTCTAAGGAAGGCCTAACCTCTAAAAGATACCATTAAATAACCCATTAAAAGTTTTAAATCTTCCCCACCCTATATACCCTAGAACTCTCCTTCTCCCCTTTCTTGCTGTTTTTGCATAATACTATCTTCCTACATAAGCCATAATTTACTTATTATTCCATTATATTTTCTGTATTTTCCCCAAATATATATATACACCAACAAGCAGTTTGATTCATTAATATGTCCCAAATACCTATTCCATGCCCTGGCACGCAATAGGTCTTCAACAAATATTCACCATTCATTCCATAAGTGAATAAATAAAATATCTCACACAAATACATCTTAAGTGAAATACAAGGAAACTGTTACAACCAAAGTCATCATAATAATACTGCAAAAGGCCTTCACATTAATGCTGACATGTGCACCTGTGTACAATACTTTCTCCTGACCTTTAATAAGAGTGAGAAACTCTTCATGCTTCACTCGGTTCCTCTGGATGTCGATCTTCAGTGTCAGCAACAAGGTAAACAGGAATTTGTGCTCCTCGTACAGCCCGCGGGCAGCGTACTTGTAAACCTCGTAGGTCATGTGCTCGATGATATTAGCAATCCGCTTGCTCGTAATCGGGCTCTTGACAGACCTGAGGAAGACAGCATTTAAATCAGGCTTATCCCCGCTGCCTTGTTCAATTGCCTATAAAAACAGCATCTTTAATGGAGAATAAGTAATTCTGGAGGACCGATTCCCATTTTCACACAATGAGTAAGCCTCCTGAATCTAAAATAACAAGCCTTCTCTCGACATGAAACAACATAACAGAATCCTCCATGTTGTCCAAATCAATTTTACCTGCAGGACCTGATCACTCACTACAACGTCCTGGGAATTTTTTTGTTGTTGTTTGATAGAAACATGTGAAACCAAAGGAGTCCAGTCAACGGATGAATAGTAGATATAGCTTTCTCTGGACGTAAACTGCCAAATCAGAATGATTTGTGAACACACTGGTAATTAATCTTAGATAAAAAAAAAAAAAAAAGGACTCTTACAAAGAAAAAGGAAGTTCTTAACGTCATGTCATTATTCTAGTCTACAGATAAAGAATTCAGCTTGCTTCCTGAGCTACAGACATACCTGGCCAAGGAAAGGTCAAACAAGCCCAGAAACTGGCGGAGCGAAGTCTGATACATCTCATTAACCAAGCGCATCTTGGTGATGAGGAAGTAGAGGATGCTGCCCCGCGTAGCAACTGAAAGACAAAGAGCGGGGATGCGTGGGCTACGAGAGTGGAAAACAAATGACCGTGCACACAGATCAGCCTGAACTCTGATGAAAACGACAACTCGCATCCTTCTGTCTCATCAGTGGCTGCCTCCTAGAAATGGGATCTAGAACAATGCTCAGGTTTAAATACATCTACTTCTAACTTACAAGCTATGGATAAGCAGTTTCCTACTTGCATTAATCAATTGCTAGTTCTCCTTCTAGAATCTGTTACAAATATATTTTGCACAGGTGAAAAAGACAACCAAAAGGATTCAAAGGTTTTATATCTAACACCCAGCAGGTAAGGCAGCCATTTAGGACCTTATTCTGATGCCCATGAAGAGTCCGTGCCTAACCTCGGCCTCAAGTTTGCCAAATAGGACATCATAAAGACGATGCTCCTGACTCTCCACCAGCAGATGAAGTAATATTGCTTCAATGCTTTTCCAGGAACAATGTTAGTTTACTAAAGGAGAGCCCATTGCATACTTAGAGTGGATTCCGGGAGTAACCAATAAGCACCTGTTGCAAATAGGAGGCTGAGGATGAGCACCAGAGAACCATCTTCCTAAGACAAACCCTCTAAACAAAACCCTAGCATATCATTATCAAATGATAAGCAATGGTCCACATGCCACACTAACTCCTCTGATGTCACTAACTTGCAATCAGATGTTTCAAATAAATCTCCTTCTTTTCTTTCTAAATTAAGCCTATGTTCATGAGAACTTTAAAGGATTTGTCAACAAACATGAATTATAAGCATCCAGAAACTTTACACCATTATATAATTTTTTTTTCATCTCAAATTTGCTGACATTCCCGAGAGAAATCCCCAAAACATAATTGGCCACCTGGCTTCGCACAGCCATTTGTACATTCTTTGTTCAATTTCCGTAATTCTCATTTCTTTCTTGCTGCGCTTTCCTGTGACATTTGTCTTTCATTATCGGACTCACCAGGTCTGTATTCCTCCCGCGCTGAGTTAATTTGAATTTCTGTCTCAGCAGAAATTTCCAGCTTCTGGGTCACCTCCTCAGCTGTCTTTTTGGTGTTACTCAGCACAATGATGAGACTCTCGTCTTCCACCAGGGACCCCTGCGTACTGGTCAGGCGGCAAAGCAAATTGTCTTCTAGTTCCTTCATCCTCCTTTTGTTCGTGGTTACATCTTCCATAAGAAGAGTTCTTTCTTTCTCCAATTCCTGAAAATTTATATAAATGTGTTCCTTCCTAAATTAGCTACTATTTACAGGGCATCAAAAGTTAGCATGCATGGCTACCCTCAAGCATCTGCTCTGTACTGTATTAATCAGAGCCGACTGGTGAGAAGTATTAACATCAAGGAGGATGAAGAGGAGGAGGAGGAACAACAACAACAGAGGAAGAACAGGTAGAACACAACATTGAATTTGCTAAAAAAATGTTACCGATATCCCCCTTATCATTTATTTATTTTGTAAGTCAAGTCATTTTTAGTGATTTAGGGAATTTTCCTGTGAAGAGAAAGTCCACAAAAATTTAGGCAAGCAGCCTAAGCTGCTACTGTGGGTTTGTTTAAATTGAAAAGTCTTCTTGGCCTGGAAAGGTGTGGTCTCTCCAGCAGTGAAGTTCTGTGTCCTCTGAATCACCTGTAGATAGTAGGAGGGTGAGGCTTGGACGGCTACTATCCTTGTGGGCTATTTCTTCCACTCGGCAGTTTGGAGAAGGAGAAAGGAGAAAGGAAGAAACGCAACTGAACAAGCCCCGAGGAAGCAGGAAGCCCAGAGACTGGGGAACAACAGAGAAAATGTGCCTCTGGCACCCAAGTTGTACATGAAAGTCAAATTGTTATATGAGAGACCCTAACTTTGAACCTAAAGCAAAGAATCAAAAATGGAAAGGGCAATGAGTAAATCACATTGAAAATTTCTGAAACAAAAATATTACAGAGTTTATTTGTAGAACTTTCTAAATATAGTGTCTGTTGACAATGCACCTAAATTTAACTGCAATAATTAAGTGTGATTCCATATAACTACAAGGTGAGAAAGCCAAGGTTAAACACGGGGGACTTGAACAGCAATGCCACAAGAAAGCCCTTCTGCAGCTCTGTGTGTGACTCGGTGCTGCCACCTGGACATGGGGCACCAAGCTCAAACTCCTGCAGTAGCACCAGAAAGGAAAATGCTCAGTTGGGCATTCTGGATATGGAGCAGCAGGCGGCTCAGACTCTCCTCCCTGGTGAGAGAACCCGGAATCTATGCCATGATGAACCATAAAATCCTATGGAACATAATGGGACTGTTTGTGAATCACATGATTAATTGTCACTTGTTTTTTGTTATCTTCCAGCACTCACATGAATGCCACGAGAGAGGAGAAGCCAGAACTGTCACTGTTAACCATTATGCAAGTTCTTTCCCTGAGGGTTAATAAAATTATACATATTTTAGAACTTACCTCATGAATGTGAGAATCTTATCCCCACAATCACTCTACAAATGATGTCTTGTCTTAAACCCTGACAATGTGCTGACCATTTGCAAATCTTTACCCGAGCTTCTCATCAGCTCCGTGCCTTGTACCCTTTCAAACCTCTCCACTGGGGCTTCAGGGAGGCGTCTCCAATTTAGCAACAGCAGCGGAACTGAGCTTCTGATCCTGCCGCAAGGCCATTCAACCCGTCTTCCCCATCCTGAGCAAAGGGCAACCTCATTCACCCAGCAGCTCAGGCAAGACCTGTGAGTCTTCCTGGGTCACCCTTTTCTCAAACGCCACAGCAAATCCTATCATCTCTACTTCAAAAATAGATTCAGAAGCTTATCATACTCACTTCCGCTAACATCACCACTCTGGGCCAACCTACCTCCCTTACCTCTCCTTCAAATTTCAGGACACAAACAGGTCTCCCTGCCTCCATCCTGAACCCCAGAGTCTCTTCCCACCCGGCAGCAGAATGATGCACTAAAATGCACAACTTCCCTCCAAACCCACCACTGGACAATCATTCAACTCAGAAGGCAAGCTGCATCCTCACCCAGGCTTCCAAGGCTCTGCCAAGCCGCCTCTCTCCTATTACTACTGGAACCTTATGTCCTACTATTTCCCCCTCCTTCCATTTGCTCTAGCCACAAGTGGCATTTCTGAAATGAGTGGGTTTCAAACCTGAGTGCATTAGGAGGCTTGGAGCAGGGTCCAGGAATTTGTAATTCTAACATATGCCCAGGTGCTGTGCTGTGCTCTTCTGGGCCCCATGCCTAGAGACCCACTGCCTCAAACACACAAGGTACGTTCCTGCCTCAGGGCCTGTGCACTAGCTGCTGATTAGTCAGGTATGTTCTTTTTGCACATGACTCACTCCCTTCCCTTCAAGTCTTCGTCAAGTGTCACCTTCTCAGTGAAGCCCTCTCCGACCCCCTACCAGTACAGCCTTCCACCTGATTCCCCAGATCTCCTTTTATCTATTTTTAATAGCATTTGCTACCTTCTAACACAACATGCAACTATTGTGCATGTCATGTTTGAAGAATGGTTTGGTTTGGGAGGCTTTGCCTTGTTCCCTGTTATATTCAGTTCTTAGAACTTTGCCTAGTAGGCATTCACTACGGAATGAATGATTACAAGCGATATCTGTTTTCGAACTGATAAACTGAAATGCATGGTGAACAGGAAAATCTGATCTTATTACAAGATATACATACAGGAAAGTTCTCTCTCTGAGACCATGAAGTTAAAAATAAAGGTCATGGTAACAAAATTGGATAAAGGCAAAGAGCAAAGGTCACTGGCATCGGCTTTGTGTTCTAGACAACTAATCCCTCTGGTTAAGTAGTTCCCATGGGTAGAACATTTCCAAATTTTTAGCCCTGTGATTCAGGCCTAGGGAGAGTCTAGAAAAGAAAGAATTTCATCTTTAAGCAAGGACAAAACAAAAGTTCATAGCTTCTATCAGTTCTTAACTGTTGAGCTAAAGCAACTCAAGCAAAACCTGCCCTTATCAACATTGCTTCCATCTGTCATCTGGCTACATTTAAAAACTTCCTCAGTGGTTATTTTAATTCATTTATTCAGTAGATGAGAATTTTAAATTTCAGGAAATGTAGAAACTAGTACAAACAAATGACATTTAAGAGATGCTATAAAAATCTTTACTGTAAGCAGTTATAATAAAAATATTTACATTATGGTTACACTAGGAAATAAAGAGACAACAATGGGGAAAATGTTTAAGTTGTAAACTTCTCACACTGTCATTTCTGAGTTCCCCAAGGGGGGCATGTACAGATCATCCACACCTGAAGACTGGTAAGGGAAGGATTGGGAAGCAGCAGAGAGAGTGACAGTTTTGACATTAGGAAGACATGCAAATTGTTGGCTGTGTGACTTTGGCCACGTTACATAACTCCATCAGCCTCAGTACCTTCATCTGCAAAATGGAAATACAGCAGATAGTGGAGTGATCGTGAGGATATCACTAACAACAGGGCTGAGAGACTGACTAGATTTAGACAGTACTGGGTGTTTAGGAAAGAAAATTGGTGTGTTGAAGAGTGCTCTGCACTCCTGTTCACTGCAAGACTAGTTGGAATAACCAAGATATGGAATCATCAGTATTATTTGCAGATATGAATATGCCACAGTGAAACCCATTACTTTGTGTAACTAAAAGGTACTAATATAATATTTTTAATTTTAAAAAAAGATACGGAACCATGTTAGGTGTCTATCAATGGGTAAATTTATAAAGGAAATGTGGTATATGTCACAAAAGGATAGTATTCAGCCATGAAAAAGAAGGAAATGTTATTATTTTCAGCAACATGCATGAGCTGGAGGATATTAGGTGAAATCACAAGTCACAGGCAAATGATCGTCTCACTCATGGCGGGGAAACTAAAAATGCGAATCTCGGAGGAGAAAGAAGACTTGGTTACCAAGACTTGAAGGGTGAGTAACAATTATATTGTATATTTTAAAATAGCTAAAGATAGAAAGGATTTTGAATGTTCCCAACACAAAGAAATGATCAATGTTTGAGGTGATGAATACATTAATTGGCCTGGTCTAATCATTACACATTATATTCATATATAGAAATATCACATTATGTTCTCTAAATATAGACAATTGTATGTGTCAATTTAAAATAACTACATATTTTTAAAAGTTGCCACAAAAGATATGGATATTTTAGAATGTCACACATTATCATGAAAGTAAATAATAAGGTGGGTTACTGAAAAGGAACGCCTTGCTGGAGACAGCTAATCCTGAGTTCACCTTTGTGTCAACAGTGGTCGAGATGGGCTCCCAAATCAAAAAATAGCACCAGTCCTCTAATTCTTCCTACTCAATAATTTATCTTCTGTGCATTTTTTCCAAATTATATAACCACTCCCCTGATTTAAGATTCTTCGTAACTGGTCTTCCTGCTGACCCTTTTCTTTGTAGGTCTTCACTTCCTTTTCTGCTCATAGTTATTCAGGTAATTTTGAAAGGTCCCAAATTCTCAAGAGAGTTTACAACATCTGTTATAATCTATTTTCCAACTTGTCCCACTGAAGAACCATGGGATTGAGCTAACTTCATGCCTCTATGTTGCTCCTGAAAACCACTATTACTAAAATGAACAGTGATGTATATAATAACGGGAAATTATTCAATTTCAATTTTAAAAATAACAAATAAAAAGACTAAATGACTATTGAGATGATTGTAACAAACAATATCACTGGTAATAACACTAAACAAATATGTCAATTAGCTTCCTATATTCCCAAATAATTGAAAATAAGGCTAAGAATTTCATCTCTTCAAAGTTTGAAACTGATGAAAATAAAATACTATAAGTAGTACAATTTAAAGTACAATTTGGAATTACAAAAGCAACCTGTGGGCTAAATAGAACTCAAAGTGGCCACATACTACAATAGAACCATAGCTATAAGCAAAAAAAAAAAAAAAAAAAAAAAAAGATTATCTGTGAAAAAATAAAACATTTGCTGCTTGATTTTTATTCCAGTTTAAAAGGCTGAGAATCTAATTTGTGGCATGGTTTTATTTTACTTTTCATTTATTTGACTGGCTGACACATATTTCTTCTGTTCAACCACTACTTTAGTTACACTAATTCATAAGAAGATACTACTTTTTCAAATTAATATGATAGGGGAAAGTGAATCAAAATAATCTTATTTATAAGCCTTTTGCTCATTAAGAGATTATCTCTTAGCAAAGATAGATAGATACATACATAGGCAGAGATTCAGTAACACACACAGGGGGTCAACGTCAGTGCTCAGTATTCTATATATTAAGAATAAGGCTGCTGTACATAGAGCACACACCTGTTCTCCCAGTGACTCAGAAGGCTAAGGCAGGAGGATCCAATTTCAAAGCCAGTCTCAGCAATTTAGCAAGGACCTAAGCAACTTAGTGAGACCCTGTCCCTAAATAAAATATAAAGGGTTCAGTGGTAAAGCACACCTGGGTTTAATCCCTAGTACCAAAAAAATAATAATAATAATAAGGCAAGAAGCAATTTTTAAAGGTATTACCCAGCATTATCAAAGGTAATTTTTCTTCTGTAACCTACACAGGAAATAGGAAGATTAAACAAGAAAACTTAGGGATTTATTTTTCCTCCACCACCAGTGAGCCTGTAATACTGGTCTCTTTTTAGCATCTTCTTGTTATCTAGATTATGGAAAATGACTCAAAGACATCAGAGATCAACTCAAACCCACCGTCACCACCCAGGCTGAGAAGATTCAACAATGTGAGCAGATTTGGGGATCTGGTGGGAAGAGGAAAGGGTATAAAGGAAAACCTCTCTTGGAGAAAGCAGACTTGTTAAAGTCCATCAAAGGTAAGCCCAGCACCCGACTTCTTGCATGATGAGACTTTAGATTGGAAAAGAATAAAAAGGCTACGTGTTATCTTATAACGGGGTTCAGGGTAATATGGCCCCCAGTTATTGTAAAAGAGGATAATTCTTATATTTTTGTAAGAACTATTTATTGTAAGCCTGTAACAGATTCTGATAACAAGACAATAGTAAAGGCGTAATTTTCTCATACACTCAATTTTCCCAAGAAGCAAGCTCAGCTCTGGATCCCTACGGGCTGCGAAAGGCATTCATTAACTCTCTGAAGGAGCTTCAAGAGTTCCCTCTGCTGAAGCAAATCAGGCTCAGTGCTGGTGAGGGTGTTGTTGTTGTTGTGACCAACACCTGTCTGGCCAAATTACCTTCTCCAAAAAAGTGTGTTCATCTCAGCTGACTTTAAGAAAACCAAGAACAAGGATATCATGCAAACTGCTATCAAAGTCCCTTATCTCCCTCACCCCAGTCACTGAGCCAGAGCCCAGTGATGGGTGCGGGCCCAGGAGGCCCTCAGGATTCCTGCTTACTCAACAGTCCACGGTATTGATCAAAAATCCCAGTCCTTGTTCAAGTATTATATGGCACTGCCAAATTTCCTTAACTACCTCCCCTGAGACTTGATTCAGGACTCCAACATAATCAAGTATGCACTTCGAAGGCTGTTACTGCCTCAACAGCTAGTCTGGGCGGAGCCCCAGCATTGGTCCTGCCACACTGAGGTCAACTAACAGCACCCACTGATGAAGCTGGAGTAAGTGCTCCTAAGACAACTTCCAACTTTCTGTCTCCAGGACTCACGTTCTGTAAATTAAAAATAAAGAGAGATGGTTCTAAAAATCGAAAGGAGGAAAGAGAAAGGAAGGGAAGAAGCATGAGACAGACACATAGCAGAGCTTGCAAGAGCCACCCACAGGAAGGGTAAAGACAGTGGGAGGTGCAGATGCAAAGATCCTGCCGATAAACCTTCAGGACCCATAGAAGGGGCCTTAGGGAAAACTCAGCTCCTCACTGCTGAGGAGCCCAGGAGGAAGTCCACAGCAGCTTCAAGAATTCAGGCAGCTGTGCCACAACAGTCTCGTTAAAATCCTCGACATTGGGGCTGGGGATGTGGCTCAAGTGGTAGCGCGCTCGACTAGCATGCGTGAGGCACTGGGTTTGATTCTCGGCACCACATGGAAATAAAATAAAGATATTGTGTCCACCTAAATCTAAAAAAATGAATATTTTTTTAAAACTCCTTGACATTTCTTTGCCTAAGTTTGCATGTTCCCTAGAAGAAATGCTGACTCAGAAAAAGAAAGTTTATAAATCCTTAACCATTTTTCACTGAGCATTAAGTTATCTCATAAAAAAGAAGCAAAGGAAAGAGACACAGAGTTGTGTTTCTAGAGCATGGTTAAGTGAACAGACTCCAGAGGGGGCACAATCAAACCCCAGTGTCACAACTTCTAAAGTCTCACACCAGACCCACTGTGTTTTCTAAGAGCTCTTAGACAACAATTCAGAACTGACAGTGTTTGCTGTCTGAGTACAAAATTTTTACCTAATATTCTAAAAGTATAATAAGGAATCAAATGAAAGTACAACCTAGACATGTTCAGAATACCAAAGGTCGACAGGTGAGTAGAATTCACAACAGAACAAACTTTTCAGAAAAATAAAGCAACAAAATACCAGAATAATAATGCAAAAAAAGAAACAGATACCCTCATAATCAGTGTGGAGAAAGCAATTAATAACAGGGTGATTTAAGAAATATATGAGTAGATAAATGGTGAATAATTTTCTTTAGGTAGAAGAAAGATACTTGTGAATTAAAGGAGAAAACACAATTATGGTGGGAAAGCGCAGTCCTGTGAGAACTTTTCTCATATTATTTTCCTCAGTGGAAGGTTCAGCTCAATGCAGAAGAGGAAGCAGCCACACTTCACTCACCTGCTTTTCTGTGAGAATGACCCTCCCCAGGAGCTGGTCCTCCAGACCCTTCATGGTGACCGTGAAGTCGATGATGGAGGTTCGAGCACTTATCTCAGGGGTGTAGGCTGGATTGGGCAGTTTGGTGGTGATGTACAGTCTGAAGCCATCCATGACATCTACTTCCTTGTCACCAACTTTCACCTTTTCCATTAAAAAAAGTAATAAAAGAAAGATATAGCTTACTGTGCCCTTTTGTATAAGGTCAAATATTGCTTTAAAGCATTTTGCAACTGGAGATAATTTGTATACTAAAAAAGAAAGGTCACTAGGTACTCTCAGGGCTTCAGCCCACTGAGATACAGGGAAGAAAGTAAGGCTGGCCAGTACCTTCCGATATACACCATGGAATAAACACAAAATTTGGCACCAAAATTGTTGTGATCACACTACAGAAGCAAGCTGGAGCCCTCACCCACAGAGGAGCCAACAACCTCTGAAAAATTTGTTTCAGAGATTGATACTGACGATGCCAAACATGGCTCAAAAGGCTATAGAAAGGCTCAGTGTTCACATGTTGAATTTCTTTAGGAGAAATAAGAGAAAGCCCTCAAGCAAGTACCAAAAGTGGTTTGAAGGAACAGGTCAGGTGGTGTGGGGTTGTACAGTGTTTAAGAGGCGGAAACGGGCCTATGCAGGAGTCTGTGTGGTTTTAATTTCCAACCAGTGCCAAGGGAAGAAGCACCCAGGCTTTCTTACCAGCTTTCCCACATGTGGAAGAAAGGGGCTATCAGATATCAAATGGAATCGGCCTCCTCATTACAGAAGTAAAGCATACATGCCTGAAAGTGTTGCTTTTGAACACTTCAAGCCCGACTCAGGAAGGGCAGAAAAGAAAAGGACCTCTTGCCACCCTCTGATCTGAGTTGCTGCTTATTGAGAGAATTACACCTACGTCGAATTCACCTGGTCTCTTGTTGTTATTCCGCACACTGTTATCAACTGGATTGACCTACCTTAAAGGTAGATCCAGTTTTAATGAAGTTTCTTTCCAAAATATTATCCAAAGCTGGATCTAGTTCCTCCCCGACGTCTTCAATGAGCAAGGGCCTCCCAAGAGAGAGGCTGTCCTCCAGGTGGTTTCTGAAGTACTTGTGATTGAGAGAAGTGATCTAGAAACAGGATCTCAGCATTACTCTCGCGAGCCTCACGATGCTATGCACAGAGATAGACAACCGATGTCACATGATGCCTAAAGCATTCTCTCAGGGGGGGACAAAGAGGTGTCTAGAAATCCTTGGCTCGGAAAATCGCTCTTCCCTATACTGAAGCAGTAAATAAAGGCTGCCTGGCAACACTGCTCTCCCCTCACCAACACCACTTTGGGGACAAACATGGAATAATGAGGAAGTGCTGTGCATATAGTGGAATACAGCTCTGCCCTTCTGTTTATTAAAGAGAGCCGAAGGCCCAACAGAACACCATTGGAAGAGGGCATTCCTGGGGATAAACACAAGAGCAAATATGAGATTTGGGGGAAATTTTTGTTATCAGACTTAAGCTGCCATCTGTTACTGTTACGGTTGGCATCTGGGATTATCAAAGAAGAATCCATACGGCTTTCAAATATTTCTTTGTTTTGGATTGCTAGTAATCCAGGGAAGCAAAACTTATCAGCAATATAAGTAGCCTCGAATACAAATTACCTGGAGTTCACGGCCACTTTCTTTGTTTCTAATCCAGATCTTGCCTTGAGTCTGTGGATCGATTAGCAAAGGGTAGCGTGATGCCTTTGTGACAATGATTCCATTCTGAATGGACAGGTCATCATTGGGCAGACCCTGGAGGTTCCATTCACTAATAGTGGGGGCATCAATCAAGAGCTCACTGAGATTTAGATCCTTCCCAAATGGAATTTTCCTGGCTTTCATTTCTTTCTTCCAATCATTTAGCAGCAAATCTCGAAATTCTTGGTTAAATGGACCAGAATAAGACAGAAAAGCTGTAGCCAACAATACATCACCTAAAACAGAAAACAAACACCACTGAAATATGTTATGATCATTCTCCTAATTTTTCAGCACATCAAAACTCAAAACAATTAAATTGATGACCATTTGTTAAAACTGAATTCCACAAATCAAATTGTAACCCTGTGCTGCCATGCTGTGTGAATAAGCAGGAGTTTTGTACATTGTTAAACCATCCAAATAACCAACCAAAGAAGAGCTGCTGGTAGTCAGACACTGGATTATTTCAATTTTTGATGCAAGTTTTGTTGCTAGTTAAGAGACACAACACGTCAGAAAACAGAACCTTCATTCAAAATGCCCTTGATCAATATTCTTACATACTCACAGGAGAATTCCAAAGTGACCTGATCACTTTGGTGTAAGTCATCAACCCATCTAACCAGGAGAGCATAGATGTCAGACCATTATCCATCTCTCTGAAGTGGCTGGAGACAGACAGACACAGACACACACACACACACACACACACACACACACACAAACACACACACACACACACACAAACACAGAAAACTGAAATCAAGTCCTATTTGATTAAAGCTGAGGCTTCCTAACTTCCTATCACTATCAACATGATCTCATTAATAAAAGAATCCACAGACCTACGAGTCTTTTGGTTTGAGCTGCAAACTCTTTACTTTGCTCTGTCCATCTTTCCTTTTCACCTGCCAAGCCACTGATGAGTGTGGACGCTGTCTGCATCTTACGTCTGCACCGCTCTGCATCTTCAAGCAAGGTCTGAAAAGGTCGTAACCAGAAGAAGACTTTTATTGAGAAAAACATAGTTTCTGGCTCAAAAATGTAACTTTAAGACATACAGCATCTGCCCTCTGGGACTTGTGAGCCCTTCATTTCACAGATTCCGTTTCCATGTGTCTGCATCAGTCCAGTCCCATCTCTAATGCCTGTCCAAGGAACTTGGGCGAGTTCCTTCAGGTGGTACCTTGACCAAGTGGCCAGTCCCTCCCAGATGTTAATAACTAAGTGACTACAGAAATTCACATCACTGATGATTTCCCTTTAATGAAAAAACAGAGACAGAATACAAGCATACATGCTAATATCATATAGCCCCCCAAAAAACGTAAAGACATACATATCCCTAGTCAAGAATGAGGAAGTCTCTCATGCTAAAGTTCTGGTATCATTGCTGCTGTATCTCATGCCACACCTCCAGTACTTTAGATGAAATTTAGATTAATTACCATCAGATGTGGAACCTAAGGTTCCTGCACAAATCTCAGCCACATTGACTTAATAGATCCTTTCCTGCTGTTCTTTGTGGCAATAAAAGACCTTAAACCCAGACTTCCATAGCCTCTTGACTTCAGGCCTAAATTTTGTTTGCTTCTTGTTTGGTGTTTAGGGTGTTGGGGTTTGAACCCAGCCCCTCCCTGTGCTAAGCACCAGTTTTGCCACTGAGCTACATTCCCAGCCCATGGGCTTAGTTCTCAAAAACAAGTGATTCCATTTGTCTACACTTAAAAGTTAGCTGCTGATTTTTGTATAAAAATTTATAATTGTGAAATAAAATGAGTTTGAACAAATAATTAGCTATGTGAGCAGTCAGTCATTCAGTGGTCATTTATAATAATAAATATATGTCATAGAAATCTTTACCAGATTAATTTTGATAATTTAATACACATACATACATAAAGTCTAACATAAAGGATTATTTAACTTACAATGGCATATTAGAAGACCAAACCCTTGGAGAAAGAAATAGTATATGAAGAAGGGCTTACAACATCCAAGTAGTGCCTGACAGTCGCCCTCGTGCCCAAGAATAGCTACCTGCTTCTCAATCATGGCCTGTTCATACTCGGCCTGCACCACATCAAGCTCTGCTTGTTTTTCATCCAGCTCAACCTGGGCCTTGTGCAGATCCTGCATGGCCAGGACGTGGCGATTCTCCTGCACCACCAAGTTGGCCTGCAAGGGACACACACAGCATGAAGGGACAGGCAGGACACCATCTCACAACCTGAATCCAAAGTCCAAGAACTCAGCAAAGTCACAGATCTACACCTTTCCTTTGTTCCACTTCTAGAATCTTTTCGCATTGCATTATGTTGAGACCAAATCTTAATATGAATTTGTTGTGTTTGTACATCGAAACAGGTTGTTACAACAGAAAATTACAGTTCACTAGAAGAGAGATCAGCAATTTTCTTTTTCTGTAAAGTGCGTGATAGTAGATATTCTAGGCTTTTTATTCTAAGGAATAAAATCAAAGCTGTGATTTAATTACTCATACATAAAACATTTTAAAATGTAAAAACTCTTCTTTTTTTTCATGGACCATACAAATACAAGTGATAGCAAAAGCCAAGTTTTGAAACCAGTCTAGTTGTCTGCCAATAGATGAATGGATACAGAAAATGTGGTATACATACACAAAGGAATTTTAGTCAGCCACATGGAAGAAGAAAATCGTATCATCTGCAGGAAAACATGAACTACAGAGCACCACGTTAAGTGAAATAAGTTATAGAGTCAGACAGGTACGGAACATTTTCTCTCACTTGTAGAAACTAGTGAGGGAGAAAAACAGGGGAAGGATGTCATGAAAGTAGAAGGGGGGCCACTAGGATAGAAGGAGTAGGTAAGGGGAAGGAGGAGGGAAGAGTAAGGGAGGCATGATCCGATTATGTTGTATGCATGTACCAATATGCCACAATTAAATTCACCATTCTGCATAATCAATACACACCAATAAAAATAAATAAATAAAATGATAGCAAATACAGGTGGTGGGCTACATCTGGCCCATGGGCCATAGTTTTCTTATCCCAGATCAGAACCTTATACAAATATACAAAGGCAAGTTATAAAATATTGTAACAGCGAACATGGTAGAAAAAGAAAAAAACTGATTATGGATAGTTCCTGACTTCGAATGGTTCAACTTATGATTTTTCAACTTCATGTTGATGCAAGAGCGATACATGTTCACCCAATAGAAACCATAGTTGGACTTTGGAATCAGATCTTTCTCCCAGCTGGGGAAAAGAGTATGATCCTCTCTCAAGGTGCTGGACTTATGATACCTGAGTTGTGACCAAGTAACAATATGTTCTAAGGAAACTTTTAAAATAAATCAAAGACAAAAGTCAAAAGTAATATTAGCAAAAGCTGAGGTGTAGAAAATATCCCATGCTGGTTGGAATTTTGATTCTTTAAAAAAATAATTTTAATTCAATTTTCTGTTAAATCTACCAAATACTAAAATTTATTTTAATGGGTATATCTACTACTAGAAGCCATAATCCTTCCAAAGTTTGAGATGTATAGATTATTTCTTTAAATATACCTAAAGTAAATTATTTTCATCCTTCAAAACTTCAGGCTCCCAAGTTTTGCCAGAACATATCCTCAGGGGAATGTCAGAGTTCCATAATTGGCCAGAACAAGTGAACAGGCCAAGGCAAGGCTTAAAAAATATGGTTTAGAAAGAATTGACTTCTATGTCCTGCAACTGCTGCTGTGCACCAAACATGGAAGAAAAGCAAGGCCACCAGGTCAAAACACTTACCACAGCAACCTGCCAATGTCACACTGTCACAGGCCCAAGACTTGACTATTCGATAGTATTTTATTCAGAAAAAAAAATTAATAAAATTTATTTTAAGTAAAATGCTCAAAAGTTGTTAAGAAAAACCCTTCAAATCCAACTAAAAGCTCTAGAACTCTGGGTTGGCTACTTCAACTGTGAGCCAGTTTCTCCTTCAAAGTAATGAAAAACTACCCCCTAAGACTTTTTGTAACAACTCAATAATTTGACATTACAAAACCCAAGTCTAGTACCTGACACACAACAAGTGCCTGATAAATAATAGATATTGTTATTTTTGTCTATATTCAATATTTAAAGCTCTATTGTTCTGAGATCTTCTCTTGGTGTGGGTTGATATTTACTGATGTCCATGGGGTTTTCAAGGGGAAATCTCATCATAATGAGAGTGAATAGAATCTAAATTGTTACAGTTAGGGCTGGGGATGTGGCTCCATGGTAGAGTGTCCACCTGGCATGCATGAAGCCTTGGGTTGAGTGTCTAGAAGCATCACAAAAAAAAAGTAAAAATAAATAAATAGTCACAATTAATATTAGTTTAAATGTATTCACTAATCAAAGTCACATGGCCTGTTTATAGGGATTGTAAGATGAAAGAGAAAATCTCCTCAAGGACTCTGTTACTAATGAGTGGAGGCATTCAATCCAGAGTTTGGGGCATGCTGCCCTTGATCTCTGCCTCACTCATGAAGCAGGGTCTTACAAATGAAGCCCCTCCAGGAGTAAGTGAGGCTTGGGGCTGGGTCTGTCTTCCTTCTTCTGTTCAGCAGAAATGCCTGATGGTGACCTGCATCCCTTTCATCTACCTCTGCCTAGGGAAGTGAGCATGCAGAATCCACATAACTGTGTGCATCTTTCTAACTGACACGGGAGGGACCTGACAGGCTGAAAGCTCCAATGTGCTGCATGCACATAAGGTTACAGGAGGGCACTCAGGGTGGACTTCTCATAAGAAACAGTCAAGGAGCATGCAAAAGGCCCTCCCTCCTGATGGCATCCCCTCATTGACTGCTGTGTGATCTAGACCATTCTGGAACTGGAAAGAAGCTGAAATGTGGAAAACATTAAACACTGGGCAAGAGATTTCATTGTTCTTGTGTAAGTCTATTCAGAATATCCATGTTCAACATTTTTAGCTCATTATCCTTTAAAATAAGCAACAGTGGAATGAATCTGAATAACTTTCCATGTACACATATGAATATATCACAGCGAATATCACCATCATGTACATCCATAACAAATTAATTTTTTTTAATTATGAGTAAGTGACAGAAAATCAATAGAGGAAAGGAAGCAGGGGTGGGAAGATGGAAAGGGAAGGAGAGGTACTAGGCTCTGAATTAGAATAAGATGTATTCTGTGCTTGTATAATTATGCCAAAATGGATTCTACTGTAATGTGGAATAAAAATTAAATATAATAAAACAAAAACTACCTGTTGTAAATCCAAGTGTAATTCCCTTTTAGATACTATGGATGTTTATGCATGGAAAAAAAAGTGTAAAGGATGAGCTGTACTTCAATTTGCCATGGTGGGCATAATTCAGTTCTTAGGATATAAGAATGTGCATTTCTGAGCTATGCTGGAGTCCTCAACAGCCCCAGTATCCATGACGTCAGACAATATGACACCAATTATTTGCTCTAAATTTCTCCAAATCAAATGAAAAGTGTTCTTTTTTTGTCTAAAATGCCAAGGATCCCAACTACTTCCTAAATGGCCCTGGTATGGTAACATTAGAAAGTACAATGGAACTTGCAATCCTATACCAACTTACTGCTACTCTTGATTATGTTTACCTTGATCACCAAGTTTCTTGGGTAGTTTACAAATATAAGTGAATTTTAGTTGATGGTTGGGAAATATCAAACTTACACAAAACAAAATAATCAACCAAGATACAAGGTCTGACTTTTGAGACATCAATATTTTGTTTTCCAAAACTGCATTTGTTGAAGATTCAATGTCTTTTAGTGGTAGAGAAGCATCTAGAAATGAAGCTTAGCTCAACTACTCAAGGGGAAACACATACATAGCCTCAAAGTCACATTAAATAACAAATAGTCCCTAAAAGACAATGGAGGTGGGGTACTATGTATGCTTTAAACCAAGACCAGCTTTAAGAATTCTCTGCTTCTAGCGTCTGCCTCCTGATCCTGTCCCATTCACAGGATTCCCTGGCATGAGATTTTGGACACCATTGGGGAATTCTGGCTGTGATTTTCTGGGGATTCCATTGAGCTGACACTATGGTTGGGGGATAATATCCAGAAACCCACAATGGACCTCGTGTCTTTAGAAAGTCAGCCCATGCTTAAAAGTCTCACACAATTCTGATTGAACTGGGATTACAGAGAAGAAAAATAGAAATACCCTGTCCTGTCTACCTAACACCTGATCTCCCTGTGGGTTTGCGTACAATAATACTGAGACCAAAGCCTCTTGTGCTACTGTGACCTGGAGACTCCTCCAGCATGGCTCCCACAGTCATATCAGGAAGCTTACCTTCAGAGGCAGAACTTCTTTGTTTATAGAAAAGAAGGAAGCCATGGCTTTGGTCCAGGAACAAAGACCAGCAACATTCCCACACACGCGTTTAGCAGTTTCAATGTTGTAGTCTGCCATGTCAAAGTAAGGGCTCAGAAATTCTATCACTTCTTCATTGATTGTGTCTTTGGGGAATTGCTGTAGAGGAAAAGAGCAAAGTTAAGTAAAAACACTTTCTTCCATGAAATCAAATTCACATTATGTTCTCAGTGCAAAAGAACAAAAATGGATGGAATTTTGTCAGTATCTCAGGACATCAGGCCAAAGTCCTAAAGCAAATCACAGCAAGGATTGATTGAAAAGAAATCTGTGAGACTAACTTTGTCTACTGTAGACAAGAAATGCCAAACCTGAGTAAATATACTGGGATTCATGGAAAGTATAAATTATTTCGTGTTGAACACTCACAGGATTGTTAGAAATTTCAAGGCAATGAAAAATTCTTGTCATTAATCCTAAATAGGTGAATTACAAACCCAAAATATTAACAGCAAAAACCAAACACACACAGGCATATTAAGCCTAAGGACCTACAGGTTTAGCATTTATCAGCTCAGAATGTTTAATACATTCAGAGAGAAGTTCCATCAACCTCACCTATGTGAAAATAATAACTTGGACATTAAACTTTGAGGATAATAAATTAATTTCTAATCATAGACCTACTAAGAACATGAGAAAAATTAGTATCCTTTAAAATATAATTTTAAAATAGCAACAGAAATGGGTTAAATATGCTTCTCTGCATCAGAAAGAAAAGACTGACCAAACAATGAAAGCAGACCTTTTAAAATGGGGGTAGGGAGGTTTCTTCAACTAAAAGGGAATGCTTAAAATTTTTCTGAGTAGGAACAAATTTAGCACCTAAACAACTGAGTAAAATAGCCTTCAGACAACACATGTAACAGAACACGTTCTCTTTCAGAATAATTTGAGACAAATTTCTTTTATAAGACTTTACAAATAGTGAAACCAGAAGAAAAAAAAAACAGAAGAATATCTAGAAGCAACAGAAGCATGATAATGACAAGAAAACCAATAGTAAGAAGGCTTCCAAGAGCAGAGGATCTGCCACAAGGTAAATAAGGCAGGAACCTGGAATCACTTGCCAGTATTCTGATTAAAATCCAATTCCATTGTCACATAGTCTCATAGTTACCTGAGAAAAGTCTATGGCATACAAGTTTCATACGGTACTTATTATTACAGCAGCTAAAGGTGCCTCATAAGATATTCTAGCCATAGACAGTCACCTGAACAATGTCGAAATGAAAACCAAATGAAAGTGTGTGCTAAAGTTACATCTTAGGAAACAGGCTTGTGTTGGATATTCCCAATTAGTTAGATTGAAGCATAAAAGATAAAACTTCTGAAGAAAACATAGGAGAATTTTTTTCTTTCTTATAAGACAGCCAAGATCTAAACAGAACACAGAAAGTACTATTAATAAAAATAGTGATATGTTGGAGTAAATTAAAATTAAGAAGGTATGCTTATCAGAAGACACCACTAATAGAATGAACAACTAAGTCAGGAAGTGGCAAGAAATATTTGAAAATATATAAGTGTCAAATTAGTCATGTTTTATATATAAAGACATTTTACACAGAGATTAACTTTTTTTGTACAAGGGAGTAAACCCAGGGGTGTTTAACCACTGAGACATATCCCAAGCCCTTTTATTTTTTATTTAGAGACAGGGTCTCACTAAGTTTCTTATAGCCTCACCAACTTGCTGAGGCTGGCTTTGAACCTTCGATCCTCCTGCCTCAGCCTCCCAAGCCACTGTGATTACAGGCATGTGCCACCATGCACAGCGTGATTTAAAAATTTTTAATGGATAAGAAACTTGAGCAGGTATTTAGCTAAAAAAAATCCCAAAAGGCTTATAAACCTATGAAAATATCTTCAGCACTACTAGTCATCAGGGAAATTCAAATTATCCCCACAATAATAAGATGCTACTACAAACTCATCAGCACAGCTAAAGGTGAAAAATGTGGAGAAAATCCTACACCACCAGTGGGTATGTACTTCGACATAACAATTTTTGAAAACTCTTCAGTACTATGTACCAAAACTGATTAAATGAATACAACCTAAGACACAGAAATTCCATTCCTGTATTAGACAGCTCCCAAATGACCTGTAGATCAATATTAGCAACAGCTTTATTTGTAAGAGCCCCAAATTAATAAAAACCCCAAAATCTATGAACAGTCCAATGGACAAATTGAAGCTCTTACAGTGTTTCACACTGGTGCTAATTCAGACTGGCTTGTGAGAAATTATCATCAAAATATGGGAAATTTGTGCAAACTGGTTATTAAACACGGTCACATTAAAATTAAAGCATATGAACTTATAATTGAGTAGGCTTCATTTAAATTAAAGATAAGCAAAGACTCCTCATTTCTTATTATTTTATGACAGGTCCCTGTCATCTGTGTGTTTTGGGGTCATTTGCACCTGTGGCAGCCATCTGGTGGCACGCTGCACAATGACACACTGCCGTGACTTTCCCCAATTCTACACTCAGCAGCAGCCTGTTGGGAGCTTACAACTGGTCATCCTGGGAGTAGTGATACTGTGCCAAAGGCCACAAATCAGAGAATTTTTTTTTTCCTTCCCTTCAAGGAACCACCCGTCAGCACTCACACCATTGCACATTCACATGCAGGAAATCTATAAATGAAAAAGAATGAAATATTGCCCTTTGCAACAATAAGAATGAATCTCACAAATATGCCAAGTTAAAAAGGTCAAAACAAAATATTCCACCTGACATGATGTCATAAATGTGAATTTCAAAATAAACAAAGCTAATTATTATTGGGATAAAAAGTCAGAGTAATAGTTACTCCAAAGAAGGTTATTGACTGGGTTTGAAAACAAGAGGGATTTCTGGAGTGTAGAGGTATATATTTTGCTTTCAGTGCTCATTAATAGGTGTATAGATGTGTAAATATTCATCAAGCAGTACATTTAAAGTTTGTGCATTTTAGTACATAAAGAGTCTAACTCATAACAATTAAAATGCAAGTTAATACACAAAAATTAATACTGAGACTTTCAAAATATAAATAAAATGCATACACAGTAGGGTGCCTATATCCATGAGTTCTGTATCCACAAATGCAACTAATTGTGAGTCAAATATCCAGAAAAAAAATTGTGTCTGTGCTTATACATACAGATGGCTTTTTCTTGTCATTATTTCCTAAACAATATTGCATTAGGATTATAAATAGTCTAGAGGTCTCTTAAAGTATACAGGAGAATGCAAACAGGTTATGTGCAAGTTTTATGTCATTTTATATAGGGACTTGAGTCTCCTCTGATTTTTGTATTCACAGGGGTCCTGGAACCAGTCCCCTGAACATTCTCAGGGACAACTATATTTGTGTTCATACACAAACAACAAAAACACATATATCTTCTCCTTGAATTGACTTTTTAACTTTTATTGAAGTGTGCATATCACTGATGATGCTTTACTACACCTAAAGTCTGTCAGGAAAAGCTCTAAGGCGTATGATGACTTACGTTTGAAAGAGAAAATTCTACTCTGGAAAAAATACTTGGACACATGTTCAAACTACCTATGTAGAGTGTGCTCTTTCCAGATACTTGTTCTGCTGAAGGACTTGGCTACTCCAGCAGACGGAGCCCCCGATAGCCCATCATTATTGAACTACCAACCTGTAAGTTCTGTAAAAAGTTCCCGGCAGTCATCAGTTTCAGAGATTCCTGCCAGGAAGGAACAGTGCAGGCTTTTTCCAGGTCGACTTTCACGGCGTTGACTTTCCTTTGAAACAGCAGCAGCACACAGTCCATGATCCGCATGATAAGGTGAGGGGGTCTGCCCAGCGTGCGGACAGTCGCAATGTCGGAAGGCTTGATAGTCTAGGGGAGAAAGGAGGGGCCATCTGACCTCAGGTAAGAAAATGCACACCAACAAACCTTTCGGGTCTAAAAAGTGTCGTTTCAACAGAGGACAGAGAACATTTTTAAGTTATTCCCAGAGTCATGAGGTATTTCCAGAGTCTAGAAATGTATTTTACACCCAAGAAATGCATATCCTAGAAAAGTATAATTTTCACAATTCTAACTGACAGTGAGAGAAGAGAAATGTTGGCCAGCAGATAAGGAGTTGTGACTTCTCAGAAGAGGTACAGACCACTTGGTGCCAAAAAAAAAAAAAAAAACGAAAAATGTATCCTGGGGAAAGAAAGACACTCAACACTTAAGTAGGTATCAGGGTTCGAAACCAGGAAAAAAATGCCATATTTGCAGTGTTTGCTTTTTCACTCATTAGCTATGTGGGTCAAGAATCTGCCTGTCTCTCAAGCAGCTCAGACTGCCACAGTGGACTGACACCAGAGGGTAGCCTCAGGCTGACAGATTGAATAAGTAGAGGTTTCTTAGCTGGGAGCTGACCTTTAAATGAAGGAACTTGAGCAGTATGAATTTCACAAGGCTCTAAAAAAGTTCCATTCCATTTCTAATACTCATCTTCTCATAGAATAAATTATTTAATAGTCATGCCCATTTGGGTTGATAATAATTGTGCCCTCTCTTAAAATCTTGATGAAGTAAGTATTGGAAAAGCATTAACTATGAATCCATTGCAGTGCTATTCCTAGGACAAATAATGCGTATCATTCTTGGAAACCTTTTGTCTTATTTGAATTTCCGTCCCTCCTGTCAAAAGAAGGCAACCAATGGCTTTCTCATCAAAGCAAATATTCTATTCTCTGAAGATTAAGACACACAGAGAACTTGGAAATTCAGAATGTAACTATGCACCATGAGAAGGTTTGTTTCAATATACTGCATTTCTAAAGGCCACAACAGCTCAAGGTTAAGGAGAATTTTCTGGGAAAGAATTAAAGATGGCAGACCTTCATTTGAGAAGTATGGACATATGGAGATAATAGCAGCCAGCAGGGAAAGCAGATTCCCTACTCTGCTGTATGAATAGCATGTGGGATGTAAGGACTGGGCGGGCTTATCTTGCTTTATCTTTAAAAAGGAGAATTTTCAGATGGAGTTGGGCTTTTATGTTGGGGATCAGGTATAAGTAGTTAGCAGGAGTGTTTTATTTATCTGAAGTTCAACCAGGTTGGGGCGAATTATTGAATTCATCTTTCTTCTGGAGGCAAAGTAACATAACCAGTAGGTAATCTGCACAACCATGGCAACACAACAGTTATTTAACATCTGGCTGTATTTTTTTACTTTTGCTTCCAGCTATTTAAAGTCAGATTAAGAGAGGAAGGGGCACATTCTTAACTGTTACCCTTTTTCTTATGCAAATGTAAACTGATGTCAAAATGCTAAGAGTTTGGATGTACTGGGAACTTTCTTAGTATAAATTGGTGGACCTGTATTTTAAGATTTCATCAAGAGGTAATTAGATAGAGGCAGGACTCAGGAAGGATATTATAAAAAATCTCTCCATCACATCCTCCTATATTTGAATGTTCAATGTCCTCCAAAGGTTTGGTCTCTTGGGAGGTGAGGGAATATTTACAAGGGGGCCCACTGGGAGGCCATTAGGTATTGGAGGCATACCCTCAAAGGGGATATTGGGACTCCAGCCCTTCTCTCTTCTTCTTTTACTTCCTGTCCACAAGAGAAGCAGTTTTTCCCCTGCCGCGTGCTCTCACCATAACATGCTGCCTCACAACAGGCTGAAAGCTACTGAAGCAACCAATCAAGGAAGTTTCAAAACTGTGAGCCAAAAGAAGCCTGTTTCTCTTTATAAACTGATTATCTCAGGTATTTTGTTAGAGTGGCAAAGTTGACTGACATACACCCCATCACCTTCCCCCTGCTCCCACATATTTCCCTACTAATGATTATGTAATGTAGACCATTTTATTGATAGAGAATACGAGGAGGAGTCTGGAAAACATCTACAATATCAAAAGAGTTATTGAGCCTCTTATATATATTTTATTTATTCTTGTTAGATATACATGACAGCAGAGTGTATTTTGTATGGCGTATAATCTATTCTAATTAGAATCCCATTCCTGCAGTTGTACATGATGTGGAGTTACCCTGGTTGTGTGTTCATACATGAACATAGGAAAGTTATGCCTGATTCATTCTACTGTCTTTCCTGTTTCCATCCCTCTCCCTTCCCCTCATTTCCCTTTTAAATCTTACAGAATCGCCTTTTAAGAAAGACCTGAGATGCTGCATGCTCTAGTCCTAGGCTTCCATTAGGCACCATAACTCAACAAAGTTTTCAGAGTTTCTTTGCACTAACGTTGTCTTCTCTCTGTTGATCAGAGACTGTTGGTGCAAAAGAAGTTGGGAGGGGGGATGCTGAGGTGACCAGAAGTCTGAAAATGGAAGACCCTAGAGGAGACTTCAAAGATTAAGGAGGACAGTTCAGCCAGTGTACAGAGAAATGGAGGAACAAGTAAGAAACAGGTCACATGCATGTGCCAAATCTATAAAGAATCTCTAAGCAGAAAATGTCACTGGGAGTGTTCCAGTGGCTAGAGCGTTGGTCTCATCCAGAACAGCACTCCTTGACGTTATGAATCTATTTTTGCCTTCAGTCCTCTTCCTAGACCTTAAAGTGGTATCGGTTGCATCGCAAAAACTTACCTGCAAGGCTGCTTCTGCTTCTTCTAAAGCTGGTTTTGCTGCTTCGAGTTTCTCTTCAGCAATGGCTTTGTCTTTAGAGATACTGTCTACAATGGCCTGGGCTTTGTCCTTCACCTTCTGTACCTCAGCCTTGACTGTTTCGGCAGCCTGTGCTTTCATTGTCACTTCTTTTAAGACCTAATTAAATTTATAAAACAAAAGTTACTTCATCCAAGATTGTGAAGACCCAACAGAAAAATGCATGGTTTTGCCCTGATTTTGTCCACTTACCCAATTTTTTTCATAAGTGAAATTAACAGTATTTTATTCTTAAAGAAATAAATATAATTCCACAGTATCAGGTAGTGAATATATTGCATCATTAACATTTCTACACTAGGAGCTCCAAAGGAACAGGGCCCAGGTATCAACATCTACCCACCATGTCGGCTTTCTCATTGGCCACCTGTAGTTCCTTTTCTTTTACTTCCAGTTCTTTGCTCAGGGCTGCAACTGATTCTGAAGCTTCTTTCAGTTTTTCCAAACCGGTATTCATTCTGGGGTTAAAATAATCCAAGCAAGCAATGTTAAAATTTGTGGTGCTTGGACACGTTTTCCAAGTACTAGTTCACAAATGTGAGTAGATATTGTCACAGTTGAAGAATAAGTATGTATGCAAAGAGAAAATCCAAACGGGCTTCACAAAAGGGCGTAAAGCCAGGTTTAGTTCTAGCTCAACCACAAGTTCTTCCTAGACTATGCTTAAGAAGCATGATCCCACTAAAACATGCTTATTCCATAAGGAATGATGGTGCATTTAAAATGTGTATCATGCAGGAAATGTGCTTAATGACATTTAACCCCATGACAATCAACTTCAAAGGTCTGAAGCCCTGTTATAGAGGAAGGAAAATAAATAACGACTGTTTTTCAAAAGAGTCTGATGAAGTTAAAGAAAAAAGATTTGACCTCAAAGAAAAAAAAACATTAAATCCATCAGAACTGCCCCAGAAGAGACTAACCACCTACCTGAACTTGAGATAGTGTGCTCTTAAAGATGGGACTCCTCAGACTCATTTATTCCAATCACCACCACCACCACCCCAACCCAGGGATTCCTTATATGGTGGCCCCAGCTGATCCCGACTATATTCAGGCAAAAGATGTGAGTCTTCAGAAAAGCACAGGGCATAGCATTAAAGTTTGGAACAAATTTCAGGTAAGTAGTATTCACTATGCAGTGAGCATATACACCAGATTATTCTACCTAATCTACTCAGAGGGGTGGAACTGAGGAAGTAGGGAAGGTCTGCATCCTCCCTGCCTCCCAGGTCTCTTATTGCTATCATTATGTCATTGCATATCACAGAAGGTGGCAGAGCACATAAAACCTGGCAACAGTTTCTACTATTGGGCAACAACCAAGTCTCTAGGAATCACGGGATAATCCTCTGGATGGGCTCATCCTCAGCACTACTGGTATTTCAGGCTGGGTAATTCTTTGCTGTGGAGGCTGTCCTGTACACTGTAAAATGTTTAGCAACATTCCTGGCCTCTACCCATTAGATGCCACTGGCCTCTATCCCATCCCCAATCCTGCTAACCCCATTGATGGCCAACAAAAATGTCTCCAGTCATTGCAAAATAGTCATGAGAAAGAATTTTGCTGCACGATGAGAGAACCCCTGAACACACAATTCGCTGCTCTAAAATGACTATTATTTGAACTTTTATTTGAACTTACCTGTTGGCCAAGGTCTGTACCTCTACATGCTTTTCTCCATAAATGAACTTATAGCCCTGAATAAAGGAGAGATATGATTTGGGGGTCACGTGGGTAGAACGTCGGAATCTCTGGAAATAATCAACACACTTCTCAGCCACCCCGTCCTGGAAGGAGCCCATGCATTGGACCACCTCCCTCTTGGTTTCCAAACTGCAGTCAATCTCATAGGAAGACAGGAAGTGTTCAGACACTGCAAAGAATCAGGAATGACAGCATGTAAGATACAGATGTGAACGACCATTTTAAAAGTTGCCTGGCTATTTTTAAAGGACTGACATACTTCCTAGGACTGCATACCATTTTTGTAGCCCCAGCTAGGTAGATCTATGTCAGCACTTTTGGCCCCAGGCCTAAGACATCAACAATTCCATTTTCCCTTTCATACATAAAACTATAAAAGACTTCCAGCCTATCATCGGTCTTTGTTTTTGGTGCTTGTGCACAGAAGTCGCCTCTACACAGCTGCACGATCTGGGCAGCAGCCAGCCTGTTTTATGGTTTACATAAGGACAAAAGTGATACAAATAACTCAGACATCAGTGCCCACCTGGTACTCATATTTAACAATCCCATTTATTTATTTTTTAACTCAGAATCTGTCAGTCCCTTAATTCCTCCAGGCTCTGACTGCATTTGGCACATAGAAATGTTCATCACTAAAATTTTTTATGCCCAGGTTATCCTGCCCTTAAATGCAGCAGCCGGCCATTGGTGTCTGGATCTAATTTGTAGCATCCTTTAGAAATGTTTGGGTAAAAATCTCTTCTTGGAGAACCTTTACCTTCCTCATAGTACCTGACAGCAGACCAATTCTAAGACAGCATTTTCTGCTATAAGAATAAGCTAAGAGCTGATCAATTGCCACATACATACTGAGTGCTTCTTGTATATCCAGCACTGTGAGGGGTGGCATAGAAAAGAGAAATATAAAAGCTGATCTCAATCTCAAAGAATTCACAAGGGTTATGCATAATGTAGTTAAAAATTGGCACAACCATGTTTTATATGTTTTAGAAAAATTAGCCTATGTATATAAGAATTATAAATGGAGATATAGCCAGTAAAAACTGGAGGGAAAGAAAAGAAACCAGGTGAGCAAGCCTAACATGTGACAGTTAGCACAGACATGCAGAAGGGTAGCTTTTCATCACTAGAAGTTGATCACTAAACTAGGTTCTCATGCAATAAACAGGGACCATTCATCAGTTTGGTTACACATACAAATTACCACATACTGCAAGGCAATAGATTAAGACACACTCAGAACACATATTTTCTATGAATTTAGAAAATACTATAAAAACAGTTTAAATTCTAGGAAGTTTAATTATAGGCACTGGAAAGATAGAAACATTTTTATCTGTGACAATGTGTTTGTGTGTGTGTCTGTGTGTGTGTAGCTGGGGCTTGAACCCAGCATCTTGCATGTGCTATGCAAGTGCCCCACACTACCAATGAGCTATAACCCAGCTGCTCTATGTTGGAGTTTTTTAAGTGCTAACCACAACAGTGCAATATCCACTACTCAGCATGCACAATGCTGAGCACTTTATTTGGCATTACAGGATATCTTCAGGACAACTCCCACTTGCTGAAAACTTCTTTGTTTTGCCATGTGATAATTTTTTTCTTACATAGATGAACAGAGAGAATCAATAATGGGAACCTTTTTCTTTATGTAGCAAGTTATCTTTTTATATTCCCCCAAATCAAAGAGAATAAAAATGGGATGATTTTATACAGGAAAGGTTACATAAAAGACCTCTCCGGGTGACCCAGGCTCAGAGAGCTGGAAAAGAAAAAAAAAAAAAAAACCAGCACAGGTGAGCTGGAAAAGACAAAGGGAATTGGGGCCAAATTGTGGAAGGGTGATGAGTTTTAACATGGACCAGCCTGTTCATTGAACACCTTGTCAGACACGAGTAGCTGCCCTAGTGGTGAATAGAAAAGATGTAGTCCTTGGCCTCATACATTCTAGTCCTGTGGACGGATGAGCAATAATCCTCAAGCCACACAATTAGGTGTATGAATTGGAAACTGTGGTTGGTCTCAAGAAGGACAAGCACCGTGTGCTATGAGATGGACAACAGGAGACTGCTCGGTGCAGGAAAGGGGGAAGCACAAGAAGATTTTCCAAGAGGGGAAATTTTGCTGAGTTAGCATTACCCAAATAAAGGGAAGAGGTGCTGTAGGGAATGGGAAGATGATGGTGTTGCATGGGACAAAGAAATGGCATGTTCAAAGATCCAGGGAACCAGCAATAGAGGGAAAAGAGAGCTCAGGGGAGGGGCCAGCTCTTCCCAGCTATGAAGGTGATGCTAAATACCAATGGCTTCCTTCTCCCCCAAGTGTAATAGAAGGTCACAGAGAGATTTAAGCAGAAAGCAGTGTGGTTGGTTTGTGTTTTTACCATTTTACTGTCTGCAGTCTGAGATGGATGGAGGCAGGACAAGGGAAGGGAGATCCTAAGAGAGCAACCAGTTTTTCCATGTGAGCAACAAGGCGGCTTGATGCAGGGGGTCAGTGAAACAGAATGAGGCAGATTCCCCCAGGACTTAGGAGGGAACCCTGACACATGTGGAAATGCATCACACCTGAGAGCTGAAGGAAAGGCAGCTGCGAAAGACCCAGAGGCCTGCGATTGCCTGGTCTTAGGAATGATGGTGGCACTTTCTAAGAGGGGGAACCAATTTGGTTTCAGATATTAAATTCAGGGAACCTGTGAAACATCCATTGGAATGGATCAAACAGGCAGTTGAGAGCACAGCTTTCAAGCCAGTGGACAGACTAGGCAGGAGATAAAAACCAATGGGGCATATTATACAGGAGGCTATGGATGAGCTTTCCTGCAGAGAGAATCTGGAGCAAAGAAATATGTGTGCCTCACCCTCCAACCTGCCTGGCTCACTGCACCAGCAAGCTCAACAAACATGTTTCCAACAGATGAACAAATAGATTCATGCACGAAGATCAGGACACTTGCAAGGAACTGAAGCACAGAAATGGGAGTTGTCCTGCCTCTACATAATCTTGGCATGGGTTGATGCAATGAGATTTAAAAGAATGGGACAGATTTGTGAGAAACTAACAAAGGAAGGATGAATGGTTTGTCTTATAAAAGAAGGGATGATTGAAGCAGGGACTTCACAGGAAGGGCTCTATTTATAAATTGGATCATTTTAAGTGTGCTACATGACAGTTATGTCACCTGGTGTTTTTCGTTGCTAATGATAATATCTCACGTGACATTCTACAAAGCACTTGCACACTGATTACGATATTTTATCGTAAGCTTTAGTATAACTCTCAAATACTGTTGTTTTGTGCTCTGCATGCATATCCTACTTCAAGGAATTTTAAAATCTTACCTGTAGTTCTATTTATATTTTTACAGAACTTAAAATTTTAAATTGCCAGTCTTTTTTCAAGCTTTGTGAAACAAAGAAGAAAATTACACTGTACAGTCATACTTCAAACATGTTAAGATATTTTTTATTTAAAAGTCACATCTTGGAAAACCATTATTGTAAAGAATAGTGTGCCGAGAATAAAACTTCCCCAGTGGACATGAGTTGTTGTTTTTTTTAAAGGAAAATAGACAAACAGAGATGACTGATTTATAGATATGATTGAGAGATGACAGATTCATGAAAGATAAATACATGATAAATTAATAGGTATAGATAAATGATCAATATGATAGCTGATTAATAGATAGGACAGATAGATAAGAGAGATGGAGAGATGGATGAATGATAGATAGGAAAACATGTTCTAGCCCCAGTACTGATCCTACTGGCTCCTTCCACCTCCAATGAGTCCCTCAGCTTCTCTCTCCCCAGTTTCTCCATTTCTAGACCATCCATTAGTCATTCTCACACAGGGTACCACAGAGTTGGAGGGGCAGGGTCGGGGGGCAGAGTGGTGGTGCTGAGAGGGGGAGATTCCAGAGCACCTCCTCACCCTTCATCTTCCAGTGCTTTATCTGCTAGGGATACGTGTAAGGCATTACCAGGAAATAATCTATAAAATCAGACGAGAAATCTGAAAACTACCACTCTGAATCAGGATTCCCCTACAGTTCTGAAACAGAGGTTCAGGATTATCTGCAGCTTTAAAAATAGCCATGGACAATTTTGCACCCAAATCTGGGGAAAAAAAAAAAACAGCACATTAAATGTCTAATCTCTAACACGTTCTGCACTACTCTCCTGTTCCAATTTCATTTACAGAGTAAAAGAGGCATTACGCTCCCATGGGATGGAAGATTGGACAGAACAGGCTGACTCCCATCGGAGAACTGGTAATAGCCTTTGTCAAGGACAGAAGCCATTAGAGGATTGTGGGATAATGTTTTTCTCTCTGATTTACAGCATCGCAGCAATGGGAAGGGAATGTCCAGGAGACACTTGGTTTTAACTACTCTGGGGCTGACAAACCAACTTAAAAAGACTAGTGAGATTAACATCTTGCTGTCTTCCTGTGATATCCCAAAAAGTGCCTGGGGATTCAATTGGAGGCAAAGTCTGCAAACACCCCTAAGAAAAACTACAGTCACTGTAAATTAACCCAAAGGGTAGAAATTGAAGGTCTCATTCTCTGATAAACTCGCTCCAGAAAAAAATCAGCTACCTAATAAAAAAGAACAACGTCTCATAGCAAAAATTCTCAAATGCTGTATGAAGTGAGTTAGTTCAACCCAATACAGAGATAGCCAACGGCACAGAACATAAATGAATAAACAAACACTGTGAACCAGAAACCCTGACATGAATATTTCCACCACACTTACCAGCAACTAAGGCATCCTTAGGCCATCGGCTGAACCAGTCAATTGTGCACCCTGAAATAAGGGCAGGGAACTTCAAAGCTCGATTTCGGAATTTCTCCCCCACCGGAGAGAAGCAGAGCACTACATGAAGGTTGCTTCGGACGCGGCACATGAAGTAGTCGCACAGGTTCTCATTGGTCGGAGGGCGCCTGGGGTGCTCTTTTTTCATGACTAAGGCCAGATCGCTATTAATTTCATCAATTTCATCACGAGCAAACAGGTTGGAGACCTGAAACAGAAGTGCAGGCATCATCCTTCAGGACACACACATCCAAACCAACCTCAACACACACCTCAGGAGCTATGCCTCTCCTCCACTTGGGGTCTTCAACTCGCCTTTTAAAACTTAACTGAAATTTTCAAGATGAAGTCTACCGCATCTCAAAATCACGAACAATTCTATGATTAACTGCAAGGCCACAGCCCTCAAAGTGGGTAAAACAAACACACCAAAATGCAGCCATTCTTCTCCCCTCTGCCCCGTTTCCTCGTTTGTCACTGGGGGCACTCACTCATGTTTTAAATGCTCAGCCCCTTGTTTTCATTGGGACCTTCATGCTTGAAAAACTCAGGAGCTGCAATGGTGTATGCCTGCAATCCCTTCCCCCTGGGAGGCTAAGGCAGGAGAACTTCAGGTTCAAGGCCAGCCTGGGCAGTTTAGCAAGACACTGTTGCAAAATGAAATAAAAAGGGCTCGGAATGGAGCTCAAGGGTAGAGTGCTTGCCGAGGCCCCGGGTTCAAGTTCGATCCCCAGTATTGTTTAAAAGAAAAAAAATCAATAGAAAAAAAAAAACCATTCTCTACACTGATCACCAAGTCCCCAGTAGCATTTATTCAAAACTCCAAGGGAAGAAAATAGAGAAAGTTCTTAAGGCAGAGAAAATCTGGAGAGATAGATAAAAACGTGTGAAGAATAAGTGAGATCCTACCTCACCGGATGATAAAACATTGTTCATGTATTCCAAAAATGACTCGTCTTTAATCTCATTGTCCGTGAAAATAAAAGTGATTCCTTTGCCTTGCTGACCAGCCGTCCGATACAAAACCTTTAGGTCTTCCATCAGGTTTGATGTGTTGTAGGATCTGAAGAGATATTGTCATTGTGTTTAGCTAACTTGTTCTCAGGGCAAAAAAAAAGATCCGTGTAATAATAATGCTTTACACCAGTTAGCTAGGCAAAAAGTGCAGATTTTGTGCCGTCTTATAGTATCTATTGGATATAAATGTTCCCGGCTAATTGATTTTTAAAATTCCACATTTCATAAAACATTATAATTAGTGTTTTGTACATAAAGAAAAAACTAAAATGAAAAGCCAATCTGAAACAGAAATATAATTTCTACTACAAGCAAATGTCAGTTGAATGAATACGTGTAACATTTTGAAAATAGTTGTTGGAAATGACAGAATATTTTGAAAGCCCCCTATATTAAACTGGTATTTTAGAAGACATCTCATAACTTAAATCAATTCAAGCTTTAATTTTATGGGGAGAAGCTGCCCTATTACAAATGATCCCTCCTGACGCCCCGGTATGATTATTACCCTCCACATCTTTGGATTCCACATAAAAGAGTTTTCTGAACAATCTATACCAAAATCTCCAGAAATGCTACAAATATCCCACTGTAAATCTTCCATCAAAAGTAAATGTTAGTTACAAGTCAGAATCAAGAAAGGTTAGCGAGATCTCAATAAAGAGTCGTCCGTTACTGCCAGAAGTATATATCAAAATATTCTAATCTTGGAGACTGAGACTTAGTAAATTATTATTTGTCCTTTCCATCATTAAAGAAACTTGCAACCCATAGCACAGGAGCAACTGGCCATCTGACTTGTTAAAAGCTGCTCATATTTAACTTCTGTACTCTGACCTATTTTAAAACCTATAAGTTCATGGTTCCCAAATGGTAGGCTCCCTTGCATTCCAGACTCAGCCACACACATGTGCAAAGGCTCAACAAGCAGGATGCTATCTCAAAGGCGGTGAGAAGGCAAGGCAGACTTTGGCCCTTTCCCTCATTGTTGATGGGTCATTCCTGTGTGACATGCAGAGGAACTAATTTGTCTCAGTGAACATTTCCCCAGGGTACATTTACTGAGGCCCCAAGATGCAGTTGAAGCCACAATGCATTAGGAATATGGATTGACTACCAAGGTCCTGCAATCAATTTCCAGCTACATCTGAGAGGTCAGGCAATTCTCAGCCTCTCTGAACTTCAACTTCAAGATAGGCTATTGCCCTCTTAACCCACTGAGTTGTTTAAAAAATCAAACTAGCTCATGCATAATAAAGTGCTTTGAAAACAATAAGGTTATATAAAATGTTAGGAACAAAAATCAGTCTAATACTTTTCCTGTGCAGGTTGTATTTTATTTGGCTCTGTTTCTGTTCACAAACTAGAAGAATCATACAAAGGTAAACACAGCGTGTTTCTGTCAGCCCTGTTACTTCAATAAAAGAGCAGTGTTATGGTTTGGAACTAGAATGTTCCCCAAAGGCACATGGGCAGAAGGCTTGGTCCCCTAATACAGTCATATTTATCAATAAAAAAAAAAAAAAAAAAGAAGGCTTGGTCCCCAATGGAGCAGTGTTTGTATGGGTGGGATCTTGGGAAGAAATTGAATCCTGGGGGTTCTAAGCTCACCAAAGGATTCATCTGAAATAACCCTTCCTCCCCTAAATGGTTTTTCTGAGGTATTTTGTCAAAACAACAAGAATCTAATATAAGCAATCTTTAAATTTATTCTTCAAGAACCCCCCTCTAAATCAGACCAAACACAAACTGTAACAACGGCAGCTTGCATAACAGACTCTCCAACCCTGGAGATTCAGTCTTTGTCCTAGCAGGTGTCTATGAGACTCCCCGAAGACACAGGTCAATGACATGTTTTGCCCATTAATGCCCACTAAGCAAGACTTCCTGCTTCCACATCTATCAATTAACCTCAAATAATCTTCATTCCAACTAAACGTACCAGACTGGCTCTCAACCTTAACGAGGCTAATCCTGAAACTCTCTTTAACTGCTCTGAATCACCTCCACTGATCTCTTCTATTCACCCGCTAGTTGTGCTTTCTCTTTGTAGTACACACACATACCTGAAGACAACTCCTCTGGGGTCCCCTCTCTTGATGAAACCACCTACCTAGTTTCCCAAGCCCCAAACCAGGATGCACCAAGTCCGTAAGGCCCAGCTTCCAGTGGTCTGTTCTCCCTCTCTGCATTCTCACTGCCACCACTCACTCATGACACTGTCACACGTTGCTCCAACCCAGCCTCATTGCTATTCCAGTTTAGTTGCTTCCATTCACTCACTGCACGTCCGAACCTGACATGTCCTCCCAGTGGTAACCCATCAATGGTGTCCTGTTGCTCTCAGAGGAAGTCTCAGCTCCCCAGCAGACCTTCACAGGACCCTGCGTCTCTTCTCTTCCCATCTGTACCCTCTCACTGGGCACCCAGCCATATGCAACTTCTTCCAGGGCTCATGTGCTGACTGCTCCTCTTCTCTGCGATAATTCCTACTCATATTCAGGTTTTCAATTGAAGCCTCATTTCTTCCAGGAAGACTCCTTGATCACCCCCTAGTTTAGGAGCACCTCTTTTATGGGTCAAGGAGAATTGTTCTGCACTCATTTCCCTATCTTAGACAGACAGGACTGAGGAATCACACCTTATTGAATGAGTGGCTCGTTGTCTGTCCCCTTTGAGTCACTGTAAGCTCCACAATGACACAAGCTACTTCATCTTTGCCATAGTTTGGCTCTGGAATGTCCCCCAAAGGCCTATGTGGAAGGCTTGGACTCCAACCTGTGGTGCTGTTGAGAGGTGGAACCTTCAGGAGGCGGAGCCTAGTGGGAGGAAGTTAGGACCTGGAGGCATGACCTTGGAAGGGTATTAGGACCCTTCCCTCCTCACACCCCATCCTTCCCAGTTGCCAGGAGGCCAGCTCTCTCCATCAGGATCTTGTGCCTTGTCACAGGTCCAAAATCAACAGAGCCAACTGACCATAGAAGGAAGTCTCTGAAACCATGAGACAAAATAACTCTTTTGTCCTACTAAGACAGTTGACTGACACAGCATCGCTCCCATGGCCTGTACCAGACACTCAGTCAGTGTTCAATAAGACACTTTGAAGGGTCTGAGAAAATCAACGTACATTTTTATCTATTTTCCATTGTATTAACATTCTTGAAATCTGCATTAATGCATAGGAGAGGTAAGTTTCCTCTGAAATGCACCAAAAGAAAAAATACAATACTCATATTGTGTATGGCATCAAAACAAGGAAGCAGTCGTTCACTATAGTGAGAGGCTGAAATGTTTCAAAAGTAGGTTGTTAATGTGAAATGTTCACGGACCATGACAAAGGTTGAAAGGGGAAACTTAGTCGACGTTTGAGAGGGAGAGCTGTTGCGATTCTTAATGTATATAAGAAAAATGCATTCTTAACTCGAGGTGGCCTCTGATAACCTTTTTCCAAAATCCATTCTAGGTTAAATTCAAAGCTTTTTACCTTGTCAGAGTGATCTGGAAGGAAGTATAGCCGGCAATGAATGAAGCCAACCTCGTCAGGCTCTGCTTTCCTGATCCGCCCACCCCGACCAGGAGGGCATTTCCCCGAGGAGTACGAATGACTCGAGAGATCTATAATATGGAATAGAAAAGGCATAGATCTTTCAACATGTAAACAGGCTGTTTTTTTTTTCCATTTGTTCAATGTGAAAATAAGGCCAAATATCATTTTAGAAGTCAGAGCAATCTTAAGATCAGAAAGAGATGCTGGTTGAAGGAATGAGGGCATTTCTGAAACAGTACTGTGTTTAGGATGCATTAGACAGGGCAGAGCTCCGTGTTGTCAAGGAGGTGACGGGGACTTTGAGGTGTCCTTTCAGTTTGCCCAGCCTATTGTACTGCAGTGGGGAAGAGAACAGACATTTCAAACCAATATCTATCCTCAGAACGCAGAGCATGCAACTGATTAAGATATCCTCCACATTTGAAAAAGGAGTTTAAATCAAAGAGAAGTCAAATCCTAAAACAGGGTATACACAATAGAAACACCCTCCTATTTTTTTGGCAAAGACAGTGAACCTAAAATATTCACAAAGAAGTGATTAAAGGATGATCAAAAGGCTGCTCCCTGAGGATCACTTGCCCCAGACCATGCCAAGTCCCCCTTCTAGTGGAAGTTCATATTTATTTGGCTTTATTCCTACTTGATACAGTAGAAATAAATGAACTACTTAAACCATAAGGTTTCCAGTCCCACCTGGAAAGCATTAGGTGTAGAATTCTTGGCAATCCTTTTCCCTTGTGTGGTAACTATTTCTCTTTCTTTCCTAACTGCCGTTGGAACCTGGGGTATTACAGTGAAAGTCACATACCCAAAACAAATGAGGTTAGGACTGAAAAGGGGTGACTTCTCTGTGGCCAGAGAAGTCAGGGAAGCTTCCCAGAGTCACCGGGGCTCTCTGTTCTGCCAGTGTTTTGTCAAACACCCTTTCCCAAGATTTCCCCTCTAGTTGGAATGTGTTCCGTCCCTGCTGGAAATACCCTTGGGTTTTGGACTATCTCACCCACTGCAGCATAAATCCTGGGGAAAGAGACCACGTTTCCCTGCTCTGTGGGGAGCTTGAGGCCAGCTGTTTCCCCAGCTCAGAGCACATCCCTGCCGTGACTCTCTCCAAGTCCTAGCGGGTGAGAGGGTAGATGTGTGAGAGGGAGACAGTGCAGGTAAGGAACTACCAGAAGCCACACTTCTGAGGAAGTCTTGTGTGCTTCCTCAATTGCCACGTTTCAACCATAATTGTTTCCTTCGTGTGATGTGAGGGAATATATTAGGGGTTTGTAAGAATTTTGCGTATCTGGCATTAAGAAAATGTCATTCAACATGTTTACCTGGAACTGGGCTGAAGTCTCACATTAAAATTTCCCATTCCTAGTCTCTGGCACATGGTACCCCCTCAAAACATATTTGACAAATGAACACATACATGAACAAACAGAAGGCTTTAAAATGGAATTTAAAAACTCATGCTCTTGTTTTTAAATAATTCAGGAGGAAAGTACAGTCAAGTGAGACACTCAAATAGGGCTATTTCGACCTATAAGGTACGGATTGTGAAATAGAGAAATTCTTTTTTGAACCCCATTAGCAAGTATTTAAAAATTAAAAATGTTTATCTTGCCCTGCAGATGATCACATGATAGCAGGAGAGAGACCTGTTGGTAGAACCAGCATGAATGCGGGAACAGAGAGGAATGGCCAGTGGGAGGAAGACGGGCCAAGGAGACATTCCTGGCTCAGGGCAGGCAAAACTTAGGCGTGCAGCTGGAACTGGATCTGATCTTGGAAGACGACTAGAAGTTTATCATACAAAGGTGCTGTGCTGGCAGCAGGTAGGCGACATCTTAGAAGGAATAAGACAAAATTTCAGAGTCAGCGAAAGTCCCAGGGGATCCCCTAAGGGTGGGAACTTCAGCAGGGGGCAGGGAAAGTGCAGGAGAAGAGGCAGCAAAGTATTGTTCAGGCCCACACTGGTGACCTCCTGAAATTCCAGACAATTCATCAAGAGCTCCCTGTGTGACCATCTCAACATTCACTTGTCCTAGTAAGACTGAGCTGACTTAGTGCCTGCACTCACAAAGCTTACTGTCTGGCAGGGCTGACAGACACACAGATAGAGTCTACACAGTGCAGCACGGGGCCGGGGATTTGCACTGGTGAGCGGCTCTGGGTCGGGATGCACTAACTCCAAGCAGGTCATTTTCCTGGATTATGCACAAGGCAGAGGCATGACCCACAAGGCTGAATGGTAGAAGGGGTAGATCATGGAAAACCACCAACACCATAGTCCGAACTTTCACTCAAGAGGCAAAGAGATGCGTCACACAGAGACACAGCCTGGGTTTAAAGATGATTATGCTAATGAAGAATTGAGCTAAGAAATATACTGACTGGGATCACATCCCATTTGGCTGCGGATTTTGTCTCCAGTTCTGTCTTTTGGCTTCTGTCTCATAACTGGGTCACATACTTCAAGGCTCATACTCTCACGACACAGAGCTTGAGTATGCTGAGCACAGAAAACAAGAGTGTGGAATGTCCAATTTGGGCTCAAAAATTCCAGTCAAGGATTCTTTGGCCAATTCCAGAGCAAATCGACTAAAGGCTGAGAAGAAGGGAAAACACCTTCAAGGCCCTAAGCTAACATCATGCCTCTAGTGCACAATCAGACGGATAAAGAGGGGCTCAGCATTGATCTGTGCTGCAAACCATGGGCAGAGTTGGCTCTGGTGAACTCGCTCAAGCACAAAACTAACATAAATAACCTCCTCTGTAGCTCCAGGGGATGTGAAGTCCCAGGCCAACCCGACCGTCTCCAACAGATACTTGGCTATAAAGTCGCCTTCGGTATTACCCATTTAGGAAAGGACATTTTTCTCCCCGCCCCTTTCTTTAATTATTATATGACAGATGTCTGTTCTTCCTGAAAAACTTAACTCTTAACCTACTGTAAATTCAGTTCTAATTTCAAACAGTGACATATTGCTTTGGAAGAGCACAGGGCTAGTCATGCAGCACAATTGGATGTCCCTGATTCTAAGAATTCAGTGTCACCAAGCTAAGGACCTCTTGCTGGAGAGATTCAGCCCCCTCTTCTTCCTCTTCTCAGACTTACTCCAGAGGCACTAATAGAAAGGTTTCCCTTGCCTCTTCAGAGAAAAGAAGCCGTGGGGCAATCATCTTTCACTAGACAAGCTCTAAACTCCTTTCCATATATCTAAGGCCTGGTAATTATTAGAAGGGACAACATGTATTTATGAGCCTGTTCCTCATGGTTAAACCTAAGCAATAGAAGACAGCTTCAAACTGAAAGGATTTAGACTGAAAAGGTAATGGGTGTCAACAAAGTGAGAATATCCACAGAGTTTTAAACAGCATTATCTTACACCACAGATAAATTAAGACACATAAGTTTCTGAGTAAAATATCATATTGTTCTTCTAACCTTTGAGGATCCATTATTCTAAAAGTAGATACCATAATGATCCAAATGACAAAGTAGAATGGAAACTGTACTTTCCTGGGGGAATTTCATTCTGAAGGAATTTTCATAAGCTCAAAGTCAACTGTATATGCATGCTTTTAAATTATTACTTTTAATTGTGGCAAAATGCACATATAATTTACCACCACAACCATTTAAAGTGCAGTTTAATAGAGACAGGCACAGTCCCAAGGGTACGCAACTAGCAATACCATCCATCTCCAGGGGTCTTTGCATCTTGCAAAACTGAAACTCTGTGCCCCATTTAACACTCCCAACTCCCCTCTCCACCCAGCCCTTGGCAACATCCATCCTTCCTGTCTCTGTTTTTTAATATTCTGGGTACCTAATAGGAACAGAGTGCTACAGTATTTGCCCTTTGTGTCTGGCTTGTTTCACTTAGCATAATGTCCTCAAGGTTTATGTACTGCTTTGTAGTGATAATCTTCACATGATATGCAAATAAGCAGACTTTGCCTTTACTCTGAACTCTGATGTCAACCACGTTCATTCTACGTGGTGAAAACACTGAGCTGGCAGCTGTGTAGCAACACTGAATAAAATTATCACATCACACACTGGAAGTACACATGCTCTTATTTTAAGCCTATGAGGTGTGACATGTTGCACTTGGTTTAGAAGTTAAATTGGAATAGAGCCCTGAGTTTACTTTGAAGCTCAGTAGTCTCCTAGGAAACCAAAATGGAAAGTGGGGAAATTCTGGAACAAAACCAGTGTGTGTCACCCCCGGGAGGTGCTACTGGGCAAGGCCACTGTACCTTGACCAAGTGCACCATCGCATCTGCAAAGAACACCAGGTCCATGCCAGCGCCACGGACACTCTCATTATGGAGCTGCAGGAACAGATTCAAACGCTCTTTCAGTTGATGAAAAGATTCAATTGGCTCATACACTTTGGGCATTTCAGCATCAGGCTCCTCAGATGTTTCACCTTTGGTGGGAAAGAAGATTCAATGAAGTTTCTTCAAATTGCCGGGCTTCACTACTTCCCTCAACCTCTATTAATATACTCATAGCCCTAAATAATATGAAAATTATTAATAATACTGAATAATATTAATTTTCATTAAAATGCCATATTATGCATTTTTAGGAAAAAAATAGGGGAAGCATTAAGATTTCTACAATCATTGGCAGTCCTAATTCTTTCTTGTCTAGAAAGAGTCACTTTGAAATAATGTACTCGTTGAATTTAATTTGAAATCACAATTAAACATTGCATTTCAAAGATCCTTTCAGAGATACGAGCTTAATGGTTAAAATGAAAGTGAAAAAAGTAGGGACTTAACATCAAAATCTCAAGGGAGGTCAAGAATTACATAATTTTTTTAATAAGAATAAAAAGAAAAATGTCATTGCATTTGCCCAGGGAACTTCTATGATTTAGAAATTTCAGTTAATGGTAAAGAAAGAAGGGCATTTTAAGGTATGAGAGAAAAGGCTGAGCTACAAATAGCCAAATTTGAGTAGTGACAATTCTCACATAAATGATCAGCAAGCTTTGAGAAATGAAGTGCTCTGAAGTCACAAAAGATTTTGTTTGCCTCTGGACTCCACCCCACCCCAAAGACACAGCAGTTGCTCTTGCTCCTTGAAAACCATAATCTAATTATTTACCTGTCTGAATTAGAGAAAATCAGGTAACTCAAACAAATAAATACAATAAATACAAAATAAATGTTAACTGTCTAGTAAAATCCCCATTACAGGATTTTTATGTGTTTGACCTGATTTAAAATAAAATTTATTCACTTCTTTCCAACTGCATAGCTCAGCACTGAACCTTCTGCAATTATCCCTTGAAAACTTTTGACAGATCACACATACAGGGACTGCCCGATGGTTTCCCATCGTTTAGAAGGCATAAACAGCAGCTTTTTGAACATGCCTTTTAAAATATGCAGATTAACTTAAAATCTATCCTCAGTATTAGAAGACTTATTTAATGAAAGAATAATATTCCTCATGAGCCTGGTTATTTCTGAAGCAAATCAATCGGAGCACAGCCTCTTTTCATGAGAAATGTACTCGGTCTCCTCTTTTCATGGAACCATAAGCTCAAAAGCTTCCCTTCACATCACCGTCTCTTTCCAACTACATTCAATGCTTTCTCACGTAATTTGAGATTTTCCTTTTTAGTTTCAACATTCAGATGGCTTGAGTAAATAATTATCTTCATTTTTGCTACCTTTCATTTGACAGTACCTATGGGCCAAAGATGCTCACACTACTCTACAGATAATGTATGTTGTTCCCCACAATGTCCAAGAGCCCTATATTTATATTCCTATTTTTATAAATGAGGAAAACAAGGTTTGAGGTTCAGAAATGCCTGGTTACTATGTGTTTAATCATCCTTGAATCTCCCTCAGACAGACTCCTACTAGTGCTGGGCACTTTCTTCCACCCTATCTTGCCTTCCCTCTGTACCTTAATATTCAAGAGAAAGAGCATAAAATAGTTCATCTTTGAACTCCAGAATTATGCATTTATCCATTCACTCTATATTGACTGAGCACCTACTAGGCCCCTGGTTTGTTTCCATAATCTGCCAGGCAGAAAATTAACCTCCCTAAACAGAACCTTCTGTCTTTAGATCTCCCTAAAGATCTAAAGAAACCTTTGGGAGGATTTTCAAACGCTGCTTCAACAGCTTACCTGTAGCTTCCGGTGCATCCCTTAAGAAATCCACAAAGTAAGCATCGATTCCATAATCCACCAGGAGTTTTTCCTCTTGGCCAAACTCCTCCTCTACCAAACTTGCTAAAATCTTATCAAACCAGGTCACATCATCAGACACGGTGAAACGATCCGCTATCACACGTTTACATTCGTGCTTCCACAGCTTGAACAGCTCCTGTTGAGGCATGATCAAGACGCGTCATGTCCCTACCAGGCCATATCAGGGAATTCAAGTTGAGATACAATGCAGAGCGAAATCTTTTCTTGATTTAAGATGCAACACTTTAAAAAGTTAGGGTGAAGATATGACTATTTCACTTCAAATTACTCTCATTCAGGTATGATAAATGGAATGCAGAGTTTATACTTTTGTAGTCACTAAGTGAAAAAGAAAACATCCCTATACAAAAGTATTACAAATTACTCTGATCAACCAACAAACTGATACACAATGAAGAGGGTTTAAGTTTGTGATAAATTAGTCTTTGGGATAAGATACCTTCATTCATGCGGCCAAAATACAGTATAAAATACAATTTATGAACAATTTTCTTATGTACAACTGACCTATTACAATGGCACATTTAGTTAACACAAGTGAAGAAAATAGTTGCAGAAAATCTGGGTTATCTGAACAAAGGTATGACCTAATACAGATAATCCAGGGCCCCAAAGTTAACTGAAAGTTGAAGAAATTAGTTGTACAAGTTTTTCGCCTCTAGCAAAAAATAACAAATATTTGTGTAAGCTCATTATTTGATTTAAAAGACTAGTAGAGCCAGGCACGGTGGAATATTAGGTGCAGGACAGGCTGAGTTAAGTTGTCTGCAGGGCATGCCAAACAAAGTTAGCTGCAGGATGACCTGGCCTCTCAAACCCTCTGTCTGGTTCTTTATCATCTGATTGCTTCAAGCCCAAACGCCCAAGCCCCCGCTCAAGGCTGAACACTCAACCCCTGCTCAAGGCCGAACACGTAACCCCCCTTGTGCCAACAAGGCAGCTTGCAGACCCAGAGACCTCATTAAATTTGGGCTATAAAAACTCCCTCCTGCAGGGCCCCTCTCTCTCTTGCTCTCTCTATCTCTCTTGCTTTCTGTCTCTCTCTTGTGCGCGCTTCCCCCACCCCCTCTTTCTCTCTTCTCCTCTGTTGCACTGCTGCAATAAAGATCTCTTGGTTGCTCTGAGTGTTTTGGTCACTTTCCTTTCAGTGGCCAAGGAGGCTGAGATAGGAGGATCTCAAGTTCAAAGCCAGCCTCAGCAATGGCAAGGCACCAAGCAACTCAGTAAGACCCTGTCTCTAAATAAAATACAAAATAGGGCTGGGGATGTGGCTCAGTGGTTGACTGCCCCTGAGTTCAATTCCAGGTACCAAAAAAAAAAAAAAAAAAGCCTAGTGGATATTATTTACCTTGGTAACATTTTGCAGATTAGAGGGTTTTATCAATAATGATAAAATGCTATTTGGTTAGCAGAACAAAGTCTATTAAATTATATTCAGTGATGCAGTTAAGACAAAAGTTCACAATACCAATTGCTGAAATTGTTTTAGCTGACTGAAAATAAGCACCAAAAATGGTTATCAGATACAGCAGTCCTTGTGGAACTGCATTCCACAACTCCATTAACTTGTCTATAACTATGGGGGAAAAAAATCAACATGTTCACTGTTGCTAAACTGACTCTCAATTCTCTTGTTGAAAGGATTGTGAGTTTTTCCAAAAAAATATCTAGTCTTCAAGAGTTAGCAAGTGTGATTACCTATTTGCAAGCATCTGGGACAGAATTGAGAGTTTTTTTAACAGTCAACACAGAGTGCTTAATGATAGTATTTTCGATAATTTGACTCTGTATTTATGGAGGGGAGTACCCTAAATCCCACTTACTTAACTTACTTCCTTACTTCCTTGGCTCCAGAAAGGCTGGAAGAGAGTCCAACCCTGCCTTTGCCTGTGGACAGGGCCTCACTTTGGGGGAAATGCATACCGGGTTTTTACATAGCGCTCTTAGTTTAAAGGAAAGCCCTACAGCACTGGGAACCATCAGATTCAAGTATATGTACACACACTAATTTTTGTATTAAATGAATTTTCAACTCTGCTGCCTATTTTCAATTTTACCAACATGCACAGTTCCTTTAGCACATCTATTACAAGGAGGAAAGCTCATGGGTGATTAACAACAAAATGGTTTCTTTTCACTCTGAATGTTTATTTATAAGGATAATTACTTTTTAAAGTTAAAATGTCAAGCTTAAAATATGAAGACTATTATAGGGTAAAATCAATAATGATTATTTCCATTATGTAGTTTAAAAAAAAAGTCTTAGGATGGGAAAATATTCAATTGTTTCTTTTACTTCAATCACCAGAAAACCATTGTGTATACTATTTCCATAAACATAAACCTAATTAGTTAGAACTTTTAACTGAAGTTTTCTGACATATTTACCTTTCTCCTTATTCATGTTAGTTGAAAAACAGTGAAGAAATGAATATGCATGCTAAATGATCCAAAATATTTTCATACAAATTAAATTAATAAACATTTAGGATGTATGATAAATAGCAATGTTATTTGCTTTTCTTTCTTCAGTGTCACTTACAGCTGGTTCTCTAATGACCTCTGAAGTGGTGTTCAGCATTCCTTGCCAGATCCTAGAAAGATCTCGGAGGTTAAACACATAATGGAATTTCGCTGGAGTGGGGAGCATTTTAACCTTGGTCATTTGCCACAGTCGACGTGTCAGGGGCACCAGTTTCATCACTGAATCTCTCACTTCCTCTGAGAAACCCCTCTGGGTGCAGTAGTGGCCTACCCCAATCACTCCTGAAAGGGAAATCATAATGTTTTGACAGATCATTTAAAGAAACCCAATTAAAATGAAAAACACTATAATGTAGAATTTGCACAAATATCATTATACACTTTAATGATGCCCGTATATTAAAGAAGATGTTAATTGTTTATCTGTTGCTTTTTCAAATACACACACACACACACACACACAAATACAGGTTTAAGTCAGTCAGCATTCAAAATACTGAAGAGTTGATCAATAAATACTGCTGAGGGGCTGGGGATGTAGCTCAGGGGTAGAGCATTTGCAAAGCAAATACAGGACCCTGAGCTTGATCCCCAGCACAGAAGGAAGGAGGAGAGAAGGCAGGCAGGCAGGCAGGCAGACGGACTGCTGAAACCTCTGGCTGTGCTAATTCAACATTATTAAATAAGTGACAATGATAAATAGGAAGATGGAAAGCGACCCTCATCGTTATACAGAATACATGTATGATGTTGTAAGGAGAAAAAAAAAGAGGTGTGTCACATTAGATTGGGTAGAGAGATGTGATGGGAGGGGAGGGGAGAGGAAGCGGGGATAGGAAGGGCAGCAGAATAAAATAGACTTTATTACGGCTGTATGTATATACGTGACTGCATGACCAATGTGATTCTGCAACCTGTACAATCAGAAAAATGAGAAATTACACCCCATTTGATTCTAATGTAAAATTGTCAAGATCATTGTACTGTCATGTGTAACTAATAAAAAATAATTAATTAATATTAAAAAAAAGATTTATAAAAACATCTCCATAAGCCCTCTAAGACGTCTCCATTCTATTGTTCCCTTGCATTATAAAATGTATCAACTGACTTTCTGTGAAAATTTTCCAGGCAATAAAGAATAATTAAAAGTGATAGCAGTCATACTTCCTAATCTACTCTACTTTTCCCAAATTTAGATAATTCAAATATCTTTTGGTTTCCAAATCTTGCTCACTGCTGTGAATGAAGGCAGCACACTGCCACAGTCTATAGCCTGGGGTGCTAACATGACATTTCACTCTGCCAGAAATTAATTAGGATGATCTTAATGAGTTTTTTCTCAACAGCAGTTTCAGAAATTGTAAATTAATACCTAATGGGGAGGTGTTTAGATCTTTACACCCTTTTTCTGTAAAGAATAATTCCAAAATCAGTCACAAATGTGTTTTCATTACTCAGTTAAATGTGTTTGGATATATATTGGGCTAGTGGTTCCTCAATTAAATTATCTCTGAAGCACTACATATTTAAGTAATAATTGATTATAACTCTGCCATTTTCTCTGGTGATCAGACTAGGGCTCTTACTGCTCTGTGTATCATTATTTATTTTGGCAAACTGGATTGGTTAAAGTATCAGCTACAAGTACAGTTAATATGGAATTACAACAGCCAGACCTTTTAGGAGGAAACCATCTCATCTCCATGTTCATTTAATGTTTCACCCCTTGCTTAAGAAGTTGGCAACAGTTAAGTTAAAAATAAAAAATAAATAAACCAAACAGAAAAGATCTCCTGGGGCATCCAGTTCAGTAAATATCTATAAGGCTTCTCTAAGTTATAGAATCCATTTTGTTCCATTAGCTGTCATACTATCTCATTAGTAGCCTAAAAAAGACAACTTTCAATATTAAAATATCCCAGCTCCTTGACTTTTAAACATATCTATAACAAATGTGAAAAAACAAAACATGACCGGAAAGTGGTTGGGCTCTATAGCAAGGATTCATCCAATGCCACCTCCCTGGGTGCATATTTTCTTATAGAAACATAATCCTCCCTCCCCAGGACCCACTGACACTCATTTTACCAAAGATCTTGTCCACGGACGCCTCCGAGGGCAGTGTGCAGTTGAATATGGAGAACTGCCTCTTGAGTCTCTGGGGTATATCATTGCGTCCACCCCCAGGATGGATCATGGCTGCCAAGAACTGGACGTCTGCAATACTGGTAAATTCCCCAGGCTTCTCTAAGTTATAAAATCCATTTTGTTCCATTAGCTGCCGTACTATCTCATTAGTAACCTAAAAAAGACAACTTTCAATATTAAAATGTCTCAGCTCCTTGACTTTTTCCAAAGGATGGAGTTTACTGGAACTCAGGAATTGCATGTTGAAAAGGAAGAAAAACACTTACTCATCCAAGAATAAAGAACAGTGCTGAATTAAAGAAACAAAATGCACAATAGGATCCATATACCTGATCTCCCCACTCATTGATTATTGGCATATTCACATCATCGATGAAAATAGTCATCTTCTTTCCGGCAGGAGGGCCATACGTGGTACCCATGCGTTTGTCCACATAGCTCTCTATGGTCCTCTGTCAACAAGAAAGCCAGTAGAAGTGTCTGTGAGAGTCTCCCTGAGACATGACCAATTACCAAAACCTGAAAACCTTTGATATGTCAGAAATTACTTAGAAAAAGTCAAAATTTCCCCGTTCATATTGGCAAACAAGTCTTAAAGTATCTAAATTATTTGGCATAATGTTCACAACCTTTGGAAACCTGGTTTAAAAAGTAAATACTAATCAATATAAATTTTGAATGAGATGAGATTCTTCTACCCATTTATTTATTTTTTTATTTGACAATAGATCTTTATTTATTTATATGCAGTGCTGAGAAGAGAACCCAGTGCCTCTCACACATGTGGGGCAAGTTCACTACCACTGAGCTATAACCCCAACTGTCTTCTTTCCATTTATAAGGATTTATTTTTCTCTTACTATACCTATGTTAATGACATGTAACCCTCATGTCCTGCCACAGTCCTGCAAAGTTTCCCCATGATCAGAGATACTGTTAAACAGAAGTGTCATGGCCAGAAGCCTGCTCTCTTCACTGAGAAGGAAGCCAATTGGCTTCTGCATGTAGCCAGAAATGACACAGATCCACTGCTCTGGGACAGAGGCAATGACATTGTATCACTTCTCATGCCCCAACCCAACATGGAGCACAAAGCCCGCTCCTTGCTAATCTAAGATAAGGTAGTAGGAAGAAGAGTGCATTGTGTTCTGTAAGAAGCAATGTGGGAAAGAATTAAAAGTGATTGAAAGGGACATTTGAAGGGGTAACTAGTTTGTAGGAGAAGGACCTCAGACTTTTATATTTTCACTTCCATGATACTACAACATAGTTTGGAAATCAATCAGAATATATTAACTGAGTAATCAGAGTCCAGCACAGAAAAGCGAACAGAAAGGACAGCAAAGTTCTCAGACTCTAGAAGCTCAAAATCTTAAAACCCTCATGTCATTCTTACCACTGTGAAATCTACTCGTGCATTTTTAATGTTCTTTTAAATATTTTTTAATTGTCAATGGGCCTTTATTTTATTTATTTATGTGTGTGTGCTGAGGATCGAACCCAGTGTCTCAACATGCTAGGCAAGTGCTCTATCACTGAGCCACAACCCCAGCCCTCATGCATGGTTTTGAATCAGGTTAGAGATGATATAGAAATAGAGGAAGAAGCAGTGGTATACTGAGAGAAAGTGAATTTTTCCACTCCTATCCAAAAGTTTTATTTCATGATAAAGAATAAACCAGTTAAAAATGACTTATAACAAGATATGACCACAAAATTCACCAAGATATAAGCAAATCCCTATATATCTATCTTTGGGAATCTTCACAGTAATTGCAAATTGTAAGCTTCCACCATTATTTTAATGAATAATAGCAAAAGCTGTGAACATTTTTCATCATTTTTAATAGAAAGATATGTAAATATATCACAACTCATTCAATTACAAAACAAATCTCCCATGAAATAGCACAATAGCAAAAAGAATTTCATATTCCCCTGACAGAGGAACACACTGTTTAATGTACTCAGCTAAATTTAGCTCTGTTTTTCAATGAATTTAAATGCATAAGGCAATTAATAATCTCCTGACAACCTCCTATGGCAAACCAGAGCCTTCCAGGCATTTCCATGTCTATTAATGAGAACTCTCTGGTATGTGAAGATTTTGTCTTGCGGGTGCCCCCTGTGAGCTAAAAAGCCACAGGTGCAATAATTAGGAAAATACAGAGTAATACCCTCATATTGGCACACTTTTTTCCCCTTTATTATGATCCTAATTCCTTTGAAATGACAGGAAATGACTAGTAACATGTATATATACACACATACACACACACACACACACACACACACACACACACACATAGGATATCTCTTTGTATATAAAGAGAAAACCTAACGATGGGGCTGGGGTTTTGGCTCAGTGGTAGATCACTTGCCTAGCATGTGCAAGGCCCTGGGTTCAGTCCTGAGCACCACATAATAATAAATAAATAAAATAAAGGTATTGTGTCCAACTACAACTAAAAAATAAAAAAAAATTAAAGAGAGAGAGAGAAAACCTAACAAAATAAAAGCAAGAGAAAAATGGAGTAGCTTGTGAGACTAGAAGTTGCAGCTTCTTTCTGTTTGGGGGAATTGTTGTGGTTACCTAATGAACTCTAAGGTCTGGTGAGACCTCTTGAAGGCCTGAAACACAATGATTACGTGTTCTAATGGAGGTGTTCAGAATATCGTATGGTTGGACTGGTAACTCCAAATGGACTTCCCCAAATAAATCATTGTTATGATTTGAAAATGAGTAGTATTTCCCAACGCTTCATATGTCAAATGCTTGGCTCACAGTGATACTGTGGGGGTGTGCTGTGGAAGCTTAAGGGGTGGGGCCTAGTGGGAGGCCCATATGCCATAGTCACTGGGCCCTTGAAGGGAATTTGGTTTCTCAGTCTCTATCTACTTGCTAAGTCATGATATAAGTAGTCTGTTTCCCCACATACCATAGCCAAAAACCCAAAGCATGGGGCCACCCAATCTTGTACTGGAACCTCCAGAACCACCAGTTTAAAATAATAATAATAATTTCATTGCCTCAGGTATTTCATTATAATGACACAGACTAATACAATCCATCTAAATAATTACTGAGGACCTTTATAGTATTCTACCACCCACATTCTTCCCAGTCTTCTTGATGCATTGTTTTGGAAGTATGAACTAATATGCAATTAACAAAACCAAGTAAGTACATTTGTTTATTTGATTACTATTTTTCTATCTTACTCTCTCACAGCCGCAGGGCCTAGAGGTATCTGGTACTATGTGCATATCATAAATATTTGATCCATAGTAAATAAACACAAGGAGCCCAGAGTCCTCTTTGACTTTTCTTTCTTTCCTGGCTTCTCCTCCAACAACATCCACTCAACCAACCACAAGTCCCATCTGTTCCACTTCCTAACCCAAAGCAATAGCAGCCATGTTCTATTTGTGCTCCCTCTTCTACTGTCTTGGTCCAGCCCAACCTCTCTCTTGAGGTATTACTGCAATGGATTCCTCTCAGTTCTGAGTTCTGCCATCTCCCTGCCAACTTGTTCTCCACTCTGCAGCCAGAATAAACTTCCTAAAGGGCAATGGAACCCTCCCGGGGTTTCCCATTCTTGACTCTGAAGAAACACCAGATGCCAGTGGCTTACCTCTCCAGTCTTGTTTCTAGGGAGTCCTTCCTTATCTCTCTGTACTGGTCCCTCTAGGTCTTAATTAATTTCTACTCAGTTAAAAATAAAATGCACACCATGAAATGGTGCTCACCCCCCAGGCGGTTTACTGTGTTCATTCTGGGAACTCACTATGCACGCCTACAGTAGCCATTTCTCAATCAGAAAAACCTCTTAGGATGAGCATCAGCCAAACCCACTTTGTGAAATATTGTCGTAGATGAACGTACTTCCCCATCACTTCCTTCAATCCAGTTTTTGATATTTTAAAAATTGAAATTTATAACAGAAGACTGGACTATGGTCAATATACGCTTCTGTGAGCCTGAAGAATCATGGCCAGCACAACATCATCTCATGCAATCTAGAGACTAAACGAGGTTCTGCTCTCCTTGTCCATCTCCACGTACATGGGGTACCAACACCACCCCCAACTGGGATGGTGGCATTTTAAGAAGTAAAAACTAGGCAGTTAAAAAGCCAAGGAGCTTTACAAATGGAAGTGAGGAAAGTTCCCATCTTTTGCTCAAAGCTAGGAGTTCAAAACCTAGAACCAATTCAGTTTTCTGAATTAATTTCTTAATAGACTATTCAGTCTTTATAATTCTTAAAAATTCATAAAACTCCCATAAAACAATAGCCAGCTCTTTCATTGGCCTCATTTCTATGATCCCCTAAAGAAATAAATACCATTCTCCTCTGGGCTTTATGGTCCTCAGAAGAGGAGGCACATGGCCCATCAGTTAAGCTTGCACATGAGTCGATTCCCCTAACCAGACACTGGGGAAAGCAGAACCCTGTGAGGGGTGTGGGCAGAGCCTCTCACAGTTGAAGAGACTGTGCTCTGCCCAGGCTCCTGGACTCACCACTCACACACTGTCTCCAAGCATGGCACAGCACAACACCTGCACAGCCTGGTGGCCTTTCTTAGCAGCTCTGCCTGGGTTTAAAGTTGGAAAATCAAAAGGTTAAACTGCTTCTCCCTCTTATTAGCTTCATGATTTCATGTTTCATGATATTTCTGAATCAGAGCCCAGAAGTAACAGTGTATATAAAGCTATGTAAATCATACAGACATGTACAGGTACATACAACAGAGCATTATACAGAAATGATATATGAGAAAGGTCTTGGTGAGCTTGATACATTATTAAAAAAAAGGCATTTTATTATTGCTATGTGAAACTCTATATACAACCACCTAAGTCATTTTTTATAAATATTATATACAATTAAAGTGAAATATAAAGCATACTTAATTTTAGGTTTCCATATATGTACTATTAGCTAAAGGATAAAAATGGAGAGATTCTGCTCTTTATTTAAGAATCTACTACCTAAATAATAAGTTCTGGTTTTATTGTAACTCACTGAAACCAAATGAAAACAACCCTACATTAGTAAAGTTTAAAATGATCAATAGTGATTTTGAAATGTAAGATCTGATTTAAAAAAATAAAATAGGAATATCATAATGCATGGCCAGAAGCTTAAAATAAGTACATTAAGTGTCAAGACAGCCTTTTGGAGATTAACATGGACAGAGAACAGCCCCTGGGAGCAGGCCCCAGGGAAAGCACAGCAGAGCAAATGGGGACCTGGTTTTTGGGTACGTTTCCACCACCAGTCAGTGACTGCATTCAGAGAGTAGCTGACTCTCCCTGCCGCAGTGCATTAATAGGAACAGTAAACACTGACGTTTTAAGAGAGCTTTACCATGAAAAAATACCTTCACATATTATCTGTTAGGATTCTCCTCTGCAATCTAGTCTTCAAATTGTGCTCTGAAGAGCCAAAAGGATTCCTATAACCACAGGGACCCCTGCAGGAAGCAAAGATATTGAAAGGGGCTTTAGGAGCCCAGCACCAGTGTCACCAAAGCAAATCCATGGTTACCTGCTTATAGATTAATATTTTGCATAAAATATCCTTTGAAAGAATGGTTCTAATTCCAGGGGGAAAAAAACCTGGAATTTTCTTCCAGGCTCTATGAGTCTCATTTTTAAAAACTCAAAATATATGGCTATGCAACCATTTGTAAGCTGGTTGTTGTATTCAAGATGTTAGGTTAGTTTTCAGAAGACATCAATCTTCTCAGAAATTCTCTTGAGTAACTTTCAGTTTCTTTATTTTACTTTTCTGTGTTGTTTAAATTTCTAAAGGTACATATGACTTACTTTCCAAAATAGAAAACAAATAATTAAAACAATTATGTTTTACAAAAAAAAAAAAAAGAGAGTCATCTCTATCTTTAAAAAAAATAAAAATAAATTATCTTAGGCAAAAGGGAATTCAGGGTGACTATAGTTTGTTGTTTTTCTTTGTTTTGTATTTTGGTTATTTTTGTTTTGTTTTGTTTTGTCTTTTGTCCTAACAAGACACTTTTAATAAGGACAGAGAATGCTATTATTAATCTGAGACAGTGGAAGTCAATTGAACAAAGAGGCACACACAGTTCTCCCATGGAAAATAGATGTGAAAATGACACTGTGGTAACAACAGAGTGAAAACAACCTGGCAAGTGACACACGGGGGTCCTTGCTTGGACAGTTGCCATGGTGACCGAGGAGGGACCACAGTATCTGTTTTCTCATCTACAATTTCCATCTGGTTGAGCTCCAGATAAGTGGGAGACAGAGACAAATTCTCTACGCCATCAGCCCTGTTTAGTATGAATGACTGAAAATTATAGAGAGAAAGTTAATTACAGCAGTTTGGCTAATTGAAAGCTTTCTAAAACTAATGAGTCTCGCTTAATAGAGAGCTTGAAGCTCAGCAGTCAGAATGGGCTCAGGCACTGCACAGCAGATGAGATGATTCTGAGCAGGAAAAGAAAGAGTGGTGCTAATGCTCCACAGAACACCCAGGACCGGAGGGACAGGGTTTGCATGGCTGAGGCAGCTAAGGAACCTAATGAGATGGATTCTGTTTCCAAAGCCTGCTTTACTATCCCTCTAATCACACCTAGAAATTTACTGTATGGTTTATCAACTTGTATGCCAAATAATAAAGAGGTTCTCTGGATAACGTGGCATTTTCTAGGAAATTAATACCTCAGAGACACAGACCACGAATCTTCCCTACTTTATAGTGGTAAACACCAGAGTTGGCACAAAAACACAGTGAGTAGGCCTCATCCTATAATAAAGACTTCAGCTGTTCTGGCTCCTGAGAGAGAATCTTCAAACTTTGGAGAGAACCTTGGAATTTGCTGAATAATAGGAACGTCTTTGTTCTTCAAACAAACTCCTCACACAGCTCAAATTTTGAACTGGACAGACCAACCATGGGATTAGAAGGTTGGAATTTTAAGCCACACGTCAATTGAACTGGGAGGGAAGGGGACTTGAAGTTTGAACTCAATTATGGGGCCAATTATTCAATCAAGAAAGAAGTTCTAGTGAACTTCTTTCGTGGTTGATGATATCCATGATATGCCCAGAAGGTAATGCATCCTGAGAACAAGGAAGGCTTGCATTTGAGAATTTCCTAAACTTTGCCTTATAAACCTTTTCCTTTGACTCTATTGATATCCTTTATTTAACAACAAAAAAAAAAAAAAAAAAAAAAAAAAAAAAACTGTAAGAATAGTGCTTTCCTGAGTTCTGAAGTCATGCTAGTAAATTATCAAACTGAATGTGTTATGGGACAACCAAACAAGTAGATACTTGGGCTGGGTGGCCTGGGAGCCCCTTGGCTTGTGGCTGGTGTCTGAAGTAGAGCAGTCTTGTGAGAGATTATGCCCTTAACTCCTGAGGTCTGCACTAACTCTGGATAGTGCTGTCAGATTTATTTTGTAGGCTTAAAGATTTACTACAGTCTCAGAAGTGTTAATAGCTAGATAATTACGTTACATGATGAAAAAGATCACATTTTTATTTTTAAAAACTTCATCCTTAAATAAGGTTATAATTATAGCCTTTAAACAGAGTATTGTCCTAAAATAAACCTAACAAAAGTTCTTTAAATGTAAAGCAATATCAATAAAATATGTACACAGTAGCACCTTGCCAGCCTAGGATAATTTAATGTGCTGCTCCCCAAACACAACAATACCACTGCCAAGTCTATAACTCAGGGTTGACCTTTCAAACAGACCTTCCCACTGAGACACTGTATAAATGGTATTCATTTGATAGAAAGCTAGCCAGTACTGGAAACTCCCATCTCCAGCAGAAGAGTATGATGAAGTTGACAGTCTAATTTAGAAATTTAATCAATGGTCTCAGTGTATTGGCACTCTGCTGTCACCAATTGAATTAAGTGATGGAAAGTCATGATTTAGCCATGCCCTTAACAATTTTCATTGCTCTGATATTTTCATTGCGGTAACTAAAGAACAACAAAGTTCATCAAAAGCAAGGTTCTTTAAGTTTGGATTCCCCTAAATATTCCCTTTCTATGTATAATTTGTGAAGTCTGTCTTTGTGATAACATATTAATATTCTTACAAAAATGTGTGTGATAGTTTGCAAATGATTAAAGCTGACTTTCAGAACTTCCTCCCTAGTTTCAATAAAATCTTATACAGTTTTAGACTAGGATAAAAATTTTAAAAAGTCAGACAATGCAAACCCAGGTCAGTCCTAGCAGTTTCTGTCACTCTTGTGATATACGATATGTGATATGCTATACGATATGATATACAATATGATGTATAACATTTCATCGCTAAAATTCTAAAATACCTTGTTGGAATTGACTATAGAAACCATGGTAGGATGTCAAGTCAGGTAATACAAAACAAAAGTATCAATTTAGGAAACAGAGTTTGGGAGATTGGAAGAGAATTTAGACTTGAACCAAAACAACTCAGGATTCCTCCATGCTGATGCCCTGGGGTGGATTATGGAGAGTTAGATTTTATAGAGGTGAACAGGGAACATGAAGAAAAATGAAGAACTGTGTAAAGCATTTCTTCAGGTAAACTTACAGCCTTGGATTCAAGAAAGATTCATCAAAGATGTCTATGAATCTAAAGGCTAGAAAAATAGTAATAAACCTAGAAAAGCAGATTCTAGAGAGAGGAAGTAGGTTTATGTGGGAAGAATAAATGACATATTCTTTTTCATTTTCACATGCTTTTCTACATTGATATTATAAACAGTATTGAGGACTATAGCAAATTATATAAACTCCATTTCTCCACAATGTAAGATTAGATATTAAATCTAGCTAGAGAATAGTTTTATTGCATTGAATAATAGAGATGATGGAAGACATATATAGGGGATATATATGGCGATGAAAATTCAGATGAGGTTCAGTGGGCACAGGCAGAAGAGCAGATCTAAGCCTCCAAAACTCATTACAGGCGTAATACAAGAAAGCCAGTACCTGAAACATCAGTGGGGTGGTGGCAGAAGAAAAGTTCAGACTCTTGATCATGTGACTTTCAGGATCATATTTTGACATAAATCCTTTGATTATGACAGTCTTGGCTGTTCCTTGTTCCCCAATTAATAGTACAGCCTACAACAAAGGAGTCGAGAAAGAAATGAAAGGAAATAAAAGGATGATTATGGGTTGAATGGAGTCCCCCACCCCAATCCTCAAAATTCACATATAGAAGCCTTCATCTCCCATATCCCAGAATATGACCATATCTGAAGATAGAAACTCTCAAGAGGTGTCTCAGATGACATGGCAAAATGAGGATGTTAGAGTGGCCTACTCCAATCCAAAGAGTGTCCTCACAAGAAGAGGCTATTTGGACATAAAGCAGTGGACACATGCTCACAGAAAGTCATGGCAGTACACAGAGAAAGTGCCATCTGCAGGCCAAGGAGAGAGGTCTCTGAGAAACCAATCCTGCCAACACCTTGATCCCACACTTCCTGTCTCCAGAAAGGTGAGAAAAACTGCTGTTGTCTAAGACGCCCAGGCCTTGGTGTTTTGTTACAGCAACCCCTGGAAGGATTTCTCTTTTGGAAAAAAATAAGTCAAAATTCACTTTCTTTCAACTAATCCGTGAGAAAAGATTATGAACTAGGACTGTTTAACTCTAATATTGTCCTGGGAAATAATGAAAGGTGTTCATTCATTTACACAATATTTTCATTTATTCTAAACAGTAAAAGAAACTGTAAAGAAATAATAATCAAAAAAGAGACAGAGAGACAAGGTGCAGAGGCATGGAAGGTGGCAGAGTGGCCCTTTGTCCAAGTTTATTTATACCAATAGGTTACATTAGGTCATTAGTACCATAACCACCTTGTTGTTTAGAGTATCAGGAAGGTTACTTATTCTGCAGTTACATTTCACAGTTTCAATATGCAATGTCAGGAGCTTTGTGTGGTTCTCAAGAAGGTCCATTGTCTGAAGTTACTGTTAGGCAGGCAATTCCAGGAGCACCAGAGCTTGGTGAAACATTGTAGTAGGAGTTATGTACCTAAGATTAAGGTCGAAGCTGCTCAGACTCTAGCATGGAGGGCATTCCTATGCCTTTGCACAGAAACTTTCCTGGCACAAAGCATGCCACGGCCATGAAGTCATCAGGACCCCAATCCCAAACACAGAACCTCTGCAAGAAACCATTCTAAAAGTAAATGCAGGCCAGGCGTGGTAATGCATGCCTGTAATCCCAGCGGTTGGGAGACTGAGGGAGGAGGATCTCAAGTTCAAAGCCAGCCTCAGCAATGGCAAGGTGCTAAGCAATTCAGTGAGACCCTGTCCCTAAATAAAATACAAAATAGGGCAGGGATGTGGCTCAGTGGTTGAGTGCCCCTGAGCTCAGTCCTGAGGAACCAAAAAAAAAAGTAAATGCAGGATGCTTTAAGTTTTCAAGGGACCTTTTAAAAAATATGCTATTTTCATGAAAAATAATTATGAACTAGGACTATTTTTTTAAACAAAAGTTGAAAAGCCATACCTTGCCCTGTTTAGCAATGGTTTTAATTAGAAAGTCAGTCCTCACGTTGTCAACATTTGGCACCAGGATGGAGCCATACTCTGGGGTAGTATCAGACGGATACACATACTCCTGGGTACATGTGTTCCAGTGCATCCAGGTACCTGAGATGAACAGAGAATGGTCACATTTTTCTAATAGTAATTTAACTCCTACCTGAAATTAGCAGACACCCTTGAACTCTCATGAGGACATCTTCCAAATATTCCCCATAAGATAAAGATCATTAAGATTAGAGATATCATCATACAAGTAATAGTTAGCTTAGTCAAAACTCCCATGAAACTATACCAAAATGGTAATGTTAGGAACTATCTTAAAATTCTCTTTTACAAAATATATAGGTTTTCAAGAATACAGTAGTAGAAATACAGAACAGGGAGTGCATGTGCCTGAAATCATTAATCATTTAAAAATGTCAGATCTCACCAGCTTTTATTAGGCAAAAGATCCTAGGATGCTATGTATATACATACATATAAAAGACATAATTGTATAAAAATATGTCCTTCATCTATACATATAGGCATGTACAAATAATCTTAAAACATATATAAATGTGAACACCCATATTGAGTAAGAAACATTCTTCAGCCTTTGTGATTTTTGACATAAATTGCTGATTATGCTGAGCGAATGGTTGAAATGGATCTGCCTGGAGATCTTTGCAATTTTCCTTATTAAAAGTTCAGCGCGGAAATGTGCGTTTAGAACACTAAGCAAACCTTTTTTAAAAGAAACAATAATGCGCTTTCTTTGCACATGAACCTTTCCATTCCTGCTTTTAAATATCTGGCATGCTGCTCTTGATAAGCTGGAGCTCACCATCGGGCGCCACGTAGTAGTCGAACATGCCGTCGCCGTCGCCTGGGCCCTCCGGCGGCAGCGGCAGCGCGGGCGGCCGGGCGCGCAGCCAGAGCTCCAGCCTGCGGCGCGCGTTCGGCTCGAGCGCGGCTCCCACGCTCCACATGAGCGCGAACACGAACAGCCGGCCCAGGTGCTCGGGGTTCAGCTCCCCGCCCTGCTCCTGGGGAGGCAAGAAGCACGCAGGTCACTGGGTTGTCAAACCAAAACTTGGCTCAGTGAAAGCAGTGCACCTGGAAAGGGTCAGTGTTCCTTCCCCCAAGACAAGAACAAAGGAAAGATGAATACAGCTGGCGACAAATAAGGAACTTCTCTCTAGGAACACCCGGTTTTGTTTTGTTGTTGTTGTTTGTTTGGTGTTTGTTGTTGTTGTTTGCTTTTTAATAAAATAGGGATAGTTTACTGGATGACTTTTATCAACCAGCAGCAAAATTGTACATCCATGGCTTGCTTTTTGTGGGGAGTGGGGAGGTGGAGATATATTTAAAAAAAAAAAATACAAAATAGGCGGATCCACATTTCAAACAGCCCCCCCCCCAACACACACACACACTGTAACCAAATCTACTCAGATATCATATTCTCTACACAGTGCGGCTCAGCCAGTAGAAAGAAATGCTCCCAGAAGTGGAGCAGCGCACCTTCGGAGGGATCAGGCCCTGCAGCATGTCCACGCTCTGCCTGATCACGAAGGCCTCCAGCAGCTCCATCTTGTACTCCAAGTTCTGAATGCTGAAGCGGTACAGCTCTGGGAAAGACTCCGTGTACAGCTGGCGCAGCACTTGAGCTTCTGCAGGCGGGCGTTGCTTAAGAAATCCCTGGGAGTTCACAAATTAGTACATGAATTCAATCTATTAGCAACCGGAAAATGATCACCTGGGGACAAATGTCAATAAAATAATCATAATAATAGCAATTATATTAGCAATAATAATATCCAATGGCTATCCTGCACTTAGGATGTGCCAGGTCTTGCTATAAACTCTATCACCTATTAATTCATTTAATCTTCATGCAACTCTGTGAGATAGGAGCTATTATTATGCCCCTCTTACAGAAGAGGAAAGAAACCCAGGAAGATCAAGCAATTGCTCAGCATCCCACAGTTGGTAGGTGGCCAGGCCAGAACTCAGACCCAGAGTGTGCATCCACACCACCAGCACTACACTACACAACGGCCCAGGCCTTGAGGCTAAGCTGGAGAAGCAGCCTTCAACTGATTCAAAAATATGCTAGAAGCAAATGAGGAGGCTGGTATCTTCATGGAAATAACTCAGAAGGGAAAGGAAATTTAAAAAAAGAGCAAAGGAAATTCACCCACATTTTTTAAATGGGAAGCAAAAATTTACCACAATTCCTCATTTCTTTTTTTCAAATTTAATCAATGAACAATACAGAAAAATACTGAAGTATATTCAAGAAAGTGGAAAAATTCAGCTATTTGGGGAATCCCATGCTAAGAAAGTACATGTCATTCATAAAATACCACTTGACAAGTAACATTTTGTTAAGATGAGGCAAGTTCTCTTCAGTCAAGAGAACAGCTCAATGCTCCAAGAAACAACAGAGATCTCTGAACAGAAGCAATAAAATGCCCATTCTGAATTATTCATTAATTCATGAATTTACCTTGATTCCATCTCAACCAAAACATGACACTTTCTAGTTGATGGGACAAAAACAGACATTCACTAGGACAGGTAACCAGCCTGTCTCCCTGCAGCTGAGGAGACCCTGCTCCATGGTCTGCCTGCCGGTAACTCTCTCTGAGCCAGCCTGCACTGCTGTCAAGATTTTCAGCATAATGCTGGTGAATCGCACTTCTTCCTAATCATGTCCAAGAGAAAATTGCCTTCTTTAAAAGCATAGCAAAATATTATTAGGTAGATATACCATCAATGTAAAGGTCTTAATCAGCCCCAATCTGTAAGGCCTGTAATAGGAGCTTATTTTATAGCAGCAAACTCTAAATAGTTATTACCTAGTAGTTTAAAAATATTTTTCAAAAAACCCTTGTGAAATTGAAGTATTTGAGAAAAAGCACATAAATACCTTTTCACTCAGAGTTTACAACTACTGTAAATAATTAAAGAAAAAAACAGGAAGAAAGAAAGATAAATCTATTTTGCTTTTAGAAACAAGAAGCTGGGTCTCCTCACCCAGAGTTCTAATTTGGTAGAATGGGGATGTGACCCAATCTTCTCTATTTTAAAAATCTGTCATTATTAATTACTTTTGCAAAGCTAGAGTCAAGAACCCCTGCTCTTTAGTTTCTTCCATGCACAGGTAATTTAATTGTAAAATATGAAATCTCTTGGAGTATCCTTAGTGACATAGTCAACCATGTCAACATCACTTTGCCATACACTTCACTCCTTCACATCTTAATACTCTCCAAATCTAAACCCCTTGCAATACAGAGTTGTATAACCTTAGGAAAGACATTAATAAAATAAATAAAAAATAAATAATAAATATAAAAATGAAAGTACAAAAATATAGCGGCAATATAAAATAAATATCTCCTTTAAGAATTTTCCAATAAAATCATCTTCAAATATGTGTGTGTGTGTAAATGAAAACAATAATACATCAAAAATGACTTGCTGCATGGTTTATCTAATAAAAACCTTGCCTTACATTATAGGGTTAACTTAATAAAATATCTAATTATACCAAGCATTTTATTATTAATCTAATCCTAATTGGTATATTCTAGAGTAGACTGGTGATAATAAAATGATATACCTAATCATGAAATGAAGAGAGATTATCTAAAATATCATTTCCAAATATAAACTTAAAATTAATGTTATAACTACTGAATCTCATTAAAATTCTTTATATGCAATTTTAACAAATTGTCCTCAAGTTAATATTTTAAGATGGTTGTTCCCAAACTTTATGTGAATGAGTACCTTTTAAAAATATCATGAATCCCTGAATGAAGTCGAATTAAATTTTACTTATTCAGTCCTCAGACAGAGTTTGGCAGGATTATTGATTCACTGTAGGCCTGGCAATTACCTGGAAATCACAGTCCTAAAGTGATTAGGAGAGCACTAAGGAGCCTGAGAGGGGCAATCAGGGCTTGAATGTCGCAGTGTATTCAAGGGTCTCCCATCAACATTAGCATAAAAAGGCAATTACGCTGCCAGCTGCAGGAAAATCTGCACACACATTCAAAGAATGCTAAAGGGTCTGTTTTCCTTTGTAATTATACAAAAGAAGGAGTCAATCATACCTCAAGAATGGGACTCCAATCAAGGATAGAAGAACTCATGAAAACCATTCCATTTCTTGAGACAGTAGCTGGAGAAGCATTGTCAATGTTATGAGGTTCAAAAATGATCTTGCAATTTGGAGCCATAGGAATCCGATCACCATTGGCAAGGGTTAGTGTTTTATTATCATCCAAAACGGAATTCAGGTTTTCAATCCAGATAGCGTCGACTGGACCATCAAGAACTATCCAGATATGCTCCCCTAGAATGCCCCACCAGGGGAAAGCATACACACACATGTGCATATATACATAGCTATAGAGCTGGGAGAAGGACTGCAATTTGAAATAATTTCATTACTTTTAAATAAAGCTTTGATCCAAATGATTATTTTAACAATTTTAGCACATTGGACTTCTACAGTTTTTTTTTTCATATAGCAATTACATAAGGTCCATAATCAAATAAAAAATCATCTATTCATTGGACACATACTCATTAAGCACCTTCCATGGGTCTGCACCATTCTAGGGCTTGGGGATACTGAGGCAAATAAAACAACATCCTGCCTTCAAAGAGCTTTCAACTAAGGGTAGAAAAGACTGTCAAGCAAATAAGTAGAAGAAAAAATATATAAGAAAAATTAAGCTGGTAAAGGGAGTGGGGGTACCATTTTAGATAAGACAGTCAATGGAAGATTCCAGAAGGATAATAAAGAATAGAAAGATCTAGGGGTAGAATTTTCCAGACAGTGGAACTAGAAAGTGTGAAGACCCTGAGCAGGAATAAGTTTAAAGTTTTTGTCCCCTCAATATTCATATTTCAAAATCCCAACTCTCAAGGCAATAGTCTTAGAATGTACAACTTTGAGAGATGATGTTGATCATAAAAGAGGAGCCCTTAGCAATGGGGTTGGTGTCCTTGTAAAAGAGAGGGAACCCTTGCTCCTCTGCCACTTGAGAACAAAAGGAGTTAGCAGTCTGCAACCTGGAAGAAAGCCCCCTGAGAGTCCAGCCTTGTAGGTATCCTGATATCAGACTCTCAGCCTCCAAAACTGAGAAATAAGCCTCTGGTTGGTGATAAACCACCCATTGTGTGGTATTACATTATTGCAGCCCAGAAGGATGAAGACAAGTGAATATATACCAAGCAGTAAGACACTGAATTGGACTGGCAAGAAGAGGAGAAAGGGAGAAGTGTGTGAGTGCTCTGGGAAACACAGGTAGGGCCAGACAGGCAGAGGTGTGGAATAAATTCTAGTATGCACAGGTTAATGTCCAGAGCCCAGCAGAACTGCTGAGTTGGGTCATGGCTGAGGTTAAAATGTGGAAGCCATCAGCTTAGAGGTGGCATTTATAATGATGGGACTGGGTAAATTTCTTCTAACTGCAAAGTGTAGAGAGAGACCAGAGGTCTGAAGGCAGAGGCAAGGCAACATTCAGATTCCTGGTGGGCGTCTCCTTTGCTGGGCTCTCCATCATGTCACCTGACAACAAAGCAGAAGTGAGAGGAGAGCCAGCAGGATGGGGGATGCCAAGGCCAAGTGAGTAAAAGCTGAAATGTTCTATTTCAAATACAATGCTTTGAGAATGCTAATCAAGGTCACTGGACTAGCAAGGGAGCAAAACCACAGTGATCTAAGCACAAGTCACTTTGAAAGCAAAAAGCACCTGTTGCCTTTTCAAGAGAGAGAGAAAATCCTCTCCTAGCCCTTCTTTTTGAACTTGGGTCATGAGATCTGCATTGACACTGGAGTCTTGGAACAAATAAAAAAACAATCTCTAATCTAAGCACTCTTCAGAAGTGGAACATCTTGATTTCTCTTCTGACAACTGATACTAGTTCAATGAGCTGCGTTCCACGTGAGCACCTCATTGGCTCTGCCTTCAACAGACCCTGTGGTGCAGAGGGTAGCCTCAAGAGGTGAGTCCGACAGCTATCCTTCTCCTGTGTTCTTCCTGCTCCTGCGGCTTCCTTCCTTTACTCACTCAGAAGTGAGAAAACATGGGGAGGAGAATGGACACCACCATCCATCTGAGTTTGCACTCTGAGAACACTGGGTTCAATTTGCAGCATGCATAAGCAAGCGAGACATTGTTCAGACTGAGCCACTTGCCCTTACTGTATGTTTAAACAACCCAACACCAGTGTCCATCTTAAACAGAATAATTTTCAAGTTCAATATAGACTTCACTTTTCACAGATACGATTTTCTCTCCAAAGAAGCTCATTTTCTCTTGTGATTTTATAGCAGAATCAGTATTTTTAAATTGACTGTACATAACTAAAAGTAACATTTTAAAAATATTCAGTGAAAAGTTAGGATAGAATCACTTTATTCAATACTATCAAATTTTCCTTAACAGCTTTTTCCATCTACTTTTTTCTAAGATATCATAGGGATACAGAAATATTGTTTCAAAAACTATTCTTTCAAATGGGAGATTTAAATATATGAATCAATAATTTCATTATTTCAACTTTTACAGATATCAAACTGATTTATGACTTCTTAGTCTTGACTAACGTATTATATGGAAGACTCTATTGCTTTAATAATTCTATCCAGCCACCAAGGATTTTATTTAGAAGAGAATGTTAAAAATAATACTTGTAATTCATCTTCTACCTTTCTTAGCTCTCAGTGTTTTCCTCCAAAGGGTAGAAAATATTCCATCAGTCCAGTCATTTGTGGCCACATCAAGCCGACCAAACATCTGTGGGGCGGTAATTGCTTTGGGATTCATCCTCATTTCCCGGTGTGGTTTTCCACAATCTATAGCAAGTAAATCCAAATTTTAAACATCTCAGATGTGCAATGAACCGTCATTAAGCAACATAGCACTAATTTGTGGTGTAGTGTCAGCAAGTGCTCAAAATATGAAAAATGCAAAATTACATGGAAAAGATATGTCATGTGCATCCCAAGCTATCGTAATTAGCCTCATTGTACTTTGTTGACTAAAGCACATTTTAATCTCTGTAAAGAAAACTGCATATTGCTTAAGGGATTGAAAGGGTACCATTCGGGAATTATGAAGTTGCTACTATAATCTAGACCTTCTCTAAATTTCACAGCTCAGGGTATCTTCAGTTTGTGGCATATTAGATTAAATCTTGTGCCTGAAATATCAGCTAGAAAATGCCTCCACCTCTCCGTTATCAGCTTGAGTTTTCTGATACCTTTTCTTGCTTATCTTGGAAAAGATAAAATAAATGAATTTTGTATGAATCGAGGACTTTTGTGGCCATCTTCAAGAAATGCATTTGAATCTTTCAAATCCTCAAAGTACTTTTAAATGGACTGGAAGTTTGCACATAAGGGACTGGAGTAAATGAGTAGAAGAGTGAAGAAAATTATTTAAAGTGTAAAATCATAAAAATAGATGCTGAAATATTATATAATTGTGTGAAGATCAGATAATACAACCATACCTAGATATGCACATGAGAAAAGATATTACGTTAAATCCCACTGTGATGGTTAATTTCTCTAGGTCACGTTGACTGACCCCAGTGTGTCTAGATTAAACATTTTTTCTGGGTCAATCTATGAACAAATGGTACCCTTTTAATCCCTTAACCAATATGCAGTTCTGGATAGGAATAGCATTTGAATCTGTGGCCTCGGTAGATCTTCCTCCTGCATATGTGTGGTTATCATCCGGTCTGTTGAGGGCCCCCAAAAAGCAAAATGCAGAGGAGAGAGGAAGTCACCCCTTTTTCTTCTTGCCTGAGCCTTTGAGCTAAGACAGTTCATCTCATCTTCTCCAGCCCTCAGAGTAAGATATGAGTCATTAGTTCCCCGTGTTCTCTGGGACCAATTTACATCTCCGGCTTTCCCTGGCTTCTAGTGTGTAGATGGCAGATAGGGGGACTTCTTGGCCTCCTTCAGCACACGAGTCAATTACTCATTAGAAATCTATACACACATGTGTGTGTGTGTGTCCGTGTCTGTGTCTGTCTGTCTGTCTTAGTGATCTGTTTCTCTGGAGAAAAGAGAAAGTTTTCCTGACTAAAGCGTGCAGTTAGGAAATTGGACGATATCTCTAATTTTTGCAAATCACAAAAACAACCTGGATAATTCTTTCTGATATTTCATAGTGCTGAAGTTCAACTGAGCTGCCATTCAGCTTTAGCAACTGATGACTTCCATAACACTCTGTCAACACCATATTCTTTCTTTCTTTCAAATCTCATCATACGTCACAAAAGGACAGCAAAATCTTACAGTGGGGCTGGGGTGGTGACTCAGTGGCAGAGCATTTGCCTAGCATGCAAGAGGCACTGGGTTCAATCCTCAGCACCACATGAAAAATACAAATACATAAAGTTCTTTTTAAAAAAATCTTACAGCATATGACACTTTCACAAAGGAAAAATTGGACTTGGTCTGTTGCACACACACAAAAAGAGAAACTATGGAAATTTATTTCATGATGGAACAGGTAGAATTTTTATCATTCTTATTAAGATGCCACCACATTCTCATAAGAGCACTCTAAGGAAAACAGTGCTTGACTTGTACAATGTTGATTAGATTAATTCCTCTTGCTTCTCCTAGGCATCTCTTGACCTTCCTGGACTCCACCTTGGTGTAGGCACCTCTTAATTGCTGTCACTTTCTTATGGATTCCAGATTGCCCCTGCTGCCCCTTATCTGTTCTTCAATGACCATCAGATAGCCTTCCACCCACAGGGTGATCATGCCCCTCCCCTGCTCGGTGGCTTCCCTTCACCTACAGAACAAAACTCCATGCTTAGTGTGACTCACACAGCCCCTCATGCCACCCAGTGCCCTACCTGAGACCCATCTAAAAGCAGACCTGAAACAAGGACTTGGAAGCTGGGAATTTCAGATGAAGGGATAGACAGACCAAGACAATAAATCAGAGAAGGCAATAGAAAGGTGCATTGAATTGGTTGAAGATAAAAAAGAAAGACAAGAGGTGGGACACTTGCCATGGGGTCTTCTCCCATTGGTTGACAGAACGGCTGCCTCAGAAACTTTAATTCCCACCAACCCTGACTTCTAGGCTGGGCTACTTCCCTGCTTCAAAGTTCTAAGGCTCAAAAGCTGGGAGACATTCTGAAGCTGGTGTGGATCTGCAGGGCTCTCCAACACAGCTGCATCTACAGCAGGGGAGGGCCAAAGAGTGCCACTGGATGTTAGTCGCACCTTCCATACCTGCATAACCAGCTTCATCACCCACACTCCCACCCCATGAACAAAGGGCATTTCATCCACACCAAAGCACTTCCAGATATCTCATGCTCTCTTCAGTCCTTGCTACCTGTAGGCTCTTCTTTCTGCTAAAAATATCTTTATCCAGCTGCTGCTCAAGCCTCAGATGAAGTAGCACCTGCTCTGTAAGACTTTCTAAAATTCCTTAGTAAAGTGTCCAGTCTCCTTGGCCTCTGTTCACAGCATAATTGTCCAAAGCTTGCTCATAGCAGTTTCTTCTTGAGTTATAGTTATCTGTGCCTAGGTTTGTTCCCCCAGCCACACTGCATTCCCCTTAAAAACAGAGGCATGCTTTCTCATACCTGTTTTCCTACTGCTAGTACACCTGGCAGAACTTCAAAGTCCAGAACATTAAAATCATGTGATGATCAAATCACAACTTTGTCAGGGAACAAACACCCAGGTTGTTTAGTAGAAATTCTACCCCATTGTCCTCTGTCTTTTGGATAATTAAAATTTTCAGCAAAAACAATGTGTTACTGAGGATAACAAATGTTTTCCCTATGTCCCAAAACCAAGTGTTGGTTAAGAAATAATCTAATAATTAATTCACCTTTGCAAGGATCGTCTCCAAAATCAATGATACCATGGGGACTATATAATTTAGATATATTATATACAGTGTATCCATACTGTTTAAAATTTAGCACTTAATTTCGTTCAAGTCATTACACCAGGTGCATTTACAAGTTTATTCTTAGCACAAGACAGCTTCACAACTGCAACGAAGATATTGAGCATACTTTTCAGAGGGAAAACACAATTTTTAAAACTATAAAATCCCCATACAGAATCTTAATAGCATACATGAAAAATCTCATGATAAACCTGGCAGGTGTGAGTTCTATTTTGGTGGAGGTAAGTACTGGCTAGGAGCAGAGTCTGTTTCCATCTTAGAACATTCTGGCAGAGTTCTAATGCACAGAATTCACATCCTCCAACAACTGAGGGGACAGAGACCACATCCAACACACACAGGGACCTAGAGTAAATACTGGCAATCTCCCAGCAGCTACCAACAATGCACCAATATTTGTACACTGCAGAGCTGAGACTGAAATTTTATTTTATTTATTGGGAAGTAGAATGCTGCATTATGTTTTCATTGGGAAGTACCATGGTGTGTTGGGAAAGGTCTGCATTTTTGTTAGTGAGTCTTTACCTTAACTCTGAGGCCCACTGCGTACCATCATTCTGACTTGGAGCATTTCCAAATTTGAGTCTTGGTATTTGTATAAAATAGGGATAATAATGGGCACCTCTCAAGATCATCATGAAAATTAAATGACATAGCATTTGTAAAACAAATAGCACTGTGAAAATGTCACTTTAAAAATGCTTCCTCTCTCTGGTCCATTAGTGTAATACGTTATCCCTTAACTGCACCTAATAATCAGTAAAGCAGCCTTCCGTCCTATAAAAATATGTTCGTGCATTTGCCTGCATGTCCCCAGTGGGCATTCAAGTGTGTTACAACTGTTTAAATGTGTAATGAAATTGGCGGCCGTACCTGACATGGCCTTCATCAAGGTGTGGATGCAGGTGGTCTTCCCTGCTCCACTAGGCCCCAGGGTCATCATTCCATGCCTCACCCTCTGCGTCTCAAACAGCTGGATGACTTTCAGTTTCCAAGGAGGATGGTTGATTAAGCCAGCTTCTTCCACCTGAAACAACGAAACCCCACATTGGCCAACATTCACAGTGATTAGACTTACTACCGTGCTTTAGAGATGCATTGACATGGGAGCAGGGAGAAGGAACAGGAGATTGGCATTGAGTGGATATAGAGTCTGCAAAGATTAAAAAAAAAAAAACTTCTGAAGGCAGATGGAAGTGATATCTGAACAATGTGAACGTCCTTAATATCACTGATTGCACACTTCAAAATGTTTAAAGTAATAATTTGATGGTGTATATTTCACCACAATAAAAAAAAACATATTGTACAAAAAATATACACAGACATAGACAAAAATCAGGCTGAGTGTAACTAAAATATCCTATACTAATAAGACACATCTGCAATTCTCTTTGAGAATTGAAAACATATTCACATTTTTTGAATGTACAAGTAAGGAACAACTTTAGAATAAAGACTCAGTGTAAAATGTATTTTGAATGTTTAATTTAAAAGATGATACTTATAATAGAAAAGTGGATGACATACCAGATTGAGTGAAATTCCATATAAATTTCAAGCTGTCTTTCTAGTTTCTATAGTGGCTATATCTACATAGTTTCTATCTACCAAATTGCAGAGTATAAAAGTCATACCAAACTCTAGTCTAGGATTAACCTTCAATACAAGATGATGAGATTATTACTATTGAAATCTTCATGGTACAGCTAAGGAAACTGAGGCCGAGAGTGACTGAACTATCTCCCAAGACGTTCAACTTGTAGCTCTCAAGTTGAGATTTGAGCCCAAATGTTCTGCTCCAATATCTATGCATGGCTTAACCATCATGCTATGCTTAAATTCACCATAAATGACTTTTATTTTATTTAAATAACTTTGAATAATAATCATGTATCATTTATGTCATGTATTTGCTCTTCAGATTTTTCATGTACTCAAATAACTAATATAAGCATACTTTTTAATTTATTTTTTGGTTTTAGGTGGATGCAATATCTTTATTTTATTTTTATGTGGTGCTGAGGATTGAGCCCAGTGTGTCATGTATGCTAGGTGAGCACTCTACCACTGAGCCACAACCCCAGCCCTAATATAAGCCATCTTATAAATTACTTGATACTTTGTTCTTTCTGTAGTGCTACAAATTCAGCCAAATGATGAGGAAACTCAGACTTTTATATACTAATTTTAAGCAAAACATACATCAAATGCTACTGCACTTGATTTTTATTGCAAATGTTTTCAAGGAACTAAAATGCATCTTATACATATGAACAAATCACCTATTTTTAGAAAGCAACTTTTTATTTCCAAACCCTTCTTTATGAGAAATCAAATTGAGGCACAAGGTCTTGTATTTAATTTCCATTCATGGGAAGACTGTAAAAATTAAACAGTAGCAAGTACCATGGGAAATCCAGACCCCGAATGGCAGGCATAGTGTGGATCCCTCCACCCAGAGCCTAAGGAACAAATCTCAAGAACAATAGCCAAGAGGCCACATAAGTCCACTGCAAGTAACATTCAGAGACAGGAGTCTGGAGACCATAGCAAGGTGGCAAATGCCAAGGCCAAGCACAGAGCCACGCCACACATGAGCAAGGCAACCATCTGATTGCCTGACCACTGATTGCCATATCACCTGTCCACTGATCGCCATATCACCTGTCCACTGATCGCCATATTACCTGTCTGCTGATTGCCATCTCCAGTTCAGGGTAACCTGCCTTGTCCAGAAGGATATTTGGGAAGAGATCTTCAATTAAACTCAAAAATAAGGGTTCATCCTCATCAATCTAAAAAAGAAAGAAAAATCAGACTATTTGAGCACAAACATAAGAATATATAGATAAATAAAAATGCCCAACATGGTCCAAGTTATTTCTGTATTAATAATTCATGAACTATCATTACCATTAATAAATATCACCTTCATCAAAGTTGAGAAATATTTTTTTCATCTCTACCATAATTTTCTTAAAAATTTAAAACTGAGAAAAGAAGAAAGTAGAAAGAAAATACCACCTGCATGACAACCTTTCCACAAAATACCTAGTTAGGTGGATGTGATGGTTAACATGAATTGTCACCTTGATTGGAGTGAGAGATGCCCAAGGTTAAGAGACTTCTGGGTGTCTCAGTGAAGAGATTTCTAAAAATTAGTTGCATGTGGTTGGCAAACTGAGGCAGAGATTCACCCTAAGTATGCACAACACAGTCCAATAGTTTATACTCATAATTAATGCCCAATAAAAATGGATTTTTATACAAGATGACAGCATGATCAAGTTTTATTTCAAAATAAATTCATGAACCAATTCATGAATTTCCTACTATCTCTCATTTAATTTTTTTTTTTTTTTTTTTAGTTTAAATTGGGAAACGTGGACTAGAGTATGTACTATATTAGTCAGGGTTCTCTAGATAAACAGAAGCAACATACCTGTGTGATGGTAAAAAGGAGTATAAAATTATTACACATTTGTGGTATCTAATAAATTTTTCTACCAGTCTCCATAGACTGAGGAAGGCAAAGTAGTTGAACAAGACAAAAATGATTTAAGGTATTTGGAAACTTACTTAACATGTGCATTTTTTTAAAACCCACTTTCATTTTTTAAATTTATTTTAATTTTTACACAAATGGAGCATAACTTTTCATTTCTCTAGTTGTACATGATGTAGAGTAACACTCTTCATGCAATCATACCCGTACATAGGGTAATAATGTCCGTCTCATTCCACCATCTTTTGGAATAGACATTTTAAACTAGATAAGAGTCATTGCAAAAAGAACCTCTGAAAAAGCATAATTTAAAGCTATGTTCTCTAGCACTTTATCTGATAATTAGGCATTTCCAATAAATATTTCTAAAACTCATTTGTGCTTAATTAGTGTGACTGATATTTAAGCAGGTAGAACATTTCCATCTGTGAACCTTACCAATTTAGACAGATTCATGTCTCGTAGCACACGCATGACAATAGTAGATTCTGTATCTGTGGGGTTGGCTCTTTTTGCTGCCCCCAAAGTCCGCAGAACTGACAGGATGTTACGCAGACCAAAGTCATAATGGACCTGAAGAATTTGAGAGACACAGGGCTTACTTTCAATATGAAACCATCCATGGAAACTTGAATATGACAGAAGACCAATTTACAATAATGAACAAATGTTGATTTTCCTTTTAAAACTCCATATAAAGAATAGAGCAATAAATTTCTTTATTCATATACTTTTTGAGCAAATAAATAGCAAAAATCCAAAAATTCTTCCCATGTATCATCATTAGCTTAACCCTTAGATGAGAACAGATACATGGAGACAGGAAAAAGGTGCACATTTCCTTGTGAAGTACAGATGTCCCCCTCTGACAACTTCTTAATCAGACATGGGGAAATGTATTTGTGTCTCTAAAGCTAAAATTCAGAACCAGCATTAAACTGGACCTCAGTCGTGACCATGTCACACCTCCGCCCCCGCAACACACACATGACTTTTTACTAATAAGCAAGAAGATGAGGCAACTGAGGAGGAGGAGCAGCAGCTGCACTTCAGGATTACCTGGAGGAGGAAGCAGGAGGGTAAATCAGAAAGCCGAGCCCCAGGTTTGTCCTGGGTATGTGTTCGTGAAAGCTCCATCCTGCCAAATTTCAGCATATGTAAAGTGAATAATTAAAATCCAGTTACCCAACCACTGTGGAAAACAGGATGGTGATTCTTCCAAAAGCTGAAAACATCCCTACCATATGAACCAGCATCCCTCTTTGGAAGCATGTTCTCAAAGAGATATGCACACACCAGTATTCACAGAAGCACTAGTCACAATGCCCCCATGGTGGAAGCGACCCAATGCCCACCAGCAGATGAATGGATAAGCAAAATGTGGAATCTACACACGATGAGATGGTATTTAGCCACAATAAGAAAGAACTCCAAGCCACACTGTGATGAACTGTGAGGACATTGTGCCAAGTAAAGTCCACAAGGATTTAACCAATGCATAAGGCATTGGTCAAATCCATGGAAACAGAAAGCACAGTGGTGGGTACCAGGGGTGGGTGGGCAGGAAGAGGAAGCTGTCGGTTGGTAGCCATAGAGGTTCCATTTTTCAAGATGAAACGTTCTGGAGATTCTTTTCACAACATTGGGACTATACTTTAAACCACTGAACTGCACACTTAAGATGGTTAAGAGGGCAGATGTAATGTTATATATTTTTACCACAATATGTTATATATATATATATATTTTTTGCCTATGAAAAAAACAAAAAATAAAAACTACATCATCAAGGTAAGTGGAGGACTGTGCCTCGCTCAGGAGGGGTTGTGTGGAGGACGGAGCACATCAAGCCATTCAGCCTGGGTTCCTGCCTTCAAGGAATTGGTGTGCTCAGAATAACAATAAAAATAAATAAATAAACTTTCACAAAAGCAACAGTGACTTGAAAGGGCTGGTGCGTGAACTTCCTCAGGGAAAATTTCCCATAAGGATTGGCTCTGAGTTAAATATGTGACTGCCAAGGGTGATTCCCAGAATGTCTGCACGGGGCCAACTGTTGTGTACACATTGACTCAGTTCATTTTACAACAGGTGAACATGGACCGTAGGAGTGAAGGGAGAAGTGAAGAGTCAGCAAGGGGAAGGCAGGAGTCGGAGATGTGGGCAGCTTTCCACGGCAAGAACAACACTCACAGTATGTGTTTCTTGGACAGAGGGAAGGATAAGGGTGAGTGAGTGAAGGAAGTGATCCGCAGAGGCCAAGAATGTCGGTGGCAAAAAGCAATGAGTTAGGGCCGGGCTGGCCAGGAAGGTTCTTGGGCCAGGTCAGAGGCTCTGTGTGCAGCTGAGAACTCACAGCAAAGATCTGTTGAATGTAAATTGGTCCATCCTGAGAGTCTAAAAAGATTCTGGATTCAAAGAAGTTGGAGACGGAAGCCTTTGGAGGTTACCTACGAAGTTATCTATGTAACCTGAAGTTGCCTGTGTTTGAAGGCGCTGTTCGTGGAACAGCCTCGTGTTTGTCCAGTGCATCAGTAGCAAGGCTTGTTATGGTTGGGATATGGGGTGTCTCCCCAAGCTCCTGTGGTACCGCAGGAGTGTTCAGAGGTGGAATGATTGGACTTGAGAGCTGTGACTGATCAGTCCACCCTCTTTTGAATGGACTCACTGCAGGGTGACTGCAGACAGAGGGGCAGGGCTGGAGGTAGTGAGTCACGGGAAGTGTGCCCTGTAAGGATCCATCCCCCCATGCCCTGCCCTCCCTTCCTTTCTGCTTCCCAGGCACCACAGCAACTGCCACACGCTTCCACTATGCTGCTCTGCCTCACCCTGGACCCAGAGCAACGGAGCTGGCCCACCATGAACTAACGCTCTGAAACCATGAGCCCTAATAAACTTTTCCTCCTCTAAGTTGTCCTTGTCAGGTATCTTGGTCATAGTGACAGAAAACTGACCAACACAATATTTTTAGTAATTTTTACTTACATGTGCAAAAAAAAAAAAAAGAAATGTGACCTAATGCCTGCCTGCATCATGCCCTTGTGTGACCTTATCACCTTGAGTCTGGGCATGACCTGTGATTCAATTCTGACATACAGCAGAGACCACAGGCTGCATGTGACTGCGTACCCATGACTACGTGAGCACTCACTGTGCTGAACCCCTTCTTTGCTGACTTGAGAAAGCCAGAGCCATGTTGGGGAATCCCATCCGAAACAACCTACTTACTCCTAACCTCTAGGAACTGAAGGTGACTCAGGCCAACAGCAAGCAAGAAACAACCCCTCAGTTACAACCTCAAGGAGCAGTGTTCTACCAACAACCTGGGCGAGCTTGGAGTAGATCACTCCCCAGCTAAGCATCAGACAAAACTGCTGCCCAGTTTGTTGGTTAGACACTGAGCCCAGGACCCAGTCACAGTGACCTTGGGCCCCCTGACACTGGGAAATAATAAATGTGTATTGTTTTCAGCCACTCTTTGTGATATGATTATTACTCAGCAATAGACAACTAACACAGGGGAACAGTATTAGTTAAAACAGTTAATTAATTAGTTAATGCAGAAAACTAATACAATAGCTATACTATGATTCATTTCATGCCTCTTAGCTCTGAAATTTCATGGTGCCTGATCCTGTTATTCCAAGCAATAGAGGAAACTAGCAGGAGTTCACAACAGGATTGTTAGCAACGCTTGGTCAGATACCTGATGAGCTTAGAAGGCAAAAACAGAAATGTTGGGAGGCTCTGAACACCTAACAATACAGATACCGTACAGGTGACATAGATCATCAATATTAATATCCAAGTTATGTTGGCTCTGAAATCTATCTGGACAGTATTTGCTCTATTTCTATTTTTATTTAAAGGAATTCTAATTTCTTTAAATGTCCTTCACAATAAACTAGGCAGATAATATCCGTTTTCTAGTGATACGCCATGTTTGGTATCAGTAAGGTACTCTGTCAACAACTCCAAACTACAATTTTGCAAAACGGGAACATTTCACTGAATAGAACAATCCAGGGAGCCTTTCAGGGGAACCCACCTGCTTCGAAAGCTGCTCCTCACAAAGCTTGTAGAGTGTGAAGAACTTCCTGGCCAGAACGATGTTGTCGATGAAGCCACAGCTGGCCAGCTTCACCCGTATGATGATCTGCCGGTCGGGGACCATCATGGCCACCGAGCGGAAGTTAATCTTCAAGTTTTCTGGGAGCTCCTGCCGCCCAGCATAGCCAGGATTCTAAACCAAAAACAAAACCCAAGGGTGACTGCTGTGTTCCCGGGGCCATGAGCACAAAGCAGCATGACATCCGACGATCCATTCTGTACACACAAAAATCCTGGAGCCACAACCAGAGGCTCATCTCCATAGCTCACCCCCTTCCACCTGCACAGACCAAGCCATGAGCTATTCTCAGGAGCTTGGCGTAATGCCAGAGGCTTTCAACCAGGAGAGAAAGTGACAGGTCCAGCTTCCATTCACCGCAAGCAGGTCGCACGTGACCACCGAGAGGAGGAAAGACCAGGCCGCTGCTCGGCAGCTTTCCCCGCGGCTCTTACCATGGTTAGAAAGAGTCCAAATTCAGGGTTCATGGTCACATTGTCTCCATCGGTAAAAATGAAAGATTTTTTACGCTCCTTTTTACACGTGAGAATAATGGAAATTTGCTGGGCCGCAACGGAGAGAACGGGCAGATCGATGCGGTTAAACTCATCGAAACAACCCCAGGATCCAGACTGGGCCAGTCCTTAGAGAGGAAATTAAATAGAAAATCCAGTTAGTGCATCATTTTGAAAACAAGGAAAAGGACATTACACAGCTAACAAAATGAGCCAGAGATAGGTTTACTCGAAAATAAAGATGAACTAATAGGTCATACCACAAAAGGCCCAAAGCAGCTCCCAATTGGGTATTATCTGTAAATACTCAACCTGCACCAATAATGGGTCATTCCAATAGGCAGGCGATAGGAACACTGGGCCCACACAACACTGCTGAGATTCAAGAGTCTCCAAAAGAATTTTGCAAAGTTGGAAAATAACTCTTAAAATTGACACTAAAATGTACAAAGCCAGTTGTTGAAAGTTGTTAAGTTTGTTTGTTTGTTTGTTTATCTGGGGGCTGGTTCCCAGCCTCACACATGCTTACCTACTACTGAGCAACGTCACCAGACTTGAAAAATGATGAATCTTAAGCTATTTTACCTTCGCTGACATTTCTAATCAAGTTACCTTTAAATATCCGTCCAAGTCCTCGGAAGTCCATCTGGTCTGAGCAATTGAAAACCACGACGTACTTCCCCAGGCACCGTCCCATGTCCTTGGTGGTTTCCGTCTTGCCTGTCCCTGCGGGTCCTGCCGGGGCTCCCCCCATGCTCATTCCCAGAGCTTGGGCCAAGGTGATGTAGCACCTGCAGGGTGGAACACCACTAGAACCCTCAGAGGAGGAGAACACACACCTGAGTGAAGACAGAGGTGGGGTCTTTGGCCCTACAGACAGCCCCAAAACCATATCCTGAAATGAACTTGTCCTCGCGGATGTGTCAGGGAAAATGAAGAGGAGTCTCTGGTCAAAGAGGTTTTAAACCCTTAAAAAGGTTAAGGAAGTTTCGAGAATGCTGATTTTTTTTTCCTAAGGATCCAGGATACTGCTTATGAAGGCAGTGTCCAAGTAGATTCCTCAAAAAACTAGGAATAAAATCACCATTTGACCCAACTATCCCACTCCTTGTTTTATATCCAAAAGATTTAAAATCAGCATACTACAGTGATGCAGCCACATCAATGTTCATAGCTGCTCAATTCACAATAGCTAAGCTATGGATCCAACCTAGATGACCTTCAACAGATGAATGGACAGTGGAAATATGTTATATATACACAATGGAGTATCACACAGCCATAAATAATGACTTTATGACATTTGCCAGTAAATGGATGGAACTAGAGACTACTATGCAAAGTGAAATAAGCCAATCCCAGCAAGCTGAAGGTGGAATGCTTTCACTGATATGTGGAAGCTAACCCACAATAAGGGGGTAAAGGAGAAAAATAGATATTCAATAGATTAGACAAGGGGAATAAAGAGAAGGGAGGGTAGATAGGATAAGGAAAGATAGTGGAATGAATCTTAAATAATTTTCCTATTTTATGTGAACACATCATAGAATAAGATATATTCCATGCTTGTACGATCATATTGAAATGATTTTTACTTTTATGTAGAACTAAAGAGAAACAATAAAAATTTTTTAAAAAGAATCTCCAAGTATGAGACTAAAGTAGATAGAATTGCCAAAAGTTATTTAGCACCTTTTTCCTGGAAATCCATTCATATCTAAAGAACAATATTCACTTAGCATCACTAATCATCAGGGGAAGACAAATTAAAACCACTACATGGTATCACACCAAATCCTGTGAGATGGCTACCACCAAAAAGACAAGAAATAACAGTTGATGGTGAGGATGTGGAGAAAGGGAATCCTTACACACCACTGGTGAGACTACAGCTCAGTGTAGCCATATGGAAAACAGCAAGATTTACTAAAGAATTTACAAATAAAACACTATATGACCCAGAAATCCCTCCTGAGGGTATATACCCAAAGGAAATGAAATCATCACCTCATGAAGATATCTACAGTCTCATGTGCATGTAAGTACTTGTCACAATAGCCATAAATGGCCCAACTATGTCAATGGAAAATGGATTTTAAAACTGTGGTATATTTACACAATGAAATATTATTCAGAAATGAAAAAGTAGAAAATCCTGCCATTTGCCACAACAGGGATAGATCTGATGGATACTATGTAAAGTGAAGTGATCCAGATACAGAAAGGCTAGTAAATACCACATGATCTCACGTTTAGGTGGAATCTAGCAAGGGCTGGGGGATGAAGAGAATACACAAACAATAAAACAGTGTCTACCAGAGGCAGAGCAGGATTAGGAAATGTCGAAATGCAGGTCAGAGAATACAAAGTTATCAGTTATGTAAAATGAATAATATGTAAGATGAATTCTAAAGAACAGAATGTACAACATGAGGATTGTACTCTCATTGAATACAACATTGTGCAACAATACAAAGTACAACATTGTTTTCTATTATATCTTGTTGTAAACTTCAAATATGCACAATAAAATTTGTTTTTTTAAAAAATGAACATAGAGTAGCATTCTATGAAATGGACTGAGAACCACTGAATAGATGAATTCCCCGTGGAGCTGGTGCATGGGATTCAAATCACACTTTGCTGAAGAGAGTCACACCTGGACGCCGTCTCTGAGCATCCACTACATCTACCGCTCTCCCCGTCATTCTCCACAAGATTAACAGAGGAGAGATCTGGGGGGTCACTACGAGAACACCTGTAAGGAAAAGCTTTACCCTGAAAACGTGCTGTTGGATTATTTGACCCCTGGCAACGCCTGGGGTTGTCGGAGGACACAGTCCATCCAGCGGTGCCGCTGGGTTTTCTCTTGGTCAAACTGTCAAGGATTCACTTGAACTTGAAAATGACTTCAAAGAAAAGGAACTGATGATCCAGCTCAGGGTGGAGACAGACACGGGACACTGCCTGGAGGCCGCTGGGGGCTCTTATTAGAAATGGGTCCCTGAAAAGTCAAGGAAGCTGCTCAGTCCTGAAAATACCCAGAGCTTGGCTGAGGGATCCAGAGGACACCTGCTCTCACTCGGGTTTTGCGACTGTAATGACAATAGCAACACCATGTTCTTCACACACAGTGACTCGCTTAATCCCCGGAGAACCCTGCGAGGAAACTGCTGTTCTTTCCCCCTCCACAAATGAGGCAAGAGGCCCACAGAGACTGTGTGACCTACTTGGGATTGAGTGGGACAGCCCAGGGTACAAGCCAAGCCCCCTCAGGCCTAGAAATACCTCCTCAACACCGGCACTCTGCCATGTCCTACAAACCTCTTTACCCCCGGGAACACTGGGCCTACAAACAAACCAGAGAAGTAGCCACGTCCTGCGTTAGAGGAAGTCATCCCACGGGCATGGCTTCCAGGAGACCCGGCTGTCGGTGAGCATCGGTCCCACTCTATCCTGGCACCCACCCCACTACCCACCGGTGGCCAGCAAGGACCCGTCAGGAAGCCCCGTGGGAGTAGCATGGGTCTCCTCCCAGGACATGCCATGGGCACGTGAACTTTGCCCCCTCGGTTCTCTGCTTCCCTTTCTGATCTTTTTCTCTTAGCTATTTTCAACCATGTCTCCCTTGGTGACCTGTTCACGGCCCGGGTCTAGTTTCCCGCCTACCCGTTAGACTACAGCGAACCCTGTGCTTTGAGGAGGGGCCCTAATACACACTTGTATCCCCGACCACTTGACTCACCCTGGCTCCTTGTACTCTCTGGACTTTCTCCCAAAGAATAGCTTATGCTGGTCCAGCCATCCACTCCTACCTGGTTCCTTCTGCCCCAACGCCTACTGGAATTAGAGATGTGGAATATGGCCAGGACGGGAACGGACAGCAACCCACCTCGTGACCTGGAGCTGATTAGCACTTGGTTTACCCGAACCTGCCACCGTCATTAGTATTGAGCATCCACAGCACATGTAAACCGCAAGTCATTTTGATGCCTATTGGTCCTAGAATGCTGGACCGTTTCCTAGGACTACAAGGCCATGCGCACCAACAAGGCACTTCTTTGAGAAAACCTTGGTTTAGTTATAGACTCTTTGAAATAGGACACACTTAAGGAGAAACAAAAAGAAAGGTGACTAAAGGATGTGGGCTCAGGGATTAAGCAGCCGTCACAGCAAAAATAATAATGACTGACAGGTTACTCTGTCTCCCCAAACCCCGGATCCACAGTTTGATCTTCGGCAGGTTCAGCTACATGAGGTCAGCTGCGGTTCAGTAATACTGAGTGGACATTTGAGATATATGGAAAAAGAGAAATGAGCGCGACTTTTATCACACTATATTGATATACTTCATTTTGTCGTTATTAATCTCCTACAGTGACTAATTTGTAAGTCAAACTTTATCATATAAGTATTTATGTATAGGAAAAAGTACACACGGTGCTTGATGTTATCTGTGATTTCAGGCTTCACGGAGGGTCTTGGAACAAATTCCTTCAAGAATGAGGGAGACTACCCAGCCTTACGTCTAGTGCACACAGATTCCAAGAGAAGGAAGTGAGGGGTGGGTGCCTGGCCCGAGCCTGCACAGCAGCAGGAATAGACAGGGAGAGGCCACAGATGCTGTGAGATCACGTCAGGGACAGACCCGTGCCGTCAGCCCGACTGTGCTTCTTAGTGAGCAGGTAAGATGCCTCACCCCACCTCGATTCCCTCTGCCCTTGGTCCTGTGTGACGACAGGAGTCTTCTCCGTGTGTGGAAGGAAGGCCGTGTTGACATCTCCGTGAGTATTTGGAGTAAGGTGCTGCGTGCTGTTACCACATTGTGGGGCCACTGGATCCCTGAGGGGCCAGCAGGTCTGTGCACTGGCACCAAGCTGCTTGGAGTCCAGGGAGCTACCACCATGGTTGGGTTTCCCAGGTGACACAGCAGCAGGCTAATGGCAAACATCAGTGCCCCCAGCACTTGGCTTTAGTGAGGATTCTCTTTAGTGAGGAAAGAGAGGATTCTCTTTCTGTAAACAGGCAGCGGGTCTTAAGACGCACCCCAGTGGCCAGCCACAATGACGCCTCTCTTCTCAGATAACTGAGTGAGTGAGTTTAAGGAGAATCAACACCGAGTACTTCGGGGGAATCAGGATGGAATAAACTTTAGAACTGTCTCTACCTTATATAATTATACATACTTACTTTGCTTTTTACATTCTCAAGTTTTAAGACCTGAAAGATCCAAATATTCAGGAGGATTCAAAACTAAGCAGCTCAGTATTTTTGAGAAAAAACAGATTTTCCTCTCATAGTTTCCACTTTCCATTCTTCTGAATAACTTACATGCTTAACCATAAAGATGCAAATTTAGAAGTGATCAATTCTTTCAGAAAACACTTATTTAGAACCCAAAGATCCAAGGAGTTTTGGGTCCAGCAACAGGAGGGTACCATAGTCACAGATTTCAGGAATTAGGACACGGACACCTTTCAGGGGACCACTATTCTGACCATCTCATTTCCCCACCACTGTGATAAAATAGAATGGTCACTTACAGAAGAGAAGGAGGTGACAAGAAAGTGGGTGTTGGTGGGACGACCAAACATGCTAAAGTTAAATGCCCTGCCCGTCACGGAGGCAGGGGGATGCCTGTGTCTGGAGTTCAGGGAGAACCCTGGCTGGATGCAGAGATGGAGGCCAACATCTTGATGGCATTTAAAGCCAGGCAACATCGTCTATGGAATGGGCGTAGGTGGGGAGAGGTCCAGGAGAGGAAGAGGACCCAGAAGGAGCAGGTAGGAAGAGACAACCAGACCAGGAGGAGGAGCCAGGTGAGGGTGAAGAAAGTGCTTCCAGAAGGAGAGAGACAGCTGGGAGGCCACTAGCGCTGAGCCAAGAAGGCGAGATCCAGACATGACCACCGCGTTCGGTGACCTGAAGGTGTGGGTGACTCGCAAGAGCTGCATTAGCCAAGTGGTGGTGGAAAGTAAGACAACAGGATAATGGTCCCCAAAGACGTCCATGCTCTCATCCCTGGAACCTGTAAACACGTCCCCTTATGTGGCTAAAGGGACTTTGCAGATGTCATCAATGTCAGGACCCTGAGGAGGGGAGATGATCCTGGATTACTCTGTGGACTCTCATGAGCCCTTTAAAAACGGATGCAGAAGAGCAGGTCACAGCCCTGGGATGGATGGAGAGGAGAACGGAAGCATGAAGGACCCTGGCTTTGAAGACGGAGGAAGGACGTCAAGGAATGTGGCTCTTAGAACCTGATGACCCTCTGCTAACAGTAAGAACATGGGGATCTAGTCCTACAACCACCAAAAAAGGAGTTCAACCAAGAACCTGGAAGAGCAGGACACTCTCCTCCCAGAATCTCCAGGAAGAACACAGCTCTGCTGACATCCAAATGCAGACCCATGACACCCACGTGAGAATCCTGGTGTGCAGATGTGTACACATAATGCACGTGTGTTGCTCAAGCTGATAAACTTAAGGGGTTGGACTGTAGCAAAAGAAAGTCAACACTGGGAGCCCGAGTGCAGTAACTTCAGGCAACCTTGGAGGAGGGAAATCGAGCTTTGGAGGGGTTTTGTTGGCGCACAGAAACGGTAAGGAAGTTGGAGCCACGCAGAATGGGTTTCTTTATAGAAACAACTGCAGCATGTGTGTGTTGATGAGTGGACCCTGAAGACACTCCAGAGAGGAGACCCTGGTGTCAGTGAAGGTGCTGCTGACTCTGGAGGGCAGCACAGAGGACCCATCCAGGAACCAGGAAAGAAAGCAACAGCTCAGGACAGGTGCCTGCTGGAGTGTGCACGGTAAGACTGTGGGACACCAGCAGAGCTGCCTTTTTGGTGGTGGTGGTGGTTGGGGGTGGGGGCATTACAATTCTCATTACACATATATACCACAATTTTTCATCTCTCTGTTTGTATATAAAGTAGGTTGGCACCCAATTCGTGTCTTCATACATGCACTTTGGATAATGATGTCCATCACATTCCCCCATCCTTGCTAACCCCCTGCCCCCTCCCTTTCCCTCCCTCCCCTCTTCCCTATCTAGAAGTCATCTATTCCTCCCATGCAGAGCTGTCTTCTCAACAAAATGGCAAACACAGCCTTCAGAGGAAAGAGAGGAAAGGAAGGAAGAGGTGGGACATGAAAAAGAGGAGGTATGGGCTAACTGCCAAGTCGTTCGAGGTAAGTTCCTACCGGGGAGTGCTCCACATTTTTAAATTATTTTTTTTTACTAGACCAATTATAATTGCATACATTTATGGTATACAATGTGACACTTTGTTAGATGTTATGGTTGAACCAGTTGTTATGGTTTAGATGTAAAGTGTCCCCCAAAAGTTCATGTGAGAGACAAGGCAAGAAGGTTTAGAGGTGAAATGGTTGGGTTAGGAGAGCCTCAACCCAGTCAGTCAGTTGGTCACCTGATGGGATTCACTGAGTTGTAACTGAGGGCAGGTGGGGTGAGGCTGGAGGAGGTGGGGCATTGGGGTGAGCCTTTGGGGTTTATATTTGGTGAGTTGAGCTTAGTCTTAGAGAGATCTGTTTCCTGGTGTCATTCCTGAGCTGCTTCCCTCTGCCACCCTCTGCCACGGTGTCCTGCCTCATCTCAAGCCCTGAGAAATGGAGGGGCACTGTCTATGGACTGGACTTCTGAAACCGTGAGCCCCAAATGTTTCCTCCTTAAGATTGTTCTTGTCAGGTCTTCTGGTCACAGCAGTGAAACAGCTGACTAAGACACATACAACATGGGAAGACTAAAGCCAGTCAAATGGCCACAATAAGTATTGAGTTCATGGCTTAACAGAGAATATGCAACGTGGCAGATGTCAGGGATTTCACACTAGACTAAATACTAGTGCCAGAAGGCCGCAGGAGCCAGCCTAGTTCATCTTCCTGATAAGGAGACAGAGCCAGGGAGGCTGCTGTGGAGGCTCCAGCCAACAGGACCAGCCAAGGACCCACGCAGGGCAGCTCCGACAACATCCCACACCCGGCTGGTGTCCTCCCCACCGCTTTCGTTTGTGCTGATTCGCAATTTCTTTCCTGCTAACCAATCATCTTAATTGCCTCTCTGGGAGGACAACAGGTCCCACCCTTACTCACTGAGCCTTCAAGGCCTGCTGGGATTTGCACGGGCGACACACAGCCATAATTCCCTTTCTTGCCCAATCGTCCACAGGAGCATTTACACGTTGGCTCCATAAGACTGAAGGCAAGGGATCAGGTCTCTATCAGCCACAATCTAAATCCCACGTGAAGACACAGGTGTAAAGCTAGACCTGCTGAACCTCAGGGCTTTGGTGGGAAAGATTCCACAAACCCTAAAGAGGCATTGAAGCCAGTGTCCCCGGAGCAACCTGGGAGCGGGGAGAGGAGGCCGCAGAATCCCAGGATTCTTCCATCACCTGTCCGTGAGTGGAGTTATGACAAGCCTGTCAGTGCAGCCTAAAAATTCATTCTGATAGACGAAAGCCACATCGGTGATATGAATCATCATCTTGTCAGTATCTTCATTAAAATAAAATCTGCACTGTTTCAGCCACTCGAAGTCCGTGGGGCTCTTGATGTGCATGTGACACTGAAATTCAAAAGGTGTATGTCAAAACCGAGATGAGGATCACTAATTAAACATACACATCGGCATTTACATAGAACATAAAGTAAAAGAAATGGGACTCGCAGACGACCCAAGTAGCTCTAAGCCATGGACGACGTCATCACCCAACCCACTCATTTATTCATCAAAAAATAAAAACTCAGAAGACATGAGAATAGGAAACTCAAGAGAACCCCTAATCATGCCCCTCTGATTTAAATGACAGTACACATGGTTTAATAATAAGATTCATTTCTTAAATTTCACCCTTAATTGTCCAAGACCATAGTCCAACCATGAAATATAGTCTGTGAAAAACATGTAATGGCATACGAAGGCAGAGCTAAACAATCTCATTAGAAAAAAGGCATTTCTTAAGATTATGTCAAAATACATTGAGGGTTTTTTTTTTTTTTTAATCCGTTAATTACTTTTCCTAGGAATTTGCAGCAGGCAAAATTTTCTAACATCTAAATGACAAGTTATTGCCCGGCAAAGCTTTTGTCTGGATTTTTCAACCAAAATTTTAAGCCACTTTAATCATTTTTCTTTGACAAATAAGAAATCGAAAATTATCCCTGAGCCCTTTATTTCTCAGAGAGGCAAACAGTGCGCTTAACTATTAGGAGAGGAGATTAGTACAAAATAGCTTGAATGTGCTGCCTTTTATTTCCATTCCATCAGGACCAATCTTTCATAATCTTTTTTACATAATGGGGTTGAGACACAATTCAAAAAATGATTATGAAAGTAAGAGAGAGCTTCTTGCCTCTTATCTAATGTTGTATTTTATGGTAGAGGACAAATTTCTTTTTTTTTTCACATTTCCCATTTTTAATAGCCACTGAATTCTCCTTCTCCATCCTGTTTTCTTTTTAAAGGCAAAAATCTGCATGACACCTGAATGTCACAGGCTGTGTTAGGCAAGATCACGTTGCCATCAATGACATAAAAGGTACCAAAACTTGTTAAGTAAGGATGTGACCTATCAGAAGCCCTAAAAGAATCCCTCAAAAGCTCTACTAGCAATATTAGTCATAATTTCTGCAGCAAGAAACCAGTGATCTTCAATTGATAACTAAAAGGAACGCAAAACTAATAAAGGTTTTCAGGATGCATTTAAAATAATCACATGAAGAATTTGAAAAGAAAGTCTAGTTGCCTCAATAACAGTAGAGATCTTGAGAAGATGATGGAAATTTCAGTTTAAGGCAGAAGAGAAAATCTGATAGACAAGGTCTGATCAAGAAGATGACTCCCTGAATTAAACATTTCCCTTCAGTTCAATCTAATTCCAGCAAGTAAACACAGGCGTGTCTACTGCTTGCTTTCTTGTATATACCACAGCAGTTAAGAAGAATTTACCAGGTCGTCAAAGATGTCCCTCTGGTGCACATGAATAGTAATCAAAGTCTCGTATTTCACTCGTTCCATGGAACTCAGATCCTTCGTAGTGATGTCTATCAGTGTGTTTAGCAGGTCCAGGAAGGACTGATTGGTCTTCTGCATGATTTTTTTATCAAACTTGGCATTTCTAAGGGCCTCTTCTGAATCCCGTGTCCATATCATTTGAATTCCTAATAATCCAACCTTTTAGAAATAAAAAAGGCTTTAGGAGCATATATGGCATATTTACATATTTAAATATTAATTGCAGCATAATGAATAATTATGATTATCATACAAACGTAAAGCTTTGATTACATCAAATCGACAGCTTGTTTCGAAACCCATGGAAATGCTGTTTACATAATTTACTGGGTAACTAAGTATGTATAGCACCATCATATGTCTATCATTTTCTTCTTACAATTTTAAGCCACTTATGATTAAATCACATTTCTTCCTAGATAGATTTTAAGTTACTTGCAGGTAAAGAATGTGTCTTAAATTTGCTTTACCAAACTATCACAGTGTTTACATATAGTAGATGCTCACAAAATCTTTTTTTTTTATTTTATTGGTTCTTTTGAGTTATATATAACAGCAGATTCCATTTTTATACAATTATATAAGCATGGACTATATCTTATTTCAATTAGAGTACTATTCTTATAGATATAGGTAGTGGTGGGATTCACTGTGTTGTTTGTATACTCATGAACTCTTTATTCATCACAATGACTAGGAAAACATTGTTTCCTGTATTTTCTTTTTTTTTTTTTTTTTTTTTTTGGTGGTGGGGAGGTACCGAGGAATGAACTCAGGGGTACTCAACCACTGAGCCACACCCAGCCCTATTTTGTATTTTATTTAGAGACAGGGTCTCACTGAGTTGCTTAATGCCTCACCGTTGCTGAAGCTGGCTTTGAACTCTTTCTTGATCCTCCTGTCTCAGCCTCTGGAGCCACTGGAATTATAGGCGTGTGCCTCCACACCTAGCTTGTTTCCTGCATTTAAATGTTGAAATGTATTTTTCTTTTTTCTAGCTGAGTGTCCACTCAGTAAATTGTTATGATTTATATACACTGTTACATATGGAGGTTCAGCAGGGAAAGACAAAACTCTTTTAAGTTAAAGTAAGTCCAGTATCTGTACAACCAAAGAACATATTTAAGTCTATACCTTCTATGTGGCCAAATGGTCCGCAGTAAAAAATTTTTAAGCTTATATAGACTTAATAAATCTTCATGAAAATTTAATATTGGTTCAGTGTTATGCATTGGTGAGGCTTACAATAACCAATAGCCGAGATTTAAGATGACTATTTTGTTAAAAGAGAAAAAAAAAAAAAAAAAGCCTTCCAATTTCAAAACACTGACCTGAGCAGGGAAGGAAGAAAGAAATTCGATCAGTTGGAACCCTGCTTCTTGGATATTTGCAGCTGCCTGACGAATCACAAGGTGTAATGAAGACTGTGATTCCTCCAGGAGAGAATTGAGCCACACCTCCACGTTGCCCTCAGCCATGACGGGTCTGTGCAACTCCATGGTCTCCCCCTCCCGGGACGAGATGGACAGAATCCGATCATACACCTATGTTAGAAGAGGAAAGAGACTGTTACTGTTACGTTCACTTAAAAAAAAAAAATGAGAAATAATTTTTTCCTTTTCTTTCATTCCCTGTCATGTTTTCCTTCCCATAGAAAGTTAAGCTACAGATTATAAAAAATAAGACAAAACATGATATGAAGTCTTTTTCAAAACAATAAAAGTGGTTCGCCATGAAATCTAAAGAGGAACCCTCAATTGATTCCAAATAGCTAATACTCTAAGGGAGTAAGCTTATTTTCTAAAAGAAATATTTAATACAAATGTGGTGGTGAAAAGATCTCTTGAGTTTCCCAAATGAAACGGGGCTCCCTAAGAGCCTGTAATTCCACACTGTGTGAGTCTCAAGTTGACATCAGAAGTGACCCGGTCAGCATGATCAATAGCAGAAAGTAATTACAAAGTGATTCCAATTCTGGGCCAAACACAATGTTCTTTACTGGGACTTGTTGTCACATAACGGTTTCTAATCAAACCCAGCTCCTCTGAGGTCTTGCACTTCAGTTTTCCATGAAGCATAATGAGAAGAACAGAGCATTTGGAGTTCCAAGACACAGGTTCCAATGGTCCTCTTCCATCCACTGAACATGCAATGCTGGAGAACAATACTGACACTAAGAAAATCACACTTGGTGCCAGGGGCTCCAAAGGCTGAAGCAGGAGGATCACAAGTTCAAAGCTAGCTTCAACAACTTAGCAAGGCCCTAAACAACTTAGCAAGACCCTGTCTTAAAATAAAAAAAAAAAAAAAAATCAAAGAGGATGTGGCTCACTAATAAAGTGCCTCTGGGTTCAATGCCTAGTACAGGGGGGGGAAATCCTACTTCACTCAGAACCATATAAAAAATAAATGAATAAATAAATAAGGGTATTGTGTCCATCTACAACTTAAAAAAATTAAAAAATAAAAATATAAAGAGCATCCATTTGCACTCATATTTAGGGATGTACTAATGAAGTCCTCTTCACTTGTAGACAGCAATGATGCTCCAGGTATCTAATAAATCGTAAGATTCTGGTTCCTCATTTACATGGACCCTTTCTGGATTTCTGAATGTAATTCTGTATTTGTAATGTTATAATATTTAGAACCCATAAAACCAGGATCTGCCCTGGTTGTAGAATCCTTTATGGAAGGAACAAGAAAAAAAACAAAAGAAATGCAATCTTAAGAAGCAAAGAGCTATGAACAGAGGCTAAGGATCTGCGGGCTTTTAATCAACCAATGAGGAAGCCTAAATCATCTGCAATCTACAGCTGGAGACAGTGAGAAATTCTAGTGCTGTAGCAGCAAGACTTAAGCAAAACATCAAGAAGCAGTTCTGACTGATTAGCTCCCTTTCAACATGCACACTAGTGGCCAACAGGAAGCACTGGTCTTGACCATTCCTGTCCATCCTGCTTTCCCTGCCCCCTGCCTCTCCACCCCTGCTGCTCTCATTCCACCTCCCACACTGCAGCGCAACACAGCTCAGGTCACTGTCCCACTTAGAAGCTTCCCGTGGCTTTCTGTCACACTGGGATGAAATGAAATTCCACAGTGCCAGGCCCTTGGACTTTGGAATCTAGCCTGTTGCTCTTTCTTCCTGTGCCCATCGCTCCCTCTTCTGGGTGGAAGTGTATGCCCAAAACGTTGAAGTTGTAAGTCTCAGTACCTGTGAATGGGGCATTGTTTAAAGAGAGTCTCTGCACGTGTAGTTAAGAGGAGGTCATACTGGATCAGGGTGTTGTAATAAGTTATAAGAAGAGAGCAATTTAGACACAAAAATATCCAGAAAGAATATCTGAACTCAAAAGCAGACATTGAGGTGATAAAGTGTTGTCTACAATTAAAAATAAACAAACAACAACAAAACCTCCAAGGACTGCTGACCACCAGGAGAAATCACGTTAGAGACGTGGAAAACCTCTCCTTCAGAACTTCCAGCAGGACCCAACACTGCCGCCATCTTACCTCTGACTTTCCCCTCCAGAACAGAGAGCACACTCCTGCTGTCCCAAGCCATGGAGGCCTAATCCACTCCCACACCCCAGTGCTCTGACATCCTGGGCTACACACACCTCCAGGTCCTCGCCAGGTGCCCTTCCTCCTGACCCCACCATGCTTCTCTTCTTCACCTACCTGGCTATGTTCCACTCACCTTCAGAAAACCAGTCCACGTGGATATTCCCCTGCAGGACACCTTCCCTGACACCCCATGCACCCAGTTAGGGCTCCCTGACAGGTATGCCCCTGCTCCTTGTGCTTAATAAAAGCACGATACTAATAATGGAAGTCCAAAATCACCAACAGGTTAATTGTCAAATTTCTCTTTAGTGTCGCATTGCATTAAAACCATTTCAATGTTGATTATTAGAATCCCAGGAACAGCCTCACATCTGGGGTATAGCGAGGGATTGACCTCAATGACTGACTTTTAATTGCTGACTGTGAAGTAACTCCACCACGGTGCTCACTGCACTCTGTAGACTGGATTTGTTACTGTCTGTCTACTCCAGCCAGAGCACCAGTTCCCAGGGTGGATGTATTCCCATAGTTAAGGACGACATCTGTTAGTTATGCAATAAATTAAATTAAGTGCTAAGATGAATAAAGGAATGCTACTAAGGATTTATATGAAACACCAGAGGACTAACTAAATGTCAAAAGGGAAGATCCCTTTCCTAGAGAATTTTAGGTGGAAGGATAGATTAGGACACTTCTGGCAGCAGTGTCCCTCAAGTTGAATGACCTCTTTGGTCATACAACTCCATGATTCTACAAACACATTAGGAGTGTAAAACAAAACCAAAAAAAAAAAAAAAAAAAAAAAAAAAAACATTTTAAGAAAGCATATCAAAACTTTCTGAAGCCTGACTAAAATAATCAAATCCCTACAAGAATTCTGCTTAGTCAAAGCACTTTATTATGAGCCATCAGTGTCTTTGGTTGGCTCTCTAGGTAGTTACCTTGCCATGTAAAATTCTGAGTGCTGCACACACTGCTTTCCTGGTCATATTAAACTATTATTTTTCTTTCTAGTCTGCACCTTGGATATTAAGAAGCCACACATTATTCTGAAGGTAAATTTGGCCCCAAAGTTTCTTTTTAATCACCAGGCAAGAGTAAATGAACCATCCTTTGTAAACACAGCATCAGAGAGCTGCTTAAGACAGAGAGTCGATAGGCTAAGTTTGGTCATTGTTGACCAACAATTGAAGTTAGGCAAACCTTCTCATGGAACTTGACCGATTTGATGTTGTCAAATACATTCAGCAAGTGGGCTTGGATAGTGTGGGAATCTGAGGCCTGCCCCAGAATCTCCAGAAGAGCAGGATCCGACACGAAGAAGAATCGAGGAAAGCAGAGGCGTTTTTTCTCCAAGTATCTAAGCAAGGAGCGAAAAGATAGACTTCTATGAACACACAGAGCTAACCTTTTCTTAGGAACAAATTAACCTGGATGGAAGGGAAGAAAGATCATGCAACCATCTGATTTCCCCTTGTGACTTGATGTCTGGCTTGTGCCTTTGGGATTTGTCAAACAGCATCCTACATTCTGATAAGGAGACATTTTTTTCACAGTTGGTGGCAGAATTTCTTTATCTTTCACAAACCTAAGGCATACATTTTGCTTGGTCTGAAAGATCCTGTGCTTCCTTTGTAGAAAACAGGATAAAATACACAAAAGAGAGTTTAGGGTTTTGCTTTTTGGTTTTGTTGTGTCTCCAAGCACAGCAAAAAAGACTCCACGCCACCTGAAGTCTGCATGTCTTAGAAGTTGTATCTTAAAAGAGAATCCAATAGCCCTCCATCAGAGCAGAAGCAGATCTAGCTGTGGGTGAACTTCTGAAGGGGTGCCTGCCTCCAGGAGCCGTGGGAGTGCAGGGGAAGCCCCCAGATCCACGCCCTTTCCCCTGCACCTTGGTTTCTATATTTGCTCTGATATGGTGACTCCTCATACTATGGATCTATTCATTCTGCCATTTTCTTATCTATAGCTCTTATTTTCTAGCTTATTTTGTTCTGATTATTGTGGCTTCTTTTTTACAGTTTGGCATTTTTACTTTTTCAATTGTTTATTATGGCTTTTGGCCTTGTTTGGGGTTGGCTGGGGTGATTTTTTTGTTTTGTTTTGTTTTTGTTTTTTGAGACAGGGTTTCATGCTTGCCACAGCTGGCCTCTGATCTTAAGATCTCATGAGAGCCACCTGCCTCCATCTCCCTAGCAGCTAGGACTGAAGGCATACACGACCACACCGGACATGATTGTGGTTTTAATTGGATGGACAGTCTTCAGAACAAGAATACAGAAACTCGAAAGAGTGAACCACCGCCTGATTTTTAAGGAAAAAAAGGGAGAATATGTGGGAAGGCGTTCTCACACGTGATTGGGCACCTCCCGGACTGGGTGTGAGGCATTCCGGCTAAACTGTGTCAGAACTAATCCCCACCCTTTCCAGGTGTGAGAGCCCATCCATGCGGGGGTGTGACTGACCATTGCTGTCTCCCTCGACCTTCATTGGATGGAGCCATAGCCAAGTATGAATGACGCATGGCATTGGGTTGAAAGGTGACCCTGCTCAGGGATTAGGGTGGCTCCAGGTTTAGGGTGGATCCTGCTGGGATTAGGGCATATCCTGCTGCCTCAGGTGCCCGCTCCTGGAGTTCTCGTTGAGTTCTTGCGGGGTTCTGAGAGAACTGGTACGCAGAGCCCCGGGGAAGGAGTGTATTTTCCCAGAACGTGCGTGTAGAGTGTCGGCGAGAGTTCGGGAATAAAGAGTTGCTATGTGAATCTACAAGGCTTTTGTGGTGGCTCAATTATTTTGTGCCCAGCCAGACTGCGGCATTTGGTGGCCCATACGGGGATTTCTACAGACCAAAAAGAAGATAATTTGACTCAAATCCATAACAGCTGATATCCAGAGCTCCAGCGTGGCTATTCTCACATCTGCGATAGTGATTAACCAGGATGCTTTTTTCAATATCTATTTTATTATTGCCTTTTCCCACATCATAAAGTTCTATTTTATTTTTTGAGCTCATACAAACCTAGGTTAATGTTTTTTCTGATCAGTTCTTATTTTTTGACTGTGGAGTTTTTAAACATTGCAATGGAGATTTCACCTGTGTAAAGCCACAAAGCCTTTACTATTGTCTTATGTGTTGTACGTTTGTGCGTACACTTGGGTTTTGTGTTGTATGTCTGTATGTGCGTATGTCCATATATCATATATGAGGAGCGCTCATGAAAAATGGATCCGAATTTTTTTTTATTTCACGTAATTTTAATGGTTTAATTTAAATTGGGTAAACAGCTGTTGAGGATTGTTTTAATATGTGCACAAATAAGGAGGTTAACAGATCTGTTTGTTTACTTTCACCTTTCCTTTTCATTAATAATAATTCTGTTCAGGATAATGTAAATTGTTCAGAAAATTGTTTTCTTAGTACTAGTTGGAATGTTACATAATTTCTTTTTAGCTTCATTGCCAGAATTCCTATCTTCATCCCAGTGCTGGTGAAGACAAAGATAAAACCAAACCACAGCTTCTATGATAGCTATCACAGTAAACTGTATAAACTGATGCATCAATGAATAATAACTCAACAAGTAATGCTCAATCAAGGAGTTGATTTACTTTGGGAGGAAATGGACATATTGATAGATTCCTCCACTTTGAACTGCTTGCAGAACTTGCCTGGACTATGTATCACTTGTAAGCATTGTGAACTATCTGTTGGTGCAGTGACTTGTGGTAGTGCTGGCCTATCTTTGCTGATGGTGTCACCGGTGATACAATTTTTCCAAAGGAGCCGTCAATTGGCTTGGTGTCGTGGCATTTCTGTATCCTCCTCCCTTCTGCTAGTAATGGTCTAAAATTTGGGGGTCAACAGAGGTGAGGCAAAGAACCTCACCCTGCCACTGGCACCAAGGCCAAATTTGGGGGCCAACAGAGGTGAGACAAAGAACCTCACCCCCCTACACTGGTGCATAGGCCTATCCACAAGTATGGCTGTATGCTGGACCAGTAGTCAGTGACGGGTATGATCCAATTGCAGTGGTACCAACCTAAGACAGGAGGCTGACGCCTAGAGGTCAGCTCATCCGATGACGGGTAAGGACTATATGTTGAATTGGACAACCTAACAGGCATGGTCCCTAAGCCACATTGCTTGTTGTTTATTTAAACAGAAGCGGGGAGATGTTGAGAGCCATAGCCAAGTAGGAATGATGCATGGCATTGGGTTGAAAGGTGACCCTGCTCAGGGATTAGGGTGGCTCTGGGTTTAGGGTGGATCCTGCTGGAATAGGGTGGCTCCAGGTTTAGGGCGGATCCTGCTGGGATTAGGGCATATCCTGCTGCCTCAGGTGCCCGCTCCTGGAGTTCCCATTGAGTTCTCGCAGGGTTCTAAGAGAATTGATACGCAGAGCCCAGGGGAGGGAGTGTATTTTCCCAGAACGTGCGTGTAGAGTGTCGGTGAGAGTTCGGGAATAAAGAGTTGCTGTTTGAATCTACAAGACTTTTGTGGTGGCTTGATTATTTTGTGCCCAGCCAGACTGCGGCAGGATACCAACTGAGCAAACCATTGTCATACGTGGATTTGTCCTTAACCAGCACTATGGCTCAACTATCCTCTGGATTCTTGCCAGGGCTTAAATCTCTCACATTTTACAATATCCAATGCCTTCCATCAACTGAGTAAAGAAATTGAATTCACAAAGGATTTGTTGTAGTCTATGCTGTCATCCCATCCTATTTCCTGGACTCAAGTCATTCCACTAGAATGACTCATGTTTGACCCACACCATGATAAAAATGTAGGTGAGAATTCTGCTCATGGATCCTTTTTAATACATACACACACATACACATAAACACACACACACACACACACACACACACACACACACACAATGCCTCCAAGGTATCAATTCAAGGACAAAAGAAATAAATGTTTTCCTGAGCAACTAGGATCTTTTATGTAATGAAACCTATTGGTGTTGTACCTAATCATCTGTCACCTTTTGCTTTCATCTTTAGGAAGAACTTTTGGTCTCTGAATCTGAGGTCAATTTTCAGGGTTTTTGCATCAGTTTTATCATCTTAGTTTATAAACCTTTCTTTTTCTTGGACCTAAACTATCTTATTACTTTATTATTTTTTAGTAACCAACTCAAAACATCTTCTGGTTAGCCAAGAATAAAAAATACATATTACTTACATGTTATCATATAGTATTTCTTCCATTTTTAGCTTAGTCACTTTTTGTTCAAGTTTTGTAAATTCCTCTATTTACTTCACTAAGATCCTTCCATAGTGCCACTCAAAGTCCAGTATTTTAACCATCACCTATGTCTATGAGAGCACCTGCCTTAGGTAATCTGGGCTCCCCAGTGCATAGAACAAGCTGGTTAGCCTGTGAGGATCCCATTACAGGTGATGAGGACATTAGGACACACACATGGGAAAAGATCATCTCTCTCCCAGAGTTAGCCAAGGAGACCTCATTATTCAAGACCTCATTATTAAATGCTTAGACTGAGTGTCTGCCATGAGCATCAAAGTACTCCTAGAAGATTACAATTTAACATGGTTATATTCAAATGGTTCTATTTCTATTAACCAAGAACCATAAAATAGAGAAACTTTATCACTCTTGCAATTCACCAAGCCTACACATGTGTGCATGGGTATATTATGTTAGATATCGTCTTACTTGGACTCTTCAACTTTCACAAAAGCATCCCAACTCAACGTCTTATTTCTCTATAATCCTGACTGCTTATATACTCATACTGTTTCATATAATAAGTATAATGAAATATTTTAGCTGTATAGACATTTATCCAGAAGAATATCAGAAACAAAATAGGTATATTCATTTAAAAAGCAAGGACTATAAGAGAATATTTTCATGATCTTACGTCAGTGAGGGAAGTTACCTGAGTTCTGAGTCCAACATCAGGACCAACAGAGTAAGTGGAGAGAAGATAAGGTTTAACTGCACACAACTTTGTACATGAATTAAGTCTTAGTGAAGAAAACACAACCCACTAATTCTACCTCCTTTCCATGTTCCCTTTTCTAAGATCTGGCGGCTTTCAAAGAGCCAGTGGACTTACCCAGTAAGGGATTTCTGGCATATTTCCAACTGGTCCAGCAGGTGTGGCAGGAGCTGCCCCAAGGTCTCATCTCCAACACAACACTGAACCACATTTGGCATTTCATGTGCCCGAGTCATGATCTTCACCCAAGATTTATCTATGTTGGAAAAGCGCTTGGCTTCCTGTAAGAATGACGTAACAAGCACATTTGGACACTTCTGCCATCTCAAGGGCAGAGCATCTCACAAATCTCCAGCGGAGGCCAGACACCCACGCTACACATGACTGTCACACATGTTCTGACTTCTGGGGTCTTTTGCATTATATCACTCCCTTTATTAAGTAAGTGTCTTTAGCTCAACCCTGGATACTTCATTATTTTAAGTATAAACAGGAAACTGACATAAAATTAATAATACTGTACAAGAGGATTTAAGAGGGAAGGACATTCCCAATTATTTTCATGCATATCTCTAAATGGAGTAAATTTTCTATTTTCAAGTTTTCTACACTAAGTATTTAACTTTTTATATGTTTGGGGTGGGGGACAAACACTTAATATTAATAAAAAATTAATCCTAGTATAACTTATGTTACCAAAAAAAATTCATTTTTTCAGGAAAAAGTGGAAAACAGATCATTTTTAGAGAATATAAATAACTTTTTCCCTAAAACTTTCTATATATTACCAATGAGAGCATACTATCAAGTATGGGAGCAAGAAACTTTACCTCACTTCTTTAACATCATTTGAAAATTTTCATTAAGTCCAATTTTAGATTTTTTCCTACCCAATAAGAAAAACATGCACAAATATAAATCAAAAAATAATAAGTAAATATTTAAAATTTTAGCATATGAATACATTTCACTGTTGACCAAGAAACAAATGCTCTGCCTTACAATGGGATAACAGCTGCCTTCTATAACTAAAAACTAACCAAAGAAAAGATTATAAAACCTACATGAAGAGAAGAGTCAACATTATCATGCTCAAACATATTGTTAAAGCTCAAATATGTTGTTAAAACTATAATGTTGCAAACAACTTTTGGTAATTGAATGAGTTCTTGAGATTTGGTTAAAATGTCTTTTTAAAAAAATCTCTAAATATACCCCAGATATACATAGTTAGATAATGACAATGTGATTGGAAAAATAGACTCAGCATCTTGAGAAAACCTTCAAGTTTCGGAGCTTCCTCCCTGCACGATTTCCACCCCTCAATCTTACAGTACAGAGATAATTGAGTACATTGTATACTGTGCATTATTTTTAAATGTCAACTGTAGAAGAACAAATTATCCAACCATTGTCAAGATAACTATACCATAATTCCACACTGCTCCAGTTCTACCTCCACATTATCTGAAGAAGCACATCAATTATGTGGGAATTCACAGTCTGTTTTTTTAACCCTTGGTTTCCAGCCAAACATCACGGTTCCATTGCATCCTTACTCTCTGTATTGCCCTTTTGCTTTCCATAATTCGTCACTGACTCTGAAGAACAACATCCACAGCAGAAAACAAAAATTCTGGGGGCAGGCGTGCAATAGAGATTAAAATATTACTGTGTTCTTTAAGAGGTTATTAGTTCTTGGATTTTTCTCTAATTGAAAAAAAAAACTCAAGGAAATATTTAAAAATTCAAAAACCTTGGGCAATTGCTTGGCAATGTCTCCTCCCACAAAGACAGCTTCCAGATAAATCCACAAGTTTTGCACGGTCATCCAGTTCTCGATGATGTCTGTTGAATTGGAAAGGTACTGAACCCACTTTTGAATCTGGGCTTTGAATGGCATATTGTACCTAAAATAAGAAACATGCTCAATGTTTCATTTCTGTTGTATTGATGTTGTTTTTTGAATTAAAACCCCTTTTAAAAATCTGAACTCTTTAAGCTGTCTGCATAGTGACTAAGTTTTAGAAAACTAAATCCTGAGCAGTCCAAACTTGACATCACCAACAGTCTAAATCTCCAAAACCTAATTTTATATCCCATGTTACTTGGGAGTACCAAGAAAATGGAAGAGGAATTTTTTATCAATACAGGTTTAAAGAGATGGCACTTCCTATATTTGAAGTATTGATACACATGTGCCCAGGGAGGAGAGTGATATTTTAAAGCTAGAATAGCACAATAAATTCATATCTTTATGGTATCCACATATTATACAATTACCATTTATTAAGATCCTGGTGAACAAAAAAAATATTTTGGAAAGAGCAACAAAAAGCTCATTGCTTACACATCCCAAGCAAATTTAAGTTCATGAGTCTACAGTTTCCATGTCCAAAATGTGATGGCTTTGTTGTTACCATCAAATAGTCAAATGGAACTATTAGCCTGGCCTTTCACTATGCAATGTTACTCCTCATTATGAATCAAATTCATCCCATATCTTGATCTGTCGTCTCATTGGAGTATATGTACATAAGAATTCTAGTCCATAAATGTTGGCAAAAAGCTTTTTTCAAGTAGAATGATTATTCTGGAATTCAGAATAATGTTCCCCCTGGAACCCAGAGCCTGTAGAGCTGTCAGCTGTGCAGTGAAGCAAAGCTGAAATGTCCAGCGAGATCCAAGTGGTTAATTACATGTAACATTATTTTGTCCACTCTATCTCAGACACATCCCACAAATAGAGGATAACGAAATAAAATCATTGTTACATGTGCTGTGCCAAAGGCTAAATTTAATGCAAGTATTTTATTTGTATGAAGGGTATTATTGCAATGCGTTTTTCTTAACTTCCCTTGGAATGTCCGTTATTGTGATTCTCAAATATAAGGGCAACGGTAGATGGTTTTCCCACCTGTTGCTCAGGAGAGAACTCAGCAACATTAAACTGTCCTCCATGTTGGCGATGATTTCTGAGGTGCTGTCTCCTCGCAGGAGAAGCTCTCCGCGGGTTTTAAAACTGCCAAATGTGAATGTTTTGTTGTCCCATTCATTAATCACTTGCTTCAGCTTCTGTTCGATGTCTCTCTCCTTCACTGCACTGATACAGATGTCCTATCAAAATGGTAAGTGCTCATTTTATCACATGAAAGTGACACATCTCATGAACAGCTCAGGTTCAGCAGAGATGTCGTCTTCTCTATTTGCTTCATACATATCTAAAATACGTATATTTCCAGATGTCAAATGCCATATAATAGTGTTGTGTACACATAGATATAAATATGGAAGGAGCAGGGATAAAGATGACTAAAGAGAAGCTTCATTATAAAAATTCCCACAAAACTGTTCCAGAAATATAATAAGAAAGATATATTGACCTTTTATATTTTGAACCTTAATCACAGACTCAAAACATGTTTCTGATTTATCTCCAAAGTCAACAAACACAGTGAGGGGAGGAATTTAGCAGAATCCTGGTTTCTGGTCACTCTCCCAGTCTCACTTGCAGCTTCATCTTCTCCCAGACCATGAGCTGAGCCCGTCTCTGCCCTCATTTCTCCTCACACTACATTCCCTTCTGGATGAGCTGATCCATTCCCATGTGTCTGGTGATCTCTCGTATCTCCAGCTGAGACCCACATCCATTTGCCTACTGAGCTTCTCTGCTTGGATGTTCAGGAGAACCCCAAACACAACCTGTGAGATATCAAACTCCTGTCCAAACGCAAGCTATTTCTGCCCTTGTCACCCAGTGCAATCCCCTTACAATATCACCAATCTCCACATAAGCTAATCACCCACCCAGACCTCTCCACAGGAAAGCCACAGATCATCGTGATTCCCTCCCCATCTTTCTCCTACCACATTCCCTCCATCAACAAATTCTACACAGTTTCACCTCCTAAAAATTCCTGGGATCTCTCCTCTCCTCTCCAGTCTCACTACCTCCTCTCTTGCCAACAAGCCAGCATCTCTTGCCTAAGCTCCCTGTTGGTTTTGCTACCATTCTCCCCTGCACTTGACCATCAGGATAATCTTTAAGAAATGAAAACCTAAGTCATCCTCTCTGGAGACACATCCCCCAGGTGGTCCCATTGTTCTAGCAACTAAAGCCAAAAAGATGTGCTAGGTTCACTCCCCTTCCAGGGCCTCTGCTGTCTCTTCTCTCCTCTTCCTCCACAGCCAAGACCAAAGCCATCTTTTGCTTGCTCCAACACATTTCAGATACTTCACACATGATTTCCTCTCTTCCTAGAATGGTCCTCTTTGTACTTACACAGCTGCTCATCTCCACTACATGGCCATGCTCACTCACCCAGCCAGCCCAGCTTGCCCTACCTTTATCATCCCCAGAAGCGACCAACCCCTTTATCACAGGCTGTCATTGGATACATTCTTTTCCTTCAGTGGCATTTACTACAGCTTATAACTACACTTCGATTCGCATGATTATTTTACTGATTATTTAATGATCTCTGAATACAGGAATACATCTTTATGTCCCCACCACAGCACCGGTCATATAGGTATGCACTGGACAAACACTTCCTCAGGAGTTAATGGCTGAATGCCAAGAGTTCCAATTGTCCTAATGTGGTTTCCCCACAATATGGGAGTGCTATGGAATAAATCCCATCAGACCTTCAGATCTTCCACCACATCAGACTTCATGAGCTATACCTCTATTTCCTCTTTGTACTTCAGAAGAGGTGCCTCCATGATGTTTCTCAACTTGAAGGTTTCATTCCCCACATCCAGACTGTGCCCAGTGACAGCGGCGATCCTGGCCCAGTGCCTCTCCATCATGGCTTTACTGGCCATGTATTCCAGCAGGGGGCAGCACTCGCTGAAATCATCAATGGTCTTCTTCAGGTCCAAAAAAGCCTGCCAGTCCTTTAGTGCCCGGGGCAGCTTCCGACACCTATGAAGAGAAACCAGTGTGGAGTTCAGTGATTGAGTGCTTGCTTAGCATGCACAAGGCCCCAGGTTCAAGTCCCAACACTGCAAAAGCACAAAGAAGTCTTTTCAAATACCTATCTGATTTTGAAATTTCACGACTTAGACATTATCTCTTAGTTTAATACACTGGCATGTATTACATAAAATCGTTTCTCCAAGTCAGCAAAGTTTTTTTTTTTCCATCCCTCATAACAATTACTTAGGTAGAAGCATTACACCAAAGGTTAGAGGTGCCTCTGAATCCATTTCAACTCTACAAACAGTTGGGGAGAATACTAAAAATATTAATACTGAAAACATAATAATATTAATACTAAAAACATACTAAATTCAAAGCACAGCACAGCTCATCAACTCACACGCATGACAAGGGGGGCCCATCTTCCTTGGGTTCAGCACTTGAAACGACAAATCACGGGCCTCTTGCTTTGATTCCAGGAAAGTAGCTAACGTTAACTTCAAATGTTTGAGACATGTAATACAAATAAAGCCCAGTTCCCTCCATACTGCAGGAAAGGTCTGACAAGATTCATCCAGGTTTAGCGGAGGCGCCTCTCACCACATACACACAGGGGCAATTAACAGAGCAATTCATGAGGATGCTGTCAACAGACAACGAGGCAGCACCATGTGCTTTTGAAGCATCCGGGGTGGAAAGCAACGGTCCATCCCAGAAGCAAGCCTTTGAAGCCATAGCTCTGGCATGCCGGGCATCTCATTTCTCACCTGTTCTGGAATTCTAAGAGCTCACTGTTGATTTTTTCAATATTCACTTCCGACCAAAGGATATCTTGATAACCATTCACCGTTTCTATGACACTGTTGTACAGTGTGTATATTTTCTGTAGCAGATTTAGTTGTTTCTTTATTTCAAGAAGCTGGGGATACTGTGTCACAGGCAGACCAAACAGTTCTTCTCCTCCAGTGTAGGTGATGTATTTCCGATAGATATTATCAAACTGATTCTAAAAACAACCCAAGTGAAAACTTATCAAAATGATTTACACATGAACAAACACGGAAGTGAGAATACTAGCAAAGAAACAAGAATTATGATCTCTGACATACGTAACTAAGAACACTTAATGCAATTAATTCACAGAAACCCCTTCTAATGGGAACCACAACAAATCATATACACATAAAAAGGTAAATGCGGACTGAGGTTGTGGCTCAGTGGTAGAATGCTTGTCTAGCACATGTGAAGCACTGAGTTCGATCCTCAGCACCACGTAAAAATAAATAAATAAAATAAAGATATTTTTTTAAAATGTAAATGCATCTCATATTCTACAATAAGCTTTTATGTCTTTAAAAAGCATATGTAAGTTTTAAACTCAACAAGGTTTTCATTATTTGGAAAAGTTGTAGAAATTGAAATGTTACCTGAAACATGATAAGCCTATCACTGGCTTCCTGAGGCTTCAAGCCACTGGCCATCGGACCATTCTGAGGCAAAACAGTTAAACATAAAATGAAATGAAGTGTCTGCATACAAATTTCATAAGCTCAAAGTGTTTGAGTACCTAAGTTGTTTTCATACATGTCACATACATAATAGGAAAATAGTTTTTATGGGTAAAAAAGACTCAGAAAGTGATTCAATGGGAACTGTGTTTCAAGTCTGAAAAACCAAAGTTAATCTATTTCCATAAGTTAAGAGGCCTTGAAAATTCTAAATATGTATTATTCACTTCTTAGATGACAGGCAAAAAAGACTCAATGGCTCCTCTGGAAGAAGCCCATCCTTCTGTTTCAGCAGAAATGCTAATGCTATTAACTTGCAGACTTCAACACTCTAATACCTACTTGTAAAGTGAACTGTATACACAATATTACAATTAATTTTCCCTACATTACGATACTTAAATGTGTGGGTCTCTGTGCTTCTTCATCTATGAAGTGAGTACATGGGTTCAACCTCAAACTTTATTAGCTTTGTGGTTTGGTGTGCTACTAGTTAACAGGTTTGAAATTTACCCCATGCTATACATATTTCTCTTGGGTAGCACATGATAATTAGCTGGAAATGGATCTCATTACACACCACATTTCCACTAGGAGATTCTGCACTAAACCCCATACATATGATTAAAATATGGTCTCCATGGGACAAGGGCTCCATCTGTCTTCCCCACCACTGTATCTTCAGCATAAAGGACAGTGCCTGGCACATGCTTCATTCATTTGTAAAACTAAGAAATGCTTTGAAAAGGAGGAACAGTATTTATATTTGAATTTAGAAATTCAGAAAGCTATTAAGCAATCTCAGTAACAGACCAACCATACAATATGAATAGCACTTTTAAATCCCCCATTTCGTTTGAAATTTTTCTAATGAACTTTAAGGGGAAGGAATTATGGAAAGAAAATACTTTATGAAATTCTTCTGCAAAAATAAAATCCCAGGGCCAGGGTTGTGGCTCAGGGGTATAGCACTTGCCTAGCATGCGTGAGGCACTGGGTTTGATCCCCAGCACCACATATAAATAAATAAATAAAGGTATTGTGTCCACCTACATCATATATATATATATATATATATATATATATATATATGTATGTATGTAAAATCCCAATTTCTAAAAAAGTTTTATGAAATTCAACACATCATTTTCAAACAATAGCATGTTGTGTGTTGTTTTTACTCTTCCCTGAAAATAAACACAGAGAAAGCCAAAGTCATACCAAGTCATAGTCCAGATAAAACTGGTGACAGTCTTGGAGGAAGACCTCCACAGTGCTAATAAGCTCTGTCCTGAAACCGGGCTGTAGAGAGACCAGTTCATTCTGAACTTCACTGGCACGTGCCAGGAGCTTCTCCCAAGCATAGCGCAGAGTGTCAACCTTGTCCATCTCTTCCTTGGCTATCAGAAGTCCGTATTTGTTAAGCAGGGCATAAGATTCCTACGTGAAAGAAGAAAGGCTTAATTTCTGACAGATATAGAAACCCACACACGGTCATTTACTGAAGCATCAGAGGGGAATAGATCAGTGTGACAGGGTGATCATGACCTCACCCTCAGGATTCTAGTTACTGCACTTGCACATTTAAGAACTTTGAAAGAGCAACTGAGCTACTCAGCTCCGGTTTTCTCATCCTGGAAACTAGAAAATTCCCTGGCTATGCTTCAGAATCTTTGCTAGTATCTAAAAATATTATTTTAAATGCATTTTTAAAACTATAAATTGCTACACAAATAAAAGATAGCTTTACTTAGGTCTCCAGATTGTACTTGAAGACTACACAATCATACCCAGTAAATTGAAAGCATTAAAACAATTTAAATTCTAATATTAGAATAACAAAATAAATCAGAATTTGAACTTGGTCCTATGCCACTTTGCTGCTAAGCGGTTCCAGTAGTCAGACCTAAGTGGGTGTTCTTGAGTCGGAACCTGGGCCAAATCATTGCCCCCAGACTGCAACACCTGGGATCACTCTTTCAGCTGAAAATTTAAAATAAGCAGAGTTTGGTGCCATAAGAAATGATTTTCCCTAAATATCCCTGGCCTCTTTTCCCACCATTACTCCTCCCCACAGGGGAGAAATTAGACCTGACTGCTGATTTTGGGGGGGCAGGGGATGTCGATTTGGGCAAGCATGGCCCTGGGTCTTTCTCCCTCTTCTCTCTTCCTTCTTGAAAGCACTCCTGTGACCGGTCCCTCCACACCACAAATGTGGATCAGGGTAACAGAGAGGCCTGCGGCATCCCAGGGTTGCCTCTGATGGGTAAGAAAGGGCGCTGATCCTGGGATTTAGTGCTCTCAAGTCCAGGGTGTGTGCACACACTTTGGGGGATAGGGAAAGCCATAACCAGAGAGGTGCATTCCGCTACGTCTTCTGAGTGAGCTCTATCAGCATAAAGGTTATACTGTCATCCTGACACCTTGACTCCACTTCTGTCTTAACTCCCAAGGAGGAGAAAATGCTACTGTCAGCTACTTCACCTCCTCTTCAAACCCCAGGAATTCCCTGGTCCTGCACAAGGAGCAGACCGTTTGCCTTGATGTTTCCATTCCCAAGAAGAACGTGACCGAAGACAGGACCCCCACGGCCCCACACGACAAAGGATAAATGTGTAGTGATCTGTACTATCCTCACAGGATCCTGAAATCTCTAGAAATACAAAGAGTATCGTGGAAAGTGCGAGGCTGGAGTCGATGGCGACCATCAGAATGTAAGACCAGACATTTAATTAAACGTGATAAAATGACAATGTTTTATGTCTGGAATTTTTTGTAAAAAGTACATACATGACCCACTTCTGATACACGATTTCTCTGTGGAAAAGATAGCCGGATATGGCATAAAAACCACAGTGGTGCGCAACACGGGTCAAGCTGCACAGTTCTTTGAGCCTGTTCCCAACTCCTGAGAGTTGTAAGGACCACCCTGCCTCCCTCCCTGGAAGACTGCCTTCTCCTGCACGGGAGCCTCCTCAGTGACCACTGGCCTGGGGGCAAAGGGTCAGTCTCCCTGGCCTCAAGGTGGGACCAAGTGTGGTGAAGTTCCTGGGGGCAGCTCCCCGGGGATCGGGCTGAATTTAGCCGACAGCTGAAACCACATTGTCACTTAGCTTTGACACCACTGTCCTTTCCTGTTTCCTTCACTCCCCTCCTCTGGTCAGTGCTTATCAGTAAATATTTAACTTAGAAACCGTCATCACAGGCCCTGTTCTTGGGGACCTTGGATGGCATGTCGTGGATGAGAACTAGCCCACGAAAGGAACTGGACAAAGGTTAAGCATCATCATTACCGCAGTGGTTCTTGGGTCTGCACCCGTTTGTAACTCCAGCCCAGACCTGGACCATACGTCAGTCGATCGCTTCTACATGTGAAAACGTTTCTGCACTAAACAAACGGGGATCAGTTACCTCGACGGGTCCTACTTGAAAGTCGATGGGGATTTGCTGCTCCCTGATTTCTCTCAGGGTGGCCATCGCGATCCGAATATCATCTAGGTCCTTAATTGGACGACTCAGTTTCTTACTGAATTCTTCCACCAGGGTGAAGATGCTTTCCATCTCGCTCCTGCATTTTCTGTTACAGTGGCGGCCGATGACAAGCATCCAGGCTTTTGTCTCAGTGGTCAGGGCAAATTTCAAGTCAGCTGTACAACCCAAATATCCAGAGTTCAGTTTGAAAAACTGGATCAGTGTGAAAAGACACAGTGCAGTAGCCCTGTGTTCACTCACAGTGAGTACTCTGCAGCCTGTAACTCTCGAAAACACGAAAATCAAACTGGGGAAAACATTTCCGAATCATTATATGCTCATTCATTTTGTAAAGCCTGTTTTTGCAACAATTCAAAATGCATTTTTGAAATGCTTTGAAAAAAAGATACCTATCAAAACCCTCTGAGACAAGTCTCAAATGTTTGTTACTGTTATTTATTGAAGGAAGGATGAATCTTGATTCTAAATACAACAGATTGTATCCTCTTTCTCTAAACCAGCCTTTATTTCCAAGGTTTGGCATCAAAATATTCCAAATAGTCCAGAATACATAATTATGCAGAAGGGAATTAAAAACAATTCTACAAATTGGTCTTAAAGCTAGAAGCCCATGAAAGGAAAGTCAATCCTTAAGATAGCTACAACTCTCTGGAATATAATCTAGGTAAAAAGATTTTTAAAAAGAGACCTTTTATGTAAGTGTCTGAAAGAAAATGAACCAACCTGTGAACAGAGCAATGGAACCCACACAGATATATTCTGGCTCAGCATTAATTTCCTGCTCCAGGTTTTGGAAATACAGAATCTGGGACTCAAATTCAGAAAGCAAAGGGTTTTGCGTAATAAGTGTCATAATGGTCTCCTCTTTCTCCTTTTGCCAAATGTGATTGTAGCGTTTGAAGCAATCCATGGATGTAATGACTTCCTAGAATAGAAATAACAGGTCTGTGTGGAGAAGGCAGAACCTGAAACGGCATCATGACACACGGGAAGACTTACCCACTGCCCCGCTCCCACAGAACCAAGACGCAGGGAATGGCGTGGACAGTACAGCAGGGCTGGTCATGGCTCACTGTTCCCATCCCTGGCCAGAAGGGAGAGCAGTTTCCAGAAAGTAGAAGAAAACAAAGTCTTTGAAAGTTCTGTGGACAGGACCCTCTTAAGCAGAGCTCCTGTTCTTCATGGGACTAGGAAAGGCAGTCATGAAATTCATTTGGAAAAACAAGAGACCTGAATAGCCAAAGCAATCCTTAGCAAGAAAAGTGAAGCAGGAGGCACCACAATACCAGACCTTAAACTATACTACAGAGTGATAGTGAAAAAATAATAACAGCATGGTACTGGCACCAAAATAGGCATGTAGACCAATGGTACAGAATGGAAGACAGAAACAAACCCACATAAATAGGGTTATCTCATACTAGACAAAGACGCCATAAACATTCACTGGAGAAAAGATAGCCTGTTGAGCAGATGATGCTGGGAAAACTGGAAATTCCTATGTAGCAAAATGAAATTAAACCTCTGTGTCTCACCCTGCACAAAAATCAACTCAAAGTGGATTAAAGATGTAGGCACCAAAGCAGAGACCCTGTCGTTAATAGAAGAAAAAATGGGAGCAAATCTACACAATGTTGACTTAGGAACTGACTTCTTTAACCAGACTCCTAAAGCATAAGGAAGCAAAAACAAAAATCAATAAGTGGGATGGACTCAAACTAAAAAGCTTCTTATCAGCAAAGGAAACAATAATGTGAAGAGAGAGCCTACAGAATGGAAGAAAATCTTTACCTCAGATAGAGAACAAATCTCCAGGATACATAAAGAACCAAAAAACCTTAACACCAAATAATAATAATAATAACCCAATCAATAAATGGGCTAAGGAACTTAACAGACCCTTCACAGAAAAAATACAATCAACAAACATATGAAAAAATGTTCATCATCTCTAGTGATTAGAGAAATGCAAATCAAAACTAGCCTAAGATTCCATCTCACTCCAGTCAGAATAGCAGTTATCAAGAATACAAATAACAATAAGTGATGGTGAGGATGTGGGGGAGAAATGTACACTCATACACTGCTGGTAGGACTGCAAATTGGTGCAACCACTCTGGAAAGTAGTATGGAGATTCCTTAGAAAACTTGGAATGGAACCGCCATTTGACCCAGTTATCCCACCCCTCAGTTTATACCTAAAGGACTTAAAATCAGCATAATACAGTGATGCACCCACATCAATGTTTATAGCAGCTCAGTTCACAATAGTTAAACCATGGAACCAACCAAGATGCCCTTCAACAGATGAATGGATAAAGAAAATGTGGTTCATATACATAATGGAATATTACTCAGCCTTAAAGAAGAATAAAATTATGGTATTTGTCAGTAAATGGATGGAACTGGAGAATATTATACTAAGCAAAATAAGCTAAACCCAAGAAAACAAAGGCTGATTATTCTTATAAGAAGATGCTGATTTATAATTGGGGGATGAGAATGAAGGGACTTTGGACTGTGCAGAGGGGAGTGAGAAAGGGGAAGGGATGTGGGGATGGGAAGGGCAGTGGAATGAAATGGACATTATTACCCTGTATACATGCACGATTACACTACCAGTGTGACTCTGCACCATGTTCATCCAGAGGAAGGAGAGGTTGTGCTCCATTTGTGTACAACTTGTCTAAATGCATTCTACCATCATGTATAACTAATTAGAACAAATTTTAAAAATAAAAATTTAATAGAAAAAAAACAGAGTTCAAAGTCCTGCCACTGGGGAGGTATGAGGCAGGAAGGAAAACACTATGAAGTTACTGCCCTCTGCTGCTCAGAGCTCCAAGATGCCTCATTGGTTGAACCCAGTTGAAAACTTCCATGGGACCCTGCTGATGTGCTGCCAAGGTCAGATAGTCAGGTGGAGAAAAGTGGAATTTAGTTCTGGAGGAAGTGGCACAAAGGGAACAGCCAGCATCAAATCCCATTAGGAGATCCATGGAATCCCATAAACGTTTAAAATCTGAATAAAATTGACATGTGTATAATAATACATCTTCTCATCCATATTTTGAATCTTTTTTCCAAAATTCCTTGAGTTTTAGACTAATCCTCATAAAGACCCCACACACTTCTTATTAAATATGTTTCCTAGGTATTTCTCCATGATGTTGCCATGGTAAACAAGATCTGTTTCCACTATTGTTATAACTAGCCATGAATGCCATGTAAGTTTTAGTACTTTCTTGTTTAGTAATCGGTTCAGTTTGCTACCAGATGTGCCTCTGTAAGGTGAAGGGCTCACACACACTGGTAAATGGGTGATGGTACTGGGAGGGTCCCATTATGAGATGTCATTCCTCCCAGCGCTTTGCTCCACACATGCCACAGCAGCAAGCCTCAGAGGCAGGCCCTGTGCACCTGCTCCCTGAACCACTTCTTGCCTCCACACCAGTTGGGCCACCACCTGTCTTAGTTCTTGGCACAGCTCAGCCTGGTCTCCATGCTGTATCGATGCTCTGTGCCTCCGTAACCTCCCGTCTCCTTGAACACCTCCTGAGCTTCTTTCACCTCTTTCTAGTAAAATTCTTTAATTTCTACAGCATTATTAAACATATTCACATTTTACTGTGATCAAAAACATTTTGGGATATACTCATTACAAAATTTCCTAGATTTTATGTGTCTGCCTCTATCCCATTTGTCTCAAAATTCTTATTATTTAATAGTAAATATACAACTTCTCAAAACAAAAATTTTCAGGAACATATTTAATGCATTTTATCAGAAATGCTATTACTTATCTTTTAACAAACTTAACTGTTGTTGGGTCCCACAACTTTTTTTTTCAGATTAGTCTCTTAGATTTACTTGGTAGATGTCATATTATCTATACAGATTTTTTTTAAATGACTCTTCATTTCTAAAGTTTATGCCTTTGGGGGATAGAGTTTTTTTTTCATTAGATTATATCATAACTTAAAAGTCATATCTGTGTGAGAAAAAAATGTTAAGAAAAATGAGGCATAAGAACTGCAACCATTTGAAACAACAGAGCATTACCAACAGCCTTCTAAATTGTACAACTGTTTTAAGTACACTGCACCAACTTGGAGTCCGTAACTCTGCCTCCCCACATACAGCTAACATCCCTCACAGCCTCACTGGGCACCTTCATTGGGTGCCGAGTTCCCTATCCAGTGAAATGCAGAAAGCTAAAACTGCCGTGGTTCATCCCACTATACCTGGTCCCCTGGAGTGGGATGATGTAGAGACATCAACGTGTGACACAGGAAGGCAGCATGATCGCAGATGCACTGTGGTTCAGAGGAACAAGTATAGATATCAAAGACTCCTGCTTATGGGTAGAAATGCCAGAATCCTAAGCTCTTTCTGCTCCAAGAGTTCATACTATGAAGTACACCCTAACTCAATAAGATTTGCCCTTACGTTAGAGGAAAGTGTCAATGCTTATTAAAAGAGAGCTAATTTTCAGGGTAAACCAATCCTAGAGTTTAAACGGGGAATTACATGAGCTACACAGGAGAGCTGTTCTGCTCAGTTATCCCTATTACCAAGGTGGTTTGGTGGTTTAGTCCAGCTCATTGTTTAAAGCCAGGCAGTGTTAGAAATGGACGGTCAACTTAGGCATGGGTTGAATGTAGACTGGGTTTGCATTCTGAGCCATCAGCCATGGCAGGAGGACAGGGCTCCTGGCGAGGTCACAGGATGTCCTATGGTAGAAGCAGACTCCTCCAGAAGGGTCCATGGTGGAGGGCTGCCCGTGTCTAGTATTGTCACTGCCTGTGCATCCCTTCTCCCAGAAATAATTTGTCCGTTATGTAAATCCGGGGAAAAAATTCTTCAGGAAACTGTCACTTCTTCCTACTATTTTAAAGATGACTGAGATCTGTTCCTTTCCTCCATATAAAAGAAATGGAAATGCAACAAAATTGACACATGTAAGTATTTTGTTGCCAGCAGTATCGTTTCAGCTACTGCACCTTATCCTTAGATTTGCTAATAAAGGCTAATTACATTCACAAAAGTGATGGACTTCATGGTGACATTATGTTTTCTGTGATTACTGAGACATTTGAAAATGTATCTGAATATTTATTGTTATCATAGGCTATTCTACTTACCTGTATCATTTGGTACAGAACCTGATAAACTAAGCACTAGATATTTATTGAATTATGTGAACCCTGTCCCCGAGACGTTAAATTCAGAACCTTCAGTATATTAAAATAGGAAAATTAAATTTGCATAAATGCAAAGACTTACAGGTCCCTTGGGAAGATATTAACACTAAGTAACATTTCCTCAAATTGTTATGTCAATGGGAAGTTTTCAGAGTGCTTTCAAACAACTGCAGCTCCTTCTAGCCAGACCCAGTAACAGAAGAGATGTGTTCTCTGAGCACCAAGTTGTTCCTACAACACTGAGAAATGCTGCTGAAGTCAAGAGGTTCCAGCGCCATGGGAATAGAAAGTGTTTTAAGGGTTTCAAGAGGTACTGGTTCCGCTTGGCTGATTAACCGGGTAAGCTAGATCCTACCTGAGGGTGCTCAGCATCTGCGCCCAGTGCACATGCATGGTGGTTTCTGGAGAGACAGATCTGGGACCCTATGGATGGACCTTGCAGGATTGGTTGCGTGATCACTTGCTAAAAACTCTTTAACAAATTTGATGGGGTTGCGGGAGATGATTTCAGAGTGCTAAGTCTTTTTTGTTATAAGAGTAAATTTACTTAATAAAAAAGGGAAAGCTGAGAGAAAAAACAAGTTGGAAGGGAAAAAATTTAACCTGAATCTACAGCCATATCCAGTCCAGGTGTGTGTTGATAGGACCAGTATTATTTTTTTAGTCTCAGCTTTATCTGGTTTCCATGTGGAGAAAATATGTGTATGTGTGTATATTCATTATGTTTATATAAAATTTTATATGATATTATTAAATTTTCACCTGATATTTTATAAGGTTGCCTATGTAAATGTGAAAAATAGACTGTAAACCTTATTCTGTTTGACTCTTTGAAGGGGAATTGTAACACCAATCTGATTTGTGGTTTGGGATATCTTAGATGTTTTTAACTCATTTGTATCAAGAGAAGAGGTTAGAGGCATTCACCAGAAAAACAACTCGAAACAGGGAACAACAGCTGTCTTCACTGTCATCCTAGAGTTAGGGATCTTCAGGTGACAAGCTTTTGCTCAGTGCACACAAGCTGCCTTTCCTCGGGCACTGAGGCCCCTGGGTGTGACCCAGTTCCCCACAGTAGGAGCTTGCCCTCTTCCTCTTCACACAGGCCGGCTGTGAGGCCCAGGGCCGGGCCACAGGCCTCGGGATGTACCTTTTTGGTAGAACTGATGATTGTGCTCAGCACAGAGACTAACTTTACAATCTCCTTATTGTCGGACACATTCTTGTAATAGTTCTTGGGCTGCACTGGAATTGGTAAGGTTACAGATGCCACCTCAATCGTCTCTGAAAGCAGAAAAGAGAGAAAAGTTTAAATCAACAGCATAGGCAGTGTGCTATTAACAGATGGGAGATCTCTGAAATGGTAAAGACACCATAAAGTATCTCCTTCCTAAAAGCAATAAAAATCGTGAAAATTCTTGACATTCTCAAAGTTTCAGGACTCTGGAAATTAACCACATCTTTCAGCAATCCAAAGAGTGTTAATTCAAGAAAAAATATGGGATCCAGGTGAGGACCAAGTCTTACGTGTTTAACTTGCTTTCTTCCCGCTCTCTCCTCTCTGGCTGTGGAAGCTTTGAAAGACAGCAGACTCACGTGCCATGCAGCTGTGAGAACCCTCAACCTAGCAGTGCCCTGAGGGGCAGGGCTGGATTTGGAGCTCTTCAGAGGGTGGGGTCTCTAATCAGTAATCAACATACCTAGAAGCTCCCTGGAAAAGCTGTGTTCAAGGAATTTATCTTTACATGACATGATGCACAATTTCACTAAGTGGGGGGAAGAATGTCTGACTCCCAAGTCATTTGCCAAAATATATATTTTTTTTAAATTAGCAACAACAATTATTTAACTTCACGGAAACCTGAGATGATGATATTAGTTGGGGCAAACAAGATGGTAGCCAAAAAAGTTAAAAGATCTGGGGAAAGCGATGTCCACAGAGGGCTCTGTAAAGCCCCAAAGCTGAAGTAGCCCTGGGGCTCTAGGAATCCACGTTCATGAGCAGAGATGTCAGCATGCCCAGGGAAGACCCCAAAAGGCCTCAGCCTTTCACTTCTGTCTGAATTTGAGGCCTTGCAGCATCAGTGAGTAAAGACTTGTGCAGTGGCTTAAACTGACTGGGCCTTGCTGGGTTCCAGCGCAGGTACAGAGTCTCTAAGCAAAGGGCAAAGATTCTTGCTTCAAAATAGTCAAGGAAATCGTTGTACAATCATTAATTGACCACTAACCGCCCAGAAAGTATAGTAGCTAATAATCCAAAAATACTTTTTACACAATTAATCCATGAAATTTGATAAAGAAAAAAAATAATAATAGCAGCAAAACCTAAGGGTCATAAACTTTCAGAATTGCCATTCTTTAAAATATCTAATTTTCAACCAAGAAAAAAAGAAGTGTGAGACATACAAAGACACAGGAAAGTGGAGCCCACACAGGAAAACAAAAGCTACACATGAGGAACAGAAGCTACCCATGAGGAAACTCAGACGCTGGACTTACTAAGCCAAGAGTTTAAATAGCTTTTGTAAATATGTTCCAAGAAGTACAGAAATCATATTTAAAGAAATAAAGGAACTTATGAGAGTGATAGCTCGGAAAATGGGAAATATCAATAATGAGACAGAAATAGAAAAGAACCAAATACAAATTGTAGAATCAAAAAGAAGAACAAATTAAATGAAAATCAATAGAACTTAGTAGAAGATTTGGGGTCTGGGTGTGGCTCAGTGGAATTGTGCTTGACCAGCAGGTGCAAGGCCCTAGGTCTGTACTGAAGGAAGGAAAAAAAAAAAAAGATTTGAGTTGCAGAAGGAAAAATCAATTAGTTCCTTAATTCATTGGTCATGACAAAAAATATGTATAATTTTCAATCAATATTTTTCTTCTCAACTTAGATATTATTCATGATTGAATATATTTTTAGTCTAGAAAATTCTGAATTTTAAGCTATCCCAGGAAATTAAAGCAATGTTTCCAAATAATAAATGATTGGAAATTAGTAAAATAATAGTAGAGGTTTTGAGCTTAGATCAATAAATAAATCATTTTGTAAGTCATAGGGAAAGTTGATCTGTGCTGTATTTATCCTCCAACAACACTTTTGTTTTCTGGTTTGTTTTTGATTTTGTTTGGTATTTGGTGGTGCTGGGGATGGAACCCAGGGCCTCTCACGTCACTCCCAGCCCACTCACACCTCTTTAGAAAGGAACTTTCCTCAGTTTCTTCCTTGGCTCGTTGATTTATCGCTTCAGAGGAGGTAAACACCAACAGGACTACACAGGGGCTGGGGTTTGTGGGGCTGACTTAAGGAAGTGTGAGGACCAAGGACAACATTTAAGACCACATGCAACTTGGGTGTCTTAGGCTGCCCGATTTTACACAACACAAATGAAAGCCCCCAGACACACAGTGACACTCACAAGATATTAGCAAAACGGAAACAGAGTGGGTTAAAAACATCTCTTAGTGCCAGGAAATGTTCATTGTGATGATGGTGAGTGGCTCTTTAAACTGACAAATTAAAACCTTTCTTGCCTCCAGTTCTCATTATTAGACTGGACCAAAAATCAGCACTGCGTTACCAGCTGCCGTCAACCCCCTAGAAGCAGACCACGCAGATCTTGACATTTTATAGACTTAAAACTGGTTCATAGATTGATACTCTGCTCTGGCTTGGTTTGAGAATCCTATAGGGGTTGGGGGAAGGTACATTGAAGCTCAATAAATGTTGATTTACAATACTTTAAAAGAACACAAGGAGCATTTACCTTGAAGTTCATTGTCTTCCATTTCGACATCAGAATCACTCTCTTCATTATTCTGCAGGGCAGCCATTTTTCTTTCATGTGCCTTTTTCTACAATGTAAAGGGATATTTTTCAGCTTTGTCTTATCTGTAAATAAACAGCTTCCACATGAAACAGCTTCCCCATCCCAGGCCCACCTTGGACGAGGGCTCCCTGCTCCATTGTCTGACCCCCTTGGGGACACTGACAATGCACTCCACAGCTTTGTTCAGGGTCTGCTGTACGTCTTCCAGGGCAGGCGCCATGGCAATGTTGGGAATGGCCAGAGTGATGTTTGCACGGAAAATAGGTAGATTATTCTGCTTTGCTTTAGATGCACTATTGCTGTCTGAGTTTACAAAAAGCAAAAACAGTAGAGGATTGATATTTTTAATTCAAAAACGGGACTTACTTCATTTCTAACCACAATTAAAGCACCTAGAACAACACATAGTAGATATATTATCAGGCAAATATTAGTTGAATGAATGAATTTTAAAAAGCTTTTGGTTTGCTTAATAGAGAGCAGTTCAGTGGAACCCAAGTCATTTTCTGTTGATTATAATTTTTGGTCTACTATCCATAAAGGAAACCTACTATGTAGGATCAGGCTTAAGGATAAACTTTTATCTAAACTATTAAAGATGATATTGCCCAAATAACTGAATGCCGATAAATTAGTTAAATGAAGAATAAATACGCAAAGAATGAAAAATGAGAATAACTACCGAAACTAGCCAAAATTAAAACAAACAGCCAGTTTGTAATTTCAAATAAAACACGCCTTCTCTATCACAGTGTATATTCTACCCTCAGAACAGCTTAAAAAAAATGAAAAGGAAATAAAATGTAACTCACCATCCATATAAACAGGCTCTTAAAGTTAGGTATAGATAAGTTATAGACATAGATACATATAGATGGGTATATATGTATGTTGCACACATAACTTTAGGTAGAAATACCTATAATATATGAAGTTGACAAATAATTGTGATTTAATATTTAGTACACAACCCACATTTGAAAATTTCTAATATAATCCTGTGTTTGAAGTGAAATAAAACATTATAAACCATGCCACCAACAAAACATTCTTTCAAAACCCCAAACTTCATGTATCCACTTTTAATTAAATGTCAAGTGCCCTCTCTTAAATGCCAATATTTCAAAGGCCCTCAGCACAGGGAAGCCCCTGGAAAGCACAGGCAGGTCAAGAAGATAAGTGTGACTTTAGCAAACTCTTTCCACATTATAAGATGGGCCAATAACCTAACAATTTAACAATTAAACAATCTTTTCCATATGCCTTCCTTTCAAAGTATGTGCCTTTCCTTTCTCAGATTAAAATAATTCATTTTATATATTTTCATTTTATTACAAAAAGATTGAAAGTAATGTTGATTTTTATGCCATTAACAAGTATAGGTAACCTTAAGGAAGTTAATTTGACCTCACCCTGCTCCAGTTTTCTCCACTTCCACATGAGTGGTGAGGGTATCCGCTTCTAGAACTGTTGGGATGACCAACGTTTATAATGTTGAAACTTACAAGGAGGCACTCAATAAATGGTGGAGTTTCTTAATTCTTTAAATTTATCAGGAATGTGGTGTGCATGCACACAAGCGCGCGCGCGCGCGCGCGCACACACACACACACACAACTACACCTGATCAGCCACCCTGCAAACCGTGTGGGATAGTTACCCCGGAAATTCATCACGTGGGAGGAATGGATGCGCTTGCGAATGGCCTCTAGAGTGTTCCTGGTCACTTTCAGAAGAGCATCTGTGTTTTGGTGGTTGAAATGAGAGAGCAACTCGCAGGCCGCCTCCACCATCTCAGGCTGTTTCTTCTTTTGGGGGATTGCTGTCAAAGACAGTGGGACAGCCCCAGCGTTAAGGGACGATGTCAAGGCATCAGAAGTTCCTTCCTCTCTTTTTGCTGTTATGATATGACACAAATAGAGGTGGGTGAGAGAGAGAGGCCACAACTAAATGGAGAAATTAAGACAAATGACATGCAAGTTTGATGTCACTTAAGTGTCATGCTTCTTAGAAAGTGAGGCCATTACAGTCTTCCTCCGCCTGAGAAGACAGCCAATGAGAGATGCAGAAGCTCTGGGTGCTGCTGCCACTGGGCCCACAGGCTGGTTCTCTCTCCCACCAACGCTCTAAACCCCTATAGAGCCACTTTCCTTCTCCACTTGTAGCCTTCTTGACTGTGCAGCAAAAGCTTTGCTCTAGTCTGCAATGACTTCAAGGAGAATTCCAATCCATGACCCATAATCCACCCTCCTCTACAGGTAAACTGAAGTAAAACACCTCCCCTGGCTTAAATCAAAAGAGAGCTAAGTGCCAAAGAGGGCCCAGGAAAAGTACATGTTTGCAGAACTCAACACACACACACACACAAAAAAAAAAAAAAAAAAAAAAAAAAAAAAAAATGGGAATTAGCAACATGGAGTCATTACAACTTGCTCAGAACCAGAATTTCAGACATAAATATCACTCTAAAATTGAGACAGCATTTGCAGAATTGTGGAATTAAGTCACTCTGTAGAAAATTAAATTGTAGTTTTCAACAAATGTCCTAGAAAAACAAAACCCTTTTTTTACCGCACCTCTTACCTGAAGTTTCACTTTTTGAATCAATATGATTCTCATTGAACACTTTTTCCTCCTTGGGTGGAACTTGCTGGTCCAACAACATGTTGATGAGCTCATTGACTGCTTCCTCCACTAATGAGCTTTTAAAATGGAGTATCTGAGCACCATTTACACAAAGGTCCTACCAAATAAAAATGATTATCACGTGTCATCATTGTTTATCTGGCTCTTGAGAGTTCCTGAAGAACAGCAGTGAGCCTACAGGTTCAGCTCCAGGGGAGAGCTTAGGCTGCAGTGATTCTGGCCACATCCTCCCAGTACCACCCCCCCGACACACACCAGGCCTCCTCTGAATGCACTGCAGACAAGGGAAACCCTGGAGCAATGTTGACGAGCCAAAATTACATTTATTTTTCCAGCATGGAGGACAGCAATCCCAGATCCACCAGTAGCCTAGTTCTGTGACATTCCCGTCCTATTGCATAATCTGCTCTAGCCAGCCTTTCTTTTCTCCTCATCTTTGCCAAAAAGCCACAGCTATCTCCTGCTTGATTTCAGGTCTATTTCCCTCCTGTCCAACTCAATCATGCATTTCTCAGGAATAAAATTTTATAAATATGAATTAAAACATGATTGGGAGCGCTGTGATGGATTCTGTAGCACTATATACGAAATCAGCTATTTACCACTGGTTGGAAAATAAGCCTATGAAGCAAGAGATTTTTGTCAACTGGCCACAGTCTCCAGCTTCATTTCAAGTTTCACTTTTATGCACCTTGAAATTCTAATATTCTCCTGGATCTTCCACATCAAACATCAGCCTTCTGGCTCTGTCACCTGCTCATGCATGACCTTCACCTCCACTCCACTGTTGTGACACACAGCACTTGGATGCCATCAACACAGGAACATTCTAATGTACACTGAAACATACAACCAAGCTTCTTTATCATCAAAGCATAAAATAACTTCACTCTCAAGTCAGAACTATACCCAACCACCAATCTCAACCCTGAGTTTGGAGACAACTAAAAAAGAGAGAAGCAGTTATTAAGAAAAAAAAAAAAAAAGTAGAGGCAGGTCTGAGAGTAGATAAGGGATGGAATGAAGTTAGTATCATCTAGTAACAAGTATAGACCCTGGTACTAAATTTCCTGGGTTCCAATCCTAGCTCTGGGTGATATGGAAGATCCTTCTCTGGCCTCAGTTTTCCAATCTGTAAACTGGTGATAATGGAAGAAGCTACCTTAAATGGTTGCAAGCATTCCCTAAGATAACATGTTAAGTGCCCACTGCAGGGCTGGCCACAAAGTACTGGAGGACTTGGTTATTAGTAATGGTCAGTAAATGTCATCCACAGGAACTAAGTGCCTGTCAAGCTGGTCATTCTGTGTAAATTAGCTCCTCATTCCCTGAGAGAGTGCTAATGATTTTCAAAGTCTGCATCTTCAGTCCTCTGACTGCCTGGGGGAGGGAAGCACACGTGGGCCATGCTGAGATCTCTCGCTCTCAAAGCCAGCTCTCCAGGAAATCCTCAGTGACCTTCCCACAGTCCTTCCAGACCCCTCAGTAATAAAACACACATTTGAAACCACAAAATGCCTTGATATTGAGGGTTCTGGAAGACAGAATCAACAAGCTCTCAAAGACTAATGTAGTTCTAACAGCCTTGTGTAAATCCCTTAATTCTTTCTCTCTAAGAGGATGTTTATATAAAAATTATATAAACAGCATAGAAATTAATAAAGCAGAATATAAACAGAACCAGGATAAAGTACAAAAGGTTCATTAAAATGCCCCTGTATCAAGCAAAATAAGCCAAACCCATTGCTTCCACTCGCCCCACTTGACAACCCACCTCTGTGGTGACATCCGCACATTGAAACCAAATCTTTTACCAAACCTGACCCGCCTGCTCCTTGTGGACCCACGTGGAGCTCCAGGATTTCCTCATCCCCTTCGGCTTTGGCAGACCAGGAGCCCTCCGGCCCCCAAGTTCTCCCCAGCTCCATTCACTCTCCCCCCCAAGGCCACGCCTTCTAGTGAGATCCTGCCTCACTTCAGCAAATCTTTTGCTGATATCCTTTAGCTCATCACTCCCTCGGCCCTTGGCCACCCTCCCAGGTGAGGCCCAACCTCTACAGGCGACCCACCCTCTCTCCTTGCCCACACACATCATGGCCATGCAGAGGCTCGCTGCTGGGAGCTCACAGCCCCCAGACTCAACCATCCCCTAACGCTACCCAGGAATCGATCCACACGGCCACCGCCGCTTCCTCTACCTGGCTCCACAACACCTGTGTCCTCCTGTCTTTAACCACCCTTGCCCCTCACATTCCACCAAAAGCAGATGGAGCCATGACAGGGAGACTCACCCAACTCCCCACGCCCAAGTCCTCCCCAGAAGACAAGCCAGCCTCCACCACTTCCTCCTGTTGGAGTGAACTCAGTGGTTCTCCTCCTATTCAAGATAATCTCAGGCTGGGGTGGTGGCTCAGTGGTAGAGCTTGCCTAGCATATGTGAGGCACTGGGTCCAATTCTCAGCACTGCATATAAATAAATAAATAAAATAAAGGTCCATTGACAAGAAAAAAAATATTTTTTAAAAAAATAAGGAAAGAATAATCTCACACACTAAGTTCTGAGTCACAGCCTCCCCAGCTTCTCCAGGGACAAGACTACCAACCATCTTTCTCCCTCTCTGCTTGATTTTCTGCCCCAGCATATCAACACATTCCATGTACTTCATCTCAACACCTCCCTCCAGCTGCCAAAACCACATGTTTCTACCTCAAAGCCTTTGCCCTTGCTGTCCCCTCTGCTGGAAAGCTCTTCCCCAAGCTATTCACATGGCTCCCTTCCTCACTTCCTTGGTTCAAATGTAATCACAAAAGTCACCCCAAACCATCAGTGTAAAGTCACAACTCTGGGTTAGGCACTGCTTTTCTCCATTACCCTTTTAATTGTTATCCATTGAATTTATCACGAGCTGACATGTTTACTCATAGGCTTTTTGTTTGCTTTTCTGTATTGTCCACTTGAAAAGTGGGCTCCTGCATGACTGGGATTTCACATTTTCTTTACTGCTGTGTCCCAGCATTGGTTGGCATAGGTGCTCCAAAAATAATGCAACAAATAGATTGTGAAAAGTCTAAAAAAGTCCAACAAAAAGCATTCATTTACATTGGTGATTGGAAATGCAAATCAATTTATGTTATATGATTTTGCTACTTAAACTAAGATCAGGAAGACACAATAAAACCGTGCTCACTGGGGGTGGTGAGGCTGGTACTGCTGGATGCCAGCAGCATTCTAAGTTGATAACGTCCTTTTTGAAAGACAATTGGCTGTGAATATCAGGAGCTATCAAGTAAAGCCGTGCTCTTTGACACAGTAATCTTATTTTGATAGAGGAAATAATTCTGAAAAGGTAAAACATGATATATAAACATATTTATTGCAGCTCTTGTAAAAATAGAAAGACTTTAGAAGCCATTTAACGTCCAGCAATAAGAACCTGGCAAATAAATTGTAGCACATCCACCTAGTAAAATATCCCAAAGCCATTTTTAAAATGGTGCCTATGAAAGCCAGATAGCAACACGAAGTCTAGTTTTGGAGGAACGTTAACTGGGGAAGAACAAAGCATGATGCAAACTCTGCTGTGCATCCAGTAGGGAGCACAGCTTTGAGAGGCATAAAACACACGGCAATCATAACAATGGATAACATCAGGATTCGGATCCCAAGCTTCCCATTTTTAAAATATTCTAAAACTTGCTTTGAAAATTTCTTAAACTTTTTATTTTTATAAACAGTGCAACTAAGTGTTTTTTTTTTCAGATGGAAAGAGAACAAAAAAGAGTCGGAAGGTCGGGCAGGTGTCACATTTACCTACAGTTAGTCTGTTCAACAGATGGTACTGGGAAAACTGGAAATCCACCTGTAGCGAAATGAAATTAAGCCTCGGTGTCTCACCCTGCACACAAATCAACTCAAAGTGGATCAAAGACTCAGGCACTACAACAGAGACCCTGCACCTAATAGAAGAAAACATAGGCCCAAATCTTCACCACGTCAGCCTAGGATCTGACTTCCTTAACCAGACTCCTAAAGCACAAGAAGTAAAACCAAGAACCAATAAGTGGGATGGACTCAAACTAAAAAGCTTCTTCTCAGCAAAGGAAACAATAGTGTGAAGAGAGAGCCTACAGAATGGAAGAAAATCTTTACCACGGGCACCTCAGTTACAGCATGAATCTTCAGGATATATAAAAAACTCAAGAAACTTAACACCAAAAAAATAAATAAATAAAATAACCCAATCAATAAATGGTCAAAGGAACTGAATAGACACTTCACATTAGAAGAAATACAATTGATCAACAAACATGAAAAAATGTTCATCATCTCTAGCAATTAGAGAAATGCAAGTCAAAACTACTCTAAGATTTCATCCCACTCCAGTCAGAATGGCAATCATCAAGAATTCAAGAAACAGGGCTGGGGATGTGGCTCAAGCGGTAGCACGCTCGCCTGGCGTGCGTGCAGCCCGGGTTCGATCCTCAGCACCACATACAAACAAAGATGTTGTGTCCGCTGAAAACTAAAAAAAATATATATATATATATATTAAAATTCTCTCTCTCTCTCTCTCTCTCTCTCAAAAAAAAAAAAAAGAGAATTCAAGAAACAATAATTGTTGGCGAGGATGTGGGAAAAAGGCTACACTCATGCATTCCTGGTGGGACTGCAAATTGATGCAATTACTCTGGAAAGCAGTAGGGAGCTTCCTCAGAAAATGTGGAACAGAACCATTTGACCAGGCTATCCTGCTCCTTGGTTTATACCCAAAGGACTTAAAGTCAGCAAAACACAGTGATGCAGCCACATCAATGCTTATAGCAGCTCAATTCACAATAGCTGAACTATGGAACCAACCTAGATGCCTTTCAACAGATCAATGGATAAAGAAAATGTGGTACATACGCATAATGGAATATCACTCAGCCTTAAAGAATAGTGTGATTATAGTATTTACAGGTAAATGGATGGAGCTGGAAAATATTATGCTAAGCAAAATAAGCCAAACCCCCCAAAAAACAAAGGCTGAATGTTTTTTCTGATAAGTGAATGCTGATCCATAATGGGAGTGGGGGAGAATGAAGGGACTTTGGATAGTGCAGAGGGGAGTGAGGGAGGGAAGGGCTGTAGGCACGGGAAGGACAGCGGAATGAAATGGACATTACTACCCTACGTACATATATGATTACACAACCCATGCAACTCGGCACCATGGTCGGCCATAGGAAGGAGAGCTGTGCTCCATTTACGTACAACATGTCAAAATGCATTCTACCGTCATCTATAACTAATTATAACAAAGTTAAAAAAAAATTAAAAATTTTACCCACAGTGAGGAGCATGACAATGAGGAACCACAGACATTACATTTCAGTTATGTAAGAATGATTTCATTTAAACCGAAGATTTCTATACTTGCAGAAAGGGGTTTACACAGAAGGACTGAGACCGGTGTCCTTGGAAAGGCTGCTTTCAAGGTTGGCCCCTAGCTGGCATCTGGGAGCTCAGATTTGTGGAGGGTTCCCTCTGTTGTCTAGCTGATAAGGACGGATCAACCCGTCTCTCCCAGGTTTCCCAGAAGTGGCTCCAGAATTGTGTGCCACGGAACACCAGTTTGGGAATACTGCTCCACTGACACATACAGGGAGAGACCCTGCCCAGAAGCTGCTCAGAGCAACTGGTTTATTGGTGACCCCTAGATTAGGAGAAGCTCTTCTACAGCATAGCTCTACTCTTCATAAGCTATGGAAAAATTAGAAATGTGCTCCATGGTACTTTCCCTCAGTGATGTGAAAAGAGGTGACTTTCCCCCTTGTGTCCAAGTGGCTGCTTAGGTACATTTCTCCTCATCCAAATCATTGCCAGAAGGTTCCGTGTTTGATTATCTCTGCCACGAAGCAATCGCAAGTAGAAATTTTTAAAAAATCCAAAGTCTGCTTCAAAAACTGCCCTTTATAGAAAAGCAAATTTCAGGAAAACTTTTCTGAGTAAAACATATCCATTTTCTAATGACCTTTGTCATCTGGAGAAACTCTTCACAGGTGAGCGGCTCCTCCTGGGGGAGTTGACAAAGCAGGGTGCCACTCATTTCCTCTAGAATGGCGTCGATGCGGAACTCAATCAAATCATTGATTCGGTCAAGCAGCAGCTCCAGGTCCTCTTTGGAAAAACAAAAGCAAATGAAGGAGATGAAGGAAAGCATTTTGTTACACACACACACACACACACACACACACACACACACACACACAATTACATGCCAGTAGCAATGGCAGGAGCAACACTTTTCAGTTTCCATAGGTCCCTGGGACACTCCATAGTTCCACGCTTGGCCTTCTCCCTGGTCCTTCCTGAGCAGTTTTTCAGCTCTCCCAGCCTGCCTAGCCCCAGCTCCTGTCCACAGCAGGCTTCCTGTGGACCTGCATGGAGGGGGGCCTGCCTCCTCCTGTGCCAACACCGCAGCCTGAGCACCCTTTCATCTGAGTGCGTGGCATTGTCCGCTCATAGGCTGACTCCCTCTGAAACCCATGTCTTCGTCCTACAGCTTTAACATGTATCCCAGAGCCTGTCCCAGGAGAGGTTTTCAAAACGGTGTTCTTAAAGTGAAAGTCCTCTATTTTTCTCACGTTACTATCATAAGGCATACTTTTTTTTGGTTTTGCTGAAGTGGTATTGAACACCACGTTCCAAGGATTAAAGGGCAACTCTGAGGAAAGCTAACAACTCCACATCAAAAGAAGGAAGGATGGCTAATGGGCATCCACTTAAGGGCTCATACATTTTTCAACAGATACCGTATAATCAAATCTCTCTTGTTCCAACACTACTTTCTCCTAGGAAATGACGTTGAAATTGAACAAAGAAAACACAGTGTCATATACAGCTCTTCAAGACACCAAGCAGTTCTTTCTGGTAGTCTTTTTGACTACGAAAGGAGAGCTGACGTTTGTATTTCAGCAACTGTACTCAATGAAATTATTCACTGTTTCTACCTGACAGATTCTTTGAAGCATCTTCAAGGACATTTATGAAGTTTAAAAAAGTTCCCACGAGAATCTTCACACCCTAATTCCCTGGGAATGTTACCTCCTGTGACAAAAGGGCCTTTGCAGATGTGTTAAGGATATTGAGACGTGGAGATTGTTCTGAATTATCCAGATAGTGCCAAAGTAGTCATAAGGTCTAGAGTCTAGGACCCTAGTCATAGGGTCCTTATAAGAGGAAGGCAGGAAGGTCAGAGTCAGACAAAGAATATGACCATGGAAGCAGGGGGCAGAGAAAGAGAGAGAGATTTGAAGATGCTATGCTCTTAGCTTTGGGACAGCATGTGTAGGTAGCCTCTACCTGCTAGAAGAGGCTAAGGAAAATAGTCTCCCCTGGTGGCACTTGAATTCAGCCCCATAGGACTCACTTTGGATTTCTGACCTCCATAATTAAATGATTTTATGCCACTAAGTTTGTGACAACTTGTTAGGACATCAATACAAAAAAAAAAAAAAACTAACAACATTTATGCATAGAATATACAAAATTAATTCTTTAGAAGTTCTGATTTTTATTTTGAAAATGGCCAAAACTCTTTTAGAAGAAATACATGATACAGGCAACTATCTGTAAACAGAAGGGTTAGCTCACTTAACCCAATAAGGAATCCAGCTGTTCTTGAGATACTGTAACATAGTTTGTCTAACATAGTTTGTCTCCTAAAGAAATTTAATCCTGTTCTGCTTTAGTCTCTCTATTTAAATTACAAAAAGAAAGACATAATGAAATATGAGAACTAAGAAGACTTTATTTAGAAAATATCTCTGTCTCCAGCTAACATTCTAATAAAACATCCAAATTGCTAGCCGTCTAATCCTCACACTCTCTAGAGAGGACATGCAAGCCTACCTTGGAAGCCTGTTCTAATTTGATTGTAACAATTCTAACTAGGAAACATTTATACATTTTATAAATGTGTCCTTAGAGACTTTTAGTCAATTTCATATAGTTTTATCTCCTATAAGAAATATTTTTGAAAGAATACTAGGTTAGAGGCAAGGAAACTGGGTTCTAAACTCATCCTGACTGCTTATATCTGTGTGCCATTAGAAAACAATTAACAACTTTGAACCACAGTTTTCCAACCCTTAAATTGAGGGTCTTATTTAAAATTGTTTCTACTGTTTTTTTCCACCTCTACAATGCAATGCTTGCCTGATAATACATTTTATATTATCCTACCTTCAAGCTATAATGAGTATGAAATACACTTTATTCATATTAAAGGGCCCCTTTACAATATGTCTTTGAGGCTGCAGAGAAAAACCACAAGTCACATTTAGAGGGAAACCAATTTGGACCTCATCTGATTTTTAAATCCACACTCTTAAAGCTAGGAGGCTTTGGAATAATACATACTGTGTTCTGAAAGAAAATAGATGCCAGCCAAGAATACTATAATACCCTGCAAAATTAAGCTTCAGATTTGACAATGAAATAAAAACCTTCCATAATAACAAAGTTAAAAGAATTTACAACTACAAAGCCCACATGGCAAAACATTCTCAATGAAATATTTCATGAAGAAGAAATAAAAAATAAAACTGGAAATTATCGAAGAGAGGAACTACACTAGAATAATAGTCAATCAAAAGAGAAACTAACTCAAAAAACAGAAATAATTTAAAATGACAAGGAATAAGAATCATTTCTCAATAATAACATTGAATGTAAATGGCCTAAACTAATCAATCAAAAAATAGACTAGCATATTGGATTTAAAAACAAGACCAAACAATATGCTGTCTCCAAGAGACTCACTTTATAGGCAAAGACAATCCCAGACCGAAGATAAAGAATGGGAAAAAAACTTGCCATTCACAAGGGTTTCTATCCTCATACCTGATAAAGTGGACCTCAACTTAAAATTAATTAGAAGGGACAAAGAAGGCCATTTAATACTGCTCCAACAAAACATAACAATCTTAAAAATTTATGCCCCCCAAAATGGAACATCTACATACGTCAAACAAACTCAAATCTCGAGAGTCGAATATACCATAACACAATAATACTGGGTGACTTTAACACGCCTCTCTCACCAATTGATAGATCTTCAAAACAAAAATTAAGTCAAGAAGCTATAGGACTAAAAAATACAATTAACAATTTACATTTAACAGACATATGTAGAATAAATACATCCATCATTCACTTAGGATACTTTCTTCTCAGCAGCACATGGATCATTTTCTAAAACAGGCCATATCTTAGGCTACAAGGCAACTCTTAGCAAATAGAAAAAAATAGGGCTAATATCTTGCACTTTATCAGATCATAATGGAATTAAAATAAAAATCAACAATAAAATAAAAATATAAGCTATTGTAACACCTGGGGACTAAATAATACACTACTGAATGATCAATGGATAGCTAAAAAAAAGAGATGAAATAAAAAAAAATACTTATAGGTAAATTAGAGTAGCAACACAACATATAAAAATTTCACAGACATTATGAAGGCAGTTCTGAGAAGAAAGTTCATTGCATTGAGCCAATTCAGTAAAATAATAGGAAATACTAAATAAGAAACCTAACTTTACATCTCAAAGCCCTAGAAAAAGAAGAACAAATCAACACCTAAAGCAGAAGACAAAAAGTAATTAAAATCAGAACTGAAATTAATAAAATTGAAACAAAAAATTCCAAAAAAATTGACAAAACAAAAAAGTTGGTTCTTTGAAAAAAATAAATAAAATTGATAAATCCTTATCCAAGCTAATGAAGAGAAAAAGAGAAAAAAACTCAAATTACTAAAATTCATGAAGAAAAAGGAAACACTACCATGGGTACCACTGAAACACAGATGATAATCAGAAGGTACTTTGGAAATATATACTCCAATAAAATAGAAAATTCACAGACATCGATGAATTTCTAGCAATATATGACCTACCCAAAATTAATCAAAATGACATAGAAAATGTAAACAGATAAATTTTAAGCAATGAAGTAATGAAATTGAAGACACCATCAAAAGCTTACCAACAATGAAAAGCCCAGGACCAGATAGATTCTCAGCCAAGATCTACAAGACCTTCAAAGAAGAACTTACACCAATGCTCCTCAAATTATTCCATGAAATAGAAAAGGAAGGAATACTTTTAAATTTAATCTGTGAAGCCAATATCACCCTGATACTAAAACCAGACAAGGACACATCAAGGAAAGAAAACTTCAGACTAATATCCCTGATGAACACAGATACAAAAATTCTCAATTAAAAAACATATTAAAGCATAATAAAAATTGTTATGTTTTAGATGTGAGGTGTTCTCCAAAGCTCACATGTGAGACAATGCAAGAAGTTTCAGAGGAGAAATGATTGGGTTGTAAGAGTCTTGATCCAATCAGTGATTTAATCTCCAGGTAGGTATTAACTGAGAGGTACTTGAAGTGGTAGGGTGTGGCTGGAGAAGGTGGGAATTGGGGTATGGCTTGGTACATTTTCGTATGTGGGAGTGGAGTCTCTTTCTGCTTCCTGATGATGTAAGTTGCTTCCCTCTCTCCCACCATGATTCCTTGAGCCCTGGGGAATGGAGCCAGTCTTCTATGGACTAAGACTTCTGAAGCCATGAGCCCTCAAATAAACTCTTCCTCCTCTGTAATTGTGCTGGTCGGGTCCTTTAGTCACAGCAGCAAAAAGCTGACTAAAATAATGCACCATGATCTAGTGGGGTTTATCCCAGTGACGCAAGGTTGGTTCAACATATAGAAATCAATAAACATAATTCACATCAATAGACTTAAGGGCAAGAATCACACGATCATCTCAATATATGTAGAAAAAGAATTGAATAAAATTCTGCATCCATTCATGCTCAAAACACTAGGAAAACTGGGAATTATAGGAACATACCTCAACATTGTAAATGCTATATATGCTAAACCCAAGGCCAACATCATTCTAACTGGAGAAAAATTTAAAGCATTCCCTCTAAAAACTCCTTTTAAACCACTCCTTTTAAACATAGTTCTTTAAACCCTAGCCAGAACAATTAGACAAGAGGAAGAAATTAAAGGGACAAAAATATGAAAAGAACCCAGGCCTATCCCTATTTGCCAACAACATGATTCTATATCTAGAAGATAAAAAAAAAAGCCACTGAAAAGCTTCTAGAACTCATAAACAAATTCAGCAATGTAGCAGGGTATAAAATCAACACTCATAAGTAAATTGCATTTCTGTACACCAATGACATATCAGCTGAAAGAGAAATCAGGAAAACTATCCCATTAGCCTCAAAAGAAAAAAAAATAAATACTTGAGAATCAATCTAACAAAAGAAGTGAAAGACCTTTAGAATTAAAACTACAGAACACTAAAGAAAGAAATTGAAGAAGACCTCAAAATGGAAATATCTCTCATGTTCTTGGGTAAGGCAGAATTAATATTGTCAAAATGACCATACTACCAAAATCGCTATACATATTTAATATATTTTCTCTTAAAATTCCAATGATGTTCTTTCACAGGAATTTTTCTTTAAGTCATTTTTCATTTGGAAAAATAAGAGCCCCAGAATAGGCAAAGCAATTCTCAATAAGAAAAGTGAAGCAGGAGGTATCACAATACCTTAAATTATACTCCAGAGCTCTAATAAGAAAAACAGCATGGTATTAGCACAAAAACCAGTCATGAACACCAATGGAACAGAATAAAAGACACAGAGACGTACCCAAAAAATACAGTTATCTCATACTAGGCAAAGCACCATAAACATACATTGTAGGAAAGATACCCTCTTCAACAAATGGTAGAGGGAAAACTGGAAATACATAAGTAGAAGAATATGAACCCCTATCTATCACCTTGCACAAAACTTAAGTCAAAGTGGATCAAGGACATAGGCATTAGATCAGAGACCCTGCACCTACTAGAAGAAAAATTAAATTCAACTGTCCATTATGTCAGCTTAGGAACCAACTTCCTCAATAATACACCTAAAGTGCAAAAACAAAAATCAAGAATCAATAAATAGGATGGTATCAAACTAAAACTCTTCTTCACAGCAAAGGAAACAATCAAGAACATGTACAAAGAGCCTACAGATGGGAGAAAAATCTTTACCACCTGCACCTCAGATAGAGCATTAATCTCCAGGATGTACAAAGAATTCAAAAAAAACTTAATACCAAAAAAAAAAATCAATTAGTAGGCAAAGGAACTGAACACACACTTCACAAAAACAATTGGTCAACAAATCTATGAAAAAATGTTCACCATCTTAGCAATTAGAGAAATGCAAACTAAAACTATACTGAGAATCCATCTTACTCCAGTCACAATGGCAATTATGAAGAATACAAGTAACCATAAATGTTGGTGAGGATGATGCCAAATGTTTTCTCTGATATAAGGAGGCTGACTCATAGTGGGGTAGGGAGGAGGAGCATGGGAGAATTAGATGAATTATAGATAGGGAAGAAGAATGGGAGGGAAAGGGAGGGGGCAGGGGATTAGCAAGGGTGGTGGAATGTGATGGACATCATTATCCAAAGTACATATATGAAGACTCGAATTGGGTGTCAATATACTTTATATATAAACAGATATGAAAAATTGCGGTATATATGTGTAATAAGAATTGTAATGCAAAAAAGTATGTGTATAAAGGCAAAATTGGTGTGAACATACTCTATATACAAAGATATGAAAAAATGTACTCCATATGTGTAATAATAACTATAATGCATTTCACTGTCATGTATTTAAAAAAAATAAAAATCAATAAAACTAAAAAAATAAAATGTTAGCGAGGATGTGGGGGGAAAGGTTCACTCATACATTACTGGTGGGACTGCAAATTGGTACAACCACTACAGAAAGCGGTATTGAGATTCCTTAGAAAACTTGAAATGGAACCATCATTTGATCCACTTATCCCACTCCTCAGCATATACACAAAGGACTTAACATTAACACATCAATGTTTATAGAAGCTCAATTCACAATCGTCAAGCTCTGGAAGCAACCTAGTTGTCCTTCAACAGATGAATGGACAAAGAAATGTGATTGTTAGATAGATAGGCAGACAGACAGAGATATACAATATACATACAATAAGACATTACTCAGTCATACAAAAAAATGAAATTAAGGAATTTGCTGAATGGAACTGGAGAATATCTTGCTAAGTGAAATAAGCCAGTACCAAAACCCAAAGGCCAAATGTTCTCTGATATGTGGATGCTAACCCACAACAAGGGAGGGGAAGGAGGAGAAGAATAGAAGCTCGTTGGATTAGATAAAAGGAAATAAAGTGAAGGGAGAAGGAAGCAGAAGAGGAAGGACAATAGAATTAATCAGACATAACATTAATCATAACACACCAGGATAACTTCGCATCATGTACAACCATCAGAATAGGATCCTAATTAGAATAAGTTATAATCCATGTATGTGTAATATGCCAAAATACATTTTACTGTCATGCATCTCTAAAAAGAACAAATAAAAATATTTTAACAAATTTGCCTTGAATCCAATTCTCAATCTGTGAAGCAGAACAAAAGGGAGGTGTGATACAGCAACAATTCCTCACTCTACTCGCTGTCCCCAACCAGGTACTCATCAACTATTCTTGAGTATACCACTGTTGAGAGCCACAGCCGAAGGGGCCCCAGCAAACTTCCAGCTGCCAGCAAACTTCCAGCTGCCAGCTGATGATTGGCTCACAGCAGCCCCAGCAAACTTCCAGCTGCCAGCAAACTTCCAGCTGCCAGCTGATGATTGGCTCACAGCAGCCCCAGCAAACTTCTAGCTGCCAACTGATTGGCTCCTCTGCAATGATGCTCATTGGGCTGTTTCCCCACCCTTTCAGACCATAGAGCTGCTCATTGGGGGACTTTTTTTTTTTTTCAAAAGAAACGAACTTTATTTTTAGAACACACACACCGCACCACACAGCTCCTCAGGAAAACCCTCAGAGCCCAACTGCCACCACCGGCTTCCCACAAGCCTCTCAGGCAGGAGGGCAGCGAATTCACAATGCTTTAAATTTTAAAACAGTGAAGCAGCTAAAAGAGGCTGTAACAACCTATGGTCCTCAAGCACCCTTCACTGTAAGCTTGGTCGAATCCATTACCAACTTGAACATGACGCCAGCAGATTGGGCTAATATGTGTAAAGCTGTGCTAAATGGAGGACAATACCTGTTATGGAAGGTTGCCAATGAGGAATTTTGCAAGGAGACGGCTAGGCGAAATGCAGCAGCTGGTTATCCTCAGAGAAATCTAGATATGTTGTTAGGAAAGGGACCTTATGAGGATCAGCTGCAACAAATTGCATGTGATCCTGGTGTATACTCACAAACTGCAGATGCAGTTAGGGCATGGAAGACTTTACAAAGAAATGGAAGTTTACAAGGTCAATTATCTAAGATAATACAATAATGAACCTTACGCTGAATTTGTAGATAGGCTTATTCAAACAGCTACCAGAGTTTTGGGGAATACAGAACAAGCAATGCCATTAATAAAACAACTGGCTTATGAGCAAGCGAATCGTTGGTGCAGAGAAGTCATTAGACCATGGAAACATGAAGATTTAAACACATATATTAAATTATGTAGAGACATTAATGAACAAGGCCAAGTCGTGGCAGCTGCAGTACAGCAAGTTTTAGATGCCAGGCCAAAAACATGCTACAATTGTGAACAAACAGGACATTTTAAAAGGAATTGCCCCATAGGAGGAGGGTTTAACAAAACTAGGTATCAAAGGAGTAGAATACCGGGTATTTGCCCACGATGCCATAGAGGGAGACATTGGGCTAATGAATACCGTTCTCAAACCACCATAGAGGGTACTCCATTATCAAAAAACGAAAAAGGACCAGGTGTTTATCCACGATATCGTGGAGAAAGGCATCAGGCTCCATTGCCAAAAAATGGATAGGGGGGCCCAATGCTCCGGGGCCGAAGACCACAAGTATACGGAGCACTGGAGGAACCCAGCAACCTCATCAGGGTAGTGCCCAGGACATATAGTCCATTAGATCTCTCATCAGACAAACCAGAGTGAGTGCAGGGTTGGACATCTGCACCTCCACCAAAGCAGTACTAACTCCAGAGATGGGAGTTCAAATTATTCCCACAGGATTAAAAGGACCTCTTCCCAAAGGAACAGTAAACTTATTATTGGGACGCAGCTCTTCTACTCTAAAAGGACTTATGATAAGTCCTGGGGTAGTTGATCTTAATTATGAAGGTGAAATAAAAATTATAGCGAGTTCTCCAAAGGGTATATCAGTAATTTCACCAGGAGATAGAATAGCACAGTTACTAATACCACCCAGCCTACATGATAAATTTTCCAGTCGTACTGTAGAAAGAGGTTCCAGGGGATTAGGTTCCACAGGTGTAGATTGGGCTATGCTTTCTTTAAATTTATATTCTCGCCCCATGCTAAAACTAAATATTCAAGGACATGAATTGAATGGACTACTGGATACAGGTGCAGACCTTAGCACCATCTCTCATCAAGAATGGCCGAAACATTGGCCATTACAACAAGCCACTCAGACGCTTCGAGGCCTAGGAGTGGCAACTAATCCCCATAGAAGTGCAATGGTATTAGATTGGAAGGATCCTGAAGGATGTGAAGGAACTATACAGCAATATGTATTGGATCATCTTCCCGTAAATTTATGGGGACAAGATGTCCTAAATCAATTAGGTTTGACATTAACAAATAACATCAATCAAAATGCATCCACTATTATGACTAGACAAGGTTTTAGGAAAGGACAAAGATTAGAAAAACAAGAACAAGGTATAGCAGCACCAATACAAATAGATCAAGGAACGGACAGACATGGGTTGGATTTTCAGAAGGGGCCACTGAGACAATAAAAATTACTTGGAAATCAGAAAGACCAGTATGGGTTCCTCAGTGGCCCCTGACTAAAGAAAAGACACAAGAAGCCCATGATCTGGTCAAACAACAATTAGCGGAAGGACATATACAACCTTCTGTATCTCCCCATAATACTCCCATTTTTGTCATCAAAAAGAAATCTGGTAAATGGAGATTATTGCAAGATTTAAGAGCCATTAATAATGAGATGGTTATTATGGGACCTGCTCAATTGGGGATTCCTCAATTGTCTGCTTTGCCAAAAACTTGGTATGTTTTAGTTATAGATATTAAAGATTGTTTTTTTTTTCAATTCCAATTCATCCTGAGGATAGTCCACGTTTTGCATTTACTATCCCTGCACTAAATCATGAAGGTCATGATCAGAGATATGAATGGAAAGTACTCCCTCAAGGGATGGCTAACAGCCCAACTATGTGTCAAATTTATGTTAACAAAGCAATCCAGCCACTTAGAAATCAAAATCCTGAACTACAAATATTTCACTATATGGATGATGTATTATTAGCACACAAAGCTAAAAACACATTGCTAGAATGTTATGCCACACTTAAAACCTTATTAAAAAATTATAATCTAGAGATAGCAAAAGATAAAGTACAATTGAATTTTCCAATTAATTATTTAGGAGTTCTATTATCCTCAACCATGGTCTGTCCACCAAAAATTCAAATACGAGTAGATCAACTCAAATCACTTAACGACTTTCAAAATTATTAGGAGACATAAATTGGATAAGGCCTTATCTAGGTATACCAACAGGAGAGTTGGGACCTTTATTTGATATCCTAAAAGGTCCCTCAGATCCAAATTCACCCCGAATGTTAACGCCTGAAGCAAGAAAGGCATTAAAAATCATTGAAACATATATGGAAAATATGCATTTGGATAGATTGATATAAGTTTGCCTTTATTATTTATTGTACTACCAACAAAAAAATATTCCTACAGGAGTATTTTGGCAAGAAGGTTCATTATTATGAATACATTTATCTTATTCTCCTAACACTATTCTTACTAGGTATCCTGAGGCTGTAGGATAATTAATACTCAAAGGAATAAAAGCAGCAAAGGGAGTGTTTGGAATTACTCCATATACTATGAATTAAATTGACAAGTTAGCCAATGAGTTAAATACTTGGGCAATAATCATGTGCAAATCTAATGTTTCATTTGATAATCACTTATCATCTAATCCTTTATTGTCTTTTTGGTCATTGCATTCTGTAATTTTTCCAAAAATGACAAGAAAAGCACCTATCATGAATGCTCCAAATATATTCACTGATGGGTCAAATAATGGTACAGTAGCAATAGTTACAACTGATCAAACTTTTACATTTTTAGTACCCAAACAATCAGCTCAAAAGGTAGAGATTAGTGCAGTATTACAAGCTTTTGTGATGTTTAAAGATTCTGTATTTAATTTATTTTCCGATAGTCAGTATATAGTTAATGCTATAGTATTACTTGAAGATGCTGGTAGGATTTCCCCTTCCTCTACTGTTTTCTCTTTGCTTTCCACTATACAAAGTCTATCTGGGACAGAAAAGATCCATTCTTTATAGGACATATCAGGGCACATACAGGATTGCCTGGAGCCCTTAGTTTGGGCAATGATTTAGCAAATAAAACTACACATGACATACATATTTTCTCTACACTAGAAGAAGCTACAAATTTTCATAAAAAATTCCATGTCAATGCTAATAATTTACAAAATAACTAAGGAACAAGCTAGACAAATAATAAAACAATGTCAAAATTGTGTGACCTTTTTACCACAAGTTAATCTTGGAGTCAATCCTAGAGGACTGATACCTAACCATATTTGGCAGATGGACGCCACACACTTGCCAGAATTTGGAAAATTAAAATATTTGCATGTTACAGTTGATACTTCTTCAGGATTTTTGATGGGCTCCCTTCATGCCAGAGAAAAAACTAAAGATATTATAGCTCATTGCTTACAAAATTTTGCCACTGTGGGCGTTCCAAAACAGTTAAAAACAGATAATGCCCCTGGTTATATTTCTACCTCTTTTAAACAATTTTGTTCATCATTTGGCATTACTCATATAACAGGAATCCCACACAATCCACAGGGACAAGGCATAGTTGAAAGAATTCATCAAACTATTAAAATGTACTTATTAAAGCAAAAAGAGGGAATTGGGAAGGGGTATATATTCCCCAAAGATAAACTTAAAATAACCCTTTTTACTCTAAACTTTTTAAATTTGGATTCATCCGGACTTAGTGCTGTGGAAAGGTATGTATGTCCAAAAAATGTACATAAGCCCAAGGTACTTTGGAAGGATATTCTAACAGGACAATGGAAAGGTCCTGACCCAGTAATTGTCTGGAGTCGTGGGTCTGTTCGTGTGTTCCCACAGGGAGAACAGCAGCTGATTTGGATTCCAGAGAGATTAACTAAAGCGATTTCTACAGACCAAAAAGAAGATGATTTGGTTCAAATCCATAACAGGTGATATCCATAACTCCAGTTTGGCTACCCTTACATCTGCGACAGAACCAGAATGCTTTTTTCAATATCTATTTTATTATTATCCTTTCCCACATCATGAAGTTCTATTTTGTTTTTTGAGCTCATACAGACCTAGGTTAATGTTTTGCTGATCAGTTCTATTTTTTGACTATAGAGTTTTTAAAATTGCAATGGAGATTTCACCTGTAAAAAGTTATAAGGCCTTTACTATTATGTTATGTGTTGTATGTATTATACTATGTGTGCACACTTGTGTTTTATGTTGTATGTTTATATGTACGTATGTCCATACATCATATATGATGAGCGCTCATGAAAAAATGGATCCAAATTTTTTTTATTCACGTGATTTAAATGGCTTAATTTAAATTGGGTAAACTGCTGTTGAGGATTGTTTTAATATGTGACCAAAAAAGAAGGTTAACAGATCTGTTTGTTTACTTTCACCTTTCCTTTTCATTATATTTAATAATTCTATTCAAGATAATGTAAATTGTTCAGAAAATTGTTTTCTTTTAGTGCCTTCTAGAAAGTTACATAATTTTTTCTTTAGCCATTATGGCCAGAATTCCTATCTTCATCCCAGTGCTGGTGAAGACAAAGATAAAACCAATCTACAGCTTCTGCAATAGCTATCACTGAACTGCTTGCAGAACTTGCCTGGACTATATATCTCTTGTATGCATTGTGAACTCACTTGTATGCATAGTGAACTATCTGTTGGTGCAGCGACTTGTGGTAATGTTGGGGTATTTTTGCTGATGGTGTCATCGGTGGTACAATTTTTCCAAAAGGAGCCATCACTGAACTGCTTGCAGAACTTGCCTGGACTATGTATCACTTGTATGCATTGTGAAATTACTTGTATGCATTGTGAACTATCTGTTGGTGCAGCGACTTGTGGTAGTGTTGGGGTATTTTGGCTGATGGTGTCATCGGTGGTACAATTTTTCCAAAAGGAGCCGTCAACTGGCTTGGTGTAACTTCCTCCCTTCTGTTTGTGATGGTCGTTCAGCTAAAATTTGGGGGCCAACAGAGGTGAGGCAAAGAACCTCACCCCCCCGCTGGTACAAAGACCTATCCACGGGTGTCGCTGTATGCTGGACCAGTAGTCAATGACGGGTAAGATCCAATTGCAATGGTACCAACCTAAGACAGGAGGCTGACGCCTTGAGGTCAGCTCATCCAATGACAGGTATGGACCATATGTAGTATTGGACAACCTAAGGCAGGCACAGTCCCTAAGCCACATGCTTGTTGTTTAAACAGAGAGGGGGAGACGCTGAGAGCCACAGCCAAAAGGGGCCCCAGCAAACTTCCAGCTGCCAGCAAACTTCCAGCTGCCAGCTGATGATTGGCTCACAGCGGCCCCAGCAAACTTCTAGCTGCCAACTGATTGGCTCCTCTGCGGTGATGCTCATTGGGCTGTTTCCCTGCCCTTTCAGACCACGGAGCTGCTCATTGGGGGACTTTTTTTGGCTCTGCCCATGCAACCCAGCCAATCAGCCTCAAGAGCAAGAGGAGTGGGGGAGGTGGAGAGGCTTGTGAGAAGCTGGTGGTGGCAGTTGGGCTCTGAGGGTTTTTCCTGAGGAGCTGTGTGGTGTGGTGTGTGTGTTCTAAAAATAAAGTTCTTTTCTTTTGACAAGTGGCTCCTGAATTGTGCCCAGCCAGACTGCGGCATACCACACCTGGTAAATTAAACAAGTAGACACTATTGAGCCAAAGGCATTCAGATGGTACAGTGAAAACCTACAGGTAAGACAAGCCCTTGACAACACAAGCTATAAATGAACCAGGTTCTACCTCATCAGTCCCAAGCATCAGACCTAGAGAAAGACCTAAGGAAGAAAGAGAGAGTGAGAGAACAAAAAGAAGCACCACAAGAGGTATCTAGAAGGGCCACCAAGGAAGAGATGACCCAAAAATGAGGGGACAGGATGGAAGAGCTAGAACAGGGTGAGTGAGGTAAGGAAACAGACGGACTGCCTAAGCCTACTGCAATGAGGAATGAGTGAGTGGATGGGTGTCCATTCCACCCAACTGAGCGTACAACAGACGTTAAAGAGACCGCTTGCTTTTTAAACCCTTTGCAATCAGTTTGGGGAGAAAGATGAAATTGGACTAAACCACTAAAGAGAGCTGAAATACAGAGCCCCTGTCTCTACTGTCAGCGCAACAGAGATCACAAGAGGATGCGGTCACATGGGTTGGAGGGTGGAGTGGGCTTCTTAGAGTGAGACTTACTCTGGGCTATAAAAAGTGGGCAGAATTGGGCCATGAAAAGGTAAGGGCAGATGACATTGGGTAGAACAGGAAAGTCTTTGAGAAAAATCTGTCATTACCATGACCCAGACTATATTCCCTGCCATAGAAGTATGAGAGAGGGGTTCAGATGTTCTCCTAGGAGTCAAAGACTCTAGAAAACATCCACACAAGGGCTCTTCTTTTATTTTTTTTTGGGGGGGGGGGTATGGGAGATTGAACTCAGGGGCACTGAACCACTGAGCCACATCCCCAGCCCTCTTTTCTATTTTATTTAAAGACAAGGTCTCACTGAGTTGCTTAGTACCTCACTTCTGCTGAGGCTGGCATTGACCTAAGAATCCTCCTGTCTCAGCCTCCCAAACCACCAAGACAAGAACTCTTCTTGGAGACCCAGTGGCCATGCATATTAAAGGCTCTGCAAAGTCCTCCAGAGAATAAATATGTCCAGCTACTAAGGTGGGCTTCCCAGATGTATTTGAGGCCAGATTCCACCTTTGAACAAACCTGTACACATTCTGGGAAATTGTAACTATGGAATATACCACCTCACCTACATTTTCAAAATTATATCCTCACTAAGGAAAAATTATGTTTCCTTCAACTTTTACAGTGCCCTGTTGTCCAGCTCTCTATTCCATACAAACCTTCACGTCTTTCAAATCAGGGTCTAAAAACACACTAACCAATTAGCATCACAAGTTAAAAGACTCTAAAGATCCTTTAAATTCAAATGTTCAACAGTAAAAATAAATGAAAAATCGTGGTTATCTATGGGAATAAATTTAATACTGAATATTTGCAGTTTTCAGTAGATTACTGAAAGTGTATATCTTGAATAAATTCCTTATGGAACAGCTTTCGAGGAATTCTCATTTATATCACCACATTAATAAGAAATTTCACAACAGATATTAAGAACTAAGCCTTTAAATCTGAGAGATAGTAACCATTTAGACAAACTTACTGATCTTTGTAAATGTGTTTTCTAAATATGCCTCAATATTCAGCGATGTCCAGGTCAGCGCAGCCAAGCCTGGCTGGAGAGCTCTGTCCACTTTAGCCAAATGGGGGGCCATCAGTTGCTCAATGGCGGGGGGCATTTTTGACCTCACTCTCTGGTATTCAGACAGCATCATCTGCAATTAAATGGGTTTAAATCATCAAGTAACATCTCACCTTTATCATTTTATATAAAATGCTTACTTTTATTTAGGGTTAAACTGGGGGCTCTCATAGCCTGGCAGGGAGAATGGTAAAAACAAAATAAGAAAACAGTGGACTTTCTCTATAAATCACAAATTCCTAATTCAATAAATTACAACCAAGGATGAAGAATTTAAGAAGCAGAATTTTTCAGTCCCTACCCAGATTATAAGGAAAGAAAAATTTTGAAGTCAAGTAATTTTTCTAAACTGGAGCATCCTACTCCTGTGAGCCTCCTCTGTGGACCACACTCATCATCAAAAGTGTCTGGGTCATGGGGTCCATTCCTGGGACTATAGGCCAAATTTCATGCAAGACCTAAACCACAGAAGGAGAATCAGGAACCAGAATTATTTCAACAAGTGTTATGGCTTGTTTTTGTCAGCTTTTTCACTGCTGTGACTAAAAGACCTGAGCAGAACAACTATAGGGGAGAAAAAATTTATTTGGGGCTCACAGCTTCAGAGGTCTCAATCACAGAAAGAAGAGTCCATTCCTTGGGGCCCATGGCAGAAGAGTGTGGCAGAGAGAAGCAGAAACACTCTCCAGAAACAAACATATACACCATAGCCACAGCCCCAGTAAACCACTTCCTCCAGCCTCACCCCACTTGCCTCCAGTTACCACCCAGTTAACCCCATCAGGGGTTAATTCACTGATTTGGTCAATGTTATAACCAATCATTTCTCCTCCAAACCTTCTTGCATTGTCTCACATGTAAGCTTTTTGGAAATACCACATCTAAATGATACAGGGCTTTAATGTCATCTGAATGCCAAAGAGAAAGGTACATCTCCAGTGCAGATCTCACTCCGAGGTTTAGACTCATATACAGCAAGAGCCTACCCAGAGGGCTGGGGAGATAGCTCAGCTGGTAGAGGGCTTGCCTTGCTTGCACACCACCCTGGGTCTGATCCCCAGAATGGAAGGAAGGAAGGAAGGAAGGAAGGAAGGAAGGAAGGAAGGAAGGAAGGAAGAGAGCCTACACAGTCTCCCCCCTTCATATCTAACATCATCTTCAAACCTAACAGGTTCAAACTGAAAGGCAGTCCTTGCCCACAAACCTTCTCTGCCCACCGCATTCTCTAAGTCACATGACAGCAAACTCCATCCTTTCTGCCCACGGGCCAAAATTCAGGCAGCCTTAATTCCCCTCTTTGCCCACTGTCACTTACAACCCATCCAGTTCTCCTGTCACACCATACTCAAAGGAGATCTGATTGGATTACTATATCTGCTGTCCCTGACGCTCAGCTGAATTATTAGAAAGTTCCACCATTCTCCCCCTGCAGCCACCCGTGACTCTGAGAATCTAGGCTCTACTTACCTACAAGGGCGAACCCTTAAAACACTAAGTCAGATGATATTACCCCTCTGCTGACATGATTAGATGTTCCCACCTAATTCAGGGCTCTACATCCTCATACAAAGTCTTGGAGAGAGTCTTGTTCCCCCTTGCCTTCAGCTGTTCTCTCTCTCTTCCCTGATCCTACTCTACTGTCTCCCTTCTTGATCCTTAGCCCCAGGATCTTTGCACCTTCTTCAAATAATTTCTCAGAGCACTTTATCAGTTAGGCCTATCCTGACAAGCTACTTAAGACTGCAAACCACCACCAAAAGCCACTCATACACTCTATGCCCTGCTCTATTTTTTCCCACAGCACCTATCACTTTATACCAATACACTAAATAATTTACCAATTTATAGTGTTCACTGCTGATTTTCTGCATTAGCCAAATAGAATGCAGGTAGTCCCCAGCTTACAAAGGTGTAAAAATAAAAGATGTTCAATGCAAACCATACTTGGGACTTTTAAATTTTGATCTTTTCCTGGGCTAGGATGTTCATTATGATTCATTCTTGAGATTTGATTCATTCTTGACTTTGTTTAAAACAGGCTTTGTATTAGGTGGTTTTTCCCGACTGTGAGCTAATAAAATTGTGCTGAGCACATTTAAAGTAACTCAGCTACGATGTTCAATAGGTGTGTTCAATCATTCTCCACTTCAGATATTTTCAACTTACAATGGGTTTATTCAGACATAACCCCACGGTAAGTCCAAGAGTATCTGTATGTTACACCAAGACAAGAATCTTATCTGCTTTGTTTGTTAATGTGTCAAAAAATGGTAGGTGGAACATAAGAGATGATTGATCATTATTTCTCTTTTAACCAATTGGTAACTATTTAGAAGGTGCATTTGTGATCTGACTCTTGTGGATTTGGCTTATTTATTGAAAAATAACTGTTGTATTAGGTTGAACTACATCAACTTAGTTGACATATGTTTTTTCTATGTTTCCATTTTTAAATAAGCCTTATAATATTTTCAGCCTAGCTTTCAGGATAATGTCAATATTAATAACCATTAAAATAAGAAAGTGAATTTAATGTGCTTCTTAAATAGAATTATTTTTAAACCCACATTTGCAATGTAAAGATTAGCATTACCTTGATATTAGATCAATTTTCCTAAAATGTTTTCCTTGAAGTCCTAAGTCCAAGACATTCTATAGTAAAAATGATCCCTGCATTAATAAGTTTGAAAAACACTATATGCAATACCTCCTCTTGAATAACCATGATTAATATTAATTGTCCGTAGAAACCTGCCATTGGGATATAAGAAGTACTGGGGGGCTTTGAGAATTTTGTTATATAGCCCAGCACTTCCCAAATGGGCTATCTAAGCCTTTCTTCATATAATACCTTGCCACAATTTCTATAATTCCCCTTCAATTTCCATGAAAGCCATTTTAGAAATCCTAGATTTGATTATTCAATTATCAGCTACTCATACATTTCCTAAAGCTTTTATTCACTTTTATCTACCTGTGTTTCAGTGTCCGTCACTCCTTCTATCTGGGAAACAGTCCTTGGAATCTGCCTCAGGCAGGTCTTCCATTTCTCATCTTTAATCCTTTAACCCAGGAGGAATTATTCATCCATTTTCCAACTGAGAAACGAGGTTTAGAAGGTAAAGTAATTTACCCAAAGATAATGATTTGGATCCAGATCAAACTGGCTTCCGAATCTACTCTGAACCATCGGCCACTACTAGCTCATCTCCTTCTAACTTCAACTGTCTTCCAAGAAGTCGAGGCAAAAAACAAACTCAGTACTTTGGCATATCACCCGAAAACTCTGTTGAGTATTCAGCACCAAAACTCTGCAACTGTGGGGGGTGTTTAGAGGGTGCCCAAAATATGCCAATAAATCTGTTCTTGTTTAGCAGGAACCTTTAATTCTTTCAACCTTCATAATAAATGTCTACCAGATCATAATTTGCTTATTCAAATTTCATTTACAACTGTGTTGGCTTTAAAACATTCTTGGTCCCTCCTCCTCCTCCTCCTCTTCCTCCGAAGTAGTAGTAGTAGTACTAGTAGTAGTAGTAGTAGTAGCAGCAGCAGCAGCAGCAGCAGCAGCAATAGTAGTAGTGGTGGTGGTGGTGTTGTCGTCTATGCCTCTGCCCTCCCTGGAATCTGGGTGGAATTTTGGAGCCCAACAGGACACAACAGAAGTGATGCTGTGAGAATCAGGACACCCTGAAGACCACCTGCCTCCTCCTCATTCACTGTAGCACTTGCCCCCAAGTTATTGTGCAAGACATCCTACTAGCCACATCCTCCCTGTTGGAAGTCCATGGAGTCATACACATAATCATCCTAACCCTGCTCAATCTCTTTAGCCAAAAACCCTTGAGATAAAATGAAGGGATATTGAAATGTACCCTATTTGGGGGTTATCTGTTACCAAAACAACTCCTCCATAGACAAAATCATCATCGGTGCTTTTATACTCATAAAAATTTGGTTTCTTAGCCAGGCACAGTGGTGCACTACTATACTTCCAGTGGCTTGGGAGGCTGGGGCAGGAGGATCATGAGTTCAAAGCCAGCCTGAGCAAAAGTGAGTCACTAAGCAACCCAGTGAGACCCTGTCTCTAAATAAAATACAAAATAGGGCTGGGGATGTGGCTCAGTGGTCAAGTATCCCCGAGTTTAGTCCCCAGTACCTCCAGAAAAAAAAAGATACATGGTTTCTTAATAAAAATAGTTTCTTTGTAAATATGTAGATTGGCAAAATGATTTCCCAAGACACCAAGAGGAATTTATAAGGAAATCCCAACGGGCTGACTAGTACTTCATGAGTACGCACTCAAAGAAGGTCTGCCCATTTCTGATACTGAATTTTTGAATATAACATGAAGTTGTGGGTTCTGGGTTCTGTTAGTAGTTCTGCCACTTACCTGTGAAACCTTCGCTAATCCCAGTTTGGTCATTTAGAAAATAAAATAATTATATACTATCTCACCTACCTAACATGATCATGGGAATGATCAAATGAAATAGTGAACATGAAAATGGCTTAACATGCAAAGCAAATGTGTGGTCCTCATGTGATATTAACCATTATGATCTATTGATGACAGTTTCCATGTGAATGTTCCACTACCAGGGCTGCATCTCTGCCCTGGTCTTTCTTGTCTTTGGGCAGCACCACCTGTCACTGGTGACCTGTCCCTCCTTCGTGAGGTTTTTCTTGCCCCTGGTTCCTTGACCCTTGTTTTCATCCCACCTCAAAGTCCACTCCTTAATCTTATTTGCTAATTTTTCCTCTTCTACCAGATGTGCTAATGTTGGAGCCGCTGTTTGGTCCTGTGGCCCTCTACTCTTCCCTGTCTATGTTCTCTCCCTAAGAATTCTATCCAGGAGAACGTCATTAAATAGCAACTATATTCTCCACCTCTCCAAACCATGCCTCTACTTTGACAGCTTCCCTGGACTCCAACCTTCCATATCTAATGGACGACACCTCCTCTTGATGTCTAAAAACAATCTTGTCCTTGGGATGGGAGCTACTGAGTCCCACCTACCTTCCAAAGTAAAGTAGCTCAAGTCTTTGGCATCTTCATAAATGGTACTCACAATGAGGGCCACTGCAGTTAGACAGAATGTAACCTATATAATTCATGGTAGTCCCTACTTCAATTATCCTTGAGTTCCCTCTTATCCTGCCTGATGGCACAACTCCTTGATAGCTGATCAATTCTACTGCCATTCTAGCTCAAGCCTCCATCTTATCCATGCCAGATCTGTGGAACAGTCCAGAAAGTGTCTTCCCACTGACACTCTTGCTTCCTCGCCAGGTCTACTTTCCATCCAGTAGCAAAGATGACTTTTATTAAATGAGATCATGCCCTCTTCTCCAGCTCAACTTCTGTCAATGATTTTTCTGGTACATAAATTTATACAAGACCTGCAACGTTCTGGTGCCATCCAACTTTGCAGGCTCATCCTCTGTCACTGTCCCTCACTCATTGCACTCTAGCCATTCTGGTCATTTTCTGTCCTCCAACATGACACACCACCCAATTTTTTTAAATGTATTTAAGAACTATCCAGAAGAGGGAAAATTAAAAATACTATACCTTCATGTTACTGAAGTTCTTTTTGTATATATACCGTTTCCGGAAGAGGGCAGCTGCAAATGGCGACACTTCCAGACCCATCTGTGACATGCACTCTGTTTCCCTAAATAAGACTAATATCTGAGGATCAAAGTTCACAAACAACTCCCCAGTGTCTGGAGCCTTCACCAACAAAGAAGCCTCAAGACCTCTGTGAACTTCTCTGATCTGTGGGAAGAAGTCAGCATCATTACCATCAGAACATTCAGTGAACACAAAGAGCATCTCACTCAGCCACTCCAGGGGATCCAGGTTGCTAAGTGTTCTTGCATGGACCTGAGCTTCCTGATTTAAAGGCAATGGGAATGCCTGCTCTTACCTAAATTCTCTCTCAGAAATAATCTCCAGGTTCTTGGTGGTGATGGTGCACGGTCAATTCAATAAAATGTTTCTTTCATGACTCTCACACTTGCTAGAGAAGTGGACCATGCCATGGTGGTGAGTTCCCAAGAGCCGTTCAGCTCCCTGATACCAGGCACCCTCGTGCCTACTCAGTTACTCCTTCTATTGAAAGTTTCACAAAACCCAACTAAACTCAGTTTTCAGTTACCTAGAAATACAATCAATATGGCTAAGACACACCACTTCCTGCCAATCTACAGGTAAATATTTGTAGGGGATAATTTGATTAGCCACTAAGATTGCCAAAAAATATATTTAAGACTTTGTCTAACAGACATACTGTTGTATAAGACACATTCGGGTCTTATCACATTTTACAAAGAAAGAAACCCTAACCTGTAGGGTAGAGAAACTCAGAAAGAGGATTTTCTCACAAAGGAGTTTACGAATTAAATAAAAATGGGTTTCTGATGCATGGTTTGTGATGCTTTCCAAACAGACAATTATATTCTTTCAATAGAGTCGATCAAAGTGATGTCTAAAATACCCACAAATCCAGCTTCCCGGAGGACTATCCTGCCAATGCTACAGAAAAGCTCCAGAAGCTTTCCAGTAGAGACCACTTAAAGAGCATCAGTTTAGGGGCTCACCTGTTGAATCCATGCCCTGTGGTAGAGGACCTCGAACTCCAGGAGGACCTTGGCCAACCTATTGTAACTGCGGATTATAGGCTTGGCCTCAGCTGTCCTCAGCACTGTCGGGTGCTGTTGGAAGAGCTGCATGGGTTGCTGGATCCTGTGGAAGAGTTGGCGGGCCCACAAGATCTTCCCTGCGATGGGGGGCTGGTCTCGAGCCAGAGGAGGGTCATACTTCTGCTTTGTGTAGAGCTCTGAAATCATACCAATGTCAGCCCCGTAACTCTCCAGGATCAGTCGGTATTTATCATCGATACCAAGATTAGGTATATTCAATCTGAAGAAAATGCAGAAAAGTAAAAGTTTGAATTAATGGGAAGATATCTACTAATCTTATTTATTAGCATTTATTTTAAAACATATGGTAATGGGAAAGAACAAAACAGTTGTGTAACATATTAAAAGAATTGAGATACTATCAATCCTTACAGTGTAGGCAAAACTATTAACTTGGGAAGAATTTTTTCAAATTACTCCAACATTAGACATATTACTACAGGCAGTCACAAGGTACTTCAAAGCTGAGCATATTCTCTATTTGCAGAAATAAAGCAAAGCCTTAATCCTTCAGAGAATTAATCCTCCTAATCCTCTAAAGAACTTAAAACTGTGACTTTATGACTCGGGCTGTCAAAAGAGGCTTTTCTTTCCTTTAGAATATGAAGTAATAACAGTAATAATAATAATAATAGATAAACTATGCTCAAGTTACTCCAATTTTAGAAAATGGAACTTGGAAAATTATTTCAAATTTTTACCTCTCAAATTTCTTTAACATACTTAGAGCTTGATTTGTGTTTTGAATCTTCTCAAATGTAACATCCATGAACTTCTGCAATTCATTCTAAAGTAGAATAAAATGTGATTATGGACAAAAAAATTAACATAGGGAATTGTGTTTAGTAACAAGTGAAAAGAATTTTCGATTCCCTACAAATGTCTATAATAAAGGACAAAATATAATGGAAAATTTGATGAATTTTAAAGAAAAATAAATGCCCAGAAGCCAGAAATAAAGAGACCTGGGAAGCAGAGTGGTAAGAGTTGGCAACATGGCAGGCTCCATGCACCTTGGACATAGGGACAGGCCTTGGGACCTTCTTACAATATGGGGCGAGAACTCTGGGGGTCTACTACCCTCAACAAATCCTATAGCAAGCCAGGATCCACAAAGTGCTGCTGTCCAGTGCTTGGTAGGGAAGTATATGTTTAAAAATTGAGAAAGCACATGAGGCTTGCCATTTACCCAGAGCCATGAATAGGGAGAAGTCATCCTAGAAAGGGATCCCCCAACTTTCTTCACCAAGTGCTAGAGAGTAAATATTTTCAGCTTTGTGAAACACAAATCTATTTCACAACTGTTCACCTCTGCCACAGTGGTGTCAAAAAGTAGCCACAGGAAATGCCTTAAAAACAAACAGGCAGGGCAAGACTTGGCACTTGAGTGTGGTTTGCTGACCACTGCCAGGGGCAGCTGACCTCCCACCTGTGGCACATGAAGATAAAGGGCCCACATTCATGGTCCACATTGCATAAAAAGGATCCCCAAGAAATTCACACAGAAACTAGGTAATGCCACTAGAACCTTAGCATAAGTAATGCAAAACCACTCCACAGGAACACTTCCAAAGCCCGAGGCATTAGGACTCCCACAGGAGGAAACAAATAACTGCTAAAGAAGACAAGCTCAAAAGCTTTTGTGAAAACAACATGAAAAAAAAAAATGGATCTTTAAGAGACAAGCAGCTGAATGCACAAAGAGAATTCATGCCAAGACCTAGAGATGATGGAACAGTCAGAAAGGACTCTGAAATCAGGGTGTTTAAAATGATTAAGGAGAAAAAGAAGAAGAAACAGACCATAAAATGATTAGGATAATAGAAAATAAGGGCGCTCCAATTTTAAAAAATAAGAGTTATACATAGAAAGGATAAAAGTATTCTATTCAATATACAACAGATGTAAATAATATATACTTGAAAATAAAATTAATGGACTGCAAGAGAGTTCTAAAATAAATGCCCCAAAATGCTACAGAGAAATTAAAAATAGAAAATATCAGGCTGCAGATGTGGCTCAAGCGGTAGCACACTCGCCTGGCATGCGTGTGGCCGGGGTTGGATCCTCAGCACCATATACAAACAAAGATGTTGTTTCCGCCGAAAACTAAAAAATAAATATTAAAAAATTCTCTCTCTCTCTCTCTCTCTCTCTCTCTCTCTCTCTCTCTCTCTCTCTCTCTTTAAAAAAAAAAAAAAAGAAAATATCAAAAAAGAGGCACAGTAGAAATGGAAGTTAGAAAAAGAAGGTATTACCTATTGCAACATAAAAAAGAACATATATTTATTGGAAGTTCCGGAAGAAGAGCCTAAAATATTTCAAATGATGACTGAGAATTTTCTACAATTAAAAAACAAAAACAACAAATTATAAGTGGAGAAGGCCCACCAAACTCGAGGCTTTTAAAATCACACTTAAAATGCAGAGGTATCAAATATAAAGAGAAAAATAATACTTAAAAACAATTAGGGGAAAGAAAATTATTCATCAAGAAATAAATTTTTATAGGACATACCTGATTGAGAAAGACAGATGCCAAAAGTCAATGAAACATGATTAGGTATAAAGAAAAATAACTTAGAAAGTAAAATTACATGTGAAGCCACACTGACATTAAATATCAAAGGCAACTTTGTAGGTTTGGGGGCAAATACCAGAGGAGGTTGCCATTGGTAAACTCTTGATGAAGTAACCACTAAAGGATATATTTCTTTAACAATTATAAGGAACCCACAGAAAGAAGAAGAAAGAAGACCAGATGTAATAGCAAGCAAATAAATTTGCAAACATGTTGGATATCTACATAGCTATTAACAATAACAACAAGACATTTGGAAAGTTTAAAAGCAAAGTACAACTAAACTGCAATACAACAATAACACAGAAATAAGAGGTGGATAGAATATCAAATAATTTTAAACATTGTGAAAAATATGCAGAAACAACTAAATATACATGTAGAACATTATTGACCTGAACCAATGAAAAAGGAGTAAAAGGAATAATAAGAATTAACCAACAAACTCACAACTACTAGGAAGGGAGTCTCAGCTATAAAATATATTCCAACCAGATGAAATTTTAAGGTGACATGCTCAAAATATGTAAGTAAAAAATAATAGGAAATTAAAGAACAGAAAAATATTTTAGACAAATATTAAAAGAAAGTTGGAGTAGCAATATAAATAAAACACAAAATAGATTATAGGACAAAAAGCATCACTAGAAATAGAGACAACCATTACTGTTAATGGGAATAACTCCCCTGGCAGATATACCAAGTCTAAGCCTATAAGATCCAACCCACAAACCAAAATATATAAAATAATCTGTGACATAGCAGTCACAATAGCTCAAGGAGATCAAAAACTGTTTGGTATTACAATGCATCTATCAGAATGGCCTAAGTCCAGAACACTGAAAATGGAAAATGCTGGGGAGAATTTGGAGTGACAGGAACGCTACTATCATTCATAGCTGGTGAAAATGCAAAATGGTGCAGACACATTCAAGTATGGTTTAGTAGATTTCTATAAAACTAAAAATATTCTTACTGTATAATCCAACATTTGTGCTCTTTGATATTTATCCAAAGGAGTTTAAAACTTATGTCCACACAAAAACTTGCACACAGATGTTTATTGCAGTTTTGTTCACAGTTGCCAAAACTTGGAAGCAACTAACATCTTCCAAAAGGTGATGTGAAACTTCACAACTGAGTAATGGAATATGACTCTTAGAAATAAATATGACTCTTATCTAGCCATGAAAACACATGAAGGGGACATGAATGCATGAAACTAAGTGAAAGAAGAAAATCTGAAAAGGCCACAGGCTATATGCTTCCAACTAAACTCCTGAAAAGGCAAAACCATGAAGACAATAAAATGGTCAATATTTGCCAGAAGCTAGGACATTAAAAAGACAGGGATTGTCAAGAGAAGAAGGAATGAATGGGTGGATGCGAGAATTTTTAGGGCAGTGCCAATACTTTGCATTTTTCTATAATGGTGGATATGTGTCAGTATACGTTTGTCCAAACCAATAGAATGTACACCACCAAACAGTGAATCTAACGTGGATGATGTTCTTGGATGACAATGATGTGTCAACACAGGGTCATCAGTTGTAAGGAGTGTATTCATCTGATGAGGAACGTCAATAATGGGGGAAGTCACACAATGGGGCAGAGGCAGGACCAGGGGATATATGGTAAACTTCTGGGCTTCTCTCAATTTTTCTAAGAACCTAAAATTACTCCTTTAAAAAAATATTTTTAAAGATACTTAATAAGAATAGAAAATATTTCAATAATACAATTAAAAGCTTGATATAGATATAAAGAACCCAAATCCCAACAGGAACACTACCCATTTCAGCACACACAGAACATTTGCAAAACTTAACAATGACCTAATGTCTCAGAGGACATCCCAGGAAACACCAAACACTAATACAATATACTCCACATTCTCACATTCAACTACAAAAATTTAAGTAATAATAAAATGAGAGTCCAGCCAGGAGTATGGCTCTGTGGTAGAGCTCTTGCCTAGCATGTGGGAAGCTCTAGGTTCTTTCCCAAGAACTGCAAAAAAAAAATTAATAAAATAAGAGTTAATAAAGTATAATAAAAAAGCTAAATTACATGTTTCAGTAACTTATGAATTAACATCTATCCCATTTGCTGAGAAAACACAAACACCTCCTTAGCATCCAGCATAGAATTTTCCTGGGACCCTTCCTAACCCTAGCCAAGCAGAAGTATGAGACCGATGTCCCTCAGGTGCATACCCTATCTTATTTGGTATAGCAACCATCCGACTCTATGCATGTTTTGTAAGCCTGTCTTCCTTACAAGTTTCTCTAGGACTTGGTCCATATCTTTTTAGCTTTGAATCCTTGCTTTCTGGCACAGTATCAAAATATTGTTATTTTATAATGAGTCATTTTAGATTATAATTGCAATCCCCTCCCCTCTTTTGGGTGCTGTATTCATTCCTCTATTCTAACTTAATATGCACTCACATTTCAATCATATCACTGCTTCCTGTCTGACTGTAAGTTTAGGAGGCAAATCTACCCATAGCATTGATGCCTAATACATCATTGTTATATAGTAAACACATGTTTCTTTGCAGTAAATCTATTTTATTAACCAATGGGGCTAAGACATGATCCCTGCCCTCAAAGTGCTTACCATTAGCTACTGAAGTACCTCCCATGTGATCGGAAATCTTTGAGGAAACACAGATGAGGACAGGACAAGTGAACACTGATTATGCAACATAAAATCAGGACCCACGCTGTCCATCAACTTTCAACACAAAGAAATCAGGATCCACTGTCCTTATGTTTGAATCAGACTCCAAAACATATCATTGTTTAAATTATTATAAACACTGTATCTTCTCACTAAATGAAATGTCATAGAGCCTAATGGTTCAGAATTTTAATTCTACAGCCAGCTTTCCCAGGTTTGACCCAACCCTGCCACTTGTTATCTGTGACTTTGGGAAGGTCACTTAACCTCACCATGCCCCCAATTTCTTCCTCTGCAAAATGATAGTTATAGAGCACCCACTTCCTAGGGTTATTGTGATCATCAATTTACAAACATGAAGTGCTCAGGACAGCTCCTGGCACACAGTTAGCTAGCTTTGTGACGATTCCTTCTACTTTGAACTCACTCCTCCAACAATGCCTCCCAGCTCTTTTCCCCTTGACATGCACAACTTTAGTGCAAACGAAAAATTCTTGAAAGGAAGTGATAGAATGGTCATTTTCCTCTGTACCCTTTCTGTACCCTTGCACCTCACTGAGATAAAAGAGGTCTACATATTAACTATGGCAGACGCTACAGGTTATCTCACATTTCCTACTAGTTATCACCTTTCCTCATAACAAACATTCCCAAGAACCCTACTGAGTCCTTCCCCTTCTGTATTTACCACAGGATGCCACAGTCTATGCACTCTGCTGGAACTAGCAAGCCCAAACCCTGCCCCGGGAATCTGGAGCTGGAGTAGTCTTATGGTATGTTCTCAGAAGCTGATGATGGCCATGCTGCTCACAAGGGCTGTAGGTCAAGATGACTGTTCACAGTGAATAGTGGGGAGGGGAACGAGACCCTCAAGATCAAGTGGGGTCCTGGCATCCTCCTGTCTAAGGTTTCAAAGACCAGCAGCAGCCCTGCCTTTGGGACCTGCCAGACACCATGGAGGTCTACTTAGGCTTCCTCTGAGCATAATCATTGCTATAAAGTAACAAACAAATGGAAGCAAATGTCTTCTTTCTAACAGCCACAGTGTTTCAAAGGAAGATGAAAGTTAACTTTCTAAGAACTAGGATGAAGACAAGCAGAAGTCTGTGATTATAGATCATTATCCAAAGCCATATTTATGACCCTTTAATCTACAAAATAGAGCCCTCAATTATTCATCTGAAATCACCAAATGCAGACGGAGGTTGCTATCGGTCACCTCTATGATGAAGACGCCTCTCTCTTCTGAATGGCTAATGATTAGCAGCATTACACAGAAAGGGAAAAATAAACATGCGACTGTCAACAGGAATATTATTATACAACCTACATGAAGGTCATTAGTCTGCCTGCGAAACTCTTCATAATCCTGTGCAAAATCCATTTTCCGATGGTCTAAGAAATCATATTCCTTTTTCTTTATGGTTGCAACAATGTCCTGGAATATTATGAAAGAAATAAGACAACATTTTAATATTCTTGCATTATTTAACTAACTATGACCCTTAAATGCAGAATCTACACAATCATTCCTGGGAACTTTAAAAGAAGCCTATTTCTGTAATTACTCACATTGCTTAGTGCTTATTGTTTTATAGGCAGTATAATTCGTCATGCTGCATTTAAAGAAATCATTTGGAAAGCATTTTCATGAGGTTTTATATTTTTGAAGAAAAAATATAAATTAAAAAACACATTTGAAAATTAGGAGAGATATTTTCTCTAAAAGTTACTTATTAATCACATCTGAAATAACAAAAACAACGCAGTAGAATTGACAAAATTACTGTTTGTTAAATAATTTAAATCATCTCAGAATATAAATAAGGTTTTTATACAACACAAACAATATAGGAATAAATTGACTAGGTTCTAATGTCTACTGATAAGATAACTACTACTCAAGCTTCAAGTGTCTTAAATAAAAACCACAACCTACCACTTAAAAACTCTCTAAAATTAATTGCTTCCTACTGCCCTGCAAGGCTACAGTCTGTGACTGTGAAAGTACAAATTAAGCAATTCATCTCCTTGAAAATACTATCATCAGAGGTTTTGTTTGCACTGAATAATGAGCTATAGTGCTCTGTGATCGCTCTTCACAGGTACTAAGCCATTCTCAAACCCAGGTGCCCACACTATTGACAGAGGCATATAATTTTTATGAAGAATATTGGGCCTCCTTCCATAATCTCACCTTCAAAGTCATTTCTACTTAATCATCAATTCAAATCTCTCAATAGACAAAGGTGTATAAACTACATAATTTCTTGAATCAAGTTTACAAGTTAAAACAACCTACTTTTTCATCCTGTGTAACTAAAAAATCAGTTACTTTTAGAAATTTTGCATATGAAAAAATGGAAAAGATGTTATAATATCTTATTGTAGTAATTTAAAAGATTTAAATTACTACTTAGTGTAGTAATTTAAAAAATTTGGACCAGAGGAAAACCTGCTCTATGATTAGATCTAATGATTGCTTAAGAATATTAAGTTAAATAAGTGAATTAATGTGACCTTTAAATTAATCAAACTCAGTCTATTTAATAATTTACTTAATAGATAGTTGTTGCACACCCATTTTGTGCCAGTAAACTCTGAAGATACAGGAATAAACAGAACCCACAAATAACCTTGACCTCATCTAGCCACATACTTGGTGGAGACAGGGAGTTGGAATATATAGAGATCACAATTAAACAAAGACTATCAGCTCTGACCAGGTAACATGGGTAATGTCACTTAAAGTAATGAAACAGAGGTCAAGCTAAACGTCACTGAAAGGGTGATTTAAGTCAAGCTCTAAAGGCCAAAGAGGAAACAACCATGAGATTATCCAGAGGCAGAACCTTCCAGAAAAAACAAAAAAATTAAAAGGCTCTGCAAGCCCTGAGTGGACTGACCTTGCCTGCCCTGGGTCTGAAGATGATGCAATGAGACGAGAAGCAGGGGAAGGGGGCAAAGGGCTGGGCAGGGTCTTACCAGCCAGGCAGAGAGCATGAGATTCATTCCCCTGATGCCATTTTGAGCTTCTGATGTTGGCCCTGATTCATGAAACTCTCACTTTGTGCTTTCATGAACCATCTACGTTTTATCTCACTACCGTCTGGTGTATCCATTTTAATCAGTATTTCACTTTAAAATTTCAAAGCAATTGTGCAGTATTTTTATCGGGTTAAAAGAAGCTTCTTATCTGCCTTTAGATGTACAGTTCAACTTCTCTTTCAAAATAAGCTTTTAAATTTGTCCCAAAGTTATTTTTTTATTAAAATAAAAAAAATAATTTATACGATTCCAAACTGAAAATATAAATGGGCCTATTCTCTTTGCCTTGAAAAAAACAACAGTTTCAAAGCGTAGCTTATCCACCTTGCAGATGATACACAGCACAATTTAAATGTTCCCTGCTATATAAAAGTATTTTCTCTCCTAAAACCTGATGTACTCAGGAAATGAAAAAGATTCCTTATATTACCCTAATTCAGTTAGAGTACAAAAATTAATGTGTGGCTGTAAATTTTGTGATCCTTTTCAAGTTCAAATAGGAAAAAACAATAATTTAAGTTCTAGAGTCAATATCCCCAAACAAGGAAAAATTGACTAGACCCACATTAAAAACTCAAAACATATTCTGTTTGTAAATTGTCTTTTAAAAATCTTCAAAACACTAGTAGGTCACTGTGCCCACTTTCAAAACTAAGATTCAGAATACAAGTCCCTTTACAGGATAAAGAGAAAATTCAAAATAATTAGGAATATTAGAACTCTAACGAAATCTGTCTTTTTATACTTTTAATATGTGTTCAAATAGAATGCTTAAATGCACAGACAATTGAATGGTACTCAGAACTTGGTGTCAACTAGTGCCTGACACTTAGTATGTTCTTCATTAAATGTTTCTTGACTTAGTAAATGAAATAATATGTTATTTTTAAACAGTTTTCTTATTCTACTAAAGGAAAAGTTTTTTCTAATGGTAATTTATTTTATAGTATTGGAAAGTCATTCATATAACACACCTGAAAAGAGCATATTAACACAATTATGCAATACACAAATCTAATTTCTTCATTATTAAGGGATCATGAGATTATATTTTACATTTTAGACTGATGATTTGAATCAATCTAAATACCATTATTTGTATCAAATACTAAAGTTTAGTTATGGACAATGACAGTGAATACAGTCTTAAAGTATAAAACCTGGTATTTAGTGACCATGTCTTCTAGCCCTTCAATCTTAGAGTCTTGTAGGACTGAATATGTCTTGAAGGTTGTAAAGATGTCCATTATCTTGGCAAGGCGTCGATGGAAAGTTTCAAATTTTCCAAAAATATATATTTCACTAAATTCAAATTGTTTTTCACTTGGTTTTTCTTTAAGCTTTTGTTTTGTCTTGTGAAAGCAGTGCTGGTACTCCTTAAAATCAAAAGCCAAGTATAAGCAAGTGAGTATGATGGGGCTGAAGTGTAGCTCAGTGGTAGAACACCCACCCAACATGCACAAGACCCTGAGTTCCAGATCCAGACCATTAAATAAATAAACAAATAAATAAGAAAGAAAGAAAGAGAGAGAGAGAGAACACACAATGATTATTTTGTTTTCTTAAGTGCAGGTACCAGCAAATTTAGGAAGAAAATGTCCATCTTTTCACAGTTTCATGCCATCTGTCAGTCTGGAATATCATCTTTTCCCATCCTCCAATCTAGCAAGCTCTTAATTATTCATGGTGCAACTCAAAGGTATAGTTTCCTACCCTGGCCCCACCATTTTGGTAACAGCATAGATGTTCCTACCTCCCCATAGGTCTATAGAATGATGCTGAAGGAAAACTATATCATCTTCTTCACCCTGTAGCTCCAGAACCTAGCATAGTATCAGGACATAGAGGACCCCAACAGCTCAGCTTTCTGGAAAGGTTTATTAGCAACCAATTTTCTTAACAGTAAAAAAAATTACTGTTCTTTAAGTCTATTGATAAGATGAATTACATTTATTGATTTTCATATATTGAACCAACCTTGGATGCCTGGGATGAACCCCACTTGATTGTGGTACACTATCTTTTTGATATGTTTTTGTATTTGATTTACCAGATTTTTATTGAGAATTTTTGTATCTGTGTTCATTAGAGATATTGGTCTTAAGTTATCTTTTCTTGATGTGTCTTTGTCTGGAAACTGTATTATATATACACAATGGAATATTACTCAGCATTAAAAGAGAATAAACATGGCATTTGCAGGTAAATGGATGGAGTTGGAGAACATTATGCTAAATGGAGTAAGCCAATCCCAAAAAAACAAATGCCAAATGTTTTCTCTGATATGAGGATGCTGATCTATAATGGGGATAGGGTGGGGGGGGGCATGGAAGGAATGGAGGAACTTTAGATAGGGCAAAGGGGAAGGAGGGGGAAGGGAGGAGATAGCGGTAGGAAAGATGGTAGAATGAGATGGACATCATTACCCTAAGTACATGTAAGAAGACACGAATGGTGTGACCACTTTGTGTACAGCCAGAGACATGAAAAATTGTGCTCTATATGTGTACTATGAATTGAAATGCATTCTGCTGTCATGCATAACAATTAAAATAAGTAAATAATTTTTTAAAAAATTACTGTTATTTTAAGCAACCAATAATATAAATGCTAAATAAATTAAGATAGTCTCAGCAAAAATAACAAAGATAATAAAACACCTAAAGGTATTACTGAGCTAGCCATTACCTGCTTCAGTTTAATTGCTGATAATATTTTTTCCATAACAACATCCTGTGGCTGGTTCCAGATGGAAGTGGTTCCATTGTTGGTAATATAGGCTTTACATGCAGAAATCATCTGGTTTGTCACCTGGAATTTTCCAATAAAATAGCTGTGGACTACAAATCAAAGTAGAGGACCCTCTACTCTTCTACTTCTCAGAACTCACAGTCTGTGAACTCTATCTTTAGATTTCTTTTCTCCCAGCACAATTATAATAAGCTCTGAACCTTTAATACTGTCAAAATCATCTGTGAAATCACAGAGTTGGAAGCACAGCAGAAAATCAACAATTGCAGCATCTTGTTCATGCAGGAGAAGGTCTTAACCAACCAAAGGATTCACCTCCTTGTCTTACCATCTGACAAGTCTCCCTGATCTCCCTAGGTGGCCTGCTGTAGCATCTACCTCGCAGTTTACAAGCACTTTGATATTTCATGCCACCATGACCTATAGTAAAAATGTCAAAAGGAGATCACAGAAAGGCCAGGAAAGCTAGCCTATGAAACACTAACATATTATTCATCCCTCCAAACTTCAAAACAACAACAACAACAAAAAAAAAACCTTCAGAATTTTCTTGATTTTTTTTCCAAATAAAACAAAAGCAAAATTAAATGACTGTCATGTATGCACAGAATAATATGATACCCAGGGTTTGCAGGGTAGGAGTGAAATTGTAGGCAAAACAAGATCAGATGTGTAATGATAATTGCTGAATTGAGGTGAGATGTGGATGGGGGTTCAGTATACAAGCCTCTACCCTTTTGTACTACTTCAAAAGTTCCATAACAAAAGATTTTTGATAATTTGACAAACAGAAGTTTTGCAAGTCTTACAAATAATATGTATGAAATCTAGATTAATAATTCAAACAGATTTTGAGTCTCATTTACCTACAGAATATCACCCCTGGCCCCAACACACAGTTTTAAAGTATGAAGAAGCAGGGGAGGATCCTGCAGACATCCCTGTTCTCCGCCTGGACTGCCCACACCAGAGCAGGGGGAAAATCCCCTCGGTAGCTCTAAAGGCTGACCATTTCTGTTCCCAGGAAGAATTATGCCTGGTGCTGCTAGGGGATTTGGAACACAGCCTTGAAGAGTCAAAAATCTTTCTATTTTAATGCAACATTTGAAATGTTTGCCTTGATATTGAAATAGACATTTACTTCTTAGAGACTTTCAAAGAGGGAAATAGCAACAGTGCTTATCATAAACGCTCATGAGCTAGGACATAAGGTCTAAACATCATTATGTTTTTTTGACAGAATCATTATAATTGCTTTATAGATTACTGGAACATTGAAAGTGGCTTTTATTACCATGATTACTGTTCTAATAACACCAAGTGAGCAACTGTGGCATAAAATGAATGTGGTGTAAAGAATAGGAAATGGGAGATTGCCAGTTAACTGTAGCTTTTCTTAGTTATAATTTGCCCATAGGAATAAAAAGTGGGCTAGGTAACACAGGGAAAGAAATTCCAAAAAGAGCTTTTTTGTTTTTATTATATAAATAACAAACTATCACAATTATTATTTTGGAAAATAATTCTTTATTTGCTATACTTTACCTCTCACAAATTTAATTCTATTTCTATCAATAGAGTAAGCCTTTTTTAAATTGTAAGACACATAGACATTAGATTGGACTAATTTGGTGATTTGTAATTTTCAAAAATGACCATTGGCAAAGAAATATGTGACTAGGCACTCTGTACCATGCACTTACCTTTATGAACAGAGATGTGATCTTCTCAGAGGTGTTATAGTAGTGAGAGATGCTGTAGATCATTTTAATTGCATTTATAAGTGTAGGAATAGCATCAATCATAGATATCTGGAAGATAGCACCCAAGTTTTCAGGAAAACAAGGTCAAATTCATCCAGATTCTAATTGTATAATCATTTCATCTTCATTAGAATAAAATTTGAGAGTTTTATTTAAATTTTAAATGCTACCTAATGTTTTCTGTAAATATAGAATATTTAACAATAATTTTTTTATTATTTTAGTCATTTATAGTTAATCAAATTTTATTTCAATGCAAGCAACATTAAAGAGGTTATATTACCAGTTGATTTTATAATAAATAAAATCAGGCATTTCCTAAAGCAAAAGATTGTCTTAAAAACCCAGGCCAGTGACTTTTCCCACAGTTCCTCAAGGTGTAATCCAGAAGTCAACTGAAATATTTAATAGAAAATAAACACCAGGGAATGAGATTGATCAAATTATGTTATGTGGGTATACAAATACAGCATAATGATTCCCACCATCACATATGATTATAATGTAGCAATAAAAACAAATGTGCAGTATATGCTTTCCAAATGCAACATTTCATAATTTGTCTTCCATAGTAGGCATAGGAGGTAGGTATATCGATAGGTACAGATGATAGATGAGACGGACATAGAAATGGATAGGGATAGGGAGTGATACACCATTTTCTTGAGAATAAAAGAGCAGGACTTTTTCAACATATTAGAGTATCTAAATCCAACATGCAGCACTCTGCTCAGCTAGTGCAGACAGGGTCATCGGTGGACTAAAGGAGTAGAAATCCATAACTCACGGGATCACTGTTGTACAAAGGGTCACAGCATTTCTCAAGTGTATACAAATACTTGACATTGTCCTTTGCTTCATTAGCTGCATCAGTGATTCGAATATCCGTCTCCCGCCAAGCCTAAGCACAATACAGGAAAGCAATCTTAATGCAATTACTACAGAGCAACTTCCAATATAAGAGCTACTAAGTGTCACCACAAATCCCTTGGGTAATACTTGCCATTTGTTCTGTGCAGCCTGCATGAAACTGAATCCCGGAGGTGAGGGACATTGCTATGCTGAAGAACAACTTAAAATTTCTGACTAAATGACTAAATGTCAAAAGGCTCCTCTTCCAGGCCCTCTCTTATAAAATCTATTCTCTAGCTAGCATAGAGCCCCAATAGGACAGGATCTCCCTTTAAACTCACAGCCCCCCACCTCTACTGGCAACTGGACCCACTTCATACCTCACCCCTTGTCTTCTATTCTAACCTGAGCCCCTTTTCCCTATATCCCTCTGCCTTTGTCCATCAATTAATGTAGCAATTATTTATTAGCTGACAACCTTATGCCAGGACTATGCTCTTGGTGATGAACTTCAAAATGAAAAGGTTTCTAAAAGAGGTAGGAGGAAATGATTTAGCATGAATCAATACATTTAGTTGACTTCACGAAGCTCCTACTGATAGTATTTCTGAACCTTATCTCAACCGTATCTCTCATATTTCTTTAATGATACAAGATGAATATAAAGCACATTTATTGAAACAAATGATTATTCAAATTATACACATGGATTAAAACATCTATGCAACTAGCAACTAATAGGGGTTATGGCACCAAGGCCCAGTGAGTTAGGAAGCATCCACCATTTTCCCTAGGAACCACCAACTCCTTATATTCATGCTCTGTGTCATCCCTTCCCCTTGATCATGGACTAAATCTAGTGATGGGCGGGGGGGTGGGGGGCTACCAGGGATTGAACTCAGGGGCACTCGGCCACTGAGCCACATACCCAGCCCTATTTTGCATTTTATTTACAGTCAGGGTCTCACTGAGTTACTTAGCGCCTTGCCTTGAACTCATGATCCTCCTGTCTCAGCCTCCCAAGTGATGGGCTTCTAATAAATAGAAAATGACAAAAGCAAAGGTATGTCACCCCCAAGGTTGGTTTACAAAGACTATGGCTTCTACTGGGCTTCCCTTGCTCCCTGAAAGAGCAGCCAGAAGCCACATTGTCACTGCCCTATGGGGGCGGGGGTGCAGGAGGTCTGTGTGGTGAAGAACTGAAGGAAGCCTGCGGCCAATGGCTAGCAAGGTGCCGAATCCTCAGCCACCACAGGAGCCATCAGCCACCACAGGAGCCACCTCAGCAGCAGATCCTCGTGCTTCAAGCCAACATCCCAGCTGCAACCACGTGGGAGATCCGGAGACAGAGGCACCCACTAAACTGCACCCAGACCCCAACCCACAGATGGTGAGATAAAAATATTTGCTGTTTTTGGTTGCTAAATTTGAGGGTAATATGTTTTGCATTATGAAACTAATATATCAGGACTAAACATAGATAAGGTGAGGTTTTATTATCACTACCTCTGTAAGGTCTAAATTCATTTTATCTGTGTGTGTGTAATTATATTATTGTTCTATCTTAATTACATGCACAATACATGCAAGTACCCCCAATCAATCTTTTTTTAATTCAGCAGTTATTTTCATAGCATCCAACTTCTATAAAAACACTATGATTCAAACTTAAAAGGTTTTCATAAATACAAAATAGCACTTTTCTGTTTCTTATCACTTTGATATTATGCATAGTGGATTTTCATTCTCGTTTCATAAGACACAAAGGAATGGCTGACAACCTTCAGGAGTTTGGACTTGGCTGCAGCAAGCACCGCCAACATGGCCCTCACATCCGGGCCTTTCAGTTGATCCAAAAGGTAGTTAAATTTAGAGAGTCTCTTTTTCCAGTGCTCCAACTCTGCTCGGGGCCCCACGTCATCTGCTTCCTTGCGCAGCTGATTGTTTTCAGCAAGGACCTGTAAATGCACAAAAAATTCATGAGCCACTGAATGGGCTGGAGGGGTGGAAATGATGCACAAGCTAAAGAAAGGTAAAGAGGTTACACGATCTGAATCATGACACATTCTCATTCATTTACCTGCTTCTGATGATGGTCTCTTACTAATTTAACATGTATCTTTATCAAAACTGCAACAAAGCAGGGTGTGGTGACAAAGCCTGCAATCCCAGAGATTCAAGAGGCTGAGGCAGGAAGATCACAAATTCAAGGTCAGCCTCAGCAACTAAGTAAGACCCTAAGCAAATTAGTGAGACCTTGTCTCAAAAAAAAATAATAATAATAAAAATGACAGAGGACATGGCTCAGTAGTAAAGTGGCCCTGGGTTCCACCCTGGTACAAAAAAAAAAAAGCAACAAAAAATAAACTGATTTGTTCTAACTGAAAACTACTTGTTTAACAAGGCCTGATTGAGTTTTTAGGTGACCCTGGATTCAGGAAATTTCTCTGCCTGCTCATTTATTATATAATCTTGAAGTAATAAAACCTTGGGAGACTCATGCCTTGAGCAGGTAAATTTTAATTATGTATGTAATATCCACCTTCATTTAGGACTTTTCCCAAAATATTTTTTTTGCAGTGAAGCCTAAAGCTTTTTGAAGGACATTTGAAGGACACAATGAAGTAAAAATTTGTTCTTCTACAGAGGTTCTCTCCAAAGAAATTGGTGAAGTGCATCTTTCTGGCTACTTAAGTACAGAGTCATCTAGTTTTGCCACTTAGGGGTCTCACTGTTCTTAACTGGTTACCATAAAGGAGAGGCACACTGGCCCTCTCACCTCCTTAAGGACAGGTTAAGATACAGCAGCAAAGGGGAATGCTATGAAAGACCCTATTCCGCAGGCAATTCAGCAATGGGACATCTGAAACTGGGAATTACCTGTTCCATCTGCTTGATCCATACTTTCACACAACCTTCTACTTTTTCCAAAGTCTCAGGGTTACTAGCTACAGTCAGGTAGTCTATAGGCTCCTTCAGGGACTTCAGTTCAAATATGTCACACTTTTGAAGGCTCACCTAATTAAAATGAAGGTTAAATAACAAGATGATGCTTTTAAATATACACATAAACATGCACATGATATTTTTGATCACCCCCAAGCCTAGATCTCAAGGGAGTCCTGTTCTATACACTCCCCTGCTCCCTCAGTGAGAGATCCCTAAAAGCATGGTGTCCGATATATAATGCCCAGTCTTCCCTACAAATCAAGAACAATGAAAGATGATCGAGCATGGGGTCAAATGTTGGCTCTGAAATTTAAAAGATGAGCCCAGAGAGAAGGGAAAAGGGAGGGAGGCAAGAGAGGGAGGTCATACATCACAAAAGTTGGGAATTAAGAAGGAACTTGAAAATTGTCACCCAGTTATAAAACCAAAGGGAATGATTCGGACAGATGGAAGGAAATTAAATACAGGAGGAGGTGGAGGATGGTAGTCCCTAATTTATTACTTACTCCTTTTTGGAACTAATGAGAGAAAAGGATTCCCAGGCCCTTCTAGGTAGCAAGTTCATGGGCAAACTTGGATTCAACTCAGAGGACTGGGAGGTGGATTTTGGACTCACAAAGAAGTGTTTTTAAACACAAATAATATACCAAATCACCAAATGGGCCTCTCTGCTTGAAAGGGCATTTTCCTCTGGCAAAAGTGTGCCTGATAACCTGTGTAAACCTCTGAATTCAGCCCTCAGACCCAGCTTCACCTACAACAGGATCAGAAGCAGTAGGAAGGGCTGTGACTATTTGTCATCCTCAAACTCCATGAAGCTCAAGCCCCACCCCTGGAATGCCAGACTGCCCTAGGAAAGACGGAAGGGGAGGGTGCCTGCAGGGGAAGGTAGTGTTCCAGCTACAGGGTCCTGCCACAGGGAACACAGCCACTGCTCATCCTCCTCAGGGTTCTGGTCCCCTTCACCAGGCTTTGTCATGAGCCCTGAGCCCTGACTTCTGGTGGTCCCCAGTCCTGCCTCCCAAGCCCACCTCTGCTCACATGTGATGCTTGTGCCGCCTTCCATACAAAGCCAAGCTCCACATCTGCCCTGTCCTCATGGGTTGGACTCAGAGGAGTGACTTTGTCACCCCAGAAGTGGCCTTGTCACTTGAGGTTCTTCACATTGCTACCGTCTGACAGAGCTCTGGCAAACTCACCTAGGTTATACCCGCCCGCACGCATGCCACCCTGGTGCACCTCTGCTGGCACCGCCCAGCCTGGGAGGCCTTCCAGCACTTCTCCATGGTCCCACACACCTTCAGCAACCAGCCCAAGGCCCAGCTGCCGCTCCTTCCCAGAGAGAATGTTTCATCCCATATGGGAATCTATCCCACCTTTTAATACCTTTACTATAGTATGAAGTGAAAGCATTGCTTTTTGGAGTGCAAGGCCAACGATTTCATTTGATTTAACCTGCACTTGAGTCCGACCTATAACCTAGTTCATGGCAAATACAATTCAGATGTTAGCTGATTCACCCGCCCCCGTCTGGATAAAATCTGCTCAACTCCCCAATCCCACAATTCCTCAATAAGCACATCTCCTCGAAATATTCCAATAGGACTGGTGTTCCCTGGAGAGGAAGGAGTGCCACTGCACTGCCACCAGTACCACAGCAGCATCTCTCCTCCTGAGGGTACCTGGTCTGGGCTCTGTTGTCTTCCAGTGTTCCCTCACCTCTTCTCTCTCCCTCTGACACCCGCCTCAGACACACAAAAATAGACATCTGCTAACTTCTGCCCCCAAATAATCTCCCACAGAACAATGCTGAGCCTCCATGTTTGCTAAACTGGTCCTTAGAGACCGTTTTAGTCACTAGCTAAGCAACAGGACCCAACCCACTCCCTCCAGACGTGACAATTCCTCTTTCCTCCTTCCACCACTGTCCCAGCTGAACACACACACACACACACACACACACACCTGGCTCCAGATTCCTTTAATTCAAGGATGCACATCAATGCTACAAGTATTTCACGCTCTGGTCATCACTGTCAAACATCTAAAATGACTGAGTAAAAACCTACATCACTGCCAGCCTTTTCATGGAGCACCAGATGCCTTAATTATTATTATGCACACATAAATACTTAAATCTAGTCACCGTGGCATCTTGGGGGCACCATAAAATCGCCTACTAATTTTTGCAAGATTTTCAAGATGGCAGAATGCGGATCATGGAAGAGAAGCGTCACCCACACATAGATTGTGTAGTTGGCCACCTGATCATTTTTAAAAGAACAACTTACTAGTTCTTACCTTCTCCTTCAAACTCTCCTGTGCACCAGACAAGACACTGACAAAGCCTTCCAGAGAGCTCAGGAACTCCTGGCGAAGGCTGGCTGCGTCCTGAAGACTCTCGAGCTCACCCCAGCCATGGCTTGAAGCTCTGAGGGCAGGAATGAAGATGTCGGAGAGCAAACGCCTCACGCTGTTCAGCAGCCCCCCATCTGCGGTGTCCAGCATGTTAAAGCTCACCTCCTGGAAAGCAGTCAGGAGACGTTTTATTGTAAAAGTTATCCTCAGCTGCAACATAGCCACTGGGTCACTTCTAAAAGTTGCTAATTAATCAAATTCTAGTGAATTTACCCAGTAAATTATTATCTTGATACCCTAGTTAATAAATAAGCTATCTCCCATTATAATTTGCAGTTATCACAATAAAAGCATGAAATAGAGCACCAGATGTTTGCCAATTTATTTGCTCCGAGAAGATAATGCACCCATTTGGTGACAAGGGACACCTGTTTTGCTGCACTTTGTTTTATACAAAACATAAATATTGCTACTTTTCCACTTAGAGAAATCTTATTTTCAATGTCTGCAACTTGTCATTAAGTAAATTATGTATGGGAAATACTTATTAATACCTCACTCTACACACAGACATAATGTTATATCAATTTTTCTTAATAAAAGCCTGCTTAGTCAAAACATTTAAAGGAAATGTCTTCTTGAATGCTTGCTTTAAATGATTAAAAAGTACTTCCTTGAAAGCAGTTTTAAACACTGCAGTGAACACAGTGCTTTTCTCCACTTTTGCACAGTTCAGGGGGTTTTTGTTGATTGGGGTAAACAGTTGCCCCTCACCCGGTGGATGTTCTCAGGAGTGATGGCTCTGGATGGGTCGGGCCTGATGAAGAACACACACACTCCTGTAAGGGCCACATCTTTTCCCTCAGTCACGAACACCTTAGGTTTTTTAATCTTTCCAGAAACAAGATTTACTTCTCCTGGAGAGCCAAGTTGTCCTGCAAATGCAAAAGAGCTGTAATGTCACAAATGCCACTTACAGTCTACATAGATACTTAAGGATGGAGGTTCCTTGTTAAAATATTGCCCTTGCTGACTTGCACATGTTCGCTACGACTTAGCCGGAATCTAGCCTGAACCCTGAAAAGGTCTCTAAAGATCTCTTGATTTCAGATCCTAGATTCATTTCTAAATCATTGCTTCAGGGGCAGTAAGAACGGTGACGGAGCCGAGAGCATCTACTGACATGTCACTGACCTCGACCAGGTTCCTGTCTACATTGTTAAAACTCTCAACCTGTGGGCATAGGTGACCTGCCCAGGCTGCACAGCCAACAGGTGGAAGGAGCCAAAGTCAAAAACCAGGAGTCGCCTCTCCATGCTGCCCTTCCAGGCCATAGTCAACACAATTAGCTGGTCCTCCAGGACACTGCCAGGCTCATTTCCAAGACATGCGATCTTGGAAAAGTTACTCAATCTTTCTTTGCCTCTGTTTTCTCATCTGAAAAAAATGGAAATAATAATTCTAGAAGGAAGCATCTGGAATTGTGAGAATTACATAAGTTAATCCATGTAAACCCTGTTTTAGGAAGACAGATATATATCCATTAAGTGTTACTATTGTCAGGATTTGAAATTTTATTTTTGGTTGTTCAAGCACTTAGCTCATGGGGTGCGTCATTTAAGTACACAGAATGTGCTGTGAGCTGTTCTACTGTGTTCTTATCTGCTCAAGAAAGTTTTAGATGCCAAATGTCCTGAGGACTCAGCCAAGACTACTAGGTGGGAGGACAGTGCTAAAGGAGGAATTGGGGGAGGGTGCAATGGAGGTTGAGTCCTGAGCCCCGGGATTAGACCTGCTGGAGCCGTACGTCTGGGGGTTCCTCCTCCTCATGGTGTGAGGCTAGAGAAGTCTGACCAGGACTTTGAGAAAGAACTCCCTAAAGGAGAGCAGAAGCACTCTCCTTCATTCAGAATGATCTCCCCCTCTCATGACTACTCCCAGAGTCTCACAGGTGATGTGATGCTAAACAGAAAGTCTCCACCAAGGCACCAAGACATGAGAGGTCAAAGAAAACAGTGTCTCGTGGCGCAAGGAAGAAAAAAAAAAAAGCCTGCATAAATTTCAGTACCGATTAGACTCCTCTGCCCCCTAACAGAATCCAAAATGGTCGAGAGGGGCTAGATTGAAGAGGATTCCGAGGACCACTGTGCTATGCAAAGGGGAGAGGTCTGGAACGCTATTCCCCGGGTCAACAACAAGGAGCTGCTGATCCCAGTTGCCCCAGAATTGAGAGGTTTCCTAGGATGCTGAACTCACAGTACTGAAGCCAGCAAGGTGAGGGAGGACAGATGCCACCCTTGAAACATGGGATCTTCAACTCAACCGCCTAACGAGCCTGGTTTATACCTCCTCGAGTTTGAGAATGAGATGGATCGGCTAGGACGCCTGCCCAGGAAATCTAAAGACAGCATGCAACAAGGCCCCGAGAATCGGGGCTGCACTGAGAACTGACAACGTGTCCACAGGTGGCAGGAACAAAGGGCACTGAGTGTGAAGAGGATATTCAATCAATCAACAAATATGTGAAAAAATGTTCTTCATCTCTAGCAATTAGAGAAATTCAAATCAAAACTACTCTATGATACCATCTCACTCCAGTCAGAATGGCAGCCATATGAAGACAAACAACAATAAGTGTTGGCAAGGATGTGGGGAAAAGGCACACTCATACACTGCTGGTGGGGCTGCAAATTGGTGCAGCCATTATGCAAAGCAGTATGGAGATTCCTTGGAAAATGTGGAATGGAACCACCATTTGACCCAGTTATCCCTCTTTTCAGTCTATACCCAAAGGACTTAAAAACAGCATACTACAGGGACATAGCCACATCAATGTTTATAACAACACAATTCACAATAGCTAAACTGTGGAACCAACCTAGATGCCCTTCAGTAGATGAATGGATTAAAAAAATGCGGCATATATACATAATGGAATATTACTCAGCAATAAAAAAGAATAAAAATCATGGCATTTGCAGGTAAATGGATGACGTTGGAGAAGATAATGCTGAATTAGCCAATCCCAAAAACACAAATGCCGCATGTTTTCTCTGACATAAGGTGACTGACTCATAGTGGGGTAGGGAGAGGGGTGGGAAAAAAAGAGAGTGGACAGGGGGTTAGCAATGATGGTGAAATGTGATGGATATCAATATCCAAAGTCCATGTATGAAGACATGAATTAGTGTGAACATACTTTATATACAGAGATATGAAAAATTGTGTTCTATATGTATAATAAGAATTGTGATGCGTTCTGCTGTCATGTAGTTTAAAAAAACGCAATTTAAAAATAAATAAACAAATAAACTATTGATGCACTCAAAAAAAGGGGGGGGCACTTAGTGTGACGATGGAACCACGTGGATGGCCTGGAGCCATCTTAATGATGCTTCAGAGGGGTGTTGGAAGGACAATTGGAGAGAGCAAGCTGGGGTTACATATGCTACCACAATACAGAGGCAGGCAGCAGGAGTCGTGCTGAGGACCACACACCACCACCTGACGTGCAGTCAGTGTTCTCAGAGGAAAACCACCATGGGGCCACAAGAATCCAGGGAGTACAAGGTCAGCCACTTACAAAGGTGCTAGTCCAGCAAAAAGCTCCCTCTCATCTCTGCCCTGCCTCAGCCTGACACAGTTAAACACAGTGGCTAACCCAATGTGGCAAGGGGTAGAAGAGTCAACCGAGGAAGCAGAGGAGGACCACATGATTCTCTCCCACTGTGAACATCAACTTCAGAGGTCCTGCTGGGAGCTAGCGGGGCAGCGGATGTGCAAGGGCAAAAAAGGGAAATGATTTAAATTCTGTTCTGAACAATTCTACTTTTGAATTAAGAGTTTGCAAGTTGAAATATCAATAGGCAATATTCCTACTTAAAAATGTCTGGGAAAAGTCATGAGGTTGCCTGAATCTTAACCCAAATTCAGAAACAAACACTAGAAAGGTTTAAAGGGAAATTGAGAAGCTGTGAAAATAAGTGGCATTTATGTTTACATCCTACAAACCCTTCTCCTTTCATGTATAATTTACCAGAAGACCAGCTTTACCCTGTGCACAGTTCATGTGTGAACTTTATCCATTTGAACTCACGCTTTGCAATCAAAACTTCTATCTTTCACTCAAAATATAATGAACCATCTGAGCACAAAATATCGAACTGATAACTGGAGAAATGCCAATCACTTAGAATTTGCATGCATAATTTCTTTAATTGTTAAACAAGGAAGCATATTCATGTTTTATGTCAAGAATAATAACTATTTTCCCTTTTTTTGAAAGAGGCATAAAAGGATGCATATAATACTTTAACATAATCATAATTTATTTATTTATGTCCTTAGTTTGGCCTTAAAATAGAATTAAAAGTATAATGGGGGATACTAGTTGAAGCCACCCAAGAATCTGCACATTTTTCTTAAGTGAAAATGCTTAATTTGTCTTTCAGTAGTGTACATTTCAATCAGAATCAGCAGAAAATAAACACAATGTGATATTTAGCTAAAAAAATTCATGTTATACTTACTGGCAATAATTTCTATGTTAATAAGAGAAACAGATGCCAATTAGAAGTTCTAGAACATAAGTACATAGAATGATCTAACATGTAAGAACAGGAAGTCTCAAAACAAAATCGATTTTATTATTCCCCTCTGGCCAGCACAGAAGTAGAGAAGGAAGAGAAAGCAGGAGTCCGAGCCCTGGTCTAAACACTGCTTTCTCCATCCCCTGCCCTGGAGAACACATCTCCTTGGCAGGGCCACCCACCCCTTGCACAATGTGGTTCCCACACCACCCCCACCCCAGGATGCCTGACTCGTTCCCCCAGACTTTTTGTCTTCCTGTCACCTTCAGATAAATACAATGACATTTCTGGGTTATGTCACATCAAATTTTAATACCTGTTTCTGCTACCTCCACGTCCTGATAGTAAAACATGAGGTGACGGAGACCTCCAACAGCAAAAAGTTGATCAACTCTTTCAATCTGGGGGAAAGAAAAGGCAAGGTAACAACTTTGTTCCAAATAAGAAAGTGCATTTAAATCAGAACTGATGGCATACAAGAGCAGAATTTGTACCACCTTCCTTATTCAAATCGAACTGTATCCAGGGCAGCCCATGTAGAAGGGATATTCCTTCCAACACAAAAAAACTACAAAACAATACACCCCTTATCAGAGAAAAACAGTCACTTCAAAGAAGTAACTTAATTAGTCATGGAAATAGTTGCTGTGTATGCACATCTGACCAGGGCTTGTCCCTCTGTTTTTGCTCATTTCCTAAAGTGTGGAGCCATTGAAGGTGGATCTGAATACAGACGAGTATTTCATTTTCAGTCAGTTGCAAGAAAGAGACAACACACCTTTCCAAAGCCAGCTACCAGACTAGAGCTAATCAAGGTTGACCTGGGACTGCAGGGGGAGGAATAACTAGGAACCATCCCTGCAGCAGCAGCCTGGCTTTAATCCATCCACCAGGCTGGCTGTGTGTCTGGTGGTTGACACCTGTCCTGCCACCAATAGAAGCACTTCTTATAAAGAGTCCACAGCCCAGTTTAGAACTTATATGAGAAGAAAAAGGACAAAGTCTGCACATCTATTGAGATGGCTACTATCAAAAAATGCCAAGTATTAGCCAGGATGTAGAGAAATCAGAACTCTCTTGCACTATTGATGGGAATGTGAAATGCTGAGACCACTGTGGAAAACAAGGTGGCACTCGCCTGTAATCCCAGCAGCTCAGGAAGCCGAGACAGGAGGATTGTGAGTTTAAAGCCAGTCTCAGCAAAAGCAAGGCGCTAAGCAACTGAGTAATACCAAGTCTCTAAGTTAAATGCAAAATAGTGGTGGGGGGGGTGGATGTGGCTCAGTCGTCAAGTGCTCCTGAGTTCAATCCCCAGTGCACCCCACCTTGAAAAATAAAAAAGGTAAACATGGAATCACCACATGACCCAGCAATTCCAACTCTGGATTTATATCCAGAGAATCAAAAGCAGGACCTCAAAGACCTTTGTACACGGGTGTTCAGAGCAACTTTACTCACAATAGCTTCCACAAAAGGTCAAAGCCGCAGATGAAAGGGGAAACCAAAGGTGGCATGTGTTTACAAGGGAATATTCCTCAGCCCTAACAAGTAGGGAAATGCTGGCCCCTGCCAGGACATGGCTGAATGGTGAAACATCACGCTAAGTGAAACAAAGAATCACAAAAGGTCAAGCACTGTGCAATTCCACCATATGAGACACCTAGAGTAGTGACATGTGTAGATGGGGGTAAAATGGTGATTGCCAGGGACTGGAGATAAGGAAGAATGGAAAGCGATTGTTTACTGGGCATAGAGTTTTCTGCTTTGTAAGATAAATGTTCTGAAGATTGGTTGCACAACACTGTGACTGTACTTCACGGTGCCCACTTAAGATAGGCAAGACGGTAAATTGCATGTGTATTTTACCATAAAGTAATATTTTTAAAGAATAAAATATAGCCTGGATTTTAAGTATGGAAATAAGTTCCCTTCAGTTTCCATCATGCTACAGATAAAATGGTAGCAATGAGGAAAAGTAAGTTGCCTTGTTTTGTCATTGCTACTGTAACATTTCCTAGACTGAGGATATTGTAGGAATGAGCAGCACGGACTCCCTGGGATCCATTCCAAGCTGGGAACATAGTGAAGGCAATGCTTCCAACATAGCCAGGTCAGCACTCCTGCACTTAACCTTCCTTTTTCCTGTCCTCCTTCCCTCCCTTCTCTCTGTCTGTCCGTCTTCCTATCTCTTTCTATATCTGATTAGTTTTGTTTTATAGTTCAGGAATCATAGGATGATTGTGTGCCTCCCTTACTTCCTAGGAGACTCTGTCTTGCCATACTTCTGGGCTTCCCCATCAAGGTCAGTCACTGAGCAAATCCCATCCCAGGTTTTGAAGGAAACTTGTAGCAGAAAATGGAAGCCAAGGTTAAGAATCAAAAATAAAAAAACACAAACTTTAGCTGCCAAACCAAAGCCCAAATCAGGAAACCATGGCACAATTCAGTTGTGCCACTACAAATGCAAAATAAATAACCAAAAAAAAATCCCAACCTGGAGCAGTGGGGAGACTTGGCTCCCTAACCTTGGGTTCCAAAATGGCACCAGAGCCCAACTTCACTGGCTGTAGAGAGACACAGGCATTGCTGTCAGATCATGGAACTCAGATGATCACATGAGTACCCCTACACAGTGGAGAGCCAGAGCCCCCTCCTCCTGCTGCCACTACCAGGAGAGAGTCAGAGTGGAGCCCTGCCACGTTGAAACGGGCCCTGCCCTCCAAGGTACGCCATGGCATCCCACCATAGGACAGTGCCACATACCCTCTGTGTCCTCCTCCACCAAGTCAGTAAGAACTCAAACACACTGCACCTGATTGCCCTCAAGAACGGCATCTTCCACTTCGAATTTGTTCAGGTCCAAGCAGGAAGCTACGATTGCAAATAAGTGGTCGTGTCTCCCATCCAAACGAGCCCGCTTGGCTTCTTTCTCTTCCTTCAGTCTTTGCTGAAAGAAAGAAATAGAAATGTTATATTGCAACTGCTGTTCTCAAATGGATTCATTTTGTGACAATTTCACACAATTGCTGTTTTTTCAAGTCTTAGAGATTCAGATAATAGACAACTTAATGATACCAGTTTTTATGTACTAGCTTCTGTTTTTAGAAATAACATTACTTCTCTTCAGAAAATAAGGTGTGCTCATTGTTTTGAAATTGCATAATATAGATAAGTAAAAAGAAAAAATAGAAATCATCTGCCATCCAGAAATTATTACTGTTAACATTTTGTTCTAAATCTTTACAGACTTATTTCGATGCACATGTGAGCATTTAATAAATACACAAAAGAGAGATCCCCATTTTTGTAAACACTTTTCTTAGCCATTAAAATAATAAGCTTCTGCATTATCTTCTTTTTATTGTCTGTTCACAGGTTCATATTTGGTATTCAAATTAATTTCTGAACACCACTTCCTTTTTATGACCATTAATTGTTAGTTACAATAAGAAAGCATGTTTGCTTTAGCCAACACTGGCAGTTCCAAGTCCTTCTTTCCATATTTTTTGCTCAAACAAATATATGCCAACATAGGCATGCACCAATTTTTATCCTGTACCATAATATTTTCTCATGTATTTCTCATGTATTTCCCTTAAGAATGCATCAGACTTCTTTCTTGTTTAATACAGACTATTCCATTCTGTATAACAGCTGCAAAATATTTCAATATGAATGTATTGGTGGACATTTGGCTTCTAATCCATTTCTGAGAATAAGGATATACTATCAATTCTAGACAATAGGTTCTACTGGGGAGAAGAAAGGTGGCCCCTCTTGAGTCCTTCTTTCAATCAATAAACATATTTATTAAGCCCCAAATACAATACATGCCAGCACTGTAAAGGTAAATGTTACCCCATAAATTCAAAAAAGCTCACTGCCTGATTGGTAGGATTTGAGCAGAAAATGTAAATAACCACAGGGTGGCATAATTTTTATTGTGGGGCATCAGATTTGGGGGCCCCCAAATGCAGAAGATATTTATGGATTCTTATAGAAGGAACAAAAAAATGATCTCCCACTCCAGGATTGAAGAGGTTGGAGGTAGGGAGAACAGGAAAGCTTTCAGGAGGAGTGGGTGAGGCCTAGAGTTGGAGGAAGACTGAACCCCCTCCTAGGATAGAGCATTTCTGCACATTCAGAAGCAAGAGGTACAAGAAAGCACAGTACATTCTGGAAACCAGGAGGTAGCCTCACTGACTCAAATGAAAAAGGATTAGGAAAATATAATGGGAAATCAGAAAGAAGTCAAATCATAAGATATTTTGTGGGCCACATTAGAAAGCTAAAAGATTACTGGAAATCTATAGAGAATCACTGATTCTGTTTGAGATCAGTAGAGATTGATATTTAGCTCTCTAAGCAGCACTGAAAACTCCACCATCCTGACGGCAGCGTGGAAAGTGGATTGGAGGCACGCAAGCCCAGAGGTCGTCAGGTGGTTCTCACAGCATTCCCCATTTCTGGGAACACATCTGGAGGAGCAGGTTATAGCAACATGTCCACTAGTTGAGTTTTGGCTGTGTTGGATTCAGAGGTATACTGATGCACAGGCAGAAGAGGCAGAAAGTCCACTGGAAATGTGGATCTGAAGTTCAAGGGGAAATTCATCACAGACATACAAATGCAAAGTCTCAATCAAGCTCAATTGAAGGTGTGGAGCAGAGCATTCTTGCTATGCACTATTGGTTATTCAACAGCATACTGAGTCTCTACCTTAGAGGTGCCAGTGGTTTCTACCATCAAGGTGTGAGAACAAAAAAAAAAATATCTCCTGACATTGCCAAGTGTCCCCTGTGGAACAAAAATGTTACGTAGTCATAGACACACATAGTTATGGACATTTCTTGGTTTAAAGACTATAATATGAAACTTACTTTGGGAGTTGTACAGAACAGCACCTGCAAAACTGTGAGCAGCAGGTGGTTACAGGGTTACTAATTATTCACTAAATGATTGTCAAATAAATAAATAAATAAAAGCTAAAACCATGAGTACAGATATGATTTTCTAAAAAAGATATGGAGATGAAAAAGCTAAAAAGTGAAGAACCGTAAGGAACATGAGGGAAAGAAATGAAAACAGATGAAGCTGAGTGTGAGTGTGCAGAGACAGAAAAGCCCAGGAGACAGCAGCACCCCTCAGCCATAGAGCATGGCCAATATGATGGAGCATGGCTAATAGCACTAATGCTACAGAGGATTGGTGGGTTGCTGAGGATATCTGTAGCATCTGTGCTCACACGATGGCTATGGCATCCCACAGCTATTTTGTAATGCAATCCTACATTAACCTATCAAGAGATAGACTCGATCTCCTGTTCCCTAGAATTTGGCAGGCCTTGTGACCAGTTTTGACCAAGAGAATCAGGAAAAAGCCAGGTAGCACCACTCCCTTGGCTTGACCTTAAGACATCTTCAGATTTTGCCTTTGCACTTGGAACGTTCCCCAAACACCATGTTGAACAAGTCCAAGTCACCTGGGGAGACTACGTGGATGAGAACCAAGACAATCCAGTCAACAGCCCCCACTGCCCTCCTCACCAACATGCACCAACTCACCGCCAGGTGAGTGAGCCATCCTGGCTGTCCCAATCTCATTGAGCCTACAGATGATGCAACACAGCCAATGCCAAGAGCAACGGAGCCACCCTGTCCCCCACAGAGTCATGAGGGATGATGGGTGGCTGTCACTGCTTCCAGCCCTTAAGTTTTGGCATGGTTTGCTGTGCGGCAACAGGTAATGATAAACTTGATAGAGAATTTTCACTGGTTGGACAGAAAGCAAACGGATCTAGACTTGAGAAAAGTATGCCTGACTAGAGACAACTCTTTCCAAAAGCTTGACTATAAAGGAAAAGGGCATAGTTAAAAGGGAATGTAGAGTTAGGGGGGAAATTTTGGATAAAAAAAGAGTTATGGAAAAGTCGAGGACTTCAGAGTAATTGAAAGATCATCGCTATACCTGTGCCATTTACACTCATTTCTCTGAACATGAAGGACTGCCCGAGTGACAACTTAGTTGAGGAAAAGGATGGGGCTTGTGGTTAAAAATAATAATAATAATAATCTACCAATTTTCTTGTATTTTTCTACAAAGGTTGTGACACAAAGTATACATTTCATAAATGTCAAATAGTAGAAAATGTAAATGTATTTTCAAAATGTCACTAAAACCAGGAAGATGCCCTGTTGTTTTGAACTGTTTTCTGCCTTGCTGGCAGGGAGAAATAAAATTTTCCTCAAAGAGATCTCTCTAGGATTGTAATAACTGTCTTTAACAGCATGGGGACACAGGGGTCAAGCAGCAACCACACAAAGAGATGGCAAATGCTAAATAGCTAAAAGAGAAATTTTTAAAAAGCACAAAGCCAGAAGACCCAAGATGTAAAGCAAATGAAGATTTCCAAAGAAGATGGACACTTAAACAAGATTCTCCCATGGCAACATGTCACACCAGGACCCGATTTTATAAGAACCCAGAAGAAGAAAAAAGGATTGGAATGGAGAAAAAGACAGACCTGTCCCTAAAACAGAACACTGATTGCTCTATTTTTACCTAAATGTCATAGTGGGAAAAAATTCCAAAGCAGTTTTATGTATACAAAGAAAATGATCAGCATGTTTTTAAAGTAAATGTTTTCAAAAGCTATTTTCAAAAGCATGTTGGTTGAATGTGTTCTTACTTAAACAGATTGTTCTGCCTCCCAAAGACATGTGACACGGAGTCAACCCTGGAGCCATAGAAATGAAAGACCACAACATTTACCAGTCTCAACTTTCATGCCCGACACTAAGGTATCCTAGCACAAGAAGACTTTTTTTGTTTTTCACTACCACAAAATGTCAATCATAGCAAACGAATATTTAGTAATAAGATCAACACACTGTCAATCTATGAACTTAACCCTGCAGCTGCATGCAGTCCAGTGACCAGCTGTCTGAAGCTGGCTTGTCCTGCTGGCCTGTAGAATGTCTAGGACACTTGCAGAGTGAAGGTGGAAGGGGATTAAGAAAGCAGGAGGTAAAGTGTATAATGACTTTTTTTAAGTGACCTATTGAAGTCATTGCGCACTACATGAGCACATAAACTTAGGGGTTAGGGAGGATGGTCAGAAATCTATCCAGTGTCCAGGGAAGTCTAGAACAGTATTGAAACATGTCTGTAATTTGTGACAAGGTGTGCCCCTAATGACTTGGACTGGAAGAGTGGCTGATATAGTTGTTAACAAGGAGTGAGCATAGCTTCCCAGCTATGGCAGCAACCCCCTCCACACACACACAAGAAGCCAACATCAAGTGGAGTCATTGTTTCTCGTCCTAGCTTAGCCACTAATTGTGAGGTTGCAACTGATATTTAGCTGATCTTGCTGAAGTTGCCTCAACTCCAAGATCAAAAGATCACTGGGTGACCACTAAAGGAACTTCTCTGACATGTGAGCTACTTCTCATTGGTCCAAAAGTTAATGCAAATTACAGTCTTGAGATTTTAAAATAATGAATCCCAGAGATGAGCCCAGGGCTCTCTGCTTTCAAAAGTTCTGTGACTTTTTCTCAAAACCAATCTACCAATTCAATATTTTAAAAATCCTAATTTTTAATCCTACATAATCAAAGTCCAAGTTTGCATGTTTTTATACACAAACTGTGCATGAACTACACATATGCTCAATCTTTCATGTAGGCTTCACTTTAGGTTGATAATCCCCAACTATTCAGGAGACTTTATAAGAATGGAGATAAAAACCCTCACCAGAAAGATGTTCATAAAGATTAAATTGCACATAGACTGGAGATAAGACTAAATCAATCAACATATGGATCAAAATGGCATGACCAAGGATTTGGCCCTGGACATCAAAATTTAGTGAAACAAACTTTTGAATAATGATATTTTTACTAATGTTTTAGCTCCCTCCACCTTTATCTTACCTTCTTGGCACGTCTGACCTCTGACCCAGACCCACTGCACAGATCTCACTGGCAGCCAGAAGAAGTGGATGAAGGATGGGGCCATTAAAGCCAAGAACTCCTCTGTGCTTGAACAGGGCCACCCAAGGTCCCAGCCCTCTTGAAAGGCACATTTTGTGCTGTTGGCCTGGTTGCATCACTAGGTATAGGTCTGCTACTCATTATCTGCTTACTATGCTTTGCTTTAATTGTCACAAAAAAACCCTGTTGTTTATTATCTCCACATAACAACTTTCCCAAGAGCACACAGCTAAGTGAGTGGCAGAGCTGGGAATCGAGCCCTCATCTCAAAAGGATATCAGTGCCCAAGACACAGGACGTCCAAGGGCAACTAGGAATTTTGAATTCATTCAAACTTGATTTTACATAATTTTTTTAATTAAATTTGTACTCAGGGTTATCTCAGGCAGTCTTGAAGGAGGCCCTGTGTATTTTACATGGGTTATACAAAGACTTGTGGTTGTAGACTAGAGAGAATGAGAATCCATATTCTGAGTTATACCAGCAGTATTACACTGGCCTGGGTCAGCTTAGACCAGTTAACTTCCCCTTATTCCTCTTTCCCCGATTGGCTGAATCTAGACAAATCCAAAAACAGAAAGGAAAAATTATTCAAAGTGCATGTCCAATGAGATACTTGCTTATTGATGAAATATACATGGCATTTCTTTTTTTTTTTTTTTTTTTTTAGAGAGAGAGAGAGAGAGAATTTTAATATTTATTTTTTAGTTTTCGGCAGATACAACATCTTTGTTTGTATGTGTTGCTGAGGATCGAACCCAGGCTGCGTGCATGCCAGGCGAGCGCGCTACCGCTTGAGCCACATCCCCAGCCCAACGGCGTTTCTTTTTTTAATGCTACCCAAATGGCCCACCATTTGTTTAGCTCACCTCTCTGCAAAATAGATAAGCAGGTAGATAGATAGATAGATAGATAGATAGACAGACAGATAGATAGGAGATAAGAAGGATTAGGATCTAAGCAGTAAAACAAAAAAATAAATAAAATTAAAAAATAAAAACCAATGGAGTCGCATCATTTCCAAGAACACCAGAAAACATTAGGGTGTTTTCTATGTTGATTTTGAACAGAAAAGCCTCTGGTAATAATCTTGAGGCTCAGAATATGATACCCTTAAGTATGGCCCTTTGACATGCCAAGTCATTTGAATTAAGGCACACTGGAAGGCTTCAAGCAGCATCTCTCTGACCTTCTCCTCCCCTCCTGCCTTTCACCCCTCTTTTCCCTCAAAGTGAGCCACAGAAAACCAAATCCCTCTCCCTGAGGGGCGTCCTAAACACCAGAATGCCTCTTCCCCAAAGCAAGCCATAAAAACTGGAAAGGTCACTCTCCCACTTCTTCCTTCTCCCTCAAAGACCCTCCTCCCAGAGGGGTCCTGCCCTTTACCCAGGAGGAAGGAGTGCTGTGCAGAGTCACCTGAGCAGACTGGCCCTGCTGGGTCCCCACTCAGCCTGCCAGCTTTGTCCGATTACGTGCCTGACCCACTGTGCATTCTTCATCAGACGCTAAGCATGAAAGCCATTCCCTGGGTCTGTGGGTTTTTCTGAAGGGTCTCTGTTATATAAAACATAAACTAAATAAATCTGCTATGTGTTTCTCCTGTTAACCTTTCTTTGTCTGTAGGACTCTCAGCCCTGACCCTTACAAGGAGTAAGGAAAGGAGGTGACGCCACACCTTTCTTTCCATACAGTATAGAATCAATGGATCAATGAACCATTTGATTCATTTTTATAAATCATTCTTGAGAAAAGACTGGAACAAATTATTCCAGATCATGTGAGTCTGTGATTGCAAACTAGAGTTTGGTCCATGTGCTCCCAGCTTCTATGCTGTTGTGACCCAAACATCAACAACTCCATGCAATCCAGCCATGACTGGGATTATAACTCTCCCCCAATTTACAGCAAATATGACCAAACCTTGCTGAGCTGATGTTCCCTTTAAATGGACTGAATTACAGACACGGAGGGAAACAGTTCCCTTGTTCTTAGTCCTCCGCCTTCTGAGAGAGAAAAGGCTCCCTCTGGCTTCCATCTTTCTCTGTGATCTGACTCTCAGCCCAGCCTATCCTGCTCTGTAATTGGCTGGGAGAGCCACAATTTAGAAACTCCCTTCTCCTAACTGCTTTTCACAGCTCACCTTCTCTTCCCCCACTTTCCTTTCATTTCTCCAGGTGAAGGGTTGTAGCTGCAGAGGAAGTGCTGCTCCTCCTTCCAGAATTAAGAGCCCTTGAGCAAAGTGGTTTCCAGAAGAGAAGGGGACTCCAGGCTGGTTAATCCTACTCACAGCAGGTGTTTTATTTAAGGAAAGCCATACTCCCGCTCTGTTGTAAAGAGACAGCACTTAAATAGAGAAAGAACCATCAACTTCGTGTCCAAGTCTGAGCTTTGGAATTGTCTATTTTTGCTGGATTTTTCAGGGCCTCTAAATCTCAGTTACCCACTCCTTTATCTGTCATTCTTTGTTATTTGTTCCAAGCAAATAAAACATTTTCTCTTTACTATCTATGAGCCAAACCAACCCCAAATTTACAATCTGGGTAACCACATTATCACAACCTCTTCTACCCCAACATCCCATCCCAACATACCAGATTTGGAGTCTATTTTCTGCATATCAAATTTCTGCACCTGAAATGAGACATACTGGACCTCCATATGGCCACTTACTCTCCCCCAACTCCACAGTGGTTTTAGCCCAGAATCAGAAACACCTCTCTTGTAGAATTTCAAGGGTTCTCTCTGGCAGCAGGGGCCCTGTAATTCAAGTGACTTTTTCCCAAATGCTTTAAGTATATAAGATGTCAGCACTCACATTATATATTGCAGAGGGGCAAACTTCCCTTATTCATACCCAAAGGTGGTTGCTCGTGAGAATCACCTGGAAGCATTAGCCTCCTGATGCCTGGGACTCCCACCCACAAGGAATCCTGTCCTACCTGTCCGGAGTTGGGGGGGGTGGGCCAGGCACTGATATTTCTCAAAAGCATCCCATGGACTCTAATGTGTAGCCCAGCCTGAGATCATGCTCCAAATGAAGTCATTTCATGACATAATCATGATTGATTAGCACCACCAGGTTCTCATCTGAAGAAAGAACTTAATAGAGAAAGTCAAGGGCAGAAATTTTGGGGTCTTTCTAACTCTAGACCTCTTTATTTTTTTCTCCTTGCTAGAGTTATACAAACACTGAAAGATGGAACAGTTCAGCTCTAAACTCCAGAGAGCCAAGAAGGGCTCTTCCCTGCCCACTGTGGAGAATAGTGTCTGGTCCCAAGGAAGCATCCAACAGAGCAGTGGGACAGAGGGGTTTTGCACTTAGAGGCACATTCTATAGGATGTAGCCCTGGCATGATTAGGATGTGGGTGTCTTTGGTCATTAACTCATTCAGGGTAAGAGTATCCACCTGCCTATTACCAAGAAGTACCTGTTCTCCCCTCACCTCCCAGATAACTAAACCCCAGAGCCATTCACCTTCCACAGTGCCAAGAATATTGTTTTGACCAGCTTTGTGTGAAATGTGTTCACCAGGCCAGACAGGTCTGGGCCTGATTAAGAGGATGCTGAAACTAGTTTGGCTATTTTGCCAAAGAATAGCTGAACTGACAGCCTTTCAGCTTTCAAAAGATATTAAAGAGAAAGGGTTGGCTGTCACCATACACCCCCCTGGAGACAAGGGCTGCCCTCCTGCAGAGTGTCTTAGCAAGGGGAAGAGGTGTGTCCCCCCAGGGAAGTGCTGTATCTCTCCCCCATGGCCTCTACCCACAAGAGAATCACTGTTCACAGAGGCTGTGGAGCAACAGCATGCCCTAGCTAAATACATTCAGCATTGACAAACCATACTCCTGCAGCTTCGAGATTACTTTCTCCATTTTAAAACTTGCTTGGCAAATAGGTGAATGTAACACGCAAGAGGATCATCACATATCTTTCAAGTTGTCCCTTTTTCTTGAAGCCAACAAAATCAACCAAACAAAATTATGTATTTCCATTTCATATTAGGGAAGAGAATCCACAAGTCTGGAATTCATATCCATTGTACACTTGGTACTAAGAGGCCTTTATCTATGAGAAGTGTTTAAAAAATGGGGGGAAGGGCAGACATCAGATCTGAACTGTATCGTTGCAAACAAGTGAGTGAATATTTGCAGGATTAGTTCAACCTTTTTTATTGAAAACCATTTGGATTTGCTATCCAAGAGAAAGAATATATAGCCTGACTTTTCTAAGCTCACAGAGTTTAGATATATTTGGTTATTACTGGTAGGTGTTTGTGGATAAAGTCCACTACTATATTACTGCAACCTAATTATAATATAGCATCATTACATAATAGTTTCAGGCCAAGTTTAAATAAATACTGCCATAGTTTCCATGATAAATAGCTTTAGAATCTTTCTCATTGGTTATTTCAAGTCATGAAGTTATTATTCAATAAATTGTCATTATCAGTGTACTAAGTAGAAAAATGCATTTACATGATATAGTACATTGTGATAATTTTATTACCATTATATGTCAGTGGAGTGGAAGAACAAGTATCCTAAAAGTATAAATGAAACCTCCAAAAATGCTCTCAAAAGGTAACTTGTGCCAAAAAAGAATCTATTTCACTAATTAGACCCAAAATTTTACAACTGGTTATAATGTTCTAAACTTGATAGTGAAACACAGGAAAAGTCTGCAGACATATGAAAAGTTTAATTCATTCAATGATTCCACAAGCGTATATTAATGTGTACTGTGTTAAGGGAAGTCTGCTTAAAAACGGAAATCACCACATACAAATGATAAGTATGTGAAGTGATAGATATGCTAATTAGCCTGATTTACTCATTCTGAAGTGTATACCTGTATCAAAACATTGTTTTGTATCTCAATTAAAATTAAATATCAATTAATTTTAAATAGACAGATGCCATTCCTGCCCTACTAGAACTCACAATCTCTCAAGGAAAAAAAAAAATGTGTCAACTAATGTCCTTACAGTGGTATGATAAGGACTCTATCAAACATAGAAGCAAAGTGCTGAGAGTACAGGGAACAAAGTTCTGGCCTCCTCATGAAAGTCAGAGGAGGGGGGAGTGCACTTGGTCTTAAAGGATATAGAAGCGCTCCTGGCAAAAAAGTACAGGGTGACCATTAGTCTTTTGCACGGGAAGGACACGTCACAATCTGGGGCTTAGGAATAAGCCCTCACTCATTAGTGAGCAGATAGTGGAGGACTTAGAAAATGCAGAGGCAAAAGTCCTACTCTTTTGAGGAAAAACAACAGGTAAGATGGAATCATCTAGGCTGTTGGGGGAAAAAAAAGATCAGTGATCGAGCCCAGGAGGACGCATGAATCAATGTTGAGAATTAAGCCCTACCAAAGCTTCCTTTTTCTTCTGACATTAATTGGTAGTGTCTTTGAGGAAGTTCCAAATCCCCCTCTATGCATTTGCATAATAGAAAGCGGCAGAGCAGAATGAGAGAAAATCTTTGCCACCTGCACCTCAGATAGAGCATTAATCTCCAGTCAAAAAACTTAACACCAAAAAAAAATAAAAATAAAAATAACCCAATCACTTAGTGGGCAAAGGAACTGAACAGACACTTCACAGAAATACAGTCAGTCAACAAATATATGAAAAAAAAATGTTTAACATCTCTAGCAATTAGAGAGATGCAAGTTAAAACTACACTGAGATTTCATCTCCCTCCAGTCAAAATGGTAATTATTAAGACGCCAAGTAGAATCACAGCCTCTGGGACAGGAGTCCCCTGTGTTTCTCCTTTGTTAGCAAAGCAATAAACCTTCTTTTTCCTTTTTCTCAAAACCATGTCCTTGTTATTGGATTGGCATGGAAGATGAGGACCCAGCTTTCAGCAAGAAATTCGGTGACCCAGATGGGACCTGAAAGCAGCCACCACTCCAGCTTTCTTGGGCAGACCTGGCTCTCCAAGGCTGCGGATTCATGGGGCTGGCAAAATTGTTGCGAGCCAGCTGCAAGAGAGTTAGGAGACAGGAGAGTTTGCCTCGGGTGGAACCAGAGGAGCTATTCCTGTGAGTAAAGGGAGCTATTCCTGAGGGACCATCCTAGCAGCTGCTGAACCTCCTTTTGCTTCGGGGAACTCTCGCCCCCTCTCTCTCGGAACACTATAGGTTGCTCTATCATGGTCCATTTTGAGGAAAAGGAAACTGAACTCAGTCAAGTCACAACATCCTTAGACATCTGTTGAGCCCCCTGGTGTGCATGCCAAGACCCTTCATTCCACACTCCCAGTTCCTCTTAGTGGGAACATCTGGTGTCTCTTTCTGGGGACATCTGTGGTGTTAAGTGGGACTCAAGAGCCTAGGATATTTACTCCCTTCTGGGTTACTCATCTGTTTGCGCTGGCCTTGGGTTTGGGAATTGCCTCTGGTTGTTCGTCTGTGTTTTTGTTTTGTTTGTATCTGTTACTGCCCCTTTTAAGACGTGGCCAGTCCTGCACTGATCCTATAGGTAGTCTCTTGGGAAAGATCTTTGCTGATCAGTTTCAGGGTTCCCATGGTCATGGTTTGGGGGCTCCTCTCTGGTTGTCTTTCTCTCTGTTTCTTTTCTGTACCGTCTTGCAATTGGAGGTTGTCTGTCAGAGGTGAAATAAGTTGAAAGGCCACCTACAGGTACAAGCCTGTCTAAGATAATATTTTACTGTAATGATCTGGCTTTTGGATAGCTTTCAGGATTATTATACAATCTTGTATTCGGAGTTGGTCTGTCAAAGGTAAAGTAAGTGGAACACATTTGTACGTGCAGGTCTATCTGTTTTAAAGGTTCCCATCTGTCTGCCCTGGTTTCAGTGATCCTCTCTCGTCTGTCTGCTGTTTTGTCTGTTCCTGGCCCTTTAGACATGAGCTGAGCTTTGTTGATCTTACCCAGTAGTCTCTTGAGCAGAGAGATCTTGGCTGAATGGGCCACCTATAGGTACAAGCCTGTCTAAGAGAAAGACGGTTTACTGTGACACAATCTGGACTTTGAATAATCTTTCTGGATTATGATACAATCTTGACAGTGAAGTTGGTCTATCAAGGGTGAAGCATGTGAAAGAGAGTCTGTATATACAAGCATTATGCAGTGGCATGATGAGGGGTAAACAGGAACTAGTTTGAAGGTGCCAAAAGGCGCTGCCTCGGGTGTTCAAGGGTAGCAGAACACCAGAAGAAAGCATTAAAATGATATAAATCTTTTAAACCCAGTGCTGGCACTCCCAACACTGTTTCTCAGCCCGGCCCCAAGAAACGGCAGATCATCTCACGGTGGGTCAAGGACACCAACCCTGAACTAGAGGGAAAAATGCCAGAAATACAGCCTGGGCTCCAGAAAAATGGCCAAAGAGAAACTGGCCTCTGCCCTGCCTTCCCGTCCCTTTTGCCCCTAGTGGGTGGAGGATGCTAGCCACAAAACTGTGGCACTAGGTTCCAGCACTGTCAGTTATGACCTCGGACAGGATTGGGGTTCGGGTCAGGGTTCGTCTCCCCTTTTAAGGTCTGACAGGACACCTCGTTTGGCCAAGGTATTTTCATCACTGGGGCAGAGCAATCCTTGCTATAACAGTGTCCCATCAAACTAAACACCTGGGGAGAGTGACAGGACAAACAACTGCACCCTGAGAGGCAAAAGACTGAAACTAAGGTCCACCTGTGTTTTGCAGGCAGCCTCTGCAAAGGGATCTCCAAGGAAGCCTAAAGAAAAGGACGGAAAGGGCCTCCCCCATGGCATGTCAATATACTTAGTATAAGAAAAAGGCCCCAAAGAGCCTCTGGGTACAACTGACAGTGGGAACTCACTTAAAGTTGATGGCATTGTGATAGGTCAGGCTCAAAAGTATCCTGTGCTCCAAGCTCTTGGATGCAACCTGGGAGAAAAAGGATTAAGGCACAGTTTTTGTATATGCTGGATGGTCCAACCCTCTCCTGAGATGAAACTGTTGTGTGAATTAAATGCACAGGTAACATCCGTAAGGACTATTCCAGAATGTGAATTTAAGAAAGGGCCCAAAACTAGAAAAGATAAAAGAAAGTTATAGGTATGAAAATATATTTTAGTACAGAAAATTAGAAGGTAAAAGAAATATTTCCGGATGAGAAAATATGTTGCCTGGTAAAGCAATACTCTTGTGTTAAAGTCCAAGATGAAAGGGGACAAAACTAAGAATGCAGGCAAGTTGTGTCTAAGTAAGTCACAGAAGGTTTGTGGAAGATAAATCTCAAAAAGTTTGAGTTTGTGATTAAATTGGCTATAATTAGCACAGTCAGTCAAAGTTATTTGAACTTTAAAGTGCTGATATGAAGCAAGGTCTGAAACATTGATCATCCCTTATCTATCACGATAATTTTCTTCCATCTATTAGTTGTTATTACTTAGGGAAAATAAGTCTTAAAGAAATTAGGGCTTGTACCTGTTTTAAAGTCTTTTAAAAGATTATTTTATAACTGATTAAACAACTTATTTTAGGTTTTAACAATATAGTTGACACCCAAAATATATATGACTAGGTATATGTATACATATGAGAACTATATCTGTCTAAGCCTTGTCTATGTGTTATATAAAAGTTAATAAAATGAAAGTATATGTAATTTTTCTAGTAAAATAACCAATAAGAGCTCTCTGTTATACATTGTTTCTGAAATAGAAGAGCCACACTCTCATTTGAAGACCTATCTGTATCTGTTTGCTTTGACTAAGTCAATTTCTGATGATTAACACCATTTCCTAAATGTATGAGAGATTTAAGGCTATCCTTTGATTTTTGTTAACCCATGAAGACCTGTGATTATTGTTACTGTATACCCTGGATTCTAAATTGTACTTTAAAAGTTAAACTTAGTTAAATGTAAAACTTAGGAGAGCACTTATTCTCCAAACTCAAATTATGTATAGAAAAAGTCTCAGATTTGTATAGAAAAAACAAATTTGGTTGGCATTCATGCATGTCATTTGATGTTTCAACAGCTGGATAAAGTAATCTGTTGTCAATAAGTTATATATACAATTTTGTGCTATTCCTCACACTGAAATTGAAATTTAAGTGCATTTTTGGAAGATATTAAGGAGAACCTGATCTGTTTAAAGGTGACATTATAAAATATGGAAGCATTCTGACACTTTTTTCACAAAAAGAAAGTTAAAATCTCTCAGCCTTTCTTTGATTCATGATTCAAATGCAATGTTGTATTGTTATTTATGAAGAGTCCCACCTCACCTTAGATAAGACTCTGCTTCCCACCATACTCCTTGTTAGAATGACTCCAAAATAGGCTAGACTTCAGCTTATTTAAAGTTATGTCCAAAATATTGATTTTTGTTGTAAAGATCACTATGATCTCAAACAGGGAATCTAATATATAACTAAGTAAAGGTTCAAGATTATAAAAGCCAATATGTTTTTGTTCTGTTAATTTCATTTTGTATTTTCCTTGTAAACTTTATAACTGTTGTCTGTTACTGTTTTGTAGAGGTAGTGCTTCTTTTAAAAAAAAAAAAACTGGGTTAATTTGAGATAATAAACTATCACTATCACCTATAGGACAAGTAGTATATAATGCTAACTTCTAGTATTAATACTGACCCAGATTAACTGACAGGGATAACTGTAAAATTATAAATAGTGTAGTTATAACCTGTTACTCCCTCTTTAAGACTGACTTGTTAGGAGTTTAAAACCAAAAACTGGAGACCAAAGTCAAGGAAGTAAAAGGGCCAAGAAAAAAGCAGTCAACATTTTGGCTTTGCCCTCTAAAGTCAGCCAGTACCCAGAGAATGACGGGACCCCTTTCTGGACCCTGCAACTCTGGCAAGTCACCTGGTCTGCTGATCAGGGAGATCAAGAGGACCCTAGAGAACAAGAAACCAACCAGTGCACATTCTACACAGAGAAGGACCATTGGACAGGGAAATGTCCCTGATGCCTCCAAGAGAAGCCACATATGGTCATCAGGACTCTGACCCATCCTGGCAGATGGCACCACTGGTAGAGGAAAGCTAAAGGATCCAACAGGCTTCACAAATATCCTGAAGATTGATCTCTGATGAATCTCAGCTGACTTTTAAGAGTAGATAGGAAGGAACAAGGTCAGTTTTTACCAACTTGGTCTTAAGTACCTGGCAGGGGAGCCTAGCCTTGAGCCCAGTCCTACATGGACATTTAAGGAAAACAATGTTGTTGTTTTTTTAATGTAACTTAAGATGTGCACTTGTGTCAGCCCTACCAAAAGTAAGTAAAGCTGGAGGCTATAAAGAAAGGGTCCTTATGTGAGAGTGTCTAATAATAGTGATCACAAAGGACTCAACATTCACAAGTGTCCTGAATTAATTTGAGCCTGATCTCACAGATGTACAAAACTTCCTAACTTCCTACACTGATAAACTCAATCTGTTTTTCACTGATATACTGAATTTGTTTATGCTGAATACCCTTAACTGTCTATGCCCCGCCTGACAGAGAACAAGGACTTTGGCTTACTTCCCCTAACTTCACCCTCTTTCTGTAGGAAGCAACTTGGAGATGTCATCACCCATTTTTCCATAGAAATTGAATGTAGAAATTGACAGTGGGAAAATGTAAAAGCAGTCCACTTTGAATATAGCTTTGAATATATCCCTTGCTGCTCTACCACTACAATTTATTTTTTAAATGAACGTGTTTATTTCTCTTCCTCTCTCCTTACTCCTCCCCAGTCTCTCTCTTTCCCTAATCTCAGGGGAAACAGGATTACTTTTATTTTCCATTTTAGGCAGACTTAACTGTCCTTGAGTACATACCCACCATAGGAATGAAGTAATCCAGATTTGGGGGATGGTACTGAAAGATCTCAGACTTGACTGTCTCCCAAATTAACAAGTGAATTACAACACATGGGATGTAGCCATTGAATAACCTCTGTAAAAGCCCCCTTTTTGTGCTGGTGGCAGAATCATAGGTTCTGGGACAGGAGTCCCCTGTGCTTCTCCTTTGCTAGGAAAGCAATAAATCTTCTTTTTCTTTTTTTCAAGAAGAAGAGGAAGACGATGATGATGATGATGATGATGACAACAAGTAACAATAAATGTTGGCAAGGATGTAGGGGAAAAGGTACACTCATACATTCCTGGTGGGACTGTGAATTGATGCAATCACTCTGGAAAGAAGTACAGAGATTGCTCGGAAAACTTGAAATGGAACCATCATTTGATCAAGTTATCTTGCTCCTTAGTATATACCCAAAGGAGTTAAAATCAACATAGTACAATGATGCAGCCATATAAATGTTTATAGCAGCTCAAAATATCTCACAATAGCTAAGCTATGGAACCAACCTAGGTGCCTTTTAACAGATTAATGGATTAAAAAAAATGTGGTATATATACACAATGGAATATTACTCAGCTATAAAGAAAAATAAAATTATGGCATTTTCCAGTCAATGGATGGAACTGGAGAATATCATGCTAATGAAATAAGCCAATCCCCCAAAAAAACAAAGGCCAAATGTTCTCTCTGATATGCAGATGCTAACACACAATAAGGGGGCGGGGGTTAGGGAAGAATAGAAGCTCATTGGATCAGAAAAATGGGAATGAAGGGAAGGCATGGGGGATGGGAAGAGGAAAGACAGTAGAATGAATCAAACATAACTTTCCTAAGTTTATACATGAATACACCACCAGTATAACTCTACATCAACCACAAGAATGGAAAGTTATGCTCCATGTATATATAATGCATCAAAATACATTCTATGGTCATGTATAACTAAAAAGAACAAATAAAACATTTTTAAAACAAAATTTGAAAGAAAAAGAAAAAGAAAGAAAGCAGTGGAGCTGGGCTCTGTGCTAGGGCGGCTCTTTCTGCATTGTGACTTCAAAGGCACACACCCTTGCATCTCAGGTCTGAGAACTCATTTCTAGGCACATGGAGTAGAAATTTGCAGCCTAGAATCTTCCTTAACTACCCCTAATTACCAATAAAATTTACTGGTTTAAAAAATGTAAAGTTCCCAAACCACCCTGAGTGTGCTTTTTACCCCTGACAAGCATCTTCCCAAAAGACCATGAATTTCTACACCTCCCTATGGCAACATGCTGAAAAGCCAATGGACACAAAGCTTTTTTTAAATTTTTAAATAGCAACATGGACCCTTATGTACCATGTAGAAATCACTAAGAAAACATGCTTTTCAAAAAAATCATCAGTGTATAACTTTGACATTTTTTTAGGTCTTTTTCTCCCCAATTTTGAGAAGTGCTAATGCAAAATTACAAATAGAGTTCCTTACCGTTAAAACACGGCTGACACTCTGCCTCCAGAGCTGTCTCCTACCGATCCTAAACATCACAGAAACCTGTACAGCGTACGGCCTGGCCAGAACCAGCCCTTCCAGAATGGTCTGCTAACTCCTGGAAAACCTACGCATCACCCAACAGGCTCTCAGATGAAAAGTCCCCTGGAGGGTCAGTCGTCACTCGTGCCCTTCTCATTCACGTGTCATATTGACCACACTCACACTATTACAAGTCCACCTATACTGTTCAGATTTTCCTTCTAGAGTCTGCCCTTGGGTCTCTCCTGTGTTCCAAAGCCTCGGGTCGCCAGGGTAGTGCCGTTTATGTACTATACCGGTTAGCCATGCCTCTTAATCATGTTTATCAGCCAATCGATGCACTGCAACTGCTCAGTTGCACTGCAACTCCTGATGTTTGTTTAATTCTATACACTGCCCAACAATAAGCTGGAAGTCAACAGAGATATTGAAATAACTTCTTTGATCAGTGAGTGAGAAACTTTAAACCATATCAAAAGAGGAAGCCAAGAAGCCACAGCTCTCAATATATTGCTCAAGAAATTCAGTCTTACTTTGTCTAAACAACTTTGTGTGCACAATTAACTGCCAGCATTGTGACTAATTGTGACTAATTGCCAGATAGGCTAATCGTGACCCAGAGGAGCCATTTTCTCCCCTGTAAAGAACAAGCAGCCTATCTCGTATGCAAATAGCAAATGATGTCCATAAATTACTTGTGCTCACAGGTTGAACGCCCACCTAAACCGAGGTAATTTATTCTCTGTTGCTAAACATCTTGATCACCCTCACTTGCAAAGATATGATGGGGAAACATAGCCGAGTACTTTGCAAAGAGATCTCTCACCTAAGATCTCTCTCAGCAAGATGCAGAAAAGGCAAGACATTTAAGGCTGGGATTGTTGATTCCAGGATCTAGTCCTTGGAATTCTCAAGATGCAACAACTCAAAGCCTGTCAGGTCATCCAAGGAAACTGGGGGCTTGTGCTGCTAATATCCTGCTATTCGACCTCACAACAAAGAAATGAACTGGCAGTTGTAGACAGATTAAAGGGAGAGAAGGCGTTCAAGTTCATTACATGCACAGGGCTGCTCAGGGAGGACAGAGCACCTGATACCTCAGTGAGATTTAGAACTTTATATTCCCTCTTCTTAGGGGAGATGGAAGGGAGGATGTAGACAATTTTAGAAGGGGAATAAATGGTTTTTACGGGAGAAGAATGGACCCAAATAACAGATGATGGCCTGGGACAAAATTCCTCTCGAGTCTGGGTGTGGCACCAGGGATAGACTTTCTTCGGGCCCTGAGCATCAGTCTCCAAGGTTGAAGGGATACAGAGAAGGCATTTACAACAACTGATTATTTTCTGGAGGCAGATAAAGGAACTTAGAGAAAACCTCCCCTGCATTAGCCACTCCCCACGTACTCTCAGGTTGAAGTACATATTTTGGGATATTATCTTCTGAGCCCCAACATGAAAATATTTTTTTCTGGTGCTGGGGCTTGTGCACACTAAGTTCAAGCTGTACCATTGAGATACACCCCAGCCCCAAGATATTTTTTTTTAAAAAAACCAACTTCTGTGGGTTGATGAGCAGCTGTATTCTAATTATGAACGGTAAAAAGGAGTATCTAGGCCTGTCCTCTAGGCAGGCTGAAAAGGCCCCAGGGAATGGCAGAAGGATCTACTTCTCCCTGCTCAGCATGTCAGATCAGCCCCAGGAATCCTGGGTCCACCCAGGACCTCGACAGACGTTCAATTCATTACCTCAGTGCTTCTCTGGCATTAGTTACATTTAGGTTGCTGCTTCCCCCACAGCATGTTGGGTACCATCCTCGTTTCTGCAGCAGCTCATTTACAAGGTGTCTCTTGGGGAGAGTTACTTTCTGGGAAGATTTCCACACATGGCTGATGGCATTTCATTTGATGTTTGGCAGGCATAGCCATGACTCTCTTGAGGTTTTCCCAGCAGACTGCAAATCTTCCAGCCTTTGTGGCTGAATCCCTCTAGGCAAGATAGAGGCAGTGGATGCCTTCAGGGATCTTCTTGGGGGTCTTGAAGTTCATTAAGTGCACAGGGCTTCTCAGGAAGGACAGCTCACTGCATTAAGCAGCAGGAACAAAGCAAAGCGTGACTCTAATCTACAATTGAGCACCTACCCTCCATTTCTGGAAAGACAGCCCATTTCTATTGCTTGGAGATTGTCAAGCATTGCTCAGTAGGAAAATCAGGAAGGGTTTTCCACGGTGGTTTCCACCAGGCAGCAGCTCCAGTTGGCATAGCTCTGTGACAGGAGCTCGTATGCTGGGGAGCTCTCCAGCCCCAGCCACATGGATCAACGTGCCCATCCAGGGCGAGTATGTGGCTGTGCACAATCCACAAACAACCCAGGCATGCTGGCAAAGCCAGAGTGGACAATGGACCTTGCACAGGCAGGAGGCTTCATCCAGAAATCCACGTTCCTTTAGGGAAAGTTTGAAGCTCCATTTGGATCTGGTTGTGAGTGCCTTTTATGGGACCCAAGTATATTACACTACAGATAGAAAAGCTAATAAAAACAGGCATTAAAAATATTAATTGTAAGATGAAAAATTATTTTATGCAACTCTCAGAAAAAAAATAAAATGCTGCTGCATTACTTGAATACATCAATTTTAAGATGCATTCTGACTTCATGGGTTTGGAAATATGGAAAAAGTACATCTCAGAATCCATGAAAAATGGTCATTCCTACCTTCATTGGGGATAGATAACAAACAAATAGCATCTAAGTAAATGTATGACTGTAAGTAAAATATCATTTAAAATTGTGGAAAGTGTCATTATAAAATAAAATAAGATGTAAGTTTTACTTAGGCCTCCGTTTTGGAATTATTGACGTTTTATGCTTATATTCCAAAGTGAACTCATCTCTAAATTGTAGAGTCATGTGCTTTGGGCCTTGAAACCCTGTGTGTACAACCTATTCCATGTGGCATAATAGAAAAGGGCAACTTTAGGGTTAGACAGACCTGGATTAAATCCCAGCTCTGTCTCTTCTAGCTGTGTGACATCAGAGCCTCTGTTTCCTAAGTTATATGTCAGAAATAAAACTACCTATCTAACAGACTGGTAATGAATATTTCTAACGCCTCTGGATCCTTATAGGCATCTAACAAACAAAAGATATAACCATATTTTTAATTTGCAAAAGAGTTAGAGCTCTGATTAGAGACAAGATCAGAGTAGGGTACAAATTCCCAAGGGACGGTCTTTAACAATATGATAATTCTAGTCTAGAGCTGTTCAGAAGTCTTGCTCTTGATTTCTGACTATGTCCCAAGGAAAGAGTGGCCCAGGTTTCATCAGTTCCTGTCTATACATTTTTCATGAGTTTCCATCTCTAACAAGATCTTACTAAAGCCCAACAGAATCAACCATTCATCAGTTTAATGCCTTGTAAACAAGGACACAAGAGACTGCATATAAAAATGGCAAATAAGTTAAGTGGGAGAAGCTGCCATGTTTCATCCATTCTGTGCTATACATTTTTTTCCATTTTTTTGCCACATTGAAACAGGGTGCCTCTTCTCCTCAGCATCGTCACTGTTAGTCAGGCAACAGTCACGACGTGTGTCATTGCCAGCACTTGTCAGACCCAGCTGTCACCCCCTGTGGCACAACAGAGCCACTGTAGCATCCTGGTTTAGACAGTCAACAAGCACAACAAGTGCATTTGAGGAAGAAATACGTGTCCTGGTTGTTTTCTAAAAGTCTGAACTGACACCTTCCAGAAAAATCCAGAAAACTCCAGCATTGCAACTGGCAGGATGGCATCAGTGAGCTGGAAGGAAATCCCTGAGAGTCAGGCCCTAAATGCAAAGAAGTTTTCAAAATTTCTAAACAAATTCATTGCATTTATCTTTGGATGGATGCACAGGAGTGATGTATTATTTTTTAAATCTATGTTTAAATTTAAAAGAGCTTTTTCAGTTGAAGTCAAATAAAATTCTAAGAAAGCAGTGCACACTAGTTTAATCAACAGCAGTTTCTCTTAGTGGTGAATTGCACCGTGGTGTATCTTTCATCTGATGATGGCTTAGGTCAGATGAAATACAGTTTTATGAGCCCTGTGATCAAAGAAAACTTCTAAAAGATAGAATTTCAGGCAAGACTTGAAGAAAGGCAAGCTTTAAAAAGGTAGAGCATAATAACCCATGTGAAAAATCAGCCCCAAGCTTGGAGTTTGGAATTCAAGAGAGGTTGTCTCATACTGCACTTGTGAGGGGAAATGATTGATTAATCTGAAAGGTACCTGGAGGTTGAATGTGAGTGTCAACTGAAGGTAGCAGCATTTGTGGGCATTAGGGAATCATCACAGGATAAATTGATGGAAGTTTTGATCAGAAGTTTACACCGGTAGCTGGGTGCAAGGAGGATTGGAGTGGGAAGAGAGAAAGGCTCTATGCTGGGCATGAGAAAGAAGTGAGTCAGTCGAGGGGTAGAGCAGTGGCCACGCAAACCACCCCAAAAATGAGCAAGCGAACAAACTGAGCCAAGTGAGCCATTTGACTAAGCTACTCCTACATAGAGACCTTTTGCTCTTTCCTTTTTGAAAACATGAAGCCTACTATGATTAACCACAAGGCCCAAAACATCCGGTATCTTTTTCTTTATTCTACCATAATTTGAAAAATGCATAATAAAAGGAAAATGAGCTGGGCGCAGTGGTGCATGCCTGTAATCCCAACAGCTTGGGAGACTGAGACAGGAGGATGGAGAATTCAAAGCCAGCCTCAGTAAAAGCAAGGTGCTGCCCACTCAGAAATGCAAACAATGATTCTAAAAATTTTGTGGTTCGCCACCATTTTCATAAATTGAAATTGTGCCATTCAAGCTAAGAAAGATGCATAGTTTTTCTAGAAGCTTTATCTGTTAAAACTCAAAAGAGAGGAATAGGAGAAGGGAGGAGAAACCCGAGAGGAGGCTACAGAATGCTGGTGCATTTAGAATAAAGCAAACACTGAAGACAGCATCCCAGTTCTGTAGCTCTAGATTGGAGGACGAGAGATGCTGGTTGCTTGCTAAATGCCCACTCTGGATGTTACAGAGCCTTCCACGGAGAAAGTGTAAGGATTAGTGATGGAGAGGGATACTAAAGGAAAGACAATCTCAGAAACAAACATCCTTCCTCCTCCCCTTCCTGTATTCCCTGGTGACACTTCCATGTATCTCTGTAGAAATAATGCTGTCCTGGCTTAGAAAGCTGCACTTCTGACCTGACTCCTGCACATACTGGAGATTGTGTGGTCTGTGACAAACCCCCAGCCACACTGGCCCCATTTTCCCTATGAATAACATAAGGTGGGTGGTGCATGATCTTGCAGAGAATGTACAGCTCCATAAAAACAAGAACCCAAGCAAGAAATCTAGCTCCCAAGTATACCCCATGCATAAACTAACTGAATATCATCTTAACATGGATGCCACATGCACCATCTTTTTAATGTGGCATATGGAACATGTGGGAAATTGTACCACTTGACTCATCTGAAATGTGGTTGATCAGTTGAACATGGCAGCCTGTTAACATCTATGGTAGCAGTTTCTCCATAGAAAGCATTTTCCATTCCATATGCCCACATCTTGAACAAACGGTGCTCCCTGGACCATACCCATTCTTTGTATGCGAAGCTAAAATGCTTTATAAAATTCTTCTCCCAGACCATCCACACAGGCTCAGGATCTCCAAATGAAAATCAAATTTTAGGTGCAAATCCTTTCCTATAGTACGTATCTCTGGCATCCTGCCTTTGTTGTGGCTGCTTAGCCTGGTTTCACAGGTTGAGCATTCCTAATTCAAAAATATGAAAATAAAAATGCTCCAAAATCCTAAAGAAAAAAAAAAAAAGCATTTTGGATGTGAGAGACATGACAAGTAGAAAATTCCACACCTGCTGTCATGTGACAGGTCAAAGTCAAAATGCTGGTGCACCAAAAATATTCTATAGAATTACCTTCTATGTGTATGAGATGGACATGAATCACAAATGAATTTTGTATTTAAACTTGGGTCTCATCCCCAAGGTATCTCAATATGCACATATTCCAAAAGCCAAAATCCGAAACATTTCTTGTCCCAAACATTTCAGATAAGGGCCAGTTGACCTGTGATTGTCATGTTGAACATTTCCAGATCATATTGCCTACCTTGGTGATACCAGATTTTCCTTGTTTAGAACCCAAATGACAAAATTATATTCTACATAACTCAGAAAAACAACACTTTTTAATTTAGAACGCTATTTGTAATTATAATCTAAAGGTCAGTCAACAGTTTGGGATTGACTTCATCATTCCTTAATGACTTATACTTTCAGAAATTCTAGATTGAAACAAATATATGCCCAGTATTAATCAGAGAAAAAGAGAGAGGCAAAGGATCTAATTAATGTGCTTTCTGAAAACAGCAGGATCTAATGATCTTACCTTTATGCTACCTTTTAATTTATATTATTCCACTTCAGGTGTGGGCATTCTAAGTACCAAAGTACAATCATTCCCCACATATAAAGTGGCAAAAAAAAAATGCCAACTCATATTTCCTCATTCTGGATTCTCATTTAGTTTATCAGGCATTTATTTAGAAAGGAAATATATTTTATTGCATATGTTGCTGGTTGCATTAGTCAGATTTCTGTTGCTATAATGGAAATACCAGAAATAATTAACATATAAAGAGAAAAGGTCTATTTGGGCTTACAGTTTTGACTTACAGATTCCAGTCCAAGATCAGGTGCACCCATTGCTTTGGGCCTCTAGCTGTATGGCAATGGCAAGAAGCATCTGGTGGAACAGACTGCTCATGGCATAGCCAGGAAGTAAAAAGGACCAAGGAAGGGTCTGAGTCTGGCAACCCCTTCCAGGGCACCCTCTCAATGAACCGCCCATGAAGCCCCACCTCCTAAAGGGTCTACCAGCGCCCAGGAGTGCCACGCTGGGGAGCAACCGTTAACCCAGAGAGCTTGGGTTCATTTATTGACACCACAGCAGGCCCCCACCCAGATTGAGGAGCCGTAGGAAATGCCAGTCCTCTGGCTGCATCCACGTCCCCTTGCTAAGCCCCACCCACAGACACACAGGGCCTGCAGAAAGCCAAAACCCCAGCTGAAGAAGTCAATATCAAAGGCTCACATTTCACTGAGGGAACATTTTGGGGACTTTGTTGTTATCATCATTGTTTATTTTTGTTAAGCAGATAAAGAAAAAAAAATTGAGTTAGGTTCACCAACAAATAAAAAATTTCTCATTTACCCTTGCATTTAGGTCTCTGCTTCTTGCTAAGAGATCAGGAAATAGTAACCTCAAAATCATGTTCCCTTCTGAGAGAAAAACTTAATGAGAAAAAGGGAATCAAATGTCATTTAGTGTAAAATAAAATCCTAATATCAGTTTTACTCAGGAGACATCTTCTAAAAGCAGCAAAGAATTACCCCAGCTTCTAACATCATCCCCTCAGAAGCACATTAATTAACCAGAAGCATATTATTAGAGGGATTTCCCAACTTGTGATAGCTTGACTTCACAAACCCCCTGTAGTATGATTTTTATCATAACTAAAAATACACAAAAATAATTAAGACATTTTACAAACACCCGTGGGTTGGCACCCACGCTTGTGCCAAGGGGTTTGGCACTAAAACGGGATGTGCTGATTCAAAAGGCAGAAAAACTTTGAGTTACAAGAATGGGATCAGATACAGCAAATCCATTTATCTGAAGCCAGACAGTAATTTCTGCAAAGCAGGGTTTAGCTCTCTTTGAAAAGCTTAAGAATAGATTTGGGGTAACATCAAAAGATATATCCAGTCAGAAAAAGAATGATTTGATCATCTCACAAACAGAGCAGTTGGTGGCAGATCAGAGTTCAAGAAGCAACCCAGGATCTGTTCTTTCTGCAACCCCAGCCTTCACCAACACCACAGTAAACTCAGAGTGCAAGGGCCTATCCAACTAAGCCACAGCTGTATTTCTGGGTCTTCACACTGTTCATTACAGGGATGAAGAACAGTTCCATTTATAACCTCATCCAGGAGCTAATTAGGTTTCTAAATCCCAAACTACCTACAGTTATAAATTATATTACAGTGACTCTGCTACCAACAAAACAATATTTATATCACCAAAGAAGACAAAGATAACCATTCACTGGTTGACGTTTTCTGTATTATTTCTTTCTTAAGCACAGTAGCCTTTGTATTAAAGGTCATTACTATCTCTGGATGTCAAATGACAAGTCTCAGACACTGCAGTTTCCCTCAACAACAAAAACGTTAGAATATTATTTTACTAACCAAACATAAGTACCATTTACCACATTTTTAAGGAATAAATTTATTTTATTGCTCACAAAGCTAAGTTATAGAAACTCTCCCTCCAGGGCTTCTTTGAGGATGAATTTTCAATGCCTACTTCCTACCAAAACCAACATGTCGGCTTCCTGCCAGGCAGAAGTGGAAGGACACCCAGTTAAAGGGAATGTATTTCCTTTCATTTAGCAACTGCTTTACAATGCAGTATTCAGTTCCTGCTTCTGAAACAATTGCCGGCACCCTGATTTTTCATCAATTATTAATTCTTCTACTGAAAACAGTTAACAGCGATCCATATATGTAGCCACCACATAGATTGAAACATCCAAATGAAATTCACAATTAACTACATAAATCAATTTTTATTGATTAAAGTGAATTCCAAGTTGAGATATAAATGTATCTAGATATGAAAACATGAAAGCCAGGTTGAGGCAAGGATTGTAGTCCTTACCTGGTGACCCAATGTTGGACGTGAAGTTAATCTGAACAATTACTTTCTTTGGATTGTTTTAACTTTCAAATGCCATATAATCAAAATTGTAGGATAATTCCTGTTTCAATAGGAACCAAAAATAGCACAGAAAGACACTTCAGATCAAACCTGGTAGGATAATTCCTTTTTCAGGTGATAATTCTATTAATTTCATATTTTAGATATAATTTTAAAACAAATGTTATATATTTTTTAAAAATCACTTAGTATAGTTCCTTAATCTCACCAAAGGCAATCAAATATATATTTATCTAGCTTCTGTGTTATACTAAGGAAGTTAGTCAAAAGTATAGGACAGGGCTGACGTTGTAGCTCAGTGGTAGAGCGCTTGCATCCCATGTGGGAGGTACTGTTTCAATCCTCAGCACCATGTAAAACTAAATAAAATAGAGGTATTGTGTCCATGTACAACTAAAAAAAATATTTTTAAAAAATTATTGGACAGGTCCTTCCCTGAAAGAGCTTATAATTTAGCAAAGGACATAAAATGAAGTAGGCTGGGGGTGTTGTTCAGTGGTAGAATACTTGCCTAGCATGTGCAAGGCCCTAGATTCAATTCTCAGCACTGCCACCACCAAGGGAAAAAAAAATCTAAATAAGTTAACAATATAGTACTAAATTGTCGGCCCTGTCAAGACATTGGAATTCAAGATGCTTTGTCAAATGCATGAGTCAAAATATGTAAATATAACCATAAAATATAATAAGGTTTAAAAGAAAAGAGCTTTTCACAAAATTCAGCTTGGAAATCAGTCTAAATCACCTAAATGAAGTAGAATCAGTCGCACATCTAAAAATTATTATGGGGAAAAATATTAAAGTGAAATAAGGCCTGTAAGAATTTCCTTTCATCAAACAATGAAGGAAAATAAGTCCCTGAGGTAAGTGTTCTGAATGTGACCTAGAGCAGCCCATAAGAACAATTTCTCTCTGCTTTTCCACTTTCTTTCCCCAGCCCCTTTCCCAAAACAGAGTTGACATTTGGATCTGTTCAAACAGAAAATTCTAGAAGGAGGTGCCCCTTTAAACCACCCCAGTGTGCATCTCACTGCCACTCCCCGAGCCAGGCCCACTCCACCTTCTGTGCCTGCCTCTTCTCTTCCTCCCCTCTCTTCATCTTCCCACCCGCTTCCCCCTCCTTCCTTTCTGACCCTAAAGCGCAAAAGGAAGACAACCTCTCACCACCTCTCACGGGTCCCCTTCCACATCAGACCCCTTTTCTCGCCATCCTTAGCACTGTTTGGGAACAACTGGGATCACACAGTCACATCAAGCTGAGGCCGCCCCAGAGGAGACTGCTTCAAGGAACGGGTGTCCACCAGACCACTAAAGGAAGACAGCAGATGTGCCCAAAATAAAAAGGAAGGGGTTAATTCACCAAGGGACATGGAGCAATAGGAGAAAATCTATCGCTTTTGTGACCCAGAAAATACAGAAACCCAAAAACAGCAGTCTCCAGGGAGAAAATGCAAGACGATTACGGCTAAAAGAACTAGAGTCGAAGGTGATTTTTCTCCAAGCTGCTAACCCCACTTGGGAATTACATTTCTCTCTCTTATTTTTTTTTAAAGAAAATTAATGAAATGGAAAACATTTTTAAATCAAAAAGTTGGCCCTGTAGAAACTGTTCAAAATGGTAAGCACTCTATATAGAGTTTATTTTTCCTAATTAGTTCTACTCAGCTCTTTTAGAGACTAAACCTTATTAAAACCAATTCAAAGTTCTTATTTCAATATTAAAATTTTATTCACTATATATGGGAAAGTAAGACCTGAAGAGAAGGGAGGTCCGTGGGCAATAATAAAGAAATTAAAAGGGCTTTGAGAATTTCCTGTCCTTCCCTACAAAGCTATTCCAGCCCACATCACAGTGTACCTGCTCACCCATGGGGGATCCACATCCTGTTCCCTAAATATACTTTCATGATCTGTCTGAAACACCTTCACTCCTTCCATCCTGCTTCAGGGACAAGAATCATTTCATGGCCCTTCCTCTCTGGAGAGTTCATCCCGAATCTCATGTTTCCCTCTATGAAATCCTATTGTCCTTTCCTCAATTCTAATGGTTTTCATAGTGAATAGCAATTACATTTTAGAAATACAAAGTGTGCTAGGATAAGTTTTACAACAGAGGCTTTGAATACTGTGATTAGCAATGCATCTGACAAATTAGATGCTCATTAAATATATAATTAATAATCGTCTTTAAATCACCTATACTGAGTATAATAAATCAAAAGTGGTATCTCTTTTTGTTTAAAAAAAATGCCTCCTTTATCTGTCTGAAGGTATCTTCTTTCATGTCATTGTTGTTCTCATTCTTCTCACTTTCGTTTTCCTTTTTAATTTGTTAATATAGATAGTGACAGCAGTGCTGGGGGTAAGCAGTAGAAGACAACACTGGTAAGTGTCAAAGGCAGATTCCAGATGGGTACAGTGGCACACACCCTATAATCCCAGAGGTTTGGAGGCGGGAGGATCGGGAGTTCAAAGCCAGCCTCTGCAAAAGTGAGGTGCAAAGCCACTCAGGGAGACCCTGTCTCTAAGTAAAATACAAAATAGGACTGCAGGTGTGGCTCAGTGGTCAAGTGCCCCTGAGTTCAATCCCCAGTACCTGTGTCCCCAAAAAAGGCAAATTACAGGGTTGTGATCCTTGTTACAGAGAATGTAACCTTCCTCATTCTGCACTCCTGCCCTCCCGGTTAGTCTAGGCTAATAATCATGAGATTTACTCCATGATCATCTCCTACATTTTCTCTTGCAGGTGTTCTTTTTATTATCATTTCACTGAGTGATTATCAAACAGGATAGAATTGCAGAGTTGGATTTGTGAATTATTCATAAAAGTGAATTTTGATATGCTGAACATCAAGTTACCATTGCTTGGAGCCATCAGCTTAGGTTTACAAATATTTTCCTTGCAGGGAATTGTTGCAATGGCATTCATAGTGCCGGAATGTCAAATTGGTCAAGTCCTATCATTAGCAATGGATCTATAAACACGTGAAAAGAGTACTATACCTACCAGTGACTGGCTTGGTTTATCAGCCTTCCTTCTTTTCTTTTAAAGAAGAAATCCTCAGAATTCCAGTTACAAGATTTACAGCATTTCAATCTCATGCCCTATAAAATCTTATGTTTGGAGGTTAATAAACTGAGATTAATCCAGAGATAGCACACATTGGTTTCTTTCTTCTTTCCTTTCAAGCACAATACATTGCAGGAAGCTTAGCCTGTACTGAGGAAGGGTTTGGAACAGCTGGCCACTGGCGGAGGCGAGCTGCCATCCAGTGGCTGAAAGGAAAACACACCCAGAACAGAGCCACTTGCTAGGGAAATTGCAGAAGCAGACAGACCCACGCCCATGCTTCAGAGGTCTTCCTTGATTTACACTATCTCTCATACCGAGAAGAGAGAATGGTAGGAGACGTTACAGAAAGCTTTAAGGGATCAGGAGCAGAGGTCTCATACAACTCTAAGCCATAAGAAGCTCATCTGTGTGTTCCAATGGTTTTCCTCTCAAAATTTCCCCATTTAGAAACTTTGCCTACTTATATCATACAAAGCAGGCTAAAGAATAAAATGATCGTAAATACTAAAATGTATCTGTCTTTATAGGAGGTGGTACACTGAAGAAAATAACTTTGATTTCAATCTCTAAAGAAGAAAAGCATCCAAATCTATCCATATAATAATCCCAATACTGTATAATTACAGGGTAAATTCAAGTTAATTTGATCATTTGTTTTTTCATTATAAAAATGGTACAAATTTATTATGGAAGACATTTTTAAGATGAATATCACCATAACCTAAGCAGTCTGTGAGAAACGCCCTATCACTTCCTTAACAAAATTAACAATAGGTGCAGGCATGGTGCACATGCCTGTGATCCCAGCAAATCTGGAGGCCAAAACAGGAGGACCACAAGTTCCAGGCCAGCCTAAGCAACTCAGCAAAACTCTGTATCAAAATCAAAAATAAAAATGTCTGGGAATGTGGCTCATTGGTAAAGTGCTCTGGGGTTCCACCCCAGTACCCAAAAAAAAAAAAAAGTGATTAAAAATAAGTCTAGGGTGTAGCTCAATGGTGGAGCATGTACTTGAAATGTGCAAGGCTCTAGGAATGGAACCACCATTTGACCCAGCTATTCCCCTTCTCGGACTATACCTAAAAGCCCTAAAAAGAGCATACTACAGGGACACAGCTACATCAATGTTCATAGCAGCACAATTCACAATAGCTAGACTGTGGAACCAACCCAGATGCCCTTTAACAGATGAATGGATTAAAAAATGTGGCATTTATACACAATGGAATATTACTCAGCTTTAAAAAATAACAAAATCATGGCATTTGCAGGGAAATGGATGTCACTAGAGCAGATTATGCTAAGCGAAGTTAGCCAATCCCTGAAAAACAAATGCCAAATGTCTTCTCTGATATAAGGGAGGTGACTCAAAACAGAGTAGGAAGGAAGAGCATGAGAAGAAGATTACCATGAAACAAGGAAAAGAGGAGGGAGGGAAAGAGAGGGAGAAGGGGAATTGCACGGAAGACGGAAGGAGACCCTCATGGGTTCACAAAATACATATACGATGGTGTGAGGGGGAAGGAAAGAAAAAAAAAGAGAGAGATAAGTGTCATAGTAAATGGGTAGAGAATAGTGATGGGAGGGAAGGGGAGAGGAGGGGGGGATAGGGAAGGCAGCAGAATACAACTGACACTAGGATTGCTGTATGTATACCCTTGGATGTATAACCAATGTGATCCTGCAATCTGTACACGTGGAAAAATGAGCATTCATACCCCATTTGAATCAAATGTATGATATGTCAAAATCATTGTATTGTCTTGAGCAACTAATAAAAAAAATTCTCACCCAGAAAAAAGAAAAAAAATAAATAAATGTGCAAGGCTCTGGGTTCAGTCCTTAGCACAAAGATAAATAAATGAATAATAAAGATAATTGCATATACATATACATATATGTGTATTTATATACACACGTGTGTATACATATATCTCTTTATTTTTATCCAAAAATAAAACTTTCCTATGTCACTGAATATTCTATAAAATACAATTTAATGACTGTAGTGATTATATAAGCCTTAATTTATTTAGGCAATTTTTTTTCTCTTTTAATTTTTTTATTAGTTGCTCAAAACATTACAATGATCTTGACATATCATACATTTGATTCAAATGGGAAAAATATGGAACGCTTCACGAATTTGCGTGTCAACCTTGCACAGGGGCCATGCTAATCTTCTCTGTATGGTTCCAATTTTAGTGTATGCGCTGCCGAAGAAAACACTAGGCAATTTTTTTTTAACTTTTAGATTGGTTCTAATATTTCACTATTATAAATAATACTATAATGATATGCCCTTGTACAAATCCTTGTATAGATATCCACGTATTTATTTCAATAAATTACTAGAAAAAATTATCCCGTAAAAAATATGCCCTTTGGTTCTCAAGAGTAAACTGATGTTATTTTATTTATCTTTGTCAAACGGTAGGTGAGAAGCAACAAGCCACCGTCATCTCCCTCTAAGTTTTTTGTTTTTCTTTTTGTGGTGCTGGGGATTGAACCCAGGGCCTTATGCATGCAAGGGAAGTACTCTACAAACTGAGCTACATCTCCAGTCCTCCCTGTAAGTTTAATTTGCTAGTCTTTGACAAGAGTGAAACTGAATATTTTTAAAATACTTATTGGGGCTGGGGTTGTGGCTCAGCGGTAGAGCGCTCGCCTAGCATGGGCGGGACCTGGGTTCAATTCTCAGCACCACATAAAAAATAATAATAAAGGCACTGTGTTGTGTCCATCTACAAAAGATTCATTCATTCATATTCATTCTCTCTCTCTCTCTCTCTCTCTCTCTCCTTTAAAAAAATACTTATTGGACATTTATGTTTTATGGTTTGTTTTCTGTTTATTGTGAATGGCCTATTTATGTCCCCTCCTATTTTTTGCTGATAATTTTCTTTCTGTTGATTTGATTTTTTTAATTTTATATTTGTTTTAATTAGTAGAATGCATTTATGCAGTTTGATATGTCATACATGGATGGGACATAATTTCTAATTTTTCTGAGTGTACATGTTGCAGAATCATATTGGTCTTGTAGTCACATATATACAGACAGTAATAACGTCCCATCACTTCTCTCTACCTAATCTAAGGTAATGCTATTCTTCCTTAGTGTCCCCCGCCTTATTGACTTGTAAGTCTAGGTAAAGACACAGCATACATTCAGAAAATGAATAGCCATTTATTACCATATAAAAATAGAATTAAAGACAAAAGCTTTAAAGATGTTAGGGCTCAGGAAACAAAGTAAGGCACTTAGGCATGCTGAGAATTTTGAACTAAGGTAACAGGAAGGACTTGGACGCAGCCTCAGAACCAAGGTCTCTCTGCCCTTCTCTGCCCACCTATCTCTTGCTCCTCATTCTCCCCTGAAGAGAGCCACAGAAACCAGAATTCCTCTTTCCCCATGGGGTCATAAAAACTAGAACCCTTTTTCCCAAAGCCAGCCATAAAATCTTGAGTTATTACTCTAACCATTTCGTGTCCTCCTGTCTAGGAGCTGACCATAAAGAAATTCTCTGACCTATTCTTGTCCTGTGGTGGGACATCAGACCCTCATCTCACGTGGGCCCTACCCCATTCCTGGAGGAACAAATGTCGCACAAGCCCCTGAAGAACGGGTTCCCCTCCTTGTCTGTTACTTAGCTCATACCTTTTTACCCAATCACATTTCTTCACGGCTGTCAATTCTTCATCAAACCTACACAAAAATAGACAGTCCTCCTTGGATCTTTGGTTCTCTATTTCTGAAGGCTCCAGTGTCATGTGAAACTCTTGTTAAATAAATTCACTCTGCTTTTCCTCTGTTAACCTGTCTCCTGTCACAGGAGTACGGCCATGACCACCATCCCTGCCTCTACCAAGATTTGAAGGCAGCCACTTTATTTTTACAAAATGCATAATCCACTATGAGCACATAGTGGCTGTGTGCTGAAAGTTGTTATTAAAATAAAATAAGCAAAACCAATTCAAAAACACAGGCCACATTAACAGACACTATAGGAAAAGGATGTCCTAATAGAACGTTAGGACAAAAATATGTAAAACCTTATATTCTCCCCAGGTATTATTATTTTATAGGGCCACAGTGAACAAAAGTAGTCCTTCATTAAAACACAGGAAACTTTAAAGAACAGAAATCCTACAAGTCACCATCTCCCAGGATCCTGCTGTAAGTTGGAAATTAATCATGAAGGAATTTCATGTCTCCCAACTGCTTTCACATTTAGAAAGACTTCTTTTAAATTACTACTGGGTCCTTGCAAAACTAGAAACTATAAAGACCACGTTGAACACTATAACAAATCCCACTAGACTCCAGAGGACTGACTGATGGGCAGGCTAGAGAGGGACCAGTGTGGATTCATTCCCAGCGACCAGGGAATGCTGGGTGGTGAGGGTCAGGGGGGCTGCCCTGGTCAGGCCGGTGGGCCACCCCAGTCCCCATTCACAGCTCTTGATGCTGTGAACATGGGTCTCTTTCACGACCAGCCGGACACCCAGGGTAAGTCTCTTTCACGACCAGCCGAGCATCCCAGGTGCTCGAGAGGAAGGAGCCAGGGCAGAGGGAAGGACAAGCCCGAGAGCCTGGCCACCTGAGTCTCGTTTTCATTCCTGCCCTTGCTCCCAAGTCCCCTCGTCAGAATTCTGAGGGCATTCTGTCAAGGTTTCTCATTACCCAGTTGGGACAGGAGTCCCCGAATCTGGTCTCACTCCATGCTAGCCTGAAATGGGACCAGAGTAGGAAAGGAAGGACTTCTGGGCAGCGAGCGGAGAGCCTCTGTCCCCCTTTACAATGTAAAGTAGCAGGCTGTGACGTGCTCTCTGTCCCGGTAGACTAGATTTATTGGATTCAGGAAACTCTGGATGAGCCATTGCAAGAAATGAGGGGAACTGAGTTGGGCCTTACTGTGAAGAAACCATGAACCAGGAGACAGACCCAGAGAGGGAAGCCAGCACTGGGGGGTGCAATTGAGCACCTCATCTTGTTGAGCTGCCATCTAAATCACAACCACTTTTCAGAATTCCCACTTTCCAAGTGGGCAAACTATGTCTCCTGGGCAAACTCCAGCCCATGCCTGTCTTGTCCTCTGGAATTTCATTGGCTTTGACCACACTCACTCCTTCCTGCATCGCCAGCGGCCGTTTTCCTGCTACAGTGGGAGAGATGTCCAGTTGCTACCAAGCAAGATGTGTAGCATTTATTATCTGACTCCTTGCTGAAAAGTTTTGCTGAACTATGGCCTGGAGCAAGGTCACAGGCAACTTGGCTGTGCCTCCTGGCCTACTTCACTATAGGGATCCCTTGCCAGGCACAGCTCCCTCCTACCCAACATCTTCTCACCAAGCCCAACCTCCCCCTGCTACTCCACACACTGGCTCACTTCCCTATCTGCACAGTCTCTGTGCTCTGCAGAAAGCTCAGTCCTTAGAGCTTTTATTATTCATTTATGTTACTTTATTTGTATCTGTTTGTTATTCACTTTCAATTCAAAGTTTGTGCCTATATGTAAAGATATGTTTTATTTGTTTGTATTAGGTATACATGACAGTAGAATGCATTTATGCACTTTTATATATTATAAATAAATGGAGTATAATAACATATACATTTCTCTGATTGTACATGTTGTAGAATCATATTGGTTATGCAGTCATATATGTACATAAGGTAATAAAGTCTGTTTCATTTACTTGCCTTCCTATCCCCATATTCCCTCCCCTTCCTTCACTTTCCTCTACCTAAAGTAACTTCCTTAGCACCTGACCCCGTTAGCATCTGCATATCAGAGAAAACATTCAGCTTTTGTTTTTATGGAACTGGCTTATTTCACTTAGCATGATATTCTCCAACTTCATCCATTTACCAGAAAATGCCATGATTTCATTCTTCTTTAAAGCTGAGGAATATTCCATCAAATATATATACCACATTTTCTTTATCTATTCATCTATTGAAGGGCACCTAGGTTGGTTCCATAGTTTAGTTATTGTGAATTAAGCTGCTATAAATATTGATGTGGCTGCATCACTGAAGTATACTGATTTTTAAGTCCTGTGGGTATAAACAGAGTAGTGGGATATCTGGGTCAAATAGTAGTTCCATTTTTATTCCCACCAGCAATGTGTGAGTATACCATTTTGCCCACATCCTCACCAACATTTATTGTTGCCTATATTCTTGATAATTACCATTCTGACTGGAGTGAAATAAAATCTTAGAGTAGTTTTTATTTACATTTCTCTAATTGCTAGAGATGTTGAACATTTTTCATATATTTATTGTTCAATTATATTTCTTCTTCTGTCGAATCTGTCCAGTTCCTTAGCCCATTTATTGATTGGGTTATTTGTTTTGTTTTTGTTTTTGGTGTTAAGTTTTTTTGAGTTTATTATACATCCTAGAGATTAATACTTGATCTGGGTGCACGTGGTAAAGATTTTCTCCCAATTCATAGGCTCACTCTTCACTCTATCAACCCAGGTGTTAAAGAGAAATTGCACCAGACACTTGTGGAAAATGGCAAGATGGTTTGATTCAAGTTACCACAGTCAAAAAGAGAGACTTCAATGTAAAATTTAGCTTAACTCCAAATTCAGCAATGGCAGCTGGGGGTTTATAGCCAATGACATATGAATGTAGATGTATAATACCAAAGAAGAATTTAATTGGATGTCAGTTGTGGGGAAAATGAGGAACTTGATTAGAAATAAAGTGGCTGGGAGACTCTCCTGCTTAAGCAGGATTCTTATCAAAACTGGGCTGGCAACAATTCACAATAGCAAGACTGTGGAACCAACCTAGATGCCCTTCAATAGATGAATGGATAAAAAAATGTGGCATTTATACACAATGGAGTATTACTCAGAATTAAAAAATGACAAAATCATAGAATTTGCAGGGAAATGGATGGCATTAGAGCAGATTATGCTAAGTGAAGCTAGCCAATCCCTTAAAAACAAATGCCAAATGTCTTCTTTGATATAAGGAGAGTAACTAAGAACAGAGTAGGGACGAAGAGCATGAGAAGAAGATTAACATTAAACAGGAATGAGAGGTGGGAGGGAAAGAGAGAGAGAAGGGAAATTGTATGGAAATGGAAGGAGACCCTCAGGGGTATACAAAATTACATACAAGAGGAAGTGAGGGGAAAGGGGGGAAAATATAAGGGGGAGAAATGAATTACAGTAGAGGGGGTAGAGAGAGAAGAGGGGAGGGGAGGGGGGATAGCAGAGGATAGGAAAGGCAGCAGAATACAACAGTCACTAGTATGGCAATACGTAAATCAATGGATGTGCAACTGATGTGATTCTGCAATCTGTATACGGGGTAAAAATGGGAGTTCAATAAAAATTAATTTAAATAAATAAATAAATAAATAAAATTGGGTAAAAAAAAAATTAAAATATTTTAAAATACAAAAAAAAAAAAAAAACTGGGCTGGCAGGCCAAGACCAGGCCTACTCTAAAAGAGGCTGCTTAAAGTTTGGTCAAGGAAGCAGTCCTTGTCACAGGAATGGGAATTTAAGAATAAATCATTAAAATCATCAGAACTGACATTCACTTCGCAGAGAAGTGCCATACATCCTTCACTCTGCACAGTGGCAGTACATTGGTCATGGCGGTGCTCAAGACCCACGAGCAGGGAGGACCCCATGTCCAAGTCTTCTGCCATTTTGGTGACTCAGCAACCTTCTCCCTCTCCCTTGTTTCCACTGTTGCTATCACCACTTGCACCTGGAAGTCAACATACACATGGGTTTTTCTAAATGCATTCCCTTTTATCCTCTAGATAAACCAAACCAGATAGAGACGGAAATACACATGTATTTGTTAACACTTATCATGGGCCAACATTCAGTGGGTTTTAGCGAACTTGTCCCACTAAATGGAAATAAGGTTCAACAGGGGTGGTGAAAAGGGCTTTTCCCACAAAGAAGAATGACATTACAGTATTTGCTGATCAATAGATGGAACTGGAGAACATCATGCTAAGTGAAATAAGCCAGACTCAAAATCCAGGATCAAATGTTCTCTCTCATATAAAGAAACTAGAGCAAAATAAGGGAAAAGGGTGGGGGGAATCCCATGAAACAGAGGGAGCAGAGGAAAGGGATTGAGGGGAGGGACGGCAAAAGGGAGGAACTACAAAGCGAAATTTTCAAAATTATGTTATGTACATATATGAATATGCCACAGTGAATTCCACTTTGTATCTCTTAAAAGTGTAATTTAAAAAACAATAAATAAATAAATAGAAGGAAGACCAGTAGAATAGAGGAAGAGGAGCAAGGAGAGGGGAGAGGAAGGAAAGAGGAAGTATGAGGGACTTAAATGGAACAAATTATATTCCACACATGTATGATTATGTCAAAATGAGCCCCACTATTATGTATGACTAAAATATACTAATAAAAACCTTTTAAAATAAAATAAGAAAAGAGGATTCCCCGGGCCCCACACCACCCCTATAGGTTCCATATATGCTCCTCCTCTGTCTCTCTTCTACCTCCAGGGAACCCTTGATGCGTAGGAAGGGTGAAACACTGAATTGGTGCCCAGGTGGCCTCTGTTGCTACTTAACCTCTTTCCCATAGTCAAAGGCTAAGCTCAAATTCTACATTCCCCTGTTTCAAAGTTGTACAGAGACCATAGTTTCCAGAGTGGGCAACCATGGCTTTGTGGGCCCAGATGGGCATTTGCCTGTTGGGGTGACGGTGCTACCACCACCATTTCCACATTAACTCTAGGCCCATCTGATCAGGAAGAAACTCATGGGTGGCAGGAAGCCGGGAGAGCATGTTTAGGTGGTCCAAACCCTGGTAGGGATCACAGCAGCTCTATGGCATTCTGCCTTGTGGCTTCTCAGGAGCCAGAAAGTTTTAGTGGAGCAGAGACCAGTGCTTTGGAGTCTATGGAGGAGACAAATAGGAAGCGCCCAGGAGGCAGAACTTTAGGGGCATGATGGACCAAGAAACCCAACAGATGCCAGCCCAGAGCTCTGAGCCAGGCTTAATTTAAATTACTGGAAGATGGGAGAATTTGGAGAATCGCAAGTGGGACAACAGAGCAGCCAGGGCTATAACGGGGCCTCTGAGGGCTCCGAGGCAGAGAGTGCTTACCAAATGGAATGACGGTAGTCAACTTTCAGTAATTGGTTTGGCTGTAGAGGTACATCCCTGCTGAATACAGCCTTATACAAAATTCTGTTTTGTATATTAGATTAGATTTTGTATATTAGATTAGATTCTATTTTGTATATTAGATTGGCTTATTCAATATCCCTTCTATTCCATTTCTAACATCCTTTTTTTTTTTGTAATGTAGTAACTTGTAGCTAAACCATACATTTCCCAGACTCCTTTGAAGCTGTCTTATAGTTAGTGTCCCACATATAATTCAGTCTGATGAACTTGGATGAGATGCTAAACCAGAACTAGGTTTTGATGAGAGGAGGAGAGGGTAATATGCCAGTCTGCAGCGCAATTTATGGCAAAGGAAATGTGATCCTGGAGCCAGAACCCAAGAGAGCAGCTCAGTAATGGAGAAGCCACATGTCCCTCAGTGTCCCAGCTCTACAGCGTGGTTTTGGAAGTCCAGCCTTCTGTTTATTTTATGCAGAACTCCCAATAATTCAGTGTAATATCCAGACTCCCTGATGATAAATGCCTTTTTTCTTTAATCAGTTAAAGTAATACTAACACCTGTGACTGAGAACAATTATTAAGAAGAGGACACTGGAAGCAAAATCCAGGAAACGGGGGAATGTAGAATCTGAGCTTAGCCTTGACTTGCTTATGCCTGAAGGCAGTACAGTTGCTGTTGCTTTCAGACACTGGGACTCACCATGGTAGCACACAGTGGCAAATTAGTTACTTAATGTGAATGAAGCAACATCAAAGAGCAATTGGAGACTATGGGGATTCCTGGACTTTGGAAATTAATGACTCAAGCTCCACACTAGAAGAGGGTGACACTATTGGCTATTAGGCAAAGAAGTGATGAGCAGTGTTTGGTCCCAAGTCTACCTCACAGTGACCTCAGCCTGGTTCAATCCCCAGCAACAAAGGGGGAGGGGGAGAGAAGAATATATATCCTTGGCAAGTGGCATAATCCTCAATTTGTCCAAATACGTATTCTCCTGGAAGACCCTCTTAGAAACCAGTGCTGGCGACATAGATGTGACAGATGCCAGGTGTGATTTCTACTACAAATTTGTTTAATTTGTTCTACTATTATCTGTCTCAAACAAGAGACCTCAGAATCAAATTCCTCAGTCTTGGCACTACTGATCCTTTGACTGGATGATTCTTGCACTGTGGAGTGTTTAGGAGCATTCTTAGCCCCCAGCCACTAGAGGTCAGTACCACATCCTCTCCATTGAGACAAAGTCCCCTGGACACAAAATCACACCAGGTTGAGAAGCGCAGAGTAACATAAACTACAATTAATCAGGGATTGACTCCAGTTACACCTGCTTCTAGACACGATCCCTTCACTTGTTGAGCTCTTTGGGTTTGGGAGGCAACGTGTGCGGTACTTGGGGGCTCCTGCCATCCACATGGCAATGCACAAGGCTTCCAGCTTTGAAGGGAGGCAACCAGCTCCAGTTGGCGCAAGCCACCCTGACCTTCCAACTCAGCTTGAGTGGCTGGTAAAGTGGGATGGTACCTGGAACCCCGAGGGGAAGCCATTTGAAGAGATGGCTGAAGATTCTCTGGTAAGAAGTGATGTTACCTCCTACTTCAGCCCCTCCCGAAACATTTACCATACACAGAAAAAGAAGATGCATCGATCTGTTGAATTTCACAACAGAAAACTGATTTTAAAAAAAAAATAGAAGAAGTTTTGACTCTGTAACATAAAATCTTATCAGTCTATTTCTGTTTCTTTGTTCTATCCCTACTTGACTTTCCAAGCCTCTGAGTTTACAGGAATCCTTACTCATGTCCAAATAATTATGAGCACACTTTTTTTAGATTTGCTTAAAACTACTTACGGCATTGCATTAGCATTGTGAAAATAATTCTCTGTGTAAGAAATTAAGTGTAAGCCACGTGGGCTTTTTCTTCCCAATTGGAATTACTGAGTCAGTATCACCTGATGAAATGACTTTATCACCTTTGAAAATAAAGATTTATAAGTTTTACATGAAAGTCACTAGTCTGATTGCATGAAACTTCAAGGTGAGGTGTTTTTCAAAAATAATTATACTATTAAAAGTCAAGTGTATTGTGTCTCAATTCCTTAACCTTGACTCCTATGCCACGGAAATATTTTCAGACTTGTCCACAAGGTGGGGCTACTCTCCAAGCAATTCTGTTGCTAAAGAGGGATGCAGAGGTATTTTGGAAACGTTTCGTTGCAAAGTGTCACATTGGCAGTCTTGACAGGGTGGCTCATTAACTGCAATTCTAGGAATCACAGGTTAAGGTAAAAAGTCAACATTTCTAGAACTATTTTAGTATAAGAAGGGCAGGGCAGAAAAGGAAAGGCTAACAACTTTGAGTAAAGAATGCCAGGAAAACCTCTGTGCCTCATCTCACTGGATCCCACAACAACCCTGCCAAGTAGCTTATGTACCCCATCTAATAGAGGAGAAGATGGAGCCTTGAGAAGCAGCCAGAATGTGAGGGTCTGACTGCAAAGCCCCTTCTTCCTTCTCTACCATTCCATGGTCAAGGAGACATCTGTATTCCTATTTTAAAAGCTGGGTACACATGACTCAGTCTCAGTGAGAGTCTCCCCCGCCCCCATGCTGGAATTTAAACCCAGACTTCGCACGTGCTTGGCAGGCACTTTATACCACTGAGCTGTATCACCAACCCCTGGAGGCTTAAAGAAAGGATCAGACTCCTGTAGCCAGTGTTCTTTTTTAAAAAATTCTAACTATTGCTTGCACTATCTCCAAGAATATTCAAGGGGATTCAATTCACAACCTCTGGCACCATTTCTCAGATGCCCCTGGCTTCTGGCCCACGTTGCTCACATCCCAGCACTGCTCCAAGATTTCTCACACAGAGACCCTCCACACATGTCTGCCTCCTTGGTTTAGCCTCCTTCCTCCTTCCTGGCTCTGACTCTTGCCTTCTCTTTCAGCACCAGACCAAGAGCTCCACGTTCCCCTTTGAGAGTGGAGGGGTCTTCATATAGCTCTCATGACTATATCCGGGCCCCAGGGAGGCCGGATGGGATTCAGCACCATCTGAACACATCTTGACGTGTGAGTTAAGCTGGAAGGGAGATTGTCAAGAGTTGAGTTACAGAAGGGCTTGGGGGGTTCTCTCGCCTTTGTCTTATTTTGGCCACTGGAGAAGAAAGAGCCTTGCACAGGGGGACAAGGGAGAACTGGGGAGGGAAGGACAGAGGCAACTCTCCCCTCATTTCAGGCCCCAAACCATGGTCCAGGCCTGACCCCTGTGAGGAAAGGCTGCACAGTTAGGGTGCACGGAGGAGCCCAAGGGCAGCTGCAACTTTGATGCTCATGGGACCAGGCATGGTTCCTCGGGAGAGGACACTGAGACATTCATGCACACACAACGCGGCCACCAGCTTGCAGTAGCATGGACATCCAGCCAGCTAAGACGAAGAGAGATGCCTGGGGCGGTGGGGGGGGGGGGGGCGCCACACCTGTCGCCACTAGTCAGTAGTTAATATATGCATCACTTTTCAGGCTGTGACACTCCGATATTTGATTATATGCTAGTGAAGGCATTTTTTTAAATGAGATTAACATTTGAATCAATAGACTCTGAGTAAGAAGATAACCCTCCACAGTGTGGGTGGGCCTTGTCCAATCAACTGAAGGTCTTAAGAGAACAAAAGAGAAAGGTCCTCACAGAGGAGGGAGTCCTGCCTCTAGGCCGTCTTTGGATTCAAGCTGAAATGCACCCCCCAACTCCAGGGATCCATTCCAACACCCCAAAAGTTGCCTGAAACTGCAGATACACTGAACCCCGCCTATTTTCACTTAAAGGAAGCACTTCAGGGCTTCACTTTGGAACTCCAAGTTGCCAGCATCACTACTCTTGTGCTTATCTTTGGTAAGATAAGGAAATAAGGGCTACCTGAATGCCAGCACTGGGCTACCGCAGCAGCTGGTCTGGTAGCAGAGATGGCTACTGAGTGAGTGAGGGAGGGGGTTACACGCCATGTTCATGTCCCAGGAGGACACAGCAGGACAGTGAAAGATTTTATCACCCTGCTGAGAAAGGCATACAGTTTAAAACTTATGAACTGCGGGCGTATTTCCGGAATTCTCCACTTGAGATTTTCAAACTGAGGTTGAACATGGGTAACTAAAACCTCAGAAAGCAACGCTGCAGATAAGCAAGGACAATTACTGTGTGTGTGTGTGTGTGTGTATGTGTGTGTGTGTGTGAGTGTGTGTGCACACATTTGTACATACACCCCTGCGGGCTGTGTGTCTCTGGAGAACCCTGACTATAGCATGACTCCTACTACCTGGTCCTACTGCTGTCACCCCACCTGGCCTGTCTCCTCTCCTCCATGGCTCCTGGCCTGTCTCCTCTGCCCTCCACGGCTCCACGTTTCACTCAGTGATATCCGCCCTCTCCAGGAAGGTCTGTGGGACGCCCAGACACCCCCCACACACTCACACACTGCCCCGCCCTGCCCCTCCTGGGCTTCCCTGGCTGCTGTGCCACTCACTCCTTCTGGTCCCGCTCAGCTCCGGGCTGTGGTGCCCATTGCTCCCTTGGGTGCACAAGGCCAATTCCCACGCCTCCAGCCAGCTCCTCTTCAGATGTCACCTTCGTCATCAGAGCTACTCGGCCAGCCTATTTGAAGTTTCAGTCTCCCACTACACACGCGTGAAGCTCCGGACCCTTCTCCCTCTTTGTTTCCACACCATGTGCCAACGTCAAGGCATAAATAAAAGGTGCTTGTGTGGTGTCATTGTCCGTCACCTCCCTCAGCTAGAATGCACACCTCTCCAGGCAGGGAGGTTTGGTTGGGTCATGAGCATACCCCAAACTCCTAAAGCCATGGCCTCGACCTAGTCGGTGCCCAACAAACGTGTGTGGGATGAATGAACCCCTTCTGAGTCCGCACCACCACCCACTACCACCCCCAGCAACTCCCCCATCAAAACGCTTCTGAAGATGACTCCTTCCCTCCATCTCCCACTGCGTTCCTCATTCTCTCCTGAACACACTCCCAGCCACAGCAGGTATCAGGAACCACACGTGGCTAGGTCCAATGGGAAGTTCTGTCTTTGTCTCACCTGTCCGCTGCACTGGGCAAAGTTCATCCCCCTCTTCTTGAGACATCCGCTTCACCTGACCAGGACACACCCCTCTCCTGGCCCTGCTCTAACCTGATGGCCTCTGCCCACCTCTCAGACCTCTGAAGGTCAAGTCAGCTCAAAGCTTGGACCTCAGCCGCTTCTCATGACCTACTGAACCTCCACTTCCTGTCTCCTGACCGTCCTCCCAATTCCAGACGGGAGCCTCCATTTCCCAGTCCTCTGTGTGGTTGTCTCAAACCCAAGCACCAAGGTCAGCATTTCCCAAGTCACATCCTACTTCCCTTCCCAACCTGCTCTCCCAGTCTTCCCCACCCTTCCAGTGCTGAGGTAAAAACGTGAGAGCCATCTGCCCCTGCTCTCACTCACCATCCCTCCCAATCCACCATCAAATCCCACCAGCTCTGCTGCAGGTGCTCCACTTTTAAGCTCACCCAACCTACCACTCTGGGCTGGGCCACCACCATTTCTCACCCAAACTATTTCAACAGCTCCTGAACACTTCTCCCTTTCCTCTGCCACTTTCCCACCCAGAAACCAGCCAGAACTGACCTTTCAAGATGGAGCTCAAATCATGTTCTCCTACTAGGCCCGCCACACCTCTTACTCCAGCCTCCACCACTTTGCTCACTCTTCTGCAGGCACAGATACCTCCCTCAGCTGTTTCATTAACAAGCCACGCACACTCAGACCCTAGGACCTTTGCTTGTGATGTCCCCAAGCTCTGGAACCTTGCCTGCCAGATATCCACGTAATTACCTCCAGTCCTTTGGATCCCTGCTTAAGTGCCCCTTATCAGTAAGGGAACTTCTGATCACTCTACAAAATAGCAAGCACCATTAATTCTCCAGAATGTTCTCCAACCTCTTTGCATCCTTTTTTACTTCCATAGCACCTGTTAGCACTTGACATAGTCTATCAAGGGAGGACTAGCAGGGCAGGGACTTGGTCTAACCATGAGAATGGAGGAACAGTCGGCTATGTTCACTACTCCTGTCCCAATACCTAGAATGGCACCTGGTTTATAGTAGGTGCTCAATAAGTCTGTGTCAAGTGAAAAGCTAGATGATGGGTGTCAGCAGATTAGGGAACCTGCTTCTGAAGAAACCGCACTGATTGTGAGCTCACTAAGGCCAGGATTGGGTCTTGTTCACACTTGCTCTGGCACCCAGCACCATGCCTGGCTCAGAGCTGATCATTCTAATGAGTAGATGGAACTGAATGTGAGTTTTTCCCTACACCTTACTTTTCCTTGCCTGTTGGAAGCAGTGATTTAAGTGGATTTTCCAACCCACTTTGGGAACCTATGAGAGAAATGTGGGCATGCTGGCTCTCTCTATAGCGGCTGCGGCTGCCTGCTCTCCATCCTGCCAGAAGGAGCAGCCCTGAGAGGAAGTCTCAGAGTCCAGCTGGTGGGGAAGTGTGAACAGCTGCACACACCAAGCCTTATTTTCTAATCAGCTATCAGTAATAACTGTAAAGGTCTTGATCGTCAATCCCACAACCTCTGATCTCTCAATGCTTCTCAATCAGGGAAGGAAAGGGAAAGGAAAAAGAAAAATTAAAAAGAAGGGTATGATTTAGAAATACCCAGAGGTTGAAAGCCATGACCACACAGTCTAACTTAAGTCACTCTGGTTACTTGGAAATGCCAGCTCTGATTGTAACTAAAACAAACTTCATGTCCTTGTCAGCATGGCCTAGTGAAATCAAACCATCACGGACAAGTCGGCTAAACGGTTCCACTTGCCCCAAAGACGAGCAAGCGTATAACATCCATAGTGAAAAAGTCCAAAACCCTTCCTCCTGTGTGCAGTCTACAGTGTGGGGAGCTGCTGCCAGCTGAGCCTCTCACTGCTTAGCTTGAAGCATCGCACTGTGTGACAAGAAGCATGGGATTTTTCCAGCTGGATCCGATTTTATTTTTGACAGAGGGAAGTATTTGTTAGTCCTTCAATCCCAAATCAGTTACCTTCGTCTCCTCCATTCACCTCATCCCACCTGGTTTTTCTCAGGCTTCTGGAATCCGTGTAAACACACAGACACGTGTGCTTTTATATGAGAGAGGAGTGGTGATTTTGTGTCTTTTGCACCAACCTGAGGAAGCTGCAGGAGACTTACCTCTGGAGCCAGGAGACCCCTGCGCCCTCTGGACTCCGTGGCTACAGTTGAAGTTTTCCACCCTCACATTTCTCGGTGAACTTGGAGTCCCTCCACAACCTTCATCTCCTGGTTTCCCAAGAAGGGCCTCTCTAGAGGATTAGGCACCATTCCTAAAACTGGCAGGCATTTGGATTATCTGGAACACCTGGCAAAAATATTGAGTCTGAAGCGTACAACAATCCCAGCGGATCAGAACCATGGCTCAAGTACCCGGGACCCTGGGGTTTTCTTGATTCTCAGTTGCTGCACCTGCAAACCCCAGCACGAGCCCCACATTAGGACCCAGGCTTGAGGACCACCAGCAGAGTGGATGCGAGGGCTCAGCCCTTCTCAATTCCTAATGAAGGCGAGACCAAGGACACCTCCCAAAGTGAAGTTTATTCCTCTTCAATTGAGCTTATGGGCAGGCAAGTGCAGCCCTCCAGGGGACACCCCAACCTGCTGGTTCCTGTCCAAACCTGGAGGCTGAGGTCATCATTCAGATTCCCTCTGTCTGACATTATTTCCTATTTAAGTGGAAGCAAAGAAAGTCCTCAAAAATGACATCTGTGAGCAATCAACCTTAAGCAATACTTAAGGAGCTAAGGTATTGTGGAAATATGGAACACCAGGACTACTCCATGCTCAATCCCTCAGGCACATTCTGCCACCCAAATGCCTGGTGTATAGGCAGAATAAAGGCAAAGAGGTCTATATTATAACCCCCAGAACCTGTGGGTGGGTTGACAAAGAGGTCTACATCATAACCTCCAGAACCTGAGGGTGTGTTACATTCCACAGCAAAGGGGAACTAAGGTCGCAGCTGGAATTATAAAGTTGCCAATCAGAGCAGGGCGTGGTGGTGTACACCTGTAATCTCATTGCAGCAGGAGGATCGCAAGCTAAAAGCCAGCCTCAGCAACTTAACAAGGCCCTCAGTAACTTGGTGAGATCCTATCTCAAAATAAAAAATTAAAAATGGATGGGGATATGGTTCAGTGGTTAAGCATCCCTGTGTTCAATCCCCAATGCCCAAAAAAAAAAAAAAAAATGCTAATCAGCTGATCCTAAAATGAAGGGACTACCCTGGATTATCTAGGTGAGCTCCATGCAATCACAGAGGTCTTTAAAATGCAAGAAAGGGGCAGGAGAGGGGGTCAGAGAAAGACCAGGGTCTAAGAAGCATGATGAGAGAGTGGCAGTGTGCCGGCTTGGAAGAGACCACGAGCCAAGGACTGCCGTGGCCTCTGGGAGCTGGAAGAGCAGAGCCACAGATTCTCCCCTAGGACCCCCAGAAGGAATGCAGCCCTGCCAGGGCCCAACTCTTGCCCTGTGAGACCCATGTCAGCTATCTAAACTTGAGAACTGAAAGATAACACTTCTGTTGTTTAAACCACAGAAATTTGGAGTCGTTTGTTACAGTAGCCACAGGAAGTTAACACACTGTTAAAGCTGTATGGCTCGTGGACCCTGCCCCTGTCCTTACCAAGGGAATTCCCTCCCATGGACAGAGTGTGGTGGACACAGGCAGGCAACAACTCACCAGGATGCCCATGTGAACCCTTGACCCCAACATCATCCACCTACCTAAACCTGGGCACAAAGGACCAGTCACCTGTGATTTTGCTGAGGCAGCTGCCCTGTCCATTTTTTTCCAATGGGTATTTTGATTTCAGCATTCCTGGTCCCTCCACCCACGATGTTATATCAGTTGTCTCGAAGATGATTAAATAAATAATTTAACACTTAGTCCCCAGGGTAGAAGTACCCCCTGGTCTGGATCATAACCATGCCAGTGACTGCCAGTCCTGGAGATATCACCACTAAGTGCCAAAGTTGGCACAACTTCAGGTAGTCTCCTGGGGGACCCCCACCATGTGTGCAGCTTGTGGGAAATCACTGGGGAAGAACTGGAAGGAGTATGTGCATGTGTTCAGGGCAGGGATGGAAAATGGTGTGCTGATCATGTATCAGCTGGAATCCTGTATTCCTCTCCCCTTCCCTAGTAACCTCCCCAGGAGGGCTGTGTTCTCCCTTCCTCCCCAACCCCAGTCTGCCCTAGGTTCACCGGGTCTGCTGGAAGATTATCCCACCACAGATGGAAGCAGCCAGCAAAATAACTTACCCTCACAATGAATCTCCCTCCTCTGCCTCTCTCCACTCTTCTCCTGCTCTTTAGGGTTGCATTTCTAATAAATTAATAGAAATCCTAACCTTCAGCTCTGCTTTTTAGGGAACTCATTCCAAGATGCTTAAAATGAGTTCTGTGGTAAACTTAGAAGTTGAACACAGTAAAGATGGAAAAGTCCTGGCTAAGCACAGGGTTAAAATAACAGATACCCCTCCAGCTAAATTACACTGACAGTGACTGTAACAACTAAATCACTAATTGTTTTCTCACACAAGAGAATGAAAGCGAGATAATCTTAGCAAATAAACTAAGTGTAATGTCTCACTATCCACCAAATACAGGAGAATTTAATAAGATGCTTCAATAGGACTTCCCACATAGCGCCAACCTGTGCCCATAAAAACAATCGCATGGAAACCAAAACCAGAGAGGGCCAAACTCAAAGAGGCCTCTAGGTGGTGGGCTTTCAACATGCTTTGGATTCTGCCTATTTGAAGATTCACTCCCAGGTTGTCTACTTATTCTGGTTGATATGAATTTGCCATTTTGACAAACTGAGACGTAGAATGCATACTCTTGAGAATTTAATAAATCTTACAACTCAAAAAAAGTTGAAAACTGTTTTATCACAGATAAAAGTATTATGAATTTAAACTGTAGAGAATGCTCTACTTGTCCATGAGCCACATGAATTTCACTGCTAAGGCTGGATGGATCTCCGGGGCTAGAGATGGAGGCATTTGTGTGGCCGTGTTTGGTGAGGTCTTTGGTTCTGTTGTACTTCAACTTGGAGAGTTTGTGTGTTTGCTGTTTAAACAAGGTGTTTTGACAACCACAAACTGTCCTAGAACAGCATCCGTCAAGCAAAGCCAGGGCAGACCCAGAGCAGGGCATTAAGCAGGGCCCTGATGGCCATTGCAGGTGGAAAGAGTGGGGTAGGGGCTGCTTGCCAGACGGGAACAGCAGTGTAGGGATGTCGTGATATCAACAGGAACACAGAGTGCTTTGTAATTACTCCTTGAGGAAATACTTTGCCACAAAGACTTTGCAGCTTCGCCATAAAAGACTCACAAAACCACCTACTGCGGAGCTGCACGATGGAATTGTGTGCATCCACTAAGAACTGTGTTCAAGAAGCATTTGGAGGAAATGGAGACCCGTTTATGACGTGTTGTAAAATGAAGACTATCCAAGCCCCAAAAGAGCATGATCCAATTTTTGTCCAAAAGTTTTTTAAATCAAATAAATTAATTGCCTGTGCATATTTGTGGAGACAAAGATCATTGATGATTATTATTTCTGAGGCCAAGGACAGGCTGACAGATATCGTAGTGCTCTTTTTGCTTAGCCATATTTCCTAGGTTGACTTCTGTCTTTTTTATTTTTACTTTTAATTACTGGCATCACTCTCTGTCGGGCTCCATTCTAAGTGTTCTACAAATATCAACTCACTTAATCCTCACAAGATGCCTAGGAAGGATGTACTATCACTATCCCCATTTTTATAAATGAAGACATTGAATCCCAGAGCAGTAAAGGTTAACTTCTCAAGGTCACACAGCTAATGAGTGGTAGAGCCAGGACTCAGACCCAGAAAGTCCAGCTTCAAATTCTGTGCTCTCTTCTAATAAAATAAAGAGGGACAGAAGGAAGGGAGGGGAGGTACTGTGTACCACAAGGGACCCAGACATAACTGCTTTAAAAACAAAAACAAAAAAAGGCTTTAATCTTTAATGCCTCCAAAATTTTACTATTAAAAGGAATTGGTTTTTTAAAGGGAAAGTATAAACTGAACAATAAACAAATATTAAAATATATAACCCCAAGTAAATTGACTGCAAGGATCCAAAAGCATGCACATAAAATCTCTGAAATAGGAGGCAGTTAATTTGTTTATTTTTTTTTTTTTAATACTTCCTGCTGGCTTCTTCCCCTCTCAGAGCACAATAGGTGTGGAGGGGCTCTTTCCACCTCCACACCTTCCAAGTCTTGACTTAGCCTCCCCAGAGCATGACTCAACCTCACTGGCACCAAGGCTATGAATTTTTTTTTTTTTCTTAAGTAAAAGCAAAACACATTGTTTAAAATAAAAAAAAAAGGAAAAGAGGAAATGCCCAAGCAGAAAGCATGGCAGACCTTAAATACTAGTCTGCAGTTTTGAAAGTTTATCTCCTTCAAGACCAGAGCTGAAAGTAAACCGATTAAGTCAAGTCTGCAGCAAAAAAAAAAAAAAAAAAAAAAAAAAAAAACCCAGGCAGGCCCCCAGCTGGCTGCTCTGCACAGGCAGAGGGAGCCAGGGACAGCCTGGCTGGTCCCTTCTGTGGAGACCTGTGCTTCTCAGGTAGATCCAGAGGGAAGGGAGTAAGGTGGGGGGGGGGTGGAGAAACGGCAGGATCAGGAAGATGAGGAAGGTGAGGAAGAAGGCTAGAGGAGACACTGGTGGGAGGACAGGAAGGCAGCCAGGGTTGGAGAGAGAAAGGAGGTGGGAGCTGTCCACACCTCGAGAAGGGTCACACAGGGATCTTGAAAACTCAGCAGGCCTGAAACCTCAGCACAGAGGGCAAAAATCTCCATGTGCAAAACTGGTAAATATGTCTTTACCTGTTAAAAACACAATCAAGATTCAATTAGGGCTGGGATTGTGGCTCAGCGGTCTAGCACAGTCAGGACCTGGGTTCAATCCTCAGCACCACATAAAAATAAAGGCATTGTGTTGCGTCCATCTACACCTAAAAAATAAATCAATAAATAAATGTTTAAAAAAAAAAAAAAAGATGCAATTAGGTAAGGGAGTTTGAATGTCATCTGTTAACAAGCACTAAGTAAAATCTTTTATTGTCACTGCAGTGTATTCCAGTACACAAAGCAGGAAGGAGCAGGCCTTTTAAAAAGTGATCTCCATATAAACAAAGCAAAGTGCCTCATGGAGGGGAAGACCCAAGCCCAGAGAGCAAAGCAGCTTCACACCCAGAGGACCAGACCCAGGCCCCATTTGTCCATTCAGCTCACACTCCCTCCCTGCTTCCACTTAACAGGTTTTGTTAAATAGTCAGAGGTTAGAGTGTTTCAAAGCAAGAGTATCCATGCCACTGCAAATGCCAAAGAGTCTGTGCGTCAGAAAACCCCAGGGTTCAGCCTAAATCGGCAGATTGCCCCTCTGACCTCACCGCAAGCACGTCAGGTACCTCCTCCCCAGACCTCACCAAAGCATCCACTTTAACCCCAGGTAGCCCACAAAGTCACACATGATACATTTAAGAAACTCAGAGGACAGGCATAAAGGGAGGCGGGAGGAAGACCATGTTCTAGCTCTCTTTTCGGAAGTTTTATATCACTTTTTTAAAAGGTCAGTCGGCACCTAATTTTTGCTCTTAGACTTTGACCAAATTGGATAAAAATTTTAGCCTGATTTCCTTGGAGTCAACTAATTTATGATTGACGTGCTGAGCCCTGTTTTACTTCCCTTTGGTGCCGGTGGCCTAAAAACTTGACTTTAAGAGAATATTTTTAAGAAACCCCACTGCAAGAGTCCATTTTCATATCAAGAGGATTCCCTTAAAATGGAGCTGTACTTACAGAATGTCTTTAAATGAAGAACTGCCGAGCGATTGGTATTCCACTCTTGTCTAACATTATTATTTCCCAATACTAAAAGGAGGTCATGAAGGCAAAAATACATGATTAGCCACTTTTAAATCTTTATAATAAGATTTAAAATATTGGTTCCCTGGGCGTATATTTGCATACAGTTACCAAGACATAATTAAAAATCCCAAGGTACAACTTAATCAGCCTCTCCCCTCTTAAACCAATCAACTACAGAGACTGCTAGGCAGTGACCCAGTTACTTCTTCAGATGCTTAATTAGTCCCAGAAACACCGAAGCTCTTTTTTGAGCAGTGTAAATCTATTTCTGTTATTCATTAACACCCTAAGAGCACTTTCTGCCGCTATTAGAGACAAGCAACGGCAGGACAACGGGGAGTCACCAACACAGGGTCAGAGCCCACTCACTTCCAAACAGGGAGTCACCAACACAGAGTCAAGCCCACTCACTTCCAAACAAGGCCTAGTGAACCTGCTTTGCTTTAAATGGAGGGTGCAGAATTCCAATACAGATAAAATTAGATTCCAAAGTCATTATGAAGTTAATGAACAAATGTAATCATGATGCAGATGCTTCCACACATTCTGAGAGAAGTTAAATACTGCAGTTTTATTACTCTCTAAATTTTCTCTTTAAGCAGGTGGAACATATTTTAAAGATAAATGACTGAAGAGGGATTTCTCACTTTTAAAAATTTCTAGGTCTACACAAGCCTGGGAAGATTATATACCCATAATTTTCTCAGCTAAAGAAAATCAAGTATCACACCCAGGGTACTATCAATTGTAAATGTGACCAAATACAGACTGTGTTGCATTTCAAGTCATGACGAGACTGGTGGGTAATCAATATTGTTGTTTGTTCAGTATGCTCAGCACTGGGCTGGATATAGACATAGGTGTTTCCCCTAATAGCATAAGAACGTAAATAAAGTGAATCCTAGAGTCCATCTGTTTTAAAAAGCTTAAGAGCATGACTATAAAAAGCGATCTGCTTCGTGAGTGCTTCCAGGCTCTGCTTGGCTAATTTGCAATCACGCTCCACCCAACAATCTATAACAAAAGGTATCTTAGATCTGATGAGCTGGATTAATCTGGCCCAAACACTCATTTCATGACCTTCTCAAGACTTCAGCAGCCCCCACGGAGCTAAGGGCTCAAGACCACCTCCATCTCTGACTTCTTTCTCTAGGGGCACCAGGTACACAACACAGCTCATTTCACAGATTTCACAAAATGACAAAATAGCCTGCGAAGATAGCAGATCTCCCCAGAAGTACAATGAGCCTTCACCTTGGGCTGTCCTCTGCTCAGCTCAGACCTGGGGATCTTCCCGTGACTCTCCCACCTCTCAGGTAGCAGCCCCACCTCCAGGCTTCCCCCTTCCCTTCCTCTAACCCTGTCACTCAAACACCCACCACCAAGATGGTGAAGCTGCTGTCAGTCATGTTCTTCACTTATTTCACTTCACTTATTTAACTGCCTCCGACTCTTGTCTCCCCTCTCCAGTGACGTAACCAAGAGCTTCCCCTAGCCCCAAAGACAGTTTCCTCGCAAAACAAATTCTGTGGTTGAAGGTCATTTGCATTGACCTTCCCAAGAAGTTTTCGTATCACTCTATGGTGGACAAAAAAGTAGGCTACATGAAAGAAATGCAGAACTTTAAAATTGTTAGTATCAGAAACTTCAGCAAAATAGTCATATCATGAAGAGCAAAGACAAAAGTATCAAATCCCGTGATACAATCAATCACTGTCCATTTCAGATATGAAAAGGGAGCTAACCCCTGACACAGCACTACATACATATAATGAAAGCCTCCCATGACACGGAAAACAGGGTTACCCAATTCTTCAGCATTGTTACTGCCGAGGCGTCACCCCGTGGGTCAGTCTTCTCCATGCAGGTGCTTAAACTGAGGAGGATCCTGCACGTGGTTGGAAAAGGGCCTCCTCCACCTGAGGACTCCGCACCGACTCTACCTTGGCTCGGTGACTGCACGCAGATCGATTCGTTTTCTGCCATCACTGATTTGCCTATGAAATTTCACCTGTGTGGCTAGCTGTTTGCGTGCTTAGGTTCACAAGGGACAGCTGCTCAGGTTCATTGCCACAACCCATCTTCAGCCAAAGCCGTCCATCTCACATGAGCTGCAGCAGACGGGCACTCACGCAGGCAGGAGAACCATGTTCAGGAGCTCCCAGGCTGCAGGCTGGGCATCAGGCCCTGGAGTTGCTGATGGAGACCAATTTGAGGCTTCACCACACACTGATCCCCTCCCCAGCCCCCGAGCTTTTCATACCATGATAATCACACCCATAAGTATTTTGTGCTGCGTTGGTTTTCACTTTAACTCACGGAGGATTTTCAGCAGTTGGCATGCTGGTCTTCCTAATGAGATGGTCAAACCTTGTTGAGAAAGAAGACTCTCGTCTTTAATTTCCTTTAAATCTTCCACATGGCCTTGATTGATATTTAATGCCTCACTTCACCGTAACCCCAGCCTCTGCTACCATCAGGACACTCCTTGGTTCCATGAGTTTGGTCATTTTAGATATCTCATCTGTTGTGGTCAGTTTTTTTGATCTCTGTGATCAAATGACCTAACAAGAACAATGTATCGGAGGAAAAGTTTATTTGGACTCACGGTTTTAGAAGTTTCAGTCCATAGATGGCCAACTCTATTGCTCTGGGCCCGAGGTGAAAAAGAACATCGTGGTGGCAGAGTGTGGCAGGAGAAAGTGGCCTGGGACTTGGCACCAGGAAGCAGCAAAAGAGAGAGAGCCTCCCCTCACCACAGACAAAATATAAACCCCAAAGGCCCATCCCTGGTGACCCACCTCCTCCAGCCACACCCTACCTGCCTACAGTGACCACCCAGTTAATCAACATCAGGAGACTGATTCACTGATTAGGTTAAGGCTCTCATAACCCTCTGAGTTTCTTGCATTGTCTCACAAATGAGCTTTTGGGGGGCACCTCGTATCTAAACCATAACATTTTCCAAGCTGAGACATGCAATATTTGTCTGTCTCTGACTTATTTCCCTTAGCATAACAGACTCAAGGTTCACCCATATTGCCATATTGCTGGATTTCCTTTTTTAAGGCTGAATACAGCTGCTCTATTTTTAAGTTTTTGAGGAAGCCCCCTACTGTTTTCCATAGTGGCTGTACCATTTGCATTTCCAGTGTGCAAGGATTTCAACTTTTTCACATCACTGCTCCTACCACCACCACCACACATGCATAAAACAACCATCCTGTCAATGTGAGGTGATATCTCATTGTGGTTACAGCTTTTAAATTAAAAAATAATTTATAGAATATTTTCAAGAAAAGAAGAAGAATTCACATGAATAGGGAAATTATTGATACTAAGTTCAGGCCCTTATAAAACTGTTGTAGGTTGAAATGTATCCCCTTCACAGAATATGGAAGCCCTCATTGCTTCAAGATGTGCTTTTATTTGGAAAAAGGTCCTTTGCAGATTTAACCAAGTTAGGATGAGATCACTAAGGTGGGCTCTAACCCAATATGACTAACATCCTTATAAAAAAGAGGAAATTTGGACAGACATGCACAATGGAGAAGATGATGAAGACACAGGGGGACACTGGCCATAGAGCTACAGCCCTGGGCCACCTTGTGCTACCAGAAGCAGGCGAAGGCACAGAAAGAGCCTTGGGTATCAGTGGCCCTGGATGGCACCTTGACCTCAGACTCTCCGCCTCTGGAAATGGGCGAGAACCAGTTTCTGTTGTTTGAAGCCACCCAGATGGTGGCCTTTTCATACTGCAGCCTTAGGAAACTAATGCAACTACCTTCCCTTGAGATGAACATATTTTAAAGGAAACTTTACAACCCAAAGGGATAACTGTAGTAAGGTAAAACTTGAAGCAAGAGAGAACTTGGGTCACCAGTTACACTGCATAGAGACAACTGGGTGTGCAGTGTCATTGTACAGGTGAGACTGACGCTGCTGTGACCAATAGATCTCAGCAGAATTGACTCCCAAGTGACTCCAATATCACAAAAGTGATGTAGCTGCCACCTCACCCTCTGGAATAGTCCCTCCGTGAAGCTTTCAGCCTTGGTGAGAGCAGCCCACGACCTGATGCCCCCTTGCTGTGGGGAAGCCCAGAGTAGCCCACGTGGAAACGCCCCACAGAGCTGTCTAAGACCCTGTGGAGAGAAGATGCTGGGCAACCACAGCACACCAGCCTCCCACAGCCACATGGGAGACCCACGCCAAGCCAGAGGCACCCAAGTGGCCCACAGAAATGGGAAGACGATCGTTGCTATTTTAAGCCGCGATGTTTGGGGGTGACCCGATACACAGCAATGACACCCAGGACAATCTCCAACTTTCTAGAGTTTCAATTTTGATTTGGAAGAACATGCTTCTACAGTGCTGGGAATCCAGGGTTTCATGCATGCCAGGCCAGGGCTCTACCACCAAGCCACATCCCCAGCCCAGAAATACTGCTAATATTGCTGCTTTGTATCTGTTTAAATGTCTTTTATTGTGAAAGAGGAACATCAGATCTAGATCAAGAATCACCCTAGCCGAATCACCCTGGCCCAACTGTTGTTCATGTGGAAGAAAGGAGAGAAGAACACTGTGGGTCATCAGGCCACCTAGGAGTGCAAAGCAAGAGATCAGTTCCAGCACCTTCCTCTGAGGTGGACAATCTAATTAAAGGCTTTTGGTGCCTAATCTAGAGAGGGCAGGGGAGGGGGAGGGAATGTGCCAAACCCTAGAGCAAGCAGTCAGTACAGCCCAGGGTTCTTCAGCCCTGGAAAGCAACAGTTTGAGCCTCACCTAAGTTTATCAATAAGGCATCATTTTCTAGTCCTTTGTACACTACTAAAAATGCATCTTTTACCGCAGAAGTTATCAATACCCAATGGGGACAGCACCTGGAATAGAAGCTCTGGTCCCATCACTGCACTTATAAGCTGTTTGGCCTTAGGCAAATCACTCAACTTCTCTGAGTCTTTGCATGTTCATCAGTGAAACAGAACTACCACACTTTTTTTGTGGAGCCATGAACATGAAAGGGGATTGTGTGTGTGTGTGTGTGTGTGTGTGTGTGTGTGTGTGTATGTGTGTGTAGTGTGCCTCACACATGCCAAGCCCTCAGACAATGATGACCATCTTCCCATCTTTCTTTTCTAGTGTTAGTTCTGCTGCTAATTAGCTGTGTGACCTAAGAAAACTGATTTGGCCTCTCTGACCTTGCAATTAACCTGCGGCAGTGGTTTTTAGCTGGTAAAGTGAGTGATTCCCAATTCCTGTTCATAACTTTCTTCCTGGATTTCTGCAATCAACTTTTATCTCCCTTTCTGGTCCCATCTATCCCAAACCATCTTGCCCATGGTTCCTAGGTGGCTCTTGTTCTGGGAAGTGCAGCTGTTCACCTGACCCCTCTCTTTCCTGTTTTCAAGGATTAGTCCAAACTTGGTGCATGATCCCCTCATGGTAGGTCTTGGGACTCCTTCTGCAAGCTCAGCTTGCCACACCTCCGTGACCGGAATCCTAGCTGCTCCAATCCCTGCAGCCCTTCCTTCCTTCACGGCCAGCCCTCCTCTCGTCCACGTTGCTCTCTTCCATTTCATTGTCCAGCTTCACCTCAAGCTTTGCCTCTCCAGGAAGCCCTCTTTGACCCTCCTGGGAGGAGTCTTGTCCCCAGATCTCCATGTAAAAACAGTCCAGCGACTGCTCCCAACACAGAGCTGGCCATTGTCAATGAAATGGCCTCTCTGTCTCTTCGATTTTAACTTTAAACTCCCTGCGGGCAGGTACGTACCCCTCTTCTCTCTCTAACCCCAGCATCACTGCCTCACAATAATGTTTGTTGGACATGGAATAATGACCAAATGGCAACCGGGAACATTGCTGGACCTCTAGTCACTCATCCACACACCACCTTGGTCCCTCAGGATTCAACGGGCTTTGGACTTCTTCAAAAGTCACATCTACTGATGAGGAAAGTCCTCAGAACGCAGCCCATGACCAGCTTCTTTGTAAGTCAAATGTCTGATTTGAAAAGAATGAAAATTTAGTGCTCTGTCTCTCTTCCCTGGAGTCTGCAGTTTGCATTTAAATTCACATTCAGGATCACGATTGTGTCTTAAAAGTCGAGACTCCATGAATAGAGACTCATGGAGAATTTTCTGGCACAGTAAAGGAGGAGACAGTGGACAGAGAGTGTGGGAGGCATACTGCCATATCCTGAGCTGGACAGTGCTGACAGGATGCAGGCAACATCCAGAAAGAATGACCACAAGGACCAGGCAGGGAACGGACTCTTGGGTCACTCCAAGGAGCCCATCCATTCCCCAGGTCCGGACTCCTTTAGGTCTCTGTCCCAACCCACTCCCCCTCCTCCTCACACCAGCCCCCACGGTCCCTACCACCAGCTATCCCAAAAGACAAAGTGGACAGCAGCCTGGGCCTTAGCTCTGAATGACTAGAGTCTGAGTTGGTCCCTGACATGCCTCTGCTGTGTGTCCTTGAGCCACCTTGAGACTACCCTCTGTAAGCCCCAGTTTTCTCATCCATGAGCCAGAGATCACACCAGCACCTGCTCACAAGCTCCACCAGAGGTGAAGGTCACCTGTGGATGCTGCTCAGCAGAGCATGTAGGTGGCCTGGGCTGCCGTAACAGAACACTGCAGACACCTGAACAGTGAAAACCGGCTTCCTCAGGGTTCTGGAGCTGGAAGTCCCAGATCAAGTGCCCACAGGCTTGGTTCCTCCTGAGCCTCTCTCCTGGGCTTTCAGGCGGCCACCTTCTTGCTCTGCCCCACCGTGGCTGCCCCTCTGTATGTGTCTGTGTTCTCATCTTCTTTTCTTACAAAGACACCAGTCATGGGCCTACACAAATGACCTCATTGGACTTTACTCACCTCCTTAAAGATCCTACCTCCAAGTTGCCTTCTGAGGGATGGAGGACTCAGGACTTCAACCTATGCGTTGGAGGAGTCCCCGATTCTGCCCATAACACATAGTGAGCACTTGGCTGCTGTGCTTAGCAAAGCTTACCTGCCTTGTCAGCTACGACATTAAAGCCTTTGTGGTGTGTGTGTGTTGTTGGGGGCTGGAGCACTCGATCACTGAGCCACCACATCCCCCGCTCACGTTGGTGTCTTTTATTAAATTGAAGCTCTGAGTTTCCTGGAGGACCGGCTCCTCTTCCTTCTCTCTCACTGATGCTCATCAAAGCTCTGTCTGGACCTTGGCCATTGCTACAGGATGATCAGTGGGCTCCATCCCACTGGGCTCCTCCCCAGGCCTGTGCCAAGCCTCAGCTCTTCACAAAGCCACCTCTTCTAGCTGGAGGGCTCCTCCCCTCCCAGCCTCTTGCTGGCTGTAGAGTAGACCCCTCTGTGCCCTCTCCACAGCCATCTTCCCCACCAGGGTATCAGCTTGACATGCCCCCTTCCCGGCCCAGATCCTTACACTGGGTTGAGCCTCTTGGGGCACATCGCCACAATCAGCAATGGTACTTCTTTCAGAGCCAGGCCTTGCTTTGCTTCTCTTAATGAAAGAAGGCAGCTAAGGACGCTAATATACCACAAGCCCTTTTATTCTTTACACCAAACAGGCTAAAGAATACTCAGAAATGACCCACATGGCCTGCAGCTTTCCAAAAATAAGATTTTTTATTTTTTTCTAATATCCAGTTGGTCCACAGAAATCCGCAACCACTCCCTGGGGTGGTGGCGATGGGCTCAGCCTGCAGCCCTCAGCCAAGCCCTGCCAACCCCACCTGGAGGCTGCTTCAAAAAAAAAAAAAAAAAGACATCTGACATCTAACTGTGTCCCTGGGTAGAAATGGTGGCTTATGGGAATCCAAGCATGACTCTATTACCGCGGCTGGGGTGGGTACCATGTCTGCTTTCTCAGATAAGCAGACTCGCAGCATTAGCTGGACAGTTCCTCCCAGGGCTTTGTCAAGCACGGCGCTGCTCTTCTCAGTGTATCACCTAGGGTTGGGCCAGATGGCTTTCTTTAAGTTACCCAAAATCAGTGGGCAGTGGGCACAAATCGTACATCTTACTTGGTCCCCACAAGAAAAGGGGAGAAACATCATTAATTGTGAAATGATGTAATTAATTGTGATACTTCAGAGCCATCAAAGGGAACTCAGAAAAGGTCTGTTAGAGAGCACTGAGTACATATGGTACCTAGGAAAGCAGGAAAGGAGGTAAGGGAGGGCTGGGAAGGGGAGAGAGGGAAGGAGGAAGAAGAAAAGGAGGAGTAAAGTGCAAGAAAGAGGAAGGCAGGAGTGGGGGAAAGGAGGGGGAAGAAGAGATGAATGAAAAAAGGGGGAGGGAGGGTGATGGAAGGGAGGAAAAGAAAAATGGAGGAAGGAAAGAAGGAAAGGTCCTGCTCCCCAGAGCTTTCCCACAGCACTTTAAACATATAGTTACTTAATAAGGTTTGGCTGAATTGAACTGAACTGCTCAAGTATCTTTAATACCATTTTTCCTACTCCAGCCTCCCTTTCTATGCATTTTCTCTCCAGAGGGGTAAATATAAAAGGAAAGCATCCATTCAGCCAATTTGACATCCTCCTAGGCACACGGGAACCTGGCAGTGGGCTGGGCCTGCTCCTGACAAGAGAGGACAGACAATCCACACACTGTCTTCACGCAGGTTTCCTTGGAGGAGACTCAGCAGTCTGGGAAATAGCCCTGTGGGGTAGTTAAAGCTATCTGCTTTTATCCATAGACAAGTAATGAGTGAACAGCGCATACTCTTTTTTTTTTTTTTTTTTTTTTTGGTCTGTTTGTTAAAGACCATAAGAAGCAAAGCCAAGTGCAAACAGTAGAGAGGTATAAATAAACAGCCTTTGTGCTCAGTGGCAGGGAAGAGCTAAGCATGACGAAAGGAGAATCTGTACCAGGAAAACTTCCTCCTGGCATTTCTATGCCGCTAGCAGGAACCAATTCCTCGAAATAGTCACATTCACAGCATCTTTTTTCTAATTCTGATATTAGCTTCAGAAATGGCGTTACCCAGGCCTGGGGGAAACCAGGAACGCCTGCCTTCCCCTGAGGAATGCAAAGTTCTGTGAAGGTCACATTTCAGGGATGTGACAATTTATATGCATTAAATTTGGCTTCAGTGTCTATTTATCCTAAATAATGTAACTACAGAAATCCACATCTGCAGCACTGATGATAAATGATTAGGGCTGCTGAAATCTTTTCCCTCTCAACCTTGGATTAGGGGAAGAAGCTGCCATGGAAGAATATCAAGAGAGTGATGCTCTGTGGGAAAGAAAGACCCAGCCATACATTTTTGTTTCTTTTGCTGTTCCTCACATTGATCCGGGCATGCTCATTTACCACCTACTTCCAATTTATGTAAAAGAGGAGCTGTTTGCTCAGCTGGGGGATAAAGCATGAGTTGCAAAGAAGTATTTACAATGATGTGACCTATGGGCACAGAAAACAGGAAATATTTACCAAAGGATGCTCACTTTGTCTCAGGAGAAGTTGTTACAAACATTTTAGAAGCATTATAATTTATAATTTTTTCACTATTATGTATACATGTATATATATATATATATATATATATATATATATACACACACATATAATACATCTATACATGTATTTATAATAGAAATTTTTAAATAAAGAAAAAGTAAAATCCTCTTTAATGCCACTAATTACAATCAGTATCAATATTTTAGTATATATTCTTTTATTCTGTTTCTTATACACATTTATAAACATTTATATTTTCATAAAATAGAAAATGTATTCATTTAGTAATCATTTTTGCTTATTAATTATAAACATGTTATTAAACATTGTTCAATAACATTCAGGGTGACAGGGTTTTACAAACTTAATAGATAAAGCGAGGTATTTGAACTTGATTTCTTGAAATACTACTGAGACTTGATAATTTTAACTTCAACTTGAACAGATCAGAGAAAATTGGAGGCAAAGAGTACAGCAGTGAAACACAGCAACCTTAATTAATAAAACATAAGAACATCAAAAGCTAATAGTAGTGTTTTATATCCTTATATAGTAAAGTGTGGTAAATATATTATTATATAATTATGGAATTTAAAGTAAGACAAACAAAAAAAGTCACGATCTTACTGGTATTCAAAGCAGCAATGCCATCATCTGTCATCTTATGGTCACCATTTGCTTTGACAATGGGAAGAAGAGTCTTCATAAAGACTAAAATGAACTAAGTGTCACACAATGGATCTATTGGAAACTCCATGTATGTATGATAAGTAAATTACATACAAACAAGAATATTGATAATATTAACATGTGATTCCCATAACAAGAACCTTGAAAGAATAAAACAGCAACTTCTGAGCATGGTAATTATTTACAGAGAAATTTCTGCATGATCTCACAAGTCGAATTAAAAAAAAAAAATAAAGTCTGGAATCAGAGAACAGAATGGAGGTTACCATGGGTTTGGGAGATAGTAATTGAATAAAACAAATTTTCAGTTTCTAGTAATAAATTCAAAAGATCTCTTGACCAGCAGAGTGACTAGAGTTAGTAACAATGTATTGTATTCTTGAAAATCAATGAGTAGATTTGGTATTTTCAACACACACACACACACAAAAAGGATAAGTATGTGAAGAAATGTATAAGATAATTAGCTTGATTTCGCCATTTCACATTATACATGAATTTCATAACTATGTGTTGTATATGGTAAACATACAACTTTTATTCGTCAATTAAAATCTTTCAAGAATTTCACAGAGAGGAGAAAAACACTAAGTAGATAAGCCATATATTTTATATATATATGTATATATATACATATATATATATACATTGTTCTTAATTTAATAGGTATAAATTTATATTTATTAAATCATTACAGGGTGCATCTTATTGATTAGCACAATAGAGTAGCTAGATTAAAATATACAAATATAATCTCCCTAGAAAGCAAATGCAATTTGCCGAATTTCTTTCATTTCATAATATTCATTATAAAAAGAGAGGGGGGGAAGGGAGGGCGGCCGGGCTAGGGTGTAGCTCACTGGTAGAGCGATTGCCTGCATTTTCGGCAAGGAGGGCACTAAATTTTTTTTTTTTTTTGGTAAGAAAAAGCAAGACCAAAGGAAGAGAGAGCTGATTTGAATGCACAGCACGCCAGCTACATCTCACCTGCTGTGCACCGAGGCAAGCGTAGAGGACAGAAGGAAACCACCCAGAGGGACTTTTTTGCAAACACTCCCTCTCCCTCTCTCCAAGGGAACTAAACATTTGCTTTTGTGCAAACCTAAGGGCTAATGAGAGCTAGTAACAACCAACAAACTTGACGCAAAAGCTACGTTCGCCCCACCTAGATATCTTTCATGCTCGCTATGGGACAATGGGTTGCTTGAGTCCACATCGCTAGCACCAAGGGGAAGAAGGAAAACGGCAGAGTAAAGACGCAAAGGGAAAGGTGACCCCCGGACCTATCACGTTTGCATTTTATTGGTCCCCCTGGTGGGCGTGACTGACAACTATCATGTAAGAAGAAACCCTGAAAAACTCAAGAAACAGCAACTCTCACCCTAAAAGCTCATGAAAGCGCTCTCAGGCCTCAGACGCTAAAGTTTAACCCCAGAACAAAAGCCTGTTCCCACCCTCACCACCCACGGCCACTGTCACCACCCCGGGGCCCGAAAGCCCTGGGCCTCCCGGCTGCGCATGCGCCGCGGCGGGCCGGGCCGGACCGGGCTGGGCTAGCACCACGCAGACCCAGCACGCACAGTACCAGCTTGTCCATGGCGCTGCGCTGCGGCGCTCTGCAGGGACTCGCCGCACCGTGGCCGCCGCCCAGTGCAGAGACCCCGGCGCAGCCGCTGCCCACGCTGTCCCTGGCCGGCGGCTGTCCCCGGAGTCCACTCTGGCCGCGCGTCGCCTGGCTTGCCGGGCTGTTTGCAGCTCCTGCGGTTGCCCTGGCGACGAGCAATGCTCCGCCTGGACCAGGCCGGGTCCACCCACCCCTCGCGCAGCGGGGCTCTTCCCGGCTCCAGTGACCAACAGCTTGCTGGACAGCGGGCTCTGAGCGGGCTACTACAGAGGAGAGGCGAAATCCAGAGCTTTGGGCCCCAGATACCATTTCTTCACATCAATTTTCTGTTAGGTCTCAGCTGAAGAATATTTCCAGTGTCATATAGCCACATCTGCTCATTTGGAAATTGCTTAAATGAGAAAAAGATAGCTGGAGAAAAAGATAATAATTCAAATAGAATTTAGGAGGTTTCAGTTTTAATTCGCTCAGCTTCCCAAGCCTGGAATCATACTTGAATTTTTCTCATTGTTTCCTTGCCATGTACCTTTACAATTGCTTCTTCGTCTTAGACTTCAATGGAAATTTTTAACCTTGAATTTTAACCTGGAGGTGACAAAGATAATTTCCTCAATACTGTCTCCCCACCAGAAAAATACCTGCAGTGGCATGTATGAATTCCAAGCAACTCTGCCTTAAAGGGCTTTAAAAAGGAATTTGAGTAGAAATATTTTCTATCTGCAAACTCTCCTATCTTATCTGGGCCAGCGCTGTCCAATCGAAATATTATGCATGGTATTTGTATAGGTTCGCATTTGCTAAAAGCCACAGTTCAAAAAGTAAAACTCAGGTGAAATTCATTTCAATAATATTTTTCATCTAACCTAATATATCCAAAATTATTATTTCAATGTATTATCAATATACAAATTATTCATGAAATATTTTACATTCTTTTAATCTTACTTGGTCCCCCCAAATTATGCTGACACACATCTCAGTTCAGGTTAGCCACATTTCAAGTGCTGGATAATCAGATGCAACTGCTTGTTACTATCTTGGAAAGGGCAGGTGTACTAGACTTAAACTCTAGGAAGACCAGCCCCAAATCACCATGAGGAGGAAAGAACTGTGTTAATTCGTAATGCCTACCAAATACCTCATTAACTCTTAAACAACTGTTCTGATGCTCACCAGGAAAAAAAGAAAAATGTTTTTAAAGCAACATAAACAATCTCAGAAACAGAAAATTTTATATGTCCTCTTAACTATCTGGCTTTGTAGGCAATTTGTGTAAATTTGCCTTAGAATGGCATCCTTGTCATGCAATGCCTTATATGTACACCTAAAGAAGATGCTGACCTGGGGTTCAAAGTAAATGAGTTCCCTTTACCCCTGCTCTGTCAGGAACTGCAAAGTGTTATGGCCCGTCTTCCCTCATTACAATTTTGCCAGGGTTAATATCCTATTATCGCCATAATCATCACCCAAAGACTTTAGAACCCAGCCCCCAAGAAAAGAATTATTATTCTAAAAGAGATGAAAACTCAGCTTGGTAAAAGAAGGCATCTGCAGGGGAAAAGACTCTCCACAGAGGGTAGATCTGAGAAGGAAGAATGAAAGCTCACATTTTTCTAGGTGATTTTTGTGCATTAACTCATTTTATCTTAAAACACCTTCTAAACTTGGCCATGATCGTTATTGCCCCTGTTACAGAAGAAACACAGAGAAAGATGAAGCAGCTTGCCCACAGCCACATAAACAGAAGAGTAGAATGATCTGTGAACCCTGGCAATGTGGCTCCTGCCTAACATCTGTAGGCAGGGGGAAAGCCACCTTCCAGGGTGCTGGGACACTGCACAGGCTTGGCTGACTTCAGAAGGAGTGGAGGGCTACAGCTTGGCTAATACAACTTATAGTTCCCTAATCTGCACTGCCTTAGGCAAAACTGTGAACTAGACATTTTTTTGTCCTCGATATTCCCTTTCTGGTAAGTCTTTTGCTGGCAGAGAAGTGTATGTCATTGAGGACCCCAAGCTATAGCAGAAGTATAATCTGGATCCCAGACCTTCCCCAGCTATGCCAGTCCATCATGAATACTTAATGCCCCTCTCCCATGGACACTACCTCTATAGGATCCTCTTTTGCCTTCCCAACTAATATTGTAGATTAATTCCTACTGCAAGAAATTTGGGGGCAGAATGAGACAGGTGCCTTGGCCAAAAGCTCTCTTGCACTTCCCTCAGGTTTCCTCTTAAGCTTGCCTTTCTGGAAATGGAGTCAACTCAGTGATCTGAGCCTGAGGGAGATGGCAGACTGGTGAGGAAGATGCTTGAGGACTTAGGCCTTGCCTGTCCTGGAAGCTCACTGGAAACTTCACCATCATTGAGGACTCTCAATAACCTGCTTCAAGGAAATCATTCCAACAGAGTACAGTGGCACACACTTGTTATCCCAGCTACTAGGAGGCTGAGGCAGGAGGATGGCAAGTTTGAGTCCAGCCTGGGCAACTTAGCAAGACCCTGTCTCAAAATTTTAAAAAAATAAATAAACAAAGAGCTGGGGACATAGATGGAGTCATGATAGAGTACTTGCCTAGCATTTATGAGGCCCTGGGTTCAACTCCTAGTACTGTGCATGCATGCACGCGCGCACACACACGCGTCTTTCCCTAAAAGATTTTAAAGTAAACCTCAATCTAAAGTCCGCACTAAAATAAATTCATACTTGATGCCTCTATTGCCCAAGACTCAAAAGGTACTCAAAAAAAGTCCCTCTTTAATCTAGGAAGACTAACAGAATGCACACAGGGTGATTTCTGCCTCGTCTGTTCACAAAGCATCATGGGCACCAAGACTAATTACATAGAAATGTAAAATTTCAGGTCCGAGAATTGACAATCTAGATGATGATTTAATTTTATAGAAAAGATTAGCATTTTATGGAAGAGAAAATAAAGTCTGACTCACTGGCGGTCACATAGCTATTTGTTGACTGAAATGGGTCTAGAAAGCAAACCTCTCGGTGCTCTTTTAGTACATTGCAATACTTCACAGTCACCCATTTCCTTCTCAAGGTCTGACTGTCAGCTGGCAAGGCTTTGCACGCTCTGTCAGTTCCCTGGTGTTCCATGAATTTTTTTTTTTTCTTGTCCATCACTACAGTCATATCTACTAGAAAGAATAAGTCCCCAGTTCCCTCTTGCACCTATGGTGGTCTTGTGACAGTTCTGGCTGGTGAACCGTAATTGCAGTCTTGGGCTCCAGGGAATACTCTTGCTTTCCAAATGAAAGAGACCCAGCTATCCCTTTCACACCTTCTTCCACCTGAAATGTGGTCATAATACCTAGAACCTTTGTGGTCAACCATATCTGACCCTAAGAGCATAATCATTTGAATTACAGAAATGATAGCCTTGATATCTTTGAATCTCTGAACCAAGAATAACAATTGCCTGTCTCAGGGGAAATCAGTCCCCTGTTTGTCTAAAGTATTGTCCATTGTGTTTCCTGTTACCCAAAACTAAGTAACATAGCAACTGTCAACTATTCTTAGATATTTTGTAGGTTGATTTTATTTTACAAATATAAATCAAGAGTTGCAGGTTGCACAGTTAGAGATAAATTTCATCTCTTTCACAACCTCAAAGAAGGAAGTCGTCTGATCAGTGAATAAAGTCTCACATTGGTTCTGTTCAAATCCACCCAAGTACAGATGCTGGGCAAGTGGCATCTCTTCCATGCCCTGACTGCCACCACCAGAATCCCCTCCCTCTTTTGGAGTTAGGTGACAAGAGGGCTCAGAGGGGACAGAGTGTGGAAGTGTGTAAGATGAGCTGAGCAAAGCCCCTGGCGGAGGCGGGTGTCAGCGCTGCTGGAAGAGGAACAAATGTCCACGGTGAGCCATGCTTGGGTTGCTTTTGTCAGGCAGCAGTGAGCAGGGCTAGTTCCTCTTCTCTGATTCAGAATGCTCCCGTAGGCTCTGTGGACTGACTGCACAGCACTCGCTCCGTGCAGATGTCCTCTTTCTTCTGGTCATTGTAGTCCTCGAGGCCCATGGGCACCATACTCAGCTCCATCCAGCACTTGGCTGCTCAGCTTGCTCCTCTTGGTCTCTCCCAGCTCTGCTTTCCTGCTGCTTATAGCCAAGAACTCCTGACTGTACTTCCTCACACCTAAACTGCTGCTCCCATGCTGACTTCCAAAGAGGAGAGATGCCAAGGCACTAGAGAGGGCCTTTGTCCTCTTTGGCTGACTACCCCTTCTTATATTTGGAGAGTTTCCTGCCAAGAGGAACCTTCCATCCCTTATAGAAACTGCAAGTATCCAGTACCTTCCCAGGCACCTTTACACCTAGGGCCTCATCACATCACTCAGACTCAACCAAATGTACCCACCTTGGACCTGAGTCAGAAGCAGATGACCCCAGAACGTGGATAGTAGACAATATATCCTGGCAGGAGTGGCAGTATAGCAGTGATGTTTAGTTTCCTAGGGTAGTTGTGGCAACAGAAACCTGCCAATCTGTGTGTCCAGGAGCAGCCAGAATGGTAGAAATGACCTCAAAAGATCATTTTTGTGGCAGGATGTCTGGCTGTGCTCCTAGCTGCAGGTGTCCTCCTGGCTATTTTCCAAACACCTCTATCCAACTTTCTCCGTTCTTCTGAGCTTCCCAGTAGCTTTATTCCTTTAATACTGTGTGTGTGTGTGTAAGTGTGTGTGTGTGTGTGTGTGTAAGAGTGTGTGTATGCACATGTCCTTCAATCAGAGATGGTCCATTCTGTTGTTTGCAATTAAGAATCTGCTTGAGGCAGACATATATTTGATGCTACCCTATCTTTAAAGCCAGTTTAGCAACACAAACTCAAGACTGCTATATGTGTAGTGTATTTTATTACAGTTTGGGAATACTAATGAATGGAAGGAATTAAGGAAGCAGCGAACCTCAGATTTAGAGGTTTTTAAATTTTAAAAGTTAACTTATTCTAAGGGATTTTCCTTGTTGGGGAGAGGGGCTTGGTTTGCTAGTTCCTAATCTTGTTTACCTGTTGCAAAAGTGTACTAATAGTCCTTTTAGTCAGGGGTCTACCAGAGGAATATATGTGTTGCATACAAACACATGCACATATGAAAACTGTACACATTATATATATAAAGAGACCTATTTCAAGGAATAGGCAAGTTCAGAATCTGTAGAGCAAGCTGGGAAGTTGGACAGAAGCTGATGCTGCTGTTCACCACAAAATCACTTCTTCCCCCAGGAAACCTCAGCTTTGCTCCTAAGTCCTGTTTTATGAATTACTCCTTCTCAAAACCAGCTCATCCAAAATGAACATAAGAAAGATAGGTTTTGAGGTGCCATGATTTTCAAAATTTTACTGATCAAAATATTTTTATAATTAAAACTTAAACTTTCCACCAAAAACAAAATGATGGAGAAAGTTGATCACACAGGATGAATGATTTCATTCATCCAAGAAAAAATTAGATTGCCACAGAAGGATGAAACTAAAAAGGTACCTATAGGTAAAAAAAACAACACAAAAGACTTTTGCACTGTGCTTTATGTGTTTATAAATCATAGTTAAATCATAGTTTACCAAAAATATTTCTATCTAAATATAGAAAATGTATTGCCAGCAAAAACAGTGTTCAGACTTCAATATCTAATAGTAAAATTTAACAAGCCATTTGAAAAATGCAATTACAATTGGAATTAAGTGCTGGCATGAAATATATATAATAAAATTTCATTTTTTGCCAAGGTGTGATGTTCTAATAAAAACAATAAAGCTTCATAAAATGATTCTACCATTTAGCAAAATAATATTTTCCACCTATATCTGAATATAACCAATTCATTACTTAAATGGTTGGAAAAAATTTAGTGGTAAAAATGGTATAAATGTACAAGTTCTTTATAATATAAATTATCTTTACAAGTTTGGACCTTGAAGATGTAGCCTCAGATTATCAAAAACAAATGGAATAACCCATCCAATTAACAGCTGCTTTCTAGTACTTGGATGACCTTACTAATAATTCTTAACATTTAAATGTTAAAGTGACTTCTCAGCCAAATTGAGAAAAGCATGTGTCAAAGTTTTATTTCAAATTCTCCACAAGAGGCAGCCAATTCAAAGATTTCCTTATGTTAAAGGTATTTATAGAAAAAGAAGAATTGACTGTTAAAGAAAATTTTTCCAAAACTTGTAAATGAGAAATCTTGTGTGATTTTTCAGTCTTCCTGTACAGCAGGAAAACTACCCACCTCCAGGGGAATGCACATTTGTTTGGAATAATATTTACCATTGGTTACAGCAGAGACTGTGAAGTAACAGTTGTTAACTTACAGATTTCTGTCCAGTAAAAATGAAAATGAGTTCTGTCTGAGACAAAAGAGCTTCACAAATATTTTACTGTCATGAAGAACATTAACCAGTTTGATATCTAACTTTACATTCTTTCACTGATGATAAATACTTTGGAAATTCCTGCATTCCTTAAACAAGTTGAATCTCATTAATAAGTTAAAAATCTTTGAAACATGCTGTTTTCTATTTACATGAGAACTTTGGCTTTTAATTTTTAACTGTACTTTGTTATGATACAGTGTAAAATACGCCTGGTGACATTAGACTTCCCAAAGGTAGATGGTCAGTTCGGTAGATGGTGAGGCACAAACTTTCCAGAAGGATTTCTTGACATCCTTCAACTACCAGAAAACTGCTCAGGAAGGCCAATATCTTCCCAAAAGGAGTTTTAAATTATATCTGCAAAAACTTTCTGTACCAGACCTTATTTGGGACAGTTTTCTTTCTCAGTTGCCATCTTGAAATTGGAAAATGTGTGTACCATCTACCACCAACTGACAGAAATAACCAAAAAACTATACTCTATCACAGGATTATACTAGGAGAGGAATATCAGGGAGAATATATGCCAGAGAATTGCTAGAATTGGGCACTTTAAATTTTTTCTCCTGCCAAAAAAGAGGAGACTTTGTCACATGCTCTATATGCTTGATAGTCTGTATTCTCCTTTCTGAGCACTTAAGCCAGTAAGGGAAAATGAATTCAAAATGCCTCATCTTTGTCAAGCTGCTTTGATGAAAAGAAACAGAAACCCTCTCCAACTGGCTTAAGGAAAGAGGATGAGCTACCGGGAGGATCCAGGACGTTTCACAGAAGGGCAGGAAGCAGAAGCTGGAGGTGGGACAGGAGCACCTGCTTTGAGCTCCTGCTTCTCTGTACATAGCTCTCTGCAGACCCCCACTCACCCACACACACACAGCAGAAGGGCGTTGCCCTGTGACGCCCAACTTACAAAGCCTTAGGCCAAGCACCAGAAGAGAGGGACTGACAAGATGTCCTAACCCCAATTACCAAAGAGAGAACCTTGGGTGGCGCTTTCACGTGGTGCAGTCAGCTTGACTCAAAGCCAGTGAGACTGAGAGACCCATCCCTGCTGGAGAAGAAGCCACCAGAGAAGGAAGGACATGGGAGAGGCAGAAACCCAATAAGGAGTTGTCTTGGTCCACTCCGGCTGACAGAAAAAACATACTGTAGACAGGGAACTTAAGTGGACTTTCTCATAGTCCTGGAGACTGGAAGACCAAATCAGGAAGCTGGCACAGTTGATGTCTGGTGAGGACTTTTTCTGGCTTACAGGTGACTGCCTCCTCGCTGTGTCTTCACATGGCCTTTCCTCAGTGTGTGCATGTAGAAAGAGACCTCTCCCTCTCCCTCTCCCCCTCCCCCTCCCCCTCCCCCTCCCCCTCCCCCTCCCCCTCCCCCTCCCCCTCCCCCTCCCCCTCCCCACATAACCACCACTCCTAGTCTAGGGATGAGGGCTCTGCCCTTGTGACCGCATTTACTCTTAACTGCCCCTTACAAACCATGTGTCCAAATACAGTCACACTGCGGGGTGCAGCTTTAACAGATGAATTTGGGGAAGAAGACATAGCAGGTGTCTACTGTAAGCCAAAAGGGACTGCTTCAAGGATGGAGGAACTTTCTCCCCATTCTTTCAAACCTCCACCCCGTGTTATAATTTTTCATTTATTTCTCCATTCATTCATCCCTTCATCCTTCAGCCAAGCAGTACCAGACACTCTACAAGGGGAAAGAGATGGATGAGACATGATCCCTGCCCTTAAGGATCCCCCTGGCTAAAGGGAATGATATATAGATAGCGAAGGAAGCCCAGTGCTCCACCTTTAGAGGAGGCATATATAATGTTTCGTGAGTGCACCAAACTTGAGGCCACCACGTGCCAGGGACCCAAGGAAGACCTGGTCAGATCCTAACAAGTAAAGCCTACTTGCCACTTAACATTTGCTTAGTCTCCTTAATACTTTTTTGTCATCCTTAATTCCCCTTCTTTGTGTGAACTGAGGAATCTCTCTTTCCAGGGTTGTGAGAACAGGGATGCTTCCTATTTGGAGGCTATACTCCTTAAAGCCTTTTACTCTCAAAAAAGAGAATTTGTAAACTCCACTGAATTTCATGAGCAAGTAAAGAATATTTTAGTTCAGGGAATGAATGACTTCTCCTTTATCACCACAGACACTAAAGCTTCAAAGCTTCAAATTTCTCTCAGACCATTTCCTTATTGGATCCATCAGCTCCAGATAGAAAGCCAATCAGTCACCACCTTATTTATCTCCAGGATTCTTTAGTTAAGAGAATAAAGGCCACTCTGGATAGAAAAAAAAAAAAAATGGGGGGAGGGGGTACTAGGAATTGAACCCAGGTGTGCTTTACCACTGGGAGCTACATCCCCAGTCCTTTTTTATTTTTTATTTTTTTATTTTGAGATAGGGTCTCACTAAGTTGCTGAACTTGTGATCCTCCTGCCTCACCCTCCCAAGTCACTGAGACTACAGGATAAAAAATAATTGTTTTTAAGTAACTTAATTATAAGGATAGATGTCAAGAGAGAGACTTAAGCAGTACATAAAGACTTAAATGAGCTGGGTATGGTGTAGCACACCAGCAATCCCAGTGACTCAGAAGGCTGAGGCAGGAGGATTGCAGGTTCAAAATCAGCCTCAGCACCTTGGCAAGGCCCTAAGCAACTTAGTGATATACTCTGCCTTAAAATAAAAAATAAGGAGGGCTGGGCATGTGGCTCAGTGATCTCTTGGGTTCAATCCATACTACCAAAAAAAAAAAGGCAACTTAAATAAAAAATAATATTTTACCTCATGTCATTTTAAAAACTTAAATAAATCTCATACCACTTGCCATGATTACTGTGGAGGCAACCATTACTCGTTTGCTTGGGTTGAACTCCCCAGGATGAGAAAATGCAACAAGACACTGGAAACCCCTTTCCTTCTGAGGTGGCCCTACAAGTCCACTGTTTAAGTAAACATAGAGATACAGCACCTCAAGACTCTAGATGTACAGTGTCCCATAATTCAGACTCCACAGAACTAGACATTTGTGATAATGCAATCAAGAGCTGGGCTCAAGTGTGTCTTTTTCTTATTTGTAAAGAAGGGATTTGCTAAGTAAATGAATGGTGTATACAAAATTTATTTGAAGGGGAAAAATTTAGCCTGTTGAATCCTTCTGTAAGTAATTACATTTTTCAAATATTTGTAAGCACTCCAGAGAATGATGTATTCATAAATCATTGATAAGTTAATTGGAAAGCATTCTTGTGTATTCATCAAATCCCATTCCCTGAGGGCTCCTGCTAGGCAAATCTTTGCTATCCTGGGCCTAATTGCTTTGTACATTTAAAAGTAATAAACACTGTACCTCTTTTCTTAACGAGCTGAAGTTCACCCATCTGCATAGTGAGAAATGCAGATGCATGGTTCTGTGCGGAAATCTCTCTGTTTTCCTCATCTGAATGGCCCTTGCCTCTCTCCCCAGCAGTCCCACAGGAGTGAGGGTGGAACGCCCCTCACAGCTGGCCAGGCCAGGTAGCCCCTACCTGATGTTCAAAGTTAAACTCAAGCAGCCAAGACCTGTCTATCCTCCTAGGAGTCATCATCAGGAGCCTGCCCTCCATTTCAGCAGCCAGAAGGAGAAACGGGTCCGGCCCACCCCGTGCCGAACAGTCAGCTCCCCCCAGTTTCATCCCGACCATGTCTTTCCTTGGTATTATCTCAAGAAGGGTGGCCAAAGAAACTTTCTGTTTTATATCTTCAAATTATTCCATTCTTATTCTTTGGTATCACAAGTAAAGATAGCCCCCTCTTAAATTTCTCAAAATAACCATCAAGGAAGGGAAATCCATTGCCAGCAGGCAAGCACACCTTGCTCTTTCACTTTTCCAACGTGTTCATTTATTTTCCTCTAAATCATTGTGCATGTGGATGAGTATATTTTACTACGTGAAGAATTATAAGTGAAAGTGAAACTCCTGGGAAAGCTATAGGCCTAGTCCAAGTTGAACAAAGGATCCTCCGTCTTAGATTCATTATAAAAATGCACTCTAGAGAAGAGTGATTGCTTTATTCGCAAAAGTAGCTTTCAATAAATGGATATTTAAAGAGTTTCTAAGAAACATGATTCTGCGTTCATTATTGATTTAATTAATTTAATTAATATCAAATGACATATGTCTTAAAATGTAGCAATTTAATTAATATCAAATGACATGTGTCTTAAAATGTAGCAATACCTATTTTCCAAATTTTATGGGCAGAAGTTTCTATAATATAATACATTATAAGGTATTAAGTTCTTAATGTCCTATGACATTATTTGTTTACATAGAGCTGTGCCATAATAGGAGATGTAAGAAAAGGTTAATGTTTAAGCTGCTTTGGGTGTGCATATTTTAACAAGATGTGATTTAGAATTCTGAAAAATGCAGACAGTTGATCAAGTGCAAGAACTATGCTGGATGGAAGATCATATAGAAAGGCTGAACCCAATTACGAAGCAAATACCACTCAGACTAGCATTCACTGTATTGTTGCTTTGGTTATTCTGCCATGAGAAGCTAAAGGCAGATGGCATTACAGTTCAACCTGTATCAATCCACTTTGTGAGATACTCATCTTCTCTTCTTTCCTCCTTGTTTATGGAAGAGCTTGAAAGTACAGAATATGAGAAATTCAGTAGCATCTCCCCATTCATGCTAGGGGATCTTTTCAAGACCTTTCCACATCTATGTCTGGTAATATGGTAAATAGCCAAATATTAAAGCCATAGCCAGCTGCTTGCAGTTGTTGGATTGTGCTATGAACATTTCTCCTTTCTGAACATCCCACCTCCTTTCTATGTCTAGCCTATTACACTCCCCACCTGTGGATGCAGTCCACCTGTAAGTTTTCCAGATATTGAAGTCACTAAAAAGAGAACAAGAGTCCCAGACCAAGAGCCTTCAGTCTCAGCTTTCTCTCCTCTCCACAGTGTGCCTTATCTCATTCTGCACAGTCCCAACCCTGGTGAGGTTCAGATCATGCCTTGCAAGCACAGGCCCTTCACCAGTTGGACTCTTAAACACCTACTCAGGAGGACCTTGGATCTACACATGGGCCTCTGTGTGTGTGTGTGTGTGTGTGTGTGTGTGTGTGTGTGTACTCATGAGCCCATGTGCAGAAGCCTCTGAATATGAATCAGAGGTCTACTGTGGAAATTCTTCCTTCTGTTTCCTAGTTCCTAAGAATTTCCATTCAAAAGAAGACATTTTTTTCTATCTTAGCTTCTGAACAGAATAACATCTATGTGTTCCTGCCTCATTTTTGACATAGCTCAGCATTTTCAACTTAGTGCAGTTCAACATAGTTCAGTCAGCAATGGGATACAAAGTGAGTCTGATAAATATGACCCCTAATCATATTATTATTAGTATTATGACTATTATTACTATTTGGAACTGGAGATGAAATCTAGGGGCTCTTTACCACAGAGCTTCATCCCCAGTCCTTTTTTTTTTCCCTGAGACAGGCTCTCACTAACTTCCCAGGCTTTCAATCCTCCTGCTTTAGCCCCTGAGTCACTGGGATTACAGGCATGAGCCACCACATCCAACTGGTGCCTACTCTTTAAAGACCCAGCCAATAAATAAAACACAGTTCAACTTTTAAATAATATAAATATGTATGTGCAAGATTGGAAATCAAGAAAAAGTGACGAGAAAAGCATATCTGCAAATAGAGGTTAGTTATAAACATGTCTATGTTACCACAAGTTAAGATGCATGGACACATAGTGGGGGTTGTGTCAGTTTAAAGGGATGGGAGTGGACATTGTATATAACTAAACCTATAGATCTGATTTTACTAACTCAACATCTTCCTAAAGTGACCTTAAATCATATGGCATCAACTGAGTATGGTATGAATTAATAAACATATAAGAGGCTGGGGATATGGCTCAAGTGGTAGCACGCTCACCTAGCATGCATGAGGCACTGGGTTCAATCCTCAGCACCACATAAAAATAAAAAATAAAGATATTGTGTCCACCTAAAGCTAAAGAATAAATATTTTAAAAATAAATAAATAAACATATAATTAAAGGAATCAAGCTTTCTAGTCTCTAAGATCATGGAACATGCTTCTTCTGCTATTTTAAGTTCATTATGGAGTGACATCCCATTTTGGAGCTTTTCCCATGACCCACAAATATGGGTTTGGTTTCCAGTCATCTAAAGTTCTGCTTTTCAAGCAAAACAAGGGGAACAGTTCCATTCTCTGTCTCTTCAGGAACTCCCTACTTCCCGGGCCACCATCCCATTATACCTACAACCCCTCAGTCCTGTGCTCACCCCCATTTCTGAGCTCCTAATTCCATTATTGCCTCTGACTTCATTTGACAACTTTCCTGTCTCATTAGCAAGATTATAAAATCATGGAAGACACAGTATTTTGTTCCTATGCTTTGTACATTGACATCTCTCCCGAAGTACGTGTAGGAGGAGATGAAGACAGATGAGGGGTCTGAAGATACCCAAAGCGAAACCAATTCAAACTGTTTCTCCCCCTACTCACGTCCAACATAGATCACTGCCTCACTTTTCTTCTCTATTGCACACTGTAACAAGCAGCATGAAAGACTTTGGCAACTTAAAAGTGTGCAGTTGCTACCCCCAGGCAGCATGCAATCAGCTCCACAGTGGACCCCAGCTGAGTGTCCTCTAATCCAATTCATTCTGGCCCTATCTACCTGGAGATAGTGTCAGATCCCATAGGTTGGGGACTCATTTCCCCAAGACTGCCCCCCAGCACTGATATCAGATACCAGCTGCAAGCCCCAGGTTGTTTTTGTCTGTGCTTCTGATCAGTCAGCTGTAACGCAGCATTCCCACAACTGTCTAAGTTTGATTAATTTGAGTGGCTCACAGACTTGGAGGAATACTTACATTTACCAGTTTATTACAAAGGATGCCAATAAAGAAATGCGTAGGGGGAGGAATAAGAGAAGGGGCACAAAGCTCTGTGCTCTCTCTGGGTGTGCCACTCTCCAGGAACCTCCACGTATTCAGCCATCCACAAGCTCCCAGAACTCAGTCCCTTTTGGTTTTTATGGAGACTCCATTGCACAGGCACTAGGCTAATGGCCTCGGTGGAGAAACCCAGAAAAGCCTGTCTATTCGGATTCTTCTGGTCCTCTCTCAGCAGCATTCCTTCCTGCAGGGTATGGAGCAGGACTCCTCTGGAATGAGGAGAGTCTTGTGACCTATTATCAAACAAGGTAGGTCAGAATTTGTTTATGGCCAACTAAAGGCAAGGGAAGATTAGAGTTTATATGGCTTGCCATGAGGAAGGTGTTATAAGACAGTAACTATGGCCTGAAAAATTTTAAAAATATCATAATATCACAAAGGGATACATGAAAAGATGTTCAATAGCCTCAGTCATTAGTGAAATGCAAATCAGAACTACAGTGAAATAACACTGCACACACATTGGGATGGCTGAAAGAGAAGAGGCAGCAAGAGTTGGTAAGCTAAAATCCTCATTCATTGGTGCTGGGAATTGAAGATTGATGCCTCCACTTTGGTAGGCAATAGGGCAATTCCTCAAAATACTAAACAGAGTTGTCATATCCTTACTCAGCTATTCTATTCTTAAGTACAGACCCAAGAGAAGTTAAAGTTTACACAAAAAAAAACTTTTACACATGTTCAAAGCAGCATTATACATAGCAGTGAAATGTGGAAATAACCTCAATTACTGAGTAATATTTCATTGTGTGGAAATACCATGCATAAATCCAACTTATTAATGGATAAACAAAAAATGCTCAATCTACACAATGGAATATTGTTTGGTAATAAAAAGGAATGAAATACTGATACATGTAACACCACGGATGTATCCTTGAAAATGATAAATAAAAAAAACATGAAAATCTGGTTGGCTCTTGAACAACACAGGTTTGAACTGTGCAGATCCACTTGCATGCAAATATTTTTGTTTAGAGATTTTTAATAATTAGAAAAAATCTCTTGGATGAACCATGCAGCCTATAACACATACAATATACAAGATATGTGTAAGTGGACTATTTGTGTTATCAGTTAGGCTTCTGGTCAACAGCAGGCTATCAGTAGTTAAGTTTTGGGAGAATCCAAAGTTAGATGAGTTGCTCATTGGGTAAGAGGAGCAAAGACTGAGCAGCTGACCACAACATCTGGACAAATTACCATTACCACAGCCAGATGCAGAGGGGCCAAGGCCCAGCAGCAACCCCTGCTCCATCCAAATACCCTGGTAGTCATCCAACAGCAAGCCCCACCAGACAGTGGACAGGGAGCAAGGATGAAAAGCTTGGGGAACAGTAAGTTCAATGTAAGAAACAGACATCAACAGGAAGGACACCAAGGAAGACATATTCATCCACCAGACTGTCACCAAGAAAAACAACCCCAGGAAGTTCCTTTGCAAAGTAGGAGATGGCAAGACCATGGGGTTTGATGCTGTGGAGGGGGAAAAGGACAAGGATCAGGTAATGTAACAGGCCCTGGTAGAGTTTGGCTCAAGACAGCAAACATGCAGCTGACTGTAACCATTGAAAATGCTCTCCAGGGAATGGGGGTCCTCCACAAAATGACCAGCAGAATTATCAAAAGATCAAGAGAGACAGAAAGGAAGGATGGAGAGCATCTAAAGGTGAGGCCAGATGATGGTGCCCTTTGAGCAGCAAAGGTCTCCATCTTGCTACATGCTAAGATCCCATGGATGTGGATGACAGCATTTCAACCCTCCTGTGCAGGGCCAAGTGACACCAGGTCAGACAGCCAGGATGCAGGAGAACAAGGTAGACCAGTGAGACAGAATGTGCACAGAGGTGGACAGCACAATTCCATGGGGTCTTTGCTTGCCAGAGACAGTCCAAAGAGGATGGCCACAAAGAGCATCAAAGAGGATGCTCATCTTGATGAGACCGAGATGAGATGAGACCGAGGTCAGCAGTCCCTCAAAGTTGGTCCCACTGCACCTTCAAGTGCTGATGCAGATGACCAGAAAACTCTACATTACAAGATGTCAAAGAGACAAAAGCAGCCTGTCCACCAGCTAAGAATTTGTCTCAACTCCCAAAGCTGAGTAGGGTGGGGCTGAGTAAGTCCTCACCCAGGCATTCAGCAAGGGGATATGAAACAAAATTCCAGCAAGCAGATGCACCAACGATGGGAACTGAGGACTGACATGCTTGCTTTTGCTCCATTGACCAGACAACTAGAACTAGTGACCCTGTCTATACAGCAGGGGTTGCTATTATTTTTACTAAAAGACATCTCTTTGAGGTTGTAAGAAAAGTATTTTTTTAAACCTGTTTTTTTTTCAGTACATCTTTTCTTTTCTTTTTTTTTTTAAATACTCATTCTTCAGTTTTCAGCGGCCACAACATCCTTGTTTGTATGTGGTGCTGAGGATCGAACTCGGGCCGCACACATGCCAGGCGAGTGTGCCACCGCTTGAGCCACATCCCCAGCCCTTTTTCAGTACATCTTAAAAGATTTTTAAATTGTTTCAAGCTGGTCATGTTGAGATTTTTTTTACATTTTTAATTTATCATAAAAGTTTCCAATTTGATTTTTTAAAAAGTTAACAAACTATAAGCACCTGTTAATAAAGATCTTAAACGATTTTAGGTTATATGCAGATTTTCAACTGTGAAGGATTCAGCACTCCTAAACCCCACATTATCCAAGAATCAATTGTATGATGCTGAGCTAAAGAAGCTAGCCACACAAATGACCACACATTATACAGCTCAATTTATGTGGATGTCTAGAATAGACAAAACCATAGAGAGGGATACTAGATTAACAATTGCCTAGGTCTGGGATATAGAGAACTCCTAAGGGTGAGGGGTTTCTTTGGGGATGTTAGAAATATTCTATAGGAGTGAGCTCAGTGGTAGCTCACTTGCTTAGCATGTGTGAGGCATTGGGTTCAATCCTCAGCACTGCATAAAAAATAAATAATTAAAATAATAAAGGTATTTTTTTAACTAGAATATGATTTAAAATCTTTCTTTTAAAAATTCTATAATTAGATTGCAGTGATGGCTGCAGAATTCCACGAATATACTCGACATTGCTGAACTGAACACTTTATACGAGTGGATCTTATGGTATGTGAAATACAAACACAAATAAAGTTGTAAAAGAAAAAGAGAAGGAAACATTTCGCGTCACTTAAAGCGAAATTAAATGTAAATACTAATGTGATAAACTTCACTCCCCATAGAAATAAGCCTCATAAGAACAGTGTTATCTAAAGGCAATGAGTTTCTTTGATTGGCATACTTTGTAATTTAAAATCTGGAGTCCAATAGAAGGGGGTCATCCATCTCAAGAAACCACTCTTAATGACACCTATGGATTTTGTAAGAATTAGTGAGTCTACACCATGGGATGTAAAATAACCACAGTTTACATACAGTTGATTTAAGCATGATTACACACCTCCAACGATAATGATTTAGAGTAGGAAGAAATGATCTCCGAGTTAGTCATCTCTGCCTTCTCCACTAGGAACACTGTGAGGGGTAGACAGTGTTTTCTGTTCTGGTCGAGGTGGATTTTTCATTGCCCTGATTCAGCCTGGGTCTTTACCCCATGTTCCTGCATCCCACGGGCTCTGGCCTCAGTCTGATGAGTCCTCAGCCGTTGTTTCTCATTTCAGAGCCTATTATTTGCAGAAACTTCTCATCCTCTGCTCAAACTTTGTCTATCCTCTAGGACATGATTAACAGCATGTATAAAAGAACAGGGACCCAAAAGAATCTACTCTCATTTCTTACTGTCCCTACAATAGCTTCTATTTTTCTGTGAGGGCATTTTCGATTGTCCTACTGGGCCCCTGGCCATAGAGTTCCTTCTGTCCTTCTAGGCCCTACACTCTACCCCAAGCAAGCTAAGCCAGTAATATTCCTCTACTTGAGACAGGAAGTATGATTTAGCTCAACCTGCCTCCGAATTGGTGTTTGGGATCTCCTTTATCTGGCCCTGGAAAGAACAGAGCACAGAGATGAACCCTAGGTGGTAGCTGCACCTGGTCCCTCGTACCTGGGGTAGATGGACAACTGGAGGACTGTATGAGCCTCCTCCTTCTCCTTCCTCCCACCCTCTATTTCCCCCTAAGGCCAATTTGGGTTCTTGATTCTCCAAAGCCACTACAGATGATCCAGGCTCCCCAAGTGATGAGGTCCTAAGTAAGAAATTCATATCCTGACAGCTCAGATTTCTTCTCTTTGGTCCCAAGTGTTTGAGATGGAAGCAGAGAGCTGGGTGGTGTTCCTTATCAGAGGAAGGGCAAGGAGACCATGGGCCTGAGGACCTAACACCCCCAAAACATAGGAAGAGAGAAGAGTTGGGGTCAAGATAACAGATTTCTGCTTTGTAACTGCCTAAGTGCTGAAAGCAAAAAAATTTTAACTGAGCTGAGTGGTTCCACTACAAATTCATATTTCCCATCTCACAGCTGGGTTCTGAATGCTTCTTGACTATCATTTTCCTAATCACTACATGATTTCCTTTGCAGTCCTCTCTGCAGCTGCTACGAACCTTCATCACTTCTCTCAGCTCCCCACCTCTCCCCTCTCCCCACAAAGAATGTCACCTTCAGGTGACATGATGGGCATCATGTCATCTTCAGGTGACATGATGCGCATCACCACCCCTTCCTTCAGCTCAAAACCCCTTCCTTCTGTTCTGATGTGGGTCAGCCATGGGAAAGGTCCTGAATTTCACCAAGGATCAGCCCTTCATCCCTGATAAGATGAATAGATTCAAATCCTGGCACATCCCCACCAGCTGGGCAGCCACAAGTACACAATAAGCCTCAGTTTCATCATCAGTAAGATGGACTGATAAGAGTACCTATCTTATAGGGTACTTAGAAGTATTTCACTATCAGGGTAAAGAAGTTCAGACAGTGCCTGGCACAATATAAAGTGCTCACTATTAATTTTATTGAGAATTAATATCAATGAGTACTCCATTATATATATTCATTAATGTGTTATCATTACCAATGTGTATTAATATCACTAACAGGTAACTATTATTGGTGAATCTTTGAAGCAAACATTCAAAAGGGAATGTTCTATAGCTGTTACCAAAATTCTATTACCCATGAGCACCTACAAATACTTGCCCAGAACATAGTTCTGCTGCACTCCTGCCCTGAAATCTGTGTCCTCCTTCTCACTTTCAACAATAGACCACCAAACTGCTTCCAGTGGGGTCTGTAGTGCAGCCTCGTGCTCCTGCCTCATTCTTCTCATTGCCACTGTTACCTGTGCCCCACCTTCATAATTGAAGATAGGACACTCTTGGATGATCTCCTAAACAGCAAATCCATGGGCCACCACAGGCTTAGCCACATGCATTATTGCCTTCTTAAACTCCCTTCTGTTGACCCAGGGGACATTTTTCTCTTCTCTTTCTTTGCCACATCATCTCCTTCACCAGCATTATCATTTCCACTACCCTAAGTGTAGCAGCTGTCCTATGCCAGGCCACCATCCCCCATCCCTCTGTGCTTCCTCTGTGGATCTGCTGACCTTCCAGAACAGTACTCCCAGGATAGTTCTAGTCTACACCTGTTGTCCTCTTGCATTCTCCAAAGTGTCTGTGTTTGGTAACAAATTATAGTCACTTCAACTATTAAGTATTTACTCCACCTCTAAAACTAAGATGATATGACAGTGGTTCAGGGGCGTGGACAGCCAACAGCAGCTCCCTGCTCCCATCACAAATAGAGGTGATTGACATTTTCTTCATCTTATGTAAATAGCTACAAAAAGTCCCTTTCCTACTTCCAGTCAGATTGCTACCCCAATCCCCCTCCTTTAAAATTACACTGAAGCTGTCACTGAATTCCGGTGACTCTGAATCAATCTATCCATCCATCCCTTATCTCTGCTTTAGAGCCTCAGATTAGCATTCCCAACTCACTGATGGACAGTGCCCATCAATATGCTCCTGAAACCCAGCAAGTTCAAAACCAAAGTCCATGTCATTTCTCTTTATTTTCCCTAATCACTGTTCAAAAACCTACACAGACAGTCACCAGGGAGCCAACCAATAGGTCTGTAGCCTTTCCCTGGTTTGCCAAGGTCTTCTTTCAGGAGTACAGAATTTGGAAACTGAGAGACTGACATATCTACCCACAGGACTACATCAAAAAGAGTGACTAAATCAAGAAAATGAGAGGACTTGATGTAAGGATGGAGGGATGCGCAGAGGGACAGACAGCAATGGAGCAACAATGGGAAAATGTTAGGAGTGCCAAGGAGGTGGTAAGATGTGGGCTTTCAAGGGATACGCTGTCTACTTAGAAATTTTTCACAATAAAATGTTGGGGTGGAGAGGGAAGCATCCAAAGTAACCACTTATTTATCAAATAATTTGTAAACCCTTCTTGGCTACCTACCATGCTGCACACTTTGGATTCCATAGTGAATAGGAAACACAGCGCCTGCCTCATATGGTTTACAGCCTAGTCAGGGAAAGAAATCCACACATTAATCCTGCAAATAAATATATAGTTATGGGCAGAGATGGAGGCTGTGAGGATAACAGTGTGGCCCTTCAGGAGAAATGAGTCAAGACCCAAGTGCCAAGAGCGTGGGGGACCAGAGGAAGTCACAGGGGCTGTCACATGGGTGCTATGAGGGAGGGACATGTTCCCGGGGCTGGGAGGAAATAACAAGTGAGAGTCACTTACAGCCAGAGCTTGAGGGGACAGAAAGGATGCCTAAACCAAAAGCGCTGGTTAGGACAGGTGAGGTGGGATAGGGAGCACTTGTGCTTACGGAAAAAGGAGTCAGAGTTAGACTTCAGCTGCGGAGCTGAGCAACCAGCTCTGGAGCCTCCGGTATTCCAGCTCATTCAGGAAGATCCCGAGAAGTAAACTCTCTTCTACTTGCGTAAACTGGAGCACACCATCCCCAAATACTCAGAGTCTCAATCCGGGGACTCCTGCCAGATCCCCTTGCCTTCTCTCTCAATGCCATGTCCTGTGACCCAGCCCTGCTGCTGGCCTCTATCCCTACAGTTTGTGTTTTTCATATCCATCACTGCTGACTCTACTTCCATGTCCATCACTCATTCTTAGCCCAATCTGACCTCTGCCTTTTATTGTTTGCTTGTTTGTGACGGTTGTCTCACTCTGTTGCCAGGCTGGTCTCAAAATTATGGGCTTAGTGGTCCTCCTGCCCCAGCCTTCCGAGTCACTGGGACTACAAGCATGCACCACCATGTCCAGCTTGACTTCTGCCCTTTGGCTGAGAGAAAAATAAAAGTCTGCCAACAACCTCCTTGTTGCTAAATCCCCATGGATTCTTTTCAGCACTTTTCCTATTTGACCTCTGTGTAATTTTTAGAATCTGTTGACTATATTCATCATCTCAAAATAGTTTCTTCAAATTCCAAACCTTCACATGCCTGTAATTTTCCCTCCACCTCTCTGGCCTTCTCTTTCTCAGTTCCTATAATGGTTTCTCTTCCTTCACCCTGCAGGACTCTCCCCTTCCATCTCTACACCTACTTCTTAGTGTGGTCTCAGATCCTACCACCTGACGCCTCCTGGCCATGTCCCACATCATCTCCGCGTCCCCAGTCACCAAACACCTTGTTCTGGTTAAACTTTGTAGTCCTCACTCAGCATCTACAGGGGACTTGTTCTAGGACCCCTGAGCGATACCAAAATTTGTGGATGCCTAAGTCCTTTATATAAAATGATGAACTATTTGGACAGAACCTGGGTACATCCCCTGTGTACTTCAAATCATCTTTAGATGACTTATAATACCTAGTAAAATGTAAATGCTGCGTAAATGATTGTTATAATGGATTGCTTATGGAATAATATATATTCCATACTGACATAATTTTGTTTCAAATGTTTTAGATCTGTAGTTGATGGAATTCAAAGATGCAGAAGCCACAGATTCAGAGGGCCAACTGTACTTGTATTTTAAGGCTCATCTCCAAGAAGTTCTCATTGGAACCTCAAAACTCTCCTTTTTGTGCTTTTGCACTGCTCGAAGTGTCCTACTGCCAAAGAATTAACACTGTATTGAAATAAACCCTTTGCTTTGTGTGTCTCCCTTGCCAGCCATATCTATCATACATAGCACTGTGCTGGTATACAGAGCACCCAATAAATATCTGACAAATAAGTGAATGAATAGAACTAAACAGTATGGGCTATCATTGTTGCTAACAATGGCAACCCATATGTGATGGTTAACACTGCTGCTAATTATGGATACTAGAAAAAATAACAAAACATAGAACAACAAAAAATAGAATAGATTAAAAATGTGCTTTCATGGCACCTAAATGATACTAATTGCAGTTATTTATGTGAAATCTTACTTTTTTGCCTAATTACCATGCACTACAAATGAGGATTATATATATATCATTAAATGTGTCAGAGCAACTTAGTTGAGTTTTATTTCATTGTAATAGTGAATTATGCACATAGGCTTAGATTACATAAATTATTACTGATGTCTGTTGTTTGTTCCCATCCTTGAAAAAGTTCTTTCCTCTCTTCCTCATTCTGTAGTATCTCCACCACCAAGAGTACTGTAAAAATAAGCAACAGGCGTAAAAATGGGTGATCCCTTCTGAAAATGTAGAATACAAAGCAATTACAAGCTGATTGTGATTCTGATAGTGTTGATTTGTTATCCCTCATTATAATGCACTTGATAGCTACAGAGGATTTTACAGGCATCATCTTATTTAATCATCTCTTCACCGCTCTGTAAGTAATTATAATTCTCAGGTAGTTTTAGTGACCTGTTCTAATAAATAGCATTGTCGGGAAGAGAGCCAACATGAAGATGGTCAGGATGGAGTGGAGCTCAAAGCCAACTGCACTGGAAATTACATTGATTAACATTTCTATGAAGCATTTTTCACACGCACCTCCTTGGATCATACCCTAGTGGTCTTAATTTTATTATCCCCTTTGCAGACAAAGCAGCCAAGCGTCAGAGGAGTTGAGCTGCCTGCTCAAGATCTCAGGGATGGCAAATGATGACTTTTGAGCACAGGTCTTTTGGCTCAAGAACTGATGTGTTTTTCCACTTGACTTAGTTTATGCCTAATGGTGCGTGTTCTGTCAGGAAAGTGGGAGGTGCTGGGGCTGAAAGATCTAGGGAAGGAAGTGAAAATCCAAAGACAGGTTATGGAAGCCTGACATTTGTACTTTGGTCTCTTAGAGATATTTCTTTCTCTTTCTCTCCCTCTCTCTCTCTTTTCTCCCTCTCCCCCCTACAACCCCTTTCTCCGTCTCTCAGATCCTGAACCACCAAGTATTTTTTATTGGCACTAACTCAAGTCACAGCTGAGCCTGGCCTTCCAGTCATCCTACTGAGGTGCTAGACTTTTAATTGAAGCTGTCTTGGACCCTCCAGGCCAACCCATCTGCTGGCAGAATAGTACTGAGTGACCTCAGTCAACACCACATGGAACAGAATAATTGAGCAGCTGAGCCCAGCCCAGATTCCTTACCCACAAAACCATGAGGTATAAAAATGGCTGCTGTTTTAAGACAGAAATTCTTGAGGCAGTCTGGTACACAGCAATAGATAACCATAATATGCCACAAGTTTGTTTTAAGGCTTCCTTCTCTTGGTGCTGAGCAAATAAATAGCCAAGGGCCAGGCTGATAAACAATTATAATTAACAAAACAAGCTCTGCTCTTTCATATGGCGATTCCCACATACAAATGATTAGACCAGCTTTGTATTTCAAACAAATAGTCTATCAGTGGCTAAAATGTCACCCATGAAATAATTTTCCCTTTGCAAGTTATAAACCCTGACAGAAAGGAAATATCTGTAAGGACGCAGGCAAAACCAATAGCACATTCTGTGGATAATTTTACCATTTCCATTTTTGACACACAACAGCTTTTTCACTATTCAGTTCAACTTGAAAAGGAAATGAGATAACATCTGTTTTCTCCACTGTCCTTCCACACATTTAATAGCACCCGGATACACAAGTTCATTTCTCTCGAGGTTCACATCATTCAAATTCACCTTCTGAGGATCCTAAGAGGAAAATGACATTTTCTGAAGTTCCATCTTACAGTTCAGGCCAGGAATGCAGAGTGGCTCAGAAGGGAGAGGGAACAGATTCCTCTAACCTCAGTGGACAAAATAGTTACCCAAACAGTGCAATTAGCAGGAGCACAAAGGCTGCAGCTGTTTGCAAAGGCACCCGCAGTATTTCTGACAAGGCAAACCATGCTGGTGACGTCAGACTCCTTTCTTAAACAAAAGTGAAATGTGAGAAGGTGAAAACACATGACTGCTAGAAGATGTTTTTCCTTGTTTGGGGAACAGTTCACAAATGAGTATGTTATCCCTGGTTCTGGGTTTCCCCAGGTCTTTGAAAATCGACATTCCTGTACAATCCTTCACAAAACCTAGCAGTTGGCTCTCCCAACTGGGTTATCTCACCAGTCTGTCATGCAAGTCACTGGGCAGGGAGAGTGACTCACACAGGCTCTAAAGAAAATCTAATTCATTGAATTAAATGTTGGAAATGAACCTAAATGAGTCACTGTATCCTTCCCCTGCCTTTGGGCAGAACCACACAGAGATCTCTCCAGCCAGAAGAGAGGTGATCCTATTTTTAATAAGCCAGTCAAAAAGGGATCATTTACAACAATAATAAATTCCATTCCTATATACACCTGCATTCCAAAAACAACAACAAAGCCCCAGCAAAATTGGACCCCAAAGTACACACTAAAGGACAGAAATATGCAAAGCCCCGAGGCTGGCTCATACAGCGCTTTTGTGAAAATTAGAAAAAGGTGGCCCTTCAGGACGAAAGAATTAAAAGCCTTTCTCTGGGGACAGCAGCTGCTCCGAGCCAGTGTGCAGGGCTCATGAGGAGCAAATGGGTTCAGTCCCCACTCACCCCTTCTCTCCCCCACTTCCAACACCTCCCCACCCCCATCCCTGCCTTTGTGCAAAGAACTTGACCATATGTAGTGGCCTGGGAGGAAGGAACTGAAATTGTGTGTGACCTTTTCCCCCTTTATCTGGTAAAATCCATCTATTTCCTACCTTTGTCCCTATTGTTTGTTATCACTGACTCTTGATGACACGGATTTTGTTCTTTTTTGTCTGTCACCCTCTACTAATAAACCTGTGACTGACAGGTAATATATCTTTATCCCACCAGGTACCTGGCAGGTGCTCAATAACCATTCACTAAAAAAACGAATAACTCTGGTAGAGAACGATCACAGCTCTCCACCATCAATATCTAAAGTCTTTAAATTCATAGGAAGAGTGTAAGCTCACCTCCCTGAAGGGAGGCAGCAGGCCTGCAGGCTTGTCGCCCTTGGGAGCAGAATTCCAGGTAGAGAAAGAAAGGTCTTGAAGCCTTGGCCCCTGTGGCTCTAGGACCAGAGTCCCATGCTGAGAACAACACCCTGTGCTCCCTTCCTGTTTGGATGCTCTGGGGCTGTCTCACCAAGGATCATGTGAGGCTGACCATGGAGAAGACAAGCAGCCTTTTGCAGCCCTTGGGGCCTCTGACTTACAGGGAAGGAGCTGCCTTTCCAGCACCAGAGGGCACAGCCCCCTTGCCTCTGAGGAAGAAGACTGGCCTCGCAGCCCAGTCAGCAAAGCCACTCACCCGGGGCAGACCTTCCCAGCCTGCCATCCCTGGCAGCCTAAAGGCCAGAGACAGTCAACCAATGAACCGCTTCTCTTTGATATGAGTGGCCATTCTGTCCATGGCCAAGCTGAGGTTAGAAATTGAAAGTCCGAGGGCCCATTTATTTGGTCCACATGCTGCCTTTTGTTGGTGGTGGTTGAAAATTGTGAGAATCAAAATGGAGTCACTTGTGTCAAACTCTCAAATAAATAAATAAATAAATAAAATACAACTGACAGGCTAAAACGGAGGGGACCTCTTGCACATGTGCCCAAGAAAAAAACTATCATCAAAGACACTGCCAGGACCACAGCCTTACACAGAGGCCACTGCAACTTCACAGAAAGTACTTGGACAAGGACATCCACTCAACACCTGCCCGTCCAACCTTGAACAGATGACACCCTGGTTACTGATCCTTGTACTCAAGGGTTATTGTCTTAATAACTTATGAAATCATCCTCATTTTGCCTTTAAAAATTCCTTCTCGCGGGATGGGGTTGTGGCTCAGTGGTAGGGCGCTTGCCTAGCATGTGTGAGGCCCTGGGTTCAATCCTCAGCACCACATAAAAGATAAATAAATGAAGGTGTGTGTCCATCTACAGCTAGAAAATATTTTTTTAAAATTCCTTCTCACCTCAACCTCCTTCAGTATGCATGTAGCTAACTACCTATAGATCTGAATTCCCATAGCAATAGCCATTCTTGAGGAAACTTACCATCTTTGAAGAATCTTTCTCCATTTGTTACATAGGTTAAAATGTTTGATTGTTATTATTTCACTTATATGACAAATCCAGAAAAAAATAAATCCATAGAAACAGATGCAGATTGGTGGTTACCAGGTCTACAGGCCGGAGGGAATCAGAAGTGCCTACTTCTCTGGGGCCTGAAAATGTTTTGATAATCGCACAGCATGGTGAAGATACTCAATTCACTACAATTAGGCCAGTGAGCTGTTCACTTTAAAATGATTAATTTTATGCTATGTTAATTTCACCTAAACTTTTTTAAAATGTAAAAAAAGAAAGAAAGAAAGAAAAAACAAGTTGGACACCTCATACCAGATTTCTGGTTTCTCTTGAGACACTGGGAGTCCTGGCAAAGCTGCTGTATTCCCCACGATGGGGCAACTGAGGAAGGTGCATTTGCTCTCTATGTGGCCAGTCACCCATGGCCTCCCCCTGACCCTGCTCTTAGCCACGAGGAAGCCACTTAATTTCTCCAGAGAATACAGAGACTCGCCTGCTGAGCTGCCATTTTCAGATGATGGGAGGCCTGATGATAAATCAAAGTCTGGGAACAACACAGGGATGAATGGATGTGAAGGGGCCAGGAGGCTGATCAGGGGATCAGGGAACCTCGCTGCCTAGGGTGCCATCTCCATCCACCTCAAACCCTCCCCACCCTTCTTCCCAGTCCTCCTTACTTCCTAATTTCATACGCACACTAATTTCTTGTTGTAATAAATTATCACAAATCAAGCGGCTTAGACAACAAAAATGTGTTTTCTCACTGAAGGCTAGAAGTCCAAGATTAAGGTATCAGCAGTGCAATCCTCCTTCCAAAGGCTCTATGGGAGGGTCCTTCCTGGCCTCTTCCAGCTTTCAATGGATCAGATGTTCCTCAACTTCCAGCAACCTCTCTCCAACTTCTGCCCCTCTCTTTACACAACCTTCTTCCACCTCTTTCTCTAATTTCTCTTGCCTTTCTCTCAGACATTGGATTTAGGAGCCCACCCTTAACTGGGATGGTCTCATCTGGAGACCCTTAATTACATCTGAAAAGACTATTTCCAAATAAGATGACACTCACAAGCAAGGGTTAGGACTTGGACCTATAGGGGTGTGGGGACACAATTCAACCCATGGTACCATGTAACTATGTATTTACTATGTGACTCATTTGGTAAGTATCATAGGAATACTGTGTTTCTCTGTTGGATCCCCATGGCCTAGAACAATGCCTGGCACCTGGGTTCTCAATGAATGCTAACAGGATTAAGGATGGAGGCAGCATGTGCACAGGATGATGTTTGGCTTGAGCTGAAACAGCCAATAACTGGTTCAGTGGGAAGTCACCACAATAGCAATCCAGAACCTGAAAGGCAGGTACAGATAGAACATCACGTGGACCCAGGGACAAAGACCACCGCTACACAGAAGCAGCAGGGCAGGAATGGTCCAACTTGAGTAGGGGGCAGGTGGAGGTAGCTCACATGCCAGCTCAGGGGCATGGAAACTGCTCTGCACCTGGATAGGTTCTGCACCAGTTAGAGGCTAATCCTCAGGGAGGTCGTGTCTACTGCCCATATTTCCTGGGTTGCTGCTGCGTTTGCTGCAGTCCTGGCCCAGGTTTTTAACTCACTGAGGGAGCGATACTGAACATATGGGCCAACCACCTACTTCAGAATTACCAGGGGATGTGAATTAAAAATGCATACTCTTGGGTCTAATCCCAGACCTTCTGGAATCAGAATCTCCAGGATTCTGATTGCTGAGAACACTAAAATTTGAGAACTAAAGAAATGCAGTCTCTTAAAATGGTGGGATTTTCCCAGTTGTGGCGAACATCTTGAAAGTGAAAATAAGGCCCCCAATGAGACCCAACACACAGCAGTTTCTCTTGGCTTCTGCCTGCGCTAGGTCATAGATTAACTGCACACCAAAGTTAGCTACAAATGCCTAAAACTCGGACTGTCCAAACCCTCCCTAGTCCCAAGCACACCTGGAAGGATGCTTGCCAGAAACACCAACCACAAAAAAAAAAAATAGTCGCCAACCACTCTAATCAAACCAGTGGCTTTGATCACTCATCTTCTTTAGAGCCGCTGGACAGTAACCCTCTCCGACCTATGTGAAGGAGATAGACGGCACAGCACACAGACTAGGACAGCTACCTTTTGAAAGAGTGAACAACTGAGGTGCTCGCATGTCTGCGATCCACATCCCTTCCCTTGAAAAATTATATAGGTTGGTTAAGATGTTTCTTGAAAGGTGAGAGCCAGGGCTGGGGTTGTGGCTCAGCAGTAGAGTGCTCACCTAGCATATGCAAGGCCCTGGGTTCGTTCCTTAGCACCACCTAAAAATAGATAAATAAATGAAGGTATTGTGTCCTAAAGTACAACTAAAAAGTATCTAAAAAAAAAAAAAGAAAGAAAGAAAAGAAAGGTGAGAGCCTGCCATCTTCCCACACGATGGCTTGTTGCTATTAAAGCTCTTTCTTTTCTGTCACACTGCTTCTCCACTAGTTGACTCCATGTGGCATCAGGGCATGAACCTCGTGCAGTGATGATCTCACACTATTTGCCATTTACCGTGGGTCCTCAGCTCATCTCCCTGTCAGCCGGCTGCCCTAGTTTCCTTCCTCTCTGCTCTTTTCCACCTTGCCACCAGAGTTAAACTGTAGCAGGAGGGCACTCTGTCTGCCCTATAAACCCTCAGATGGTTTCTCCACTGTCAGGAGAATGGACAGTTGATGGCCTTCCCAACAGCCATTTCTTCTTTATTTTATACTAACAGAACCTTGATTTCATTCAGGCGATTAAAAAAAAAAAAAAAAAAAAAGGTGCTCATGGAAGGAGACCCCTCCCACCTCTAAAGGGGATGGTGGAGTGGAAACAAAGAGTTGAGGATTCTTGGTGACTTCCCCTAGATGCTAAATTCTTACCTGGCTCCTTCCATTCTTGTTGGAGGGAGACAACAGGCTCCATGCCATTGTTTAGGACACCTTCTTCAAAGCATCCTAAGTGATCCTGATAGTGTCCCAGGAGATCCATGGCTTTAGGAGGCAAAAGAAGCATTTTCATTTTTGACCAGTAAAGCCAGGAGTTTCAGATGAGAAGTCAGCTGGAGTGTCAGCAGTTGTGGTCATTCTATCTCACTGGAACCCTACAGGAGAGAACAAAGGAGTCTTAGTCATCTGCCAGAGTCAACCAGTCATGACATGTGCTGAGGGCAAGAATTCATCACATGGTTGGCCACTCTCATTCCATCTCACTGTCTCCAGCTGTCACCTGAATTTTACTAACATAGCTCTAGCCACAGAATCGTGTCATTATTGCACAAGCACAAGTATAGCCACTAAGAAAGGAGTTGCTCGTGACAGCAGCCTCTGGACGTCCACCACATTCGAGCCAATCAGTCAGCTACTGCCATGCAGCTGACACGTGAGGCATTGCATGAAACATGTCAAACATGGATCCGTCCTAGGTGCTAAAAACACAGCTCCCAGTGCTCTCTGTGCTCAGCAAGATGGTGGATGATTAGAGATCTATTTTTTATCCTTTGGAAGATACTAATTAGCATTTAGTTTGATTAATCCCAATTAGGCAAAATAGTTGTTTAATGAGAAACCTTCACAAGTTAGCTGACGTTGTGCTCCCAGAGGAATTAAAAAACACAGTAGAGTCAGGATGAGGGGCTCCAGTGTTTGTAGTGAGTCACTGGCTTGAACTATTTTGTGCGTACATTGGACAGATTTTTAGTTCACTCCCTTTTGTGTTCCTACAATACATGCAAAGTTCTAGGCATTTGTTAACGCCTGCAGAATTGTCTTGACTGTTGTCCCACAGTACGCACTGAACCTCTACCCTGAGCCGTCTGGAGATTTGAGGGTTAATCTGCCTGACCGTCCAGACTTCAGCATGCACTCTGTCTGGGCTTGAGTTAGACACAGCCCTGCCATGCCTCAGTATCCTCATGTGAAAAATGGGGACCATAACACCCCGATTCATGGTATTCCACCTCTGCTGGTGCACAGGCCTGTCACCTGCCAGGTAGAAGGACCTCACGCTGTGTTGAATGCTCACCCATGGCCACCTTGAAATTCTTAATAATTTTTTAATAAGAGATCCTACATTTCCATTTTTCACTGGGCCCTACAAATTATAGAGTCTATCTTGGAGGTCAGTGAAATATACACTAGAGTGTTATAAGGATTATAAATAAGGAATGTACCCTAAGTGCAGAACACAATGCTTCACAGAGTAAGGACTCAGAAATGGTGATCCATCCTAATTAGGTAGTTAAATCCAAAACAACGGTATTTCTCATGGATCATCATCCATCTAGTCTAAAGACTGTAAGTTAAACTCTGCTTGACTTTCTTAATGGGGTTTATAAGCACATCTGGCCTCAACTTTTTTTGCGGGGGGGATTACTGGCACTTGACCACTGAACCACATCCCCAGCCCTATTTTTGTATTTAATTTAGAGGCAGGGTCTCACTGAATTGCTTAGCACCTCGCTTTTGCTGGGGCTGGGTTGAACTTGCAATCCTCCTGCCTCAGCCTCCCGAGCCGCTTTCTGTCCTCAACTTTGAATCTTAATTTCCAAGTAGGTGACATGGTCTCTTTCATTTCTTTCCTATCACCTCCATCAAAAGTTCCCTATGGCTGAGGCTGCAGCTCAGTGGTAGAACGCCTGTCTCTCACATGTGAGACACTAGGTTTGATCCTCAGTATGCACCACATAAAAACAAATAAATAACGATATTGTGTCCACCTACAACTAAAAAAAATTAAAAAAAAAAAAAAAGAAAGTGACCCCAGCTGTCTTGAGAACTATGTGCAGTTACACTGATAGAGCTGATTAATCCCTCTTCTTCCTTGAATTGATCAATTAATTATATGGAAATACTTGTAAAGATACACCATACAAGGGGCACAATAATGGATTAAAAGTGGAGATTTCTATTTTTTCTTTATCCACAAACTGATAAGCTCTGACTATATGTCCACAATCTCTTATCCACAATTCTAAAATCTAAATATTTCTCAATAATTAGAAAGAAATGTGCAGCAAATATATTTGGTGGCAAAGCCCAATTGGAAACTAATGTGGGGCTATTGTCTGTTTATAATGAAGCTATGGGTATTATGCAGTATTCCATATGTAAACAGAATCTTTTTTCTAAAAAAAAAATATCCGATTTCTGTAACACACAACCCAAAAGTGGCTCTGTTGAGCCCATGCTATGCCTTTCAGAGTCTGCTCCCCAACTAATAGAGGCACTGCATTAAGACAGGCCCTGGAACCATAACAGATATGTGTATACCATTTTCATCACACAGCATCATTCAGAATAGCCAAAGGCAGAAACAACCCACATGACCATCAGGTGAATGGATGGTCACATGGCATATCCATACAATGTGGCATATACATACAATGCAATATTATTGATCCTTAAAAATGAAAGTCAAACACATGCTACAGCATGCATGACCCTTGTGCTGAGTGAAATAAGCCCGTGTCTCTCTCTCTCTCTCTCTCTCTCTCTCTCTCTCTCTCACACACACACACACACACACACACACACACAATATTGTGTGATTCCCCTTCCATGAGATACCTAGAGCAGTGGAATTTACAGAGAGAGAAGGTGGGGTGAGGGTTGCCAGGGGTCTGGGCAAAGGGATAATAGGGATAAGTGTTTAAGGGATCAGAGTTTCAGTTGGGAAAACCAGCAGTTCTGGAGATGGAGGGTGGTGAGTGCACTTCCTGCCACGGAACTGTGGGCACGAAAATGGATAACGTGGTAAATTTTATGTTATGTGTGATTCATCACAATAAAAGCCAGGGTAGGGCTTGTGTCTTAGTCTACTTTGTGCTGCTGACAAAATACTTGAGACTGGGTAATTTATTTAAAAAAAAAAAAAAGATAAATTTATTTCCTCACAGTTCTAGATGCTAGAGAGACTAAGATGAGGTTTCTGGCATCTGAAGAGATCTTCGTGCAACATCATCCTATGATGGAAGGTGAGAGAGGGCAGGTGAGAGAGAGGGAGGAGAGGTCAACCTTGTCCTTTTATAGGGACCCACTCCCACAATCACACCATGGCTTCCCTTGTAAATGTCATTTCAATACTGCTCCAGTGGCAACTGAATTCCCAAAGGGTTGTGGGAGGGACATTCCAAACAGCACATGTACACTGGGTGCAGAATTCTCCTCTCCACCTGCCCTACCTGTCTGTCTCTGGCTACGCTGCATGAGATGCACCACACTCCATCACCACCAGAGACTGCCCTAAGGAAAGTCCTGCAGTCAGAGACATCACTTGACATTCCTCCTGGCTCAGCTTTTTGTCAGACTTTATTTCCTAGAGTCTGAGACTAATAAATTAGCAACAAACCCATTTTAAGCAAGGGACAAAGCATACATCAGTGTCCTGGACCTGCAGGCATCCCAGACATGGGACAGCCAGCGCAGCCGGCCAGTCTTCAGATCGGGTCACCTCCATTACACTGTTGGATAGTGTTGATGAGAAGGAACAAGGATCCAGACCCTCACCTAGTTGATCCTGTGTACTGGTTTCTTGCTGCTGCTATAACAAATCACCACAATTCATTGCCTTAAAACGACACAAACCCATCTTGGTGTCCACACAGTCCAAAATAAGTTTCCCTGGACTAAAATCACGGTGTTGACAAGTCTGTGCTCTTTCTAGAGCATCTAAACAAGAATCTGTTTTCCTTGCCTCTTCCAGCTTCCAGAGCCAACGTGTTTCCTTGCCCCATGGTCCCTTTCAAGCACATCCCTCCAGCTTTCGTCACCACATGGCCACCTCTTCCACTGTGACTCCTCAGGCCCCGCTTGTCCTGTGAACCTTGTGATCACATCACCCTCACCCCATCACCCAGGAAGACCTCCCATCTCCAGGCTCTCAACTACCTCTGCGCAGCACCTTCACCAGGTAGGGAAACACAGAGGCTCCAGGGTGGGCGTCTTGGGCGCTGATTCAGTTTACCACACCCTCATTGATAAGGCCTTACACTTAAAGTTTGAGTTCTTATGGATGGAAAGAGGGTGATGAAGTACTTTTTACTATTAGATAATAGGTGGATACAGAGCCATGTCTGAGAGAGGGACAAAAATTCAAGTTAGATTTTCTTTTTTTTAAAAATTTTTTAATAAAATTTATTTTATTTTATGTGGTGCTGAGGATCGAACTCAGTGCCTCACGCATGGTAGGTGAGTGCTCTGCCTCTGAGCCCCGGCCCCAGCCCCATCAAGTAGGATTTTCATAAAAATGAAAGGGAAATCAGTAGAGTGAAGGAAAGGGACCAGGAAGAGGGTGGAGGGAGAGAAAAAAAGAAACACTGGAGAATGATGTTGGCCAAATTATATTGCTATATTGTGTGCATGTCTGAATATGTAACAATGAATCCTACCACTAGGTACAATTATAATGCACCAATAAAATATGAAAATAATATTAATAACTTAAAATTCAAGTTGAAAAATGGTGCAGGTGCATTATCAAAACAAGGAGGGCCTTTGGTCGACATTGGGACCTAGATACAGAGACAGGGAGAGGCTTTCTGTTTCTGGCATTATGGCAAACAAAATAATCTAAATATTCTCTCACTTGCTGGACCGGTAGTCAGTGATGGGTATGATCCAATTGCAGTGGTACCAACCTAAGACAGGAGGCTGACGCCTAGAGGTCAGCGCATCCGATGACGGGTAAGGACCATATGTTGAATTGGACAACCTAACAGGCACGGTCCCTAAGCCACATTGCTTGTTGTTTAATTAATCAGAAGGGGGGAGATGCTGAGAGCCATAGCCAAGTAGGAATGACGCATGGCATTTTGCTTTGAAAGGTGACCCTGCTCAGGGATTAGAGTGGCTCGTGATTTTGTGCCCAGCCAGACTGCGGCACTCACTGACAAGAATTAAGAAAATCTGGATTAAATATGATAATTAATTTTTAACCCACAGTCACATTTCTAAGAAGTAATGAGGGGCTGGGATGGTGGCTCAGTGGTAGAGTGCTCACCTAGCATGCATGAGGCATTGGGTTCGATCCTCAGCACCACATAAAAAAACACACTAAGGTATCCACCTAAAACTAAAGATACATAAATAAATAAATATTTTTTTAAAAAAAAGAAGTAATGAGTAGCTACCAAAACACCCCCACCAAAAAAAAAAAAAAAAGGGAATTAAAAATTGGCATGGTAAACATAAATTGATGTTGGAGTTGCTGTGTGGTAGTGGGAGAGATGGCAAGTTTTGGTAACCAAAGAATGTAATTGTAAATGGCCACACGTGGACAGAAGAGAAAGTCATGGGTATTGTAATGGTTTAGATATGTGGTGTTCCCTAAAAGTCCATATGTGAGATGATGCAGAAAGGTTTAGAGGTGAAATAATTGGGTTGTGAGAACCTTGACCAATCTGTGAATTAATCCCCTGATAGGGATCAACTCAGTGGTAACTATAGACAGGTGGGGTGTGGCTGGAGGAGGTGGGTCATTGGAGGCAATCCTTTGGGGTATATATTTGGTGCTCTGAGCTTAATCTCTCTCTGCTTCCTGGTAAAATGTCTTGATCCACTTTCCTCTGCCACACTCTTCCACCATGATGTTCAACCTCACCTCAAGCCCTGAGAAAGGGAGCTGGTCGTCTATGGACTGAGACCTCTGAAACTGTGAGCTCCCAAATAAACTTTTCCTCCTCTAGTTGTGCTTGTTGGGTCTTCAGTCACAGCAGGGAAAAGGTGGCTAAAATAGGTCCGTCCCAGTGGAGAAATGGAACTGAAGCCCTTGGGCTAGTACAAAAAAAAAAAAAAAAAAAATCTTCTCATTGGCTCACAGAGATGACAAGAAAAATTATTATCTTGGAGTTGGGAAAGGCCAATAGGAGTTTCTCTAGAAACTTTTAATTATGGGTTTGTCCTCCAGATTTCATTTCTGCCCTTCTTGCATAGGCACAGGAATTCAAAAACCGAGAAAGCAGCTGATGTAACAAGTGGTACTTCTTTCTCCAGAAGTGTTCTCACTGCTCGGCTATTCTCTCTGCCCAGATCAGTATCTCCTTTAACTTCAGAGAAGAAGAGTGCACAAAGCATAAAACCATAAAGTGAAAAGCCTTGTACAAAGGCCTTCAGACACAGCAGGCAGGGTTGCCTGTGAACAAAACACCTCTGATTGGAAAGAAACAGATCTCTTATAGAGATATAACCTTGCTTTTAATTCCAAAAGAAGTTTCCTTGGAAACATAATATTTACAAACATTAACCCAGAGTTTAGGGAAGAGATTGAAGACCCTACTGAACCTGGAGAAAGGCACCTGAACAGGGGAAAGCAGGAAAGGAGGTAAGTGTAATCAAGTCACAGGAATTAAGGCCCTGGGAGGTGAGTGGCCTGAGTGACAGGAACCCATCCTGACTACCTGCCAATGGACAAATCTGAGGAAGTGAATGCAATAAGAATATATATATATATATCTTTTATAATCTTTTCGGTATTCTGATAAACCATTTTTGTATGTCCCGTGCAAAATATCCAGGGGTCATTTGGTTTTAAGGTATAATGTGCTGCTTCAGAAATGAGTCATTAGCTTTGTTCCCATTTCTTACCACTCTCCAATCTTTCTCTGCTTCCTGGTAAAATGTCTTGATCCAATCTCTCCTCTCTCCTTAACTCCCTACTTCTCCCCTGACACCTTAAAAACAAAACAAAAATCTTCTCTTTACCACTGAGCTCAGGCACAATCCTCCTGTTTCCATTTTGCTGATCATTCCTTTAAAAAAGATCTTAGTATCACAAAACATGAAGTGCTTAGAGAAATTCACAAAAGATGCTAATTCAATGGTGAAGACTACAGAACCTTGCTGAAATACATTAAAGATCTAAATAAATCAAAAATTTCATCATGTTTGTGTATTGAAAGATTCAACATTGTTAAGATGTCCATACTACCCAAGTTGATCCATAGTTTAAATTTTAAAAATCCCAAAGCCATCCGTGGGAGGTTCTAAATTGGTATGATTATTATAAAATTTATGATGAAATGCAAATTTTTTTAAAGATAGAGAGAGGAGAGAGAGAGGGAGAATTTTTTAACATTTATTTTTCAGTTTTCGGTGGACACAACATCTTTATTTTATTTGTATGTGGTGCTGAGGATTGAACCCAGCGCCCCACGCATGCCAGGCAAGCGCGCTACCACTTGAGCCACATCCCCAGCCCCTGAAATGAAAAATTGATGTGACTATTATAAAATTTATATGAACATCCAAGAAACTTAGAGCAGGTAGGAAATTGTATTATTTGGGATCTCCAAAAAACAGATACTAGAGGCTGGGGATATGGCTCAAGCGGTAGCGTGCTTGCCTGGCATGTGTGCGGCCCGGGTTCGATCCTCAGCACCACATACAAAGATGTTGTGTCCGCCGAAAACTAAAAAATAAATATTAAAAAAAAAAAAAACAGATACCAAAAACAGATTTGACGCACAAGAGATGTATTGTAGAAACTACGACACATGAAGGAGAAGACAGCAGGAATATTCAGGAAGAAACTTTAGACTATGAACTTTAGACCAGGATGCAGGTCTGACATGCATGAAAGAAGAAAGGGAAGGAAGGAAAGAGCCTCATCTGCATCTCAGACAAATAATAGAAATCAATACCCACAAAAGAAAAAAATTGGTCATCCAGACTTTATTAGAATTTAAAACATCCACTCTTTGAAAAATACTGTTACAAAAATGAAAATACCAACCACTAACAAAAAACACACACAGTACATACACCTCACAAATATATTAAAAAATCAAATAAATCTTACAAGTGACTAGTAAGAGGAAATCAATTCAAACAGAAAATGGGCAAAAGAGTTGAATAGATATATCACCAAAGAATATATACAAATGGTGATGAGCACGTGAAAATATGCTAACTATCCTTAGTCATCAGGAAAATGCAGATTAAGTCCACAGTAAGCTACTCCGAAATACTCACTAGCATCGCTAAAATTGTTAAAGATCAATAATACCCAGAATTAGCAACTGGGACTCGGACATTCCCTGATAGAAGTAGAAAATGTCACAATCACTTTGAAAGGTGATTAAGAAGTTAATCACTTTGAAAAATCTTAAGAAGTTAAACAAACATATGTTTATAAAATGACTCAGCAAATAGTCTCCCAGATGTTTACTTAAGACAAAGAAAAACGTATATCTATATATCCACACAATCATTTGGACATGAATGTTCATAGTGACTTATTCAGAATAGCCAAAAACTAGAAACAGCTGTCCTTTGGTAGATAAATGAATAAACCAGTAGAGGTATATTTATGCAATAGAACATAATAAAAGGTAACAAGTTTCTAATGTGCTCAATCATATGGATGAATCTCCAAAACATTATACTGAGTAAAATCATCCATACCCTAAGGAAGACATACTGTATGATTTCATTTATGAATTTATCTCTATAAAAGGGAGCCCTAAAACAGAATGGTAGAAATAAGGTTATTGGTTTACTTGTCAGGGACAGCTACCTTCATAGGGACAGGGGGTAGCTTTGGATGATAGAATGGATGATTATCTTCATGAGGGTGATGATTATAGGAGTGAATACATTTATTAACATTCATCAAACTAAACATTTCTTGTACATGGCATTTTTTGTAAATTATGTCTCATTAAATTTCATTTTACTTTTGTTTAAAAGGTGGGGGAAGCGAAGGGCCCTCTGTACAGAGTGGGCAGGGAGAGAGTGCTAACTAAACCTGGAACCTGAGGCCTCAGCAGGGGGGAGCAGTTGCTCAGAGTTGGTCCTGAAAGCTCCACTTGGGAGAGACAAAACTGTCTACAGGCTGAAGCAGGAGCAGCCACACAGCTGGTAGCTGCTGACGTGTATTTTAAAGATGCTCTTGTTTAACCACTATATCTCTTTTTGGGGGGCAGGGGCATGCCAAGGTTTGAACTCAGGGGCACTCAGTCACTGAGCCACATCAAGCTCGCCATTGCTGAGGTTGGCTTTGAACACACAATCCTCCTGTCTCAGCCTCCCAAGCCACCGGGACTACAGGTGTGCACCACCACACCTGGCTAACCACTGTACCTTAAAACGTTTGATATCTAATATTATTATTTTATTTTTTGAAATTTATTAAATACAAATTTTATCCGCTTTTTTAAGAAATGAAGGCATTCATTCCACAAAAAATAGGTGAGTACCTTATGCAGGTCTCCATTGTAGGAACTGGGAATGCATCTGGCACAAAATCTACTTAGAAGTAACTAAAATGCTCCATATAGTGTATAAATGATGGTAAGTACTAAGGAGAAAAGTTAATCCAGGAAGAGAGATCAGGAACTGGGGAGGTGGGGGAGTCTCTAATTCATATGGGCTTCTGAGAGGTGGCATGTGACTAAAGACCTGCAGATAAGGAAGTGCTCAGAGCAGAAATTAGGGAAGTGCGCTGCAGACCAAGGGAACAGCAAGCACAAAGGCCTGAGCAGGGTTCACACACGGGGTTGAAGAGAAAGTGAAAACGCAAGGCCGATTCCAAGACTCCCAATCTCAGCGACCAAGGGTTTTTTTGGAGTTGCAGTCTTCAGAGATCCAAGTCTCCGTCTGAACAGGTGAGGTTCAGCATCCGAGGAGAGACGCTAAGCAGGCAGGAGGACACAGAGTGGGAGTGCAGAAAAGATGTCGAAGCAGAAATAGAAACAAGGCCATTGTCAATATATAAATGATACTTAAATCCCGGGAACTAGCTGACGTCACTTAAGGAGGGAGTAGATAGGAAAGAGATCCAAGGACCATATTCCCAGAGTAAAAGGGACAAAAACAGCAGAGGTGATGGGGAAGCAAGAGTGAAAACCTAGACAATGTGTGAGCTCCGAGCCCTGGGGAGAAGGGTTTCCAGAAGAGACAGTGACCAGGCAAGAGGGGCACCGTTGGCGAGACAAGTCAAGTGACCACTGAGACTCAACTCTGAGAGTTAGCAATGCAGTAGTCACTGGTGACCTTGACAATAGCAGCTTTAGTAGGATGATGGAAACAAGAGTCTGATTAAAGGTGATTTTAAAAGAATGAGAGGAAACAACTCAAGCGTCCACCAACAAATGAATGGACAAACAAAACAGTGTGTCTACATAGTGGAATAGTGAAGTACAGACACATGCTACAACACAAATGAACCTTGAAAAGTCTATAGTGAGTGAAAGAAACCAGCCAGAAAGGTGCACATAGTGTCTGACTGCATATACACGAAGCATCCAAAATAAGCCAACCTAGAGAAACCAAAAGCAGACTAGTGGTTACCAAGGTCTGGGGAACTGCAGAGCTGGAGAACAACAAGTAGCTTTGTAATGGGTTCATGGCTTCCATTTGGAGGGGTGAAAAGGTTTTGGAAGTAGGCAGAGCTGGTGGTGGCACGACACTGAATGCACGTGATGCTCCTGAGTTGTGCACTTTAAATGACAGATTTTGTGTTATGTGTCCTTTGCCCAATAAAAGAGAATGGAGGAGAGAGATGGAAGACAGAAAAACAAAAAGGGAGTTATACTGTGAAAATGAGAGAAATGGGGTGGGAGCTCTAGCCGAGTCCAAGGAAAGTTTTTGTACTGATGGGAAAGAACAAGTAAAGAAAAACCCAGGACTCCAGAGAAGGAGGAAGGAGCCGTTGGAGATGATGAGCTGGAGCAGAGGAGAGAACTGCCATCCAAGGCAGAAGGCCGGAGTTTGTCCTGGCCGGGAAAGGCAGAGCTGTACACATAAGGGATCCCACAGGTGGTGGATGCCGGGATGAGCATCTCCTCTCAGAGAAAGGAGTGGGGTGCTCTCCACTGCACCTGCCCCTCCAGGGAGTTCCAAACAGGAGGGTTGCTCAGGGACTACTCACCAGGCACGACATCATGAAGATAGATAGAGAAGGCCTGATAGGAAATTGACTCAAAAGAGGCTTCATTTTTAACCAGAAAAACACAGAATTGCCTTGAGGGGTGAGGCTGTTTTTCTGAGTGGAAATGGAGCATGATCGTTATGGAAATTGTTTCCACTAAGAGGAAAAGACCCTTGTGGCAAATTGCAGGAATCCGATTACCCTTCTGCATCTCTGAGTGATGACTCTAAATTCGGGTCCCTCCACATGCAAATGAGGTGATGTTACATAACCCAGCTCTTTATGTTGACAGCATCGAAGAGACTCATAAACCAATATCTGAGAGGGAAGAGGCCTCAGATCATCTGATCAACTGGGGGTGGCTTTGCCACTCAGGAGACATTCAGGTTCATCTGGCAACCTTTCTTTTAGTACTGGGGTGGACACTCAGCCACTGAGTCACATCCCCAGCCCTATTTTGTATTTTATTTAGAGACAGGGTCTCACTGAGTTGATTAGTGCCTCACGTTTGCTGAGGCTGGCTTTGAACTCGAGATCCTCCTGTCTCAGCCTCCCAAGCTGCTGGGATCACAGGCGTGCACCACTGAGCCCAGATGGCAACATCTTTTGGTTCTCACATCCAGACAGGTGCTATTGGCATTCTGTTAAAATGCAAGTACTCTCTAAGATCTAAAGAAATGACTCTACACTGTGGTCTAAGAATGGTACTGCCTATGGCTTGTCACAGAGATTAAATGAATGGTTACATGTAAAGCATTGGGAACAGTGCCTGGGGCTTAGTAGGTACAGTTTGTGGTTGTTCTTAACTGTGTTTTCAAACATTCATGGGAGAAATCTGTATGGGCCCTTTAAAAAGCCTGGCAGAAACCTAAGTTTAAAAAAAAAAAAAATTAGCAACAACAAAAGTGCAGCTTCTGCAGTTTCTTTTCAAGTAAAGACAAACTATTCAAAACGGAACAAGCATTAATAGGAAGTCAGGGAGTTGAAAGCAGTGAGTGACTATTAACTTGGTTGCCAAGGAAACTCGCCAGGTTGGAAAACATTGTTGTGGAGACTGACGCAGAGTCAGAAAGTGGCCCATAGAACTTCTGTCCTCCTTTTCCCATCGCCTCGAGGGGACAGGCCAGCTAAGAGGTTCGCAGGGCATTTGAGGGCCAGCCATGTGGTTTAGGGAGAAAGCCTCAGGTGTCAGCAGAAAGCCTGCTTCTCTCTGAGATCTCAGCAATCCCACCAGGCCAGAGGAGAAATTAGACAGGCTGCAAAGGTGCCTGGGGCCCAGGAAGCTGGAAGTGGGGTGGGGTCTCCCAGCCATTTAGACTCAACCCAGGTGTAACCTGGGAGAAAGCCAAGTATCTCTTCTAAAGAGGAGAAAAAGAAGAAAAGAGAGCTTAAGACGAGCAGCAGTCAGAGAGGGTTGTGGGAAGAGCAAGATAGGGATATTTCAGCAAAAATCACTCCCTGGTCATGGTCCAGATTTGTCGCTGATTTTTCTCTTCTGGTAAATTACGCACAACATGGAATCTGTGGATGATTCAGTGTCATTACCACATGGGTCATGTTGTGTGGCCGTCGGCACTCACTGATTCCAGGACATGTCCACTTCCCACTGAAGAAGCCCCACTGGCCCGCCCTCCCCACCCTAGTCCCTAGCTATCGTGAACCTGTTCTGTCTCCATGGATGGGCCCATTCTGGATACGTCATATAGAGGGGATCTCATACTATATGACCCAATGGGTCTGGCCTCTTTCACTCAGTGGGTTTTCCAGGTTCCTCCATGTTGTAATCTGAACTTTATTCCATTTGACCGGATAATACACCACTGTATGGTTATCCCATATTTTCTTTGACGCATTACAAGCTTTTGCCAAAATCAAGATGAGTGACGATGGTGGTTTGACTAGGTAGGACAGTAGAAAGGGAGAAAATAGAGTCATAAGATGCATCATCAAGACTTGGTGACCGATGGGCCACAGTGGTGAGAAAGAGAGAAAGGAGTCAGGGATTGGGCCTTGGGGTTCCTGGCTTGGGAACTTACTATGTATTGCTTCCAGGATTTGGATCTGGGTTATGAACTGGACAACAGAATCTACTGAAGATAATTTAAAGAATAGAGAATTATGATGTAGTATTATAGTAAGTACCTACAAGAATCTTTTTTTTTGGGGGGGGGTACCAGGAATTGAATTCAGGGGCACTCAACCACTGAGCTACATCCCCAACCCCATTTTTATTTTATTTAGAGACAGGGTCTCACTGAGTTGCTCAGCACCTTGCTTTTTTGCAGAGGCTGGTTTTGAACTTGCGGTCCTCCTGCCTCAGCCTCCCAAACCACTGGGATTACAGGGATGCGCCACCATACCGGGCCCTACAAGAATCTTGGGAAGACAATGGATCAGCCTCAAGTCTGCTTCCAGAAACAACTCCCTGGTGAAGATGGGAAGAAGATTCCAGAACAGTGTTGTGTCTGTGCGTACCGATTCCAGTAAAATGGAAATGACCCCTCCCCATCTTTCGTCTTCCTTCACCCTGCTCCACTTGGCATCTGACTGGTGGGTTCTACGTCACCCGTCTGCATGCTGGCAGCAGAGGAGGCTGGGTGTAGTTGGTTTTGTTTTGCATATTTGTTTCTATGTTGGAGGGAAAATATCAAATTTGGAAAAAGTATCCTAAAGATTCTGAGCTGTTTCAAAAGGTACATACCTGCTTCAGTAGTGAGGGGATTAAGATTAGGGTCAGGTATTAAGTGGGTCACCAAGAAGGAAAATAGCCTGTTCAGGAGGGAAATGGGGTTTCATTTTTGGGCCTGTTGAATGTGCAGTGCCTGTGATATCCAGGAAGTAGCTGGAAAAATCTTGTTTAATCCTCCAGGCAAACTGAAAAATTTGTGTTATGGTCTACTTGCTCTGATATTGCACAATAAGAAAGTGGGGAAACAGGGCATGAATCTAGGACATTTGGGCTCCAATAGCTTTTTTTTTTCCTATGTCACAAATACCATCTTCCAACTTTATTGTCATCCTTTCAATTCTGCTCATCTTTGGTTAATCATTAATCCTTTTAACTCTATTTGTACTCTAAGACCATGGACATCTCACTATTTGTCTCCATCAAACACCACGTCACCCTAACTGCCTGAAAGTCATACCAAGGTCACAAGTTTGTGCTCCATCATTTCTGCTAATGAACTTTGGGCACGTGTCCTGTGAGAAGATAAGTTCTGAATTGTGGCCTTCAAAACAAAATTAGAGTAGAAAATTCTTATCTTGGCACTCCTTGTATTAGTCAGTGTTTCACTGCTGTAATAAAACACTGGAGTCAGTCTACTTTGTAAAGAAAAGAGGTTTACTTAGCTCATTGTTTTGGAGGCTAGAAGTCCAAGCTTAGGCAGCCCCACTGGTTTGGCCTCTGGTAAGTGCCTACTGGTAGATGGCACCATGGTGGGAACACATGCAAGAGGGAGAGATAACATGGCCAGATGGGAGGCCAGGATTACGTGGAGACCAGACTTGTTTATTTTACAAAACACTCTCAAGAGAACTAACTCAGGGGTTTCACTAACTCAGGGGCCCTTCTGAGGAAGCCCTCAATGACGGAAGGACTTCCCACTAGGCTCTTACCATTAATATTTCCACATGACCTCTACACTCCAAACTAGGGACAAAGATACCAATGCATGAACCTTGGGGGGCAAATCATAGCACTCCCCAATTTCCTTGTTTGTATATTTCTTCCCCTTCTCACGTCCTCATTTCTTTGCAATCTCAATACATTCACTGGATAGAAAAGTAGCTAGATTCTTTCTTGCTAAAGGGTTATAACTTTAATGTATTAGCCCTCTCAGGGGCCTTGCATTTCCACAGATGTTGAACCATTTAAGGGTGCAATTGGAAAAGTAGTTTGGGGGATTTCTTTCCTTTTTTCTTTATTTTTTTTTTTATTCACTGTTTAAATCACCACCAAAATTTTCTGCCTTCAGAGGGGTCGACCTGGCAGCCTCATCCCTGCTTAAGAAAGAGTTTCTCAAACTCCATCAGGCTCGTCTGTAGAAATGTCATATTGACTCTACAGTCCACATTAAAATGCCAAGAGTTTATGATTTAGCCAAAGCAATTTTGGAAAGGAAGAACAAAATTGGAAGATGTATAGTGCCTGGATTTCAAAACTTATTATAGAGCTTCAGTAATCAACACCGTGTGGTATTGACAAAGGGTAGCCACAATATGAATGGAAAAGTAGAGTCCAGAAAGAGAGCCACATCAGGCTGGGGATATAGCTCAGTAGGTAGAGTGCTTGCCTTGCGTTCACAAGGCCCTGGGTTCAAGTCCCAGCACCACAAAAAAAGAAAGAAAGAAAGAAAGAAATAGAACCATGCTACACACATCGAGAGGTGCCAAAGGGAGTTGGCATGAACAGGATAAATTTTTCATTGAGTGCTGCTTCACCAAGTGGATATCATAAAGAAAGATGAGTCTCATACCTCTAAGCCATGCACACACACACACACACACACAAAAAAAAAAAAAAAACACTCAAAATGGGCCACACACCTAAGAGTAGAAGCTAAAACTACAAGTATCTAGAAAAAATAGGAGAAAATCTTTGTAACCTTGATAGACAAAAATTCTTAGGATATCAAAAAAACCACCAACCAACATGTTAATAACATGGACCTCATCCAAATGGACATCTTTTGTTCTTTGAAAGACACTGTTAAAGGCAATGAAAAAACAAACCGTTGACCAAGAAAAGTACACACACACACATGCACACACACAATTTCTGTGCGTAAACATGTATTAAGACATATAAAAATGTTTACAACTCATTTGTAGGAAGATAAACCATTCAATATTTTTAAATGGACAAAAGATTTCAACAAACTTCACTAAAAGAGATATGCAAATGGCCAACAGGCACATGAAAAGATTCTCAACATCATTAGTCATCAGGAAAATGCAAATTAAAAAAGCATATTGAGATAGCACCATACACCCACCAGAATGGCTAAAATTAAAGAGACTGGCGATACCATGCTGGCAAAGAAGTAGAGCAACTGAGGGTGTAAAATTGTGCTTTGGGAAACAGTTTGGCAGTTTCTTAAAAAGTTAAACATATACTTAACCTATGACCCAGGAATTCTGCATCGAGATATCTACCCAAGAAAAGTGAAAGCTTATGTACTCAAGATTTGTATGCTTGTAGCAGCTGTCCTCAGAGAAATTTTCTTACATCCCTATTCTAAAATACTTCTCAGCAAAAAAAAAAAAAAAAAAAAAAAGATATAGTAATATGTACTACAGCATGGATAAGCCTTGAAAATGCTATTATTAGTGTCTCAGTAATTTTTTCGTAGTGCTTCTCAGCCAAAAGAAATACCTAACAGTTGCATTTATTGAGTCATTAGGTCCAAACAATTTTGTAATAGTGGCTTCCACAGCACTGAACACATATTGCCATGTGCCCCCCAAAACTTGAAACATCCACTGTGTTCTGTGAATTTGCTGTGCACGTTAGGGGGTCTTGACAAAGTCTGGGAACCATGAGGCTGAATTAATTCAGAGTGACAGAGAGATGAACAATGATTGCCTGTGACTAGGGAACTTTCTAGGTGGTGGTGTTGATCACACGTTGTATACATTGTCAAAACTCATCACAGTGTATTCCTAAACTGGGTGCATTTTACTGTATGTAAATCACATCTCTACAAAGCCAACTTAAAAACAGAAATCAAAGACACCCATCCTGAATACAAAAATAAATCTTGTGCAGAAACACATGCATCCACACTCATGGCTCTTTGACCTGTTCATAGCATGGTGTTTTGGTATCTTGTGATTGGCCCCACGGACTGACTCTTAGACAGTCTTTGCTTCCCTCCTTTCCTGCCACTACTCCACTCCTACAAACTGAAGATATTCTCAGGAGATGCTGTTAATTATCTGTTGACTTGAATTCACTGAATTTATTGAGACTTGACATTTTCTGGTACATCTTATCATTATTATAAAATGATAATTTTTGAAAATAATTTACTATATGTCCTCCATGGATACCATTTATTGAACATTTGCTTTTCTGATAAACATTATCATTAATACTTTTCAGGGATATTTCATGAAATCCCCTCAATGTGTGAGATGTTTGAGATAAATATTATTTGTCTCATGGTACAGATCAGGAAACTCAGAGGCTTAGAGAAGTTATGACTTTCATACAAGTGGAGATGCTGTGATTTGTATCCCTCTTTGACTACTACAGGAGCTCACATCTTTTCTAGGTCTTACTAGCCACCTGGCTCTTATCTGGTTATTGTAAGAATAGAACATTTTTATCTGAACCTCATGATGTGCCACACTGGAGCATAAGGCAGGATGTCCCTCTCTTTCCTCATGATGGGTGTTGGGTGCTACAGAGTCCTCTTTTGATGTCCTCTGCCTTCACCGTTACAAAGCATGGTGCTGAAAGATTTTCAGGGAAGGAACATCTAGAACCATATACTCTTCTGATGGACAAGCTTTAGACATTCTATGTGTTCTTTCTTTTATCATTGTGGCATTTTCAATTGAACAATAACTGCATTGTGAATATTTAAATAACTACAACAATTTGCATGTTTAGATGGTGTTCTTGTTTATTAAGTGTCCGCCTGTGGTGGTCTTCCAAAGCACCATAAGATATCCTCTTTGGGGGCTGGGATGATGGCTCAGCAGTGAAACACTTGCCTCACACATGCGAGGCGCTGTGTTCGATAGTCGGCACCACATAAAAATAAAAAATAAACAAAATTGGGGGTATTGTGTCCATCTACAACTAAAAACAAATATTTTTTTAAAATGTCCTAATTGTGTGAACATTGTCAACTATCCATCATCTAAACCATGCCAGAGGGTTTGTCTGAGCTCAGGATAGTAACACATTCCTTAGGCCAGAGATTAAATTAGGAAGGGCACAAGCCCCAATCTGGCTGATGAGATATGGAGGAACGATATCCAAAGGCGACAACTGAGAAAAGTTGTAGAGGGGATTTCTTATCCTCCTCTGGATGTTATCACACCTAGACATGATACCTCCGTCCTCTCATGCCAGCCTGAGAATGACCATAAATGAGATGGCAGAGCAAAGAGAAAAGCTGGCCCTCGGTAACTCTGAATCATCTTCCCTGGGCCATCATGTCTCCAGCTTTCTTCTAGGTGACACAGCAGATGTCCCTGTTCCATTTCTGTCACTCGCAGCAGAAAGGCCCCTGATGCCGTGCCGTACCTGGGACTCCAAGAAACTCAGCAACTTGCTCTACATCACCTTGTTGTTAGTGTGACCAGCATGGGTATAGGAGACCCACTCTCAGGACAGCCCAGAGCGCCTTCCGCTCACCAGCTGTTAACTGGCTGAGGATCTAACCCTGCTTGGTTTTATTAATATCAGCTGAATAATCAAAATGCTATTTTTGGTTGTAAAAATATAAAAGAAAAACCTTAGCCAATGTTAAAGGGAAAATCCAGGGAAATTAATATCTCAAATATGATGCATCATAAAGATGCTTGTTCTGAAAATATTATAAAATAAAAATTAATTATAGCTGAAGACATTTGGTTTAAAGTAATGCATGAATAGCCTTATCTCCTTCAGATATGTACTCAAGGAAAACAAGTTGCTTTTTAAAAATTTTTTTTAACAAGTTTTATGAGGAATGCTGCTGGGAAAGATTTTTCTTGCAATTATTCTTCTAGACTCTGGGTAAACAAAACATGAGGATTGTTCCTTTCCTTGTCACCAGTAGTTGTTAAACGTGTGTTGGGTTGTTCTTCAGGAGTTTTTCCCCTTTATTTTCCTCAAAGTCTGTGCTTTGACATCATAGATGTTTGGAACTATTTCTCACCTGACTAGAACTATTTGGTCATCTTTGGAATATTTCTTACAACCAATAGCTTTATCTTATCTTGGAATCCAGAGCTGGAAGGGGCTCAGGCAGCTGCTCGTTTATCTGGCTTCCTTGTAGCTGGTAGTTTTTGGCCCAGGATGAACTGAGTTCCTGCTGCTTTGGAGGCCCCAGAAGGCCCTGGCACAGGAGTCTCTGAAATGCCCTCTCAGCACAGGGAACTCTTCTCGGATCTAACATAAATGGCACGTTTTGCAGTTTAAGCTAATCTCTCTTTTGCACTTGCAAAGCTGATCAGAGCCTCCTTCATCCTGAATTAAATTGCTGGTACTCTGCCCAGGTGCTCCTTGATGCTTCCTCAATGCTTTTATTCTGGTATCTTCCATTTCTCCAGGTTGATGCTCACTGGCCACCCAGAGCCACCCAGTGACTCCCACAGCAACTGTGGCCTCTGGGGCCTCTGGGGCCACAGCACAACACTCCTCTGCTGGATTCTCTTAACACTTCTCTGCTAGATTCTCTTTATAGTGAATCCTTGTCCTGGTCTGCTGATCCAGGGCTGGTGCATGACTGTTGTCCACACAATTATTAAGAGGACCCTCTCTCTTTCACTCCTGTGCCTTGGAGCTGAGGCACTATTTTGCTGTAATAAAGTATATGACCCCCATTCAGGATGACCTTAGGCCTCAGCCGAAGGAACTCCATTTTAAAACTCCAATTTGAAACCTGCAGTCTCACCAGGCACACCTATGAGCCTTCCAGTATGGCCCTCAGGCACAAACAAGTCACTTCTCCCCACTCTGGCATGTGGCCCTCACCCTGAAAGAAGCAAGAAAATCAGGGTGGGGACCACCAGACCAGATGCTTTAATCTCAGGACAATGACGTCGCTGAAAAATCCAGTAGCAGCTGATAGGGATTGAAGAGACGGTCAGAAGCCCCAAAATGTAGTATAAATGAAGGAGCAAATGAACAGATATGCAGCCAGCCGACACCGGTGCCCTCACGCTGAGAGCCTGATGAGGACCTGGACTGACATCCCAGCCCTTCTCCTCTGCCTAACCCTCTGCGTTGTTCTCACGGCTATCAAACTCTTCAGCAGCCTCTTGACCCTGGTGAGAAAAGGACTTCTCCCTCTGACCACTCCTCAGCCAGCCGTCAGCGCCACCCCAGGAGAAGCCTGCCTTGGTCCCTCTCCTGATCACCACGTCTGAGTGAGTGGGCATCTGCTGGACTTAGAGCCTAAGGCTTGAGACTTCTGATCTGACACTTGAGCTTAGCCTGCAGAGGGAATGTCTGTCATGAGCCTGTCATGATTAAGTGTGTTTGCAGGGTTTAGAATTAATCTAGGATTGTTGGCTGTGGGTTGATGATGTCTATTGCAGGACCTAGCATTAAGGATTGCCATTTTCTGATTAAGAACCTATAGAGTGGGGCTGGGGTTGTGGCTCAGCGGTAGAGCGCTCGCCTTGCACAGGCGGGGCCCGGGTTCCATCCTCAGTATCACATAAAAATAAAGGCATTGTGTTGTGCCCATGTACACCTAAAAAATAAATATTTTTTAAAAAAGAACCTTTAGAGTGAAACTGTATTGAGTGATTTGAGTGAATAAAGCATTGAAAAGGGCAAAAGCGTGTGGGCATTCTTTATTTCTCCCCATGGACTGCATAAGTCTCACATTTTGCCCATTGTGACACCCGCTTATTTATAGGTCATGAAGTATCAGACCAGTGTGTGGTCTCCCACACACTGATGCCAGGATAGGACACTAGATAGAATGATTCACAACAGAGCGCTATAGAACTACCCTGTGCAGGATGACAGCCAATAACCACCTGTGACCGTTGAGCACCTGATATGTGCTAGTGTGTACAATACATTCCAGGTTGCAAAGGCTTAGAATGGAAAAAGGAAGGTAAAAACCTATTCATAAGTTTTATATTGAGGCTGGGGGTGCAGCTCAGCGGTAGAGCATGCACTTAACATGTATGAGACCCTAAGTTCAATCTTCAGCACTAATAATAATAATAGTTTTATATTTAAGTGACATAGTTACACTGTGGGTGTGTCCAATTAAATAAAATATATTTGTTAAAATTAGTATAAGATGCGTGTAATGACACAAACCTGCAATCCCAGCTATTTGAGAAAATGAGGTGGGAGGATCACTGGAGCCCAGGAATTCAAGACCAGCCTGGGCCACATAGCAATACTCAATCTTAAAAATATAGTTAATTAATGTGTAATTTGAATTTAAATGTATTATTTAAATTATTTTACTTTTTTAATGTAACTGCTCTTTATATTTTAAATGTAGTTTGTCAATTCCAAAACTTCAGTTTGAGTTTAATTCCTGTTTTGAGGTGTTTAGAGTATGAAAAACAATTAACTCTGGTGTTTCAAGGCAGGGATTTTAGAAGGTACTTAGGATTGGTAAAGCCATCAGGGTGGAAGGTCCATGATTGAATCCTGGTGGCTTTACAAGGAAGAGAGAGACCAGGATACATTCTTTTTTTTTAATATTTATTTTTTAGTTGTAGTTGGACACAATACTGTTATTTTATTTTTTTAATTTTGTTATGTGGTACTGAGGCTCAAACCAAGGACCTCGCACGTGCTAGGCAACCACTCTATCGCTGAACCACAATACCAGGATATTCCTGAGTTCTGTGTCTCTTGCCCTGCAATGCTCTGTGCCACCTTAGGACCAACTGCTAGCAAGAATGTCAGTACCAGATGCAACCCCTCAACCTTGGACCTCCAGAATTGTGAGCCCAAATAGACCTCTTTTCTTTATAAAGTACACAGCCCAGGTATTTCATTATAGTCATAGAAAATGGACTACACCATTAGAAGATTTAAAATTCCACATGAGGTTCCTTGCATTATTTTTCTATTGGATGATGCTGTTCTAGATCCAGTAACTCTTCCCCAAGAGTAGTCCTATTTTCCTTCTACACATTAACATCAGGCCGTCCAAGGGTGGATGGCTAAAGTTTTAAGTCTTATTCCTCCCTGATGGCATTTGCTTGGTGATCATGGCCATTGTCAGGTAAACCAAGAGGATCCAGGGTGGACAGAATCTTGTTTAGATTCTTGTTTAGATTCTAGAGCCTGGGGGGTCTAGATTCTGCACTGCATCTGTGTGAGTATAGTCAAAACACCAACCTCAGACAACTTCAGATGGCCCCACTGTCAAAACAAATGAAGGCTTGGAGCTAGAGGATGTCAAAACCCTTCACATTCTCATGGAGAAGCTGGGCTGGTGGGTGAAGCCAGTGGTACCAGAGATGCTTGAGGGTCAGTAGGGCACCGTAGATTAGGAGAGACTCTGGCTGCCTCTCCAGTCAGACCTTGTGTAGCCTCTCCTTGTGATTGTCCTTAGACCCAGAATACCACTGACTTACACATCTTTCCACAAAGCTAACTCAGAGAAACCAGCATTTGGATAAAAAGAATTGATACTGCAGGCTACCCAAAACTCCCAGGATGAGGAAGGGATCTTAAATTGAGGGCTAATGGATCCATTTAAGGTCATTAAGAAAAGTAAGGATTATTTTGGAAAAAAAAAAAATCATCATCCTCCCCTCTCCCAACAATGTTTTTCTGGAAACCATACAAATATTGTTGTAAGGTGGATGGAACTTTCCATAAGAGCAGAATTGTGGTTGAGAGTGTCGTTAACGGTACTCCTCTTCATAACAATCACAGATATGAAAGCAACAGCAATGTCGCTTAGGGTGAAACCTCCCACTAGGTGTTTCATTTTACAAGAGAATTTATAAACATGACAAAGTTTACCATGTGTGGAGAGTAACGCTGGGCAGGCTGGGGCAGACCCTTCAGAGCTGTTCCTCATCGCCTCAGGGCTGGGGCACATGAGCTGCTGATTCCTAGGGGGGCAAAGGTTAGAGAAGCAAGCTGGACACTGGATCATCCTCTGGGCTCTCTGGATATGGGGATGGAGTATGAAGAATCAACTGACAGTAGCCAGGAGGCTCCCGTGAATCAGCGGGAGGAAGTGGGACTCCTGGAACCCCAGGGAACACAGTAAGCTTCAGACCAGCCAGGACCAACCCAGGAGGTGGAGAAGGCAGAGACCCCACTGGAAAGTCACTGGAGAGCGAAGGTGGAGGGGAACATGACTCATGTCCTGGCCCTCCAAGGACCAGCCCTGCCCCTTCCTGCTCCAGGGCATTTCCTTTCATTGCAGCTATTAGAGAACCAAGAAGAATTTGAAAAATGCATGCAGTCTTCAGTGACTAGTTTCTCCTGTGCTCAGCAAGGTTAATCTAGTGGGAGAAGGAGGTCACACATCCTCAGTTACTGCTAGCTTTTGGCCCTTCTGGGTCAAGGTAGAGGCTGCAAGAACAGGGTTATGGGTATCCTGAAGCTCATGAGCACCCAAACTGAGGCCAGGTATTGGAAGGAATAAAGGATAGGGAAAAAAATGAAGGAGTGGAGGAGAGAAAACACAGCAGGAATGAGAAGATGAGGAAAGTGGGGGAAAATGAGGGAGAAACAGAAAAAGAGCAGGTGGGAAAGACAGAGAAGAGAAACAGGCTAGGGAGAGGGGCTGAGCAGGTCCTGGGGTAAGTAATTAGCATAAGCAAGTGACTCAGGTCACAGCTTATTACTGAAACAAGAGAGCCAGGCCTTGGTACCCTTTTTTCCTCCCATCATGGGATAAAGGCTGCCAGGAAGGGAATGTAACCCTGGATCCAGTGGCAACTCTCTCTGGCAAGAGCCGTGAGATCAGCAGCTGGAGAAGGGGAGAGTCTGTCCAGCCCCACGGAAAATGTGTGTGCTCTTTCACCCAGAAAGGCAGCATTCAGGGACAGGCCTTGGAGGACTCTTCGGGATCGAGGCAGGAGAAGGCTTGTTGGGATAAGCACAGCAGCCATGATGGTGAGAGAGAAACACCCTAAAGTACTCACCACTAGGAAAAGGGGTGAACACACAGTGACACATTCGAAAGTCCAATACGGTACAGCAAATGCAAGGTTTGGACTGAATTTAGGCATATCAATATGGAGAGGCTATCCCTACCGTGGGGATATGTCCTCTTCCAAGTTAAAAGCAACGTCTGTGGAAAATGCACTAAACACACCTAACCTAAAGATCACCTTAGGCAACCTGCACACTGTAGAGTTCGAACAGTCTCCGCCCCCAACCCCATATCACAGCTGACAGAAGCTGCCCGGTGGTATCTCCAGAGAGGTTCAAAGCACATATTGCAAGTCCAGGAAAAGATCCAAATTCAAAACTTTAAGTTTGGGTCAGGCAAGGTGGTGCACCCCTGGAATCACAGAGGCTCAGGAGCCTGAGATCACAAGTTCAGGGCCAGCCTGAGCAGTTTAGTGAAAACCTCTTTCAAAAAAAAAAAAAAAAAAATGGCTGGGGATGTGGATCAGTGGTAGAGTGATCCTGTGTTTCATCCCAGTATTAAAAAAAATTTTTTTGAAGTACTATCTCTACTAAATGTGTATTGCTTTTATAGCATCACAAAGATGAGAAATTGTAAGTTGAACATGATAGAAAAGTCAGGGATCGCCTGGGTAACATTATTGAGGTTTTTGGTGATTTCTTTTAAACTAAATCTTAGGAAGATTCACATGGTATTAATCCAATTATTTAATTTTTAACATAAAGTAAAATTGCATATTTACGTGTGGGTCCTAGGTGTGAAGTATACAAAAGACAAACTATAAGAAGGGAGGTTTCCAAATGCCGGATGTTTTCACTGATATAGGGAGGCTAATTCATAGTGGGGTTGGAAGGGGAGCAAGAGAGGATTAGATAGAGCAAAGAGGTGGGAGGGGAAGTGAGGAGTAATGACGGTAGGAAAGATGGTGGAATGCAATGGACATCATTACCCTAAGTACATGTGTGAAGACATGAATGGTATGAATATACTTTGTACACAACCAGAGGTATGAAAAATTGTGCTCTATATGGTATAATATGAACTGTGATGCATTCTGCTGTCATATATAACAAATCAGAATTTAAAAAAAAAAAAAAGAAGGTAGGTTTCGGGGGTGGGGGAGTGTGACTGGGGTTGTGGCTCAGTGGTAAAGCACTTGCCTAGCATGTGTTAGGCACTGGGTTCAATTCTCATCACCACATATAAATAAATAAATAAAGCCAACTAAGAAAATATTTTTAAAAAAAAAAGAAGGTAGGTTTAGGAAAGAGGAAACTATGAGTGGGGACAGATAGGACAGGGGACTGTGAAACCTTGACATAATGAGCTACCTTCTATTTTTAAGAAATACAAAGCAAAATCAGCAATGTGAAACTTTTTGGTTTGGAGTAGATGGTAGGTAAACTTATTTACAATTTTTATCTGTACTTTCCTGAATGTTTTAAACTCCTCAAAAGAAATAAGGGACTCCATCTGAACTCTTAGCCAGTTGTCTGACTGGTACCTTTGAAAAGGCACTAACAGTCCGGTGGCCCACAGACTCCCTTAGGGCCCCCATCAAAACTCCTCTCACACACGTGCACACTCATATATACACATGCACAACTGTGTACACCAGGCACAGGCGTCAGGCCTTCCAGTCCCTTGGTGAACCCAGGTAAGTGTAGACTGACTCGGGGATCCGCCGGTCCTACCTGTGGCAGACCATGGCACCACCATGGTGAGCACTGACCACTGTCCTGAACCCCCATCCCCAAGGAGACCAAGATGTTTGCAACACTGACGGCACATGGACTTCAACCAGAGAGTCCCCTTGACCTTTTCAGACTGAAGCTAGCATGAGTTCCTCTCAAAATTAGTTTCAAAAATGCCTTTACTATGATTAAACATTATGTGACTACATGACCAATATGATTCTGCAACATGGACACTCAGAAAAATAAGAAATTATATCCCATCTATATATGATATATCAAAGTGCATAAATGCATTCTACTGTCATGTATAACTTATTTAAACAAATTTTTTAAAACTTTTAAAAACCATTATGCTAAGAACTAGAGATATACACATGAAGGTATTCTCTTTGGCCTCTGTGTTCACCCTTTTCAACAAGGCGTGAACCCACTAGAAACCCTAATGTGGTAGGATCGGTAGAAGCACAGGTGAAATGCTACAAAAACAAAGGACATTGGCACAGGATTATTAGAGTAGTATTTGAGCTGAACTTTGGCAGGATATGTTCTTCCCTGATTTTAAAAGGAGGAAAAGAAAAGAAGGAACACTCTAGACAGAAAGATCAACCCACAACAATTCCAGAGGCAATAAACTAAATGCCTAGAGAATAAGACAGCCAAGAGAGGATGCTGGGAAGGCAGGTTGAGCCTACTTATGAATATTCTTAGTACTGTATTCATCAGAATAAGCTAGGATTGCTGCAGTAACGACTACATCCTTAAATTCCTGTGATTCAACACAAAGCAAAGGTTCCATCTCACACAAAACCTGGCACAGTAGGCAGCCTGCTCCTTCCACAGTTTCTGGAGAAGGCTCCTTTCTGGCCTTGTCTATCATCTAGTAGCCCCAGCTGTTCCTTGGCCTGTGACAGCCTCACTCAATCTCTATCCCATGCCCACATGGCTTTTTCCCTCTGTCTGTGTCCAGATTTCCTTTTTTTTTTTTTTTATAAACTCTTTTATTTATTCTTTTAGGTGTAGATGGACACAACACAATGCCTTTATTTTTATGTGGTGCTGAGGATTGAACCCGAGTTTCCACCGTGCTAGGCGAGCACTTTACCGCTGAGCCATAATCCCAGGCCCCAGATTTCCTTTTTATAAGGAAATTGTTTATTAGATAAGCCCACCCTAATGACCTCACCTTAACTTGATTGCATTGGCAAAGACCCTATTTATTTCCAACAAAGGTCACATTCATAGGTAGAAGGGGTTAGGATTTCAACATAGCTTTTTGAGGACACAATTCAACCCATAATGTTCCCATAGTGTACAAGGTCACATGGCAGGACAGGAGAGAGCTGAGGGCTACCCAGGATGTTTCTAAGGGCAGGGACCAGAAGTGGCTTCAATCGTTCTTGCCCAATCCCCACTTGACCAAAACCTGGCACCTAGTTTCAACCTAACTACAAGGGAAAAGGGAAAGTGTAGAAAAGCACATGGATATTCCATGAGCATCCACAGTGTTCTCTGTGATCACCACATTCAGGAGTCCAGCCTCAATTCTTCAGGCAACAGGAAGCCACAAAGCATGGCAGGGAGGCAGGAGTTAGCAGAAGAAAGGGAGCAGTCATAGTAGGGAAGATGGATTGATTAGTCAGGAGCAGCCCAGAAGACAAGATCAGTTAAGATGCTGTAGAAATTCTACAGAGAATAGAGGTTGAGGACCGTTAGCAGGGAGACATTAGTGAGAAGAGAAAGGAAGAAATACTATTGAGGACATTCACAGAGTTGGAATCACAAAAAACAAAACCAGCTGAAATGGTCTCTATCATAAAGATGATTGACACTAACACAGACTTTCTTCATAATGAGGACGGCAAAGATGGAGACACAAGCTCAAACCAGAAATGCCTGGGACTTCCCCCTTTAGCAAGAGGGTCAAAAAAGATGAGTTTTGGAAAAATACTCTGATGGCTTCATGTTTCTACACTGATGCCAGTTCTGCAAGATGGTGCCAAAAGTTCAGCTCCATTCCTGGAAGAAAGAAGAAAGCTCTGGGCTGGCCGAGTCCACACCGGGTCCTAGTGGAGGGAGTGACCTCCCACCAACATGAGTTTTGAGGTCTGTGCTCCTGGAAAAATCTTCCTCCAGGACACCCATGCTCTACAAGCTAAACAGCTCTCCAGGAAGAGGGTGCCCCCAGCGTTCATGCCTTAGTTCCGTGTCCCTTCCTAGGGAGCATGTACACAAATTAGCTTCCACTTCTCCCCACATTCAGAAATATTCCATTGTTATTGGTGAAAGTGTTTTTGAGGCACAGTGCTGAAAGGGATCAATTCCTTCAGGACAAGCTCCTGGGCTCCCTGAAGGGAGTCGAGGCTGAGGGTCTCTTCCAGGTGCAAAGCTCTCCCGGCCACGGGCAGTGCGAGGTTGTACCGAAAGGCCTGTAGGTTCTGTTTATGTTGAGAGCTCAGCTCTGTGTGTGGTGGTTTCACACTGGCATGCACATTCTTTGTCGCCTAGTCATGCTGTAATACAGACAGTTAGTATTCACTTCATGTGACATTGCCCAGAGTGCAACAATACTCTATTTTCTCATTCCTGCCTGGAGGAACTGAAACAGGTTGACCTCTGTTTGGCAAGACAAATGCTCGCTTCCCTGGCTCAGCTATTAAGCACTGTTTTCTAAACTCACTCGAAACCCCTAGAGTCGGAGCAGATGGGCAACTCTGGGAATTTGAACAATGTACTCTTAACACATCGAAAATGACATTTCAGCCAGAATGCCTGGCTCTTTTTCTTCTCTTTTTCCTCCCACCTCTCCTATTCAAATCTTCCCTCTCACTCCCCTTTGGCTCAACTGGATTCCACCCTCTGGAGCCAGTAAGGTCAGAAGAAATATGCAAAAACACAGCATCATAAGGCCAAAGGCAAGTGAGAAGAGACAGGATGGTAACCACTCACCTGTAGAAAGCAGATCCGGCCCTCCCCTCTTAGACCCTGCACTTTCCAAGGGTAAGACTTCAATTTTTTTCAAGTGCCCTCCATCAGCTAGGACCGCAGTGGACCTTGTGGGTATTTGTTAAGTGGCTCGTGACTAACCGAATGCTTTTGTTCTGCCTCAGATGCCTTGAACACAGTTAATTAAAGAGCAAGAAAGGAAACCTCACTTATCAAGGAGCTCGACCTCCGTGTGCATCTACTGGAGAGAATAGGCAGGTAGGTGTTTCTTTCCAGCAGAGACTGTTGGAACAGATTGGAAATGCCCCATTAGGGCCCATTCACCTTTCACAGTCGCATAAGTTGTGGACATATTTTAATCACACACCCAAACACACACGCAAGGTTAATGATTTTTAAGATCTGCCTTGACTTGGAACTCACCTGCCTACAGCTCTTTGGTGGCTCCTCACTGCACTGCTGAGAATACCTCAAACCCTGCAGTCTTCAAGGTTTTATATGAGCAGTTCTCAAACTCTGAACTTATTTTCTTAGGCCCAGTGGGGGAGTGCGTGCTTAGCAAGTATGGGGCCCTGGGTTTAATCCCTAGCACCAAAACAAAAAGAACTGTTTAACACTCATAAAAGATAAGGACAATCTCAAAGAGTTTTTGTTTATGAGCTATATTTATCAACATTTACCTTATTAGAAATTTAAACTGAAAACATTTTATTTTTGAGAATGAATTTATTTTAAGATAACAATTGGATAATTTAAATTTAATTTTGTTTAAGTGCTAATAAAACCACTACATTAATAAAGTAGCAAAATAACATATTATTAATAAAAAATAACATTTCTGAAAACAGTTTTTCAAAACAATTTTTGGTGAAAAGGATGGCATCATTTCACCTTTTTGCAAATCTCTTCAGTATTTGACTTAATACAATGATCTGTGTTCAATCTGTTGTGATTAAGTTATGTTGATAAATCTGAAGAATTTCTGACATTGCAGATATGCATTTGGAAAAGGAAATGGTATTTAACAGGCACTGCAGGTAATTATGGATATTCTCTTTTGATGCTACACCAAAACTCAGCATAGTGTCATTTCTTAAAGGCTAGTTGCAATGTGGAATCTGAAAACATATCAGTAATCTTTTCAGGCTCAATTACACTAAAATCCACTGGATTCTTTTATTCTCTGAATGCTTGGTAGTGTATATTCTATACTATCGAGCATTAGTCATTTGGAAAATGTTGGTTCACAGAGTCAGGCAGATCTTCCAAATGCTATCATAGTACACTTATTGAATATTTTAAAATCACATTTGTTAATATCACCACCCATCTCCTTAGAAGTCTTTACGTAATAAGAAACTATCAAACTAACCACAACAGATAAACGTTTTCCAAAATTCTAGGTTTCACTTGGAAATTCAAATTTTATTATTGGCAACAAATGAATGTCTGTTTTATTTCTTGAAGAGACAGGCTTTGTTCATTTTTGAGAAAATGTCTAGCAGGTATCCAAGTCTGAATATCATTGTTTGATTATCTGCCAATCATTCTTTCAAGGAAAGATTCCATGAATAGAATGGTTCAGCTCCCCACTCAATCACAGCACAAGAGCTTTTCCTGGAGACAACTACTGAAGTTTGGAGTGCTGCAGAGAGCTTTATGCATACTGAGCTCAGCCCTGCAGAAGATGGAGTAGGACAAGTTAGCCCACCTGAGGGGTGAGGAAGCTGGGGCTTTTGGTCTCCAACTGTCATCACCATTGCCTACAGGCTACCCATTGGGACATCCCCTTTGGAACACTGTCCAAGTCTGCATTGCTCAGAAGGAATATGTCAGAGAAACCCTCTGGTGGAGAGTCACAGCTGTTTGCTATAAACCACCTTGTGTTCTGGAGTTGGGAATGTGAAGGGGAGGGAAGGAGCAGGAGCCTCAGCAGCACCCGCTCCCTTCACTATCACCAGTCTTCATTCGGCATGACTCAGGGGAACCTTCTCTTGCCCAACTCTTGGCCTAGCCAATGTCCTCTCTTTCTTCAGGCCTCAACATGAATGGCACTTCCAGAGGGACTGTCTCTGATCTACCACTACAAAATAGGTGCCCCTGCCACACTCACTCAGTGAGGTTTTGTTTTGTTTTTTTAAATACATGACAGCGGAATGGAATACAATTCTTGTGACATATATAGAGAGCACAATTTTTCACACCTCTGGTTGTATACAAAGTATATTGCCACCAATTCGTGTCTTCTCAGAGAGCCCTTCCACGGTGTGTGCAGTGCCTATCTGTACTCTTCTTTATTTACCGTCTTCCACCCTCTGGCTTGGAGATGCTGTAGCCGGAGGATGAGGATCCTGTCTGTTGATTTGCTTCCCACTGTGGTATCTACACATGTGTGGCACGTGGTAGTACTCAAGGAACACTTACTGAGTGTATGGGTGGGTGGTAGGTACAAAGTACACAAAAGGCATATAGCTAGAATGTTCCATAGCAATTCAAAGCAAGTGACTGAGGCAATCATTCTGGAGTGCTCCTCTGATTATGTCCCTTAGTAGCTAAGGACTGGGTCAGAGTACCTGAAGGAATTGCAGCCTGTCCGTGAGGGACCACAGCTAGATGGCAGAATGTCATAGCCCAAGCCCTGTCCCCTCTTGCCTCCTTTTGTCCACCCCAGCACACTGCAAATCCTATATTCCCTGCCAGGATGCGGCTCCTACAAACACACAGGCATGTGGACACACGATCCTAGAATGAGAAGAAAAGTAAATACCAGAGAAAGATGCTCAATGTATCCTCTCAGTTCTGAGAAGAGCCATAGCAGGCCACGAGGACTGCACCTCACACAGAAAGCAACAATGAGACTCAAATGAAGAATGAATGATGTACAAGGGAGGGACAGGAATGGTAGGAAGGAACGCGCCTTCCTAGATTTCACATGATTGTAATTTCTATTTCCCACAGCGAGCTGCTAAGACATTTGGGGTGGGGTTGGGGGCAGGTGACTTCTTATTTGCAGGGCCAGACAAAGAGCATAAATAAGAAGAAAAAGCTAACAAAAGACTTTTACAAATCACCTCATCTTAGTACTTTTTAAATCTATTACAATTTCCAAACACCCTGTCAGTAGACTAGAAATCTCCATAATCAAATTTAATTCCCTTGTATGACACTAAAACAACCAAGCTCTATGATGGACAGAAGGGTTCACAGAGGCTTCTCCAAGGTTATTAAATCTGCTGCTGGGGAAATGCTAATTCCTCGAAGCCTTTTTTGAAGCTCAGGCCTGTAGGAAACTCAATCCCAAATTTAAATGCCCAGGTGCATGATTTCTTATGTGCTTTGAATAATGGTATCCGCTCTCAGAAAATCAAACAGAATTAGGAAAAGCAATTACTTGCAGGGATTTTCATTTTGCATTAGTGACATGAGATCATTCATACGCCAGGGCATTTTAACAATTCAGCATTGTGGAATTAGAAACCTTTCCACAAATCCATTGTAGAATGCCAAGTGTTCATTTTCCTCCTGTGACACAAGGTGAAGGAAATAGGTGTTTGGAAATGCAGACTGTGACAAGGTAAACGTGGTAGCCATTTGCTCAGTGAAAAATACATGTATCTTTTTTTTTCCTTACAGAAAAGAGACAATATTTGATTTTAATTACTTGTAAAGTATTGGAAATGTTGAGTCTAGGTCACAAAAGCCAAGTGACTGAAATAAAGCATCACAGAGAAGCAAACAAATATAAAAATGGAAATGAAAATATAATAAATGACTAAAAATAACTTAGGCTACTGAATCATAGCAAAATTGCCTTTTTCCTCTCTCCTAAACATCAAAACCTGCTTTTAGGTTTCTTCAAATATCTGGGCCCCCAATATTCTATGGTGTCCTTAGGCAGACCACAGATTGCAAAGCATCTCAGCTCCAAGAAAAACACACTGGAGAAATCCAAAGGACCTGGCTCCTGGCCCACAGCAGCCCCTGACACACTGTGTGCCATAGTTCCTTTTGTGATCCTTGTATTTAAGTTTGCACATGGCTGCCCGGGACCTGTAGAGACAGCCGGGTGAGCCCATGTTTGGAAAGCACAGGGCAAGATGTTATAAGGCTCTCTGAAAGGAGCTACAGAATGTCAATAGATGACAGAGGCCCCTTAAAAGAGCTTTTACAGCATCCCTGAGACTCGCTGCCCTTGTAGAGTAACACCCTGGCATCTGCCTAATGTACACTTAAGCCTGTGAGTAAATCTTTACAAGCTCAGACTCCCAATCTCATCAACAGCATCTTTCCATTCCTACTAAAAGCCTGCCATTTGGTGCCTCAGTCCAAATTGTCCTCCTTATTGTCCTCGCCATGGCTGTCTTCCTCACGAGTCCCCTGATCCTAATATCGGTTCAGCCTGGCTCACCTCCCTTCTGTGTGCCTTGGGAAGCCAACTTGCCCACCAATGGCCAGATCTGCCTTGCAGCTGGAAACACAGACCCAAGGGGAGGGAACTTCATCCCATAAACCTACAACCTCAGCCCAGAAATATTTCCAAGCCCCAGTGGGCTAATTTAGTCCTCTCCCGACCTCTACATCAGAAGCATTCTTTTTAGTAAGAGGAGAAGAACCAAAATGGCCTCCAAAAGCCCAGTTGACCAGGTTGCAGCCGTGGTGTGGCTGCTCACAGCACAACTGGGACCTCATCATAGCTCAGTCATTGGTGCTGACCACTTGCCAAGCTCTATGGAGAGCTTTTAAAACACAGTTACCGATCAAAGCCTCACCATGGTGTCATGGGGGTGGATGAACTGTGACAATGCCCATTTTGAAGGTGAGGAAATGAAAGCAGAGAGAGGTTGAGAAGCTGGCACCACCAGCACAGTCAGAAAGCACAGCAGAGAGGGAATCCCAAGCAGGATGCTGGGTCTCTGGAACCCGGTACCAGAGCCCACCACAGTCAAAGGACCAGATGATAAGAGAACAAAGGGTTCAGATTTCTAGTTTATACTATTATTTCTTTCAAAGAAAAGCTCCAATGCCTATTTTAATCATTCATTTGAATGATTAATCATGTATTAATCACTTACAGTTTGAGGTTTAAAGTCTTCACAAAATTAATCAGTTATAAATAAATATGCCGTATTTTAGAACCATAAAAGAGACATTCAATTCAGAAAGGTAATACTTGGAAAAAATGGTAAAATCTTTCTGCTCCCTAAGAACAGACAATTGCTAAGGGTAGTGCCCCAGAGCTGCACCCCAAGAAACCCTGGCTCTACAGGGGAATGGACTCCCTCGTGAAAATGAACTCCAGCGTCTAATCGCCATTCTTAAAGCAATGTCATTTGTCATGAGTGATGAAGGTCTGAGCTGGTGGGTTGCCAGCTTAAAAAGAAATTTTCAAAAAACTTCAGATGAACACATTGCACAACTGGATATTGGGGATAAAGGAGAGAATCAAATTCAGCTCAACAAGTATTGATCAAGCACATTCTTCATGCAATGACTAGAAAACTTGTATAAATATCAGCTGGAGACCTCCCTGATCTCAAGGTGCTTACATAAAAATTCAGAAAGCAGGGAGGTAGGATAGGCATAGAAATAACAATAATGTGAATTAGATGGATTGTACTACAATAAATTGCAGAAACAAGGTTATGGATTAAAGTGTCTCATTCAGATTTGAGTAAAGGTAGTGTTGGGGGGACTTTTATGGACATACAAAGAGGTCATGGGAATTCCAACTGTCTCTCACTGCCTCTCCCTTGTCCCAGACCACGGCGCCAATTCAAGTCCACTGGTGGAAAAATACTGGTGGGTTACCACTCAGCGGCAATTCTCTGCTGCTTCTGGCTCCATCCAATCACTTCGACTGTTTGGGGAGTTCTGGAGTCACCAGAGAGGGAACAGACTGCCACTAGAAGTGTTCTGGTTCTTGTAGGAACCCAAGGAAACAGCCTCTTGCTAGAGAAGCCAGCACTCCTAGGGATGTGATATGAAGAGGGGCACTGTGTTGCATACCCATGGAAATGTAAACAGAATGCTACTCTAAAAGACAGGGCAAGCAGAAGGAGTTAGAAAAAGTTAAACCATAAATGAATAATCCACTTCCTATACAGATTGCATAATGAGATGGCTGCTGTGTTAGTAGGAAGGTTTAAAAATCAGGCACATCTGGTAAATGTAACCAAAGTATGTTATATGCATGTGTGAATCTACCATACGTGCATATATGAAACCCATCATTCCGTATAATTAATTTACATATTAAAATATTATACATTATAATTATAGTTATTATACTATGTTATTTAAGGAATGATGACAAGGAAAGAAGCCTTTACATGTTATGTATAGAAGCAATTTTCTTTTTAATATTTTCCATCTGCAGTTGATTGAATCTGAGGATGTGGAACCATGAACATGAGGGCCAACTGTAACTGATTCAAGCACGAATTATCATGACTCGGGCGAGTGCGTGAAAACAATGGGATATTTACACAGTCTCGGCATATTTTTCAATAGATAATTTATACATTACAAAAAGGAGAAAATGGTGCTTTATAGCAGAGAAACCCCCACAGATGCCACCCTAGTCAAGGATCAAAGTTGTTATCAAAACAATGAGACAAATGGACATAATGTGCCTCTTGATGGGACACCCTGGGAAGAACCAAGGTTGTCCGTGCAGTGTCTTCCCCAAAACACATAGCTTGAATGTGATCCTGGGGAAATGCCCAACAAAACCCAAATGAGGGATAGTCTAAATTACTAGCCTCAAGTTGACACCGTGAAGGGTAAAGGAAGGCTAAAGATTAAAGGTGAGTAAAATACCATGACAGTTAAAAACAATGCAAACTTTCAGGTTGAGCTCAAGATTGGAGGGAAAGGGGGGAAATGCAGATGGGAATCGCCATAATATTATTGGAACAACTGGTAAGAACTGAAAGGGAATATATATGGTATCATCTCAATGTTAAATTTCCTGAATTTGATATTTGTTCTGCAGCTATTTAATATCCTCTGAGGTATATTAGAAATACTCCCTGAGGTTGTTAGAAATATACCCTGAGGCACTTACAGGTAAAGAGGCACTATATCTGCAACTAACTCTCAAAAGGTTCAGGAAAAGCCCATGCAGCAAAACATTAACAACTGGTGCATCTGAACAACATGTATATAAAAGATCTTGAACTATCTGTGCAACTCTTCTGTACATTTGAAATTATTAAACAACCCCTTAACCTCCCCTCCTATAGTGTTGTTCTATCAGTCTACAATGTTCCTTTTGATGAAGAAGATGGCTACCATCTCAGAATATGTGACCACATATCACCTCTGCCTGATGGACTTTATATCACGTCATCCCATTGAATTTTCACTACAAGAAGGAAAAAGCTATGGTCCCAATTTTGCTGATTAAAAAAATAGAGGTTTAGAAAAACTGAATAAGAAGTTAGATGACTGATTAATCAATATTTTCCCCCATATCTGCTTTCCATGACAGAAGTATTCTTCCATCCTCCCATATTTGCTATGCTAGGGCCATAAGATAAATCTGGAAAGGGGGTGTTAGTGGAACAGAGCATGAGTAGAAGTTTAAAATGCCTTCTTGGTTGCATTTGCCCCTTTTGTACTTTGCCATCACTATGAGAAAAACATGTTGCTATCCAAGGAGGATGAGGGACATATCAGGCAGGGCTGGACCTAGCTCACAGCCTAGAGCCAAGGAGACTTGAGCCCAGCTCAGGCTAGCCAACACTGAGCCAATGTTTTGGGGTTCTTTGTTAAACAGCATTATAGTGATAACAGATAACTGATACAACTAACATGTCTGAAATCACACAGAAAATAAGATTGGATCCAGGAAGTCCAACTAGGCTGTTGGGTGCTTCCCACCACTCCTATATCAGAGAGCACTTCCAAATATATATGACCTTGTTATTCATGATGGCAAATGACCCTGAAATCTTCTTACATAATTTTCTGAATCATAAAACAAATATGATCATAGCATAAAATGCAAATATTTTGTTTTCATTTTTTAGTAATTAGTAATCATGGCATCTTTAATTATTTAATTAATCTTTCTGTTTACCAGCCATAGTCAAAGGGTGCTACCATTTTTCAACTTCAGTAGTCATTAGCAATATTCAATACCCATGGATTTTGAGTGGTATGAAGTGAAGGCATTGCTTGAATAACCACTAATCTCTCATGTCAAATGGAAAAAAAAAATCAATTCTTCAAAAATTGGAATGAATTTTCCAGCAACACTTATTGTTTTGTTTGTATCAGGGATTAAACCCAGGGACCCTAAACCACTAAGCCACATCCCCAGCCCTATTTTGTATTTATTTAGAGACAGGGTCTTACTGAGTTGCTTAGTGCCTCACTTTTGCTGAGGCTGGCTTTGAATTTGTGATCCTCCTGCCTCAGCCTCCAGAGCCACTGGGATTACAGCATGCACCACCACACCAGGCTCCTAGCCCTTTTTATTTTTTATTTTGAGACAGGGTCTCACTAAGTTGCTTAGGGCCTTGCTAAATTACTGAAGCGGGCTTTGAACTTGCAATCCTCCTGCCTCAGCTTCCTGAGCCCATAAGAGGCATGCGCCACAGCACCTAGCACCAGCAACAGTTTTTATTCATCTGTGCCTAAGACACAAGGTAATAGATTTAATTGGATAGTTTGATACTCTGGACTCAAGATGAAAAAAATATAAAGTGTTTTTCAAATTTTAGATCCAATACAAGTTTCTAATTCAAATTTAAAGATAAGTTTGTTAATTTTTCCCAATTACTAAAAATATCTTTATTTTTTGCTAAAATACTGAAAACAATTACTAACATAATAACAAAGAACTTTTTTTGAGCTAAGTATGGTGTTTTTTTTTTTAAGTGACATTTACCTGCAGACAAATCCTATGACAAAAAAGCATCTAGACATCTGGATCATAACTATTCATTCAACAGGTCTCTTTTGAGGCAAGCAAAGTTAGAAAAATGATAAAAGAAATGGCCACTGTTAATTCTTTTGGGACTGTACTCTCAACACCCTGTTAAATGAGAAGATTAGGCAAAACAAAAGGAGAGATGCAACAGGAAGGGGAATGAAGAAGAGAAAGGAGGTTAAAAAAGAAAAAAAAATTACAATGTCCAGTCAATCATATCATCATGTATGCATGGTGTGAGAAATTTTAGACTAGAAAAATTTGGAGTTTTGACTCCTTTAAAATATATAACAAAGCTGGACACAATAGAGCACGCTCGTAATCTCTAACTTGAGAGGCTGAGGCAAGAGGATCACAAGTTCAAGGCTAGCCACAACACCTTAGATGGTATCTCAACATAAAATAAAAAATGGGCAGAGATGTCACTCAGTGGTAAAGTGCCCCTGGGTTCAGACTGCAGTACCACACATACATACACACACCAAAAAAAGATCTAATAAATATGCATAATGGAGAACTCTCTAAAATACAGTCTTATTTTCTAAAGACTGAGTTTTATTCCTCCTGTATGAGAAATAGATCATTTACAGAAAGAAAGTTTAAAATAGCTCCAGTGATGCTGTCTACAAGGCTGGAAATATTCTTTTTGTTTGTTTGTTTGTTTTATATCCTCATTAAAGAGAAAAGGCAAAAGGAGTGTGAAATAAAGGGTGAGAAAGCAAACATTCCTTCTAGAAGAACAGAATGGATAAGCTCTCCCACTGATTTACAAAAAAGTTAATAAGGCCGATATTTGACTTAATTTCACAATAATGCAGCTTCAGTAAGTACTAAACAGATATAATTTACTTTAATAAGGTAGTCTCCTTTTATGCTATCATGAAAAATTGATGTTCTCTTGCTATCTTAACTGGATAAAAGGGACCCCCTGCTTAAAAGATTCAAACAAAGCAATTGATCAGAGGCTGGGGAAATTCCAAAGAAGGAGGATATTCCATTACTGCACATTCTAAATTTATCTTAGCAGCATGTGTGAAAAGCATATCAGATAAAACAAACAAAAAATAACAGTCACAATTTTTACTTAATGACAAAGTTCTGATTCTATTATATGGCCTCCAGTTGTTGTTTAGGGAAATGCAACATCATTTTTATTTTTATAAGAACAGAAGTCAGGGACTGGGACTGTAGCTCAATGACAGAGCGCTTCCTAGCATGTGTGAGGCACTGGGTTTGATACTCAACATCACATAAAAATAAATTTAAAAAAAGGTACTTTGTTCATCTACAACTTGAAATTAAAAAAAAAAGAAAAGAAAGAGATTCAGTACTTGATTTTACAACCATTGCAATGAAACACTATTTTTAAGGTTGAGACCCTAAATGAGATATAAATCATATCAGAGGTGGCCAGGCATTGAGTGTGCATCTGCAGTCTGCCCTATGAAGCACAATAAGTGTCTCATAAAAACTCAGACAATACACAAACTATCCTGCAATGTTGTCACAGTACCATGAAAAAATTCATCAAAAACAAGCCAGTGGAACTAATGTTACATCAATTATTTTCAAAGTCTTTTGACATCAAAGAAGTTATAAAAACATATCTACGAGGAAGAATCCATTTTGCCATCTGGAATTCAGACTTCTAACTGCAAGTAATGTGAAATCATGAATTAATCTTCTTAGTGGGAATAATCTAGTATGATATGATTGATTAATAAGAAAATATGAAATGGTACAGAAAACAGACCTTCATAATAATATTCTGGTTATGCTAAACCACATTTACCCAAAAGTGAATATACATGAAATATGAGTTTGTAGATACTTTAGCACTCCAATAAATATGGCATATTACATTTGTCTTATACTGTTGATATGGATAAGTTAAGGAGCTATCCTTGACACTTTAAGGGTTCTTGTCACTTTTTTAATTAGGCTTGGGAAGTGGTGAGACATTGCACTTACTATCTGAAGAGGCAAGAGTGCCCTATCCTCCCTTCTAAGAACAGGTGTTGTTTTCTGAGCACTTAATCTATGCCAGGCAGCAGGCTTAGATGGCAGAGCCAGGAATTGAACTGAACAGTCTGACTCTACAGCTCATTCACTTAAACAAAATGATTTGGTGCCTCCAAAACATTAAAAATGTGGCTTCAGAGCTTTCCCTACAAAAATATCCTTGCGCTTGGTGGTTCTAGCTGAGAGTGACTTTGAAGTCCTTTATCCCTGTGCTATATGGTTTGAATGTCTGTCCCCTCCAAAACCTATGTTGAATATAATTGCTATTTTTTATAGTATTAAGAAGTGGGAACTTTAAAAGATGATTAGGCCATGAGAGCTTCACCCGCAGGGTGGAATTAATGTCATTATACAAGGATGACTTTGCCCCCCTCTTGCCTCTCTTGCCCTTCTGTCTTCTGCCATGTGAGGATCCAGGAGCACACAAGGTACCATGCTGGAAGAAGAGAATGACCTTGCCAGACACCAAACTATTAGTTTTTTGACCATAGACTTCCTAGGCTCCAGGCTGTGAGTTAATAAATTTCTGGTTATAAGTTACCCAATCTGTGATATTCTACCACAGGAGTACAAATGGACTAAGACACTCTATCTGGGCCCTAAGAGACTACTAGGTGCCTGGGGCAGGAAAGGAAGCACAAAGTTCAAGTATTGCATTATAGATCTACTACTTCTTCACAGTTTTGTTCCTTGTGCCTTTGGGGTGGGCACTGTGCATGGGACTTGGGAGAGCAGCCATAGCTACTATACAAGTGACATTCAAACAGCTTTATCTCATCTGAGCCTACTAAAGAGGAGAACTCATCACCTTCGACATTCCCTGATCAGCAAGAATAGCAGCATCTACTTCCAGGAGAGGGCAAATCTTCCAGCAATTTAGACAAGGGGTTCACACATCCACAGAGCTCTGATGCAGCTTGTCTTTCCTTTCCTCATTTTCCCAGTGTCTTAATTTCCTTATCACTTAATTTAAGTAACTCCTTTCTGAAAGAAGTATAGACCTAAGTAAATAAAACACCTGTCTTGTGCATAAGAGCTCTTATGCCAACCTCATTCATGACACTTGTTATTTAGGTACCAGGCAGAATATCTCCTAAACTCAAAGTTCAAATTGTTGGTTTCAAAACCCAGCTGACACAGCTGGGGAGGTAGATCAGTATTGGGGCACTTCCCTAGCATGTGCTAGGAAAGTGTGCCTAGGATGTGCTAGGTATGTGCTCGGCAAGCATGTTCTGGGTTCAATCCCCAGAATGGGAAGAATAAAAGTTGACATAAGCCTATAGGAAACTGAATACGGGATTGAAGTGGCTAGATACATAATATCAAAGGGGCTTCCATGTTACCATTTTGCTATAAAAGTGACTTCATATCAAATATCAATTCTTTTTGTTTAACCAAAATTGGTGGCAACCTAAGGGATCCTTACCAATGCCTGAAGTTCCTTCACCAGAAAATATCTCCCATATATCAATTACAGAAGATCTGAAGTGCAATCCCCACAGCCAGTGATGCTAATTTAGCTCTACACTAAGTATGAATTATTTGTAACTCATGTACGGAGAAAGGAGGGGAGTAGGGAGAGAAATTCTATGTCTGTGGAGGTTGAAGGAAGAAAATGCTAGACAATTCGTTTCTTGAGTAATTTCTTAAAGTTATTTTATAGTTGAATATGGTATCAATAAACATATTCTCTGAATAAATGAAAAACTGGTTGAAAAGGGGGGAAGAAGGGAGAAAAGAAAAATGGAAACTGACTCTATATGCTTCTTTAAGGTATTTAAATAGTATTTGGAAAAAGAAACTATGAACAGTAAGGAATTTTTCAATCCGATAAAGGGTATGTACAAAAAGAAAAAAAAAATATCTAGCATCACAACAGAATAGGAATACTGCCCAAAATAATCAACAGATTCAATGCAATCCCTGTGAAAATCTAGCTGGATCTTTCTTTTTATAGAAATACACAAATGTATCCTAAAATCACATAGAAGTGCAAGAGACCCAGAATAGTTAAACAATGATGAAAAAGAACAGGACAAGTAAATGGGGAACGAATAGTCAACAGACACTTCTGGGAAACTGGATATTTACATGCAAAAAAAAAATGAAATTGAGCCCATCCTCACACCACACACTCAAATTAGTCCCAACCTAAATGTAAAGGCTAGATCTCCTAAAGAAAAGATAGAAGTAAATCTTGGAGTGGGTGATGATTTCTTGGATATAAACCAAAAGCTCAAGCAATGAAAGGAAAAAAAATACTAATACACTGGGGGCAGGGATTGTGGCTCAGTGATAGAGTGCTCTCCTGGCACGTGAAGAGAGGTGCTGTGTTTGATCCTTAGCACAACATAAAAATAAACAAATAAAATTTTTTAAAAAAGGAAAAAAAAAACGAATACATTGGACTAAACAAAATGTAAAACCTTTAGGTTCAATGGACACTACCAAGAGAGTGAAACTATAATGTACAGAGGGAAAAAAAAAAAAGTATTTGAAAGCCATAGATATGACAGGGACTCATAGGTAGAATATAAAAAGAACCCTTGGAAATTAACATAAAGACATATAAAATGAAAATGGGCAAAGGGCTTGAATTGACATTTCACCAAAGAAGATATGCAAATAGTGTCCTTAGTTATAAGGGAAATGTAAATCCAAACCACAGTGAAATATTAGTTCACACAACTGGGATGATTAACATAAAAAAAAGAATAACACCTGAGTGTGATGTGTGGGGAAATTGGAACCCTCCTTCTTTTCTGCTGGGAATGTAGAATGGTGCCGTTACTTTGGCAAACAGTTCAACTGAAACTGAACAGTTCAATTCCTGAAAATACTGAACATGGAGCTATCATATGACTCAGTCATTTCCTTCCCAGGTGTATGCCCAACAGAATTGACAACATGTTCACACAAAAACCTGCACACCAAGGACAATAGCAGAATTATTTATAATAGTCAAATAGTCCAGAATTGTTCATAATAGTCTCCAAACCAGAATTATTCATAATAGAAAGTGGAAATCACCTAAATACCTACCTACTGATAAATAGATGTGAACTGTGGGAGGTTTAATGAATATTATTCAACAACAAAAAAAGAATAAAGTAGTGATACATACTACAATACTAAGGGAACTTGAAAATATTTTATCAAGTGAAAGAAGCCTGTCAAAAATGACCACAAATTACATGACTATTTTTATTAATTTTCCAGTATCAAGAAGTCCAAAGGGAAGGTGGATTAGTGGTTGCCTGGGGCTGAGATGGAGTAGGAAGTAGGAAGGGGGGGGGGAATTACTGTTGCTATATGTTGGGTTTCTTTTTAGGATGATGAAGATGTTCTAAAATTAGGTTCTAGTGATGGCTTTAAATATACTAAAACCCACTATACACTTTAAATGGGTAGATTTGTGGTGTATGAAGTATAGCTCAATGAATCCTTTTTTTTAAAATGTACTTTAATATAGAATCTACAATTTATTTAGAACTTAATTTTCAGATTCCAGTTAGGTTATTTTGGTAGCCTCTATGAGCTCTACTCCCTCAGACCACCATTCTCCTCTTGTTTCTGGGAGTGGAATCCCAATTTTGCCTAGAGGCCATTGAGAGGCCACAGTGCACCTGACCCAGGTGATGAGCATAGAGTAACCTAGCTTCAAGCTCAGGCAGCACCCTCATTTACCTTTGACAGAGGTTGGTTTAGGGGCAGCAGGGAACCCAGGCCTGGCCATTGAGTCTTCTGCTAAGAGTCTTAGTGAGATAATCCTGGATTAAGAAGAAAGACCCCTCTCTCCATTCCCTGCTTTTGGACTTCGTTTTGTGAGGAAGCAACAATGGGGTCCATCAATCATATGATAACTGTGAGAACCAAGGAGTGACCAGACCTGCTGCATGAATCCCCTCTGGAGTAACCTGCTTCCACACTTCTCATAAAACAAGACTGAGTAATACACCCTCTTAGATATTCTGCTTATTGTGACTGAAAGCCTGCTACTTGATACATTTTCTTTTACATGGGCTCATTTGTGAGTTCTCATAGAATTGTATCAGCGACTCTTTACAGAGTAAAATAAAGATGTCAGAAATTTTTTTAGGAAGACAGGGCTAATATTCAGTTAATTATAAAAGAAAGTAGTGTCTTGCTCAATAGGAGAAACAACCTTTTGCATGCAAAGTGGGTCAGAGGGTTGGCCAGCCATGAGGAAGCAAAAATGCACAGGCAGATCACCTGTCCAAGACCACAGACAAGTGTCCAGTGGGGCCCACACTAGAGAACACACAAAATTCTAAGTTCCTTTCTTCTCAATAAAAAGCTTCAAAGATCAGAAACTCACCCATATTTCACTGCATAATCATCTCAGGTTTTGTTCCAATTTTTTTTTTCATAACAGTAGGGTACGACCATGATGTGAAGCTTCTTTAAAAAAATTGTGCCCATATTTCTTAGAAATCATTTATTGTTAAATTGTCTTTGGTGTAAGATTAGTATGCTTGGAATTCTTGTGATTATATGTTAAAGCGATGGTGATGATTATGCCGTGAAATGCGGCACTTTCATACAAAAGATGAAGCCAAATAGCTCTACTTCCAGATATGTTAATATTTTATTGCTTTATTAGCCTGGGCTCACACTAAAAACCATAAGCCAGATTTTAATTGGTTTTCTCTAATTCTTTATGAAAATTCGAACAATGTTTTAGCATTCATCATTTAAAAGAATTTGATGAATTATCTTAGGAGTGAATAAAAATAAATTGTACTCAAAAAGCACACATAATAATGGTGAAAAAATTTCCATTTTTTCTTCTGTAAGTTGTTTATCTTAATAGAAAACAGGAAGCGTGTGAAAATTTCCACAATTGTTACTGTTATAATGGAATCTCTTTATAAATCTGTGTTATATAATGTTATATAATTCTTTATATATATAATTATATGTCTCAATGTTATATAATTCTTTATATATATAATTATTTTAAGCACCAGATTTGTCCTGAATAAATGGAAAATTGAGGCAATCACAAATCTTTTTTAGGTGGAGTGTTGGAGATTTAACCCAAGAGTACTCTCCCTTGAGTACTCTATACCTCAACCCTTTTTAAAGTTTTATTTTGAAGCAGGGTTTCATTAAGTTGCCAAGGCCAGCCTATTCCTTGTGATCCTCCTACGTAAATTTCCTGAGTCCTGGGATTTTCCTGTAATCCTAGGATTACAGATGTGTCCTACCACACCCAGCACAAACTCAAATCTTCTCTAGTGATTGAATTAATGCCACCAAGGCAGGTTTACCTACTATTGTTGCTATTTGGTGTTCCAGTTTTAGAGCCAAAGACAGCCGAGCAATTCTTTTCCAGAATAGCCATGTAAGCTCCGTGTACCCACTTGCCAGTACTACAACCATAGTTGGTTAAAATTATTTTTATTTTTTTATTTTTTTAAAGAGAGAGAGAGAGAGAGAAATTTTTTAATATTTATTTTTTAGTTTTCGGCAGACACAACATCTTTTGTTTGTATGTGGTGCTGAGGATCGAACCCGAGCTGCACGCATGTCAGACGAGCCGCTACCGCTTGAGCCACATCCCCAGCCCTAAAATTATTTTTAAAATAATAAGAAAGTCATTTAAAAATGCAGGAAATTAGGCTGAGACCAGATAATTGCAAGTTCAAGTCCAACCTTGGCAACTTAGCAAGACCCTGTGTCAAAATAAATGAGAACTGAAAGAATCCATTGTTAGCAGAAATACTGAAGGAAGTTTTACAGACTGAAAGAAAGTAGCTCTTGGTGATAACATGAATTCCTCTGCTACACACATACACACACACACACACACACACACACATATATACTCAGAATGGGTAAAATAATTATGGAACAATAATAGAAGATAATATACATTCATATTTATTCTTAATGGGTTTTAAAAAACAATTATATAATGTAATACATAAATAATCATATTGTTGGGCTTGTGACATAAAGAAATGCAACACAGTTGACAGTGACAATACAGGGAAGGTAAGGGAGCAAAGTCATATCCAAATAGGGAAATGACACCAGATAATAACTTGAATGAATGAAGCTGGGCTTGGTGGCACTCACCTGTAATCCCAGAGGCTCAGGAAGCTGAGGCAGGAGGATCACGAATTCAAAGCCAGCTTCAGCAACAGCGAGGCACTAAGCAACACAGTGAGATCTGTCTCTAAATAAAATACAAAATAGGGTTGGGGATGTGGCTCGGTGGGCGAGTGGCCCTGAGTTCAGTCCCTGGTACCTGCCCCCCAAAAAAGGGAGGGGGGCAGGGATGTGTGGCTGGGTGGCTAAGCACCCCTGGGTTCAATCCTCAGGGGATGCATCTTAGAAAACGTAAAATTACATGAAATAGTGATTATAACAGTATATTATTAGGATTTAACTTATATATGTATATTTAAATGGGAGTAATAGTTCTAGATCTACTGGAATGAAGTTAGTATTAAACTGAAGAAGTCTCTAGTAAGTTAAGAATGTATAGGGTAATCTCTAAAGAAACAAATGAGAAAAACTCAAAAATATAGTTAAAAAACATTCACTTAATGCAAAAAATAAAAAATAAAAAGATAGTTGGTTTCACTTGCTAATACAAGTGGACACAGGACAACCCAAACACTAGAAAGATGAAAAGTAGTTAAAAAGATGCAAAAGATGCTTCCCAAAAGTTGGGTCCAAGATCCCAGTAAATTCAAGGATGGTTTTACAATGCTAATCAAAGTACACATTTCCTTAAAGATTTATCCTTAAGAGGAAAACCTACTTTTTATTCACTTGTTCTTTGCCACCAAAGTGATAATTATGTAAAATTTTCACAATGCCACCAACTACTTATAAGCAATGAAAGTGAAATTCTTGGATAGAAAGTAAATAAAGTGGACTCCAAATCTGGTGGTGTGGAGGGTCTGGAGGCATGTTCATACAGGATCTAGAGATTCCTCTTGGTACACATTGTGTGTCTGGAAAAAAGCACAACTTTCAGGGGAGAGAAATTAACTCCATTCACCTTTACGGAATGTTTGATCAGTTCAAAGCAGATTCTGCCCTGAAACTCTAATTGTTTTAAAGAAAAGGAGGCAATTGATTCCCTTGTAGAATGCTGAATGACCTTGACAGACACTCTAACCTCAGCAGAGCTTTTAAATGGATGAATAGAAATTACCACGTTTCTCTTGGATTAGACATAACCAAAATCCCTTCTTGGAGTCAGCAGTAAGGAATTTGCTTAATAACCAAACCTGTGGTCTCTGGGCTGCCTGCCAGTGGCAGGAATAAGTAAGAACAAGGATGCAGACAAAGGCAAGGGTAAAGGAAGATGTGTTGTCCTGACTTTATTGGAAAAAAATTAAAAATACAGTTTCTCTCTCCTCTCCTCTCCTCTCCTCTCCTCTCCTCTCCTCTCCTCTCCTCTCCTCTCCTCTCCTCTCCTCTCCTCTCCTCTCCTCTCCCCATTCCTCCCTCCTCTCCTCCCATTTTTTTCTCTGAGCCTTCTTTTCTACTTATGGGAAAAAAAATTATTCCTTAAGCCTGAATATATGAGAGGAAAATGTACTAATGCATGGTTTGAGCAGACAGTTGTGTAAATTGTTATAGACTAATAAAATCAGATGTCCAAGACATTTTATTTCCACTGCCAGGAACCCAAGGAAAGGTTCCTATTTGATTTTTATGCAGCTTCAAATCTACTTGTGGTTGGTTTTTAAAATCTCAGTTTAAATTCTGTAACGTTTTCCTACTTTATAGAGATCTTGCCTTCTGTGTTTCCTGCACAGATTGGGAGGAAAAAAATCTCCTACTGTATCCACATCTATAGCAATTTTTTATGCCCAGTGTGATGGTGGTGCACAGTTACAATCCTTGTATTTTACTCAGATTTTTGCTGCTGTGACTACAGAACCTGGCCAGAACAATTTTAGAGGAGAAAAAGTTTATTTAAGGGCTCCTGGTTTCAGAGGTCTCAATCCATAGACCGCAGGCTACATTTCTCAGGGCTCAAGGTGAGACAGGACATCATGGAGGAAGAATGTGGCAGAGGGAAGCAGCTCACATGATGATGAGTAAGCAGAGAGAGACTCCACTCTCCAGATACTAAATATATACCCCATAGCCACGCCCCCAGTGAAATTGTTGATCAGTCTTTGTATATCTCACACTCAGTGGTCTCCATTCCTCTGGGTTTGTTACTCTTTCTTTTTTTTTTATTTCCACTAAAATCCCTAGCATTCCTTATTTTTCTCTGGTAGATTAAATCTATGAGTGAAAATAAGCATTCTTACTTACCTGAGTTAGTGCAGTTGTGCTTTCTGTATTAGTAGATTTGTATCTTTCATCAGCTCTGGAAAATTCTCCAATCACTATTTCATTCTTCAGCTATTTCCTTCTCTTCATTCATCCATTTCAGGAAGGATGTGAGAGTGACTCACTTTATCTACTGTGTTTTTTTTTGTTTGTTTCACTTTGTCTACTGTGTTTTTTTTGTTTCACTTTACTTTTGTTTAATATTGTTTTACTTTGTTAAAATAAATCAATATTTTAATCATTAATTGGCACAATTTAGAAATGACCAGTTGCAAATTAAGTACCTTGCTGACCGTACAAATTTTCTGTTTTTTTTCTTTTTGTTTTGTTTGTTATTTTATTATTTTTTTTGCAGTGCTAGGGATCGAACATTGTATAACTTTCTTATGCTTTATCATTCCTGTTTTTTAAGTAAATTTTATTGTGGGATAATTTACACAGAATGAAATTTATAAATTTTAAGTGGAACTGGATAAATGAATTTATCCACGCAACCAGCACCCCATTTAAGATCTAGAATATTGCCAGAAAGTTTCCTATGTGCAGTAAACATCTCACCACCACACCCCACTCAGCCATTGGTCTGATTTCTATCATTATATGCTACTTTTGCTCATTGCGGAATTTCAGCATATAAATAGAATCATACAGTCTTCCCTCTTTGGCCTCCAGTGACTCTTGTTCAGAATAACATATGGAAGATGCATCCTTATTGCTGCATGAATAAGTAGTTGGTTCCTTTAATAACCAAATAGGATTCCATTGTATTAATAGATCACAAGTTGTTTTATCCACATACATTGCACACATTATTCCAGACAAATAAGTAACGTAAGGAGTTATATTGTAAAATTGAACATATTCAATATAAGATATGAATTGGTGACCTCTAACTGGCTTTTCTAGCTCCGAATTTCTGTACATTCTTATTGACAAGATCAGTCATTCCTTCATCCTCACTATCTTCTACTACTCTGCCCTAGTCCTCTTTGGGGAGCAATCCCTCTGGCTTCCCAGTTTTTACTTCACATCATGCACCACTTTCTCCTTTGTGCTATCATTACCTATACACTTATCTAATTTCAGTCACCAGTCTCTATGCTGCTTCAGGACAGGATGCAAAAGATATTTATCTTTGACTGCTTCACAGTACTGAGGAAATGACTGGCATATGGGAAGTATCCAGCAAACGTTGCTGAGTATATAAATAAATAAGTTAATTCCTCCGTTTGCAGGTACCTTCATTGGCTCCCCATTTTATAGCTTATCATTCAAAATCTTCCACAGTTAACTCCAATCTTGCTTTCCAGGTTCATCCCTGCGGTTTTTCATACATAATACCTCTTCTCCAGTTAAATTAGTCCATATGCAGCTGTCTGTGCTTGACTACAGTGTTGTTCCTGTCTAGAAGAACACACACACACACACACACACACACACACACACACACACCTATCTTTATTCTCCTTACTTCTTGAACAATAGTTAAAACCTCAAGGTTTCCATGTCCAGGGGCCCTTGCACTATCCACCTTTGTCAGCCTGGACCACGTGCGTATTAGCAGTTGTAGATTGTGTCCAGTAGGGGGAGGCATGCCCATAATCTCCCACTAAATCTGAGGCTTTTCTGTAGCCCTTGAGATGTTAAAGCCACATTGTACAGAAACCTTCGGTAGATTAGAGAAATAAACAATAGTTCAACTATCCCCTTCCTCTAATCATCCATAAGCTGTGAGTCATCTCTACTAACCAACGGGATTGAACACTGTATATACACTGTATAACTAAAGCATAGTCATTTAGGCCCAAATAACAAAGACAAAACCACTTGATCACTTTCAGTCTTGAAGGACTGCACTCCTTTTGAGTCCTCATTAAAAAAAAAAAAAAATCAATAAAATGTACTCCCACATTGAGTTTCAATCTGTTTTTGTTGAATTAAGAACCAATAATGGAAAGTTGAATACCTTGCCTTTCATAAAGAGAGATAAATAAAAAATAAAAAATCTGTACTACTCGCTTTTTTCCTATCTCCACCCACTTCTTTCTTCCAGTTAGGTTTTAAAAATATGTTTTGTAACGGTTTACCATGTGGCAGTTATTTTTTTATATACTAGGCTTAAGATACCATGGGACTCAGCTTGACTCAGAGGTTAATCATTGGTTCATACTGAACACACCCCAAAAATCAACAATCATCAGGAAACAGAGCAACTGTCACTCCATTGGGGGAAACAAGTAGCTCAGCCTGTGCTCACACTGGTGGCAGATCACAACCAGGAATGGATAAAGCAGTGTTTCATAAGTCTACAGGTTAATGAAGCTGGAAGAGACCATTCCAGCTCACGGATGGAGAGTAAGATCTAGAAGACAGAAGCAAGAGACCACAGCCAATTAGGGACCAAGCAGGGACTGGAACCTGGCACTGGGGAGTAGATTTGTCCTGGAGGCTCTTCATTGACCAACACCATTTACTGCTCCTTCAGAGATAGAAAAAGAGGACATACCTACCATCAGGATCACTTTTGTGACCTTGTCCTTCAGGAATGCATTGAGAAGGCCACACAAACCCTGAGTTGTCTTGAATAAAGCCTCTTAGGAAGACAGCCTGACTTTCACCTTCTTATGGCAGCTCATTGGCACCTTTTTAAAAAGTCCTTGTGAGAGGAGAGGAAGAAAGCAGAAGCCAGCCCCCGTGAAGATTGCACGAGTCAGCACACGCTCTGTTCATTTTGTAATTATTTGGGGGTTATGGGAGGCAGCCGGAGCATATTATCATATGAGGCAGTTACTCATCCCTTGAACCTAAAGTGTATGTGGACAGGTCACATTTTACATCAGAAGTAGGATGTAAATGTCAAAAGGTCCGTTGAAAGGACAGTGCTTAACCAGGATGACACCCAAGCTCAGGACACTTTTCATGGTGGAGCTCTAAGTCCTCAGTAAACCTTCATTACATTTCAACACAGTATTATTCTAAGGGAGGATCATAATGTGGCTTCCTTTTTGTAAGTCACAGAAAAGAAAGAAAAAAACCTAACAGGCAAGTTTGGTTTGGGGCCTTAATATCTCTATTTGTAATTGTGCCTAATTTTTACAAATTAGTTTTAAAAGCCTTCTTGGGCATAAGTTTATATACATTCTAATTGAGTGATAAATAAGTTAAATGATTGATTTAATCAGGATCAGAACTCTTTTAAGTCTCGTGCTCCTTCAGAGGCAACACTAACTTTTCTCAATTCCTGACATAACATTCATACAAAGAACCCTCATAAAGCCTCATCGAAAATTCCAGGGGTGGAGTGTGAAGCCATCCACCAGAAGATACAGAGAAAGACACAGAAGCTAACGTTCTCTTCCCTGGTGTACCTAGCAAGAGTAATGTTATTCCAGGAATTCAGGTTTACAATGAGGTAGGAGGATGGGTGGGAGGGAATCAGAAAGCAGGGAGCAGCAGACAAAGACTGTTTAAATATTTATGATTTTTTCATTTGAAATCAGAAAAATATTCCCTACTTTCAAGACTTGAAGTGTCATGCTAATTAGGTACTTCAGATATTTTATATTATATCTGATGGGCTTTGACTTCAAAGGAGTGTTGAGGACAAAGTGCCAGAGGGCACAGAGCTTCACTGCAGCCCCCTGAAGCCTTCACCCTCATCACCGAGGGCTTGGCCTCCTCTTTCACAGAGGAGCTCCACATCTCAGGACCACAATTCCTAAACTCCAAAGTGGACAACGAGATACAAGTGGAACTTAGATAGAGTCCCTGGAAAAGTTTCTAAAAAGGGACCAACTCAGCTACAAAGGGGGCTGTTTTCTTGTTCCATCCAGGTCTCCTTTTTTCCAACTAAAATGTGGACATGATAGCTGGAACTTCATTGCCATTTTGTGTCTTGAGGTAGATCTTGAGCAAGGAAGCTATACCCTGAGGGTGGTAGAAGAAAGATGACAGGTAGCAGCCTACCTGATGGCATGCCCATACTGAACTGCCTACCTCGGATTTCTTTCACATAATAGAAGGTCTTTTAATTGGTTTTTATTATTTATTCACTTACACAGCCAATTCAAAGGCCTTTAATGTTTAAGTCACCCTACTTTTTTTTCAAACTGCCTTTGAAGCCTATAATCCCAGTTATTCTTGCTTGACCTAAGTTCAAGCCCAGCCTCAGCAGTTTAGCAAGTCTCCAAGTAACTTAGTGAGACCCTGTCTCAAAATAAAAAAATAAAAAGGGCTGGGGATGTAGCTTAGTGGTAGAGCATCCCTGGGTTCAAACCCCAGGGGGAAAAAAATAGAATTGTCTTTGTTTCTTGAGGAAGCAAGTTAAGTGCTGCCCTCCTTGATTTCCTAGGACAGGTCCCATAAGGCCTTCACATTAACTCTGAAGGACACCAAGCACACTGTGGCCCATAGACAGCTCGTGCTTAGATGACGTGGGAAATAGGGTCCTTGGACCCTGTGCTCCTAGCTCATCCCACTGTCTTAGAATTGAATTTCTGTTTACCTTTGAGCCTCTTGGGGCTACATCATCAGGAAAAGATAAAAGTGTCCCTTTAGATTCAAATGTTAGCCACATGATCTCTAATACAATCTGTGGTTTTATAATCTCACTGGGGGCTATTTTAGACCACAGGCCTCAGACGTGAAACCTACGAGCCTCTCTGGCAGATACATGAGTGTCATGAACCATCCATCATGTCTCTTTCCACAGCAAAAGTGAGGAGGAAAGAAGGAGGGAGGGAGGGAGGGAGGGGGCAGGAGGGAAGAAGAGAGGGAGGAAGGAAAAGGAAAGAAAAAGTCTCCACTCCGAATGGAGCCAAGAACATGTCATAAAGCAAGGCAAGAGCTAGGGAAATCATTTCCCATCCTAAACAGATAATCACAAATAACATTCGTTGCGTCATTGCTTCCTCTGGGCCAAACACTTCTCTCCAAGCATTTTACATATACTAATTCATTTGGTCCTCATAACAAGCCTCTGAAGTTGGTGTTATTATTGTTAAGCTTCTTGTGCAGATAGAAAAACTGAGGCAGGGAATGTTTAAGTGACTTGCCCAGAGTCTCCTAGTTGCTATGTGGTGGAGTCAGGTTGAAATGAGGTCTATTGGACCCCTCCCCATCACTATGCCCCAAAGGTATACAGTTAACCACCCACCTTATGGTCTCCAGCAGCTTTAAACCAGCCATGCTGTGGGATAAAGGAGGATGAGGAGCTCTAGACAGAAAGCTCCTGAGGGAGGGCACTTGTGCTGTGTTCACTGCTGCATGCCCAGGGCCTAGCACACTCCTTGGCTTGTGACTGGCACTCAAGTGATTGTTGAAAGAAGGAAAAAGCACAGGAATGCTTGCAAGGAATATGCAAAACATTGCAGTACTCCAGGGTCTAGGATTATGCTTGAAGAATTGCTTTTGGGGTCACAGCGAAGATCAACCCAGGGGGAAACACTCACAAGAAAGCTGCCTGGGAGATGCCACCTCCGGATCCTAACAAATCATTAACATCAGCCACAGCAGGAAATCATTAACAAAACCTTCCCAGGGAGGCTTATAAAGCACTTTCACTTACACTACCTCATTTAATCATCATAACCACCAACTGAAAAAACTAGGCTCTGGTGACAGCCAGAATCCAGACTGGAGGCCTCACCAACCCCATACCATGGATGTTTACCCTGGAGTGTCTCGCCAGAGGTGAGGCCAGTACCCCCTGACCGCTCACATGCCACTGCTTCATCCCCCTCAAAACCGTGATCCTGCGCATTCAACTATCCCTGGCCCAAGATCCGCCCTCTGATCTTAGAGTTCCAGGTCTTTCCTGTGGAGTAGCAAGTCACCAAAGAAGCTTAACAGCTTAAACAGCTTATTGTCATCGCTCAGGGTTCTGAGGGTTGGCTGGGATCTCCAACTGGTTCTTGCTCAAAGCCTCCCGGGAAGGTTGCAGCCTGATGTCATCAGCCTACAGTCATCCCAGGGCTCCTGGGCTTTGTGTTCTATGAGGATGCCCCTGCTGGAGCTATGGACCTAGGTGGGCCTCTGCCTGGGCCCTGGGCTGCTCACACACAGTGTCTGGGTGTCCAGGCACATCCCACAAGCAAGTATTTAAAGGGGCAAGAAGGTGAAGCTGCCAGCCACCCTGGAGGGTCTGGCTCAGACCTGCCTCAAGGTGATTTCTACAGCATCCTATTGATCAAAGCAACCCTGTGGCCCACCCCATTCCAGGGTGTGAAGGAATAAGCCCGCCCTCCCATTGGGGGAGTAGGAAAGTCAAATTGCTGAGCAGCAGTGGCATGGGAGGTGTTGCAGCCATCTTTGGAAAATATGATCAGCAGCCTCAGCTTCACCATTAACCCACAGCTAAACTACACAGCTGCCGATAAATTTCCATTCACACTGTTATTACGTGTTTAATTGGGCACAGAATATTGTTCAATTTATTTTTTTAACTGTTGCCAAGGTTACATTTCAGGCCTCAACAGTTCTTAGTTCATTTCCTTCTACACCTTTCCACAGTTATTTGAATTCAAACAGGTATTTTAGCTCAAGGATAAGAGAACTCCCGGGAGTTCTAGCCAATGGTCCCCATGCCAAATGGTGGGCATAGGTGAAGCTGCCACTGTTGTTTATATTTATGATAGTCTTGTGTATCTGTGGCCAGATTCCAGCCTCTCAAAGGGGACCAGGCAAGACTATACAAGTAGATCGGTTCAAATCCATCACAGTAACACATATTTTTCCAGTTCACAATGTCCTCTCTTTCCTTCTGCGTGAGTGCAGACTCCTCCTCCATGTTGCAATCACACCCAACTCTCCCCTTAGACCTCCGGCCCTGTGTGTTCTCCTTTCTCAGTGCTCACATCTCCCCCTCCCAGCCCAGATTCTATCCCACGTTGCCATTGACTGGAATGTTAACTGGCAAATTCAGATACACTTCTGTGACCCTCTGTCACTCCTGCTGCCTCCCCGTAGACCCTCGCCTTGCTTACTTGGAGTCACAGCCCTGCTGGGGCTTGTACACTTCCCCAAGGTGGATTGCTTCTCCCTACCCTACTGGGCCTGCACCTCCCACTAAGCAGGTGTTGAATTGGATTAAGCTCCAGGAATGTCACTGTCATTATATCATCATTTTCTCTAATGGCCTACGCCTCCAAAGACCTTATTCACCCTCCAGGAACATTCTTCCTTTGCCTTCATCCATTCGCCCACTCATTATTCAACAATTATTGACTGGGAATGGTCCGTGTGCTGAACCAAAAGAACCTTTGAACATAACTGAATCTGGGCTAAACCCTCCCATCTCTATAAGTAAAGTTATCATACCAAAGAAATAGGCAGCCCATGTGTGAGGATGGCCTTAGGCCTGAGCTAAGCAACTCCATTTTAAAAATTTCAGTATGAAACCTGCAGTTTCACCAGGCACACCCACAGATCCCTCCAGTATGGTCTCAAACAAGTTACTTCCCTTCACCCTGAGAAACAGAGTGAAGCCCCTGGCAGGCTGTCCTCGCCTGATAAGAGGGAAAGGCAAAGATCAGGGTGGAGACCACCAGACCAGATGTTTTTGACCCCAGGGTAAATGATGTCATGGAGAAATCCGGTGGTAGCTGTAAGGATTGAAAGCGGGGTCAAAGCCCCAAAATTTAGAATAAATAATAGAGCTGATGAACAGGGATTCAGCCAGCCAAAACAAGGATGCAGCTGGAGAGCCTGATGAGGCTCTGACATCCCATCCCTTGTTATGGTTCCCTGAGCCTCTGCGTGATCCTTACTGCTCTCAACTCTACCGCCTGGACCTTGGTGAGACCCATAACTTTTCCCTAACACCCTCTCCTCAACTGATTGTTTACTCCATGCCAGGAAAAGCCTGCCCTGGTTCGGGACCTGGTCACCGTGGTCTAAGTGAATGCAACTGCTGGTCATGAAGCCTAAAGCTTAAGACTTTTGAGCTTAGCATGCAGAGGGAATGTCTGTCATTAGCCTGTCATGATTAAGTGTGTTTTGCAGGGCTTAGAATTAATCTAGAATTGTTTGCTGTGAATTAATTAATCTAGAATTGTTTGCTGTGAATTGATTATGTCTATTGCAGTGCCTAACATTAAGGGTTGTCGTTTTCTTGATTAAGAACCTATAGAATGAAATTTTATTGAGTAATTTGAAGAATAAAGCATTGAAAGGGGCAGAAGTGCATGAACATTCATTATTTCTCCCCTCAACTGCATATGTCGCAATTTTGCCCCCTCTCGACACTATATCACACACCTACTTCAATTTTGATACCTTGAAGACCAAAAGAGTTGTACCTTGGAGCTAAACAGAGCTGACCACAAAGACCTGAACATAGCTTCTACAGGGGGATCCAAGTTTTTCTGTCTTCTTTTTACTCCACATAGTCTCAGCAGCCAGACCTTGAGATGCTTCCAAAATATGGCTGCTTCTGATCCCTGCACACATGTGAGACATCCTTACAGACCCTTCCTGATTCTGCCTTTGCTTCACTCACACTGAACCCGAGCCATTCACCTGTGCTTTTCATGGGTTCCTCATCTGTTCCCCTGACTGGCTTGGCCAGTCTTTCACCCCAGGAAAAAAGGATGGCAAGAAGAATCTTCACAGATGTGTCAGTCAGGATTCTCCAACGGAACAGAACCACAGGACAAGGATAAATATTTCAGAGGGAAGTTACCATGGAAATTGGTTCATATGATTGAAAATTGAAGAGAAGGTCCACTGTCTGCTACACACTAGTGGAAAACCAGGAAGGCCAGTGATGTAATTTGTCCTGAGTTGGAAGGCCCAAGAACCCAGAGCTCCAGGACCCAAGGATGGGAGGATATGGATGTCTCAACTCCAGAAGAGTGGATAATAGAAAAAAGTAAATTAATAAAATAGGAAAAATGTAAATTAATTGCCCTTTCTCTGCCTCCTTCCTCCTCCCTCCCCAACTTAGGTCCTAACAGCTTGAGCGATGTTGACAGGGATACTTTTTTTATCAGTCTAACTCCAATGTTGCTTTTTCCCAGAAACACCCTCACAGACACACCCAGAAATAGTGTCCTATGAGCTTTGCAGTAAAGCAAAGACCTAGTCAAGTTGACACATAAAATTGACTATTTCCAAGGAAGGCAGTCAGAAACATCTAATATTAGGTGGGACCAAGTATTAAGATGTACAAATACAAGATATTTAGCCACCCTGTGGTTTTAGTCAGTTTTTTTTGCTGCTGTGACTAAAAGACCCAACAAGCACAGTTGTAAAGGAGGAAACGTTGATTTGAAGGCTCATGGTTTCAGAGGTCTCAGTTCATAGACAGCCAGCTCCATTCCCCAGGGGCTTGAGTTGAGGGTGAACACCATGGGGAGTGTGTGGCAGACAGAAGCAGCTTACATGATGATGAGAAAGCAAAGAGAGAGACTCCTCTTGCCAGATACAAAATATATACCCAAAGCCACGCCCCTAATGCCTCACCCTCTCCAGCCACCCTCACCTGCCTTCAGTTACCACTCAGTTAATCTCATCAGGTGTTTAATTCACTGATTGGGTTAAGTAACTCAATCATTTCTCCTCTGAACCTTCTTGCATTGTCTCACATGTGAGCTTTCTGGGAGACACCTCATATCTAAACCATAACACTGTGCCTCCATTTCCTCAAGTGAAAATGGGGACATTGATAGCCTCTATGCCAGAGGTCACTGACAGCAATTAATGAGCTAGTCATGAGCACATTACCACCCTGCCTGATGCACAGTAAGCAGTCACAAATGCTAGATGTTCTGGTTGTTTTTAAATTATCATTGTCTTGGGCCTATCAAAAAATCATAGATCATTGTTCTACACCAGCTCCTGCCCTAGGCCCAACAGACAAAAGTAAAAATCAAAATGAAGTCACTCACACTAAAGTTGACATGGCCAAAACCAAGCTAAGTCATTTATCCAAACTTCTGAGAAGTCGGGATTAAAAGAGAGAACAACTAAGTTTTCCAAAGAGCTCAGTTTCAACTGACATGATAACAAACTTCCCTGTTGTTTAAATCCTTACCAAAAATAAATAAATAAACAAATAAAATAGGCTGATGGCAGCAGTTATTTTCCTATTGTTCTGGCGTCCTGTTCCTGCCTTATACAGAAAGTCGCTTTGAAATTACCTGCCCCTTTTGGTTCCTTTGCTGCTTTCTCAAACCCTGCTTTGTCTATTAGCCCAAGCTCCCTGCTCAGCTCCCTGGAACACCTATCCTGTGAAGTGAAGTGTTGACTGATTCTGCAAGAACAAATGAAGCCAATTAAGATCTTTAAACTAGATCATTGTAATTTTGTCTTTTGACAAGTCATGTTTTCAAAAGCAGAACCCAAGACAAGAAGGATGTGATTTTAGATGATTCCCAGGAAGGGCAGCCTCAGCCCACCCCATCAAGGAAACTCAGGACAAGGAAATCAGCTGAACTGAGAGTTCCAGGCACGGCCTGCAGTCTTCCTAGACAGGCAAATCAGGGGTCCACGAGCAGTCCTCTAAAATAAAGCCTAAAAGAGCTGGGGAGTGCAGAGCAGGATTAAAGAGGAAATCAAACTGGAGCTGGCCTGCTCTGTCGAGGGGTCACGGTCCTCCTCTGCAAAACATTTTGGGAATTCTCTTCTCTGATTGGCCTTTTCCCTCCACAGCCTCAATTTGCTGTTCTACTTTCTGGCCCCTTTACCATCTACAGCCTGTTCATTCATTCAGCAAATATTGACTGAGTCCTAGGTGTTAGGTCCTTAGGCCAAAGTAACTCCATTTTGAAAAGCCCACCCAGGCATGACCTTCTCCTTAAGCCTGCCCCAAAGAGTCCTCACTACTGAGCCACAACAAAGACACCAAGTATCAATCACAGGACCAGATGAGTTATTTTTTAACTATAGTCAAGTAGTTTTTCCAGCAGGCTGCTGCGCCTTGCAGAAGGACAGCCTGGCAGATATTCTCTGTCAAAAAACCTTTGCTTGACTCAGAGATGTGCCTCTCATGAATATTTGCACCAGTTACCCTAACAGTAGGTGCCGAGCATGACGCTAGGAATATATCACCGAACAAAATAGGCAAAAATCTATGCTCTCCTGAAAATCTGTGTTGGTGCCAATTTTTACCACTTTTCAAGACAGACCTGATTTCCAAAAATAGCAAAATGTTAGAAAAGATACAATTAATTTCCATAATAGCATTTTTTTTACTCAAAGTTGGAATTACAAACTAATAATATTGATTTTCTTCTAAGCTTGTTAAACTAATCTTCCCCAGGCAATCATTTTCATAGGACTTCTTTAAAATTTTACCTTTTTTAAGTTACATAAGTATATAATCATACTGTCAAAAACTTGGAAACTAGAAAAAGGGAAATTATTCACCTATAATTCCACAGGTTCACTACAACTACTGTTAATATCTGCAAATACATTCTTCTGTCTTTTTTTTTTTTTTTGGCATTTAAAAAAAATTTGAAATCCTTCATGTATATCATGATTCCTGTTTTACTTTATATTTTACCATAAGCATAGTTCTACAGTCTCTCTTTTGCTTGTGTGTGTGTGTGTGTGTGTGTGTGTGTGTGTGTGTGAGAGAGAGAGAGAGAGAGAGAGAGAGAGAGAGAGAGAGAGAGAGAATGTGTGTGGGTTTCCAGGAATTGAACTCAGGGGCACTCTATCAGTGAGCTACATCCCCGCACCCCAACCTTTTTTTTTTTTGAGACAGGGTCTCACTAAGCTATTGAGAATCTTGCTAAATTGCTGAGGCTGGCCTCAAACTTGTAATCCCCCTGTGTCAGCCTCCCAAGTAGCTGAGACTACAGGCATGCTTCACCATACCTTGCTAATATCATTCCTTACTCACTCATTCCTTATAAGCAGCCCTTTGAGTTGTTTGCAATCTTTTCACTATTAATTATTGAACTGACCAAGTCATAAAACAATTCCAAAAGGAAAGTTCTAATTGTGTGTGTAGAGCAAAATCATCACTAAAATGAATTCACTTCCAGAGAACTCCCTGAGGAATAATTCTGATCTGGGTACCTCAGGTTTGTCATGTGGCCTCAAGAAAACTAATACTGTTACCAGGCAGTTTCATATTTCACATGTTTAAGTTTACCAGGAAACCTCCCTAAAAGAAGATTCTCAGAATTGATATTTATCTCTGTCCCACAGCACCACCAAGGATCTCCCAAATCTCCCACAGACTGCTCAGGGGAACAGGACTTGGAGAAATGTGATGTCTTGTGATTTGCCAGTGCTACTCAGCTGACCCCAAAGGGCCCTCCCTACGGTTTTCCCGGAAGGGCCCCCAGGTCTCAGTGTCATCAGTTCTTCCAAAGGTTCTCCAAGGCCAGACACATCTGTTAGACACCACTCCAGACAAAGCCAGCTGGGAGAGCTCACAGGAAGGAAGCCTGCTGTGCAAGGGGCTGCCCCTGTGTCCCTCTGAAAGCCACAACTACTACCATTGAGTTTCCAAAGGCCTAAACTGAAAGTTGTTGCTGAGCCCAGGGTCAGTCTCTTGGCCTGTGGCAGAGTTAGAGGGAGGGAAGGGGACACAGAAGTGCCTGTGTCCCCAAGAATTGCTGCCAGCCACTGACAGAGCAGCTGAGGAGTCCAAGAGCCAGGACTCCCTCTCGAGAGGGCCTGGCCTTCTTTTAGGGAGGTTTCCTGGTAAACTCAAACATGTGAAATCAGCCAGATGCGGCAGCCCAGACAACGGGCCATTAGCTCTCTTGTGGCTTCTGCCTGCCCAACTCGACATTTGCTGCACGTCCTGTACTCGCCAGGCTAGAACTCCCTGGAAACTGTGGTCATTGTAGTGAAAACTGCCCGACAGCACCTGCACGCGCTCTCAGGCAGGCTGGTGCAGGAACCGAGTCTTCTTTGATCTTCTCTCCTGTAAGCCTTAGGAAAGGGGAACCAGTTATAAAAGTATACCAGCGATTCAAAGTGGGTACATGCTTTCACACACCTTATCATTTTCTTTGGCAGATATTTGACATTAATGCATACAGCACCATTTTTTGAAGAGAACAAGGATTCAGTGGAGAGAAGTGGGCATCATAGGAGCAACAGTAAAGAAAAACAATCTCGGAGCTGCTGTCTGCAGCTTCCCCTTAACAACTTCTGCAACTCGTCAGAAGCCTTCTCGTGACAAGTCATAAGGCCTAGAAGGGGGCCACTAGGGCAAAGGGTCATGCCTGGGTACTGGCCCGCAGGAGGGTCCAGTTAGGCTCTCCAGGATTAAAACTGGAAATGATCTCACACTTGATGGCTTCAGCCAGATGCTTTTTATTTTGACTTGGGTTGCAGGAGGGAATGGTTCCTGAAAAAACACCTCTTAAAAAGAACCCAAGGAGACCAGGTTAAACCAAACAGGAACATACACTTTGCTATTCTATCATGGTAGAATTCGAGGACTGATGTATCTTAACACCTCCTCTAAGGAATTAGCCAAAGAAACACCCAAAAGAGCCCTGTGATAAGAAAATCTAATCTGGAAGCTGGAGCTCACCTTATGGGGAGGAAGGCACACTGGGGTAGGCTTCCCAGTGGCCATGGCCGTGGGTGGAGCTAGGCATCCAGAATGTAGTAAAATGCAAACCATGAATGATGCTTAGCCTGAGCACCTCAGAAGTGGCATTGATATATGACTGCTGTTCAGAACACATGCTCTGGTGAAGTTATATCTGCTGTTAAAATGATGATGGGCTGCTGCCCCAAATCCTTCCAGTGCTGCTTCTCCTCCTCCTCCTACCCACCCCACCCTCATAGCAATGAAAGACAAGGGCACGATCTTGAGGGGCCAAACTTGGCACTTGTCACCTGCGAGCACCTGCTAGTGCACACTGATGGCCTCAGGTTCATCTCTGCATATCCCCCTAGCCAGCAAAGGCCCAAGCAATAGCACTGGGTCATGCCCAGGGCCCAAGTGATCCTCAGGACATAGCTTCTGGGAAATGCAGCTCCCTGGGGGTGCCATGTCTTCATTTTTGAACATCAGCCTTGCCTTCATATGGACTGAATGGCAGAAATTAATACCCTATTTAAGACTTTCTCAGATCTTAAGGTTAGCAAAGTGCATGCATGTAGCTACAAAATGCTTTTTTATGTGTAAAGAAAAGTGTAGGACAGAGAATATTCAAATAACATCCCTATAAACAGTAGTCTTAATGTCAGCCCAGTTGGAGCCAAGACTCTGAGGTCCTTCAAACCCATCAGGAAGAATTGATCTTCCAAGGAAGGGTTTGGGGAAAGACGTCCCTTCATTGGTTAGGCTCTTTCCAACCAGCAGGAGAACACTCAACCATATTCAGAGAAGGTTTAGGAGAAACAGTGACCCCAAATGGATGTGCCCAGCTCAGTGACTTGTGTTTCATGCCTACGAGGAAAAGTGTTCCATGTCTGCAGCAAGATTGCCCAGTGAGTAATCAGCAAGAGCTAAATGGCCTCTAGTACATCCCATCAATTCTAATTATTTTTTCTTGGTAGTCCTGCATTTCTACCATGCATTTTTTCTTTTGGTGATAACCAAACTTATGTCATATTCAGACAGGAAATTCTCAGGCTACATCTTTAATGATGAGCTGTAAAGAAAAGGACCTGCTCCAGTTGTGTTGTTCCCTCTCGGCCCTCAGCTTATTCATTTTCTACTTTTGGGTTGTCATTCCCAATTGTCCTTGATTTAATGAAAACATGTTACTTTTAAAAAATACCTGAATGCAGATCAACATCATCCTTAATATGCCAATGTTTTGGTTTGGATGTAAGGTGTCCCCCAAAAGCTCATGTATGGGACAATGCAAGAAGGAGAAATGATTGAGTTATGAAAGCCTTAACCCAATAAGTGAATTAATCACCTGGTGGGATTCACTGAGTGGTAACTGAAAGTGGGCAGGGTGTGGCTGGAGGAGGTGGGTCACTGGGGGCATGCCTTTGGCTATTTATTTTGTATCTGGTGAGTAGAGTCTCTCTCTCTCTCTCTCTCTCTCTCTCTCTCTCTGCCTGCTTCCTGATCATGATGTGAGCTGGTTCCTTCCACCACACTCTTCTGCCACGACGTTCTGCCTCACCTTGAACCCTCAGGAATATATCCCACTGTCTATGGATTGAGACCTCTGAAACTATGAGACCTCAAATAAACTTTTCCTCCTCTAAAATTTTTCTGATCAGTTCCTTAGTCACTGCAGGAAAAAAAGCTAATTAAAACAGCTGATATCTATTATTTCATTATATCATGATATTCTGAGTATAATTATTACTACAGATACTCTGAAAAAATAGTTCACCAAGGTCAGTTTCTGCATTTAAATAAAATCCATGTTAGGTGGTCCTAGACCAATCATAGATACATGCTAGAGTGTAGTACTTGCAGTTGAGACTTTCCTCACTCTGAAACCAGCTTGCTACAGGATAAGAGGACAAGTTTCTATTATTTCATGAGGACATTGTTTAGAGCAGAGTTAATTTTACCTAATTTAAGTGTCCCATGATGGCTATTGCAATACTAGCAGTTTCTTCATTCCTATCTTTGTGTCTTCTGGTTTCAGAGAGAATGACCTTTCCCATGTAAGTGAACAGCCTGGTCCATCTGTTCATCTTTCAGTAACATAAAAGACCAACGAATATTTGTCAGCTGCAAGGCAGGCCCAATGACAGGCTCTGTCAATTCAGGTAGTTGAAATAGCCTGTTAGGGCCGTCCTGAGTTTGAGGTGACCAGGCCTTCATCTTCCCATATAGGTCTGTGCATGAGCTGCACATGAGAGTGGCCATGACCTTGGGCAGAATGAGGCAATTCCTCACTGTGACCTTGGGCAGAATGAGGCCATGCCTTAAGAGCATGACAGCTGAAGGCTATCTGCTGTTGGTGCTCCCAGGAGGTCTGGGTGGTGCAACACAGGCCTGTCAGGAAAACCATAGGAGTGTGGTGGACACTGTAACACATTACAATGGCAACAGGAGAGAGGAGAGTGCTGGGATCCATAGGGATACCCAAGTCACTTACTGTACACACTGGGGGTAAGGGAAGCTCCTCCAGAGTCTTGTGGAACTGGTCTGTAAAGGGTGCAGACGGAGCGTCTGCAGCAATTGTACATGCAGAGAGGAATGCACGTGCACAGGGGCAAAGTGTAAGGAGCTCTGATGGTAGGCAGAGATGAGGCTGAAGGGGAAGTGCAGGCCAGATGCTGTCTGCCATGCTGAAGATTAGGACTGTCAGTCTGGAGTCGCTCAAGGATTCCAAGCAAGGCGGTGGCATAAATAGACGTGCACTTCGGAAAGACTGTAATAGTTGCAGCGTGCTGTATAAATTGTAGTGGAAACCTAGCAATTTGAGTGTTGTAGTGACTTGGATCAAAGGTGATTATGATGTGTGGGGAAGGAAAGATGTGGACAGATCAAAAGATAATCATGTGGTGAAATGAAGAGAATCAGGTAACAGACTGGATGTGAGAGGTCAGGATGACGGCCAGAGATCTGGATGGAAGATCAGGGCATCGCTGAGGTGAGGGAAATTTTCAGGGGGAATTGTGGGGAAGAATGGCGACTTTTGGATGCATGAAGTTTGGACATCTTTCAGCTGTCCACAAAGCAGCTGCCTTGTGTGCCTGAAGCTCAGGAGTGATTCCTTCAGTAAAGATGCAGGCTGAGGAGTCACCGGTATCTATTTGAGAAAAGAGGTCCCAGGCATGGATGGATTCTCCTATAGACATAGATAAACAGTCAGAAAACCCAGAGGCCTAGAATTACTAGAACTATAAGGAACATTGATGTTGAAAAAACTGGTTGTAGGGAGAGGAGAAAAGAAAGACTTGGGAATGTTCAGAGGAAAACCGAAAAGGTTTAGGATAACACAAGCCCAGAAAAGAACGTAATAATTAAGGAAGGCTGGTAAACCATACTGGGGTTTGTGGGGGATCAACAACTGTTTCCTGTTTTCCCTAATTGCATTCTGGCTTGACTAAGAGGTAATAAGGGAGTAGGTGCTTGGAGAATGGCTTACCACCTTCATTACTGATAAGGCTGACAACAGGCTGTGGCTTAGGTGTGTGGTAGTAATGAACTCCCCAATACTGAATCCTGCACTCCTCACCTGCCCAGGCACAGGGGGCTGGACCAGCATAAACCTCCTTGCACAAGGGCAAGAGGGCAGAATGCCAGCTCCCCATGGCAGCTGCTCTCAAAAGGAAAAGAGGGAGGCGTAAGACTGTGCCTGTCCAGTTCCTCCTCCGAAAGTCACCAAGGAGGTAAATTAACCCACATGGATGCAAACATCAGGAATGGGGCAAAAGCATTCCTCACCTCCCCCATTCACACACATGCAATAAGGACTAGGAAGAGACCATTGGGTGATGCTGGTGCTGCGGAGCTCTTGGAGTATTGGGGAGGACAGCCAGACTACAGCGGTCCAGGGAGAAAACAGGAAGTAAGGAATGGGGACAACCAGGCCTCTTCAACTCTTTCAAGGAGTTTTGTTACGAGAACTATTCCAGTAAGAAAGAGCTGTTGTCTGTAGACTTTAATTTTATTAATGCTTATTAGGAAAATCCAGACTTGTGGAGCTGAAATAAGGTTCTGATGAACTTTCTAGGGAAAGACACAAGAAATAGAGTCAGGAAAATCTGTTTTTTGGTGTCAGAAGACTTACAAGAAATCCACCTGGATCAGATCATGGAAAGTTGAAGATGAACAAGCATCAGAGAAAATAATAATGGGGCATCTGTATTTCTTCTCAGGATGGTTCATTGTGCCAGATTTGTGATGTGGACAAAGAGACACAAGGACCTTCAGAAAGAATTTAACAACAACAATGAAAAAAGAGCAAATCAGAAGACACTTAATTGGAGAACAAATATTAATCAAAAGGCCATGCTAACCAATAAACCACAAATGTCAGTGGCTTAATAAAAGTAAAATGATATTTTACCTGTGTTATGCTCTATTGTAGGTTGGGTAATTAATTCTTCTTCAACCTGTAGCTTCACACTACGACATGTGACCCACAAGACTGAAGTGAATCGGGAAGGGAGCACAGAGTCACTCTTCGGAGTGTACCAATCCCAATGGACAGAATGCAGTCTCATGGCTACACCTGACTGCATAAGTCTGGGAATTGTACTCTATGGGCTTTGAAGAGGAGCATAGTAGACACTGGTGAGCATCAGCAAAAACTGCTGTGGTTTGAATCTGAAATGTCCTCCAAAGGCACATGTGTTGAAGGTTTAGTACCCATCTCATGTTGCTTTGGGAGATGATTGTACCTTTAAGAAGTGGGGCCTACTTGGATGAAGTTAGGTCATTGGGACCCCAGCCCTATCCTGTTTCTCTTTGCTTTCCTGTTACCATGAGATAAACAGGCCTCCTTTGCCATGAACTTTCCACTACGATGTACTGTGCCAACACAAGCCCAAAGCAAAGCAACAGTGCCAAGTAACCATGGGCTGAAGCCTCTGAAACTGTGAGCCAAAACAAACCTTTTCTCCTCCTAAGTTAATTATGTGAGGTATTTTATCACAGTAATGGAAAGCTGACTTACACACCACTAGAGAATGAAAATCTCACATAAGGTGATTCTAATGGGCCTTGAAGTGTATTTGTTTGTTTTATTGTCCTCATAGGCACACATGTCTAAAGGAATAAATACAAATGGGTATTTTCATCCATAGCATGAAATCATTGACAGCATAGTGCCTAGAACATGGGCTTAAATAATTATTGATTAGTTTAGTTAATGTCTTGACATTTAACAGAGAGTGAGAAAATAATGAAAGGCTTTTTTTTCCTCCCCCTCCAAAGGTTGAAATATTCTGGTTTTGCTTTCTTCTTATGTTTTTCCACATGCTATATTTTTGGCTGCTGGTTTGGAGGCCATAATCAGGGGTAAGGAAGAGAGATACTTAGGAAAGCAGAGTAGTTCCGCCTGTTTAAAACTGGCCACTAAAAAGTCTTTGCTCTTTCTTTTCTTTTCAGAGGGGAACATTTGGAAAGGAACATGGCCTGACGGAGTGTCCAACCAGATGGGTATGGTTTCCCGGGCTCTGGAAAGGGCCTCAAAGGGTCCAAAAACCTCCTAAGTGCCCACTAATGTGGGAAACCTCTAAAACACTCTGTTACAGAAATGGAGGAAAATAATTGAAGAAAAGGTTTCAATCCTTTTACAGGAGGCAACAGCTTATCTAACATTCCTGCTCAAAAGTGAATGATGAAAATCAAGTTTGCAATTCATTAATTCAGCAGACGTTTATTAAACATTTTGTCTATCTGCAAAGCATTGAAACAGATACAGTGGATGATATGAAAAATTAATGTGCTAATCCCAGTTTGTAAGGAGCTAGTTGGAGTCATTTAAATAAACATCTTATTAGATTATAAGAGGAAATGATTCTGAATAGATGAGAGAAGTAATATGGAGTTGGAAAGGAGGGGTGCTCAACCTAAGACCACAAAGAGCAAAGGCCCTGTGGTGAGCACAGTTTTGTCAGAAGACTTTGGAATAGTGGGTGATCTTTGGTGTTACACTAACCCTGCTTGCATCAGTGGCTGAGGTCTTGTCCTGCCTGGGTCATGGCACTCCAGGGACATTCCTCCTAGATGCTACACCAGGTATGGATTAAGGCCTTGGAACTGTGGGGCCCCTGGGACATCCCAGCAAACTCCAGAATGTGGATTCGAATGAAGGCCTGGGCCAGGGGTGTAGCTAAATGGTAGTGCTCTTGCCTAGCATGCGCAAGGCCCTGGATTCGATCCCTACCACTGCAGAAATAATAACAATAATAATTAATTAAATAAAGACCCCAGGATATTCTGAGATTTAGGACATTAGCAACATGGACATTTAATATCACACTAACAGTCTAAAGATCGTTCTGAAGGGCAGAGAGTGAGTCAAAGTTTTGGGAGAAAGAGTGGCACAATTCAATCTGTCCCTCAGAAAGCTCACTGAACTCTGGCCAAAAGAAGAATGGATTAGGGGTAGACCTGAAGTATGCAGAAGATCTGAAAGAACAGCTCTTTCCTGAGAGGTAACACCTTCCAACTTACCCACAAGTGATCTCCCCCAGATTTCCCTAGTCCCAGGCACCTGCAAAGAAAAGAGACTTCACATGATCACAGATATTCTACTTTGACTGTCTGGATAACTCACTCCTATATACAATGCAGTATCCCAAGTTCTTACAAAGCAGGCCTGTACCCCAAATAATTGGAGGAGTTCCAGAAGGTCTCACAGGTGTGTGCCCCCTCCCACTAGGCCCCACAGGTCCTGCCTCTCTCTAGTACACCCATCCACTTGCTGCCAAGTTCCCTCTTTTTTTTTTTTTTTTTTTTTAAAGATAGAGAGGGGGGAGAGAGAGAGAGAGAGAGAGAGAGAGAGAGAGAGAGAGAGAGAGAGAGAATTTTAATATTTTATTTTTTAGTTATCGGCGGGCACAACATCTTTGTTTGTATGTGGTGCTGAGAATCGAACCCGGGCCGCACGCATGCCAGGCGAGCGCGCTACCACTTGAGCCACATCCCCAGCCCCCCAAGTTCCCTCTTGAAGTTCCACTTCTTGAGCAAACAGTCCAAACCTTCAGAGGCAATGCTAGCTGTGGGGTCTAGGAGAGTGAGAACAGATGACAGCCTTCCCTTTGCATGAAGGAATTCTCTACCCACATGTTACTTGAATCTTAATGTGTAACAGATCCTAATGTGACCAGATCCTTCAGTTTTTATTTATATTGATCCTCTCTCTCTCTCTCTCTCTCTCTCTCTCTCTCCCTCCCTCCCTCCCTACATCCCTCCCTCCCCCCACATATATTTTTTTTAACTAGGAACTGAACCTAGGGGCTTTTTACTGCTGACCTATATCCTCAGTTCTTTTATTTTAGATTTTGAGACAGGGTCTCACTAAGTTGCTAAGGCTGGCCTCAAACTTGAGATCCTCCTGCCTCTACCTCCCAAGTCCCTGGGATTGCAGGAGTTTGCCCCACCATGCCCAGCCTCCTTCAGATCTAGACTTGCATGCAGGGGGTTGGACTGGAGCTCAGTCTCTTCGAATCTTAGTTCTCTGCCTGTTTTATTTCGGTCTGGCCTCATCGAACTTGGAACTCTCTCCACTGTGGAGGAGTTCTGGTCCCTCAGGCAAGCTTTCCTCACAGGCCACCCCACGGATTGTCAGAAACACCTGAGCAGTGGGCACAGCTTGAGTTTCCTTCTGAGGTGGTTCATAAAAGCTTAAGGTGATCAATGGTTCACAAGTTATACCTGGACAAGGGTAAGCCCCCACTGAGCTGAAACCACATCATATGCTACCTCATTTCTCGTGTCAAGGACCTCTGGGGGCTGGGTATGCAGCCACAGGTAGAGTGCACCAAGCGAGAGGCTCTGGGTTCTATCCTCAGATCTGCCCCCTGCCAAGGGATCTTTAGGTAATACCTGTAGAATAAGGGTGTTGACTTTGTAATGCCTTTCAGCTAGAGGGTTCTTAATTCTAAGACAAATTAGAAGGCTACCACAACGGTCTAAACTTAGGGAAACATCAGAGAAGATGAAGGGAGGGTCGTGTTCATGGAATCATAATAAAGACCAATTTCATGGAAACTTTGCTGTGTGCTGGGTAGACCACATTCAGCTATTTACACACCTTGTCTAACTGAACTTCAGAACAACTGTGTGATATAGGAAATGCTGCTGTTGTGGCACAAGGTGTTCTGTCACTGAGCTACATCCCCAGCCCTTTTTATTTTTTATTTTGAGACAGGATCTTGAGGAGGTTGGCCTAGAACTTGCCATCTTCCTGCCCTCAGCTTCCAGAGTCTCTGGGATCACAGGCCTGCACCACCATGCCTGGGATCCTTGTTTTACAAATAAGGAAATGGAAGCCGAGCTTCTTAGGTTTATACAGATGCAGTAGCTAGGTTGGAAGCTTAACCTGACTCCGATCCGAGAGCCATACTTAGTTACTATGCTACACAGCCTTTCATAATATTGATAGAAATGGAAAGCACTGGATCAATGAAAGACAAGGTAGGTTCATGGTACAAAGGAAGTCAGTTAACATACTATAGAAATGATCCTGAAAGGAAGATCAGAAAGGAAGGAAACTCACCTGGAGTCTGGCTTTCCCTCACTCACAGCTGAGTCCAATTGGTGTGGGTGTGCATGTCTATCCATCTGTCCACATATCTTTTACACCCTCACACCCATCCATTCATCCATTTATGCTTCTATCTATCCCCAAGCTTCTTCAGAAAATAACTCAAGGAAACTTAAATAAATAGGGAAGGAAAAACTCTTAAAAATAAAGATAGAAGAATAAAAGCCACATAACAAAGAGGAATTTTTTTGTAAAACTGGTGCAAATAAGCACAAAACTTCATTTCTGAGCATCTTGACTTCCAAGGTATAAAAAGAAACACCGTGAGTTACAGTTCGCATTAGCTTAGGAAAGGAAGCACGACCATCTGTCAGCAGAGGCAAACTTTCATACTACCAAAATCTAAAACAGTGAACACACGGGTTTTATTTATTAAAATAAATGACATAAGGCCAGTATCTTCAAATGCAGATGAATCCCAATAAAGGTAATATACATAACATGAAATTTTCATTAAAGGATTCCAGGGTAATATCATCTGAAAATGCTCTGTCTGTGGTGGTTTCTAGACTTACACATTAAGGAAATCCAGCCATGTGACCCTCTGCTCCTCTGTAGTTCAATACAGTCTCACCTTCACCTTAGCACTGGCTTCTTCATTTTGCCTAGAGGGAAAACAAAACAAACAAACAAACAAAACCAGAAGGGGATGCCAATTAGATACCTTTATAGAATGTGGAAGAGTCAGGAAGGCAAGACCACAGGCACCCAAGAAGATGTCACCAATGTGGTGACTGCCATGCAAGGAGTGAGAGACAGAAAGAATATGGCTTTTAAATGGCTTCAAATACTAGCCCACCACCTTAGAAAAAAAATCACAATGATAATTTCAGGTAACAAGACTTTTGTTCTTTCCTTGCATCTCCACAGCTATGAAGAGCTGAGCAGAGGAGAGACTTGCTGAAAGAACACAACCAGAGCTTCCCTCTACAGGTGGGAGGTGTATACCTGAGTTTTGACTCAGGGAAGGGTCTTTGTATCTTGGAGCAAAATTAAAGGAAGGTAGAAGTGACATCTCTTACCACCTTGAAAAACACAGGTTGCCGGCTAGCCAGTGAAGGATGTTGCAACCTGAGAGGCTGTTTGCTTACAGGGAAGGAGACATGTTATCCAGGCACCCTTGACCTGCTCACAGAACCCTAGATCAACAGCAAGTGTTAGAAGCTCTTCTTGAACCATGATAGTTAACTCAATCCACATTCTTTGGGGTTCCTCTTTGTGAGATGTTGCAAGTTTCTGGTTGTCACCACTATTTTTCCTCCTGGTGTTTCTGGGTTTGAAAACCATACTTCCAGCCATTAGAGGACAATGTAGATGCCTACTTTCTCTTCTGCAGGAAGATTCAAGTATGAGTATCTGGGCACCTGCCAGCCATCCTTTCTTTGCATTGCTAATGTCACTGGCCTAGTCAGATCTTTATAACTAGACTAGTGCTCCACAACCTAGTTAATGTCATGGCACACAAAAAAATAACATCACTCACTTTGTGTAATAGGGTTACAGGGCTGGAGGAAAATGGCTCGGCTCCACCCAGGCCCTAGAAGGCCGCAGAGGTGGGCACAAGCATCCAAAAATTGACATACTTGTAACCCAGTCTGGGTGCACTCACTGGAAGCTCTGATCTGGAACACGGAAATAGATGCTTAATTTTGTCCCGTTTCTGTTCCCTTCCTTTGGTTCACAATGTACATATTGGCTAGGTTAATTTTCCCCAATTCAGCAATTTTCATTATGTTACTTTGCTGCTCACATCATGAGCCACGGCTGCCCATCACCTGTTGGAGTTTTGTTTTGTTTTGTTTTTAATTCTTTTTAATTGTTGATGGACCTTTATTTATTTATATTTGGTGCTGAGAATCAAAACCAGTGCCTCACGCATGCTAGGCATGTGCTCTACCACTGAGCCACAACACCAGCCCTACCTGTCGGATGTTTGATGTCCTTGACCTGGCAGTCAAGGGTTGCCACAGTGCTGCCTCTGGTTGTTTTCCAGGATTATGTGGCACAGGCCCTGAAGTCATCACTTGCTCCCATGTGTGCCTTTATCATGCCACTCTTTTGCCTAGTCTGCTCTTCACGTTGTCCTTCCCATCTGCCCTTCAAGATTTAGATCAAATCACATCACCTCCATGACACCATCCCATAACAGGGTTTTCAAAGGTAATTAACTAGGTTTTTGTTTTAACCTCTTTTCCAGTTTTATGGTCCAGTGTTCTCCAAGTCCCTCCCTGTGTCTCAACAGCTCAAGGAGAAGAAAGGTTTAAACCAACCGTCCAATAAATTCAGAAGATGCCATAGTATGTCTTTACCTCTTGAGATGCAAACCATACTGTTGAGAGCCACAGCCGAAGGGGCCCCAGCAAACTTTCAGACTGCCAGCTGATGATTGGCTCACAGCGGCCCCAGCAACATCTAGCTGATTGGCTCCTCTGCGGTGATGCTCATTGGGCTGGTTCCCTGCCCTTTCAGACCACGGAGCTGCTCATTGGGGGACTTTTTTGGCTCCGCCCAGTGACCCAGCCAATCGGCCTCAAGAGCAGGAGGATTGGGGGAGGTGGAGAGGTTTGTGGTTGGGAGAGAGGCTTGTGGGAAGCCGGTGGTGGCAGTTGGGCTCTGAGGGTTTTTCCTGAGGAGCTGTTTTGTTTGGCGTGTGTGGTTCTAAAAATAAAGTTCATTTCTTTTGACAAGTGGCTCCTGAATTGTGCGCAGCCAGACTGCGGCAGCATACACCTGTCTAAAATAATTTATTAACTTTGTTTTAACCTTGAGTTATTCAAACTTAGTTCAGCATGGAACTTTCGAACAATAACACTTATTAACTTCCCATGGGATTTATTCTATAAAGTAGATTTTAGGAAACATAGCTGAGATCTTCCAGATCATATTCAAATAGGCTCTAGTCTCAAATTTAGCTTGCACTTTTACATTACAAGGTAGAAAAAGCTAATTAAACCTGATCACAAAACTAAATAATCTGAACTTCCTATAAATAATCTCTTTCCCAGCAATGCTCAGTACTGAACAAGAAAAGACATAACAGTGGTACCTCTCAACTGTGTAAGATCTTAGATTCAGCTCTGTGTTTGGAACTACAGCAGAAGTTTGCTAGGATAAATTTGAGTTTGCTAGGATAAGTTTGCTAGGATAAGTTTGCTAGGATAAATTCAAGAATAGTACTAGTAGTAGTAGTAGTAGTAGTACCAGTAGTAGTAGTAATAGTCGATAATGAGCACCTAAACCAGGGGCAGTGGCACACACCTGTAATCCCAGCGACACAGGAGGCTGAGACTGGAGGATCGCAAGTTCAAAGCCAGCCTCAGAAAAAGCAAGGCACTAAGCAACTCAGTGAGACCCTGTCTTTAAATAAAATATGAAATTGGGCTGGGGATGTGGATCAGTGCTTGAGTACTCCTGAATTCAATCCCTGGTACTCTGCGCCCCCCAAAAAATGATCACCTCAAAAGAACAGCAATTGAAAGTGCTTTTTGTGTGTTTTAAATCTTTATAACAGCACTATCAGGTATGCTTTATTTTTAATCTCTATTTTACAGGTAAGGAAACTGAGACACAAAGAGATGAAGTTTCTTTCCCAGTTCACACATCTATGGAAATAGCAGAATATTTCAAATCTAGGCCCTTGATCACCAAAGTCTTGCTCTTGATTCTGTTATGCTGCTCCTCAAGAAAATCAAAGTTCTTCACTCCCTTGCATAGGGAAGACGTTTTAGAGGTGCATCGGTCAAATGACAGCAACAGATTGATTAGATGCCTTCTTTATGCAGCTCTGCCTAAATATCTACTGATGTCTATGCTCAGAAGTCTAGTTTCCCTTTATTCCATGTGGGTAGTTTTGTCTCCATAGTTCATTTTAAAGATCATACTGTACTTACTGTTTGTACTGTGAGTCTTGGCCTTTGACTAGAAGCAAATAAAAATTCTGACCTTGTCACTCCACTGCAAAAGAGGTTTCTCCTTTCTATGAACTCCTTTGGCCTTTATTGTGTCTTCTATGTATTTGAACATATACTCTGTTTTGAAATCATAATTGTCTTGCCAAGTGACTGGGTCTTATCTTTCTAACCAGGTCTCATTGCACTGTAATGCTCAGAGTACTTGAAGGTCCGTTGGCTGATTTGTGATTTCCAAATTCTGAAGCATTTCATAATTACACCATATGAACTCCTTTGGTCCAGCAGATTCATCTCTGCCTTCCTTCACCCTGCTGGTCCTCAGGGGGCTGACCCATGGGGACTCATCCATGGGCCTGGATGCTTTCTGGTCTCTGGTTTGATGCAGTCATCAGAAGGGACCAGCAGAGATGCAAGGCAGGGAGGAGAGAGAGGCTGGTACTCATCCTCCTAACCTCCTCCTTGTTAGCTAGGGGGTTGTCATGACTAAGCCACTGTACCCAGAAACTGGGTCAAGAACCATTTTAAGAGCCATTTATTAGCCTCATACTCCACAATCACTAGGAATTCCCACTCTTCTCTTGTTTTGTCTCCTGTCCTTTTGCAACTTCTTGGGCACTTGACTGAAGAGTGAATGTCACCCCCAGCCACATGCCCTACATAAAACAAGTGCCACATGCCTCTCCTTTAGGAAAATAGGTAAGGCATCCCTATGCCCTGGCTACTTGAGGGGCAGTACCATGTGTTGCAGTCAATCAAGGACAGCACCTGCCATGAGAGATTCCCAACTGGCCCCAGGAGGCCCGCAGTTGAGGACAGTGAGGTTCAAGTCAGATTCCTGAAGCTCGTGGTTGGTGGTACATTTTGCCTACTGGGAGGAATCTTGTATGAGGGCCTGTCTTACTACAGTAGCCTGCTTCTGAATGGTCGGACCTTTTTAAAAAATATATTTGTGTTTTAGTTGTAGTTGTCAATACTTTATTTTACTTGTTTATTTTTATGTGGTGCTGAGGATTGAGCCCAGGGCCCCACACATGCTAGGCTAGCGCTCTACTGCTGAGCCAAAACTGCAGCCCCCAGTTTGACCTTTTTATCATTTACATTAGGGTCTGAGAATTTCCTGAGATCCCCTGACATTCTATTGCCTTGTGTTGAATTAGCTACAGCCATTCTCAGCTAGATTGCATTTTTATTTATGCTTAAACAGCTCTATTGAGATATAACCACATAAAATACAATTCACCCATATGAAGTGTACCATTTAATGATTTTAGGATAATCTCAAGGTCATACAACCCTCACCACAATCTAATTTTAGAACATTCTCATCTTCTCACAAAGAAGCCCTATACACATTTAGAGTTATTTTCCTTTCCTTCCTCTTCAGCCCTTGGCAATAACTAATCTACTTTCTGTCTCCATGAATTTACCTATTCTGGACATTTCATATGAATAGAATCACTCAGTATTTGTCCTTTGTGTCTGGCTTTTTTTCACTTAGCTTCATGTTTTCGTGGCATATTTATGTTATAGAACATATCAGTGCTCTGTTGCTTTTCATGATTGAGTAATATTCCATTGTATAGATAGAAAGCATTTTCTTTATCCATTCATCGGTTGATGAACATTTGGGTTGTTTCTACTTTTTGGCTGTTGTGAGCAACACCACTAAGAACATTTGTTTGTACATATTTTTGGGGACATGTTTTTGTTTTCCTTGGATGTATACCTAGGAGTAAAGTAGGTAGTTCATACGGTAACTTCCAAACTGTTCTTTAAAGCTGCACTGTTTTGCGTTCCCACCAGAAATGAATGAGGGTTCCTGTTTCTCTATATCCTTGTCATTGTCTGTCTTTTTATTGTAGCCATTCTAGTTAGTATAAAGCGGTTTCTCATTGTCATCTTGTTTGCATTTTCCTGGTGGTTAATGTGATCGCACATCTTTTCATGTGCTTATTGGTTTTTTTGTATCCAGTCTTTATGTCCATAATTCCCTATCCAAAACTTTAGCAGACAGTTGGGTATGGTGGTATACATCTGTAATCCCAGTGACTCAGGAAGCTGGGGCAGGAGGACCACAAGTTCAAGGCCAGCCTCAGCAACTTAGCAAGGCCCCATGCAACTTAGTGATATCCTATCTCAAAATTAAAAATAAAAATGACTGGGATGTGACTCAGTGGTAGAGCACGCCTTGGTTCAATCCTCAACACTAAAGGAAACCCCCCCCCCCAAAAAAAAACAAAAACCCAAAACAACAAGAACAACAACAAAAAAACCTGAGGAGTCAGATGGAGTTCAGAATTCTGAACTTTCTGAAGTTCATTTAAATTACAAGTTTTCTCAGATATGGAAAGGTAGCATAATTTGTATCCTCTAAAATGTTTAATATTCTCAGTAGCATCCCACAATCACACTCTTCAATATTTCTGCTGCAAAAATACAGTGATTGGACCTAGATGGGATTAAAATATATGATCTTATGTGATGTCAAGTCATTTTTTGCCCCCCAGTGAACTGCAAAAAACACTTGTTTTCCAGAATTTTTGGATTTTGGAATCACAAAGGAAGGACCAAGCCTCTGTACATGTCCTTGGGTTCCAGCTAGGACAGTGAGATAGTCATCATCTGGATGCGCCATCGCTTGCTCCACGACCCCTATGAGCACTGTCCTCTTTAGCATGGCCCCTTAGGAATGCTCCTCAGAGTCCAGCAGGGAGCAGAGTCCAAGGACAGAGCCCTAGGTCACATCTCCTCCCCGACCTGATTTTTCTGTTGCCCCATACTGGACTAAAGAGGCATTCTCAACATAGCACCACATTTCCTCAGGATGGTTGGGGTTACCTTGCTTCTCCAGAGAGAGAGGGGCAGCCAGTGAGATCTTCAAGAGAAGGGTATGGAGAGGTCATGATACCTAGTGCAGGGCTAGGTACTAATCCCTGCACACATATCCAGATATCTCTGTTGCATTTTCCAGACTCCAACTCTAGCTATAGAGAATGGAAGGGTTAAATCTGGCAAATCAACAAGAGGTTAGGGCTAAGGGTCATTGAAATGCTTGGTCTTTTTCAGCCTCACTGTATCCTTTAAAATGCTATCAGTCTGTGGTCTCCCTACCTGCAGTGGGCCCACGGGGACTTCCTTTGAGAAAACAGATTATAGCTCCTTAGCTATCTTACTGTGAGATATTCTGTCCCAGAATGTGTAGAGGGGCTCTCTGTCCTCCCCAACTCTGCTCCTAAGCCATGGTTATCTGCTCAGAAAGAGTCTGTTGCTTAGAACTAACCCTATGATTTTCTGAGGTGCTTTGAGCTAGAGACCACCGAGGTGATCTCAGGAAAAGGGAGTTGGTTGTAAAAGCAACCAGTGCACAGTGCAGACAATGACAGTGAGCAGGTCTCCATTTGCTCCTTTCTGCTCTGGCCCGTCCACCTGCTGCCCAGGTGCCCATTCCTTGCTCCTTGCTCCATGTTTCCAATTCAAATAAGAATGGTTCAGTCTGGCTTGCCTTTTGATATTCTTACTCTCCAGGAAGGGAGGTAGAGATGGAGGAGGGGCAGATGGGGGTTCCATGAAATAACTAACAACTCTTACAAGTGCTTTCCTCAAAGGCAGGCAAGATTGATTTCTCAATTTCACTTGCCCAGGATCAGGGACTGAAAAACAATTTTTACTAGGCTTCTTTTCCTCCATGAGAACATCTATCTGACGCCTCCAGAAGAAGATAGCCAACAACAATGGTTTTGAAGAGAAATCAACCCTCTGATGATGTTTCCTTATTGCTTTGTGTAGTTCATGATTTTGCCCTGATAAGCAAAAAGTAAACAAAGGTCCCACGTGCTTTCTAAGAAATGATTCTCCTGTCGTGCCTGTATTCTCTCGCCTCTTTAGGTCCCTGAGACCTGGCAGGTTGGTAGAAGGAGGAGAGAGGGCTGTAGGCAAGCTCTTTGGCTTGGGAGGGAAGGAGTCCTATGGGCTATGGTTGGACACATGGGGTCAACTCTGGAGATGGTTCACAATGTGGGGCCCCATTCTCATGGATCTCCTTTCCTATTATCTCCAGGTGCGTGGCTTTGCTCTTCCAGCTGTCTCTGCCATGAGGTCCCATTAGTGACCTAAGTCCATGGGCATCTGATGGATTCTTCACTTTGGGAGATGACAGCAGTTAGTTTCTAGTTAAAACCCCACTGCAATCATTTGCAAAGCTTTTAACAAGCTTTGGCTTCATTTCCTAACATTCTGAGGAGTCTGCATAATCTACTTTCAACCTAAAAACACTTAGAATCTTTCCACACAAATGATCCACATCCCCCCTCTCATTCCAACTAAAAGGCAGAGTCTTTAGAAAGCATCTAGGTGGTTTAAAGTACTGGGGTTCCTGTACCTCACCAAACACATCTCCTATATTCCCCAACACCCAACTACTGGCCCTTCCTGCTCTTGCCTTGGGACCTTGCAGACACTGTTCACTCCCTCCAGTCTCCTCCCTGCTAGTTCCTCTTTCTAATCTTGCTCCAGCGTCACGTTGCTCATAGTCCTATTCCCCAGACTTCTCTTCCCCTTTTCTGTCTTATTCTATTATGTTGAACTTATTTTCATTTGGCCGGGATGCATTTTACTTGTATTGGCTGACACACCTCACCCTCTCTAGAAAGTAAGCTGTGTGAAGTAAGATTACTGATCTATTTTGTTCACTCTTGTGATCATAGTCCTTAAAGAGTGTCTACCACATAGTAGGGGCTCAATATATGTTTACTACATGAATAAATTAAGACTTCTAGAGTAGCTCAAAACTGGACATGCAGTTTTTACATGGTTTCTTGTTTGTTATCAAAGACCTGAAGATTCAGTGAGTAAAATACAAAAATCCTTATCACTCCTGCAAATGAACCAGGGTAAACCTTTTCTCAAATTCTGCACTGGACACAAACAGCAAGACCAGCTTCTTGAGAGAGCATGGTAGAGGCTTTTAATGAGTGTGCCTTCCCCTTCCATTGCTCTTTTCCTTCTTTTATCCTGCATTACTAATGCTTGGCTAATCCTCTAATCTTCTCTATAAGGTAATCAGTGATAAAGCTTTAAGGTGTTAGCACTCCCAGGAGTCTTTATCCTTTAAAGTGAAATCTGGAGGGCCACAAAATTTCCAGGATCCAAAGGAAGGAATCTCACCAGGTAAATTTTATTTTATTTATTTATTTTTAATATTTATTTTTTAGTTCTTGGTGGACACAACAACTTTGTTTGTGGTGCTGAGGATTGAACCCCGGCTGCAGTATGCATGCTTGAGCCACATCCCTAGCCCAGGAGGAAGCCATTTTTTTTGTGTGTGTGTGTGGTGCTGGGGATTGAACCCAGGGCCTTGTGCATGCAAGGCAAGCACTTTGCCAACTGAGCTATATCCCCAGCCCTCACCAGGTAAATTTTAGATCTTGCATATTTTGAGCCAGAGAGGGGGTCAATTTGGAATTCTTTAAATTGGGGGGAGGGAACAGAAAGTCACCAGTTCTAAAAAAAAAAAAAATGAGTCTGGAACATTGATCAATTTGAAGCTAAGGCAGTAAATACAGATACTGTTATTTCTCCCACTCTTGTCTAATTTATATACTAGAAATAATAAAATTTTGCAACTTCCAAATTTGAGCTCATTTCTAAGTCAAATTTATCTGTATTATCCCCCTCCCATATTGCTGAGTTTTCCTGATACTACATCAGGATCTTCATCAACTCCAACCTCAAGTGCAGACAGGCAAAAGTATGGCAGAATTTGTACACACACACACACACAACTTTCCTCCCATATACCTCAGATGCTTCCAAATTCTACCCCATTTTTGTTGTTATTGGTTTGTTTGTACCAGGAAATTGAACCCAGAGGCGCTTAACCACTGAGCCACATCCTTTTTTATATTTTATATTTTATTTAGAGACAGGGGCTTGCTGAGATGCTTGGGGCCTTGCTAAGTTGCCGAGGCTGGCTTTGAACTCATGACCCTCCTGCCTCATCCTCTCAAGCCCCTGGGATTACAGGCATGCACCACTGTGACCAGCCACCTCCTGTTTCTTTCCAAGGTCATCCCACCTACTGCCTCTTCCATTTCCCACCCAGTCTTCTCTGCTTAATATGGATATTCAGAGATATTTCAATGCCTGGAAAAAACACTGATGTAAGGGGCCTCCAAGGACTCTTTGCCAATCAATCATCCCTGAAGCCCAGGCAGTAGTTCTTGGGGCCCTGTGTCTGTGAATAGGCATTTAGAAAGTAGGGCTCTGACTTGGATCTTTCTAGTTTAGTGGTCACCCCAAATCAATAAAATCCAAGAATCCAGGTTAATTTGGACTCATTTGTCAGTAGACTTAGCATTACCTTGTGGAATAAAATGCTCTGGTCTTTGAGGGTGGGCTCCTCTTCATCCATGTGTCCCTTAATTTGGCTCAGAATCAGCTGGGAAGTTCCAGGGCACTCTTGAGTCATACCTCCCTCCAGGATTACACAATGTATGGCATAAAAACTGGGCCCCGGGGCCCATGTCTACTCACTTTTTATACTCATCTCCTTGATAAATTGACAAGTCTAGAAAATTCAGGAAGCTTTGTGTTCTTGAGCTCAAATTTAGAGCTAGGATTCCACTATGGTTGGATATGATTTAAGCGTGTCCCCCAAAAGTCCTTGTGTTGGAAGCTTGATCTGCAGTGTGACAATGTTGAGAAGTAGTGTGTAGCCTTTAAGAAGGGGGAACTAATGAAAGGTGGTTAGGTCATTTGGAGGCACTGCGTTTGGAAGTTCTCATGGGATCATGGTTAACTCTCCAAAAGAGGTTGTCATAAAAGAGTAACACTGTTCCCTCCCTGGCTACTATCTCACCATGGGATCTCTCCTCAAAGGTGTTCCTGCCAAGATTTCATCCACCATGATATGACACAACAAGGTGGAATTTTCACTTCCAACACTGTGAGCTAAATAAACTTCTTTTCTTTATACTTAGACTCAGGTATTTTGTTATAGTAACAGAAAACAGACTAAAACAAGTTTTAAATTCTGGCCAGAATCTCCTGGACATTTTCAAAGGATGTTCTCACATCTATTTATTCTTACAACCACTCATGTTATAATTCTCCACATTCCTCTGGAATGCTTTTCTTTACCTAACTCACCCAAACAATATTCATAAGGTCAACATGTAATCTTTCCTTAGAACGAGTTTCATTAGAAAATTTGGAGGACTAGTTAAATATGTTAGCTCATGCATTAGTTATAGCAAGGTTGCTATACTTACAGTTATAAGTATAATAAACTGGGCAGCTTAAAGTAATAGAAATTTATTGCTTCAGTGTTCTGGAGGCTAGAAGTCTGAAATCAAGTGTAGGTAGAGCCATGCTTCCTCTGAAAACTGGAGGCAAATCCTTCTTTACTTCTCCCTTGCTTCTGGTGGTCTTCTAGCAATTTTTGGTATCCTTTGGCTTGAGGATATATTGTCCCAATCCTCCATCTTCACATTACATTCTTCCTGCATGTCTCTGTCTTCACACGGCCATCTTCTTACAAGGACTCTAGTCACATTGAATTAAGGCAGTATGACTGTAGTCTTAAATAATTACATCTTGCAATGACCCTGTTTTCAAATAAAGTTGCATTTTAAAGTATTGGGGGTTAGTCACTTTTTTTTTTAATGGTAAAATTTTTTTTTATTGGTTGTTCGAAATATTACAAAGCTCTTGACATCTCATATTACATATAATAGATTCAAGTGGATTATGAACTCCCATTTTTACCCCAAATACAGATTGCAGAATCACATTGGTTACACATCCACATTTTTACCTAATGCCCTATTAGTAACTGTTGTATTCTGCTACCTATCCTATCCTCTACTATCCTCCCTCCCCTCCCCTCCCCTCCCATCTTCTCTCTCTACCCCATCTACTGTAATTCATTTCCCTCCTTGTTTATTTTCCCCTTCCCCTCACAACTTCTTATATGTAATTTTGTATAGCATTGAGGGTCTCCCTCCATTTCCATGCAATTTCCCTTTTCTCTCCCTTTCCCTCCCACCTCATGACTCTGCTTAATGTTAATCTTTTCTTCCTGTTCTTCCTCCCTGCTCTGTTCTTAGTTGCTCTCATTATATCAAAGAAGACATTTGGTATTTGTTTTTTAGGGATTGGCTAACTTCACTAAGCATAATCTGCTCTAATGCCATCCATTTCCCTGCAAATTCTATGATTTTGTCATTTTTTAGCGCTGCGTAATACTCCATGGTGTATAAATGCCACATTTTTTTTATCCATTCATCTATTGAAGGGCATCTGGGTTGGTTCCACAGTCTAGCTATTGTGAATTGTGCTGCTATGAACATCGAAGTGGCAGTATCTCTGTAGTATGCTCCTTTAAGGTCTTCAGGGAATAGACCTAGAAGGGCAATGGCTGGGTCAAATGGTGGTTCCATTCCCAGCTTTCCCAGGAATCTCCATACTGCTTTCCAAATTGGCAGCACCAGTTTGCAGTCCCACCAGCAATGTACCAGAGTACCCTTTTCCCCACATCCTCGCCAGCACTTGTTGTTGTTTGACTTCTTAATGGCTGCCAGTCTTACTGGAGTGAGATGGTATCTTAGGGTGGTTTTGATTTGCATTTCTCTGACTGCTAAAGATGGTGAGCATTTTTTCATGTACTTGTTGATTGATTGTATGTCCTCCTCTGAGAATTAAGGTAAAAAAAATGGATTTTTTTTTTAAGTTGGGCATAGTTTGATAAGAAGGAAAGAAAGTATACTGATGTACACGCTGAAGTGTCTGAGTTAGCTGTTGTTCCACATTTCAGTTCATGCCGTTGGGCTCTAGGCACATGAGTACCTGTGTAATGATGGCAAAGGATCTCTGTATCTTGTAGCCAAGACATTAAACATGAAAGATGTGAATAATATAATACAGTATATGATTAAATGCTAAAATGACTGCTGCTGCAGAATCCAGAGATAGGAAAGATCAATTTGAGTTATGTAGGAGCTTCATGAAAGGGGATGAAATTTGAGCTGAATTTTGAAGGTTGGGTAGGATCAACAGCAGCTGTTATGAAACCCTGTTTAGATCCCTTGCACATGCTTAGATGGAAGAAGGAAAAAAAAAACCTGTGTGCAGCCTTTTTCTCTTATTGCAATCTGGGTGAGTCTACATGTGTGTCCCACACTTGCACATAAGTCTTCCGTACCACTTTTTGGGGCTGACTACCTGAGATAGAAGAATTGGCCAGAATCTAGTCCTAAGACTAGAGCCCTGTTTTTGCCCAAATATACACCAACTATCCCTACCCACCCTGATCCCCGACACCCTCAGTGGTTATTACACACAGTCAGTCACTTTCTCCTTCAGGCTCACTTTCAACACCCCTTACCCTCACACTCACCCTCCTCCAACATGGGCTAGGCTTTTTTACTTGCCACTTCCCAGGTACCACCAGCAGGGTATTGCCAATCTTTCTATGGTAGCTTGCTATCCAATCTGTCCCTCTCCTCCAAGCAATTTTTATTTTTTCAAATTCTTGACCTTTCTCAACCATTTTATTTTGGCGGCAGTGAGGGGGTTCTGTATTCACAATCCAAAAAACGGGGTTATTATGGAAGGGATGCAAAGAGAAATAGGTTGGCACATGGCTTCTAAGTTTTAAGAGATACTTTTGTAACCTATGGCAGAGAGAATAAGTGGAGGGAAAAGACTGTATTACTGGGGATGGAACCCAGGGCCTTGTGCATGCTAGGCAAATGCTATACTAATGAGATATATCCCAGCTCTTTCTTAAATTTTGAGGCAAGGTTAATTAAGCTGTCCAAGCTGGCTCTGAATTTGTAATCCTCCTGCTTCAGCCTCTTGAGTAGCTGAAATTATAGGCATGTGCCACTGCACTCAGCAAAAGATTGTTGAACATTAAAAGTTTTCTCTTAAAGAGCAGAAAGGTTATGCTGAAAACAGTAGAAATGGAAGAAAGCACTGTGAAGCTGGAGTGAGGTTCCCCTCCTGTCATTCACATCTCTATCTATCTATATTTTTTTTCATTTTTCAAATTTGGGTTGGTGATAGAGATGGAGAGCATTAAACCCCAACATGACTCTGAGAAAGGCTGTCCCCAGCTAGGCTTGAGGGATCTGAGAGCAGAGATCTTGTTCTTTGTTTCTAGGTCTGGGCAGGCTGGGGTCTGAGCATGCCTGTGAGCAGCTGAGTATTTTCCAGGGTGGCTGGGAGTAGCTCAGGAGGGGCACTGACTGCCAACAGACCTCAGAGTTCCCACTGTTGGATGAGGAGCAACCGCTGAGGCATGGCCTTAGCAATGTCTGCAATTCAGGAAGGCTGTGGATTTGGAGGGGCAGGCATGCCAGCATGAATTTAGGATGACCAACAACCAAGTACAACCTTTCTGTTCCCACTTTGAAAACTTATAGCTGAAAGCTCAGCTATAAGCCTGGGGGGGATGGGTGGTAGTGGGTAAGCAGCAGAGGGAAAGCACCCAAAAACAAAGAAAAGCACAAAAGTTTGGGTTTTCCCTGAACTAGGATTAAGCATTCTTCCTCTCAAGGGGAATGCTAGCTGGAGACAGAAATTAACCAATAGGGGGAAAAAAAAAATAAGAAAAAGAAACATTGTCAACAAACCTGAGTTGACAGTTGGTGAAATTTGGGTCTATTGTTTTTTATTTATTTATTTTTTTTTTAAAGATATAGACCATCCAGTAAAAAAAAAAAAAAAAAAAATTCAAACTTCTAATGCTTGGGAGGCTGAGGCAGGAGGATGGCAAGCTTAGCTACTTAGCCCTAACAACTTCATGAGACCCTGCTTTAAAATAAAAAACAAAAAGGGGTGGGGCTGTTGCTCAGTGGCTAGTGCCCCTAGGTTCAAACCCCCAAAAATACATAAACAAAAATTAAAAAATGAAACAATAAAACTTTAAAAACAAAATTTTCTCTTAAATAGATTGATGTTTACTAAAAAAGTTATGAAGAGAGTTCCCATATGCCCTCTACTTGGCTTTCCCTATTATTATCATCTTTTATTAGGAGGGTACATTTCTCACAATTAAAGAAGCAATATTGGTTCATTGTTATTAACCAAAGTCCATATGGTATTCCAATTTTCTGATTTTCTTAAGCTTTTAAAATATGTGGTTTTTGGTTCCAGGATCTCATCAAGAACACTACAAAGTATTTAGTTCTTATATTTTGTTAGGATACTCATGGTTGTGACAGTTTCTCTCTCTCTCTTTTTTTTTTTTTTTCAGATTTGCTTTCTACACTTACCTGGGCATTTCTCAAGTATTTAATTTTTTTAATATTTATTTTTTAGTTTTAGGTGGACACAGTATCTTTATTTTATTTTTATGTGGTGTTGAGGATTGAACCCAGCGCCCTGGGCATGCCAGGCAAGCGCGCTACCACTTGAGCCACATCCCCAGCCCTGACTTTGCTTATTTTTGATGACCTTGATAGGCTGGGATTGTGTTGGTCAAGTAATTTGTAGGCTGTCCTTCAATTGGGATTCCTTTGATGTTTTTCTCACTATTAGACAGGAGTTGTGGGCTTTGGGGAAGAAGGACACAGAGATAAATTGCCATTTTCATCACATCATATCAAGAATCCATGCTATCAACAAGACTCATTGCTTCTGATGTTCACCTTAATTATCTATCCAAGAAAGTGGTGGTCATGTTTCCCTATTGTAAACGTACTTTTCTCCCCTCCTTTTCATTTTGTATTCTTTTTTTAAATTATTATTTCTTTTTAATTGTTGACCTTTATTTATTTATTTATATGTGGTGCTGAAAATTAAACCCAGTGCCTCATGCATGCCAGGCAAGTGTGCTACCACTGAGTCACAGTCCCAGCTCTCATTTTGTATTCTTTGGAAGGAAGTTCCTATATGCAGCTCACAGTCAAGGAACAGGGAGTTTTATTCCATCTCATTCAGGGCACAATATAGACATAAATTATTTTTAATTCTTCTGCATGGGAGATTTGCCTGTTTTCCTCTATTTATTTACTTAATCATTAATTTATATCAGCAGATATTTATTTTATCAAATAGTGTGTTATTTATTTTCTTGTTCAAATTTTCTGGCTTTGGCCATTGGGAGCTCTTTCAATTGGATTTTGTGTTGCTTTGACATACCCTCAACATTCTTGTTAATTAAAACAAAACAAAACAAAACCCAACTTTTTAGGTGGGTGTGGGAGAGAACTTCCTTACCTTCTGACACAGCAGGATGCTCCAGGTTCTTGTTAAATATTTCCTGTCCCAGGATTAGAATCAGCTATTTCCCCAAGGAGTACTGGTTCCTTTTGTTGAAGAATGGTACTAAAAAGAAGATCTGGGTGCTAGCTGTGTTGGTTGTCCTCTGCAGGCCCACTTAACTGATAGAGCAAGGAGATACATGCATTGTGTTACTACCCTGTGTAAACACATATTTATCTAATATATATCTATATATCTATATATATCTAATATATATATCTTTGTAGCTCTACTAAGCCAAATAAGAGTTCACACTGATGACTTCAGCTCTGATCCAAGAGCAAATGGACCACTCTAGCCTCCTTCTGCTGGTCAGTAACAGGTAAGAGACCTGGTGGCCATCATCCACTATTCATTTATTTAATTGTCCATTTCCAGTATATATGTGTAGTATATAGTTGAAAGTTGTAGTTTCCGTGTTGGTTTCCCCAGCATTTGAGTGCTTAACTTTTGACACCAACCACTTAACTCTGCTTGTAGCCACAAAACCAGCAAACGATGCCTGGCTCTTCCCAAAAGGTGAATTTCCTCTGGTCTCCCATTGTCTTCCCCGCTCGTTTTGGGAGACTGAGCGCAGTGGATCTGGGAGTCTGAGGTCAAGCCGGAGGACGCTCCGGAGATGGGGAGTCCTAGATTAGGAGTCTCAGTTTGAGGACACTGTGGCCTCCGGGACTGGGGCAGATAACCTGTTTTCATGACCTCTTGGCTCATCCAACAACTACTGGAGCTCCACCTACGTGCCAGTGCCCGCGCTGAGCCAGCGAGGGACACACCAGCCCAGTGCTGGAGTCACCGGGCCAGCCGACGACCTAAGAATGAAAGGGCTCTCTCTAGCTCTGGAAGATGGTGCTCGCGGCGCCAGAGCGAGAGCCCTGGCAGTGGGCGCAATGCCCGGCCTGGGAACGTCAGCTGGGTAGGCAGAGCGTTCTCCCTCTTCCTGAGGTATAGAGCTACCGGGCGGAGACCTCGCAAAGCGAACCCTCCCGCAGCCGCCAACCGGCCCTCTGGGCTTCCCAGAGCCCAGCACGGCCCCACCCCTCTCGCTAGGCCCCGCCCACCTGCCGAGCCGACGCTCGGATCCCTGACGAGACTCACCGGAAATTCCCGAAGCCCCTCTTTTTTCCTTCCTTTCCTTTCGCTGCTCTCCCCTATCCTTTCACCCGGGTTCCCTCAGCCGTGATTTCCCCCTCCCCCTCCTTCCTTCCCCATTTGAAACCAAGATGGAGGCTCGCGGCTGCCGCCGGCGCCCGTGATCTCGGAGCTACCGCCGGCCACGGGCCTCCGCCCTCGCGACTGCGTGTCCGGCGCGGCGCGCGTTGCTGCCCGCGTTCCGGCCGGCGCCGCCAAGGCCGTGGCTCCCCGCCCCCGCCCAGCGGTCGCCTCTCGGCTCTCGGGCGGAGTCCTCGTCTATGTGGGCGCGCTCCTCGGGCCAAGCCGCCGCCGCCGCCGCCCGCCGCCCCAGGGCTCTGCGTCCGCGCGCCGGGCGCCGGCAGCTGGGTGCTCGGCGCCGCCAGGCCCGGCGCGGAGCGGGCGGCGCGCGGCGCTAGGGGCGCGGGGTCCGAGGCGGGCGCGGCCGCGGGCGCCGCCGCAGCCATGAGCGGCAGCAGCGGCGGCGCTGCCGCCCCCGCCGCGTCCTCCGGCCCTGCCGCGGCGGCCAGCGCAGCGGGCTCAGGGTGCGGGGGCGGCGCTGGCGAGGGGGCCGAAGAGGCAGCCAAGGACCTGGCCGACATCGCGGCCTTCTTCCGATCCGGTGAGTGCAGCTGTGGCCGGACCGCCCCGGCGGCAGCGCTGCCCCGCGCGCTCGGCCGACCCCGGCGCGCCGGGTGCTCACTCGCCCTCCCGCGGGTCCGGCCCCTCGCGCTCCCGCCCCGGCCGCTGCACCCTCGGCCCGGGATCCCCGACCCACGCCGGTGTCACGCTGCCCGCGCCGCCCCGCGCGCGGCGGCTCGGCCCGGGCACCTCTGACTCGCCTTTCCTGCGCCCGCCTCTGGTTTCAGGGTAAAAATCCCCCGGCCTCTGGTCCCCAGCGGCCAGGGATCCGAGGGTTGGGGCGCAGGTTCTTTGTCTTTTTCGCGAGAGGGCCGAAGAGGCGGCGGCAGGGACGGCGTGGGCGGAGGCCCCTGTCCCTCGGGCGGAGTGGACCGGGCTGGGGCCAGTCCGGTGCCGGGGAAAGCGAGCTCGTCTCTCTGCCGCCCTGGCCCATTTTTACCTGGACCCTCCTCGACCCTACTAGCAGCCGGGTTTCTCCGCATGTCCCTCGCTTTTGAGCTCCTCGGCCTCGGTCTACACTTCTGTGAAACGGGCAGCTATGACATCCGCTGCCCAGGGAAAGCGGAGTACCCTGTGGTCTAGCAGAAGGGTGACGGGGTGAGCCATTGTCTCTGGGAACGGCCCAGGAGGGCGGCCTAGGGCCGGAGCCCGCGGGGTACTGCGTGGGTGTTGTGGCGGTGGAGGCTGTGCCAGGTGGCTCAGTGTCCGCCCCGGCGAAGAGGGGGTGGCCGCGGCGAAAGCGAGCATTGCGACCCGCCAGCGGGAGGGGCCCGGGTGTGCGGCGTAGGGGGCGTGACAGGGCGTCCGCGGGACCCCTGTGGCGGTCCCTCCTCCCACCCGGGACCAGATAACCGGCTAGCGTCCCAGCGTCCGGCTTCCCTGCGCCCAGTCCTGTCTGCTCGCGCGTGGAGGCGTCGGCTGCGGCCGCCTAGTGGCCCGCAGCCCGGAGCGCCATCCCCATCGGCTCAGGCGCGGGAAGATGCAGGCTCTGCGCTGGAGAGCCCAGGAGGGCGGACCAGGTCGGGGCCCAGAGGGACGGGCGGGCAGAGGGCTGGTGCCGAGTGCTGGTGGCGACCGGGTGGAGGACCGATGGGTAGGGGACCCGCCAGAGGAGCAGTCTGCGCTGGGGCGGGCGCGCGAGACCGGCGGCTCAGTTTCTAGGTGGCCTCTTTCAAAATCAGCTTCCCAAGATTCGGTGAGATCAGTTCGACAATTCGGTCACTAGGAGCAATTGCAGCCGAAGGCCTTGGTCAGAGGCAGAAGTTAGTAGTGCCGGTAGATACGTGATTTAGTACTGTCTTCCTCTCCTTTTCTTGTTCTTTGCTAGGCGGGATTATTTTTGATTCATTTTAACGGATTGGTCGTGACTGGGAATGACACACTCCTACTGTAGTGTCGGCTTGGGTTTAATATATTCTCCAGTGCTCCCACTCCTGTGAGGTCCCTGCAGAAAGCAAAGGTTTATGAAAACATTAGCTCCTTCAAGTGGAACTCTTCTCCCATCCCCTTTTCCTTTTGTCCCCATCCCCCCTTTCGTGTGTGACTAGCTTGGTAGAGCAGCCCTGTCTTACCTCTTAATAGCAGAGCTATGACGTGTTCCCTTCATGCCCTGAAGCTAAAGTCTAGCCTGTCTTCTTTGTATACCACCTGTCACAAAATAATAGATTCTGCAGAATTCAGCTGCTTTCTGTAAGAAAGTCTCTTTGCCCTGGAGATGGAATTTTTGGTGCTTGTGAGACCAAACTGTCCTATGTCTTTATTATGCACACCTTAGGAATCTCTTCTTTTGCTTGAAGAGCCCCCAGAAGACAGTGAGTTGAACTGGACTTCCCAAAAGCTTGTACCCTTTTAGTGTAGCTCTTTCCACGATATCCTTTACTCTTGGTTATGTTGCCCGGACTGCCTAGGCTCCTGTTCCAGTTGAATTTGGAGCAGAACCATATAATGTTGTTCATTGGCTTGCTTCTTTCTTTCACCCTCCAGAATGACTTAAAATGACTTGACAAACTTCCCTTTCAGTAGTTTGACTTACTGTCAGGAGCCAGGACAGATTTTTAGCAGGCATTGGTACCAGAGTCCCATTCCAGAGGTAATCTGGAATCTTTAAAAAAGAGCTTTTCCCTGCTGAGCACGGTGGTGCAGTGGCACATGCCTGTAATCCCAGTGGCTTGGGAGGCTGAGGCAGGAGGATCTCAAGTTCAAAGCCAGCTTCAACAATGTTGAAACACTAAGCAGCTTATGAACCCCTGTTTCTAAATAAAATACAAAATAGGTCTGGGGATGTGGCTTAGTGGTCAAGTACTGCTGAGTTCCTGCCCCCTCCAAAACAAAACAAAACAAACAACAACAACAACAACAAACAGCTTTTCTCTGTTTTGGGCAGCTTTGAATCCCTGCTCTAGATCTTGGCTGTCAGGTCTAGGCTTGGGATGTCTAGCAGAGGGTAGAGAAGGGCTGATAGGTGGATATGTAGGCATAGGGTTTGAACTGTCAGGACAGAACAAGTAGGAGGGCCCTGGGTGGAGACCTCATCTGGGAGACAGGGGCCTCCTGGGTAGTTTTGATTGAATGTGGTTGCTGAAGATAAGGAAGCAGCCAGTCTATCTGTACAATCTAGCTTTCTTTCCTAAGATACAGAAACAGAAAATAGGTTTTTATTGATGGAGAGGACAGATGAGGGTGTGAACCTCTTTTCTAGAGTGTTTTTGAGCCCAGTCCTTGAGATTGACAAAGTGCTGTAGTTGAGGGCTTTTCTATCAGTTGTCTTTCCTTTCTCAGCCAGAAAACTCTGTTTGCTCTGCTGTCTTTTCTTTCCTTGTTTTTGCTCCTCCCGCATTAAATTTATATTTAATGCCACAGATTGAAAACTAGTACCCATGTTTGGTTGACAGAAGGAGAGAGACTTTAGTGTAATAGAACTTTTAAATAACTAGAGCAGTTCAAAAATAGAGCTGCTGTGTGATTTCTCCATTAGAAGAAGTGTTCAAGCAGAGTTGCTGCCACTTGCCAAAATTTGGAATTGGGTGCTGGGGAGAAGATGCCTGCTCTAAAGTGTCTTTCAGGGGGATGACTGGGTTTTGTTTTTTTTTCCCCTTTCTCTGAACTTTGTGGTTCCCTTTGCGCCCCAGCACTTATACATTTTTCTCCATTTTTTTCCTTATTTATTTTATTTTTCAAATTTATTTGTTCTTTTTAGATATACCTGACAGAGTGTATTTTTGACATATACATTATATAGAGTATAACTTATTCTAATTAGGATTGTTCTCCATTTTTCTTTGGGTTTCAAAGCAGTGGTTGCCCTTCCCTTCAGCTCTCAGTCACCTGCATCCACCTCACTCAAGGTCTGAGCCCTTATGCTGTCATTTTATTCTCTGGTCTAGAAACTTGGTATTCATTTTGACAATCCAGACCACTCATTTATAGAACTGGAACATAGTGGGCAGGCCAGTTAGTGTTAAAGTGGGTTGGAAGTTGAAAGATGAGTGATTGTGTGGGAAAGGGCAGCCAAAGATTTTCTGCAAGTGTTAATGGATTTGAACTTCATATTTATTTCTCCTTTGTACAGAGCTCAGCACTGAATAAGATAAAGCAGATTTCAAAGCAAAAGCAAAAGGTAAAATTTAAAAAAGCAAACAAACAAAATGATATTATAGAAATGAACTAGTCGTCCCCCCTGCCCCCCCTCCTCTCCCCTCTTTGTTTACAGTTGAGGAATCACATTCTTAAGGAGGTTGTGTGAGTGGAATTTGGTAGAGGAGGGGTTAGGGCCAGGAAGCTCACCCTGGATTCTGGCCCTTGATTCTGGTGCTCTTTCCCGGATGCTTCGCATGGCCAGGACATTGCTTACATTAGTTCTCAACCCCACTGGGACCAATCACTTTTATTGCTAATCTATTTTGGGGCCTTGTTCTTGTGGCAATAAATCACTCTTTCAGAGTTCCCTATTTAACCTTGCAAGAGTATATGTGCAGGGGTGCTTACATAAATGCATTATTTTTAACCTGCCTGGCATGCTTTAGATGGGCCTTAAATAAATGTGGAGAATGAAAGTTTGTGGTTATTCTGAAGCCATTGTGCTGAATTTCTTTCTTATTAAATTTTATTCTCCAGCTCCTAGCTAGAGACCCTTACTTTTCAAAGAACACATGAAGAGAATCAAGTCTGTGACTTTTTGAGAGAGCAGCACATCTTTTCATGTTTTTATATGATGGTTTCCTTATGGAGTATTAGGGAAGCTTTTCTTCATATTTATACTCTTAGCACCATTTAAGTGGCTAGCCTTCAAACTTGCTATGTGACTGTTAATATTAGAGGCCTGGAAGTTTTGGTCATAATACAATAATTACTCTAATAAGCACTAGAGTAATTATTATTATATTATGAAATAGGTTCTTGGTATCTCAATAAAAAGGTGAGCTAAAAAAATGTTGTTTGATAGTGAATATTGGCTTCTTCTTTTTAGATGGCACAGTCAGGCTCAGTTTTAGAGGAAAGCAAGATTTCTAAAAATAATCAGACTATAAGTTACTTTCCAGAAATCAAAGAAGAGCAGTAAAATAATCATTGAAAGAAGCTTTTCATTGAAACCTTGTAAACTGGCTTATTGATGTGGAATGTTGTATTTTATTCATTTATAATTTTACCATCCAAGATCAAGTGAAGATTTAAATAAAGCCATTTTAACCATTTCAGTAATTAACAAAGACTTAAATGAAGCCAATGGCAATGTTCACAGTGAAATGTGGTTTCAATATATTCTTTAAATGTATGTTAAAAATATGTAGTTGGGTTAACCTTTAATTTTTATGATACATTTGGAATTTGTTCCTAACTGAAAGTGAGAGGTGTGTTGGAAGCTGTCGTGATCTCAACCAACTAGATTTAATATTTATTTTGTTTAATTACTTGACTTCTACTGAGAAAGTAAAATTTTATGTAATGTCTTTGGCAGAATCCCAGTGAAAAGTCAAATTCTTAATAGCCACACTTTCTGCGTACTAACCTAGGTTGATAGGGATAAGCTATGTTTTACTGTAAAAAGCAAATTTACTCCCTTCATTCTTCCTCAATCTCTAATGAATTGGTTTTTATTTCCTTATGTGCATTGTCTTGACAAATTTTTAATAGTGCCACTGGCAGGAAGTCAGCTACTCAAAGGAAAGTGAAGAAAGGGATTTGAATGAGAATCCCACTGAATTCTGGTAGAAAGCATAGTGTGCTCTGAGGTCCCTTCTTTCATTCTTGCCTCTCGCCTCACCCCAGTATACTTGGCTGAACTGACAGGGGTGACTGAGTGATTTGCCTTGTGGATAGGATGCTGTCTGTTATCCCTTCTCAACCCCTTTAAGCTGAGGAAAGCAGAGGACAGCAGAGGACAGGATGGACCCACAGTGGGAGCAGGGTTGAGTGGGTTTGGATGGTGCAGCGAGCGTCTCTTTTGCATTTCTAGATTCTTCTGAGGAGCTGATTATCTTCTGAGCTGTAGGAAAGGAATGAACTTGAATGGGGGACTTGTGCTCATTGAGCTTCCACTTAGGAATTCTGGCTGCTTTGTTTGTTCTGGAGCCATTTGGAAATGCCTGTGTCCCTGCCTCTGAACTGAGGGAAAAGCAACACAAGGGAATGGGAAAAGGCCCTGGGAGGTTTTCCTCTGTTGCTCCTTCCCTTTCCTGTTCCTGCCTTGAGGTAGGTCCCTGGTCTTAGACCTCTTTACCCCTAGAGCAAGCCTTGGCTTCTCACAACAGGTGCCTCGCCCCTGCCAAACCCCCACTTCACTCCCTCTTTGCTCGGTTTATTAAGATGAAACAGAAATCCCTGACTAGATCCCTGACCATCTCCAGTGTGGTCTCTCAGCTTTTTTGTTATTAATCTTTATATGCAGGCATTCCTGTTTTTGGGAAATCTCACATTTAATGGTTAGCAAGTATATGTATACTCATTTTCACTTCTCATCCAATAATGGAAACAGTTTGCTTCCTTTGTTGTTACCTTAATCTCTCTCTTTTTTTTTTTTTTTTTCTGTTGCCTCACCATGTAAAGAAGCCCCTTGAAACCCGAATTATGAGCCACCTCCCCTGAGGGAAAGATTGTACATTACAGGAAAGAAAGCCTGAATGACTTCACACAGGAGGTGGAGGGAGTGGAGCTGCAGAAAGAAGTTGGCTTTGAGGCTTTTCCTTCATGAGACTTCGTAGTGAGTAGAATATTTAGTCCAGCAGCAGGTGAAGATGTCAGACCTCTTTTGGTGATAAATGTACTTAAATTTTAGATAACTGTTTTAATTAGTCACATGCATACTCTTGCCTGCTAGGGAGAATTACAGAGTCATCTATAGAGCAAGTGTGATATTTTGGAAGCATCATCCTGTTTGGGTTTTGTCATAACTATGTACATTTTAGCAGTTACACAGATGTTGAAAGCTCTCCTGAAAATGTAGTCAACATAAACCCTAGGTTCCAGGTCTAGAGTATTCTAGGTTAACAGTGTCCATGACAATACATCAGGCTTATTTTTTTAGCAGCCTGTATCCCTGTAGGGATGAATTGTATATGGTGTCTATTCAGAAGGGGTTTTCATAAGTGGTGGTGATTTGTCCTGGCAGCTGTATGACCCTCCTTTTTCCTCAGTTCCAGGAAAGAGACTGCTGGGAAGGGCTAGGGACTCTTTGCTGTCTGTTGTTAAAAGTAAAACAATATAGCTGTGAATAGATAAGCTGTAATGCATCAGTTCAGTAAATGCTGAGTGAGAGAAAGAGTCCCAAAAGTATGTTCCATTTATATATGACATTCACAAAAAGAGCTGTAGTAACAGAACAGATTGGTGATTGATTGCCTGGAGTTGGGGTGGGAAAATGGTTGCAGAGGTGCAATGGGAGGGGCTGCTGGGGATGATAGAGTTATACTGTGCGCACGTGTACACACACACACACACACACACATATAGCCAGTTTAACTATTATTTTAAAATATAACATTAAAAAAAGGCCAACAGCTGAGAGAAAAATGTTTATTACAAATTTAAGAAATATACACACACACACACACACACATATAATTAATAAAAGTCTTAATCAAATAAGAAGCAAAAGGATTATAAATATACAATTCACAGGACAAATGGCCAACAAATATTCAGCTTTACTAGCAATCAAAGAAATGTAAATAAAAATAGTGAGATACCAGAACAAAACAACAACAACAACAAACCCCAAAGCCAATATTAATAATTTCTCTAAGTAAACTTTAACAAAATTGAATTATTGGGGCTGGGGTTATGGCTCAGCTGTAGAGCGCTCGCCTAGCCTGTATGAGGCCCTGGTTTCGATCCTCAGCACCACATATAAATAAATAAAATAAATGTATTGTGTCCAACTACAACTAAAAAATAAATATTTAAAGATATTGAATATTTTGGAAAGATCTTTCTATTGATTTGAAAGTTATTTCTCACATTGCCATATGTAGGAGTAAGGTTTCTATGACTGCGGAAGTAATCTAGAGAAATTTTAAAGATGGGTATGGGGAAATAAAGATAACTTTCCTGGGATTCCATGAGAGTGTCACCGTGAGAATCCATCTGCCTTGTAAGGCAAATCCACTACTTATAGCACAAATGAATGATCTTTAGATAGGGACAATCATTTCTGCTGCTTCAAAGTCTGAAGGATTCTCTCACTGATGATTTTTGCTGCTGTTCATATAGAAAATAGAAGTAACACAAGTAACACATACACTATGTACCTGAGTATTCCTAGCATTAAAGAAGAACTTTCTAGGAATGTATTTTATTTTGGGGGAGGGTTGTTCCTTCATTAGTAATGTGTGTGAGATCATTGCTCTCTGTTCTTGGGCCTTCTGGTATGTAGTTGACTTTGTAGGCACCTATTTCACAGTGTTCATATTAGTGAATGGATATACAAAGTGCCTGTTCTCCTTTTTAAGACTTTAAACCATAAAAATGAAAAATTAATCTTGAACTTGCAAAAAGCATAATTCACATTTAAAAATATGGCCTGCCACTATTTTTAAATAGGGATTGTGTGCTTGGTTTTTCTTGGTGTGTGTGGAGGGGTATTAGTCTGTATATACCTTGAAAAATCATAAAATACCCCACTTAGGAACTCAGTGAAGTAGGGGCTTCAATGTAAAAAGGAATGAATGTAGCAGAGACTGATATTTGAAATCTATTTTAAAAGAATTCATTTTTCTGGTATATATAAAGTGACGTGCAAATGCCATGGATGTTTTATGGCAAAATGCTTTAATTATAATTTGAAAATCATGCATATGAATGTCTTTAAGATGTTGGTCAAAGCAGTGTGTGTGTGTGTGTGTGTGTGTGTAGTTGATTTCCATTGTTTGTTCATTTTCTTCCACTTCCTCTTCTCTCACTGATTCATCTTCATCCTCATGACCCCAGTAGTTCTTGCTACCTTTATTGCTGCTGTGATTGAAGAACTACTCTGCACTTGTGAGAGTGCACTCTTGGGTAATTTGGATTTTGAAAGTTTTAGGTTTTTTAACTTGCATATTTTTATATCATTTTGTTCTTCATGATAGGTGTGTTACAGTCTGAAGTACTAACACAAAAATTTATTTTTGTATAACTTACTAATTTAACTTTTAAATGATAAGGGCCCAAAGTATAATTTCTCTTGTTTATTCTGATGCTACCTCACAAGTATTGGGAAACAGTGCTTTGATCAGAATGTTATAAGATAAAATATTTCTATTTAGCTAGTCTCACTCAATAGTGTCTCAACATAATAGAAGTTTTAATAGAAGATAGACCACAGAATAATAGGAGAGAACCACAGAATAGTTTTAATAGAAGATAGACCACATATAAAGATAGACCACATGTAAAGTTTAAGTTGCCTTATATTTTGATATTCAAAAATCTGGAGTAAATTTCTCATTAATCTAATGCTAAGTAAATTTTGTTTGTAGGTGCCTTTTTACAAAATTTAAATTTATGATTATGGGAAATTCTTTCCTGTGTTCACTATACTTTTTCAATACCATAGTGATGATAGCTAGCATGCAAAGACCCTTAACTAGTAAAAAGCTTGCATGGGCAGGACATATTTCACACTTTCATTTTAGAGTCATTTCACCTCCATCTAAATTTTGTTGCACTTGTCCTAATGGATTGTAGACCAGGAGCCTAGAGAACTGGTGCTAATTTGATTGTTTCCAGGCCGTTCATTTTCTTGCCTTGCCATTTCAGGTCAATGCATCCTGATAGGTCACCCACAGGAGAGCAGCTTCTCACAGGAGTTGCTTACTGCCAGCATTTTGTTAGCTGGTATATTTAAATATTTCTTCCCCAGTGTTTAATTGCAAAATTTGAAGGATTCATTGTTGGATATTTCTTTTATGTCTTGGTTTGTTAGAATATTTATACTTTTCGGTTGCTGAGTTTGCAGTTGAGTTTATCTTATTTGGGAAATCGGACCTGTCCTCTCAAGAGAGCTGGAAATCTTAGACTTTGAACCCTGTGCAGGGTTGAGTTGGAATCCCTAATAGATTACCTGTGGTAACCTGCAATGTGGATCTGTGGCCCATGGCCTATTTTTTTTTTTTTTGGCAAGTGCAGTCCTATGGGGGAATGTTCCTCTCCATGCATAATCTTACTACCCTTGCTACCCTTTAGCAGCCAGGGAGCAGAGTGAGAGGCCAGGACCAGTCATCAGAGATGAGGTGACACCTTTTGTGTCACCTTAAAATAAGGACATTCAGAAAGAAACAATGTGCTTGCAGTATCATAGGATGACATTTAAAATACTGTGTTTATTTCCTGTTCTTCAAAAATGATTACTGTCAATCTTGTCCTTCAAGAAAATCTGGTAAAATCTTGCTTCTTTAAAAAAATCTCTACCACTGCCACAGCTGATCACCCTTTAAGTGCCAATGATTTACCAGGTATTGTGTAGGGAATTTTTATATACTTCTTTTGTGGACTCACCCCCCCCCCCCCCAGCAAGCAGGTGGATGCTATTTCTGTGTTATGGATGAGTCTTGTCAGCTTCTGCTGAGGGTAAATGACCTGCCCTAGATTGTTCTTCTTCTAAAGGCCACAGCTGGGATTAGACACAGGGCTCCTAACACAAAGCTCTCTCGTGTCCTTTTTCTCCTTGATGAAGTAGTCCAGGTAGGGGATGACCCTCACTCTATACAGCTTCCCACAGAACCCTGTATTGTTACTTAAAAATCTTTAAAGTTGAATAAATTCAGCAATGTATATCCTGTGTGTTGAGAACCACAGCTATAATTTTCTAGTCTCATACCAAATAAAAATTGAATGAAAGATTCAAGGATATAGCCAATATTTTTCTCATGTTTATTTGGGCCCTGTACTTTAGTTTCTGTGACTTCCTTCTTCTCACCTAATTAAAACTTACGTTACTTTTACATAAATAATCCTAGTAGTCCCAGCTTTTCAAGTGAGGTGTGTTGGCCATGTTAATTTACTGTCCCATGCCTGTCTCTGTCTGGGTTGGAACCTTGGTTGAAGTGTTGTTCCTCTGTTTCCTTGGCTATCTGGAATAAGTCCAAGCGTTGGGTGGGAAATCCGAGCATTGGCTATTGGCTTTGGGGATTGGAGTATGGGAAGGGCTGGGGAGGGACATTTCTTAGCCCATTGCTGTGTGACACATTATAAAGTTTACCAGGACTTTCTTTCCAACTTAGGAAAGAAACGGGAGGACAGTAAGGACAGGAGGCTGCCAAGCTGCTTTTCCAGGACAGTTTAGTGAAGTGGGTGTGGTAATTCCTGGCCTCTCTATATATAGTTATTTTGTTGCAGTCACTCATTACTTTGCTGTTATTCATCAAAGTGAGGCAAGTGGATGATATTACATTGTAATGGTGGGGAGGAGGGTTGTTTCCCTCTGTCCTCTTTTTAGTGAGACAACTCTTAGGCACCTGTTTTAGGTTTTCTGTTTGTGGGATGCATTTTCACCAGTCACACCTCCTGTAGTCTCCCTCATAATCAGTAGATAGCATGAGTTTTTTGGGATCTTAAGCCTTTGTTTCTTAGCATCATGTTTAGACTGGAACTAATGTTCTGTTTTTACATGAGTCTTTCCACGTATAACTCACATTTACCTTAGAGTTTTAATAGAAGATAGACCACATATAAATCAGAAGGTATATTGCACTCTAAAAATTTGTTTCATTTCCTCTTTGCTCTAGGAGTTTCTAAAAGTTCCAGTTTTTTTTTTTTAACTTGGGTTTAAGTCTTAGTTTTTGAAAATTTTTAAAATTAAGAGAATAGAATTGAAGTGTTGTTTAGTGTGAAATTGTGGGTTGCTTTTGACCCAACATTGTAGTATATCTTTTATTTTAAACTAACAGAGGTGGTGCGAAGTTCAGATTCATATCAGCTTAGTTTAATTATGACTTCACTGTATAATTGTTGGCTGTTGAGTTGGTTTATGTCTTCATTGCTGATTACATTTGACGTTTTTAAATTTTTTTGGAAGGGGAGGGAACTTTATTTTGAGAAACCAGAACACATTCAAAGAAGCAAGAGCATTGTTACTATTTTATCATGGTTGCTTTATCTCTCTCTCTCTCTCTCTCTCTCTCTCTCTCTGTGTGTGTGTGTGTGTGTGTGTGTGTGTGTGAGAGAGAGAGAGAGAGAGAGAGAGAGAGAGAGAGAGAGAGAGAGACTTTTGCTATGGTTATAGGTACATAATTTACTTTTTGTTTCTGAACCACTTGAAAGTAAGTTACAAAATGGTTTGTTATGCATTTCTAAGAGCAAGGACATGTTCTTACATATTGAGCAAGATCAGGAAATTAATTTTAATTCAATATAATCATCTTAGTCTACTGAAATTTTACTGATTATCCCAGAAATGCCCTTTTTAGCAATTAAAAAAAAAATGATAGTATGGGATCAGGACCACACATTGCATTTGGTTGTCATTTCTCTTTGGTTTCCTTTAATTTAGAATATTTCCTCAGCTTGTTTCCCTCGTCTTGGCATTTTTGGAGATTACAGACAGGTTATTTTGAATGCCATCTCTGGGTGAAGGAGGCATGATTCCTTAGGCCTAGATTTAGGCCATGCGTATTTGGCAGAAGTGTCATGTCATTGCCAGAGTATCACATCAGGATGCACAATACCAGCTGTCCCACTGTGGTGATGATTACTTTTATCACTTGGTTCAGGTGGTGACCAACAGGCCTCTCTACTGTATTTGTACTTTTGTCATTAGTTAGCATTTTGTGGAAGCTAATCTGAGACTGTGTGAAATCCTCTTTTCTTCATTATTTCATAGTTGTAGCATCTGTTAGTGATCCTTGACCAGATAGATCACTTACTGCTGTGATGGTTGCCAATGGTGACTCTTTTCTGACTTCACCACTTTTTCTATATTTAATGGGTTTTCCTTCTGCTCAACTTATTTATCTAAGTATGCCCTCATGAATTTCCGTTTTAAGCAATGAATTAAATCCTTTGCTATCATTACTTAGTTTGTTGTCCAAATTGTCTGAAATTGACCAGTGGGAATCCCTTCAGCCTGGCTTCTTTATCTTTTGTAACATAGCTTCATAATTTTTTATTTTATTTTTTTAGCACATTAAAACTTTCTGACAGAGTAAGCAGTTCAGGGATGTCTTATATATCCCTTGCCCCAACCCTGAGATAAAGCATTTCTTCAGAGACCCCTGGCTCATTTTGCAGAGAGGGGTCATTACTACAGAGGTGCATTGCATCTAGAACCCTTTCAGTGAAAGAGCTAGGAATGAGGTATACATATACACAAGCATATATATGCACATGCTTCTACACAATTATATAGATGCACACAGACTGAGATCTCTTTCCATACCTATCTGTCTTTAATAAAAACCCTTTGTTTATACTCATGCTTCCAATTTCAGTCCTGCTCCACAGGGTGAATTTTAGTCTCTTTTCTTGTTTGTACTTCCTCTCTCACAGTGATAAATATGGCTCCCCTTACCTTCAATATCTTTTTTACTCCATCCTAGAATACATGGAAAGTAATTTCAGAATGCTAGCCTATCCCAAGGCAATCATGAACTTCCATCTTGAGGTTCAAACTGTTCAAATCAGCAGTTATGGTTCAGCTCAGGGCCTTGTAAGTTAGTCATCCAAACAAAATAGATGAAGTAATGCTCAGCATCTCCCCAGAGGCATGTTAAGAGAAGAGCTGCCAGACTCCATCAACAGCTTACTTTCTGGTGATGTTGAAGCACAAAATAAAAAAAATAGTCTGGAAAGACAGGGATGTTAATTCCTAAAAGGTAATTTATAAAAATGATACCTGTTGTTGGAAGAAGTTTATAGTTTTCATGACAGTGTACTAATTGCCAAAGAGAAGAAACAAAAAGGAAATTGTTGAGCTATTAGGACTGGATAAGGAGGTATCTGTAGGTGAGAGACTGAATGAACACGGTATGTGACAGATGATGTCCGTTGAGCCCATCTTTTCTCAGGAATCCAGTTCATTCTATAAGGAGGGGAAGAGGCTGAGTTAATGCATTGAAGTTATGAGTCATGACTTGAAAAAGTGTTGCTTTTTGCCCTCCATTGTATGTCTTCCTAGAAACCATTTAATGCAATGATGTTTCTGTTTTGGTATGGGATTTCTGAGGGGTGTGTGTATATGTGCATGTGCACGTGTGTGCACTTGGTTCCAGAAATTAAGGAAGAGTGGGTAAGATCTTATGTTACAAGCAAAGTATTTGCTGTTCTGTGTGTTTTGTTTTTAACATTAACTGATGACATTGAACATGGGCCCCTGATTTTTGGAGATAGGTTCAATTTTTATAGATTGTGTTCTATACTTTCCATAAATGTTCTCATAATCATTAGATTGTGTTCTTGAAAGTTTGGCCTTGTATTTCTAGCAGGCTTTCTTATGACTAGACATTTTTACAAGAAAGGAGAATCAAATTTTCTATTAATATTTTAAAAGGGAAAGACTTTTGATATTTAGAAAATTTGGAGAGCAAATTTGGAGCTGTCATGAATTGAGGAGGAATGATTACTAATTTGGAGATGATGGAGATGTCCTGAAATTAGGCAATGATGATGGCTTCACAACGGTGTGAATATACTAAAGACCATTGAATTGTACTCTTAAATGGTGAATTTTATAGTATGTAAATTACATACCAAAAAGAAAAAGAGGGCATTGCTAAATTTGGAACTCATTTCAGATTCTTAAATAGCTTTAGTTATTGAGCTACTACTAGGTATCAGCTACTTAATTTTCTTGGCTCCCTGCAAGATGGTAGTGGCATCTAGTTTTATACTGAAGGAAATAGAGCTCAGAGTTGTTGGTTGTTTGTTTGTTTTAATAGGTGCATATTATACAGAATAATGGGTATCATTGTGGTATATGCATAGATACAGAAAAAAATGTAATCAGTCTCCAATACCTCCCCCAACACAGAGTTTTGTTTTTTTTTTTTTTTCACTTGCTTCAGATCAGGTAGCTATTTGGGGACATACTCAAGGTCACTAAATGCACAAAGGTCTTCTACTCAAGGTATGCAAGAGTCCTGAGTATACGCAGGACTTTGCCTGATGATGGTTTCATATTCTTTGACTAGGGTCAGCTTAAGCTCAGTAGTTACTTCCTCACATTGGACTTTCCATCCATCGTATTCTCTGACATGTGCCTCACACTGAGGTATTTAACTCCATTTAGGGAGTTTTCTACCTTTTAGTTGGTGTCAGAGAACAAAAAAATTAAAAATTTAAAAAAATATATAAAGTCACTCATTTGAAGGAGGTGATTATGGAGAAGATTTGATATTCAGTTGCTATATGTGGTGGCATATTTGGGCTTTTGTAGACCAACTTGAATTAACTTTTTACAAAGTCTCAGTCAGAAAGAGATTTAGGTTCCTACAGATTGTCTCAGACCTGGTGGTGTATTTTGGGTTAGTGAAGGGCACATCTGAGAGAGTTGAAAGTGAGGATACTTTAGTTTTCCTACAAACATTTTGGGGAGTTGAAGGTAAGATGCAGCTTTCTGCTGTTTCCTACTGAAAATAATTTTAACATGAAACATTATAGCTATTCCTACTAGTACAAGTTTTGTGTGTTCTTGGATATTGGAGTCACCTCTGCTCACTAGCATGACATCTAAGGTATAGAATATGATTCCAAAACAGAAAATATATTAATTTGCATAAAATCATATGCACTCTATTGGAAGGATTTTCATTGTGCCTGTTTTAGGATTGAGATGACATTTCATCTACTGTATTTTGGCACAACTTAAAAGGAGACATCTCTCAAGGAAGACAAATTTGTGTAGCTTTGAATTTACTTTTGGGCATTGTCCCTGATAGAAATGAACCACCCAAAACTTTTGTTCTTGTAACATTTTGAAACTTTCTTAAAGACGCATAAAGCAGGTTGCAGTTTGTCATCTGGGTAGAGTGAAAGGGATCTTTAGTTTGAAGGACTAGAGCCTGTTAGCTCAGAGCCTGAGCCTCCTGCTGGGTAAGTGACCTTCTTATGATGTTTGGTCTGTCATCTTTGTCTCTCAGGTCCAAATGCTCAGCTTAGAATTAGTTAGCACTTGAAGTGGTTTTCATCTTCAAAGGACTTTATGGGCATTATTTAATATACATGACACTATAATGAATGAGATGTTTATCCCCAAGCAGCGTCAGTATGCAGGTGCCATCCAGCTGGAGAAGACAAAAATAATATTCTGTCCAGTGGGAGTTTAGTCTAAAGAGGCAAGATGATTAGGCACATTCTCTCTTTTGGCCTATTTTAAAAATGTGCTGGGGAATAATATAGAAATTAAAATTAAAAGAAATGATCAACTAGCTTAAGTCTACATAATTGAAATTGCCCTCAAGGTGAAATGAAATTTGAGATGCTCTTAAAAAGACATCGTGTATTAGTCATCAATGCACACAGTACTTATTCTGTGATACAGGTGAGAATATCAATGAGACTAGGGCAGAATCACTCTCAGTTTTTTCCTTAAGGTCTTCATCCTTTTCTGCCACTAAATTTTCTTTCTATTTGTATGGTCTGGGATGGTGCTTTGAAACCAAGTCACATGTGAGTCCCAAACATGCTTTTTTTTCGTCCAAGGGATTGAACCCAGGGACACTTAACCACTGAGCCATTTCCCCAGAGGCCCCCTGCTTACCTTATTTTTTTAAGTTTTGAGATAGGGTCTCACTAAGTTGCTGAGGCTGGCTTTGAACTTGTAATCCTCCTACCTCAGCCTCCGCTGGGATTACAGGTGTGCACCACTATACCTGGCCCAGATCAGCTTACTCACCTTAGCAGGGCCAGGTCAGGCCCATGGGAGACATGGACTTCTTGCCCTATCACATTGCTCTTCTCTGTGTCCCATGATCTTGCAATTGTGGGTTTTTGGGTTTGCTGGTCCCTTCTCTTCATGGTTTTCCTTCCTGACACACCTCAAACATCCTTATGTTTGGGAAACTATATTGTCTATCCATCCCTCCTCCTGGGGCCTGTTGGTATTGGTGTGGCACCTTGTGTAGAGCTGGATTCTGGTTCTGGTTCCTTTGGATTGTAATTGTTTCTTTACTTGTGTCAGCTGATGTGGCCTCTAACACTAGTGCTGGCCCCCCAAAGAAGCACAATTAGCAATTGTTGATTTACACCTGTGGTTTCTTAATTCAGACTATTAGAATATCATCTGGAAAGTTTTTTTTTTTTTTTGTTGTTGTTGTTTTAAATATAGATTCTCTAGAAATTCTGATATAGTAGTTTTAGAATAGGGTCCTGGAATCTGTATTTTGAAAAACACCCTATTGATAATTCAGATGCATAGTTAGGTTTAGGAACCATCAAATTATGCTAAAGCGTATGTATTAGTTTTAGGTTATGGGATTGTATTAGTCTGTTTGCTGTTACTACTATAACAAAATATATGAGGCTAAGTACTTATCAAGAAAAGAAGTTGATTTAGCTCATAGTTTTGGAGGCTGAAAGTCCAAACTATATAGTGTTAGTTCTAGTGAGGTTACCTTTCCCTATTACATGGTAGTGGCATCATAATGAGAGCACACTGGAAAGAGAGATCACATCGCCACACAGAAAGGCAGATTGTAATTCAGGGATCACACTTACTCTCATAGTAACTTGCTCTCACAAGGCTTAACTCAGGGCCCCATGAAAACTGCATTAATCCCTTCTGAGGGCAGTGACCCCAGTGACCTGAGGACCTTCTACTAGGCCCCACTTTTTAAAGGTCCACTACCTCCCAATATCACTACATGGAGGACTGAGCCTTCAACACTTGAACCTTTCAGTGACAAAGCCATAGCTGGGACCATGACCCGCCTAAGGTGTCTTAAGGGCAATTTATAGAATCCTTTCATTTATACACGTGGGACAGATAGAGTGGATACAGGTCATTTAGGATGGGGACATGCTTTGTGAAGGAGCAGGCCTGGCTCATAGAGCTCTCTGCTCAGTGAGCAGACTGAAGGCAGAATTTGAAGTCATTGTGTTGCCATAGAGATGTTATGTAGTGTTGAAGGAGATTAGGGAAATTGCATTGTAAATTATCAGAACAGATGCCTTCCAATTTAACACTTGCCTAGACTGTGTTCTTTACAGATACTAAAAAACACTGAATATATTAATTCTTTGACCTTTTACCTGTAAAAATGACAGAGTTCAGATTAACTAAGATCTAAACTAGGTAGTAAATATGCCACAGAGCAGCACTATATGGTGGTGGTGTAAGATACAGGTGGTATTTAAGACCTTTTAGGAGTGACCTCTTTAATTTTGCTCTTAGAACCCACATGCAGTTTGCCCCCCAATCCTGTTGACAGATTTTATACTTTTTTAAAATAATTATCATCATTATTGCAGGACTTGGGATTGAACTCAGAGCTGTGCACATACTAGACATACATTCTACACTGAGTTACACCCCATTCCTCTCCTTTCTTTTTTTTTAATATTTATTTTTAGCTTTCAGCGGACACAAGATCTTTATTTTATTTTTATGTGGTGCTGAGGATTGAACCCAGTGCCCTACGCATGCCAGGTGAACGTGCTACCGCTTGAGCCACATCCCCAGCCCCTCCTCTCCTTTCTTATTTTGATAGTACCAGTCAGAAATAATTTGTATCTCCTGACTTTATAGAAATTTCTAGTGCAGAATTATTATATCGTTATTGTAGATTCAGGCCACATATTCACTTCCAAAGTGTTTTTTATATGTGATTAGCCAAATAAAGGGTATTTTCTATAAGGAGACCTGTTTGAAAAAAAATTTTTTTTCCTCTTCTAACCTGGGACTGATGTGCATTTCTTAAAGATTTTATCCCTCATGAAGAACAGTGACTGTCTCTTGCAAGGCGCTCCAACTTGACTAGAGTTCTGGCAGATACATACCCCCGTATTGCTTATTATTTATATTGTGAGGCTGACCAAAGTGGATGTGTGCCTAAAATTCTTCAGACTAAGGAGATGACAGTCCTATTGGTGTAACTAAAAAATTCAATAAAACTTACCTTCTTTTTAAGGTGCTTGCAGTGACACACATAATTGTTTATTCTCACATGCTGTAAATATTCAAGAATCTTAACAGGCTCTCCCAACATATATTTTTATATGAGTTTTATTTCTCATGTTATATGTATTATAGTTATTTGTAAAGTAATTATATTTATTTGTAAATAGTTATTTGTAAAATAAATTAACAAGTAAGGTTTCTAGTCTCCAGACAGTCTCTGAGTTGTTCATGCATGAGTGCATTTTAAACTGAGTCCAGACATTCCCAGTGGTGGCTAGTACTCTGATTCCTTCTCTGCCTACCTAAGTATGCTGTGCTTGTTGCACTGATGGGGGTTCTGATGCCACTTAGCAGTGGGACACAGGCCAGTTGCAAGCCTGATTCTGTTGTAAGTAGTAATTTCTTGTTAGGATGATTCATTCAGGTTAACTTAATTAAGTCCTTTGATACTTCCATGTCATTGTCAAATAAATTGTTTCAAAAGGGCTTGGTGATTATATCAAAAAGCATCTGAAAGACAGGCATTACAGGAGCAAGAGAGAAAAATGTGGAAACAAGTCAGTTTCTTTGATGAGCATGTCACACCGTACAGCAAGGTTAGCTCAACCTCCTGGTAACTGTCCTGCCACACCAGCTTGAATGAATTAGAATGAAAAATGCCTGATGATTGAGCTATATGACTTGAGGAGAGGCTGTTTGGTTTTGTAAAACATATATCAGTAGTGAGGAGAGACTGACAGTAGTGTCTGCTGTGGAATCTGATGTGTATTAAGGGCAGGAAGGCTCTGTTTCACCCAGGCCTAGGATCTTGTTTCCTGAGATTTAAACAGTGACCTCTCACCAATTGGATAAGTGTTACTTTTGCTCAGGGTTTTATCCCAATGGTGTTGATGTGCCTCCCCCCCCCCACCCCATTATTCCCTTGTTTGTCAGTTAGCCCTGCAGGGGAATTTTCCTCGTTGAAGTGCCTGTGCTTAAGTTAAATTCAGCTGTTCACATACAGGTCCCATGACCTGAAGTGTTGGTGTCATATTACCTATTGAGTTATTTCAAATACCAAAATGCATAAAGGCCCCTGGGAACCATGGATCTAGAACACACACACCACAGCAGAATGGCTATTTCCAGTTGGTCTGTAATGCACAGTGGTTGTGGAGACCGCATCTCTGTAAGGGAAGGGCACACTCAAAAGAAAATAGATGAATTAAAGCAGTCTCTCCCACCTCATGCTGTTTCTTTAAGCTTCCCAGGAGGTGCATCTTACTTTTCTCCTTCCTGTTGACCACCCATCTTTTTAGGGCTCAAAGGGACTTTCCTCTGTTGAGGAGAGTGACTCACCAGAGGTCAGTCTCATTGCCCCAGCCTTTCCGGGCATCCTCATCTGCTCATAAGTAAGCTTTTCCAAAAGGCTCCTGAATGCCAGAAATAGCTGTCACAGATACCCTCCTAGAGAGCTGTGCTCTTACTGTTGGTATCGTCCTTAGACCTGTGTGTCTGGGTTTTTAGCCTCCAGAGTCTGTGAAGGCAATGAGAATGGAATGGTTGGGTTGGTAGCTTCTGGGGGCACATTCACTGAATGCAGTCTTGCTGAATTAATGAATGTCTTTCTTCCCTAAGTGGACTCTATCCTTTGTAACCTATCGTTTTCTTGTTTGTTCCTTTTTCCTGCATTTCTTTTATCTTTGTTTTCTTTGACCATTTTAGACTGACAGTTATACTAAGGGCCATTGCCCAATTTTGCTAAAGGCAGTCAGAGAGATAGGAATTGGATTTCTGGGGCAGTAATTTGGGGGATGCTCCCTGTAGAATCTGCCAGATTCCTCATTGGTCCCTAAGTAAAGTCTTTAGCTGGAAGGAAAGCAGTGCCTTCAGAGGCTCTCTATTCTCTCTTCTGCCCTAAAGCCTTTAATCTGAACAGTCTCCACCTGCCCTTCCTGTCTCTGCTCATTTGCCTCTTTGCCTGGTAAGGTCTCCTGACTCTGATTCTCTTTCTGCTCAACCCTACCCCCCTTAATCAGTTTTATCTAATTTAATATTTGCATTTGTAATGACCTTAGTAAAGTTGGCTTAGTAAATAAACTTGATCATTCTTTTCTTGGTAGAGTAATTTTCCTAAAAACAAAAGTTGATTACAGATACCCTAGCACATATAATTCTTAATATTTTATTTTCATTGAAACTAAATTTGTTTGTGCCCCAGTGCACAGCACACAGTTGGTGCTTCTTAAATGTCTGCTAAATAAATAAGCAAGGGAATGCTGCATCCCGTAGTTCCAATGGCCTTTTTATCTCAAGAGGCTGATGTTTGGTGCTAACTATGGAGTCAGCAGACTTGGGCTAGAGGCCCAGACATTTTATGATACAATGTCTTCTCCAATAGAAATTTGAGAGGGAGGAGAGGGAAAGGAAGGGAGATAGCACAGTCTTGCAGATGGGGTTTGCACATGAAATATGGGTATAGACAGCAATGGAGAAGGAAAATTTGATAGAAAAAACTGTCCCCTCTTCTTGTTTTGCTGTGTTCACCTTTTACCTGAGACCTCAAGCTCCATGACTCCTCCTTGGAAATGGGTCTCTGCGTAACTCCCCTGTCTCTAGATTGGCCAAGTGCAGCATAGGCTAATCAGTATTTGCTGATTGATTATGGGATTTAATCAGTCACACTGAAGGGTGAAGCAATAACATTATAATTTTTCCTTTAAGATTTAGTATCCAATTGCTGCTGAATGTTTTGTTTTAACAAGTCTCTCCCATTTTCTGTTCCTCACTTGTTTCCTAGGACTTGCCCCCACTCCCTCACCCCTCTTGAGGCTTTATGTATGTCAGTTTCAGAGCAGGCACAGGGCCTTTTAAAATGATACACATCAATAGGAGGACAACCCAGATTTTCAAAATAGGTCACATTGTTTCCACTAAGTAGGATTTCAGAAACATTCTGTTTAAACAAAAGTAGTTTAGGAAAGATGACCAATGTCTAAATCTTAACCCTGTTGATAGGGCTTGCCAGAATATTGGCACTAGAAAATGTTGATTTCTGTGACCTGCCTTGGATGAACTAGAACTTCCACAGATGATATTGAGGGAGACCTCTTGGGAATCAGATATGTGTAAGGCCTGGGGATAGGTTGAATGAGAAGGCCAGGTGTGGGCCTGGAAGGAGCTCCCCTAGAAGTGGACTCATTCTGAACTGGCACAGGAAGGAGCTGTTTCTAGCAGCATTTGCTCCAAGGAAGGTAACTTAGTTTTTTTTCCTCAACCAGTGAAACCAAGTATTGTTGCTTTACCTATCAGATATTTATTTATTATTTAATGAAGAGAAACTTAAATCTCTTCTGTAAGTTCTTATTGATGATTTTGCTTTATATTTATATTCAGAACCAACTAATAATAAACAGTGTGGTACTGAAAAGATATTCAAAGCCATAGTGAATCTGTAAGGGAAGAAACAAAGGTGTGATTTCAAAGTAGTTCCTTAAAGAAGGGGAATCATTTCTGGCCTGATCCTTGGAAAAATTTGTAGGATGTCTTCTTCTATTTGTAAAACTAAAAAGAAAACTGAAGGGCTGTGGAAACTGACTGCATTCACTGGGTAAACATCCACAGCCTCACAATCAAGCACATCGTTAGTGAAATGCTTTCTCACTGATTGCATGGGCCTGATGCGTGAGAAGTGCAGGTGTCACATGCTCAATTCATGGCTGATAGCCACCCCCCCCACACAACACACACACTGGGTATTGAATCCAGGGGTGCTGTACCACTGAGCTATATCCCAGTCCTTTTTATTTCTTATTTGAGAACAGGTCTTGCTAAGTTTCTGAGGACCTCGACCCTGAGATCCTCCTGCCACATACTACTGATTAGCTAGAATTATAGATGGCACCACTATGCCCGGCTTTGTAATTGAATTTTATGTGTTGTTCATAACAAGAAATACACTTTAAGAAAAGTTTCCTCTTAAAGTCCCTCAGAATAAGATGGGTATGGTGGTGCATGCCTATAGTCCCAGTGACTTGGCCCTAAGCAATTTAGGGAGACTTGGTCTCAAAATAAAAAGGGCTGAGAATGTAGCTCAGTGGTAAAGTGTTCCTGTGTTCAATTCCCAGTAACCATGCCCCATCTTCCCCCCAAATAGGGAATTCCCTCAAATAGGGAATACCTATATAGATGACCTAAATAGAGGATTCCTACAAATACATTCTTATAATATTTTTAAAATAGAAGATTCCCAGTAAATCTGAATGTTTGGCAACAGAATGAACATATATATAGCCTGGTATAAAACTCTTCATTTTTCCTTGTAGTTTATTTTCAGAAGAGTTGATAACCTTTTTATTATTTTCATATATTAGGATATTTTGCTTTTCTATTGCTTTGGGTACTGTTTTCTAGTGCTAGAAGTGCTTGTATGTGCATGTCTTCTTCCAGTTCCTTCTGACTTGGAATTCTGCATTTTTAGCTAGTGTTCAACTTGTTTGGCTTTTTGGGGGCTGCTTTAACTTGTTGGTGAGTGCCATGGTTTGCTGTCATTTGCAGTTTTAGCATTTAAATTCATGGTATTTTATATCCATTTTATTCATCTTATTGTTCTTTGTTTCAGCCTGTTTTTTTCCAACTTGTGTTGAAATGCAATGTATTGTTGGAAGTGTCATCAAAAAACCCAATTATGTCTGATGGTCCCATTCTGGAGCAGGCCATGTTCTTTGTCCACAGAGTGGAACAGGAGCCATAGAGTAAGTAGGCAGGTCTTGCCAATTTGCCCACCTACGTCTGATGGCCAACTTTGGTAGTCACTAGGTGTCCTTTGTAACCAGTGTCCTCTGAGCCACTACTTAGAAACTTAGAAGATTAGTTTTTTGATTAGTACTGGTTGTTGTTTCTTCTTCTTCCTTCTTCCTTGTTTCTTCTTATTATTCATGTTTTTAGTTGTAGATGGACACAGTACCATTATTTTATTCTTTTATTTTTTCTGTGGTGCTAAGGATCGAACTCAGTCCTCACACATGCTAGGCAAGTGCTTCAACACTAAGCCACAACCGCAGCCTGTGTTTGTTGTTTTTTAATTGGGTTATATGAGGTGAATTCATAGTTTAGGTTTCTTGCTGTTTGTGTTGGAAAGAATTAAAGGGAAATTTAAGATGTCGAGATTTGCTTGTGTTTTGTCACCCTTGTTGTGTTCTTAATGTGCTTAAGTAAGACTTCCTTTTTTCTTTCTTTTCTCTTTTTAGATGGAAGATTTCACATTTTTACTTTTATACACAGTTCTTAACAGTACAAAAGTTGTATTTTAAAGAAAGTGTTCCCCATACTTCCATTTCTTTGATTTTGTTGGGTGATATAATTTCTCATGGGTATGGATAGAGTATGTCTGAGTGCCTCCCACTGATTACAGGTTTTATTAATAGTGACTGAAATGAATGATCTGATTTCAAAAATGAAAAATTTGGGTTACTTTCTGACTTCACTCCTGAATCCCAGAAAATAGTTTGCCCTGTTTCACACTGCTTGTTTCTCTATGGGCAATTATCAAGTCTTTAGTGTTCTTTGTTTTATTCTACTGGTGTGCTTGAATTCTTCTCATAAAACACATGACGATGAAATGCAGTGTGACTTGTTTGTCCTTACTTTGTGCTACAGTGTTAATAACATTTTCTAAGTCTTTTAATTGTGACTTCATATATCTGATTCACCATGAGTTCTTAAAGAAAGGCTCACCACCAGTATATTCAAATCTATCTTTGGAAAATTAAAAGTGTTAAGTACTTAATGGCATTTTAGGATTAGCTTGAAAATGTATGTAAATTAATAGGACTTGGATCATACAGTTGTGTTGTGAGCAGCTGTAGAGTGATTTGGTAACCAGACAAAGCATTTTAGAAAGGACTTATTATTCAAAGCAAATGACAGTTCATAGGCAGAAGGAGAAAGTTGTTTAGAAAAGCACAGCTCCAGGTGATTTAATGGAAACAATATAGTTGGGAAGATGGAGAAGGAGAACATGGGGGATTGGAAATTAGGTCACTTTTTAGGCACTTATGGAAATGACTTACGAACTAACTATATTACTGGGGTGAGTTTTTTGAATTTTATCTAAATCAGCATTTCTATTGTAATATGTTTTGGAAAGTTTCTTTCCAAAGAATAATAGAATAATAATAATAGAATAATAAAATAATAATAATAATATTAGAATAAGATAATAGTAGAAGAAAAGAATAATAGAGAAGTTCTTTGTGATAGCTTTTTAATGTAGAAAATATTCAGCTTTTTTCTTTTTTAACTAAAAAAGAAAGTGAAGAAAGTACAGTAGTTTGTATGTACTATGGTTAAAAAGTTTTAGTTTTCGATATTCCTTGCTTTAGTAATCTTTAGCCAATCACTGAACCCTTTAGTTTACTTGTTATTTAAAACAATCTTTGCTGTTCGTTATACATTAAAGCACTTTTTGAGCATTCATGTTCTAAGTAGTCACTAGAAGTAAAATTTCTCTTAAAGTTGATTTGAGGTTCTTGACCGCTTCCATATATATGTAGAAACACATTTTACCGCTTTATTCAACCATTTGCATTAAAAATACTAAAAATGTAAGGACCTCTCTATAATAATATGCAGTTTCAGCATAGATGAAATCAATGGAGATGCAATATTAGCAATTTTAAATAATGAAGAGTTGTTAACTTGCTCCTGTTTCAGCATTTCAGTTCTTAAGTTGAATCCAGCCTTGTGCAAAATCAAAGGTCATGGAGATATTTTATGGGGAGGATTGGAAATTCTAAGAATCCTAGAGTATTTGTGATAATTAAGAATGTTTAAAAGACTCAACCAAGCCTAACTTTCTCAAGAGAGTAAGTAAATAAAACATTGTTTGTTACTACTTCTGTGTGCATGACCACAAAGTACTGATTGATATTCAGCAAAACTGTATATACAAAAAATTATTATACTTTTGTAAAAAAACCAAAATATTATTTCATAATATTTTGAAAAATATTATAAGAAAAACCTATTGGTTAAGTCTCTTATTGGTCACTGTGTAAGTAATCTCTACTTTTGACCAAAAGACAGTCACGCAAACCTAAATTTTTCAATGTTTGAAAGACTATAAAATTGCACCATTTTAGATAATGTTGTCTTGCTAAACTTGGTGACATTTGAATGTAGATGTAAACTGAGGGTCCTTCTGAATATTAGCCAATTCTAAAATGATTTGGAATAATAAAGGACAAATGCAATTTTTGGCCAGTAGCAGGCCATCTTTTCACTTGGTAGAGACGCAGGTAGAAGTCTTCACAGAGATATGGGTAATTTGCTTCAGAATAATTTTTTAGTAGACCATTAAGTGATAGTGTGTCTTAACTAGATTGTTTTTAAGGACTACTTGGTTGCTGTTCCTGGTTATTTTTTGGTCTTAATCTTTTCTGGTTTTAAGATTAGAAAGTAAGAAAGAGAGGAGGGAGAAAGAGAAGGGAGGGAAAACAAATGGTTGGTCATAATTAAATGTGTGCATTGAGAGTGGCCTTTGCTGAATGCTTATGTGGCCATATTGTAGGGTTACACAAACATGATTATACATACTGCATTTTTGTTTTGCAAAAGTGAGAAAAGATTTTCTTACTAGCAAGGTTTAACAGTCCTTTTCTTCTTATATTTTGAAACAAGACAAAACCAAACAAAACAACATCCACTGGAAAGTTGAAAGAATGGTGCAGTGAGCACAGCAAGCCCTGTCCTTAGATCCTCTGGTTCTTCACTTGGTCCCAGGCTGTTCTGTGTCCCTGGTGTTCAGTCAGGACTCAGATAACCATAGCACCATTACCAAGCTGTGAATTCCTTTTGCTTAAAGCAAAGGTTGGTCAGAAAAAGATTGTGCATATTTTTGTTTTCACTTGTCTTGAGGGTTGATTTGAAGCTTTAAGACTAGCACCATAAATGAATAGCCAAGCAGCATTTACCTGTGAGAAGTAGGAAATGAGACAAACTCAGAGGTAGAAATGCACAGTCAAATCTAGCATCTTGATTTAAACTAAATCAAGCTCCAGAGTCACTAAACAGTATCTTAGAGAATTACAGGATTCTGTTGTCTTAGAAACAATGGCTCTTGTCTTTTGGGTAATGTTCTCCCTCCAGTATGGATCTGGCATGCAGAATGAAGCCCTTTCTACTGCAGCTCTATATTGATGGAGTGGAGCATGCTAACAGCATTCGATTAAGCCCGAACTTCACAACTCTAACCAAGCAGAAACACATGAGGTAACAGTAAAAGGAGCAGTGATATCATATCCACATAGTGCTGCATTGAGGCAGGTGCCGATAATGCCAGCATGGACTTTGGAGGGGCAGCCTTTGCATTAGGGATCTGTGGTGGAGTGGAGGTCACACTGGCCTGTTGTGTAGGTTGTAGGGAGGAATAGTGCAGCCCACCCACTGGCCTGTGCATTGGCTTTCAAACCTTTGTAGGCAGCAAAACCTTTTTTTTTTTTTTAAAGATACTTCTTCCTTTCTTTCCCTGCAGCCTTTAGGTAATCCATAGTTTAAATCACTGAACGGTGTGATCTCAGATATTTGCATATGTTATGTTCTTAACCGGCTCTGAACCGCTAATCAAAGTTATCTTCTTTTAAAGAAGAAATACACTCTATCACAAGGACACTAGGAAAATCAATTAGAAATAGGTAAGGTGCCAGGTGCAGTGGTACACATCTGTAATCCCAGCTGCTTGGGAGGCTGAGGCAGGAGGATCTCGAGTTCAAAGCCAGCCTCAGCAAAAGGTGCTAAGCAACTCAATGAGACCGTATTTCTAAATAAAATACAAAAGAGGGTTGGGGATGTGTCACAGTGGTCAAGTGCCCCTGAGTTCAGTCCCCAGTACTCCCTTCACCCCCCACCAAAACAGAAAAAAAAAAACCCATAAGTATTTGGAGTGCCTTTATTTCAGTAAGAACAGAATTGTAAGCTCCACATTTATGACTGGAATACAAGACCAACGCTGCCTACTTACAATGATGTCATCATTTTAGTTTTCTATGTTTGCCTATTGCTAATTAAAAGCAATAATACTGACATAAAAGTGCAGAGGTTTAGTTTTGTTTTCCATATGTAAATTAGAAATGTCTGTCTCTGTGACTCTTGTCCTCCAGTGCTGGTCAGATTAAATATAGAGACATTTGCTGTTTGTACATTTTGGATGTGCTCTTAAAATACAGTTTAATGCCAGAATAACTAGCAGTGAACACCAAAGGCTACATGTAAGCTTATGCAAGGCTGTTTTAGGAAAGTAACACAAAGGGATATGTTTGCTGACTTTTCAGCATCACCAAAGTATGGATTCTTCATATACCTTTTAGAAAGGTCTGCTTTATAGTGCTGTTGATTTACAGAAAAATTAGATTTAATTGCCATCCATCCATGTTGATATAACCCTCTGGGGGCGTGGTTAATACTTCCCAAGATGAGTAGACGGACACATGAGCAGTTTGTGCTATGCTTTGGGTGTCTGATGTAGTTAAGGCTCTTTTGGTTGCTGGAGCAAAAAAGAGATTTTATTACAAGTGTATAGGGGCCTCTCAACTAACCCTAGGAAGGGAGGTGAAGTAACTTTGCCTTGCTCCAAGAAGAGCTGCTGGGGTGGAAGGGAGACTGGAAAGCCCTAAAACAGCTGCTCTTTTGTTTCTCCTTAGGAGTTCATTTTGTGCCTCCCTGCCTGCCTGCCTCTTACCCAATTTTAGCTCACTTTCATAGTGAGAATAGATGGACTGGCAACTCTGAAAAATTTCATTTTTCTGATATTCCATTCGGATCAGCTATGGGCAGGGGCATATAGAATAAACACAGGGCTGCTGGTCTGAACTTTGAGAGAAGATTCTGCAGCAGAATTTATGGTCTCCAGTTAAGAAATTCTTCTTTGTGGACTTTTTGTTGTTGTTGTTAAGTCACATTTCCCCCAAAGGTAGATCAGAAAAGCCAAATGAATAACAGTGTCTATAGTAGAGACTTTTGTCTGGAGTCAGAACACGAATTTCAACAGGAAAGGAATTAATTTGCATCTTTGTTTTCATGTATCTTTAACAAAATACAGTATTTCTTTTTTTTTTTTAATTTCTTGCTGTATTTTCTTTCTTTTTTTTTTTTAAAAAATATATATATATATATATTATATATATATATTTATTTTAGTTTTCGGCGGACACAACATCTTTGTCTGTGGTGCTGAGGATCGAACCCTGGACGCATGCATGCCAGGCAAGCGCGCTACCGCTTGAGCCACATCCCCAGCCCAAAATACAGTATTTCTTTTAATTGTGAATATAATATATTAGTTCTAGTTATGTCTCTGACTTGTCACCAATGGATAGCACAATAACATTAGTTACTGCATAGCTTTCAAAATATCATTCAAATTCATCACCACATCAAAATTATAATAGTAACTAGGCTGACCACTAAATCTTTTTACTTAATATGTAGTAAAGAAAACATGTTTGGGGGCTGGGGCTCAGCAGTAGAGCACTCGCCTAGCATGTGCGAGGCCCTGGGTTCGATCCTCAGCGCCACATAAAAATAAATAAATAAAGATATTGTGTCCAACTACAACTAAAAAATAAATATGAAAAAGAAAACATGTTTTACTTTAAAATCTTTTGATTACTTTTTAAGATGGGATTGGTTTTCTATTTGTTTCTCCACTTTATGAACTTAAAAACAGTATTCTGAGAAGAGGTTCATAAATTTCACCAGACTGCCAATAGTTAGAAATATACAACTACTAATGAATTGCTAATTGAGATTGAGAGAATCATTTTCTTTTTATGTTTGTGAGGATTCAGATGTTTTCTAGAAGGAGTTTTCTGATTTCCTGCCACTTTTCTCCACTCTTTACTAAGAACTCCTTTATCCCTTTCTACAATTCCTAATTCCTTTTATTATTTAATAACTAGTAATGGATTCCATTTTTTTGTTGTTGTTCTTTGCATAAATTGCACATTCTTTGGAGCTGAGTATTCTAGATTACTGTAGTATTCCATTTAGAGATATGCCAGATAAAACTAGGTCTTGGAGTATAACCTCAAGATGTAGAAATGTGATATGTTTTTCAAACCTGTGTTTCTGAAGGATGAGAGTGATGCAACTCAGTTAAAAGTCCACTTAAATCTACCTAGGTATTTTAAATAAAATTAGCTTTATCACATTGAAAATTACAAATTAGAAACACTCCTTCATATAAAAACATTAGCCTTTTTGGGTGTAGTATATTGTAGATCTATTATTTATGACCTCAGTGAAATGCATTAATCATGGAAATACTCAGGATCCCTAACTACTATGTGCTGGGTTGAGGAGACCTAACTGTGAAAGCTTACAAAACAAAACAAAACAAAAAAATGTCATAGTGAAAGTGTGTCCTTTGCATCAGAAGTACTGATTTGTGAAGAATGAAGATTAATACTTTTTGGGAAAACAAGTATCAAGCATGTTTCTCCTTTAACAATATATTCTAGACTGTTTGTATTGTCTAGAATGGAGATTTAGCATATTGGTAGAGTATGTGCTTAGTGTGTGGAGTTTGTGGGTTCAATTCCCAGTACTGGGGTGGGGAGGGTGGAGAAAGAAAAGATAGTCTATGCCAATTCCTTTTAAAACAGGACTTAAAATTCAGAAACAATGAACCTTGCAAAAGTAACTTTTTTGCTTTGTCTTTGTGCTTACTACCTAGTAAGTAGAGAGAGGCAAAACATTTATTCTTCAAAGCATAGTCATTTGAAATTTGGTTCTATATTTGTGGCTATTGAATAGTTTACATACACATTTATAAGGTTGATTATTAAGAATATGCTCACATTAGAACTAAATCACCTGACCACTAAATTTGTTTTTTATAAGAATATTTTGGGTAAGCACAGACTGCCCCTATACGGAGGTTTTGTGTGTGCCGGGTCACAGTGCCACACACACACAGGTCTCTGGCAGGCATGTGCCTGAGGTGTGAGTCTGTGGCACTCACAGCTGACAGGAGTGAGCCTGCAGGGAAATGCAGGCGGACAGGAAAGACTTTGTTCTGGAATGCACCTGAGAGTTCAAAACAAATTAATATTTATGTTAAATACTGGGGGGAAATTTTTTTTATAAATAAATCACACATTTAAGTTTTGATTTTAGTGACTTATATTTCACAAGTTTATGTTTTTGACAATAAATGGAATATTAGCAGATACAATGGAAATTTCCTTTTCATTGTGGGAATTTTCAGACCCAGAGGTCTTCCTAGTGCTGTGTTCTGGCATTTGTATGCATTTCATGATAATTCCTGGTGTCTAACAAAGGGAGGAGGTGGGGAGAGAGAGGAAGGAGAGAAAATACTGCTGGACTAACTAGCCTTTCACTCTGGGCTGGCTTCCAGAACAGGGCTCCATGGAAAGGAAGAACTCTCCTGTCTCCTACCCAGGGCTCTTCTGTTTTCTCATCACTCACTGGGCTAGGTGCTTAGGCATTTTCCTCCTGTTGATTGCTGAGTGTGTTGGTTCCATGAAAGAAAGGCTGCTGTGTATCTTTATGCAAATGTAAGACTTCTCTGGAATTTCTACAGGGCTGTGATTACAGATTTCAACAAAAAAACAAAGCAGTGGTTATAATGTGGGTTGGCTCTGTTTGCATTTTCCTTTTTGGTTATTTTAATTTATTCTTTACTATTTGGTGTTATAGATGACTGTTGGTGCCCGATCTTTCTTGTAGTTTATGGTGTAATTCTTCATTTTTCTACTATTTTTAACCATTATTCTCCCAATATACCTCTTAGGGCAGAGGTTCCATTTGGCTCTTACTGCTTTAGATAAGCCAAACAGAACCAGGTGAGTGGTACATGTGGTGCTAAGACCACACAGCAAGGGCTGAGATCAAAACAGTTCATTTATAGGTGATCCTTTTCAGTGCTGGAGGGCTAGTACTTCTAAGGGAAGATAAGATAATGTTCAAGTTCTCTGATTAGCCAAAGTTTGTCAAGATTTAGCTTTTGAGGCTAGGGTTGTTTGCCTTGCATACCAGCCATATATTGAGAACCCTGGTGTGGTGTGGTTAGAGAGCCTGTCCTGCTTGGTGTTCAAGGTAATGCGTGTTGCCATGGAGTGTCAATGCTTCTGTAGCTGCATTCCTTAGTGATAGGCTGACTGTAAGATGTTTTTGTCCACTGAGATGCTTTTGAGAGTGAATTGGGGTGTTGCTGATACTTACTCTGTAACAACGAGTGTAAACTGGGACTCTCCTGTCAAGCTCCTGCTTGACAGGTGAGTGGATGGTGACTCTTCCTGACCAGGTTCTTAAAATCTCACTATGCAGAGGAAATGATGTTGATTCAATCCTGGACACATACAGACATGGATAGTTGCCAAAAGTGGTCAGAGAGATGATGCTGAGTCAGAAGCTCCTGTCACCAGTGTTCTGTTTGAAAACAGGCCTCCAGTACTTTCAAAGAGACCCCCTCCTCTTAGCCCCTCGAGTGGCTGAATCACTCATTTTATGTGTGAGCTAAGTGTGACTTGAGCTGTGAATCAGGATTTGTCAGCATTGCTGACCTGGCTTGCAGCCTAACCTTCTTTATAAGAGCTCAGAAGGGGGTCTTTGTCTACCCCTACCCCACAGAAGCACAGAAGGCCCTGGTGAAAAAGGCTCTCTCACTGCCTTCCCTTAGGAGTGAGTCACAGCTCCCTCTGCCCAGGACAGTCTGTCAGCATTCTTGGATCCCCCTCCTGGGTCTAATGTTCCAGAATGGAGAGAAAACCCTGCCAGCAGTTAGATCCCCTGAATGAAACCCTGGCAATTTCTTTCTTTCTTTCTTCTTCTTTTTTTAAAAAAATATGTTTTTAGTTGTTGATGGATCTTTAATTAATTAATTAATTAATTTATATATTCATTCACTCGTTCATTTATTTATATGTGGTGTTGAGCATCGAACCCAGTGCATTGCACATGCTAGGCAAGCGCTCTACCATTGAGCCACAACCCCAGCCCCTGATAACTTTTTTACTATATGTTAGAGGAATTATTCTGTATTTGTTCTCAATTGTCCTTTCGTACTAGATTATTGCAGATTTAAAACTATCTAAAAACATCTTTTTCTTTCAGAATTCTTCAAATTTAAGCATTTAAATATGCTAATAAATAGTGTGTGTTGAAACATATTTTTAAATCTGGAATTTATACATATTTTATACCTATTTAAATTCACTTGATTTTTCAGAGGTATTCTGGGTACATTAATAATTAACTATAAAGTAGATGTGGCAAAAATCTATACATTACATTCCTAGTTTTCTGGCACATCTTGAAATAACCTAGATAAAAAGTTGGTTACATGCTGGTATTTTCAGTCTCTCTGGCCTGAATTTCCAAACCAATCACTGCATACTGCCTAGAGCTTCCTTATTCTCATTGGATTAAAAAGATTATTATGAAGGGAATTAGGCAAAAGAGGATAACTGATTTTACCATGCTTCTCCCTCACCCCCTTCTAACTCTGCTAAGGATATTGTGATGTTTAATGAGAATTGTCAATATTTTTACCCAAATAAAGTTTGATTATATATATATATATATATATTATCTCCTAAACTGTTCTTTTGTAAAAATCTCACTTTTGGCTTTAAAAAAACTCCACAAAGGTAGTGTGTGTGTTAGAATGGTATGATCTTTGAATATGAGAATACAGGTAGATAGTTTTAATTTTTTCTTGGAATTTATTATTTGAGTTGTCTAATTTTTTTTAACCTATGCTACAATATTTAATTTTGTCCAGTGAAATTCTCAGAAAAAAGTTGTGATACAAAGAACAGGCAAGAAGAATGGTGTCTGTGCATATGACTTTTACAGATTTCCTTAGTTCCATTATATGCATTATTATTATTTTTTTTTATTTTTAGTTGTAGATGGATACAATTATTTATTTATTTGGCGCTGAGGATTGAATCTAGTGCCTCACACATGCTAGGCAAGCACTCTACCGCTGAGCTACAATCCCAGGTCCCATTGTATGGATTATTAAAAACTAACAATGGAATATTATGGTGCATTTTTAAAAATTCCGTTAGCTTCATTTGTCCTGTTACTTCTTCATAGGACATAAAACTAACATTACACCTTGCGTGTGTGTGTGTGTGTGTGTGTGTGTGTGTGTACACATCTGTGGACTGTACACACAGCTGTGTGCATGCTATGCATTTACTCTACCACTGACAGTAACCCCGTCCCAACTTCCAAACAAAAGGAAAGGAGGAGTTCAGCATCTATGGTTTCCATCCTTGTGGGGTCCTCTTCTGAGCCTTTCCTGTGCAGAATCTCATCTGACCCTGCCACTGTTCCTATGATGGGAGAACATTGCTCATTCTCTCCATTTTATAGATGAGGAAAGGAAGGCTCTGAGACATTAATCCGCTTTGTTTGCTTAGGGTCACAAAGCCAGTAAGTGTAGACGTGTTGGATTCTAAACCTAGTGCTGAATTGTGTCATGTTATTCTTTGGAATTGCATTGCCTTTCTTAAGTTTCATTCTTTCTTTCAGCTAAGCTCTCAAACGTGTGTTGTGGGTAGAGAGGTCTGATCAAGGTATCTATATATACTTATAACAGAGGTTATAAATGCAGGTTTCAGCCTGGAGTCAGTGGCACAAAGAGGAGGAGATTCTGAGGGTTGGGCAAACTAGGTAGGAAGAGAGCAGTAGGTCAAGGCTGGTGATGGAAAAACAGTGGCCAAGGACCTGGCATGGGCAATCCACGCTATTCAGAGTGTCTGCACCTGGCCCTGAAGCTGAGCATTCACCTGACAGAAAAGTGGATGGTGTGTGATTTCCAGAAGAAAGTGGGCACCAAGGAGAGGTCATGGGCAGAGCCACACATCCAGCACTGTTTGTTGGTCACTGATGACCGTGGCCTCTGTTCTCAAGTATGTGTTTACCATGAGGGAGATTCAACCTGAGCATGCACTCAAGAGTCTCACTAAGCAGTCTTAAGTCTAACTCCATGATAAAGATGAAGAACACTGAAGCTGAAATCCTGTATTGGGATTGACCAATTCTTTTTAAAATTTATTTAAATTTTATTTTTAGCTGTAGATGGACACAATACCTTTATTTTACTTATTTGTTTTTATGTGGTATTGAGGATTGAACCAGTGCCTCACACATGCTAGGCAAGCACTCTGCTACTGGGTTGTAGCTCAGTAGTAGATTAGTGGTGTTTGATTTTCCTTGAAGTATATTTTATTTTGGTTCATGAATTTTGCACTATTTGTAAATTTTTGTGATGGTAGCTGATTCCTGTGTTAAATACAGGAATATTCAGAGATGAAATGATTGGATTATAAGAGCAATAACCTAGTCAGTCCATCCTAATTTGAATGGATTAACTGGGTGGTAACTGTGGGTAGCTGGGGTATGACTAGAAGAGGTGGGTCACTGAAGGGATGCCCTGGAAGGGTTCATCTTCCCTCCTACCCCTTTCCCCCACCTCTCTCTGTTTCCTGCCCACCATGAGCTGAGTGATTTTCCTCTACCATGCCCTTCTGTCATGATATTCTGCTTCACCTTGGGCCGAAAGCAATGGAGTAGGTTGATCCCCTGAAATCATGAGCCAAAATAAACTTTTTTTCCTCTAAATTGTTCTTGTTGGGTATTTTGGTTATAGCAATGAAAACCCGACCAACACACAGCCTCTTAGGGAAAGTTAACCAACTGTGGCTTTGTTTTTAAGAAATAATATGGTTTTTCTCTTCCAGCCATTTCCTTAATTTCTAGAGCTATGGTGGTCAGACAGTTAGAAGAGTTGACAACTGGAATTCAGGAGCTTACTTTCATGAAAAGAGTACTTGGGAGGTTCCTTCTGGCTTGTGACAACAGAAATGGTGGGTAGAAATAATGGTTAGGTCAGTTTTGCAGTTTGTTGTAGTTTCTTCAGCCCTACCAGCACACCACTGAGTTGGGGTGACTTTGTCCTTGTTTCCCTAGACCAGAGATTCATAATTTGAGACTGTCAATGATTTATATATCTTTACCACCCATCAAATTATATTCAAAAGTATGTGTATGTGGACATTTTCTGAGGCAATGGTCACAAGTATTAATTAGACTCAATGTGAAGAATGACTGCCACAAGCCAAAGAGGCAATTCAGACTTGGAAGAAATTCCAAAATATAAGAAAAGCTTTTATTTTTAATCACCTTGTTCCTTATTTTTAATCTCTTCTGTCCTTATCCCTCTACTTCAGCAATCTTTACAGTTTCAAATCTAAAACATTTTCCATTTATTCCAGTTTGGGCAGTTAGTTAGTGTTCAGAATTGCAAAAGCTTTTTCTGTTGAGCTTTGAAATAGTTGAAGAGAGTGATCCCATCCCTGTAAGCTCCTTTGATCCCCACTTTACTCTTCTCTGGTGGCTTCCATACTTCATACTAAGGTGGTTCCAGGATCCAGAGGACTTCCTAGGATGCCTAGCTCTCTTTTTCTTCTTTATCTCTTTCCCCATTGCTTTGAACTGCATGTGAAAAATTGATATTTTGAGCATAAACATGACTACATATCATTGAAATTCATGTTACCACTTTCAGTTCTCCCTGTTCAAATCTTTGGACTCTATTTTTTGTCCATTCCATACAATAATGATTCCTCTGAGCTGTGTGGCCTGAGGGACTTCTCTCTCTTGTTATCTTAGAGGGGGCTCTTCTATAAAGGGTACCTGGTATTTGCCATCTGCCAGCCTCAGTGAATACACCTGCTTTTATTTCTGCTACACCATCCTGAGACAGCTCCTTGTGTTCCTGAATCTTTTTTTTTTTTTTTTTTTTTCTTTTTTTTACACGTGGTGCTAGGGATTGAACTCTGGGGTTTGCACAAACCAGGCAAGTGCTCTACTGATGGAGCTATATCCCCAGTCCCAGCACTGGATCTTAAAATCAGGCTTTGGATTATTATTATTATTTTTTTGTTCCTTTGGATTATTTGATAGAGATGTTTCAACCTTGGAACAAACTTATATTTGATAGAAATTATTGTTGTAGTGTGGGTGGAATGACAGTTTTAGGAATTATTGATTTATGAAATACAATGTTGTTTCTCCTTACTTGCCTGTAGATACAGGAGAAACCTCCCTTGTAATAATAGAAGCATGAGTAAATGATAGTATAAATGCTTATGTCTTAATTTTGTTGAGGATTAAAATATAAAAAATTAACAAGTAGAAGTGTTGTCTCTGAGAAAATGCTATTAATTTAAAAGGATGGTGTTATACTTGTTATACTTTGATTAAATCTTATGAGTTTTTTATATTTTATTTTCTTTCTAGTACATTGCCTCTTGAAATGTTCATTATCATTTAAAAATTCACTTAATTTCTCCTGACATACTCCCCAGGTATGAATTTGGAGTTCTGATGATTTGTTTAATCCTTTCATGATTTTTTAGAGGATTTATTAATAAGGAAAGTGGGACCAAATGCTGCCGAGAACCTCTGCTTCAGCACTCACCTGGTTCTGGAGCAGAGATAATACATGCTGTGGTTTGTGCCCCTTCCTCTCAGCCCCTGGCCACAAGGCATTTGTCCTTTGTGGCACTTTTCCTCTGAGCTAGGACAGTCTGCTGTTCCTTCTTCTCTGGAGACTAACCTCTTATCAAGCCCAGGTTTATGCCTGCTTTTTCTGGATTTTTTTTTTTGAGGGGGGGGGGGTCTGGACTTTTATGGGAGCTAATTGCTTAATGAAATCTTCCTTAATTCACACCAGTTAAAAGTCTTTGAACTCTTGCAGTTCTGCAGTACCTTGTATTGGTAATAGGTACTTTTCATGACTTGTCTGCTCTCATCATCAACCAAATTGTAACTTAAATAGGATTTTCTATCTCCTTTCTTGAAGAGCAGGTACCCAATAAATATGAATTTTGAAAAAATTTGTCCTTGGAGATTTGTTTTTATTTAAAGGCTGTTTAAAACATATCAATTTATTAAAAAGAACTTTCCCAGTAAAGTTTCCTTTAAGTTTTTAAATAAATTATTACTTATTCAATATTTCTTTTGTGGACCTCAAAACAAAAACTAAAACTCTTCCCTTCTACCTCCAAATCTCGTGCAGAAACTCTAAATAATAAGGGGAGGAGGGAGAGAAGAGAGAGAAAGAGAACAGTTTCAAAACTGCTACTTCATCATAAAGAGTCTCATTTCCCCTCTCCATAATGTGCTTTGCTTCAAACCTAGGCTGGACCAAACTCTCGTGTCATTTCCCCTCACTGCCAGTTATTCCTGCCTGCACCACTCAGGATCTCTGGTGGGTTGGTGGTGTTCTGGGGTGTGGGAGGACAATGCCAGATACTAACAGTCGCTGTTTTACTTTGAGTTTATTTTCTTGCAAATATTTATTTATTTATTTATATCTGGTATTGAACCCAGGGACACTTAACTACTGAGCTGCATCCCCAGCCCTTTTTGTGTGTTTTATTTAAAGACAAGGTCTCAGTGAGTTGTTTAGGGCCTAGTTACGTTCTTGAGTCTGGTTTTGAACTTGCAATCCTCCTATCTCAGGCTCCTGAGCCACTGGGATTACAGGCATGCACCACTGTGCCTGGCAACAAGCATTTATTTTATTATTTTATTTATTTATTTTTTATTTTATTTTTTAGTTGTAGTTGGACACAACACCTTTATTTCACTTGTTTATTTTTATATGGTGCTGAGGATTGAACCCAGGGTCTTGAACGTGCGAGGCGAGTGCTCTACTGCTGAGCCACAACCCCAGCCCCTATTATTATTTTTTTAAGTGAAGAAATTTTTTTTTTTTTTTTAAAAGCTATTCAGGGAGGACATAGCTTCTAAGAGAAAGATGGATTCTAGACTTTAAAAATACATAGTTACGGGGGCTGGAGTTGTGGCTTAGTGGTGGAGCGTTTACCTAGCACACATGGGGTGCTGGGTTCTATACTCAGCACCAAATAAAAATAAATAAAGGAATTGTGTCCATATGCAACTTAAAAATATTTTTTAAAAATAAATTAGTTCCTGTTGCAGCTCTCTGATTGAAATTATAAGCTGCTTCTGCATAGGTGTCTGCGAGGGAAGACTGATGGGCTTTGACCTCAGGGGTCCTAAACAAGGTGAGGAGGAGTCCCAGGGAATCCTGCATGTTCAGATAGTCTGTTTCCACATCTATTGAAAATTTAGACTGTTAGTAATTGGATGGTTTGCAGAGTTTATTCCATGTGGATTTTTGATTAATTTTTTTAGTTTTACATGGACACAATACTTTTATTTATTTTTATGTAGTGCTGAGGATTGAACCCAGTGCCTCACACATGCTAGGCAAGTGCTCTATCGATGAGCTACAACCCTATCCCCTTCTAGGTGGGTTTTGAAATGTTGCTGTTAAAAACATTTTGCAACTCACCTTAGCAGTAGCAATTACATTTTGAGAGAATACTGTGTTTTTTTTGTGTGTCCTCCCTCCAAAAAGTTGAGATGCTATTTGAATGAGTGTCCTGAGTCTTTCAGGCTCCCCTGTTCTGTGGCCTCTTCCCAGTCTTCGGAACACAGAGCTTCAATTCTGCAAGGTGCCTTTCATTGTCCTCTAATCTGTTAAAGGCACTTAACAATGTTGTTGAAGCTTTGAATGGGTGTTTTTTTGTTCATTTGTTTGTTTTTTTGAGAAAATTATGAGGCTTCGGTGTATGCTGGAGCATATTTGAATTTGATTTTTATTAGCTCTCTTATAATTCAAGTCTGTGTTGCTGTGGATTAGTCTTATTTCCCTTGCTAATTGTTTTTATCCTAATAGGATCAGCACATATAGTTTTAGAGGAAGGCATGCATCTTAGCCTTGGTTAAATGTTCTCTTCGAAAACCACGTGTTCATTTATGCTTCTTTTCACTATATACCATTTGTGGGAAGTTCTTGTTGCATGAAATAGCTCTAGGCTAGGTCAGTGGGATTAGGGGGCAATCACTTTCCAGGGTGCCTTTCATGCAGTGCTGTATTTTCCTGGTGGTTCCCATGCTCCTCTGTATGTTTGTAGTCCTGCACTAGCCACTCTGTCTGTTGGGAATCCTAACCCCAAATTGGACTTATCCTTTGAGCATCTATCTTTAGTGATATATTCAGTGCAGTGACTGTGCCAGCACAGCTGCGGTGGCCAGTGCCAACATCTCCCATGTGCTCCATCCCAGCCCTCAGCCCCAGGTGCTATGGACAATGTTGCTGTAAGCAGGATTGGGATTGGGTAGTACACACTATAATTTGTTTTAACAAGTGTACCCTGTAGCCTTTGGTTGATAAACATTTTCTTTTAATAAAGTTTGTAATTGAAGATCTCTACATTTTTGTTGACTGTCAGACCCTGACTTTTCTGTATGTTGTGTATGACTGCCAGGCATGTTGAGAAATCGTAAACATGTTAGATTTTATTCTGTTGATGTAAGTATTGCTAAGTAACAAATGGAAATAAAGATGTTTAGAAGGGAAAAAGATCATTTACTTAAAGCCATTAATGATCTGATCTTACCTTTAATAAGTATTTATAGTAAACTCACCATGGTTTTAGTCACAGTCTATATACTTTTTGATCAAAGGATTTTTAAACCTTGGGTTCCCGGAGTTAGAATTATGTGAATCCTGTCAGTAGGACCTTTCTCTGAATTCTGAGGACTATAAAACTTATACTGGAAATTTACAGGGGCTTTTACCATTCCATTGTGTGTTTGTGAGAATCTGAAGTGCCCAGCAACTCTGGATGCTATAAGCTGCTAATTCTTGTGCATCTTTTGGTGGAGAGTTTTTTTTTTTTGTGTGTGTGTGTGTGTGTTATTGTTGTTTTTTGAGTGTAGGGGGATGTTAATATCTCTCCTCCTCCAGTTAAAAGCTATTGTTAATTCTTTTGGTGTGTTTTTCAATTAGAGGCAAGGAAATTAAAAAAAAAAAAAAAGGTTTGCTGAAGTGCTTAAGAGAAAAATTGAGCAATTAAAAAAAACCCTAGCTTTCAAAATGATTCTCAGGTAGATGAGCAGGTCCTGATGAGGCACAAAAGGCATGGGCAAATTATGGGGACGAGGCGGGTTGCAGTGGTTGTATTTCCCTAAAATTTAAGTAGCCTACCATATCTCAAAGACATGTTAGTCGTTTTCAGTGACTGAGTTCTGAATATCTGTGTCTTTTTACCCCACCTCCCTAAAATTAGGGCTCAATTCTTTCTTCCCTTCTTTCCTGTCTTTTATAAAGGCCAATAATAAGTGTTACAGTTGAAGCCAAAATAGTTTTCAGTCTTGGAGTATTGTAGGTGAAGTTGGTCCTGCTTTATTCACTCAGATTAAATCTGAAGACTCTTGGCATTGACTGGAATGTGAATATGGAAGACATTGACTGCACTTGGCCTGCCTGGTCCTCAGTGAGGTGTACTTTCTGCTTGTGGCTGGCCAGTTCTGACACAGCCAACATAAACTTATTTAACATGGCAGTTACAGCAGGTCTTTGGGGTTCATTCCCAGGTTGGCCACCACAGCCTGGCCTCGAAGAGTCCCCTGAACACCTGCCACTGTGTGCACCTGTCCCTGTACACACCTGTCCCCATGCAAACCTGCCCCCTGCATTTCTGTAGAGAGGCTGCCTAGCTTAGGAGTCCTTAGTCTGCAGTGACCATGGGTAGGAAATCTAACTACAGCATTCAGTTTTGTCTTGTGCTGGGTTCTCTCATGTAAAGTTACACAGTTTTTGCTTGCTTGGTGACTAAGACCTTGCCTAGTGAACAGATCCTTAGGGGAGGTAGATGTTGAACAGGGGCTGAGGAGTGTGAATATTTTTCACTTTTCAGTTGGAGAAGACTGTTCTGTTTTGAACACCTCACAATTGCTGAGAAGACTGATTTCTAGTTGCTCTTTAATAAAGTTTCAAAATATTTTTCTAGGCTACTTGGTGCCAGGGTGTTTTGAGTGACTTATAAAATAGGCTTTTAAGAGGTGGACCCAATTAGCACCACTGAGTAGCATTTAAATGTTGACTAAATTCGTTAAGACTCTACTGGAAAATAAATTGCAACCTTGAGTCAAGTGTGACCAAATTTCAAGTTGAGCCTTGGTCCTTAAAACCAGTTGGCCTGAGCTGGACATACCAGCTTCTCCCTTGTTTTTCTTGCCTAGTCATCAGGCCTTTAGGCTCCAGGCCCAACTCCCTAACATATTCCTTTTTTAGAAATAAAAGTACCTGAACTCTGTGATACATAACTGTGAGTCATCCAGTGGATATTAAAGAACTCTAAAAACATGCTTCAAGATCTTTTTTCACTTTGTTCCAGAGCACAGTCTAAATTTGGACTTATTTGAAATTGACCTGGAAGGCTTATATCCTTGGTGCCCCAAGGGTCTGGTTGTTGCCTTTTTTGAGTGGCCCTCTTGGGCTAGCAGGCTTAGTTCCACCTGGACAGAGCCACTTAGGTTTGCTTACATTTACTTCTGAATGAGAAGTTCTCTTATTCAAGCATCAGTAACCAGTTTCTACTGATTGAGATGCTTGGACTTGATGCCTCATTGCTTGACATACCCTGTTTTCATGGAGGATAACACCATGTTTATTTGAAGTTTGATATTAATGTTTAGTTATATTTGGGCACATTATACCAAACACAAGTACCAAGATATGTACTTATGGGGAAATTGTGAGATGAAAAAGTTATTTGACCTGAGCAGCCCAAAACGATGAACAGGAACTTGGTAATAGTTTATGGAATGACAGTTTTGGTCTATCTTATATGTCTAATTGTAGTGCCAAATATAATTAAGTAGATAGGTAGCAGAATGTTGATTTAGTTAGCTTTTTGTTGCTGTGACCAAAACACCTGACAAGAACAACTTACAGGAGGGTAAGTTTATTTGGAGCTCATGGTTTCAGAGGCCTCAGTCCTTAGATGGTGACTCCATTGCTCTGTGCCCAAAGTGAGGCAGCACATCAGCAGCAAGGCCCAGAGGAGGAAAACTGTTCAGCTCTTGGTGGGGTCAGGAAGCAGAGAAAGAGGGGGTGGGGGCTCAGAGACAGACAGGAGACTGAGAGGAAGGGGCCAACCACAGGGAAAATGCACCCATCCAGGAAACATCCTCCTCTTCCAGCCACACCCCACCTGTCAACAGTTACTGCATAGGTGACAGCTTCTACAGTCTAATCCCTTTACCTCTGAATATTCTTGTATCAACACAAGCTTTTGGGGGACACCTCACATTTAAACCGTAGCAAATGTATTATCTGCTTCTATCCTGCTGCGGCCCCATTTAGAAATGTAGCATGTAGTTTCAATAAGGACTGTAGATCTAATGCCTAGCTAGCAGTATAATAGGGACAATAAGGATTTTTAAAAAGCAAAAGTTACCAGGTGCATTTTGTTGTTGTTTGTTTTGTTTTGTTGGTGGTTGGAATTCTCAGGTACAAAGAGAATTGCCATTTCCTCTTCATTACTATGAAATTGTAAACATCCGAGTCATGGACTTTCTTTGATTTTGTTTTTATTCCTGCGGTCCTTAATATGTTATCTAGCCTATTATTGACTCTTATATCTCTGAATCTGTTTTTGAAAATAATTTTACCAAGGAGTATGCCTAGCAGTCAGATCAATTCAGTGCATTCTAAATAAGTTATCTTCCTTACTTTATTAGAGTTCTTTAATTTAATTTATGAGAACATTAATAATGGAATTTGACATTTGAATTTTAAGTAGATTCATCATTGAACTCTCAATTAAGTGATAATGAATGTGGAATATGGAGTGCCTTAAGGGGTTAATGTTATTTGGATATTAAATTTTATGTGGTTTCTTGATTATTAAAGTGATGTATTTGCTTATAAAACAATAACAAAATGAGATATATGGGTGAGAGATCATTAAGATAATAAAAGAAAGACTTCGGCCCTTCTTACAGTGATATATGTGTTTTGTTGTTGAAGTGTTCATTTGTTGTGCTGCTCAACAGTGGCTGTTGAGCTGAGAGCAGATGCTGCTCTGTGAGATTCCCTGATAGGAACCCGGATCTGCCTTTGCTTCTTTCTTCATCATAACCTCATTTTTCTTCTTGTCAGCTGAGACTGGAATATCATCAGGATGAGCTGGACTTTATGATTTGTGAATATAAGTTTTATAAGACACTAGTTCTGTTCCATCTACCCAAAATAAAAATGTTGAAAAATATTTTTTTGGTGGAAGTACAAATTGTGTACTTGTTGGAGTTCTGGAGTAAATCTTTTGTGATCTAAGAGATCTTAGAATACTCATGATGCTAGCTAGCTCACTATCCCTGAGTGCTGACTATACTGTTTTTGTTGTCTGTATTAGTTATCTAAATAAGTATATCTTACAGATGGAGAAACTGGGGTACCTAGTTGGTTGGTTCAGTAGCCTAAGGTACGGGGTGGGGTGGTTTGGACCTAGTTCCTGGTTATTGCTACAACTGTTGAACTGCTGGGTTTCTGTTCGCACCTAAAAGGCTCAGGGGTCACTCCAGGAAAACTGGGCTTACTGGCTGCGCAAAATAACCACACAAGAGACATAAATACCTTTTTCTTTGGGGTAGTTGTGACAGCTCCTCTGGCCTTAAGGATCCAAAGGAAGAGAGAGAGAGCGCACACAGGCTGACCCCTTTTATTGAGGAGAAACTATTCAAATGAGGCAAGGGGTCAGGTTTCAGGGGGCTGAGTCTATCTTCATAATGTGCACTGTCAGCAAATTGACTGACATCTGGGTAGGCCACACCCAAGGGCACAGTAAGAGAAGGGGACACACACAAGACACTTCCATGGAAGATTCTGTCCTAAACAGGGCAAGGGGGTAATGTTACAAAGGAACAGGTGAGTATAGCTTCATCCATGGGGCTGTAGGAAGACACGACTGGGCATGAAGACACAGTCACTCTAACCCTAGAAGAGCGGGGCAGTCTAGCAGCATGGGTGCCTGATGCCACATCGCCCAGCAGGGGAGTTAACATCCGAGGTTGGTTTCCCACATTGAACCACTTAGCTGTAATTGTTAATTAAATAATACAATAGACACGAGTATAAATTAATAATTTATTTTTCATATAGCTTATAAAATCAGGTCCACTTGTTTATTTTTCATGCCTTACACATAGTATAATGTTATGAAAAGTGTTTCTAATTCTGAGGTTTTTTCCTCCTTATTTTCATCACCCCCTCCCCCGCCCCCCACCATTGCTGATAACCTCCAAATAAGGATTAGAAAGGAAAGGAAAGAAATGGGCCACCAGTGGTCATTTTTGGTTATTTGGTTTTCTTCCTTCACCCACAGATACTTTTCAGCTTTCTTGTCATAATTCCTCACTAGTTTCCAGGTCTGTCCTGTGGGCCACATCCTTTGTCAAGATGTACTTTAAGCTTCCTAGTCTGGAAACTTTTGGATGAGGAGAATCTGGTGATATAGTTCAAATCAAAATACTATATAGTGAATACATTTTATATGCTCATATGCTGAAGTGCACATTAAGTATATTTTTAGGAGTTGAGCTAAAATGTAATTAAAATATTTTTGTAGTGAAAATGTTTTTCCATGAATAATTCTTTAATGTTGGTCTTGGAGTTTTACTACAGATGTTACAAATTTGGCTATGGTTTTCTTTTAAAAACCAAACTGCAAGTTACCAGTTTGGTTATAGAATTGCATTAGTTTTGAATTACACTTCATCCTATTTTTACTATTTAAGTTATTTAAGTATATTAGGGTAGTATTATAAAAATATGTCTACATATGAAATTACTCTTCATTAAGCCTGATTTTGGGAAGGAGATTGGCCATGACTGCCATTTACTTGTTAACATTTGTCTACTTTTGAATACAGTAGAGTTATGGTTTGATGAAGCATCTAATGACATTGAGGCTGTATTTATCATTAAGTTTCAAATAAAATCACTGGCGAAACTACAGGATTTTGAAACTTTCATCTTCTAAGAAACATTGGAATGGGTGGGAAGAAGAGTTAATTCTGAAAACACAAAAACAGCAGTTCCTCTAGATAGCATGTGGCTTGGGAGAATGTGTTGGATAATTCTCATCTTGGATTGTACACATGACCAACACACAGAATAACTTAAGTTCGTTTATGAGTGTAGCTTGTTTTCATGCTCTCAGAAATGTATTTTGTGTTTCTGTCACCATAAGCAATGAAGAGGTCTGTGGGTCATTTGGGATTGCGGAGAGTGAGAAGCTACTGTTCTGGACGTCTTCAGAATATCCCTTGTCTATAAACTCAGAAAGTTAGCCCCCTGTAGTCAACAGAGCTGATTTATATGGCATGTAATGAATTGATGATGGAGAAAGTTACAAGTTTGATCTAAAACAGCCTACTAGTTTTTTTTTTAATAGAGTTTTTTTTATTCCATTGATCAAGTTCTTAGAAGTTATACCTGTGATGTAGCGACAGAAAAAAAAAATATATATATGATATTTACAGTCTTGAGAGTGGGAGGACCCCCCCCCCCATTTTAGAAGGGAAAACTGAGATTCGAAGACCTTAGACAAGGTGTCCAGGAGTTGATTAAAAAAAAAAAGCAGCACTAAAATTTGAATGCAGGAAACCTGACTTGCCACCAGTGAATCCACTCATGCCAACCTTACCAGGACCCTGGCCACACGTCTGCCTTGATGGCTGCTCTTCACAGATCTCCCCCTCCCTCTGAGATTGCCCTGGTTGTTGGTTTTAACTTACTTCCAGCTGGATACAAAGGAAGAGTCAGAGGATGGGAGGATGGGAGGGAAGAACAAACCATCCAGAATATTGGGGTAATTTCGTGCCATTGGCACTTGATGCTCTTTACAGAGAAGAAGGTGAAGGCCTTCACTGAGCTCCCCTGTCCCTTCACTGAGTCCTTGACCTGAATGATCTCAATATCTGCACACAGTCTAGCAAGCTAAGGGGATATTATTCTCAATTTATAGATGCAAACACTGAGGCTCCATGGGGTGACTTTTTCCAAGATCACAAAACTAGAAAGCTGACATTGGACCTCAAACTCAGGCCTGAGAGGCTCCTAAGGAGACAGCTAAATTTAGAATTTTAGGGAAGCCTAAGTTTGTGGAGAGGAGAAAGCATGTGCCAGAAAAAGGGGCACCCTCTTCCCAAGGCCATCTGCACCCAAATGACCAAAATGGAACACGGGAAGACCCTTTCCCCTACCAGTCCTGGGCCAGGCTGTGCCCACCACCCACCTACTTGTGGCTCTTCCAGGAATCTCTGGCCCTGTCACTCATGTATCTCCCTGCTGCAGGAAACCAGAGCCTTCCTGCACCTGCCAGCCAGAAGACTGGGGGAGGAGTAAACCAAACAGGAAGACCTAGGCCTGGGCTTCTTTTTCTTACCTTCAAAGGCAGACTAGGGTCAACACTGCACTAAGTTATTCCTTCATCCCATGACTACCTGTTAAGTACATTTGCTGCACATGGTGCTATGTGCTGGAGAAACACACTAATTTTCAGCCTACTAGTTTTGAATAGAAGTGGGAAAAATCTGTTTGAAAGGGATTGCTTCTTTAATCTTCACTAGGCGTCATTAACATGTTACCCTCCTGGGGTACCAGCCAACAACCAGGTCTGACTGGAGCAGACCATCAACTACCAGCAAAACCACCTTCCAGCGGAGACCTGGGGATCCACAGAGGTAATGCTAAATCCAGACACTCTGAAAAAGAAAAGAAAACATCATCCACAATCCAATTACACTAATATTTAATTAGTTTTGGTGTAAATCTTTGTTAAATGATCACTGGAGATCATTTACAGAATGTGTACGTTTAGGCTAGTTCTGTTCTGTGAGAATTACGTCAGATCAGGAGAAGGTAGACTTGGCTCTCTGGAAGTGGCATACTTGTGGCCATTCCCACAGACGCGTGATCTTTTTATTGTCTGTCGTTCCTTTTTATTCGGTTTCTGTTTAAATAATTTGGGCAAATGAAATTTCTTGTAAATATTGCTTTAATGTGTCTTTTGTTTGTTCTTTGTTTTTTCATTTGAAGATACCCTCAGAACTTAGTGAGTTGTAGGACTTTTAATACTTTGCAAATACTTGGTTCCCCTATCTTAGAAAAACTCATTTAATTTTAAAAACTTTTTCCTCAAAAAGAAGTGAATGGCTGGCCTAATTTACTCTGAGGCATACCAGGACAGATTTACATACATATCCCTTCATTTGACACCTGTGGTTTTTAAAAGAAAGCCAGATAACAACACTGTTGCTTAGTCATTTAATCAATTTATAACCACCTATGTGCTTCTAGGATTTCTCTCATGTTAGGTAACAATGCCCTTCCCCTCAGATTGATACATACATACTTAATTAACTACTCTGTTATCCTGGCAAGGGGGCTGTGGCAGAAAAATAACATAGCTTCTGCAGTAATCCACCAATCTCTCTTTATTTTTGCGGCCCTTAGTGAAAGTGACAAGGGGTGATCTCCTTTGAGTTTGCTGACCAACAGTCCCACCCATTGAACGGTTGGATCTGGGTCCCACTTAGTGGGTCAGGGCTGTTATATTAAATTTCTAATACTGTTATCAAAAAGGCCATTTTGACTTAGTTGGTTAGGTGTGTGCTTGTGTGTATTTTTCTACATTCATAAACAATTATTTTTCTAGGAATTAATAAGAATTTAGTGCAATTGCCCACAAATAACTTGCTGGCCTTGTAGTTTGCATTTAACATTCTTTACCTCTGTTTTTAGAATAGGCACAGCAAACTCTCTATTTTCATCATTAACATATAGATATAATTTAGAATATTTTCTTAGAGAAAGGATTAAATCGTGGGTGAAATGAGTAGGGAAGCTTCTTATGATGTTAAAGTAGATGGTAATCAGGACTTTGGGAAGTAGGCCATAGTGTGGAAAGTTGTAGACTGGAAAAGAGAATTATTTGTAGAAAATTCTCATGGCTCTTAGTACATCTTCCTGAACCTAATGGTCTGGTCCTTCATTCTGAAATTCTGATTTGGTTGAATAGTCTTTTTATACTCAATAACAACCCTAAATAGCTCATTCATTGCCTACTCTATTTTGGCCCCCACAAACATTTTATGGGATTCTGGCATATCAAAGATGTGAAAAAAGTGAAAGGAATTCAGAGTGACACATCTGATCTTAAGGAGATAATATGGTTGTCTTGTAACAAAGAGGAACATATTTAGCATTAGTGATATTATTAGCAATGATGACAACAATAAAGAATGATTTTATTTGTTGAATGATATACGTTAGTCTCCCCTTATCGGGGATTATCTGGTTTACAATTTGTAGTTTATTCCTAAGGTCAGTCATGGTCTGAAAATATTAATTGGAAAATTCCAGAAATAATCAGTTCATAAGTTCTAGGTTATATGCAGTTCTGAGTATGTGATGAAATCTCTTGCCATCCTGCTTTGTCTTGGCTGGGATTTGGACTATCCTTTTTTCCCGGTGTGTTCATGCCGTATATGCTACCTCTCTGTTCATCACTTTGCAGCCATCTTGGTTATCATATTGATTCTCAAGGTATCACGGTACTTGTATGTAAGGTTTGATATTATTTGAGGCTTCAGATTCCACTGGGGTTCTTGGACCATATCTCCTTTGGATTAAGGTGGACTACTGTATATTTATCAAATATAAAAGTAGTGCCCTCAACAACTTCTTGGGAGCCTAAAGTAGGTTAAATAATTTGTTGTACAAGCCAGAATACCATTAAGAATGAAAGGGAGTGCTGATAATCACTGTGCTGGTATAACAAGTGTTGATCAGAACTGTCTATGAAGTGATTGATAAAAAGAACATAATTGTACCCTAACTAGAATTCTTTGAACATCATTAGTTCAAAAACAGAAAAGAGAAAGTTCTGCTCAATGAAAGGATCACACTAGTGCACCAACTCTTTCTGGGTTGCTGTTAACCTGATTAAACTAAAAGTCTGTTGAAAATGTTACCCATGCTCAGAGCTGACTTTGGATTTCCCTTAAAATCAAAAAGTTCTTAAATCTTTAATGTGGTATCAATTTATTTTTATGATGATTTGCAAATAGAAATTATTACTTTGCAAGGTATAGTTTATTCTGAAGATAAAAGTTTGATTATCATTAAGGAAATATGCCATATATGTATGGCATTGGTCTTTTCTTAACAGCTTATGAGATTTGGAGAACTTTCTATCTTAGAAAGCTTTCTGCTGGTGGCTGGGATGAAATGGAGACCCTGCTGGCAGGTAATTCGAAAATCTGTCAGTAATTGCTGTAATTACAAGAATGCCGATTTGGAATACTTTTTTCTAAAAAATTGTGTTTCCATGTAGCTTTTATTAGGAACAATTTTGAATTAGTGTTGATTGTGTGATACATATTTTTGATTAAAATATTTTTGTTTAGTCTTCAAATGATGTGTACTAGAGAAATACTGTAGTAGTATTATAACATAGAGGGGTCTTGACTATACAGAAGTAAATAAGCAAATCATAAAACAGTATTATTATTTGCCTCATTTTCTGATTTAGGAAAAATTTACACAAGAGCACACATACAGATAAAGTACATTACTAAATCTGATTGCTTATTTGAGGATTAGTGGCATTTACATTTTCTTTCTTTCTCACTGATCAAAAATTGACTAATTCTCTTTTTATGTATACCCTTAAAATATAAGAGCATAAAAATTAACCTGTGTCCTCTTATAAAAGTGGTGGTATGTATTCAGAAGCTGGTTAGTTCTTCATGTTGCAGATGCTGTCTTCGAATAATGGAATCATTACCTCACATCTAATTCTTGTGATCAAAAATAAGATGAAAGTCAGTATATGTCATCCACAAAAATGCTTTGTGACCAGTTGTAGGCAGTCATGTGATTGGCAATTGTTGTAACTTTTCTAGTTTTTGATTTTATTTTATTTTTTGTAGGGGGGTGTCCTTTCATCTTCAGCCATTGGTTTGTCTCATTGGACCAAGGGCTTTCTTTCTTTTTTATTATTTTCACATGTGTTTATGTGAAACTGGTGAACAACACCTTGTGAGCATTTTTATAGCTTCCACAAATTTTACACTTGATGGTGATAATGCTGAGGGTGCTGATATTTCTGAAAATAATAATGACTGTGTACTGTGTGTTTTATTATAAAGTGCCTGTAGACTCTATGCCCACATTTTTATCTTCACCTCTGTTAGACTGACTAGCTAGTCTTATCATCCCTATGCATAGTATTCTCAGCAAGGAAGTTTATTCCATGAGTGGTTCTTCTGGCCTGTCCACTCCAGGCTCAGCAGCCTTCTAGGTTTAAGGACATAAGCCTAGCTTTTGTCAACTCAGAAGTTGAGTACTCCTGTGTTGTCAGAACCAGCAAGTAGCATTTTCATTACTGGATATCTTTCTACCTATCAAAGTTCCTTAAAATTTTGAATTGTCTGTTCACTTCTTGGTGTGTTAATCTGATTTGTATTGTTTCTGTTAGCTTGAGGTCTAAATATGTGTAAGCAAGCAGGATAGTTTGTTTTTCTTTTGTATTTCTACTCTCTTTTTCTCTTGAAGTCTTTAAATGTAAGTAAATAAGGCATGTATTATGTGCCTATATACCACAGGAAAATTGTCAAAACCAGGGAAATCACATCGATTAGGTTGTTTGATATCTCTAGATGTATAGCTAGCAACTTAGTTTTTAAAATTTGAGTGTAATCTGTGTTTCAAAGGAGAGATGTTTATTGTAGGGATTTTGCTGAAGTAAACTTGTATGCATAGGCATATATATGCCTGAATACTTAAGGCATGGAAATAGGCGAAGTTGGCAATCCTAAATAACTTATGGTTTATTCAATAGGGGAATATTGCAGAGGTTGAGCATCTCTAATCCAAAGATCCAAAATGCTTCAAAATCTAAAATCTTTCTGAGTGCTGACTTGGTGCCACAAGTAGATAATTCCATATCTGACCTCATGTGGAAGTTCACAGTCAAACTGCAGATGCACTAAAAATATTGTATAATTATCTTCAGACTATGTGTATATGAAACATAAATGAATTTTGTTTTTAGATGTGGGCCTAACCCCAAGATATCAGGTATATGTAGATATTCTAAAATCTGAAAGAATTTAAAATCTGACACATTCTGATCCTAAATATTTTGGACATCTACTTAACCTCTATAATACACATGCTCAGTGTTTATGTTTTATATCTGTATTTATTTTTATATATAAGTATGTATATGTATATATATAAACTTTATCTTCACAATTTCAGGTTTACAAACGTAGCAAAAATTTTATCAAAAGTTTTTATATACCTTTCATTTGAATTTCCCAAATATTTTTATTTTTATCATAGTTTTTTTTATATCTTTCATGCCCACTTATTGTGTATTTTTATATATATCATTTAGGTTACGTAAACCTTTTTTCTGAAATATTTATGATTAGGTAGACAATGTCACGTTTACTTTTAAATGCTTCAATGTATTTCCTAAAACCAAGACCATTCTTCTATATGCCACAGAAAAATTACCCAAACTAGGAATATCATATTGACTCTATACTACATTAGAATTTACAAGCCTTACAAAAATTTTAACTGTTCCAGTAAGGTTCCATATTTGGTGCAGGATCCATTCCAGAATCACGTGTTGCATTTAGTTGTATATCCATTTATAAAGTCTCCTTTAATCTGGAAGAGTTACTCAGGTTTTTTTTTTTTTTTTTAAATATCTGTCTAGACCATGATAGTTTTGAAGAAAACAAGCCTGTGTGGTATTTCCTTGTGATTAGATTCAGATCACATGTTTTAGGTAAGAATGATGTATATATTGGGCTGGGGATGTGGCTCAAGTGGTAGCGCGCTCGCCTGGCATGCGTGCGGCCCGGGTTCAATCCTTAGCACCACATACAAAAACAAAGATGTTGTGTCTGCCGATAACTAAAAAAATAAATATTAAAATTCTCTCTCTCTCTCTTAAAAAAAAAAAAAGAAGAAGATATATAAGTGATATGTGCTTCATTTTATGAGGAAACTTAGTCTTGAAATATCTGTACCTTTGACTGATGACATTAACTTTGGTCATGTAGTTAAGATGATGTTTGTCAACTCCATTGCAAAATTAATAACTCAGTAAGTAGTAAGTATCATGTGGATTTTCTTTGGAAATGTAGGAATGTCTTATTTCTTACACTTTCACCCATTAATGATTCTTGCCTGTAGCAATTACTACTGTGATGTTTGCCAAATGGTAATTTTTAAATTTCTTATTCTACTTATTCTACTTTTACTAATTTGAATTCTGTTGTAAGAAAGAGCTTTTCTCTTCTGACTGACTTATTCAGAATACACTCATATATCCTTATTCCTATTTTATTCTATTGATTAGTGTATTATAATCATTATTCATTTAAAATATATTATTTAATCAAATTGTTCCAATCTTGCCAAATTTCAACTTGTATTAAGCACTTCCTGCCTATTTCTAAGCACTCCCTTACTTTTTATCTTTTCTATTTTAGTTGGAGAGTGGATGGGATTGTTTGCTAAATTTTATCAAAACTTATCTGCGTATTTGCATCTATATAAGATTTTAAAAATTCCCAAGATAATGAGTATTATTTAAATGTTTGGGATGGTTGCCATTGGGTTTGGGGACTACTGGTCATTTTTTTCGGAGATAAAAATTGGCCATCTAGGGGCTGGGGTTGTGGCTTACTGGTAGAGTAGGTTCAAGTCCCAGCATCACATTAAAAAAAAAAAAAAAAAAACCTAAACAAAATAAAGGTATAAAAAAATTGGCCATCTAGCATGTATATTTATCATGGCTAATAAGCTTTCTAAAAATATGGCAAAGATTTGTTGTGATTGGAAATCTTGCATCTCTAAGTCTAACTGAAGTCATTTTTTATTTTTATGCTTTTCCCCTGGGAGCGTTCATGCTTTCCAGGATACCTTATGTGTGAAATGGAGCACTGGTACTAAATTTGAATCCAGTGACTTGATATAATTGTTCTGCCTTTAGAAGGTAGGAAGTCACAATAACTTACGTTTTAACTCTTGAGGATGGCAGATGAGGAGTGTAAAGTCTGTGAAGTTTGGTGTCTCTCCCAAAGTCACAAAGAATAAATTGAGCTGATGTTTTGGCTCTGAGTCCAGAGTTTTGAGAATACCTCTAATACTACTTTTTTGTTTGCTAACTGCTTTCTAATTTTGAGGTTTTACATGAAGCCTTAAAAAAATTAAAGCTTTGATGTGCATGTGCCATTCATTGAATAATATCGCAAAGCTTGATTTCCAAAAGTTATCGAAATTCATTTGGCCATGGTTGATGATTAACAATTTCAGGTGACTCTGAATTCATTTCTTGTAGACCATAGTTGTAAAATGCTGTTAGAGTCTACTGCCTGGTCTTCATTGTGTGATTTCACTATTATTCTAATTGTGAAAACAGTTGGATTGAAGGAATGGACATCTGGCAAATTTGCACTGACAAAAAAATTATAAACTTCCATTGCAATGAAGTAATGCCTGTCCAGAGGAAAAGTCTACTTGTATGTCACTAAGTGACATTTATGGAATGTCAGGGAAACCTCCCTGATCCTCAAATTTGCTTGCATCTCCTCTCTTTCCTCCTGAAAGCACCTGGTACTGGTCCATTGCCTCTGGTGGGATGATAATCACATAAAGAGTGCATCCAGCTACCTCCTCTTCATCTCACCCTGTCTTTGTCCTTAGCTCTAGGCAAAACACTTTGCTTGCATCTGAAGTACAGGGCACATCAGAATGCCCTTCACCTAGTCCAGGCTGTCCTGTAGAGTTGGGGTCCTCTTCATCTTGACCCTCTTTCTCTCCCTTCTTTCCTTCCCCTTCCTTTTTCTTTTTCCTTTTCTCTCCTCTCCTCTCTCTTTCCCTCTCCTTGTTTAAAAGAACATTTAGAGGTCTGATTCTTTGCATTTGTGTCATTGTTAGTTGGGCTCTGGCTCATGCAGTAAAATCTGTCAGTCAGTTATAAGCGTGTCAGATGGCATTTGTCAAGAACTATGAATATTTTTAACTTTTTTGAAACATGAATGCTAGGTAGTTAGTCTGCTTTAGTTTGCTGACAACCCCCCCCCCAAAAAAAAAATAAACCAAAAAAAAACAACAAACAAACAAACAATAACAACAGAAAGCCTCCTCTGTCAGAGACAGAGGATTTTACTGCTCATGTTTACTACGTAACAGCAGTCATGATATCAGCATTTTTTTCACCAGCTCTGCAAGCCCTGATTCCCACAGGGCAACATGTAGAAGGTCAGTTGATACCTTATACACTCAGGGAGTTGTATTCAAAAAAGGGAGCCCTGAACTTAAGGTACCTGACTCATTTATTCTGGACTGACTGTATACCTGCGTGTTTTTTGTTCCGAAGAGAGACACTGTCTCCATATTCCAAAAGTTTTAAGCAAACCTGCCCTTTGCTCTGGAGAAAGATTCTATCTCTATTTCCAAGTCTACTCACTGTAAAAATTTCTTTGTAATAATAGTCTGGAACAAAGTCAGTGCCTCTGCTTCAATGATGTACAGATTCATAAGAGACCCATGGAGAATTGTCTTCCAACAATATGTATTGTTGTTTTAAAAAACCAAAGAAGAGGGGCTAAGGGATATGGCTCAGTGGTAGAGTGAATGCCCAGTATGTGCAAGGCCCATGGCCTGATGATAGTACTGCAAAAGCAAAAGCAAAAACAAAAGCAAACAGAAAACCAGAAGAAAATAAAGTCATTTCATTCCTTTAATTTTGAAACATATACTTTGAGTTTTTATTCCCATAAATGTTTTTTATGTAGCATATTTCCTAAACATTGGATATTACTGTATGTCTTATTTTGTAAAGTGATTTTTTTTCACCTAGCACAATGTCATGCCCATTTCCCTCTCCGTACTGAAGCATCTTTGTTCGATCTAATGTTCCTTTAGGCTCTGCTCTCTGCCTAGCACTTAATTGTGCTAAGTATAGAATTGGAATTTTAGAGATTGAAGAAGAGATTTCAGGTTGTCTGACCAACCTTTTCATTTAATTCGTGAACTCTCTCATTTAACATTATTGCATTTCACTGAGATTTTTATGGAAGCAAACACAAAAACTTAATATGGAATTGTAACAGTGGGAATTTGGGGCATTGTAGGAAGTTGATGTGTCATCTGCATTGCTCTAGTGAGTCTTGTCCCAAGGCTACACCCTACATGTGAGGCCCTTTTCATTAGGTTCTGGTGGGGCTGTGTAAACCTTGGCCCCCTTTATGTGGCTCAGTCAAGCCCAGTATTGACTCTAGTGGCCTGAACTCCAAGGGCCACTTTCAGTTGTACCTGTAACCTGAGCCTCTCTGGCATACCACTGATCATAGTGGGGCTAAATGGCACAGAATCTTGGGAAATAGTGGCTCAAACAAGAATCGGTTCATTAAAATTTATTGTTCTAATCAGACTTAACTCCTTGTGAATAGTAGCAAGCTCATCCATTTCCAAACAGGTACATTTTTACACTTTATTAAAAACGATTGAAAAACCTTATCTTGAAAAGCACACCCTGAAAGGTGTAATTCAGAGTGTTAAGTATTCATATTTTTATTCATATTTCACTAAAGGCAGTTGAGAGGAATTTATATTAATAGAATTTGACTTGCTTTGAAAAAAATTTAGTACCATTAGATTTTTGGATTAAGAAAAAATTGCTAAATATTCTTTTGAATTGTGTCTCTCTTTTAGAAGGCACAAAGCTGTCTTACCTTGCTCTTGAGAAAATATTATTCTTTGTTGAATGATTTAAGCTTATTAATTCTTGGAAAATTACAAGGATGTTCTGTCTTCAAAGAGTAAAACAAGTCCCATCTTCTTCTACTAAGAAGTAAGTGTTGTAATTAAGGAGCATTTCCACTCCCAATGTCATTCTGCTGACTGGACTTCATGAGATACCAGAGAAGCTTGTTGGGCCTATGGAGTCTTATATCCTCTTAACTACTTCTCATTTCTCTACCCCATTCCTTCTTCCTGTTCCTCCCCTTTATCCCAAAGTAGAAGATGGGTAGAATGATGTTATGTTTGCTGTGAGAACTTGGCTGCCCTTGAACAGAGCCTGATTTCCATTGCTTCTTGAGATGCTTCTTACCTTGGGACTGACCATTCTCTCTCTGTTCTGGACCTTGGTCTCTTCAGCAGAACAGAATGTTGCACCTATACCAACATGGATTTGTGGAGGAGGGGTTGGGGCTAGGTCTAGACTTGAAGGACAGAATAACAGCTGGCATTGGGGTGACAGTGGCATGCCCACGCCCAAGTTGAATAGTTGTGATTTGGGCTCATGTTGGCTGGGGTGGTCTGGGTTCAGTTCTCTGCTGATGAGAGCTGGGAGGTGCCCCGGCCCTAGATAGGGCTTCTGCTCTGCAGGAGGGTGACAGAACCATTTATGCTCACAGTGTCTTCTAGGTGCCAGTTGTGGTACACTGGAGGCTTGGCATGTTGTGTTGTTCAGTAAGACTGTCCTACTGTCCCAGCCTCTCCCCTCATTGCCATCAGGAGAGGGTCTTCAGTGAGAAATACTGGTGTTTTGGTTCATAGTACAGACTAAACTACTCACCCAGTAAGTGTGCTCTTCCTCTCTTTGGTGTGGTTAGTCAATGTTAGGTAATATTTTCAATTGGTATGAACCCATCAGTCATTTAGTGGGTAAATTTTCTTCTGTTTTATTAAATGTCTGAGGTTTGGCTGTTTTCAAAGTTAGCTAAAAAATCCATTTCCATGTTTAAATGATGTTTTTTGAAAATCAGTATTTCCAAAATTCTTCTGTGTACTAAAAGGAAAACTCATTCTGATCTTATAGTTTTTTTTTTTTTTTTAATGGTGCTGGAAATCATGCTAGACAAGTATGCTACCACTGAGCTACACCCTCAGCCCCTAATCTTGTTTATTTTTTAGAGTAATTTAAAAAGATTTTGCTTCTTGTTTTATTTACCTTATAACAAATGTATAGCAGTAATTAAAATTATACTTAAGCCATATCAGTTTATTTTTGAAACTGAAACATACTTTTAAATAGGACTTCTCAGACTGAATTGATTACAGGTAAATACAGTGCATTTTAAGTGTGATACTTTCCCCAGGTTACATTCTGTAGTTTTAAAGAATATTTGAAGGATTGGTTCTCAATATTTAGGATTAAATGTGGCTACTCTGATAACAGAACTTTCCCTGGTAGGTAGGAGGATCTTTGGTTTAAGATGATCCTTTCTTTAGATAAGGGGAGAGTTTTTTGTTTATTTGTTTTAGATATGCCTCATTTAGTCAGACCCACTTTGAATTAATTGTGCTAATTTATTAACTCAAATAAATTACTCATTTTTCTTAAGATATATATTGCAAATCACAAGGCCTACATTTAGATAAAAGCTAAAACCACAGAAGCAATTGAAATCTGAGCCAAGAGATACAGGTGAACCTAAATGGCAGTCACATTTGCTTTGCTTTAGCAGTTTTACCAGCCCAACATTGCTAGGCAGTTCTAAGGACCTGTACTATACACAAGTTGAAGTAATTTTAAGTATGTTAGTTCCTCTTGTGATTACCAATATCTCCATTCTACTCACTTATAATTTTATTTTATGACTTTATTTACAGTTTTTAGGAACCACTCAGGCAACCACAATACAATGAGAGAAATTATAAGTTGTCTTTGTTTTGAGCCACTAGGGTTTTGGGTGGTTTGTTATGTGGTAATTAGATACCTGAAACAGCAAGTACATTCCAAACGTTTTATAAATTGGTAGATTATACAGAAAAGTGGATTTTTAACATTTTTTTTACATATTCAGACATACACACAGTTTAACTATAATTTGGTCAATCTAACTTTAAAATGGAGTAACCAAGTTTCACCATTCTATTTACCTATTCCTGGCACTGAATAATTTACTTATTTTTCCAATTCTATGATGTTTTCAAAAAATAACGATTTACTGAATGAAGGATTTTTTTTCAGAGAATATGCCATAGGCTATTATAGGCAATTTGAAGAGAGATTCCAGATGGCTTTGCCCTGGCACCAGTCCCTGTAGTGCATGTTGAATAAGGCTATATAGCATCTTAAGATAGGTTGCTTTAAAGGTAATTGAAATAGCGTGTTCATTTTGATATCTTTGTGAAAAATAATAGAAAAAAAGGATAAGTGGCTCTATTTCTTGTTTCTTGACCCCCCCCCCCCCCCCCCCCGCGCATATACACACACAGACTATAAAAGCCTTGCAGGCATTTTTTTTTTTTTTTTTGTACTTGGGATTGAACGCATGGACTCTTAACATCCCAGTGAGCCACATCCCCAGCCCTTTTTCATATTTTTATTTAGAGACAGGGGTTTAGTTGCTTAGGGCCTCCTCAAGTTGCTGAGACTGGCTTTGAACTGCAATTCTCCTGCCTCAGTCTCCTGAGCCACTGGGATTACAGGTGTGTGCCACTGCTCCTGGCTCATTTTAATTCTCACAGTGTTCTTCATGATTAGATAGTCAGATGGGAAGGTAATTCTTTTACAGAACTCTTTAATTGTCAGATATTTCTGGTTTTGTACTTATTAATGGCATAAACATAATAAGACAAAGATTTTTATGTTCATCTGTAAGTTTTATAAAACTTATCTTTTCATATTCTTAGAATAAAAAGCAATAAATTATACTAAACAATCTTTAATTTTTGTTGTTGTTGTTGTTGTTGTTGTTAACTGTCCAGGATGATGTTCAGTATCCTCAACATTTGAATTGAACCCTGTGGACTTTGCTTTGGTAGAGGCATGTCCCTGTGTTCTGCAGGAGGAGCCTCTGCTCCTCCATGCAGTCACCTGCCCAGGTTGGTTCTACAGCTGTCCAAAGCCTAGTGCTTTTCTCAGTGGGCCGGAAATTGGGAAGGCTGTGATTGTGGCTTATTCGAGAATCACAAGCAGGAATGGTGTGTAAAATTTAAGGGAAAGCAAATTCATTGATCCTGTACTAAAACTGGTAGGTTTTCCTTTTTATTGTTTTGCTATTATTGTATTGCATCTCAGAAAAATGTTGGGTGCTTTTTAAAAATTATTTATTTATTAATTTATTTATAAATTTTTTTTATTAATTGTTCAAAACATTACAAAGTTCTTGACATATCATATTTCATACATTCGATTCAAGCGGATTATGAACTCCCATTTTTACCCTATATACATAATGCAGATTCACATCGGTTACACATCCACTTTTTTACCTACTGCCATACTAGTGTATGTTGTATTCTGCTGCCTTTCCTAAACTCTACTATCCCCCCTCCCCTCCCCTCCCCTCCCCTTTCTTCCTGTCTTCTCTCCCTACCCCATCTACTATAATTCATTTCTCTCTCTTGTTTTTTTTCCCCCTTTCCCCTCACTTCCTCTTATATGTAATTTTGTATAACAATGAGGGTCTCCTTCTTTTACCATGCAATTTCCCTTCTCTCTCTCTTTCCCTCCCCCCCTTATCCTTGTTTAGTGATCTTCTCATGCTCTTCCTCTCTATTCTGTTCTTAGTTGCTCTCCTTATATCAAAGAAGACATTTGGCATTTATTTTTTAGGGATTGGCTAGCTTCACTTAGCATAATCTGCTCTAGTGCCATCCATTTCCCTGCAAATTCCATGATTTTGTCATTTTTTTAGTGCAGAGTAATACTCCATTGTGTATAAATGCCACATTTTTTTTATCCATTCATCTATTGAAGGGCATCTAGGTTGGTTCCACAGTCTAGCTATTGTGAATTGTGCTGCTATGAATATTGTTGTAGCTGTGTCCCTATAGCACGCTCTTTTAAGGTCTTTAGGGAATAGTCCAAGAAGGGGAATAGCTGGGTCAAATGGTGGTTCCATTCCCAGCTTTAAATAAGAGCAACACATGTAGGGAGAATTGCACTCTCTTCTTGGGACCTCTATGCATGTCTTGTGTGTTTGTAGACCTTGATAAGAGTCTTCCAGCCTGTCAATAGTTGTAGACTTTTAAAAGCTACTCACAGGTTTTATTTGTTGGGTGATTGATGTTTGTTTGAAATTGTCCGTCGTGTTTGAAGCCAAATAAGTGTCATCTGCAGTTGTGCTGCTACCATATTTCTCTTTTAAAAATATTGATTTTGAAGGCACCATCCTGTCTTTTCACCATAGGTAATATGGGAGAGGAGTAGAGGGCTCATGGGAAGTGACATTCTGTGCTACTAGCTTCGTGGGCAGTGCAGGAGAAGGGGGGCACTTTTCTTCTTCATTAGCAGGCACAGAGCAGGAATGTGACCTTGCTCCCCTTCTCCAGGTTGTCTTGGTCTTTATGATTTATGGCAACTTAGTGATAAGCAAGATTCTGGCATGCTGGGTTACTGCAAGTAGATGGCCTTTGATGGTCATTGTAGGGCTGCACATGGTATGGGGAGGTGTGCTTCAGTATAATGAAAAAATAACTGACCAAATGGAGATTTAGAGGAACAAATGATAAAAGTGTTTATTTCCAGTAAAGAAAGAGGTTACCTGAAACAAGACTGGGGTGTATTGTTCTGTGAAGTCCTGACCCCTCTTTTCCATTAAAATGACATTCAGATTTTCGGACACAAAGATAAGATAATGGAGAGAATATACATGGACAGTTAACCTGCGGGTGTATTGGTTTAGAGGCGTGACCATGACCTAGCCAAAGTACTTCACCTCTCTTTGCCTACTCATAATACTCAGTCATTGTTCTCATGATTCTGTGCCCTGTTTCAGTATTCCTGCTCTGCACTGCATGGGTTTCAGTAATGATATTTTTGAGGGGTATTCTTCAGACTTGTTAGAAATCTAGGGGGCATGGTGTCATCCCTTGTTCAGTTCTTCACTTCCAATCTTTTTCCTGCTTTCTGGATTTCATCATGCCTGCAGTAGAAATAGATGCCATTATTTGTGGTGCAAAGTGAAGTACTCAGGGATTAAGGAGGGTGCAGGATTTTATTGTCCTAATTCATCAGTTATTGCCAGAAAAATCCAAAGAACCTCGTTGTGTTAACTGCAGCTGCAGGAAGTGTGTGCCCTGGCCTCAGCTCCACTCTGGAGGGAGTTGACTGAGTGTGTTCTAGCAAGGCTTCCTTGGCTGTTTCTTTTGTGGGTTAAAGATTCTTTTGAAAATTGAACAGGTGATCCAGAGAAACAGGAATTAAAAATTCATCAACATAATGAAGCAGCTTACTGTTTAATTCAGAAGTACTTACCCAATAAACAGTAGCTCCTACCAGTGAAGGAACCTCACAATGAAAAATGTCATTTACTACCCATAGTTCAGGATGAAGGTCTGTCTTTATCTGAGGGTCATTGACCAAGGATAAAGGGATAAAATTTGTTGGCAAAAATAGGAATCTTCCAGCTGAAGTTATGATCAAATTTAAGTACTGAAAAGCTCCATACCTTGCTTCATGGCAACTTATTATCTCTGGGTAATTTTTATTATCTGGCCACTGTGTCATTGGAAACACAACATATAATGGTTAACAGTAGTCTAGAATATATCAGTTTTTCCTTTTAAAATGTACTGTTTTGGAAAAGAAGCTGCTGCTTTTTCTTCCTTTTTAACTAAACATATTGCTTAATTCATCCCAATTCTTGCTCTGATTTTGAGGACTTTGTATTCTGTGAACTCAGCCTGCAGCCAGAGTCTCCAGATGTTTCTTATCCTCAGAAGTTTAACTCAACTCTTTCTCTTCCCATGAGACTCTGAGGTGCCACAGCTCCATTCTTTAATATCCTGCTCTCCCTTCTGTTCTGGCATTTGCAGAGACTGATGGTTATTTGGCTGCTTCTGACATTTGTGATTCCATTTTACTGACATCTTTGATGACCTGCACATGACTATGTACATATTCACTGTGTGAGATGCCGACTTCAGTATGGAGTGTTTTATGTTATTCCTGGTTCCTGCCCCACAATAACTCTGGAGAATAGAAGTATCTGTCTGTTGTTTTGGTGTATGTCCATTTGGGTTTTTCTGTTTGTATTTGCGTACATACATTACATATATCCATATATAATCATTTTACATATTTTATGTCATTTCAAAAGTTTTACCACTGTTTTTTTTCTCCCTCCATCCAGGAACATATTATAGAAATGAACCATAAATCTAAATATAAAACTATGGAACTTAATGGAAGAATAAGAAAACAAATAGCTAAATTAAAAAATGAGCATGAGTTTTGACTAGACACTCAACAGAGAAGATATATAGAAGACAAATTAACATCAGGAGATGTTCAATTCATTAGTCACTAGGAAAATGTGAATTTACACCATGATGATATACCACTCCCTAACTCGTGAATAGATATAATAAAAAGACTTAATAGTGCCAAGTGTTTTTGAGGATGTAGAGGAACTAGAGCCCTCATAAATTGTTGGTGAGAATATAAAATTGTATAGTAAATTTGGAAAACACAGTTAGCATCTGAACCAGCAATTCTACTCCAAGATAAATGCTTCAAGAAAAATGAAAACATGACCACACAAAGACTTTCATACAAATAGTCAGCAGCATTGCCCTCATAGCCAAAAATGAATCTAAATGTCCATCAAATGGAACAGATAAACAAATGTGGTATATTATATCCATACAATTAAATCCTGTTCAGCTATAAGGAACAAACTTCTGACACATGCCAATCTGGATGAACCTCAACATTAGGCTAAAGGAAAGAAGCCAGACCAAAGTATTAGGTATCATGTGATTCCATTTATATTAAATCTCTAGAGAATACAAAACTAGAGAGACAAAAAAGATCATTGGTTACCTTGGGCTAGAGGTGGAAGAGGGAATTGATTGCAAAGAGGCACCAGGGAACATTTTGGAGTGATCAGTGTTAAAAAGTTTGGCCCAAGGATGCCTCCATATTTTTAGTCTTTATATATTGGGCTGCAACCTGACTTAGTGCCTTAGACTAACTAGACTTGGTAACACAGCTGAGTCTCAGCCAGTCACAGCAGCCAAGCTTTAGCAGGTAGCTAGCTGGTCAGGTCATGTTCAAAGCAGGCAAATACTTAGCTGCAACCAGTCAAGCTGTTTCTGCACCTCATTTTGGTTTTGATTGATAAATGGAACCTCTACTGGTGACTTTAAAATTGTTTTTTGCTTAATTAAACTATGTTAAGTTTAATTTGCCTAAACATTTTCTTTTAACACAAGTGTTGTAAATCTGGATTGTGATGCTAGTTGCACAACTATAAATTTACTAAAACTCAACAGTCCACTTAACATGGATGAATTTTTTAAAAATAGTTTAATCAAAATTTATTTGATGGATTGCAGTTTACAAAACCACTTGCTGCTTGCTGTTTCATCATATTCTAAGAGGTATATGACATTCCCGTTTTTTTGTAAAAGGAAACTAAGGCCCAGTGTTAAATGACTTCCAGTTCTCAGAGCTAGAAACTTATAGGCCAGGTGGCCACTTTCCTGTGTTCTGACCACAGCTCCGTATCTGCTGAAGCAAGTAAATTTTATAGCACATAAATCTTACCTCAATTTATGCTTCATGACCATTGTAAAGAGCATACCATGCACATCTTTTATGTCAGAAATGATATAATTAATAATTTCTTAAGATTTATGTTGGAACATTTTAGAACTACATCAAAATAAGAATTGCTGATGTCCCTCTGTGTTGTCTTCCCTATGCTTCACCAGCCATCATCTCGGGACCTATCAGTTTCATCTGTTTCCCACTCCCTGCAAGACTTAGGGCCAGTTCCAGTCATCACAGTGTTTCTTCTGTAAATACTTCAGTGTGATGCTGTTACTTTAAAATGATTGTTTCCATTCTGTCACTGTTTTAAGGTGATTGCTTACATTCCATTGCATGTACCAAGATAGGTCAAACCAGTAGCTGGTCCTTGGCCAGCTGTTGGTCCCTAACCAACCTTGGTTAGGTTGGTTCTTATATACTGCTTGGGTGAATGAAGCTGCAGCCAACATCTTTTCAGATAAACCCTTGCACATATTCTCCTGAGCACCCCTGTTTTAGTGAACTCCATGATCTAAAAGAACTCTGGTTTGAGGAATTGTGTAGCAAACTAACTCTCTCTCTCTCATGCTGAAGATTGAATTCAGGGGCACTGAACCACATCACCAGCCCTTTTAAAAAAAATATTTTACTTTGAAAGAGTTTTGCTAAGTTGCTTAGGGCCTTGCTAAGTTGCTGAGGCTGGCTTTGAACTTATGGACCTCCTTCCTCCGCCTTCAGAGTTGCTGGGATTACATGCATGCAGTACCACGTATGGCTAGACTTTTTACTATTTCTTTAAAAATGCTTTGACACATACTCTAAGAAATAAGATTTAACAGAATTCACAGTCTCAGGTCTTAGTGTGAGAAAAATTTTGAAGTGCATCTGCAGTGAGGAATAGAAGGAGGAAGGAGTGTTGCAGTAGTCCTCAGAGGGATGCCCAGGGTCTGGCTTCTCTCTGAACTCCTACACACAACACCCTATGTGTGGACCCAGCACCTGGCACATGTCACAGATTGGGTGGGCTCTAGTGCTGTGAGAGTCCCTGATTGGTTAAAGAGGCCAGCCAGTGGACAGATGGCCGCAGCTAGGTGGGGTGCTATGGGGAGGCAAGGCAGGGGTGGCAGGATGGAGGGGGCACCAAGTGAGACTGGAGGAGTAGGAGGACCCCTTGGGGGAGTTTCAAAGGAAGAAGTTACATGAAGGGGGAAGAAGGTCAGAAGCTTGAAATAGCAAAAAGAAACCTTTAAGAAACTCAAAGAATAGAATGAATCAAACATCAATTTCCTATGCTTATATATGAATACACAACCAGTGTAACTTCACATCATGTACAACCATAAGAATGGGATCCTAATTAGAATAAGTTATATTCCATGTATGTATAATATGTCAAATTACCTTCTACTGTCGTGTATATCTAAAAAAAAATTTTAAAAAGGAAACTCTAGATCACTTCTGAGAACAGCGTTTTGTTTAACTTCCTCATTGGGAGATGTAGAAACTGAGTCTAGAGAGGTTGTGACTTGCCTGAGGCCACCAAGGTAATTGTTGAGTGAACCCAGCCAACCTGAATGTGGCCTGCTTTCTTCATACCGGCCCCATCCCAGGTTGCAGCCAGCTGTCTGGTCACCCCTAACCCTGCTGTTCAGGTATCCTTTCACTCACACAAAAATTTGTCAGAGGCCTACTCAGGGGTCTCACCTTTTTAAATCTGTGGAGATAGCTGGGAGGTAATTTTTGCAATATTTGGTGTTTGGGGGGAAGTGGATGGTACAGGGGATTGAACCCACTTAACTACATCACCAGCCCTTTTTTACTTTTTTTTTTTTTTTTGAGATAAGGTCTCACTAAGTTGCTGGGGCTGGCCTTGAACTTGGATCTTTCTGTCTCAGCCTTCTGATTTGCTAGGATTACAGACACCACTAAACCAATCTCATATATGTTTTTCTAAATCATCTCTCAAGCTTTTTGAAACAGTGTCTTCTTGTTTCATTATAACTTGGGGAAGCTTGATGTGGTGGATGCACACCTATAGTCCCAGCAGTGCAAGAGGCTGAGGAAGTAGATTGCGAGTTCAAAGCCAGCCTCAGTAAAATCGAGGCGCTAAGCAACTCAGTGAGACCCTGTCTCTAAATAAAATATGAAATAGGGCTGGGCATGTGGCTTAGTGGTTGAGTGCCCCTGAGTTCAATCCCCAGTACCAAATAAAATAAAACTGAGAGGGGAAAACCATGAAAGAAAAAGGAACTAATTTAATATAAATATAATATAAATCATAAATATAATCAGTTATAATGATGTATAACTTTGTTTAGCCTTATTTATTGTGCAGTAGTTCTTAATTCAATTAAAATCAAAACTTGAATTCAGCAAAAATGAGGTGGATGTCAAAGAATGATCTGTATACAAGAAGTCCATCTGCATCAGGTGTAGTGGTGCATGCTATAATCCCAGTGACTCCGGAGGCTGAAGCAGGAGGATCGCAATTTTAGGCCAGCCTCAGTAATTTAGCAAGGCCCCATACAATTTAGTGAGACCCTGTCTCAAAATAAAACATAAAAGAACTGGTGCCTCTGGATTCCATTCCTGGTACTAAAAAAAGAAAAAGTATTGATTTGGGTTCAATCCCCAATAGTACCAAAAAAAAGAAAAAGAAAGAAAGAAAAAAGAAAATCTATCTATTCTTTTCTTGTTCTACCATCAACCTCCTTCCATCCTCACTCTTTCCCTCCTGTGATCCCTCCCCACCTTCTCTCTTCTTTATCTTCCCATCTTCCCTACTTCTTCCCCATATACCTGCTGTACGTCAAAACTTAGATCTGTTCCTTTGGTATTTGGGGGAATTGTTCACTTTTACTCTTGGCCACCTACTAAAGAAGAAGGCAGAGTTTTTTAGGATTTCCTGCAAAAGAAGGTCATATTAGTGTTATTTTCTGATCTTTTGACTCTATATCTTTTTCTAAGTTTCCAATGAGAACTATACGTTGTAGTTGGGCCAATGAGACACATTTTAACAACTGACAAAATAATTTTCTCAAAAGGGGAAAAATCACACAAAAAGCCATCATCTCAAATATTTGATATAAAAAGTTCAGCTATTAACATGTAAGACTTTGGGCCTGCAAAATGCTTAGGAGGAATAATGAATACTTCAGCCTGTTTATAAACATACCTGGCATAAAAGCCCATCTTCTGAAATGATCTGCTATTACTAACTTTAAATGTACTAAAGCAGTCATTGCCATAAATTTGCCTCTACTATGAATTTATCTGTAATAGAATATTCTTAAGCAGCAGTTAAAATATGAAACAATGAACTATGTTGTCATGGATGCCTGAAAGTATAAAATATTAGAACAAGCATTTACCAATGGGAAAAAATATGTGTGTGTGTGTGTGTGTGTGTGTGTGTATGTTCACACACACACACACATATACACACACACACACATATAAAACTTTCTGGTACAAATCCGATTACATTCCTTTGTGTATGAGAATTTAGGTTCTGTTTTTTAGAAATTAGACATTTCTGCATACAGGTATTAAGAGTTTGTTCCTAAGACAGGGAATATGGAAGTATTTTTAGTACTCTGATCAAATCAGTACTATGAAGAAAAAAATTCTCAATGAAGTAAGAAATATAAAGAGAAATGTAGTAGGTAAAAGTTACAATGTATTATTTATGCTATGTAGTGTACTCAGAAAAAGTAGAATTAGGCAATGTGAACCTAGTGTCTGCTCCTTTAGGGACCAGTAGGCAGGCTTTTGAGGACCGGGATGGATTCTGGCTCACTCAAGTGTATTGACTGGTACCTGAGCCTGTGGATCCTGCTGAGGTCACACCCAGCTTAGCTATCTTGAATTCCTGCTTAGCTTCAAGAGCTCCAGCCATTCTCTGCACCACCCCAAGCCTCTGATGAATCTCCCAGTGCTTCCGTGGACCGAATTTTAAGAGGGTTAGAGTTGTACCAGCTTTATCCTGAGATGCCTCTTTTTAAATTAAATGACTTTCAGTCAGTAAATCACTTGTTGAATTATAGGTAGAGAATGTATGTGTCTCTATGTGTGGGGTACAAAGAAGACTAGTACATAATTCCTGGAAATAAAAATAGAATTGTCAGGAAACATGTAGAACCACTTTGCATCTTCTTTCCTTTACTGTCAAAAGATTATTATTAATATAGTATTATTCTGTAGGAATCAGCTTGATATTATTAGAATATTCTTTAATCCTGACAAGGGGGGGAAAAAAACCTTTGCCTCTAATTAGATACAACCTTCATTTCTTCAAATATATTCTCTCTGACATAATTCAATATTTGACATGGAATGCACAGAAATCAATTACATACATAGGAAGAACAAGTGTCTTTTCTGGATAAAAGAATGATCCCAAAGTAGAATATTGAAATTTTAAGTATTTGAAAAAACAAATTCAATTGCTTATTTTAAATGATGTTTTGTTTGCTAAAATATACTTATTTTAATGTACCAGTAATAAATATCACTTAAATATAAAAAATTAGCAAAACACATTATTGATGTTATCCCTCAATTTGGCCTACTCCTACCTTCACCTTGAAAGGAAACATACTGCTTTTTTGAGAGCTTGTGACCAAGGTCTGCAGAGTCCCTGGAGATGAATCATGTTGGCTGGGCACTATGCAGGAAAGATCTTGGCCATGATGTTTTCCTTTCCTCTCCAGGTGCACCCACTAGCTCAGACATGTGCATGTGCTACTTTTATTCAACCTTGAGTGTCTCAGGCATGCAGGATGTTTTACAAAACCTGTCCACAGAATAAATGCTAGCCAGGGCCAATTAAAATAACAGGAGTGCCAGAGGAAGACCTGGAGTGGTTAGTAAGTAAGAATTGTTATCATTATTGAAGAAAAAAGAAAGAAAGCTAAGAAAGCTAACTTTAGGAGTTTGTTTTATTTTGTTTTTGCCCAGAAGATCGGGATTGGAAGACCAAAGCAAGTGACATTGTCTGTATCCTGACCAGGGTACATCAAGTCTCTTGATTGCTGTCAGGAAAATTGGTTTTGTTCCTTATTGCTTTATCTTTTAATTTATATTTAATGTGTTTAAGTATAATTTGGAGCAACTTTTGGGAAAATGTTTCTCGTGACATTTGTACAGTACTTATACTAGTTCACTTATTTTCTAGTAATAAAAAATAAGAAAAACTTGTATTCTTCATGTTTGAATGAAGGAAACGGTGTACAGTTAGTACATGACCATATTTAAACTTTCAGCCTAGTATACCATTTAGGATTTCTTGCTTGTGGCTTGAGAAAAGTTTGTTTGCTGTTGTATGATGCTGATGAGTTGAGAATTCAGAGCAGTGGGACATTATCTATTAGAAGTTTGTGTGCTTTGTGTAGATGGTCTAACAGACACTGAGATGGATGAGAGCAAAACAAATCTATTTTGTATTTATTAGGGCAGAGTGATTTCTTTTGATGGAGTAAAGGGTAAAGAAAGTAATTTTTTTTCTTTCCCTCCCATCCTTCCTCTTTTCTTACTGTTCCTTTCCCCCATCCCTCCTCTCCTTTTAAAAAATAAATGTTGACTTCATGATTAACTGTTGCTGGTTGTGGAAGAGAACAACTACTCTGTATGGCCAGATGCTTTGTTGTTACAGTAAAGCATCATGCTTACACACTGTTAGCTGTGTTTGTTTAAAACACATTTATGCTCTGTACTTTTACTATCAATGTATAATTTCAATAAATATTGTCTTAAGTGTTTTAAGATAGAAATATTTCTGTAAATGCTAAATTGAATAATTTGGGAAGACTTGATAAAGGCAATACACTTAAAATAAGCTGTCAAGTTAAGCATGGTAGGACCATTAGAAAGAGTCAGGGAAGATTTTGTAAATATCCATGAGCACTCTTGCCTTTAGATTTCTCAGAGTGTCTATTTCTAGCTCCACTTTAAGGACTAATGTAAGAATTGACATAAAATGCATAAAAATGCATTTTACCTGCATTTATGCAGGTAAAATGACGAGGAACTTCCATCCAAGGATTTATGCTGTAAGAACAGACCCCAATCAAAACTGACAGGCCAGGACAAGACTATTAAAGTGAATTTATCCTTAAACCTGTATCAGGCAGGAGGAGGAAAGAACAATATTTAGTGTGTGTCTTTCCAGTTACCCCATGTTTTAACTCAGTTAGTTAAAAATTACCTGTCTAGGGGCTGGGACTGTGGCTTAGCGGTAGCACACTTGCCTGGCATATGTGAGGCACTGGGTTCGATTCCTAGCACCATGTATAAAGAAATAAAGGTCTATCAACAACTAAAAATACTTTTTAAAAAATTACCTGTCTAAATTAGTGGTGATCACATTGAGAAGGGGAGCTCTATCCAGTCAGTTCAGCCATGAGCCCTCCAGCACTACTTGGATTTTAATTGTCAGTGTGCATCTATTGTGAATTGGTGATGTTCCTTATTCTTTAAATTATACATAGTAGAAACCTAAGACTGGCCATTTTGTGAGCTGAAAATGGCTTCTTGGTGTTAGTTGTCCTCTGCTTCCTTGAAAGATCATAGACACATCACTCCCCTGGGTCATCCATGATCTATGAAGGTCCCGTGCCTATAAAACAGCCTGTTCATCCAAGCTAAGAGTCTCTGACTTCACTATTGCCATCTAACTGCGTATTTCCATACCTCCTGTCTTCTGAAAGGTCACAATGTAATCTCAGCTTGGAAATACAAATTAATCGACCAACATAATATTTTTGCAAAGGTTAGGGGAAAAAATATTGGAAATTTACATCTACTCTAGCTCACCAGAAAGTTTGAGAAAACAGAGAAAGGATAAAAACCTTTAATAATACAAACCAGAAATCAATTCCATTGTCACTTTATTTCATCTAATTATTTTTTAATGGATGGATTGGATGGATTAAACTGAGTGATATATTTCACTTTGATATAAGACTTCATCGATTTGTCTGTGACATTAGTCAATGTACGTGTATAGACAAAGGATATGTTATATTTGTTTCCAACCAAGGTGAAGGAAACAACTTAGGCAGTGAAGCACATCATATCTTAAATCATTTGGACTCATTCACTGATTTCAAATCAGCAAACATAGGGATTTTTACTTCCTTTTATATTTTTAAAAAATTAATATGTTAAATATAGTACCTTGAAAACTCAACTTGGAGAAAGAAAGTAAAATGACCAGAAATTTATTTTGGAAGGAAATTAAATTTTTATGTATTTGGTTTTTACCATATGTAAATTAAAAAGAATTTAGACTGCCCAGTTTAGAATAGAGAGATTAATTTAGATAAACATGTTAGGTTTTCTGCATTTCTACTTTAAAGGAGGTGAATTGGAGTTTGTCTTACTGACTTTTAATTTTATAATTCCAGATCTTCTTTATAATTGTTTTAACCTTAAAAACTATAAGAAATCTAAGTGGAAAGCATCCATCTTTTTTATACTGCTAATTAAGAGAATATTGAATTATAGCAATTGTTTCTACCAGATTTCCTTTATGAACACTATTCTGTAGAAAGTTTGTTATTTGTGTTCACTAATGCACATTATTAATATTTCTTGGTGTGTATTGATAAATGTTGACTATGAATTGGAAGTGTAATTATACTGTTTGACTTTATATTGTACTGGTGAATATGCTATTGATAGAAACTTGCATTTCTGCGTTTGATTTTCTTTATTTAGATGTGGGTTTTTGTATGTGATTTTAAGTATGTTATTCAACTTCTCTGAACTTTATTTTATACTAAAGGATTCCCTACAACCTCTTTAGCTTCAAGATCTGATGATGCCGTGAATTGTGTGATTATGTGTATACAAATTTTATTTGCAATTTCACTGATGGCATGCATTAATTCCTGCTGTGCCAGAGTGTGTTAGAAGTGAAGTGTGGCACTCTAATTTTTGTCACTGTGACCAGAATACCTGACAAGAAGAACTTAGAGAAGAAAGTTTATTTTGGCTCATGGTTTAAGAGGATCAGTCCATGGTTGGCTGACTCCAGCCATGGAAGGGCATAGTAGAGGAAAATTACTCAGCTCATGGTGGAAGCAGAGCTAGATGGTAGAAAGGAAAGGGGTGGGAGGAAAGATGAACCCTTCTAGAGCATTCACCCAGTGATCATCTCTTTAAGCCATATCCTATCTGCCTGCAGTTGCCACCCAGTTAGTTCATTCAAACTAGAATAGACTGGCTAAATCATAGCTAATCATAATCCAATCATTTTATATCTGAATATTCCTGCATTAACACAGGGGTGTTTGGGGGACACTCCATATCCAAGCCATAACACTGAGGAATAAAATTACTAGTCTTCTTTCTAAATAGACAGTAGTATTTTGAGAATAAAAGCTAGTTTTGAGACTTGTCATTGATTTATTCTTCCATGAATATGAACTTATGTTCTTGAGTCAGTTTGAATTCCATCCCCTCTAGTCAATGGCTTTTTGATCTTGGGCGTCAAGATCATACTTTCTATTTTAGTCAGCTTTATGTTGCTGTGACCAAAAGTCCTGGCAAGAACAATACAGAGGGGGAAACGTTCATGGATTTAGAGGATTAATCCATGGTCAGCTGACTCCATAGCTCTAGGCCCATTGCAAGGCAGAACATCATGGCAGAAACTGTGGCAAAGGAAGCTGTTCAGTTATGACATTCAGGAAGCAGACTCCACTCACCAAGGACAAAATATAAACCCCCAAAGGCACACTCACAGTTACCTACCTCTGCTAGACACACCATACCTGCTTACAGTTACAACCCAATTAATCCATATCAGTGGATCAATCCACTAATTAGGTTATACCTCTCATAATCTATTTCACCTCTGAAAATTCACCTCACAACATGTTCTTTTGGGGGACACCTCATATCTAAACCATAACTTTCTGCCCCTGGACTCCCAAAAGCTCATACCCATCTTACAGTGCAGAATATATTGAGGCCATTTCTAAGAGTCCCTACAGTCCTAACAGTTCCAACATTTCCCAAAAGTTCCAAGTTCAAAATCTCATCTGAGTCTCAAAGCAGACTCTTAGCTGTGAGTATACAGATTAAAAACAAGGTACAAGCCAGACGTTGTGGCTCGGGAGGCTGAGGTTGGAGAATCATGAGTTCAAACCCAACCTCCGCAATGGCAAGGTACTAAGCAACTCAATAAGACCTGTCTCTAAATAAAATACAAAGAAAGGCTGGGAATGTGGCTTAGTGATTGAGTGCCTCTGAGTTCAATTCCTGGTACCCCTCCCCACCCAAAGAAAAAGGGGAAAAAAAGAGCAATATATATTGGCACAGAATAAACATTTCCATCCCACAAAGGAGAAATAGGAGCATAGAAAAAAGGGGTGGAACCAAAGCAAGACTGATATTTAGCTGGCCTTATAGCTCCACATTCAGCATCTGGGGCCCATGACATCATGATATTCTCTTCAAAAGGTTTGTATAGCTCCACCCCAATGGCATTGCTGGTTGCAGACCATGTGCCCTTTCTCTTGGCTTGTCTCTGATTGTAGCTTTCTTCAGTAGATGCTCCATGTTAACTGGTATCTCCAAATCTTGGAGGTCTGTACTACAGCTTCAGCTTCCTTCTAACTTCTTCACACATTTTTCTCTCAAGAGTAACCTGCAGGGACTCTGACCCTGATAAACTTTTGCCCAGGCTTTTCTTTAGAAATTTGGTGGAAGCCTCCTTGTCCCAACTCCAGTATCCTGCATTCCTGCAGAACCAGCACTGCGTGGTTGACATCAAGGTATGCCACCATTCTGAGCAGTAGCCAAGCTTCCTAGGACCATGGCTGCAGCAGCTTCTGAGTAACTGGATAGCTGAATATGGTGAAAAACTTTGTAGCTCCCCTTTCCAAATACAGTGCCCCCATGGCCTCTTCTGAAAGGATTTTTTTTTCTTTCTTTTCTTTTTTTTTTTTTTTTTTTTTTAGTTTTATATCCTGAGCCTGAGATGAGTGTGGTCTTGCTAATTACTGAGATGTCTTCAAGCCATCTTTCCTATGTTGTTTCTGGATAAAGTATGTAGGTTCTCTTCAGTGGCTATAATCTCTTTAACAAAAACCCTTTCTCCCCAGTTTGACTTGTACTTTTCTGGCCAAATTGCTAGTTTTCCAATCCTTTTGCTCTATTTTCGGCTCCCAATTATCACAGTAAACTTGACTAAAAGCGGCCAATAATATACATGTCACTTCCTTAATACAGTGCTCAAATTTCCTCTTCAAATTTACCCTCATAAAAAGTCTCAGGACATAGGCAAAATGTAGATATCTTCTTGTACAGAATGTAACGTGAATGATCTCTAGTCCAATTTCAGTGGAGTCCTCATTCTCCTCTTAAACCTCACAAGCCCAATTTTAACTGTGCATAGTTTTATCACATTCTGGTCTTTTGAACTCCCACCAGAATCACCCATTAGTCTCCACTTACAATATTGTAAAGTTTTTCTGGCTTGCATCTCTAAACTTTTCAAAATTTCTGCAAACCAGATCCGAAGACTTCTAAACTACGTAGTCACGGTAATAGTCCCACTTCTTGGTACCAATTTTTGCTTCAGCCAGCTTTGTGTCACTGTGACTAAAATGCCTGACTAGAACAACATAGAGGAGAAAAAGTATATTTTGGCTCATGGTTTCAGAAGTTCAGTCCATGATCAACCATCTTCATACCTCTGGGCCTGAGGTGTGGTAGAACATAGTGGCAGAAGGCCATGGCAGATTGAAGCAGTTTACAACATGACATTCAAGAAGCAGAGAAATCCCATGCTTTACTTTTCTCATCTGTAAATTAGGAGTACTAATGTTATTTGCTTTTTAGTGCAAAAGTACAGTTACAGTAATATAATCTATGCAAAGCTTGGCACACAGCAAAAGCTTAATAGTAGTTGGCTTTTGGATTGTATTCAGGACTTTCTTCATCTCATGATTGTAGCAAGCCTGCACAAAAGGTCTCTTGTTTCTTTCATAGTTGGTTAGAATTCTTTGAGCCTTCCCATAGTACTTAGACTGACAATTTGGTTTGACTCTGAAGCTAATTCAGACTGTTCTCTCTTACAGAGTTTTCAAATGGGTATGGTGCCACTAAAGTTGCCTCTGTCCAGAGCTAGCCATAGGATTCATGCTTGTTAAATCATTGTTAATTTGACCCGCCCATTTAGTTATAAACTTATCTGAAAAAAGAAGTGCTGTTTAAAGCAAGAATGGTTATTATTTCTTTTTTGCATTTCCTTCACTTTTTTTTTTTAAATTGTTGGTTTTGAGTACCCAACCACTTAGAGAAAACTAAATGGTCATCCAAGGATTCTTTCTTAAAAGTAACTTTAGTAGAATATTCTCATATTACTGATACCAAGGTATTTTATTCCAGTGTGTAGTGTAAACATCTGTACGGTGGATTTGAGTCATGCCTGTTCATTTTAAAGACCCTATGTGTCATATTATTGTTGTGTAATTCACTTGGCATGTGCTAGTATGGGAGCAGCATTGTAAAGGCATGTTCATCTTTTAACACAATTTAGTGATTTGGGAAAAACTACCTCACAGAGTCTTTTCTCATCCTGAACTTGATCAGTATATTTGTTTTTAGTTTTTTTCTTTTCTCTTCTTGCTTAGTCAAATCCTTATAATAACCTGTGTGTCAGGAAGCCAGCCTGAGGCCCTTGCTAGAAGAGGGTGTCAGCATCTGAATCAACAGCATGGCCTGAGAATATAGTAGCAGTTAGACCCTGGGAAGAGGAGGTGCTCTGTCCAGGCTGAGTGTTCCGGATGTGGGGGAAGAGGACTAGGTTGTGAATTGCTCCTCCAGCATTGTATATCAGGGCTCCAAAAGGTTTAGAGATACAGGTTTTCTGCTGATGTACCCGTTTTGGTAAATTTTACATATTTCTTTCCTCCCATTTTTTATTTAAGGATATTTGCTATTAAGAATACCTAGAGCCAGGAGTTAAAACAAAACAAAAAGCAACAAACAACCAAAAACACCACCAAAACCAGAGCCCATGGTGTGCTACTAGCTGCTGTGAAGGGTGTGATTGATTGTTACCCAGGCCATGCAAGGGCCACTCTCTGACATCCTAACTATTCTGTAATACAACTGCTGGAGAATTCATTCCTGTGTTCTATAATCCTGTTTGGATACCACTGTTACCCTTGGTCATGGAACCTTTCGTCCTCAGGAGGGGTGAGCAGTGTTCACATGACCTTTTCTCTTGCCCACCTCTCCCTTCCCAAGTATAAAGTATGTAGAAGGTTGGAATCTAGGGTTCCATGCTTTCTCCAGGTAGCCAACCACAAATGCAGTTTCGTCAGTCACAGACATACATAGTTGTTAAAATTAGGTTTCTGATTTACAGGATTATTGTCTTAAAGATGACAAGGGCGCACTTGACTAAATTAACGAAAAATGTCAGTGGTAAGCCAGGAGCAGCTGTTTAAATGTGGGCATCATTCCAGAAGTGTGGGCAGTACTCATGAGAGCCCTTGGCAACTGTCATTGAGCCCAGAATCCCTGCTATACCATTGCCACAGCATTGGGAGGGCTGCATGTATGGGAGTCCACATCCTGACACACGGTCATTACTGTGTTGTTGAAGTCAGCGTGAAAATAATGCCTGTCTTTATGTGACTAATGCTAACAGTCTAGATGTGGGGCAACATTTGAAGAATAAAGTAGAATTTTAAAAACATTCAGTAATTTTGGAAAGAAGACTGCTATATTTATTAAAGTGATCTAGGTGTTTTTAAGTAAGCTTTTTTTTTTTAGATTTTTTTTTTTTTAGTTGTAGTTAGACACAATACCTTTTATTTATTTATTTTTATGTGGTGCTGAGGATTGAACCCAGTGCCTCGCATGTGCTAGGTGAGCACTCTACTGCTGAGCCCCAATCCCAACCCCAGTAAGTTTTTATGTAATCAGGGTTTTGTGTGTAAGGGGGGGAAGAATTTCATTTACATTCATAAGAAATGCTTGGTTTAGTGTAACTTTTAAAAAGTGAATAAAGGGTGTATGCCTTCACCTTAGCACACTCAGATGTCAGCTTCAACAAACCATTAAATGGAACAGAAGACATACCTCAACAAAGGGCACTTGACTATTTTCTTCTTAGGAGAGTAGATAAGTAAAGACAAATTTGTTGTTGGACAGACAAAAGTTATGGCTTCTTGGTGCCTCAGGTGGGATTGAGCCACCAGGCAGGCAATGGAATGATTTGCTGAAGCGGTCGCATAGGAGCTTAGGGTGGTGCCCTGCACAGAGTAAGTGTCTAATGATTGTTAAGGTGATATTTATAATTTTATTATGAAACGATCAAGACTCCCATAGAAGGCTGAATGAAGACCACAGAAGAAATAGTGTTCTAATGATCTGGCATCATTTCGTTTGAAAAAAATTCTTAACTTTTCTAACATCATTCAAGGACTGAGCAGACTGACTCTTTGAACCATACAGTTGGTATCAAAATAATGAATAAATAAATAAACAAGAACAGTGTGTAAGGAAAAAGAAAATCTCAGTCAAGGCTGAAAGGGTAGGAAGTGAGAGAGTGGGTGGTGGGCTTTTGGCACAGTTCTGCCTAGGCATTGATGTCAGGGGTACACGCTGCAGCTGTCCTGGTGCCTACCCCTGCCAAAACTGAGTTCTGCATAGTTCAGGGTAGGCACAGCAAGGTTACTCTACTTGGGTCTCACATGGATTCCACAGCCACTGTCTGCTCCCCCATTTTATTCTGCATTAGATGGAATACCCACTGCTGGTAAAACATGACAGAATGTAATTTCCAAAGGTTAGTGAACTTTCTAGGATCAATAAAATTCTATAAGGAGTATTGGGTCTGCTTCAGTGGGATCCTTGCTGGCTTAGCAGTGCCAGCAGCAGCATGGCATTCCCCTGGGGCTTTGGAAGTGGCCTGACACTGGTTGGATATTAGCTCTGCCCATAGAAGTTGTTGCTTTGTACCTTCTACTTTAACTCGCAAGGTTTAATATGAGGAATTGCAATTTCTGATGTGTTCAGAGGTGAAGACGCTTGCTCTGAGGTGAAATCAGGTAGCTCAGAGTTTGTAGAAATAGGATGAGGCCAGGAGCTAGGGTTGTGCCTCAGTAGTAGAATGCTTGCCTAGCATATGTGAGGCCCTGGGTTCGATCCTCAGCACCATGTAAAAATAAATAAATAAAGTAAAGGTATTGTATCCATCTACAAGTACAAAAAATATTAAAAAAAAAAGAAAGAAAGAAATAGGATGAGGCCAATTTTGAGATGTGACATTGGTGAGTGTTAAATGGAAAAATACCACTAGGATTTTACTTTCCAAGTTTAGGGCCAAGTGCTTTGTGTAGATGGGAGTGGGGGATATGAGAAATATTTGTTTTCTTACAGTTTCTTTCTTCCATGCTCTTGTTCATAAGGCTTATCCAGATGTCAGGGGTGGAGGCTAGTTCCCCATTTTGGTGCTGGAACAAGATTTGGACTGTCTCACAAATCACCATGGAAATGCTGTCTCAAACCATCTTGTTTCAATGTTCAGTAAAAGATTGAAGCTGTTTCAGGCTTCTTTCAGGTCCTAGGAAACCCTCTTAGCTTACAGATTCCCAGTTTCAGTGAAGTGTCCTTAACACCTGTCCTGTGTGCAGGTGAACTGCCTCCTTGGGCATATGGCCTTATGAGAGTCCCCTTGTGTCACATGGGCCAGGTCTTTTCCTGCTATGATGTAGGGTCACCAATTACAGTACATGTGCAGAATGCTGACTGAGACTCTTGGGATAGGGCTCAGGACTCTGTATACACCAGAGTGTCTACATGAGGACCTTGAAGAAATTTAACTGGAGGAGATAAAATAAACTCATACTTTTTAAGCAGTAAGTTGTGATCAGCATTTTTTTAAAAAAATGAGATGGATTAGAAGAGTATCAGAGTTTGCTGCACATTCCAGGAGTGCTATGGCTTATATACGAAGTGTCCCCCAAAAGCTTATATGTGAAACAAAGCAAGAAAGTTTAGAGGTGAAATGATTGGGTTATGAGCACTTTAACCTAATCAGTGCATTAATCCCCTCATGGGGATTAAGTGAATAGTAACTAGAGATCCGTGGGGTATGGCTGGAGGAGGTGGGTGGCTGGGGGCATGCTTTTGGGGTTTATATTTTGTCTATGGGCAGTTTTTCTGTCTGCTTCCTGATTGTCATATTCTGAGCTGCTTTCCTCCTCCACATTCTTCTGTTTTACCTCAGGCCCAGAACAATGGCGCCTGCTTTAGCATAGTGTTGCCTGCCATCTATGGACTAAGACCTCTGAAACTGTAATCCCCAAATAAACTTTTCCTCCTCACATTGTTCTTGTTGGGTCTTTTGGTCATAGCAATGAAAAAGCTGACTAAAAGAAAGAGTTACTTTGTGAGTCTGTGAAGTGGGTATATATGGTGTGCATGTGTTCATGTATATTGGGATGCATTACAAAAGGTGTTTCACACTGTGAGTCAAAGTCAAGAAAGGTTGAAAGCTGATAAGAAAGATGTTTCTCTGAGTCCTTCTCATCACAGTCTCTTGTGACACTTAGAACCCTTAGCTGGGCCCCAGTCAGTAAACCATCCGCTCTGAGCTGAACTGAGGGAAGGAGGTGCTGGGAAGCCTAACCTACCCTCTCCTGATTTTCTGCTCCAGACCCTCTTTTCCAGTGTCTTTGGGCAGAGTATAGAACTTTAATTTTATTTTTTTATTTTTATTTTTTAAAGAGAGAGAGAGAGAATTTTTAATATTTATTTTTTAGTTTTTTGGTGGACACAACATCTTTATTTTATTTTTTATTTTTTTATGTGGTGCTGAGGATCGAACCCACTGCCCCGCACATGCCAGGCGAGCACGTTACCGCTTGAGCCACATCCCCAGCCCCAAAGAACTTTAATTTTAAATAATGAAGTTCTTTAGGATTCTGAGGCAGGTATTCGTGAGATTACCTTTTAAGGAAAACTGGCTTGCCTTGTACAAGCACTTTGCATGTTAAATTTTAGACCTTGTAACACCCTGTAATCTGTGAGGTGATTCATTACTCTCGTTCTTGCCCCATTGTACAAATACAGACACTATAGTTGATTAGATTTGATGACCTCCATAAGATCAGAGGTGTTTAGAGAAGGACCTGAACTCAGGCGTGGCCAGTATAAGGCTTCCCTTTCTCTCACCTTTCTTCCTTGGAGAGAGTTGGATGGCTGGATGTGAAAGACATTCTCCTGATTGAAGAGTCTCCCTAATTGTATGTGTATGTTTGGGGGAGGGGAATCAGATTGCTAAAACAATAGTTTTAGAGAGCATCCTTGGCACGAAGCTTTACTGCCACTTTTGGGACTGTCATTGAAACCTGTACTTTATGTGAATGTACATAGAGATTTGAAAATTAAGAGGACAGGTGGCCTGATGTAATCCCACCATTCCTTTAAAAAAGTAGTGTTGCCTGTGTCCTACCTTCACAGAGTTGTGGAATGGCTAAACATAATGTGTGCAGATCTTTTGAGCTCCTCCAGAAGAATCATGGAAATAATCATATGCGGTACCCTGCTGTTCAGATTTTGTGGGGGACACACTTAGGGTCAGTCTGCAGAGCTCCTCCTTGCTTTACATTAGAAGGCTACTGTCTTCTGTTCATCTGGGGAAGGCCTGGAACAACAGTGGGTGAAGCAAGTAGCCTAGGCCACTGTACACAGCCCCAGGTTAATCTTATTATGTAAAGAAAGGGAGAATGATTTTGTTTTCAAAATGAGGCTCCCCCTTCTGATGGTGTATAGGTCCGAAGTCACATGTGGTGGGATTTGTGCTAACAAGAGGAAACCCTGGAAGCTCTGTGGTACAGGTGTGTGTTTTGTAGCCTTAAAGAGGTTATTTTTAATTTGAAGTTTATCATCTCACTGGCACAGGTGCTTCCTTCTCTTTTTAAATGTGTGAGGTTTTATGTTCAAATTCCCTTCTGATTTTAGTTTTAAATCTAAGTTCGATTATAGAGATATGTGTCCTCTTGATATATTTTACAAGTTTTTAGTTTTTAATATTCCCAAGCTCTTGATGTGGATCCCCAAGTGATAAACTTAACATGCATAGTATCAACCTGGAGGTGAATGATTTCAGGTGTAAGTTGCAGCCATATTTCTTTGATATGCCTCTAAGTCCTGTCATTATTTTGAGAATTTACATATTAAATTTTGTTTAATGTTTTAAGTATTTGTCCATTTTTTATTTTTTAATGGAAGAAGAAATATTTATTTTGTTTTCAGAATGGCTGTGAAGCCAAAAATCTGCAGCATCTTCAGGATCTCTCTCTCTCTCTCTCTCTCTCTCTCTCTCTCTCTATACATATATATATATATATATATATATATATATATATATATATATATATATAATTTCTCTTTAAAACAAACTATATATATAGTTTGTTTTAAAGAGAAATTTCATTTGTTCTTTTTATAATTTTTAAGATGGAGCAAATGTGTAAGTTTTGTTAGAGAGTTATAAGCAATTCTAGGACTTCAGGTTACTCCTGGGGCAGTAAGAAAAACTCTTAGACAAATAACTGAGAAATGGGATGTACCACCAATTTTTAAATGAAAGAAAAAGGTAGGATACCAGAATGTTGAACATGTACATAGGTAAAGATATGTGACATTATGTTAGATGTGTAATAAGTATTTTTTAATAGCAGTCTAAAAATTGAAGTCTCTTAGTTTTAAGTGCTTGAACTTTTCAGCCTCAGTTTCCTCATTCCTGGGAATGGAAAGGGTTGCAGTGTGTCCTGGCATCAGGCACAGAACTCCTGAGCAGCTTTTATTATTGTTGATGGCCTGAAGGAGATGACGTGGCTTCTTATGATAGGAACCCACAGGCTACCTAAGACATTGTGTTTCCTGAAGTTTTAGTTGAACTATAGAGAATCAGTATGAAGCTGTTAGCTCTAATACCCTGATCAAAAATGTTAATTGGCTTTTTTTATGGCTGAGGGCGAAAGGGAAGATTTGGTACACTTCTCAGAAAAAGTAAAATAAAAAGCAGATGGAATCAAGTTTGTGGAACTAATTCTGGGCTGGAAATGTAGCTCAATGGTAGGTAAAGTATGTGCTTAACATATGCAAGACCTGGCTTCAGTTCCTAGCACTCCCTACCCCTCAAAAGAAGAAAAAATTGATTTAGGTGCTTAGTATTCTATTGCTGCCTAAGAAATTACCACAAACTTAGCATCTTACATACACAACACTTGTTTCTTACCTCACAGTTTCTATAGGGCAGGTGATTGGACACTGCATAGTTGAACCTTCTGTTCAACTATGTTCAGCTAAAATAAGGCTCAGCTGAACAGTGTTCTCATTTGAAGCATGGAGCCCTCAGATTCATTCAGGTTGTTAGCAGAATCTATAGCGTTCTTGCTGACTAGTGGCAGGGGTCACTCTCAGGTCTTTGTGAAGACAGTATTCTAGTAGGGCAGGGTTTTTTGTTTGTTTGTTTGTTTGGTATCAGGGATTGAACTCAGGGCGCTCAACCACTGAGCTACATCCCAGCCCTATTGTATTTTATTTAGAGACAGGGTCTCACTGAGTTGCTTAGCACCTCCCTATTGCTGAGGCTGGCGTTGAACTTGCAATTTTTCTGCCTCAGCCTCCCAAGCTGTGCCACCATGCTGGCAGGGCAGTTGCTTTTTTAAGTTCAGCAGGTCCATCAGTCTGACACCTCATCCTCCTAAAGGTCTTACTTCATGAGGCTAAGGCTCATCCAGGATAATCACTCTCCAAAGAGAATTATACATAGGACATATGACAGTGGGGATGGATGTCAGGGCGCCTTAATAGTGCTTATCCCAATGCTGGCTGCATGTTGGTTGAACCCAAGGGAGGAAGGGAGGAAAGAAGAAAGGGAAGGCAAAAAGGAAGAAGGGAAATAAAGTCACTGCTGCCTTATGGTTGTTTACTCTGTCACTCAGCACAGTGAATTTGACAGAATGAGGGGGAATGACATTAAAGGAACAGTAAATGACTGTGGGGAGGCAGCTGGTTAAGGCCAGGGGTGCACACAGGGGTAATGAGGAGGTGGGCTTTGGGCAGAGGCCTGCAGACTGGAGACGGTCTCCTCCTAGTGGGCAGGTTTTCATGTGATCAGCATGGGAAGTACCAGACCTTCCAGTTGCTCAGGTTATTTGATGATGATGATGATGATGATGATGATGATGATGATGATGTTGTTGTTGTTGTCTCCTACAGCCAATGTCGCTAAGTTTAGGAGAAGGAAACTTCTAGTCCTTTCTCTTCTATAAAAATCTCAGTCTTTCCAGCCTTGCTGGCTCAGTTGTATTTTAGGAAGAACTTGTGGAGATTGAAAATTAGGGCAGTACCAGCTTTGTACAGCTTTCTGTATAGGAAAGACTCATTCAGGAGACCTGGGGAACAAGCAGGATAATTTTATTTATGGAGCCTCCAGTAAGTAAACCAGGCATCTGAACATTATTTTTGAGGCTAATGGTAACTCATTTAAGGGCCTATGGAAGTAGTTTTCTTTTGCACAGTATTTTTTTTTATTACAAATTAGTGTTAAGAAGCGTTAAGACATGGAATATAAAACATAGAATCTCTAATAATTAAAACATTATTGACATTGTTCCTGACATTTAGTGAAACCTGACTCCTTCAAAGACTAGCCTGTTTACCCAACATTCTGTGATGCTGACGTTCACAGTGGAGGCACCTTGGACAGCACTGCAGAAGTCTGAAGGAGGGAGAAGTGTGCCCTCTGAACCTCTCCTTCCTGTCGTCTGCATCACCATGTGCTTAGCATAGGAGTATGTGTGTGTGGGGGGCACAACAGTAGCATCCATGAGTGTTTTTGAGATGGTGAAAAGTATAAGAAGATGTTAAATAAACTTATGACTCCTGGGGTATGAAGAGTTAAGGCACACGAGAGAGCTTTGGGGAAAATGTGCAGAAATAAGAAAATACAGTGTTATTTTAAAAGCTCAGCTTGCTAGCCAGGTTTTTTGTTCCACACCCCTCGGTCCTTGAGGTATTTCAGGCATTTTTTGTCATTCCACCCTTTATAGCCTCCAGGAAGTACATGAATGCCAGCAGCTCATACTGTGTCACAAATGTTAAGGGCCCTGACTCTGAGGTCACCACTTGGAAGGTTAAGATGAGAATGTTTGCCTTCAGTCACAGCATGAGGAGAGAGTGGAGAAACAACACACTGTTGACATTTGCAATGAAGGTCAGGAATGTCCTTTTGTGTGTGGGAAAGTGAATCCCTAAGGAGATAGATGATTGGTTACAGTGTAACCCTAGGTGCCTGTTGGTCTGCCTCATTTGTGATTGTAGGGTTGAAGATTTTACTACTGGCATGCTCTGGTTTTGTATTTAATGCAGTCTATGGGAGTGTGTTTTTAGGACTGTGTTCCTCTAAGCTCTGAAGGAAATAAAAGATAACACCTTTGAGCAGTTTTGTTAGGAAGACCTATGTGTGGTAGATACTCTGAGGACCCATAGTGATTCAACTGAACTTAAGTAAACAAGTTATGTTGTATTGGATCTGATGGAATCAGATTGGGAAGGTTTGTTTTAAGTCATCTGATGGCAGTTCTCTTAAATTCCTTTTTAATTTAGATATGAAAATTTGGTAAAACAACTTTAGCATTAATCTTAAGTCCCAATTGAGAGGATATTGTAGGGGATATGGTAGAAGAATAAAGTTAGGTTTTCTGTACAATAGAAAAATTTCTTATCGGTAAAGCTAGAATCTAGTTTTATTACACATTAGTTTTGCTAATAGCATACTTGCTACATTTGAAATTCACAATGCTCATTAATATTTAGCCAAGTATTCCAGAACAGACCCTTGAGCATCTATATCTAAGCTGTCCGAGAGTTCAGAGGGAGGGTGCCGGAGGCTGTGTGGAGAGGAGGCCAGTGAGCTGCGCCTAGGTAGGGTTTCCTAATGTAGGAAGCCACACCCCCAGTATAAGAGAAAGTGTTGGGGGAGGATTTTATAACTTTTAATGCACTGTTTTAGTCAGTTTTTCCCCTGCTGTGACCAAAAGACCTGAAAAAAGCAATTAGAGGGGGAAAAGTTTATTTTGAGATTCAATGTCAGAGGTCTTAGTCCATAGATGGGCTGACTGTATTTCTTGGGGCCTGAAGTGTGGCAGAACATGGTGGACAGGTGTGGTGGACAAAAGTGGCCTAGGACATCACATCAGGAGTAGGGGGTAGTTTTGACTCTGTAGGAGTTTACTTGGTAGGGAAAATGCTTTCTCTTTATGGTTATTTGAATTTATCATAATTGATGAGATCAATTTTTTCTAATTGTAAGCTGTGACAAACCAAAATCAGTGGGGTAGGGGTGTGCAAGCACAAGGACAGAACATATACTCCAAAGGCATACCCCCAGGGACCTACCTCCTCCAGCCACACCCTGCCTGCCTACAGTTACCATCCAGTTAATTCCTATCAGGGGATTAATGTATTCATTAGATTAAGGCTCTTATAACCCAGTCATTTCACCTCAAAGTTTTCTTGCATAGTCTCACACATGAGCTTTTGAGGGGACACCTAATATCTAAAACATTGCATGCAGAGCTTTAATTCTGTGTTTTATGGGATATGTCAGGAACAGAGATCCTTTCTTGATAGCTGTGACAAAGAGAAAATCTTTTATAGTTTGAGACTTTATTTCCTGCTAGGTGTTTCTGATGTTCCAAATTGTGTTGGTGAGCTTACACTATTTTTGAAGTGGACAAAGTGATCTGCCTTCTCAGGAATGTGAGGCTGTGGTTGACAAAAATATGTCAGGTGTTTCAGAGTGCATACTGGGAATCAGGGACAAATGGCCCTGAAATGTCAGAGAGAAGGCACATAGCATACCTGCAGCAGCATACGATTGCTAATGTCCTGGGCCCAGGTGCTGGTGGGGACTGGAAAAAAAATCTCACAGTAGCTCATTTGGTTCTTCACAGTAATGTGAATTTTTAAGTTTGCCAGATTGTGTTATGAAGGTGGCATGTGGATTTGAACAGGTAATTTGCATGGGCACAAATCATATAGTTTTGATTAAGTTCTTTAGGATGATATCTGTTTTATCAGCACTTGTACTTAACAGAACTGTTTTGACTCTGTAGGAGTTTACTTGGTAGGGAAAATGCTTTCTCTTTATGGTTATTTGAATTTATCATAATTGATGAGATCAATTTTTTCTAATTGTAAGCTGTGACAAACCAAAATCAGGCAGAAAATTTTAGTTATGTGTTCATAAGATGAAAGACTGAAATTCACGAGTATGTAAAGAAACTCAAATCTATCTTTGCTTATCCCGACATCATCATACTGAAATTTATCATTGGTTATGACATATAGCTATATACTTAAAAATCTAAAAACATTTAAGATAAAGCCAAAACTTGCCAATATTGGTTTAATCTAGACTGGAGTTAGCAAGCTTTTGTGTAAATGTCCAGATAATAAATATTTTAGGCATTGTGGACTGTGCAGTCTCCTTCTGGCTACTCAGCCCCGGACATATAGACTAACAGCTACAGGGGACAGAGAAAGAGAGTGGGCAGGGCTGCTCCAGGAATCTTAATTTACAAAGTATGGCAGAATGGATGTGGCCTGATGCCCTAGTTTTCCAGTCCCTTCCTGCAGTATTTCAAGACCTGGGAAAAGAGGATGTCTTTTTCCTACTGCTTTTGAGTAAAGTGAGAGTGTAAATATCAGCAGTCTCTAGACTATTCCAGGAGTTTAATTTAGTTTGGGGTTATGTAATTTGACCCTTGGAACAGTTTGGTTATAAATGATACAACCTCCCTTCTGATAGGTCTCTCTATACATCCTTTTAGGAAGACAGTGCTCAAGGCCAGATGCTGGTGATTCTTCTCTTCCTTTTATTTATGCTAGTGGTGATTCTGTCAGACCCAGCTCCTCTACTTAACAGCAGACTAAACAAAAATAAATGTCATCTATGAACATTCATTTAGAATGTTGGGCATACCAGAACAGGGATACTGGAAATGATGGACTGCTGTGAGAATAGTCTCTATGTTACCAGCACCCACCTTCCTTGAGAGAGTCTTGTTGTGGGGAAAGGTCAGCTGAGTTGCAGAGATCCAAGAGGTACTCACAGTCCTGGACTTGTTGCCAGGTTGCAAGCACACTTTGGTAGCACTTCTTTCTCTAGGATGGAATGATGTTTTCAGCTATTTGCACCCCTTCATGTTATTCCCATTACTGTGAGACCATGGATTCAGACAGCTTCCCACTGGTGACTCAGTGTGAACCATGTTGCCATCGGTGGCATGATTTTCTCAAGTGATGAATACCCCTTGGTAAATTTTCAAACCAAATTACAGATTCCTTCCATTTGCGTAATACTTCCTCTACTGAAAAAGGTACTGTATAAAATTTGTCCCCCAAATGATTTCTATTTATGCATAAAATTGAGTTAGGTTATAAGCTCATGATTTGCAATTAATTGAGAATGGGAAGGTACTGAAAAGTCAGGCAAGATGCACAACAAGGATGTGTGTTTGGGGATGATGGGGTTGACCCCTATAGTTGTAATAACAGCAAATGCCCCAACAGATCTCCAAGTATAAAATGGAACAAAGTAGATGCAGGTAAGGGCAGTGGAGAGTGTTAATCTCATAGCCAGTGCTGGGATCAGTGCTTTGCCTGTGGTTTTTTGGAACTTCTGAGTTTATGTCCTTGAATCTCTTTTCTCTTTATTTTTAATCTTCTCTTTTTCCATCTTTTCCTTTATACCTTCCCCATTTTTGCCCCAATTTTATCTGGGACATTAAAAATCATTGTATCCTCCTCTCTGGTGAAGTTTCTCACTTTGATATTCTCACATAGTAGTGAATCTTAATTGTTGGTAAGAGGCGTTATCCAAAGTACATGAACGACGAATTGGTATCAGCATACTTCATATACAACCAAGTATGAAAAATTGTGCTTTATATGTGTAATAAGAATTGTAAAAAAAATTATTATTGATTGTGATTAAAGCACTGAAAGTTACAATGTACTATTTCTTTACCACTCACTTGACTATTGATTTTCTTTTTTCTTTTCTGGAGAGAAAATAATTCTAAGAACCAAGACCACTGTTAGTACCTTACATATAGGAATGTTTGAAGATTAAATTTGCAGAATAATGCTTGTGGTTTACTTGTCAAGGCCCAATATGTATATTCACTTATTTAAAGGCAGATGTTACAAAGAAAGGAAAAACACTGTGTGATAATCTGGTGCACCTTTATAAGCCACTGAGAAAGAAGTGGGAGCTACCGGCTTGTCAGCTTTAGTAGTAATTACTTCCAGGAGGTATTTTTTTTTGGTCCCAATTTGATATTAATGCAGTCTTCAGTACAGTGATTAAGAAGTATTAGGGCCAGGCATAGTGGTACACACCAGTAATCCCAGTGACTTGAGAGGCCAAGGCAGAAGGATTGTAAATTCGAGACCAGCCTCAGCAACTTAGACCCCAGGTCTAAAAATAAAAATTTGAAGGACTGGGATGTAGCTCAGTGGCAAGGCACCCTTGAGTTTAATCCCCAGTATTGGGTGGGGGGTAGTATTGGGGACAGCAGTGTCATGGTACTTCTGTAGATTTGGTACAACAGGATTCATTGTTGCCTTTGAACATCAGGGTCAGGATTAGTGAAGGCAGGCTGACCTGGCTTGTGTGCCTGTGTGCTTGGTTTTGGGGCATGCTGGAGATATTTGTGCCTTGCAGTGTACACACACCTGCTGCTACCAGCAGTTGTTGGTTGGAAATCAACAGTTGTTGACTTGTCACAGATGGAAGTGAATGTGGACACAGTTAAATATGAGACATGAAACCTTGTGTTTAGTCAGTGAACTCATGCTGTTTAAAATGCTTGACTGATGCCCAGATAGCCATTTCATCTACCTCCAAGTAGATACTTTGATTTGGCCAGTGATATTGATCAAAATTTGATAGGTATTGAAAAGAGAAATGGATTTCAAGTCAAGCCAAAACCTGCTTGTCTGGTGTTAATGTGGAAATCACTACTGTTTGAACTAGAATTCGTGATTCAGTGAATTATCTTCTTTCCTCTAACATTATTATTATTTGTTGGATAAATTTACCTTTAAAAAGTTACCTCTTGAGCAGTTATATAGCCATCTCCCCTATTCTCCCTATAATTCTTTTGAACATGTGGGAAGTACCGACCCATTTCCCTTTTGTGTTTTATGAATTGTAAAGTGATTATAATGTTCAGATCAAGCTAGACATACAGAGTGAAATATGCCCATGAGAAAGTAGAATTTGTTTCAGGTCTTTTGAAGTAGTGAATATATAGTAGACAGCAATAAAAGCTGGAACAATGCACAGTGATTTTGATTTCAGAGGATAGGATGCTGGAGGTGAACTGACCTAGTGCTGGAAAGGACTTAGAGCAGCTAAGAAGGTGATTCAGTGGTGAAGACAAGTACTTTAGTTTTCTTTGGTGATTTGAACCTGATCATTTATTTGCTAATTAGTTTAGAACAATTGTGTCATCAATAAGTGTCTCCTCCTTATGGCAGGTGTAGTAGTAGTAAGTACACTTAAAGCCACATATCTGCTGTCCCATCCTACAGACAGGGAATTCCCAGCCTTCGGGTGCTGCTAGATTGCAGGGGCTCACTAGTACTGCCTGCTGTGATTCCTGCAGCCTGAGATTCCTGTACCCAGAACACTGAGAAGAGAAGGGGAGAATCAGGTCAGAACTTCCCTAAGTTCCTGTGTATTTCATTCTGAACTATGTTAAAAGAGAATCTTGTGTTCATTTTTTAAAAAATTTAGTGTAACATTTTGTATCCCATTAAAATAATGTATGAAGTCATTATTTAGAATTAAACCTTGCAATACAGGATTTTTAAGGGACTGTCTTTATATAATTAGAAAATAGTTTTGTATACAACTTGGGAGTGCAACTGAAATGTTTTCTGCCTGGTCTTGAACAGTGTCACACAGAACTCAGAAGTACCTGGTTTCACATCATACCTCTTTGTATCTGCTTTCCTCCTCACCTGTGTATGTTAATTAACCCCTGTAAGCCTCCATTTTCATAGGCTTAGAGGAGTTGTCAGCTACTGGTATCATTGCAGTGATGGTGATGCCTATGGATACTGAAAATAATGTCTTTGTTGTTGTACTTGTTTCTCATATAGGATAGTAAGACATTACATAAAATATGAGATAATAGGGCAGACTGCCTCTGGTGTTTCATATAGTCATTAAAGTTCAAAATACTGAAAAATTCAAATATCAAAATGCCAGGGATAATTCCAGAATATATAAATGGTACTCTGGACACATTATGCTTAAATTCTTGTTTTTGATAGAAAGTCTAACAGTTGCTTAGCAGTTTTCTATTCTGGTTAGCAATACAAAGTCCCTCCTCCCCAATATTTCTCAGAGCTTATGAAAGTGTTCTAACACAGGTAATTATCCCTTCATGTACACATTAGATCTACTAATTGGTTTGTATTTGAAATGATGTCAAATTTGGAGTTTTCCATTCTACTTTCTTAAAGTATATAGAATAACAATTATCTGCATTGAATTAATCTGCAGTGCCCACTTTCTTTTTTTTAATATTTAATTTTTTTTACTCATAGCTGGACACAGTACACTTATCTGTCTATCTATCTATTTATTTTTATGTGGTGCTGAGGATTGAACCCAACACCTTGCACGTGCTAGGCGAGCTCTACTGCTGAGCCACAACCCCAGCCCTAGTGCCAACTTTTCTATGTCCAAGTTTTGAATCGTTGGTTTCTGACTGAAAATAAAATTATGCTCTAAGTTTTGTTGTTTTTCAAGATTTTTGTCTTTACTTTGTGACTAATAAGTTTTCAAATAATAATAAAAGTTAATGGGAATGTAGATTTCTGGAATAAAGCTTTAGAAACTAAGTGAAGTGTGAAGATTATTTGCTTTTATGAATACTGTGTGCTTATTTATTTATTCTAGATAACTGACTCCATTTTTAGAAATCATTTATCTATTAAATGCAATTAAGTAGGGTACTTCTTTAAAACCATCAGCTTCATTATTGGGATAAATGAAGAAAAGGCAGGTTCTTGATGGTGAAAAGATTGAGAAGGACTTGAGGCATTTATGTCTGTGGAAATCACTGTAAAATTGGAGCTAAGTTGTTGTTCTGAGGCTATTTCTCCCCCTTTTTTTACATAACAGCAGATCTTCATTCTCACTTTTCCTTTGCCCTGAACAGTTGCATTTAAGCATTAAAAACATATTTAGGAGGAAATCCAAGCCAAGCATCTGTTAACTAGCCAGCCAGTTTCTAAAAGCCTTTCAGCTGTAGAGAGTCGGGACCATTCCATGTGGTGAGTCTGACTTGCAGGTGGCCTGTGTGTTCTCCAGAGGAGTTGCCTCCTTGTAGACTGAAAGGGGAAAGACTATTGCATTTGACTGAAGACAGGAAATCCCAAGTCATAGAAAACAAGATCTCAGTTATCAATGTTTGATGGAATTCTGCAGATCTACTAATTGGTTTGTATTTGAAATGATGTCAAATTTGGAGTTTTCTTTTTCCTCCCCCATTCCTTTATAATTGAGATGGGATTTTCTCTTCATTAAGGCTCTTGGCAAAACCCATTTTAGAATGCAATATGGTAGACATTTGAATTTAACATTATTTTCTTGTGAATTGTGAAACAGAAGTGTATAAGAGTAATTTTGGGGTCTCTAGAGTGAGTAATTAAAGTCATGTTATTATTATTATTATTTTTTTAAATAGCATTTCAATATGTTGAAAGAAAGAAAAGTGCCAGTTTCTCTTTTTGGTTTTTGTTGGTGCTAGAATTAGAGTTTTTTCCTACTTTGTTTTTTTTGTGTAGACTGTTAATAATTTGAGGGTTTATTCAAAGATTATATTCCAAATACCTTTTCCCATATTAACTACAAATACAGGCCTTTTTCATATACCTTGTCTATGATAGATTCAGGTTTATAGGTAGTGTATCCTGTAAGCCTAAATTTGCCTTATAATAGGAATTAAATGATACTGACTTGAAGGAACCAGGTAGCAGTTCTGGAGTAAGTAAGCAGAAGCTTTTGTAGTCTTCCAGTAGTCCTTTAGCATGCTCAGAATCTGCAGCTGAGCTACTGAGCCTGGCTGCTTTACTGGTGTAGCCGGAGCTTCGAGGAGGAGCACATGAAACCTGCTGGCTCTATGCACTTCCAGAAGAAGTTCCACTTTTAGAACCTCAGAGTTTTTAGCTTCCTAAGATAGGCTAAATTTTATATTGTTGGATATAGAGAACATTTTTGAGCTCTAAAGTTCTGATTTTAGTATGCTTCTTGTGTCTTCTTAAATGGCACAATTTTGAAGAAGGCAGAACAGTAGCAACTCAAACACAGAGTTGTTCATTTTTGGTTTTGTTTCTTCTCTCATCTCTCAGATACTTTATAATTGGATTTGCTTCTATGTTTACATGTTAGGATATGTTAGTTGTATTAGTAGTGCAGTCTGTTGATGCTATAGATATGAGACAAATTACATTCCAGTGGAAGCTTGGAACATTTTTATACCAGTTCAATACGTTTGAGTATTTTTAGTAAAGTTGGAAGTAAATTGTATTATTCCTATGGTACTGTAAGTAATAATAATACAGTGTGGAGTTACTTGTGGTGCTTACCAGGTGTCAGGTACCAGTCTAAAATCTCTGCCTCAATTAACTGTATTCTGCACTACAGCATAATACTTGGTGAAGGTAGTTTTACACATGTGGAAATTAAGATGTAGAAAAGTTAAGTAATTTATCCAAGTCCACATAGCTCCAAAGTGGCACAACAGGCTAAGAATCTAAGCCTTGCTCATATGCTCCTAACCTCTGGCAGACAGTAGTTGGTTTTTTTCAGGTGACATTTAATGAAATTGTTTTCTCCATTACTTTAATGTGGTCTCACATATGAATATTTGTATCATATGTATATAATGAAGATGTGCCACATCATTGTCCTTTTTCACTTGCATATCTGAGCATAGAATAAAGGTCATTAACAGAACACAAAGAACACCTATGTTACACGAATCTGAAGCCTTATTAATTCTTTTATTTTGATACTGGGCATTGAACCCAGGGACGCCCAAACATTGAGCCACATCCCCAGCCTTTTTTAATTTATTCATCTGTTTGTTTATTCTGGTACCAGGGATTGAACCCAGGGACACTTAATAACCACTGAGTCACATCCCCAGCCTTTTAAAATAATTTATTTAGAGACAGGGTCTCCCTGAGTTGCTTAGGATCTTGCTAAGTTGCTGAAGCTGGCTTTGAACTTGCAACCCTCCTGCCTCAGCCTCCCAAGCTCCTGGGCATACCACCACTCCCAGCCTTCTCAGTTCTTATTGTTAAAAAAAAAAAAATATTTAAGTTGATACAGTTTTTCCTTTGGAAATCCTAAAAAAAAAAAAAAAAGAAAAGAGGTGTTGCCTGCTAGTCACAGAGAAATTTCAGTTTTTATGTCCATATTCTTTAACAAATGACTATTTTTAGGAAAAGATGGTAATAATAGGGAGACTTTTTGTTGTTTTTTTTTTCCCAAGAGATAGAGAAAAAATTAATTATTTAGGGCTGTGACAGAATAAAGAAATGAATATTTTTTAAATCATGACGTGGAGAATTTTAGAATTACATGGCAGTATAAGAAACTCCTTATTTTGCTGATAACAACTGAGGCCAAAAAAGGCTGTGACTTGCTCAAATCTCAGAAGCCAGCAAATATATGAAGGGAGACACTGCATTCTCCTGATTCCAGGGTCAGCATCAATTTCCCTTCATCCCATGACTCTGTATTTTTTATCCCTCATTTTTTTTATTAGTGCATTCTGGCTATACATATGGATGGAATTTGTTGTTACATATTCATACATACAAGCAATATAAAAATATAATATAATGACATTATTTGGGTCTAGAAAGCTAAACCTTTTTTCACACATAAAAAGACACATAGATACAAATTAAAAGGAATACTTTTACACTGTTGCTGGGACTGTAAATTAGTACGATGACTATGAAAATCAGTATGGAGTCTCCTCAAAAGACTAGGCATGGAACCACCATAAGACCCAGCTATGCACACTTTCTGGTATTTATCCTGAAGAATTAAAACCATCTTATTACAGTGATACATGCATATCCATGTTTATAGCAGTACAATTCATAAGAACCAAACTATGGAGCCAGCCTAGGTGTCCACCAATGGATGAATGGATAAAGAAAATGGTATGCATACACAGTGGAATTTTAGTCAGCCATAAATAAAAATAAAATTATGGTATTTGCAGGAAAATGGATGGAACTAGAGACCATTATGTTAAGCAAAATAAGTCAAATTCAGAAGATTAAGGGTCCTGTATTTTCTCTCATATGTATAAGGTAGAGAGGAGAGAGAAAACAAAGGTGGGGGTGAATCTCTTAAAAATCCAAGGGAGATTGGTAAAGGGACAAAAGGTGGGAATTAGGAAAAGAGTGGAAATGCTGGGGAGTGATATTGGCCAAATTATATTTTTAACAAGGGACTTTTAATCTGTTATTTGATTGCTCAAAGTCATCTAGTCCTTAGATTTTCACCATACTTTGCATTATTGGAGGATGAACCAGAAATGGGAAACAGGGTCCCCACCCTCTGTAATCATCCTCACAAGTACCTTCTTAATGTGTTCTAGCACAGAGAACTTTTAGAGCAGATGGGACCCTGTTGAGCTGTGCTTGGAGAGCCCCTGCCCTCTCAGCCACATTGTGAGCCTTTAGGGCACTCAGAGGCTGAGGAGTGACTGGAGGCTTTCTCCTTTTCACAACCCTGTGGTGGAGATCTCACAGAGCTCTTTTGTGTGTGTGGAATGAGCCAGGGAAGAGTGAGGGCGCTGACCATGTCATTGCTCTTTGATTTGACTTATTCTCTATGGTCTTTTCTGTTTCCTTTAGTGTTGTGGGTGTGTATCTGTCTGTCCCTGCTTCTGCTAGTATTCCCTTTTCCCATAAATTCATATGTACTTTTCCTCTCTTTTCAGTGTTCAGATATTTTTTTTTTTTTTTGGCTTGGATCTGGAATGCTTTTCAAAAGCTGATGTGTTGAGGCTTGACCTCAATGAAGCAATGTACAAAGGTGGGGCTTTTAGGAATTGATTGGATCACTAGCACTCTAACCTCATCAGTGGACTAATCCATTGATGAGTTAATGATTTGAATGGATTATTGGAAGGTGGGACCTAGTTGGAGGAAGTAGGTCACTGGGTCTGCCTTGGAAATGTATATCTTGTCTTTCACAGACCCTGCCCCCCTCCCCGCAAAGCCCCAGCTTCCTAGCTGCCATGAGATGAGCAGCTTTCCTTGGGCTATGATGTTCTGTCTTACCTCAGGCCCAGAGCAATGGAACTGACAGTGTAGACTGAATCCTTTGAAGCTGTGAGCCAAAATAAATCTTTACTTCTCTGAGTTGTTTATGTCAGGTGTGTTTGTCAGGGCAACAACAACAAAAACTAAGAGATCATGGGCCCATCAAATGTTTTTTAAAATTAAATTTACTTTTTATTAGAGGTTATGTTATGCTAATTATTCTCTGCCTCCATTAAGATTTTTTTATAGGGTCCTTGATTGGTTCTTTTTTATATTTATGTCACTTGATTAAAAAAGGTTTCCACATGTCTTCTGTAATGGTCATTTTTATTGTGAGGGTCTTTGGAAGTAATTTAAAAAATTAGTTTGGGAAAAATATTTCAAGAAGAGATACAGTGACAAAAATTGTGTCTTACAAGAGTCATTTGGCAGGATATAAGCTAAACTAGTTCTTTTCAGCATTTTATTTTCTCATACATTTATAAAGCATATCTATGCCATGAAAATAACTAGGTGCATTAAAAGACTGTGTTGACTTTTGTGTGCTGGCAGTTTTTCCCTTAATTGTGAACATTTTTCATTATGTTTTCTTGCCTATGTATGCTAGTACAATACTTCCATGCCTAATATAAGCATCTAGTATACTTGAGACTCCCAGTTCATTAGATGGAGGGTATTTCTAGAAAAATAGCAAAGACCTTGTATGAACATTCTATTTGCTGTTCAACAAACCAGCTAGAATCATAACAATGCCATATGCAGGGCCATGCCCTGCAGAAGGGCTCCTGCCAGGGAGGAGTGACTCAGGGCTGCAGCTAGGGCTGTCTTGGCTGCACTGCTTAGTCATGGCCTGACCATGGGGATGCTTCAGTGCATCATTTAAAATGAGGAAGATAAACATCATGGAAGCATTTTGAGGTCTTTTGGTATAACACTTGAACACAGAGTTTGAGGTATTTAAGTAGATCCTAATATCTAAAAAAAAAATAACCTGTTTTTTCATTAAAACTTTTATGGTATTGTGTATGATATTTTTCATTTGATGCAACCAATTTTGAGAATGTATTTGGAAGTTGTTTTTTCCTTTTTAATTTACAGTGTTTGATATAAAATGCATAGGATTTCTGATATATGGTTTTGCAATGTCTGCCATTAATGGGGTAAACAATAGAAAAGCCTGACCCACCCATCTGAAGTTGCAGAGATTATAGACATTGAATGCTTTCTTTTAAGGCTATCAGAAGTAATGGGTTTTCACAGTGGTGTAAAGAATACTTAAAAATAAGCATCTATGGCAAATTTTTCTGAATTGGCTCTTTGTGTGTACAGTGTGTAGAGTTGTCATTGATGGTGATAAAGCTCTCAGGCCAGCCCTAGAAGTTGTTCTGTCCTATAATGTAACTGATTTATGGTACTAAGAATATTAGAGAAAATAAGCATTACAACATTCAAATGGATCTGAAGTTCTAATGGGTTTGTGGGACCACATTTTCCTGAATTGCAACCCATATGGTAAAAAGCAGCACCCTTAACCCTTTGCACTGGCCAAGAAACAAGGAACTTCACACTCTGGTCTTTGTCATCTGTGTGTGGTACAGTGGGTCCCTGGTGGGTTGGATAGGGGATAGTGAGAAATGGGAGGTTGTAGTCACTGGAATGAGACATAGGGCCCTGGGAGGCTCAAGCAACGGTGGTGGGTATGTTAGGGCAGCCAGAGGAGGTACAGATGCAGTAACAGGATGTGTGAGAAGAAGTGGGAGGAAGCGCCAGTTGAGTACTTCACCATTGGAACCTGTGCATCTAAAACTTTTCAGCAAACATTGAAATGTTATTGATGTAGAGTTTGAAAAAACCAATTAGTCTTTTGAGCCAGTGAGCAGATAGCATTTGCTGTGATAAGCTTCTCTGACCTTGCTCCTGGTGGTTTTACCCCATTGGTGACTATGAACATCCCATTCTGTGGTGTATTCATTCATTTGTCCCTGGTATTTAAATCAGATTATTGTGAAAGCTTGGATCTTCTGTTGAACATGTTGGCATGGTTTCTTCATGAGTAAACCCCAGAAATCTGAACCCTTTTTCCCCCCCACTGAAGTTTCTTATTTCAGTTAGAACATTATTTTTGAATGTGTGTGATAAGATCTATGTACGTTTTCAAATGGTTCAGTCTTTTTCTCCAACCACAGAGTTTCTTATTAGAGGAGTACTTGCCCCCTCCACTACATTTGAATTAAGAAAAGACAGGCTTATATTATTTTTGAGGCAGCTGCTAACAAAAATCATGTTTTCTTAAGAGCTGTTTGTCCTTCCTCAGTGATAGAAGATGCTAGGCCAAACTGGTGACAGTTCTGCTGGGATGAATTGGAGATGCCTCCACATGGAAAGCCTTCTGTGCATGGATCACTGACTTTGCATTCTTACCCTTTCTATGCCCTAAGTGGACTGATTGTGAGGCAGTCTCTACCTGTGCTGAGAGGAGACCTAGAAGAACTGAGGGGTAAAGGGCACACAGGGGCTTGACATTTTGACTTGTGCTTCAGATTCAGGATAACTGGCGATGTCGATTTTGCTGTTACCACTGCCTTACAGGAGTTTGATTTTCCTAAAGCCCAATTTGCTGATGATTCCCATTTCAAGGAAATTATACAGGCAATCAGATGGGATTAGACACCTAGATTGAGTCTGTTTTGAGTGTTCAGTATTTTGGGGTTTATTTGAAGCAGGACAAAAAAACTACCTAAGGTTAAAATATGTATTGACTATAGCTTGATTGTTCTTGAAAGTAGCTCTTAATTAATCATATAATGAGAAAAACACTCATTATCTAGCCACTTGATATGCTTAATTTCCTTGTGAAGTTTATTTCCCCTTTCACCTGAAGCCATTTGTTTTATCTGATAAGCAGTTACAAACACTGTTTCATTGTATCTATTGAGAAGGTTGAAACAATATAAATTATTCCTTTATATAAATTTAACTTGTGTTTGTTGAGGTCAGGTTCTGGACACACCCTTTGGCACAAGTACTGTGTTGCCAAGGCTGGCAGTGAGGTTTAGAATAAATATAAAGGGCAGGTACATTTGCTTGCAGGACACATTTTGTGAGTGGGCTTCTGGGTAATAACATCATTCTGAGCTGACTCTGACTCCTGCCTTGCCTGTTTAATAGAGTCATTTCAAAATAAGCAGAGCAGCATCCTGGACCCAGTGACACCCACTCCTGCATGAGGACTTACTTAGAAACCTGCATGCTTGAGTTCAGCTCCCTGACCCAGCACTTCTTTTCATGGTAGGAGAGAACATAGACAGTGGACATAAGTCATCTTGCATAGAGTGGAGAGCTGAAGTCAATCTAAAATGAGAGGAAATATTCTGCTGATTTCCTTACCTAGTTTCTAAATAGACCTGTTTCTCCCCCTTCTCTCTTCCCAGTTTTAGCAATTATCATGTTAAGAAATGGTGTGCTTGAGAATTAGTCCTGTTGAGAACGCTGTGTACAGGGAAATGATGACTATGAATTTGTTGGAGGAATCTGAGTTGCTTGATTGTATCATCTTTTGGGACATGTTTTATTTTTGACACAAAGGAGAAATAGGGCGATTTATACCAACAGAAACTGCAGCGTCTGTAGAGCAGCTCTGTGTGGTGCTTCAGCTAGCCAGCTCCTCCCATAGTTCAGCTTTGCACAAAGGAGATGATGTAATCCCTTTAGCTGTAGGCCACGTGGCCAACACGCTGTCACTGACTTCACATGGGTACCTCTGTTCTGACAGAGCTGTATTGGCTCCTTGAGACCATGCATTAGTTATTAAATCGCATTCTTCTTGCAATGCCTGTCCTTCACCTGGGTCCACAGGAGTGTCAACAAGGGCAGCAGAACATTGTGGAAAAATTGCTCCAGTAACTTTTATGGCCAGAAAAATTACCACAGTGTCTTTTTGTACTAAGCTATGGAGACTCTGTGTGCCCACAAATTAATATTGGGGAAAGGGATGCTCTGTTGCCATTAGCAACCACTGCTTATTTATTAGAAGAGTGAAATGCTAGAAGCCCAGACTTTGCCTTTCTTCCCCTGCTTTCTCATGCGTTCTGGGAGTAGCCTCCTGAACTGTATACTTGAGAGGGAGGGCAACAACTGTGCTCTGTTCAGCTAGGTTTCTATATAAGAGCATCCTTTCTAACAATAGTGTAATCCTGCCACGTGTGCTGTCTCTTGGTTTTTCTTGTCTCCATTGTCATGATTCTATCCTGTCAATTTAGGTCAGTCACAGCTACACGACAGCTGCCGTGAGCTGTGCCGGACTTGCTTGGCTCTGGGTTAAACATTTTGCCTGCATTTTCTCATGGAATTCTCCAGCCACCTTCTGAAGTGCATGTTTCACAGAGGAGGGAACTGCAGCCAGAATAGGTGATTTTCTCGGGCTCTTCCATGGAAGGCAGAAGGTTGGGGTGGTAAGATATATATAAAAGTTACCCAGAGGTAAGTTTTTGCTTAGGATAAACAATAATTTTTTAACAAACCTGGAAGGAATAAAATTATGTTAGTAAAGATGTACAAAGTCTGGCATCTGTAACTCAGCTTTTTAGCACTATGAATTTGAAATTGAGCCCCAGTTATTTTTTCAGCTATGGGACCTTCTCCTCAATAGATCTAGATGATATCTCATCAGTTGTTCAGAGTCCCTTGATGTGGGAGCCCTGGCCACTAAGGCTTAATGATGCTGAGACAGCTTTGTAGCTTTCTCAGGGTTGTTAGTACAGTGATTAGGTACTTCTACTGCAAGCATTCAGAAATCACAAGGTTGATTTCATGGTTGATGATTTTCAACGTGAAAATGTCTTAATTACATTAGCAAAACAACTTCTTGAAAACACTATGAAAGCAGGCTTTTGGCCTCATACCTCTGAGGAACTTTCTGTGAAGTTGTGTCGGCTAATTTTGCTTAGTACTTAGGGTTGTATATGTAGGGCGACAGAGCATAATTCCTATAGAATTAAACATCATAGCACCTGAACCCAAGATTCTTAAGTTATCCTGTTGTTTGGAGAATTTGGAGAGATGGAATACATGGAGTTGGCAAGGAGAAATTGTGTGCTGCAGGCTTCACCCTCAGCCCTTGTGTCGATGTCTCCCTCTCCATGGCCACGTGCATCCTTGGCATCAGAGGTAATGATTTCTCTGACAGTGCAGGTTCTAGACTGGGTGTAAGAGGAAGGGAGGTGTGTTTTCATTTCCTGAGCTTTCACCACTGCTGAGCAGGTTTTGGTACTTTTCATGTGTCTTCTCACTGCTGCCCTGGGAGGTGGGTTGGCAAGGCCTTGGATTTACCTGCAGGGGGAAACCACGCAGGAGTGACTAAGGAACAGAAGAAGCAGGCACCAACAGAAGTCAGGAATCAGGGACAATAATTGAGAAAGTCAGAATCTGTCTCCCTTCTGTAATCAAAGGGAAAGTTCGCCTTAGAAGTGTTTGATGCGAATAGGAAGTTAATCAGTTGAGTTAGAATCTTACACTCTTGGTTTTCTTGGTGGAGAAAGGGGTGATTGTCAGATAAAGGGTGAAGCTGAGGGCTTGGGCAATTACCACTGCTGTTCATGTGGTTCTAGCCCTGGTGGGTTGGGAATCAGCTGAGCTCATCTTTTCACCAGGTATATGGTTTTCTCTATGGGAACAGTTCACTCAAGCCCATCACCACATTTGGCTAATCTGAAAGGTGACAACAGAGTCCTTGTCAAATGACTCTAAAGGAGCCAGTCTGTAAGAAGAGGTCCTTTCCAAGCTATCCTATTTCTATCCTAACCAGGTCCTAGAAAATTAGACATTGAGATAATAGGGCGATTTATACCAACAGAAACTGCAGCGTCTGTAGAGCAGCTCTGTGTGGTGCTTCAGCTAGCCAGCTCCAGTTTGGCTTTGTTTATACTTGTTTTTAAAAGGAAAAGGCCACTTTCTTGGCTGTAAACTCATTTGTGGTAATTTTGTGTCCTGTTCAAGATTTCGTATCATTAAAAATTAACTATCTTTTGTGCAAGATTCTTTGGAGCCATTTTCAACAAATCAAAGGCTTTACTTTGTGCATCCCTTCTTTTAATACACCTAATCACTTTTCCTTCATGATAATTCTACATTGATTTCTTTCTCACTGACTCTCCAGCCACACCTAACTAAGTGTCTGGCCACCTTATTGATTTGTGAGTGCAGGCTCATCCCTTCTTAATGACTTTCAAGGAGGCTGCTCAAACAGATTTTTAAAAAAATTTTTATTCTAATTTGTTATATATGACATCAGAATGCTTTACAATTCATATTACACATGTAGAACACAATTTTTCATATCTCTGGTTGTTTACTAAGTATATTCACACCATTTGTATCTTCATACATGTACTTAGGGTAATGATGTCCGTCTCATTCCACCATCCTTTTTACACCCCTTGCCCCGTCCTTTCCCCTTTCTCCCCTTTGCCCTATCTAGAGTTCATCTAATCTTCCCATGCTCCCCCTCCCAATCTCACTATGAATCAGCCACCTTATATCAGAGAAAACATTCAGCATTTGGTTTTTTGGGATTGGCCAATTTCACTGAGCATTATGTTCTCCAACTCCATCCATTTACCTGCAAATGCCATGATTTTATTCTCTTTTATTGCTGAGTAATATTCCATTGTGTATATATACCACATTTTCTTTATCCATTCATCTACTGAAGGACATCTAGGTTGGTTCCACAGTTTAGCTATTGTGAACTGTGCTGCTATAAACATTGATGTGGCTGTGTCTCTCTAGTATGCTGATTTTAAGTCCTTTGGGTATAGACCAAGGAGTAGGATAGCTGGGTCAAAAGGTGGTTCTATTCCCAGTTATCCAAGGATTCTCCATACTGCTTTCCATATTGACTACACCATTTTGCAGTCCCACCAGCAATGTATGAGTGTACCTTTTTCCCCACATCCTCACCAACACTTATTGTTGTTTGTATTCTTAATAGCTGTCATTCTGATATGAGTGAGATAAAATCTTAGAGTAGTTTTTATTTGCATTTCTCTAATTGCTAGAGATGTTGAACATTTTTTTATACATTTGTTGATTGATTATATATCACCTCTGAGATGTATCTGTTCAGTTCTTAGGTCCATTGATTGTTTGGGTTATTTGTTTTTTTGGTGTTTAGCTTTTTGAGTTCTTTATATACCCTAGAGATTAGTGCTCTATCTGATGTGCAGATGGTAAAAATTTGCTCCCATTCTGTATGCTCTCTATTCACCTCACTGGTTGTTTCTTTTGCTGAGAAGGAGCTTTTTAGTTTGAATTCATTTCATTTATTAATTCTTGATTTTCATTCTTGCGCTATAGGAGTCTTATTGAGGAAGTAGGGGCCTAATCCGATATGATGGAGATTTGGGCCTACTTTTTCTTCTATTAGATGCAGGGTTTCTGGTTTAATTCCTAGGTCCTGGATCCACTTTGAGTTGAGTTTTGCATGGTAAGAGATAGGGATTTAATTTCATTTTGTTGCATATGGATTTCCAGTTTTCCCAGCATCATTTGTTGAAGAGGCTATCTTTTCTCTTTTTTTTTTTTTTTTGCACCTTAGTCTAATATAAGATAACTGTAATTATGTGGGTTAGTCTCTGTGTCCTCTATTCTCTACCATTGGTCTAACAGTCTATTTTGGTGCCGATACCAATACCATGCTGTTTTTGTTACTATTGCTCTGTGGTATAATTTAAGGTCTGGAATAGTGATGCCACCTGCTTCCTGCTTCTTGCTAAGGATTCCTTTAGCTATTCTGGGTCAGATTTGTTGTTAAATCATCCACTGAGAACCAAACCTTCCAGCTCATCTGCCACAGAATGCCAGAGTGGCAGGAATGCTCTGGAAGGCTAAACTGAGATTCTTCAGGCGGTTTTACCTGTATCTCTGAGGGATGTCATCTGTGTCCTTTATGAGGTGCCTATTCCAAGGCACAAATAATGCCACTTCTTTGAGAAAGAACAAAGATGGCAGGAGAACCAAGAAACTACTAAAACATTCCTTGGATATCTCCTTTAAAACTGATTTTCCGAGATCTGAATTATTACCCTTCACCTGAGTTCCTTGTGTGTGAACCAGGAGTAGAGGTTCATATTTTATTCTTAACCAGAAGATAGCATCTCTGAGGCAGACTGACCCCTGTTTTCCTACAGTATAATACCAGGGTAGCGGAGGGATGAGGTTGTGTAGCCTTCTCACCTTGGCCAGGCTTCCCGATGCCACTTGTGTGGAGTGGGGGAAAGCTGGTATTCCCTGGGGAACTGACCCCAGGCCAGACTCCCATCAAGACTGGCAAGCACTCAGGGCTCCTGGACTTGGGTACAACTGTGACGTCATCACCATTAACCTCAACACACAGCCTGATCCTAAAATTATGATCAGCCTTTCATTTACTCAAGGAAATACCCTTTCTATCACTATGGGTTTTAGTCTCTGATGAAACTTACCCTGGTCACATCACTGTCTTTCCAGGACTGGTTAATACAATGGGTAGTTAATATGAATTTTGCTGAAGAAAAGAAAATGCTGATTAAAAGGAGGACAGGAACTCTGCATTTGCCAAAGGATCACATACATGAACCTTTATCTCCTGGGTATGGAAATAAAGTATTAAAACCTTTAAAATATTTATGGTTCATTTTTAAATATCTATTTGGTGTTTGTGTTATCACCTACATAACATACTAGTATGGAAATATGTATAATTTAGAATTGAAGGATATGTCATACAATTTTTTAGGATAGATTTATTGATCACAGGTGTTTGAAGACCAATGCCTTAAAGCAGCAGTTTGAAAAGTGTAGTCCCAGGGACCTCTTGGAACTTCCAGGACCTTTTCAGAGACTCTGAGTTAAAGCTGTTTTCACAATAGACTATCATGCTTTTTCTTTTCTTTTTCTTTTTTTAATGAGAGAGTGAGAGGGGGTGGAGAGAAAGAGAATTTTAATATTTATTTTTCAGTTATTGGCGGACACAACGTCTTTGTTTTGTATTTGGTGCTGAGGTTCGAACCCGGGCCGCACGCATGCTAGGCGAGCGCGCTACCGCTTGAGCCACATCCCCAGCTCCCTATCATGCTTTTTCTACTCTCATTCTTTCCAAGGTGTATGTTGAAGTCTTCCAGAGGCTACATGACATGTAACATCGCAGCAGATCAAAGAGAAGCACCTGTGAAAATTTAGATGTGTTCTAATAAGACAGACATTAAAGGGAATCTTGAATGTGTGAACTGCCAGCCTCCTGATTTTTTTTTTTTTTAACTTTTTTGGTTTTTAGGAGTTTTTTTAGTTTTTTTTTTTTTTTTTGGTGGGGGTGGAATGCAGATATTTTAATTAAAATATTTATGTTAACATGTAATGGATTTATTGTTATATTCCTTTTCAAAATTTCCCAGTTCAATTTCTAATACAATAAATATTCATATAAATTATCTAGAAATTCCATGGATAGACTAATATGTAGTAGTCCAAACCCACAGAACTCTTTCGATCCTCAAGAATTTTTAAGAGTTTACAGGGATCTTGAGCCCCAAGCCTTTGAACACTGCTCCCTGTTTGGAGGTCTAGGATAGCTATGTCTGGGGAGGGCATTCCGGCAAAATACCAGGGGAGGCTCTTGAGAAAGAAGGATGCAGAAAGGGGGTGGGGCATGGAAGCAAGTGTGACCTTTCCACCCATTGCTGTAGCGATCTCCCTCTTGGAGAATAGGACTGGTTTTAAATTGGTCCTATCTGCTCCAAAACATGCCAGTAGCATAGGTGGGTTATTGTGTCTTAAATAGTCTCCCTGAGATCCTAATACCAACTTATAGCACTATTTATCTGGGATATGTTCTTGTTATTGAGAAATGGCAGACTGACTAATAGAGGTTTTGAGTGTGGACACCAAGTTTGTGTGCAGGTCTCCCAGCAGTTCCTTTTTGGCACTTACTCTTAGGAATCTGTACAGGAAGAACTATTGGGGGAATTCAGTTGTGATACAAATAGAAAGGGAAACATCTGGGATATCCTGTTCTTTTAGTCTTAAACTTTTATAGTGAAACACAAAAGTGTGGTTTACTATTCTAGTTCAGAGAGTGTGGAACCCATGATTGATTTCAAATTAATCTCTTGTCTTCTAATTGTCTTGTTTTTGTTTTCTTCATCATTTTGTGCAAAAAGGTAGCAAATGGTTGCACCTGACAAATAATACAAATTTAAGAGGGAATGGGGAAGGCAATCATTTGGGAAAATAGTTCAGTTATTATTCATGAACTTGGAAAGGTACATAAATGGTGACCTAGCAGTTTTGCTCTTAGGCATATCCCTAAGCCTGGAGACACTTTGGCAGTATGTTCTGCTCTTATACAGGGCAGCGGCTTCTGTCATATATATGTAATACATATACACACCTTCATGGATAGAACTGTTTATGGCAGCATCATTTATAATAGAAAAAGTGGAAAACATTCAAATGTCTACCAACAGGATTGCAAGCTGTTTGTGGTATAGCCTAGAACAGAATACTATACAGTAGTGAAATTGTACAAATAAAGCTCAGCATGTGTTTCAGTGTGGATGAACCATGCAAACCAGAGTCAAGTCACAGGTGAATGCAAGTAGTATGGTTGCTGTGTTAGTTGCCTTTTCATCCAAGTGACCAAAATATGTGACAATAACAACTTTAAAAAGGGAAAGATTTATTTTGGCTCTTGGTTTCAGAAGTTTTAGTCTGTGATTGGTGGTCTCCAAGGCAGAAACATCATGGTGGAAGGGTATGGTAGAGTAAAGCTGCTCAGCTCAAGGAGACACCCAATGCAGGTGGCTAGGAAGAGGGGGGGGGGGCAGGGACAAGATACAGTAGTACCCACTTCCTCTAAATAGGCCACCCCTCCTACAGTTTACATCACTTCCCAGTAGTCTGTTCAGATTATTAATCCATTAATGGATTGGTTCATTGATGAGGTCAGAGTTCTCATAATCCAGTGACTTCCCAGAATTCCTGTCTCTGAACATTGCTTGCTTCATTGGGGACCAGGCCTTCAATCTATGAGACTCTGGGGGGGACATTCCAAATCTAAACCATAATTATTACATTTATATTAAGTTCAAAAATAGGCAAATAAAGCAATGTCTCAGGTAGTAATAGATTTACTATTTATAAAGAAAAATGGGGCAATGAGTGTTTATTCTAAAAGGCAGCATAGTGGTTCTGTCTTGAGCCAGAGAATGGGTATGGGTGGAAAGAGCCTTGTAGGAGGCTCTGAGGTATCGGCAGGGTCTGGCTCTTACACAGGGCAGCGGCTTCTCTCAAATACATGTAATACATATACACACCTTCATTCAGGTCAGGCTGGGATTCTCTTTCAAGTCTGAGGTCTAATTTGTTGAAGCCTTTGTTTTAGTAACTTAAAAAATTAGAAAAATTGATTTGAAAGCTTTTTTCTTTTTGTTTTTACAATAAGTAGATATTTGAATATTTAAAGGATGAGGCTGTTAGAAATTATTACTGTAATAGCAACCACTTGTCCTTCTCATTCTGAGGTTTCGAAGGTAGTGCGGTGTCTAGGTGCAGAACTGACTGATGTCATGCTGTGAGCTTCCACAAAACCATCTGGTCTGGCTTTTGCAAGGGATGAAAAAGGAAAACTTACTGTGGTTTGTCATTACTTTAAAAAATGATTTTCAAATGAGCCCTGACTTCAGCAGAGCAGGCCAAGGCTGTGGTGCTGAGGGCAGTGGACCAAGGCCAGAATCTCTGTGTTCAGCTGGTTGTTCAGCAACTGCTTCTGTGCCACTGCAGGATGGAAAGATCCTATTCTCTTTGATCAAATGTTGCAAATTGCTAAAGATGGAAGCTGAAGGTGGAAGGAGAGTATCTCTGCCCTTGAGTCTTAAGCATGAGCCAGGCAGTTTCATAGGGAGAAACTACCCTCCTGCTATCTGGTTATAGACTTCCCATAGGCAATGTGGGTACAGAAGAGGAGCATTTGGGAGCCAGGTGCCCTGTGCCCTCTCAAGCCCAGACAGGTTCACCCTGCTGTCACACCACCACAGAGGTGGTGGTTACTAGCATAATCAAGACACCCCATATGCTGAAGTGTCAGTTGTAGTGCTTGCTGCCATCCCTCAGAGAAGAAAGGGAGTTCTGTAAGAGAGAGATGTGATGTCAGAAAGAGGAACTGTTTGGGGTTATTTAAATTTTTTATTGCCACAATTTTAGTGAAAGATAGTGGTCTCCTCCCCTCAATTTATTTTGTTCCCTTACAATGATTTTTGAGCTCACCTGTTTTTATTTACAATTGTGTTCTGATTGGGCCTTTGCTACAGAGGGGATAGGGATAAGCAGGACCCTGAGAATACTCCAGTGCAAAGGAGGGGGTTAGGGAATGTAATAAAGGGGTCTGCTGAACTGCTGAAAGATCTTAAAAGGTGGTCTGACTTTTGAATTACCTTATAATTTCTTAAATTACTTATGGTCAGTCCTGGCAGAAGGAAATTGCTAAGGTTAACCAACCATGACTGTTGATTTTTTCAACTGTCTTCTTTTTGTGTGTGGCTTTTGGACAGTAACTATATGTTCTCAATCCTATTTTTTAAAGTAAAGATTTCTGTTCTTACAGAATACAATCATTACCATTAAAAACGCAACATTTCTCTGGTCCACCTACCTAAAGCACTTACTAAACTTGTACAGCAAGTGTAAGCTTCTTTTCTCAGATACTGATGACAATAATGGTAGTTTGTGTTCTATGCTCTGTTTCTTTGTTCTGATACTCTTAGGCATTTTGCAGATGAACAATCCAAGAACTTAGAGAGGATTGAGTTTCTGTCCCTGGTCACCCAGCTGCATAGGGGCTCCCAAATGGTGGACACCTGAGTAATCTCTATACACAGTCTTAATTTGAGTTGTGACAGTGTTGCTTTTAAATGTTCTTCTCAATACTTGTAATAGGAAGAAGCTGCAAGGTACATAGAGCTTTCCCTGCCTCATGGGCTGTGCTCCTGCATTCTCCTCCACACTTCCCCCGCCCAGTGCATGCAGCTGGTAAGCAGCTCTCTGGTAAGGGGGCAGCTCATAGCCCTGTTATCTCTGCTGGAGGCCACCACCCGTGCCAGTGATGCACTGAGATCTTTGTGTGGGGCACTGTGCCTGTTCTGGAGAAGCAGAACTGTGCCACACCTTATTTCAGCATCCTTATGACATCGCTGCTCCACAACTGTACAGAATTTAATCTGAAAAACATGGTTTTTGTGCTTTCTGTGCATAAGATACTGACTTGTTGCCCTCTCAGTAACAAGCAATTAGGAGATTAGAACAGGGAACACAGATTTCCCATTCTATGAAGCTGGATTCTGCTTTGCAGAGTCACAGAAGTCTAAAGTGCAGGAGAGTTTGACCACCTCCCCACCACCACCACTAGTATTTATTGTTGGACCCCTATGGCAAGCAGGAGGCCCTGTGGTCCCCGGAGGGGCCTAGTTGCCTTAGCCATCCCAGCCCTCTTCTCTTTGTCTGATGTGGGATGGTGAACTAGGCAGTCACACCATTGGAGCTGCTTCTGTCAGAACTTTTGTGATGATTAGTTGTGCTCTGTGTTTTAGTCAGGTTTTTTTTTTTTTCCCCCCCTTCTGCTGTGGCTAAAAGACCCAACCAGAACAACTATAGAGATGGAAAAGTTAATTTGCAGGCTCATGGTTTCAGAGGTCTCAATCCATAGACAGCTGGCTCCATTCCTTGAGGCTCTAGGTGAGGCAGAATACCATGGCAGAAGAGTGTGGCAGACAGAAGTATCTCTCACATAATGACCAGGAAAGAGAGAGAGAGAGAGACAGACAGACAGACAGAGACACTTACTTCACTCACCAGATACAAAATTTATATTCTAAGGCTCATCTCCCAGGGACCCACCTTCTCTGGCCACACCATAACTGCCTTCAGTTACCATTCAGTTAATCCCTTTCAAGGGATTAATTCATTGATTGCATATCGGTTCTTATAAACCAATCATTTCCCCAATTTTTGGAGGACATCTCACATCCTAACACTATTATTTCAGTGGAAGCCGACAAGGGTCACCCCAGATGATCAGGGTCAGCAGCCCTACCAAGTAAGTGGTTCCAGGGCAGTGGAGGCATGCACCTCCAAGCTTGTGTTGTCTTTGATTTTCTGTGGTGGAGGATGCCACCACAATTGAGCTAGTCATTTTCCCAAGTTCACATGGCTTTTCAAGCGGTGATTTCCTTCAAGCAGGCTTCCTTGCACTGGTTCCCAGAGACTCTTCCTACCCTGCTCAGACTCTTCTGTCTCTTCACCTTGTGCAGTAGCATCTCTCTGTGAATAAGCATAAAAATTGCAAGAGGGACTTGAGTCAGTGCACAGTAAATCCATTTTTATGTCAAAATTGTTTTACCATCAGTATATTTAGATTATTTGACTTAATAAATATACTTTACCCAGGATCTAAAAAGCCCCTTCACTTTTTGTGTGTATGCAGAAGGGGATCTGAAGTAGGGGGAAAATAGAAATGAATTTCTCTTTTTGTTTAATTTTTTTACATTATCAGATGCATTGCTTTTCTCAACCCTCTTTGTAGTTTCTTGAATTTGTTATTAGGAATTCAGTAGAAAGGTAAATAATAGGGGCCTATTTTCAGGAATTTTTCTTCCCTGAGGAAGAGAGTAGGACAGGATAAGACAGGACACCAACCCCCAAGTGAATATGAGCAAAAGAAGACTAAGCTTCACAACCGGTGAATGCTTAAAGGCATAGGTTGCCTACATTGGTATGCTCTTGAGGCAGCTGAACCAAAGATGGGTCAGCCCCACCCCTTGAACAGGAAGCTACTAAATGTTGTTTTTACTCAATAGTAATGGATTGCTTCTATGAGGTTTCTTATACTATTCAAGGGTCTCTGGCTTCCTGGCCAGGAAACAGCCAAAAGACAGGATTCATCTGACTTCTTAGCCTTAGCTATATCACAGATCACTTTAAGGGAACAGACTTGTCAAGGCAAAGTAGGTTAGCTGAAGTAACTCAGAACAGATTTATGTAAAGCAGCAGTGTGTGTTTCTAATGATTAAACACCACAGTATTCATCTTAGACCATGTTCTTTATATTATTATTCATTTCTTTGTGCTTTTAATTCTGTATTAAGTGTTTTTAGTCCTTTCAAAATGTCAAGGACTGATTGGGGGGGCAGTAATTAATAATTTTTAAGTGACAAAAATAATGTTTTTAAAAGGATTTGTCTTGGTAATCACAATATTATCTACATCTTCTAAAACAGTAATGTGTATTTGCAAGACATTTTATTTATCCATCAGATTTTGCTTGCCTGTACACAAGGGTAAGGTCACTGTTTGGTCTAATGTGGGTTTTGTTTTAGATTATCAGCTTCTTAAAATCAGAAGGTGCCATTAGTGGGAGGATCTCTAGGGCTCAAGAGATCACTATGTATAAATACGCCTTTATGGATGCCAAGTGACTGAAACCAATTCAAAGCTTTACACAGTGATTGGTAGAAAGTTCTGTCAAATTCTTGAATGTTATGAAGATTTATCTTTCTAGTGAGTTTCATGTTAGAATTAAATCCACGATACTAAAGTGAAAGTACCTTTTCAATTCTTAAGTTAAAATTCTGGTGCTTGTAGCATTTACCTTGTAAGATATTGTTAGTGGTAAATAAGTTAACTGAAGTTTTTTGAAGCATTGGTGGCTCTACAGTATCTTAATTTTGTGGAATACGTTACGGGAAACTTTGACATTATACATCTATATATGTGCAAATTTAATGATTCTAAATACTGTATTTTAATTAAATATAACTACTGGTCACTTAGTTAATTGATAGTTTATTAAGATTTTCAACCTTGATTTGCATTTCTCTAGGTGTGGGAAACCAATCTACACCATGTCTTAGTTAGAAGGGATTGATAAGCATCTGTGAAGAGCCCAGTGGAGCTGGGAAAGAAGTCCTCTGAGTAGGATTATGACCTCAGGAGCTAGAACTTGTGCCTACCCATCCTGATACCCCTTCTTATCTGTCCTGGAAGGAGAAAATACTAATTCAGAATCCAAGTTTTAGCATTTAATACTGAGCAGGATGTAAGGCTGGGGTACAGGACATTGATGTGGAGTTAAGTGGGAAAAAATCAAAATTTACTATTTTTCCCCACCTTTTTTTATGCTGAGGATCAAATCCAGGGCCTTGCACATGCTAGGAAAGCACTCTGCCCCTGAGCCACTACCCCAAAGTCCTATAAACCAGACTTTAAACCTAACTCTGGGTTTGGTGTTAGGGACTGAGTCTCTATCTAGTGGAAATTATAGACTGCCCGGACATCTCTGGCATGGCCTACCTGCTTAGTATTTTTTCCTGTCTTTGATACTCATGGTCAGTACCAAGGTTAGAGGCTGTGGGTGAAGCTCAGCTGATGTTGTGGGGTGTTCATATTTGTGATATGTGGCTGTTACAGAGGCTTAACTTGTGCTCAGTTCATGAAACAGGAACAGTCATATGGATATTCAGTAAGCTGCCCAAGTTGTACTTGGCTCTCTGGCACTGAGGGACTTAAGAGATACCAGTGAACTGATGTACAAAAGAAAGAAAGAAGGTTGGTTTTGAATTGTGTTGAGTTGACTTGATGTGCTGATGACGTCCTTCCTGGTCTACTTACAGACTCCCACGATTAAAGCACTTCCATGTGACCTTAACTTCTTACAGGGAAAACACTGCAGCCTAGAGATAAGCAGGGCTGTGAAACTTGCATGAGTCCTCCCCTTCCAGAAGCCCTGGCTCCCTCTGCTTCTTAGGGTGCTGCAATGAAAGCTGTCCAATTCTTTTCTTCCAAAGCAGACTCCTCTTCCCATCAGAGAAGTTGGTGATGGTAGTGTTTGGGACAGAAAGTAACATTTCACTTACATTATAAAAATCTCAAAGTAAAACCCTTTTCTACTTTGAAATACAGATTAAGAATGTGTAAACAGAAATTTATATACTATTAGGTCACTAAATATTCCAGATGAGAAAGAATGCAGTCACTTTAGCTGCTGGATAGTGTCTGTGAGCTGGCTGGCTGCTTTGGAGCTGTGGCTACCTCTCTCTAACTAGCTGGGCACTCTGCTCAGGACTCCAGATTGTAGCTTGCCACCTCAAACTGCCATCTGCTGGAACCCTGCATCTTAAGGTCTCACTGTCTGGGTGTAAAGTTCTCACTCTGCCCTGGTACTCTGCTTGTCACACAGTAGGACACAGCACAGTCCCTCCTTCAAGGAGCTCCTTGGCTCCTTAGGGCCCTGACCAGTATGGACATAATCACTGTGCAATGGGAGTGCAGCATGGGGTGTCTGATTCATCAGTGGAATACTCCAGGATGGCAAGGAAAGGGTCTGGGTGGCTCTGTTGGAGCAGGGGAGGGAAAGGGGTGTTTGGGACAGATTGAGAAGTACTCCATAAAGAAGTTCATTGGTGGCAGCGGGGGTGGGGAGCATGTTACCTGCACATTATTAGGATTCTATTATTATTATTATTATTATTAAGCTTTTTTGGGGGGGTACTGGGGATTGAACCCAGGGTTGCTTTACCACTGAGCTATGTCTTTTTATTTTTTGAGACATGGTCTCACTAAGTTGCTCAGGGCCTCACTGAGTTGCTGTGTCTGGCCTGGAACGTGCCATCCTCCTGTTTCAGCCTCCTGAGTCACTGTGACTTCCCCATGCCCAGTTTATGATTAGGATTCTTGGGAGATGGTTATTAACGGCCAAGTAAGGCTATGGAGGGAAGCAGGCATATGGTGTGCTCACTTCACATTCCGAGGAGCTTTGTGTCATATTAGAGAGTTTGGACTTTATCTGAAGACGCCAAGAAACCATGGAAGAATTTTAGGGAAGTAAAACTGATGATATGTTGGTTGTAGAAACATGATTCTGGAGAGAGAGGCAGGATTAGAAGGAATCGCGAATGTTGATTAGGAGATAACAGGAGGAGCCCTCATGAGGGAGATACTAGTGAGTGGTATGGGGTTCAGAGAGACGTGACATCTATAGGACTCATCATTCCATCTAGGTGGGAGAATAAGAGAGGGAGGTGAGCCCAAGGAACCCCAGGTTCTTGGATTGGCTAAGGGGTGGATGGTTTGTGGGACTGGATATTGCTCTGGGACGTACAGTGGGAAGCAGGTGTAGGGGTGAGGGTGAGTCCAGGGTTAGACATTCAGGAGGAGATGGCTAGCCCATAGGCATTCAGTGCTGTCCAAATCTTTATTGGAACCTCTTTGTTCTAGTGATGGACATTTTGCTGTCACGCCCAAGACTCACTATAACCACTCCCATCCCCAGCACACTTCTTTTTGTTCTCTGCCCTGAGTGTTTTGTTTTCTCATTTCTCTGCTGATGTCCAATTGCTCTGCCTAGAGTGCTCGCCCTTCTCCATTTTGCCTGCTGGTGGATGTTTCTTTTACACTTTGTACGAACCCTTTATCTAATGAACAGTTCCTTTTCTCAGCTACTTGGCCCTGAGTTTTCCATATCAAATGCTTATACCACAGAACTGTGTGTTGCTAGTCCACACTGACTGGATTCAGCAAAGGATCTGAATTTCACTCTACACACAAGCTGCCTGCCACCTGCCCTATTCGGGCTATTCTTTATACAGTGAGAGGAGATTTTTAAATAACTAGTTAATTCTTTCTATTGTTGAAATCCTCTCTGCCCCTCTATTCCTTATGTGATAATCAAAAAGTTATGTGTATCAAGGAAAAGGTGTAGAATTTAGCTTTATTTTCCAAAATCTTTTCCAGAGTATTATTGTGTTCTGTATTTTAAAATGTATGTGACAATTGAGTTTTTTTCTTATTTGATAGAGGGTAGAGTTGCTAAAATATATGAAATGTTTGGTACGATGATTAGACAGGATTTGTTTTCTTTTTCTAATGGTGCCGAGGGTTGTTGAATCCAGGACCTCACACATGTTAGGTAAGTGCTATACCATTGAGCCACAAACCCAGCCTTAATCAGGGTTTTCTTTAGCAATTAATCTTGTTGATTTGGTATACATTAGATCTTTTAATACAAGTAATCAAGCTGTGTTTGTTGTGTCACTCTGGTTCATTTGATACAAAATAAAATTCTACACAACTTTTCTGGGAAGCTTCTTAGGCTAAGCTAGTCTTTAGAGTGGGTCAGCTTCACAAAACCATATGTATGCACACGTGTGTGAGAGCTTTATGTTTGTACATTAGAGTGAGGTCCCAGAATGTAGTCTTGAACAACTTACCCCAGAGGCATTCCCTGGCAGGCTTTAGAGGTGCAACACACACATACCTACACCTGTGTTCTTTGGTTTGGCACTAGGTGACTGTGAGAATGACTTTTCTCTGTGCATAGCTCTGTGCTAATCCCTAGGGATGTGAAGATGAAAGGCACATCTGGGCAGTGATTCTTTTTTGATTTAGGAGATTGGAAGAAGGTAAAACCCCTTTTATAATGCTGCTACTTTTTGACTATTGAAATATTCCCTTCTGTTGGTCTATAAGATATGCTTTTAAATGACCTTCCAGTGTAGTTAAAACATTAGATCTTAAAAATTCTAGATTGTTTCATACATGAAGTTATATGTAATAAATAAAAACGTATTTTTTGTTATGGTCTTTTTACTTATTTTGGCCTGTCCTTGGTATTTTGTGAGTAACAACATTAAAAGCTAGAGCTATTTTTGGCTGAAATTCCCCTTAACTCTTTGAGTCAAACTTCTTAAACATATGATGATGTTGACTGTTGTTCTTAAAATTATGTGAAGGGATAAATTAACCAGTCTGATGGTTATTATAAGCATAAGAATTAAGTAAAAATTCTAATGCTATATTATAAAACCCCTCCATATTTTTTGTGTGGCAGTCTGTGCACATGTCTACATTCCTTATATAAGTATTTAATTTATTTCATATACATTTTGAAAAGTGTGAATTTTGATTGTATATTTATATAAAAAATATAAGCATTGAATTTTATTTATATATACAGTAAAAATAGCAGTTAACTACCTTGATTTTATAACCTTGCTTCTTTTTCTTGCGTAGACAAGCTCATAGAGGCTCCAGCCTAGTTAAAATGCTTCCTTCTTATGCACCACTAGTCTGGATGTTTGCACAACTAAAACCCTTGTGAATGCAAACATTGAGCCTCCCTGCATTCTGAGCACAATCCTGCAGGCTCTGCAGTGAAGTGGCCTGCCTGAGAAGGTGACATCACCTCCCTCTACACATGCGCATGCGCTTGCCAGTCAGGGCAGTGCCTGCTTCTGGTTTAGAGATTTATCACCCTGCTCTTTGTGTTCAGGAGTGAGTGTGGAAGTTTCCTCTGAATTAATTAATGAGTAAATTTCAGTAATTACCACCAAGACTCAGAACTAATAGAAAGCTACCGGCATACTATGTAATTTTGTTACTGGTGTTTCAAAATAATGCTTTATTTATTAACATTTTTTATTACTGCTACAACCTGGGTTTTTATAAGTATAGGGTTTTTTTAGTCTTTGGTATGAACAGTTTTCCCATTTAGTAAATACTGAACTGGAATAGCTGACAGGCAGATGAGATGTCTGGAAAGGGACAAGGAGCACAGTTTGCAGTGTGAATTGGCTGTCTTCACAATCAGGCACTAGCTCAGTTCAGCAGCTCGAATGGTCAAGATATGACCATTACTGGGGAAAAACCTCACTTAATTTGAGGTTTATATAAAATTTCAAATTACAAGAATCTACCATTAGTTCTGGGAGACATGGGGATTTAAACAACCATCCTCTTTTAGTTTTTAAATTTTTAAATTTGATTTATGTTTTAACTCATTTGATTCATTTTATCTTAATTTTTTTTGGCCACTTATGTATAAAATATTGTTGGGGTAGTATGCTGCATAAAAGCTGTTGGTCATTCTGAAACTGTTTCCTTGGTATTTTTTTCCTTTTAAATTAAAAAAATTACCAAGGAGAGGGGTTGTTGTTGTTTTTCTATTTATTTGGTGTTCAAAATCTAATACCACAGAAGTGACTAAGTAAATGAGCATTCGGGTTCTCAGTGACTATCTCAAAAAGATATTTTTGAACAATAACAATGTAGCACCTTTTTGTAGGGTCTCAGGATAAAAAACATGAATAATTGATTTGACCAGTGGGTTTTAGATCATTGACATTCCAGACCAACTAAAAGATTTTCTGTTGTTTGATGATAACTGATAGAATATTTCCTCTTAGGGCAGAGAGATTTGTTTTCCTTCTTGGAAATGTAAGTCACACTATGGTTGAAGTCTAAACTACAACAGAGCTTATATTTTACAAATTAAAAATAGAAAGTGCTAAGGAATATTGAGGTGCTTCTTGGGGGCTCAGGGGCAAGAAGCTGGAGATGTTCATTCCTTAATTCACCCCCCCCCCCACTCAGTCTTTTACCCAGCTGTCCCATATTTATTGAGTACCCCTGGCCCTTTCCTAGGCATCTAATGTATATCAGGGAACAAAACAGATTTGTCTTCTGGCAAATTGGTTGATTTAGAGAGGGAAAAAAAAACTGTTTGATAGACAACATAATATTTATCATTTTAAGAAATAGATATTTCAGAGCATGAACTTAATATTTATTGAAATACTAGTGTAAAGAAGTTAGATAGAGGCAGGCATCATCATAGGAACATTCTGAACATATTCTTTATAGGCCTAGTTCAAAAAAACAGTTGTTGCCCGCCTCTTTTGGATTCCCTTGGGAAACATCTCTGTGCCTACACAGAAACCTATATAGACTCCATCCTGTGCTGGGCTCACTATCCCCTGGAGCTAGCATTTCATTAAAATCCACATTGGCTTCTTTATTTCAGACAGTGAGATGTACTTTAAATTATAACAAGAATTGTTAAAAAAAATCCAGTCTGATTTTCTGCACACTTTACTTTGGGCTCTTTGTAACTTTTAAATCATCCTCAAAGAATAGGTTCAACTAAATGCCCCCTGATTTTGACCTTTTACCTCCAGATTAATTATCCTAATGCTTTTAAGTTGCTGCTTTTTTCCTGCTCTTTCTTTTCCTCTTCTAATTTTACCAAATTTTTCTTTGTGGCATCCCTTTCCATCTATTAGTGGTATCAGCAAACCCCCTTGGTAGCACCTAGAAGTAAAAATATTGCTGACTCCTGGTCTCTGGCATAGAAATAAGGTTTGAGATCTCAGAAACATCTCTCCAAAAATGGTATTTGCTGTTCCTTAACCTGTGGGGCCTTGGGAAGTACATGTGTGCTTCCAGGTAACAGTCATTAAGTGCGACAAATGTTTGCTGCTATTTAGTAAGTTTAGAAACCACAGATAGATTCTTTTTTTTTTTTCATTAGAGCATTATAATTATACAAAGTAGTCGGGTTCATTTTGACAAAATCATTCATGTAAGGAATTTGATTTCAATCCCCTTCCCCCTTTCTCCTCACTTCCTTCCCCTATCCTCCCTCCTTTACTGATCTTCCTTTAGCTTGCTTGCCTATTTATTTATTTATTTATTTATTTATTTATTTATTTATTTATTTATTTATGATTGGTGCTTTCTACATATACATGAAGATGAAATTCCCTTTGGTACATTTACATATGCATTTAATATGATTTTGTTAAATTCATTCCATATTTCTTCTCTTGTTTATTTTTCTTTTCTTTCTCCTCCATTGACTTCCCTATATATTTATGATATCCATTCCTCTCCCTCACCACCTTTATTCACTAAGTTTGCTCTAGCTTCCACATAGAAAACATTCAGGTACTCTTGATTTTTCTGAATCTGGCTTATTTCACTTTTCATCCATTTACTGGCAAATGCCATTATTCTGTATGGCTGAGTAAAACTCCATTGTGTATATATACATATATATATACATATACATATATTTTATATATATTCATATATATAAAACAGTTTTCCTGATTCATTCATCTATTGAGGGTATCTGGGTTGATTCTGTAAAATGGCTATTGTGAATTGTCACTATTTCTTTAATACAAGAAGTCAAGAAAGCCTGAGGAACTGAGTCTTTTCTGCCGTGTAATCTAGAACCACTAGAATAGCAAAGAAACCACTTATTTTTAATGTTTGAAAACTTTTTTATAGCAACATACTTTTCATAAATAGCTCTCCAGAGCATGGAACAGAACCTGCCTATTTGATCGGAGGAACTTCCATGGTTGGGTTCTTCCTACTTTTTATTGAAAGCTACATGATGTATTTAATAGTTTTAGTATTTATACATGCTTCCTCTGTCATTTTCTTATTGAAGGTGTTCTCCAAAAATGGGCATGAGGTTAAAATAATTTTAGGTGACCACCATAGTAGCTACAGACTTAATTTCTTTGTGTGGCTAGTTTTATATTTCTTTCCTTTATTTCCTTCTCTGTTCTAGAAGCTTTATTGACAGTTTTAATAAAATTCACAGAAGACTGTCTTGAACGCATACTATAGTCTGTGTTTGGGCATGTTTGTGTATCACAGTAAAGGTGCAGCATCCTTAACATGGATTTGCTGTTGGCTCACATGCCTTTTCTCTCCTAGGGATACTGCAAGTCTTATTTAATTTGAAGGGGAAATCAAGGGATTGATAGGCTGAAGTAACTACAGCTCTAAGAAACTAAAGATCACATGGGAGTGAGCCTGTGGCTCATAATGGGCATAGGAAGTTGAGATTTTTATTGTTTTGGTTTTTGTGTCTTGTTTTCAAAATCAATATAATATTCTTCCTGTGGGTGGCCTGGAATATAGCAGCTCTGACTTCTATCACCCATTCCATCATTGACAAATAAATAGATGTGATTCAGAAAGTCAGCAGTAATTGTCAAGAGTGCTTTGGAATGATGACTCAAGTCATTTAGTCCTTTAATTGGTATATCAGCCCCTGGATGAGGACATTCTTCTTGAGAGGGATTGTGTGACTGACAAGTGGGGCTCTGTTTCTGTAGCATAGAGGCCAGGACAGCAGTTGGTGGTGGCATTTGTCCAAGGGTTGTTCTTTGTCCTGACCAGGACACATGTGGTGATGAGCTGGTGGGAATTGTGTTTTCGTTCTCTTATCTGAGAAGTAGAAGGGGAATCCTCTTGTTGCATACCTGTAGGTTGGGATATACAGCCATAGATTAATTCTTCCTAGTTTATCTATTATATGATGTACTACCTCATTGCATAGGTTCCCTAGCATTTTGTGCTGCTTATGAAACTTTTCATAATCTGCCTTCTTTTATAGTTATTATAAACCTTTTTGAGGGATGTCATTGGAACTACACCCTTTTGTGTTTTCCCATTGTCATTTGTGTCCATTAATGAATCTAGGCACAATCAGTCTTTGTAGATAACTTTGCATGAATTACAAAGACCAACAGTGAATTGTTCAAACTAGATTGCATGCATTTAAAAGTTTTGAAGGAAACTGAAGGTGAAATTTCAGAAAGAGGGTTCAAGTATTTGTCTTATATAAATATATACTGTTTTAGAAACTTAGTGTATTGCCAGCACAAACTAGTGCATTGGAAAGGAAAATGGCCTGGTGATCTGGAAGCATGAGGTCTGTGTTGAGCCTGTTCACTACTGGCTTGGTAGTGCCATTCAGCCCACTCAGAATCTCAGAGTCCTTAACAAGATGTGCTCAAAGTAAAGCCTGTGGTGATAGACAATGTCATCATTAAATTCTATAAATGGTGTACACAAGTAAATATTCTGTGAGAAGGAGATTTCCTTAAAAAATCAGAAGACAAAATACTAATTTATGTATTCTTTGCACCTATGAATGATGTGTGGTAGAGACTGGATTCTGTTGATTTTGTTATTTGCTTGCTTTAGCAGGCAACTAATTTGGCTGAATCCAAACTGCAAACTCTCTTTTACATTAGATAGCAACTCAAATATCTGTTCAAATCCTTAGCAGGGCCACTTGGAGCTTACCCTGTGCATGTGAGGCTCAGTGGAAAGCTTGAGGTTTGGGCCAAGTTGATACTTTGAATTTGGGATCCCTCTTTCCCTTTTCCAAGATGTCTCCTCTGTTTCAGTTGCTTATGTAGATATGAGTACATCCTGGTTCTTGTTTGAACAGCACACGACAGCTAACAGCCCTAATATAAACAAGTATACTCAATGGTGTTCCTTTTCCAAGTGCATCTCCCTGCTTTTCGTCCTCTACTGCCTTGAGAGGGTCATTATTTGTTGATGTTATCAGGTAAGCACTAGTCCAGTTAGCACACTGGAAGTGGAACATCCATTCACTTAAGTTTAGTACTTTTATTGCTTTCTAATTCCAAGTATATGTCTTAAAATGTTTATGTTACCATCCTAACATTTTGGATGCTTTGCTTGCACTGTTTGGCAAAAACAAACAAAATGAGTATGGAGAAGCAGTCTTTTTTCTAGGGATTTTTCTACTAGTAACAATGAAAGTGACTAGTTTGATGAGCATCCCGGAGTCAAGTTTATATCTATTAGAGACCTCCAGCACAATATCCTAAGTCATAATTATGAGTATGAACATTTTTACCCTAAATTTCAAAGTAGGCCTTTGCTCTGGTGAGCTGGGCTAGACATTTTTGGGCTGCAAGAATTCCTTTTGTTTCGATGATTTCATCTCGGTCTGCTGCATGCTTCTTTTATACAAAATTCCATATACCCTCCTTAGATATTGAGGGGTAGAAGAAGACTTGGGTTTTAGTGAAAAGAGGGACCTTGATCATCTTAGAAGCTGAAGCAGTACCAGTCCACCTTACCACATTAGCCATTGACATTCCTCCCGAAAGCCTGGAAGGGGAAAGCCAAGAGGCAGTGGTGGCTGGTCCTTGACTATTTATAACCCCCTTTCTCTTGCCAGGCCAGAGCTTATTTTTAACTAGACTCTGAAAGTCCGAGAGGAGGAGACATTGAGCTCCCCCTAGAGAGTTTAACATGCCACAAATAGCAGGTTTTACAAAGCATTGCTGATGTTTTCTTTGCCAGTATCTAATCTACAAGATTAAAATGAAGATGTGGTTATAATCTAGATTGATTTCAAATCTTGTCTTTTGGAGGCACAATTTTTATTGCTAGAAATGGCCAAGAGTCCTTTGGGACACTAACCTTTGGGTGTGTGTACAGATCATTACTTCACATTAAAATAGAAGAAAATGGTATAATCATACATAGCCTGCTTTTCATAAAATTTAAATATTCTCATATGATGATGGTTCTGAAGTTAATGTAATGGGTGTGAAGAAAACTACAGTGGTGGTATTGAATGCAATGTGTATTAAGTGATACTATTAGTAACTTTATTTTCTCTTTGTGTATTTCAGGGTTTCGAAAAAATGATGAAATGAAAGCTATGGATGTTTTGCCAATTCTGAAAGAAAAAGTCGCTTATCTTTCAGGTAAAGTCTAACTTTCTAATCTGCTTTATTTGACTAAGCTGGCATATTATCAGATTTTGACATTCTAAACTAGTGCACCTGCCATAGCATATAAACAAATTGGTATTTTAGTTGATTTTTAACTTCTTTATTCTTTTGAATTTTCCTGAGAAACTAATGCCCAAGCCATCTTCTTTAGCTAGCAGGTATATCATAAGTCAGGGAGCACTGTTGATCAAAATATGTCTGTCATTCAACAAATGCTTTGCCCCATGTAATAAGAAAACCCACTGAGTTTTAAAAGTTGATCATTTCAGCGAAGTGGTAGGACTGTGGCTGTGTGTGGATGTGTCCCAGAGTCTTACCTCTGTTATCTTGTTTTCTGTAGCTCTTTGTTACCTCCTCTTCTGGGAGATAAGGAAAACTACTTATTCCTGAGATCTCCTCCTTTGGGACTCTCTGTGCGTGGAATTACTAGAACCCTCACCATGAACCATAAAGTCTACCAGCTGAGTCCTCCATTTCCCTGTCTTTTCAGAATGTGGAAACAGACTGGACAGGCATGGGACTGTAGAGCACCTAACCACCCTTCCCTATGCACACAGAGGTCAGGTTTTAGCCCCTTTTTGATGCTCTCCTTGGGCTTACCTGTGACATGTACAGAACAGCCATTAGGTATACACTTTTTGGGCACTGGTTCTCTTGTTACAGAACAAAGGTTTGCAAGATTTTTCTGCTCTGTTATATCAGGGAGTAAATCTGTACATTGTCATGTGCTCCTAGGTGGTCTTCCTGGAAACCTTTCCTTGATTCATTTTTATCTTTCTCGAGCAGGTAGAGTTCTGATCCGATGTATCTTCTTGAACACATTTCAGCTTTTAATTTATAACACTGCAGGCTGTTTTTATTTGTTTTGGGTATCCTTTGGAAATGTGTGTGGTTCTGGTATATATTTAGCATGAAGCTTCCTATGGTGTTTTTGCCAATCTCATTTTGCTTCATGTCCAGCAGTATTTCTTGGCCCCTGGTAAAGATTGTTTGATGATTTTGCAGAAGTGAATCTAATTCATGATGCATTTGGAATGTTAATAGAAGAGCACAAGAAGTTCATGAAGAAGAAGGTACTGAATTTTTGGAAGTACATGATAAAATAAATAAATGAACTCCTGGTTTATAATACATTGAGTTTTAAAAGTAGCATACATTTGCTGTGTGTGTGTATGTGTTGCTGGGAATTGAACCCAGGGCCTTGTGCATTTGAGGTAAGCACTCTACCAACTGAATTATATCCCCAGCCTTCATTTGCTCTTTTGTAGTCATTTACTGACACATGCATAAAAACACATGCTGGATTTATGACTTCAACATGTAGTTAACAGATTTTTAAGTTAGTGTAACTAAAAGACTATACTTACAAATCTTAGAGGCACCAGTGAGGAAGGCAGAAGGAAAACCAATTCCACAAGTTTGTCGGTTTAGTTACTAGAGTCAGCATCTGGGATGAGAGTCCCTGCTGTTCTGCCTGCTCCTCAGTTTTGAGACCCATGTTGTTCTATCTTCTTTCCTTAAGCATGCAGATACGGACAGATGTAGATAGCAGGGCAGTTAAGATTGGTAGGCTTTGTTTGTGTTCATACTCTTATTAGGCAGTAAATAATGAATTTATTATCAGGTGCCATTTCTTATTGTCAAAACTAAAACTCTTTATCTTTTAACCAATCAAATACAAAACCAACAGTACTCCTGAGTTTGTCATAAATCTATAATGAAACTTTAAGTTCTGCAGCGTTAGAGTTGCATATATTTTTGGGGGAGAGACATTTTGCAATTACCACAAATTAGTACAGAGCAGTTTTAAAACATGAGAGATGGCAAGACTTGCACCAGCTGTGGAGCAAAGCAAAGTCAGTAGGTACTGCCACACTTTTGTAGTGTTTTCTGCATTATGAGCAGAATGATCCAGCTGTATTACCTGAATTCATTGCTGATTGTCTTTAGCTGATTGTCTTTGGAAAGGAAGAGGAGGGAAAATCACAAAATTTAAAATAAGTTGATTACTTGTATTGGAATATTATGTTTTTGAAAAATTCCAAAGAATGAGTGAATTTTCAAAAGTAATTTTTACCTGATCCCATTTTTCTTTTTCATTAAGGTATAATTTGCCTACATTTAACTCCACCTTCTAAAAGTATATGATTTAAAATACTTGTTTGAGTAAATTTTAGTGTATTCATTCACAAGGCTGTGCCAAGTCATTGTCACCTAATTCCAGAACATTTTCATCACCTTTCAAAGGACCCCACACTCATTCCCCTGCCCCATCCCTGGCAACTACTAATCTACTTTCTACTCTGACCTAATTTTTTAATATGTTAGGGAATGTTTGTAAAAACTGTCCATGCAAATGGCCTTTAGTAATTAAATATAAGTAGAATAGCAAGGGCTTTAGTAAAAGCAGGCTAAAAGATAAGTGATTCTAAGACATACTCGTTAGGGCAGGATCTCTCAAAAACCACTTAGAATTCCTTGAACTTGGAATATTTTGGATCCTTAGTCTTATGTCTAGGTACTCTAAAAGTACTCGTTGCACTGAAGTAAGATAGCAACACATTATGTCCTTCATTTAGGATGAATTAAATGAAGTTAAATGGCACATCTGACTCTGTGGTTTGAATATGTTCCCTCCAAAGTTTAATAGTTAGTAGCATGATAGTCTTAGGAAAGGCTGCCTGGGCTGCGGACGTAACTCAGTGGCAGAGCACTTGCTTTGTGTGTGTGTAGCCTGGCTTCAATCATCAGCCCAGGTTGGGCAAGTGCACATTGCGTGAGGATGCAGCATCCCTCCCCTCCCCTCCTCTAGGCAAGATGTGGTCTTTGACAGGTAACCCAACCTGCCATCGCATGGATCTTAGACTTCCCAGTCTCCAGAACCAGGAGAAAATACATTTCTGTTCCTTATAAGTTATTTGGTTTGTGGTATGATTTCTGTTATAGTAGCACAAGTGGAATAAGTCAGAGAGTCAGTGAAAGAAGTGTTCTGCACTTTATATTGAATGTGGTTTATACACACAGAGGTCTCCCCTGTCCCCATCTGTGGTTTCACTTCCCATGGTTTCATCCGCACCCCCACACCCCACCTTAGTCAGCTGTGGTTGAAATACCAGTATTTGTCTTTACTCTTTCCAGAGAGATTAGACCATGTGGGCAAATCCTTTATCATAGCCTATTGTTGTAACTGTTCTTTTTTATTGAGTTATTATTAAATTCTTTTATTGAGGTATTGTTAGTAATTAATTTATAAGTTAAATTTTATCATAGGTATGCATATACAGTAAAAAGCATCACATGTATGGCGTGTGTGTGTGTGTGTGTGCACACCATGCTCTGGATAAGTTTGACATAAATTCCAGACATGTAATTTTGCTTATAAATATATGTGTGTGTGTGTGTGTATAAAGGTAAGTCTTTAAAAGCTCACTATCATTAGCTGATCTAAAATTGAATTATAATTCTTTAATCTAAAAAAGCCAATCAGTATTCAAATTTCCTTGCTTGTCTCTCTCCATGTTTTCTAACAAGTCTATGTTGCAGTTGGTTAAGATGTATAAGTCTCTTCTCATCTATAGGTTCTTCATCCTTCTTGCTGTTTTTGCCTTATCCCCTCCTTTGTTAGGTTAGGAAGTTGAGTGTTTTACTGTAGATTTTGCATCATTCTAGATTTTGTTGGTCGTGCCTCTGTGTGCTCATTCACCATGTTTCTCTTGCCCCTGAGTTTCCTGTAAACTAGGAGTTAGGTCTTGAGGTTTGATGAGATTTGGCTTAAATTTTGCAGGGAAGGAAGGTGAAATACTTGGTGGTGTTTGGTTCTGTGGGGAATTGATTGGGAGAGTCTGATTATCCCTTTCTTATGTAAACCATTCATGATGGACAGGATTTATTGATATCTGTGATTTGGTGTTGCTCCCATTGAATGTCTGAATAACTGAGTAACAGATATTTTAAGACTTCCTTTAGGTTACATGACTAGATAGTACATGAGGATCATTTTAAGTATTCGCAGTCAGAATTAAGTTTTATACTGTTTAGAATGTGTGTATGCATTCTAGAAAATAGGAAAGAACATATTGGTAAAACATATTTTCAAAATACCAGCATCTTCTGCTGTGTGTGTATATTTTTTGTTTGTTTTCAGACAGAATCTTAGGACCTCTCTTAAGTTGCTGAGACTGACCTTGAACTTGCAATCCTTCTCTCTCGGCCTCCTAAATTGCTAGGATTATAGGCATGCCCCACTGCACCCAGCATTGTACATTATTTTGATCATACTAAAAGGAAGGTTTTTTGTTGTTGTTTTCTTGCTTGGATTTTAATTTTATCCCTGCTAATTGTTTTTGGTACACAGAATAATTAAGAGTTTTGTATTGAAACTTGAAGTTTGAGATTTTCTGAAGAGAGATGATCAGAGTCATAAAACTAAATGAAGGACCTCTTATAGAAGAATTTATTTTCCTTTTCTACTTTACCTACAACCTTGAGGGAAGTAATAGAGTAAATGTGACAGTTTCACCAAAAATACCCAGTGGTACTTTGTTTGGATTGTGTTCCTATCAATGAGAAATCTGCCTGCCTGCCTGTCAAGGTCAAATGCATTGAGATTTGTACTCCTGGTGTATGGTGTAATTTTTCTCAAGTCCTTGAGCTAATCTAGTTCTGCTCTAAAGTGTTTTCATGCCCATCTTTCTCTTTTTGTACATGTGACTTTATGTAAGAGATTGGCAAAGCTTGCCTGTTGGTGGTCAGATGCAGCAGATACCACATTTAAAAGGTCATCATTGGGATAAACCTTGAGTGGCATTCTTTTTTTTTTTTTTCCTTTTAAGACTTTTAAGAACCGAGTTTAAGTGATGCAGAAGAAGAGAAGGTTCAGAATTAAGGGGAGGGCATAGGGAAGGAAGGGGTGGTGAGGAAGGAGTGGAGAGGCGAGAGAGGCGGTTCGGAGGTGACTGGAGCACACACAAACGAGAACATTTCTCCTCACATATTAACTTAAAGGAAGGTATTCTTCCAACACACTAAAGGAAAAGACATGGCCGAATCTTCTATTTGGCCTTCAAACTAAGACTTGTTCTTCTGAGTCCTGAGAGGAGATACAGCAGCCTTACACAGCTCAGATGACATGAGGACTCTTGGGCGGTGCGTGATTCTTTCACACTCTGTGGTTGACCTAGGTATCATTTGGACTAAGTGAATAGATGACAATATTGGACTTGAAATGGCTCATAGAGAGTCCTGTCTCATCCTCCTTAGTCTAAATGTGTTCCCAATGTTTGTTTTTTAGGTGGTAGAGATAAGCGTGGAGGTCCCATTTTAACATTTCCAGCCCGCAGCAATCATGACAGAATACGGCAGGAGGATCTCAGGAGACTCATTTCATATCTAGCCTGCATTCCTAGGTAAGTTCTGTGAGGCTTGTGGCCTGTCACTCTTTTCATAGTTCCAAGAGATGTGGCACTATGCTTTTAGGAAACAGCCAGGTGGTAGCCATGACCTTAAATGATCTTTCTCCTCATTAACAATTTTCATCTTGTGTAAAATATTCTGGGGGCAAGGACAAGAAGTTAGGCATTTTGTGTTGAAGAACATTGTGTGTTGATAGTGGATTTGGGAATCTCATTTACCTGGGACTTCAAGATCCCAACCACCTGTGTTAGAAATCCAATAGTCACCAGTAATACGTCCAGCACCAAGACTCGGTGAACTGCATGGTTAGAAATCTAGTGATGTTTTTGATTGTGCATTTCTGTTCTCATGCTGATCTTCTGTTCTTTACAAATATTTTCTTGCTTTGTAGCATGAAGTTTGTGGGGGCATAAAAATCCTCATCAGCTAATATACTCTACATCAGCTTGGGAACCCCATTACATCTGTGAGACTCCATTAGTGATAGGGAAATTTTTCATGTGGATGTTGAAGAATGCCAAGCACAAGTAATGTTATATTTTCTGGAGAGCCCTGAAGTGAGGAGCATTGCATTGTAGGAATTATTCTGTGTCTAAACTTGAGGAGATTAGAATCTACACTTCTGCTCTAAGAACAGAGATTTCCCCCTCATTAAAACCTTCATTTAGTTTTTCCAGGTATTTCTTGGAAAAAAGAATCCAAAAACGTAGCCATGCCTAGACCAAGAGATTGGGTGTGACAGTTGGAGGCATGCTTCCCTGTAAAGAAAGGGGAACTCCCTGTATTTCTTTATTCAGGAAACATGCAAGCTGCTTGAGAGCACAGATGATGTCTTCAGTGGAGTGAGCAGGCACTTCTTGAGAGACTCAATCTTAACATGTGAAACAGGACTTGGCAGAGGAGGAACTGGTGTGGATAGTAACTTTAAGGGATGCGTTAAGCAAAAGAATAATGTGAAGTAGTCAATAACAATGTAATGGGTTTTTAAAAGTTGAGGTAAATGTAACTGATCAACTATAGTTGGTGGTTTGTGATGCTTATAACGTGTTTAATGACACCAACCAGGGAAGACAACTGGGCCCTTTGGTATCAGATCTTTGCAGTGGCTTTTGGAAGTCTTGATGATTTAACCTGTTAAGGGTTACTCTTGTACATTTCTATTAAGTGTCCTTCATGGGAAAACTACCACTGTATGTCACCAGTGACTAAATAAATAGAGCCTCCTTACATGTATGGAAAGCAGTTTCTCTTTCCTTGTATTCCGGTACTTCTTTGGACTGCTTAACAGTGGAAATTATAGGTTGGGGCAAGGGTTTATTAGTTATTTACTACTCACTGTCATTTATAAATAATAATATAGTTATAGCTACTACTACTCAGTTCTTGTGTGCCAGATTCAGTGCTGTTGATAGAAAATGAAATAGCAAAATAGGATGATCTTAAAAAAAAAAACAACAACAGACAACTTCTCTTGCCACCAAAAGTGGTACTATCCAGTGGGTTAATCAAAAATTAAAGTTGGGGCTGGGGGTGTAGCTCAGTGGTGGAACATGTGCTTAGCATGCACAAGGCCTTGGGTTTCACCCTAGCACCAAAATAGATGAATGAATGAGTGAATGTTGAATTTTTAAATCATCCATCTAGATGATTTAAAAAATATTTACATAATCGGAATGCTATATATACCTTTGACAATTTGCTGTCTAGTTTTGAAATATATGTTGATAGTAAATATAAAAAATATTTTCTATTTCCTTGATCTCAAATAATTGAGTCAAGTACATTTTGGATCATTTAGATGACCAACTTTAAAGAAAAAACATCTTCATGGATGATCATAAAGATGATTAACCAGTCTTCTAACAGTTTTACTTAAGGGACCTTAGTTTTATCTGGCTTTTCTTTATCTTACAAATAAAGTGGGACTCTTAAGTAAAACTGTTAGAAGACTGGTTAATCATCTTTATGGAAAATTGTGAGCATGCACATAAATAGAGTAGTGTAATAAGAAGTCATTTCATTTGTAAATTCCTCTGAGATAGTGCAGGGCTCCCTACATGAGGAGGACTTGAGAATCAGACTGACTGACCTGGAACCATTGATTTACCTTGATTGGTTTTCACATGTGAAAAGTGATAACTGTTTTAGTCAACTTTTTTACTGCTGTGACTAAAAGAGCCAAGAACAACAAATTTAGAGGAGGAAAAGTTTATTTGGGGCTCACAGTTTCACAGATCTAAGTTCATAGACAGCAGGCTCCATTCCTTGGGGATTGATGTGAGGCAAAACATTGGTGGAAGAGTTGGGCAGAAGCCAGGAAGCAGAGAACTAAGCCCAGCTCAAAAAATATATATCCCAAAGGTGCAGCCCCAGAGACCCACCTCCTCCAGCCATACCCTACCTACAGTTACCATTCCATTAATCTCTATCAAGGGATTGATTCACTGATTGGGTTAAGGCTCTTATAACTCAATAATTTCACCTCTAAACCCTGTGTGTTGAGCAGGGTTCTTCATGCACACCAGCTCAGTGCCCCAGTGTAGGAACTGCTTCAGTATTGGTACCGTGATCTCCTCTTCTGGGTACTCTCTTCCTTCCTTCCTTCAGCCATGCTTTCTAGAAGCAGGTTGTGTTGATTTCTTCTGCACACCTTCTCCAGTGTCTGTGTCCCACAGTCGAACGTCAGTGTGACCCGAGTAGCTCTGAGTTGTTTGAGTGCTATTACTTCGGTCACCTTCCCACTCCCCTTTGAAATAACAGTTGGATAACAGAGTAGATCCACAGGGTTGATGAGTGAGGACTTTTTTTTTTTTTTAAGATAGAATTTTTTAATATTTATTTTTTAGTTTTTCGGTGGACACAACATCTTTATTTTATTTTATTTTATTTTTTTAATGTGGTGCTGAGGATCAAACCCAGTGCCCCGCGCATGTCAGGCGAGCGCGCTACCCCTTGAGCCACATCCTCAGCCCTGACCGAAGACTTTTTTATCACCTGTGTAAGAGGAGCTAGTAGCAGCAGCAGTTGTTGCTGGTATCATTGGGATTCCTGCACAATGATGAAAGTAACATGATTATTACACTTGTTGTTTGAATGTTTTATGGTAATTATATGGATAAACCACTCTGACCCTCTTGTCCTTAATGAAATAATGTGATGATTTTTGATTGATTGATTTGAGTACACTCACATGTAAGGTACTTTATTCATCTTGGAACTGAAGAAAGTAAAATTTCTTACTTTTAGAGATCTGGCTTACGAGGGGACCTTAGTTTTATCTGGCTTTTCTTTATCTTACAAATAAAGTGGGACTCTTAAGTAAAACTGTTAGAAGACTGGTTAATCATGCTTTCTAAAAAACAATGTCTGTCTTTAGGTAGAGACAGAGCTTAGAGTCCTCCTGTTGGCTACTGCTTATCTAGAGGATTTGGATTTGAGGATGTTCACCAGCCACTGCTCTCCTCATGATGACAATACTAGACCATACTTTTGACCATACTAGAGCAAATGCATGGAAAGGCTGTGCCTCCCAGCCCAGTTGTGTGCTGTTTCCACTACTTGGGAAGTCACTGGGTGATGGCCATTTGATGCTGGAGGAAGAAGAATAGCTAATTCTCCTGTAAACTGGCCTGGGCATGCTTGGCGTACCCTTTGGTTTTATTGTTCTCAGACTTGTTCCTGTTAGGTCTAGAGCTACTCAGGATTCCTCTCAAGCCCTTTCAACTGCAGGAGCTTTGTAGTTTGTGTGCATATTGTGTAAGGCACGCTGGGAGAGAGGCTGCAAGGGAATTTATTTTGGTGTGGTAAAGACTGATACTTGAAATGCAGTCAGCCAAACAGCAGCTAGTAAAACAAACACATTGCTACGGTTTTCCAGTTTCCTGTCTTTGGTGTATAGTAGCTGCATATGTGAACCTGAAGTTGAATGCCTCAGCCGGACAGCAGGCACCCTCCTCCTGTGCTCGGGCAGCACTTGCCTCAGTGCCTCAGAGCCCTGGAGTCTGTGATGGGAACCTTGCAGAATTGCAAACCCTATTAGAGCCCACACAGACCCAGCATACTTAGTTTCTGTGACTCAGGGAACTTTAGAAGACTGTTTCCTCTAGGTTTTTGAAGAAGGCTAAAAAAACAAATGACATTTCTATCTATGATGTTACTGGGATTGTGCTGGGGCCTGCTGTTTGAAGAAGTGATAGTGATCTCAGGAGGACACCTTGAGCCAGTGCCAGATCTTGTCAGGTGCATCTTCACTGGGGGCGTTAACAGGTTAATCACACCACTTCTCCACATCCTCACCATTTGGGGGATGAGCTAGGCTACTGGATCATCTGTTTTCTCTTCATGGTTTTACACACTATATTCTCTGTGGCTGGGTTCTACTGCTGGAGTACATATAGAATTTCTGGAATGCTTATGTGACACCTCTCTTATACTGATGTGTATGTCATAAGTTCTTTGCATTTGTGAATCTCTGAAAGCCAGTTACTCTGATGGTTTGAATAAACATAAGAAATGAGGGGGGCAGGTAGGAAGATAGGGGAACAAGATTGTGCAAGAAAGCAGGAAATCGGTTTTAGTTTTTGCTTTTCTGTTGTTAGCTTTTAAACATTACTTAGTGAAAGCATTTCAGTTTCTCAGTTTTCAGTTGAGAATAGTTTTTTTAGGGTAATTATATGAGGCAGAAAAATGTCAAATGTCTTTTCATCATCATAGTACATTTGCATTAGGTGAAAACCTCTATCTCATTGAGTGCTCATCAGGTCTTAGGTATACTCCCAAGACCTTGCAGTCATTACCTTGTTAGTGTTGGCACTGGTATCAATAGTTGGAGCAGATGGTTAGAGTCCACCTGTAATAGTGAGGATTATGGTGGCTCCTTAGCTATGGGGCCATTTGGAAGCCAGCATCAGAGCTTCCATATGTATCCTGGAAGTTATAATGAGACCAGGTACTTTTCGACTGTTTCAGGACACCTGGACCCTTTATTGCAGCTGTGCATTATATGGGAATATACTTAGGGGTTGAGATTTACTAAAATTAGAAACTTGTTTGTTGTTTTGTTTTTTAGACTGGGTCTTTCTGTACTGCACAGGCCGATTTCAAACTTCTGGGCTCAGGTGATCCTCCTGCCTCAGCCTCCTGAGTGCTGGGATTAGAAGCATGTGCACTGCATCTGACTGAAATTAGCATTTTGTTTGTTTAACTGCCAAGAACCTGAAGAGTAAGAATATGATGACTCCTAGCATGGCATTGGTTTGTACCAGGGGTCAGAATTGTTACCACCATTACTTTTGTACTATCAATGCACTGGTTGCATCAGTGCATCCAGATGTAAAAGGCAAATAAAGCCTCAGCACTACTACAGAATTAGATGTGCCCTACAGGGCCTGCCAGAAGAGTGAGAGGAACCCCAGAGATGGGTAGATCATGCTTGGAGAACCTCTGAGATAGTGTAAGGGCCAGGGATAGGGGAATGGGAACAAAATGGAGCACTGAGAAGCCCTCAGCACTGCTAGACACACTGGTGAGTGCTGTTTTCAGAGCCGTGGGTAAGTTCTGTCCTGGACCTAGTCTCTGCATGCCATCGTGGGTTTGTACCTCTTTTGTTCTTTCTGGAGACCTTTGCCAGTAGTAGTTACTAGACGAGTATATGATCAATTAATGCATCAAAGGCCAGGAAAATTAGCATGATAGTTGTTATTTTCCTCCTGAGGAGAAGTCAGGCTACAAAACCAAAATTTAAATTCTAAAGGTTTTGTGAAGTCAAACCCTGTTTGGAACCGTCACCGCTGCTCGAAGCACATGTGGTTTGGTTCTGTTCTCTCCTGGATTCAGTTGAAGCTGAGCTGCCATGTGAGATGGCTGTGCACTCTGGTTCTTGAGGTCAGTGTGCAGCCGCTTCCCAAGCACCAAGCAGAATGAATGAAGTGGCATCTGGTGCTCCATGAGGTGGAGCAGGCCTTGTGGCAGGAGCTGTAGCCTATGCCTTAAGCCTGTGATTTTTTTTCTCCACAGTGAGGAAGTCTGCAAGCGAGGCTTCACGGTGATTGTGGACATGCGTGGGTCCAAGTGGGACTCCATTAAGCCCCTACTGAAGATCCTGCAGGAATCCTTCCCCTGCTGCATCCACGTCGCCCTGATAATCAAGCCAGACAACTTCTGGCAGAAACAGAGGACGAATTTTGGCAGTTCTAAATTTGAATTTGAGGTAACTTCCCTTGTGTAGCCAAACTCACTAAACCAATCATGTGGCTCATCAAAAGCTGACTTATTCTCACATTCTAGGCTGACAACAGATCTTTAAAACCAGTATTGAACAGGAACTGCATGCCTTTTGTATATACCGAAGGTAGAATTTTAGTTACTATATAAAGTAACAAGGTTGCTTTCATCATCCCAGTTCTCTGGGGTGGGTTGCCAGGCTGCTGAGGGCATGGGGTTTCCCTTGGAAGGAGAAGCCTTTTCCTGAATTGAGCTCAGCCATGCAGCACAGGAACTTTTTAGGACTGCAGATTCATCATCACGGCTTCATCCCTGGAGGTGAGGGAATGAATGATGGGGAGAAACAACCCACTTTAAATTTCCTGAAGGATTAGTATGGAGGAGACTGAGTTCCTCCTGTCATAGATGGAGAGAATGGTTGTCACTTACTGCACATAATAGGTCTCTCATTTATGAAAAAAAGGTATTCCCCTAAAAACTGTTCAGACTCCTGAATTCAGTTAGGCATAGAGGATTGCTGTCTTGCAGTTATAGAAAGCAAACCTCAGCCTGCTAACTTGTTTTCCTTTCCACTGTTAACCAGCTTTCCTTAGGATACCACAGTTCTGACAAGGTTTAATGAGATGATTATTCTGAACAGCTTAAAATTTGGTTCATGCTCTATTCTATAATAAATTGGTATATTTTCTAAGAATTATAATAATTTTTGGTTGAATAGCTTCCTTCTTCTGACATCCCTGCCCAAACATTAGGTTTCATATGCATTCATGTGTTATTTAGGCTATATGCTATACTTTTCAAAGTGTTTTCTCATGTATATTACTTGGATTTTTGAATCTGTTTTTCATAGTACTGATTTTGCTATTTGGAATCTGTACTTGTTTTTAATTTAAATTTGACACTATACTGAACAAGTTTAGGTGAAAGATAAAGTAAGCTTTTATCTTTGTACACTTAGTGATTTTGGAAGACAATTTATTGGGTCTTAGTTCTTTCTTTCCTTTTTAAAATTTTTTCAATGTAGAATTTAAAGTGTGTTGTATTTAATTATAAATGCTCTAAGTAAAAATAGTGGCTTGGCAATATAATCCACACAAATATTTTATAGTCTAATTTAGAACTCTCTCTAGTACCTCTCCCAGTTTTCCTGCTGAACAGGGTTATCTCTCCATGATCACAGCCTCTCTCTCTGAATGGTTGTCTCCATGGAGGTTACTGAAATCCAGCAATAATAGGATTGCATCTGCAGCAAAAGTGCTGGGTTAGAAACCAAGTCCCACTTTCTGGCCCTTCTGCCTCTTGCTTTCTTGTAAGAGCCAACATGGAGTTCTAGGTTTCTGTGAATCTGGAGGTGACAGAGGTGTGATTAAACCAGGCCTTTCCTGCTTATCATTTGGTCCTAGGCCATTCTTTTTTCCCTTTGCCTTGGCCTTTGCATTTAATCATCCCTACTTCATGTTGTACTTGAGGCCTAATACTGATTATCAGTCTGCTTCCCATTCTGATTGGGCGAGGTTAAGATTCCTTGCTTCAATGGTAATTGACTAACGTTTTGTTGCTGTTAAATTGGAATGTAAGATTATATATGGCATTTGGGCTGCTCAGAATCACAGCAGATTATTATAGTGAATGTTCCCTTTGACTTTAGCTCTGTGAAGAACCTCCATCAACTTTCTTGCTAAACCTGGGATAGTTTCCAAATTCAGAGAAAGTTATTCATATCATATCATCTGTTACTTAATGGGAAGTAAGAGAGGGACAAAAAGAACTGATGAGGGTGGTCTGGTTGGACTAACACTTATTATTTAATAAGCAGCCCACAAATAAATATTCCAAAAGGGTTTTTGAAGCCCACAAGGAAGACATTGGTGTGAAGGCAAATAGCAGGGACCCCCCCCTAAAGTTTTCTACTGGGAAGGAGATGACAAATGGAGAGGAAAGAATGGGTAGAATAATACATCTATGAAAGTGATACTTTTGAAATGTCTGCTGTGTGCTTATAATTTAACCTGTTTCTGGCTTAATGTGCCTGAGTAGGTTAATCTCCTTATTCTTGGAAAGGAATCTAATTGCTTTAGATCTTATGAAAAACGTGATTCTGTAATCCTAGGTATTCCAGCTAATATCTGTTACTATAGCAGATTTTTCATTCATTGTACTAATAATGCATCTTGCATCCGCATTTGTTTTTATGGAGCCAGAACCAGGTATGTCATGTTTTCTGTGAATAGATTAACACTGAAAATCTGTGACTAAGCACTGCAAATTACATTACATTAAAACCATATAGAATTGGTTCATCTTCTTATATGTGATTTTTTTTTTTCCTTAAGACAAATATGGTCTCTTTAGAAGGCCTTACCAAAGTAGTTGATCCTTCTCAGCTAACTCCTGAGTTCGATGGCTGCCTGGAATACAACCATGAAGAATGGATTGAAATCAGAGTTGCTTTTGAAGACTACATTAGCAATGCAACCCACATGCTGTCCCGGCTAGAGGAACTTCAGGACATCCTTGCTAAGAAGGAGTTGCCTCAGGACCTAGAAGGGGCTCGGAATATGATAGAGGAACATTCTCAGCTGAAGAAGAAGGTGATTAAAGCCCCCATTGAGGACTTGGATTTGGAGGGACAGAAGCTGCTTCAGAGAATTCAGAGCAGCGATAGTTTTCCCAAAAAGAACTCAGGGTCAGGTAATGCGGACCTACAGAACCTCTTGCCCAAGGTGTCTACCATGCTAGATAGGCTGCACTCGACCCGGCAGCATCTGCATCAGATGTGGCATGTGAGGAAGTTGAAGCTGGACCAATGCTTTCAGCTGAGGCTGTTTGAACAAGATGCTGAAAAGGTAAAGAAGGGGCGTTACATGCCAAAACCAGACATGGAAGGAAGCTCCTGGGTCTAGGCAGCCAAGGCTGGGGAGGTCAGGTGCATGGAGGGGAGAAGGTGGGGAATGGTAGGACTACATTTCCCATGTTTGTTACACACCAGCAATGTTTATCAAAGACTGCTCTTCAGTCTGTCTTCTCATTTTACTCATTGTGCAGTTCAGTGCTGTTTTAGAAAAAATTAACGTTTGAGTTAAAATTACTGATGGTTTGATTTAGAATTCCTGTAAGATAGACAAGAAGGGAATTTTCAGTTAAAAGAGTGTTAATTATGTTGGATTGTGTTATCAAAACCTGTAACTATGTGTGCATTTTGCTAATAGCTGCTTTTCCTCTCATACAAAGCCAGTCAGAGAACCCCAGTCAGATCTATGTTTGAATGTGTTTTTAAAATAAAAGGTGAGTAATGCCTTAAAAGTAAGTTTCTAGGTAATACAGGTAATATAATCACTTATTAGTCTCATGTTTTATTATTGTACACCAGAAAAACCAGCTAGTCAAAGTGAATTCTTATCAATTATTGACTCATGTAGTCTTAGCAATGTGAAAGTGGGACCCTTGCAAACAGGAGTGTGTTATAAGCCATGAACATGGGTGAATTTATCATGCTTCATCTGAGTTCATTGAAATCTTTTCCCCCCACATGGACAGGAAAATATTCTATGAAGCAAAAAATTGTATTAGAAATCTTTGATACAAAAGGATCTTTTTAAAGGTGAAAATCCAGTATTAAACCTGTTAGTGTACTTTGGTCTTAAGGAGTGCCTTGTCAAAGATACTAGAACAAATTTTTCTTCCGAATACTAGTAAAACTGGTAACTATCTCTGGGATTCTGGTTCAAGACACTGTAACAAAGCTAATTGATAGCTTTTTTTTTGTGTTTCCTCAAATGTTTTCTTTGCAAATCTTTCATTATTGTTGAGTTGGAGATTGAGCCCAGGGCCTAGCACATGCTAGGCAAGTGCTCTACTACTGAACTATGCTACTTTTAGTGTTTGCAAAAACACTAAAAACACAAAAAAATACTCGCTAAGTGGAAATTATTACCTAGGATGTATCAATATAATTACAAATATAATTAAAGCAGATAAGGAACTCCTAAGAATCCTAAGAATTCCCTCCTGAGAATCCTAATTGATATCCTTATCCAAGTAACCTGTGACTTAAACCATAATCATTGTTAACATTTCACCAAGTCTTAACTTCTCAGTATATCTTATTGTTTGCTCTTGCCCCCATCTCTATTTACTCTTTTATTAAAGAATGTTATCTGTCCTGGGGTTTTGGCTCAGTGGTAGAGTGCTTGCTTAGTACGTGCGAAGTCCTGGGTTCAATCCTCAGCAACACATAAAAATAAATAAATAAAATAAAGATACAGTGCCCAACTAAAAAATAAATATAAAAAAATAATAAAGAATGTTATCTTTTAGTCATCGGTATTGCTGTCAGTAATCTGGACAGAACCAACCTCACTCAGAGACCTGTAGGTGCCTAGTTCCACCTACAGGTCCTTAGTTGAAAAGTAGTGAGGCAAATGATTCACAGTGGTAGGAGTCCTGGCCTAAAAATCAGAAGATAGGAGTTTTCTAATGGTAATTCCTAGAGGGCTGGAGTACGTTTTATCCGCTTCGTAATTCCTCATCATTAGATTAAAGTTTTCTTATAGATCCTGCAAGTTCAGAAGTACTGACTTGTTCTTAGAAATAAAGACTCTTCTAGTCTGACACCTGAGAAGTTGTTGAGGAAAGAAGTCACTCTTGTTGGTGTGGCCCCCTCAGACACTTCTTGTTCTGCAGTGATTCCAGGTTGTCTTTTTCTTCTGGTAGATGTTTGACTGGATTACACACAACAAAGGCCTGTTTCTAAACAGTTACACAGAGATTGGGACCAGCCACCCTCATGCAATGGAGCTTCAGACGCAGCACAATCACTTTGCTATGAACTGTATGGTAAGCTGTCATCAGAACAGGTGGATCCTGTCATGTCAAAGCGTTTTAACAAATGGGAGGTGTCTTGTCATGTGAGTACCAGAACTTTGCAGAGAGGATATGGGGCCTTCAGAGTGACCCTGTAGAAGGTGACCTTCACCTATAGGGAGTTTTACTGTGTTAGAATGTCTGAGGATCTTCTTTTTATGTTTTAAACAAACAAAAATGAAAACAAGCGAACAAACCAGTGAAACTTGAACCTGTTTCTTGACTAGCTCAGCACTGTTGACACCACTCCTGTGCTCTGCTTCCCGGGAGCTGCAGAGACTCCAGGAAAGCTTCTATAAGGAGACTGATCTCCTAAATGGACACTGCCAGTTTGCAGGCTCCGTTCATACTAAGCATGAGGCCAGCCTGCCATCATCTGGGCACACCAGCTCTTCTAAAACAGGATTTCTTCCAAATTGAGCTGGAAGGCTGGAGCTGACCTTTAGCCTGGCCTGGAACCTCAGGTTCCTTGGAGATTGGTGCCTTTGACACCCTGAGCTGCTGCTGTGACTCTTCCAGAAGCCTGTAGAACAGAAGGGCCACTGTTGAACCTCATCCTAAGAAATAAAAATTGAATTTTAAATAGCACTTTTATCATATTTTTATGGTTAGTGAAACTAAATTAAAATTATGTTGTTCTAAGGATATATGCTTGCTTCCATGAATAGTTAGGGTTCTAGAAATTTCCTCTTCAGGGACAAGGAATTTTAGACTGAACTTCTAGCCTGCTCTGTGAGAATAGTGAGAACAAACTACTTTTAAGCCTTATAACATAGTGTATTAAAACAATATGAAGACAGAGGAAGATGCCATTCAGTTAAAGTTTGGTGAAAAAGTGCTACAGTTTAGGTAATTTAGATAATTAAAGATAAGATTTGGCAATTCTATTTTTGTCTTTCTTCCTTCCTTCTTCCCTCCCTCCCTTCCTTTCTCCATCAAAAAATTTTACACTTTGAGGGAAGATAGTGTCAATTCATCAAACCTGGACATAGATAATAAGGAAAGCCAAAATGTTACCTTTGGGGGTAGCTTCTTAGAAAAATTTCTTCTTACAAAATTGTTATTAATTTTTTCTGAATCTTCTGAAACTTCAACTAGTGGCAAAAGGTACATTTTATCCACATACAATACTATACCACATACTTTAAAAATCAGAAATAATATAATGTATTCTAGGAATGAACAGAAAACATACTCCCTCCCCCTAGCAGTATCAGTGACAGACTCAAGAATGGAGAGAATGGGAAGCATGATGTGGAAGACAGGAGAGAAGCTGCGGCTACAGAAACTTCACTTCTGACTTTCTGCATGCTGTGGGACCTCAGGCAGTTTGTTTGACCTTTATGAGCCTCAGTTGCCTAATTGTAAACTACGGATACTATTCACTTTGTATTTGTAAAGCACTAAAAATAGTGTATAACATGTAGTACTTGTTTGGTGTCAGTTATTACCTAGGATGTAATGATTAAAAATACAATTAAAGAAGGTGAGGAACTCCTAAAGGTATAGGTAGTATCTATTGTTTTTGTTTTCTAAAGATTTTTAGTATTACCTGTATTATTTTTATAAGTTTAAATTTTAACTAGGAGGAATGTAGTACCCCTGTATACTGGGCTGGGTGATGACTGCTGGGGGAGTTTCTGGAATAGTTCTGTCCCTCATTCTAAACACGTCCATGAGTCCTTAGTAATATCCATGACATCTGTCTATACAGAACAAGGCCTACAAACCTCCAGCCCTTTCTCTTGCTACTTACAGTGTTTTGCAAACAACCAGTTGACAATCTGGTTACCAACAATTATGTTCCTTGTCCCACAACACATATTTCTGAAAAGCTATGTGAGAGGAATTTAGGTATAGGTACTTTTAATGGAGGAACTTGCACATTGCCACATCTGAATACAGGCTTGCTATTATTTTGTCGGCTGCTGTATTCTTTTCTATGTGCTATAGGTGATGGAGAGAAAGAAAAGGTGTAGTACACAGAATGGGAAATAAAATGATACAGTAAACTGTTAGTATAATGAGTTTGAGTGGTTCCCTTAGTACAGCCATCTGAATACATTGCTCTTCTCCAGATCCTAACTGAGGGCATCTTCTTGTGTTCTTCCCAACAGACTGTTTGGATTGGCTTTTCCTCTTTAAGGATTCAGAGAAAGGGAAATTAGCAATTCTAAATCACTGTCACTTTGAGATGAGGGAGGGAAGAATAAAATGCTTAAGAGAATGGGTACATTGCATTGAACTTATTTAATTAGTTAGATAATTAATGCCATCACACAAGCAACTGAGGTCTATTCCCACGGATCATGGCCTTGACTGGCACAGCCTCCCAAAATTCCTTCTCTTTCTAGCTGATTCTGACCTGTATATGCAACTCAAGCAATTCAGGCTGGACTCCTGTGGCTCTGTAAACCCAAACTGAGGCAACTCTACCAAGTTCTAGTTTGGGTGAGAAATAGAGGGAAAGGATGAATAAAAGAAGGTACAAAGAAACAATGGACAGTGAGTTCTCTAGGTGCTTTCCAAGGGTGGGCTGCAGACACCATGGGGCCGGGAGGAAGCTGTTTCAGGGCTTTGTGGAAGGCACTGGGAGAGTGGCTCAGAGCTGCCTTAGGAAGGGAGACAGGAGGAAATGGGAAAATTCTATTAGGGACAAGTGGGAGGAGCCGAAAGGCCTGGAGATCCACAGGGAGGAACAGTGTGGTGGCAGTGTCATAAATGGTAAGTATGTGAAGAAAAACATCTTGGGATTATTGAAGGTGTGCACAACCTGCCGCCAACCTTGGATGCACTACTGACCCCAGAGATGATTGCAGATGGAAGATGAAGTGCCGTGGGGAGAATGTGTTTTCCAAAAAAAGCAGAGTTTAAAAATTCTTTTTTAAAAACCTTCATCCTATTTTTGGAGTAAACTGGTAGACTTAAATAGGAATTTCAACACAGTAGAAAAAGCTTTACTTAAATATGAACACAGCATTTTTTTTTTTTAGTGTACTCATGCTTTTATTTATTTTTAATAGCATGTTTATTTCTCTGATTTTTATGTCTTTTTAATTATTTTTTTATATGTCAGTGGTATTCATTACAATTCATATTAGATAGAGAGAGCACAATTTTTCAATATCCCTGGTTGTATACAAAGTATATTCACACCAATTCATGTCTTCATACATGTACTTTGGATAATAATGTCCATCATGTTCCACCATCATTGCTAACCCCCTGCCCCCTCCTTGTCCCTCCCACCCCCTCTGCCCTATCTAGAGTTCATCTATTCCTCCCATGCTCCCCCCCCACCCCACTATGAGTCAGCCTCCTTATATCAGAGAAAACATTAGGCATTTGGTTTTTTGGGATTGACTAATTTCACTTAGCATTATCTTCTCCAACTCTAACCATTTACCTGCAAATGCCATGATTTTATTCTCTTTTATTGCTGAGTAATATTCCATTGTGTATATATGCCACCTTTTTTTTTTTTTTAATCCATTCATCCACTGAAGGGCATCTAGGTTGGTTCCACAGTTTAGCTATTATGAATTGTGCTGCTGTAAACATTGATGTGGCTGAACACAGCATTATTTATGGTTCTACCTTGGTGCATTTTCCTAAGAGAAAGTAGATATAAATATACGGTATTTTCTGCTGGCACCAAAAAGATGGACTTGGGCTGATGTAGAAAGGAGAGCTTGTTTTTTCGTGAATAGTCTTCAGTTTCTGTGTGTGTGTTTTCTGGTTTCTGGGTTCTAGTTAGTTGCTTCATTTCTGTGCGACTGCTTGCCATTTGGATCCTTGTCAGTATTTGAAGCCAAGAAATGAGGAATAGTATATTTGTGTGCACCCACTTATGTGTTTGATTGCTTTGTGCTTGACAATTATGCTTTTTAGCTAGTTGTTTTATAATTCTATGGTTTGAAAAATAGAAATTGGAGCCAATACTTAGGATTTATGGAAACCCAGAGAGCAAATATATGTATATACATAACATCATCTATCAGGTGATTCTACTGTTACAGATAGGACTGTAGTAGGATGTTTCAGAAAGTGCTGTCTGGGTTTCTAGAAAGGAACCTCTACTAACCTTCTCCTGATGGGCCCACTTCTTCTGCCTCTTTTGCAGAACGTGTATGTAAATATAAACCGCATAATGTCGGTGGCCAATCGCTTGGTGGAATCTGGCCACTATGCCTCTCAGCAGATCAAGCAGATTGCAAATCAGCTGGAGCAGGAGTGGAAGGCATTTGCGGCAGCCCTGGATGAGCGTAGCACCTTGCTGGACATGTCCTCCATTTTCCACCAGAAGGCTGAAAAGGTCAGTACCTAGAACCCCCCAGCCCATGAAGTGGTAGCCAGAACATTTCTTCCTCCAGTCATTCAATATGTGCAGCAAATCCTTGGAGATCATTTGTGCAACACTTGACTGTGAGCTCTGAAAGTGAGCTCTGAAGTCCCTCTTAAGTTTAAATCCAAACTCTCTTACTTGTTGCTGTGCAACCCTAGGCAAATTATTCAACCTCTCTGTTCCTTAGTTTTTTTATGTAGGAAAAAAGTAGAAATAAAAGTATCTGTTCAGAAAGGGATAGTTTTATCACGTAAATGTGATCATTTGTGTTAAGTGTCCTGCATAGTAAATATAGGTTGAGAACCCCTTACCAAAATGCTTAAGAGTGTCCAATTTTGTAGCTTTTGCATTGAATATTATTTAAACATTCTTACTCTGAAAATTCTTTTTTTAATATTTATTTTTTAGTTTTTTAGGTGGACACAATATGTTTATTTTATTTTTATGTGGTGTTGAGGATCAAACCCAGCGCCCCGTGCATGCCAGGCGAGCGCGCTACCACTTGAGCCACATCCCCAGCCTATTACTCTGAAAATTTGAAATTCAAAATGTCCCAAAATCCAAAAAATTTATATAGCTGAAAAGTGTTAGATTTCAGATTTTCCAATTAGAGCTACTTAATCTTCATTAATAAGCAGTGACTGCTGTTGTTTTTCCATCCACCCGTTTTTCTCCTCTTCCTCCAAAACAGAGAACAGTAACTTTCAGCCACTAGGAAAACTCCCGGGAACGAGGCAAATGGTTACCCTATTTAAAAGAAAAAAATTACTGGTGTAGCTTTCTCAGGAACAGTTTTGGTGGGGCGGGGGCGGGGGGGACTGCATTTATAAGGATTTGCCCTAATGCTTTCAAGAAGGACATAGTATTTCTCTCACCTAAAACCAGTCTCTGTTGGAGAGTGAAATCGTTAGTGAAGGTAAGATAGAGGCCCAGCTTGCCTAGGAGTTAAGCAAGATAGTTGGAATGTTGCACAAGACACTAATTAGCAGTGATCTCAACTCTGGAAACCTTTGAAGTATGAAACAAGTGAGGAAATAAGGGGAATATAAAGAGAAAAACATCTTAGTAGCATCATATAAAAACTGTGAGTGAAGAATTTCAGATTTTCATTTTTCTGCTTATTATCTTATGCATTTATCTAATTTTATAATAGAACATTACAAAGGTCTACATATGAAACAAGTTTTTAAAGTAACAGGAACCTTCTCAGCCTGAAACAGATCCTTCTTCATGGCCCTGTGACCACTTCTGACCCTTTCTATACAGAGTAGTGCTGTGTACCTGATCATCTGTTGTCACTGTGAGGGGAAGGATGAGCTGTGGTCCATGAGTGGGTCATCTTTGGTAGCCATATAGCAACCCTACAGGTCCAGGAGGTTTGAAGTTGGTAGTGGGCTCCCAGAAGGGCAGGTTAAGATAATGTGAATAAATAAGAGGCAGAACAAGCTGCTTAGGAAAACGGTAAGTGACCTAAAGCGGAAGATGGAGGGAAGTGTCTTTCATGAACATGAGGGGATTCAGAATTGTAAGTAAACCCAAGAGACTGCCTGCTGATCTTGCCTGCCTAAATGGAATCTAGAAATGTGGACATCATGAGGCATTTTCTCCCTAATGTTTTATTAAAAATTTTCAAACATACAGCAAAGTTGACAGCCTGGAGTGTTTTTATTTGGCTGTAACTTAGGGAGTTGAAGAAAATTAAATTTACAGGAGTATATTATTGAACAGAACTTAATGGGTTCCTGCATAAATTTCAAGTGTGCTTGAGGGCTCCATGCATATAAAGCAGCCACAGAAGCCAAATATGAATTTAGGGAGAGTATCCTGGTGAAGATAGGGCACAACATGTATCCTGTACCTTGATGAATGATGCAGTCGTGCCCAGACACTGAAATGTACAGATTCTTGGCAAGTATTTCCTGACTTTGAGGTAAAAATACATGGTCTCTTCTGCATCACTGAAGGCCATCCTTGGAATTCTGATAGATGGGAGAAGTTCACATCTAAAGTAGTTTCCTCTTCCCAGGAGAACAGAAGAATGGGTCAACTTTGTTCCTTTTTTAGATAATGTGCTGTCTAGTCACATTAAGTTGTTTTCATAGCTCAGTCTGGAAAGGCCCAGAAACTTGGACACCATGAGTTATCTTTCCATCCATCTTTTTGATTCCCATCTAGAATTTTCATGAGAAAATTTAAACAGAATGCTCAAATATGTGGCCCATGGTTAATGGTCTTACTGGTGGAAGTAGCCTTCTCTGTGAAGATGAGGCTTTGGCCGAGTTGTGCACTTCTGCACCTGTATCTCCATGGGTGTTCTTGTTTTGGTATTTGCTCATGACCGTAGAAATCTCAATTTTAAGACTAGACAAGGGTGAAGTTTCAAGGAGTTATGTAAGGACACAAACTCCTTTTATTGTCTATGCAGCAGCACTTAAAAAAAAAAAAAAAAACCAAAACACTTTTTAAGAATTCACCATTCTGTTCAGCATCAGGATCTCTCTAGTTATGCCTTCCTGCAGAGTCTCCATCATTCTCTCATGTCTTTATCTCCCATGAAGATAAGGAATCAGAATACCAGTTTACAAATATGGAAATATGGCCACAGTGATTTTTCAGTAGACAGTGTTGAGGGGCCCCAGCCTTACTGATCTGGTCATGTGGTGTGAATATCCACTTAACAGTCCTTTTATGTTAGGATGGTTCCATAGCAAATTCTTTTAAGATAACCTTTTTATAAAAAAGAATTCAAGTGACCTGGTATTACTATACCTTCAATTTTCCAGGTTAACCACAGTAATCCTGAACTGCATTCTCCTGTTTGCTTGCCTGTCCCCACATGTGGCCACTGAAGCCACATCAGGTGGAATAAAATGATAATAATAAAGTAATTTCTGAAAATAGGGTTCAACAAAAGTGGAATGCCTTACTGGAGCATTCCTGTTTCACATAGGTGGCATTCACGTGTGGCTAGTGGCTGCTGTATAGGCAGCACTGAGGCACATTGGTGTGACTGCAGAGCATTCTGCTCTGATAGAGGCTTGCCCTCACAGGGCACCTATGTCCTGACTGTCTCTGTGCCGGAATGGCTTGCCTATATTCCCAAAGCTGGGACTCTCCTTGAGCTTTATGGCTACATTTTTCATTTCCTCACATAAAATGAACTCTTTTGTACTTCTGTTAGTATTCTTATAAAATTTTACTTTTCACAGAAAGTTTTGAGCTTTTCAGAAAAAGTTTTAAAAGTAACATGTATTATAAGCATGACTAATATACAATGGTTATCATTTGGATGATTTTATCATAAGTCTGGGTTGAAATTCTGAGGAAAATATCAAGTATAATGCTTCATTATTTCCAAATAATACAAGTCACTGGTCCTATCTTAACAGAATTTCACTTTATATATGTTCTTTCTTTCATGAAAGCTTTTACCAAAAGCATAGACTAATTCTTGGCTTTTGGTAAAAAATTAGATTATCATGGAATAAAGGAATTGGGACAAAATATATATACAAAATGAGTAGTATATCCATGAAAGCAGTTTTAAGGTACTGAGAGTGATTCTTGGCTTATTTTGGTTCAAATTGAGGTTGTCTTCTCTGAGTTTTTCTATTGGAGCTGTCATAGCTGATTTATGATACACAAATGAAAATGCTTTTTCTACCCCATGATTTTCCTGGGCAGAGAAGGGGACCCAGGGGAGAAAGTGAAAATGATGAAACAAAAAGGAAAAGCGGGTAATATTTTCTAGAAATGAAGACAGAAAATGAGATGAGAAATAAGAATTCTGAAGTTTAAATTTGTGTGTGTATGTATACTTTCAACCAGCCTCACTTCAAAAAGGAGGAATCCCTTTTGAATAAATATTTTTAGAGTTCATACTCTAGGAACTTTCCATTTTTTCCTAAATCAGTTATGCTCAGCTGAGACTTTGGGAAGGGGAGGTGATGGGCTTAAGAAGTGGGTAGGAGTGAGGCTCATGGTCTGGAGGACCCTAGCTGTGGGTGGTGGAGACAAACAAGCAGAAGAGCCCAGCACCTCAGGGTGAAGCTCCCTCTAGTTAACAGGGAGTCGGGGAAAGGCCTAGGAGAATCAGTCTGCTAGTTATTCAAGTTCTTCTTGGAAAGCTGGGTATATAAATCACTTCCCTTACCCTCTTGCCTCAGTTTTGCAAAGTGACAAATACAAACTCCGTTTATCATCTATTCAGCAACAGTTGTTTGTTTGTTTGTTTGTTTGTTTTAACCACTTTTTAAGAAGTCTCCATTCTGCTCAGCATCAAGATCTCTCTCCTCTATTGTCTCTTCTGTGCTGGAAATGTAACACTGCACTTTGAGTGTGCTGTCCACCACCCAGCTCCACCTACTGCTGGATAAGCATAGAATCCAGTGCTAGGGAACCAGCTTTTACAAAAAGAAGGAGCTTTATTGTGCAGCCAACCAGCAAGGAGGCCAGGACCTCAACACCCAGGTCTTCCTCTCTGATCAGTTGGCAGTGGGAAAAGCTGCCTACTAATTGGGTGGCAAAAACGGGGAGTAGGGTTCCTTTGTGCAGGCATAGACCAGCTTCACACCTCTTCACAGGTTGTGTGCTTCTTTTCTGTGAGTTTTGTTCTGTGCAGGGGATTTGGAGCTTGTGTCAAGGTTATTGCTTGGGAAGCTGGCTTCTTCTGTGATGTGCATTTTTGAAAAGCTGATTTCATTTTTTGGTGGGGGGATGTGTGTGTGCGCTCGCACCCATGCACGCACCCGCGCGTATGGGGATTTCAAACGATCCTTGAATGAATTGTGAAGGTTTTCCCTGAAAAACAACTCAAGCACTTTGTTATGAAAGGAATTTTTGCCAGGTGTGTCCAGACCTTAACTAATTTCAGTTGCTTCAACAAAAAGAGTTGCATATATTTTAATAGAGTTTGATGCAGTGATCTGTTAGACTGACAACTGTTATTAAATTGTGAAGTATTGTGCTTTGTAGCTAATACTTATGTTCACCATGGTCCATCAGAGGCATTTTTGTCTCTTGAAATATGTCTAAACTCTTTGTTTTGGGTGCTTGGCAGTGGCCATTGTCCAGGAGTAAATTAATTGCTTACTTGGACCTGATGGTTTATTAATGGTGATGGTTAACCTCAGCCAATTCATATTTGAAAAGTGTTTACAGTAATTACTAATTGGCATTAAGTACAATAATGGAAGAAGAAAGTGAAATAAAGTTAAAGAATCAACCAACCTGACCTAAATGACATTTATAGAATACTCTATCCAGGAAATACTTAGAAATAGGAGTAAGTAGTCATATCTGAATATATATGGGGGTGGTTAAGTGTAATTTTGTTACAGTTTCCAGTGCCTGGAGGGAATTAGGAAGACACCACAAAAGAGGGTAATGAAAACACTCCTTGGTGTTGGCTGGCTTAGTGATGTTTGGAACCATCAGAAACTAATTGTCGTTGACACTTTGTGCCATTTGAATTGTTGTCAAGCCCAGAGGTTTTAACAAAGTACAGATATTTTTCTGAGCCAGCATTAATACAGGGATTTTCATAAACAATAATTACTTGGGTGACTTGACTATTTTAAGGTCTTAAATGCCATAAGTAGCTGGGAGGTTATGCTCATCATATTTTAGGAGAGTAATATATAGAGTCTTTCCCCCATCTGATGGTCAGGTGTCCCATTTAAGACAGCCATCCACTGCATTCCCTGCTAAGTATAAAAACCTGCTGGAAACAGAGTGAAAGAGGTTAAACCCAGGGAAATATGTTGATGTCTGCTGAGCTTAATTGAATTAGCTTCTTTAATTGTGCCTTCTGCACTTGCCTTCAACACTTAACTGTGATGGATTCTGATAGCATCTCCCTTGGAAATTTGGCAGTGATTTATCCACTATTGATGAGTCTTGGAGATGTGGGTGGCAGTGGGGAAAATTGAGATTGGAACTGCTGTCAGCCATCCTGGACGTTCAGGGAGACTCAGGCTCTTGTTTATATGCAAATTGGAAAATTTTGAATGGTTCTGCCACCTCCTAAACCTTTCTTGAGGTTCACAGCTGAGAAGCTTCGTCTGCCTTTATTGGTCTCCTCTTTATTCCTGTGTTAATTTCCTTTGGAAAGGGTAAAAGAATGGACTGCTTGCTCTTGCTAATGTTAGTCAAGTAGTTTCAGCTACCTTGGTCTTTTCCTTTAGTATTTTAACGTAAGAGAAAAAGTAAGTCTGAAAAACAGCTCCTCAGAGAAGCCACATCCTGCTCTTGCAACCTTGGTTGGGCTGAGCTGGGAGTACAGGGCAGGTAGAAACATAGATTAAGATGTGGATTGGCAAAGCTGGATTGGCAAAACTGGCTAGGGTGTCCTTAACAGTGCAGGGTAGTGCTGCTCCAGAGACATACCCACACCCTAGGCAGAAGAAATCTGAGCCTTTGTCCAAACACAGGTTCGCAGCCAGGTGTGGTGGCGCATGCCTGTAATCCCAGTGGCTCGGGAGGCGGAGACAGGAGGATCTCTTTCAAAGCCATCCTCAGCAAAAGCAAGGCACTAAGCCACTCAGTGAGAGCCTGTCTCTAAATAAAAAATACAAAACTGGGCTGGGATGTGGCTCAGTGGTCGAGTGCCCCTGAGTTCAATCCCCAATACCTCCTCCGCCCCCCCAATAAACAACTAAAAAAAACCCAAAAACACAGGTTCATGAGCCTGGCCCTTATCCCATTAGACCCTAACCTCTGGGAGTGGAGTCCAAGAATCACATCACATTTGAGGTCTCTCATTAATGCTATTTGAGATGAACATTTAACCATGTTACATTCTTATGATCTTACACAACTACCCTTCTTTTCAAAACTATGTTTAAAAATATCCCCTTTCAACATAAATGATATGTGATGAATTGATAGATGTGATCTTTTTTTTTTATTTAAAAAAATATTTACTTCTTAGTTTTCGGTAGAGATAATATCTTTATTTTTATATGGTGCTGAGGATTGAACCCAGTACCTCATGCATGCTAGGCAATTACTCTATCACTGAACCACAACCCCAGCCCTGATCTTTTTATTTTAACCCCCAAGTACATGAGCAACGTGGACTCCTGGTGTAAAGCCTGTGGTGAAGTAGACCTTCCATCTGAGCTGCAGGATCTGGAAGATGCCATCCATCACCATCAGGGAATCTACGAGCACATCACCCTTGCTTATTCTGAGGTAAGGACCAATTTGTCTTAGATTGCAAGGCAACAGTATTTTTGCCTCATAGCACTAGGAGCTGACAAGTTGAAGTTTTGGATAGCCCAGTAAAAACCTAAGATGTTGAGTTAAACTGCAGTTTTGTCACTCGGCATTTGAATTCCTGTACTTGGAGGTCACAAGTAAAGCTGGTTGTGTGCAGCCAGTGACTTTTCATGGCCCTTTGACTTTTGTTGATTTGAGTGCTTGTATTTTTATTAGCTACATAAATGAAATCCAGTCTTCTTGTCTGTATGTACTTAAGAAATATGTATTTGTGTGCTATTTGGTCTTGTCAAACTCAGTTTAAACTTTGAATGAAACTTTTTAGAAAATACAGAGAGAGCCTACTTCAGCTTCATAGTCTGGATTGCAAAGCACAATTTCTTTTTAGAAATCTAAGTGTAGCATTTTCTTTGTTATTTCAGAGTTCATTGCATTATTAATTTAAGGTATCCGTGTTTATTTTCTGCTGCCTCCTTCTATTTCATGCTGTATTGTCAGGACTTTATATGATACCTTACTTAATGCTCATAACTCAGAGATATGTACCATTATTGTCTCTGCTGTTAACAAATGAGGCCCAAAGTGGCTTGTTAGGAGATTAGCTGGTGGAGCAGGATGGCTTCGTGTTTCCACTTACTACTCTCCTACCTATATACTATGCCACTGGTGGTCACATTGCTGCAGGCCGGCCGGCTGGGAAAACTAACGGGGGGGGGGGGGGGGGGGGGAACGACGAGGAACTTGTAAAGATTGATACAGCAGGAGTGGGAGCCGTTTATTGTAGGACAGGAGGGGAATATATACATTATACACAGCTTATCTTAATTAACATAAACTAGATACAGCAGTCAACCAATAAGGAATCGCCACACTTAATGGCTCACTGGCGTTACTTCACAAACCACTCCCTCTGGCAAAATGCCAGACACCATCTTGACTTGTTTACAGACCCTAACACACATGATGCCCAAGCCTGGGTTACACAGTCTCACCCTTGCCCGCGTCTTGTTCACTTGGCCCTGCAGACCACTCAGCCTCTACGTTAATGGTTATATTCCTGGAGATGTTTCTTTGGGGGAGATGTTTGGAATTTCGTATGCTTACTTTTATCTAAAAAGTTTCCTCCATTCTCCTTTAATAGGCAGCAGCTATAATTTCTGTGTTAAGGTGAATGATTACTTTGAGGCCTCAGTGAGAAAATGTTTCAGAGTACCTAGCAGGGGGTTTGGTATAGAAGATGTTTAATAAACATTTGCTGGTTTTAAATCAGTCTTCTTTGATCTGAACCACACCCATTCTTGTCAAAGTTGCAAGGAAGAATTGGCTGTTTGCATTTTAGTCTGGCAGTTCTTGTGCTTCACTGACCACTGGGCCCAGGTCTCTTGATCCCCTGGTGTCTATGGGTACGTTAAATGGACACAGGAAGTGCTACTGTATTTGCTTCAGAAGAGGTCAGTCCTTCCTTCCATGAAAGTTAGTGTTAAATTGTTTGTTTCTGCAGTTACCTCTTTTGCCTAGCAAGATCCCCCTATATAGCACTATTTCATGTTGCCAATAGGAGTAAAAAAAATAGTCAACTCTTAGGTTTCTTAATTTTAGGTTTCTTAGCTAATTTGATTGCCTTCTTTATTAGAGATGATTTTTACATATACACAATATATAATAGCCATTTCTGTAATAAAACTGAAAATTGAACATATGTATTCCTCCTTAATCACATCGATTTATAAGGATTACATGAATTTCTAAAAACCATTAAGTTCTTTCCCCCAGTATACCATCTTTGATTGCAGTGGTAGGCTTGTAGCCAGCCATCTGAATGCCCTTGACAAATGAAGGTAGGACTGAATAGTTTCCATTCACAGACCAGGTCACTGGCAGAAGCTGATGATAATCTTCACCTGTAGACTCAACCCAGAAAATAATATGGCATACCTCTTAGTCACCTTCACCTGAACAGTGTCGCCTTCCACCAAATCAGCCACTTCACACTGCCTCTGTACTTGGCTCTCTTACAAGTACAGAATCTCTTAATTTAAAAAAATATATATTTATTTTGTTTATTTAGTTTTATGTGGTGCTGAGGATCGAACCCAGGGTCTCACATGTGAGACTTGAGTGCTCTACCGTTGAGCCACAACTCCAGCCCAGAACCTCTTAATTCTTAAAACTACATTTTGTAAAAATGGAGCATCTTGATGTAGGAACTTACATTTACCTATGGTATAGTTTTATTCACTTTAAATTGATACTGATAATTCAAACTGATTTAACCAAAAGTAAAGAGCCTCCCAGGCTAAGGTCGTAAACCTAAATTTTTAGCCTCAATAACAAGTTTGTTACAGAAGTATGAATTCAAGGAGACAATAATTTGACCTGGATGGACTGAAAAGATTTTTAGAACATAATGAATTATTTTGCCTTTTAAATTATTTAAATTATGAAATAGTTTCAGATCTACAGAAAAGAGGTAGAATAGCACAGAAAACACTCATGTTCCCTGGACCCAGATTTCCCAATTTTTAGCATTGTGCTACATTTGTTTCACCCTCTTTCTTCCCTCTTTCTTTCCTTCTCTTAGCACGACCATTCTGTCCTCAGATCCCATTCTCATCCCCCAGCTGTCTTAGCAGAGTCTCTGTCTCTTTCCTGGTCTGGGATGCTGTCCAGTGGTGTGCACTACCTTTAGTGGATGTGTCTTATCAGTCTCTTTCTAAATCAGACATTCCTTACCTTTATATCTGTGATGGTCTTATGGGGCACAAGGCTTTCACTCTTAGCCTGACTCAAGTCCATTCACCTCATGGGGTCCTCAGGCTGTGCCTTGGCAGGTTCATGCTGTTTTCCAGGTGTCACAGCTGCATTTCTATTATGCCAACCCCTCCCACCCCTGGAGCTGTTAACCTTGACCACTAAATGGATTGTTGTCTGCAAAGTTCTCCAATATATAGTTAAAGTATTTTCAGACTTTGTCTTTGCCGAATGTTTTGCAGGCAGATGTAGTGCTATGACACTACTGTTCAGACTTCTTCTCCAAAGCTCAGCCTCCATGAGGATTTCTGCCTGTATCCATCACCACTCTGATGACAGTTACTTAGTTTCATCATTCCTTCTGATTTTATAGATCATTTTCTATCTTAAGGAAGAACAACCCACCCCCCCCATTCTTCTTCCTCATGCAGTCTTACTGTGTGCAGTGGATTATCTATTATTGTCTTTTGACATGTAAATTGTACAGATTTGAACAGTTGGAATCCCTCTCTGTGTCCTCTGGATATGTCTTTCTCATCTTTTGAACACTCCTTTACTTTCTGGCTTAACAAAATGTTCCAGGCTCATCTTGTACTTTCCTGCCCACCCCTGGGATCAGCCATCTCACTCAGTAAGAAGATTCCTTGTATTGTGTGGCATTGAGAAGGTAGAGCCAGAAGGCTTTTTTGCTTATGAGGTGTCAGCGCTTCTAGGCCCTCTGAGCAGCCAGGACACATGGTTTGGAAGTGTGCCAACCCACCCACCTGTCCCTCCATCCATTAGTCTATCCATATGCTCACCCATCCAGGCCTTTCTTTCTAACTTCCTTGCATCTGCCCACCCACCCAACCATCCATGTGCATGCACAATTATACACATATATCTAAAATTACTGCTGTATCTACCTGTGACTACCTATATTCTTAAAGCACATGTGTTCTGTTTGTACCGGTTCTTCCATTTCCAATCCAGGAACCTCAGGGTTCTTTCTAGCCTTTTCTTTCCATGCTTATAAATCCCTTCTCAGGTAGCAAAAGACCTGACGTCCATTGTTCTCAATATGTTAACTTACTTGTTCAATTAGCATTTGGTCAATCTCCCAATTATTCTGGTCTGGCTTCTTCACCCCCTACTCCATATTGCCCTCTTCCTTAGAAAACCGTGTACCACCACTCTTCACTGCCTCACTTCCTTCATGCCAGGAGGGGAGAAGGACAGGAAGAGAACGACAACTTTGTTTTTTTTTTTTTTTAAGTGATTTTTTTCTTTTCCTGAGTCAGTAATTTTCAAACTTGGTTGAAGATGCAGCTTCTCATGCTCCATCCCTGGAGATGCCAAATCAATATTCTCAGTGGGTTTTCCTACCTACCCACTGACCCTGTGGAGTATTTTTTTTTACCTGTTACTCAAGAGTTGTGGGTCTGCTTTGGAAGTGTCCAACTCAGCCCTGCCATGGGCTAGACTTCCAGCTAGATACAGAGCTGTCTTGGGGCAGCCATGTTCATAAGCCCAGCTGGTTCCTCACCTTGTGTCCCTCCTTCTTTCTTATTCGCTTGCTTTTTCCTACAACTTTTAAATAGAACTGTGTTTATAGTCTGTAGTGTCTGGTGACATAAGTTTGCTATGGGAAACCTTCCCAGCATTTTTTTTCAAGAGACAAACACTGTTTTGTTCTGTTTGATTAGCTCTGTCCCATGTTGCTCTTCTGGGTGTTGTAGGGACAGAGCAGCCTACCTCACAAATATTTGCTTGCTTTAGCTTGCTAAGATTTGGGACCAATCTTGCTTGCTGTAGCTGATCACAAGAGTGAAGCAGTATGGACAACTGAGATAACCTGTAATTTAGAAACAGCATGTAAAGTAATGCTGTTTTATTAAAAGTAAAGTTTTTAATATTTTAAGCAAGCCAGCATATCTACAAGTTTTTCAGGAAACTAAATTCATTCAAATGACTTTGATCTCAGTGTGCCCATGTTTCCTTATAAGCCTAAAAATCATGTGTTTGGATTTCAAGGTGAGAGCATAATAAGTGTCCACACATCCTCCCCACTACAGCCTGGCGCAGGAGAAAGGCAAAGTGACCTTGGCCTGCTGCAAGCCAGGATAATACCAGGGTTTAGTTTCTGCATCACTTTCTCAGCTTAGCAAGTATGCTGACTTAGTGTGTACTTCAACAGCCATAGGATTTGCTGCCCTTGAAGCTGGTTGAGTGCCTCTTAAAGATAGTATGTAAATGGATGATGGCATAGTTAGTGTTATTTGCATAAGAGAAAAACAAGTAGCAGAATGATTCACCTGGATAGTAATCTTACTAAGACCACTTGGGAGGTGAGTGGAAGCTCAGCTCCCTTGCTCCACATCACTTATATAGCAACTGTTTTATAACCTCATGAAAGGTCGCAGCATTGCCAGAGTCACATGATGCTGTCATCCACTTCTACTGTACCCCAGAGCTCAGCTAGAGGCCTTTTGAGGGCTCCAAAAAAGGAGTGATAAAAAGCTAGCCCAAGTGTGGTCTGCAGAATGAATGTGCATGCAGAGCACAGGTAGTTAAGTCCAACTGGTGCCAATGGGGCTGCACCAGCAGTTGCCTCTTTTGGTCTTATTTTGGTTTTTCTTTCCAATGATCCAAGTAGAGGTATCAGAGAAGGTTAGGCATAATTAAATTGATCCGGTTTTGAATCAGAAACTGAATATCTATAAGAAATAAGCTTTGGAAGTCCATCCTATAAGAACTTTCCCCAGAGAAAGAACTGTCTTCTTATCCTTCTCTTTACCAGATGGTGTCCTTGGAGCATGGGAAGCATTACTGTCAGGGCATGATCTAGAAGCTTCTTGATGTAGCCATCCTAACACAGGTTTGACGTCCTTGGAGAAGTAGGTTCAGCTCTTGTCTGAGTGTCCACTGTTGTACAGAATAGGCTGAGTGCTCACCTGCTGCCTTCTCATTTTTTTCTCCACCATGAAAACCTTGGCGTGAGAACGGTTTCACAGGAGGTGGAGAGGATAGTGGACCAATGCCCAGGCTTCCTGAAGAGACCTATGCTGGGAGGCCATGGTGCACTGGCTGTGGGCGTTCAGAGTCAGAGCAGCCAGGGCCCTCCCTTTGCTCAAGCTGCCAGGGCACCATTTCCTCATGACAGACTAGGTGGTTTTGTGTGTTTTGACTATTTTTGTTTTACCTTTGGATTGTTGTTTCCTACCACTTGATGTCTATAAGACACCACATTTGGACCTAGTTGACAACATTTCTGGGTCAAAATCATTTGTCTTTTGGATGGTTGTTGCTTTTGCAGCCTTAAGCAGGAGTGTCCGATACAGTTCTTATAGCACAACATTCAACTTTGGGTAACAGAAGAATGTTCCTGCTGCAGACTTAGCTCAGAATCTGATTTAATGGGGAAATGTAGAGATCCAAGTACCAGAAATGAGACTAGGCAAGCCTCTGTGCAGTTTTGTGAAACTCCTTTTTAGGGTGGCGTACAGAGATCCAAGGTACACATATGTGCAGTTCTGATCAAAAATAAATATTCAGGAACCAGGTCATTGTTCCAGATTTTAAACAGTTAAACTTCCTTCTAAATATTAGGAACCAAGCATACCTTTGATATGGCAAAATTTTAAACTTATCTTTAATTACTGTTTTACTTGTTAATATTTGCATTTTCCTTAACTCGTTTAGATATTAGAGCCTATGAGTTCATATATTTATAAAATTTTAGTTAGTGTTTATAAAATGCAATTTTGATTGCCTGTCAAGTCCCCCAGCCCTATATTCCAAGAAAAACAAAGAGCAGACTAAAAAATGAGCTAATTTTTATCAGTTAAAAATTATGGAAAAGTCCTTCTATTTGATAATAGAGGCTGATTTTCTTTTGGCAGCTGCTTTCCCTTGTAGGGGCTAAAAACTAGAAACAGAGTTTTAAACAAAGTGTGTAACTGAAGTAGATTTTACCTGGTTCTACGGTTAAAGTCATTCAGAACTATATTACAAACCATAAACTCATATTATTGGTTTTACACTTGAAATATATATGAATTTTTAGGCTATATATATTAAATACCATTTAAAACCTTCTTTTCTATATGATAGAAATACATATTAACATTTTATAAATTTCTGACATTTTCACATATTACTGTACTCACAAAAACATTTTGCCAAAAGTTATTAAAAAGATCTATGATATTGTTTATGTGCTTAGGTAATACTTCTTAAACTGCCAAACTTATAAAAGCTGCATGGAAATAAAACAATTATTCTGTAAAGTTTCACTAGAGAGTTGTTATATATGAACATTGAAATTCTGTGCTATCTTATTGGGTGTGAGATAGTTCTCTTGTCCAAGATCTTTCCAGCAAAACCCTGCTGCTACCACTGCATTCTGATAAATGACAGTACCAGTGGTGGCACCAGCAGCAGCACTTTGGTCTCTGCCTGTGGATTCCTGGGGGCAGAGCTTGCTCAGTGAGCTGTCTCTGTCTTCACCTACTCAGCAGACTTCCTATCATGCCAGTCATAATATGTGCCACTGAGAGCTGCCAAACGGATGCAAAGACACTCAGGGAAAGAATATGCCATTTCTGGAATATTGTTGCTCGGATTTGTTCGTTTTCAGAACAGTATTGGTGGTATCACATGGATGCCTTTTCATGAGGGCTGGAAACCCATTTGACACATTTTGCATTGGTGGTTTAAGACCCAAAACAATTGGTCAAGATAGAGCTTGCTTTCTACTTGTGTAGATGGAGTCTGTGAAGACTGTTGTTCCAGGGCCAGTGTGGCTGTCCTGTTGACTCTTCTGGCAGGTAAATGGCTGTCAAGTTTGCCTTAGAATCATCAACAGTGGCTGAAACTCCAGCGTCTTACCCAAGTTCCTGGAGGCAAGGGCAAGACAGAATGAGCATAGTTACAACTTGACCCTTAAACTGTTCCCAAAATTCCCATTCAACATTTTTTACTTCTCTATATTGATCACTTCTATAAATAAGCAAGGCTGGGAAATGCAGCTTTACGGCTGGAATATGCCATTTCTGAGCATAGAGGTTTGGCTGTCAAGGAGGGGTGAGTGAACTTTAGAGAGGCAGCATTTGCTTCTGATCTATGTCTTTCCGACATGTGCTCACCAAATCATATGCTGTATTGTACATTTCCTGACTTATGTGTATTATGAATAATGAAACTTTAAGGAGCTATTTATAAGGAATTTTTTTTAGGGCTGGGGTTAGAGCTCAGTGTTAGAGTACTTGCCTTACCTCTTACCCTTGGTGCCAGGAATTTGGGTGAGATGGCTGAAACTTCAGCAGCTATTAATGACTCTGAGGCAAATTTTTTAGGATCTATACAATGTAAAAATAAAGAAATGAAGTAGTGGTTCCCAGTTCTAAGAAATGCGCCCACTCCATTTCTTTATGATTGGTTATAATTATAATTATGCATAATAGTGGATTCATTATGCCATATTTATATATGCACGTAACATAATTTGATACAGTTTTGGTTTTAACACTTTTTTGTGTGTGTCCTGGTGATGGCACTTGAACCTGGAGCCTCACTCATGCAAGGCAAATGCTGTACCATTGAGGTACAATCCCAGCCTTAACATATTTTGTTTTGATTGTCACTGAGTGATTGACATGGTTCATTTTTACTCTGTTGTCTTCAGCTGGACTTGTTTTCTCTTAAAATTTGTTATAAGGATGTATTAGATTTACTTTAAATCATGAAACCTTCATAAGGTAAAATCAACACTTCTAACAAAGGTTTCAAATGCACGTTATGAAAAATAAACACATGATGGGCTTGATGACTTAAGCCTGTAATCCCAATGACTTAGGATGCTGAAGCAGGAAGATCACAACTTAGCCTCAGCAACTTAGTGAGACATTGTCTCAAAATAAGAAATAAAAAGGTCAGGATATGTAGCTCAGTAGCAAAGTACCCTGGACTCAATCCTTAGTACTGCAAATACAAAACAAAACAAAACACAACAATAAAACATTTTTCTTCCCTGTACAATCACACCTCTAAGAGTTAAGGAACAGGTTAGGCAGTTCCAGAGGCCTCCTGTGCCACTAGCAGTGCCTGTTCCCTCCACACTCCTGCGTGTGTTCCTCTTTAACTAGAGACACAGGTTTCCAGCTGGGGAGGTGTCCAAGAAGAGAGACCTAGATAGACCTTGGTGGAGAGGATTGCTCTAGGCACCCTCCCTCTCACAGCCTGGGTGCTCCCTTTACCACATGTCCTTTGTGTTGTCTTCTGGAGTCATTTTTTCTCTACTATCTCTGGCATAATTACTCATAAATCGTAAGATCATTCATAAATATGAAGATCACATAATTCTTTTCTTTCCATACTCCACCCTCCCCTTTTAAAATTTCTTCTATTAATTGAAATGCTTTTGTTTGATTATAGTTTGATAATTAACAGCTGTAATTTAACACTGAAATCTCTTTTTTAAAAAATGACATTTTAATCAAAATTACCTGAAGTTAACTAAAAATGCCATATTTTCTTTTTATTTTGTGGAGTAAAGTTGCTATTTGAGTAAAATTGCTGTCAGAAAATTTCATTACATATTCTTTGCCTATTGTTAGATTATTGATTATTTTTTAAACTAAGGTTTCAAGATTCAATGTTAAAATTTTTGTGATGTTTGTGATGATCTGTTGTGTTCTATAATAATTTCTCAAGAGAAAATTCTCACTTTTAAAATCCATAGATATCCCGGCAATGCAACTTTGGTTTGCTGATTCATATTACTTAAGGCAAATAGTATCTTTATATATTAAGAATAGTATCTATTATGATGTTCATGATAATGAATCTTTATGTAACTTGGTGTTACAACATTTGATTGTGTGGTATTAATGGATCATGGATGGATTCTTTTAAAGTTTATCTGATTGTATATAAAATATGCTGTTGTATGATTGTATGTGAATATGTGCGTGTGTGTATGTGTGTGTGTGTGTGCACGCATGTGTATGTACCTGAGGGCACCATCTACAGCCCAGCCTGGACATAGCCACTGGTATTGAATAATCACATGTTCACTTTTTGGGCAGGTGAGCCAAGATGGAAAGTCACTTCTTGACAAGCTCCAGAGGCCCTTGACTCCTGGCAGCTCTGACTCCTTAACGGCCTCTGCCAACTACTCCAAGGCTGTGCACCATGTCCTAGATGTCATCCATGAGGTGCTGCACCATCAACGGCAGCTTGAGAACATCTGGCAACACCGCAAAGTCCGGCTACACCAGAGGCTGCAGCTGTGTGTTTTCCAGCAGGACGTTCAACAGGTGGGTTTCAGGTCGCACCCTTCTCATGGGGAATGGCTTTTGCTGACTTGGTTTTTTTTGTGTGCACTGCCATGTTGGAATCATCTGTGCTGAGGAGTGGGCGTGAGGACAGGTGCTTCTTTGTTGACTACCATTGTGTGCACCTGCAGACTACTCGTAACTGCTCTCTCCTATGCGGACACATGAGGTACTGTGCAGCTGGCACTAGAGTATCTGTGGCTTTTGCTGTCCAAAACAGCCCATTCACAGTTTTGTATTTATTTGGAGAATAATGCTGGTGGTGTATATGCTGGTGTATTCTTTTTTTTTTTTTTTTTTTTTTTTTTAGTTGTAGTTGGACACAATATATTTTATTTATTTATTTTTATGTGGTGCTGAGGTTTGTTTAGGTTTGCCTGCTCTTTGGTTACTTGAACAATAAGATTTTTGTTCTGATTTGGTGTTTATTGTGGTTCATAATGCACAGTAGTTCTTCATTAGTTGTCATTAATGAAAAGTGGACTCCCATGACTGTTCATTTCTAAGGGGTAAACATCTGTTTTGTTGTAAAAATAAAAGTAAGTTCATGTCACCATCCTAATTGTGTACTTATTGCAGGTTTTAGGGACAAAGCTGTGGGTATACATTATGAAGTGGCTTCAGTGATGAATAAGAGAGCAATCACGTCCTTACTCTAAAGTAGAGAAATAGAGGGGTAAAAAGGTGCCAACTCTGGGGATGAGGAATTCTCGGGTTTGCAGGGACACCTGTGATCTAGGAAGTTGGCCTGAAGCAGTGGTGTGTCTGGAGGGGAAACACTCTCTTTTCCCTGGCCGTTTGCAAGCCATTGTGCATGATTCAGGCACATAGGATCTCAGATCTCCATCTCCCTAGGAATTGTCTGAAGGTTGATGGGGTTTCTGCCGAGTGGACTGGGATTGGAAAATCGTGCTGCTTTCTGATGAACACAAGATCCTCCCTGTCATTGATCACCATTCTTTACTTAATATGAATCTGATGAGTTCAAGATACTATTTTTATGGCTCTGTCATTTGTAATTTGTGCAAACTAGGCTTTGCTTCTAATTTTGCTTTTTAAGTTCTCTGAAGGTTACATATGCAAAGTGCCTCAGAAACAGTTGTTTTGATATTATGCTTCTTAACAATGTCGTTTTTAGCCCAAGAAGCTAATTACTAGGGAAAGAATACAGAGCAGGGAGAGAAGGAGGTGGAGCCAATGTCCTGGAGGGGTTATTGAGAGAATGGCAATTATAAGGTAGAAAGAACATATGTTATTTTTACTGAAATTTGTTTGAAAACTTTTATAAACCAGAAAATGTTAATAGTTCAAATATAATTATTAAAGGATTTTCCCATCTGCCTCATAACCGTTGGCTTGGTGTCCTAACTATCCATGGAATGATGCACTGAAGGGAACCCATTTTTCTACCTGGAGAAGCAGCAGTGGGTACCCACCTTTACCATGGCTTTTGAGGCACCAGTGGCATGAGAGTAAGTCACTGGACTGTGTAGGGTAGGGGAAGACACAGGAAAGTAAGACTTCTAGAAGAGGCTTAGAAGCCTGGCCATCTAAGTTGGCACCTGAACTTTAATATACTTGAACTTGAAAGCTGCAAACATTATTTGGAAAGGTAATGATGATAATTATGAGACCAGTTCTTCAAGGCAGCTTTTCCCCCTCAAGAACAGGACCTTAGGTTGGATATCAGTGGGAGGAGAGCATAATGTACCTGTTAGCATTCTGCAGAAAGTAGATTTCACCATTGAGGGAAGTATTTATTGATTAATGATCTGGACTGGTTTGGACTTGTTATGCAATCAGGAAATGGCTATTGTAGGCTTGACGTGTGAAACAAAGTGCAAAACTGATAAGATTAATCAAAGCAAAACACAATATAATGTCAAAACCAGAAAGGTATTTCTGAAGCTGAAGGAATTAATAAGAGGTTGTAAATAGGAGAGGTAAGCTGAGTATAAATGAACAAAGTGGTAATGCTTTAGAAAGATATATCAGCAAAATGTAGATTTGTCAAGATAAAAATAATCTAAATCTGCAAAAATATAATAAGCCAGTTAGAGATATCATAAATATTTTTGACTGTTTTGGGTAATGCAAAAGTATCTGGAGAATTAAAAAAAAGTATCTGTAAATATCATTGAGAAATAAAGAAGTACTGAGCAGTAGGCATGGCATGATTGCAATTTGATGAAGATAGCCATTTGATGAGAAATACTGAAAAGACATATTTCATAGTGTTCATAGTATAGTGCTCTAGGGAGGCTGTAGGCAGGGGCCAGGGCTATTTTAAAACATGTTAGTTTTGGTGTGGTGGTTAATTTTTCATAATCTCTGTACAGAAAGAGTTGGGTCTGGCAGTCAGAGGTGAGAGTAGAGAAGTAATGGAGGCTGCTGTTTCATAATGCTTATCTTGCTCAGAGCCCAGTGGGTGAGGAGTAGGAGGCCTTGCTGCAGACTCACCCAGTGCACATGATGTATTGCTAGCAGACTCATAGCCTCCTTGTCACGTGTCCTTATGACCTCCCACTGTGCTTTCTTGTGTGCTTACTGTTAGAGTAGCCCCCTGAATGCTTGGTGAATAAACAGGGCAACCATTGTGTTCTAGCTTAGCTGGGTGTTTAGCTCGGCATATGCTTTAGTTTACTATGGGAATGTAATTTGTTTTTTTGTTTTTTTGTTTTTTTGTTTTTTTTTTTTTAATTGTTGGTTGTTCAAAACATTACATAGTTCTTGATATATCATATTTCACACTTTGATTCAAGTGGGTTATGAACTCCCATTTTTACTCCGTTTACAAATTGCAGAATCACATCAGTTACACTTCCATTGATTTATATATTGCCATACTAGGGTCTGTGTAGTAATAGTCATGGTAGCCGGATGCTATCAGACTTGTTTTCCTGCCTCGCCTGTCCTGCTTGCCTGGCTTTTCTTGGACAGTTGGGATTGAATTACTCCAACACAGCAGAGAGGTGACTGGCTCCATAAAAGTCATCTTTCCTGACGCAGGTAGACTCACCAACAGAAGCTGCCCAGGCAGGGAGACCTCTTTTGAAAAGCTTCCCATTTTCACCCAGCAGCCCTACCTATAAGAGCTTCACCCCTGTGGAATTCCCTCTTGGAACAACTCCCTGCAGGTTGGTGTTGGACCATTAACTGATATTCTTAAAACAGGATCAAGAAGCCGGGCCTTAGTGATGCATGTCTGCAGGCTCAGCTACTTTGGAGGCTGAGGTCGGAGGATGACTTGAGCCCAGGAATTCAAGACCAGCCTGAACAATGTAGCAAGACCCCTTCTCAAAAACAGAAAAATTTTATAAAATGATCAAGCAAATATGGTCCACCCTAGATTCTTCTTGTCCACATCCTTTTTTTTTTTTTTTTAAATCTTAATTGAATGTGTGGTGCTCTGAGAGGGACAGAGTTAAGTGTTTCAGACAGCTCCAAGATCCTTCTCTCAAGGAATTTATAGTCTAATAAAAGCTGTTTTTTTTTAAAAAAAAAAATCGGATGACTTAATGTTCTAATAAATTAGACCATAACATGTTTGGATGTAGTATTCCCATCTTTGGTTATTTGGCTTTAATTCTGCCAAGGCATATGTTTGAGTCATGTCTGTCAAGTTGCTATCAGCAGTGAGGCATAAATAAAAACAGCCACTTCATCCATGTTATCCACCTACCTTGCATATGTGTTGGAGGGCACACATCTACACTTTAGTGATCTGTACAAATTTGGGCATTTCCAAGAATTTTGCCTCTATTCTTACCAAACCTCAAGTAGCTAGTGTAAAAGGTTAAATGAAAGCTCTATGGTAAAGGCACAGGGAACAGTTGTCATGGGGAAGGAAATATGAGGAAAGTCTTCATGGAAGAGGTAGCCTCTGAGCTGCTCTTGGAAGGCTGCAAAGACAGTCAGTCGTTGGAGGAATGGCCAATAGGAATAACAGTGAGAGCAGGGACAGGAGCAGACAGGGGCTGTCTTAAGGGCTTCAGGCGCAGAGTATGCTTGGAAGAGAGGGCATGAAGGAAGAGATAAGATGTGGCCCCTGCTACCAAGCACTGGGCTTGTTTCTGTAAGCTTTAGGAGACAACATTGAAGGACACAGCCTAACCCACACTGAATACCACTGCATTGGTGCCAGGGCTGAATGTATGGGTGAGGTGGGAAGTGAAAGGCTATTGGCCTGATCTGGAGCACAGGTTGGTTCTTCCTAGGTGCTGACCATCACATTTCCTTCCTCTTTCTGCTCACAGGCAGCCTGTTGAGGAGTCAAGTCAGTGCTTCTCCATGCTGCACATCAGCCCCACACCTTGATGGGCATCGATGCTGTGCATTCTGACATGCTGCTATAGGCAGTGAGGGTAGAAGGCACCCTCCTCCCTGCCTCAGAAAAATTGCTCTGGTCACTGTGTGAGGAATGAATTGGAAGAAGCCAAACCAGAGACCAGGAGCCATTAGGTTTCCAAGCAGACATTCATGCAGATCTCTGGTGCATCTAGAAGAGCAGAGCTTCAGGTCCATGGAGTGGCCAGCAGCATTGTATTCACTGGGGTTTCCCAAGTGTCTGGAATGGTGAATGCTCAGAAATATGGCAGTTTTGCCAATTAAAGAGTCTTTTGGGTCAAAAGTTTCTATTTTTAGTCTGGAATGGTTGGGGAAAACTGGCCTTCTGTTGAAATAAAGTACTTGGAGAGATTTGTCTGAAGGAATGGAAGCTTTGATTGTGTTAAAAGAATTAGGGGCATATGTCAAGGAAGGGATAATTTCAGTGCATAGGAATTTTGGAAGCTTGGTGAGATCTGTAGTAATTTTGGTTATTTGAATGCAAAATTAGTTTTTAATGCTGAATTCCAGCAGTAGGAGAAAGTCAGGATCTGCTTAAGAGGCAAGAGATTGCAGGTGTAAAGGGAAGCTGCTGCACAGCTTTAGTGTGGGTTCTAGCCGCTGGCCTTTAGCCAGTGAAAGCCATTTCTGCACTTTCTCCACTGCACTTCTTGAGTTTAAATGAGGAGCCGGAATTCTCCTCCCACCCACCAGAGTCAGTGGACAGCCTAACTATTGCACATTCTCTCTTGCTGTGTTCCCACACTGACAATTTTGCTGGTGTCTCTTGTAGGTATTTTGGTTCTCTGTCACACTTGTGGTGTATAACTTGCCCGAGGTACTTTTAAAAATAACTTCTTTCTCCCAAGTAAATACCAGGCTTGGTATGCTTTGTCATGTCCTCTCAATCATATTTATAAAACATCTTTCCACATTAAAAACATTTGCTTGTATTTGTAGAACAGACTAATTCTGATTTCAAAAATCCAATGAGCAAATGGATGGAGAGAGTTTGGCTGCTGTGACAAGAACTGAAGAGCTTTGGCGGAGAGCACCTTGTCACTGCCAGCTCTGAGTGCCAACTCTAAAATGACATTGCTTTCTCCCTCAGTCCTTCAAAGCCCATGGGGCATGTTGAGTTCTGTCTTCTTCATTTTACTTTTAAAAGTTATGTCATGCATATCATTGGGTTTGGAACCAGAGCCCTTCACTTTCCAGGTAATAAAACCAAGCCTGAGAAAAGTCAGGGACTTGGCTGAAGTTCCAAGAAGTTCTGTGGTGTTTTTACTACTTCACCATTCTGAGAGGATACTTAGCTTCTGAGCTACTCAGAGTGTAAAATCAACATGTTACTTAAGAAGGAACCTTTCAGGGGTCCTTTTCAGGCTGGGGCAAAGCTTGCAAACCGCAGCTGCCCCCTAATGTGAAGAGCTACAGCAATGTGAAGAGTGCTGGAGTTCAGTCCCTGAGGCCCATTCATGGAAAAGAAAGCGTACAAGAAGAGCTCCTTGCTGACTTCTGGCCTCTGCATCTGCCAGCCTACTGTCCACAGCTGCTGCTGCAGACCTTGCTGGACCCAGGCAGCTGCTCACTTGAAGTGAAGGATTGGTGCCCAGGTCATGCTGGAAAAGGGAGGAAATAATCAAGACAGTGCTTTCTGAAGTAAAATATGCTCAGAGAGCTGGGGAGAAAAACTCTCTGCCCACTTAACATAGGATGAGTATATGGGTTCCAGGAATTTAAACTCAAAAGTCTTTTTACTCTTCAAGTCTCACTGATGATTTTTACTTTAATACCATAATATTGGATATCCTCACAACAATGCTAAACACCAGTCTATAATAAAAATTAACATTATCTAAGTGAAACTTCTCCTTCTTGGACACCTACTTATATTTAGCAAATCTGAAGTAATGTTGCTTTGCACATCAGTCATCCTTTGTTATGTCTTTAAAATATCATTGATTTGTAATCAAGAAAGCTCCAAATGCAATACATCCATTTTTAGATTGGTTTCAAGTCAACAGTGGTTGAACAAGGAAGTAACTAAAATACATGAAGCCAGGTTATTAATTTGGGTTTTAAACAGAACGTAGAGTGGTCAGGGAGGACATCCATATTTTGAAACTGGAAAAAAATCTGATTTTTGTAAAAAGGAGAAATTTATAGTATTTTAGAATTACTTTGTAGTATTTTAGAATTATTAATTATTTTATAGTATTTTAGAATTATTTTAGAATTACTTTTTTCATTGGCTTTCTATAGTTTTGAAATTGAATATAGGATCAGGGGAGCTTTTCGTTTTATTTTTATGTACATAAAATGTGACTTAAAAAGGGCTCTTTTTGTTGTTATTGTTTTGTTTTGTTTTGTTTTTTGTGGTGCTAGGGATTGAACCCAGGGCCTTGTACATGCTGGGCAAGCACTCTACCAGCTGAGCTATATACTCAGCCCAAAGGCTTTTGTTAATGAGACAGAAAATCCTATAACTTATTCAATATGTATTGTCTCTTTAAATGGTAATTAAGATTGACAAGTATTTGTATGTTTTCTCTGGATGATCTTTGGATCCAGAGTTACCAATAAAAATAGATTAGCTTAATGTGCTCTTGGTTGTTTTATATCATATTTCTTATTTTTTTCCTTTTGTTTCCTTTTTTTTTTTTTTTTACAAATGGCAATCCTAGAGATGGAACTCTAATCTTAGAGGTGTGCTATTTGCAAATTTGGGTTGAGTCTGGAAAATAACGGTTGGCATTGAAAAGGTCTACATTTGGGTCTCTTTTCTTGAGCAGGCTAACTTCCCTGAGTCTTAATTTCTGGCTTAAAGAGGACAATAATGAAAGTCTGTTCTATTTTATTTGTAACCCTGGGGGATAGATATAATTTGGAATTCAAGATGTTTAAAAATTTAGAAAGGTAGCAAGGTATATGACTTGTGGTGCTCCTCATGGAGTCTAGGCAGCACCTACCCCCACCCCCATAAAGAAATGCATGTACTATCTCCAAAGCCAAATGTACAGTAACCCACACTAAAGGTTATTAGTACCCTTAGATAAGTTTTTTGCCAAGTAAATTTTGGAAACAATTTTTGGAAAAAATTTCGCAGCTTTTTGTGAAAGAATTGCGTGCATCCCTATTATCCTCTCAAGCATAGGACAGAATAATGACTCAATAAATGATATGAAATCATTGGGAATAATACATTACATGTTGATGACAGAAAATTGCCCTAGTGGGGCTGGGTTGTGGCTTAGTGGTAGAGTGCTTGCCTGGTACGTGTGAGGCACTGGATTCCATCCTCAGCACCACATAAAAATAAATAAATAAATAAAATAAAGGTATTGTGTCCATCTACAACTAAAAAAATATTTTTAAAAAACTGCTCTAGTAGTATTTTAAATAATAAGCAGCTACGTATTTTGAAGAAAAAACATGATACATTGCATTGGTCTTCATAGAGCATGTTGTTATGAGGTGGGCTTTTTGAAAATATCTTTCAAGAGGGGTTAGTGTTTGTTTATAAGTTCTTAAAATAATAATAATTAGGAATATCAATCCTCCAAACATGGTGGATATCCACCATGTTTGGAGGATATCAGATAGAGGGGCTTTATTACTGAAAGGTGTTTCAGAAAGGTTATACAAGATGGCCACAAACCTGCCACTTGCAGGGGGAGGGTAAGCACTTGTTCAGTCCTGGGTGTTTCATAGAAAATTATGAGTGCTTGCTGGTTTGCTCTCACCTAGGTTTGCTCACCATTATCACAGTGTCATCTCCCCAAAGGTTATCCCCTGTAGCCTAAGCTGTTCTGAAACCAAAATGGAGCTCTTTTCTTTCCTACCTTCTCATAACACCTATATGTCAATTGTGCCAACTCGGAGAAGAGGCAGAATGTGCCTGATGCTAGAGCTTAAGAGAATGTGCCATAAGGTCAGACTTCCTGGGTCCATATCTGTAGACAGGCATCTCTCTGACATAACCCAGGACCCTCCGTCCCGTTGCCTCTGTAGGGTGAGAGTGGCATTTGTGCCTCCCTGTGGCTCACTGTGAGGATTGGCATAGCCTTAGGTCATGCCTGCTTCAATAGCAGGTGCTCAGGGGGCAAGGTAGGTATTATTTAATAAATGATGATTATCACACTTGCCATCATCACATTTCATCTTGTAGGTAGCTAGGGCTGTAATTTCCTTTTCATTAGAAATAGGAAATCAGACGTCACAATCTGCATGATTGCCTACACATCTGACATTTGACTAAAGTGTCTGTGTATTTTAAGTGTTGGCATTGAATTTTGGGGTGACCTTGACCTTGGAGTTGTCATTTATGTCCATTAGAGGGCACCGAAGTACAGAGAGATGAGCTCACATTGGCTCCTCTGAACAGAGAGAAGGTGGTGTTGGTCTCCTAGCTTTTCTCTTCTGTCTCTGAGCCAGTAACCACGGGCAGGGATCAACGTTTGCCCTTTTCCTCAAATTTGGAAGGAAAGTAGCAAAACCTTGTTCTTGGGGCTCAGGTCATAGCACACAGATGACAACCACTGGCTATGGATGGTATCAGAAAGGCAGATGTCTGAACAACAATGATAAATTTCCTTGACTTGCTAATCTTTTTATATTTTAAATTGAAGAGTTTCACAAGCATGTCTTTAAAACGGTATTTAGACAAATACATTGATTTAGGATTTTCTGTCAATCTGGGAAATCATCAGATTTGCTATTCATTGGGGGTTTAATTTTTTTTAATTAAAGAATATACAGAATATACTGTATGGTTTTTCAAAGTCTCCGTATCTTTCCATGAAGATCTTATGTGGTGTAAGCATGGGTGTTCTTATGTACTTCTAAATTCTTTTCATGTTTAAAATTCTTCATATTTACCTTGTGCATAGGGTTGGCCTCATGCCTAGAGGCAAAACATTCCGCTAAATGCATTCGTTCTTGGAGGTGCAGCAGGTGTGAAGTTGTTGAGACATTTCACTGGGAGGGGAATGGGACCTCTATTTTATGCTGTCATATAAACAACTCAGCAGCTTTAGATCTGCCTGAAGTCAGGTGGTGAATGTGACAATACCCAGGGATTCTCTTGCTATCTTTGTAATCTCAAGAAAGAAAAATGGTGTGCAACATCCACTAGCTAAAAAAGCAATGGAACATGTATATCCTGTGCCATCAAGGAACCTAAAAATAGAAGGAAACTGGCCAGAGGTTCTGGATTATGAGTGGGGACAGCAAATGTGCCATGTATTTGCCTCACTCATATGAAGATGCTTTTCATGGAGTATTAAGTACTCACAACTCCCTATGATTCTCACCATTGAGCAGGGAAGGGCAACAGAATCTGAGAGGATAAGGAACTTGCCCAGGGGCACACAATCAGGTTCTGTGTCCATGTGCAGGGGGGAACAGAGCAAGGGACCCTTTTAGCAGCAGTGAACCTCTAGTTAAGCCTGTTTTATTTTATTATTGGCAGAGGTTGTGGGTAAGCTGCTTCCAGGTCATGCTCCACACCACTGCCTCTGCTGTTATTCTTCTACCCAAGATTGTTTCAGTTTGCATGTTTAGCTACTTGCTAAGGCATGGATGTTTGTGTCCCCCAGGTCATAAGTTGAAGCAAAGTCCTCATTGAGGCAGTATTGTGGCCTTTGGGAAGTGATAAATCACGGGTGGGATCAGTGCCCTTAGAAAAGAGACCTGAGGGAGCTTGTTGACTCTTCTGCCTTGTGAGGACGTGTAGAGAGTATCATCTGTGAAGAACAATCCTTAACCAGACATGGAACCTGCTGGCACTTGGATTTTGAACATGGCCTCCAGAGCAAGAGATAAATTTCTGTTGCTTATACATTATCCAGTCTAAGGTATTTTGTTATAGCAGCCTGAATAGACTAAGATGATACCATAATACAAACATGCAAAGTACAAGTGAGCTTTCAGTACTTTAGCAGCACATTACCAAATGTATTTTAGTATTTAAAATCTTTAGCTAAATGTTTTTAGTTAAAGACATCACCAACTTTTGCCTTTCTCCATCAGAGAGAAACAAAGTTTGTATTTGATGTAGTATACAGTTTCATTAGATGTTGTCACTGTTCTGGGTGATTTCTCAAGTATAAGAACTCCCTAGTCCCACATATAAACTTTAAAATATCAGATTGCACTGCTTTGCTTTCCTTTTTCTTTAATGTAGTAGATTGCAACTAGTATAAGAACTTTGCTTAAGTAATTAAATTCACAGAATGCTTAGGTTTTGCAGCATCTTGATTTGTAGAATAAGTTGTCCTTCAAAGCAAGAATTCTGGCATGTGTTTTGTTTTCTTAGATTTTACTTTTGTGTTTTGAGTCTTCTAAAAAAGAGGAAAAAAATAACTCTGCAGTTAAGATTGAGTTGCCTGAATTGTGAAGCTTTGAGCCTTTAAAAAATGTTAAGTTAAACTGATCCCCTGTGGCCTGATAGCCCTTTTCTTATACAAAATCCAGTTAGCTTCGTGGCTCAGTTGTGCATAAAAGTAGGTGAGATTTAATTTAATCATTATTGCATGTAATATTTATACATAGAAAGATCTACACTTTTAATTTAAGAGCTGATTAAAGTCCTGGTGGGAAAGCTGATGCAAGATATAATTATCAAGTATGTTAAATTAGTATCCAAGTACTACTTCTAATTTTTTTTTCCTGATTCACTTATTTCTTTCAGAGTTTTGACAACAGACCATTCTTCATTGGATAGCCCTAAACATTAAACAAGTTAGGACATTGTTTTTATAACACATGTGGCTATATTTCATTGTAGGTGCTGGATTGGATCGAGAACCATGGAGAAGCATTTCTGAGCAAACATACAGGTGTGGGGAAATCTCTTCATCGGGCCAGAGCTTTGCAGAAACGTCATGAAGATTTTGAAGAAGTAGCACAGGTGAAACAATGGTTTTTACTGTTTTCTTTTCTAAATATCTATTGGTTGAATTATAATTTTAACCACATCTGTTAAGAGTTAGCTTTTGCTAGAGTGTTTGAGGCAGTTCTTTGAGGTTAAACTCTCAGGTTTCAAAGTTGAAGATACCATTGCCTAGGGAGGAACATGATTTAGTCATGTGATCATTTTGTAAAATGTGATGTTTGTAAAACAAATTTATGTCTCAGATGTTTTGTCGCATTTATTGTACCCTTTTTTGACTAGTTTTGATATTTAAATTCATGGTTAGAGAATAATAGTCCTTCTTGCATTTCTGTAGTGATGGGCCCAGCATTAATCTTGACCTGTTTTAGTTTTTTAAAGTGTGTGTGCTTAGGAAGCAGGAGCCAGGAGTACAGTGTATTCAGAGCATGGGATGTATGGAGTGTAAGCATTGGGTATGATACAGCTCACAAACTGTGAGTTTGGACAAGTTGCTTAACTTCTCTGAAGTGAGCTTTCTGCTCTGGAAAAAAAATCACACAATACATATGGATGTTATAAGGAAGTAGGGGAATGTTGTTTTAAAATGGTCTATGTAGGACCAATCCAAACTCAAGATTATGATATGATTGTGGTATTACAGAGTCTTAAAAATAAGAAAAAAATGGTAAGATGATAATTGTGAGAATGATTATTTGAAAGACAGCGACTTTCTATCAGTAACCATAGATTCTGGAAGACAGTGGAATGGAATCCTAAGGAAAGAAACTTTGAACCTCGAAATCTGTACCCAGCTGAACTGTTGTTATTCAACAGTGAGGATAAAATATAGATCAAAACTGTGAGAGTTTGCCACTCAAATGCTATCAGAAAAACAAAAATATTCAGAAAGAAAAATGTTAAGAACCTACTGTCATTTAATTTCATGAGAACAGGGGCTTTGTTTATTTAATTTCTGTATCATTAACACCCAGTACAATGCCTGGCCTATTTAAGTGTTCATTAAAATTTTATTTGAGGGGTTGGAGTTGTGGCTTAGCAGTAGAGCGCTTGCCTAGTACGTGCAAGGCACTGGGTTCGATCCTCAGCGCCACATAAAAATAAATAAATAAAATTAAAGTAAAAAAAATCTCGTTTGAATGAGTTAACTAAGTGAATACAAAGGAATTATGCAAAAAATGGCTGGTATCAACAATGAGAAGGGCAATTAGTTAATATATGTTTATAGATTAAAGAATTGATTATTTAAGCAAAGGGTGAATCTGGGAGGTAGTTAAAACAATATGGTAGCCAGTCACCAGTGCATGACTATAATCTAACTACTCAGGAAGCTAAGGCAGAGAACTACAAGTTCAAAGCCAGCCTCAGCAAGTTAGTGAGACCTAAGCAACTTAGCGAGATGCTGTCTCAAAATAAAATATAAAAAGGCAGGGGATGTGGCTCAGGGTTTAAGTGTCCCTGGGTTCAATCCCTGGTTTCCCAACTCCCACCCCTGCGGGGGGGTGGGGGGGACCACAACCAGATGGTACTGAAGTGCCAGCCCAGTTTCACATGAAAGGCAGAAAGGTGCTCTGAGGAAGACGGAAAGAGCTGTCACATCTGTCTTAGATTCCTTGACTTAGGCTTACACATGGGTATTTTTTTAAAGCCACTAGAAATATATAGAGAGAAGGCATTACTTCTGACTAAATTTAAAGGAAAAATACAGAAAACCTGATAAGTAAAAACTTGGGAAAATGGGTTTAAAAGAAGGAAAAATAAAAATAATAAAATCATGGTAGAAGTCACAAAATATAGTAATTTGTTCAGAATTATCAGTAATTACAGCAAATGACAAAGATTCTCAGAATGAATGTATTTTGAAAGTTATGGTGTTTATTTTTTTCAATGAGCACACCTAAAACACAAATACCTAGGAAGTTTAAAATTATAATTAGTATTAGAAAAAGGTCCACCTGGAAAATACTGATCATAAGAAAATGGGTATAGAAATATTAGTGTGATACAAAATAGACTTGAAAGCATAGAAACATTGTTAGAAATGAAGAGGGACTTCAGCTGTTAAAGGAAGGGGTCACTCTATAAATAATGGAGCCGTAAAACCTGTGAGACAAGGATGACAGGGTCAACCCTGTGTGTGTTGGTATGTGGGCATGACAAAGGTTCAGTTTTGTGCGAGTCAGAGAACTCAGATATGGTGTGAATTACTGGATAGCAAAATGCACCTTAGGCTTCCTCTGTGACAATATCTTTAAAAAGTTACTGACTTTTCCTGGCTTCATATATAAAGTAACAGCAACAGTCCTCACCTCTCTGCTTTGTTGATCTTGAGAAATAAGTAAGAAAGCAGCCTTGCTGCACACTTCCTGTAGCTTTGGAGTATTTTCCTCATCCATGTTTTTAATGTGATCTCCCTACTTTAATTTGCTGAGAAATGTTTTGCCATCTTCTTATAGCTTAAAAAAAAAAAGTGTAAAATTTGGATCATAGAGCAAAGATTTCAGACACCAGAGAATTTAAGAGACAGAACTACAAATTATGAAGCTCTGGAAGTTGAGGCTCTTGCCTGGTATAGTGTATTTATACATGTTTATAGGCTAGGCTCCCCTTTCCCTTATCCTCTTGCTTTCCTGAACACTTTCCAGCATGAAGGACCAGGGTCTACTTAATTTTCTCTGGTGTGTCTTGTACCCCATTTGACCTTTCTCTCTTCAGTCTTGTGGGGCTCTCCATTCTACATTAGGGAAATGTTTTCTGTGGCTAATCTTGGCAGAGCTCTCCACACAAGTCCCCAGGGGCAACAAGAATGAGAAAACTTTTTTCTTAGAAAATGAACATTTTGCATTAAGGTTTCTAGGGCAAGGGGTCAAAGTAGCATTTATGTTGTATCTGCTACAAAAAAAGGCCAGTGCTTGGCTGCTCCTTCTGCCACCCTGATGAGTTTCAGTCCTTGCTTGTCACCTCTTGCTCCTTATCCTGGGATTTCCAAGGTTGCCTGACTTTCTTCCCCAAAATGAAAGTTCCTCAGCCCATCTGAGCTGTGCATGAAGGGGAGGAAACCTTAGATATAAACACCCATTGCTCATTTGCAATTATCTGCTCCCACTTTTCCTGCCTCTGGATTTTAAGTAATCACCTACCTTATGTCACTTCTTTTGCTAGGCACAAAGGAGTGGGTGAGGGAACAGTGGGTAGCCATAGACCCAGATTTCCTGAATAGGCCTGGCTAGTTTCTGAGGACGTTCTGTGGTATTTTGCTACCTGATGTCTAAGTCAAGACATAGAACTTAATAGAATTTAGCTTGGTGGCAAAAAATGAGGAGGATGTTAAGAGGCAGTCATGGGATCATCAGGTGGGGCTGTTGGGCAGCAGGACCATGTGGCCTGCAAAACTAGAATGGCCTGGCCTTCGAGGGCTGGGGAGATGCATGCCTGTGTCCAGTCTTTCCTCTCTTTGGCCCCTGTCCTTTGCAGGTCTATCACCCGGTATGGACTCAGGCCCTCTGTCCTACCTGAGGCTGTACCTGTATTTTCTCAGTCTCTTAGTTTCAGCTTTTCCTCTGTATGTGTCCTCCTCTGGTCCCACTGCAGGGCCTGGTTTCTCGGCCTGGTTTCTCCAGTAATGGTTTCTGTCTCCAACATATTCACCATCTCTCTTTCTCAGTTCTTTTCCTCCCTCTCAAGAAGAATGTCATTTTTTTCTGCTGTGTTTTTTAAATACCAGTTGGTTTCAGAAGAGGGCTCTGCTGCTTTACCTTTGCTTCCTGATCACCCAGCTTTATGTCTCTTGATGGCACAGCAGACATCCAGCAATTTGCTTTGCTTAGAGTAGACACGGAGCAGCCATGAACTGGGACTCAGCTGCTCACACAGTTAACTTCCTCTTGAGTTTGAGTGACAGTATCCCACCCAAGCAGTCCACTGTCATGCATTCACTTCCTGTTGTTTTATAGGCTTGAGTCTCCTATAAGGAACAGAAGAGATGTGGCCCTACTCTTAGAGCTCTCAAATCTGTATTACCAGCACTAGTGCATGCTTGACTCATAGGCTAGTTCTTAAAAGACTCTGCTGGGCCTCAGATGCACACCATCAAGTATGGTAGGTGGAGGAGCTGCCCCTCAGGAGAGCCTAGCCATAGACAGAAGGCATAAAACAGGCATGGAAGATCCAGAGCAATATGGGGTCTCTCTCTAGCCTCTCCACCCTGTTTATCAAAGAGCTTTTGGATAGCCTTTTCAATGGAAGCAAACGTAACTACTAGAAGGCTCCATTGACCCTGACTTTGTTAGGAGGATGTGTAGTAGACACTGTTCAGATAGACAGAGCTTTGATGTCAAGACAGGATTGTACTTTATTTGTAGCTTGTTTGAAATTTCTCTGGTTCCTCCCTAAGAATAAAATGGCTTCAGTCTAGCTGTAGCACAGGTATAGTAGAGTGAGGGGCCTTTACCAGATTTACTTCTCTGCCCTCTTTTCTTTACCTGCTTTCTTTCAAAGCTGATTATAATAGAAGTGCTTTTGGCAGGTGTCAGAGTTCATATTTTAGATTTATGTATTGGACAGAATGGGCTATCCTTAAAAATAGAAACAGAGGCATCTTTAGTGCTTAATAAGAGTCTTATTTCATTTTCTGAAATGTATTCACAAAGGTAAAACGAAGTTTAAAAAGACTTTTGAAAGAAGTTTCTTTTTTATACTTAAGTATAAGGTTGTTTAGATTGTGTCTTTGGGTTATGTTTTGAAGGTTTCTTTGTAGAAATAATTCTAAATTGTCTTAGAGACCCTGAATTAACAATTTAGTCAATAAAGTTTTTTCTCTCAGCAGACCTCTTTAAATTAGTGAGGTGTGGCATGATGAAGTAACAAAACAGATTTCAGAAAGGAAGTAGTGAAAGTCTATGTTTGAATTCACTGAAAATGTACTAAATTTAGAACAATTCTAGTGTTCTGGGAAGGAGGAACCCAGAAAGAACCTCATGTTTACTTGGTGGAAGTGAGTCGTGCAGTGTAACTTCTTCAGGCAACAGACTTTGCAGCAGGAGCCTCAGTCTCAGCCACTGCTGTGGCCTCCTCAGGAAACACTGGGATTCTTTTGCACACAGCTCTGCAGAGCCGAAAACCCTCCTCATGACTACTCTGAAGTTCCTTTCCTTTAATTTGTACAGTGACTGTGAGTAGACCTATCCAGTTGACTGAATTCATGCAGATTGTTTCATAGCGCGTGATATGCCCAACCATAGTGCATCTTCATGTACTAGTTCTGAAAAAGATATTAGCCGGATGTGGTGGCAGACGCCTATTGTTCCAGCTACTCAGGGTCTTGAGGCAGGAGGATTACAGGTTCAAGGCCAGTCTGTGCAACTTAGTGAGGTGCTGTGTCAAAACAAAAAGTAATTTAAAAAAAAAAAAGACCTGGAGAAAGCTCAGTGGTAACATGCCCTGGATTCAGTCCCCTACATGGGGGAGGGGGAAAAATAAATAAAAAATGCTTTTCATGTGAAACTTTTTTGCAGGTAGAAAGGAAGATGCTCTTTAATAGTGATCTTTTCCCTTCTAACTAATTGTCTAAGCAAGGTTCCTATTTAGATTTTAAAAACTGTGATTACAACAGCCAGTAAAGTCCAGAAAACTAAGATGAAGCTGCTTTTGAGACCTCAGAAGGTGACTTGAATGTCATTAATGAGTCTCTGGCATAGCATCTTTCCAGAGGTACTGTTCTGTGAGTGCTTTGACTACCTGGCTCCTAACTGCTTATCCACCAGGATTCAAATTTCTCTCGCAAAGATGTAATGTATTATAGAATTTGTGCTCTTGCATACCATGTTCACTTTGATCCTGGGTTAAGGTAGTTTCTGCCTTGCTTCTCCTCTGTAAAGTTCTTCTTCCGCCCTCTGTAATTATTAAGTAAGTACTTTGTGTGGAGGTACCTTGGGATTCTATAACTATTTCCTGTTCCTTTTCTATTTATGTTAGTATGGACTTGCAACTTCATTGTGCTCAGTGAATCACATTCTGTGACCATTGTTTGATGCTCAGGTTGTCCTTGCTTTGGCTGGCAGGAACCTCTCCAGGCTGGCTTCTATATCCTGACTTGTCCACATTGGCCTTAAAGACTTTCTTACTTTTGGGTACAATAAGATGTTTCAAGTTCTTGTTCTTTTTTTATTGGTGCATATTAATTATACATAATAGTAGGATTCATTGAGACATATTCATACATGTATATCACATATAAATGGATCAGTTTCAATCCCCAGTAACTCCCCTTGCCTTCCTCTTCTCTCTCCCCTAACCCCTACTGGTCTCACTTCTATTTTCATGTGGAAACTGACACCCCCCTCACCCCCCACCCCGCTTTTCCTTTAGCTTTCACATATGAGAGAAAACATGTGATCCTTGACTTTCCAAGTCTGGTTTATTTTGCTTAACATGATGCTTTCCAATTCCATTGATTTTCCATGCAAATGACATAATTTTGTTGTTCTTTTTGACTGAGCAAAACTCCCTTGTGTATATATGCCAGTTCTCTTTATCCATTCATTGGATAATGGACACCTAGGCTGTTGTACCTGCCCAGGAAAACTGTTGACTTAAACATAGCCATAGAGAGCAGCCATGTGGGCACTGAGCAGCAGAGCAGCAAGGTGGGACTCAAGGCCTAGGGTGCCCATCCCTCACTGCAGTATGCATAACATGCCAGACTTGGAGCCTTGAGATTTAATACCTTCCCTGCTGGGTTTCAGTGTTACTTGGGGCTGTTTACTCTTTGCTACTTGCCAATTTCTCCCTTTTCAAATGAGAATGTTCATCCTGTGCTTATCCCACCGGAATAGACAAACTTTGGAAGTAGACAAACTTTTTCTGATTTTACAGTCTCAAAACTGTAAGGAGTTGGCTTTGAGTCTCAAATAAGACTTTGGACTTTTGAGCTAATGTTGAAATTAACTGCAATATGTAACTATTGGGCATTGAATAATTTATATTTTGCTCTGTGAGAAGTATATTCAGCTTAGGGAACAGGGCAGGATGCTATGTGTATCTCACCAAAGAGTTGAAGTTTAATCCAAATGTGAAGTATGAGAGAGTGGCAACTTAATGACTGGGTTTAGAGGTGATTAGGATTTAAAGTCATTAGGGTGGATCCTCCATAACTGAATTCTGGGGGCTGTATAAGGAGAGGGAGAGAGACCAGGAGTAACAAACATGTGCTTCCGGTCTCTTGCCACGTGATGCCCTGCACAATCTTGGAACTCCAGCAACAAGAATGCCATCACCAAATGGGGGTCCTTGCCCTTGGGCCTGAAGAATCATGAGCCCAAATAAACCTTCTTGCTTTATAACTCACCTAGTCTGTGGTGGTGTGTAATTGGCAACAGCAAACAGACCAACACAGACTTCCTCCTCACCTCGCTCAGCCCTCACTTCTCATGCTGTTTCCACCCTACCACAGGGGTGCCCTCATCACCCCATTCAGGCTCTGACTCCTCACAGGGTCATCTGGGCCACTCTCTGGGTCACCTCCCACCCTTTCCCATGAGATGCCTACTATGCTCAGCTTTTGGACTTGTTTGAGGAGTTGGACAAAGTACTCAACTTGCCTCTCTAGAGGAACTACAGTCTGATTTTCTGGGCCCTCCCCAAAGGCCGTAATTCTGTTCTGGTACTGCATGGCAGCCCTCCACCTTGTCTCAGAGCTCCTACTTACAACTCAGATTTGTCAAGAATTAAAATTATCTTCAGTATTTTATACATGTATTTACACTTACTTTTCAGTTCTTTGAAACTCTTGACTACTGAATAGCCATTATAGTTATAACTCCCCTTTTTAGAATGTGTATCCTTATATAGAAAAAAGATGAGCACTGAATTACCATTAAATGGAAGTATATGGAAAGGGACAGCAACTTAGTATTTGTTTGGAACTTAACCTTTAACTTGCACTTTGGGAATTGGAATTCACTCTGCTTAAAGCTGAGAAAAAAAGTGAAACAGGCATTTGTGGCTGTGGACTGTTTCTTGGCTCTACCTTAGCAAAAATGTGGAAGCTTTTTCTGAGCCAGGAGCCAGCAGATAGCCTGCTGCTGCTTCAGGTGTATGGACTTGGCAGTGAGGTCTAGCACTTAAGATTTTAGAACAGTTTTGGAAAAGCCTGCTGATAGATATGTATAGGACTCCTAAAATCATCTTTCCCTTCACATTTGAGCTGTTTGACTGACATAAATGACGAGAAATATCACTAATTGACTCGCATTGCTATGTGTTATGGCTCCTGGCCTGGCTGATTTCCTTCTCTTCACCTGTTTCTCTGGGTATTCTCTTGTGCAGAACACATACACCAATGCAGATAAATTGCTAGAAGCAGCAGAACAGCTGGCTCAGACTGGGGAGTGCGACCCAGAAGAGATTTATCAGGCTGCCCATCAGCTTGAAGACCGGATACAAGATTTTGTTCGGCGCGTTGAGCAACGAAAGATTCTCCTGGACATGTCGGTGTCCTTTCACACCCACGTGAAAGAGGTAAGACATCAGGAAATAGCAATATAATCTGTCTGACAGGGTCTTTGAACTCCTCTGAAGGAATTTGTATTTGTTCATAATGTGAAACAGTGGACTAAAAGTGGCAAGTTGTGAGATGTAGCCCATGAGCACCAGTGGTGTCAGTGTGGACAGGGAAAGAGCTGAACTCTCTGTGCTTTCTTCTTTGTCATGTGTGTGCACATCTGCCTTTGCTTGGGGTGTCTTCAAGGGTAAGAGTGGCAGGGGGGAGAGGTGTGGATCAGGAGGCAAGCAGGGAAACAAAAAACTGAAAAGATCTCTTCAACTCCAGAAAGAGAAAAGGGGAGTGGTGCACGCATGCCATGTAGCTTAAATAGGACCTACATGTTGTGTGCAGAGTTGCTGGGTTTCCTTTCTGAGTATTTGCCAGTCATGTGACGGAAGTTATGACAATTGCCTTCTGGTTTCTGTCAGACTACTCTGAGACGCTCATAAAAATGAATGTTACATCATATCAAATGTAAAGTACCATCATCAAATGGTACAAATACTAATGTCATGAGTGTGCTCTTGATAATAAACTGTGATAAGGGATAATGTGATATTTGAGTGTGAAAAATTGGTAGGTACTAATCATACCTTACACATTTATAATATTCTTGGTAGAGATCATAAAAAATTAAACTATTATGTAGTTTTTGAAGATAAAAAGGATTTATAATAAAAATTAGATTTTTCAGATTGATTTAAATTGATTAAGGATGTTAATTTGCTGAATCTTAACTCTTAAGGAAAGTAATTCTCTACTTCTCAAAGTACCTTCACAAAGTATCATAATATATTATAATACAGCTCTTTATAAATTGGAAGTTTATTAAAGGGTGCTTCTGGGTAATTTGTGATTAAGCACATGGAAGCTTATGATTATAGGATAAGAAGGAAGGATCTAGGAAGAAAAAACCTCTGAAAGAGGGCAGGATCCGACTTGCCTTATTCAAAAAGGTATCTAAGTTCAGAGACAAGTAAAATTATTTAAAGGAAAAAACTCCATGCCGATTTGGGATGTTGGGCAGTTTATCTGCAGTGAGGTTATGTATAACTTGGACATTTTGGCTCTGGAAAGACCATGCTCTGTTCCCTCTGAAACCCTTTGAGGCCATGTAGCAGGTATATTTGGCCAATTGCTGAGACCCCAAGAGTTTGTGCTTCTACCTGGCCTAGGCTGGTGGGTGGTACTCAGTCCTTTCTGCAAAGGGGCTGGGACTTGATAGTCGGAGACAGTCATCAGAATAGAAAACCAGCATAGCTAACTTCTTTTTCTCTCTTAATAATGCTGTAATTAAAAAAGACTTCAGGGCTGAGGTTGTAGCTTGGTGGTAGAGCACTCGCCTAGCATGTATGAGGCACTGGATTTGATCCTCAGCACCACGTAAAAATAAATAAATAAAATAAAGGTATTGTGTCCATCTGCAGATATATATACATACATACATACACACACACACACACACACACACACATATTAAAAGACTTTAAACTGTGTGTGTACACACACACACACATATTTTAAAGACTTTAAACTGTTTACAAAGAGGCTTTTTATTCCAAGGAGACAGCACTAGACCAGCAAGAAGAAGAAGGCAGGTCCAGACTATGAGCACAGGGAGGTGTTAAAAGCTGTTCCCCAGATACTAGTGGGCATTCTTGTTAAGTCCACCTTCAATGATAAGTGAGCGTTCTTCCAGGGTGGTTTCTTGTGTGGATTCAGGATCACTAAGTCCAGTTCCTGACTCAGCTCTGTTAGAGCTAAACCACCACCTGCTCCCCTGCCTCTGTCAGTTGTTTTTCTGGAACACATATCTGATGAGGTTGTCCCCTGCTCTTGAGCCATCAGTAACTCTTGTTCTATCTGGGATCAGCCAGTGCCTCTAAGTCTTCAGTCTGAGCCATACTTCTCCTGACTGTCTTGGGCTATGTGCTTCTCTTTAGGGCCTCTCCCCCACAGTGCAGTGCCCTGAACTCATGACATTTCAAAAACTCTAAGGCTGGGATGTGCTGCCTCCTCTTCCCCAGGCACAGTTAGTTGTTCTTCCCTGTACCTCAAGCTCTGTACAAACAATGTCTTGGTGTCTTGGGATTATATCTTATCTTTCTTTCCCACTAGTGTTGGTATGTTCACTTGTCTTTATCTTATGCATATTTACAACCTCCCTGAGAAGGAGGAAGAGAGCTAAAGGTGATCTGTGTATGAAAGCAGATTGTGCTTTACTTTACTAAGTAGTGACAGAGGCAAGAAACAGGCCAGGAGCACTGCACAGCCTGGACCACCTCAGGTTAAGAGTTCTGGGTAGGTGTTCAATCACCAGTTCCTCATTTGGGTCCTGGGAGGTGCTGTTGCTGTGGGTGACATAGATGTTGTGGGAGAGGCCCCAGCAATAGTTTTCATAGGGAGCTGATAAAGAAACAGGAGGCAGGAGGCCTCCCACCTGTAACACATGGTACTTGCAATATTTTTCATCAATTTAGCAGTCCAAGTATGGATATAAGTTCTTTTTAGGACAGGAAGTCTTTTCATGAGGTAATATTTGTGATTTTTTACCACTGTGTCTACTCCCTCGGTGGTTTCACAAAGCAGACACTGAGGGACCTTTGGGAGGAAAGAGGTTTTCAGAAGCTGTTCTTGCAGAGGTGCAGTTTGGATTCATTGGTTTTTATATCATCGGCAGCATAATAAAAGCATTCCAGGCAGCAGACCAGGGAGTCTTTGTTGTCACTGAGCCTGGTAATTATTTAGAAGTGGAAATACCTTTTGTTTTCATTGGCTTAATGCTCTAGGAACTTCTAGTATGAATGACTCTGCAGACTAAGGAGATCTTAAAAATTTATCTTATGGATGAAGAGGTTTGATTTCACCGTTGGAGAGTTTTCAGTGCTTGTTCCTTTCTTTTTGTATGAAGGGACGTCATAGAAGAAGAGAATCTGGCATGTTTACCCTGATTGTTTCTTCTCGAAAGCATTCATTAAAAGTGACCTAGGGCCAAAGAAGGATTTTGTGGGCCAGTTGTGCCATGTATAGCAGGACACAGTGTGCCCAGACAAGCCAGGGGTGCAGCTTCAGGAACCCTGGCCCACAGACTTGGAAAGCGGCCAGATTCTTCTCCTCCATATACTCATACTTCATCTAAGCCCCAGCCATTTTCTTAGGGGATTTGTCTTCTCCTGACCAGCTCCAAAATTTCTTTAGTAATCCGTCTCTGTGCTGTTCAAAAACCCTAAAAGTCCCAGGAATACTTGATAGGTTTTATGAAAGAATGATTTCTTCAGTAGTTGTGTTTTGAAACAGGCTGTTGACTGAAAACCCACAGAAGTTTAGAACAAGTTTAATGAGTTTAAAATGAAATTAAAATGAGACAAGGGCCAAGAGGAGGAAATTGTGCTGCTCTTGATTGTTGTTGATAGGTGTTTATGTAAAATCACTAAACATATTAACATATCAAATGAATGTGAAATTGCCAAAAGAGAGAAGTTGTATGAATCAGTTCTTCTTCTCAAGTAGATGGTACAATTTAAAATTTCCTACATAGGAAAGGTGGGGGTAAAAGCTTATCTTTCCTTGAGGCAAGTTCATGGAGCCTTTCAGAGTCACTTGTCAAAGTCCCCAGACACCGAAGTCCCCTACCCTGCTGCTTCCTCCCTCCCCTGAGTGTGGGCATCAACTCTTGTACTGATTCTGGCTCTCCAATGAGGTGATCTCTTCACAACTCATTCTAAAAAGTTCCTGGTCAAGGCAGTATCTGCTCAGGTTTAGCTCAGTGGTCTCTGAGCTAAACCCACCTTGAAGGTTGGTGGTTCGCAGTCTAGATGCAGATATTGACTTTGCCTGTGCTTCTCCGGCAGACGGAAGAGAAAACACTTGTTCCTAGGAAAAGAAATGGCCATATTTTCCACATAGGAAGCAGATATTTTATACTTGGATGTTAGATGCAGCAGGTGGTTGATAGAGATTTCAGCCTCAGTTTCCCTCGGTTCAAATTTGGAAGCAGTCTAGGACCTGTTTCCTCTAAAAAGAATCCTGACATGCTTTACTTCCTTTCTAAAGACTTTAAGACTGATGTTCCCTGCCTCTGCCACCAGTCTCTTCCTTAATGTTGACTGAATGATTTTATGTAAAAGGAATGTTGATTGGACTAAATGTGGATTTTTTGGAGGGTGTTGTTCCCCTACATTTTGCCCTTACTTCTCTCTCTTGCTCTTCCCTTCAGTGTTATTTATAGCTTTTATTCACATCAATTCTGACTGTAATCCTTTCACAATTAGTCCTGCGTCACCTGTCCTCTTTTCCTTTGGAATGCATTTTTTTTCACTGTTTGTTTCACTTCCTCTTTTTACTCATTCATTTCAAAATCTCTCAGGCCAACTGTAATATCCAAGGAGGGATACCAGAATGATTGACCAGAGGCACGAAGCACTTCTGCTCTCGTGCGTATCACACATTTTAGACATTTGTTTGTTTCTCTTAATAGACTTTGAGTTCCTTGAGACCAGGACCATATCTCATTTACCTTTGTGTTCCCCTCTTTTGTCTCCTAGACCTAGACACAGTAGAAATGAAAAATTGTGAAATAGGTGGTCTGTTTCTAAATTTAGTGACTGATATTTATTTTCAAATATAATAATAGCATAACTATTTTCATCTTTCATATTCATTCAGTAGATCCTCAAAATTAGTACCTGACTTAATTGATAATTACCTTTGCAATTTGTGGGTTATTTGAGGCAACCAAGTGGTAACATTGAGCTCTCAACCAGCTTGTTCTTCTGGAATTGATTCAGTGGCCTTGCATTGATTTTTGCCTCAGAAGCATGGTTTCCTAGGAAAGATCATTTCCCCTTTGAATTGGGCTGCAATTCTTGCTGGTTTAAGTAAAGAAATCTTGGTTCTGCTTCTGCAAACTTACACCCTGAACTGGGACAAGTTTTTGTTTTGAGTAATGCCTGAGAAAAGAGAACCTTTGATTTTATTCAGAAGTCAAAAACTAAAGGCCTCCCAACCACCTGGAGATTTTTTGTATTGCAGCATACTAATCTGGCTTTATTTTTATGCTTCACAGCTGAGCATGCAAACTTTCTTCTTTGTTTCTTTGAGCCAGTGCTGAGCTGAGCAGGGAGAGCTGCAAGCCTTTGCCCTGGCCCTGGGTCACTCCAGGCTAGGATGACTTCTGGGCATGCAGTGGAACTCTCTGAGCTGCTTTTCCTCTGGTCCTCAATGAGTATATTCCAGGAGTGTACTAGGAACTTGCCAGTTGAACTTTGAAAGGGCCCAGAGATGTCTTCTCTTCTCCTGTGGAGCTGACAAGCCCCCCAGAAATTTGGTGGTTAAAAAACACAGAAACTGTCTCAAGGTACAGAATGCTTGTGTGTAGACTAGTTGCCTTTTGCTGGGTTCTGCTGACTGTTGGTTCTGGTTCAGAACCTGTGTATCACACCCACCTTCTCTCTCAAAGAAGGCCTGCCTTTGTGTTTAGTGGAAACTGCTCTCTAGTTGCTCTTTTATTCCTGTTTCACCAGGTTCATGTGAACTTGTGTGGTACATGTGCGTTTGTGTTAGTTCACTGCCTTCAACACAGAGAATCACAAACAATTGTTCTGTCACCAGAGGATGTCTTTGGGCTGCCTCCTTAGAGCTGTGCCACCATTAACTCCTGTCCTGTGGCTCTAGTATTTTGTTATTTTAAAAATATTACATATAAACGGAATCCAAAATTTGTAACTTTCTGAGGTTGGCTTTTTTTTCAGCTTGATGCTCTGGAGTCCCATTCCTTTTCTTGCATGTTTCAATAACTCTTTCCTCTTTTTTGCTGAGTAATATTCATAATATGGATACATCAGTTTGTCTTACCATTTACCCCTTGAAGAGTATTTGAGTTGTTTTCAGTTTGGGACTAACACAAAAAGAGAAGCTATGAACAGTCATGTACAAATTTTTGTATTAATGTAAGTTCTTATTTCTCTGAGATCAGTGTCTTAAGAGCACAATTGCTGAGTCCTTTGGTAAGTGCAGTCAGGTTAAAAGAAACTGCCACATTATTTTCCAGACTGGGTGAACCATGTTATGTTTTGTCATGAGAAATGTTATGTGCAACCTCAAGCTTTCTTAACATCTCAGAAATGCAGAATTGATGTGATAAACTTGTCAATGGGAAAGGTTAAGATCCAACATATGATATTTTAGATTGAAAAGTTTGTATGATCAAATCTCAATAATTTTATGTTTAACATTAAATTTTTTAGCTGCGGTCCCTAGTGCATTAAATGAGTTGTGTGTGCTCTTTATACATTTGATTTTTTTATCTGAATGCAAATGAGCAATTAAATGGCCACATGCTAATAAGATCAACAGGAAACTAAGAACCTGAGGTGACTGAGCATTAGATTTTGACTTTGGACTTCAGTTGCCACTTCTGGCATATCCTGGGTCCTTATGTGGACTGTAGTGTCTGGCTTGACATTCTTGTGAAAAAGAAATTAAATGGTCTTCTGTAGGTGGGAATATTAAAAAATAATAGATCTGGTCATTTGTTTTCTCTAGAAATACTACATTCCTTATTAAGTTCAGAAGGCCCTTATGTTAACATTGCATTGCTGAGTCCAAAATATCTGAAAGAACAACTTAGAGGAGGAAAATTTAATTTGGGCTGACAGTTTCAGATGTTCAGTCCATGGTGGTCCTTTCCATTGCTCTGGGCCCAAGGTAAGGCAGAGCATGATAGCAAAAAGGTGGGTATAGTGGGAGAGCACTACTCACCTCATGTTGGATAGGAAGCAGAGCCACTGCGGAAGGGGTTGCAGGGAAGAAGCATTTTTCCAGGGTACTACCAGAGACCCACCTCCTCCAACCACACCCTACCTGCCTGTAGTTACCACCCAGTTAGTCCATTCAAACTAGGATGGCTTGATAAGGTCACAACACTTTGTAATCTAACCATTTCACCTTTAGAATTCCTGTTCATAAAACAAACTCTCCTCAAGTTCAAGAGTCAAATAGACTACAACACAATAATTATGGGTGACTTCAACACACCGCTCTTGCCATTAGACAGATCCTCTAGACAAAAGCTGAATAAAGAAACTATAGAACTCAATAGCACAATCAATAACCTAAACTTAACCGACATATATAGAATATATCAACCATCATCAAGTGGATACACGTTCTTCTCAGTAGCACATGGATCCTACTCAAAGATAGACCATATATTATGCCATAGGACAACTCTTAGTAAATATAAAGGCATGGAGATAATACCATGCACCATATCTGATCATAATGGAATGAAACTGGAAATCAATGATAAAAGAAGGAAGGAAAAATCCTACATCACATGGAAAATGAACAATATGTTACTGAATGATCAATGGGTTACAGAAGACATAAAGGAGGAGATAAAAAAATTCTTAGAGATAAATGACAATACAGACACAACATACCGGAATCTATGGGACACAATGAAAGCAGTTTTAAGAGGGAAATTCATTTCTTGGAGTTCTTTCCTCAAAAAAAGAAAAAACCAACAAATAAATGAACTCACACTACACCTCAAAAACCTAGAAAAGGAAGAGCAAAACAACAGCAAATGTAGTAGAAGACAAGAAATAATTAAAATTAGAGCAGAAATCAACGAAATTGAAACAAAAAAAAAAACCATTGAAAAAATTGAAAAAACTAAAAGTTGGTTCTTTGAAAAAATATAAGATTGACAGGCCCTTAGCCATGCTAACGAAGAGAAGAAGAGAGAGAACTCAAATTACTAACATACGGGATGAAAAAGACAATATCACAACAGACACTACAGAAATACAGAAGATAATTAGAAAGTATTTTGAAACCCTATATTCCAATAAAATAGAAGATAGTGAAGATATCGATAAATTTCTTAAGTCATACGATCTGCCCAGATTGAGTCAGGAAGACACACACAATTTAAACAGACCAATAACAAAGGAAGAAATAGAAGAAGCCATCAAAAAACTACCAACCAAAAAAAGCCCTGGACCGGATGGGTATACAGCGGAGTTCTACAAAACCTTCAAAGAAGAATTAATACCGATACTTTTCAAGCTATTTCAAGAAATAGAAAAAGAAGGAGTTCTTCCAAATTCATTCTATGAGGCCAACATCACCCTGATCCCCAAACCAGACAAAGACACTTCAAAGAAAGAAAACTACAGACCAATATCTCTAATGAACTTGGATGCAAAAATTCTAAATAAAATCCTGGCGAATCAAATACAAAAGCATATCAAAAAAATTGTGCATCATGATCAAGTAGGATTCATCCCTGGGATGCAAGGCTGTTCAATATATGGAAATCAATAAATGTAATCCACCACATCAATAGACTTAAAGACAAGAACCATATGATCATCTCAGTAGATGCAGAAAAAGCATTCAACAAAGTACAGCATCCCTTTATGTTCAAAACACTAGAAAAACTAGGGATAACAGGAACTTACCTCAACATGGTAAAAGCTATATATGCTAAACCTCAGGCTAGCATCATCCTAAATGGAGAAAAACTGAAGGCATTCCCTCTAAAATCTGGAACAAGACAGGGATGCCCTCTATCACCACTTCTATTCAATTTAGTTCTTGAAATACTAGCCAGAGCAATTAGACAGACAAAAGAAATTAAAGGCATAAAAATAGGAAAAGAAGAACTTAAATTATCACTATTTGCGGATGACATGATAATATATTTAACAGACCCAAAAGGGTCTACAAAGAAACTGCTAGAGTTAATAAATGAATTCAGCAAAGTGGCAGGATATAAAATCAACACGCATAAATCAAAGGCATTCCTGTATATCAGCAACAAAACTTCTGAAATGGAAATGAGGAAAACCACTCCATTCACAATATCCTCAAAGAAAATAAGATACTTGGGAATCAACGTAACAAAAGAGGTGAAAGATTTATACAATGAAAACTACAGAACCCTAAAGAGAGAGATAGAAGAAGATCTTAGAAGATGGAAAAATGTACCCTGTTCATGGATAGGCAGAACTAACATCATCAAAATGGCAATATTACCCAAAGTTCTCTACAGGTTTAATGCGATGCCAATCAAAATCCCAACGGCATTTCTTGTAGAAATAGATAAAGCAGTCATGAAATTCATATGGAAAAACAAAAGACCCAGAATAGCAAAAGCAATTCTAAGCAGGAAGTGTGAATCTGGAGGTATAGCGATACCAGAGTTCAAACTGTACTACAAAGCAATAGTAACAAAAATAGCGTGGTACTGGTACCAAAACAGGCGGGTGGACCAATGGTACAGAATAGAGGACACAGAAACCAATCCACAAAATTACAACTTTCTTATATTTGATAAAGGGGCTAAAAGCATGCAATGGAGGAAGGGGATAGCATCTTCAACAATTGGTGCTGGGAAAATTGGAAATCCATTTGCAACAAAATGAAACTGAATCCCTTTCTCTTGCCATGCACAAAAGTTAACTCGAAATGGATCAAGGAGCTAGATATCAAATCAGAGACACTGTGTCTGATAGAAGAAAAAGTTGGCTACGATCTACATACTGTGGGGTCGGGCTCCAAATTCCTTAATAGGATGCCCATAGCCCAAGAGTTAATAACAAGAATAAACAAATGGGACTTACTAAAAAGTTTTTTCTCAGCAAGAGAAACAATGAGAGAGGTAAATAGAGAGCCTACATCCTGGGAACAAATTTTTACCCCTCACTCTTCAGATAGAGCTCTAATATCCAGAATATACAAAGAACTCAAAAAATAACCCAATCAACAAATGGGCCAAGGACCTGAACAAACACTTCACAGAGGAGGACATACAATCAATCAATAAGTACATGAAAAAATGCTCACCATCTCTAGCAGTCAGAGAAATGCAAATTAGAACCACCCTAAGATACCATCTCACTCCAGTAAGATTGGCAGCCACTATGAAGTCAAACAACAATAAGTGTTGGCAAGGATGTGGGGAAAAGGGTACACTTGTACACTGCTGGTGGGACTGCAAATGGATGAGGCCAATTTGGAAAGCAGTATGGAGATTCCTGGGAAAGCTGGGAATGGATCCACCATTTGACCCAGCTATCGCCCTTCTCGGACTATTCCCTGAGGATCTTAAAAGAGCGTACTATAGGGATACTGCCACATCAATGATCATAGCGGCACAATTCACAATAGCTAGTCTGTGGAACCAACCTAGATGCCCTTCAATAGATGAATGGATAAAAAAAAATGTGGCATCTATACACAATGGAGTATTATGCAGCACTAAAAAATGACAAAATCATAGAATTTGCAGGGAAATGGATGGCATTAGAACAGATTATGCTAAGCAAAGCTAGCCAATCCTTAAAAAACAAATGCCAAATGTCTTCTTTGATATAAAGAGAGCAACTAAGAACAGAACAGATAGGAAGAGCATGAGGAAAAGATTAACATTAAAAACAAAGACGAGTGGGGGGAGAGAAAGGGAGAGAGAAGGGAAAGCATATGGAAATGGTAGGAGACCCTCAATGTTACACAAAATTACATAGAAGAGGTTGTGAGGGGAAAGTGGGGGGAAACAAGGGAGAGAATTGAACAACAGCAGATGAGGTAGAGAGGGAAGATGGGAGGGGAGGGGTGGGGGGATAGTAGGGGATAGGAAAGGTAGCAGAATACAACAGTCACTAATATGCCATTATGTAAAAACGTGAATGTGTAACCGATGTGATTCTGCAATTTATATTTGGGGTAAAAATGGGAGTTCATAACCCAATTGAGTCAAATATATGAAAGATGATATATCATGAGCTTTGTAATATTTTGAACAACCAATAAAAAAAATCAATGATAAAAAAAATAAATGTAATGAATAAAGTAGATGTTGATTGATGGGTTGAAGAAAAAAAAAAAAAAAAACACACGAGATCTGGAGGGACACCTTAGTGCTAGTCCAAATCCTAGCACTCCTTAACTGGCTGAATGAACTGAGCCAAGTCACTCTGCAGTGCTTCAGATTCTTATAAAACTCTTGACATACTGCTTTTCTTAGGGCAACTGCAAATGCTCCTTTTTCTCACTTCTGTTCCCCATTTTAATTTACTTGATAAAGATACGAAGATGTAACTTCATAGGTATGATTTGGTCTTCTGGCCTCACTGATCTTTGATCAACAGTAAGCACCTACATCTCCCCTGCTTAATTCTCCCCCATTCTTCAGTACTCACTTTGCTCTGACCTGATAAACTTGAGATCCTTCCTGGGATGCACAGTCTGCTGTGTCTCCAGCTTTGTTCCCTCAGAGCCAAGTCAGCTGCTAGAGATTATCTTTACTCATGGGTTCACCATTCATATTGTCATAAGTCATTTTGCATATATTACTAAATACTTCTCATCCCTGCAAAGCAAATTATTTTTCCCCAAATAAACATGTATAAAATATTCGTGTTGTCCATTGAAAAATGTTATGATATTATTTAAAAGAGTTTTTTTGTCAAAATAATGTAGAACTATTTTTTTCTATAGATTAATTTAAAGTGTGGTTTAAATTAATGAAATTTCTATTTGGTAATATTGGATCAATATTTCCAAGTAAGAATATTTTTATGCCTATGGAGAAATCAGAAGTTATTGTAACAAATCACAGGAAGCTCTAATATATCTGACATGCAGTAGTCACTGACCCCAATGATTATTGAATAAATTAGTCAGTGATATGTTATCTTCATTTGTAATTCAGTGTTGAATAGAGATTAAAATATATAACTGTACACTGACTTCAACATTTTATAGTCTTGTTGAAGGGTTATCTCTGAGTGGAGAGTTGCAGATGTCTCTAATTAGCTGGCTATATCTAGGACTTCAGGTAATATAAAAGGTGAAGCAGTGTGGCAAAATGCAGTATTACAGGTCCCCTAATGACCAACTGAAACCATGTGTGCATATGTAATCTTGTTCAATTTCAATAAAAGGACACTTTTATATTCTTGATTTCTTAATTTGATACTCAGCTTAATGAATTAAATGTTTTATTACTTATCACGACATGTCTTTGATTCATTGAAAGAGGAAGCAAACTCTCCATGCATGTTTTCACTCATGCAGTCTGCACTGTCCTCATGGTCTTAGTTTGTATGGACAGAGGAGAGGCAGAAAGGCGGAGCACAAGCAGTTACTAACTAGGGTCTTCCCAGGAGTCCCAGGACAGCTTCACATCTCCAGTCAAGCAAGGCTTAGAGAGAGTGACAAGGCCTTTTTTTGGTTTTGTTACAATTTGTTTGCCTTCTCTTCCTTTTTAAAAAGCTCAGAATTCAGAAGAGAAGATCAAGAAACAGTTGGTCTTTCTGCCTGAGACCACTGGTGCTAGTGGCAGCATCAAAACACCCACTCTTTTGCCCCCTTTGCTTCTTGCTGTCCTCCAGAAGACTTCTTCACATATGGTCTAGAGGAAGCAAAAGACCAAAATGGGCAAAGGTTTTGTAAGAAAAAGTTTGAATGGAGAATTGCAGGTGTCTCTAATTAGTGAATTTAGGTCTAAGTGAATTTAGGTCTCTGTTTCCAGACAGATTAGATCCCTGGTATTGAAAGAACCGGATAATTAGGTCTCCAAACTGGGTCTGCTGATCTTTATGGAACTGTGTACAGAGACTTAAGAGACTGCAAACATAGTTGTGATTTTTTAAGACGGGAGATTTTATACATTTTCTCAGGTTGAAGTTAACCCTGGGCAGAGTTGTAGAGGGTAGAGGAAGGAGTGAATGAACCCCTGATAGCTTGCTAACTTTGTTTTGTTCTTCACTAGGTTTCTGTTTGGATGCAGGGCACATGGTAGAGTTAGTGGGTAGGCTTTTAGCCAGGTCTTTCAACACTTAAATTTGTAGACAAGACAGCTAACTGGGGCGGTCTGTTAGGACAATGACTCAAGAGTCTGTTGAATGGCTGTAAAAAGAAACAGCTGAGTATGTCAGCCCAAGACCAAGACACTCCTCTTCCATTCTGCTCTCCATGTGGAAGATGCCAGAAGTGTTTCCGATAGTGAGATGTGACTCATACCCAGCTTGTAAAAAAGGAAACAGTTTCTAGCCCAAAGCCACAGTGGACTGTACTTATTAACAAAGGTGGTAATGGAAGATGATGGACCAGTCTTCTTGAAGTTCAGCAGACAGACTGGCTTATCTCCTCATGCCACTTTCTATCTGAGGAAAAAGACTTCTCAGTGGGATCTTTGAACTAATACCACCTACCCTCTTCATGCGTGCATAACATCTAAAGAGATTGCTCATCTGAATTTGAGCATCCTGAAAACTTCATTGTGTTGTGTTGAGAACTATTTATTTTGTTTTGAGAACAGAATTGGTGCCATAGCAGAAATAATTGTTGCTGCATTAAAACCCTTGCATATGGAACTGTCAGTGCGGGAGTTGTTATCAGATGGTGTCAGCAGGGCTGGAGGAAATGTCCAATGTCATTGGCAGATCTCTGGACCCACACAGAAAGTCTGTGAGTGGTTGGACTGATGTGGAAGGAGTGTATAGTCGATAAGGATCTGCTAGATGTCGTACTTCAGAATTAGGACTCAACCAATTTCAGAAGGAATAAGTCAAAATCTGTCATAGGAGTTTCACCCATGAATCTTAATATGCGAGTCTGTTTTGAATCAGAACAGAATTGGGTATTGCATAGGTGGCAGCTGTATGTGTTTAACAAGAATATGATCTTATACGTTACACATCTTATTGTTGTGTAAGATCAAGAAAATGATCTTACACAAGAGTGGGGTGGCGGGGTGATGGGGGGGGGGGACAGACACCAGTGGTAGCAGCTTGCACTCTGGCTCCTGTTTGGGTTGTGGGTATTTTGTTCAGTTCTTCAGTTCCCACTTTGAGAGCAGAGCATGTTCTGAGGAGAGTGAGCTGGTGTCAGAAGAGGTGTAAGTCATGCTGCTCCAGCAGACCTCAAGGAATAAAATATTAGCCCAGGGAAAAGGCAAGCAGTGGGAGTGTGCACCATGTTCAGAGACTTGCATACTTGTCATGGCAAGGAAGAATTGCACTTCACCTAGCTGCAGACTATTTCATGGGGACAGTGGTCAGTCTCTAGATGACCTAGAGTGAGGAGGAACTTTTCCCAAACTTGACACTCCCAGTTGCCAACACAGAGAGTGTGTCTAATCTGTTGGTGAGACAGAAAGAAATCTAAAAAGTTAAAATAAAAATCCCTAATGTCAAATTTGACATTAGTAGAACTGGGCTTGATGTCATGTTTGGGTAGTTGAAGTCCCACTGGTCCACACTGATTGTTAACTCTGTGTCAGTCACTTGGCATTTTGTGTGCCTGGCTGGGCAAGGTTTTCATATCACAGGTGCTTCACCTTATTCTCATGTATCTCTGGGGGCATCTGCCCTCCGGGACTGAGGAAAGAGACTGTCCGTGCACTTTCTCCTCTCACATGTATAGATGCCCAGAACACGCTTCTGGTTTTTCTCCTTGTTCCCTCATGTTGCATACATTTGAATTGATATTACTTCATGATGTTGACTTTGATTTGCCCTCTATTCCCATCCCTACCCCATATATCCTTCATACATTTTCTTTCAGAATATTAAGGGATCTTTTATCCCACCCAAGAATAGAAAGGCACTCCTCAAACTCCTGCAATTCGAGGCAGTAGGCGTGTGCGCCCAAAGCACAGTTCATTATTTCAGACAGAAGAATGTTCTGTACGTGGTAGGAACAGTTCTCTTTTTACCCCTGTGTCTTGTACCTGAAACAGAATCATATTTTATGTGCATAATGGTTGCCCTCTGAAATTGCACCTGCAAGTTGCCATTGAAACTGCCCACTTCTGCTTTTAACTTTTAAGCTCTGGGAAGCCATGGCTATGATGTGTCCTTTGCTGCTTTACAGCTTGCCAGTGCACTTGGTACCCATGTGATTGTCTTTTTCAAAAACAAGAGTGGGGTGGTGGGTGGTGGGGAGGGACAGACCCCAGTGATAGCAGCTTCTGTGTACCAAGTTCTTGTGTGAGAAACCACTTTCAGACCTCTCTGGTAATCTCATTGGGTTCTCAAACTGGCTTTTCGAGTTAGTGAAGATGTAGACAGTAAAATGATCCTATTTTATAGATGAGAAGAGGTAGAGTGCTCTAAGGATTTTCTCTGGGTCACACTTGGGATAAAAGACTGCAGCTGGTGTGTTGTATCCTCCTTCTGTGCCCCAACTCCTAAATAACTTGAAGCCTGTGTTCACATGTGCCAGCTGTTGACCCACCTGGGAACACCTGGGGTTACAGCAACCTCCAGGTCTCAGGGCTCCAATCCCACCATCCACTTAATCACCTGAAAGTCTTGTCCTTTCTCAAGATGCCCTGCCCAGGTTCCTCTAGGAGCCCTCCATGGTGTGGGCTCCCCTCCAATTAGTGAAGAAAGGGCCTTTTCTTCTTGAGGTGAGACTTTTCCTGATTTCTTTCAAGCAGAGTTGCAAGGCCCACAGACACCAGTGAAGAAGAGGCCGAGGAAGGGCATGTACCTGGATCAGACTCAGTGTGATGCTGGGAGTCTTCCCATATCTTCATCACAGAGGTTTTCTCCATAGAACCTCATATCTGTCCCCAGCCCATCCTTCCCCTTGTATCCTGGTCCATGAGCCAGGTCTGTACACGTGTGCATTCCGGTCTGAGTTCAAGTTCACTTCCACAGAACTTCTGCCCTGGCTTGTGAATTCCTTGGACATTAGTCTGCACTGGAGAGATCATCAAGCACTCTTTACATTTTTAGCCTCTAGGGGGCAGCATTACCTAAGCCTGTGATTTGTCCTCCCATCTTTTTTAAAATTTCAAGACATGGTCTCACTAAATTGCCCAGGTTGCCTCAGCAGAACCAGGGTTACAGGAATGCACCACAGCATCCAGCTTTAACCCATGGTTCATAGTAGAAAACCAGGTTGCTATGCACTCAGGGTGCGACTCTCTTCTTGCTATTGGATAAAGGTATATCTATTTTATTATAATTAACAACTTGCACAGAAGTGCATTTTTTTTTTTCACCCTTAGGAAATGTGTGTTAAGAATGTTGCAGGCATCTTGGAGACTTTTCCTGATTTCTTTATTCTGGGGTATTTAGGCATCCTGTATCATTTTAAAAACTTAAAATAGACTTTACTTGAATCATGCCGCATAATGATGTGTGTCAGTGCATCCTCAATTGACATTAGGAAGGACCTTTCTCTAAGATGTTTTAAATCCAAGTTGAGTGAGAATATTTCCTGTGGAACTAGACACAAAAATTCTAAAGGGGCAAAGGACTTTTAGGAATTCAGCATTATGGTTTTAAACACAGCCTTGCTCCTTCTATCTCATTTAATTTCATTTTCCTTAACTTTACAATCCCAGGATGAGTTCTCCTCTGTAGCATTAGCCCTTTCTGGTTTCACTGGTGGGCCAGGTAGAGTGAGCCCATTGCACCAGGGACACACATTGAAGCACCCAGGCTCATATAGGGGGGATGCTGGTTGTTTTTGATCAGGTGGAAGGACAATGGTTTGACCCCCCACCTACTCATGACACTTCCCCTGGATTTGAGAGGAAGCAATTTCTATGGAATCTGACATACTATTCTAGTACCTTTGTCTCATACTATATTATTTTTAGGAGTAAAAAGATTTAAATGTGTGATGGTGTTAAATTTACCATGTTAAGTGACATATCTTGAACATTTAATAGGAACCTGGATATGTTCTGAAAACTGTCTAGAGAAAGGAAGATTTTAAAATTTTGTGATTTTTCTTCTTATGAAAAGATTTTTCTTGTAAAGTAACAGTGGCTTATTTCTTTATACGTATCATCTTATTTAATCTACCAGGTCTCTCCATTTAAGGTCAGGATTTGAATTCATATATTTGGCTTCAGAACCTACATTCTTCTTAGGGGAAGAGTTTTATCCTAATTATCATTACAGCAGAAACATTAATCGATGCTATCGCAGTGACATTATGTAGAAGCATACCCACACGTCATGCACCAGGCCAGTTCTAAGCCACTTTTTATATTCTCTTTACCCATGTATAAAAGAGAGACTTGTTAAAATGTGTCATAAACTAAAGGGTATTTTTGGTAGCATTTGTTGGAGAAGAGAATATTGCAGGCTCTCCATCCCAGACAGGCACTCTGCCTACCTGCCCCACACATCGGGTCCTTGAGTTAAGTCACAGTAATTCTGAGGAGAGGCTGCTGAGATCCCACAGTAACCTAATTGGCCCAAAGTTGGGTTTTTTTTTTTTATCAAATCTTGTCTGAGAGCCCTGAGATTCACACAGCTCCTGGGACATTAGTGCACGAAGGACACTAGCCACTGTCAGGGAGAGGGCTCAACACATCAGTGGCCTTGATTCATAGCTGGGAGCTCCAGGGACATTTCCTTTCCTAGGTTCATGTATGTAGTAACAGGGTTGGGAGCAGCTTCAGTGAGGCAAATGCATTCAGGTGAGATTTTGAAAAACGAGAGTTAAGTAAGTGGTTCATTTCCTTTTTCAGCAGAATAAACGCAGTTGCAAAGGGCCACTTTTTCATAAATGTCCCTCTTGGAAAGGTGGGTGGCCATGTGTTCCAGGGTTCTCTTTGTTGGGAGCCCGTAGACAACTTCAGTGTATGGCCTGTCACCTGTTCCACCCTGCCCCTGCATGTGGAAGGACCTTCTTAAGTAGAAAAGTCCTCTGGTTAGACAAACTGTCATGGTTGTTTTGGGTTAAATATTTTGACTCTTTCAATAAAATAATGCAAATTTGTTTTGATAAATTACTTATTGCTCAGAGTAAACTAATTGGCCAAAAGTTGGGTGTTTTTTTTTTTTTTTTTATCAAATCTTGTCTATTTAGTTAATCCGACTCCATCCTTCTAATGAGGATAATTAACATATGTCCAGAGCACTGCTGTTTACACAGGATGCTTCTGCTGCAATCTTTTCTACTTGGTTCTCTTACTGACTACTTGAAGTGGTATCCAGGTGGTATTTGTACCGGCAAACTGAGTCTCAGAGAAATTGAGTGGTTCTCTCAGGTCAGAGCTATAGTTGGTCAAAGCATTCCTTAAGTCTAGATTGCCTTACTCCAAATCTCACAGTATTGTATCTAGTGCCTAAGACCACTGTGGTACTGCAGTATAATGGCATACAACATGATTTACAGCAACTGGAAATGTTTTCTGTGGAAAATGTTAGAGCAAATGGGAAGATATCTATAGTACAAAATTGATGTTTTAAACTTTTCTCTATAAAAATGGAAGTCAGATTCTGTATGCAAATTGAAAGTATCACTAGATGGTTTTCAGCTGATGTTTTTCCTTAATAAAAGACCTCTTTAAAGCTTTCCCTGAACATGCTGTCACTAGTCATTAGGGAACTGTAGCTCTAAAACACAAAGAAATACCACTCATCTAGAATAGCTAAAGTAAGATTAGCAACCCCAGGTGAGGAGGAAGAGGAGTGAGAACTCCTCTGCGCTGCTGGTGGGAATGTAAGCACGGTGCACCATTTTGGAAATGTTTGTCCATTTCTTTAAAATAAAACAAATACCTGCCATTTGACCCAGCCATTCTACACCTAGATATTTACGTAAAAAAAAAAGCAAAGCATAAGTTCTTGAGCTAGGGATGTGGCTCAAGTAGTAATGTGCTCACCTGGCATGCTTGGGACGATGGGTTCAATCCTTAGCACCACATAAAAATAAAATAAAGGTGTTATATCCACCGAAAACTAAAAATAAATATTTAAAAAATTTCTCTCTGTCTCCTCTCTCCTCCCTCCCTCCCTCCCTCCCCGATCCCTCTCTTAAAAAAAAAAAAAAAAAAAAAGCATAAGTTCTAACAAAAACTGTATACAAATGTTTTTTTTTTCTTGTTTTTTTTTTAAAGAGAGGAGAGGAGAGAGAGAGAGAGAGAATTTTTAATATTTATTTTTTAGTTATCGGCGGATACAACATCTTTGTTTGTATGTGGTGCTGAGGATCGAACCTGGGCCGCACGCATGCCAGGCGAGCGCGCTACTGCTTGAGCCACATCCCCAGCCCCACAAATGTTTTTAGTACCTTTTTTTGTAATGGAAATAATCCAAATGTCCATAAAGAGATGAATAGATAAATTGTGGTAGGTACATATAAGGAAATGCTATGTAACAATTAAAAAATCATGAGCTTTTGGTACACACAGTAGTATGGATGAGTTTCAGAGGAACTGAATGAATGAAGCAAGAAGAAGAAAAAAAAGAATACATACTGTGCAATTCCATTTCTATACTTTTTTTTTTTTTTTAACAGAATGCAAGCTAATCTGTAGTGGCTAAAGCAGATAAGTGATTGCCTGAGAGGGAGAATAACAAAGGGCATGAGACAACTTTAAGAGGTGTAGACATGTCAAAATTCTCTACATGGGGCACTTTAAATTCATGAAGTTTCCCTGTGTCAGTCATGTCTCGGTAGAGCTGTTTTATGAAAGAGATTAGCTTGGAAACAAAAGACCCAACATCAGCAGTTTCTCTGTAACTGCAGTTTTGCAGGAGCAGTTTTGACTTGTGAGCCCAGAGGTGGCAGCCACTGGCAGGGTGATCTCTTTGACCTGACCTTTCTGCAGCTGAGGTGGCTGGCCGACAGTATGAAGCATCCCTGAGAAAGCTGGAAGTGTCCTCATGGAGACAATACTGCCAAGCCACCAGAGCCTGTTCAGTTTAATTAATTGCCTGTTTTGTTTCCTGGAATGGTTCCCTAGAGATCTGAAGGGTCTAATGGCCTCCAGGAAGTAGCCATGCCCATACCCTTCTCCCACCAGGCCTGCAGTCATTTTGGCTGCTCTTGTTCTCAGGTGTCTTTACTCATCCAGGTCCCTGGCAGTGTGTTTAGTGGCACTAGCAGTGAGGGCTTGCCTTCAGTGTGCACTCCCTGGGCTCCCAGGGAAGGGTGACCTCTGACCCCAAGCCTCGGGGCTTGGACTGGGTGTGTCACATCCCAGTCCCACCAGACCTGGTGGTGAGTTCATGTTACCACATTGCTTCCCCCTGAGGAACATGAAGCAACTTTAAGAGGTGTATAGACATGTCAAAATTCTCTACATGGGGCACTTTAAATTCATGAAGTTTCCCTTTGTCAGTCATGTCTCGGTAGAGCATAGTTTAATAATTAATAACAGTGTATAATGCCTTTGCTAAAAATAAAACTGCCTGTCTGCTATTAGAATGCTGTCAAAGAATGCCTCTGTGACCAGCAGACGTTACTGTTGTCAGAGGGAATCTTTTTGGATCTCCAGCATGGTCCAGCTGGAGCCTTGGAAGAATGGGAATGAGTGGCTTCCCTTCCCTTTCCTTTTGCTCTTTTGTGACAGTGCCTTCCGCCTCACTGCCTGTTTATTTTTCTCCCCTCAGTGGTGGCGTACTGCTTTTTCTGTGTGTGTGTTCCGCTGGAGTTGGACCTTTTGGGATGCATCTCCCTCCCTCCCTCCCTTGCTGCCTTGCTGCCTCCCTTCCTTCCTTTCCTCCCTGTCTCTCTGGGAGCAGCCTGTCACAGTTCCCCTCGCGTGTCTGCGTGTGGCCTGGTGTCTGCGCGCTGCTGCTCACCGTGTCCCTTGTGCCCCCAGCTGTGGACCTGGCTAGAGGAGTTGCAGAAGGAGCTGCTGGACGACGTGTATGCTGAGTCGGTGGAAGCCGTGCAGGAGCTCATCAAGCGCTTCGGCCAGCAGCAGCAGACCACGCTGCAGGTGACGGTCAACGTGATCAAGGAAGGGGAGGACCTCATTCAGCAGCTGAGGTGGGCCCACACCCCTTGCCTGTCAGACACAGTCCTGCCAAGGATTTCCCTCCTCTTGTATTTTTTTGAATAATTAGCTCTAATTCTGTAATTCTCCCCAGCTGAGTAGAGAACAGATGCCATCTATAAATTCAAAGGGGAGCACCAGCTCTCTTCTCTCTTCATTTTTCTCTCCCTTTCCTTTCTTCCCTGTAAAGTTTTTTAATTCCATAATTTTTCTCATTGCAACCTTGACTAGTAATCCTCAGAATTTATCTTTTATTAGTATTTTCTCTTAATATCTAACTAGAAATTACTGATGTTTCTTTCTAAATAGATAATCTGAACCCCCAGGGACCTGCCTCCACATTGGCTGATATCCATCTTTCACACAGCAGGCAGGCAGATCTGGACGTGGTGGGACACTCAGCCTTCAGTCCTCCCCTTGGCAAGAGGCAGTGTAGCATTGGTTATGTTTCCTTGAAAAGCAAATTTGCAAATTCTTTTTATTGGGTTGTAAGGACTACTTACCTAAGTTTAATACCCCCCATGTATCACCTGGAGGAGGATGGATGAAATTGTTGATGGATAACCATCCATGATGTCCTCTTTGCTGAGAGTCAGTCAAAAGTTACTCACTAACAGTCTGATTGCGTTAAAGGTTAACTCTCACAAGTGATGTGACTCTGTCACTGTACTAAACAGGTTTCATTGTTCTCTCTTCTTAAGGAGAGAAGTGGCTAAAAATAAAACTACCAAAGTAATTTTCTGTGATTATGAGACTTCTAATGAAAGTGACTTGGAGAACATGCCAGAGAAGTTCTGCAGCATGTCCTCAGAGGAAGGAGCCTAATGTTTGCAGAAGAGGCAGTGTCTTCCATTTTCTGAGACAAAGTCCAGCTTCCTGCCAGCTTTCTTTCCCCTGAATATTCGAGTTGCCGGATCTGGTGTCTAACAATGTGAGACTTTCTCATTCAATTCCTGTTTGTGTTGTTAAAATCCCATTCCCTCCCATCCCCTCACAGGGACTCTGCCATCTCCAGTAACAAGACCCCCCATAACAGCTCCATCAACCACATCGAAACGGTGCTGCAGCAGCTGGACGAGGCCCAGTCACAGATGGAGGAACTCTTCCAGGAGCGCAAGATCAAGCTTGAGCTCTTCCTGCAGCTGCGCATATTTGAGAGGGATGCCATCGATGTGAGTGTCCTCCACCCCCTGCCTTCCTGTCCTGTGAGAGCCCAGAGCCCTGGTTTCCCTCCTCTTCCCTGTCCTGGTTCCTGCCCTGTGTCCTGTCCTACTCCCCCAGCTTCCATTCCAGAAGGGCAGAGCTGGAAGGAAGTTCCTGGAGACATTGACAACTTCCTCATTTGATCCTGGGAGGCTAGGGGCTTAGTTCTGGATTCTGGGGTTGGAGAGTGTATTGGGAGCAGATAAGGAAGAGCCAGGGACACAGCTCAGTTGGCAGGAGCAGAGCAAGCTAGTGTTGGGAGGGGAATAGAAGGTAGCACTCTTAAAAATAGTGAGACCTCATTGTCCGGGTATGTGGCCGCTGATTTGACAGCTTAGGGTTGATACCCTCTGTCTTCCTTTTCTGCCCCGCTTTCTTCTCCTCTGACTCTTCTCTTCCTTTCTTTCCCCCCCGCCCCATCCCCACCAACAATCTTCTCCTCCTGGAGTGGGAATAGTCCTAAGCCTGTGCATTTTAGATGGTAGGAAACTCAGTTTGTATTTCTTCATAGAGGTGCTCTCAGATTCTCTATAATTCATACCTGAAAATGGACTTTGTACCTTATATGTGATCAAGAGAAATAGATACAGGCTCCTTTTATCTTTCTTCAACGAAAAGGGGGGGTGGTTCTGAATTCTTGGTGAGACAGATCTTTTCTTTTGAGCTTGACCCAGTCAAGCAGAAGTAAGTGTTTTAAGTGGATGAGACTGAACTGCCTGAGAAGCACGTGGAGGAACCAGAATACCCTGTGCCTTCAGCTCAGGCTAATTTCCAGCTGTGGACTGCTTCTGGCCCATCTGTGGGTTGCCCACGTGGCAGTTCTGTATGTGGTGGGGGGTGGTCTCACAGGTGCCTATGTGGACTGCTTGTCCAAGTGTCCTGCACTTTGATTAAAGAAGCACCTTCTCAGCTCCTCTTGTTGCTGTTGTCAGCTAAAAATAAGGAGTTAAACCCTAACCACTGTGTTGGCTCAGCGTGCTCAAGAGCTTACCAGTCTCAACCTCTAGGTGGACAGGAAACCATGCAGAGAAGCGGCACTCTGGCATCTCCCAACAGGCACACACACAGCCTGGCCTGCCCTGGGTAGAGGTGGCAGCACTGTGTGCAGGGATGGAGCAAGCTTCATTTCCTCTCTAGCTCCTTTGAAACTTACCTACTTATTGAATATTTTCAGTTAACAAACACAAATCAATCAAAAGTATTATTTTTTTTTCTTCTAAGACATTTTGATGTTTGAAAAAAAGATTTTGATTTCATTTGCATTAATGCTTCCTGAAAGAAGGAAAAAAGGGCTTTTTTATTATATTTCCACTTTCACTAAACCAAATTAGGAAATATAAACCTATATTTTCCCCACACTGAAGCCACAAAATGACATTTTCCCTAGATAAAGCCAGTGATAAAACACCCTGGGTGAGTGCATTCCTGAGCTGAGGAAATTAACCTGCAGTTAAGTCTCAGGCCATTGTCAGAAATGGTTTAAAAGCTTTTCAGAGATTGTGGCCTAAGAATCCCCATGTTCTTTAATAATTCTGAAATTTGAAGCTGTGATCAGTAAGATATGGCTGGTGCTTCTTCTATCTTCTGGAAAGATCCTTCTCTTCTAATTGCTCTCAGAAGCACAGAGTTACTTTTGTGGTAGAAAATCTTCTCTTACTTGGTTAATTTAAAAAAATCTTTCCTAGCTTCTGTCCTTTGGCTAGGATAGCATCTGCATCTCACAATGGACTAAGGCTTTCAATAAATTTGTGGAATCCTCTTTAGAATATTGGTTTCTAAGTCTGCAGATGTTCCAAATAAGATCTGCTTTGTTGATCTAAAAAGAACAACAAAATCAGAAACACAGCATACTGTGACAGTTTAGTTATAAAGATGGTAAAAATTATGGGTAAATTTAGGGAGAGAAACGTAGACTAACTACAGATTCCGAGAAGCATTTTAAAAATTATTTTGTAGTTATTTTTCCTAAGAATCGGTGTTCAGAACCTGACTTCCTCTTTCTGGAGTTTTGTTGTTGCCACAGTTTCTTTTCTTTGCTGTGTGGATAACAAGCTATAATGCTCATCACTGGGACAGGACCTTTTACTGATGACCCTTTGATCATGAACATCCTTGCAATTTCTTTGTGCTCAGTGAGGATTTTTAGATCCTGCTAGCTTAGCACATTGATCTTTGTTTATTATCCATTGCTTGAGTGCTTTTGGAGCCTGATGTGGTCTCCCTGAGACATTATTGTGAGGCTGGCTCACCCATCATACCTAAGTCTCTTCTTCCCCTTCCAGGGTCAGAAAACAAACATTAAGAAAGAAAAATCCCACCTAGAGTAGACATAAAGATTGAAGTTATAGTGATTTGTTTTTTCTTTTTAAGAATATTTTTTCTCACTTTTTTCATAGTTTATATCTAATGTGGCATTATTTGAATTATGAATTTTGTAGAAGAGTATAATGTAATAATACAATGTAAATGTATTGTGTGTATGTTTCAGTAATAAAAGAATAAACTAGGAAGAGTTGTGCTGTAAGAGTTTTGAGAACCCTTTTTATTGCCTCTGTTCTCTCCTACATAGATTTTTATGTAAACTTTTGCTTTCTCAAAGTTTCAAACTAATTTGGCTAATACTCATGTGGATAAATAAATTAGAAATTGTTAACAATTTGTTAACAATTTCCTAATTCCATGGGAATTGTTACTCCACTGAAATGTCCCATGTAATACTCCTTCACAACATGTTCTTCCTCTTTGGAGGATTTTATAATTTTTAGTCTTAATTTTAAAAAAAATCAAAAAAATTATATTATGAAGGTTTTCAAACCTGTACAAAAGTAGAGAAGATAGTATAGTGAAACACTAAATGCCTGTCCTCTAAATTCAAGATTTTACCACCCTTGCTTTAAATGTCCCTCTTTTCTTTTTTCTAAAGTATTTGAGAGAAAGTCTGCCTGCTTATCAGTTTACTCTCAAGACTTTCCTAAGGATCTCTAAAAATTAGGTTATATTCTTACACCCTCCCACAATGTACTAAAGGTCTTGCCATCTTCCAATACCCAGCACATATTCAGATTTACATAGGGGCCTCAGTTAGGGAGCGGGCATAGGGATAATTTCCTACATTTGATGCTTAGTTTCTTAATCTACAGTCAACTCTCCTGTGCTCCTCCTGGATTTTGTAAATTTTTTATTATTTTTTTTCATTCCATGACTTTTTGATTGCCATGGGTCAATTGTAAAAGGAACCAAGGTCCCACATTCCTTTTTTTTTCCTTGCTTGACTTCTTTTAAGTTAAATTGTTTCCTTTCCCTGGTATTTCCTCTAAACTTGGACATCAGATACAAAGGCCTGGTTAAACTCAGGTTATGTTTTGTGCAAGTACACTGCAGAGGTGTCACATCACAGCTCTCCCATGAGAAAGCACGTCATGTTTGTCTTGTTTCTTCAGGGATGCTGGACTGGTCTGCAATTCAGGCAGTGGGTCCTGATCCTTCCATTTTTAAATGACCCCCTCAACAATGTTTCATTTATTATTATTATTTAGGGGGATGCTTTTTAGCTCTTTTTCTTTAAACTATACTAGGAATTAATGAAATTTTGTGTATTTAATATATTTTTTTAAATTCAACTGTGGTAATTTTCTTTTTGAACAACTAATTGTTCCACCATTGGCCAGTGTGGGAGCCCCTTCAGTTGACTTTACGATCATTTGTTTATTTTTAATTTTCTTAAAAAAAAAAAAAACAGCTTCATTGAGGCATCATCTATCACAGAACTTATCTATTTAACAGATTTTACTTTTGATATAGTGAGATGTGATAGCACATATTTATATTTTTAAGTCTCAGTCTTAAATAAATGCTTTTCTCTTTTAGATCATCTCAGACCTTGAGTCTTGGAATGATGAGCTTTCTCAACAAATGAATGACTTTGACACAGAAGATCTCACAATTGCAGAACAGCGCCTCCAGCACCATGCAGACAAGGCCTTGACCATGAATAACTTGACTTTTGATGTCATTCACCAAGGGCAGGATCTTCTGCAGTATGTCAATGAAGTCCAGGCCTCTGGTAAGAAGACTTATTCCATCCTATACCAATTGTGGTTTCTTTTTATCACCATGGAAATTTAATTTATTTCAATGCGGTGTCTGCAAATTCTGTATCCCTGTTATATGGCTATTATCAATAGTCTGATCTTTAAAAGGAAATGCTTTGTTTTTTTATTTCACATATTATAGTCACATTCAACCATATGATTAGGAAATTTAACCTGAATAGTATTCTCATGTGTTATTTCAAGAAGCGTGTACTTTAGTGTTACAAAATGATGTGTTTATCTGTGAATAAAATGCAAACCATAAGAAAGTATTTTCACATTTTTATTTTTTTCTTAGTTTATATTTTGCCAGCAGATGTCACTATAAGCTCAAAAATGTAACTCTTATATTAGGAACTTACTTGGCAACAATCCTGTATACAATATTATTTGTTTTGCACAAACTAAAAGTAAATTCTTAAAACTGTGTATATTGAGGACAACTACAGAAATCGAAGTTCACACATTCGCAAAGGATGCTGCATGGCCACTGTGTACGATGTAGGAAATAGGTTTAGTTTGATCACCTCTATGTTCTCAGATAACCAGCATGCTGGGAGACTCCCTCTACTGGGTTGGACCCTTCTTCAGCCTGCCCACCAGCACAGCGGTCTGGCTCCAGCAGGCAGGTCATTACAGAGCAGATTGTGCCATCTAACGGGAACAGAAAGTTGAAATGCTAGTTGAGTTCTAGGCTCTCCCTTCAATGTCCACAGGCGTGGAGCTGCTTTGTGATAGAGATGTAGATATGGCAACTCGAGTCCAGGACCTGTTGGAGTTTCTTCATGAAAAGCAGCAGGAGTTGGATTTAGCTGCAGAACAGCACCGGAAGCACCTGGAGCAGTGCGTGCAGCTACGCCATCTACAGGCAGAAGTGAAACAGGTGAGCAAAGGATGAGTTGTGCCAAGATGAGGCTGCCTGGGACCCTTGACAACACGGACAGACAACCTGGGAATTCTGGCCTGTTAATGTGCTCCTCATTAGAACACACTGCCTTAACATATAAGATAATACACCAATATAATATCTAATTGTGAAACTGGAGCCATTAGCCCACACAGCTCTCTATTCTGTAGTAGAAATGGCTTTTCTGCCCAGCAGCTATAGCACTTGAGGGTAACATCCACATGATTGTTTTGTTATTGGTTCTCTCTTGCTTGGAACTCTGAGCACATTACTTCCTAAGCTAAATAACTATATTTTGGGGGAATGGCAAATACTGTTATCAGTCTGGACAGGATCACAGTCTGTGTAGGGATAGGACATTTCTTGGATTATCAGGATGCTATAATTCCACATCCTGGGTGGCATGGCACAAAATGAAAACAGGACACATGGAATTACTTCAAACCAAATGCCAGTGGGTGTCCCCATTCATGGATTTTGCATTTTATCCCATGGACAAAGGGAGTCTGCTGATAAAAAGCTTAGTGAGGGGGAAATGAGGCTGTGGTGTTCTGGTTTGATTGGAGGAGGACACCTGATGCCTCTGTCCATGAGCAGAATGTGGGGAAGAAACAGGTGGCACTCACACTGGGGCACATGTTCTATCTCCTTGCAACTACTCCAAAGTGCTCATTGGTCTCCTGTGTGCCACTATTAGTGTGGGTATTTGAAGCAAAGTATTGTGACCTGCTTATTAAGTGTTTGTTTTTACCAAACACACACACACACACACACACACACACACACACACACACACACACACTTATTTAAGAAACAAACTAGTATATGCCTTAGCAATTACCTTTGTTTGTAAGAGAAATTAAGAGTGCCTTTAAAAAGGTATTTTCCTGGGGTTGGGTATGTAGTTCAGTGTTAGAGTGCTTGCCAAGCCTGAATAAGCCCTTGGTTTCATCCCTAGCACTGTAGAAAACAAAACAAATCACAAAGCATTTCTCCCCTCCCCTCACCATATTTTTTCCCAGCAGAGAGTAGATTTCTAATGTTCATTCAGTGACCATAGGATATATTAGGCTGAGATTTTGATGATAGGTGGCCTTTCCCTTATGGATGCCAAATGGCCATCACCTCAACACCCCAAGCACCAGGAATGGGGAAGTATAACAGGAGGTGGCACCTGCACTAGAAAGTATTTTTACGAATTCTCCCAGATGCTGCTCTTTTGGTCTCATTGATTTGGTTTTGTCATAGCTGTAAGTAATCTGTGACAGGAGGTGAGAAGTGGTTTTGTTCATTTGTTTATTTTTAATGTTCTCCCAAAATCTGTGGGGATTTTGTTTTGTTTGTGTAAATAAGAGCAGAATTGTTATTGTGTAGGTAACGAGGAGTCTCTGCCCCAAATAACTATCCAGAATGATTTTCCACAGTTTCTGTGGCTTCTGCTGTCAGAACTAGCTTTCTATCTTGTTTGTATGTGAACTTGAGAAGTTCACAGTTTGAGCCTGAGCCTGGTAGTACAACCTAGATCACACTTCGGTTGTTGTGCCACTTATTAGCACTAACATTAAGTTGGAAAATAGCATAGTGAAATAAATCATTTCCCCTTATCAAGCAGTTTGCCAATTTTGTGTGTTCATTAGGAATGAAAGAACCTGAAAGGGAATGAAAATACTTCTTTTGATTATCGGGATTCTTTGTGTCAGTAAAATTTCTAATATGTGGTCCTCAAACTGTTTTTTTTATTTTTTTTTTTATTTTGGTGGGATGCTGGGTAATGAACCCAGGGATGCTTTACCACTGAGCCACATCCCCATCCCTTTTAATTTTTGTTTTGAGACAGGGTCTCACTAAGCTGCTGAGGCTAGCCTTAAACTTAGTATCTTCCTGCCCTCACCTCCCAAATCACTTGCACCACTGCACCAGCTCCTCAAACTATTCTGATGTTGTTCTCATGCAACACACTGTCTCTCCACCATTCTGTATTAAAAATAATAAAGTTGTAGCTCTTAGGATAAAGTGCTAATGAAGGCTGTTGGGCTATGCCAGTAGGTTATTAAAAACAACCAGAACTTCATCCCTGCCAAGAACCTCTTGACCACCTTTTAGACTTGGATCTGCTCCCTGTGGTCTGCAGGATGCACTGGAAAGTCGACCACTTGTAGTAACCCTGTATCATATTTCAGGTGCTGGGGTGGATACGCAATGGAGAGTCTATGTTAAATGCCGGGCTGATCACAGCCAGCTCACTGCAGGAGGCAGAGCAGCTGCAGAGAGAGCATGAGCAGTTCCAGCATGCTATCGAGGTGAGGAGGTGCCCTGTCTGTGTGGTGAGTCTTTCTCAACATGGGACCAGCCTCTAACTCCTAACATGGTACTGACTATGGAACCGCCCAGGGCTCAAATGGTAAAGAAATGAGAATGCTTATAAATCTACTGTTGATTACCTCAGATGGAACAATAGCTGCAGAGAAGTGAGGTTACAAATCCCAGCCAGGTGACCTTTCAGTGAGGGTCCACACACCAAGCAGCTTCTGTGTCCTTTGCAGGATGCACTTTCTCTGATCAGGAATGCCTTGGAACCAGGGAACCCAAATTAGTCTTGGCTGAGTTTTTTAATGCCTTGCTGGTCTTACTGGTACAATCTTGCAATGTGACCAGCAAAGCAGAGAGCTTTGGGTTTCACCAAGATCTGGTATAAATGATGAACTCACTTATCAGTAAATAATACTAACAATAAAACTCCTCAAGCTTCTGCTTAAAAGCAGCATTATTCATCTCAGCAAAGGACAAAAGGGTCAGTTTGTGCTAGACTGTAGCAAAAGCCTCGGCCAGTCTGGGTGCACTCCCCTTCACTCTCAGCAAGTGCACTGATTGTCCTTAGGACTATATTGTGGGGACTCATAGGTAATAGTTGTGATTGGTGGTCTCAAAGTCAAGGGAAAAAAGAATTTGATGCTAGAAAACTTGTTTCCTGCTGTAATATACATATTGCCAGCCAGAGAAGAAAGCCACCAAAGTCACCACTAATCACTCCCATAGATTAATTTATTTTGAACCACACAGTGCCAGTGGACATAACACTTCTTCCTGTGTCTCCAACTTCAAGCAGCTTTTGAAAACTGTAAAACTACTGTGTGAAGTGATTTCTGGTAATTATTTTACAAGTGTTAAGTTACTGGGTAAAGGATGAGATTATCATATACAAATTTTTATGGAATCGTTTCCACTATTTTGGGTGAAATGCAACATTTTACTTTCTTTTCTCTTTTATCTGCATCCATAGAGAACCCTATGCTGCCCTGACAGCTCTCCCCACCCAGCATTCTAATTCTCCCACATAGCGACCCTGACCTCAGCCCTTACAGACCTGGTGAGAACATAGAACAAGACTGTCACTGGATTTACTATGTGGTTATTAGATTTATTACATGGAATAGACCTCCAAAGAATATAGTTGTTTTGCCCTTAGCTTTTCTTTAATTTTTTGTTTTCTTTTTAAAACTGCTTGTCCTTTCCAACTTTTTCACTGGAGTCCAAAGCTTAAGCTGAAAATGAGAATGAAAAGCATTCATCCTGGCCACATTTCCTCCACGTGTTCATTGCCTCCAGCAGTATTATAAGAAGAACCAATAGGAATAATAAACTTGAAACATTTCAACAGCTTTTTTAGAATATTGGCTATCAGGGTCTTCCCTGGTATTTCTCTGAGAAACCCCACAGTTGAGACCCGTGTACTTCATCCTTCATTAGATGAATTAAATAAAAATGCAGTTGTAGCTAAGCATAAACCTTTTTACTTAACTGTGCTCCATGCTTTGAGAAGAGTCCTAGTGAGTATTACCTGGAGCAGATTATGTACCATCATGAAGAGCATCCCAGTTCCTTCTAGTCAGTATGTGATACTTGTGCTAAACAAGCCTTTCTTTGTCTTCCTTTTCTCAAGAAAACACACCAGAGTGCACTGCAGGTGCAGCAGAAGGCTGAGGCCATGCTGCAGGCCAATCACTATGACATGGACATGATCCGGGACTGTGCTGAGAAGGTGGCCTCACACTGGCAGCAGCTCATGCTCAAAATGGAAGATCGCCTCAAGCTTGTCAATGCCTCTGTTGCCTTCTACAAAACTTCAGAGCAGGTCAGGAGAGAAGGTTCATTCCCTGGGCTTCCAGCTGACATTTTATTTTGGGTTAACTTTATGAGATAGATCAGTCATCATTAACATGTCTGTTAGTATTGAACCACTCAGTTCTAAGTTAAGCAGAGAAAAGGCATATTGTATAATTGAAATTTTTCTTGCACCTTGGGTATCAAAGAACAATGGGTTGAAAAGTAGCTGAGAAGATAGGTTTCTTTGAGCCAGGAATCTTCTTCCCTCACAGGTCTGCAGTGTCCTAGAGAGCCTAGAGCAGGAATACAAGAGAGAGGAAGACTGGTGTGGTGGAGCTGACAAGCTGGGCCCCAATTCTGAGACAGACCATGTCACCCCGATGATCAGCAAGCACCTTGAACAAAAGGAGGCTTTCCTAAAGGTATGGAGCTGGCTTTGCTAGTTGCCAAAAGTGTACATGGATCCAGAGGACCCACTGAAAACAAGAGAGAACGTCCTGACTGACGGAGTGATACTGTAGATACTTCTGCAGGCACAGTCTGCATTTTCTGAAGGAAATCCCCACACCCTCACAGCTCTTGCTTGTGCAGATAGTGAATGGAGTAACACATCAGTGATATTATATGTCTTACTGGTTTTCATGGGGAAATAACTAGAAACCTGTTTGGCCAAGGATTGGAGGATTGGTTGGAAGTCACAATACTAAATAATTCTGGAGCTCTGTATCAAAGTTCCATGAGGCTTTTCTGAGGTGCAGTGATACCAGTTGAAACTTTCCCCAAATGAGTCTGGAGACAGAGAGAAAGTGATTGGTTGGTCAGTTGATTGATTGATTGATTGGGTGAATTGTAATACTTACAGCAATCTTCTGTTGGACACTTAGCTTCTCTAGGACTACAGGTTGAGCCTCATTGGACACATGAAAGCACAGGTGGAACAGCATGAACCCGTGACGCTTAGAGGGCCAGCCACTCGGGGAACTCTCCCTGCAAGAGGAGTGGTCGCATCCAGACAGACTAGATGTTCTCTCTCTGAGAAGCTTTAGACGAGGACTTTCACAAATGTCACATTTTTATGTGTGTCATATTTGATCACACAAAAATCACAGATGTACCTTGAAACAGTTAAATTTTTAGAACTGGTCAAATGTTTTGAAATATTTAGAACTAATGCTTCTTCTGTGTTGCATTCTTAAGATACTTAAAAAACAAATTCTGAGATTCTGTTTGCTACCACCAGTTGGACCTGTTAGAAATAGGTGGGGTGTTTACTTTTCCATGTCACCTCATTAAATTAGGTTTTTCTCATTGCTTCAGCATTCTGACCCTCAAAGGCCATCTCCTATTGCATTTGATAATTTTTGTTTTATAACTGAAGGGGATTACCTGACAGATATTATTTAGTCTGGAAAAACAAATTTTGACTCTTTGAAAATTATATTTGGCAATTCATTTTGGGCTTCTACCAGTACTTTTCTTTTAAGCCAGGCAGAATGGGAAAACTATAGTTTCTCCAGTTGTTAATTGTAACTGTGTCAAATAAGACCTTAAAGACCCTGCCCCCAGCTTGTCACTGCTATTTAAATTTTACAACATGTCAATCACTGTGAATATATTTTGAATTATAGTCTATTTGCCTTCCTTGCTCCAGAATCCATTTGACAGAAAAGAAAAATGACTACTTAGCTAAAATATTAAGAAAGATATTCAAGTAAAATTACAAAAGGAAAATAATTTTAAGTCAGTTGTTATAAAGGACTTAAGCATTTGTGAATTTTGGTGTCCCTGAGCTAGACTCTCATGGATACCAAAGATCTATTATACATTAATGAAATTACTTACATGATCTGTCCTACTACCCAAATGTATAATATCATTTATTTATTTGTACAATAACAGCACATAACAAACAATCCCAAAACTGAATGGTTCAAATAACTGACAAATTAAAACCAAGTGCTTAATCTGGCCATACTCTTCTATTTACATATGTTTGTGGATGCTTTCATCTACAATTGGATTGAGGAGTTGTAAAAGAGTGCCTGAATGCTCCTCCAGAGGGATTTACAGAAACCCAGGTACACTTCAACTGGGCCCTGTAATTTAGAGTTTCTTCTAAGTGTGCAATCAAGTTTATGATGCTGTAAAATCAAGGCTCAGCAGAGAGTGGCTTCACTTCCTCTCCTGCTGTAGTCCAGTGGCTGTGCTCAGCCCCCAACCTGTGCACTTCTCCATTGGGCAGCTCTTAATATAGCATCTTAGGTTTTCAGAAAAAGAGCTGTGAAAGAGATTTTTTAAAAATTGAAATAGGATTGAACCTACTCATTTTTAAGTGACAAGTTGGTCAAATGAAAAGTTAGACATACATTAGAGCCGAGCCATATGATATTATCATCCCTGTGTTCTCAAGTACACATTTATGTAAGTCAAATTAACACACGTTGCTCTTCATTACTAGGCTTGCACACTTGCTAGGAGGAATGCAGACGTCTTCCTGAAATACCTACACAGGAACAGTGTGAACATGCCAGGAATGGTGACACACATCAAGGCTCCAGAGCAGCAAGTGAAAAGTGAGTGCACAGGAAGCAACCTCTCCATCCAGGACTTTCACTAATCATTAAGGAAATCTGCAGGCTGAGAGTTTATTGAATAAGTTGACGAATATAATCAGCAAATGCATCATTGAGCATATTTATTACTGTTGACTATATTTCTATAAAATGTTACCAATTTTATATTCCTAAGACATAATTAATCAAAGCAAATTGTGAAATATTTATGTAATTTAATACCATTTGAGTAGAAAAAAATCTACAAAACCTTTTGTACATTTAATTTTAATCACATTGGAAAAGATCTGGGAAAATGTGAGCTGAAGTGTGAAGATTGATATATGCCAGGTGCAGGTGGCACACACCTGTAATCACAGCGGATCGGGAAGGTGAGGCAGGAGGATTGCAAGTTCAAAGCCAGCATTAGCAGCTTAGCGAGGCCCAAAGCAACACAGCAAGAAGAACTTATTCTTATTTGAAGAAACTTACTCTTTTTAAGGATGTCCAATATAATGAAACTGTATTCTAGGTACTATTTATTTTATTTATAATTTCTGTCTTGGGCATTTTTTTTCTTAAAAGTATTTTCTAGAATAAAGCAAAAGATTTTAAAAGCGTACAAAGGTATATATAAATGACATGATTTCTTTGCCAGTGGTAATCACTGTCAGAACCGTTTTGTATATTATGTCTGTGCATAGGTTTGTTTATGGAGAAATACAAACTTATGTATATTCACTCACCCGTCTCACTATTTTTTTTTTTTGCAAAAATGAAACTGTTTTTCTCTATAACCTGATATTCCCATTAATATTCCAACTTATTCACCTTTCCATATCAGAATTTAGAGATCTACTCTCTGTTTTTGGATGTTGGGTGCAACATTGATGTAACTGATGTAACTTGCCCCCTGTTCACACTTTGTTGCCCTGCTTCAGTGTCCCATCAGCTCCTTGGTGTTTGTATACCTTGGTGCAGATAATTGCAATTATTCACATAAGCACCATGTACCTGAAAGATAATTCCTGGTGAGAAGGTATACACATTTTCAGTGTCATTGCCTGTTGCCACATTGTCCTCTGTGAGGGTCATACTCAGTTTTTTTCCCCTTAGTAATATAGAATAATGAGTACCTGCTTTTTCTGTCCTTTCCAACACTGGATAATCTCAGGATTTGCCAGGAAAACAGTGAAAAATGATCTTTTTTCTTTGAGTGAAGTTGAATAGGTATTTGCATATTTAATTTAAAATTGTAAACTTCAGGGCTAGGGGTGTAGCTCAGTGTAACTCAGTAGTAGATATGTACTTAGCATGTGCAAGGCCCTAGATTTCATCCAGAGCTCCCTGAAGAATTGTGAACCCAATATTTATATGCTTTGCTCATTTTTTAATGGGTTCTTCATCTTTCTTTCCTATTGAATTGATTAAATAAATTAGGTCTGTGTTTTATATATTCCCAGTAGTTTTTCCTGGGAAAACTATTATTTTGTAATATTTTAATGGTGATTAATATTTGATTATGACATTTTTAGTTTTTATGCATCAAGAATTTTTTGCATTTATAGATTCATGTTTCTCTGCTTCCCTAGTTCCCTACTTCATGTCTCTCCTCCTTCTAAGAGTTTATGTTTAAAAATAATAATAATGGGGCTGGGGATATGGCTCAAGCGGTAGCGCACTCGCCTGGCGTGTGTGCAGCCATTTTGAGAGCCACAGCCGAAGGGGCCCCAGCAAACTTTCAGACTGCCAGCTGATGATTGGCTCACAGCGGCCCCAGCAACATCTAGCTGATTGGCTCCTCTGTGGTGATGCTCATTGGAGATGCTCATTGAGCTGTTTCCCCACCCTTTCAGACTGCCAGCTGATGATTGGCTCACAGCGACCCCAGCAACATCTAGCTGATTGGCTCCTCTGCGGTGATGCTCATTGGGCTGTTTCCCTGCCCTTTCAGGCCACGGAGCTGCTCATTGGGGGACTTTTTTGGCAATGGAGCCCAATGCCTTTCTCCACGATATCGGGGATAAACACTTGGTCCTTGTTCATTTTTTGATAATGGAGTACCCTCTATGGTGGTTTGAGAACGGCATTCATTAGCCCAATGTCTCCCTCTACAGCATCGTGGGCAAATACCCGGTATTCTACTCCTTTGATACTTAGTTTTGTTAAACCCTCCTCCTATGGGGCAATTCCTTTTAAAATGTCCTGTTTGTTCACAATTGTAGCATGTTCTTGGCCTGGCATCTAAAGCCTGTTTTACTGCAGTTGCCACAATTTGCCCTTGTTCATTAATGTCTCTGGCATCAAAAGCCTGTTTTACTGCAGCTGCCACAGTTTGCTTTTGTTCATTAATGTCTCTACATAATTTAATATGTGTGTTTAAATCTTCATGTTTCCATGGTCTAATGATATCTCTGCACCAACGATTCGCTTGGTCATAAGCCAGTTGTTTTATTAATGGCATTGCTTGTTCTGTATTCCCAAAAACTCTGGTAGCTGTTTGAATAAGCCTATCTACAAATTCAGCATAAGATTCATTAGCTCCTTGTATTATCTTAGATAATTGACCTTGTAAACCTCCATGTCCTTGTAAAGTCTTCCATGCAATAATCGCCTCTACAGCAATTTGTGCGTATACGCCAGGATCATATGCAATTTGTTGCTGCTGATCCTCATAAGGTCCCTTTCCTAACAACATATCTAGATTTCTCTGAGGATAAACAGCTGCTGCATTTCGCCTAGCCATCTCCTTGCAAAATTCCTCATTGGCAACCTTCCATAACAGGTATTGACCTCCGTTTAGCACAGCTTTACACATATTAGCCCAATCTGCTGGCGTCATGTTCAAGTTGTTAATGGATTCGACCAAGCTTACAGTGAAGGGTGCTTGAGGACCATAGGTTGTTACAGCCTCTTTTAGCTGCTTCACTGTTTTGAAATTTAAAGCATGGTAAATTCGCTGCCCTCCTACCTCAAATACAGGGCATGTTAATATTTGAGATCCTGTCTCAGGATCCCAACTATCAACTGCGGGGGTTGGGGGCCTCCCAGCATATGGAGGTGGCCTTGTTAGTTGGACATTTACATCCTCTGGTGATAAAAAGGTGTTAGTAGCAGTCTCCTGTAGAGGTGGCGCTGTTGGTTGGACCCTTACACCCTCTGGTGATAGAAAGGTGTTAGTAGCAGTCTCCTGTTGTAACTTTTCCCCTGACGGCTTTTTCTGCTCTAAACTTTCTTCCTCTGTCTGACTAGTTCGAGAGACCTTCTCTTTTGCTTGAATCTTTTCCTCTGTCTGACTAGCTCGAGAGACCTTCTCTTTTACTTGAATCTTTTCCTCTGTCTGACTAGCTCAAGAGACCTTCTCTTTTACTTGAATCAATATGTCTTCTCCTTCCTCTACCATTGTCTGAACTGAAAGCTTTGGACTAAGCAAACCAGATATGAACATCCACAATGGCAATGTGCCAACTGGCAGAGTCCCTGGGCTTTTCTTTTCTATTCTTTTTAAATCTTCACCATGATGGTTCCATTGTGATATATTTAACAACTCCTCCTTAAAAAGCCATGGGCTACATTTTTGTATTGTATCAACGTATGCCTTGACTGCTCTTGATTTTACTGGGATGCCTCCTTCCTCTAACAAATTACTTAACACACTTTCGGTTTGTTTTTTACTAATTTCTGATCCCATATTTCTACTATAATACAACCCAACAAGATAACACCAAACAAAACCGAGATAGAATGAAATAAAAATGGAACAACAAAAAATCATTATAGCCTTTCTCCCTATCTCAGACGCAAATAGTTTTTCCTCAGATGTGAGCCGTTTTTCTTCTGTCTCACTCATCTCTAGGGACAGGCAACTTAAAACAAAAGTGAAGCAAAACAAAAGAGGAATCTTAAAATGGCTACCCATCCTCTTGCCCTGCCCTCAGGGGCGAGCAGTTTACCTTATCACTTACCCTCAGTCGCTCCCCGTACGGGCCACCAAAATGCCGCAGTCTGCCTGGGCACAATTCAGGAGCCACTTGTCAAAAGAAACTAACTTTATTTTTAGAACCACACACACCAAACAAAACAGCTCCTTAGGAAAAACCCTCAGAGCCCAACTGCCACCACCAGCTTCCCCCAAGCCTCTCCCACAACCACAAGCCTCCCCACCTCCCACAATCCTCCTGCTCTTGAGGCTGATTGGCTGGGTCGCGTGGGTGGGGCCAAAAAAGTCCCCCAGTGAGCAGCTCCATGGCCTGAAAGGGCAGGGAAACAGCCCAGTGAGCATCACTGCAGAGGAGCCAATCAGCTAGATGTTGCTGGGGCCGCTGTGAGCCAATCATCAGCTGGTAGTCTGAAAAGGTGGGGAAACAGCTCAATGAGCATCACCACAGAGGAGCCAATCAGCTAGATGTTGCTGGGGCCGCTGTGAGCCCATCATCAGCTGGCAGTCTGAAAGTTTGCTGGGGCCGTGTTCGATCCTCAGCACCACATACAAACAAAGATGTAGTGTCCGTCAAAAACTAAAAAATAAACATTAAAAATAATAATAATAATAATAATGGCAAACAAACAAAAGCACTTTTGTTTTCTTCTAGTGTTCCACCATTTTGATATACGACCTGTACCATGTACTAAATGCCTTTCTGCAGAAGGCTCTAGTAGTTCTGAACAAAATGCCTAATGCTGATACTTTTCCAGCTATCAGAGAATTGTCCCAGTGGAGGATAAAAATTGAATATCCTGCTAATCCAGTTAGCTGGAGTATTGTGAACTGATTTTTTTAAGTTTCTAACGGCTCTCTTTTATAAGGCAATAAATCACAGTGAAAGAGTGAATAGAGAGTCTGGTTGGTGTGTTTATTGAGAACCTTGGACAATAAAACTGGTTCCTTGACACTCTGATTTGCTGTGGCATTGCATGGTAGTCTTAAAAAAAAAAAAGAAGAAGAAGAAGAGGATTAGATAGGGGTCTTAATAGAACTCAAGCACCAACGTGCATCTTTTTTCTTTTTTCTCTTAGATATCTTGAATGAACTCTTCCAACGGGAGAACAGGGTACTGCATTATTGGACCATGAGGAAGAGACGGCTGGACCAGTGCCAGCAGTACGTGGTCTTTGAGCGAAGTGCCAAGCAGGTCAGTGTACACCTGGCCCTCCACCACTGCCGCCTGCCCGCCTCCATGCTTCCATCCTCAGGCAGATTTTTGTCATTGCAGGCATCCTGAGAATCACTTTTTAATGCCCCAGACAGTCTTGCCTTTTAATTAAATTTGTTATAAAATCAAACCCCATAGCCTGGTAAAAGTGAGTCACTCAGTATTTTTGACCCTCAACAAGTGGGCTAGCTGTTCAGCTTTCCTTTAGTGCTGTACCTCACATTTATAATAGCCAAGCGCAAAAAAAATCATCATGTTTATTATTTAAAAAGCATTTTTGAAGCTGGGTATAGTTGTGTATGTCTATAACCCTAGAGGCTCGGGAGGCTGAGGCAGGAGAATTGCAAGTTCAAGACTGGTGTGGACAACTTAGAACCTGTCTCAAAATTTTAAAAGGATGGGGATGGGGAGCTGGGTGTGTAGCTCAGTGGAAGAGCATCCCTGAGTTCAATCCTTAGTACCCCTTCAAAAAAAAAGCATCATGGAATCTTGATTCTGTACTTACGTAAATGCAATGGGTAGGATTCTTTTTATATTGCTGTATTTACATTTTTAAGACGAGGTTTTATGTTTTTGACAAGTCAAGCTGAAACTAAATAGGAAATAGGACATAATTTTTAACAATTCCGTATAGTCAAAAGAGATTCATGCTTTTGGTTAAGGAAGAAACATCAAGGCTAACATTCAGAGTACCCCCCTTTCACAGTCACTGTGGGATTAAAGTGCTTCTGCTGAGATCATCAGTCATGGAAGCTTGTTTTAGGATAAAATCTCTTTGCCCCTATCTTATATGTTAACATTCCAGTCATTTCTCTTTGGCCTTCATGTAGCATAAGAATCCTTGTACTGTTTATTCAGAATTGCTTTGGGAGGTAGCCACGGGACAGAAGGCATGTTCCTCCAATACTTGCATGTGAACAGGCCCAGGCTGAGTGCTCACTGTGTGGCATCTCATGTCCTCCATGTAAATGAGTTTGGAGTCACAGAGGCCCTGATGCTGCTGGTCATTGACAACCCAATTCTCAACTGTGACTCAGACCTGGGATGCCCCTGAAACATGTGCCTGCCACAAGCAAGAATTCCAGGAAGTCTTCATAGCCCAAGGGAAATTAATTTTTCCTTGGCATGGATTTTCCACTTAGGGAATTGATTTCATCCTGTTCTGTGTGTTGGCCTCACAGGGATGACCTGTACCCAGAACTGCCCAGTTCCCTCAGATTGATATGTTGGGGTCCATGGGTCATGGATCTGGCACCCTGATGGCTTTCTCTCATCTCAGCTGATATCACCAGGTGTTGGAGTCATATCCCAACAGTGAGGAGGCAAGCTGTGATGTTTTATGTCATATTTCATTTTCTTCATTTTATTTAAAGGTCATTTGATCATATTTCAGAATTATGGGAGGCCTGCTTTGGTTTCTAACTAAAGAAGCTTTCTTATTTTTTTCTTACATATCTTTTTTCTCTCTTTGTTGCAAAACAAGTTATCATTTAGCTATAGAAAAGAAAAATTGTAGATAATTCTCTTGGCAGAGAAAGATAAGTTCCTAGTGTTAACAGGTGATGACCCAGCAGCATTGTGGCTCTCCTAGAGTTCTACTCTGCACTTGAATCCCAGCACTCAGGCAAATGTCAACTGGTCATAGCAGACCATGCCTTGAGGACCCTCACTTATTTGCAGTTTTCAGGGTAGCACACTAAGGGAAGTGCGCGGCCTAGGAAGAATGTGGTGCAGTAACCTGGGGCTTCCCTGGTGCTGCCTCTGGCGTGCCTTCCCTCAGGTTTCCTGGGACCCCATTCCTGATCCTCCTCTCTTATCTCCACCTCTGAAGGCAGGCTTTCTCGGGGCTCAGTTTGCCCTGTGACTGCCTCTCTTTCCTCTCTTCTCACCTTTTTATCTGGGGTATCTCCCAGCTGTGGTCTCCATTTCTGCTCTCCAGATGTTTGCATTCCAGGTACCTCTGTGGAGTGTGTCCATTTGGTCTCACCAGAAACAAGACTGCACTTGTGTTTCTTGTGTCCCTGCTCATCTTGCCGGGAATGACAATTACTCTTGATTCCTATCTTTCCCTTGTCTTCCCACCTTCTCTCATTTGGGTTCAGGGGTTGCCAGTCTTCCAGATGTCTCTGTTCTGCCTTTCCCTCTTCACCCCTTCACCCTAGTGGAACCCCAATCATGTCTTCTGGCTCTCCACTCTAAACCTTGTTCACAAAGTAGACACATTTACTTTCAGAAGGAAACCCCATCTACTTATGACCTTCAGTACCCCACCTACTCCAGTTTCCTTTCCAGCCTGTCCTGCCATCTTGTCTTACAGCAGGCCAAGTTGGCCCTGCTCACAGCTGTGACATGCTTGCTGATCCCTTTGCTGTCCTCAGCTCCCAGGTCCCAACTGAGGTTCCACCTCCTCTGATCCCCTCTGACAAGGTCATCTTACTCTTTGTCATTGCAGCCATCTTTTGTGAATTTCTTTCCATCTGTTCCTTCCTTCCCAAGCAACAGGATAGAGTTCAGGCTGCTCGTGTTCCTGGGGCCTCATGGCTTCTGGCTCTACAGTGTGTACTAGGGGAAAGTTTGTTATATAAAAGGAGAAACTGATGAAAGTGGCCCTCGTTCATATCAGTGTTAACCTTGTTTCAGAGATGGGACAGCCATACTTAAACATGACAAAAGTCAGCTCCCAGTCAGGAAACTGAAGGGCTGTATAGGTCCAGGTTTCCTTTTCATTTTGTGCTGTGAAAGTGCCACAAATGCAGTGTTGTATCTGGTAGAAACAGCAGCGTTTCTGTTCCAAGACAAGCAGATTACAGAGAGTGATACAGAGATTGCCAAGGGCAGGTGGAAACTTTTCTACTTTTTTTTTTTAAGAGAGAGAGAATTTTTTAATATTTTTTAGTTTTCGGTGGACACAACATCTTTATTTATTTTTTTTTAAATGTGGTGCTGAGGATCGAACCCAGTGCCCTGCGCATTCTGCTTGAGCCACATCCCCAGCCCACTTTTCTACTTTTTTAAAATGCTTCTTTTCCTTAATATTGGCTTTTTGATGTGTACATTTAAGTTACTGATTTCATTTTGGATACAAGAAAATAGAAGGAAAAAAACCACAAGAGAGTATATGACAGAATTCTCATTCCACTGCATTCTGAACCTCACTGGCCCCTTGTGCCTGGTGTCATTGTGTCTGTCCTACGGCCAGAAAGGTTAATCCCACCAGTATCTCCCTGGTCACCATGTTTATGCACAATGTAGAGGGACCCTCTGCAGGAGAACTGCAAAAAGCAAATGAAGTGGGTACAGCAAACATAGGAATAGGAAGAAAAGCCAAAAGGTGTATATGGACAGCAGGAAATATGCACCTGCTTTCCTTTCCTTCTTGTAATCAAAGCTCCCTGTAGGATTCTACAGATATAGGTGTATAAACATCTGGACATTTGGCACTGTGAGGCTTTCAGACCACGCTTTACCTACACCTTCTCTATATTCTTGAAAAAGAGTCTTAGCTCTGATTTATTATATTGTACTATTTGTATGGCTTTAGGGTCATAGTTATAAGAAACTCTGGAATATTTTACTGTCTTGCTACATAAGTGAATTACACTTTCTCCAATGCCCTTTTTTCTTTTTTTTTTTTAACTTTGGAATTAGGACACTCATTTCAGAAATGAGTCTCTGCAAGGAAGGCTTGATGTGTGCCAGCATTGGTTTGTGTATTTGAGGTGCTCAGAAATTTGCACTTTCCTAATGGACATTTAGCTCATGAACATTCTTCTATTTCTTCCCTCTCTAGGCTTTAGAATGGATTCATGACAACGGGGAGTTCTACCTTTCCACACATACCTCAACAGGGTCCAGCATACAACACACCCAGGAGCTTCTGAAAGAACACGAGGAGTTTCAGATAACTGCGAAGGTAAATTCAGTGGGAGTGGACTTTTGTGCAGGGTCCTGGAAGTCTGCCTGAGTCTTTCCAGAGTAAACAAGAACAAATGCCTTGTGAAATGGGGGAGCAGAGGTACCAGCAGGGTCGTCACACACAGTCAGGAGATGCCTGTGCTCCTTGTCGTGCTCCTCTCTCAGAGGTCCCCTCATCACCCTCTTTATTCATCCATGTCCTTTTGCCCCACTCATTTCTGGGATTGCCTCCAATTCTGGGATTGCCTCTCTCCTCCTTTTTGTCTTCATTCTTTCTGTTATGCCTTCCTTTTTCTCTCTTGAATTCTTTGCCAGTTATTTTCCAGGTGCTGGCTATTTTCATGAAATACTCTTTGATGGTACCAGTTTAACTTTTATGTACTCTGTGGATATTTTTCCCTGTCTTCAGTTGGTGGAAAGAGTTACAGTAGTATCACTTACCCTCTGTCCAGAAGTTGTCTGTGTTTTGTGGTTGGCAGAGTTTATATCAGTGTCTCTTTTGCAAGTTATTTTCAGGTTTATAAGACTGGAGGCCTTGTCGCTTTAAATCAAAATAGAATTAAAGGGTTCAGTGAAATTATATCTTTAAGAAAATACCTAAGAACCCACCCACTGATCAGTTGTTTCTCCAACGCAAATGTCTGCACAAGCTAATTCCCTCTTTTATTTGTCTGTTTGTTTTGTTGTTGTTGTTTTAGTTGCAGATGGACATAATACCTTTATTTAATTTATTTTTTAATGTGGTGCTGAGGCTCAAACCCAGTGCCTCCCATGTACCAGGCAAGTGTTCTACCACTGAGCTACCACCCCAGCCCTGCCTCAGAATAGTTTTGAGACTCTTTAGGGTTGCCACCTCAACCTGTAGCATTTCTCTTTTTGTTTTTCATAGTTATTAAGTGTATATTCTTTGAAATATTTTCAGAACTGCCTTTAATTTTGATGATAGACTTTGAGTTATTGGAACAAGCTGACAATAATTTCAGATTTGAGAATGGAATATAAATAATCAAGCCAAACAATATATTTTGATTAAAAAGAAGTATTTCTATGAGTAGCATGAACCACTATTTTGGGTGACCCTAACCAGACTTTGGAAATTTACCCAAGAGGAATTTGTAAATCATGTAGAGTGACAACTGCTACTTTGTATTATGTTTATTTATGCATTTTTATGCTTTCTGTAACCATTTCTGGCTCCTCCTGCTATTCTTTGCTGTGCTCTGCTCCTGGTTCCCCAAACTGTAAGTTTATTTCCCTTCAGATTCTGAGAGGTACTGGGCTCTGGGAATCCCTGATTCCTGTCCTGGAAGATCACAGTCTAGTAGGGCTGCAGAGAGACCACCCTCCCTGCGTGGTGAGAAGACCTGGCACTGGGTGGGGGCGCTGTGGGCATTGTGGCAGGTGGGACTCGCAGAAGCCTGGGAGGCTGCTCCTAGAGGTGCACAGAACGTAGAGCTCAGGAGAGCTGACCCACAGTGTCTGCAGGTGAGGAGTGTGGCTTTTCCTTCCTCTTGATACACCACACATGGGCTATACGCTGCTTGGTTTTGTTAGTATTTAGATATAAAAATCATAGTTTCTCTGTGTACTATAAGATCTATATTTGCTTCTTTGACTCTGCTTTGATTATAAAATTATTAATAAAATGCCTGATGGAGCACACAGAGGTAGATTTGGGATTTGCTCTTTGCGCTTCTACTGCACTCTGGAGGCCATTACAGTGAGGTAGCCTGCTCACTGAGGACTCTGGAGGCCACACACATGGAACACAATGGAGCATGCATTCTGATGTCCTGTGTTCTGGCAATGGTGTTTCTCCAGTGGAGCCTGTGTAAAGGAATTTTTTCTTTATTAAAATGTCCCTTTTCCTTGAGTTCAGGGTGTGGTTATTGAAGTTTAGGCAGTATTAGGCATATTTTTATTCTTGTATCTTATAAGGAAGGTCTAAAACTGTAGGTGACATCTGACTTTTCTGTTTCTCACATACATAGAACTGTTTCTTTTGTTGGGCATATTGAATTAGTTAAGCCGGGAGGAACTGGGAGATTTTGGAAAAACACTCCTGCTTGTCTTTCCATAGCAGCTTTTCCATTGGTTCCTTGCTGCCTTTCTCTGAATCTCATGCCCTTGCTTTGGTGCTGGGAGGTGTCATTTGGTTTTTCTTTGAAATGCATCTTCTCTCTTCTTGCTTATGGTCTTGGTGTCTTCTAGGAAGCCACATTTCCTTTTGGTCTGCAGAGAGCTCTTAACTTTGGCAGGATAGTCTCCCAGGCCAGTTGTGACAGTAATTACTACTAAAACATTTTTGATGCTAATGGCATAAAGCTATAAGACCAAACGAAATTTTCTCATCACTGTCCTACTAAGACTTGGCTAGATTCCTTCTTGACTCTTAATGTGGTAATCTCTCCCAGTATATATGCACCACCTGCTTCCAGATCCTATGGGTTACTTGAGAGCTGATCTCTGTCCTCCCTGCAAACAGTGATGACAACTCTAGGCCCAGAGAGGAGCATGTTGCACAGTTCATGGTGCCATCTGTGTGCACAGTGAGCTTTGAAACCCCCTGTCTTTCGAAGTCATTCAGAGCTCTGCTGTCTTCTTCCTACACAACGTCCCTTGGTCCTGATCAGCAGTGTCCCAATGCCAAATGCTTTGCCTGGTTACAAAGTGTCTGCAACAGTTGACTGTGCACCCTTTCTAGGCTTCTGACCACCAAAGAATGTGATGAACAAAGCTGTCTGTGTATGAGGACTTAAGAAGTTGTTTGGTTGTAATATTTATATACTTTGTAAGTAAAAATCTACCTTTGTAAAAATCTCTAGATTTGACAAATAGAGGAAGGATGAAAACCCTTGTAATATTTTACTTTGACGACATGGGAATATTTTTTAGTGGTGTAGGGTAGCCCTCCAGAAAGAAATTAAGTTGAATTCATCTCTCACCTTGATACCAAGATAAATACCAGAAGTTAGAAGTATCAGCAATGAAAGCATAAAAGTACTAGAAGAAATAACAGAATTTTTAAAGAAAAAAAAAAATCCTCATATAGGGGAAATTTGTCTACGTGACCTAAAACTCGTATAAGAAAAGATTGATAAATTCATCTATACAAATGTATTTAAAAATTTCCAAAGGGCAATCCACAAATGTAAGCAAAGTCTAAGGACAAAGAGCAAACAGGGAAGATCCGAGCAAAAGCACTTTCATCACAGAGGGCTGATCCCAATAGTAAAGCACTCCCAGTGCTGGAAGGCTCTGGGCTCTGGTTGCCAGTGAGACCTGGTGAAATAACTGAACCTTTTCCTGAGTCTCTGCTTGGTGGGGAGTGTGTCTGGGAGACTGAAGTGGTAGAGGTTCAGGATTGAGACAGACTGCCTGCTGGGCAGATTGCTTTAACTGCTGAACCTCAGTTTCCTCACCTGTAAAATGGGGATAGTTTAAGTTCTTCATAAATCTTTGGTAATAAACTCTGAGTGAGATAAACATATGAAAAAAAGAACTTTTACAAATCAATTAAAAAAAGACAAAATGGGCAAAAGATATTAAAGGTAATCACAGGAAAGGAATTATAAATAGCTTTTAGACATATGAGATTATCAATTTTGCATCAAATAAGAAAAATGTAAATCAAAGCTACATTGAGTTCTGTTTTCACCCAATGGGTTGGCAAAGGTCAGTGAGCTGGATCACACACTGTGTGGACAAGGTGTGAATTGGGGTGTCCTCTGTGCACTGTGCGATAATGTCTCTCAGTGGCTCACACACACTTGCTGTCTGTCCACCAGTGCCATAGTAATGTGTTTCAGCTGCTTGTGTCAGACATGTCACATCACAGGAAGAGGGTTATTTCTTATATTATTGAAGTGGTAGGAAGAGGTTGTAAACAACTTGCAGCTCCATCAGTGAAGAGGGATTAACTTAGGGAACATCTGTACAGTGAAATATGACATAGCTCTTAACACAAGCCAGGGTGCTCACCAGAGTTGTTAAGTGAAAAATACTAGGTGCAGAGCAGTGTTAATTGTGGGTAAGCATTTAAGTAAAAAATGTGAGGGAAAAAAGTACATGTACACATATGTGCACATGTACATTTATATAAAACATCTCTGGAGTTACTGATGATTGGGGCTGATGGCTGGGGAAGGTCAGGTGAGAAGAGTTTTTCATTTTTACCTTTGGAGATTTGAATCCTCTGACTATATTTTTAAAATCCTAATTGAAATCAAAGTATGCCAAGATAAAAAGGGTTTGTGGATTCACAGATTCATTTTACTTAGTTTTGATCACATCATTCATTCTCTCAATTATTTATTGAGCCCCTACTATGTATCAGAAGTTACTTGGTACTGGGCTCATGGACTGCACATTGTATTTAGAGAAATAGGCAATAATATGACAAAGTAAAATACATCTATATGCGCATGTTGAGTCAGAAACAAAAAATAATAAAGCATAGGGAAAAAGAGGGTTGCAGTCTCCTATAAAGGGACAAGGGAAGATATTTTAGGCCGGAGGACCATTTTTTTTTGTTTATTTGTTTAAATTAAGTGTATACACAAATACTTATTAGCCTACCAGCCTTTGCTTTTGAAAAAGCTTTATGTTTTATCTAGTTTTATGTAATTAATATCAGTCTGTTAGTGTTACTGGTATATTCTGTGTTGTTGTTCTGCAAATGCAGAAATTTTCCTTTAGCTTCTTAGTGTTTTTTTGTTTTCTGTTTTGATGTAGGCAAGCTACTTTCATTTTCACTTCTCTGTCCCCAGCACTTAAAACACTAAATAGCTTTCTTAATCTCTTAAGGATAAAGATACACACACAGAGTTTTCAGTGCCTTCCATAGGGGACCTTTGGATAATGGAAGAGATATTAGTAAGCAAAACAGACAGACATCCCTGCCTTTAGAGGTGACAACAAGAGAACCAGAAAGACAAACAATAATCCTAAAAAAATTAATAAATTTACACTCTGTGTAAGAAGGTGATGTGTGGACAGCTACTCGAGCAGGAAGACAAGTTGTAGTTCTAAGGTGGTGGTCCATAATGGAGGTGTTGGGAAAGTCGTTTTTATTCAAGCAGAGGTGAATGAACCCTGCAGATATTGGGGGAAGTGTTCCAGGCAGAAGCAGTATGAAGGGCCAGAGGAGAGCATGGGCCTCGAGCAGGTGACATAAGACCAAGCACTCAGCCTCAGTACTGGTGTGGAGTTGGCGGTATCTTTTCACAACTGACTTAACTGGGTGACTTGTGAGTTCATTTTACAAACTAAGATAGTTTATTTGTGTTTTGAATTCTGACCTTCCTCCTTTGGTGATTTTTAAAGTTAGTTTTCTAAATATTCATGGTAAAGATTTTCCAATTAAAGCATACCTGAGAAAAGCAGGTTCCACAGCAAAACAGTAACTTATCTGAAAATGCCAGAGAATCTCAAAGGAAACCCAGTAGTACTCATCAATGAAATGGATGTTGCAGGAAAAATGTGTGGAGCAATCAGAGCTGAGTAAAGTTGCTACTTATAACAATACAACTATTGTTTTATGGTTTTCCTTAACTTTATGCAGAGTAATAAAGTTGTACATAGCTTAGTCAAAATTCTTTTCTGTGTACATATAAAATGAAACAACTTTCTTTGTGTGAGAGTTCTCAACCAGGAACAAAATTTAAAATAACCTCTTTGAAGATAATCACCTGACTAGTGAATTTTCCTTCTTATCTCCTAAGCATTAGAAAAGAAGTAAATGTGCACTGTGGAGGTGCTGTGCACCTACTGGGGGTTGGGGACCTCCACAGTGCACATTTACTTCTTTTAGGAAAACCAGGAAGTCATTTGGAGAATAATTTACTTCTTTTAGGAAAACCAGAAAGTCATTTGAAGAATAATCGTGTAAAGCAAGGAATTGTCTTTGCACAGCTGCTCTGTAACAAATATGAACAGTGTTCAAAAAAAAAGAGTAGGATAATTGTAAATAGAACATCCTGAGTGAACATTCATTCATTCATTCTACAAATTTTACTGAGTATCTACTACATGTCTAGGGTTCTTTCTTTGAGGTCATAAAAATGCCATTCACTCGGGAGATAGGTTGGATGGCTCTGGGCTTGCCTCTAAGCTTTTGCCACCAGCTGTTTTCTCTTGTGAGCCTCAAGTATAGGCAGGTCCAGACTGTCACTGTGTTTGGGGCTTCTGGCAGTTGGATTCATTTGCTTCACAATACTTCCGTGTTGTTTTTTGCAGCAAACCAAAGAGAGAGTGAAGCTATTGATACAGCTGGCTGATGGCTTTTGTGAAAAAGGGCATGCCCATGCGGCAGAAATAAAAAAATGTGTCACTGCAGTGGATAAGAGGTACAGAGATTTCTCTCTGCGGATGGAGAAATACAGGACCTCTTTGGAGAAAGCTCTGGGGATTTCTTCAGATTCCAACAAATCGGTGAATGACTTTGTACAAATAGAACAACTCATAGTCTTCTTCCCAGTGTCCTCTTTGCTGATTTAATTAACTGGCTTCATTGACTCTCATTCACAGAGTAAAAGTCTTCAGCTTGATATCATCCCAGCCAGTATCCCTGGGTCAGAGGTGAAGCTTCGAGATGCTGCTCATGAACTCAATGAAGAAAAACGGAAGTCTGCCCGCAGGAAAGAGTAAGCCATTCTTTAAGGATCCTCCATGATTCACTGAAAAAGTGAAGGAAATGTCTTTTGCACAAGCAGGATTCTCTGTGTGGTTTGTAGTCAAGCAGCTCTTGAGACTCCTCCTTGCTCAAGTGTGCTTAGTTATTGCAACACAGACTGTGGAGTGCCCGCAGTCTCTTGTCACCTGGTTCAGACACAGTATCATGTTGCCTTTGTCCCTGTGCCTGTCATTAATGAGTGGACACTAATAACACAAAGGTAGGTGTTTGAAAGTTGCCAGTTAGTAGACTGTACTATATATGAATAAGGACAAAAGGAGCTCTTCTCAGTGGTTCTCATTCCTGATGAGCCCCCTCCCACCCCAGACATTAAGCCAGTGAGGAGAGATTCTAGTATTGCACAGAGAGGACGGAGGGAGGAGTGCAGCTGGCATCTCTGTGGGTCCTCCAGCCTATAACACAGAGTCCAGATGCCAGTAGTGCCAAGTTGAGAATTCCTGGCCTGTGTAGGTACCTCAATAAAATGTATTCAAAAATTCTTATTTTCCCTTTGAATTAGTGGCTGGATACTCTTGTTCTATCTGTTCTTGAATTGCTTCTCCAAAACCCATTACTTTGGACTTAATACTTTTAGATCCTTCAAGATCTTTGTAAAAGTAAATGGTAAAGTAAGCCTGCATCCTGAATGTGGACTGAAATATTCACTGTCTTAACTCTGTTTAAGGTTCATAATGGCTGAGCTAATTCAAACCGAAAAGGCTTATGTAAGAGACCTTCGGGAGTGTATGGATGTAAGTAAGTTTTTTTGCTTGTTTATTTAGATGAGTGTAACCTTGCTGTTCTATTTCTACCTGTTGGTGGTTCTTAGAACAGTTGCAGCTTTTTGGTTCATGTTTCTGCTCTTCTATGAAGTTCTAGGCGTGCTTTTCGCTCATTACAGAGATGACACAGCGTTAATCCTCTCATTCACTTATCACATGATGGCCTAGCTGACATTCTCTTTGCACAGAATTTTACAGCAGCTTCAGAGAAATGTGCCTACTAATTATGATGGCAACTGATACACAGTGGTATCCTGAATATTTTATATACCTTAGGGAATAAATTAATTCCAAAATTTGCAGCTGGGAATAAGTTTTAGAGCTGAGCAGTATAGGAAGTCTTTTCAAAATGTTAATAGCAATTGAAAGACTTTCATAAAAGACTTTATAAAAGCCTTATGAAAGGTTTTATTCTTCAGATATAGTTTCATTTACACATTAACTCTGAGTTTTATTTATAGGAAACATGAATAGCTGTTTCTGAAAGTTTGTGTGGATTTTTGTCTAATTCCTCTGTTTCCTTCCTGCTAGACCTACCTATGGGAAATGACTAGTGGAGTGGAGGAGATCCCACCTGGCATTGTAAACAAAGAGCTCATTATCTTTGGAAACATGCAGGAAATCTATGAGTTTCATAATAAGTGAGTATCTTTGTCTTTGGGGAATAGGTACACTCCTGAACTCTATATACTCTACTGAAGTTTCATCTCAAGAAATTAAAGTTTTTAATTGAACTAAGCAGTTTTCAGTGGTTTTGTTGAGATTTGAATGAAGTCTATTAGTTTTTCTCCAAAAAGATTAACGTTTTAGGGACTCTTTTAATAACAGTTACAGCTTCTAATTCTTCCTATTTCCTACAGAAATGTGATTAGGACAACTGAAAATGTTTGTGTAGGAACTCTAACTTCTCTCAAGGCACTTCTTGGAAGTAAAGGAAAAAAACTCCCCTGGGGGGTTCAGGCTGATGATGTTTCATATTTTATTACTGAGGAAGGATCAGTGTGGTCTAACTAAAATAAATCATACCTTACATTGGTCACAGAAGGCACATGATTTTATTCATTTATTTTTAAGTTTTTTTAAATTTTTTGACTGATGCAGCATTTGTACATATTTATGATGTACATTGTGAGATCAATTCAGTATTTAGCGTATCTATCATCTTAAAATTTTATCTTTCTTTGTAGTGAATATATTCAAATTCCTTTCATCTAACTATTTTGAGATATGTAATGCATTATTGTTAATTCTATTTATCATGCCATTCCACAGAACACCAAAACTACTTCTTCCTATCAAATAATAACATTGTATCTATTGACCAATCTCTCCTTCCCACCTGCATTCCTTAGCCTCTGGTAACCACCATTCTACTCTCAACTTCTATGAGTTTTTTTTAGATTCCACTTAGTATGAGTTTATGCAGTGTTTAATTCACTTCATTTAACAGGATATCCTCTTTAGTCCTTGCATGTTGTCATAAATAACAGGATTTACTGCTTCTGTAGGATTGAGTCCTAATTTACAATAGCTACAAAACACAAATATATAGGAGTCAATTTAACTAAATAGCTGAAAGCTCTCCATAGTGAAAACTGCAAACCATTAATTAAAGAAATAAAAAAATGTTACAGATAAATGAAAACGTATCCTGTGTTCATGGAGTAGGAGAATTATTATTGTTAAAATGTCCATATAGCCCAGAGTAATTTACAGATTGAGTTTCCACCCATCAAAATACCAAGGACATTTTACACAGACTTAGAAGAAAAAATATCAAAGTTCATAAGAATTTATTTTCAATATTTACCAAAAAAAAAAAAAAAAAAAAAAAAGCTGCAAGAAACACTCCTTTAGGTGGACATTTTCCAAGACCAGTAGCCAATGGTAATATGATAATATGATGCTAGGCCAAAACTGATGGGCCTGCTCACCTCTACTCCCCACACCCCACCAGAAAGTATGCACATGTTAAAAGGATTCTTCTAATTGAACATTTTGTATCCCTGCATCATGACCTTAGCTACTAAATTCTAGGCTAAGATTTCTTTTAAAAGGTATTCAAAAACTAAACTATTAGGTGTTTAAAAGTCATAATAACTTACTCTGGTTAAGAGCTATAAATTTCAAAGCTATGAAAAATTGTGTTCTATGTGTGTAATAAGAATTGTAATACATTCCACTGTCGTGTATTTAAAAAAAATCAATTAAAAGAGCTATAAATTTTACTAATTTTAAAAATTTAGGTGGTACTAGTTTTTCCATTTCTTGCTAGCAAAATGTTTTATACCACCTTCATGATACTTTAATATTTTAATTCTTGCAGCATCTTCCTAAAGGAGCTGGAAAAATATGAACAACTGCCAGAGGATGTTGGACATTGCTTTGTTACCTGGGTAAAGTAGCCTCATCTGCTTGTCCTCTCAGGTTATATGATGACACTGAAGAAAGTTGAAAGGGATACTGTTTATTTCTTTCTTGTCTCTCCATCTTCTGCTCATATCTGTAAATACAGAGAAAATCACCATCTTCTGCTCATATCTATACATATGGATTTTTACCTCATAGATTTACATTCTTCAACTACTTATTACTATAGAATGGATTTTTTTATTGGCTATAGTGATGGTATGAAAGAGAACGGTTAGTGTGCCAGGCCTCTGCTTGACCCTGTGGATTCATAGTTGAGTGCCTGTTCTGGAGGAGAGGCAGACACACAGTGGTCCTATAGGTCCTTGGCTGTAAGCCTGCAGCCGAGGTTTTCTCAAACCAATGTGGACTGAGAGAGAAAAGGTGTCTGGCCCTAACTTGCCAGAGTTGGGGAAGTTTCTGAAAGGTGTATGATCAACAGGATGTAGCTCTTATTTTAATAGTTTATTTTATTTGAAGCTTAAATTTCTTTTATCCACAAAACTTCTTTCCTATATAAAAGGTTATCATACTGTTATTTGTTGAAGTTTGAATGACATACTCTAATTTTATTCTATAGGCAGACAAGTTTCAGATGTATGTCACCTATTGCAAAAATAAGCCTGATTCTACTCAGCTTATATTGGAACATGCAGGGTCCTACTTTGATGTAAGTAAAAGATTATTAAAGAAGCTGTGAAAAATTCTAGATTATATTTAGTATACATAAAATGCAACATTACTCATAATTTCAACTAACTGCTGGTATAATATTTTATTTTCCTTTTGATCCTGTTTATGTTAGGATACTCTTATCTGATTTTAAAAGATCCTACTCAAGTACTTGAAGCCTTTTATATGTCATAAATTCATACATATAATATTATGCATAGAGAGTATGAACTGCTAAAGTAAGGGGTTTTTTTTTCCCCTCTGTAAAGCAAAAATAATTCTTAAAAGTCTGTTGTTCATGGGCTGGGGCTGTAGCTCAGTGGTAGAGCACTCACCTTGCACGTGTGAGGCACTGGGTTTGATCCTCAGCACCATATAAAAAACAAATAAAGATATTGAAAAAAAAAGTCTGTTGTTCAAATATTACCAAAATCTGTTTTTAATCTTGAATTTTTTAATTATCAAAGCTTTTAATCATTTATTTGTTCTATTTTAATCTTAACATGATATGAATTTCCAAAAGTGCTCTGCAGTAAAATTTTAGCATCATAACAACTAGAATCAATTATAAGTTTCATTAATTATGTTCTCATTGAGTAAAGGTATATACAGATCATCTGTTTTTTGAAAAAGATTGCAGAGCTGTTGTTTGTACAAAGGGGATGATGGAGTCTTATGATATACTATACAGAAAGTGCTTGGGTTTTCAGAGCCTAGTCAGACGAGTGCCACATATGTTTCAATCAACAAGAAGGTACTTTTGGATAGTATGTGTGCTTTGGAGCACAAGGCTGTGAGGATATCATACTTATTTTTTTGGCATCACACTTGTACATGGGCAAGTGTAATTATCTGCTTTTATATGAAAGTCTGGGAAACGGAGTAAACTAAAGCCTCTGTCTTTGAGCTGAAACCTACCTGTACCTGACCCTGTTTGAGTTGTCATTCCCATGGAGCAGTAAGTACCCATCAGTGCCTCTGTAATAGGAAGCTCCCAGCCTAATGCCACCTTTTTTTTAAAAAAATATTTCACACAACTCCATGCTCTTGCCATTAGATGAAGACCAGCAACCAGAAACATGCAGACTTAGAAATATTTAAGGCCCAAGCAATGATAGTATGTGGTACATTTAATGTCTGGAATCAAAGCCATTTAAGAGCCTTTGTATCCTAAAATACATCTTTAATTATAAAGGAAATCACACTTGGCCAGCTGACAGGTTTCACAAGTTGTATGCCTTTTGTATTCCGCATTGAGTTGTTTTATTTTTTGAAGAAGCTTTCTGGGATAAACTGCCTTCATTCTCTAGGACATCTGTTGACCTTCAGGTATTCTTCTATCAGTAAGAATTACTGAACATCCACCAGGTGCTACTCTACCTCTGAGCTCTGTCATTGGTATTCAGCATAGAGTGCTAAATAAAATGGACAGACTCCTCATTTGGTGAGGAATCTAAACAACCAGCAGCTTTGTGCATGGAAATGACATAATTACAAAGTAAAGTGGGAATACTGGTGTTAGATTTGCCATAGACTAATAATGTAGATCTTCACTTTTACCCAATTCTCTGTCCTCCTATCCAAAGTAAAATTTTAGAATCAAAGAAGTTTTTGATAATATTTGAATATACTTTTAAGAAAACCCTATTTCAATAAGATTAAATACTTGTCAGGTATCTAGAAAACAAGTGTAGTGTTATAACCATGTTTTAATGGTATAATCCTATGATAAGATTTTGTTTTGTTTCTTTAAATACAGGAGATACAGCAGCGGCATGGATTAGCCAATTCCATCTCTTCTTACCTTATTAAACCAGTTCAGCGAATAACAAAATATCAGCTCCTTTTGAAAGTATGTATAAAGAGGACTGGGGATGTTGCTTAGGAGTAGAGCACTTTCCTCGAAAGTGTAAGGCACTGGGTTCAATCCTCAGCACCACTTAATTAATTAATTAATTATTTGTTATTAAAGAGCATTTTAAAAGTATGCATGAAGAATATTTAGGCTGCAAAATTCATGAATTATGATTTAGTGTTTTGCCATCTTTTCTTTTTATGTCACCCTGAATTTTTAAAAATAACATTTTGCAAGTTGATATATTTTATTCATTGACATCTGATTGCTTATTGTAACAGTTACATAAGAGCATCTTCTTTGATTGTGCACCTGAACTGTATTGAATAGCCTTTGTCTCTAACATAAAATGAGATGTGAATGAGAAGCTGTTAGTTCTTGACCCTCAGTTCCCAGTTTCAGCATGCTGGCTGTGGGCCAGGCATTGTGCTACTTTGCACATACTAACCTACAACAGTGCTGGTTTTCAGGTGTGGAGACTGTCTGGGCAGGACCAAGAAGTTACCCAGAATCATCACTGATACATACAATTTGTCTTGGCTTTGAACCCAGCTTTCCACTGAATCCCCTACTTCATGTAGCTCCCTCTCTGTTACTGTTAGTCATTTATCACACACATCTTGTGGAACATATTTGTGCAAATCACAGGAGTTTGAGTTAAGTTGTCCCCTGCTTTTTGTTGTTATTGTTGTTATAAATGATTATAACTAAAATCACATTTGGAAAAATTGAATAATAATTAGTTTCAACAATACCAAAGTAAGGAAAAGTTAGAATTCATAATAAGAGTTATAATAAAATGTGTATTGTGTCATCAGGAATAAATTTTCTTAACTTACAACTAATTTTTGGTGACATTTACCATATTCTTTCTTTGTCTGTTAAATCTTATTAAGCATTAGAATGAGACCTATTAACCCCCCATAACAATATTTTATGATCCTCCTACATTACAGTGTAATTTTGCTAGATACGAAAGAAATCCAGATGATGGAATTATGAATGCCTAAAAGCTCTTACCTTTTTTTTTTTTTTAGTAGGAAACATTTAGAAACAACAAAACTAATTGTGTTCTTTTATGCAAATTATACTATTATGGGACTTTTCTAATGGGAAACTTTTTCTATAGCTGTGTTTGGTTTGTTTTTGTGTTTCTGCTAAGCAAATGCTTAACTACTGAACTACATCACCAGTTCCTTTTTTGAGTGTACTATAGTATTCAAGTTGTGTTAAGTGATTTTATGGCCATCACTGTAGAAATGATGTTGGTATGAACATGAGGCTAATTTGTTGATAGTCACATTTTCTCTTTACTTTCTCTTTACCCCTTGGCATCCTCAAGATTTAAGGATTTTGTTTTTAATCTTTGGTTCCACTAAACTAGTGCTTCAATTTGTAAACTTTACTTCATTGTGCCCAGAAGTTCTTCCAGGAACTGTTAAAAGCTTCCTCAATTTCCCAGAAAAGGTTTTCTGCCAAAGCAGTATTCTTGGTACATTGCATTTGTAAAGTAGCTTTTGCCAAGTTGCTCAGAATCATAGAAAGATACCATCTGGTCATGAGTAAAGGTGTTTTTCAGGTAATTGAGTTAACTCTTAACCACTAAGAATGAGGCCATAATTGACTATAATATCCTATTCCTCTTCTGTGGATTACCAGGACGTGAAAGACTATTGTTACTGACTGGTTTGTAGTCACTAATACCCCAGTAAGAAATAACTCAACCCACCAGTATGTGATCTAATGTTCTGCTGTCACTCATTCAATGATGATGTTCCTCTGAGTATCCCTGAAATGTAGTTACGCACAAAGATCTCTCAGGGAGGTGTAGTTCATTCATTAGAGTTCTCTTAAACATTCTGCAGACAGAGGAAAGACATTTGTCATTAGGTTAATGCACATCCCTGTCCTTGCTGCAGCGTTCTGGCTGACTAGTTGGGCATTGTCTCAGTGGCACAGGAGTTCAGAATCATGTCAGGGTGATGTAGTCAGCATAACAGTGGAATCTGGTATGTCTGTCAAGTGTAACCAGTAGCCAATGATGCATTATGTATTTCTACATTTTTGAGATTATTGACAGTATATTAGTTTCATTTTGAATGATGACAGTATGTAGTTTACTCTCATGTCCTGATTTGGGCAGGAAAAACCCTACTGTCCATTGAATGAGGCAGTAATTCATTTTAGGTGAAATTATGTGCCAAATTGATCAAGCTCTGTTTTTATCTTGAAAACCATCAGTTCTCATAAATTGCTTCATTTCTGCTAAGATCTTGTTCACAGAGCATTATGGTTGCCTTCTTGAATTCATGGCATTGGTCTTCTACAGGAGCTGCTCACGTGCTGTGAGGAAGGAAAGGGAGAAATTAAAGACGGCCTTGAGGTGATGCTTAGTGTGCCAAAGCGAGCCAACGACGCCATGCACCTCAGCATGCTGGAAGGTAATGGGACTCAACACATGTGCATCCTTATGACCTGCCAATAATGGTTGTAAGTGGATTTCCTTGTCCTGAGCCTGGAAAACAGCTGCTCCACACTTTGAACTCTAGCAGTAGTTGGGTCATTTACCTCAGGCTTTCTGCCAGTGCAGGGGTGGGTAATGGGTGAATGATTTGAGCCCCGAGATTGTATAGCCTTGAAAGAGCTATTGCTTCCCCATCTCTATATCCATTGCTACAGCCCTGAATATAGTGGGTACCAGACACCTGCTGATGCATTTGAATTTGGTATGTAATATGGTAAAGAGAAACTAGGTAATTACATTTAAAAATCATTACAGCACTTATAATTTCCATGAATGCTTCTGTTTCATTAAGCTGTTTCTGTGTTGCAGTGCGTGGCTCCAGTTACATGAAATTATTTGTAAGATATAGTCCTACCTCATATGCTTTTGCTAGCCTGTGTCATTTCATTAGTATCATTGAGCAATAAATTAGTTAGGTCATAGGTGCTACCGTATGTAATAAAGTCCCAAAACTCAGAGGCCAAGCAGGGTCATTTTTCTTTCTCTGGCATAAAATGTGGGTCTTGTTGGGCAGCTGTTTGTGATGTCATCAAGGACTTAGGCTATGTTCCAGCTCATTTTTCTCTATCCTTGATATTGTCCTGCTTGATTAGGTACAGTAAGTTTTCAGGACTACATTAACACTCCATCTAGGAGAAAGTGGGGATGGAGGATGGGTAGGGAACCTAGATAGGCAGAGACTACCAGTTGTACATATTACCCTTCTCACTTGCCCAGAATGGGGACTCCTGGCTGCTCCTAACTGCAGACAAGGCTGGGAAATGAAGTGCCTATTTGCAGTGGCTCTAGAGGGAATTTCTGCTAGGGAGAAGACGACGGTGGAAATGGATGGTAATGAGCAATTTGTGTCCCAGATACTGCTTGGTTAAGCTCTGGTGGCCACTTCTACAATGAGAAGAAGAGTAACAAACATCAGTGCCTGGCCAGGGCAAGGCTGACTCACATGCAGAGTGTTCCAGGCTCACACAGGATGGTAACTGGGGATGTCTTCAAGAGGGAGGACTAGTTAGTGCCTTGAGGAAAGGCAAGACTAGGTCTGGAGCAGAGTATCTGGGAAGGATGTTCAGCCTGAGGAAACACAGACTGAAGCAATATGAGCAATGGAGAAGCCATTCTGGGTAGAGAAGAAATGTTGTGAATGAGGGGTGAGGAGCAGAGCAAGTAAAACCAGAGTTCAGGTGATGTGAGTGCCAACCCGAGGGCACAGAACTGAAAGAAGAAAGCTATGAGGAATCACTGAGGTTTATTGTTGTAGATTGGAACAAAGGAAAATATATGCAAAGTGGTATTTACAAAGAAATGCCCTTTGTAGGATAGAGCAGTGGTGCAGAGACTAGAGTCAGAGAGTCAGATGGGAAATTCTAATCTGAGATTTAATTGATGGATATCTTATAAGTGTTGAAATAGCAATATTACTTTCTTGTACATCATTTTTTCCTTTTTCTTTTAAATTGATTTGCCTACATTTTTCTTGTTGTAGGGTTTGATGAAAACATTGAGTCTCAGGGAGAGCTCATCTTGCAAGAGTCCTTCCAAGTGTGGGACCCAAAAACCTTAATTCGAAAGGGTCGAGAGCGGCATCTCTTTCTTTTTGAAATGTCCTTAGTATTTAGTAAAGAAGTAAAAGATTCCAGTGGGAGAAGCAAGTACCTTTACAAAAGCAAATTATTTGTAAGTATAGACATTCAGAATTATAATTGTACAGGTAACATAATTGCAACCTTTTGTGGGTGGAGAAAAATTACTATTTGTTTCCTTCAACTTCCCAAACTATTCAAAAATGAGTCTGAATTGTGATAATGTTTTCATCTTCAGTGAAATTCTCTGACACCCCTGAGTCCACTAGGGGGCATACTGGAATTTCATACACAGGAAACCTGCTCTTCCTAAGTCCTATAGCATCTAACTTGAGGAAAAAGAAAATATTTTACAAATGAATTTAAACTGTTATTCTCTTGTATTCATTAACTAAACTCTCATATCATGACAATTATCTTTTTATTCATAAACGTGGTTATATATTCAAGCAGCCTTACTGGGTGGTTCGGTATAGATTGTTAATGATGAATTTCTTTTTAAATATAAATTTATAAAAAGTAAATGTACAAATAAATGTATGACCCTTTATAAAGCAAGGTGTCATCATGAGAAAAAATTTATATAAGCAAAGATAAGTTTGAAAACTCCACAACCCACCTATACAGAGACAGCCCCTTATGGCAGACTCAGTGATGCATTTCAACTCTTATCTAACCTGTCAGTGTCCTTCTGGGGAGAGAAACTTACCTGATACCATTTTATTACAGTAGCCAACCCAGCCAGCCTCTATGAAAGTACATGTCTACAGAATAGCTTTTTAGCCAAGGAAATCCTCAGGTCCCCAAATATCCAGTTTCCTTAGTGGGCCTTCTCTCAGAGGACTGACAACATAGAATTGCTGGGCAGAGTCCAGGGGAGGGTTGGATAAGACAGGAGAAATCACCACCTTTGCTTGAGTTCCTTTATGGCAGATATATATATATATCTGCCATAAAGGAACACACATATGTGTGTGTGTATAATGTTAGTAGATGTTTGGAATTTGGATAGCTTATATATTATACATTTTATGATATTTGTGTATTAAATTCCTAAAATAATAAATACCCCCAAGTATAAAAATCATCTTAATAATAACCTAGAGTTTGCAAGTTCATACTAATGGTTTGCAAACCAGTTTCTTGGCTGACATCCTGCTTGAGATTATCTTTTGGATCAGAGCTTGCCTTACATCATTTTAGGTCACATTCTGACTAGAAACAAAAAAATGTAGTGTTGCTGGCTAGTAATTTCACTAGCTTACATTAATTTGCCCCTAGAGACCTAGCTAGTCTGCTTTGGAAGCTTACACATCTTCACTTAATTTATCTTTTAAAAGTTTAAAAGTTTTAAGATTCCCTTAGAGGCCACCTTTGTAGTTCCATTATGAATCACTTCCTTTGCTGGGAGAATGCATTAGGGATGAGCTTGATTGTGGGAGAGGGACTAAAGATAATGACCTTCATCTGCATGTTCCATGTTCTGCATATATCACAGAGAAAGATTTTGTTTCTTTGCTGTTTAAATTACTGGTAGAATACTAAAAAGTGAATTCCATGTATAAATAAATTGGAAAATAATTGTTCAAACATCATTACCTTCTGTGAAGATATGTTACTAATAGTGAAAATTCATGGTGGCAGCCCTTTTAGGATTATGAAAAATGCATTTGTTGTTTATAAGATTGAAAATGGTCATCTCTTGATTTTCTGGACAGAGAAATTTTCACATCTTTTGGCTTCCTTCCTCTGGATGTTCTGCTTAATGACCTGCATTGGTATCTCCAGTGGAAATATTCAGAGAAGGTGAAAAAAGAAACCAATCACCTGTGACCTAAAACAAAATTTCCTCATTTTAACTAAAAGGAGGTCTAATACAGAGAAATTAGGTGTTGTAATTTAGCATGTCCACAAGTGACCAAACTGTTTTGTCCCTGTTCTACATCCTACCAGAATTTTACTGTCCTCTAATTATATCATTTTTTTTAATGCAGACCTCAGAGTTGGGTGTCACAGAACATGTTGAAGGGGATCCTTGCAAATTTGCCCTGTGGGTAGGGAGGACGCCAACTTCAGATAACAAAATTGTCCTTAAGGTATGTTCATCTAAAGCTGGGGCATGCTATGTGAGGAGTTTCTTGTGGCTTTGTGTGGCTGTGTGCTTTTCTTGTTAAAGCAGATAGGTTTCCATATCATTGTATCTGTTGGGATTGGTGACTACCATAAAAAGAATAGTAGAATAAATGCAATTTGGAATTCTGATGATGAAATAACTTGAGCTAAATTTTGCTAACCTCGTGAAAGAATAAATGGAGGAAAATCTTTTTAAAACCTATTAATTTAGTCTTATAAAGAAATAATTGTTTCTGCTGGGCAATGTGCCACACACCTATAACCCCAACAACTCGGGAAGCTGAAACAGGAGGATTGTAAGTTCAAGGCCAGCCCCAGCAACTTAGGCCTTAAACAACTTGGTGAGACCCTGGCTTAAAATAAAAAGTAAAGGGGGTTGTGGATGTAGCTGAGTGGTAAATGATCCCTGGTCGTGGATGTAGCTGAGTAGTAAATGATCCCCCGCCAAAAAAAAGTTAATAGTATTATTAATTAATTAATTAATTCTTTAAGAGATGCAAGAATTTGACGTGTGGGAGGAATGAGATACACACCAGTAACTCTCATTGCATACTCTGGAGTTCCCAGAGGGAAAAAAGTCTGTGAGACCCTTTGACAGGAAGTTGAAACCAAATGGGCCAAGAATCTTCACAGGATCCTCTTTAGCTTTCTAGTTTGGGGGCAGAATGAAAAGCAGATTAGTTATAAGTAATGGGGTTTGATACTATTTAAAATTCAAATCTACAAAGGTTACTTTTGGATATATAGCTTTGGGGAGAGGAAAATATCTTTGCATATTTGATTTGAACTCTCCTTTAGTTTTACTAACCTAGGAACAGCAGAGAATCTCTTACGTATGCCACCACCAACCATCACACCACCCTTCTGTATTTGAGGAAATACAAATGGAATGGTCTTTCTTAACTGTCTGGAAAAACCATAAGTGACTTCAGAATGTTTTGAGGAAGACATAGCTAATGATTTGTAGAATATTGGAGATGAGCCAAAGTGTAATGGGAACTGGTGCATGAACTTGCATGTGAGTTATTGTGTCTCTTGCATACCTTTTAAATCTCTCTGGTATTTCCAGCAACCCTGAGTTGTTCATCTGTCCATTGCTCTTTTTTGAGTCTACCCTTTAATAACTACGGACTGTGGAAGTCATTATGTTGCTCAGGTCTTTATTCAGATGTTAATAATGGATTATTTTTCAGTGAATATATGATTACCAGCCCAGCGTGTTCTTCTATAGAGTACACTTTACACTGATAGATAACTGAATTTTTCTAAGGTGTAAAATTGTTAAAGTATACTCAAGATATTAAAATTTCTGATTTGCATGAACTAGGCACATGAGCTGAAGTGACAAGTGCCCAAAGTGTGTTTTTAAGAAATGGTGCTAGATATGGACTGTTTTCACTTAGAACTTATTTTAAATGCTCATGATACAATTGAAGAATAAGACTTACTGCAGTCTCTACTATATGAAAAGTTTCCAGGGAATTTTGAGTATTTAACGTTTTCCAGCTTTCAAGGAGGGACTGAAGAAAGTAACGTGTGCTTTAATTTCAGAGATTGCTTTGTGGTGTTGGCAGTGATGGTGGAGGATGTGGTATGATGGTGGTGTAGATAGAAGTGTTGGTGTAGATTTTGATACTGATAGTATAGATTGTAAAAATGTTGGTTTAAACAATGGTATTGGTGGTGATGAAGGTGTCAGTGATGATGCTAGTTGGTAGTGCTAGTGACAACATTTAGCGATTGATGACAGTGTAAATGGCAGTAAAGGTATAGACAGTGGTATACCTGGTGCTGTATATGGTGGTAGGACAGCTGTGGGTGATAATGGTGAAGGTGTAGATTCTGATGTAGTGATGCTAACATAGATGGTGGTGTGGTGCTGGTGTACAGTGTGGTGCTAATGTAGATGGTGGAGCTGGTGAAAGTGTAAATGTGGTATAGATAGAGGTGTGATGGTGCTGGAAGTAGTGATGGGGAGGATAATGGTGGTAATGACTGCAAATGGTGATGGCCTAGTAGTTGTAAAACAAAACTTTGGTCTTTTTTTAGTTGTTTAGTCTACAAAGGAGAATTTTATTTCTAAATCATCAACTTAAAAACAGTTTGAAATTACTCTGAGTATGAAACAAATTATTCTCTTCTCAGCCAAGTGTTGCCTTTTACTTGGTATTTTAGTTGAGTTACTTTTACTGTTTCAGAAAGAGTGGCACCATGTATTTATTGCTATAATTTTTTTTTAATCTTTTTTGGAACTGGGGGTCAAACCTAGGGCTTTGCTAATGCAAGGCAGATGCTTTGCCACTGAGCTACATCCCAGCCCAATTCTTATAAATATAATGATTGATTTGCATAAGAATTATTTTCATACTAAACCATATTATTTTTTTTCAGTTGTTTCCAAACTCTGCCAAATGCTCTTTTTCATATACTTCTCTTTGTTTAATCTCCAAATGTTAGTATCAGGCATTTAAATTCCTGATCTGTGCTTTTCAAAGTTGTTTTCTTCATTTATTTCCCAGTTTCTACTCTCAGTGACTTTAAAAACATATCCTCCACTTTACACATTTTATATTACAAAGAAGGTTATTAATTTTAATTTCTTTCTCAACATAGTTTTGGTTTTCTGTTTTCAAAAACAAGGTTCTCAGGGAGAAATGTTGGGTGCCTCTCCCTTCATGATCTCATCTATGATCCCACTGACAATCATTTAATCATTTACAAGGAATTATACTTAAATCCTAGGAGGTGGGTGTTTGCCACAAGAAAATTAGAAAACTGTTACTAAGGTTTAGAACATGTAGAAAAGAAAAGAAAATAAACAAACAAAAACCTCTTTTAAGGCAGAGCAAATAAAGAAAAAGTGGAAAAAATGATGCCACATGCATTTGTTCAGCAAATGCTTACTGAGCATCTACCCGTGCCATTTCCAGAGAACATTTCCACAGAGTTGTAGTGGGATTGAAGTTATTTGCAGTTGGTGACTGTGGCCTGAAGCAATTTCTGAATGTATCCTTATTTGAATTCCTCACTGATAAGAAGGATGACAGAGGCTCTCTGTGGAGTCCCTGTGGGAGTCAGTGGGATACTCCACCTGAGGCACCTTCCTGGCACCTGCCAGCAGCAGCATCCCAGGATACCAGCAGATGAAGCATCAGGATTGTGGGGTTTGGTCATTTCCCTGATAACTGTTTGCTGGCCCCTAACCAACACATAATGTCTCTTAAATGGCCTCAGTGATTATTTTAGTTTGGGGTGGTTGTTTTTTTCATATTTCTCCATGGCTGCCTGAAAGGTACGGGGACTGGAGGATGATGGATTATTAGAATACTGAGAGATCTTGAATAATATATGTGCTATGAAATAGACACAGTTTAAGTCATTTATTTGGTGGCAAATTAAACATAGGATGTGATTCTTTTCTGCTGAGAAGTTCTTTTGAAAAATGGGAAACTCAAGGGAAGTCATGGTGTGGTTGGTGCAGGTTGTGACAAGAGCCTGCTTGATTCTGAGCAATTCTGACACCTTACTCAGGCTTCCAGTATCGAGAACAAGCAAGACTGGATAAAGCACATCCGCGAAGTAATACAGGAAAGGACCATCCACCTGAAAGGAGCCCTGAAGGAGCCCATTCACATCCCCAAAACAGCGCCAGCCACGAGACAGAAGGGAAGGAGGTGAGTGCCCAGGGCATTTGATAGGGAGAGAACAAGGCAGCGTTAACTTTCCATTTTTCAAAACTAATTTTTCTGTTGGGCACATTGGCACCCACTTATAAATCCCAGCGGCTCAGGAGGCTGAGTCAGGAGGATCACAAGTTCAAGGCCTGCCTCATCAACTTAACAAGGTCCTAAGCAACTTAGTGAGACTCTGTCTCAAAATGAAATATAAAAAGGTTGGGGATGTGTCTCAGAGGTTAGGGGACCCTGGGTTTATTCCACAATACCTCCCCCAAAATCATTTTTCTCAAACATTTTAAGGTATGTGTTTTAAAATACCATTCTTATATAACATTCTTAGTGTTGAAACTGCTCCATTACTCTAAAGTAAATAAAAGGCTGTGTGCAAACACCCCAACTCCCTTTCCCACCCAGAGCCCTGCTGAGTACACACATATAAATCATGATGTGACCTCTGACAAGTTACAAACATCTGAACATTTTTGCTTTCTCAGTCCTGAAATGGATATAATCCTAACAGACTTTTTTTTTTTAGTATGTTGAGCATTCAATGGAATGATACATGTTAGACACGTAGCATAGCAGTAGCAAAAGGCTTGTGCCCAAGACAGTGAGTTATCATTATTAATATAACACTGGTCCCAGATCATTCTCATATATACATGAACTTACAGGCACTTTTTTCAGCAAATCTGTTATTTCTCCAGTGACTGTCAGATGATCTTCACCAGTCCAGTCAGGAACTGAAAGTTTCTTTGTACCACCAGGGATGGAGAGGACCTGGACAGCCAAGGGGATGGCAGCAGCCAGCCTGATACAATTTCCATCGCCTCTCGGACATCTCAGAACACATTGGATAGCGATAAGGTGAGCTGACTCCAGCATTTCTATAAGGAGGCCAGAGTAGATAGTGTCTGTCAAAGTCGCTGCTGCCTGTCTGTATATGACAGTTTGTCATCAACATTTTCAAACACTTTCTGTGTACCAAGAGTGGTACCAGGTAACCACAGCAAGGACAGAGACTGAGGGCTTAGAGTGAAAAGGCTTAGTCCTGAGGATTCAGAATTGCTCAGCTCTTCCCATCCAGACTTGCTTAGTTAATCACATTTGTGTCAAGATATTCGAAGTAAATAAAAGGCTGTGTGCAAACACAGTATTATATTTCTAGAATGCTAGATGTGTGTTCGAGCTTTTTTATTTTATTTTAAGCAAAAGAACCTATTGAAATAAAATCTAACCCAAAACATCAGTATTTAAAAGTGGAGCTGCTCTTGCTGAAGCAGAGGTGGTGGCATCTTCTGTGGTGCCCCCTCAGAGCTTAGGGTGCACAGAACACAGAAAATATGCCCTAGAGTTTACAGCAGTAATAATCCCTGGAAGGACAAATATGATTTTTATCAAAAAACATATATATAGATATGCCTTCTTCAGAAGTAGTCCAGAGCATCCTGTGATTTTGTCTTGACAGAATCCAAAAAACCTGCAAAATAAATTGACAGTACAATTTGGAATCCTAGGTTTACGAGACAGACAAAATATCAGAGGAGACCTGTGTCAGAGCTGGTGGGGACATTTATCTTGATGAAGTCTTCTGTTATATTTCTAAAATGCTAGACCAAATTGTTATTTTTTAATTTGACAGTAAATATGGGTTTATTTAAATCATCAGTTCAGAATTCCTGAGTTTCTCACTCTCCAGTACAACTATACTTTGTTACATAAGACAAAGTCATGATCAATGAGCTGTAGGTGTCTGCCCTTCTCCAGGGTTCCCAAGCCCACTCATTTATAGCAAGGGGCACTGTCTTGGCCTCAAAGCCTTGGGAAATGACAACTGGAGAGAACAGTCCAGCATTTGGGGGATTACTTCAGGTGGCATGTCTCCAAGTCCCAGATCTTGGTCATTTCTCTCAATTTTGCAGAATTCATGGTCTTGGACATTGTAGTTTCCAGGACAGTACTGGAGAATAAAAAGAATATCTCATTTTATTTTGATCAGAGCCTATTAGTTACATTCAGCAGATAATTATTTCTTCCCAATAGTAATAATAAGAAATCAGATAAATGACATGTTTAGGCATTTGGTGCCCAATAGTATTTCTTGCAAAGGTCCCATCCCATGACCATTTAGTTTAGAAAAATATAGTTAGAACTTGGAAATATTTTGTTAGAGTAATACTGATTACTTTGGTGTTTTGTGAGTTTTGTTGTGTCCTGTTTTTAAATAATCAAGTGATTGAGTTACCTAGTCAGTTTTCATGAGACCACCACCTGGAAGAAAGTCAGATAGTAGTTACTGAATGTAAAGGGAATGGCCACTTCAACTCAGGGTATTTCACAGACTGTTTTTCAGAATCACCATCCATCCCCAAGTTTACATTCTTACAAATTATACTCTCATGGATCTATTTTAGGATTTACCCCAGAATAGAGTTTAAAAGTTTATAATCAAGCAATCATAACAATGAAATTGCCAAAGAGATTCATGTAAAAAATTGTACTTAGAAAGTTAGGTAAGACTTCTGGAGTTTGACCCAGGAAATAAGGTGACATTTCTTTGGGTAGTTCGTGGATGAGTGACTGTGGGAGTCAAGAAATGCCCCCTCCATCCCAAAGGTACTCTTGAGTCTCCAGCTTATCAGTGGTCCAGAGCCACACCTTGCCCCTTCCAGGTGGAGGACTCACTTGCTAGTACCCACCTCCCTTCCACTCCAGGGCCGCCCTAGTCCCCTGAGGTATGTGGCAGCTTGGGGTTCGAAGGAAGCTTCTGCAGAAACAGGCACTCTTCTGGAATTAGGAATGGTAAAGCTAATACTACTTCAAGTCTGTTATAGCATGGTGGGGCTTGTGTGAACTTGGAAGAGGAAGACTAAATCACTAACAGAAAGGGTTTGTATAAATGAACCATTTTACCCTGGGAGTCCACTTGGGATATTAAAGTTTAAAAGAACCACATTTAAATATTTTATCTATGAAAATAGTTCGACAGTATGCATTTGCTTCCTTGAATATGCTTTCTCTGAAGTTCATTCCTGAGCTCTGAAATCTCTGAAGGGCCACCCTGCCGAGCTTCTTCCCAGGGATCCATGCTTGTTCAGCAGCACTCGCCCTCTCATTCCCCAGTTCTCCAAGTGACTATATTCCATGTTCTTTCCATAAACATGGCTTACACTTCCTTCATGCTCCTCAGTGAGACCATAGGTCCTTCCCAGGCCCTGAAGTATGATAAAGGGATGAAATGTCTTCCCACAGCAATAGAACTGGGAGGCTGTGTTCAGTTCCTGGGCCCTGTGTTTGAATTAGCATAAGCACCTTTGAGACTTGGAGTTGGGGACTTTATGAAAAGGAAGGAGTGTGTTTGCTCCCTCCCCCAGTACCTGCCTTCACAGGTGCTCTCCTCAAAAAAGGCTTTCTTTTAGTCATTGCCCTTTTCATGTTTCTCTGCTGGAACGTTTTAGGGTCGGTTGATGATTCAAGGGGATATTGCCTTGAAAATCAGGGAACTACATTCTGTCTTGAGTCACTTGTAAAATACTCATTTTCTTAACCAGCAGCTGTCTTATCCTCAGTGGCAGAAACTGTTCCTGTGTCTCAAGGTTCTTTCCACCCTTCACTTTTCTTTTTTTTTTTTTTTTTTTTTTTTTCATCTTCCATACATTTGATTTAAATGAGTTATGCATTTCCATTTTTACCCCAAATACAGATTGCAGAATCACATCAGTTACACATTCACAATGTTTACATAATACCATATTAGTGACTGTTGTATTCTGCTAACTTTCCTATCCCCTACTATCCCCCCTCCCCTCCCCTCTCATCTTCCCTCTCTATCTCATCTGTTGTTGTTCCATTCTCTCCCTTCCCCCCGTTTCCCCTCACAATCTTGTATATGTGATTTCGTATAAAAATGAGGGTGTCCTTCCGTTTCCATGCACTTTCCCTTCTCTCTCCCTTTCCCTCCTATCACTCGTCTCAGTTTAATGTTAATATTTTCCTCATGCTCTTTTCCTCTGTTCAGTTCTTAGTTGCTCTCCTTAAATCAAAGAAGACATTTGGCATTTGTTTTTTAAGGATTGGCTAGCTTCACTTAGTATAATCTGCTCTAATGCCATCCACTTCCCTGAAAATTCAATGATTTTGTCATTTTTTATTGCTGCATAATACTCCGTTGTGTATAGATGCCACATTTTTTTTATCCATTCATCTATTGAAGGGCATCTGGGTTGGTTCCACAGTCTGGCTATTGTGAATTGTGCTGCTATGAACATGGATGTGGCAGTATCCTTATAGCATGCTCTTTTAAGGTCCTCAGGGAATAGTCCGAGGAGGGCGATAGCTGGGTCAAATGGTGGTTCCATTCCCAGCTTTCCCAGGAATCTCCATACTGCTTTCCATATTGGCTGCACCCTTTTGCAGTCCCACCAGCAATGTACAAGTGTACCCTTTTCCCCACATCCTCGCCAGCACTTATTGTTGTTTGACTTCCTAATGGCTGCCAATCTTACTGGAGTGAGATGGTATCTTACACCCTTCACTTTTCAATTTAAGCAGCCCCTGATGACTCGGGCAGATGGGTCTGGCAAAGGAAGTTACTTAATGACATTCTTTTGCCTGTTTTGCCTAATTTATGATGTCTGTTATGAGTTAGTCCTTATTATGAAATTTGGTTTCATTTCAGAAACTGGGTGGGGGATGTTTTTGGCTCAGCTTCTTGGAGAATTCTGAAGGAATACGTTATCTATCAAGGCTGTTAGTAATTCTCAGTTGAGGCACAAAAGGTTTAGGACCCAGAGACACGCCCTTTCCAGGGAGCAGTGTCAGCAAAGCTTCCAGGGCTGGTTAGAACACAAGCCACATGCTCTATAAGCATGTGTCCTCTTTTGAGAATATCAGTTTTTAAAATATACAATCTCTTTGTTCCAGAAGTAAGTTTAGTACCAATTCTTGCTGACATTCATGGAACTTAGACTGATAAAGTGATCTTATGAAAATGTAATTCAGGTTCCAAAAAATCAAATGCTTTCCAGATTTTTATCTCATCCGTGCTGAGCGCATGTCCCTGAGGTAGGGAGGAGAGTTCTGAGCCAACCCTGGGGCATTGAGGAGCCAGGCCCAGATGAGGCTTGCAGAGCCAGAAACAGAATGTGGATTCAATCAGCTGTCATTTCCTAGATCTTATTATTTTGTGCTAGAGCTGAATTCAGAACTCAATATTTTTGTAGTTATATTTAAAAAGCAGTTTTTAAACCCTCTCCCCCATTTTTTATTAGTCTGTAATTTGTATTAGTTAACTAAAATTTATATTATGAGGAAAACAGAAAATATGGGAACCAAACAAAATCACCAAAGCAAGATGAAGCCCCATGGAAAAGCCAGCCCAAGCAGCAGGCCACTCATGAGCTGTCTTTGGGATATAAGGGAATGCAGTTCTTACTTCTAATAAGGAAAAATTAATTTGAGACTAATATTTGCATGAATTCCACCTAAGCTTATAACGTGATTATATGAATCCACATATTTGAAAAAGAAAGTGGTTGCAGTTATTCTTAATGAAGCTGTAGTACTGTGTTGGGGACATATAGTCAACCTTTTCTACCAAGTGACATTCTATACCTCAGAAATTTAGTTAACCTTATATAAATCACAGTCAGGGTAGTGTGTACTTAATGATAGTACATTTTAAATATGGCTTAACTCACGTCCTGAGACAGGAAATAGATCTGTCAAAAAATGCTTGCATCCGGCCTGCTGAGCATGTCCTGTGTTCTTACATCCTGCCTCCGTCCACCCTTCCTGGCTCAGAAAGGCACAGAATGCCCTCTGGTGGGAGAGAATGTGCTCTGGGCCTGGCCCTGCTCTCTTATTCAGAGAGAAGGTGCGTGATCTCTTGGTCTATCTAAAGCTTTGAGTTTCCGGGACCTCATATAAGTTTGCCCCTGTCTTAAGGATGAAATTGAGTTGTTAAATTCAGTAGCCTTTCTACAAAACAGGGTGTGGTTTTCATCTTCTCCAAAACAGCACTCTAGATCTCATGTGCTCATTCTCTGCTCAGACTATACACAGCAGTAACACAGAGAATGTGACATGCCAAGAGCAGATGGTTAAGAACAAAGAAACACTCACCAGCAGGCCTTTAGCCTTGGTGGCTTCCTCACCACCCAATTTCTCTGTGCTTCAGTTTCCCCATCTATAAATGGGGAAAATAATACTACTGCCCTCATGGTTGTGAGCATTGGGAATGTGGACATTTCCAGTGGGCATTTAGAACAGTACCTAGCTAATATCCCTGCAGGGCTCCATACATGCTATCTTGTGTCTTTATGATAAAAATGTCTTCGTGATCCATCACTGTTGGGTCATTGACTTTGCTGCTGTTGTTGCAGATTACCGTCTGCATTGGCCTCAATTTCCTCTATGTGGACACTCATGATCACAGTAGTTTTAGAAGTTACTTGTGCTCATTAGGAGCTGGAAGTTGCTGAGCTCTTGTGCCTGGGCTGTACTCTTTGGTGGTTTATTAGTAGCACACCAACTGTGTACTGGATGGGCACAGATACTACAGAGGAGACTCTTTCTTAACACATTTGCCTAGCATTGTGGCCCACGCATGTGCAGTAATCTCAGAAAGTTCACAGAGTAGGCTCATGCATTTAAATACTTAGTGATGATCACCATGTAAGCCTTCCTTATGGTAGGTACAGTGATAGGGTCCATGTAGTGTTTGTTTCCTTCTTTTACTAATCTTTGTTCTCTATTTTTCTAAATGACTGTGCCTTTTCTTGGTATTTCTTAGATGACTTTAAATACTAGGGTAAAACCACAAAATTAATGTAGTCTTTGATTACTTTACCCAATCAGAAAAACAAAATGCCCCCCGGCTTAAGTAGGAAGCCTCAGTTCTGAGAAAGGGCTTTTTCTGTTAAGTAAAGTTTGATTAGAAATACTAAAAATGTTTTTAAATGTAAAATGTAAAAGTGTTTTTATATGACATGATCAAACATCCTATTAAAGTTGATGATAAACTCTTGATTCAGACTTGAGGCTCTTCCCTCCTGGTGAGGGCCACAGTTAGCTCGGTGATATTAGCTGGTTAATGTCAGTTCTTCAAATTGGTGGTCCCTCCTTAAAGATAAAAGGAAATACAACAAAGAGGTTTCTTTGGGTAAATTGTCCAAAGAGAAGTTTCTTATTTTCCAGAGCCTAGGGGGGCTGTTGGTTTCCAGTTGCCCACTTCTTCCCAGCTTCTCTTTTTCTGCTTCATAGGCAGCAGAACTTTTAATTAGAATGTTCCCAAATCCTCTGTGGGAGGTGTCAGCCGCTCTTGGTATTATTATACCCGTGAGGTGGATGCCACATTGGTTATCCTCTGCCTGGGCAAGCCCCTCAACCTGTGGCCTGTGGTTCTCCCTTGCTCTGATTGCCTTTGGATGGTAAAGTTGGCCTTTTTGGCTGCTTCTTTTAAATTCACCCTTTTTACATCTAATATTTCATTCTAACTCATGTTTGTAACCCACTCAAGGAACCCTTCCAAGACTTCTTTCACATAAGAAAATCAGTGTGGAGGCTGGGGGCGTATCTCAGTGGTTGTGCACTTTCCTGGCATATACCATTCCTATACTGGAAAAAAAAAAAAAAAGAATGAAAAGCAGTGGTGGTCATGTTAGTGAAGAGCAGAGGGAGTGACATCCCTAAATACTGCACTCACTAATTCTTTTATGGATAAAATGTTAAGTATATTAAACTGCAGGTTTCAAAAAAGATTTTATATCTAGATTATATAGATTTCTTCTTTTTTTTTTTTCATTGTGGTAAAAAGAGCCATAGTATAAAATTTGTCATCTTCACTATTTTTAAGTTCTTGCAGATTTCTTCGTGTATTGCCGGTGTATAAAGGTTATCACAGTAGTCATCTTTCAGACTCTTAAACAGCAGAATTGACTGAATGAGTCTCCTTGGATTTGGCCTTCTGTAAACTAGCCTGGGCGTTGGTGTGAGCACAGGAGCCCTGCTGTCAGAATGGCAGCGGATGGAATCCTGGGGCAAGATAGCATTTATCAGGGGGATTGTTCAGGTTGCCTGGGGTTGCCTATTCTGTAACCATTGCCAGTAATGGAGCTATACTCTTTAATCCCCTTTAACCAAACAATTGCTTTTTGTGTGTGTGAAACCTTTACAAAACTGCAAGACTCTTTTGTGAGGTTTCTGAATGACTAAATATAGCGAGGCTTTAGGGTCTGACTATTCTCAAAAGTTGATACACTTTGTTCTTTTGGGGAGAATGGCTTTCATTAGACCACATCCCCCTTTCCTTTTGAATTGCTTTCAGAAAACTGGCCAGATATCCTCCTGCAGTCTATCTTTACCACATTAGGACTTTGGTTCTTGAAACACAATCATTTGCAGGAGGGCTGTGTTGCCCACCATCCCATTCTTAAAGAGCCTCCTACTTGGGAAGGAGAACTCATCTTGGCTCAGTGATTCAAACCAGGTGTTTGCTGTTGTCTATTGAGAAATCTATGTTCTTGTAACCTAAAACTGCCTCCTTATGTGGGGGTGCTATGAGGTGTGGAGAAGGCCATGACCATGGGGGAAATCCCCAGCCATGCGCTATGTTGGTACACATTATTAACAGACTCAGGCAAGGCCACCATATGACATGGTTTCTTGGGACAGCATAGAAAATATAACTCTTTGTGTAGTGATTATTGAGGGTTTGTAAGCCTGCAATCAGAGATGAATATTTCATTCTTTCATATGAAACACATAAACTGTTCATTTGTAGTCGTTCTGGAGAGAATTCAGGCAAAGGAGCCCTGGTTTGATTTTGCAAGTTACACATGTATTTGGGTTGATGGCACTCCCCTATCACCCCTCTCAGAGGGCAGTGGTGTGGTCTTTGGAAGAGGCACATCATTGGTGGTGTCTGTGGCCTATGGTTAAATTTCAGGATCATTATTGTCATGCTCATTGGTAACCACATTAATATTTTAAAGGTGAAAATCTTAAATGTTTTTTAAAGTTCATCTTCTGATATGAGCTTCACAAGTGTTAATGTGAGCTATGGAATAAATGAATTTCTGAACCAAATGCTTATAGTCAGGAGCCCATGATCAAAGTCTATAACAATACAAAAGGGAAAAAGATACTATGAAAGCTTTCATATGTTTGAAAAAGAAAAGTGAATTTTCAAATAGTTCAATGAAATGGTATTTCTGTCAGCATTGTAATGAAATTCAGTCACTGGGGGTACAAATGTCCCTGGGAGCAAGGATGACATACTTAGTGATGTACGATATATTTTCTGAACTTCTTCTACTTACGAATGTGACTCTTGAAAATCAGTACTGTTGCCAGGCGTGGTAGTATATGCCCATAATTCCAGTATCTGAGGTTTGAGGCATGAGGATCACAAGTTCGAGGCCAACCTCAGCAACTTATCAAGGCCCTAAGCAACTTAGTGAGACCCTGTCTCCAAATAAAAACTAAAAAGGGTCAGGAATGTGTCTTAGTGGTTAAGCACCCCTGGTTCAATTTCCAGTACCAAAAACATATGTAAGCAAAAAAGAAGAAGTTCTTAATTTTTAATTAACAAACCTGTTAAGAGACGCTTTTTGTAGCAAGAGGTTTAAAATATTTAAATGTGAACATTAAGAAAAGAATATATAGAACAGCTCTTTCCTGGGGAAAACATCCATTTAAAACTTCCCTTAATTAAATCATTTTTATCTGTTAATACTGATAAAGCCAGTTGACTGAGAGAGATGAAGATATTTTTAAGTGATAATTTTGGTACTCTGAAATATTCTGGTACTGGATTTTCTTAACAAATTCTGGAAAGCCTTTAAAAATTTTTTAACTTATTGTGTGATTCATTGTCAGAACAGGCTCAATTTTTATTTCTTATACTGTGTCAAGTACACAGATGTTTCTAATCATTTTGGTAACTCTGTAAGGGACTAAAAAAAATTCATGTCAGAAATAAAGTCTGGCTTGATTCTCCTTCCTGGGCAGCCCCCCTCTCCCTTTCCCACCCTTCCCCCACAAAACCCATCCTCAGCTTTGAGTGGTCTGAAAAGTTAATAAGACTCTGGAGAAGGAACAGGCAAAGGGCTGAATGAGGTAGTGTCCTTCCCAGGGGCAGCAGTGGGGCTGCTGGAGGAATGTCAGGGAAGCCAGGAGGGCTTCTGCCAGCACCAGTTCAGTAAAGGAGCAGTCGGCCAGTGGTCATAGGGGAGCCCTGGCAGGGCCACCATGTCCTAGGAAGGAAGGTCCTGGGGCTGTGGCAAGGTGGACTGTGTGGAGGCTGGTACATCACTGGTACTAGGTACTCATTCCCTCTGGGATGGGAAGCATCACTGCTCCTTTTTATAAGGATTAACTATTTCTAGAATATGAGGCTCTAAGAAAATTGTTTTCCAGACTGGGCCTCTACCCTTGACTTTTTAACATTAGCATCTTTGACTGATCAGAAACTTGTGAAAATTAGCATAGTTTTCCCAGAGATATTTGTAAAATTTAAAAGGAAATTAAACATTTGTGAACATTTTCTGTGTGGCCTAGCAAAGATGACTCATTTTTGTCTATAATGGTTCTTCATCATGGGAGAGTTTTGCTTTGTTTTGCTCTTTGTGGTTGTCTAAAGGATATATTTTTCTTATTGTAAATCTCTAAACCTTCTCTTAAGAAATAGTCTGTTAGAACAGAAGGGTAGTCAACAGCACAGAGCACGACAGGGCAGCCAGTGGTCCTCAGCATGGACATGTGGCCCAGGACACAGTTCAGGAACATGAGCCATTAAAGAATTCACAAATTCCCTATTCTCCGGTGTACACTTTGTCCAGAGGACTCTCAGGATGGTAACACGGATGATTCCCAGCATGAGGCTGAGCCGCTCCTTTCACTCACTCCTCAGAGACACGTCCTATTCCTTGCCACAGCCCTTGTGATCTGTCTGCTAATGCCCTTTGGGTGACCAAAGGTCTAGGCATTCTTAAGTTGAAACATGGCACTGTTGGCTCATGAAGTTACAGAGGAAAAGCAGTATCATGTCTATTTTCCAAAGGCACTACCTTCATCATCAGAGCAAAATTTAATAAGCATTTGGTTATGGTGTGCAAACACACACAGAGTAACAGGCAAACTTTAGGAGTTGCTAGGTATTCAATAGTGGGTCGGTGCAAGCCTTGTGCCTGCCGTCACTGGTACTGGGTACTCAGTGGTGACCAAGACTAGCTCTGTCTCTGCCCTTATAGACATGTATGGAAGGTTCATGGGAGAGTGACCCATTGCTGCTTTCTGGTGATGAGGGCACACACAGACATGGCTCATTTTAGAATTGAAGTATAAGCTGTTCCAGAACCAAGTGCTAAGGGTGGCATATATGGGAGAAACTTCTGAGGGTGCTTTGGTGGGAGGCTTTGATAGACAAAGTAGGGTCATGGGGCTCTGAGCAATGTAGACCAAGTATATGCAGGAGCCATCTTGTAAGTATCAGATGGGCACTTCTGGTTGTGGAGCACATGAGCCTGGCCATGTGGCTTAGGACCTGCTTGTGGGCACTTGAATCCTGTGTCAAGTAGTTTGTGTCTAAGGTTTTTGAATATGAGGATCCACATTTTGAAAAGGTCATTGACAGCATTTTTCAGATGGCCACTCAGGAGGTCACTGCAAAAACCCAAATGCAGTGATTGGTGTGGGTATTCAGAGAAAGTTGGTAATCAAAAGCCACCCTGGAATCTGTTGACAGCATGGGGGGTGCACATAGAAAATGAGATTCATTGAGCTTAAGTGACTTGTTGCTGATTTCATCACTAAAGAGGCAACACCGGAAGAGAAACAGATGGAAGTGGGGGCATAATGAGTTCTGCCCTAGCTTCACTGTGGGAGGGAAAGAGCATGCCAAGTTGCCCAGCAGAATGAGAAGCATGGGGCTGCCGGCTGGCGCATCCTTGGACTGACAGCTGAGGGTATGGTTGAAAAGCCCACACTGGGACAGCGGAGACCCAGGAGAGATGGAACCTGGGCACAAGGAACTAGTCACAAGATTTGTGCATAGGAGAAACATTAGTGAACGTATGAGCCCTGTCTCCAAGGAGCTAATAGGTTGAAGGACTAGCACAAGCAGACATGGAGAGGCCAGAAGATGGCTCCGGGTTCTGAGGGTGAGGACCAGGAGTGGCAGACCACTCTTGGAGGGTCAGATGTGTTTTCAGAGCTTCTTTGTACTGAAACATTGTCTCCCTCTTCAAAAAGTGCTGTATGCTAATTTTAAAACTTAAAGAAAACTAATAAAAACTGCTTCAAGACTACTTAGGGGATTATTTTGAAATATGAGGACAAAATGGGGGGAAATGGAGGAATGGGAAGGGAGCTCTCAGAGCACCCTGAGCAAGACATTCCAGAATCACAAGCCCGTTGTCTTTTCAGCCTCCCCATCTTTGTGGAGGCTTTTTTCCTATCTACTTGATGCCTGAAGAGCCTGCATGCTCCAAAGTAAGCGATGCTCCCTCACCTCCAGAGTAAAATCTGAAATAGAACTTTATCCCATTTTATCATTATATTTCACTATAATTCCCTATGTACCTCTTAAGTAGTTTGTGCTTGCTACAAGTTTTTAAATTAGTATATAGTACTTTTTGAGAAGGGAGATGTCTCATGTACAAGGAGATTTGGATGCTCATGAAAAATCACATCCATTTCTGTGAACCCCTTCGAAAATTATGACCAGAGGTGAGAACATGAAATTTACATTGCTATCTCATGGTTCCAAAGCGAAGCATAAGGTAGTGCAGCCACAGAGCTCCCCCCTGGAAACTGGCCATGCTTTTGACCTGTTGCAGAATGGAAGGTGAAAATCCTAGCTGAGTTCACAGCCCTGCCCATGAAGGATCAGTGGCTTGTACTGCTGACCTGTCCCTCTTCCTCTGTCCCTCCCCAGCTCTCAGGTGGCTGTGAGCTGACGGTGGTGATTCACGACTTCACGGCCTGCAACAGTAACGAGCTCACCATCCGGCGCGGCCAAACAGTGGAGGTTTTGGAGCGGCCACACGACAAGCCTGACTGGTGCCTGGTGCGCACCACGGACCGGTCCCCCGCAGCGGAAGGCCTGGTGCCCTGCGGCTCTCTGTGCATTGCCCACTCCAGAAGTAGCATGGAGATGGAGGGCATCTTCAACCACAAAGGTAGGAATCAGGAGGCCAAGGGAAAGGACGCTGGAGCCTTTGTCTGCCATTCTTGCTGCCTGCTCGTATGTGTACTCCTGGTCAGTCATGCCGTCAATAGTTATCAGTAATAGTTATCAGCCTGGGTAATTCTGAACCATCAGGAGTGAGAATAGAAGTGAGGATTTTACCTATTAACTCTGGAATTAGAAGTGATCTCATTTCCCAAGGTGTTATAACAAGATTAGGCATCAGCTTAGAGGAGGAAGTGGTACTGCTCTTTGGGGGCCAGTGTCATTCATAAATGAAGAAAGAAGAGAAGAAGGCAGTGCTCTTCTTTAGGTGTGCTAAAATCACCTGCTTCTACCTAATTAAAATTACTTAATTTTTTTACTTTTTAAAGCATGGCTACTGGGACATTTTGGTATGGAAATAATAGTTAAGAAAGGTGAGACCATACTCAACCTCTCCTTAATTAGAATTTCACCACATGGATTTTTAAAAAAAATTTTTAAATTTATTTATTTATTGCATTAAATTCTAGGAGATCAAACATGCAGCCCTGAGAGCTTAACCAGTCCACTATCTCAGGACATCCCAGATTCCCCAGCTGCCTTCATGGAGAGGGAATGGAGCTGGGTCCTGTGAGGCAAGACCTCACTAGATATCTCTCATGCAGAACTTTACTACTGACAGGAGAGGCAACTTTTGGAGGACATGCTTTTAATCTGGAGTACGAGGGCATATGAACAAAGCAGCATTTGGCATGTTATAGTACTCCCTTAGAGTACTATAATTGGAACAGGACTGCTCCTCTGTGTGTATCTATATGGATCCATGACAGGTTCTGATTGATAGTATTAGAGTTTTTATTCCAAATGCCCACTGTGGCAGGTGCGAGACAGATATGGTTGCTAAGCCCTTGAAATGTGGCTGGATTGAGCTATAAAGTACACTGCAGGTATAAAGTATGCTGGATTTTTGTGCAAAAAAAAAATGTAATTTTATAGTCATTACACATGAAAATAATGTATTTCAGAGTGGGTTAAATAAGATTTATTAGTAAAATTATCTACTACTTCTACTTTTTAAAGCATGGCTACTAGAACATTTTGGTTCACATATTCAGGTTGTAGTATATTTATGTTGGATGGTGCTCATTGACTGTTTTTATTATAGTGAAAGCAACCAGTACTTCAGCCCTTTGAAGAAACTGTAACATCTACAAAAGTACAGAGTAGATAATGTCATACGCTTGAACCACACTATGTCCTCATCATTTTTCTGCAGTACTGGTGAATGGACATTTCTCCCAGATTCAGGGTATCTGTGGTTTGTTTTCCCTTCCTGAGAGAGCATCACTATACTCTTGCATATTTGTTTTCTGTTAGTTTTAGGACATTCCAGTGGCTCCCTTCACTTCCTCTGTGCCCTTCTCACATCCATCAGGACAAGATCTGGGCCACTCTCCAGCTGCCACGAATGTAATCTCATTCCCTTGAGCCAAATGAAGCTGCATAAGATGCCACTACCCACTAACTCACCTCATGAATGATAGGCCAGCTGTGATCTGGACTCCTTACAGCCGAATATGAACTTATTGTCACCTTAGTAAAATACAAGAAGAATAAGCCTATTATTTCTCCTGGGATGTGGAGAGAAAGGCAGAGAATTTTCAGATTTTGGCCAAAAGTCGTGGTTCCGATTTCCTTTCTGGCAAAATTGCTATGTGTAGTGCATGTTGGGCTTCACAACAGGGCGCTTGAGTTCAGATGGAGGTCTTTGCTACACTGTGTCTCTCAGCCCACTGCCAGGGTGTCTAAACTTGCATAACATATTAAGTCCATGAGTTTGAGTTGGAAAAAAAAAGCACAGCTTTTTTTCCTTAAGTTAATCTATCTCCCCGAGGAGCCTGGTGAACTTGAGCATGCTACAAATAGACTTGTTCTGAAGATTCCTTTTTATATGTGCCTTTCCCACAGCGTGTTCCTTGCTTCCTGGTGTTCTCAATTGCAAGCTAGCCGAGGAGAAGGAACTAAGTGTTTACCATACTTGACTTTGTCCTGAAAACTGATGGAGGTTGGTTATTGCTTGTTCTTAAGTTGCAGTGCCATGTCGCTTTTTTCTCTGACATTCTTTGATGTTCTAACAAACACCTAAAAAATTACTTCTTTCCCTCACAAACCTGATCCTTACCAAGAAGGGGTTTCTTCAGGACTTAAGACTGTTATGAACAACAGTCTGCATTTAAGGGCTCAGGTATTCATTTCCTTTTGCTTCTTTATTTTCCCCCTGTAATGTAAGGAAACATGGAATAATCTATTCTCTTCAGTGTTGGGACTTGGGCAGTGACAAGACAGTAAATCAAGGGAGAGAAAATCAACCTTCAGCCTTTTTGACAAACACTGTGGCAGAGAATCCTCTCCAGTTTCAAGCCCAGGAATCAGACATCCTTGGCCAGAGTCACTGTCTAGGATTCTAGAGTCCTTCATCAAAGAGTCAGGGCAACAAGGAATAAAGATATAGGAATGAAATCAGAAAGGACAAAGAGATTCACCTGAGGCCTCTGCCACCTTGGGAAGCAGGAGGTCTTGATTTGTTTCCACTCCACCATAGCCCATCCCCTCTGCTTCTTCCTGTTCTGTGCCTGCCACTGTATTGGTGTGTGCTGAGCTGTTGACACCTGCTACCCTTATGCATCTGCTCACCTGATACCTCATTTGGATTCCCCTTTCATTGTAAGAACTATTATGGGCTTGCAGGATATGACAGTGAGCAAGGAAAATACTTCCCCTTCTTTCATAAAACTCAGTCTGCATTATTCTTGGGACTGAGACAGACCCTTGGCAGTGTTAGATCAGCAAATGGTCTTGCATTTCGTATACCTTAATATTTCTGACATGAAGATATGGTCATTACATATCTGTTTCTCATCACTCTTAATCTCTAAAAATAGTTTCATTAATGTCTCTAATTCTTACTGCTCTAACTTTGTGATAAGGAAGAAGGAACACATTCCCAATCTCTAGTTCCAAAATTTTCTCATCTTTCATGCCTCAGTCAGTTTTTCATAACTTTCTTGTCAAACAACTTAGTTCCATAAATTTTAATTGCAAAAACCATACCTGTTAAGGTCAAATATCTCTTTGTTTGTGAATAATAAGCTATTTAAAGGATTACAATAATTATAAATTTTCATATCAGCCAAGAAAGGCCCAGTAGACACAGTGAGTGGTACCCAGGTTCCCCTGGTGATCCTGAAGCCTGGCTAGACCTGGAAGTCTGTTAGGCAGTGAGAATGCTCAGGATACATGATGACCGGGTGTTTTTTATTTTGTCTTACCTAGATCCCTTAAGGTGATTTGGGTGGAGAATAAAAACACAGGTTACTTAAAATTTAAAAATTTAATTACACAGTTTGTTTTTTAGGAAAACGTATTTGTGTCTGAAAGTAGACTCCATCCTGAATATTATTCTATTAAGAAAGCCTTTCCATTTTGTGGAAATGGAAAGATTATTTTGGCAGGTTGCTCTTCAAGCATTCTGTGTAAACAGTCATGGCATTTGATAGTCCCTCTGGCCTCGATCTGACTGCCCTTCTTTCTCACAGTATCTTAGTCTCAAGTTCAGCGGGTGCTGACCTTACTAAAATAGAATAAGGACTTAGTGAGTCCTGTGCTTGATCAGTCTTATATGTGTCTGTGGATTTGCTGGGGCCTCAGCAAGGACTTAGTGTAGAGACTTATGTCTGCCCCCAACATGCCTAAGGTGTAGCCCACTCTGAGAACCACCACGCTCCTTGCACTCCCTTGGGAATAAGTTCTGACTTACTATGGAAACAGGAGTCAGGTAATTGCCTCTAATCTCAGTTATTCCTACTGATTTTTCCCTTCCATTATCTCAACTTGTGGAATTTTTATCCATTTTCTATTCTTGGTCACAAAAAGTAAACAGGAATATCAGAAATGTTTCTATTTCTGATGAGGCCAATTCAGAGCACCCCTTTGCTTTATACCACCCAAGTCTGAGTTGTTGATTCTTTGGCTTCATAGCCAAGAACTGTGATGCGCAATAGTCCCTGAGTGTCCAGCTCTAGGGAAACATGCCAGGAGTAGGGCAGGGGCACTCCTAGAGGTGGTGGGTCAGAACTGAAAGCAATATAGAATTGTTGCTGTCATTGACCTGGCCAAGTAGTGACAGCAACATTTTGCAGGGTGAGTGGTAAAGCAAAGCATGAATCTTTTTTACCCTGTTGCAGTTTTTTTAATGAAATGTGCATCAGTCCTAGGAGGTCCATATGCTGTACTCACTGGCTTTTTGCATCTGAAAAACTGCTGGATGCCTGTGTACGTACACTGCCTGCTTGTGTCTTGCCTGCTTCACGGTGTGGTATGTTGGGTCACTCTCCAGCCCCAACACTTTGCGAAAATGCAGCTTTAAGAAAAGACCTTTCTATGGTAAGGATGACATTTATGATTGAAGCCTTTAGAAGAATCTTTCTGAGCTTGTCACCTTGCTCTTGGCCTGAGTTTTGATCCTACCTCTGACTTTGATGACATCCCTGGGCTGGGATAGAGTTAAGGCCCTTGCCAACATTCTACATTTACATTTCTTAGAAAGTTTTTTTGAATAAAACTTTACATTCAAAACTTCCACTTTTACGTATTGCCAACCCACAATGAGGTAGCAGATGCTGTTTTTGCCTGTGCTTTGATATATCTGGAAGGAGATGCCCACTTACAAAAATCAGTCTTCATCTCTCTAAAAGCTATTTATAATCATAAAGTTTTTTTCCCCTTTGAATAGTATGAGCTTCAGTACCTGCATAGCATTTTGAAGGAGGTAATTTATTTACAGCAAACAGGAAAAACAAGGAATACAAGCATGAGAAATAAAGCCTCGCCTTCTGGTGACTTGAACCTTGAAACCCAGGAACTATACCTCAGCACCCTATATTTTACTGTGGTAAAATGCATCCCCAAAACAGTTTCAGGGTGTTTGCCTTGCTGTATGTAACTCCTACACATCTAAATCAGATCTCAGGCATGGCCATGTTGGCTTCAGTCACTGGAGAGTAGACACAGAGATTACACTTGTAAATGCAGTGATACATGATTTTTTTCAATTAAATGAGGCATGTTCTTTAATCCACGTTTTAAAAAAAAGAGATTTTCATTTGAAACTATCTGAAATGTGCGTTTTTCTCTGTGCTCTGGGCCGCCTTCTTGACTCTCCACAAGCGCTCTCCCAGGAATTTCTTGCCCATCCTGTTCGCCTGACCTCCCGCACTCACTTGCCCTCTCTCAGCGCACCTAAAATATTAAACCTCATCATAGGACTCTTACCGAGATTTCTTCAATAACTTTCCAGTTTCCTAGCATGTCTTACCAGGCCTTGCATCTCACATGTGTGTGCACACACTCATGTATATGCATGACCCATATGCTCACAGTCTCTCCCCTTGTCCTGTGCAGCAGGTAGCTGAAGAGGGTTGTTTTCCACTCACTGCCCCCACCTTAGAGTCCTTATGCCATCTCACCAAAAAACAAAATATGAAGGAAAAAAAGTAATTTATCCAGTGAGTCTGTTGAGGTGAGGAGAGAACAGAATAAATTTTTGCCTAGTTAACAAGTATTTCAACATAAACACTAGCATCAGGGTAACCTAAAAAGGACAGTCTTGGTTAAGTTGGAGCTCCAGTGATGATTGAAGACCTACAAGGAAAACTCATTGAAAGTACTTGAATAGATTTTAACAGGTATGGTGGCTGCAGATATATATGTAGTGCTAAACTTATAATATGATGGAGGAACTACAGAGAAGCACTAAGATTATAGAACCCATTAAATACAGCACTGAAACCTCAGTACACTGAAGAAATGGACCTAGGCCTAGGGAGTCATTGGAGGCCCCAGCCTGGGGGTAGTCTTCCCCTTGAGCACTGTCTCAGCAGAGGTATTGATGGCGCAAAGCAGAGCAGTCTGTGCTCTGTCAAGTTCTCTGTGTTTGTTCTTTTTGCTTTTACTTTAAACTTTTATACTCTTTGTTGATGTATTTACTGGGGCCATTACTTATAAAGTTAAGAAATAGTTACCAAAGACTGCCCTGCTCTCATCCATACCCCTTTATCAGTTCTCCAGACAGCATCAGTCCTTCATCAGCACAGCGCAGTTGACAGCAAAGCACCTATCCTTGGAGTAGAATCCTCGCCCCTTCTTGCAGGCCTGTGGCCTCATCCTCTGCTCTTCCCTAGTCAGACTTCGGGATAGAGATGTCCAGCATCAGTGACTTCTCAGAGTTAGGTTTATTGAGTCTGAAGTGACACACGGTAGATCCAGACTGAGCCATGGACAATAGGCTCATGTCCCCTTTTGGAGCCTTTTTTTACGTGAGGCAGATCCATGCCACACACCCCAGATTCCCAGGCTTCCATATCCTGGGAAAACCGTCTAAACAAGGATAGCACATGGGCCACCAGCACTCATTCCCCTACCACCCAAAAAAAGCACCAGCTTTGCAGAGACCACGGTGTTTCTCTACCTCTTTAAAAGTCTGGCCAAACCTGGAGTTCCCCAACCCAAGGCCTCCAGCATATCACCAAACATATTGAACATTTCAGATGACGTGGCTTTTTATTTATTCACTTCAATTGTGGTCTTTTCTAGATCATGAAATGGTCAGCCCAAAAAGTGAATCTTAAGTTTCTGATTTCAGATGAGATGTGAAACTGCTTATGGCTTTTAATTGACCTAATAATTCTTCAGAAAATGTAGGGTATTAAAAGGGCTATAATGACATTTAAAAGTTTAGTTGAATATATTGTGATTCAGTTGTATTTAGACATTTGCTCAAGCCAAACTGCCTCACACCCCAGGCACAGTAAAGCACAGTCATTTCAAACGTATCTGCCCACATATTCTTAAAATATATATATAAAATGGAAGGTCCACATAGAGTTTTTTAAATCAGCTTGGAGAAGAGCAATTTTATTCTGTTTGAACAGCTGCTAATGTAAATCCCTGTGGGAAGAAAATCTGAGAAACATGGAATCTCACTAGGAATTAAAAACAAAAGCATTGTCCCTCTCCTGAGCACTGTGTATCCAAGACTCAGCAATCAGCCCCACACCTGTGATTAAGGAGCGTTTTCTGTGGAGCATGTAATTATGGAGCCACACAAGTGGCTCCATTATTCTGTTGAATACTTCATGTTTGAGGTATTTTCACATTCCAACTTACTTTAAACTATTTATTAAAACAGGAAAAAAACATGAACAGGTATTGACTATCCATATTAGATCATCACAAAATTATATATACGACAAAGTCATAAACAATGAGAAAGTGTCTTCACACACTTGCTTCAAATGGCCTAGAGTGACTTAGGGAAAGCAGTGGGATTGGCAGAGGAGCTGGATGGGGACCATGGAGCCTGCCAGTGCAGGTGCAGGACCAGGGGCCTGTTCTCTCTCTCTGGAAGCTGAACTCTGTAAACAGCTCATTGCTGACATTGGTAGATATCAGACTGTGCTATGTGTTAGACAAAACTAAAGAATTCCCTTTACATTTATTCTCTCTAATTAGCATTTACAGAGCTGTGAAAAAGTTATAGGGAGATGATGTACTTGGTTCACAAGTTCATTGTGCTGTTTTTCATTAAGAATTTGAAGTGAGGGTTGGAGATATGGCTCAGTGATAGAGAACTTGTCTAGAATGCACAGGGCCCTAGGCTCAATCCCCAGTACTGCAAAAAGAAATAAAGAATTTGATGTAAATTTATGGAGAGAAACAATTGTACTTTCTATCCAAGAAGGTTTGTACTTGGGTTCTTGATGGAGTTTAATAGACATGGCTTTGAGGGCTTTTGATAAAACAGCAGCCACACATACCCATTGAGGAGTATGTGCCAGCTTGGCTTGGCTTCTGTGTTCCTCTAGATTTTGTGTTCCTAGAGCTCTCTCTTTCCAGTAATCAGAATTTTGATAGATTTGGCTGTGGGTCCAGATAGTTGAACTGAAATGGCATAAGTAGGGAAAGGACCTGTTTAGTCAGCTTTTTGCTACTGTGACTAGAAGACCTCACAAGAACCCTTATAGAGGAGGAAAAGTTACTTGAAGGCTCACAGTTTGAGAGGTCTTAGTCCAAAGACAGCTGGCTTCTTTCCTCTGGGGTCCAGGTGAAACAAGACATCATGGCAGAAGAGCCTGATCAAGAAACAGAGAGACTACCCCATACCGAGACAAATTGTTAACCCCAAAGGCACACCCCCAGGGACCCACTCCTCCAGTTCACACCCCACCTGCTTACATTTACCACCAAGTTAATTCCTATCAGAGGATTCATGCACTAATTTGGTTGAATCTCTTATAACCCAATCGTTTCATCTCTAAACATGTGAGCTTTTAGGGGAGACTTCATAGCTAAACCATAACAGGACCTTAGAGATTCTGGCTAATTCTGAAGCAGTGGGCTCTGCAAGGCTTGAGTCACATGTCCTTGAACAGATCTGAGGTGAGCTCTGGGATCTATTACCACAGCATTGTACATAGATACAAAATTTTTATGTTTAGTTTCAGAGACCCCACTCACATTCAGAATTTTTTTTCTTAAAGAGGAGAAAAACCAAATTTTAAGTCTTATAACTTATTTTGAGGTATTTCACATGGTTCAAAAGAAAACATGAAGAGGTATAACCTGAGAAGTTCACTTTCCACAGTCCCATTTGCTATGTGTAGATAAGCCTTTTTATTTCTAACTTACCCTTCCAGTCTTTTATTAAGCAAATCCTAACAAGTGAATATGTATTCATTTCTCCCCCTTCTTTGCCCCTGACTTTTATCATTTGACTCAGTTGTACAGGGACTTGCCTCATTCTTCTTTATGGATACACCGAACTCCTTGTGTGCACAGATCGTAGTTCATTAAGTACTGCTCTGCACACTTACTGTTTCCAGTCTGTTAACTTTTAAAAACAGTGCTACTTTGTACTTGTATCATTTGGTTAAGGTGCAGAGATAGCTATGAGATGGAATTATAGAAGAATTGATGGATTAAAAGAAAAAAAAAACTCTTGGGGTAAAAAGTCATCTGAATCATAAATTAATTGGACCAGTAAAAATCACACCAAAACATAACATTTACTTTAATATATATTTTTAATTCAAAAAGAGCCATGGCATTTAAGTTGTACTGAATCCCTGCGTTCTCTAACTTTATTTTCCCCACATAGAAAAAATATATTATCCCCTCTGAATGGATCACTCTTTAAAATCATTCATTATGTATGTATAAAATCATGAGTGTGACTCCTGTGAGGCAAGCTTTTGATGAACATTTTCCTACAGAACAGGAGCAGTAGTTGCCTGGAGCCATCAGCCAAGTAGGTATGACAATTTCCTTGCCAGCGTACTCCCATGCTGTCTAGTGGAAGGACTCCTGAAAGGTGACCTTGCTCAAGGACCAGGGCGGATCCGAGTTTAGAGTGTCCCCGGTTTAGCATAATAGGAGATTAGGGTGTTCCCCGTTTAGAATAGGGCGTATCCTGCTGCCTGAGTTCCTCTTGAGTTCTTAGGGTCAGACAGTATATTTGGGAGACAGAAGCCCAGGAGTGGTGGATTTGGGCAGAGATCGTGGATTTCCCCAGAGAGTGTTTGTAGAAGGCCGGTGTGAGATCGGGAATAAAGAATTGCTGTTTGAATCTACAAGCTGTGTGGTGGCTCGTGATTTGTGCCCAGACAGAGACTGCGGCATGTAGTAAAATATTTATTTTAATAATATTTCTCAAAAATTTTTATATTTTCATTGTAGATTTAGTCTAAGGAGGTGCAAAATGGAAACTCTCCACTAAAAGTAACTGGTGAGAAGTATCCTCCTCCTCTTCCTCTACATGTATGTAAAAATAGCTTGTGAGACTGGGGATCTGGCCAACTGGGAGGACATTTGTCTAGCCAACACCTGGCCCTGGTTTCAGTTCTTAGCACCACAAATACATACATACGTAGATACATGCATGCAGCTTTTGTGGTACCATTATTTGGCCTTCCATCCATACAAAGTTGCTTGTACATCCAGCTACATCATCGCCTGCAGGAAAAACATTCATAAGACAGTGCCGTCTGTGGCTCTTTCATTCCTTCTGTACCAACACTATTGAAGGATTTAAGTAGGCTCCAAAACGGATGTGGAGGATGGGCTGGCAGTGAGTACAAGTGGCAAGAAGGCTGACCCCTGAGTTCTCTTGCTCCCCTTCTGCTGTTTGTTCAGATTCAAGCAGAACTGCCTTGGAGTCTTCAGAGGTCCTTCAGGGTCTGAACTGTGACCTGACCAATAGTGCCTAGAAAACTATGAGCAGCTTGGTCCTTCAACATTGCTGACTATTCAAGTGGCCATCATTTTCCAAAACTTTTCTAGATGAGCATAGGACAGGGGATGGAGTGTGTTTTAGTATTTGAAGGGCCCTTTAAAACATTTAAAAGGACAGTAAACAGGTTCATTTCTTGCCTGCATTGCAAGATAGTTCTGGACTACTTTAAGTTGTCAAGAAATGTAGACTTGTGTATTTGCCTTCATCCTTTCCCCCACTCTTTTTTTTTTTTTTTTTTTTTAATTTTTTACTTAATGAGCTTGTAGAACTTTATACTGGAAGGAAAAAAAATATAAAAAGCTATTTTCTTAGATGGCTTAAAAATAATTAGACCATTTCAGTCCTGGATTATGGAGCAAATTGGTATCAGATGGATAGTAGGAGGGTATGTAAGTTTGCTAAAATGCCATAATAATCTCACAAGCAGGATGGCTCAAACCACAGAATTTTATTCTCCCATAATTCTGGATTCCAGAAGTGTAAGATCAAGGGGTCAGAAAGGTCAATTACTTATGAGACCCCAGGCCTTGGATTGCAAATAATCACCCTCTTCCTGTCCCCTCATGTAATCATTCCTGGTGTCTGTGTGTCCAAATTTCTCTTCTTGTGGGGACACCTGTCATATTGGATGCTTCCTAAGAGTCTTGTTTTAAATCACTTCTTGAAGACTTTATCTCCAAATATAGTAACTTTTTGAGGTCCTAAGGTCACAACTTTAGTATAGAATTTGGAAAGACCTTTTAAGCCCATACAATGGATTGTTTGAGCCTTAGAAAAGGAACAGTAATAACAGGTAGAATGTGTTGAGATCTGTCTTGGTGTGCCAAGCACTGTGCTGCTTTCTCTACATTTCATCTTCAGGCTCACCCCTGTGGAAGTGTGTATGCCTCAGTCTTTATAAGAAGATGGAAGCGCAGAGAAATTTAGTAACTTAACCAAGCTTATTAAGTGATATGAAATGAAACTTTATAAAGAGCAGGTACTACCCTTGTGCATCTTGCTCTGAACCAGTAGGAAAGAACCTTTGGTCTAAGAAGGCAGCTAAAACCTCTCTCCTCAGGCAACAAACCTAGTTGCCTGAGGCCAGATGTCATTTGTGGAAGAGCTGATTGCAGAAGCTGGTATCTGAGGCCCTCTGCTCCAAGATTGTTGGCCTCCCTATAGCTTTATACATCCCTGAGAGCCACAGCCCCTCAGCTATCCATCTCCATGAAAAGGATCAGTTTTTAGCTTTCTGATTCGAATTATGATATGATAATTTCAAATGCCTTCTATTGCCCAGAGATGTTTTCTTATGGAAATCTGTCTTTTTCTTCTCTTTGGGCCACTTCTTTCCTCCAATTAGTCACAGAAGTTTACTGTCTATGGGCTTGTTTTGAGTATGTGAATGCAAGAACCCATCACAAGTAAAAACCATTTTTTTCTTTCTCAGTTTGCAACTTTTTTGCAAGAATAAAAGGGTTTTGCTTCAGAGCCCTTATCTGCCCTTTTTGCTGAAATCAAAATCAGCTGCTTGATCTCCCTAGCTCTTTCTTAAAAGAGCTGGAGAATTAAACATCCTGTTAATCCCTGTCCCATCCCCCATGAATATGTGATTGCATTGCTCATTCTGAAGTTTTAACAGAATTGAGACTTCAAAAGCACAGATTGACTGTCAAGGGTTGACTACATTGCTCTAATTTTTTGAACTTAGTTTTTGTTACTTTTTTAGACAACAAAACCTGTGAGATTACCCTCTCATATTACAATTCTGCAAATATTGCACAATGCAGATGCAAACAGAGAATGTCAAAGTGAGTTAAAGTAAAATGGAAAAAGAGTATTTGAATGTTTGTTTTGTTGAAGAAAGAGAAAAACTCAGAGTTTGTGAAAAGATAGTAAATAAAGCCATGAAAAGGAGCCTATCAGATTTTTGGCACCCAAATGGAGCATTTGAATGCCTCGATAAAGGTGCTTTTGTGGACTGATAACTGTACGAAAGCAGCAGGAACTCATGTGCTGAATGGAGCCCTAAGAAGCAGGGGTTCATCATCTGGGTCCCTCCAGAGCAGGATGTATTATCTGTGGGGTAAAGAAACCAGAGAAAACTTCCTTGGGACAGGAGTATCTTTGTATGTGGAACCTGAGAGACTCCATCACAGGCCACAGCTGTGCTTAAGGCCAGCACTGTAGGCATATTGTGCAGAGCGGAAATGTACAGGGGAGAAAATGAGGGCCGCGGAGGTGGTGCAAGGAGAACAGTCCAAAATTGCTACTTGAATAAAGTGGTGTGGTATTTCAAAACCTCAGCCCCCTCAGTTGTAGGACTGTGTTGCTCCTTTTCATAAGTGGGGCTTGAGGACTGACTTGAAAATAAAGCAATGCTATTAATAAGGTCTTCAACTCTCAAGAAAGTACTATGAACTTTTTAGAGGAATTGTAAATAAAATGCCTAATATTTATACCACTCATGTTCTAATCTCAGAATTTAGTTGGTGTATGGTCTTATCTTTAATTTTTGATTTTGGAAATCATTTTATCCTACATTAACTTCTAATTAAGAATGTGTTTTATATTAATAGAAAGGCTTCAGATCCATCGGCTGATCTTAATTGTAGTTTTCTTTAAGTATATTTCTAGTCTTCCTCACAAAAACACTATTTCTAAATTGATCTATTTCCTACTTTTCTTTTAAGACCTTTTTCAACAGAAATGAATGATGTTATATTTTCAGGCATATTAATTATCGATACTTGGGTATTGAAGTCCTAACTTCTTTAAGTATTTGAGGAACACTTATCACAAAAAGGATCTTATGGAAAGTGATTCTTTCTTCTTGGTATTAACTTTAACCATGACCATAAGAGCTTCTTTTTGACCAATCTAAATGAAAATACCTTTATGTTCATGAGAATGAAATTGGCTATTGTAATTTTACCCCCACTTTCACCTCATGAATGTGTAGAAAAATAAATATAGTGTGTTCCTTCAGCCTATTTTTTTCAATGAGTTATAAATCCCTTTATTCATGGATCCTTAATTTGACTAAAAAGTTTCTACTTCTATAAAACCTTTTCTGACTTTACCTACTGTTTTGGTTTTTTAAAAACTCAATTTCTTGAGCAATTTGCATTTATTTTTTTAAGAGAGAGAGAGAGAGAGAATTTTTCAATATTTATTTTTTTAGTTTTTGGCAGACACAACATCTTTGTTTGTATGTGGTGCTGAGAATCAAACCTGGGCCGCACGCATGCCAGGCGAGCGCGCTACCGCTTCAGCCACATCCCCAGCCCACAATTTGCATTTAAATAACATTGTTTTTTAACAACTTTTTATTTTGAAATAATTTTGGACTTATAGAAAAGTTGTGGAAATAGTAGAGAACTCCTATACACTCTGTCCCTCACTTCTTCAGTAGTAGCATCTCACGTGACCCTGGCAAGATGATCAAAATAGGACACAAACTACAACATGCTCTTGCTAGCTAAGCCCCATGCTTACCACAGCTTTGCCTCATGTCCTCTTCCTAGCTTGGTTTGCAGTCCAGGATCCACATAAGATTTCATTTTCTCCAGCCTGTGGTAGTTCCTTAGTCTTTTGCCTTTCTTGGTCTTTTTTATCTTTCATAATCTTGATTCTTTCAAGCCATCTCATCCTTCATGTTATAGGATGACCCCAATGTGAACTTATCTGATATTTTTTCATAATTAAGTTTATTACCTGCATCTTTGGCAGGGACACCATTAATGCAACTGTGCCTTTTTGGTGCATCTAGTCAAGGGCACAGAAGGGTCCTAATATGACCCCTATTGGTGCGCTGACTTTCATCACTCAGTTGTCATGACTACAGTATTTTCACACTGTAAGTTACTGTTTTTCTCTTTGTAATTAATAAGTGACTTGTGAGGAATTACTTTTTATAAACTACATACTCTGTTTCTCATCCTGCTTTTCCCCATTAATTTTGGCATCTATCAGTAGTTCTTGCCTATATCAGTTATTACTGTACTGTTGGCCTAATAGTACTTTGTGTTTTCCTCATTTCTTCTAAATTCATCAATTAGAATTCTTCTATAAGGAAAAGCTGGCCCTGTACCTTATCTATCTATCTATCTATCTATCTAATCAGTTGGAAGCATGGGTATTTATTTTCTTCTGTGGGTGATAATCTAGCACCATCTCCCCTTACCCAGATTATTTCCAGCTTTGGCCATTGGGAGCGCCTTCTGTGAACTTTTGACATGTTCCTATCGTTTTATGAATATAGCCTTACTTTCTGGACTGCAAGACCAGGCTTGTCAGTCCTTGTACTACCACAATTCTGGAATCTTCCATTTCTTCAAGAAGCCCTCATGATTCATTTTACTGTAGAAAGGATTTGGAAACTAAGATGGATGCTGGATGTGCCAAGTGCTAGGTGATGCTGTGATTTTAGGCCCTCTCAGAAGACTTGTGTGTGTGCAGCCTGAGTGTACAAACATCTAGATTGATATTCTCTCTGTCTGCCACTTTCCCTCCCTGTCTCTTTCTCTCTCATTCCCTCTGTGTGTGTGTGTGTGTGTGTGTGTGTGTGTGTGTTTTTACACCACACTGAAACCTCTCACACTAGTCCCCCAACAAAAGGTTCATTCTAATCTCCCTCTTTTCCCTGTGCAACCCCTTTCTTTGACAGTACAATACCTTGATCTCATTGTCCAAAATGTTCAAAATATTTTGAATTTATTTGTTCAAAAATTCTCTTCTAAAAGTTCTTTTCCTTCCCTATTTGAATGTTTACTTGGCTAATTCTGACTTCATTTTAGAAGACTCAGTTCCACCTATTCTCACTGTACTACTTTCCAAATTGCTAACCATACTCTTATGAAAAACAAATTTATAATCCCTTTGTCTTTGATACATGGTACACAATCAGAATGCCCCTTTTCAAGTCCCTTTGTTGAGTTCTTTTCTTTCCCACTCACTTCAGTGTGATCATGGCTTTTGGCTGGGTCCCTGTTTATACTGTATATTTCATTTTGAAAAGCTCATGTGCACACACCTCCCCTCTCCTGTTAGCTAGGACTGCCATAACTCAGTACCACACACTGGCTGATTCAAACAATAGAAATTTATTTTCTCACAGAAAAATTATTTTCTGGAGACTGAAAGTTCAAGACCAAGGTATGGACAAGGTTTGTTTCTTTTAAGACCTTTCCTTGGCTTTTGTATGTGGTTATCTTCTCCTGTTCTGATCTCTTTCTATAAGGACACAGTTATATAGGATTAGAACTCACCCTAATGACTTAATTTTAACTTAATTACTTCTTTAAAGACCCTGACTAAAAATACAGTCACCTTCTGAGGTGCTATAGGTTAGGACTTTAGCATGCAAATTTGGGGAAAAACAAATCAGCCTACAACTCCTGATTGATTTTAATTATTTATTTTGGGGTAGGTGAAAAATAGCCATGATTCCTGGAGACAACACTTAATTTAATGTGTGTGACATTTTTAATTATACACCCTGCCATCAAATTAAAATGTCAGAACGTATCAAAAATTCCAAAAAAAACAATTTCTTGTTTTTCTTCACAAACTTCACTTTCTGATTTCTACATTGTCTATCTCCTGTCAGGTGCCTAAAATGTTTATCATTAACCACTTCAATTAGTCAGTTTTTATATCTATCTTCTATCTTTGCAGAACTCATCCTTCCTAAACTGGTATCATTCTATTCCTTTTCTAGGTCCTGGTCATTTAACATGCAGACTGTTCCATTATTTCCTGACCCCCATTCCTGGCTTGATAGTGCTCTCATGCTGCAGATAGACTCATTAAAAGCATAGAAAGCAATTGGACTCAAAGCTTTCCTATCAGCTCTCCCCCTGGAGATGGCCCACATTCTCCTTACTTTATACCCCAAAGACATCTCTTTTTTTTTTTTTTTAATTGGTTGTTCAAAACATTACAAAACTCATGACATATCATCTTCCATACATTTGATTCAAGTGGGTCATGAACTCCCATTTTTACCCCAAATACAAGTTGCAGAATCACATCGGTTACACATCCACATTTTTACATAATACCATATTAATGACTGTTGTATTCTGCTACCCTTCCTATCCCCCACTATCCCCCCTCCCCTTCCCTTTCATCTTCCCTCTCTACCCCATCTGCTGTTGTTTAATTCTCTCCCTTGTTTTTGTTTTTTTTATTTTCCCTTTCCCTCACATACTCTTATATGTAATTTTGTGTAACATTGAGGGTCTCCTTCCATTTCCATACAGTTTCCCTTCTCTCTCCCTCTCTCCCACCCCACTCGTCTCTGTTAAATGTTAATCTTTTCCTCATGCTCTTCTTCCCTGTTCTGATCTTAGTTGCTCTCTTTATATCAAAGAAGACATTTGGCATTTGTTTTTTAAGGATTGGCTAGCTTCACTTAGCATTATCTGCTCTAATGCCATCCATTTCCCTGCAAAATCCATGATTTTGTCGTTTTTTAGTGCTGCGTAATACTCCATTGTGTATAGATGCCACAGTTTTTTAATCCATTCATCTATTGAAGGGCATCTAGGTTGATTCCAAAGTCTAGCTATTGTGAATTGTGCTGCTATGATCATTGATGTGGCAGTATCCCTATAGTATGCTCTTTTGAGGTCCTCAGGGAATAGACCGAGAAGGGCGATAGCTGGGTCAAATGGTGGTTCCATTCCCAGCTTTCCTAGGTATCTCCATACTGCTTTCCATATTGGCCGCACCATTTTGCAGTCCCACCAGCAATGTGCAAGTGTACCCTTTCCCCCACATCCTCGCCAGCACTTATTGTTACTTGACTTCATAATGGCTGCCAATCTTACTGGAGTGAGATGGTATCTTAGGGTGGTTTTGATTTGCATTTCTCTGACTGCTAGAGATGGTGAGCATTTTTTCATATACTTATTGATAGATTGTATGTCCTCCTCTGAGAAGTGTCTGTTCAGGTCCTTGGCCCACTTGTTGATAGGGTTGTTTGTTATCATATTGTTTAATTTTTTGAGTTCTTTGTATATTCTGGATATTAGGGCTCTATCTGAAGTGTGAGGAGTAAAATTTGTTCCCAGGATGTAGGTTCCCTGTTTACCTCTCTTATTGTTTCTCTTGCTGAGAAAAAACTTTTTAGTTTAAGTAAATCCCATTTGTTTATTCTTGTATTTAACTCTTGGGCTATGGGCGTCCTATTAAGGAATTTGGAGCCTGACCCCACTATATGTAGATCGGAGCCAACTTTTTCTTCTATCAGGTGCAGGGTCTCTGGTTTGATATCTAGCTCCTTGATCCATTTTGAATTAACTTTTGTGCATGGCGAGAGAAAGGGGTTCAGCTTCATTTTATTGCATATGGATTTCCAGTTTTCCCAGCACCATTTGTTGAAGATGCTATCCTTTCTCCATTGCATGCTTTTAGCGCCTTTATCAAATATAAGAAAGTTGTAATTTTGAGGATTGGTCTCTGTGTCCTCTGTTCTGTACCATTGGTCCACCTGCCTGTTTTGGTACCAGTACCATGCTGTTTTTGTTACTATTGCTCTGTAATATAGTTTCAAGTCTGGTATCGCTATACCGCCTGATTCACACTTTCTGCTTAGAATTGCTTTTGCTTTTCTGGGTCTTTTGTTTTTCCAAATGAATTTCATGATAGCTTTATCTATTTCTACAAGAAATGCCGTTGGGATTTTGATTGGCATTACGTTGTCAGCAAAGTGGCAGGATATAAAGTCAACATGCATAAATCAAAGGCATTACTGTATATCAACAACAAAACTTCTGAAATGGAAATGAGGAAAACCACCCCATTCACAATATCCTCAAAAAAAATAAAATACTTGGGAATCAACCTAACAAAAGAGGTGAAAGATTTATACAATGAAAACTACAGAACCCTAAAGAGAGAGATAGAAGAAGATCTTAGAAGACATCTCTTTTTTGAGATGGCCTGCATTCTCCCTTAAATATATATTTGCTTTCCTAAATAAATCTGTGTCTCTGGAAAATGAAAAACAAGATACTCTACCCTCCTGCCCTTGATCAAGCTTCTCGGGAGCTTCCAGTTTCCTTTCTCATCATCTCAGGTTGTCACTTCTGAAACTTGCTCCAGTCACCTGAAGTTACCCACCTCTGTTCTCACCCTTCCCACACCCACAGCCACAGTCTCCACATAGCTTTTCTGGTACTCACTTCTCAGTCCTGTACTGAATGTCTGAGAACACTTAGAACAGCTCCAGGTCGTACCATGAATCTGAATGTGTAATCCTGGGTGTCCAAGACTTGTTTCCGGGTAGCTTTTGCCAGTTTGTTGGACTCTCCTTTTCTTGAGTTCCTTACCCATCCCTCTTGTTTGCTAACCTTCACGTTTCTGCTGGTTCCTCGTTTCTCCATCCGGTGGATTAGATGACTACCCTTCAAGATGGGATCATTTACACCCCATATTATATTTTATGTTCACTCGCTATATAAACAGCCGGTTACATGGGCAACACTCTGAAATCCCGTGCTTCCTTTAACAGAAGGAAGACAGGGTGAGAGAAGCTCCCTGCTTCCGTGCCCCTTACTTCTGCCGTGCTGCATCTTTCTGACAGATGTGAGCTTCAGTTTGGAGGGAACAGTCACTGGGGAAACTTCCCACGTATCTTAACCAAAATTACTATATTCATTTTTAAGCTAAGTCTCTTCCCTTTTCATAGTGAACTTGTATTACACATATGGCGATTCATTTCCCTGACAGCTCTTTTTCTAATTTTTTAATTAATTGTTCTTGCTTGCAGTCAGTATTTTTGGAAAGGGACTATGTAAAGTATTTAACAAAGGTTGTAGTAAATAAAATTTTAGAATATCAATTAACTAAATGTTCTGTAGGTTGTCATTTTTGGTGCTTTTTTTTTTGCCAACAAAAGAGGAGGTCCTCTATTTGGTAATAAAGTTTTCTTTTCCTACACAGAAAGCACTCTGTGCATATTTCTGCCTTTTGATTTGTTGTTCCTGGTTTAAATGCCCCATCTGAATCTCTCATAAGGCCATTTTATAGGGAAGCGACCTTGTGCTTTGCTTTTGGTCTTTTAAGAAGAACATGAGGCCTATGTGGGCCTGTAAATACCAAATTCCATTTTGTGGTGTTTTGTGTTAGAGAGGCATTACAGAGTGCCGTGGGTATATCAAGTCATTTTTTTATAGTTGTATTAAACTCATAAAGAAACTAGAGGTCTATGTTGTTTTCATGGTATTTTTTCCTTTAGAATTTAAAAAATTTACTTTGTTTAAAAAAAAAAAATGCAGGGGACTGGGGCTGTAACTCAGTGGCAGAGCCTAGCATGTGTGAGGCACTGGGTTCTATCCTTAGCACCACATAAAAAAACTAAACAAATAAAGACATACTGTCTATCTGCAACTATTAAAAAAAAATTGTAGTTGTAAATGGGCAGCATGCCTTTATTTCATTTGTTTATGAAGGATCGAACCCAGTGCCTCACACATGCTAGGCAAATACTCTGCCACTGAGCTACAGCCCCAGCCCCTACAAAAAAAAAAAAAAATTAATGCAGGGAGGTAGGGATTACTGAGAAAGTAAAAACATCAACATTCCTCTTAGTAAAGCATTAAAACAACACAATGTCATAACATATGTGAATGTAGAGAATATTTCAGGTGACTCCAAAGCAAGATATGGTCCCTCAGTCTAGTTTGGAGAGCACACACTTCTGTGTGAATCTGTGAGAAGCAGAAGGACACAGACATGTGCCATGGCAGTAGAAGAGGCACACTCCAATCTTCACAGTGGATATTCTCCTTCAGAACCATCGTGCAGTGTGAAACAAGAGGGAGAACATATGGAAGCTTTAAAACAGAGATTTAGAGTTTGTGTAGGTTAAGGAAACTATCCAGTTGCTGAAGAAAGACAGGAATGAGCTTTTAAGATATGCTTTACTAAAAATGCCTCTGCAAATCTCATGTAAGAATGTTTATTTTCACTTATGGCTGCTTCCTGGAAGAAGAAATGAAGACATGTTTTTAATATGTAGGGAGTGGCATTGTAGCACAGTGATGTAACCAGTTGGCTTTCAGACCACATTACATTTCTTTTCTCTATCGAATCACATCAGGAGGCACTGTTTGTTGTATGTCTCAGAGAAGACCTCCCTCCAGATGTACACAAAGCCCAAGTTAGTGAGGCTGTCCAGAAATCCAGGCATGGGGAGGGCATCTGTCACTTCGCATTTCACCGAGTAAGGAGATTGCAGCCCTGCCTCACACAGAAGAGGCGAGACATCTGGTTTCCAGGGTACTGAAAGAATTTCCTTGAGCTCCAATTAGAGTCAGTGTGGTAGAATATGCTCCACTACGGCTGGATATCCCACGTGGGAGATTCAACTGCAAGGCAGCACTCAGAAGCCAGCAGAGCTGGAAGAGAAGAGCCACACTCCATCTGGGCCGTGGGTTGGCACCATCAGAGCTACACGGTCCCTGTCTGTGTGTCTGTCCCTGTTGTTTCCCCCAGCTGCGTCTGAGTATCTGTTGAACTGTTCTTTGATTTTGCTGCTGAGTGAATTGCTCAGCTGCCGTGTAAAGAGAGGTAGGGCCGGGGTTCTGGACTGTTAGCCTTAAATTCGTTCTTCACTCGCCATGCCAAACGGAATTAAGCCAGTGGACACGCTGGACTCGCTTTCTCCTGTCAGCTCAGCCTACTGCAGTGGCGAGCAACCGGGCACCTGCAAGTACTGGATCCTCGACCTAGGTACACAAGCTTTCTAGCTGTCAACCTGCTCTTATTTCTCTGCCTGTTTCTTTTCAGGTGTCCATTCAAGTGATTTGACATGTGCTTTGAAACAGAAATGTTTCATGCTCTGACACTGAATTATGTTCCTGCTGATTACCTTGTGAAGGGGCTGAATGGGGATGGCTTGTGAGGGCCCCTAGAAATGTGATTAGAAACTGAGAACAGTGCACTGCTCAGCCATTAGACCTTGCAAGGCATTTTTAATATCTGGGCACTACTTTTGATTATCTTTTATTCTTGTAAATTGCATGTAAACACTCTAATCTGTGCTACAAATTGCCTTCGTATGACTTTAGTTGGTTTTATCTCTGTTTCAGGTTGTATTTTATGTGGGTTGAGACTATATACGAAAACAGCAGTGTCCTGGTGTTAGTATTTAGATTATGTGATTCTTTCTCATAAGAACTGCAGCCATATGATAAGGTAATAAAAAGTTAGGGGAGAGGAATTCTCACAATACCACATTATATTTCAGGAGAGAACGTATGCTAGTTTTTGGCTTTGTCTACACAACTAAAGATAGGAAAGGAAAACATGATTCCTCCAAAGGTCACTTAGAAGTAGATAAGCTTCACTTTGAAGAAAAGTCAGGAGAATACAAAAGAACCTACGTGGAAGAAGAATTAGGTGTGGATCCCCACAAAATTCTGCCCTACAATGTCTGGAGACAGCCAGCTTTCCATCAATGACCTCTGAATTCTACCCAGACCTTGTAATGAACAAAATAAGCTTCTCACAGACCATTACGTCCATACCAGCAGAGATGGTCTCTGCCAGAATTTCACTCATGGCCTAGTTCATTTTTAATATTTGCATTCACTTTCATGCCAGCAGCTATTCACAGATACATTTTAGAAACGGGCAGCAGTATACAGAGAGCCAAGGGAAGCTGATGAGACTTTCTGGGCTCCTCCAACTCATTATGACCACAGTAGAGAAAAAGGGGATTATTCAGGGCAGAGGGGAGACCCACCAGAGAAGGGAGCACATCAGAGTGGAAGGGGTCACAGAAACTGTGTGTTCAGCAACTGAAGGGGAAGTGACACTGCTTACCTCCATGTGAGATTTCATGGAATGCCAGAGAAAAATAACAAAATTATCTTTTAAGTTGTGGACTCTTCAGGAGGTAAGAATTTGCTCTTTGGGTATTGAATTTGTTGCTATGAATATATAGTTTCAATTATATTCTTGTTTTTCTGTTCACAAAACTATTAAGATATTTTTTAAAAGTCACTGATGGTAGTATTTTATCTAGTTATGTTAATTAATTACATTGTTCCAGAATGGTCTATACTGAGAGATGGTGACCTTGCTACCTGCAGGCCTATTTACTGGGCAGGTCCATCAGAGACACTAGGAACTCCTGTGATGGATAGATGAAAGTAGATGATGAATATGCTTCCTTAGTTGAAAATAATAACCAATATGCAGTGAAAAGAACTATCGGTTTTGTCAAAAGTCTGATGGAAAGACTCAGGCACTGATGAGCTCTGGATCTCCTCTAAATTACCTTCTCTTGATGAACTTCATCACGTTTGTTTGCAGAATGGAAATAACAATAGCACATTCCCCCTTGAGGTATCATAAATATTCCCAAAGTTTAGACCACTTTGGCAAGTTGAGCAATTTATTGAAGAAGAGGTGGATCTTAAGATATGGCATGCTATCTATAGAGGGAATTTTGAATCCTAACAGTATTATAGTTCCTTCAGAAGTCCTATGGGGGGATATTATTAAATATGCTTTCTAAAATACTGGAGGATAATTGTGCTATTATGTTTTTTGGTTCCCTAGATACATTTATATTCTGATATTAGAAAACTACATATGGTATCCTCCAAGTTCTCACTACAGAATTTTTAAGCTAACAGATTTGAAAAGAAATGGATGACCTTTGGAATTTCCTATAGGGAAAAAAAAACATATCAATTCATAGTAAAAAGATAGATGAGAGAAAACAAAACTATAGTTTGCCCCCATACCCCACCCTGAGGAAAGGGACTGCCTATCCTTTTCCAAACCCTATAGTAATTCCAAGGCAATTTTCAAATACTGTTATCAGAGTGATATTTTAATACATTCAGATTCTACCTATTAAATTGGTATGGACAGATATATATGCATCAGATTTGAAAAGGAAAAATGATTCTGGAAAGTATCCAAAAATAAATCCCAGAGTAATTTTGTAATGCCCATCAAATCATACAGAGTGATTGCAAAGCTTCCTACACCTGCAAATGATCCCAGGCTTCACTGTTGGAAGATTTAGGAAAAGACCTTTTTCTGCTTCCTATGAGACATTCTCCTGTACAAAAGTGAACCAGTTTTGCTTGGAGCAAACTGTACAGAAGCCTGTTTTATTTGCTGATGTTGCCATTGCCAATAACAACACAGCCATAAGGCAGAAGAGTTTAAGCAATTGTTAAAAAAAGAAGCTAAGAGAAGGTAAAGTCAAGAAAACCTTAAATTTTCTTTTAGGAGGTTTCCCATGTGAGAGCCATGGGAATAATAAGATAATAAGATAATGGAACAGTTGAGTTGGTTCTCATTCTGAGATAACTGTACCCTTTTCTAGGTCAGATAGATTCTGTTCCGGTACTGAAGAGGTTCTCTGACTGCAGCTAAAGAAAAACTTAATGTAGTGACCCTCCCTCCCTAGCAGTGAACAGATCACATACTACTGTACTGTATGCTTTACAATTCTTGAATTCTCTTAAAGCTTTTTTTTTTTTTTTTTTTTTTGTAATATGATTTGGTAGTACAGATTCTCACCAATGCATTTTCTGTTTTTATAAATTAAAGCACAACATTACATAGAGTAATTATGAGATCATGAAATTTCTTTGCTGAAACGTATAATATGAACCTGTTCTGGAAAGGTATCCAGGTACCTTAATAGCACTGCCTTGTTCAAATTAATGATGCCTATGCATAGGATATTTACTTTCTTGTGAACAAACAAAAACCATAGAAGAACTTCTTATGGTATTACGTTGTTTCAGCTATGAAGACTGTTTCTGGCAGGTTACTATACAAACTATATTCTGTCTCAAATCTCCCCCCACCCTTTATTTAAGATAGGATGTGCAATATTACATAGTAGGAATAGTATATACTGTGGAAACCGGAACACCAGTGTTTTTGTCAATACTCACCCCCTCCCATGTGACCTTGGATAAGTCCTTTTTAGTCACTCAGAACTGCAGTTTCCTCATTTGCCCTCCCTGCATTTTTTAAATATATCTGTTTACTCACTTTTATAGAAAAGAGTTACATACTGAATATGTATATGTTTCTAGCCAAAAAGCTAAGAAAGTTTATTTAATGTTATATCTTATTTTAGAGTGAATATAGAAATTTGCAATACTAAAACTTTCTTCAGTCTATACTAAAAATCAACGGAAAGCTTCCCACAAAGTTTCCTAGAATTCCAAAGTTTCCAAGATTGAGAGCTGTTGAACAAAATGACCTTGCTTAGTTCTGGAATTTTGTCCTCTCTCTAGACAAGGAGCAGACCTCCTCCTCTTGAGCTACAGTCTCTCTTTGGTATGTACTTTCTCTGAGTATCTCTCTTCAGCTGTATTTCAGGGGAAACACAAATTTATGGCTTTTCATTTTGAAGAATTTCCTCCAGGTGCTCAAAGTTGGCCTCTGGGGTGAGTGAGCAAGTCTATAAACACAGCCGAGTCTGTGGGGAGTATGGAGTAATGACCATGGAATCAATCCAGGGAGACAGCCCTGATTTCCTCTTCCTGTCTGGCAGGAATAGTGGTGGGGGCCTGGCAGCCAGAGCCCAGATGCTCCAGTTAACATTTTGCAGTTCTCACATAAAATATTACAAACATGAACAAAGCATATTGTGCTGAAGGTATCTAATTTCTCTGAAACTGTATGTGCTATGTGTAACAACTAGAAAAGTCACAGATGTGGAGCAGCAGAAGGGAAAATAGCATCCATAGGCAACCATTGATAATGTTTGAACACATTTTCTTCTAAATCTTTTTATGTAAAATGATACCTTCTTCTATTGATATTTTTAATATTTAACAATAAGAACTAATCTCAATTATATCCATTGTCCAATTTTTTAGACAGGCAGTTGAAAAAGTTTGAATCATTACATCTTCTTGAAATTAATTGTTTATACTGTAGGGAAAACGGACCCATACCAATCAGCATAAAAACACTAGTTATTCTTATATCTAAGGATACAGCCATTGAAAAACTTCTGAGATAAAGTATATTAGCCCTGAGGCTAATTCCCTTTTCTCTTGTAAGTCTTAAAGCTAATGGATTATTGTAAGAAGTGGCCCAAGCGCCCAGAGGCACGTGAAGTTGAATAAGAGACTAATAACAAGAAGGATATGTGCTGTGCTTATTATGATGAAACAAAAATTGAATGTTTTTCCCTTTGTCTCTCTCCAACTAAAAGGAAAGACAGGGCGCAGTGCCCGCCCCAGTCATTCCCACCCCTTTCCCCAAGCAGAGGCTGTTGTTACTTCCTGCTCGCTTGCCTCCCAGTCCCTGGCAGTGCCTCTTTATCACATGGGGCACTAATTAAAGCCAAGGACAGGGTTGAGCATTAATTGGGGTTCTCGCTGAGGCCTTCTCTTCATCCACTTTGTTCCCAAGTCTGCTTTGTTTCTGCCTGGAACAACTCCAGGCCTCCCTCCCTCCTTCCCTTCTCCCTGGCTATGGAGGTGCTTGAGTAATATCAGGGAGCATGGATAGCTTCTCCACAGGATGGCTTATAGACGGGAGGTGTGGGTGATTCTTAGAAAGCTGCCTCTTCCTGAGACAGGGCATGGTATGCAGATAGAGCTCTCAGCCCCCAAGGGGGATACAAACTCCAAAAGCAGGGTTCAAACCCTCTTCTTTTTGTCCTCTGGCTTTTGTTGTTGTTTTAGTATATGAAATCTGTAATGGTGGGGGCAGTCCTCAAGAAACTACAAAATAGTGATTTAAAAAATAAAATCCAGTGCCATTCAGTACTCAGAGGGTAGAGTTGGGGCCTGATGTCTTAAAATCAAACTAGATAAAGTTATAGAATTGCAGCCTTTAATCCTTTGTGTGTTGGGAGTAGATTGTGATATTGGGCATTTTACCTCTTGGAATCTGTGATTGACATTTTAATGCTGTTTTTTTTTTTTCATGAGCTTATTATGCTTTAGTTGGAGCAACATTTTGCTTTTCTTAAATCATTACTAAAATCTGATGGTAAAAGGAATTCCCAATTGGTTTGGGGTTTTTTGTTTCTTGGTTTTTGAAATAAACAACCAGAGACTCTAAAATATAATGTACCTAGATATTTGCTTTGTGGTTTGGGATGATCATCTGTTTCCTCATTCTACACAGCTGTAACTCTTTCTAAATTAATATTCCATCCCTAGAGACTCTGAAACTGTAGCTAACCTGCCCTGCCCCGTGGAGAACGTGGAGAGTGATAGAGCTTGGCAGGCTTGTTGCAGAACATTCCAGGGCCATTTTGTTCCTTTCTTAATGCTATATAAAAATGAGTATATTGTTATGTGGCTCTGTGACAACATTTATGAGTTTTCAAGGCTCATAGCATGTTTTGGTTATGTGTGTCCTTACATAATTCATAAAGAATGATAATAAATTTATATATGAATGAAGTTCATTACCACCTGAAATAAATCAATCACATAGTTTAAACCACTAACTGCACAGTATTCTTTTAAACCATTTGGTACAGAAGGTCTTTGCATGTCCCTGGCTTCACTCTACAGATAGCCCCATAAAACATTGTCATTTTCTTCTTTAATAAGGCAGCCTGAGTGATTTCATTTTTCATCAAGAAAGACCTGAAAGCATAAATGTCCATTGTGAAGAATACAGTTGCTAGTGTAAACCTTCAGTTTAGATTAGATCTTTCAATTCTAACACTTTGTGTTGAATATCAGGAACTATTATGCCAATGAGTGAAATATTTATGGTCTTGACAGTGTTGTTAGAACCTCTGAAAGACATATCAGATGAATAGAATGATTTGTGAATGCCATGTGATTGCCTGTCTTCCCCCCAGCCCTGCCCCGAAATTAACTTTTTGTTCTTATAAATGATGGTTGTCTATTCAGGTTCATGATAAATACTGCATTGCCATGGGGATAACTTCCCAAACAGAGAGGTTGGGAATCAAGGACCCATTATTTTATAACAGCACCTCATTATCCTAAGTCAGCAGTATACTGAATACTAAATAATCTGTTAAACACACTGAGTTTTTTTTTTTTTAAATCTTCATTATGTAAGTAATATTAATCTTAAGTAAACTTCTGAAAACAACAGCCATTTGACTTTTTGGGAACACAGAAGATCTCAACATCAGAAAAAGCCAAATAAATAGAGGAGCATTCAGAAGCATTCCTGGTTTCAGAGCACAGACTTGGTGCTGCAGGGTATTGCACTGGAAGATGTCACTCACTGCCTGTGTGGCAGTGCCTGGGTGGACATGGGGTTTGTTCCACATAGTGACCTCGCCTGCAGAGCCTCCCCAGAAAGGCTCTTGCCCCAACCCCGGCAGAGCACCCCAGGCATAGTGCCATCACACGCCTCTGCTTTCAGTGAAGCCAGCCTGATTGCAGTGTCAGAAGTAGAGCCCCTGGGTTTTCCAAGTGGCCAAAGGAGCTCACCTGCTGTTTCAGAGATACTTTTCATCCTCCCAGTTCCCTGCCCCAGTGCTAATGACCATGCAGATTGCACAGAGGAGTGTGGGCCAGGTTGAGCGGGCTGGCAGAAGTTGTTAGAAATGACTTCAGTGTGCAGGATTTGTCTCTTTCTGGTCTCATTTTTATAGGGGGAAAATGGTGAAAAGGAGCATTTTTCTTTTACTCATCCAACAAAGCTATCTTGAATTGTCTGCTTTTTGTCCTTGCATAAAAGTTAGGAAAGAGTCCAGACCCCTTCCCATTGATTGCTGGCAAGATAGTTCCTTGGATTTTTTTCCCTTTGTGATAACTCAGATTCTTGGTTGCAGCAAAGGCCTGCTGTTCATCCTCCACCATATATATATATATATATATATATTTGTCCAGAGTAGGAAAGGATTGCATTAAAAAATGAGGCTGATATAAAAGTAGGATTTAAAAAGAAGAAAACTTTTTACAAGTTGGTTATTCTTATAACAGTGTGATTTTGAACAACGTTTGGATATCTGCCAGGCAAACCATGAGCCCATGGGTCACCCTGTCCCACCTTTGGAAGGAGCTCTGAGAGTGGCAGCAGGATAGATGCTTTAGCAGCCCTATGAGGAAGGCATCATGTCAGCCTTCTATCTCTGCCAGGGGCCAGTGAACATAGGAGCCCAAGAGTCTGGAGGAGGCACAGATGCTTCCCTTAGACTCTGATGTTTGTTTTGGCCTCTTGTCACTGCAGCTGCCTTCTCAAGCTCATCATTCCCTGGAAGCCAACAGCCTGGTCCTAAGCTGTGTACTGACTGCAGATCCTCTCGTACCTAGGGATTCCCGATCCATGCATTCACTAGATTCTGATTGAGTTCCATGAACCAATCCAGGCCAACTCATCCTTCCCTTATCCACTGTCGATATTGATACTTTATTCATTATTCCATCCCTGAGGTGTTTTTAAATTTTGGCTTTGGCAATATGTGAGATCCTGTTAATCTTTCTTGCCAAACAGAGGATTATGCCATCTGCTTAATTTTTATTTAATTTCCTCATGTTTCTTTATTGGAAATTTTGGTGGTAAAAAATAAGGACCTGAAAAATGAAATGATCTCCTGACTAGAAATGCTGATAGTTAACATCCCCCTTACAGTGTTGCATTTGTTGCTATAGCAGAGTATTCCAGTGCTTATATGTTTTAAGTGTTTTAAAAAGGGACACTGAAAATAAATCACATTTGGAGGTCCATAAGAGTCCGCAGAGCACATATGCATGTGCCTTCCATTGCACATTGTTGGGTCAGTGGACACGAGGCACTTTGGATCTCTAGCACTCCTGGTGTTCGATGTGGATGTGACTTGGTTTAGTAAGACCAGAGCGCACACTGTGACGAGTGTGCCTGCCTGTGTTCTTATGCATTCTTGCTTTTAGTCTTTTAGACAGAGCAGTTGTTTTCCACTAAGTTAGTTTTCATTGATGCCGTTGACTATGTTGGGTTCTGGCATTCAGGACCACCCCTGGGGTGGCTGCTGGTGACCCCTCCCATGTGACTGTGTAGGAGGGGGCTGCCCAGGGAACAGTGAATGTGTTGGTCATTTATGTGCATTTTCTCAGGCAACAGAGACCATGTGTTCTTCATTATAGCATAAGTCTGGCGATGCTGTGCTGGGCCTCTGGTTGAATCTAAGGATTATTTTTAAAAAACTTTGGGAGTTTGTCTTTTTCCTCTGTGTGTTCTGTTTTTGCTTCACATTGGAAAGTGGATACAAAGTTCACTTTCTTTTTTTTTTCTTTTTCTTTTTTTGCATTAAGGTCCCACTCCCATCTAAACTGAAATATGTAAAATTTGCTTTTAAAAACTTTTTATATTTTCTTGCCACACTTTTATTTTTTTTAGAGAGAGAGAATTTTTAACTTTTATTTTTTAGTTTTTGGCAGACGCAACATCTTTGTTTGTATGTGGTGCTGAGGATCGAACCTGGGCGAGCGTGCTACTGCTTGAGCCACATCCCCAGCCCCTTGCCACACTTTTAGTTATTACTGTTCCCCAGACTTGTGCTCAGTGCCTCTGCAAAGCTTTGGAAATTTTGAGAGATTATTTCCTGTGCTGACAGAAAAACAGTATGATACTTGCAGCCCAGACTAAAGCCCAGGAACCTGGGAGTGTACAAAGAGGCAAGGGACTCATTGGGCACTCAGGGTCTGTCTGTGTCTGCCATCTCTAGCCTGATGGATCCTCACTGCTGGGGGACAAATTAAGACTTTGTAGTGTTCACAGAGAAGGAGTGAGATGTAAGGGCTCGGGAAAATAGAGGGCAGTCGAAGTTTTCAGATCCTTACTCACAAATAGAGCATAGATTTTAACTTTGGAGAAATATCATAAAAATACTTGCTTCTATTTTCTGAACTACCAGAAGTATAATGGCATTACTGACCAAGTCAATTTCTTCTTCATTACTGTTTCCCTCATAATCATAAATTAATATTCATGTCTGAGACAGCTATAATCATTATGTAAAATGAAGACAAGACATCCTCCCTGAAAGATGCATCTAGAAGACTGACTTACCGATTATATCACTTTTTAACATGATCTACAAAAATTTCTATAGTGCCCTTCTTTTTTTATTGGAAAAAAAAAAGTTTCTTGATTCCAAAAACAGGAATTAAAATCCAGTTTGAAAAGTAGAGAGATGACAGCCCTTTACTCAGAAATTTTGTTCAATTCAGTCACAAGCTAACAACTTATTTGTTCTTCTCTTCCTAAGTAATTTCCAGCCTAGTTTCCCTGTATACATTACTACCTCCCTGGTATGGAAGAACAACTTCCTGAATGAAAACTGGATTTGCTTAATTGAATTCTTGATAAGACAGAGGTTTGAGAAACTGCTGCTGAACAGCTACACCTGATGAAACTCTACCCAGCCTGTTCTCAGATACACTGATATAATCATTTTTAGGCTCTAGAAGCAGCTGACCCAAAGTGTACATGAGCACATAGAGCAGTAACTGCTAAACATTTCTTTTGGTCTTGCATCTAGAATTGGAAATTTAGCCCTTTGCTTTGGGAATTTGCCTCTGAGTCATGTTTATCTTGGCTGGAGTTTTTATCAAGACATCATTGCATTGTTCATTTGGCACATATATTTGAACACTCAAAATGGACACAAAAATGGGAATAACTTGAAGACTCACTAACATAATTTGGGGGAACTGTGTGGAGGAGAACTAGAAAAGTGAGACACATGTTTACTGGAAAGTCTCCCAGTGTCAAGGCATATGTCTGTGTGCTGGCACTGCCTCATCAGACACCATGCGACTGTCAGCACCAGTCCTGTGTGTGTGCTCCTGTCTGACATCCCGTGAGTGAGGGATGCCTGTCATAGCAGATGCACAGGACCGTAGTGAAGCTTCTAACACCAGCCATACAAAGATTCAGGCCTTTGAATCCCAGCTGTTCTTGCCTCCCACTCTGGACTGGTGAGTACTAGTATTCCTTAGGGATCTTCCTACCATTCTTCCTTGTCTCATTCTTCCTTGCTGGTTAAAACTTTTTTAATGAAAAAAAGAAAGTATTATTTCATATCTGCATTAGACTATAGGTTTACCAAAGACTATTTCATGCCTTCCCTGCTCCCCAGCCTACTGATTAAGCCAGGGAATCACTATCATTGTACACATGAAGAAACTAAAGCAAAAGAAGGCCATTGACTTTCAAGATACCTCTACGCAGCAGGTCCTGGGAGGGAGTGGAACCCCAGGGCTTGCCTGCTGTTCATCTGTGAAGTGCCCTTAGCAAGTACTTGTAGAATTCCTGCGTATACCAGTCAGGCCTCAATCCCAGATACACTGTATGAGCAAAGCTGCACAAGTCTCTACCCTCCTAGAGCATGTGTGCTATCAAGACAGTGAAACCAAAGAAATGCAGATTTGGGTGAAACATTTTCAAATTCAAGGGCTGGAGTCTTTAACTGTTTAACAGTGCACTTAGCCACACAGATTACTCTAGAACTTTTTGGGACTTCTTTAGGACTTTCTACCATTGTGAAAATGAAAGGGTTAAATGAAACGTGATCCTCCTTAGCCTGCAACTAGCAGGATATGGTCCTTTTTTCTTTTTTTTTTTTTTCCTTAAATTTAAAAAAAAAAAAAAAAAAAAAGTGCTTTTATTAATCACAGATGTCCAGACTTACAGACTGGGAGTAGAAAGAGATTTCTCTTCTCCCAATAGTTCTGGCACTGTGTGTGTTCACATGGTGAAATCCTTTCCTGTGTGGGGCTTGGGGTCAGCACTCTTGCTTCTCCCCATTTCTTTAGCTTTTTTCCTTTTTTTAAAGAAGAAAATCTGGCATGGACTTTGCATGAACTCTGACTTCAGTAAAGAAGCTGTCCATGTGAGGATTTTCCCTCTGAATATCAGAAGAGAAAAACTTTAATTAATTAGCTCTCCTGGGGCTCCATGATTTTTTCAGTGCACACCTGACCATTTTTTAGGCAGATAGTATCTCTTTATGCTGAAGTCTGCTTTGTTCTCTTAATATGGGACGAATTATCTTTAAAATGAAATGAAGTAATTTAAGTTGTTTCATTCATCCATTTTTAGTATTTCCCAGACACCATGCCAGGCCTGTGATTACAAACCTGATTCCTATAGTCAGGGAACTCTGATTTATATACAGGCAGTGTTCCCAGGTTCTACACAATGACCAGCAAGGTTGGGCACCTCAGCCATCCCTCATTTGTAAATAACACATTACCACTTATAATAAAGCCAGTCCATTCCCATTGTTTCCTCTAGTCCAGTTACAACCTCATGAGGTGGGAAAACAGGAGTGCCACAGCATCAGCTGGGTTCACAGCTGTCCAGTACAAGAGCCTGGCTCAGACGCAGGCCCCCTGCAGATCACAGGGTCCTTTGTGACCGCCCACATTCTCCTTTGGATGCTGAGTCCATGGGTTCAAAAGCTTACTCTCAAACCATGTGTGGCATGGGCTGAAGGCTTTCTCTGCAGACAAGAAAGCTCATGAAGGGTAGGAAAGCAGAATTTGAGCATTGACTTTCTCCTGCTGAGGTTGACCTTGAGGGGAAGGCCAAAGTCAAGCAAATAAGAGTGGGAAATGAACAAATGGATGAGTCTCCCATGGTGACTCCTCTGCCCCTGCACAACGCCTCCCTGATGGGTACTGTTGACATGCGCCTAGCCTGGGCTCTGCCCTATGAGAGAGCATCACAAAGCATGCAAGGGTGAGTGCCAGGCCCTGGAGGGTAGCTTGGTCTGCTCTGATTGTCATCTGTGAAGTCAATAACTCACAAACTCAGGAACTGGATTAAAATTAGGTGCCTTTTATAGTTCATCACAAAACTGATCAGGATATACCACTAACTCAGGACATTGTTCCAAGTGATCGACTGACATTGTCAAGTGGTATGCTTGGGCTGGATAAAGAGAAACAGACAAACAGCCTGTAGCTGATTCATTTGTCCATCCCTCCCCCCATTTGTCATCAGGGGTATGCAAGGCAGTCTGCTGGCAGCTGAGCATGTAGCTGTTAAACAGACCAGACATGGCACCTACCCACGCAAGCCTGGAGTCTGTTCTTCGTCCACCTCCCATCCTGACAGTTACTCAGCTAGACAAAAAGTGTCACAATTTGGTAATATAAGGTTCTGATCATAGGATTCTTCTCCTGAGGATCACTCTTGGCCTGCCTGTCCACAATCAGATCTTGAGCAGACAGGAGGAAGGGAGTACACGCCTCAGTGTTTACCAGGCAGCAGACACTTGGGCCCCCATACACACAGCATTGGAACCTCTTCTGAGAAAGACAACTGTGTGCAATCAGTAATTTAAGACATTTTCAAGGAGACTGAGAACTTAAAACTCTAGAGTTTTTGTGAGATTTATGCTTATCTTGTGTCCAGTAGCATTGAAGACTTTTACATCCACTAGAGATATCATTAGGGCATGTGATTTAATTCAAAATTTGCAACAGTGAAGTTGATATGGTGGGCAAAGTCTGTTCTTCAAGTAACTAAAATTAATAGCAGATACTTTTTTCATTCTATTAATGATTCTTTTGTTTAAATAATTGTTAAGCCTTTAAGCTTAATATTTATGCCAGTGAAGAGCAGATACTTAGGCTGTTATAGTCCACTGATTTAGGCAAAAGGAATTTCTATAATGAAAAGAAAAACAATTTATTGGTTTACCAGTATCCAGAAGGACAAAGAATTGAGCATTATTGTTATAGAGAGAGCAGTTGTCATTTATCTATTTACAGTTATTTTGGAGGGGTTTTTTTTCCCATTACTGATCACCAAAATGATGACTAATATATCAGGGTTACATAGAATATCTGCTAATCTTAGAGAGAAGTGAAGATATTTTCTCTCTACATTTTCAGACTTCTGTAACAAAATGGTTTTCAAAGTGAAATTTGAAAAGTAACAAAATTTCCTTCTTTGATCATAATGGCTGCTAGCACTGCCAGGATTTTTCTAAACCCTGTGCATACCAGTGAAATGAAATGGTGTCATTTTGGCAAGACTTGGTAAAGAGAGGGCTATTTATTCCCCTCACCCAGTGGTACTCGCCCCATTGCATCCATCTGTGGCACTGATGAGTTGGACAGTGTTGGTCCACTGGCTATAGGATGGACTGTTTAGGCCACAGCCAGGAAAGCAGGAACCTGCTGCCCAAGGAGCAAAGAATCAAGCCTGTGCAGCTGAGCCCAACAGAGACACTGGGAAATGATGTATCTAATTTCTTTCTGGTTTTGAACCAGCCACTTTCCCAGGCAAGGCTAAAATGCCCTGAGAATGATCCTTGTAAACCCATCTGGGTTCCACACAGCATTATTAATTGATTGCAGTTGATCCTGCCATGGTGCAGAGGTTCACAGGACCCGCTGGGGAGTAGATACATCTGCATCCCTGCCTAACCACACACCTTCTTCCAAGACCTCTCTCTCACTTCTTTGTAACCCTGCAAACCCAGGTGGACCAAGCGGTCTGGTCAGAATTCCTGGTAGGCATCCTCTTTTTACTTGGGGTTCATAATACGTGCAGTATTACTCCCATGCCAAGCCCGCCAAATTTTCACATTTAGGCGCAAAAGAATCTGTGAACTTGATTTTCTGGGTTAGGTGGATTCTTCATTATTTCTGATAAGCAAGAATTCTCCTTCTGAACATGAAGACCCACCTTTGACTTAGTTTTATTAAAGTGGGCCTTGGTCTTTTTTTTTTTTTTTTGTCCCTCCCCCAGTTCATCTCAGGCACAGTGGGGATTCCTCCTCATCTGTTTCAGCCCATCTAGGATGTCTCCCAGCCTCTGCCTGTGTGTCACCTTCATAGTTTGTCTTGTGCAGTTGTTCAGCTTAGAGGGTACCTGTCAAAGAAGTTACTGTCCTAAAGATATGAGCCATGGACCAGCTCACTGTTTGTGCAGGCTGGTGACTCCTGCACAGCGTATCTTCTGGCATGTGGGTTTTCCAGAAACCCCCCTTTCTTTGTCCTTCCTGTTGTCACTGCACCTAGAACCCTGAGCTGGGGGCTGTGTTGGCCTCCTTTGCCCTTTGTTCTAAGTAAATACCTGAGCAGTTGCTGAGGAAGGGTTGGCTTCATGGTATTATCCCTCCTGCCTTTCCAGACCCTACCAAAGGAAAATGGTCTAATGTGGAAATGTTTTAATAACTGTCATTAAAATTGTTAAATATGCATAAAAAATACACACACCATGTGTGTGTGTGCACATGTGCATAGGCAGGGGAGAATATTATTACTTCTTAACAGATATTGATTAGTTTTGAAACAAAATCTGCCTTGAAGAAAAAATCCAGCTTTTTAAGAATGAGTGATTTTGCTTCAAATGCATCACCTGTTTATGGAAGATTATAACCTATACCAGCCTGTGTCTTGGGCCAGGGTAGAACAGAACAGCAATTAGACAGGCATTGGCTGTCTAGGCAAGTGTCTGGGGTTCTTAGTGGGAAGCGCTCTTGACTCTACATGTAATCACAGTGTTGGCAGGGATTAGTTCTCTTGCTTTTAACTGCAGCAAGTAATGGTCTCTACCTCAGAGGTGAAGACGGCTAATATAGGTGTATATATAAAAGAATATTTTTGAAGATTAGCTTTAATATGCTTTTAAGACTTCAAAAGATTTAGGAAAATAACAAACACAGTGAGCTATGGCCATGCTTACCATTCCATTTCCTGAAGTGAAGCATTTTATTCCACATCATTGTTGCTCAAGAAGAGGCTGCAAGGTGTTCACTGTCCCTGGTTTTCAAGTTGAAAAGTAATGCCTAACTTCATGGACTTGCTGAATGTCTGCTGTTACCCAAATCTGTTTTTTTGTTGTTGTTGTTGTTTTTCGATTTGAAAAATCATCAACCCAGAGTTGGCTATGTTTAATTTTTCAGTTCCAGTGAGAAGCTTAACATGGATATATTTTCTATAGAGTTTTGGTTAGCCCAGGGGGCTTCTCCTTCCTCCATTCAACTTTCAGATGTGTTGTTGTTTTGTTAATATTTGCCAGTATTCACCCAAACACATGAGATAACTTTGTGGAGGCAGCTGGTGAAGACACCCACTGGTGTGGGCTGGCTCTTCAGGAAACTGACCTGCTGTTTCTTTGCCATAGTCACCAAATTTAACCTCAACACAGGCCTATTTAGATGTGTGCTGCTTGTCACAGTCTGACCAGAGCAAAACTCTATAATCATATGATATACTATAATCATATATGTATATACTTTTATTCATTGGCAGTAAGACCAACTATTACATTTCTTTGACAGAATGAGTTTACAGTTAGTAAGTTAGTAATTATGTAGCTAAAAACTTTTTAAAAATTTTTTTTGTATCTTTTTTCTTGGATTTTGTTAATCAAGAAAATAGATGAAAATCTGCCCAGCAGTGTATATGATATTTTACCCAATTGATTTTTCTTGTTGTTGTTGAAACCAACAGCACTCTACTGCTGAGCCACATCCTCAAACCTTTTAATTTTTTTATTTTGAGACAGAGTCTCACTAAGCCGCCAAGGCTGTTCTCAAACTTGAAATCCTCCCTCCTTTACCTCCCGAGTTCCTGGGGTTACAGGCATGTGTCACCAGGCCCTGCAATTAATGACATTTAAATCTGTGCACTAATGATACTCATCTTCAGGATTAGTGATTTGTATTATTTTTAGAGGGGGCAAAGCAACCTGCAGAAAATCATTTCTAGCAAAACTCAAGTTTGATAAATGTGAGTGGGAACATTCAGCCTTCTAATCTTAGTTTACCCTGGAGGTAAAGCCAGTAGTTAGCTCCCAACAGTCCACCTGAGCTCTGCAGCTAGGGGGACAAAAGCATGTGAGCTGAATGGCACAGACTTCAGCCCCAAGGGGATTTGTGCCATGTTCAGTAAAACTCCTTCTCATTCTCTCATCCCATCAGACTCCCTCTCTGTCTCCAGTAACGATGCCAGTCCACCTGCCTCTGTAGCTTCCCTTCAGCCCCACATGATCGGGGCCCAGAGCTCTCCGGGTCCCAAGCGGCCAGGCAACACCTTGCGCAAGTGGCTTACCAGCCCAGTGCGGCGGCTGAGCAGTGGCAAGGCTGATGGGCACGTGAAGAAGCTCGCCCACAAGCACAAAAAGAGCAGGGAGGTCCGCAAGAGCACAGACGCTGGCTCACAGAAGGACTCGGATGACAGTGCAGCCACTCCTCAGGACGAGACTGCTGAAGAGGTAGGTGTGTAGTGGCCACAAATTTTGTGGGAGGCTAGAAACCTTCTAACAGTCTCTCTTAAATTGTATTTGCTTGTCTTGTGAATAGACTGTTTGGTTTAATTAGAAATCACCAGCATCACATATCCCGACTAGTGTCTCTGTTTAGTGGACCATCAGACTCTAGGGGACAGCTTGAAAGATGACTGAAGAGCTACTGCCTGTAAGCATAGTCAGACCACACATGGCTTCTGAGAAAGAAACCCTCAAGGCCATCAGCCGCCAAGGTCCATGCCTTTAGGCAGGGGTCCTGTGAGATCTCAGCCCTCTCCTCACTCAGTCCCCCCACAGTGTCTACAGAGGATGTCAGCAGTCCCTGAGGTTAAGCACTGAACACCCTTGCAGCTTTTTGTAAGGAAAGCTCTAATTTTAGATCTGTAAGGGCTTGTGGAGTGTCAGCATCGTCCAGTTATTATTTGTACCTTACATCTTGTCCTGAGTTGAAAATATCCAGTCAGTTTCCTTTGCTGACTGAGTAGTAAACACTGCATTATTCCCATGTCACCAAATGTAAGAGGGTGTAGGTCAGACAGGACTGTTTTTGTTTTGTGCAGGGACCTTTAAATTACATGGAAAGAAACAATTCCTTCGTGCTGGGGCTGTAGCTCAGTGACAGAGCACTTGCCTAGCATGTGAGAGCCCCTGGGTTCAATCCTCAACACCACTTAAAAATAAATAAATGAAATAAAGGTATTGTGTCCATCTACAACTAAAAAATATATATATTTTTTAAAAGAAACAATTTCTTCACAATCCCTGAGATAGTCTTCAGTGCTGGATATGACAGTGAGGCTCCCACAAAGTTGTTAACTTGACCTTCCCCAAATTTCACACAGGCTAAAAAAAAAAGAAAAAGAAAAGGCAGAAAGAAATAGACTCAGAGTTGTATATTTCATTGATTGGCAAACATGTGTTTTCTGCCATTACTGCTGTTTTTTTCCTGAGTGTATTTTTGCCACTGGTTTTTACTGGAGTAGGTGGGTCATTATGTACTTATATATCTTGTTTTATAAATCTGTGTCCTCATAGTAGAGCTAAAATGGAATGTTTTTTATAAGCAAGGATAGAAGGAAATGTGATTCATATTCTTAAAAAACACCTTGGATTATATTTCTTATGCCCTTATTATTTCTGTGAATTTTATTCTAACAAGTTACCAAAAATGAAAAAACCTGGGCCAAACAAATTCAATCAACATGAGGGTTGTGGTTTAGACTTTTATTTTTTTATTTATTTAGCTTCTTGGAGTTGAGGTGAGTTTTGAGCCTAAAAAGATATGCTGGCAGTCCCTTCAGATAACATGGGTGTGGCTCTTCTGTCATCCTAATCAGCAAACAAAATAGTAGATTGCAGCAAAGGAATACAAATTAAAGTCAGAAAGAGCCTGTTCCTGATTTCTGCCACCCCACTTTCTGTTCTCACTGTGCTCTTCCAGTTCACCACGCAGGTCCCAGCATCTGAACATGCAAGTCACAGTTTAGAATGTAACAAGCAAATATTGGTTTGATTTCAGAGAGGCCGGAATGAGGGCCTCAGCAGCGGCACGCTCTCTAAATCCTCTTCGTCAGGCATGCAGAGCTGTGGAGAAGAAGAAGGGGAGGAGGGGGCCGATGCTGTGCCACTCCCCCCACCCATGGCTATCCAGCAGCACAGCCTCCTTCAGCCGGACTCGCAGGATGACAAGGTAAAGGACCAACCCAGGACATCTGTGCCAGGGGCAGGGGCCCTTTCAGTAGCCGCTCCACACAGCTCCATTTCAGGAGCTGAGGCAGCCTGGAACTTTCCCAGGTACAGTCAGCCTGCTGGTGCCCAAGAGTATGATAAGCAAATCCATGTAGAATAAGCACTAGGCCAACATATGAGTTTCTAATGCCCATATGAATATATAAATATGTTCAGTGCATATTAATGATGCTTTAGTAATTGCTGCCTTTAATTTTTAAATTTCTTAATGTATTGATAAGAGCCTCTGAGAGAACAATCCAAAGTTCCATGCAGTCTGCCTTTTTGCAGCATCAAGGAAATAATAGGCTACTGGGAGGTATTTTTTCACAGAGGTTTCTGTTTAAAATAAGATTGGGTGGTTGTCCATTTAGTTTTCCAACATGCCAATCATGTTCATAGGATCATTTCAGTAGAGTGTGGGCATGGTTATCAAAGAGTGAGAATCAGCTGGGGGCCGTGAGTCTCCTCTTTGGAGCCCCCTGAACATTTAGTGACTAGGCATGTAAAGTGTTTTTTCCGTGAGTTCTTTCTTAATCTTCTTTTGTCCATCCCAGTTGTAGAACCCTAAAAATAAAATGTCAAATAAAATTTCTTGAATTTGGGTGGTTATCCAAACAATGAGGGACCAGACTTTGTTGATTTATTCACCAAAAAAAAAAAAAAAGAAAGAAAGAAAAGAAAACCTGATAAGTCTAGCTTGCTCATCCTCTCTAGACTGCTAACCCCAGTGTGCCCCTTGCAGTTATCAGGTTTTGAAAATCATGCTGTAAAGCCATTCCCTTGTTTTAATTTTAGCAATTTGCTGGGTTTTAATTTTGACAGTTTCTGAGTAAAAAAATGTATTGTCAACATTTTATGCCTCCCATTCTTTCCCTCTCTTCTTCCTTACCTTTGTTGTCAGTATTGGCACAGTTGCTTGCTGGATCATCCTGTATTTGATGACCTAGGATCTAACACAGCCCATGATTGGCAGTTGTGAGGCTGGATCCAATCACGTAGTCTTAACCCAAGGCAGAAATTTCCACAGCCCATTCTCAAAGGACTTTATGCCCTCCTCCTTTTTTAGCACACAGTCCATGCCAGGCACAATAAGAGTACCACGGCTCTGGATCGTAGTTGTGAACTGCAGATCTGAACGTGGGCTGGGTCCCTGGAGTTTTATGTATAGGCCCCGAGCTGTGCAGCAGAGGAAGGGGAGGAGGGCCTGAGGTGAGAGAGGCCTCAGCCCCTGCACATTCAGTGGCTAGCCTGGAAATGGGGCTGTGGGACAGTTTTCTCACAGTTGCCTAAGCGGCTTTTTAACACTCTAAACTATACCTTTTTTAAAAAGTAGAAAACTAAAATTTCTTGAATTTGGGTGGTTATCCAAACAATGAGGGATCAGACTTTGCTGATTTATTCATCAACTATGGGAGTGGTTTTTTTCTGTGTAAAGAGCCAATTGCACTATATTCTCATTGGCTAGAATCATTTATTGGCTCCTGTGTTACCTCATTGGGTATTATCAGTAGCAGTTTTCATTTACAGAAATCTGTAGTGATGTTCCCAGTTTATTATCTTGTGACTAATTTTTTGTTTTGTTCTGTTTTCTCTTTTTGTGAACTTTCACGGCAGCATTATGTTGATTTGTGTTCTGTGTCTGTTTTGGCTCAGTTTCCTTACCTTTCCATTTGAATTTTTTCTTTGTTTTCTTCACCCCATATTCCAAATTTCATTAGACCAAACCAACATTTGTTTTGTAAAGTGCATATTTTGATCCACATATGTAACAGCCTCTTGTAAACGTATAAATCTGTATCTGTCTACCGTGAGAAATGCATCACTAGGACAGCTAGCCATGTGTCGCATGCATCTCTGCTGTCCTTAATATGAAGCAAGGTTCATATTACTTATGCCCCTCTTCTAGTTCCCAGCTAATCAACGGTGCAAGTAATCTGCAAACACAGCGTGTTTGCCAATTACTGAGACTCGAACTTAGTAGCCCCTCCCTCAGATTTCCTTACTGTCAACCCCATTACACCCTTGATTCTAGCCATAAGTGGCATCTGATAGCTTGTGAGGCCTCAGCTCTCCTGTTCTCTGCACTAATCATTGGGGATATGGATGGCACAGAAAATGGTGAGCTTGTCCCCCTCTCTTCCCTGTCTGGTCACCGTACCCTGGCTCCTCTTTTCTTGTTTTTGTTTTATTTTTCTCAGTCCCTAAACATAGTAAAGCCATTGTTGGTATTCCTGAGTAGACCTTAAACCTCTCACTTCTCCATTGGCCAGATTCTGTTTCCTTCTCCTTATCCCAGAGCTCAGCCAGCAGTGTGGACATTACAGTTAGGGTACTCCCATGCCCAGTCACCTTTCTGAAAAGCATTATGATGTTACATGACTGCAGATTAAAAGCAGACATTGTCTGCTTTCCACATGTATCCCAGACAGGTTTTATTTAATGTCTCATGTCAGAATATTGTAAATTTTAAAGGATAACTCTAAATAAATGCAAACAAAGACAAACTTGTGGTCTTTTTGTCTGGAATTACTTTTAATAGAGAGATGGAGCTTGCAGGGGAATTCACCGTCTGTCCAGTTACTAATGTGAGACTACCCCTCCCCCTTTTCTTTTTCTTAACTTCTATAGGCCTCTTCTCGGTTACTAGTCCGCCCCACCAGCTCCGAAACTCCAAGCGCAGCCGAACTTGTCAGTGCAATCGAGGAACTCGTGAAGAGCAAGATGGTAAGGCTTCCAGGAAAGTCAGATTTGGAAGCTGCTTTCAGTGTTATGTGCAGATGGGTTTACCTTCACCCAGGTATTGCTCTGGTCTGCAAAATATGTCTGTGCCCCAAGACCACCCTCATTTCTGACCAAAAGCAAGTTTGGAGGTTCCCACAGCCACCCTCATGTCCACCAGTATCTTTGAAGGACTCACAGAACTCTAGAAAGCCAGTATTTCCACAGATGCAGTTTAACGTGTGAAAGAACACAGAATAAAATCAACCCACAGGTGACCATGTAGTCCAGGAGAGTGTCGGGTCCAAGCATCCTGGGAGGTTCTGTGGCAGAACTGAGTTCTCCAGCAGCCATGCAAGGTGATGCACAGTGTTACCAGCTGCAGCTTCTCCCCTGAGCCTCAAGTGTTCACGCTTTCTCACTGGGCTCAGTCACACACACATGGTCAACTGCTCAAATGGCTGGCCTTAGCTTCCTGCCTTTCCAGAGTCTGAGACACCATGTGATCCAGAATCCCCACCAAAAGTCATATTGTTAGCACAGACTGTCGGCCTTGACCCAAGCCCTGCTCCCCAGCAGAGCCCTTCTTATCAGCTCAGCACACCTCCTTTGGGGCAAGGCTAATCCTTCACTGCTCACACCTTCACCGCAGTGGTGGCAAGAGTGGACAGCTCTGTCCTGTCTGAAGACGCGCCCAGAGTCAGTGGCACCCTAGATTTGTTCACAGCTTTCTTTGACAGGCGCCGATATTCTTTTGGGGAGTTTCAATCCCTAAGAGAAAAGTATTTACAGTATTCCTTAAGGGATTTATTAGTGACCTCTGTGTTTTCAGTTGATCCCTCTAAATTCATTTGCTAAAAACCCCAAATTAAATTGATTCTTTGAAATTAGACCAGGCACATGTTGCTTCTGATTCAAATTCATTAGTTTCTCTTTCTTCAATTTCTTAATGATGAAATGGGAAAGCTACCAGTGATAACAACTTTTTTACATCAATGTATTCTACTATCCCTGTCAAGATTTTTAACATCTTCTGAAAGCCATCCCTCTCAAAGTTGAAAATCTTCAACCTCTCCCACAAGTTCATTCTCCAGAGATGACCACTATGCAGTTTGACTTGTTTCCCTCTAGATATTTTTCTTGTGAGTACATGCAAATACCTCTTCCCTTTGATAACTGTATACTATTCCATTTCATGAATGCCATGGTGGTAATACCACTGAAGGCTTACTCTAAACCAGTTACTATTCTAAGTGCAAGTACATATTAATTTGTACAGTCTTCACAACAACCCTATGAGATAAGCATGCACTACTGTTATCCCATTTTACAGGTGAGGAAACTGGGGCATTCAGAATGCTTGAAACTTTTATCAACTATAAGGGTCAGAGATATAATCACTATAATTTACTTAAACAAATTCCTAATATGTATTTGTCTCCATTTTTTCACTACTATGAACATCCACATTCGTCACTACACTACAAACATCCTTGTCATGTATGATTATATCTGTAGGCTAAATTTCCATTATCAGAATTGCTAGATCAAAGAGAGTACCTCTTCAATTTAGCAAGTTAACTTCCTGCATTTGGATGTTAACTATGTACCAGATATGTCATTACCATTTCTTCTCCCACCCCTAAACAGCCTCTAATGAAACTGGCTTGACATGGTCAGATGGGAATTATATATAAGACACATTTTAAACCCCTGCCATTACAGTGAGAAAGACACACTGAGCTTTGAAATTAGACAGGAAATTGGTAGGACTTGGGAGATAACTCAAGAATTTGGACTCTAGTGGTGAGGAATTTAGAATCATGCCAATATAAATTGAATTACCACCACCTACTTGCTTTAGAGACAAGTTGATTAATAGTCTAAATGAAGGGTGCTTAAATTATATCCAGTGAGTCTTCAGGCATCCTTAACATTTTTTAAAAGGCCATTTATATCCATCAATTATATAACCATTAGAATCATTCTTATCTAATAATAGAAAAGGTTTCTCAGGGAATGCTATGAGGCAGCACTTGCCTGCCTGCTAGTCATTATTCTGCAAGTGTAATTCCATGTGCAGTGCTGTGTTTTATTGTAATTCATTTGGGTGGACCTCCAAATGGAGAGATGGTCCGTGATTAGTCCTTTTGACTTCCTTTTGTGTTCTCTTTTTTCATTTCTGAGGAACTCAACATTTTCTGTTTACTCAGATGAAACAGTTGTTTCTTCTCACTTATGTCCCCTCTTAACAGGCATAAAGCTGTTGGCATAGTGAAGAGGGCATAGGTTTTGGAGGCAGATGGACTTGGATTCAAAGTTTCCTTCTAAGAGTTGGGTTCCACCAGGCAAGTGCCTCAGCCTCTCTGAGCCTGTATCTTTCCCCTGTAAATTGGGGAGGGGTCATCAACAGGGGGGTGCTGTTTGCTAAGCTTCTCACAGTGTTCCACAGGGTGTATATGGATGCCTTCCCTTCTTTATTATGTCATGAAATCTAGATTCTTCCCTCTTTTCTGGTTCAAAGGAAACAATTCTTCAAGGATTGCCAGTCACTGATCCCCTGATGCCAAATGGGAGCTATTTATTGTCAATAAAAATTCTGGTCAATCATTTTAATATCCTCAAACTTGTCCTGCACCCTGTGACTCTGCAGATTCTTGGCCATCATGTCTGTCATTGTGTGGGTGATCTCTAAGGCTGTATCACCTCATGATTGTATTTGAGCACTGAATTGTTTGTCCATCAAAAGCTATATATTAATTTATTGGATTGCAGAGACGATATTCAACTGTTACATAATATGATGTCCAAGAAATGAACCTTCCTAAACCTAAAACCTGAAAGGTCTATATGAAAAATAAAAAAGCCACTCTAAAAAAAAATGTTCCTTGTGTCCTAAGACCTACTCACTTAAATTGGAATGCAACTTAAATAATTGCAGAATAAGAACTAGCCAGCTGACCAAGGATTGCTTCATAGCACTTCTCGGAAAATAAATTACTTTAACTGTTCATCTGTAGCCTGTTGTCAGAGTGACTATTTTAATTAACTATGTGGTTTTCTTCTCTACACTGGTCAAAATATAAAGGGAGACAGAAGAATGAAAATAAGTCAAATAACATCTAAAACTCAGGATGTTAGATGAACAATAAAGCAAAGGAAATCGGATGAATTCATAGAGATAAAAGCAGAAAATAATGAATCAGAAAACAGTAGAATTATATATAAAACCAAAATGTTTTTAAGTAAACAGACATATAATAACCTTCTTTTAAAAATAGAAAGCAGGGCTGGGGCTGTAGCTCAGTGGTAGAACGCTTGCCTCGCACATGTGAGGCCCTGGATTCGATCCTCAGCACCACATAAAAATAAATTAATTAAAATAAGATAGTGTGTCCATCTACAATTTAAAAAAAAAATTAAGTAGAAAGCACAAATGTACAAAATTAAGAAGTTATAAGGGAAGAATAAACTCAGGAAATGAGTTTACAATCAGAAAGATGTAACTTTATTCAAGTCTTTGAAAGTAAACTTGAAATGAAACCTTAGATGAAATGGACAGTTTCCTAAGAAAATATTTTATCCAAACTGCATTGGTGTATGACTGTAATCCCAGCAGCTCAGGAGGCTAAAGTAGGAGGATCACAAGCTCAAAGCCAGCCTCAGCAATTTAGCAAGGCTCTGAGTAACTCAGTGAGACCCTGTCTCTAAAATTTAAAAAAGAGCTGGGGATGTGGCCCTGGTGGTTAAGTGCCCCTGGGTTCAATCCCCAGAACCCAAAAAAAAAAAAAAAAAAAACTAATTTCAGAAAAGCTTGAATGTCTATGCAGACATATCTCCATATAAGAAACAGAGAAAGTTGACAAGGGCCCACCCACAAAACCAAGAGGATTTCACAAACACTTCATTCAAAAACCAAAAAAAGTCCCATGTTGCAGATACGAGACAGCGTTGTGCTGATAGTAACTTGTCACACATTTGTGTAAGAGGCACATGGGCGGCACGGAAGCAGTGACCGTCACAGATGTGACAAGAACATATAACCAAACCTGCTTTCTCCTCAGGTCCCTGAGACCTGTTGTGTCAGTCCTGACAGCTGTTCCAGGTTATAAAGACAGGCCCCCACGGACACCAGTGAAGTCCACGACTACGTCTGTGCTCTCTCGGAACATCTGCCTTTCTCTTTCTTTTTTCTTTCTCACTATTCACAAGAACAGAATTCAACCTAATGAGCTTCAGCTGTCTAGTCAGAACACAGAACAGAAGGTCCTCCCCTTGGTCCCCAGACTTAGGCCTTCTGTCGAAGACCAAGTTGATCTGATGAGCATGAAGCAAGCTCTGGTACTTACAGCACAATGTTTGCTGCCAGTAAAGGTCAACAGCTGTTTATTTAAAAGAACATAATTTTTGGATCAAACTCTTGTTTTTTATTATTAACTAACTTATTACTCTATTTTTCATATGTAAGAGTAGTAGTTGTGTGTGTTTGTTGTTGTTGTTGTTGTTTACAGCTCTATAGATGTGTTTAACAAAATTGCATGTGTAGACTTTGTGTCCTAAAAACTCTGCTCACCAATCAAGTCAGATTCAGTCTGTTACTTTTAAGGGAAGAAAATAGACAAGTATTAGCAATTTTAGTTTACTGATATCAAAATCAGCTATTAAATGAAGTTTTGTGTTCTTTGACTTTTGCTGTTTGTCCAGAGATAAGTTAATCACATTTTTCTAGTTCAATCATTTCAATATATCTATCTGACTAGGTTTTTGGAAAATCTAAGAGAACTATAATCCCTATGAGCTTTGAGAATCAGGTAAAGAAATGGAATTATCATGTACCGTCAATTGCTAAGTAAGCATTGTCACATTAATCCAGGGACAGATGTCTTCAGAATTCAATTCATAGATTTATTGAACACCTGCAAAGCTCTGTGTGAGGTTCTGCAAAGAGAATAAAACAATGAAAACAATCACCAGCAGTGACTATAAACCAATAGGTGAATATGTTAGCAGCTTTCCATTATTGTAACAAAATACCTGAGATAAGTTTAAAAAAGATGAAAAGTTTATTTTGGCTCATAGTTCTGGAGGTTTCAGTCCATGGTCAGTTGGCCCCATTGCTTTTCCATCTCCAACAAAGCAGCACATTATGACAGGAACACGTGGAGGAATATTGTTCATCTCATGGCTGAGAGAAAAAAGAGAAGGAGGTAAGAAGAGACAGGATCCTTCAGTTCTTTAAATGGCATGCCCCCAGTGATCTGTGACCTGCCACCAGACCACACCTCTTAAAGTCTCTACTGTCTCTCAGTAACACTATGGACTATGGGGGAGGGGAGGCTTTGAGGGAGGTCTCCCTGCCAGACCGCAGCAGGGAGAGTGTTTTGGAGAAGTGACTTGAGTACTGCTTCTTGGAGAAGGGATAGGAAGGATTACTCATTGACTTTGTCTGAGTTGCCTGTATGCATTGAAATATGAGTAAGGCATGAATACTCAAGAAACAAGCCAAGTTTGTTTAAGCCGGAGATTGCTGACGTTGCTCCAAGCCTACCAACAGTGTGCATGGGCGCAGCATCTAGGGGCCAAACTGACCTCTTCACACCCATCTGAAAGGCCTGTGCTTTCAATTGGCAGAAATATAGCCAAAAATAAAATGACAAAATCTGAAATAAGTAATACATCCAGGAAGAAGCATAGTACTTCGGTGTATGAAAGTCTATACTTTCTCATTATTTGGTAACAAAGAATAAAATGTATAACTTCATTATTCTTTTCACTCTAACTTGCCTTTCTTGTCCAGCTCCTCTGATAGAATTCTTTTATTAATAGTATACTTTATTTGATATTAAATAATGTGTAATTTCATAAAAATATACATTTTTATGGTTTAACAAAAACACATCTTACGTATTTAAGATTTTCTTACCCTAATTTCAGCCTGTCATGGACTGTAGGCACTAATGGTTGTTGGTTATCTACATTTCTTCCAGGCACTGGAGGATCGTCCTAGCTCCCTCCTCGTTGACCAGGGAGACAGCAGCAGCCCCTCCTTCAACCCGTCAGACAATTCCCTTCTCTCTTCCTCCTCGCCCATTGATGAGATGGAAGAAAGGAAATCCAGCTCTTTAAAGAGAAGGCAGTAAGACAGAAATGTTTTCATTCTCATTATTTTCCAAGTTCCCTCCTGACTTTGTCTTGGTGTCACCTTCAAAAATGAGACTGGAATCGGTCTCTAAATTAGCAAAAAGGAGTTTTGGGGTCTCTTGTTGAGTACTGTACAGTTATATGTGTGTGAGAGAGAAGCACTCAGAGCCTCAGGGGTGCAGTAAGCCAGATTTTTGTTTTCTACTTGTTTGTTTGTCTATTAAACATTATAAGTAAAAATTGATGCAAGACAAGAACATCTTCTGTCACTCATGGCCTGAAACTCCTCTGCCTTCTCTTGTATAGTAGTTGTGAAAGAAGAAAGCAACATAAAATTAGAACTAGTCCCAAAAGCTTGAATATTTTTCACGAATAATGTGGTGGCACTGTTTCTCAGTTCCAGCAAAGCCGCTTATGGTGAAAATATTTACTGAAAAATATTACAAGAGGTTTAAACTTGCCCTTGGAAAAGAAGAACTAGGCTGCATGAGGGCAGAGACTTGGTTTACTTGGTAGCCTTGAATGGCATAGGGCACACAGAAGGTGGCAGGTATGTGTTAGTTGAATTAATGAATGAGTGAGCAAATTAACAGACAAGTAAACAATGAGCAAACACATGAATCTTTTCAGGCCACTTGAGATTGTTTGCTATACTTATCAAGTGGTTGGCCTCTATCACCTGAGTGCTCCTACTTACTGAAATTTTCAAATACTAATACTGCCAAATGATGTGTTCAGACCCAAGACTTTAAACATTTGAGTTAAATTTTTTTTCCTCATGTCCATTGAAGCTTAAAACAACCTTTTAAAGAAAGATTCCCTTAATGTCATACCTTTAAAACAAAGTTGTATCTAAACTTCTCTTTTTTGTTCTATATATGCAGTCAGAATCCAGTAGGGTGCATTTACCCTGATTGCCCCCATGCACATGTGTCTGAGTGTCTTTTGACCTTCAGAGCTCTTGTGGGTCACTTACCTGAACGTATAAGTGATTTAGGACACTTAAGAATTTAAGACCTAGTTGTGTAAATCTGATATATTACCGTATAATTCTGACAAAAGCAAAAGTATAGACAAATTCATTTAGAAAACAAAACATTTTGATTGTAAATCCCATTTTTCTCACTATTTTTCTAGCTATGTCTTGCAAGAATTAGTGGAGACAGAGCGTGACTATGTACGAGACCTTGGCTACGTGGTTGAAGTATGTACTTTCAAATATTTAGCAACCTGTATCAATCCCAAGAGCTGTTCAGAGAAGTATCACTTGAGACAGTTTAATAATTTTATCTTCTCAAAAGCTTTAAAAACATTTTTCACACAAACAGGAGCCAACAGATTTTACTAAGAGTTAAAATTTAGCCAGTTATCTTTACAAGCAAATCGATATTCAGTGTAATGATTGCCCAAGAAAATCAAATTTGGTTCCAGTACACATACAACTGAATCTGTATTCAATTGAAAAGGCCCGTTTTTTTTTTTTTTTTTTTTTTTTTTTTTTTTTTTTTGCTTAGTACATCTTAGTGTGTTTTTCTGGTGTTTTGGGGAGTGGGAGGTACTAGGGATTGAACTCTAGGACACTGGACTACTAAGCCACATTCCCAGCCCTATTTTTTATTTGATTTGGAGACAGGGTCTCACTGAGTTGCTTAATGCCTCACTTTTGCTGAGGCTGGCTTTGAACTTGCCTCAGCCTCCAGAGCTGCTGGGATTATGGGCATGTGCCACCACGCCCAGCTGGTATGATTTTTTTTTTTTAAGTAAGTTTTTAAATTACATCCAACCATTTTTGTAGTTACGTATGAAAATCTTGAATTTATGGATATCATCACAGAAATGACATTAGTAGTTGAAGAATTTCATATGGCCCAGATACGGATTCATTTTTACCCAGAATCCATATATGTTAAGAGTTGCCAGTTTCATTTAGAAGGTGCTGAAGACTTAACCATAGCACAACCAAGCTTTTTATACTAGTAAGTTAAGGGCATAATCATATTAATAAACTTAATTCATCAAAAAGCTGCTTTTCCAGTAAATAATAGTATCATTTATTCTTTCAGTATTGCAGTACAAGTTACAGTTTATAGTTAATACACTTTACAGTTAATGGTGTAACAAAAGATTCAACATGCTTGAATTCTCTGCAGTCATTTTTAACTGTGAGGCAAGTAACTTGAATACTGAAGAGGTTCTTGTACAGACTGAATCCCACTTGAGTTAAATGGAAGTTTTAAAGCAAGTTTAATAGCATGTTTCATCCACTGTAGTTAAAAAATCAATTTATGAAAAGAATATTGTTTAATTCTTCACAGAGTATATAATCATCCAAAAAATGAAAATCTTTGTTATCAAATATTTGTCTTTGAGATAAATAAGAAAATGTATTTCTAATCAAATATTTAATATCCAATCAGCTTGTTTTATGAAATAATTTTATCTTTATTTAAACTATTTCAGTTCCTTAGAAGAATTTTGATCTATGAATGCTAAATAGTTCCAGAAGAGAAAATTACAGCAGTGACTGTTAGAGTATATTTCAAATAACAGTTAAGGACACTTTTTATGTACAGTTTTTTGTGTGTTTTAAATTAAGACAATGCGTATTGTCTGACTTGTTCTTTGGAACTATTGATAATCCATTACTTTGTTCAAACATTCCATAAATAATCTCATGCTGCCATCTTCCATTACAGGGCTACATGGCACTTATGAAAGAAGATGGTGTTCCTGATGACATGAAGGGAAAAGACAAGATTGTGTTTGGCAACATCCATCAGATTTATGACTGGCACAGAGAGTATGTAGAGCACATATCATGCTTGACAGTATGCAAAGCATCCACACTTGCTCACCTTGTCGGGTCAGCCCAGTGGTGAAGGAGATCACAGATACATCTCATTTTATTACCCAGGTAGCCTCACGGAGGAAGCTGGCACAAAGGACATATTGATGCACCAAGGTGTTTTGTAGTCGCATTCATGTGTGGGCAAGAGTCTTATGTTTTTCATGCTGGTCCACACTCTAATTTTAGGTCAGGGAGTAGCCAGAAGCACCTCACAGAGGCCACCTGCAATGGGGCCATGGCCAAGTCACAACCTTAAACCATTTGCTTCACATCCTGTTTCTGTTTCATCTACACCACCCCATGGGATTTATGAAGACATACTGGGTTGATACTTGAAAAGCATTTAGAACAGCATCTTCTTAGAAGTACAGCTATCTTTTAACTAAATACAAATTATTTTTAGAGGCTTTTGAATACATTCATTTGTCCAACTCAGTTTAATGATTGCCCAAGAAAATCAAATTTAGTTCCAGTACACATCTGTCCTAACCAGGAGGAGAGCCACATGGCAACTGATGCTACCATAGTGTCCCTTGGCCTGCTGGAGCTTTCCGTCACACACCTGTCCCTTCAGGTCACTTTTCTTATAATTTTAAAAATCCTTAATCATCTGGGGATTGCTTAGTGCTAGCTGCTGATAATTCTGTGGGACATTCAAGCTGCACTCACCTGGTCAGGCCTCCTGCTGTCCCATCTTTACATGCCAGAGCTGCATTCACAGACAGAGCCTTCCTTTCTCTCCAGAGCTGAGGCTGGGGTGTTGTTCTCATTAGGCCTGCACGTTCCAACCAGATGTGTTATCTTGTATGCAGAAAGCAGACACAGTTGTGCCCTTTAGACTAAAATATTGTACAGATATAAAGAGGGATTGCAGCGGTGTACATCAAGAACGATTTTGTGAATTCTCTTCTTATCCCTCCTAATGGAATATAAAACCTTTGAATCTAGGTATGGGTGTTCCCTTTTTTTAATATTACCAGTAATATTAAATATTAGCAATATTTAATGTTAGTAATATTTAATACTAAAATTAGTAATATTAAAAAATGCCTAATTCATTGTTACTCATAAACAAATGATTGGCCAACTTTAAAAATAACACTCCAATATGTATATAACTCTAATGTATAAACTATATAGACTTACCAAAAGCCCAGTGCAACCAATTTAAAAGGAATATTCAATCTTGTTATTTAGAATTCTACTCCCAAGGCTAAGACTGTGATGGGGAATGGGGAGGCAACCCATTTGTTCCTGAAATGATCAAAGAACTTTCTTCCAGAATTACTGCCTGCCATAGCATTTACAGAGCTGGGAGGATATTAAAACTGCAAGTGCTCCAGAATTCACATTGCCATGCTGGTTTGTAGCTAACAAATACCAAGTATAAATATAAACATGCAAGTGGTAGTTTAGGTGAATATACATATTAAAAGAAGAAATCCTACTAGTACTTTGTACTGATTATATCTAACTTAATCTTAATGAGAGCTAGTATTTATAACCTACTACTTGATTTTGATGGTGTTTGACAAAACTTCAGAAAGCTGACACAGGTAACATAGTCAGTATTTTATATCTGTTATCTGATCTGAGCCTCTAAAACTTAATATAGAGTCAACGTAAAATTCACAGGTGTGAAGACCAATTTTCAGAAGTGAAATGAATTCATTGCTTTAAAACATTTATTTTTCACTCAGTATTTAGTCAAAAATCTTAGTGTTTATGTCCTTGAAGAAAGTGAGACAAGAAATGTTCAGACAAGAAAAGGAAGTTTGCCAGTGGAGGAGCGCCTGATTCTGCCTTGTCTTTTACAGCTGCGTCTCTTCTTGCTTTATGTTCCTACAAATATTTTCTGTGTGGTTTATGTTAGTTTAAGTATAAATTTTGCTCTTATCAACTGCCTGTGTCTGAAAAGACTGTTTTGAAAATGTAAACCTTAATCCAAACTTAGAAAGCCAAGGAAATGGCTTTAATATATTCCCCTGTTTTCAGCTTTTTTTTAGGAGAGTTAGAGAAGTGCCTCGAAGATCCAGAAAAACTAGGATCACTCTTTGTGAAACACGTAAGTTCAAAGGCATTATTTACATTCCAGTCTGATGTTGTATTTAGCCAACAGATTAAAGAAATCACTCATAGTTTATAAGAATGCATATGCTAAGAATAAAATCAAACTATACAGTGTCAATGAGTGAGTTATCTGCTTTTCTGGTCCTGCCCCAGCTGGCTGTTTGGTCATGGGACAGAGCCAGGCCTAAAGAAGGAAACTTTTGACATGTCTGCAGGTAGATAAGTATTTGGGGAAGATGCATAGAGGACTTAGCAGAGTAGCTAATATATCGAAAATAGGAGAATTAGCATTGAGGTTTTATTTGAGGAAAGATCACTATATTTTTTTAAAAAGTTAATGACAAGCATTTATGCATTTTTGCAAATATCTTTACTGTCAGGCTTAATAGAAGTAGATTCTCATGTCTGCTTCTGCACTCAACCTATTGTTGTATGTTTTATGGTTAAAGTATATAAAAAGAATCCACACTCACACAGGTGTTAATCAGAAACAGGTGAGTACCTTAATAGCTTCTGTAGGTAATTTTCTTAGGTACTACACCAAAATATGACTAGTGATCATTTCTTAATGGTTAGTTGCAGCATGTAATATAAAAACCTGCTGGTGAACTTTTCCCTGGAAGTTACATTAAATCTGTTGGACTTTCTTGCACTTCAGGGCTCTTGTCCTAGGCTAGGTCTTGTGACATCCTGCCTTGGGCATTAGGAGACTGACTTGGGCAAACCTTTCAGGTGTTAATCATTTTATCCCCAAAATCACATTTTTAACATTGCTATCTGTGTTTTAGAAGTCTTTTAAGTGTTATCAATTTGTTTGTGGCAGACATGTTTCCAAAATTCTAATTTTTTGCTTTAAGCTGGAATTTTCATTATTCACACACACTGCCAGTTTTTCACCTTGAAATGACAGGCTTATTTTATCCATGTTCAATAAAATGTCTACTAGATATCGAAGCTTAAAGAATTGTAGCTTATGTCCAACACTCTTTCAAGTAAAATTGGTGGCCTATAAAAAAAGCAGTTGGCTCAAAGTACATGTATAAAGGCATGAATTGGCGTGAACATACTTTTATACGTGAAAAATTGTGCTCTATACGTGTAATAAGAATTGTAATGCATTCCACTGCTGTCGTGTATTAAAAAAAAATAAATAAAACAAATAAAAGATTAAAAAAAAAAAAGGCAGTTGGTTCAGCCTGCAACTCGACCCCCTCAGGTGATTTCCCTCAAAGCAGTTATATAAGCAGAAGCACTATGCAGACTTCTCTCTTGTCACAAGAATGTTAAAAACTTGTATAACTTGTATACTCCTGGTGGAGTTTTAATAAAATGAGTAACTTCTTATTCATCCAGGATATTCTGAAGATAAGCTATCTATTTTTTTGCTGTAAATTTGTAGCAGTGAGGAACACTTGCCACAGTGCCACTGTTGGTTCTGCATATCAGTGCAGATGTCAACATGGTGACAAAGGCGAAGGACATCTTAATGCTGTTTTGAAAAGAATCTTGACCTGATGGAACTACTGAAAGCCTCAGGGACTGCCAGGGCTGCACACCACACTCTGAGGGTCGCTGCAGTAAGGGAGGCTCACTGTTCACATTTTTTCGTGTCTTTTGGACTTGAGATTAAAGAGACTTTTCTAGCTATATGCAGCGTTGCACATTGTAATCCCATCCACTCCAGACTGAGGCAGGAGGATGGCAAGTTGGAGGACAGTCTGGGCAACTTTCCTCAAGACCTTGTCTCCATATGAAATTCTTAAAAATGGGTAGGGATGTAGTTCAGTAGTAGAGCACTTTAGAGTGTGTGAAGCCTTAGGTTCAACCCCCAGTATTACCCAAAATAAGGAGCTTTTTCTTGTCTGCTAGGAATAGCTAGGCTTAACAGGACTATTGGCAGGACTTGGAGGGATGGGAATAATTCTTAGTTTAATATTAAGAAGTGTGTTCTTTTGCTGGCAGTGGTGTTTACTGATACTGTAAAGGATGTGGTCTGAGTGGGGGAACAATCATGAAGGTCTGTTTTCAGAGCCACCAACAGAGCACTAGTCATGAGTCTGGAATGTGCTCCTGAGCCGGGCTGGGGATGTAGCTCAAGCGGTAGCGCGCTCGCCTGGCATGCATGCGGCCTAGGTTCGATCCTCAGCACCACATACAAACAAAGATGTTGTGTCCGTGGAATGTGCTCCTGAGAGCCTCAGCCATGCAGCTTTGTTTTAAGAAGTTTCCTTTATGAATGTGCTGAAATATGCATGTGTTCTTATATTCTGATTGAGTTTCCAGTTGTTATTGTTTTAACCCATCTGTTTGCCTTTTTCATTCCTAGGAGAGAAGGTTGCACATGTACATAGTTTATTGTCAAAATAAACCAAAGTCTGAGCACATTGTCTCAGAATACATTGATACCTTTTTTGAGGTAAGACCCAAGATAGGAACAGAAACTATTTCTGAATTTTTTGTTACATTTTGAGTTCTAAAAATTTAAGTATCATTGGTTTCACAGGAAACAAAGCAATCTTCAGAAAACTGGCCTGAGCAATAAGAATTCTGAAGCTACATTTCTATCCTCTACGTCAGAGGAATGAGTATGAATTCGAGTCTATGGTCATGTCCCCTGCCATTCAGGGGATATCATCTTTAAAAATAAGTGTTTTTATTGGCATAAACTTAAAGCTCATTACAAATTCAGAATAATTCATGAGCAAAACTTTTGCCTAAAATTTTAAAAACAACAAATACATTTGTATGAACAAAAGAAAGCCATTGAAAACGGTCTTTTAACAAATGTATGAAACTTCTTTGAAAAACTGCTCACAAAGGTTAAAGTGTAAAACTCAGAAATCCTTAGAAATGGCTATTTTTCTTACTGTTTTTATCAGTACTATTGTTGTCAGCCCTTTTGACAATTACAAGGAATGAAAAATTGCTTTTTAATGAACAACACTTAAGACAGTTTATTCTCATTTAAATCTACAGGACTTAAAGCAGCGCCTTGGCCACAGACTGCAGCTCACAGATTTGTTAATCAAACCTGTGCAGAGAATTATGAAGTACCAGCTGTTGCTGAAGGTGAGGGGCTACAGGGAATAAGCCCTGGGCTGGGGAGTAAGATTGGTGAAAGAACAAGTCTCCATGGGGTGGGGAAGGCCGGGATTGGCAGGTGAGGAAAGTGGTTTGTTTCTGCAAGAAATATGAAGCTACCTCATTATCTCTAATTTTAAATATTTCAAAGTTAATTTTTAAAACTTTAATAAGACACGTTACACTGCCATCTCAGTTTTTTATTTACCTCAATTTCTGAATCAAAATGTCAGTAAACACAAGCTTGTTTCCTTGGAAGGATAATGATTTTTCTTAAGCTCTGTCGACTTTGAATGTTTCTTAGTCTTCTTAGAGCCTTGGGTGAACTTACATTTTTATTCCCTATGTATCCCACTCTGTTTTATTTATTTTATTCCCTGCGTATCCCACTTAGTGATAACCCTGAATTGATTTAAATTACTAAACACAACTAAAGGTGGCACCACATGAAACTTAGGACCTGGACATCAAGAGGGACAAGCTCCCATCTTGGAGTAGAGCAGGAGCCATCAGGTTTGGAGTGGCTTTGCCATCAGGATGCCTTTTAGTTGTGCTTCTGAGAATTGAATGAGAAAATAGAACTACAGCCCTGAGCCCAGTGCCTTGTATGACACACTGTGGTCCTCGCCTCTCTTACCATGTCCTTCTCTCTATTTTCCTTGCAGGACTTCCTTAAGTACTCCAAAAAAGCTAGTCTGGACACATCAGAATTAGAGGTACTTTTTGTCCTGGCTGTATCCATGCAGACCTCCCCTTGGCTCTTCCCTGAGTATCCCCAACATGGGGGTCTGGCCTGCCCCGGGGACTCATCAGAGGATGGGGAGGGAAAGGAACTGAACTTGGTGCAGTGGAGGGGCAGCCCTCAGATTTTTCCCAAGGAACTTGAACTTGTGTTCTGCTTTCTCTGCACCCACAGAAAGCCGTGGAAGTCATGTGCATAGTCCCAAAGCGGTGCAACGACATGATGAACGTGGGGAGGCTGCAAGGATTCGACGTAATGCAGCTGTTGTTCTTTGAAAGGGCTCCTCTGCCTTCTGTCCCTTTCTTTTATTCTGCATTATTTCTTTCCACATTTAGAGAGTGGATCCTTTTTGATTAGTCTTCTGTCTTCTCCCACTTTACTCAACCTGATTGATATTTTCTTTCTACCTATTTTTGGGCCCTCTACCTCTACCATCATAAGAATTGAGTTTCCTTTCCCTGCATTTAATGCTGTGGTAGCTAGGTATGCAGTAGGACCCAGGTGGCCCCTAGCCTTCAGCATCCCTGAGAGTTTGACTTTGGGTCACTGCTTTCCTCATCAGCCTAACAGACTTTCTTCCTATGGCTTACCAGACTCATATTACTCTTTACATATCGTGAAGATAAGCTCAGAGCAGAATCCTTATTTCCTGGCTCTTGAGTAAGGAGATGGGATTTTTTTTACTTGCCTTGTCCCTGTTTTGCCAGAGAATTAGGTTTAAAGTTTTGGTACTGTGGTTCTCAGATTTAGCATGTACAAGCTTCCCTGGAGGGCTTCTGAAGACACAGACTCTGAGTATGTGTATGATTGTTCCTGCTGCTGCTTCAGGATTTCTCAGAGAGAGCAATGGTTCTAGGCTGGAAAAGACTTTCAGACTCCACTCCTACTCTTCAGTTTTAAGTGAGGCCAGTGGTTATGCAGAAGCTGGCAAGACTTTTATTTATATAATCATTCTGTTTGCGGCTAAGAGTTCATCACTATGGGAATCAAAAAAGAAAAGAAAAATATAATATTCTGTGAGAGGAAATCTAAAGAAAACAGAACATTAGATAACTTTGAATGAAATGTTTTCTTTTCCCCTTCCTTTGCCCCATTTTTATTCTTTCAGGGTAAAATTGTCGCCCAGGGTAAACTGCTCTTGCAGGACACATTTTTGGTCACAGACCAAGATGCAGGACTTCTGCCTCGCTGCAAAGAGAGGCGAGTTTTCCTCTTTGAACAGATCGTCATATTCAGTGAACCACTAGACAAAAAAAAGGGCTTCTCCATGCCAGGATTCCTGTTTAAGAACAGTATCAAGGTAATGTGTGTCTGTGGAAGTTTTTTCATGTGCCAACATGAAATATGTACCCATCTTACTTTCCTTTTTATGACAACATATCCTGGCTTATTAAATATCTAGAGAATCTTCTAGGACCCCCTTTTCCACTCTCTGTATTCAGGAACTGCTCATGTATTGCACATACCTGTGACTGTAGCCATTCACTGGGTAGTGTTTGTGTGCCACCTCTCTATGACCATGTAAAACCTTGATTTAAATTCAGAAGCACAGCTTTGGAGTATCACTCTTTGACCAGAGAAAATAGCTGCTCTGTGTCTTATTCTTTTCCTCCATTCAGCAAGGAAGTACCGAGCACTCAGCATTAGGCATGGAATTCCAGAGATGAACCAGTCATCTGCCCTCCAGGCTCTCATATAGCATGCTCTCTAATGGAAGAGAAGGACAAATAAATGGACAAAGAAAATTATTGCAAATAGCCCTTAATCTGTAAATTGAGGGTGAGACAGAGAAGAGCAGAAGAGGGCTGAGTCTCTGCAAATAGGCCCTAGGAGATGCAAGTATCTCCCCCAGTTTCCTTCCTTCCTATGTAGCAATTCAGCCTGGGGTCAGAAGGGAGATAAGTTTCCCTTTGTTAGTGTCTCCTACACTAAGCCACTTGGGTCCCTGCAGACCTCTCAGCACACTAGTAACATTGTAGCCTCCATGTGCCTAAACCTGGAGCAGATCTGTCTAGGGTTCAGCCTTTGGGCTTTAGGGACTTCTACCCATAATACCTTGCAGAGGCTTCAGGGCCAAGAAGCTGAAGGAGGTGGTTGCCTTCACCAGGAGATGAATTACAGTCCTGTATCTGTATCTCATGCCACCTCTAAGACCCCAGCCCCAGCCTTTGGAGACCTCTACCTCTGAGGTTCTGGGAGCATGGTCTCCCCTGTGCAGGATGACCCACCACCCCCCATGAGAACTCCCACCTGTTCTTTTCACAAGTCACTAGACAGAAAATGCTCCAGCACTTTAGAAATTCTCTCATTGTTATTTTATGTATTCTGCTTCTTCTATAATTATTTTCTGTATTTTAATCATGATAGCACATATACTTTCCTATGTTTTATTGATATTTAAATTTAAGTGGTATCTTCTTTTATTCCTGGGAAAGCAAGTAAGGAATAAACACTGGTCATTGCAGAGGGATTTTTTTTTTAAACAGTCCCAGGTCCACATTTCTAGTAAACTGTTTAAGCTATTAATCAAAACATTCAGCTCCTGATGATCTCCATGTAACTGAGTGAGACATTGAAAAGCTTCATGATATAGGTTGAATATCCCTTATCTGAAATGCCTGGGACCAGAAGTGTTTCAGATTTTAGGGAGTTTTGTTTATTTGTTTGGTTGGTTTTTAGGATATTTGCATATTCTGGTTTTGATATTACAATAAAATATCTTGGGGATGGGATCTGAGTCTAAATACAAAATTCACTTACTTTCACACACACTTTAAACACAGCCTGAAGGTAGTGCTGTGCCATATATTGAGTGTGCCTGCATTTTGATGTAACACATCAAATGAGGTCAGGTGTGTAGTTTTCCATTTGTGATGTAATGTCAGTGCTCAAAAAGTTTCAAATTTCGTTTTAAGGGTACTCAACCTACAATAGTTTCTGAGGCAGTAAAAATGGCAGCTCAACCAAAAAATAGTTGTTTATGAAATTCATTTTGCACTTGGCCACTGGGAATAAATGTGCTTTGATTTTTGTATTGGGGTAAAGTTCATGTAATATAATTTATCTTCTTACCCATTTTTAAGCATATAGCACAGTGATATTAAAAGTGTATTTACATTGTTGTACCATCATCACTTTCAGTCTGCAGGACTCTTTTCTTCTTACAGAACTGAAACTTTGTAGTCATTGGATACTAAATCTCCACTGTCCCCTTACCCCAGCCCTGGGCAGCCCCATTCTACTCTCTGTCTCCATGGAGTCGACTATTCTGGGACCTCATATAAATGTCTTTTTGTGTCTGGCTTCTTGTACTTTAGTTTGTCAGCAGAAAGTTTCCAGAGTTAACCTGTGTTCATTGCATGGGAAGGCTATGCACGTGAGCCTTTGTTTCTGTCAAGGCTGAATAGTACTTCACTGCACACATACACCACATTTTATCTGTTCATTGGTGGATAGGTACTTGGGTTGCTCTTACATCTTAGCTATTGTGAACAATGCTTTGATTTTTTTTTTTAAGGTGAGTTGCCTTTGCCTGGAGGAAAATGTGGAAAATGATCCATGTAAATTTGCTCTGACATCAAGGACAGGTGACGTGGTAGAGACCTTCATTTTGCATTCGTCAAATCCAAGTGTCCGGCAAACATGGATCCATGAAATCAACCAAATTTTAGAAAACCAGCGCAATTTTTTAAATGGTAATGTGTGTTCTGTGACTGTGTGTGTGTGTGTGTTTGCCAGGTTTTGTTCATGACTAAGAGGCTCAGGGGTCACTTCAGGTGAACTGGGCTGACTGGGCTTCGCGAAATAACCACACAAGAGACAGAAATACCTTTTTCTTTGGGGTCGCTGTGACAGCTCCTCTGATCTTAAGGATCCACAGGAAGAGAGAAAGAGAGAGCACGCGCTGACCCCTTTTATTGAGGAGAAGCCATTCAAATGAGGCAAGGGGTCAAGTTTCAGGGGGCTGAGTCTAGCTTCATGATGTCTGCTGTCAGCAGGTTGACTGACATCTAGGTAGGTCACACCCAAGGGCACAATAAGATGAGGGGACACACAAAAGGTATTTCCATGGAGCATTCTATCCCAAACAGGGCAAGGGGTTATATTACAAAGGAACAGGTGAGCATAGCTCCACCCATGGGCTGTAGCAAGACACGCCCATGCACGAGACACAACACCGTCCCTCGAACCTAAAAAGAGTGGGGAAGTCCTGCTGCATTTCTGCTACTTGGACACCTTAAAACACCCAGCCAGAGAGTGTGACTCAGTCACATGAAAGGTTGGTCCTCCACATATGTTCTTTCCCTAGTGTACATGTATGTTTATGTTTCTCATCTGTCTCCCATTCATGTTAAAAATAATGACTGAACTTAACATACATTTTTCTGTGGCAAATACTATTATTATGCCCAATTTACAGATGAGGAAATTGAGACACAAAGTGGATTAATAGTTTGCCCATAGTCCCTACGGTTGTTGGTGGCAGTCAGGATTGGTAGCAGCCATCAAGCTCCCTCACAGCTGTGCTGTTCCATTCTGTTTAGTACAGAATATGTACTGCCCTGTCCCTGGGAGCAGGATGCACAAAGATGTAAAATGGAGCTTGCCAAGGATGTTGGAGATGTTGGCAAGTATATTGCACACCCAAACCTCCCTTCCTCATTCAAGACAAGGCACAGTTTTACCCTTCCCAGTTTCCATGACTCAAGTGATCATAGAGGAGCTGCAAAACAAAAATGGACAGGACGCGCTAGTTACCCCTTCATACGTGGTCATCTCCTTGTGACTCTTGGCTTGAATTTGGTGATTAGTGGAAAGCTTGGAGAATTTAGTCAGCATCTGTATGCTTGTTAATTCTCTTTTCTGTGTCCTTTTCTTAGCTTCCATGCTCCATACTTGTGCCCCAATCCAGGAGGGTATGGTAATGTCTCTGTCCTAAGAAAACCACTTTTACACCTTGCATGACATTCTAAAGCCAGGAACAGAAGCACTCAGGGAACCTAAAGTCATGTGGCCCTTTTAGCCCAGTGGGAATCAGCTGCCTAGGTATCCACTCAAGTCTTCTTCTGTCCAGTTCTGGCTAATAATTGTTTTCATTTGCCATAGAATTGGATCCTCTGGCTGTGAGTATTATAGGTCTTCTAAACATTGTTCCTAAGTGTTGCATTAAACACCAGTTCATCACAGAGGATTGGGAAATTGCCGGGCTTCTGTAATTATCTTTAAAATAGAATAAACTGCCCCATACTGCAAGCATGATTAGGCTATGATGTTGAAGGTTACTGATGCCATGCAATGTAGGTGATGATGATGATAATAATAAAGATCCTGAATGGGGCAGGGGCTGTGGAAGCGTTAGCCTCCTCCTCGCTCTCTGCCTACTCCTCTGAGAGGCTGGGGCCTGCACAGTTGTGAAGGGCCTCTGGTGCCAGGATGCCTCTTAACATTTGCCAGGGAGTCCCAGGCAGGGACACTGCATCTAACTGTAATAATCCACAAAGGTTTGAACACCTTAAGAATTTGGGTTAGGGTTTTCATGTATATCTTATTTGGCATGATTCCTGTGTTCTCCTACAGATGACTCTGTGATACAACAAAATCACTGAAGCTGAGAGAGAGCTTCCTGACCATCAAGGGCCTAGTGGAGCTCTTTACTCCCCTTGTCTAGTTTGTCCAACCTGCAAAACAGAGGTGGTTCATACAGTCACCACCATGTGGGGTAATTGAGAGGTTATTTCACCCTCTGCCAGTTTCTTCTTTTGTCTACCTACTCTCTGGCTTAAAGAGGACCTTTATAAAAAAGTTGCACTAACCTTTCCCACTGTGGAGTTCTAGTCGGCTCTATCTCAACAACATGCTGGGCTTACCATTGCCAGTAGCCGCTGCCCAGGGGCTCTACTTGCCTCCTCTGGGAAACTGAAGTCTCACAATCTGGTCCTCTCTCCTACTGCCTTCTCTTGCCACCTACCACGGTTCCCTCCATAGAGTCATTTTAACTCTTCAAGGAACAGGATGCACTGAGGCCGTGTCTCCCCTTCACTGCTGGTGGTGTGGGCCTGCAGTTGCAGGAAGCGTGGATGTTTGCAGGCCATGGTGACTAGGTGACTACAGGCTGCCCAGCACTTCCTTCTGGTTGGATGACGTTCTTTTTCCTCTGCCCTGTGGTTTGCTTTTTCTTGTGCCCTGACTGAGTCTCTTCTGCTGTGTCTTGCTTGGTTACAGCCTTGACATCACCCATCGAGTACCAGAGGAACCACAGCGGGGGCGGCGGCAGTGGCAGCGGGGGCAGCAGCAGCGGGGGAGGGGGCAGCAGCGGCGGGGCCTCCGGTGGTGGTGGCAGCAGCCATGGCAGTGGTCCCAGCAGCTGCAGCACTGGCCCCAGCTCAAGCAGAAGCAGGCCCTCCCGGATCCCACAGCCTGTCAGACACCACCCCCCTGTGCTGGTCTCCTCTGCAGCCTCGAGCCAGGCAGAGGCAGACAAGATGTCAGGTATGTCTGCTCCCAGCCCCTCACTGCCTCCTCCCAGCAGCAGCCTGGCCTTTGAGGCCAGCCTCGGCCAACCCAGCAGGCTCCCCTTGAGCGGAGACTCAGAAGGTCCTGAGAGAGAAACGGAACCCATCCCCAAGATGAAGGTGATGGACAGCCCCAGGAAAACCTCCGGGAATACTTCTGGTGCAAGTCAAGATGGAAATGCCAAGGACGCTCGGGGGAACCTGGGCCCTCTGCCCTTGGGCAAGCCCAGACCTGGGGCCATCTCGCCTCTGAACTCTCCTCTCTCTACCACAGTCCCTTCTCCTTTTGGAAAGGAGCCCTTTCCCCCCAGCAGCCCCCTACAGAAGGGGGGCTCCTTCTGGAGCTCCATCCCCTCCTCCCCGGCAAGCCGGCCGGGCTCCTTCACTTTCCCGGGGGACAGCGACTCCCTCCAGCGGCAGACACATCGCCACACAGCCCCCAGCAAGGACACGGACCGCATGAGCACGTGCTCCTCAGCCAGCGAGCAGTCCGTGCAGTCCACCCAGAGCAACGGGGTAAGAACACCAGGGAGCCTGCGCCTGCCTGCCCCGCCGCCTCTGTCCCGCCAGCTCTTCTAAACCTGTGTCGCCGTGGCTCTCCACTCTGCTCCGTACTAACTCCAGCTCTCCGGTGCTGTGTGGCAGTCATCACCTTCTCTCCAGTACTCCTGTGCACTGCCCAAGTAGACACCTCTGTGGCTTCTTTGTGTGTGCAGTGTGTGTCCGTGCCCCAGGGGCCTGGACGGACGCACACAGGCACCAAGTGAACGCAGACACTTCTAACCCTTCCTGGGACCGTGGACAGCACCCGCTTTCATCTCTACTAACTTGCTCCTTGCTTTGTTCGTGTCTCCTTCGTAAGAGAAAGCATATTAATAACCTTCTGAATGCAGCACCTATCAGTCTCTTTAGTTTTCCAGCCAGCAGAGTATCTTGGAACTTCCTTTTTAGCCCCTGCCTTCTGTGCACACTTTTTTAAGGACTCCTTTTTCCTGCTTTCTACCTCCTACTTAAATGAAATCTGTACACTTTAAGCTTTTGCTCATCGCTTGATTTTGCTCTTTTATGCCTTAAATTATCTTTGCAGCATTTTTGGCTCATCCAATGAAAAAAAAAATCCCCTCAAGAAAACTTCCAACAGCAACCGAAAGCAAATTAAAATGGCAAAATGGGGGGGAAGGAATCTGCCCAGTGGGAATACTTCTCCAGCCCAAGTATCACTCTGGAGAAGAGACACTGGCCCCTGGGCCCCTGGAGACCTGCTCCTGCACAGGCTGCCAGAGTGCCTGGTGTCTGTCCAGCAGAGGGCGCAGCGGGCAGGCAGGAGGTTCTGCGGAGGGGTGTTCTGGCTCATTTTGCTGTCACTCACGTTGTGTTCTCAAGCATAGGGTGGCTGTGCTGGGTTTTCCCCCCATTCTGTGGCTTCCTCACTGTCCTCCAGTGTTTCCCACACAGCAGACGGCCTGGCCCATAATACTTTCCTGAAGGCATGCGTGAGTGAATAGAACTGTTCTAATGAGTGTATGTTTGATTGCTTTATAAATTTTTTTAAATACATTTCCCTAAAAGGGTCTGTGTCTCTCTTTGTGTATGTATGTGTATATGTGTGTGTATATATATATATATATATATAAAATCTAGCTTCCGCATGTCTCGCCCTTTCCTCTAGACTTCTATTAATCACATAGTTGGGTTGACTTGATCTTATTCTTTTGTACTACTTTTTGTTACTTATTTTGCTAAACTGTATTTACTTGAGGAATAATTTAAGATATGGGTCTTGATACACTTATTTACACTCAAATTTTACTCTCAAAAATGGTTGGGCAGGGGTTATCTAGTGGATGCCCCAGCAGCCTCACTGTCCCCCAGAGCTAGGAAGCCTCCCAGCTAGATTGAAAATGCCAGGTTGCAGTGAGCATCTGAACAGACTTCAGTCAGAAAGAAAGTACAGACAGCCTACTAGCAGCTCAGTGTCTACTCAGTGTGCTGGCATGGCTTACAGCTGTGACCCTTATAGAATCAGCGAGTTGACATCTTTTGAGTTCATCCTAACCCAAACACTTGGCAGTAAGCACAAGAGGAAACTTCAGAGTCTCTGTCAGACTACTGTCCCAGTGCAGGAGCCAGTGCTGGCCATCTCTGGACACTCCTGAGTAGATCTGTATAAAAAGGTCTCAACCAGCTCCGCCCTAAGACATTCACCTAAGACAAGGCACAGTCAATGGGTAGCAGCTGGTGCAGAGAGTTTGGGGTTTGCTTTCTGCCTCATACCTTTTTTTTTTTTTTTTTTTTTTTTGTTGGTGGTGGTGGTGGTGGTAGGTAACCAGGAAAGAGAAATTGTCAAGAGTGTTTTAGATAGTCAAAACGCCTTAAATGCCTTACAGAAATGGCCTGGAAGCCTAGGAAAAACTCGAGAGGCCCAAAGCAGGGATTTGAAAATGTCCTCTTCAGAATTTTAGTTAAAAGGAGCTACTGCCTAGCTTCTACCAATTTGAGCTCCTAGACCCCCTGGCTGATCAGCAGAGGCCTCCTTCCCCCTTGAGCACTTCTGTGGAGCTGTCAGTGGTTACAGCCAAACAGCCATGCCTAGTCCAGGGCCCAAATCCTTCTTCCCCCTCTAGATGGGCACCTTCTGCAAAGTTTTGTTGAGGCCAGACCAGGTGGGGTGAATGTGAATCAACCCAAAACATGACCATATTGGCCTTTCCTGTGGCTCTGCGGTCTGGCTTTTCTGCCTTGGCCACCTGGGTAGCATTAAAGATACACACACTTGGAAGTCACTCCTGGCCCTCCCTTTCTCTCACTGGCTGGTAACCTGTGCAGACTCACCCCCACACACACACTCTAAGGGGCTGATGTCATGCCCACTGGCAAGGTGATTGTGAGAAGTAAGGGAGATAGATTTGAAATGCCTAACACATAGGTTGTGTTCAAAAAATAATAATAGCTATGATTATGATAGCAAAATACTCAAATTATAGCCTGGTATGATGTATTACCCAAAGCAGCTATGGTCACAGAAGTTTTGTGTTTACATTTTCTAGCACATTTGGCCCTGTAATCAAAGAACTAGTGGGTGTTGCCATTTCAGTCAAAATATTAAAGTTTATGCTTTAAGTATGGACTTGTATAAAGGAATAGGCAGAGGCCAAAGCCTGACATGCTTGGCACCCACTGAGCTGAAGGGTCACCAGCAAGTAGTGCACATTTATGAGGGACAGGAACAAGCAGACTCCTCCTTGGCAGAGATGGGCAGCAGCTCCATCTCATTCTATTTAAATATTCTCTGTAGCACTCAGTGCATAATAAAGGTCCTTGGAATTCCCAGTGACTGGCTTGTTGGCTTTCCCAGGCTGAGCCTTATATGTGTTTCATAAGTGTCCCCTCCACCATCTCAGGACAGCAGTCAGGGATCTATTCAACATGTCCTGACACAGGCTCTATGGACAGGGCTGAGAGAGCAGGTATGTCAGGGTTGTCTCCCACCCAGGGATGGAACTCTCAAGTGAGTGTAATCCAGAGAGTCCAGCAGAGGCTGGTACCTTTGGAGCTGTGGACATCATGGGAGCATTTGAGAACAAGCTCATGAAGATAGGATTCTAGATGCCATTTCCCACATCCTAACTTGATAGAGGGGACGTGGGCAAGAGTAGCTCATGAGTTGGCAGTGGTCTTAACTCTGTTTCTCCTACCCTGGAACAATAGGTCACTTTTTAAATAAAAGCTGGGAAAAGATAATTGCTGTTTGTTTCTATTCAGCAGCTTGCACCCCTTGGCTTCTGGGCCTGGGTAGGTAGCCTGAAGAAATGATCTTTGTTTTACAGTCTTGGCTCATTAACTGAGTCACCCAACAGTTACGAAGTGCCTACTATATGTCAGTCACTGGATACTGACTGGGGCTGCAGGATGAGGGCAGGGTAGGCATCCCTGAAGGTCTCTTCCCAAAGTTTGAGTTGCAACACCAGAAGCAAGTAATCCTGTGATGCTTTAGCACACGTTCTCATGGCAACAGTGCCCAGGGGGTAATGGAATCAGGAAGCAATAAGGGGACCATCCACCAAGGGACATACAAAGAAGACAGAGCAACTGTCCCTAAAAGCGGAATAGCAGTTGGTTTCCCTTTCAGGTGTTCCACATTCTTCTTTCTGAAAGGAAAGAACAGAAATGGTTAGGCAGGACAGCAGCCTATGTTCCTGGAATACATGTTCCCAATGAACATTTTATCTGGAAGATTTAGGGATGTCTTCCTTATCTAATCTATTGGGCAGTGAGCTGAAGTGTCACTCTTTGCTGCTTTTAAATTGAATACTGAACAGTTACATCACTGCATTTGGTGAAGAATAACCCAACATGACTTCAGCTTAAGGACTCAGCCTCTTCTGGGAGGGCAAAAGGAAGATGGACCATAATATCATGAAGCTTCCAAGAAGTGTTGTCATGGCAGTAGTGTTTTAAAGATTGTTTCTAAATTGCTGTCCAGAGAAACCCTGATTTTCACTATTGAAAAAGATGTGCTAAGTTAGCTACAGAGAGTGTAAAGGAAAAGATGGGAGTGTCTCCGTGTCTGTCTGGTGAGCCCTGCTCTGGGGCCTGGTGCTATGGTGCACTGACCAGTGACGTCATGCTGCCAGCTCTCAGCTCAGTTCCTATCTACCTTTTTTTCTTCATCTGTCCCTCTACAGAGTGAAAGTAGCAGCAGTAGCAACATCTCCACCATGTTGGTGACACACGATTACACGGCAGTGAAGGAGGATGAGATAAACGTCTATCAAGGAGAGGTCGTTCAAATTCTGGCCAGCAACCAGCAGAACATGTTTCTGGTGTTCCGTGCCGCCACTGACCAGTGCCCCGCAGCCGAGGGCTGGATTCCAGGCTTCGTCCTGGGCCACACCAGTGCAGTCATCGTGGAGAACCCCGACGGGACTCTCAAGTGAGTGTAGTTGGGGGAGGCCAGCCCCACGTGGCAGCCAAGGGGAAGAGGAGCCCATGCACATGGAACATTAAGACTCTGGAAGGATGAGACTTGAAAGGGAAAGCTGTACCAATATCTGTGCATGCAGGCTCACCTCTCAGAAAACATGTGACCAGAAGCAAAGGCAGACAATCCTTCTGTCCCTCAGATGTAGCCTAACATTTTCCTTTAATAATCTGTATTTGTAAATATGTGGCTTTTTCAGATTACAAATAAGTCCCTGGAGGTTTTGTGTGCAGGAGAGGGCTTTCTAAGGACCCCTGACAGTCAGGAAGTTTGCTGGGCATACCATGAAGATACTTGTTTGCTAGGCTGCAGGGAAAGTCCTGTGTGATTCTTTAACCATCCCACTTTACACACTGGAAGATAATTCATTTAAAGAAACTTAAAACTGATTTTTCTGCATTAAATGGTTTGTTGATGTTTTGTTTGTTTGTTTGTACCAGGGATTGAATCCAGGGGCACTTAACCATTAAGCCATATCCCCAGCCTTTTTTATGTTTTATTTTGAGACAGGGTCTCGCCACCCAGATATTGCAAAAACCATCCCTCCCTCCCCATGACAGTCCCTTGTCCTATTTCTCCTTGATGCCCAGAAAGTTGACTCTAGTACATTGTTAAAGAATCCTGTCTTGCAGTTTTTCATAGGTCAATTACAGTGAGTGGACTTGAAAGAGAAAAGTCACATTTTGTGCTTTGTTTCCTCAAAATGTAGTCTTGGACCCTGTATTAGGGTTCTTTAGAGAAACAGAACCAATAGGAAGGAGAGGGGAGTGAGAGAAAGAGAGAGAGAGAGATTGAGATTATAAGGAGTTGGCTCATGCAGTTCTGGAGACTAGCAAATCCAAATTCCAACAGTGTAGATGAAGTCTAAGGCAGTCTGCTAGAGAATTCCCTCTTGCTAGGAAAGCCATACTTTCGTTCTGGTCATGCCTTTGAATGACTGGAAGAGGGAGTCCTAACAGGATTAAGGGAGAGTTATCACTTTACTGATTAAAATTATCATCTCAGTGAGAAATACCCGGAATGTTTGACCAAACATCTGAGCACCCTGTGGCCAGGTCAGGTTGACACAGAATTAACCATCACAGGCACCTTTGTATTTTAAAACTTAAAACTTAAGTTAAGAAATTATTGGTTTTACCTCCCATTTCTTGGGTATCAGTGGAGATCTCTGTTACTGAAGGGTCTTCAGTCACTCCAACCAACTTGAAGTGAACATCCTGACTCTCTCTGATGCTCTCAGGTATGATTTGCTGAATATTGGTAAGGCGCAATACTGTTCTTTCTCTCCCTAGGAAGTCAACATCTTGGCACACAGCACTCCGTTTAAGGAAAAAATCTGAGAAAAAAGATAAAGACGGCAAAAGGGAGGGCAAGTTAGAGAACGGTTATCGGAAATCCCGGGAAGGGCTCAGCAACAAGGTATCTGTGAAGGTAAGTGAGAATCCCCTGTGTCGTCCCTCCTTGATCAGGGAGGGAGAGACACTGCAGACCCACAGCCTATACTTGCTTGGGAATGCTCTCCCTCACATCACACCATGCCTCCCTCTAACCTGCGAGCAGTATGTTGGCGGGGGGAGGCACGGTGTGATGTGAGGGAGAGCAGTATGCACAGGGATGCCTACATACCAGCATAACAGGAACCAGGTCTGCACCTATACATCTCCCCAGGTGCACATAGGGCTTCAAAGGGTATAGTTAAGTCCTCAGGTGAAGCACAGAGACTAAGTGCAAAGAAACTGTGGCTTAGTCTTCCCTGTTCTCAGAGGGGAAGTGAGAAGGTGCAGGTTCTGTGGCTTTAACAAGTTCCCTCAGAGGTGGCCTCAGTCAGTCTGAAGCCTCTGTAATCAGGTCGCCTGAATCCGATGGGAGTTCTGCCTGGAAAAAAAGAAAAAAATCTCCTGAAAGCGACCCAAGCAACCCTGGGGAAGAACTCTGGCCCTTCTGCATTAGGAAAGGCTCAAGGGCCAGCTGGATCCGCCCATTAGGGTGAGAGATATGGACATCTCTGAGTTTAAGGACTATGTTTGTGGGTAGGAAGAAAAAACTCACCCAAATTGGTCTGATAAGAAGTTTTGGGTGCTTTTAGCAGCAGTGAACAGTGGTCTATGTGGATTGACACCCAAGCAGCCAATTCATGTTTCTGTTCATCTTCCAAAAGGAAATGTAGCCCTGGAATCAAAGTAATCTTCCTGAAAATGACTCATGTTTTTGGTTAATACCTTTTATGCCTTTTCCATTTCAGCTTCTCAATCCCAACTACATTTATGATGGTGAGTTCTGCCATTTTTCCTCTAGTCTTAGAGTTCATAGGTCTGTGGGGCATTTCAGAACACTCAGGTACAGACTCTGGAGAGGGTTTCCTGGGTGCTCTAGGCTTGGGAAGCATCTTAGGATTTACTAGTTCATTAGGGATGCTTGGAGGGTGTAGGGGAGGAGCCAACGATAACTGGCTTTGACCAGCTTGTTTCTCCTCCAGTTCCCCCAGAATTCGTCATCCCATTGAGTGAGGTCACGTGTGAGACAGGGGAGACCGTTGTTCTTAGATGTCGTGTCTGTGGCCGCCCCAAGGCCTCAATCACCTGGAAGGGCCCTGAACACAACACCTTGAACAACGACGGCCACTTCAGCATCTCCTACAGGTAATGGCCCACTCTGGGGGGATGGGGTCACTGGCTGGGAGCACAATCTTGCTACATGGTGAATGGAAATGCCTCTTCACTGTGAAGGACATCATTTCCATGGACGCTGCAACATTCAGCCTGTTTATGAAGGCACAGTTCATTTTTCTCTTCAACTTCCAAAAGGAAATGTAGCCCTGGAATCAAAGTAATCTTCCTGAAAATGGCTCATGTTTTTGGTTAATACGTATTCCACATGTGCAATACAATCTGCTTAAAATTCCTCATAAGTGCTAGATCTCCTAACTGCCTGTGGCCTGGAGGAATTTAAAACTGGTGCCCAGAGTGTTAAACTTTCTGATGCCCAGTGTGTCCTTTTGTGTGCCAGTGACTTGGGGGAGGCCGCTCTGAAGATCATTGGTGTGACCACGGAAGATGACGGCATCTACACGTGTATTGCTGTGAACGACATGGGTTCAGCCTCATCTTCAGCCAGTCTGAGGGTTCTAGGTAAGTACCTGAGCTGTGGGACACAGCTGTCAGGAGTCTAAAGCCAGTGTGCCCCACACTTGTCAAAGCCTGAAGTTCAAACTAAGTCACTTTCAGAGCCTTCCAAAAGAGAGGGGCAAATAGCAGATAATTGTTGGGGATATGCCAGGGGAGCATCCTCTTGGCACCTCACAGGAGTGCAGGGGAAACCCTGCAAAGGTGAAAGGGCAAAGGAGGAGCAAAGGCGAGGGAAAAGCCCAGGTAACAAGGGTCCAAAATGCCAGGTCACTGCAGAAGTCCTGGGAACACCTGGGAACATGGTGAAAGCTGTGTTCTTTGTGCCACTGGCAGCTGGTCTCTTGATTGCTACTCACAGACTTAAGATTCTTTTTACAGAAAAAGTACAGAACATCTTACTTTCCTTTGTATATATATGATGTTAGATTCATTACTAACAAGTGATATTCAGTTGGCACTTGTGTAATAAAATCATGTCTATGTTTTCAGTATATTTATAATTATGAACTTTATAAAAACTGAACATTCACTAAAGATACTGAAGCCATGATTCCTCATGTTGTAAAGGAAGACAGAGCTTTGAGGCTTTGTGGCCCTGTGATCAAGAGCGGACTATCTAAAGCATTACTGCCCTTGAGAGCAAAACAGAAGATTAAAGTTTTATATGTTAAATATTTTTATATAAAATATTTTTATATGATTTTTAAAATATCTTTATAAAAATATTTATATTTTATATATTAAAGTTTTATATTTTTCCTAGAAAAATAAAAGTAAAATTAATTTTACTAAAATATGTAATTTTATTCAGAATACCTAGGTTTTTTATTATTTCTTTATTAAATTTTTTTATTTATATATGACAGAGGAATGCATTTCAATTCTTATTACACATATAGAGCACAATTTTTCATATCTCTGGTTGTATACAAAGTATATTCACACCAACTCGTGTCTTCATACATGTATTTTGGATAATGATGTCCATCACATTCCACCATCATTTCTAACCCAATGCCCCCTCCCTTCCTCTCCTACCCCTCTGCCCTATCTAGAGTTCCTCCATTCCTCCCACGCTTCCCCTCCCACTATGAATCAGCCTCCTTTTATATCAGAAAACATTCAGCATTTGTTTTTTGGGGATTGGCTAACTTCACTTAGTATTATCTTCTCCAATGCCATTCATTTACCTGCAAATGCCATGATTTTATTCTCTTTTATTGCTGAGTAATATCTCATTGTGTATATATGCCACTTTTTTTTAATCTATTCATCTGCTGAAGGGCATCTAGGTTGGTTCCACAGTTTAGCTATTGTGAATTGTGCTGCTACAAACATTGATATGGCTGTGTCCCTGTAGTATGCTGTTTTTAAGTCCTTTGGGTATAGACCGAAGAGAAGGATAGCTGGGTCAAATGGTGGTTTCATTCCCAGCTTTCCAAGGAATCTCCAAACTGCTTTCCATATTGGCTGCACCAATTTGCAGTCCCACCAGCAGTGTATGAGTGTATCTTTTTCCCCACATCCTCACCAACACTTATTGTTGTCTGTCTTCATAATAGTTGCCATTCTGACTGAAGTGAGATGAAATCTGACTGGAGTGAGATGATGAACATTTTTTCATATATTTATTGATTGATTTATATTCTCTTCTGAGAAGTGTCTGTTCAGGTCTTTGGCCTATTTGTTGATTGGGTTTTTGTTGTTGTTGTTGTTTTGTTTTGTTTTTTGGTGCTTAGCCTTTTGAGTTCTTTATATATCCTAGAGATTAGTGTTCTGTCTGATGTGTGAGGAATAAAGATTTGCTCCCAAGATATAGGCTCTCTATTTACCTCAAAGATTATTTCTTTTGCTGAGAATAAACTTTTTAGTTTGAGAACATCCCATTTATTGATTCTTGATCTGAATTCTTGGGCCAAAGAAAGTTGGGACCTAATTTTAATAAGAAATCAATGTTTTATAAAGTATTCCTGCCTGAGACATTTTGCCTTCTTTCTTCATGCTAAGTTTCATTAATCCAGTACGTAGATCACTCACAATTTGTCTTCACTCAGATGAGCCACATCTCAAATGCTCAGAGGCCACATGTGGCTGCCATGTCAGAGATGTGGGTCTGAGACTCCTTACCAAGGAGCTCTGCTGAAAACTCACTCAGAGAAGATGCTACTCTTTTTGCAGGTCCAGGGAGTGATGGGATCATGGTGACCTGGAAAGACAACTTTGACTCCTTCTACAGCGAAGTGGCTGAGCTTGGCAGGTATAATGTAAACCCCAAAGCCTCTTCCAAGAGAGTAGATTTATATAGTTAAACGAGGTGTATTTCCATCGGTGGAAGTTAGTGTCTTGCATTTGAGGGGTAACCTCTTGTTACATTTGATTAGTTAGGCACTGGGGAGGGAAAGAAGCTCTTGTCAGCTAGGGTTCCCACAGAAATGAAGGCCTAATGTCATAAGCCGTCACTGATGGGATGAACTTGGTTCCTGCCTATGCATCTAGAAAAGTGCTACTAGGCACCACCCTTGGGGGAGTTCAGAGCAGAACCACTCACAGGCTTCTTGTAGGATTTGATTCTCTCATAGAATTCTAGTTGAGAAGGGCTGAATGTGTCCTTTGGGTTTCAACTGTGTCTGGAGATTTAAAGGAATTATAACATAATTAGACAAGAGTATCAGGATCCTTTTGATCAAATCAAGAGAGAAGTTTCAGCGTAGAAACCACAAGTCAGAGGCAGTCAGGCTATGGTGACTTAGCAATGCCACAGGCAGCCAGGTTCCTTCTAGCTCTGGCTCTGCCAGTCGTAGTACACACCACTCACCCCATCTGAGCATGTGTCCTATGGATAAGAGAGGAAGGTCAGGAAGCATGACTACAGTGTTAGTCAGCTTTTTATCACTGTGACAAAAAAAACCTGGCAAGGACAACTTAGAGGAGGAAAAGTTTATTTTGACACGTGGTTTCAGAGGCTTAGTCCATGGTGGTCCAAGTCCATTGCTCTGGGCGCAAGGTGAGGCAGAACATAGTGGCAGAAGGGCATGGTGGAGTGCTGCTCTGTTCATGGTAGCCAGGAAGCAGAGGAAGAGTCCACAGGGAAGAGCAACCTTTCCAGGGCTCTCCCCCAGTGACCCACCTCCTCCAGCCATGTCCCATCTGTCTACAGTTAGCACCCACTTTCTCCATTCAAACTAGTTAGGCTGATCAGGTTATAGCTCTCTTAATCCAGTCATTTCACCCCTGATTATTGCTACATTGTCTCCTGAAGTTTGGGGGAACATCTCATATTCAAACCATAATCATGAAGTTGTCCTACATTCCTGTGTCCCGGTTGTTTGTCTACCAGTTATGCATTGCTGTGTAACAAGTTACACCCTCACTTGCTATCCTAACGGTAGTGGTGAGTTACTCCTCATACCACTCTGGATTGACTGGGAAGGCATTTTGTTGGCTTTTCCTGGGCTCAGCCAGCTGGCAGGCCCATGCCTCACTCACAGATTGGAGGCCCCATCTGAGCTGCTGGCCTCTTCCCACACAGACATTCACCCTGGCTTCTCATCTGATAGCAGAAGCATTCTGAAGGGCAGAAGCTGCAAGGTCTATTAAGGCTCTATGTCAGAAACCAACAGCTGAACTTCCTCCATATTGTGCAGGCAGAACAAGTCACCAGACAACCACCCAGTGACTGGGAGGGGAGAAGACACTCCACCTCCCATGGGGAGAAGTAGCAAACAGGGAGTAGTACCCCTAAGCTCCGATAACCTGCCCTGGCCCTACCACACTTTTATTATAGTCCTCGTGTACAGAGTATGCTTAGCCTCTCTCAGCCCCAGGTCGCATGCTACAAGGCAGCAAACTTAGGCCTGAGGTGCAGAGTTAAGGTTAAGAGAGTTAAGGTGCATCCTGGCCTGGGCAGGTGCATCTCTGGGTAAAACTTCAGAGACCATGAGCTGGCATGACTTGCCTGTCCTACCAGGGTATGGCCAAGCGAGGGACTGCAGATGTTCCTTTCAGCAAGTGTGGGAGGGGTACACTGCTCAGGAGGCGTCAAGAAGTTCATCCTCAGCCTCTGCACATCATGCCCAGAGCTGTACCTGTGGACAATGGTAGAAGCTGCCTGGTGAGACTAAGGCTCTCTTGTGCTGTCACTTCTGCCACATTCAGTGGTCAGGAAGTCACAAAGCCTGCCAGAACAGGCATTAGAAATGGAGGCTGCCACTCAAAGGGAGGAGTGGCAGCCATGCCATGGAGGGCCTGGACGCACTCGGGATTTGGGCTTCCCAACACCAACACTCCCCACAGCATGGCCTGGGAAAAGCTAAAAGGCTCAGGTGTTCGCCAATGTCTTGCTGTTCGTGGACATCACTGAGTAATCCTTAGGCCTGTGCACAGGGTTGGGTCACTGTGCCATGGAGGCAGCCTCTGCCTGTTCTTTTACATACCTCACAGTACTCTGGAGACGATCTTCTCTGTCTGTTCATAGGGGCAGATTCGCCGTCGTTAAGAAATGTGATCAGAAAGGAACCAAACGAGCAGTGGCCACAAAGTTTGTGAACAAGAAGTTGATGAAGCGTGACCAGGTCACCCATGAGCTTGGCATCCTGCAGAACCTCCAGCACCCGCTCCTCATTGGCCTTCTTGACACCTTTGAGACCCCCACCAGCTATGTCCTGGTCTTGGAGATGTGCGTGCACTCCTGATTCTCCTCCCTGCTTTGGTCCCTCAGCCTCAACTCAGAGCACGTTTGTTGATTTGTTCTCCAAGGATAGAAACTAGGTTTTTAGAATTCACAGAACTTATAAAATATGACCACAGAGACGGCAGCTTTGGAGCTTTCCAGTCCAGGCGGACTGGAAAGAGAGAGCTGTCCAGGGACAGTCGAGCCTGGTGCAGACACCAGCACCACCAGGGCCTAGGCTGTTCTCCACCCCACCAGGGCTCCACAGAGAGGCCAGGCCTCTGGCCACTCCTGATGGCCTGAAGTTGACCTGATACCTGACACCTGCCTGTGGCAGGTGTGCTCAGTGAGGTGAGAGTGGGCTTGCCAAGACCAGCTGTGGCCACTCCTTCAGGCATCAGCTCAGGGCTGGCTAGTCCTGTCTCTGAGGACTCCTGTCAAGTGGGGGCTGGTAAAAAAGGGAGGGCCAGGTGCACTTTCCCTGGAGAACTCCTGCCCCTGCCAGAGCAGCCTCCCTGGTGCTGTTGTACCGTTTCAGAGAATGATTCAGCCTATTTATAAAGAAAGAATGCTCAAAATTGTGAAGCTGGGGAAGCTGTTCCCACTGGAGCAGTTTCACCTCCAGAGATAATTGGAAACATCTGGAGATTTTCTTTGTTTTTGTTCTTTGCAGCTCAGGAGAGGGTGCTGTTGGCTTTAATGAGCAGAGGTGGGGTACCTGCAAAGGCACAGGACAGCCTCCAAACAAGACTCACCCCACCCCATGCCATAGGGCCAGGCTGAGACCCCAGCCCTTGCCACATTCTAATCTCCAAGAAACATCTGTGTTTTTTTCAATATTAGGAGTGAGTTCAGGGCTGGTGTGTAGCTCAGTGGTAGAGTACTCGCCTAACACGCATAGGCCCTGGGTTCCACCCACAGCATGCAGGGAAGCAAAGGTGAGTTCAGAGTAGGTGCTGTGTTGCCCTGTAATCTGGCTCTTAACTACACATCTCTTCTAGCCTTCATGTGGCCCTGTTTACAGATAGGAATCTAAGTCTGAGGGAGGTGGGGTAATCCCCTGACTTCAAACACAGATATCTAGAGTGTTGCTGCGTGCCAGGCTTTGCCCTGGTGCATGCCACATCATCTTCCATTGACAGGCGCAGGGTTGAATCCCCCTGGGTTCAATCCCCAGCACCACACACACACACACACACACACACACACACAAAGTCACTCTTCTTGTCTAGTCACACCGTACACTGAAAGTACAATCCTGAGGTACTTATAAAACATTCACAGTGGGAGGCAGGTCCATGGTGCATTTCTTACTAGCCTGAGGAAGTCTGTAAATTCATGACAATGACCATTCCTACCTCTGTAGGGCTGACCAGGGTCGCCTCCTGGACTGCGTGGTACGATGGGGAAGCCTCACTGAAGGAAAGATCAGAGCACACCTGGGGGAGGTTCTGGAAGCCGTTCGATACCTTCACAACTGCAGGATAGCACACCTGGACCTAAAGGTTGGCAGGCCCAGGGCTGGACAAGGGTGGGTCTGACCTCAACCAGCTTGGCCACATGAACACGGGAGCCTGTCCTCCAGAGCCAGGCCAAGAGCTCTGGGGACCTGTGGGAAATGGTAGGGAGTGGAGGGGGATAGGATTATGGATCCCTGGTCTGTTTCTAAGAATTACATTCAGTGATGGACACAATCAGTAAAATACCAGGTAAACATTTGAACCTTATAAGTTTTCATGACACTTTGAAGAAGTTCCTGTGAATTTTACTGAGGTGGCTTGGGACCAAGTTCACTGCTAATTATTATAAAGAGAAAAGTAATGCTCTAGTGCTGGGAGGTAAAGTGAACATCCAGGGTGCTTGTTGTTTAAGAATTCAGAGAGAGCTGGTCTGTGCTGAGCTGGGGCAGCAGTTCCTCTGTTAGCACTTTTCCTCTTTGCCTGGGCCTGTGCTAAAATGTTCTTCCTGTTCTGCACAGGCAGTGTGTCCCAGTCGACGTCACAGGTGCCTTTTTCCTCACCATGGCCTGCTGACAATCAGAGTAATCTTGAAATCAGGTATGTTTAAAAATGACGGTTGTCTTATTCTGTATTCTAGCCTGAGAATATTCTGGTGGATCAGAGTTTAGCCAAGCCAACAATTAAACTGGCTGACTTTGGAGATGCTGTCCAGCTCAACACGACCTACTACATCCACCAGTTACTGGGGAACCCTGAGTTTGCAGCTCCTGAAATCATTCTTGGGAACCCTGTCTCCCTGACCTCGGACACATGGAGTGTTGGAGTGCTCACGTACGTGCTTCTTAGCGGTGTGTCCCCCTTCCTGGATGACAGCGTGGAAGAGACCTGCCTGAATATTTGCCGATTAGACTTTAGTTTCCCAGATGACTACTTTAAAGGAGTTAGCCAGAAGGCCAAGGAGTTCGTGTGCTTCCTCCTGCAGGAGGACCCTGCCAAGCGTCCCTCGGCTGCACTGGCCCTCCAGGAGCAGTGGCTACAGGTGGGCAATGGCAACGGCAAAGGCGCGGGCGTCCTCGACACGTCCAGACTGACCTCCTTCATTGAGCGGCGCAAACACCAGAATGATGTTCGACCTATTCGTAGCATTAAAAACTTTCTACAGAGCAGGCTTCTGCCTAGAGTTTGACCTATCTTGAAGTTCTTTCTCATTCTCTTTCACCTGCCAATCAGCTGTTAATTTGAATTTTGAAGAGGAAAAAAAAAAAAACCTAACTGACCAGCTGCCAGTATGTTCATCGTGTGAAATTGCATTCCAAGTAAGCTGTGCTCAGCAGCGCTTGGACTCTGAGCTGCGAGCTGCGCTGGGGTGGAGGACCTTCACTTACACTCTGCAAAGGCAGAGATCACGTTGCTGTATCACAGTATTTTATTCAGGTTTCTGCAAAAAAAAAATAATAATAATAATAATAAGACTTTTTTAAGCAAACATGGATAGAATTTTGCAAATTTAACATTTTCAAGATTTATTCAAAGAAAAAATGCCTATGTTCAACCACTGGTGTTAACGAACAAAAACAAAGATACTGTGCATCTCCAGGGCAGACTCGCCCAGGTGATAGCCACTCCCATGGCCTTGGCTAGCGCTCTGCGTCCACCTGGCGCTGAGATTTTCCAGCCACCTCGTCTGATGCGTCTAACGGGACGCCAGACTTGGCTTCTGAAACGTGCATTCAACCTCAAACTTTTGCATAAAATAGAATGAATCGTTTTGCTCTGATGAAATGTAGGCCTTACTTGTATATAAGACTGTTTCTGCCTTCAGTCTGTCATTCCCTACCCTCTCCACACCTTCCCTTCTCCCCGGGCCTTCCTCTGGGCCTTCCTCTGAGAGTTCAAGGGTCTACTCATCAAATGAAGACACCAAGTTAGGTCCAGCCCTCTGCCCCCTTCCCATCCTCACCCAAAGCCGTCAATCAGATTGTTGAGCAGTACAGTCAGATGAAAATACTGTAAATGCACTCATTGGGGGTTTTTTGGTTTTATTTCATATCATGTGCAATGTTGTGGCTTTAACATTTTATGCAACTATTTATGAAGACCTCTGTTGTACCTGTAATAAATATATAGAAAAAGCACATACTTCGTACAGTGAGCTTTATGGTTTTGTGTGTGTGTGTGTTTGGGGTTGGGGGGGGGTCGTAACCCTGTGCCATCAATTCAAGAAGACTTAACTCTTCGTGAAATTTGTCAGTTTTGAGGACTGTAAAAAGTGATTTCATACTCTGAATATAAAACTGGATAATAGGATAATGTTTTAAAATTTATTATGCTATTATTCAGAATGCCAAAGTATTTTTTTTTCCTAAAATCAGTCTGGACATTTACTACTTTTTAGACTTTTTGACATTCAACTTTCTGTACAAAAATTGGCTGGATTTTGAGCTTTTGGTAAGAAATTAAAGCCAATTTAGCACTGGCCGCCCTGAGGCTGGTCCCCAATGCCCGTGTCACTGTGGCAGAATGAGTGCTGGTGGGAGGGTTCTTCCAACAAAAGAGGCTGGGATTCTGGGCACGCTTGAATTTTTCTGGATATCTTTTTACCTTTATTGTTTGAAATACACTATAAAAGAGACCAGCCTGCTTCCCAAGCCAGCCAGACATCTGGGTCTTGAGCCATATACTGGCATAATTAAGCTTTGCAGCTTCCAATGTATTTTATTTATTCTTTTGTTGGGTTTTTGTTTGTTTCTTCTTGTAAAATTGTACAGAAACTTTTTAAAAGAAATTGGATTCAAAACTGGATGTGTATTCGTAACCTCATAACTTTTATTTGTGTATTGTTTCTTTTATTATTTCAGTTAAATTTTTACATTATTTTGCATGTATATTTCTTTGTACAGAGACCTTACATGTTTACACAGTATGATGTGATGTAAATATTTTATTTTGCCATCAGTTATTTTAAAAAATTAAACATATTTGCCTGATCTTTGCGTTAGGCTTTTTATTTAAATTGGTCACTGTTGAATCTGAAAGTGCTAAGGGAGAGACTGAGGCAGAGTCCTCTTACAGGTGGGAGAGGGTAGAATATTCTGGATTGGGTATCCCCTATACATGGCCAGAAATAGGAGTTGGTTAGGCTCCTGCAAATGGGTTCACAGAAATAATTCAAAACACTGGTATGTCACCATCATGTCAGCCAACTAGCAGGGCTATCACTCATCCTAATTAACAGAACTGGAGCAAAGGGAGGATCTGGGCTTGAAAAAGTAAAGTTAACATTGCCATATACTCAAGAGGATGAAGCACTTAGTGGTTCAAGCATGTTCAAGATTCTGTCCCTGTGGAGAAGATCCAGGGTCTACCTAGTCCGCAGAGATTCGCAGCACTGCCTCCCTGGGTCTTTCTCTGCAGGGTCCTCTCCAGTATGATTTCACAGCTCCTCTGACAGCAGGTTATTTTTTCTGACGTCTGATATGGTCTCTCTTGAGGATTCTTTCCGGCTTTCCTTCTGGAATGGTGACTTTTATTTGGCACATCATAAAGAACAGGTTTCCATCTGCTAAAGTCCAAGGGGAACGCCAGAGTAAAGGGACATTTAAGCCAAGGTTTCTAGACAGGAAGCTGACTTCCTGCGGTGCACCCCCCTCCCAAGTCAAGAGAGAATTAGAATTCAAAGTCAGTTTTAGTCCATTCTGCAGTGCAGCCTCAGGCCTTGGAGGGCTTGTGGTATTTTCCTTTTAACTGGACACCCTGAATGAAGCAGTTTTGCCTGTAAGATTAGAATAGCACACGCAACTCAAAGGTGTTCAGATGTTTGGTTTATCACGGTCACTAGATGTTTTGTTTTGTTTTGTTTTTTCTCAAACGTTAAGATATTTTTATATACCTGTATAAATATTTTAAATCCCTGGACTCTCTATCCTTAAGGGATGGTTGTGGAGGTGGGAATCACCAGGATTTCAGTAGAATAAGTTATGAATGCCATCTGATTGCAACTGTTAACTGAAGGAGACTAGAGCACTAGGAAGGAAGGTCCCACTCAGCCAGACATCTCTGAACCTAATGCTAGAGACCGAAATATCGAAAGGAACAACGAGGATGCTTCCCAGATTTACACATATTTATATGAGATTTACCTTACACAAATAAAGTGCACACATCCTAAGTAAGTAGCTCCATAAATACCTACGTATGTGAATATTTCTATCATCATCCACAGTGGCATAGGGAGCATTGCCATTACCCAGTACCTCCCCAGAAGAAGCCCCCTCCACCAGAGGCAGACACTGTTATGATCTCTGTCACCCATAGGTGAGTTTGCCTTAGAACTTTATGTAAGAAGAGTCGCAGACTGTGTACACATGCAATGGTAAGAAATGTGCCATTTACTCAGTGATGGTCTCCTAAGGACTAATGCAGCATCACAACCAGGACATTAGCCTAGAAGTAGTCAGGATGTGCAGCATTTCTATCTCCTGTTGCCCTCTTAGGGCCACACCCAGCCTCCCTTCTGCACCACACCCCCCCCCTTCGACCCTGGCAACCACTTACCTGTGCTCCCTTATGCTGTGTGATCATTTTGAGGCTATTCTATAAAAGGAATCATAGTGCAGTAGCCTTTTGAAATAGGCTTTGTATTGAACATGATTCTCTGGCGATTCATCCAGGTGGTTGCATGGATCAGTGGTTTTTTTCCCTTTTATTGTCAGTAATATTTCATGGTACAGATGGACCATAGTTAATCACCTACTGAAGGACATCAGAGATTCTGTGAATATTTGTGTATAGATTTTTGTGCGAATGTGAAGGTGTTCATTCCTCTGGGATAAGAAAATGCCGCAGTCTCTCGCTGGGCACAAATCACGAGTCTCCACACAGCTTGTAGATTCAAACAGCAATTCTTTATTCCCGAACTCACACCGGCCGTCTACAAACACGTTCTGGGGGAATCCACGTTCTCTGCTCAAATCCACTCCGCCCAAATCCACTCCTGCCTAAATCCACACCGCATGGGCTTCTGTCTCTCAAAAAATACTGTCTGACCCTAAGCACTCAAGAGGAACTCAGCAGCAGGATACGCCCTATTCTAAAGGGGGAACATATAACACAAAACACAAATGTTTTGTTTATATAAAGAATTGCTGTTTGAATCTACAAGCTGTGTGGAGACTCGTGATTTGTGCCCAGCCGAGAGACTGCGGCATCTGGTGGCTCGTACGCGGAACGCCTGAAGCTTGGGGGTAAGTGAAATTGTTCAGCCCCTGAAGGAGAGCAAAAGAATGGGTGAGCATTTCAAAAAACAATGTGTTCTTGTTCTAATTTGTTTTGTTTTTATTTCAAGTTGCCTGTTCCTAGAACTTTCTCAGGCAAACTGGGGAAAATGGTTGACTCAAAGTTTGAAGTTGTTCACCTCCGAGGAAGAGAAATTGTTAGAGAAAGGAGGCAACCCAGTAAGACCAAGAACAATTAGGGCATATGTTGATACAATACAAAAATGCAGCCAATGGCTTTTAAACGAGAAGTTGTTAAATATATCAATGGGACCATCATGGTATCCTGTAGAAGGATTTTTCTTCAACAAGAAAGAGATGGCTAATTCTGTTTACTATGCTTGTCTAAGATCTTGGTTTTTACAGACATCTGATTAATTTACAAAGCTAAAGTGTTAAAATATCAACCACTAAATATGAAATCAAGTACTCTTTACTTATTAAGTTCCATAAGGTTATATATTTAATCATTATGTGTGTTTTCATAAATTGGTGAATGGAAAAATGTTTAATATTGCTTTAGTCTGTGTCTTTGCTGAAACAAGGTTACTAAGTGTTAAGATTCTATCAGGTGTAATTTACATACAAAGAGTATAAGAAGTTTCAGTTGGGTTTCAATTACAGTATTATAGTATCATAAAAAACATGAAAGTCTTTCATCTTATTAAAGTGGAGTAATTTGTCTAAATCAGAAATTTTATAAGGGTTATTTCAGAATGTGAATTTATAAAAAGGGTTAACGGCTAGAAAAGAGATTAAGATTAAAGATGTAAAAATATATTTTAATATGGAAGGTTAAAAGAAAAAGAAATGTTTCTAGATGAGATAATCTCTGTGTGGTAAAGTAAAAGTTGTGAAATGACATTTAAAAAGATTTTGAGGAAACTAGACTTACTTTAAAAGTTTGAGAAGGGAAGAAAGAAAAAAAAAAAGTATTTGTACATGGCAGATTGAGACAAAGCTTCTTAATGGAGTAAAAAAGGCCTTTGGTTGAAGGGCAGCCATGTAAACTAATATTAAGCGATTTAAACAAAATCTAAGCCTCGTTTAAAAGAGTAAAGCTGTAGGTGGTGAAAAAGTACATTTAAAAGTACAGTATAGATGATAATTAAAAGGCTTTAAAAGGTTAAATTGAAGGTGGTTAAGATGCCTTCATGACAGAGGAAAAAAAAAAAACCAGGATAATGGGAAGATAATAGGATAAAAGATATTTAGATAAAGAAGATTAAAAATTTTAAGTGGAAAACTTTAAGACAGAAGTACAGAAAGGTAAGAAAAAAGAGAAGATGTAGGAAGATAAAAAAGATAAGAAGACAAGAATTTTAAACCCACAAAATAGGGAACAAAAGAAAACTAGGAAGAAAAAAAAAAGCAACTAAGGGTGAATGTACAAACCTTAAGAAAAAAAAAAAAAAAACTAGAAGATAGAATTAAGATAGAAAATGGTTAAAAATGTAAAGTAAAGGTATTTCAGATAGAAAATGCAAAAAGCTAAGACAACTATTAGATACAGACATTCAAGATAAAATTAAAACGTACTTACTAAAACAAAAAGAGGGAATTGGAAAGGGGTATATATCCCCCAAAGATAAACTTAAAATAACACTTTTTACCCTAAACTTTTTAAATTTGGATTCATCAGGACTTAGTGCTGCAGAAAGGCATATGTATCCAAAAAATGTGCATAAGCCTAAAGTTCTTTGGAAAGATATTCTAACAGGACAATGGAAAGGTCCAGACCCAGTGATTGTCTGGAGTCGGGGCTCTGTTTGTGTGTTTCCACAGGGAGAACAGCAGCCGATTTGGATTCCAGAAAGACTAACTAAAGCAATTTCTACGAATCGAAAAGAAGATGATTTGACTCAAATCCATAACAGCTGATATCCAGAACTCCAGCTTGGCCATTCTTACGTCTGCGACTGTGATTAACCAGGATGTTTTTTTTTCAATATCTATTTTATTATTGCATTTTTCCACATCATAAGGTTCTATTTTTATTTTTTGAGCTCATACAAACCTAGGTTAATGTTTTTCTGATCAGTTTTATTTTTTTTTGACTATAGAGTTTTTAAACATTGCAATGGAGATTTCACCTAGGTAAAGCTACAAGGCCTTTATTATTATCTTATGTGTTGTACGTTTGTTTGCACATTTGTGTTTTGTGTTATATGTCTGTGTGTGCGTATGTCCATATTTCATATATGAGGAGTGCTCATGAGAAAATGGATCCGAATTTTTTTTTTTTATTCACGTGATTTAAATGGTTTAATTTAAATTAGGTAAACAGCTGTTAAAGATTGTTTTTAAAGGTGCTTAACATATCTGCTTGTTTACTAATTTAAATCAGGTAAACAGCTGTTAAGGATTGTTTTTTAAGGAGGTTAACAGATCTGTTTGTTTACTTTCACCTTTCCTTTTCATTATATTTAATAATTCTTTTCAGGTTAATGTCTTTTTAGCATCATTGCCAGAATTCCTATCTTCATCCCAATGAATATAACTCAACAAGTATGCTCAATCAAGGAGCCAATTTACTTTGGGAGGCAACGGACTTTGGGAGGAGAAGGACAGATTGAAAGATTCCTCCCCTTTGAACTGCTTATAGAACTTGCCTGGACTATGTAACTACGTTTAGTGCAGCAAATTGTGGTAATGCTGGCATATCTTTGCTGATGGTGTCACCAGTGATCTTTGCTGATGGTGTCACCAATGATGCAATTTTTCCAAAGGAACTGTCAATTGGCTTGGTGTCGTGGCATTTCTGTATCCTCCTCCCTTCTGCTAGTGATGGTCTAAATTTGGGGGCCAATGGCTATATGCTGGATCGGCAGTCAGTGACGGGTATGATCCAATTGCAATGGTATCAACCTAAGACAGGAGGCTGACGCCTAAAGGTCAGTTACCTAAAGGTCAGTTTTCCGATGACGGGTAAGAGCCATATGTTGAATTGGACAACCTACCAGGCGCGGTCCTTAAGCCACATTAACCTCACTCCCCCACTGGCACCAAGGCCAAATTTGGGGGCCAACAGAGGTGAGGCAAAGAACCTCACCCCCCCACTGGTGCATAGACCTATCCACAAGTATGGCTGTATGCTGGACCGGTAGTCAGTGACGGGTATGATCCAGTTGCAATGGTATCAACCTAAGACAGGACGCTGACGCCTAAAGGTCAGTTACCTAAAGGTCAGTTTTCCGATGACGGGTAAGAGCCATATGTTGAACTGGACAACCTACCAGGCACGGTCCTTAAGCCACATTACTTGTTGTTTAATTAATCAGAAGGGGGGAGATGCTGGGAGCCATCAGCCAAGTAGGTATGACAAATTCCTTGCCAGCTTACTCCCATGCTGTCTAGTGGAAGGACTTCTGAAAGGTGACCTTGCTCAAGGACCAGGGCAGGATCCGTGTTTAGGGTGTTCCCCCTTTAGAATAGGGCAGTTTAGCATAATAGGAGAGTAGGGTGTTTCCCCTTTAGAATAGGGCGGTTTAGTAATAGGAGATTAGGGTGTTCCTCTTTTGGAATAGGGCGTATCCTGCTGCTGAGTTCCTCTTGAGTGCTTAGGGTCAGACAGTATATTTTGGGAGACAGAAGCCCATGCGGGTGGATTTAGGCAGGAGTGGATTTGGGCGGATTGGATTTGGGCAGAGAACCTGGATTCCCCCAGAACGTGTTTGTAGACTGCCGGTGTGAGTTCGGGAATAAAGAATTGCTGTTTGAATCTACAAGCTGTGTGGAGACTCGTGATTTGTGCCCAGCCGAGAGACTGCGGCAAGAAAATTGGCAGATCATACTATAATTGTGTATTTTATTTTTCTGTTTTGTGTTTTGTTTTGTTTGGGGGATGCTGGGGATTGAACCTAGGGTTTGGGCATGCTATGCAAGCACTCTGCCACTAAGCTACATCCCAAGCCCACATAATTTAATTTTTTAAGAGACTGCCAAACTGTTTTCCATACCCTATCATTTCATATACCAGCAATGTGTGAGTACTCATTTCTTAACATCTTCATCAGCATTTGCTGGTATTACTTATTTTTTAAATTTGCCCCATCAGACAAAGACAAACATAATAATAAACACATAATAATAAATATAATAAACATATCTTATTGTGATTCTAATTTGCATTTCCCTAAATGGCGTATGTTGAACATTTTTGTGTACTTATTTGCTTATCTATATATCCTCTAGAAATGTTTGTTCATATCTTTTGCCCTTATTATATTTCTTGGTTTTAGTTGTTGAGTTTTGAGAGTTCTTTATTCATTCTAGATAGTAGTTCTTTGTGGAGACATGGACTCTGTAGAGTCTTCTCATCAGGGTCTTTCATAGAGAAAAAGGTTTTAATTTCAATGGGCTTGGTTTATGAATGTTTTATATTATGGATCAAGCTTTTGGTGTTGAGTCTAAGAATTCTTTACCTCACCCTAATAAAGGTTGTTTTTTTTTTCCTAAAAAGTTCTAAGCCTCACATATTACATTTAAGTCTGTTGTCCTCCATTCTGAGTTAATTTTGAAAAGATATGAAGTTTAGGTTGAGGTTCTGTTTTGCATATCCACTCATATCAGCACCATTGGTTAAGAAAAGGCTATCCTTTTTGATGTCAAAAATCAGTTGAGTCTACTTATATAGGATCATTTTGGGGTCAATTTCTGTTCTCTATTCCATTTACCTATTTATCCCTTGAAATTGCCTCACAGTTTTGATAACTACATATATACATTAAGTCTTGAACACAGGTAAACTTACCATCCCACTTTACTTTTCTTTTTTCAAAATTGTCTTAGCTATTTGAATTCCTTCACCTTTCCATAGTTTTAGTATAGTGTTATCTATATCTACAAAATACCTTTGGGATTTTTTTTTAATATCAATTTAGGGAAAATTGACATTTGGCTATGTTGGGTCTTCCAGTCTATGAATATAGTATGTTTCCACTTAGTTGGATATTCTTTCGTTTCTTTCATTGGAATGTTATACATTCACATGCTCTTTTATATGTTTGTTAAAATATGCCATGTCCAGTGTCACACACCTGCAATCCCAGCAACTAAGGAGGCTGAGGCAGGAGGATTGCAATTTCAAGGTTAGCCTCAGCAACTTAGTGAGGTCCTAAGCAACTTAGTGAGACCCTGTCTCAAAAAAGGGGGGGGGAGGGGCATGGGTGTAGCTCAGTTGTTAAGCACCTTTGGGTTATATCCCTGGTACCAAAAAAAAAAAAAAAGAGAGAGAGAGAGAGAAGAGGAAGAATTATACCTAAGTATTTCTTTCTAAAGCAATTATAAGCATTGTACTTTTAATTTTAGAATCCATTTAGTCATTGCTACTATACAAAAATGCAACTAATTGTTTAATGCTTCTTATCTTTTATCATATATTTGCTTAACTTCCTTGTTCCAGAGAGTTTTTGTATATTCTTTGGGATTTTCTATATAAACAATCATGCCATCTGCAAATAGGACCAGGTTTATTCTTTCCTTTTCAATCAGTATGCCTTTTGGTTTTTTCCTTGCCTTACTTCACTGACTAGAACTTATTCAATACTTAATTGAATGTAAGTAGTGAAGGAGCATTTCCTCATCTTTTTCCTGATCTTTGATGGGAAGGCATTCCATCTGGCACCATTTCATACAATGTTAACTCTAGATTTCTATAGGTGCTTTATTTTTTCTTCTTCTTTTTTCATGTCTTTGTTGATGCATTATGGTGATAGTCATAGTGGGATTCATTGTTACATACATGATATTGTTAGAGGTAACATGATTTGATCCATGTTGTTCCCCAGTATTTCCCCCTTTCCTTCCTCTCCTCTGTCCTAGGTCCCTTTCCTCTACTCCACGGGTCTCCCTTTTATTTTTATCAAATACACTTACACCATTTTTCTCCCTCTTTTCTAACTTCCACGTGTGAGAGAAAAAATGTGGCAATTGACTTCCTGAGTTTGGCTTATTTCCCATAATATAATGTTCTCAAATTCCATCCATTTTCTTGTAAATGACATGATTTTATTCTTCTTTATGGCTGAAAAAATACCATTGTGTATATATATCACATTTTCCTTATCCATTCATCCATTGATATACACCTAAGTTGGTTCCATAGTTCACCTATTGTGAATTGTGCTGCTATAAAATGAGTTTGCATGTATGACTGTAGTATGCGGACTTTAATTCTTCAGGAAAATAACCAAGCAGTGGTATCTCTGGATCATGTGTTGGCTTAATTTCTAGACTTTTAAGGAAACTGATTTCCACAGTAGTTGTACTAATTATGATTCTACCAATGGTATAAAAGTGTTCCTTTTGCCCCACCTTCTAACATTTATTATTGTTAATTGTGTCTTTTAAACAAGATCTCACTCAGATGCTGAAGCTGGGTGACATGGAAATTGTGATTCTCCCGCCTCAGTCTCCCAAGTCACTGGAATTACAGGTCTGCACCAACAGACCCAACTATTTCTTATATTCTTGATGGCTGCCATTCTAATTGGAGTGTAATAAAATCATAGTGTAGTTTTAATATGCATTTTCTTAATTACGAAAGATGTTGAATATTTTTCTCATGTGTTTGTTGGGCATTTGTATTTCTTCTTTTGAAAAGTGTCTCTTTAGTTCCTTTCCCTATTTATTGATTTATTTGGTGCTAAGCTTTTTGAGTTCTTTATATATTCTGAACATTAACCCTCTGTCAGACAGTAACTGCCAAAGATGTTCTCTCATTCTGTAGAGGTTCTGTCTTCACATATTTCATCATTTCCTTTGCTATGAAGAAGCTCTTTAATTTGATGCCATCCCATTTATAAAATCTTGATGTTATTTCCCAAGCTTTAGAAATTCTATTAAGGAAGTCATTATCTGAATATATTGGACCCCACATTTTCTTCTAGGAGTTGCATAGTTTCTGGTCTGATTCCTAGATTTTTTTTTTTCCTAGATCTTTTTTTTTTTTTTAATATTTCTTTTTGTTGTCAATGGACCTTTATTTTATTTATTTACATGTGGTGATGAGAATCAAACCCAGTGCCTCACACATGCTAGGCAAGCACTCTATCAGTGAGCCACAACCCCAGCCCTAATTCCTAGGTCTTTGATCCATTTCAAGTTGACTTTTATGCAGGGAGAGAGATAAGGATCTAATCTCTTTCTTCTACATATATAACCAGTGTTCCAGCACCATTTGTAAAACCTGTCTTTTCCAGAATGTTTTTGGCACCTTTGTCAAGGATTAGATGACTCCATCTGAGTGGGTTTGTCTCTGTGTTTTCTATTCTGTTCCTTTGGTGTGTGTCTGTTTTTACACCAGTATCATGCACTTTTTGTCACAATATCTCTGTGGTATAATTTGAAGCTGGATATTGTGATACTTCCAGCATTGACATTTTTTTTCTTAGAACCACTTTGTATATTCTGAGTCTTTTATTCTTTCAAGTGAGTTTAGGACTATTTTTTTCTGGTTAGATGAAGAATATCATTGGTATTTTGACAGGGATTGCATTTGATCTATAGATTGTTTTTGGCAATTTGGTCATTTTCACCATATTAATTCTGACCATTCATGAGCAAAAAAGGACTTTCCATCTTCTAATGTTTTTTCCATTTTGTTTCATAATGCTTTATAATTTTCATTGTAGAGGTCTTTCACCACCTCTGTTAGATTTATTCCTATGTTTGTTTCTTTGTTGCTTTTACCCTTTTGTTTTGTTTTTTGAGGCTATTGTAAATGGGATTCATTTCCTGATTTCTTTCTTATCAGATTCTTTATAGTTGTATAGGAAAGTTATTGATTATTGCATGTCAATTTTGTATCCTGTCTCTAAATACTTTTAACAAATTGAAGAAGTTCTCTATTCCTGTTTTCCTGAAATTTTTTTTTTATCACAAATGGGTGTTGAATGTTACCAAATGCTTTTTCTGTATCAACTAAATCAAATGTAATTTTCTGTATCAAATGTAATTTTTCTTCTTTTGCCTATTAATAATGGTTACTTTTCAAATGTTGAGCCAACTCTGCACCCTCAGAATCAACCCCACTTGGTCATGTTACATAATTCTGTCTTCTAAATTGTATTTGCTTTATGTTGTTAAAAGAGTTTTTGTATCTATTTTCATGACAGATAGTAATCTGAAATGCTTTGTACTATCACTGGTATGGAATAAGGGTATGTCTAGCTTTATAATATAAATTGGGAAATTTTATATTCTCTTATATTTTCCTGGAAGAAATTTTATAGAACTGGTATTAATCCTTCTTTAAGTATTTGGTAGACCTCTCCAGCAGAACCATGTGGGCCTGAAGAATCATTCATGTGGTGTTTTGAATTATACTAAAGGTTTCCTTTATTGTTATAGGGTTATCCAAATTATTAGTTTCTTATTCAGTGAATCATGATCATTTGTGCTCTTCAAGAAAGGAATCAATCATATCATATCCACTTTTTCAATCAGTTATTGAGAGAGAAATGCTGAAGCTTCCAACTATGATTACAGGTTTGTCTGTTTCTCCTTCACATCTCTGTTTAGTGTTTGTTGCACATATCTTTCAGCTCCGTCACCTGAGGCACACACTCAGGATTATTATGTCTTCTTGATGAATTGACACCCCCCCATCATTATGTAATATTACATTCTGTCTTTAGTAATTTTCTTTGCTCTAATAATTGAATATTAATGTATACAATCTTGCTTTTTAAAAACCAATAATTTTCATGTCTTTTTTCATCCTTTTACTACCAGCATACCTTTATTATTATATGTGTTTCTTATAGAAAGCAAATAATTGGGTCATGTTTTGTAATTCAGTCTAATATTTTTGACACATTTAGATCATTTACATTTAATGTAATTATTGATAAGTTAGAATCTTAAGCCTGATGTTTTATTTTTTTGTCTTCCTGTTCTTTCTGGTCTTCATATTTCTGTAGTTTCTGTTTGGTTTGGGGTTTTTTTAATTATTATTATTCTATTTTGTCATCCCTTCCTGAGGATTGCTTAAACATTTTTAGAATTCCATTTATATTTTTCTGTACTGTTTTTAATATATTTTATTGTGTAATGTTCGTGGCTGCTGTAGGTATTACATTACATATACTTAATCATTTTAGCAATTTAAGTGAAATATAAAAAACTTAACCTCTATGTATCATCACCTTCACCTAATTATAATTTTAGGTAGTTCTTTTACTTACAATTAAAACCAAAATACAGAATTATTTTTACTTTTTCACTCCAACAATCAAACACATTCAAAAAATTAAAAAGGAAAAGGAAAAGAAACTATATTTACCCATATTTTTGCAGTTTCTTTTTTCCTTCTTGATATTCTAAGATTTCTTCCTTTATTTTTTTCTTTCTATTTAAAGAACTTAATTTAGCTTTTCTTTTAGGGTACTTCAGCAGGCAACAAATTCCCTTAATTTTTCTTCTTCTGAGAACATCCTCTTCATTTTTGAAAGATAGTTTTGCTGGCTATAAAATTCTAGGCTGATGATTCTTTTTTTTTTTTTCAGCACACACAAAAAAAATGTCCTACCACTTCCTTCATATCATCTATATGGTTTCTGATTAAAAATCCACTATATTCAATTCTTTTTTACTTATACTTAGGGTGTTTTTCCTCTCATTTTCAAGATTTTTGTTTGTTTGGGTTTTGTCTGTTTACACAAGTTTGACTCTCCTGTCTTATTGTAGATTTACTTGTATCTGTAGTTTTATGTCTTTTGTCCAATTTGAAAAGTTAGCCATTATTTCTTCAAGATTTTTTGTTTATTTTGGTGTTTTGTTTTGTTTTGCATTGGATTCAACAGAACTTCTTGCTTATGTCCTCTACCACTGGGCTACACCCCCAGGCCTTCTTCAAGTTTTTTTACGGCCCCATTCTCTCTCCCCTCTCCATTTAAGTCTCCAGTGATATAAATGTTTGGTTTTGTGTTATGGTTCCAGGGTCTCTGAGGCACTGCTCCTGCCACTGCTATTCTTCCTCCTTCCGATTCACCTCCTATCTGAGATATTTTCTTTCTTGTACTTATTGCATAATTTCTATTATTCTGTAAAAAGTATACTGATTCTTTCCTCTGTTCCACTCCAATCTTCTGTTAAGCCCATCCATGGAGTTTATCTCATTTGTTACAAGTTCTAAAATTTCACTTCATTTTCCTTCATACCTAAAGAAATAGAAAGTTTGCCAAAACTTTCTGTTTATTCACTTCAAAAATGTACACAATTGTTTCTTGAAGGATTTTTTATCATGGCTGCTTTTACATTCTCATCAGATAATTCTAACTTCTCTAAAATCTCACTGTTGGTGTGTATTGTTTATCTTCTTCATTCAAGTTGATATTCTTCTGGTTGATAACACGAATGATTTTTGTTTGAAAATTCATCTGTGAGTCTCTGGGTCTTATGATTTATCTGGCTTCACCTGACACCACTTCAACAAGGGAAAGAGGGAGTTGCTGCCTTATTAATCATGGGCAAGACTGAGTTTTGCTAGGCCTCCCCTGTTACATGGGAGTTGAAGGAGGCCTCATTACCTCTGGGTGATGATAAAGGTCCTGGCTTTGCACTAGGCCTCCTCTGATACCACCCTAGTGGAGAGGAGAAGGGGGACTTGTTATTGATGGGAGAGAGTAGAAGAGCAAGATTCTCACATATCTCCACTGATGCCAAAGTGGGTGGAGACACTGTCCAGCAGGGATGAAAGTCCTGACTCTCTGTTGGGCCTTCCGTAACACCACCTTGGCAGGGGATTGGGGTGCTCGGGTCTCTCCAGGAAAGGGTAGAAATCTAGAGTCTACATTAGTCCTTGCTGGTGGGGAGAGGGCCACAGTTTTCCTGTGGTGTTTAGAGAACAGCAGTTATTATCTAAATGTGTTCTGTCTTACCTTTCTGCCCCTTTCCTCATCCTTCTTCTTGAGGGAGCAGATTTGTCGGGCTTTTTTTTTTTTTTCTTTTTTCCTTAATTACACTTCTGTTGGCATTTCCAAGTTGCTGACTCCTTCAGCTCCAAGTCAAAGATACATGGAATAAAAAGAAATCCCAGAGAACTCCCCACCCTTTGGTTCCCCAGTCCCGAAGTCCCTAGCTGGTCTGCGGTCTTCTCTTCCCTTTGCAGGCTCTTCTTAACTTATATTTTGTATATAATTTCCACAGTCTCTCATTGTGCAGGAGAAAAAAAGAAAAGTGTGCCTACATCATCTTCCTAGAAGCGGAAGTCTAGTATCAGCGCCTGTCTTTATATTTGCCAGTCTAGGGTTACATGACATTACAGACAGTTTTGTTTCCAAAAGGGGGAACTACAAAACCAATGACTGTCAGAATCTAAGCTCTCTGCACATTTTACTGTCCTGTACTTTTTCTGCCCATTTCTTGTTGGATACTCCATAATGACAAGGCCAAAGTACCCAGGAAGGGATAGCTAATGAGAGATAGAAAGTGAGGGATTGGCAGGCTACTGGGCACCAATGGCCAGGACAGGCCCCAGCTGCTCCTGCCGAGCTGTCACAGAGCACGTGGGAGGGCAGGCAGAGGCTGGCTGTGCTCTGGAGAAGCACCTGGTGGGAAGGACCAGGGCAGAACTTAAATAATGGTTAGAGAATGCAATGAATTGTGAAACGAAGTTCTGAGGCCAGAGAAAAAGTAATGTGAAGGGAGGTGTGTCTCCAGGCTAGGCTTCAGGCTGGGTCCACATGTCAAGCTGCTCTGGAGATAGCAAACAGTTGGGTGAGGAGGATACAATTCTCATGTAATTTGAGGTGAGGGAACATTTGTTTCTTCAGAAAGCTCTTTCTTCCATGGGCCATTTCTTATTTACAATTCAAAATGTCAGGGAGGTTTATCTTTCACTTTGTGACTCACCCTGTCGACAGCCCTGTCCAGGGCCTGTTTCCAAGATGGCTGCCTTTCCTGGAGCAGTTTCCTACTTCTCCCCCCACACAGTCCTCTGCCCCATAGAACATGAACAATAAAGGCAAAGGCTCTTATGGAAGTCCAAGACAAATATAGACTTTAAAACTAATTGCTTCATTTGTTGTTGTTGTTGTTACTGCTTGTAGAAAGCACAACTCTCTGATCCATCATTGAAGGTTAAAAATATTTTACTCAGCTTTACCCAGTTCGTCAGGTTCTTTATGACTACATTTGTCTTCCGTTAATGTCCTTGTATGGGAATGACTACAGCAGGACAAGTGACATAAAACAGGCTTTTGAAACATACTGTATTGATTATTTGAGAACTGCCTACACTGTTGAATTGTTAAGATAGGGTAGTGACCTGGTTTACATATTTATTTTAAAATGCTTACATCAAGAGAGAAAAGATGCAAAGCATCATTTTTTTTTTTTTTTCAAACATGAAAATTACCTCCAGGTGCTGAGCTATTCCAGGCAAGGAGTTATCATGGTGGGCTCATCAGGAGTGGGAGGAGGTCAGGGCAACTTGACCTTCTATTTCAATTTTAGGGAAAAAAAAAAACTGAGAGTGGGATCCTAACTGTGCGGATATTGAATTCACTTCCCACTACTTCTCTGGACCAGTCTGTCCTCTGAGAACCCTCTTATTCTTGGGAAACAGGAAGTCAGTGACCACTTTCTCTGACTACACATGATCTTTTTTTAAAATTAATTTTTTAATTTATATATGACAGAGGAATGCATTACAATTCTTATTACACATATAGAACACAATTTTTCATATCTCTGGTTATATACAAATTATGTTCACACCAATTCATATCTTCATACATGTACTTTGGATAATAATGTCCATCACATTCCACCATCATTTCTAACCCCATGCCCCCTTCCGTCCCCTTCCACCCCTCTACCTTATCTAGAGTTTGTCCATTCCTTACCCATGCACACATGTTCCCTCTCCCTACCCCACTATGAATCAGCCTCCTTATATCAGAGAAAATATTCGGCATTTGTTTTGGGGGGAATTAACTAACTTCACTTAGTATTATATTCTCCAACTCCATCCATTTACCTGCAAATGCCATGATTTTATTCTCTTTTATTGCTAAGTAATATTCCATTGTGTATGTATGCCACTTTTTTAAAATCCATTCATCCACTGAAAGCTATCCATGTTGGCTCTACAGTTTAGCTATTGTGAATTGTGCTGCTACAAACATTAATATGGCGGTGTCCCTGTAGTATGCTGTTTTTAAGTCCTTTAGGTATAGACTGAGGACAGGTATAGCTGGGTCAAATGGTGGTTCCATTCCCAATTTTCCAAGAAATTTCCAAACTGCTTTCCATATTGGCTGCACCAATTTGCAGTCCCACCAGCAGTGTATGAGTGTACCTTTTTCCCCACATCCTCACCAATACTTACTCTTCTTTGTCTTCATAATAGCTGCCATTCTGACTGGAGTAAGATGAAATCTTACAGTGGTTTTGATTTGAACCCAATCAATAAATGGGCCAAGGACCTGAACAGACACTTCTCAGAAGATGATATACAATCAGTCAAAAAAATTATGAAAAAATGTTCATCATCGCTAGAAATTAGAGAAATGCAAATCTGACTAGGTAACCACAGTAAGTCTCTTTCCTTTGTGGCATTGTTACAAATTGTCATAAATTTGGTGACTTAAAACAGAAATTTTCTGTGGAGGCCCACAGTCCACAGTCAGTGTGACCAGGCAGAAATGAAGGTGTCTACAGACCATGCTCTCCACCACACCTCCAGAAGCATGACAGGAGACTCTGTCCCATTCTTCTTCCAGTTACTGGTGGCTGCTGACATACCTGTAGCCACATGGGTTCAGTCTTTAGGGCCAACATCTTCAAATCTGCCTCTGCTACATCTTTACATTGCTTATTCTTCTGTGCAAAATCTCCCCCTCCTTCCTCTGGTAAGAACACTTGTGTTAGTGTTTAGTGCCCACCTGGATAATCTAAGATGATCTCTCTGTACCCACACCCTCAATTACACCTGCAAAGACTTTTGCCACAAAGGGTAACATTCACAGGTCCAGAGATGAGGACATGGCTGTCTTCTGGGAGACCACTTTCAGCTCGTTTCTGTACATCTCCATGCCAATGGTCAACTTTATCTTCAGCGCATCCCCTGCTCTCCATGGATGTCCAAAATGCAACCCTCATCTAACGCCCCGTTAACCACTTACCCAGACGCTCAGACAGAAACTCCAGAGCCATTGTTTGTCCTGCCTCTCCCCTACCCCTGTATTTTATCCAGCTCCATGTTCACCTTCAAGACAGCCCTTTCACCACCACCCGCACTTCACTAGGGTACCCACAGAGGCCTCTAACTGGATTCCCTATTCCATTACTTCCTACTGCATGTCTTCCGTCCATTATCCACTTGGTTGCAGAGTCAGCATAGAAACATGGAAACCAGATCATGGCCTTTTCTGCCTGAACCTCAGGGGTCCTCCTTTGGCTGTGCAGACAAGAGCTCCTGCCAAGCCCCTGAACTGGCCCCTGCAGAACTTGGCCATGCCTGTGTCTCTGCCCTACCACCAGCATCCTCTCCTGGCTCCCTCCTCTCTGACCACTTGTCCTTCCTTGGACCTCAACAGATACCATCTTCCCTCCTGGGGTACTCACACATGGGCACCTCTCTACCCAGACACCAACTGCCTTCTGATTCTCTGACCTCAGGTGAGATGTCCTTGAAGAAAATGCCCCCTGACCTTCCAGGAACATCTCCTTCAACCCCTCTCAGGCCCTGTTATTTTCCTGCATTGCATTTCTGTACATTAACTGGTACATGTATGGTTTATTTATTTCATGACTGTCTTTCCTCCTAGACTATAAACTTCATGAGGGCAGGCATCTTGTCTGTCTCATTCATCTCTAACCCAGCATTTCCTGTACAATAAGTACTCCCATGTGATTTCAAAACATGTAAATCCTTCCTGGGTGCTCTGCTTCCCACAGAGGCTACTGCACTTGGCTACAAAGAATAGAGGAAAATGAAGGGATAACATTCAGATGTCCTGGTATTTATTTAAGCTTTGTGAATTTTCTCAATTCATTTTAACAAAGCAGAAGCCAAGGACTCCACGCCTCTGATCCCACGGTATGGGCACTGTTGGCAGCCCTGGTGCATCCAGAGCTGCTTGATGAATAGACCCAGGAAGCCTCGGAGGAGGTCCAGGGGCAGGCATCTGTTTTTTCCCAGTAATCTGGTAGCTTCTATGGGTCCCCAACCAAGTTTCACCTCCATCGGTGCTGTCCACAGTGCTCTGTGTACATGCTGTCCATGACGTTGACCGCTAGCCACAGGTGTGGCTCTTGACTACTTGAAATGTGGCTGAAGAAGTTGCCTTAATGTGGATTATGTTCTATGTTAATAGCTTCCATTAGTAGAGCTGAAGATACCTCACCTGGTCACCTGGCCCAGGTGACCCTATGGAGCACCTTGAGTGAGTTGTGGGGCTCCCTTCTTCAGGCAGTGCAGTTGGGACAGCAGGGATCCAAGAGCAGGAGGGAGGGATCTCTGATGTGAGAAGAAAAGCCTCAATGTGTCGGGGCATGGCCTTTTCTGTGAGCCTTATGAATAAAACTTCCCACAAGCCAAGGTGCAGAGCCTGAGGGTGGGCAGCCAGATGACAGCTAAGAGTCCTGTCCAGGACAGGACTGAAACATCTGGTTGGGAAGGTATTTTCTGGGAAATCCAACGAGGAAGGCTGGCTCCAGGTCTTGAGAAGGTCAAAGGGGGAAAGCACAAAGGGACTCCTTCTGGGGGTCTTGGTTTCTCAGGAGGGGACAGCATGAGGGGGTCCTGTAGGGAATCAGCAGAGCCAAGGAAGCTCAGCCCTCTCAGGAACAGCAAAAAGCTTTCTTCACCCGCCAAAGAACACTAGCTGCTCTGTCCAGCATGGCCAGTCCCTGACACACAGGTGCATGCACTGAATCTCCAGAGCGATGGAGGGAAAAGGCCTTTCATCCCATATTTTGACAGTGAGTAACTGAATACCCAAATTGGAAATGAGATTTTTAAAATGAGCCTATGGAAGAATGTACCAACTGGCCAAGCACCAACAGTGAGGGAATAGTAAATGAGATCCCTTCTTGGGGCACGGATGTGTGTGTGTAGAGTATCGATCAGCATCCTGTTGGAAACACATGGCCCACTCAGTGGACAAGTGGAGAGTTTAGCAAGGAGCTATGGAAAGGTGTGGGCAGGGATATCAGGGCTGGTCCCTCAGATGGAGAGGGCTTCTTGCCCAGGAGGGAGCCTTCTGTGGGATGGAGCAGGCAGCGTGAGGCACCTGCATAGGAGGCAGGGAGCCAGGAGAATATACTTCATGGTCCCCTCCCTGTGGCCTCCTGCTGCACTCCCATTGGTCCATTCAACCAGAAGCCCAGACAAGGGTGCTCTGAGAGAAAGCCCTGAGGTTTCAGCTTCTAGCAGGAAGAGGCGTGGAGGGCACATCCACAGGACACCAGGGAGAGTGGAAAGAGCAGACAACATCCACAGGTGACCCCTGTCAGAATCGCCAAAATCCAGAATGCTGACACCACCAAATGCTGATGCAGACATGGAGCAACAGGAACTCGCATCCATTGCTGGCAGGAGTGCAAAATGGTACAGTCATTTGGAATGCAGTTTGGCAGGTTCTTACCAAACTAAGCACTTTTACCATAGAATCCGACAATCTCACTCCTCAGTATTTGCCCAAAGAAGATAAAAACTTATGTCCACACAAACTCCTGCACATGAATGTTTATAGCAGCTTTATTCATAATTGCCAAAACTTACAAGGAACCAAGACATTGATTGGATAAACTGAGAATATCCAAGCAATGCAATATTACTCAGCAATTAAAAAAAATGTACTATCAAGCCACAAAAATATATGGAGGGAATTTAAATGCATTTTATAAATTTAAATGAAACAAATCAATCTGAACACCTAATAGAAGAAAATGTAGGCCCAACTCTACATCATGGAAGCTTAGGAACTGACTTCCTTAACAAGACTCCTAAAGAGCAAGAAGTAAAATCAATGATCAACAAATTGGATGGTATCAAACTAAAAAGCTTCTTCACAGCAAAGAAAACAATCCAGAATGTAAAGAGAGAGCCTACAGAATGGGAGAAAAATCTTTGCCACTGTACCTCAGATAGAGCATTAATCTCCAGGATATATAAAGAACTCAAAAAACTTAATACCAAAAAATGAAATAACCCAATCACAAAATGGGGAAAGGAACTGAACAGGCACTTTACAGAAGAAGAAATATGATTGGTTAACAAATATATGAAACTTTCTATCAGTTAGAGAAATACAAATTAAAACTACACTGAGATTTCATCTAACTCCAGTAAGAATGCCAATTATCAAGAATATGAGCAACAATAAAGGTTGGTGAAGATATGGGGAAAGAGGTTCACTCATACATTGCTGGTGGGACTACAAATTAGTGCAGCCACTCTGGGGAGCAGTATGGAGAGTTCTCAGAAAACTTGGAATGCAACCACCATTTGACCCAATTATCCCACTCCTCCATGTATACCCAAAGGACTTAAAATCAGCATACTATAGTGACACTGGCATATTTATAGCAGCTCAATTCACAATAGCTAGACTCTGAAACCAGCCTAGGTGCCTTTCAACAGATGAATGAATAAAGAAAATGTGGTATATATATACACAATGGAATATTATTCAGCCATAAAGAGAAATTAAATTATGGCATTTGCCAGTAAATGGATGGAATTGGAGACTAAGTGAAATAAGCCAGTCCCCAAAACCCAAAGTCAAATGTTTTCTCTGTTAATGCACATGCTAACTCATAATAAGGGGGATGGGTAGGGAAGAACAGAAGTACTTCAGATTAGACAAAGGGGAATGAAGGGAAGGGAGAGGAATGGGATTAGGAAAGACAGTAGAACGAATCAGACATGACTTTCCTGTGTTCATATATGAATACACAACTAATGTAATTCCACATGATGTATCACCAGAAGAACATAAGTTGTACTCCATGTATATATAATATGTCAAAATACATTCTACTGTTATATATAACTAAAAGGAACAAATTTTAAAAAGTCAATCTGAAAAATGCTACATGTTATATGAAACTCTGGAAAAGGCAAAGCTATGGAGCCAGTTTAAAAAAGCAGTGGTCACTAGGGGTTAGGGGAGAAGGGATGAATAGGCAGAGCATAGAGAATGTGACATTATTCTGTTTGATACTATAATGGTGGATATGTTTTACATTATACATGTCTAAAACCCATAGAATGTGTACCACCAGAAGTAAATTCTAAAATAACCCATGGACTTGAGGGTGGGAATGATGTGTCAATGTGGGTTCATTAATTGTAACGGATGCAACCCTCTAGGATATTGATGGTGGGGGAAGGGAGGCTGTGCACGTGGGGAGGGAGGGGGGACTTGGAAACTATACTTTCTACCTAATTTTGCTTTAATCTTGAAACTGCTTTTGTTTTTTTTTTTTTTTAAAAAGTCTATTTTTGAAATTTTCTTAAAAAATGCAAATGTGAGGGCTTTGGCTCCCAGTTATGGCAGGCAAAGGTAGAAATGGGCTGCAATTCAAGCCGAGGTCCTCTGCATCGTGCACACTCAGGACATTCTGTGCCTGTAGTTTTCACTGGGCCCAGTTTTGGGCCATCCCATCTGGGTTCTGGAGCCGCTGTCTCCCCAGCCCACTTGGTCACAGCCTTCCCTCTGACCAACATCCCATAGATGAACAGCTGCCAGGACCAGAACCCAAGAATACCCTTCCTTCTTGGATTCTGTACTGAGCAGTCCTTTCCTTTGCCCCGGAGGGCTCGCTGCAAAACCCTTTCCAGCCCATTCTCCCACCCCAATTCCTTCCTGCCTCTTCCCTCTTCCCTTGGCCAGGCCAGTGCAAGTTCAAGACAAGGTCAACAGCGTGGAGACCAGTAGTCTCAGAGCCTCCAGCTGCTGTCCACTGTTTATCACCCCTTTGGACTTCACACCCAGAGCCTGTTCCAGGCCCAACTCCAGCAAAAGCCAGGACAGGACAGACATGCTCAATGGTTACACAGTCATCCTCATCTCATCTCAGAGGAGAGCCACCTGAGAGCCAGTTCCAGGTGTATTATTGGCTCAGGGAGCATAGGCTGCCTGTACCATTGCTTGCATAGGAAATCTTACTCATAAACCCATTTCCTTTTGGACCATCACCCACCTTAAAAGTTGGGACCTGCTGTGCTCTACTGAGGTGGAAAAATCATGGGCCATGGGTTTATCTGAACATAACCCTATCAACAAACCTCTTAAACTACCTGCCAGATGTCAAGGTGGGTTCCACCAACGGTCGTATATTGATTGTGCAACCACAGTGGCTCTGTGGGTTGTGTTTAACGAGGATGCCAACTAGAAATTCTACATTTGTGTTTGCATTGTGCTTATTACTTCTACGCCTAATTTGAAATTCTTGAATGTTTGCTTTAAAAATTGCTGCATTTGGGCTTGGGTTGTAGCTCAGCAGAAGAGCGCTTGTCTAGCACATGTGAGGCACTGGGTTCGATCCTCAGCACCACATAAAAAATAAATGAATAAAATAAAGGTATGGTGTCCATTTACAACTAAAAAAAAGTTAAAAATTGCTATTTGAAAAAGATTTTTCATAGTTAATCATCATTTGAGACGTGCCAGAAAAAAACAGGCCTTTATTAACAAAAACAAACAACAACAACAAAAAAAAATTAGATTTATGATTCCAACTGAAAAAGACCACCTCCTTGCAGTGAGTGGCATATGTAGTTTAATACCTAACTCTCCCCTCACTTTTTTTTCTTTATTTCTTACATACATGACATTAGTGGAATGCATTACAATCATAATTATCCATTCACAGCACAATTTTTCAAAACTCTGTATATAAAGTAAGTTCATGCCAAATTATGCCATTATACATGAGCTCTCTTTTTTTTGCATTACAATTCTTAATACACCTTTATACCACAATTTATCATATCTCTGTTTGTATATAAGGTATGTTGACACCAAATTCACATCTTCATACATGTATTTTAATGGTGTTCAAGGGAACTAATCTGTTCTAGGATTAGAAAGACAGCATTTGATTTATTTTACAAAAGAAATTGGTGGTCATTTCTTTTCAATTGAGGTCTTCCTTTATCCAGGCCAGCAATTAAGGCAATGCCTGGAATGTAAGCAAAGCAATTACAGGAAAGGGATTTGAGCCTGTAAGTTCAGTGTGCACCTTGGAGACCTGGAATCCTTTCCCTCCTGTGGGAGGCCATCCTCCACATGATTTGAGTTACCTCCCTGGCTGGGTGAGAGGCGCTTAGACACAGCTGTGTCAGAGATATTCCCCACCTTTTTCCAGGTAATTCATTAGAAAGGCAAATTTTATGTAATTTCCTTCCTAATTTGTCCCATGTATGTAAATTTGGTAAATCTTGGTCACAAAACCAAGGGCAAAATTCACCTACAACCTTTAAGAATTGTAGCAACTGAGTCTTTTTAACTTGCTTTCCCTTCTGATTAATTATTGTCTCTAAAATAGTCAAATACATGACTTTATCAGTAGAAGTTGAATTCCCCATTATTTAAAATTTTTAACGTCCCTTCACTCCAAAAACTGTCTGGTACTTCCATGACCCTAAAAATGTCACAAATTCCGTATTTCTATAGTGGGCTCCCTAACTCAACCTAGTCAATTTACTCATGCCCCATGTTGGGTGCCACTTCTGCCACGTGACCAGCACTGGCTTCATGAAAGAAGGTTCAGTTCATAAGTAATTGCTAAGTAGTCTTTATTAAATTAAAGAGACAAGACTCTCATTACCTTTAATACCAGCTCCAAGACAGCTTCTTCTAGCTCCCGCCTCCAGCCACCTAATGCGTTTACAGAAGGTTTACAGAAGATGGGGGGGAAGAGGGAGAGAGAGAGAGGGAGGGGGAGGGGGAGGGGAGGGGGAGGGGAGGGGGGGAGAGAGAGAGAGAACACGCCAGGGAGGGGGCTTTTATTGGGGAACAAAAAATTCCAGGGAAAATCCTATCCAATGAAGGTCAAGGGGGACAGCATCCCAAGGTCAGGGGTGACGATTGGGTCTTCAGGGCAGTGGCCAGGCATGCCTCTGCACGGACAAGCCCTCGGACCTGGAAAAGGGTGGGGAATAGCTCTGACACAGCTGTGTCTAAGCACTTCTCACCCAGCCAGGGAGGTAACTCAAATCACGTGCGAGGATGTGGTTTGGTGGCAACCTGTTTGTTTTTACATGTCTTATTACCAGGGGGCAACTTGGCTCCTTTCACCAGACAGTAATCACCATCAGCTCTGCCACTCTAACATAGCAAGGGGCAGATTCTGAGCTGGATGTGTAGCAAAGTGAAGTCCTAGCTCAAAGCAAGAATTTCCATTCCCACACTAGTGATTACCCATTCACTCCATGTGTCTATCAAAAGACAAAATTATTAAAAATTAATTTAGAATTATCAAAATAATTTTTTTTTGGTACTGGGGACTGAACTGAGGGGCACTTAACCACTGAGCCACATTCCCAGCCCTTTATATTTTTTGACTTAGAGACAGGGTCTTGCTAAGTTGCTGAGGCTGGCTTCAAACTTGTGAAGTTCTTGCCTCACCTCCTGAGCCACTGGGATTATAGGCATGTGTCACTGCACCCAGCCTGAACTGGTTTTTATTTGCAATGTAGGAATGGGGCAGCATCTGCTCTAAAACTTAGAAAAGGTGCTCTGATTAGCTGAACAGAAGGGGTTGGTTATATAGGCAGAAAGCGGGTAAAGAGAAACAGGTAACAAAAAGCAGATTAGTTAGGGCCAGGTTACTCAGGTTATTCTTCTTGTAAGGATTAAAGCAGAGAGGACTTTATCAGGCCCACTAACCTGGCCTGTTTGGGGATCTGGTTCTCTCTCTTTCTCCCAACTTCTTGGTAAATCAGCTCAATGACTTAGTTTTGGTTATGTGAAACTTTAGCATGAATGACTCCATTTTGGTTTGATCTGCTGAGACTTAATGCAGAAGTCAGTTCAAATCCTCTCAATTTTATTCAAAAATTGAATCCTAAAATGCTCCCAAGTTTGGCTATCAGACAAATCTAAGGCTGTTTATATAGAACACTTTCTAAGAATTTAAGAAGTAGAGAGGGTCAAGCATTATGCATGTCTCTTGGCATCCTGAGAGAGAAAGACCTCTGGCTCCAGCTTTCCCTTTCCAAAACAGTTTTTTTCCAGATTTCTGAGGCACTTTGATTCCTTGGGGAGCTTTAATTGTCTGTAATGGGGAAATATTGTGAAATTCTATCTTTGCCTTAAGGTGCTCACCCCACCGTCCCACGCACCTGCCCTTCTCTACTCCTTCACTACTCAAGTGTAATCCTGGGCCAACTGCAGTCACCTCCCTGGGGCGGGTCATTTCCTGTCTGGATTATCACTGACAGCCACTCTTTATTTCAGCCAGAATAAAGATCACTGCGCCGTCCTAACCCCTGGGATGCATGTAGAAAATGTGTGCCTGCTGCATGGATGACTTCACATGGCATTTAATGGCCCTCTTCATCCATTTCGTAAATCTCTGAAGGTCAGGTCACCATCATCGAAAGCACAGCGCAAAGATGAAACTCCTCACCAGTCAGTGTAGAGTTCTTAAAATGACAAAGCAAGGTGGAAAGTTAGCTGGACTGACACAAAACTTCACCAGAACCTACAACTTATGTTCTGAAATAAAGTAGTGGGTTCTTGGAAGTCGGGTTAGCAACAGAAGAAAGTCAGAGCTTGTGGGAGCATCGATGAGTCAGAAGGGCTGAGAGCGTCTCTCCCTTTGTCCTGTCCCTGTAAAGTCATGTTTCTTCAAGTGAAGTAAACATGCCCTGCTTTGTTAGTCTTGAATGATAAACAAAGCAGAACACTTGTACACAGCACATCAAACAATGTCCTACAACAGGAAACCATTTCTAATCCATACATCACAGCAACCACTTGGAAGAAAACAGAGGCCTTTGGCCCTGAGACAAGACTCTCAAGAAACAGGTTAAGGGAATGCACAGCCAGGCAGGACCTGGGCAGAAAGAAGCAGTAAGCCTGAATTCACATCCCAAACAAAGCCCAGCACAAGGCTCCGCCCCCTCTCTTTTTGGTATTCCTTCTTGATTGAACTGGTAATAAAATTACAAAGCGGTGTTTGTTTGATAAAGTTAAATGCATAATCAAAAATGTTTTTAACTGAATAGATTTTATATATATTTGTAGATAGAGGGAAGAGGGAGACCACAAAGAGTATGTGTGTGTATATATATATATATATATATATTTTTTAATTAGAATTCGAGCTTTATGTTCTTATTTGGACAGAAGTTCTACTAGCAATGAGGTATAATTTGATGGAGGAATTTTGGAGAAACGTCATCAGATTTAAGATAGCCAAGGAATTGAGGGGCCAGGATGTCAAAAGGGCATCCATGTTCCTGATAGAATCATACTGGTGGGTTCAAGGGCTGCACAAGGGGGGGGGGGCGCATTAATGTCTCAGTTTTATGTTAAGATGATCAATTCATCCGGAATGTTAAAACTGGGGCTTTCCTAGTTTCAACATTCCCAGAAAACCCTCAGTTCAGTGCAACTTGAGACAAGGTCTCATCTCCCTGACCTGTAATCTTGATTGACAGGTACACAGAACAGCACCTGACTGGATTCCTGATCCCCCGGGACACTCTACAAATGTAGGTTGGGTCTGAGTCTGTAAGTCAGGGTCTCAGCAGCAAGACCCTAAGATGACCTTCTCCCTGTGGCCCTACTGTTAGTGCAATTTTGGAAGCCCCCTACTCCTACCCTGGGAAGTTTTTCTCTTCCTCAGGATGGTAGCTCCCTCTTGGCGACAGGCATCTTTGAAGTTCCCTAACTGCCTCAGGCACCTGCTGTTGTCTCCACTGAAGTTCCCAAGAGAGTGAGAGCCGCGGAAGCCCCTCAGCTTTTCCTGTCCCGCCACTCCCAGGTTGCCTTTGAGTCCAGAGACTCCTGATCCATCCAGGGGTGGACAGAGGTGAGTAGGATCCACTGCATTCCTAGGAGCTGTGGGTGGACCTGTCACCTAGCACTCAGCAAATGTCTAAGCTTTTTGAGATCTTTGATTTCAAAGCTCAGCTTTCTAGCAGACCCTCAGGTTCATGGAGTCACTGGCTACAAGAAGCCTGTGCTATCCCAACACAAGCTGTTCTGGCAGCTGGATCATAACAGGGCTAGAAGGAGTTGCTGGGCTGCCTACCTGAGGTATTCAGGCGCACAAAGTAAGTTCACCTGTGTGCCCTTTGAAAACAGAAAGCTCGTGGGTGTTTCCCCTCTGAATGACTGTTACCCCATCTCATTTCCTGGGAAAATGTGTCACAAATGATAAGACACATACCTAGATGTGTATGTTATATAATAAGATGTGATTGGGATGCAGACAGCATCTATTTGGAGAAAGAGGGAAGAGGGAGACACATACAGTACTTATTCAAGACCTCATGTACAAGCCATGGGGGAGGAGGGGTGGCCACTGAGTGCCTGGGGATGTGTGTGTTGGGGGGATGCTTTTCAATATATGTCCTTTATTTACTTTTTGAATTTTGTATATAAATTCATTTAACACTCCATTATTCTTTCAAATAAAATTGTTCTTTCTTTGAGTAGCTACCCCAGTGGATAACTTTTTAATGAAAAAAGAAAAAAAAAAACAATTTACTTTCTTTCCTTCCTTCCTTCCTTCCATACCAGAGATGACACCCAGGGTCACTTAACCACTGAGTCACATCCCCAGCCCTTTTAATTTATTTGAAGACAGGGTCTAAGTTACTTAGGACCTCGCTAAGTTACTGAGGCTGTTGGGCTTATTTCTTTTATATAATTGCTCAGTTAAGAAGCTAAAATGCTTATATATCATCTTCCATTTGAACGTGACCTAGAATATTAATAATGTTCTTTGTAAATTTTGACTTTCTTGTCCCAGTTTGATTTAATGACCTCTGCTCCTTCGCATAGTTCAGTTTCCATGAGTCTCATACATCAAGGCTGTATGCATCCTCAGTTCTCAAAAGCAGGCACAACATCTGTTGAGAATAGTCATTTTATTCCTATATTCTGGCAGGGAGCTGTCACTCACAGGCTGGTGGCCAGGTCTCCCTCTGTCCCCACAATCTCCCCACTCCATCCCTATCCCCAACCCATCTCCCAAACAGAGCTGAGCCTCAGGGAAAAGAGCAGGATGGGGTGGAGCCTGGCCCAATCCCACCCCAGAGGATTCCCTTTCTTCTCCTTCTCTGTGGAAGTGACCAGGCACAGGAAGCTTCACTCCCATCCCTCACTATGTGCACCTCCTCATATCCCCCAGGTGACAGATTCAAGAGAATGGAAGGGGACCTTCTCACCTGTCCTGGCTATGCCTGGCCCAGAGGGCACAGGGGAATCCCATGCATCAGGGGGCCATGAGCTAGGAGGTAGCCCAGCATGATAAGCAAGTTCCACCAGCTAGTGGAGGCCCTGCACCCATTGTGAGAACAAAGTGAGTCATCACATGCAGTCTGTAGCAGTGTCACAGCATGCAGTACTGGCCTTGCTACTGTGTTAGCATTTGCAGAATGAAGAAATCTCTATAGAAGACCTTGGGAAGGGAGGAGGGCTTGCCCTCCCACAATGGAGATGGGTTTTCTTATTTCTGTTACAGGGAGAGACCAAATTAGTTGCGTGGTTTAGAAAAGGAAGAAGGTGGAATTTATTGCAGCCAGGTGGAGTGGGGCAAGTACATGTTCCATACACCTACCTACGTAGATACCCAGCAAACCCCCGCACACAGGTATGTGTATGCTTTCCAGTGAGGGAGGACGTTGCAAAGATTTGGTGCTTTGGTTATGAAAGTCCTTGCAAGGGCCACAAGTTCCCTTCAGAGTAGTAGAGGAAACAAAGAAAATGTTTCACCATTTCCTTCCCCATTCTCCATCAAATCAACCCACTGTTCCTCAAACACATGATTCTAGAGGGAGAAGCAGACAGATTTTCCTGGTTCGTAGGCCTCCTGCCGTTTCACTCATCTCCTTCATGGCAAGGGCACTCCTGGCCCATATTGAGCTCTAGTGGGTTCCGTGGGCAGCCTGGAACCCCAGAATATCTAGCTCAGTTCTGAAGTTAGGAATCTCCTTTGTCCCAATGGATTTTAAAATGTTTGCTTGAATTCCCTGGTGGTGTGCTGATGGTTTCAAAGCCAGACTCACCCAGCGATGATGGAGGAGGGGAAGTTCAGGCCAGACAAACCCCACGTTATCCCACACATTCCTGTCCAATAACCAGGCAGGGTTTGGTCTCCTCTCGCATACCAATATCAACAGAGTATTTAATGTGGCATCAAGATACTCATTTCTTGGGGTTTGTCACATAAAGAAAACCACAGGGTCATACCGCTCATTGTTGAATGTACCATGGTTTGGATCCTTAATGTCCCCCTGAGACCCATCTGCTAATGCCTTGATCCCCAACTACTGGGAGTTGTGTACTATTGGGAGGTAGTGGAACCTTTCAGAAGTGGGGCTTAGGGGGAGGAAGTTAGGTCCCTGGGGGGTGCCTTTGAAGGGGACATTTGGTCCTTGAAGGGACCCCTTTCTTCATGGCCATCATGAGGTTCTACTCCATCCACTGGTTCTGTCCCTCTGGAGAAACCTCACCAACACAACACGTAAGTCTTTCCCTATGGCACACAGGTTCCAGCACCTTCCTCTGACTCTCTTTTGCTTCCTGGCTACCATGAGGTAAACATGTTACCTCTACCACATGGTGGCTTACCCCATGATGTGCTGTTGCTGCCACAGACCCCAAAGCAAGGGGCCAAGCAACCAGGGACTGTAATCTCGGAAACTGTGAGCCAAAATAAACTTTTTCTCCTTCAAATTGTTTACCTTAGATATTTGTCACAGTCATGGAAAGCTGACTAACACACCTTGCCGGCACCACCCTGACGTGCCTGGGGCAGGTGTGGTGACATCCTAGGTTACATTCCCTTTCCCAGGTTCTGGAGCCTGGTTCAATGCAGCTGCTTACCTGATCCCTGCCACAAGTTTCTCTTCACTCCCAAAGATATTTATGACGTGAAACGACACCCGCAGAGCAGAGCGTTGCCCACCTGATCCCCTGAAAGGATGGCGGCCTTCAGAGGTGACATTAAAGACCTCTGGAATTTCTGGATGTGTCATAAAGAACAAAATGAATTTATACTTAAAGTATGCCACCTGGGAGAGAGTATAGATACACATGTCTTCAGGAAAATATACTCTCAAAAAATTAATTATTTGTATTTTAAAGTTAATCTTCATAAATGCTATTTTAAAGTAATGCCACAACATCATGGAAATCAGAAAACTATTGTGCCACCAACGTGACAATTAGGGTGTTTATAAAATTTCCTTTTTTTTCCCCTCCATGCTAAGCAAGTGCTCTACCACTGAGCTACATCCCCAGCTCTCCTTATTTATTATATGCATATTTTATGGGTGGATTTACAGTGTGACATCCTGAGGTTTCTTCCCACTCAGTATAAGCTGTTTCTATGTGCTTTAAGATGTGAATACTTAAAATTATAGTGACTGCCCATTGTATTGCCTGTTGAGCCTGCCGTATTTATTGCTCAAATTGTTCCAGCTCAGGTCATTAGGAGCTCTTTCTAATTGACTCCTGTGTCCCTTTGACATTTCTTTGTTCTTCTGTCCTTTGGAACTCTTCCTTACTTTCTGGTACTACAAGATGCTCCAGGCTCAATTTGTATTTCCCCCTCCCCACCCTAGAGTCAGCCATTTCTCCAGGAAATCCTAGTTCCTATTATTTGAGAATGGTATTTGGAAACAAGATCTGGGTGCTTGTTCTGTTAATTTTTTCTAAATGATTTTTTTCTCTATTTTAAGGATTTTTTCTTCTGCTCTTCATTATATCCTGTATAATGGTTTTGGATGATTGTTAGTATCTTCTAAGACTGTGTATTTGTATATGAAATGACTCAAAACTTCCATTTATTGAAATTTACCCAAACATGTGAGCATCAAAATACATGAAAAAGAGCATCCAGGGGCACCTCATGTGTGCTCCTAGTCACAGTTCCCTGGAGGAACAGAAGCAATGGAGTCGCTATACTCTTAAGAGGGGATTTATTAGATTACCTACATGATCAGAGCTGGGTAGGCCCACAGTGACGGTCTCCAGGTTGGAGAGCTGGAAAACCATGAGCTGCTCAGTCCAGGAAGCTGAAGCCTTCTCGGGACAAGAGGGGTCATGATGTAGCTCTAACTGGGGACTGAAGGCCCAGAAGCTGCTTGCAGACTCACTGGTGTGAGTCCACGTTCAAGGGCTGAAGTACCTGGAGGGTGGTGTCTGCAGGCAATAGCATCAGAGAGAAAAAAACCTGCTCAAAAAAAAAAGGAGTCTGACTGTGGGGGAGCTTCCCCTTACCCCACTTCTGTTTCCCTCAGGCACCCACCCTATTGGATGGTGTTGCCACACTCAGGGTGGGTCTTTCCCACTCCATGTACTGACCCACATGCCTCTGGAAACACCCTCAATCTGGATGGTTGGCTACGTAGGGTAGCTCGCTTTGTATGATTTATCAAGTTGTCCCATTATGCTTTTGGGGGGATTGAAACCAGGCTTGCTTACCACTGAGCTACATCCCCACTCCCTGACACTTTTTTTTTTTTAAGACAGGGTCTCGCTAAGTTGCTAAGACTGGCCCCAAACTTGCAATCCTCCTGCCTCAGTCTCCCCAGTAGCTGAGATTATAGGCAGAAGCCACTGCATGTGGCATGACTTTTGTATTTTTGAATGAATAAGCTTAGTTTTAAAAAGTTGCTTGAGATTGGCTCCTTCTCTTACGTGGCTCACATCTAGCCCATGGGAAACACTCATGGATTTTGTCCAGATTAACTCCAGAGCAGTGGTCCTCTCCCCCTCTCTCCCTAATGATGGAACTCTTAGGTTGTCATTTTTAAAAACATTTTTTTTTAGTTGTTGATGGACCTTTATTTTATTTACTTATATAAGTTGCCGAGAATCGAACCCAGTGCCTCACACCTGCTAAGCTCGTGCTTTACCACTGAGCCACAACCCTCAGCCCTGTTAGGCTGCTCTTGCTGGTGGGAATTAGGCTCCAAGAAAATCCTCCTCTCAAATTCCTCCCTCAGCTTCTAACACTCCTACCATGCTTCTACTCTGAGTGTGGATCCAAGAGTCACGAAGCCAGTTCTCTGCTATTTCCTTAGAAGATCTGCCTCTTGGTATCGCTGTGTTCACCATGTCTGATGTCCATTAATCTGAGCTTCTCAGCTGAAACTTCCAATTTAATATTCTCCAACATCCGCTTTTGTATCCTGCCAGAATCTTGATTCTGTTGGTCTGACAGGTAATTTTTAAAAAATAACAATTTCTCAATGGCTTCTTTACAAAGAGCATGAACAAATTAATGGATCGAGTTGGTTGAGAATAACTGAACCGAGAACCCCAAATTAGAAGCAGGTACGTTTTCCTATACACATTTATAGTGGACATCTCTTATTTTCAGGTGCCCACTGCCCCATTTCTGCTTATCCTACAACAGAACCTTTTCTTCAAGTGGGAAGCCTACTCTATCTGGCTGGAAAGGGAAGATCCGATTCAATGACTCTGTGCTCCTCAGTTCAGCGCACATGGTACTTATTGGAATTCACTCTTTGAGCTCAGATTCAGGTGACCCAGGTCTGATCTGATCCTTCCAGGTGTAGAGAATAGAGACTCCATAGTCACCCCAATACAGGGGCAGGCCAAGATGGCTGGTGGTGCCTGATCTCCTGCCTAGGCAGCTCACGAAGCCTTCCTGGGGCTGCAGGAGGAGGATACAGAAGCAATTCAGGGCCTCAGCCACTCTACTCACTTTTTCCTCCCAATTAGGAAAGTCTCCTCCTCATCCTCCATGGAGAGCAGGCCAGGAGGATAAGTAGGAAGAAGAATGACTGGTGGGTGGAAAGTTCAACACACTGAAAGAAGGGGAGACAGGCCTGGGGGAACTGGAACTTCAAGTCAATTTGGTGTCTGTCCCACAGACAGTGGGCTACCCCAGAGTGCATGTCCAGTGAGAGAGCCTGCTACTACAAGATGCTCCAGGCTCAACTTGGGTCCTTTAGATGCAGCAGATGGAGAGTCTACTGTGTGTGCACCAGACAGACCCTGTTCTAGACACTGAAGATTCTGTGACAGTAAGAGAGAACGAGTGGCATCCCTGTGTGGCTCATATCCTTGCTGGGGAGATGGAAATACATTTGGCAAGATGAAAAAAGAGGTTATAGTTGAGTTGCTAGCACCCTCACCCCCACCCCCACCCCCAGATTCATATGTGGAAGCCTTTACCCCCAGTACTTACAAATGCAGCTATATTTGGAGGTATATAGCCACCTTTAAGAGGTAATTAATTTAAAAATGTATCCACTAGCGTTGGCTCAATCTAATCTGACTGATGTCCTGATAAGAGGAGATTGGGATGTAGGGGGAAGCGTTAGAGATGCACCTACACAGAGGAAGACCAGGTGAGGACACAGGGAGGCCAAGGAGGGAGGCTTCAGGAGTCACAGCCCTACAGACACCTTGATCTTGGTGCAGCAGAAGAGTCACAGCCGGGGCACAATGTGACCTGGAGGTGCAGGGAGGGCAGAACTTCTGGGGGGGGGGTGGCAGTAGCAGGCCAGTGTTCGTGAAGGAGGTGGCATAGAGCTTAAAGGGCTGCTGAAGGTGTCACCAGGCTGCATGGGAGGTGTGAATATAGGGACTTGAAGAGTGCCATCCTGGGGAAGGGGCTGGAGAGGGGGGCCGGAGGCATGTTGTGGAGAGTGTATCACGCCAGGAGGAGAGGTCCCCGCTTCTGTTATTGGCCTGTGCCGTCCATTACATGACTTCCTGTGTTGACCACGGTTTTGAGAGCCCCCAGCTAAGTCAGGGCTTAGTATCTAGCGACTCTGCCCTAATTAGAAATGAAGGGGGAATAGATGTGGGTGTTTACAATGCACCTTTCTTGGGCTATTTCTTCTGCTGGCGGACAGCCCAATGACAAGTTGTCCGACGTTCCAAGAGGGACTCTTGCCTGTGGGAATCGTGTTTAAAGTAGTGGACACCCTTGTGGCTCTTGTTTGATCCGGGTCCGATTTATGTCTGTCTGGCCTTCTCTCTGTCACAGGGAGCCCAGCCTCGTGTTTTTCCTGATGCCTCCCTCCCCCACCAGGAACCCCCAGCCTGTGGTGTCCCCTGGTTCTACCGACAAAAGGTGCAAATTCAATACACAACCACAATAGGAAGAGATTTTTACTTATAGATCTCAGGCAAGGAGAGTGTAATGACTCCAGAGGGCAAACCTCACCCCAAGGTCATACAAGGCAAGAATGAAATGTCGGTCAAAGAGAGAGCATCCAGGAGAAGCACCCAGCCCTATATGAGGGAATAGGGTGTAGGTCTCTTTAAGTTCTTGAGCAAAGTTCCTGAATGGGTTAAAGGAAGTGATGGGAAAACAAGGAGTCCAGTCTGGTAGGCCAGAGAGATGCCTCTGAGTTCTTATCTCTGGCCACCGGCTTAGCCATGTGGGTGTGGAGACTGGAAATTGTGTCAAGGGTGACAGAGCCCTGCTCTGGTATGAGAAAGTTAAACATGTATTCAGAATGGGCACTGAGGCAGTCTTCACGGCAGCTCAGGACAGTGCCTTGAGGCAAAGGTGACAAATGCATTCTGTACATTGTTGTGTGCTCCGCTCTGTGGTGCCTCTCTGCATCTTATTGATGCGGAAAACCGGAATATTTTGACCATATGATAATGGAAGCAAAATTAAGTTGGCAAGTGAACATGTAGGCAAGCTTTTATTGGGGCTTCCATTTAGGAAGGGAGACATTTCCTATGGAAGATGTCAGCTGGTTCCCTGCTTGAAGGGAAGGAACTCATCCTAGGGGTCACTTCAGGGGCAGGAATGTGAGTTGGCTTTGGGTGTACTCAACTCAAACACCTGGCCCTGTGCTAAAGGTAAGTTACTGCAGTTATTCAAGAGATCGTAGGCAGGAGAGCCTGGCCTGAAGATATACCTCTGATGTGGCTGAGGTGGGCTCCTGGGATCTGCTGTCAGGCCATGAGCCAAGGCCCAAAAGTACATTTGTCCTTTTCCCTGTGGTGGTCCCTCTCTCATTAGGACCACTTCTATCTCCTATAATCTTTTCAAGTGGGTTTGTTCAGTAAACAGCCTCCTATGGTGTCATCAGCTAGATTTGGTTTATGGCAAGAATTATAAAGATAACAACTCCTCGGGCAAAACGTGGATGGATTTGCCAGAAGTGCCCTCATAAAAATGGGGGTTCCGAAGCTCCGATTCTTGAGCTGGGCTGAAGAACATCCCCTAGGCCCTACCTCCACACCATCCCCAGGAGCCTGGGAGGGCAAGGGGAACTGGTGTGAACACAAAGCTCACCATTCCTGCAGTGCTCTGAGCAGTGGAGTCCTTTGCCTCTGACCTAGGAGTATTGTGTCTTCTGCCAACATCTGTGAAAAGATGGCAAGCTGTCTCGTTGGATTGTGGGTACCAAAAAATCTCAGGTCCTTCATAGTTCCTGATGTGCTTATGTAGTTATATGCATAATAACAAAGAATAACCAATATTATTAATGGACAGTTATTAATACTTGGTAAATTATTATTGGTAATTAGTGAGCTTCAATTTATTAATACTAATTAGCAGTTTGTTGTAATAGCTGACACATATTAGGCACTTACTGAATACTGGATATTGCTAAACACATCATTTCATTTTCACAAGAACCCTATGAAATAGGAGCTGGATCAAAATTTGGAGTGTGAACTGTCTCAGCCATGCAACTGGAGTGAGAAACCTGGATACGAGGTCCTTCTGTCTGATTGTAAAAGGGTGACTATAACCATCTTCCTCCATTCAACCTCCAGATTCGTTAACTTCAGGGAGGTGTTAGGGCTGGGAAAAGCTAAACTGGAGATTAGACGAAAACAGAGGTGGAAAAGAGCCTTGGAATCTGCTATTTACTGAATGCTTCTGTCCCCAAAATCCATATGTTGAAATCTGACTCCAGTGTGACGGTACAGGGGTGGGGCACAGATGGAACCTCATGAAGGGACCAGTGCCCTTATGAAAGAGCCCTGGGGAACTCCCCCCTTTTGCCATGTGAGGGTGCAGTGCAAATGGCCATGTATGAAACAGGGCCTCCCCAGCCACCCAAATCTGCTGCACCTTGGACTTTTCAGCCTCCAGAATGAGAAGTGACTGTTTATGATCCACCGAGGCTGTGGCATTCTGTTACAGCAGCCCAAACAGACCAAGACAGAACCTAGGTCAGTCATTGTTACAGGCAAAGCTAGTTAAAGCAGGAAATTGGGGGAAGAAAACACCATCCCTGGCTGTCTTACACGTCTTACCTTAACTAGAACAGGTAAATGTCCACTCATTGTGGCTCGTTTTTCTTTTTTTTATGTGAGACCAAGCCCTTTCTTTGTACCTGAGTCTGCTGACCAGACTTCTAAGTCACTGTTATCAAGTAACCACGTGAAATTCATTGTTTACCAGTTTGGGATTCTCTCTTCCAATACATCAAGTAGCATGAACACAGCATCCTTGTAGCTTTGCTGGACTCTGCCCTCTCTTCTTCATCATTGTCTTGTTCATCCCTTATTAATAGCCCCATCAATTGATTGACTTGTAGCAATAGCGTTTAGTTAAGCTTTTCCTAGAAGTGACTTCCTCTTCGTAATCATCTTCTAATGGTTTATGTAATATTTAATTATAACAGTATACGGGCTGGAACCAAGATCGCTGACTCTTGGGAAGTGAGCAGTTCAGCGGGGCTGGTAGGGGCAGAGGTGCCCTGTGTTCTAGAGGGGAGGGCCATGGGCCAGGTGCAGGTGTGAAACAAACCATGGGCAGCTGCCTGTGTGGTTGAGGAGCAAGGGCACAGGTTAAGCCAGCAAGTCCCTCTCCAGGTCTTTTGCTGGGCTGGAGGCACTCACTGAATCCACAGAAATGGGAGGAAGAGACACTGAATCTCCCAAACCTGCTCTTGAAAATTCAGTGCTCACAGGATGCTGCCACTTCAGCAAGCCCGTGGAGAGGTGAAACAATGCTACTGGAATGCATTTATGCTGAACAATGCCTGCCTGGTTTTCTTTCTTACTGAATATAGTATCCTAGAATGTTGGTACCTACATAAATGTATTTAAGGACTCATCTAGGTAATGTGAAAATTAAAGGGACCTTTATTAGATAAACATAAGCTGCTGCTAAAAAGAAATTCACCTGTCCTAATCCATCCTTATCTTATATGGACCCGAGCAGGGCAGTCCACACTCCCCTGTCTGCATGGGAGGAAGGGGAACTGGTCTTAGCTTGTTAGCCTTCCTTCCTCCACAATCATAATTAATAAAACTTATATCGACTTTTTTGAAAAGTAACATCTGGCTCAATGTTGGCAATGTGAGGGTTTTGTTTGTTTTTGTTTTCCAGTTTTTGAAGCACTAATCATTGAACCCAGGATCTCATACATTCTAGGCAAGTGTTTTACTACTGAGCCACACCCCAGTGTCCCACTTTTTGAGACAAGGTCTCACTGAATTGTCCAGGCTGGCCTCAAACTTCTGATCCTCCTGCCTCAGGCTCCCAAGTAGCTGGGATTACAGGCGTGCACCACCACACCCAACTGGTTTCATTTTTATTGGGAAGGTTCTGCTTTTCAAAAACAATGGTGCTCATCATCCTGGCTGGCATGACTAACTCAGCAAACATCTGTCTAAACATTTGTACCTTTTTAGAAGGAATATCAGCCCCTGAAAATTTAATTTAAAATCCCCTGCACATTAACATTTTTTACTTATGGGAACAAAGTTATTTCCAAACAGCATCTCCAAGCTGAACCGAATCTTTTTGAAAATACTCTTTGTTTATTGCATGTTTTGTCTGTAACTTCTGGCCAGCCATGGGAGGGGAGGAGCCTATTATAAGGACCATTCACTGCATGTCATTGCAGTGCAAAGTAAGTTATAATCCTTGGGAGGATGGCAGTTGCAAGGGAAACAGCCCTGGGCTCCCTGTGTGTTCAGTCTTTTTCTTTTACATGCCCCCTTTGTATGCAAAATTTTGTTAGTATTTATATGGTCCGGCTATACTAATTTTGTTAGTATTTATGGTCAGAAATTTGGGATGGCTCAAGAGAACTAGTCACCTGGTTGACATTTACCTCCCTCCGCTAACTGCTAATCTAATGATGTCTGAAAAATACCCCCAAAGCATAGGAACCACAACTGAGCCTTAGCTCACACGTTGTGTAGGTAGACTCTGCCTCTCAGAATCACCTGAAAACTTCAACCACAAAAACCTTGGCCCCACTCCAACACTGCCTTAGAGGCTCAGGGTGCCCTGGTATCTGGTTTTAGTTTCTGAAAGAGCCCCCCCCCCACCTGCATGATTCTGATTTGGGAAACACCCACTAAAAGACCTTAAAAAACAGAGTTCTAGTCCTTTGGGGGTAACTTCAAAGTGCATACCATTTAAATCTGGTTTCTCTGCATCATATGAACAATGGTCCCCAGATGGCCCCCAGCTTGCAAGGGTTTGATTTAGGAATTTTCAGCTTTTAGATGATGTGAAAGCTATTGGCATTCGGTAGAACCCATATTTCAAATTTTGAATTTGGATGTTTCCCTGAAGTAACGATGTGGTTCAATCCTTTCTGGTGAGGCTGGACAGCCAGCCGCAACTCCAGGCAATCCTGCAATCACAGGATAATGACTGATTCTCCACAGGGGACCGCGTTGGTCTGCTAGGATGTCCAGAGTTTGGGTGTACTCAGTGCATTTCAACATGATGTTTCCAACTTGCAAACAGTTTGTCAGGAGGTGACCCCATCATTGATAAGGTGTGTCTGTACTGACTGCCCACCTGGGGTTCCATAGATGCTTCAGAGCCGTGCTGAGCATAAAGCTGGCACCCAAGGCCACAGGGAAGAGGGCACATCATGGGAGTCCTAGTAGGACCCCACCCTCCCTCACACTGTCCCTGTCCAATGTGGGTGACTCAAAGGGACAGTTGGAGGAACAGAAAGCCAGGCAGATAGCAAGGGGCCCATAGAACCCCCCATCCATCCAAGGTGGGGTCACCCCTCCCTCCTTTCCCTGACACCAGCCTCAGTTTGCCTCTTGGAGACTCCTTTCCCCCTTCAGCTGCCGAGTACATTTGGACCAACTGCACTTTCATTTTTTAATTTTTAATTGAGACACAATAAGTATTCATTTTTATGAGGTACAAGGCACACTGGTCATTTCTCCCTGTGATCCTGGGGTTGCCTGGGAGCTGTGGTCTGTACTGTATCTACACATGTATTCAGTGTGTAATGATCGTATTTGAGAAATCAGCACATCCATCACCTCACACATTCTGTAAAACTGGCTTAGGGAAAGGGGGCGGGGTGCCAGGGTCCAAGGGTGCCCCAGTGAGGTGCCGGGAGTCTCTCCTTCCCTTTCTCAATCTGTACCAGGGATGCCAAGCCCCGCCCGGCTGAGCAGAAGGTCCCTGGCTCCTCCAGGAAGCTCTAACCACAGGAAAAGTTTTGCGATTCTCCAGCCTCGTTGGCACTGAGAACAGTCACAATTTGCAGAAGATTCCCGGCTGCCTCTGACTTTTCAAGCTGCACAATGGATTCCCACCCTCCAAATCCTCGAGTTGTGCTTTTCAAGTTTAGTACAGTCATGCACATTCTCCCTTGGAAGCCACGCACTTGTAAAGGTTTAGAGGAAAGATTCTCACAAAGGAAAGTGGGCTTTGGAACCCATTTCCTCCTGCCCCCCTGGAGGCTGGAGTCCCCCTTTGTGCACAGAAGACTTGGCTGACCGGGAGGCGGTACAGGAGGGGAGCGGGGAGGAACTGGGAGTGTGCCCCCATTGCCACCCAGGGCTCCAAGCACCCCAGCTCTGGATTTCTGTCGTCATTCACAGCACCCTGTGGTTATTGTTTGTTTTTGTTTTTTTAAGGAAGTAAAGAAAGAAAAAAAGAAAAAGTATCTTCATGCTTGGGCCAGGATTGTAGCTCAGTGGTAGAACACTTGCCTAGCGCGTGTGAGGCACTGGGTTCGACCCTCAGCGCCACATAAAAATAAATAAAATTAAATGAAGGTAGTGTGTCCATCTATAATTAAAAAAAAAAGAAAGAAAGAAAGAAAAGAAAATTAAAAAAAAAATCTTCATGCTTGACCATAAGGATTTTCAGCACAGCATATATTAAGATATTGTTAATATCTTTTCCACGGATTACTTTTTTTTCTTCTCTTTTGGTCGCTGCTGAAATGTTTTATAAGACTTTGCTTTAAAGCAAACTAGTTGGAGCCTACTGTGGTAAAAACAGTTCCTCTCTGGTTTCCTGTTGGCCCTGCAGGGTGAGACTCCTGTCGACTCTGCCCCCTCCCCCTGGCCCTCCTGCCCTGCTAGGGACCAGCCTGAAGCCTCCTCTGCCCGTGGGTTCTCTGGTCAAGTGTGATGAGGTCTCTTTCCTGCCCCACCTGCCTCTTGTTTGTCTAAGCTGCCCTCCCGGCAGACACAGATGGTCAGGGCCAGAGCAAGAGTGTCCTGGGGCAGAGAGGTGCAGATGAAGAGTGGGAACCCTGCAAGGTGGAACCCGGAATGGGCGGGGACAGACTTACCAGAAGGTAGAAGTTCATGCTGCCAACCTGAGACTAGAAACCACAGGAAACTTAGGGTTGGCACCCTTTTCATTTGGGGTCATTCCGGAATGCCCATGTTTATCATGTCCCCAAGAGAGGAGAGACTGGGAGTGAGGTGTCTTCTGTTCCTAAACTTCCAGGAAACGTGAGCCGGTGAGAAACACCTGGGCTTCTAGATGCGTCGGGGAAGGAGTGACTTAATTTAAGTGTTCTCTTTGGTTCTTCTGCAGCGATAAAGAAGAAATGTTGAAGGTGGGAAAGAAGTCAAGCACACCGGTGTGAGCCCAGAAGGGATTTGGGAAAAGGGTGGGGTCAACCGTGGGACCTCATCTCCCTAACAGGTCAAGGGTCTGGATTTCTTTGAGCCTTGCTTTATGTTGTGTGGCACGAATTTAAGTATCAAGTTGTTGTGTATAACTGTTTTAGTGGGTTTGTTTGTTTTTTTTTTTTGAGATTATTGAATGAAAAGCCGTGTGACATATGTCCATGGTAATGCTCCCAAAAGGAACCAAGCCATTGAAACCACAGACAACTCTGGGGACAGTACCTGGAAAGAGACTTCTGTAGCTTAAGGACTACAAACTTGTAGGTTGGAAGGAAGTCAGTGCCACACACTTGCTACCTTAAATCTTTGACCTTAAATTTAAGCCAATTCCTTTGGATTTAGTGCAGCTATTGAAAGCAGAGTGACTTTAAAATATAAAACATAGGGTTTATTTACAGTAAAAATAATTGACATTCATTGAGTGATCACTATGTGCAAGGTGTGGACTCCAAGCTTTACAGAAGTTACCTCCCAATAATCCCATGGGTAGCTATTGCTGTTGTCCCCTTTCTGCAGAGTGAGAAATGGAGGCAATAAAGACATTAAGTGACTTGCCAAGGTCATCTAGTTACTAAATGTTAAAGCAATCTTGGAACCCAATGGCTCAGGATCCAAAGCCAACCTCTCTTACCCATGATAGTGTTGCTAGTTATATGAGAATGTGAGTATATAAAAAATAATTACCCCGTGTGACCATAGGTCAGGTAGCCCACATCACTGAATGTTTGCTAGGTCTCAGGCAAGCGCTTGACCCTGCACATGCACCTCTTTATTCAACCCTGTTAGTGACCAACAAGAAAGGTGCTTCAGGGATCCTGGTTTCTGGATGAGACCTGCGGGACTCAGGAAGGCTGAGGGACTTGCCTAAGGTGGCAGAGCAAATTAGTGCTGGAAATGGCGTGCACACCCAGAGTCTCACCCTGGAGTCCCAGGGTCTAGTGATGAAGCTAATCTCATATCAACCCCAGCCTTCCTGCTCAGCCCATGTGTGAACTGATATGTATTTCTAAGATAGTCAACTTGCAGTGAATGAATTAAATTCCATGTCCTGGGTTCCAGGAAACCAAATGGCCCGTGTGAAGGTTGAATTCATTGCTTTGGCCCAGATAGCTCCATACATAGCTTATCACCTATAGGGGCTCTTTTTCTTTGGCAGGGGGAACAAAAAAGTATTATTTTTAATTTTATTTCTTCTTTTTGAAATATTATACATACATGGAGTATAACTTATTCTAATTAGGGTCCTAGCTTGGTTGTATATGATGCAGAGTGACCCTGGTTGTATATTCAGGTATAAGGCTAGGAAAGTTATGTCTGATTAATTCTATTGTCCATTATATTCTCCTCTCCCACCTTTCCTTCCATCCCCCTTAGTCTAATGCAATGAACTTCTGTTCTTTCCTTCTCTACTCCCTTGTTGTGCATTAGCATCCACATATCAGAGAGATCATCTGGCCTTTGGTTTTTGGGGGACTGGTTTATTTTACTTAGCATGTTATTCTCTAGTTCCATCCATTTACCAGCAAATGCTTTCATTTTTCTTTATGGCTCAGTAATATACCATTGTGTATATATAACATATTTTCTTTACCCATTCATCTGCTGAAGGACACCCGGTTTGGTTCCATAGCTTAGCTATTATGAATTGAGCTGCTATTAACATTGATGTTGTGGTGTTACTGTAGTATGCTGATTTTAAGTCCTTTGAGTGTATACTGAGAAGTGGGATAACTGGGTCAAATGGTGGTTCTATTCCAAGTTTTCCAAGGAATCTCCATACTGCTTTCCATAGTGGTTGCACCAATTTGCAGTCCCACCAGCAATATATGAGATTGCCGATCTCCCCATATCCTCACCAACATTTATTGATAGTTGTGTTCTTGATAATTGCCATTTGGACTGAAGTGAGATAGAATCTCAATATAATTTTAATTTGTATTTCTCTAACTGCTAGAGGTGTTAAACATTTTTTTTTTCATATATTTGTTGACCACTCATACTTCTTCCGTAAAGTGTCTGTTTAGTTCCTTTGCCCATTTATTGATTGGGTTATTTGTTATTTTGGTGTTATGCTTTTTAAGTTCTTTGTATAACCTGGAGATTAATGCTCTGAGGTGCAGGTGGTAAAGGTTTTCTCCCATTTTGTAGGCTCTCCATGTTCTTGATTATTTCCTTTGCTATGAGGAAGCTTCTTATTTTTACTAGAGAGAGTCTTAATATATGAAACTGGATCAAGAATATACAGATTGTTCATGAACTTTCTAGTTGTTCTTCCTTGCTGAAGGCATTAGCTGAATTACATCTGCCTCTATCCCAGCTACCTTGGATTGGCATTTTATTTAGATCACTAAGCAGTACTTTACTCCTTAAAGAAAAGGACTCTTTTTGGTTACCTTAGTTTTGGTTAATACAGCCTCAGTTTCTTTGTGTGCAAAATGAGATTAGATCGTTCACAATCAAGGTGTCTGGTGAGTCTCTGCAAACCAAACTCCTTCTGGATGTAACAGAACCATGGGACGATGGCTCATAGTGCTGTGAGCCTCTGGTCTGCCTCCTAGAGAGTTTCTTCAGGCAGTGTTGACAATTACTCTTGCAGCCTAAGATATTGCCTCAAACTCGGCAATTTCAAATGATCAACATTTCATTATGTCCATGAATTTTGTAAGCCAGGAATTTGAAAAGAGCACAACAGAGGTGTCACTGTTTGTTCCACAATGTCTGAGGCCTCAGCCTAGAAGACTCCAAGGCTGGGGGTAACTTGATGGCTGGAGACTTACATCATCTCATGGTATGTCTTAGCCTCTTTGTGCTGCTACAACAAAATGCCTTAGGTTGGGTAAGTTGTTAACAATAGAAATTTATTGCCTACAGTTCTGGAAGCTGGGAAATCCAAGACTAAGGCAGCTGTAGATTCAGAGTCTGGTGAGGTCCCACTTTCTACCTTAAAGGTAAAGCCTTCTTGCTGTGTCTTCCTATGGCAGAAAGGCAGAAAGGCTCCCAGTGGCCTCTTTTGTAAGGGCACTAATCCCATTCATGGGGACTCTGTCTTCCAAGACTTGTCACCTCTGAATGGCTCCACCTTTTAATACCATCACCAGAGGGATCAGGTTTCAACATGTGATTTAGGGGGAGACCCCGAAATTCAGATCCTAGCAAGGTACATTCACTGTCCCATCTGGTGCATGGCAAGGACTGCAGGGACTCAAAGGTTAAGACCTGCAGACCAGAGATCTCACATGGGACCCCTCTAAGGAAAGCCTCCTCCCAGCATGATGACTGCGGGCTAGTCAGGCTTCTTGCGGGCTGGCTCCGCAATCCAAGTGTGAGTGTTCGGGAGAACAAGAAGGAAGCTGTGTCATCTTTTATGGAAGTCACGGAAGTCTGACGGCATCATTTCCTCAGTACTATGTATATTGTCAACATAGTCATTCCACTTCTTTTTTCAATTTTATTTTTAAAAAGTTTTTGTAGTTGTCGATGGACAGATGCCTTTATTTTATTTGTTTATTTTCATGTGGTGCTAAGAATCGAACCCAGTGTCTCACATGTGCTAGGCAAGCCCTCTGCCACTGAGCTATAGCCCCAGCCCCGTCATACCACTTCTTTTTTTAAAAAAAATTTTTTAAATGTTGATGAACCTTTATTTTATTCATTTATTTATATTCAGTGCTGAGAATTAAACCCAGTGCCTCACACATGCTAGCAAGTGCTCTACCACTGAGCCACAAACTAGCCCCCTCACTACTTCTTAATGGGGGATATAGTAGTCCATTTTCTGTTGTTATATCAAACTACCCGAGGCTGTGTATTTTATAAAGAAGAGAATTACTCAGCTCTTAGTTTTGGACAGTGAAGGTCTCATCTCTTCAGCCTCTGGTAAGGGCCTCATTGTGGATGGCATTACATTGGCGGGAAAATGTGAAACATATAGTGAGATGCAAAGCCAGAGAAGGATTCAGGGGTCAATCCACTCTTGTGGGAGCTAACCAGGGTCCCGTGGGAACTCAGTGGGGTCCCAGAGTAACCACATTAATCCCTTCAGAGGATGGTGCCCCAGTGACCTAACTTCTTCCCAGGAAGCCTTAGCTCTTAAATGTCCCACCACCTCAGCACCCCCACACTGAGGACCAGGCTTCCAACATGTGGCCCCCAGGGACCTGTCCAAGCACAGAAGAGCATGGTCAGGTGGCATCATGAGCAGCAGTAGCACAGGAGTCATGTTGGGGCCACCCGGAACTCTGCCATAATAAACCCAGGACGATCAAGGGGAAATCACAGACTCATTGCCTATAAAGCAGCCCGAATGCCAAAGGACAAAGAGAAGAGCAGTCACTGCAACCTCTGAGGGAAAGCTGCGTTTCTGACATGGTGCTGTTTGCCGGGTTCTTTGTGAAAGCTCATAGGAAGGGGCAGAGCGAGAGTTCCAGAAGTTCAGTTTGTGAGGCCCTGAAGAATGACCTGGCAGACAGAGAAACCGAGAGGTCTCCGGGGGCAGTATCCGTAGCAAAGAGCTCAGTACATGGCCTGGAATGTGACCTTAGGGGCATGACTAGAGAATTAGCAAATGCTACACAATTAGGACACAGGATAGAGGCTGGCTCCCGGCTCTGGATGCACTGGTTCTCTGGTAAGGTCAGGACTCCTTACTTGGAGAATAGCGCGTGTGATGTGCCCAAGTCGTAATTACACTTAAGTTATGCTTTTAGGAATCTACTGATTTCTGCAGTTTGTGTCTGCCCACGATTCCTACCCCGCCTCTCCTGGTAACAGACTGGAACTGTTGACCCCTCTCCTGGGGCTGTTAACACAGGGTCTGTGACTCTCATCCTTAGGGCTCATGATTAAGACTGGCTTCATGCAACAACGTATGTGATAATTGGTTCTGAAAATGTGCGTGCGTGTGCGTGTGTGTGTGTGTGTGTGTGTGGTGTTTAACGTGGGACCAGAACTCATTCTTGGGGATGGCCATAGCTTCCGGGAAAGAGAATCTTCTGGTTTTGAGGTGATGTGTGCTAAGGATCACATGAACCTGTGGCCGAGACAGAGATACAGACAGAGATACTGACAGAGAGACAGAGACTGAGAGACACGGCATCGTCTGAACCGTTGGCAGCTACGTGTGGAGCCAGGTTACTCACTGGATACCCCAATCCATTTAATCAATGGATTCCCTTTTTAAGGTAGGACAGTTCCACCTGGGATTGCTGTAGCAACACTCTACAGCAGATCCTGCTCATCACATTCAAGTCTCTTGCCCTCATTATGGTCACCTGGGTGGAAGGGCTGCTCCGAGTGTTGATGGTGGTCCCGACGAGGGATTCCCCAAATCTTAACCCCTCAGCTTCTGGAGTTCACTCTGGGCAGAGAGGTGAACAACATTCCTCTTTGGTGATTCATGCAACTTAAAAGATATGTGCTTGGCCTTCAGGGACAAACGGGTGGCAACAAATGTCCCTCACATTCCTAGCAGGATTTTGGAAGGCAGGGATCATAGAGGAAAGTTTACTGGCTATAAGGAAAGAAAACTCAAGAATAAAAATATTTTCTTAAAAAGAAGAAACTTCTTTTTTCCTCCAGTGCAGATTCATTTTTCCATATTCACAGCTATCATTTCTTGTAATTTTATGTACTGAAGACTTAGCCCTGTCCTTGAACCTGGCTCCTGCCAGCCCACAGGCTGCTTCCCCCTCAGCTGGAGATTCCAGAGTTACCCCTGTGATCGAGACTTCTTGCATTTCTAGGCCCCTTTGCTGTAAAGAGGTTGGTTTTAGTTTTAAATTCTTTTTCCTTTTCTTCTGTATCATTAAATTTCACTGTATTTGAAGAGATTTGTGTTTCAGGGAGGTATATGTACTTTTGTTCTTGTACTTATTTGCTGACTTATTTTTAAGGAATAAGATATTGATTTAATCTTAGAATCATGGACACAACTTCCATCTATGGCTTCTCTGGAAAGCCATATGGATTATCTGTTATATTTTTTGAAAATACATACTTTTAAAAATTCACATATACCTAAAAATATATCTGAACAGTGATGTGTACTTTTTATATATAAATCCTTGCATAGAAAATAATACATAATAAATATTTATTTATAAAATAATAGCAGCTATGATCTTTAAAATGGGATAGTTTTTAAAAAGCCTGTCACAACAAAACCCCTAAGCCTCCTGCTGTAAAACTTGACTCTCTTAACTGAGACCTTATGGCATTTCTTTTCATATTTCTAGATAGTACGCTCTTTCTACTCTTTATCGTTTTAGATGTTATCTTTTGACTTCCTGTTATCTTAGAGTCTATGTCTCTCTGCTATTCTTCCCCTCCTGCATTTTATCTCTGCCCATCCTACCTATATAGTATGTCACAATTTTTTTAACCTTATTGTGACCACATCAATATTGCTCCCTGTTTAGCCTAAAAGTGAAATGTAATGCATGTTTCCCTCTAGTACAACTGTTTGTTCAGTCTCATTTTGTCCCCTGGCTGGGTTTTCTATGTACCATATTTAATTTTTTTCCAAGTGCACCATCAATTCTACCAGGTCCCTAAAATATTATTTCCCAAATGCTTAAATAGATTAATAAATACTCGATTCCATTTTTCTCTGTGTACTCTCCCTTCCACAGCCCTGGTCCCTCCTGTCCCAATCCATTGACTGCTTGCTGGGCTTTCCGCAGAGCTGTCTCTGTGCCATGGTCTGTGGCGTTACCAAGGTTTTCTATCTCTCCCGTGATGCCTGGGTTTGCTGGGTATCACGATACAGTGAGATGACTGAGGCCATTTTGGCCAAAGATCCAAACTAACTGGAAACTCTAGCAAAAAGTGACTTCTCTCTTCTAACGTCTGACCAGGAACCCCAGGGAGGGCTCCAGTTGACTCTGTGTGGTCCCCTGGCCACACCTGCCTGGGAGAGATGGGAGTGCTCAGAGAACCCCCGTGACTGCACTCCCTTTCTGAAGACGTGGAACCAGGGAAGGGTGGGTACTCTCTGAAAGAAGGGGTCTGGCTGGATTCACTCCCCATGTCTACTGCTGGAGCGAACAAAGAAGCAACAGATAGAATGGCATTAACTGGGGAACCACAGGATTGGGGTTCTGTTCTTGGTTGCACCTACTAAGTAGTTGCATGAAAATTGACCTTTCTACACCTCAATGTCCCATTTAGATTTGAGCTTCTAGTATTATCCAAGACTCCCAGATCTTCCTTCTGTTCAATAAGAGCTTGCGATACAAGGGATGCGCTGACATAGACCTAGGTTCAACCACAAAACAATAATGGAAGATAAAATAGAACCAGACAATCAATGTCTAAATCAATAACCAGCATGGACTAAGCTTTTACTATGGATTGGCTAGGCAATGCTTATTTGGATGATCACATCTGTAATTTCCTTGAACTCTTTGAAGTACTTGGGCTGATTCATTTCAGAGCGTCATGTTTTAATCATCCCATGCCTCAGTTTTATCTGTAAAAGGGGGATCATAACCTTATCTGCTGCTGGAGGATTAAGTGAAATGACTCATGTGAAGCACTGAGAAGTGCCGGAAGACAAGAACCATCAAGGTTATGAGTTATTTTTCTTGATGGTTTTCTCCATCAGGGGCACTTTAGGGAGAACATTCTCCTCTGCTCAGTATCCCTTTCTCTGTCTACCTTTCCTCATACAAAACTGTGTTGCAATATTTTGCTACTAGCACTCCTTCTGCGTCCTTTTTAAATGACTCTGATCATTTTAGGGTAGAAAGGTGATGAATATACTCAATCTGCCACTGGTAATCACTATCTATCAGCTTTAAACTTTTAGTAATTAAGTTTTATTATTTTTTATCTGGTTTTATCTAACCCATGAAATTCCTGAAAGGAACCCAATCGTGCGAGCTTTCTCTTCCTTATCAGTAAAGTGTGAATAATGATCTCCATGGGTTTATATAGTAGTGTCAGGTTTTTTCATGTTGATCTCTAATTCCATTCCATTATGATCTGATAAAATGCAGGGAATTGTATTTTTTTTTTTTGTATTTTCTAAGAGATGTTTTATGGCCCAAAATATGACTTGTCTTCGAGAAAGTTCCATGAGCCACTGAGAGGAAAATGTATTCATCTGTTATTGGATGAAATATACGATAGGTATCTTCTAAGTCATTTTGATTTATAATATTTTTCATGTCCAAAAAGTCTTTACTGAGGGTCTGTCTGGATGACCTATCGGTGAGACAGGTGTGTTGAAATCGCCTAGTATTGTTATACTGGGGTCTATCTGAGGCTTAAATTCATGTAGTGTGTCTTTTATGTAATTAGGTGCACCAGTGTTTGGGGCATAAACATTTACTATTATTTTATCTACTTGCAATAGTAAATAAAACTAGGTAAATAGTCACACATAAATCTCCAGCTTGGTGACTGGGACCTAGGAAGGCTGCATGAACGTTTGTGGTGCTCCACTCCCATCTTCTTTATCTCAACACATCTCAAGATGCCCAGCTCTAGTTAGCCACTGCAGAGGCTTCCCTCTGAGCTGGGCCAGCTGGTGCAAGTAGTGCATTTCCTCTCCTGTGCCAAAAAAGACATCAGTGAGTGGGTTCAATTTCTGTGGGGTAAATCATAGGCAGTCAGCTGGGTGGGCCATTCTGTCATACGGTACAGCACTGAGTCACTGAGTGGCAGGGAGATGAGTGTACCCAAGAGTCCTTTCCTGGCATGTGGTCTAAGAAGGTAGCTCGCGCTCTGACCTGGCAACTTCCAACAGGGAGATCCCGAGAGCGCTTGCCGTTGGCTCACTCATTTACTCTGCAAATGTTAATCGAGTGATGGCAGTATACCAGGGGCTAGATGCCTCAGGGGACAAGACAGATGAGGTCTGTGCTGCCCTGAGTGCTCCATCCACTGGGGTGGGGTCGGACAGACTGAAAATCTGAATTCCAGGGTCCCTAAATGAAGTTTGATTGGAACACAGCCATGCTCATTCATTTACAGCTATTTGTGCCACAGTAGTGGAATTGAGAGATGACCACAGAAAGCATATGGCCTGCTAAAGCCTCAAATATTGACCATTAGCCCTTCACAAAGCGTTTACTGCCCCGTTGTAGAATTTAGAGCTGAACAATGACCCTTCACAAGATCCATCAGCAGAGGATTCAAATCCCAACTCTTACTCAGAGGGGAGTCAGGATTTTCTATGACATAGCAAAGTCACTACCGTTTCTTAGGGGATAGTGTATTAAAATGTTAAAAATAGGTCAATTATAAGTAATTTTAGGTAATTTGGAAAATACTGAAAAGTAGGCAGAAGAGAATAAAAATAGCCTTTATTTCCATCACTTGTAGGTATGAATTATTAATATTGGGGGTTTATTCTACCAGTCCTTTCTCTTATTGTAAATTCTTTTGTGTGTAATTTGTCTGCACACAGTAAATGCAGTGTTTGGATAGGGCTTGGGTGTATTTCCAAGGGTCTTTGTGATTAGGTCACTAGGGGCATCTTCCTCGGGAGAGAGTCATGTAGTTCTTGTGGGATTCAGGTTAGTACCCTCAAGAGTTAGTTATGGCTGGGGATGTAGCTCAGTTGGTAGAGTGCTTGCCTTGCATGCACAAGGCCCTGGGTTCAATCCCCAGCACTACACACACACAAACAGTTATAGAAGAGGGAGCCTAGCACAATGCTATTTGCACTTTCAGTCTCCAAAATGTGAATTGATCAATCTCTCTTCTTTATAGAGTACTCTGCCTCAGGTATTTGTTACAGTAGTGAAAATAGATGACATATAATATATTAATATAATTTCCGTTTAAACTTATCAGAAATCTATTTCATGATAAAAGAAACTAGAGGGGAGTGGGTTTGGGGGACTTAATATAACTGTACGACAATAACTGTACGACATAGAGGTATTACTGCTTCAGGCATGACTGGATCCAGGAGCTCAACGTACCAGAGCCCTTTCTCCATCTCTTGAATCTACTTCCTCCAATGCATCATCTGGCAGCTCCTTTCTTCATAGAGACCAAAGGCTGCAGAAGTTCCCATTGCACAGTTACCATTGCCCACTTCCTTCACCCAACAATCCTAATGGGAGAAAAGAAAGCATTTGTTCCCCAAAGGAAACACATAAACTGAGCCTTCCAGTGTGCCTGTTCAGGCTTGCTACAGTAAAATACTGAGGCAGGGTGATTATAAATAATATAGATTTATTGCTCACAATTCTGGAGTCTGGGAAGTCCAAGATGAAGGTGCCAGTGAATTTGGTGTCTAGCGGAGCCTCACGCTGCATCATGGCTTGTGCTTTCTTGCTGGGATCTCATGTAGGTGAGCACTCCCTTCTACCTCTTTTAAAAGGTCAAATTTCAGCCATGTGAGCATATCCCTTATGGCCTGCTCACTTCCCAGAGGCCCTACTTCATGATACTATTGCGCCTGAGGTTACAATACAATCTAGCGGTTGGGGGACTCGTTAACATTCAGGGCACAGTTCTGTGTTGTTCAAAGTATTTTTGAACAGTGAGTTTTCATGCTGCCTGGTTCACTTTACTGTGCCACAAGTGTTTAAACGGAGCCATTGGAGGAACTATTTTATCTCAGAGTTATAATCATTGGATAGATGGGTCTGAGAAATCATCCAGTCTGTTCTATCTTTTTATTGTGCTCAGTTAAGCTCTGCAGTCATCATCAGCATCGCAGATTGACCTCTAAGGAACTGGAGGTACATAAAGGAAAAGTGATCTCCGTGTCATTCAAGTAGCTGAAATGGTGGGGAGACAGAGCTAGAAGATTCCAAGATGTTCCCGCTCCTCTCTCTTAAATATCATCCCTGAGGCAAAATGTCAGGCCAGCAAAGCACTCAACCAGTGGACTGTGTCAGCCCTAGAGAGCCTCAAAAAGAAATGAGCCAGAGAAGAACAATCTGGTTTTCTTTCCCACTTCTGGATTTACTGTTTAAAAAAAAAGGGGGGGTGGGGCAGGATAGACAAGCCACAACGGCTGCTATTTGTTCCTCTTTTAATTAAAATATTAAAAAATATGCCTTTTGGCTAATCAGAGCTCGAGCTCAGTAAAGTTTCTGAAAGATTCTAGAGATTACTGCTCTTCAAACGTTTCTCCTGCATCATCAGGTTATTTGGCAACACTGTCTGCTCATTTATTCAGTTCATGTGGCAAGCGGTCCACTCTCCTTGGCGCCTTCACAAGCTGACCAGGCACGAAAGAGGAAGTGTCGTCCATCTGAAGGCGAATCTATGACAAGGACATGTGAGCATGAGCCTGCTGGAAGGGAAGGGACAGATCTGCAGACCAGAGCATGGCCATGAGGAGGATGTGGGTCTAATTCTCACACTGAGCAAGTGCTGCTCCTGGAACGGCCACCAAACACTGGGCAAGAGACCCGGGGAGACAGATCTTTGTTCTGGCTCCCTGGGAGCTCAGAGTCAAGCACAGAGAGAGATCAGGACTTGGACAATACCGGGCAGGAGACTAAGTGTGGTGGGAAGAGTGGGATGACCTGGGAACCCGTTTGCAGTGGTCCACAGCAGAGACTGGAAGGACCGGGGGAGTCAGCCAGATGAGGGAGAAGAAGGCAGAACCCAGGTAGTGTAAACACCAAAGTCAAAGCAAACTGCTGGCAGGATGGGGGCCAGGAATTTAGGGAACAGCAAAATCATCTAAAAAAAAAAAAAAAAATTAAGGAACTACTCTGTTGTTGTCTGGAGCTCCACAAAGCCATGCAGTTCTGTACACACACCACCCCCACACGGTTGGGTTCCCTTTAGGACTGTAAGCTGACCTTCTTTTTCCCCTTTAGCCAGCTCTTAAACTCTTCCTGCTGGCAACATTGGCTCAACTAAGGCTTGTTGATGCTAAGGTGTCAATGACTAGTAGGATAGTGCTATAATTTAGTTGACTGATTATTTTACACATCTAAAACATATTTTATGATCAATATTAAAAATACTCAAAACATATATTATTACTTTATTATTAATAACTTTTTCTTAGGGCCCTATTAGCATAGCTTGATGCTCCTGCTATGGAAGTTTCTGCCAGTGCCTGCTGGGCAGTTTCTGTGCCTGCTCTGTTGGCCCCTCTCTCAAGTACTCTCCGGGTTTCCCAGCCTCCATGGGCTTCACACATGGCCTGCCTATTCCTCTTTCACCCGGCAGGGTTTCTCAGCCTTGCTTGTGAACTGTTGACTTGGATTGTGGCCTCCCACCACTTGTGGCATGTGTGCACCTGCGTGCCGTTGATATTGGAGGAGGGGTATGTCACCCGTGGCCTGGACTGGTATGTCACAGGGTGGCCCAGGCTTCTCCAAGTCACCGCTTATCCAGGAAAAAGATCATATGTGGCTTTGGGAGAATTGTTGAGTTCCTGGGCAGTGATTTCTTTGTTAGGGAAAGCTTTCCATATGGCACCGGAGCCTGGGTTCAAATCCTAGAATGGCATTTACTAGCTGGATGACCTGGAGCAAGATATTTAAATTGTCTGTCCTTCTGCTTCTTTACCTATTACTGGGAATACTAGTAGTAGCTATCTAAAGTGGGGAGTTGTACAATTAAATGAATTAAAACAGGTGAAGAGCTAGCACTTCATACATGCTCAGTTAAGCTCTGCAGTCATCATCAGCATAACCTATTGACCTCTTCACACTGTCCTCTATTACAAAAATTGACCCTAACCAATTTTGTATAAAAGTTTTTGTAGTTATTTAGGGACTTCATGTAAATAATGAGCAACATATAATCAGATACAATGTAGAATGGAAGTAGAAAAAGAAGTCTTTCTCAAATTCTGATTTTCTGAGATATCAACAGTGATGGCATAGTGTTTTAAAGACAATGACTGGTCAAAAGACCTGCATAGGTATTTCTCCAAGAGATTATATAAATGGTTAATAAGCAGATATAAAGATGCTCAACACTACTAATCATCAAAGAAATGCAAGTCCAAACTAGAATGAGATTCCAATTTATACACATTAGGTTGACTGTTAAAAAAAAACACCAGCCAGGTGTGGTGGCATACACCTGTAATCCCAGCAGCTCCGGAGGGTGAGGCAGGAGGATTGTGAGTTCAAAGCCAGCCTCAACAAAAGTGAGGTGCTAAGCAACTCAGTGAGACTCTGTCTCTAAATCAAATACAAATTAGGGCTAGGGATGTGATTCAGTGATCAGGTTCCCCTAAGTTAAATCTCCAGTGCCCCCCACAAAAAAATACCAGAAAGTAATAAGTATAGACTGGGGGTATATCTCATTGGTAGACATTTTTCCACATATGTGTGAGGTCCAGGGTTCAATCCCCAGCAGTGCAAATACTAATAAATGTAGGAGAGGACGTGGAACAGTCGAAATTCTCAGATGTTGCTGGAGGGAATCTTTTCCACTCTGGAAAATAGTATAATTGTTCCTCAGAAAGTTAACAGAATTACCATGTGATCTGACAACCCCATTTGTGGTGTATACTTGAAAGAAGTAAAAGCCTAGATTCAAACAGATATTTGTACACCTATGTTCATAGAAGCATTATTCAAAATAGCCACAGAGTGAAAGCAATCTAAATGTCCATTGATAGATGAATAAATGGATAAAATGTGGCACATATGTGCGATGGAATATTATTCAGCCTTAAAAGGAAGAAAATTCTGACATGTGCTACGACATGGATGAACTTTGAAAACATTATGCTAAGAGAAATAAGCCAGTCACAGAAGTACAAATACCCTATGATTTCACTCACCTGAGGTATCTAGAACAGCCAAACTCACAGAACAGAACAGTGGTTGCCAGAGGCTGGAAGGAGAGAGCAATAGAAAGTTAGCATGTATTGGGTGTGGAGTTTCCATTTGGAAAAGAACAAAGTTCTGGAAACAGATGGTTGGTGATAGTTGCACAACAATGTGAACCTACTTAACAGTACAAATAGTTACCAAATAATACACTTAAAAGCAGCTAAAGTGGTAAACTTTGTATATTCCCCCTCCCACATACAAAGACAATGAATTTGGATAAAGACAGTCAGAAGTGAGTATAGGCTAGAAAATGTCACTGATTCTCTGTAGGAAGTCAGCTCGTTGCCACCACGCATTCATCCATGGGGTCATTCAGTGAATACTGGATAACTGCATTCCACTTGCCAGGCATCATTCTTGTATGCAAATTAGAGCAAGTGGTCCACCTTCTCCCTTGGCAATATTCCTGTGAGAGGAGGACATTTAACTGGACATCAGTCTACCAGCATGCTCTGCAAGGGAGTGAAGATTTCAATTATCCAAACAAAGGCTACTGTTTTCATAACCACTGTCAACTTGTCCTAGCCTCAGGCTGGCCAGGATATGAATGAATGACCCCTGAGTGAAATGAAGGGTTTGACAAAGCAATGGAAAATTTATTTTGCTAAGTCTTTAATGGTTCTGGATATTCCACATTCCATTTCAAAGTTCAAATGGTCAAGAAAACCTTATAAAAACAAAAATTCTAATTAAATACTTGCTAGGAACTATTGACCAGATTTTTTTCTTTCTTCTGATGTGATCACAACCCTCCATGCAAACAATTAGAGGTTTAGCTGTTGCCCTGGCCATTCATTCTGAACTCTCCGGGGTCATTATCAGTGGCTTCTGAGCACCATGCTAGGCGCTGCCTATGGTTTTGGTCATTCTTAGGTGGATATTTTGGTGGTGATTTGTGTAAACATTTCAGATAAGTTTCTTTCTACTGAAGTTTTTGCTGGACTCAATCTTTTTTTAAAAAAAATCTTCTTTAAAAATTTTTGTTCTTTTTAGATATACATGACAGTAGAATGTATTTTGACATATTATACATACATGGAGTATAACTTATTCTAATTAGGACCCCTTCTTGTGGTTGAACATGATGTGGAGTTACACTGGTCATGCATTCATATATAACATAGGAAAGTTAGGTCTTATTCATTCTACTGCCTTTCCTGAACCCAGTCTTTAACTACCCATTTGTTATGGTTTGATATGAGGTGTCCCCCAAAAGTTCACATGTGAGACAATACAAGAAAATTTAGAGGCGAAATGATTGGGTTATTAATGCTTTAACCTAATCAGTGGGTAAATCTAACTGAATGGATGAACTGGGTGTTAACTGTACGCAGATAGGGTCGGGGTGGAGGAGCTTGGTCAATGAATGAGGGGTCATGCCTCTGGGGTACATATTTTGTCTTTAGTGAGCAGAGCTCTCTCTGCTTTCTGTTTGCCATGTCCTGAGCTGGTTTCCTTCACCACACCCGCCTCCGGCTTAGAGCAAATTGGCCATCTATGAACTGAGACCTCTGACAGTGAGAGCCCCAGTAAATTTTTCCTCCTCTAAAACTGTGCTTGTCAGGTCTTTTGGTCACAGCAGCAAAAAAAGATGATTAAAAATACCATAAAAACTCAAGCTCTGAGTGAGGTACTAGGGACTCTAGGTCAGATACTAGGGTACTAGGTTCTACCCCACAAAGTGCTCCCGATCTCTTAAAAAAATCAATAGCTTCGTGATTGTTCAGACATGTGGTGAATCATACAAGGGCAGTCCCAAAAGCCCACAGGAAATCTTTACATGTGTTCATGTTTTCTTTTTCTTCAAAGTAATTTTTTAATGAAGCATTATTTTTTAAACAAGATACAATTAGCTTTATTATTTATAGACGCTGTAATTGTTAACCTGGACAGAAAAAGATGAACTTTACTGAGCAACTAAGGACAATATTTAGAAAATTTAGTTAGTTGGCTCAGTATTAGATTGAGATGCAGAAATTATTATTCTTTATGTATATAAATGACCTCATTTATATATTTGTATATTTGACCTCATTTGTATAGGCTCAACAATTAGGATCAACAATTTTAATTTGTATATTAATTTGTATATTGACCTCATTTGTATATAATTAGGCTCAACAGTTTTAAGTCATTTATTGCTTTATAGTAACATTGCTCTGTACACGCAAGATCTTATAGAAGATCATAGGAAAAGATACAAAACATTTAGCAATAATATTGGGAGAAAATTTCCAGGATCTATATTGTGTCTTTTATTCAATTAATATTTATATGATGTTTATAGGTCAAGCACTATTATGAAGGTTTTATACATAAAACCCTTAATCTCCATTTACAAAAACTATCAATTAGACGATCTTATAGACCCGTTTCACAGACTAGGACACGGGGGCACAGAAATCACTGAGTAACTCACGGAAGACCATGTGGCTGATGTGCTGGCAAGCTGGGCAGTCTGGTTCCAAGGTTTAAGTCCTTAAGTACCACTCTAAAAGACCTTGAACTCAGCTTTTGGAGTAACAATGAACATTATAGTCAACCACAAAACCTAATGTGTATTAATTGAAGGGATTTTAGGCCAAATCCAAACAGCAGTGTTCATAAATATTATCTTGTGGGAGGGAGGAAAACTGGCTCATTTGTTTTGTGGTTAAAGGACTTAAGTAAATTTTATTTTATTATACCAAGAGAAATTAGTTCTGGTATTTTTAGTTTCTAGAATGGACAATTTGTCCTTGCCACTGCTCATAACCTTGTTTTGGTTTAATTAGGCTCAACAATTTTAAGTCATTTATTTGGTACAAGTAACATTGCTCTATACACACAAGTGATGGCTTATGGCTGTAGAGAACTACCCCTCAAAGTTAAATATCTGATTTGGATTAAAAAGTACTTTGTTTTTGTTTTTTTCCCCGCTAAACAAACTGCAGAGTTTGGGAACATTTTTATTATCTTCTGTAAATCATGGTTGGCAGAATGGTTTGATGGTTGAGAAGTGACACCTCATTCAAATTGCGCTATTACTTAATGGGACTCAGTTTCCTCTTCTGTGACAGTACCTACCTCATGCGTGAGTGTGAGGACTAATGAAATAGTACATGTAAAGGGTATGTCTATGCCCACGGTCTGATATCTGCTGTCCTAAATGCCTGGCATTATGTCAACTGATTTTGCTCCAATGTGGATTTTACGGGAATTACCTAAGATTTATGATCCTTTAATACTTTGTTCTGAGACTCAAGGAGAAAAAAGATTCAGTTACTTTTAGATGTTGCCTCAAGGATACTGAAGCCACATAAACTTCCAGACTGTTTTCCACATTTTTCTTTAGTTATGGAACTTTTCTTTCGGAAAGCGGCCAGGACATTTCACATGCAAATCTGTTTGTCTCTGGGAATTGCATATTTTGGAGAAAAGGGTTGGGCTTATCAGGATTTTCATTTTCTTCCCTTTTCTTTTGAAAAAAGGGTCCATCGGATTAGGAAATCAGGAGCAAAGAGCCTTGTGTCTTTTTATTGTTGCATGGTTTATTTTTACTGCTTGCTACTCCCATATTTTTTTCCTTTCCATAAACCATTTAATAAGAGGAACCAGTTTGGTCAACAACGTACTTACTCTGCTCCTAAAGTAAACTGTGAGATCTAAGTAAGCTTAAGCCTGGTCTGCTGACCCAAGGGGAAAGAAAACTATTTTCTTTCCCCTTAGATTTGCCTATCTAGTGGAACATCCCTGTGCAGGCAGCTACGTCTGGATTCCAGTCTCGGGAGGGGCGTGGCTGACAAGCTTTAATACACGGGCGAAGGAAAGGGACTCACTCGCTATTTTGCCCTGGTCCCTCTATCCCATCAGCCACCCTCCCCCACCCCGGGGTTTACTTGCTTCCCACCCCATGGACTTTTGAAATAAAGTGCCAGGGAGACCATGGGATCCATTCCTGTTACACTGCCAGAGTGCTGCCCCAAGAGCAGCCTCGAGAGCCTCGCCTGGACGCCGCAAGGAGCCTACGGACCCATCGCAGAGCATTAGACGCCCCTGCGCAGCCCAGGCCTGCGACCCCGACGGCGCGCGGAGGCCCCGCCCCCAGCCCGCTCCTCGGCCTCTGATTGGTACCCCGGCGCGTCAGTCAGTGACCAGGGCAGGAGCGCAGACGGCCGTCACCGCCCCCCGCCTCTCGCGCCGCTGGCGGCGGGGACCGAGCCCGGGCGCCCGTGGGCGGCCCCGTGTCTGACGGACCCACGGGCCGACGCCGCGCGCGCGGCCGGCATGGCAGCGCCGAGAAACCCCTCGCGGGTGCGGGAGCGGGCGCGGGTTCGCGCCCCCGCCGCAGGTGGGCGTCGGGCCTGGCGGGGCGGGGGGCGCGGCGCGGGCGGGGCCGTCGGGCCGGGCGGGGTCCGGGGTAGCCTCCGCCGACCAGGCGCCGCCGGAGAGGTGGAGGTCCCGGCAGCCCTGGAACCAGAACGAGCCCTGGCCCTGCGGGGAGGGCAGGCGCCACGGCGCGGGCGGGAGCGCCCCACCCGCGGACGGCGGCGGCCGTCGGAGCGGGCTCGCGTGCGAGTGAGGAGCGGACCCCCCGGGTCGAGGGGTGGGGTCGCCTGCCCTGGAGGGGATCGCGGGCTCCTGGAAGGAGACAGCCAGCGTCACTGCTGGGAGGGGGCCGGTAGCGGCGGGGACCGAGCCCCACGGGAGCAGCGCCGAAGCACCTGGACCCCGGGCCCGGGTCCTCCCTGAGCACTCGGCTGTTGTGGGAGGGAAGTCGCCTGGTTTCGCGCCTTTCTGGCAGAGGATGTGGCCCACACCTTCGCAGCAGTCAAGACTTGCTAAACAACCGAGAAAACTCGGGCTTAAAAAAAAAATCATCAAGGACCAGAGCAGCAATGCAATATAGCAGTAGGTCGCGCCTGCAGGTCTGGTCCCTGTGACTGCGACTCCCCCTCTGGTTTGGATCCTGCCAGCTCTCAAGACCAGAGGTGAAGGGCACCTTCCATCCCGCCCCTCAGCTGTGACCTCTATTTGATTGCCATCCAGGGAAGATGGTCAGTGCTGCTTCTCGGTTTGAATGGGCCCCGTTTCTTTATTTTCCTGGAGGCCGTGCCAGGAGTGTGAGCTCACTAGTGAATTTGGGGAGCCTGCTCGTTCACAGTCTGGGTTTCAGGTACTGCAGCGTTTATGGCAAGTTGGCAGGTGCTGGTATCCTTATTAATTGCTGTTTAGTCCCAGCAGGAGCTTTTAATTCACACAGTCAGCTGTTGGTTGTAGTGGAAACAGCACCAATCTGGGAATCCGGACATGAAGTCTAGACATCATTTTGATCAAGAGTGTCTGGGTAGAATCAGGACCACTGAGGACTTTCATGTCCTCATCCATAAAATGAGAGTGTTGTGCTAGCTGAGGGTCCATAACCCTCCCAGTCTAGAATTCTGTGATTGATTTACCTCCCACTTTCCAAAGTTTGGAGAATGAACTCATTTTTTAACCTTTCTGCACCTTGGGTTATTATAGAATTAGCCAAATATTTCCTGTGTTTGTGTATTCATTTGAACTTTTTATTATGTTATTTTCTTCCCTTCTCCTTTCTTAGTTTGGCAGAGAAAGAAACTTTGAAGTGCAGGTAGGGGCACAGCTGGGAAAAGCTGTTTGGGAGGTGGAGAAATGCCTACTCTGGGCTTAACATAATTGCCAAGAATTTTTCTTTTCTCTGCACTAAGTTTAAGGTGTCCCAGTGTGGTGAGCTTAGGAAGAGAGTCTTTCCTTTGCACCAGCACAGGGGATCTGCATTTAGTGTGGAGCAGAGGAAGAATGTGATTGAAGGATTAGATCATGGGAAACTTCTCTAAAGCAATGTGATTCAAGGGTCAGATTATGGGATTTTTTTTCCTCCCTAAGTGCTCTCTGAGGACTTGGAAGTATAGTTTATCTTCTTTGCTGGTACACTGGCAAAAAAACAAAACCCAACAGTTTTAACATCTATTGCTCAAGCTAGGATGGAGATAGCTTTTTTTTTTTTTTTTAATCTACTCCTAAACATTTTTGTGTGAGAGAGGTATAGATTAGCTTTTAAGATAACAGCAAGTGATACCAAGTAACACATGACAATAAAAAAACACAAAACAGAAAACAAAAACACAAAAGAAAACCCATAGAGCAAGTAGAGATAGAAAGAGGTTCATTGGTTTGTCATTCTTATTCTTGTTAAAAAGTGTTTTGATATTGAGAACCATGGACTAACATTTGTGTACCATATACCGGGAAGGCGCTGTCATAATATTAGACAAATAAGAGGTCAAAGGTCGGTTAGTGCAATGCCTCAAAGCTCAGAGAAGATACCATCAGCTGTCAGGAAGGTGGTAGATTCTGGAATAAACTTATTGTTCTCAGCACCCTTGGCAGACCTGTGTGTTTGAGGAGGGAATGTGAGCACCCCACACTCCATCCTCAGTCTTCTTGCTTCAGGGCCATTAACTGTCCTAAGTGATTCAGACCCTGCTATTGTTCTTTCCACCACTGTTCCTCTTAGTGGTAGTGGTCATGTTTTCAAACACTTTATAAGGAACTACTAGACTTCTTGGTGGTCCTTAGAGGTTGGGGTTTAGAGACATGAATACCTTGGATGGAAGGCGGGACCCATCTACCCGGTTCCCCGACTCCACCTGTATTCAGAACAGCTCTGCTTTTTGTTAGTTTTGTTTTTGTTCTAGGTGAGATTTTGGTTGGGTACAAGGGCCTAATGATAAATTGTTTTAAAATAAAGGTAATAATGGCTAATTTTTTAGTGCTTATGTTTTAGTTCACTTATTACATGTGAAATTGTTCTGATTGTTCTTGACCCACAGTAAGCATTCTAGTGTTAGCTGCTGTTATAATCATTGTCATTTCCTTGTACTATGGGATTGCTACTTTGTTATCCCCATTTTAAGAAACCGAGTTATGCTGGAGCATGACTGAAATCCCAGTGACTTGGAAGGCTGAGACAGGAGGATTGCAAGATCAAGGCTAGCCTCAGCAACTTCTGCCCTAAGCAATTTAACAAGACCCTATCTCAAAAAACAAACAAACAAAACCCAGCTGGGGTAAAACTCAGTGGAAAAGTGCCCCTGGGTTAAATCCCCAATTCCAAAAAAAGAAAAAAAAAAACTGAGTTATGCACAAACTTGTACAAGGTTACTCACCTCCTTCCTAAGCTTTCCTGCCAGTTAAAAGGTCTGTTCCTCATTATCATGGGTTCTCTTATTCCAGAGTCCTTCAAGGATGACTGACTTTATGAAGCAGATGTTTCTGGCCCACCATAAGCAGTCTCTGGCCTGTTCCCATGGGTAATCACAGGTAGTCGCTAGGCAGGCAGGTGAGTTTACCTGGTGAGCACTTCTGTGTTCATAGGAAGAGTAGGCAAATGGGAAGTTATTGACCAAGCAGCCAGCTGGGCATGAGGAGGGAGTGTGGGGTACACACACTTCTACTTCAACTTGGGCTACCAAAGGTGTGCAGAGAATTGGGAGCTTGTTCTCGAACAAGTACCAGGAAGGCCTTTGCTCTCAAGGAGCTGAACAATGAGTGTGTGTATGGGGGGCGGGATGGGAGAGGAGTGTGCTACCAGTGGTCAGTGTGTGCCACAGAGGAGTGAACAGACGTGCTGTGATTCTCCTCTGTTCTAGTTGTGACCCAAAGGGGAGTATCTTCCTTCTTTAAAAAGTGTTTTGAGGGGAAAAATGCTAATTAAACATACTCATGTGCACATGCACACTCATACATGGACTGCTTAAATCAAAGGGTTTCTAGTTGATTTTTTTTTTTTTGCTACCCGTTTGTCCTACTTTTATATGTCTAGTCTTACATTTCTGTGAGTTGAATAAATATCAAATAAAATGTATCTTTTGAGTACCATGTGTCTTTCTAGGTAGAAGCTCTTGATTGGTACATTTCTTAACTTGAAAATGACCTTTTACCTGGTTTAGAACCCAAGACAGACTTAGGTTCATCAGGGACGCTCCCTGAGGTGGCATGAGCACCTCCCTAAACACCAGCCTGTTGCACACAGTGCTTGTCCCTGTTGCAGTAACAGTGGGCATTTGAGTTTTCTTTATGGTACTGAGCACAGAGACACTGATCATTGATAATCTTATCTAATCTTTGTAACCATCACTCCATGACACTCGGAACTGTTGTGGAAAGAACTCAGGGTTTCCAGCTTATAAGTGGTGGCCAGGGTTTAGACCCCTGGTCTGGGCCTCCACTGATGACAGATCTTTAACCAACCACCTGCCTGCTCCGGTTTCCACCCGAGAGCACTCCATAATTCCCAAAGTTACTTCTGCACATTTAAGATGCTCTGAATAAAAGTTGGGTTATCACTTTTACACCATTGTTGTTTGAGGTAACTCTCACAGGCTTGAAGTATAGGAGAAGGGAGATTATGAAAAAGTTCTCATTGCCAGGTAAATAAAGCTTACTGTATTCTTGTGATTCCTGTACGTTAACTACTAAAGTCTCTGCTTAACTTTTAGAGGCGTCATTGTGCTAGTTAGTATGTTTGACCAGCAAATCCTTCCTTTCTCGCCTATCTGTGTTGTTTGATGAATGTTGTTACTTAGTAAGACAGTCCGTTTTCAGAATTGAGGTCACATGCACATTGATTTGATTTGTAATTAATGGAAGAACATTTAAATGTTTCTTCACAAGAATTCAACAAAGAAGTTTTTGTGTTCTCACTTTTCCAATAACCTTTTTTGTTCTAGTCATACTCCATTTTTTACCTTTCCCATTTATTGGAGCCAGAATGGACAGGTGGCGTCATGTTTAAATTATGATGATGATAAAATGTTTATGTTCATTTCTAGGAGACGATGGACTATTGTCTGTTAGTGCTGTTGCTGGGATTCCTAGGAAATAAAAATATCAGCAACTGTAGCACATAAAATGCTGTGCTTGATAAATCTCCAAATTCAGAATTTTATAGCATACCTTTTGTTGTTGCTTCAACCTTGTAACTGTGACACTGAGTCTGTGGAATTGTTGGATGAATACACATAGTAATTTAAAATACCTCATTAGTTCTGTCTCCTTTTGCTCAGTTACTGGTTTTTAACAGATGCTAGTGTTAGTCTATCATAGGGAGTAATCTGTAATTGGAAGTCAGTTTCTCAAGAGAGCCTCCCCAATTCAGGGAGAAATAGAAACTCATTCAAAGTTGAGGGTTGACTGTTAAAAGAAAGAAGCATCCCACCCTCTTGATCCCATCATGACAGAGATAAGTTCCTGTCCTCTCTAGGCTGGGGACAGTCTCAGTGGTTGCAAACTAGTTCTCAATAGCACAGGCATGGACGTGGTTTGGAGCTGGTGGTGGCAGTTCTTTGGAGGGCTTTGAATAGTTTTTGTTTTTCTTCTAAGCCAGGGTATAGAGTCTCCCTTACAGCATTTAGTCTCCCAAGTTGAAGAAAAGTGAGCTAACTTCCTTCTTGCTTGGTAATGAAAGACTCGACCCCTCTAGGTGTTAGAATAATGTCTAGTATATTGGGGCTGGGCCGTTTTTTGATCTGTCACAAGGCCTCAACTTGGTATTAACTGTCTAAAATTAAAGGAAAACCGAATGCTTCCAAATCACCCCTTGGACGGGGTGCTATGTGAGCAGGATGGCTGACAGGAAAGGGGAAGTGGAAGAGGTGACGAGCTAGTTCCAGTGCAGGCTGAACTAGATACGCAGCCCCCATCTAGATATGAAGTGCTAGAAACACTGATGTCAGTGACAAGATTAGCTGTTTGGCATTTTACTTGGCATTTGCAGAATGAACTTAGAATTCAGTTTGTAGATGAGGAGTAGATTGGTCCTCCACTTGTCTGCTTGAAATGGAAACATAGTAGACTTATTAATGTAAATGTTGATTTGTACCCTGGACGAATAAAACTTGGGCATATGAATTCCTCTGAAATCTGAAGATAAAAATCACTTGAAAAGAGAATTTACTTGATTAGTTTTCCATGGTTTGTTCATTCATTTTGTTTTTAAAATATCTGTTCAACTAAATTTGGGGTTCTTAGCTCATCGTCACAATGGAAGACTCGCATAGGCTGTGCTTGTCTTGGTCTTCATGTTTTCCTGTTCCAGTGTTTTCTCCATATATACCTCACTGATTCATTCATTCAAAATTTGGAGCCTGTAACATGGAGGTTCAGTTTGCCCTCTCCCTCACCCTCCCTCTCATCTTCCCAACCTTCTTTTTCTTCTTTTCCTCTTGCTTCCTTTTAGAAACTGGTCACTTTCTATGTGTTCAGGCCAATAGGTTTAATAGCTCTTTAGAACCATCTTCAACGACTAAGAGCCAGAATATTTGTAGGTATTTGTCAAGCTCTTATGTATCTTTTGTCTGTGTGTAGGCCATCTTTCCTGGTTGCTAGCTTCAAGTAATGTTTTGAGTTTAGTTTGAACATCAGTTTTTTCTCACAGTTGTTCAAAGTCCTGTGCCATGTGCTCCAACTTGATGATTCCTCTGACGTAACTCTGAAGCATATTAAAATAAAGAAACCTCTAGAGAAGTAAAGGAGTGGTGGCTAATGGCCTGGCCTTCTTATGTTTTCTCATAGTGGAGGAAGCTAACGTCCAGAGTCACTCAGCTCCCTAGGTCTAGACCTTGAGTTCTCTCCTCATTCCACTACCTTGAAACCATCCTACTAGGTGGCCACTTCACATTCTCACTTCCTGCTTTGTGTTTATGTGGTGTAATTAAGGGAAGAGAAAACACTCTGGTGGTTCACTATTTCTGACATGCACATTAAAAACTGGAAGGGACCACCAACATAGAAGCTCAGGTATGGTGGAATGACAGAATAACCTCCAATGAGAGAATAAGTTTATTTTTCTCACATCAGAGGTCCCCAGGGCTGGGACAGGTTCCATGGTGTCAGGGGCCCAGGCTTCTTCTACAGCCTCTGTGCCCATAGTCACTTTTTGGTCCAGGATGGCTGCTGGAGCATCAGTCATCATGTTTACAGTCCAGCTAGCAGGGAGGAGCAAAGGTGAGGGATTTGCCCCTCTTGATGAGCACTTCTGAAAATTACATACCTACTTCTTGGCCAGAATTTACTCCCATAGCCATATGTAGCATCCCAGGAGGATGGAATGACCCTTTATTCTCAGTAGCCCTGTGCCTGACTGAAATTCAGGTTTTTTCTGTATAGAAGGAGGAGAGAACAGACCCTGGTGCAAGCTGACAGTGTCTGCCACAGAGACACGGGGATTGGATCCTGACTACATGGATTCATTCCACTCATTCAAGTAACATTTATTAACTGTCTTCTCTGTGCCTAGGCATGGAGAAAGCAGAGAGAAACCAGACACAATCCCAGTCCTTAAGACATTTGCCGTCTATGGAGGGAGACAGTCACTAATCAAACACACACATAATTGTGTAAATTGAGACAAGTGCTAAAGAAGAACAGTGTGTGCTAGGAAAGAGGAAAATAGGGATCTGCTCAAGCCAGGGGGTTTGGGGATGGTTCAGAGAAGTGATGTTTGCACTGAGAGTGGGAGGAGGAGTGAACTAGGCCGTGAGTGGAAGGAATAATGTTCCTGACGGAGGGAATAGCACAGACAAAGCCTTGTGGGAGGTGAGAGTGAGCTCTGGGGGGCCCTGAAGGTGGAGCAAGAGGGAGGGAGGCATCAGACTGATGGGGGTTGGGGATGGGTGACACTTCCCCGGCTTATCTGGTACTGAGGATGTTCCTGGGCTGGGGACTCTCAGTGCTAAAACTGGGAGGGTCCTAGGCAAACCAGGGTGAATTGGCCACACTCCTTGGAGGCCACTTAAGTGATCAGGTTTCTTTCTTCATAACTACTTTCAGGAAAGTTCCATCTTAGATAGGCATAGCTCCTTGCCAGAGGAAACTATTGATGAGTAAAAGTAGCCCCTCGCATGGGCAAAGGGAAACGGGCACAAAACAGAAGTAGCACTTCATTGTAGTTGGGTTACTTTACCAGTGAGATAGATTTTTCTTTACCTGGTTTGATTTCTTCTAAGGATACCTTTGGAAATTAATTGGCATTTGATGATATATTTAAGATAACAGAAAAGGTCAGGGATAGGGGAAGCTCTTGCTTTCCCTATAACAGTTTCTCATCACTGGTAATACATTGAAATCACCTGGGAACTTAAGAGACAGATGCCTGGGCCTAGCCCTTTAATAAATCAGAAGACTCATGGGGGAAGCCAGTGGGATTCTCTGTCCCATCACAGTGTCTCTGAGACATCAGTGTGCATGCAGATCACCTAGGGTCCTGATAGAATGCAGATTTGCCTACAGAGGGGCCTGAGAATCTGTATTTCTAAAACGTCCTGAGGTGATGTTGATGAGCTGCTCCACAAACTTTAAGTAACAGTGCTCTTTAATGTTCAGTGAGTTTTTAAAAAAATATTTTTATTAGTTGTTGATGAATCTTTATTTTATTTACTTATTTATTTATATGAGGTGCTGAGAATCGAACCCAGGGCCTCACACATGCTAGGCAAGAGCTCTACCACTGAGCCACAGCCCGAACCCCAGTGAGTTTATTTTTTCATGTTCACTGGTTTCTTTTTAGGTAAGCAGATCTGTAGGTCTACCTAGAGGTAGATGGGTCCATGAGAGGACAGAGAGGTATAAACGTGGGAGGTGGCCAGGGAGGCTTCTATGTGTAGTACCAACAGAAACATCACACTGAACTCCTGTGAGGGCAGATCTCAACTGCTCCATTGGTCCCAGAGAGCATTTTGTGAGGGGTTTCAGGGTGAAGCTTGGTTTGTAGCACCAAGTGGCATTGGTATTGGTCACAGGAGAACTAACTCCCGAGGCTTCTGGCTCGGATGGTATGATAGATGATGTACCATTCTTTACCCTTCTCATATCTTGTCTAGCGCCCTTTCAGTTCACTTGATTGGCTGCCAGGATGTGGGTCTTTCCTACAAATAAGAAAAGCTGTGGAGGGCTGGGGATATAGCTCAGTTGGTAGAGTGCTTGCCTTTCATGCACGAGGCTCTGGGTCAATCCCCAGCACAAAAAAAAAAAAAAAAAAGAAAAAATTAAAAATAAATAAAAGCAATGGAAAGATTTTTTAAAATAGGAGGTGACACATTCTTGAATGTTTAAAAAAAATGCCAAGGGCTGGATTTGTAGCTCAGTAGTAGAGTGTTTGCCTTGCACGTGGGAGGCACTGGGTTTGATCCTCAGCACCATAAAAATAAACAAATAAATTGTGTCCATCTACAACTAAAAAAATTTATTAAAAAAATAAAAATTCCAAACCACACTAAAGTATAAAATAAAATTAGGGAAAACAGTCCAATTAGAAGGATTGGTAACCATTAGGAACAGCATCCTAATGATTCTAATTAATGTGCAAATTACTACCAGGACAAAAGTGACATGTAGCTTTTGTCAACATGTTCATAAATTATTTGTGTTAGAACGTAGAAGTCTAATGTTAAAGATCAGATTTGTGTGAGAGGATGCCACAAAAGCCCTTGCAAGTCAAAGCAGTGAGGCTGTCTGGGGATAGATGCCAGGCCCTACCTGAGTCTTTAGACTCACAGAACTTACACGTGTGATCTGGATAACACTTGCTTCCCTTCCCGTGTGCTGAGGAAAGGTGGGCACAGGAGTTGGCGATTAAACAAATTTTGATGAGTCAGCTCAATGAGAGAGAATCCACACATCTTGGTCCTGTGGCCAGACAGGCTTGCTAGGCATACCTAAGCTGAACTCACCCCTGGAATGCCAGGCCTCCCTCCCAAGGAGAGAGCAGGCCCCAGCATTCCATTTTTGCAGGTAGGTTCAGGGAGGAGAGAAGGGGCAGAGCTGAGCAGTCCCAGGATATTGTTCTAGACCTGCCCGTCACAGGTCTCTGACCCTTAGGAAGGAGTGAAATGAGAAAGGGAGGGGATGCAGAGGCCATTACCTGACCTCCAGGAAAAGTCCCTCTACTGGGAAACTTGAGGATGATGGGGTAAAATCTCTGATCCCTGTTTCCCCTTCAGAAGATGGGACTCCAGCCTAGCCCCAAAGGGATTTAGGTTGACAGCAAGCATAATGTGAGTGGATAGCCTCTTGTTTTTTTGGTTTGCTGCTGTGTAATACTAATCCCAGACTACAGCAATTTGAATGTGTCATCTAGAACTGGGTTCAGCAAGTTAATAGGCCAAATCTGGCCTGATATTTGTTTTTATATGGCCTCTGACCTAAGAATGTGTCTTATATTTTTAAATGGATGAGAAGAAAATCCAAAGAGGAATATCATTTTCTGACACAGTAATAAAGGAAATTCAAATTTCAGTCTCCATTAATGAAGGTATTTGGGGGTGTGTAATGTAGCTCTACACTGTGTTGTCTTGGCTGCTTCCCTGCTGTAAGGGCAGAGTTGAATGGTTGGATAGAGACTATATGACTGACTCTTTACAGAAATCCTGCCGACCCCTGATCTACTAATGGTTACCTTGTTTCCACCCAGGGCCTTACTTTAAGAATGGAATGAGAGGCTAGGGGGTTGCTCAGTGGCACAGTGCTTACCTAGAATGTGTAAGGCACTGAGTTTGATCCTTAGCACCACATAACAAATAAAATAAAGGCATTCTGTCCATCTACAGCTACAAAAAACAAAAAAAATTGAAGAAAAAAATGAGTTCAGACAAAAGTGACCAGGACAATGAAGAGATCTCCAAATCATATAATGTAGGGGAATTGGTTGAATAAACAGGCCATCTAACCTAGAAAATAAAAAATTGCAGAGCGGAAATGATAGATCTTCAAGGTTGTGTTCTCAATTGTTTTAATTCTTGGAAAAGGAATATCAAGGGAAAGGAGCAATGTTGGTAGTTAGAGAGCACTGCCCTTCAGTCAGAACATGGGTTCAAGTTCAAACTTCTGTTTGTTTTCTCTGGACTTCAGTGTGTTCACTTCAAAAATAAAGCATGCATGTGACAGCTCATCAGATGCCCAGATCCACCATGATTTAAGATTTTTTCTGGTTTCTTGTCTAGAATGTGAGCTCTTCCTCTTGCACAAGCTCCTGCCTTCCTCCAGGGGAGGCACTGGAGTTGAACCAGTGCTGGTACCTTCTCCTTGTTGGTTCTCTTCCTTATTGATCTTGCAATTGTTTTACTACTTTGTTGAGTGGAAGGATTGCCCTTCTTAATTGAACAGAATTAATATCTGAAATACAAAAGTGATAGAAAGTCTTTTAACCTCACCATTTTAAGCATTAGGTTTTTTTTTTCCTAACCATAAGTCTCCAAAACTGTGATAAAACTCTTGCCTTTATAGAGTTCAAAAAAGTTTAAAGATTGAACATTTGCCTTAAAGGTATTTGTGGGCTCATCGGGAAACAGACATGAATAAGAGGAACACACCTGTAGTGTGGATGAAGAGCAGAGGGTTCATTGAGGGAGGATCAGGCCTGCCCAAGGGGCTGGTTGGAATCAAACCTGGGAAATCCAACAAAATTCCAGCTTCATCATCCCAAAGCAGCCTGTCATTCTGTGAAAGATAGAAGAGGTTTTCCTGTGGAAAAGGAATCAGACTTGTTCGTCATAACCCCAAGCAATAATGATTCAGGTTGTGCTTACAGTTTCAATCACACGGTCCTTTCACTAAAAAGCCACAGGGGTATTTACGTCTCATCAGTGAAGCATCAGCATCCTGACTGGGACCCACAGGCCTGCTCATCAAGGCCTGGCAGCTCTAGCCTGCCCTTGCTTTCCTCGCCTTGCAGGCTCCTGTCCATCCTCAGAACTCAGCCCAGCCTCGTGTTCTAGGGAATCCTCCTTTAAACTGACCTAGGTCAGGTCCCCCGCTATGTCGCTTGTCAAACTGCATTCATTTCCCTGGAGGTCACTTTAGTGAGGCTCTTTTTCCTTGAGAAAGGTCCATGCCAGAGTCCAGTCTATTCTGTTCATAAATGTAGCATCAACTTAATCTATGTCCATAGAATCAAGGTAGATTTTGATCAATAAAGAGAAATATTCTGGAAAAGAAATGGACTCCTCCCCGAAAGGGAGTTCCCGGCTGACAGTACCAAAGTACTGGTTGGAGGACAGATGGTGGGAAGACTGTAGCAGGAACCCAGCCAAATAAATAGGTACATTTGAATAGTGCTTTTTTCATTTAATTTTGTTTCAATTCTGTTTTATCACCATGTTGTTGGCCATTGGGGTGACTTCTTATCATAGAGGCTAAGTGATTTCTCTGGCCCTGAAACCTGAAAATGGCAGAATGAAAAAGAGTTGTTTTTTTTTTTTTTAAATATTTTGTGTTGTAGATGAACACAATACCTTTATTTATTTTTATGTGGTGTTGAGGATTGAATCCAGTGCCTCACTTGTGCTAGGCAAGCACTCTACCACTGAGCCACAACCTCAGCCCCTAAAACTGAATTTTTTGCCCATTCTATAAAATCAGTTGTCTCTCCACAGCCAGGGAGGCCTGCATGGTTGGATAAAGTGGTCTTGAATTTCACTGAGAAGGAATGACAACTCACACTTTGATAGTAGTGTGCCTCACCTGCAACTTTTGCATTTTTATCATTGGGTGGGCCTTAAAAACCCCACACACAATTAGAAAATTAAACTTACCTTTAAAATAATGGGTGGGCTTTAACACTCCTACAAGGTGTGCCCAGTAAAATGAAGACAACTCTGACCTATATGTTATTAAAAGCATACAAACAAGATCCTGTCTGTGTCAGGCAGGGAGCAGTTTCCTGCTGTACTGTAAGAGCCCTGAGTGAGATGTGCACCATCTCTGAAGATTGTGCTCACAGCTTGAGTAGGTCACATGGCAGGCTAGAGTTGAATGCCTTACTGGTCACGACAGTGAAGATAAAAGCCTTCCGCTTGGTGGTTCTCTTCCTCATTGATATTGATCTTGTAGTTGTTGGTTTAATACTTTAATGAGTGGAAGGACTGCCCTTCTTAATTGAACAGAATTGATTACTGAAATATAAAAGTTAAGACCTCACCATTTCAAACATAATGAGGGTTTTTCCCTCTCCTAACTATATTATGGCATTGAAGCAGAAAGCAATATCTTTTGTTTATTAAATATAGTGTATTTACCTGAAAAAATTTTAAACAAGGAGATTTTACTGTATGTCTGTCTCTTTACTTCCTCTGCTACCTCTAACATGTATATGAAGTTGCCTTTTCCACCCTTCTTGCTCAGGTTTGATGTCCTCCTTCCGGGCCCACTTAGGAGGAAGTCACTGGGCTGGAAGCAGTTGATGTGTTGACATATGTAGGGAGGAAGCTCCATTGTACTGCATGTTGGGCCATGAATTGGATTGGAAGGGGAAGTAGATGAGGTTGAAGACTGTGGCAGCCTATGAGGAAGTAGAGAGTAAAGAATTAGCAGTCGTGGGCTGGAGCAGCCTTGGGAGTTTCAGAGGCAAATCCAGTGCTGCTGAGTTTCCCTGAGCAAGACTGTGACATCCACGCCACTGGGAGCCCACAGCCCTGGGTAGAACTGCTGATCACTTCTTTTTTGGCTCTTCAGCATCTTTTAGTTTTGTTTTCAGGGTTTAGTTCTTTTTTTCTTTTAACTGGTTTCCTGTTGTAATGTTTGGATCACTTCAACTGTGTTATGTTGTGGCAGATTGAAAAAAGTCAGGTAGAATTTTACCACAAAAAGCAGTGCCTTCTTAAAGTTCTACGCAATGATCTTATAGTTGGAGTGATCAGAGATTGGGTTTTAGTTTGAGATAGTCACACTGTTGCTTTTAGGAGGTCCTGGTATAATTCCTCAGGCACACCTTAACTACCAAAGCATTGATTCTTCTGATTATTTGCTTTGGGGTCTTGGCATGCTTTGATGCTGGTGGCTAGGGGATGCATAAGATGTGGTTAAGCTGTTTTCAATGAAACAGAAATACATTCATTGTATTTTAGACTTATTTATATGTAGATGTGTTTAAGCTACCACCCAAGTGGTTCAGCCCAAAAGGATTAAAAAGGAATTTCATTTTTCTGTGTCTCTTGATAGACGCTAATAACATCAATCTATAATTCCTGGCAACATCTCTCTTTTCTGCCTCCTCTTGCAACTTTGTAGAGATTCTTCTTTGCCCAGACTTGCTCTACCCACACTCCCTTTTGTTCTTTCCATTACCTAGGATGACTGAACATGCAGAGGTGGGACTTTCCCTCTCTTTGTACTTCATCAAGCACAGGGACCCTCTCAGATGGGTGCGCACTTCTCCTGGGTCAGGGTTTAGGTAGCTGGGCTAGTGACAGCAGAATTCTCCTTAGCAGAAAAGGGGACTGTCTGAACCTTCTGATGTCCAAAATGTTACTCTCTCTCTCTCAGCTGTATTTGGAAAAATGAGATTCCACTCAGGAGATCACCTGAATTGTTATCAAGATACTGTTTTGCAAGATGTCTGTAGGATGTTTCTTTCTCTTTTATGAATTTTTAAAAACTTTAAAATTTTCTTTTAAAGAGTCTTAATTCTCTTTGCTGTAGCAAACTTGACTTGAAGATTTACTCAGCTCCATAATTCATAGTACAGCAAAGTCTGAAGCAAGTAGCTTCTCACATTGCATCTGTCCTGTCTTTGGAGTCTAGTTCCACCACTTACTGGCTGAGTCTTCTAGGCAATTATTTAATCTTTTTTTCCCTAACACTTTTCTTTCCTGTAAAATAAAGGTGATTCAGGTAATAAGTAAAAATAATAATTAGTGCTTATTGGGTACTTAATAATGTGAGAGATGTTGAGCTAAGCACTTTGCCTGATGTCTCCTTTGAGCCCTAATGCGGTTCTGAGAGGCAGGTACTCTGTGCTCCCTGCATTGTGATGCAGTGATGGTAAGAAGAGTCAACCTGTGGTGGCTAGGGAGGAATTGGGGTACTTTGGATTAGGTAGAAGGGAGTAGGGAGTAAAGGGAGGGAAGGGGGAATGGGGGTAGGAATGATAGTAGAATGAATCAGACATTATTACTCTGTGTGCATATATGATTGCACAATGAGTGTAATTCTACATTGTGTACAACCAGAAGAATGAGAAGTTATACTCCATTTATGTATGATGTGTCAAAATGCATTCTACTGTCATATATAACTAATTAGAACAAATTAAGAAAAAGAGAGTTACCCTACACTGAACACTCCCTATATACCATGCTTTGTTATGTACTATCTTCATTCCTGGGTTTAGAGATTAAAATGGAGGGAGAGGAAGTTGTTTATCTCATGCTTCTGTGAGCAGGACCAACTTGGTAACCATTGTATCAGACTCCAAGTCCTCCTTACTGTAAGATGCACAGCATGGTTCATAGGAATATGGGATAATCTCTGTAAAATGCTTAGCACAGGGCTGACACATAGCAGTTTAAATTGTAACCATTTTAATTATTAGTGAAGTTACACTTTTTCTTGCTAAAACATGGTTCTTCCTCTCCTTAGAAGCCCCATTCCTGGTAACATTAGCACACAGCTCATTCAGATCCTATACGTGTTTATAATGGCCATGGCCCACTCACCCATGACTACAAAGTCCCCTTCCTGCTACCTCCAGATGGTTCCCTGATACCCATACCAGTATCCCCATGGCTGCCTTCTCTGGCCTTTCTTGGCTTGAGTTATTTGACCAAAAAAATATGAGAATATACATTTTTGTATATATGTGCATATACAATATACACACATATTTTGTGTATACATAAAGTACAGGCTTATATTCTAGGGTTGTTTTCTGGTAAGTTGATCATCTCACATATTTCTGTCCTGGGTATGTAGGTAGGGTTTATTTTGAGGATAAGGGTGAAGGGTTGGGAAATTGTGTGTGTGTGTGTGTGTGTGTGTGAGAGAGAGAGAGAGAGAGAGACAGAGAGACAGAGACAGACATTGACATTGAAAGCATAAATTTGGGTGCAAGCAGGGAGAGCCATCATCTATGGTAGGTCCCTATGGAGGCCTGGGTAGCTGCAGGAGAGACCTATGTTTAGGGGACGTGCCCTGAGGAGTTAGGTGGTACTTGAATGAATGCAGTAGGTCACATGGTCTGTGACAAATGAAAGTACATGCCCATATCCAAGACAGCAGCCAATCCCTTCATGGCTGCAAGCCCTCCATGTCCACACACTCAAGAGCACTACTCTGTGGCTAACGGCAGTTACTCTAAAAAGGCCCTTTAGGGAAGAAGAAAGGTGAATGATGAGAACCCACAAGAGAATCCCAATCTCATGAGTTTTCAGAAACACAGCCTGAATAAGAAATTCTAACGAGGCCTAGGGGGAGTGGTGGTAATTGGCAGAGTTGTTTTTGAAGGCAGCTTCTGTGAAAGCCAACAATGTGCACACCCTTTGACCTGGCATTTCCTCTTCTTGAAATTATATTAAAAAAAAAAAAAAGCAAACATGACTCCTCAAGGACTGTTGAAAAGAATGTTTGCCACAGCATTGTTTGTAAAAGTGAGAAGTGGGAAACAATCCAGACATTTGTCAGTGAGGCCGCAACTTCCATACAGGACGATCTCTGCTAGAGTACTGTGCATTCACTGGGAAAGTGACATTGACAGGAAAAGTGCCTGGCTTTACAGTGAGAAAATAAGTTATGTGAATGTTCCACTTAAGAGAGATTTACAGCTACAGTTGAAGAATTATGTATTACATAGACACAATTCTAGTTCTCCATAGATTTAAGGATTTACTAAAAGTGTTTCTATGTGTTAGAATTTTCAAAGTTTAGAAGACTGTCTCAGTTAATAAAAATCTAAATTATAGATGTAAAGAAACTACAGCCTTATGTTTTTAAACAAAATGTTTGACTAAATTTCTAGGTGGTAGTAAATATAACAATGATTTGAAAAGCTAATTAACTCTTCTAAATAGGTACTTGTTTGAAAAAGTAATTTTAAGTAACTAGAAATATATAGTTTTTCATTTGCTTGTAAATTATTTATTGAGAGTACAAATGTATATCAAATGTCCAGATGATCAAAAATGCCAGAATTGTAGATTCCATATTGACAAGTGTTTCACTGTAATTGATCACTGGAATTTTACTAAATTGTGTACTGTGGAGGAAATTATTTTGCAACAAACCCCAGGAGATTTGGCCCTTATTCAGATGACCTCTTTCTCATCCGTACTCAGCATTTTACATGCTCACACAAATATAACTAGGAATCTTCAATATTGAACACAGCAAAATGTTGCATGTGTACCATTTGAGTCTCTAGGCCTGTTTTGCCCCTTGTCAAATCAGAAATTGTAGTGTTATGTCACAAGCAGCATATTTGGAGCCATTTCATGGCTCTTATTGTACAAGGTTCACTTTCTGGAAATGATGTCTGTATTCCTCCTATTTTGTGTTACTAAGGTGATGCCATATATTATAACCCATAATGATTAAAAAATATAGCATTAGGCAGACATGGATCCCAAAAGGCCAACTGGATTGATTGTCTGCAGTGCACCTGGTGCTGAACTGAATTCCTAAAATTGTTTATGAATTCAGATATTCACAAGAGCCAAGTCTTTGTCAAGCATTGTGCTGGTGCTTAAATATTTCATTTCACTGTTCCCCAGCAGGGTCAGTATTTTCACCCTCATTTATAATCAAGTAAATTAGGATACGATGGGTTAGGTTGCTGTAGTCATATGGCTAAGTAAAATTGTAACATGGTAAGCAAGTTTTGAGTTAGAAATTGTAAAATCCATGCTCTTAATGCTCAATTTCCTTCTTTAATTTTGTGAATGAATATGTTCTTTTTTTTTAAAGAGAGAGTGAGAGAGAGAGAGAGAATTTTTTAATATTTATTTTTAGTTTTCGGTGGACACAACATCTTTATTTTTTTTTAAAGAGAGAGTGTGAGAGAGAGAGTGAGAGAGAGAGAGAGAATTTTTTTTAATTTTTTTTTTTTTTTTTTTTTAGTTTTCTGCGGGCACAACATCTTTTTGGTATGTGGAGCTGAGGATCAAACCCGGGCCGCACGCATGCCAGGCGAGCGCGCTACCGCTTGAGCCACATCCCCAGCCCTTTATTTTATTTTTATGTGGTACTGAGGATCAAACCCAGCACCCGGCGCATGCCAGGCAAGCACGCAACTGCTTGAGCCACATCCCCAGCTCAACAAATATGTTCTTATATATATATGACACTGATTATGAGAGAACTAGATGTTTCTTTAATTTTTGGATTGAATTTTTAAATAAAATAGTTATGTAAATTGAGGATAGACACTTTGCAGCAAAATTACTGTGTGTGTGTAAATGTGTGTGTTTTCCTTTAAAGCTGATGTTTAATTCTGATGTACTTTTTTTTTAATTGTAGAAAGTGACCAAGTTCACTCCTGGACACTAGTTACAAGCCAGGTCCTAGATACTGCCTGGAGAATAGCGAAGGGCTCTGTGATGTTGGCAGTTTCACTGTTGGTGGCCACCCTCTGCTATTTCAGAAGGCTGCATTTATATTTAGAGCACTGGCTGAAATGGTAGGTCATTGTGTCATATTTAAATTTCAAAAATATTTCACTATCTGAAGCATAATTTTGACATTATTATTTCCTTTTATTTTTCAGGTGGATTGGATATCTCCAGAGAAAATTCAAAAGTAAATATTTTATGCAGATTTTTATTTTTTAAGGTGCAGAAAAGGCTCATATAGGGAGAGGAATGGGAAAATTAACTGCCTTTTATTTTGATTTGGTCCAGGGAACCTCAGTGTGGAGGCGGAAGTTGATTTACTCAGTTATTGTGCAAGAGAATGGAAAGGAGAAACACCCCGTGCCAAACTGATGAGGAAGGTGTGTCTGTTTACAGAGGTTCTGGAAGACATAGACTGTCAAAATCAGGAAATATTCCATTCTGCTTTACTGAATCCAGAGATCAACCAATACCAGTGGGATGCAAGTAACAATTGTGGCTCTAATTCAGAAGCCACACAGATACTAGATGTTGGCATTAGGTCTTTAACCTAAAAATCTGTGCCTTTAAGGAGTTAGGTAAACCAGGTTGTAATGTCAGAAAACCCTTGAACATTGTTCCATTCTCAGGTCTCTCCTGGCCCACCTACTAAACGTTTTCATGTGCAACAGAGGGTCTTCTTGAAGGAATCAAGTACCCTGACATCAATATTTTGAAGAGTTTTAGAATTTTCCATTGAATTAATCTTGGCAAATATTCCCAACAATGCTGTCCAATCTTGTCACCAGCAAAAGCAAAAGGAGGGAGGGGTACATTTAAAGTACATTTAGCATACTCTTAAAAGCATGTAGTAGTTTTGTGATTAGATTTGCCCAAAATGACCTGCCCTAGACTTCCAGGATTTGTCATCTAGAACAGACCCTAACACATGAGAGTCATTTTAAAATTAAATTACATGCAGTCGTAATCAGAATTTTATCGTTGTTTCTGCTGTCCACTTTAACTGGGAGGAATATCTCACTGAAAATAATACTTTCTCAGTATGTCCACTGAATTCACTTTTTTTTCTCTTTTTTCTCTTTGGTACTTGCTATTGAACCAGAGGGCACTTTACCATTGAGCCATATCTTCAGCCCTTTTTTATTGTCTATTTTTATTTTTTTGGTACCAGGGCACTCAACCACTGAGTCCATATCCACAGCCCTATTTTATATTTTATTTAGAGACAGGGAGTCTCACTGTGTTGCTTAGTTCCTTGCTGTTGCTGAGGCTGGCTTTGAACTCAAAATCCTCCTGTCTTAGTCTCCTGAGCTACTGGGATTATAGGTGTTGCCACTGTGCCTGGTTTTATTTTTTATTTTGAGACAGGGTCTTTCTAAGTTTTGGTGGCTGGCTTCAAACTTGTGATCATCCCATCTCAGCCTCCTGAGTCTCAGAGATTATAAGTGTGGCCCCTGTAGCCAGCTAAATTCACTTTCTTCATTCTGTTATCCAGTGTAATTAATGAAACATTTTTTCTTTCTATGCTAATAGGCTTATGAGGAGCTCTTTTGGAGACACCATATTAAATGTGTTCGACAAGTAAAGAGAGATAACTATGATGCTCTAAGATCAGTGTTATTTCAGATATTTAGCCAAGGCCTCTCTTTTCCATCCTGGATGAAAGAAAAAGATATTGTTAAGGTATGTCTTCACACTGGGGACCTGGGAATGTTATGTGGACAGTAACCACAACTCAGAAGCTCTTAGTCTTCTCAGCATGGCTTTGTACTCAGAGCATCATGATATTGAAGGAACTTTGAAAGGCCATTTAATCTAATCCTCTAAGTCAGTTTGAAAATTAACTGTCTCAGAAAGCTAGTCATACTCAATTTTGTTTATCTGTTTCTGGTTTTTTTTTTTTGGTAGATGGACACAATACCTTCATTTTATTTATTTATTTTTATGTGGTGCTGAAGATTGAACCCAGTGCCTCACATGTGCTAGGCAAGTGCTCTACCACTGAGATACAACCCCAGCCCCTGTTCATTTGTTTTCAGTACCCTCGTCTTTTCTTGAGAGAATTTGTCCCTCATAAGTAAGGTGATCTAGTAAAATTCACTTTTTTACTCTGCAGTTAAATGAGTTTTAACAAATGCATGTAGTGTGTAGTCACCACCCCACAGATTCTCTTGTATACCTTTGAAGTCACTTTTCTTTCCCACTCTAGCACCTGGCAACCTTGATCTGTTTTCTGTCCTTATAATTTTGTCTTTTCCAGCATGTCATGTGATTGGAGCCATTAGTATGCGTGTTTTGAATCTGACTTCTTTCCCTTAGCAAAATGCATTTGTAGTTCATCCATGTTGTTCTGTAAATTTGTGGTTCCTCTCTTGTCATTGTGGAGTGGTGTTCCTTCTTAGTGAATGTTACACAGTTTATCCATTCACCTATTGGAAGACATCTGGGTTGTTTCCAGTGCTTGACAACTATGATTAAAGCTATTTTAAATTTTCTTATACAGATCTTTATGAATATTAGTTTATATTTCCTTGGGCAAGCATCTAGGAATTAGATTGCAAGGTGGTTTGGTAATTATATGTTTAAGTTTATAAGAAATTGCGAAACTTGGTTATTTTTCACTCCCACCAGCACTACATGAGTTCCAGTTGCTCCACATTTTCACCAGCATTTGGTATTGTGAGATTTTTGTTTGTTTGGTTAGTTTAGTCATTCTAATAGGTATGTACTGGTATCATTGTACTTTTAGTTTGCATTTCCTAGTGAGTAGCAGTGATAGTGGGCATCTCTAATGTCCCTAATTGCTGTTCATATTATCATCTCGGACAATCATCTTATATATTTAAATCTTTGGGTCATTTTTAATTGGGTTGTTTATTTTCTTATTGTTGAGTTTTGAGAATTCTTTATATTTTATGAGAAGACACACTTTTTGAGGTGTGTGATTTGCAGATATTTTCTTCTATTCTGTGGCTTGTTTTATTGTTTTCTTAATGGATTATGGCAGTACATTCTTAATGAACAACCTGAATTTTTATTTTGAATGTGGTACCTAATCTAGGATGGAGAAGCAAAGAAACATGAAGCATGTGATGTAGAGATCTAGCTGTCTAGGTATCTATATAGGCACCTATCTAGATACCTAGATATCTCTCTCCTCTTTCTCTTTCTCCCTCTCTTACACACACACAAACACACACACACACACACACACACATACACACACGTGCGTTCTTTATTTAACATCTTTTATCTGAACTTCTTTTTAAATTTCTGTTTTATCTAGCAAATATTTGTCGGGTATGTATTGTGTTGGCCTTGCTGCTAGTTGCTGAGGACAAGGAATATGACAGGGACCCTGGGTTCAACAAGCGGAATCAGGATGGCTATGATGGGCTAGATTCTTACATACATTGTAGTCTTATTTAATCCTATCAAGAGCCTTGTAAAATGGACATGTTATCTTTAATTATAGTGGAGGATGAGGCTAAGAGGTGAAATAATCCTGGTTAAGTCATCTCTTAACTGCTAAATGATAGCCAGGTTTGCAGAATGCATCCTTATATAATTCATCTGTTCCTGATGTATGACTCTAACTTCATTTGGTTAAAAATAGTTTCTTTCATTCTTCTTCTTCTTTTTTTTTTTTTTTTTTTTTTTTTTTTTTTGCAGTACTGGGGACCTTAACCCAGGGATTCTCTGCCACTAAGCTACATCCCCAGCTCTTTTTTATTTTTTATTTGGACATGGGGTCTTGAACTTGTGATCCGTCTGCCTCAGCCTTCTGAGTCACTGGGATGAGAGGTGTTTGCCACTGCACCCAGCTAAAAATAGTTTCTAAAGTAGTTTCCAACATCTAGGAAGTATGGTATTTTATCGAAAAAAATTTGTTTCTATGGACATAATCCTATATTTAGGTTTTTATCCAGTGTGAAGTAATGAATTAAAAATATAATCTAAAAACATCATTTAACCTACAAAATTTTTTAAAAGATGACTGTATGCTTTTTACTTTACTATTGTTTCAGTCTTTCAAACTGAAGATGCTAAATGAGATAAAATCATGTGCTGTGACATGTTCAAATTATGTATAATAAAAGTTGGGGTACTAATAATTGTTGGTATCTTCTTCCTTTTCAAGCTTCCTGAAAAACTGCTGTTTTCACAAGGTTGTAATTGGATCCAGCAGTATAGTTTTGGTCCTGAGAAGTATACAGGTTCAAATGTGTTTGGAAAATTACGTAAATGTGTGGAATTATTGAAAATGCAGGTGAGCATTTAGGGAGAAAAAGACTAGGAATAAAAACATATGTCCCTGGCTGGGGTTGTGGCTCATAGGTACAATACTCGCCTAGCATGCGTGAGGCACTAAGTTCAATCCTCAGCACCACATAAAGTAAAACAAAGACATTGTACCCACCTATAACTGAAAAATAAATATTAATAAAATATGTCCCAAGTGTAGCCATATTTTTCTAATGTAGCCATATTTTTCTAACATACCCTAACTTTATGTTAGGGAAGTAATACATGCAAATAGAAATGTTCCTTTTAGTAACTGATTAATTTCTTTTTCATCCCTTCTTTCTCCTTTCAATTCATAAACAAGAGAAATGTTCTGCATAATAATCAGGCCCTTTATAGTTCTGTGGTCTGGAAACCTGACCGACCATGTACCTCTGTTTACCTAGAATAATGTGGTACAAGTTCCAGACAAGGTTCTTTGAGTGCCCCTCTGAAATGCACCCTAGTAAAACTTGGGGTGGTGCAGATGCAGTAATTATAACTAAGATTTTAATTATAACTATAACTAAGAGTTCTTTCTGCCTTTTAATAATGACACAAGTTTTGGATGATTAGAATGAATCCTTAGCCTACCACTTACTAGCAAGGTTATTTTAGGAAATACCTTAGACTTTCTGAGCCAGTTTTCTTATCTGTATGAAAGAGAAATATGAATAGTATATGCCCTATAGGTTATTGTGAGGATTTAGTTGATACTAGAAGAGTGCTTTGAGCTGTGCCTGGTGCATAGTAAGTGTGAAGGAATGCTAGCACTGTTCTTGGCTGAAATATTTTTTGGATAATCCAGCAATCTTGAGCAGTTTTAGAGAACTGACTTGCTTAGTACTTTAGTAAGTGGTGTTTTTTGAAAAATATGTAAACTAGTTTATTATTATAAGATTTTGTGTGTGTGTGTGTGTGTGTGTGTGTGTGTGAGAGAGAGAGAGAGAGAGAGAGAGAGAGAGAGAGAGAGAGAGGAGAGAGAGAGAGCGCGCTCAAGCTGCTATAACAAAATACCATAAACTGGGTAGGTTAAATAACAAGCATTTATTTCTTGCAGTTCTGGAGGTAGAAGTCAGATCAGGGTGCTAGCAGGGGGCACAGCCCTCTTCCTTTTTTACAGATATCTTCTTGCATGTCGTCACATGGCAGGAGAACTACCTAGCTTTCTGGCCTCTTATCAGGGCACAAACCCCATTCGTGAGGTCTCCCGCCATGTGAACTAATTGCCATCCCAAGGTCTCACCTCCTAATGTTATCACAAGGTTGGGCTTCAGTGTATGGATTTGGGAGAGTAGACACATTCAGTCCATTGTAGCATGCTTACAGTTAAAATAAATCAGCACCAAAAAATATAAAGTGACAAGTTAAAGTTCTACTTTCATTTCTTAATCTTTGGCTTATTTTATCAATACTTAGAAAATTATGTAATGGTGCATGCATTCACTTTTACCTTTCTAAATTTCGCTTTGCATCTACATTTTTAGTGGACCGAATTTAGTGGAATTAAAGATTATCACAAGAGAGGAAGTATGTGTAACATCCTTTTTTCTGATGTCATTCTGGAACATAAACTTTATGAAGCTTTAAAGTTCATCATGCTATATCAAGTCACTGAAGTTTATGAACAAATGAAGACTAACAAGATCATTCCCAGTCTTTTTAGACTCCTGTTTTCCAGGGAGACATCATCAGATCCTTTGAGCTTTATGATGAATCACCTGAATTCTGTAGGTGACACGTGTGGATTAGAACAGGTAAATGGGGAAGTAGAACCACGTGTGTTTGGTTAAGGGCGATAGGGCAGTACTCAAAACACGTAGGCCTGTGGGTCTCACTTTTGATAAAACCAGCTACACAGAGGTGGTTTGTGGATATTATTGTCCCCAGATGAGTAGTAAGTTTGCTTGTTGCCCCTGTGTCTGCAGACCCTTGGCTGGTGAGTGCCAGTTCTGGTCTTGCTGACTTCTCACACTGGCAACAGGTTCTCCCACACACACGGGAGAAGAGGTCCAGTTGGAAAATGAGATTGCTTCAGGAAAGCATTTGGTTACCTATTGCAGATGAATAGAAATTATTGAAACGTTTAAATCCATAATTTTTTTCCTTGTGGAAAAGGGTTTCTGTTTTCTTTGGATTTGCTTTCCTAGAAGGTGAATCAAGTTATCTGACATTTTTACACAAATTGATTTGGAATGAGATCAAGCTGGTTGGAAAACAGTGTAATTTCTAATTGTGAGCATTCCTTTCTTTTTTCAAGTTTTTTTCTGAACAGCTTTTTCCTATGATTTCTTCATACTAGTCTAGAGGGATGTTCCTACGCTTGTCCCCTTCCTTGTGCACAATGAACATTTTTTCCTAAGTCTGCCCACTCACTGGCTTATGGGTGGGTCTGTAGACAAGTAGGTTATTTTATAAGTTGCAGAAAAACACTCCCCCCACCATGGTGGGAGGCAGGAATTTGAAAATTTGTGTTTGTGACCTCTTTTTTTAAAATCTCATCCCCAGATTGATATGTTTATACTTGGATATTCCCTTGAAGTAAAGATAAAAGTGTTCCGACTGTTCAAGTTTAACTCCAGAGATTTTGCAGTCTGGTATCCAGAGGAGCCTCTCAGGGAGTGGCCAGAGATCTCCCTGCTGACTGAGAATGACCGTCACTATCACATTCCTGTCTTTTAAGTCTGCTGTGGGAGGGGCACTGGCTCTTGCTAACGACAGCGGTCACAAGTATTTCTCGGAAACCAAAGCTAGTGTTTCAGCTATGGAAGGAATCAGGACCTTTTTCTCTGGAGTTCAGGTACACTGAGTGCAGGATGATTTTCCTGTATTTTTCAGTGATTTCCCCTGGAACAGCTGCACTGATTTATTTGGGGGGTTGGTGGTTTGACCTTGTTTTTAAGAGGTTTGGCAACTTCACATAATGTCAGGCCTTTAAGCCACAAGGAAATTTAGTATGGACAACAGGAAAAAAACAAGAAGAAAAAGTATATGGAAAAACTGCTAACCTGGAAAGAATTTCTTCATCTCTGACCTTTGTGTTATTAAGACTCTAATCTTGGGCTGGTTCAAGATCATCATAAACATGGCCATATGTTGTAAGCATCACCTTCATGGGAATCTTTGTTATATATTAATTTTCTAGAACCATTTGATTAATATTAAAATTATGTGTATATGTATATATAAATGTAAACATTTATATATACATATATGCACATTTGGCACACACCCACAAATAATCACTACTTTGTAATATTGTATAATTTGCTTTATGTATTACTTTTTTTGTTACTGTTATATCTGTCCAGTTTAATTGGTTTTATTTAGATAAAAATGATAAATTCTATAGATTAAGGCAACTGAATGATAATTACTGAATTGTCGCAAAAAATATTAAACTGTAGTATATTTAGCTTATATTTACATTTATATGTAATGACTAGAAACTCATTGTGATAGGCTGAATAATATGCCCAGACACAAAGATATCTTCATCTTAATTCCAGAACCTGGGATTATGTTGGGTTAAATGGCAAAGGAGAATTAAGGTTGTAATTGGAACTGAGATACTAACCATTGACTTTGAAAGGGGGCAATTATTCTGGATTCTCCAGGTGGGCCTGGTGTCATTGAAAGGGTCCTTAAGAGTGGAAGAGGGAATCTGAAGAGTGTCAGTCAGAGGAGAATGTGAAGAGGAGTCAGAGGGATGCACATTGCTGATTTGGGAAGAGGAAGGGGATAAGAGCCAAGGAATGCAGGGCCTTTGGGAGCTGGGAAAGACCAGGGGACAGACTCTTTCCTAGAGCTTCCAGAAGGAGCACAGCCCTGCCAACACCTTGATTTCAACCCAGCAAGACCCAGGTCAGATGAAATCCACAGAACTCTAAGGTAATTTCTTCAATGGTTAAACCACTTGAGTATGATGTAATATGTTACAGGAGCAACAGAAGCCTAGTATTCTCAGATTGACTAATTTTTATTTTATTTTGGAAACACTTTTTTAGTCATTTTGGAAATCTTTATTTTGGAGATGCCTTGCTCATCTTTTGAATTTCAATAAATTAAAAATTATTAAAAAAAATCTTGCTAATGACATTTCACTTCAAAATTACAACTTCCTTTATGACAAATAAGTGACTTACTTAACAACATGCTTGGCTCTAACATTATCCCATGATTGTATTGTTTCTTGAATAAATAAAAAAGGTATGTTAAATGCTGAAGCATATGAAATTAATATTCACATTCTTTTGCAATGGAGATGATCAATTGTATGTACTACAAAACCAAGATGTCCAACAGTGCCCCCTGTCATTTTGTTTTCTGGTTGAAAATTAATAAACTCAGATCAAGGGGCTTTGTGTTACCTTGTTAGCAACTCAAAACAAGAGTTCTGACTTAACTTCCACAGCCCCTTTCGGCTTGGACATGTCCATGGTTTTGCATAACCCTAACCATATAATTGACAGTGTCAGAAATGCCCCCCCTTGCTATATTACTGTGACCAAGAAAGCACAAACTTCACCTATTCTATTCACAAGTAGACATGGTGACAACCTGCTGTAGGTGGCTGTGACTAATATTTATGGAATTGCTGCTCTGAATTTTTGGCTCCAATGGAACTGTTAGGTGCCTATCTGGCTTTTGCATATTACCATTCACTTTGGATCTCCTTAACCAGTGTAATCATTTCCATATCAGTCCAGGACTGAAAGGAAAATCTTTTTCCCTAGGATTGGCAGCCTATAACTGTATGACATCAATCAACCCAGTATGCTTATCCTGATTGTGTGTTGTCGGGGCAGGGTGGCATGGGGCAAGAATTCTTTAAATAGAGGGTCAAGACCAAATTGTGAAAAAGCACTTTTCAACACAGTGAAAATAAGGATGACATTTAAATAGTGGCGATGTTTTAGGAAGGTACTCAAGCAGAAGGCTTTCAGGGTGGAGGTATTGAGTGCTTTGTGTTTTTTTTGTTGTTGTTCTTATTCTTCCTTTTTTTAAATTTAATGAGTATAACAAACTGAGTAGCCAGAAGGAGCTGCATATAAAGTAGCACCACTTTGGAGCGTCTCATGTGCTACTGACTGGGCTAGCTGGGCAACCACTGGCACCACTTTTAAATGCCAACAATAAACTATCTGTGCGGTGCCAACATTTAAATGCATTTCATAACCTAAATGGTGATAAACCTATGGAAAAAATTAAAACATAATGCCCTTGTCTTTTTCTGATTTTAGAATAAGTTTCTTAAATCTTGACTGTGTGGCCATACTGATGGGTAGAATGGATATTAGTTCAAGAATGAGTTTGTTGTTGTTAAAATATGCATAGCATAACATTTACCATTTGAAGGATCTTCAAGTATATAGTCAGTGGCATTATTGTGCAGCTATCACCACAATGCATTTAACCCTTCCCAATGCATTTTTCATCTTTAAGATGACTTTAGGAGGCAAGTTTAATTCCACACTTGACACTGGGATTTCTTTTACTTTTGCATACTTTTTATCACATCTGAGAATTTTCTCTGAGCTCAAAAGATCCTCAGTGGAGAAGTCCAATGTGAGGGAGGTTTAGATGACCAAATGTCTCTGGAATATCATGGTTATTTTGTCTCTAAAGTAAAACAGTTAACTGTAGGTGACTTCCAGGTCCAACTTAGGAACACTATCATTTGGAAGGTACCCATGAAATTATTAATTCAGGGCCATCAGGGTGACCATGAGGGTCTTCATGATATTGAACCAAAAGTCTTTGCTACTGCAGATAGTCAAGTGAAAGCCCAGGGCCTTCTAAGGTATGGGAAATCCAGCTGAGATGGTAAAAGCTGGCCTGCAGGAGAGGATCATTCGCCCTGGATCAGGGCTAATTTCCCTTGGATTTTACTGCAGATAAATTTTAGATGGAAATGTTTGCTATTATTCTTACTTACTATTTTAGTAAGATCAAAAAAGAAAAATAACTTCAGTTCTGTCCAAGCTGGTCTTGGGGAAGAAAAAAAATCTAAAACTTTTCTGAATACTCTGCAAATGTTGAGAATTTCACATCAAAGAAGGTAATTTTTTTTTCTTTTTTGATATGGAGGAACCACCAAGCTATGGCTCTAGTACTTTTTTTTTTTTTTTTTTTTGAGACAGGGTCTCATTAAGTGGCTGAGGGTCTTGCTTAGTTCCCGAAGCTGATCTCAAACTCGTAATCCTTCTACCTCAGCCTCCCAAGTCACTGAGATTGCAGGCATGTGTGACCATGCCCAGTGAAGGTAAATATGTTTTAATTAATAACTAACCCCTCAAAATCTGTATATGTATGAATAAGTAGGTGACTAATTCCAGAATCAGCAATAGTTTTATCTTAAAAAGTAAGTATCTAATGCTGTATTATTCTGTTTTCAAGATATATTTCATGTTGTTTAATACAATCAGTTATTGTTTTAAATATATATATAATAATGTCTATTTTCATGGATTTAAAATTGTCTATAGGTTTCTTATCACAGTTGAGTATTGCTTATCATAATTAAATATTTATATATACTTCATAGCCATTTACTTTGGTTTTTGAATTTTTTATTTTAATTGACAAATAATATTCACTTTCCTTCAAATCCTATTTTTAATCACAATTTTTTAAAATAGCTAGATACAAAATTGAGTGAGTTCAGAGGCTAGAGATGTAGCTTGGTGGTATGATGGTTGCCTAGCATGTGTGAGACCTTGGATTCAATCCCCAAATGCACAAAAAATTTAAAAATTAAGTGAGTTTAAGTAGTATAGCAAATTCTATGTTATTTTCCCAAAATAATTGGTTAATTCACTTTTGCTTCACTCTTGTCATACTTCTTTAGGCCAAGAAAATGAAAGCTCATCTGGATTATATTTATGCTTAATTGCAACATAATTTATAAGTGAATGGAAAAGCACTTACACACATTCTCAGTTACCCCGGGACTAAAGTGTTCTTTAGAGCAGCCAGGAGTGTACCTACTGTCTCTGCACTTGAAGCTCATGAAATATGTTGGCAGACACTTGCTGCTGTGTGGAAATGGTGAGGCTCAGGAGCCAGTATGGATGAGCACAGGTCAGGTGGGCAACATGTGGAATGGTAAGGTTATTTTCCTAACTGGTATTGTGGAAAATACCACTCTCTGTTTAAAAAATCAAATTTCTGTGTCTAATCAATCTGTCAATCCTTATAATTAATATCATCAGGTCTTAGGAGGTTTTTAAGTCATTTTGCTGTCACCAGTGAGTGTCACTGACTCATTTGTAATGATTCCTGGGAATTTCGGTTAAGATAATTTTCTTAAATAAAAAAGTGCTTGCTCTAAATGCTTTCATCTTACTCTAGATGGCTTTAAAGTCCATTTCTGCACAAGTAGTTTTTTTTTTTTTTTTTTTTTAAATAGGAACATGGGGCTGGGGATGTGGTTCAAGTGGTAATGCGCTCACCTGGCATGCGCAGGGCGCTGGGTTTAATCCTCAGCATCACATAAAAATAAAATAAAGATGTTGTGTTCACCGAAAACTGAAAAATAAATATTAAAAAAATTCTCTCTCTCTTATATCCCTCTCTCTCTCTCTTTAAAAAAAATAGGAACATGTTCTAAGAAGCATTGCTGAAGTATAGAAATATTTTTCCCATCGAAACATCTTATTTGTACACCAGGACTATTTTCTTGTCCCTAACTTATAAAACTTCAAAGAGAATATCAAATTGCGGGTGGTGGTTATAAGTGAAGTATCAGATAGTGTCTTATATGTTGCTCACCACGACTTTGAGATGGTGGAATGAGGTATAAGTCAGTGACCCTAGAATGCTTTATGGACAGTTATGACTCACTCCAAGGCACCTTGCCATATATCAACAGTTATTAGGATAGACACAACCTGAGATTCTGGTGGTTCCCTTTTTTTATTGCCACTGTATCCCCGTAAGCAAAATCTGGAAACAACTTGGGAACTACTCCAGGAACATGGGGCGTCTCAGCTATGTCTGCTGCTGGGCACATACAGGTACTTCTTTCAGGTGTCAGTTTTTCTGTTGGACTGAGAGCTTCTTAGAAGGAACCCAAGAGATGATGAGAAGCATCCAGTACAAACTGACTTGTGAGGAGGGGGAAGAAAACTACTTGTGTGTTCTGGAAGTTTTAGTATGACATGGTTCCAAACGATACATTTATGACTCCCTTATGTAAAAAAGGATCAGAGATGAGGGGATGTTGTTATAAAACATTGGTATCTTCATGGACAAATAGGAAAAACAAATATTTACATCTCTCTTATCACAAACTCCCTTTAGCTATAGTTAAACATGCTGGGTAGGTTAAAAGCTCATCACTGGAGTATATTTAATCAGCAAATGGTAAATGAATAAAATTCATTTTCCACTTGGTTTATATTTCGCAAGGGAATGCTTCTACCAGCTTGTGAGACCATTTACATTGGTAGTTGCATTTTTTGGTTGCCCCTCCTCTGTGTCTTCATAAGTGTAAGCACTTTGAAAAAGTACTTGGTACATGGAACTGTACAAGAAGAGGAAACACCCCAGGATTCTCTTTCTAAAACAGGAAGTAAAGTGGCTTTTTTCTTTTGAAAATTGTGATAAGGTAGTGCTTTTTAAACTAAAGGATCAATTTTGTAATTTTACAATTCTTTGCAGACTGGCACTTTATAAATATAATAAAAATGTTGCACTGAGATTGAATCGCTTTAAAAGTTTCTTTACATTCTCAATTTCTATACTTAATTTTGCAGACTGGTAACAAAGACTTCATGAGATAACACTGGTCTACAGACCACCTTTAGAAGCACTGAAATATTTATTTTAGGCAATAATCAACAGATTCTGATATTTTTACCTGTGTGAGTGAGATTTTGTCCAGAGAGGAAGGGCAGTGCTGTTTTTGCTGGGTTATTACTTTTTTGTTCTGTCCTGTGCCAGTTAGGGCATCTTCTCCCAATTTGCATAAAGGTCTATTGGGCAGGAAGTCCTAGGGTCAGGCTTCTGGATAGTCTCATTACAAAGGTGATACTTTTTTGAGAAGATAGCCTTCTCCAGTCCCTCAGAAAAACTCAGCAAGAATCTGTTTGATTTCACAATTTTCTGCCTAAGGAAAATCATCATCACATTTTATTTCTTTACCAGATTTTAAGCTCCTGTGGGAAGGGACAAGGACCTCACATCGTCATGACTAGAACATGGTGATTAGTGCTCAAAGAAATACCAAAGAAATTTTGAATTGAGAGTTGATAATGATAGCCAAGCTCAGTTACTCTTTAAAGAGGCAAAGAATCTAACTAATTATTTTTCCCTGAAATTTCTTTTTATCAATCTAGGACTTGAAGAGCAAATTTTTAGATGTAGTCCTGGGAGGAGTTTCCCAAAGCTAATGATACTCGGACATATTCATCAAATTAATGTTGCTTAGAGATTGGCCACCAGAAGTCGATCCAAGTTTTGCTAACACTGAATCCCTAGTGAGGTTAAAATTAACCAGTACTATTGAATGCAGCCAGAAATAGGTTCTTCAACAAATATGGCTCATGAACGAGTGTGTGTTAGTGGAGTCACAAGTGCCTAAGAATGAGTGGGACCTTAAGTCGTCCTAAGAATACACATGCTGTGTTCCACTGCCTGTGGAAGAGTTCTGCCTACCTGCCTACTGCCCTTCTTGGGCTTTACATAGCACCATGCAGATCCAAGTTTGGAAATGTGGTATTCAGCCAGGCTGGCCTAGCAAACCAGCAGCAAAGGCAAGGTCATGGACAGCCTGAATCAGCCTGAATCCACGGAAGGAACACAAGCCCATTCAGATGATTATCAAACTCAAGAGGACAGTGGCACACAGCCAAGGTACACATCTGAGATCAGGAAAAGTGAGTGCCCTAGAAGCTTATCACCAGTACTAAGGAAAATCCCTTTTGCTGGCAAGTGTGATAGGAGGGAGTTCTTGAACATTAGGGGACATCAAACATTCTTCTTCACCAGGCTCTATTAACCTGCATACATACATCTGTCCTTCGTTTCCTGACATCTCTGACACTCAGTGAAAGATAAGCTGCTTAGTTGGCTTTGCAGTCCTCAAAGATGATGGCTAAAGAGGAGGCCCAGGCTAAATGTCTGAACTAAGAACTTTAAGCAAATTGATGAAATCCAGTTCTGTATTTTTATTGTGAATGACAAATGTTCCTGAGCTTAAATTTTTGTTTTATGATTAGTAGGAAATATTGCCTGAGCCTACATTAGTACTACCAGAATGCAAGAAATATGAGCTTCTCACATAGTTTGGGTTCTGCTCAAGCACTTTAGATTGTAAAGGCAGATAAGTGTGTAAGTGAGCTGGACAGGGAGACTCCCACAGGCCACCAGGGCAGGAATTAGAGCCAGTCTCTGCAAATTGTCCGAGATCTATAATAAAATCAAGAACTAAGATAACCAGCTTTGTTCCTCTCACATAGTCCATGAGCTGCCCCAAGATTGCTCTGCTTCACTTTGTACATGTTCTCTCTCTCCCCTCCTCTTGTGTTTTTCTGCGTGCATCCCTACTCCTCACTCCTACCACTGAAAGGATCTGCATCTGAGTTCCTGAGTTCAAATTCCTGAGATTAGAACATGAATGGCTCAGCTTGCCTGTGATCCTTGACCCTTGTGCACATCTGTGTCCAATCATTTGTGGCCAGTGCATGGGAAGGAGGACCCTGCAGTGCAGATTCAAAGTTTCTAGAAAGTGGGTGTGAGGCAGTCACACCTCAAATTATATGCAATACCCACTAGGCTTTTTTTTTTAATTATTTGTTCTAATTAGTTATACATGACAATAGAATGCATTTTGACACAAAATACTTAAATTGAGTATAACTTCTCATTCTTCTATTTGTATGTGATGTAGAGTTACACAAGTCGTGTAATTGTATATGCACATAGGATAATAATGTCCAGTTCATACAAGGATACATATAAATAACCTTTGCTGATGGCAAAAGAATCTAGTTCAGATCAGGATGTAATTAAAATTTGTAAACATCTAATTAGTATCCTCACTGATATTGATGTTTATCCGTTATTTTGAGAGGAACAAAGACAAGTGTCTGGTGACACTAAAGTCTTAGGGTAGTTTGTCATGCACAAACATTACTTTTGTGAAGTAATTTCAATGGTCAAGGTAGAAGATGGAAAGAAAAAAATGTTACAGTTGTCCAGAGTAATTCACTTCTTGGGCAGGTTGTTGATCTAAGTAGCTGAAAAGACGCTCACACTGCTTTAAAATGCAGACAATAGCTGTATGTGCTTCACTGCAAGTGTTTTGATAGAAAAGAGATTACAGTTTTCTTTTGTCCTTTTTGTCCTCATCTAGGCACGTTTTCAGTCACACTTTTAGCCCACAGCTGGATAGCTCTGTTTGCAAAGCATTCTGGCTCCAGTACTTGAACTTCATGTTACAAGTGTTGGATCTGCCATTGTTGGCTTCCTCCTGGTTCCGTGACAACTTCCTTAATTTGTTGTTCTCTCTGTACCATGGGTAGTAAGTTCATACTGGCAGTGAAATATTGGCTCCATTCTTAAGCATAAGCACGAAGTCTAAATCTGATGATCTGAAATTTCACACACAGAATTCCCAACAGCTCTATCATAGGCTAGTTTTATGTTTCCTCTAATGAGATAGCCCTTCCCCCACTGCCCTAAACCTATTATTATTTCTAAGAAATATTATATTGTTAAGGTACATCCTGGGGCCAGGGAATAGAGCAGTAATTTCCAGCCCCTAAGAAAAATAAACCTGATGGCTATGCTAGTTGGTTAGAATTGCATTGGTGATTTTGTAGACATTGAAGGAAAACCAGTGGGAAAATTTGGAAGACTTGATTGTACATATCAGAAAAGATATTTTGAAGTTGGGCACAGTAGTGCATGCCTTTAATCCTGGCTACTCTGGAAGTAGAGGCAGGAGGATCTCAGGTTGAAAGCCGGTCTAGGCAACTTAATGAGACACTGTCTTGAAATAAATAGGGCTGGGCTGTGTCTCAGTGATAGAGTGCTTGTCTAGCATGGGCAAAGCTCTGAGCTCAATCCTCAACACTGCAAAATGGGGAAAAAAAAAGAAAGAAAGAAAAGAAAAGGTAATTTAGTATTGTAAATGGATATTCCAATGTAGATCCCTTTCTAGATCAACCTGTGACGGAGGCATTAAACTTATATACATTTCAAAGTTTAACTATGAAACTAAGCTAAGCCAAGAGTAGAATTCTGTTTTTTTGTTTTGCCTTGTTTTTTAAATGACTAGAGAGAAGAGGAAATATTTCCTATGAACTAAAGATCAGCAATGCCCAATGTTGAACAACACTACCGAAATGACCAAAAGCAGCCAGACTTACAGCCTCATTCTGATAACTCCAATCACCAAGTTGAATATCTATGCAGGAAGAAGCAAGTATTTTATAGAACAGGTACTGTTGGTGCTATACCCATAGTTACTCATATTCAGGAAAAGCAAGTAAATGGTAAGGAAATGGCTCTGGAACCATTTGAAGTTATCTCATCATACTTATTTACTTCCTTTTTCTGAGATTTTGGTCTCAGGCTTTACCTGGAGACAGGATTTTATGAATCTCTGTCCAAAGAACTTCTATGTTATCCTTTCAAGAGACCCAGAAGGGTCACATCTTGGTAGTATCTGAACTATTCCAGAGTACAGGCTTTTACAGAACTGACCTTAAAACGTTTAAAGACATGAAAAAAGAAAGAAAGAAAGAAACTGTTGCTGAAAGCTCAGTCCCTCTTCCTGATGCCAGTCCAATAATGAAGACAAAGTTTTTGAGAAAAAGGTAAAAGATTTATTGCTTTGCTAGCAAAGGAAAAACACAGGTACTCCTGTCCCAGAGACTGTGATTCTGCCCATCATCAGGAACAGGAGGCTTTTAAAGAGGTGATTCAAATGCTACCTACATTCCACATGTTCACTTATTAATTTGTGAGATAGTCATGTCTGAGGTCTTCTGGTACTATCCCCAAAGTCTGGATTACTTCCTTCCCAAGGTGAGGATGTACTCAGGGACAGATAACTCTGCCTAGGATGGGGGAGAAAGGTAATCCTGTTTACCCTGTGGTTAGGGAAGGGGAGAGATTAGGGAGGAACCCCGCAAGAGGAAAAGAAAGAAACTCGTCTATTTTAAAAAATAAGTGGTAGAGCAGCAAGAGTTACATTCAAAGCATAAAGTGGACCCCTCTTACAAAACCATGAAAAGAGTCAAACCAATCTGATTTTCCAGTAATAAATGTCCCAGAACAAAGCTGCACTTCAAGGAAGGATAGCAAAATTTAGATACTCAAAAAAACCTCAATGTTTTGCAGCCAATAAAAAATTATTATACATGCCAAGAAGTATGAAAATGTAACCTATAAAGAGGAGAAGAAAATCAGTTAATAGAAAATAATCTATCAATGGCAGAGATGTTGGAATTATTATACAAAACTTTGAAATAGCTCTTATATAACAGTGGTCCACTTTATTCTTTAAATATAGCCCTTGCTGCTCTGCCTCTGCAGTTTATTTTTTAAACAGACATTTTCTTTCTCTTCCTTTCTCCCTGTTCCCCACTAATCTCTCCCCCTCCCTAATCCAGAGGAAATAGGGTTACCTTTCTTTCCCATTTTAGGCAGATTTATCCGTCTTTGAGCACACATACCCACTATAGGAGTGAAGTAAATCAGACTTTGGGTATGGTATCAGAAGTTCTCAGAAATGACTGTCTCCCAAATTAACAAGTGAAATATAACTCCAACAGAGAACAGAGGAAGGTAGCCTTTGAACCACCTCTTTAACAGTTCCCTGTTCCTGCTGATGGGTAGAATCACAGCATCTGGGACAGGAGTTCCCTGGGCTCCTTTGCTAGCCAAGCAATACATTTTTTTCTTCCTTTTTCTCAAAATCGTATCCTTGTTATTGGATTGTCATCAGGTACAAGGACTGAACTTTCAGCAGTACTCTTACAAATATGCGCAGTGTGTTCAAGGTTCTTTAAACAATATGAGTATAATTGTAAGCAAAAATAACCAAAATGGGAGCAGACCTCAATGGATCACCAAGTAGACTTTATGAAGCGGTGGTGGAATGGCACACTTTTAGGGAAGAAAATGGCAACTGGTTACCAGGGGTCTGTTTTTTATAGATTTTAATGAGAGTTAATCATGGCAGAATGTTTAGTGTGTTAGTCATTAAAGACTTGGGCAATCAGGTAACTAGTTGTGCAGGGTTCAAAGTCTAAATCTGGAAAGCAGATGCAAAAAACTTGAAACCACTTATCAGAGAAAACATATGACCTTTGGTTTACAACCAGAGAAATAAAATATTGTGCTCCATTTATGTACAATGAATCAAAATGCATTCTGCTGTTATGTATAACTAATTAGAACAACAACAACCAAAAAAAGCTTGAAACCATTGTTACTGGGAGGAAAGTCCAGAGCCCAGAGCCCATTGTTTGCCTTCTCCACCCAAGATCCATTATTTCTCCCTGGGGGTTGTTATTTCATATCCTTCAATAATCAGTAGAGATATTGAAGAGATAAAAAGAATGAAACAGAACTTTTAGAAATGAAAAAAAAACAGTATTTGAAATGAAAAATACACTGGATAGAATTAACTGCATCTTAAAAATGAAAAAATAAAAGATGAGTGAACTTGTAGTAACAGAAATGTTTCAAACTGAAACACTGAAAAAGAATAAATGGGGCCTCAGTAACTTGTAGGTAATATCCAGTGGTTTATTATATGTATAATTGGAGCCCCAGAAAAATATTGGGGTGTGGGGCAGTGTGAGTGGACAAGAGATACAGAAATATTTAAGAAATAATGGCTGAAATTTTTCAAATATGATCAAAACTATGAACCACAGATGCAAGAGCCTTAATGAACCCCAAGTAGGAGAAACATATACATTGAAGAACATCAAAACCAAATTGCTGAAAACAGAGATAAAGAGATAATCTTAAAAATCAGCCAATGAAAAGGGGCATGTGATGTACAGCAGAACCAAATAAGAATGAGAGCAGAGCTATTTCCAGTGACAGTGAAAGTCCCAAGACAGTGGTACAACATCTTCACATTTCAAAATGAAAAAATATATTATCAACATAGGGTTCTATACCAGCAAAAATCCCCTTTAAAAATCTCACCTTTGGATGAAATAAAGATTTCTAAGACAAACATAAGCTGCAGGTAATATGAAAGTATTTGTTTTTTAAGAGATTGGGTCTTGCTTTGTTGCCCACAGTAGCCTCGAACTCGAGATCTTCCTGTCTCAACCTCCAAGAACCTGGGACTATAGGTGTGTACCACTGTGAATTATGTAAAAGTATTTTATGGTTATTTAATATTTTATTTTAAAAGTACTTAGGGAAAGTAAAAATATCAATGAATTTGAAGTTCAAAGAAAGTGTACAGAAATAAAGGATGTGACAGTCAAAGGATGAGATAGGAAAATGGAAGTATGCTGTTATAAGGTAACATTCAAATATTATTATTTAAAGTGACCTTGATGCTGGGCACAGTGGTGCATGCCTGTGATCCCAGCAGCTTGGGAGGCTGAGACGGGAGGATCCAGAGTTCAAAGACAGCCTCAGTAAAAAAGTGAGGCACTAAGCAACTCAGTGAGACCCTGTCTCTAAATAAAATATAAAACAGGGCTGGGGTGCTGCAGCCCGACTGGCTGGGCAAAGTAACCGGGGTGGGTGACAAGCAACTTGTGAAGGTTGATACAGCGGGAACCGCTTTATTGTAGGAGTAGAGGTATATATACACTTTACTGATTATACACAGCTTGTTTCAATTAACATCATCTAGATACAGCAATCCTCATCATCTTAACAATTATACACAGCTCATCTCAATTAACATCATCTTAATGACTGGCTGGCGTTACCTCATCTTAATTATTACACACAGCTTAACTTAATTAACATCATCTTAATGGCTCGCTGGCGTTACTTCTCAAACCACTCCTCCTAGCATACTGCCAGGCGCCATCTTGACTTGTTTGTGGCTCTCAGCACTGGGGTGTGGCTCAGTGGTCAAGTACCCCTGAGTTCAATCCCGGCACCCCAAGAAATAAATAAATAAAGTGGCCTTGATAAGAATGTATATTATAAATATTCACACAACCACTAAAAACTAACATGCTGAGGCATAGCTAACAAACCAGTAGCAAGGAATAAGGAAAAAATGAACAGAGAAGAGAAGTGATGAATAGAGAACAAATAGCAAGATGGTAGATTTAATCCAATCCCAACATTTCATTAAATGCGAATAATATAAATCCTTCAATTAAAAAGAATAAATTTAATCCATATGACTAGAGAGAAATTTTGATGTATTGTGAAGTGGAAAAAGCTGATTTGAAATATAGAGTATGGTTCATTTTTTTTCCTATGTCTAAGAAGTAGTGACTCAAACTTCACCATACAGAGATGCAGACGTAGCTCAGTGGCAGATCACCTGCCCAGCATGTGTGAGACCCTGGCTGTATGCTCAGTACTGCAAACACAAAACATACTCTTCATACTTATGTGTATCTCTCTCTCTCTCTCTCTCTCTCTCTCTCTTTATATATATATATATATATATATATATATATATATATATATATATATATAATCAGTCCATCAGTGGATTTAACCAACTTCAGTTAAAAACATTTTTAGAAAAATTGCATTTGTACTGCATATGTACAGACTTTTATTCATGTAATTATTTTCTACAAATATAGTATAATAACTTCATATGGCATTTACATTGTATTAGGTATTATAAGTAATCTAGAGGTGAGATACAAGAGGATGTATATGGATCACATGCCAATACTATGCCATTTTATAAAGGGACTTGATCATCCACAGACTTCAGTATCTGCTGGGGGAGGGTCCTAGAACCAAACCTGTATATGCTGAGGATTGAATACCTATGCCTGTACATACGCCCAGACACATCCACATATGCATACATGATAGTTTTAAAATGGACAAATTATAAAAGAATAAATATAGGACTGATAGCATCATTTATCTATGGGTTGTAGGAGGGGATGGGAGGAAAAATATAAGAATACTGAAAAAAAATGCATGACAAAATGTTCACAAAAAGTGTTGAATGTAATAAAATGAGTTCTGAACATGGGCAGGACTAGAAGCTGGCATGAACAAATGGAAATGTGCAATTGACTCAGGATGGGATTAGGGTTAATTTTATTCTTAAATCTTAGAACTTTAATGTAGTTTCTCTAACAATATTAAAACTAGATGTATGAGGTCTAAAGATACAGGAAATAATGACAATATAGTCTCTTTATGTTGTGTTTTATGTCGTTCTTTCAAGCTCTAATTCTGTGGAGGGAAAGAGAAGACTCTTTGTAACAATTCTCCCAAGATGGTGTCCAGAATTGTTAACAGTGTGTAAGCCATTTAGTTGGTGGTATTGGCACACAAAACACCGGCTATTGTTGTTAAGTGGCCATTAAACATGGCAAGAGACTCATTGAAGTAAGCAATCAATTGGTCAGAGTTCTCTGGTTCTAAGCAGCAGGAATTGACCTGTGACTGACTGAAAAAAATGAAATTATTGGGAAAATGAGTCTTGGAATCCACACAGCTCTATCAAGGGGGAAGCTGGAACTCCTGAGATGGTCAGGTTGCTTCTATGGGCATGAATGAATCTTGTCTTTACTTCCACACATACCAAATTAACTCAAATGTCAGAGTTCTAGAAGAGAACACCCGGACTCATTGTATGCCCCTTCCCTGGATATACCAGGACCTGATGGGAGGTAGTTTCACAGGACCCCTTAGGTTCTCAGTTGCAGAAGAACTGCTACCTGTAAATACAGTTCCACCAAGATTACATGCACACAGTGGGGGGATCTATTTTCCCAAGAAGAAATCAGGGTGTTTTTAGAAAGGGTTTATGGACATTGGGAGCCCTTTCTTGGTACAGCCCACAGAGAAACTTGCATGATCAAGTGTCATACCCAGGATGCAGAGATGTAAACCAGCATGTAAACCAGTTACATTGTTGAGCTTTGGGTAAACTGAGGAAGGCAAGGCTTGTGAATACTTTCATGAAGCTGTGGGAATTGTATTTATGGTCCTAAATCCAATATAACAGGTGTATTATGATTTGCCTTAGCTTGAAGAAATTTCATGTTACAGTTTGTGTTGATGGCATATATGCATTTATTTAAGTAGTGATGATATTTTTCAGTAAATTTAGTTTTGGGCTTCAGTTTCTTATTTGGACTGTTCCTATAATACATATTGTTTTCTGATGGGACCTTAAAACTAACTATTAAGAAAATGCATTAATAAAATTGGAAAAGAAGATGTCCTAAATATCATAAATATTGCTCAGTGATGTGATATGATGTCATGTTTGACCCTCAGAGAAGAATATAGCTGGGTAGACAAGTTGGAAAAATTATTAAAGAAAAGAAGCATATTACTTGAGATTTTGAGCACAGCAAAAAGAAAGTAACTCAGATAGGCTTAGAGTTGGAGAAAACAGTAGTCATGGGACAAAGGATAAGGATTGAAGAGTTGTTAGGATTGATGAAATGCAAGTGTAAAGACTTTCTTTCTGAAGCATTTGAACTCAAGATCTATCTCTCAACTTCCTCTTTTTTATTTTTATTTTTTTTTAGTTGTAGTTGGACACAATACCTTTATTTATTTATTTATTTATTTATTTTTATGTGGTGCTGAGGATCAAACCTAGTGCCTTGCATATGCCTGGAGAGCACTCTACCACTCAGCCACAACCTCAGCCTCTCTCAACTCTTTTAAAAAATATTTTTAGCTGTAAATGGACATGATAACTTTATTTATTTACTTTTATGTGGCATTGAAGATCAAATCCAGTGCCTCACACATGTTTGGTAAGCGCTCCACCACTGAGCCACAACCCCAGCCCTCAACTTCTTAAAATGTAAGGGCTCCTAATTGAACCTGTTCAGATTTTTCTTTTTCAGTAAGAAAAGTACTGTTTACCACGTGATACTGAAACAGAACCTTCAGCAAAGGCATTCTGACTGCTTACACAGCATTCTTACTTAAACTAAAGGAAAACAGTGGACACTGGGAGATCCAGTGCAACCCTTCCATCCCATTTCCTTTACTACTGCTGTGACAGTGATGATAACTATGACGATGATGACAATGATGACGATGACGACAAAGAAGAAGAAGAGGAAGAAGAGGAATAATAATAATAGCAATAATATTAATGATGCTGGGGATTGAACCCAGGCCCCCACAGAGGGGTCAAGTGCTCTATCACTGAGCTGCACTCCCAGATCCCAGCCCTTTTCCCTTTAAATATCAGCAATTATTTTGATGTTTCTTACTCCCCCCCCCAGGAAGTAGCATCTGGCTTTATGGAATTTGGCAGAAGTAATAATTCTATACTAATTTTGGTATTTAAATATGAGCAAGATTGGCAAATGGCAACTGAAGTTGAGTCTTTTTTTTTTTTTTTTGTACCAGGGATTGAACCCAGAGGTGCCTAATAACTGAGCCACTCTCCAGCCCTTTTTAAATATTTTATTTAGAGAAAGGAGCCCGCTGAGTGTCTTAGGGCCTCACTAAGTTGCTGAGTTTATCTTTAAATGTGGGATCCTCCTGCCTCAGCCTCCCAAGCCTCTGGGATTACAGGTGTGCACCACTGAGCCCAGCTTGATTTGACAGTTTTGATGTTCAAACGTCTATGGAACTTTTCTATATATATATTTTTCCTTTGGACTTGTGGATCTTAGAATTCTTTTGTAACTGTTATGAAAGGATTGAACACAGTGATATGTGTAGGGGACATGTATTTGCAATTTTGTGCTGAAGTTCATCATTGAACAAAATGTAGGAAAGAAAGGATTAGATACCTAGTTTGTAATTAGGTACCTAGCTTTTCTCAAACCTAGAAATTGGCCCATTTCCTGGCCAGATCCAGGTTTCTGTCTTGAGAATTGGTGCTCATCTGCAGCACGTTCAAGAATGTCATTCTTGCCGTGAAGACACTTTTAATTGAGTTAATCTTATGCCTGAATATATCCAGAGCACTCATCTGGGTTTTTGCTATCATGGAATAGTCTATGCTCCCAGAATAAAACAAATTGCCTGATGGTGTAATGGGATGACTTTTTAAAGAATTCAGGAATAAAAATACCTTTTGTGAATGTAAATGATATGAATTGTTTTTAAAATATTGTCTTAGTTTATCATTGCATGTGTCATTATTTCAGAGTTTTGAGTAAGGAAATGAAGTTAATAGAGGCAAGTGTCCCGTCTAAGCAAGCCTCTGACATATTTTGTAACATCATGGATTAATTAGTAAGGTAGTGCAGCAGATCTTTTGTTTCCTACTCAGGAATTCAGAAAATGTATAGGTAAGGGCAACAAGAGTGCCTAACATATGATAGTGCTAAAAAGAAGAAAAGAGTAATAGAAATGCCACTTTTAGAAAACATTAGCAGGCTCTGGTTGGCCTTTCACAGTCTGTCTTTGAAAGCATGGCAGGTTGAGGAGCTGTCCATGGTACTGAACCTGGCACTGTGCAAATAGGTTCAAAAGGACAGCCCTCTTTTTTGGGGGTACAGATTTTCTTCCCATCAAAATTATTATTTCTCAAACATTTCTCTTTTTTAAGAATATAAAGGAATTATTAAATAACAGCTTTATTAGGTTATTTGCATACCATTAAATTCACCTCTTAAAGTATACAATTCAGTAAACTTTAGTGTATTCACAAAGCTCTGGAACCATCACTACTGTATAATGTTTGAACATTTTTATTGCCACAAAAAAGTTATTCTATACCTACTATCAGTCACTCTCTATTCCCACCACACCCCCAGCCTCCAGTAACCACAGACTTTTCTGTATATAGATTTGTGTATTCTGGACATTTTATATAATGGGAATCATTCAATATGTGGCTTTTGTGATCAGCTTTTTTCACATACATGTTTTCATGAATTGTTTGTGTATTAATTTGAATCTGTACTTCATTACTTTTATTGTTAATTAATAGTCTATTGCATGAATATACCACATTTTATCCATCTATTTAACAGTCAATGGACATTTGAATTGGCTCCACTTTTTGCTATAATGCTGACATGAACACCCATGTACAAATGTTTTTTTTTTTCCTGTGGATACATTTTCAATTTTCTTGAGTATATAGATAGGAGTAGAATTACTGGGTTATATCGCCTGTTGTCTAATGTCTTGAGGAAATGCTCAATACCTGTCCAAGACAGCTGGACTAGTGCATATTCCCAGCAGCAATGTGTGACGGTTTCCTCACATCCTCACTAACATGTTGTTGTCCTGTCTTCTTAATTTTAGTCATCCTAGGGGGTAGAATTTCATTGTGGTTCTGCTATAACATACATTTCTCTAATGAATAATGATGTTGAACACTTTTTCACATATTTATTGGTGATTTATTGTTTTCTCCAGAGAAATGTCTATTCAAATGCTTTGCCCATTTTTAAAAATTTGGGTTGTTCTTTTTGTTATTGAGGTGAAATATTTCTTTACATAGTCTAGATATTGATCCCTTACTGGATATGTGATTTTCATATTTTTATCCAAATAATTTCTTTGTAGATTTATTTTTTAAAGTCATAGCAAGAATCAGAGACTGATTTTGATGTCACTGTGACATCTAGAAGATATTAATCTGCTACTTTTATTTTCCATCTCTTGATATTTTCTCCCAATTTATGATTGTCCTTTTACTTTCTTGATGGCATAAAAGACTGTATTCAACATAACTATCTTCTGATGCTTCCCAATCTTTTTTTTCAATCAACAGTCCAAGGATTTGTTAACAAAATATAAAAAGAATTACAATATCTATGTTCTGAGTAATCATTATGAAGCAGAAATCTCATTTCATAGTATAATTATTGGGTGATACCAAATGAAAGAAAACTTGGTGGGTCTTTGGTAAATACTTGTATATGAAGCTGGATGGTAAATCTGTACCCTGTGGGAGAAGAGATATGCCTCAAATACTATACTTTGTTGTTTATTATACTGAGATTGCTCCCCTTTCAACCAGGAGAAAAGTAAATGGAAGCATAACTGTTTTATATTTCTACCAATTATTAAGTGCCTCTTTTCAAATTCTTTTCTTTAGTAAGAAAATATATTCCTTTTATACACATACCACACCCCACACACACACACACCACTGAGAGAGGAAATGATGTTTTAATTAGAAAACACTACCTCCTGAAAGATTTGTTATCCACTTATTGCAGTCAGGAGAAGAGAGTAAATCTAGTGAATCTAGTGAAACAAGATTGGTGATTTCCCCTTGCAAGTTCTAAATATACTATTTATGTAAAACCTACATCGAGTTGAGAAAATATCTTCCAGCTCATAGCCCTAAGCTGAAAAGAACTTTCCCCTGTATTTGCAGTTCTTTACCAAGTGCTTAAAGCTAAAGGAACTCTATTCCTCCTGTTAAGAACAAAAAGTTCTATTAATATAATTGAAAAATGATATAAGCATTTAAAATTTAATTTGTCCATAGAGGCAAATGATGTTAATATTTATTTTTCAATACTTATTGACAATGAGAGACATATAATAGTCATATTTTCATTTACAAATATTGGAAAACTTTCACTTAATTTATGGAATGTTAAATGTTTTTCTTCCTAGTACCTTACAGCTAACGGCATCATTTCATATTTTTTATCCAAATAATTTCTTAGTAGATTTATTTTTTAAAGTCATAGCAAGAATCAGAGTCTGATTTTGATGTCACTGTGTGTTGAGAGCCACAGCCAAAAGGGGCCCCAGCAAACTTCCAGCTGCCAGCAAACTTCCAGCTGCCAGCTGATAATTGGCTCACAGCGGCCCCAGCAAACATCTAGCTGCCAACTGATTGGCTCCTCTGCGATGATGCTCATTGGGCTGTTTCCCTGCCCTTTCAGACCACGGAGCTGCTCATTGGGGGACTTTTTTGGCTCTGCCCATGCGACCCAGCCAATTGGCCTCAAGAGCAAGAGGAGTAGGGGAGGTGGAGAGGCTTGTGAGAAGCCGGTGGTGGCAGTTGGGCTCTGAGGGTTTTTCCTGAGGAGCTATGTGGTGTGGTGTGTGTGTTCTAAAAATAAAGTTCTTTTCTTTTGACAAGTGGCTCCTGAATTGTGCCCAGCCAGACTGCGGCATTTGGTGGCCCGTACAGGGAACGACTGAGGGTAAGTGATAAGGTAAACTGCTCACCCCTGAGGGCAGGGTGAGAGGATGGGTAGCCATTTTAAGATTCTTCTTTTGTTTTGTTTCGCTTTTGTTTTAAGTTGCCTGTCCCTGGAGATGAGTGAGACGGAAGAAAAACCGCTCACATCTGAGGAAAAACTATTTGCATCTGAGGAACAGATAGGGAGAAAGGACAGATGGACATTTCAGGAGGATAGAAAGACTGATATAATGATTTTGTGTTGTTCCATTTTGTTTCATTCTGTCTTGGCTTTGTTTGGTGTCATCTTGTTGGGTTGTATTATAGTAGAAATATAGGATCAGAAATTAGTAAAAAACAAACCGAAAGAGTGTTAAGTAAATTGTTAGAGGAAGGAGGCATCCCAGTAAAATCAAGAGCAGTCAGGGCATATGTTGACACAATATAAAAATATAGCCCATGGCTTTTTAAGGAGGAGTTGTTAAATATATCACAATGGAACCATCATGGTGAAGATTTAAAAAGAATAGAAAAGAAAAGCCCAGGGACTCTGCCAGTTGGCACATTGCCATTGTGGACGTTCGTATCTTGTTTGCTTAGTCCAAAGCCTTCAGTTCAGACAATGGTAGAGGAAGGAGAAGACATATTGATTCAAGTAAAAGAGAAGGTCTCTCAAGTTAGTCAGACAGAGGAAAAGATTCAAGTAAAAGAGAAGGTCTCTCGAGCCAGTCAGACAGAGGAAGAAAGTTTAGAGCAGAAAAAGCCATCAGGGGAAAAGTTACAACAGGAGACTGCTACTAACACCTTTCTATCACCAGAGGGTGTAAGTGTCCAACCAACAGCACCACCTCTACAGGAGACTGCTACTAACACCTTTCTATCACCAGAGGGCGTAAGTGTCCAACCAACAGTGCCACCTGCAACCCCCGCAGTTGATAGTTGAGATCTTGAGACAGGATCTCAAATATTAACATGCCCTGTATTTGAGCAGGCAGGAGGGCAGCGAATTCACCATGCTTTAAATTTCAAAAAAATGAAGCAGCTAAAAGAGGCTGTAACAATCTATGGTCCTCAAGCACCCTTCACTGTAAGCATGGTCGAATCCATTACCAACTTGAACATGACGCCAGCAGATTGGGCTAATATGTGTAAAGCTGTGCTAAATGGAGGACAATACCTGTTATGGAAGGTTGCCAATGAGGAATTTTGCAAGGAGACGGCTAGGCGAAATGCAGTAGCTGGTTATCCTCAGAGAAATCTAGTTATGTTGTTAGGAAAGGGACCTTATGAGGATCAGCAGCAACAAATTGCATATGATCCTAGCGTATACGCACAAATTGCTGCAGATGCGGTTAGGGCATGGAAGACTTTACAAGGACATGGAGGTTTACAAGGTCAATTATCTAAGGTAATACAAGGAGCTAATGAATCTTATGCTGAATTTGTAGATAGGCTTATTCAAACAGCTACCAGAGTTTTTGGGAATACAGAACAAGCAATGCCATTAATAAAACAACTGGCTTATGAGCAAGTGAATCGTTGGTGCAGAGAAGTCATTAGACCATGGAAACATGAAGATTTAAACACATATATTAAATTATGTAGAAACATTAATGAACAAGGGCAAGTCGTGGCAGCTGCAGTAAAACAGGCTTTAGATGCCATGCCAAGATCATGCTACAGTTGTGAACAAACAGGACATTTTAAAGGAATTGCCCCATAGGAGGAGGGTTTAACAAAACTAGGTATCAAAGGAGTAGAATACCGGGTATTTGCCCACGATGCCGTAGAGGGAGACATTGGGCTAATGAATGCCGTTCTCAAACCACCATAGAGGGTACTCCATTATCAAAAAATGAACAAGGGCCAGGTGTTTATCCACGATATCATGGAGAAAGGCATCGGGCTCCATTGCCAAAAAATGGACAGGGGGGCCCAATGCTCCGGGACCCAAGACCACAAATATACGGAGCACTGGAGGAACCCAGCAACCCCATCAGGGTAGTGCCCAGGACACATTGTCCATTAAGTCCCTCACTAGACAAACCAGAGGAAGTGCAGGATTGGACATCTGTGCCTCCACCAGAACAGTACTAACTCCAGAGATGGGAGTTCAAATCATTCCCACAGGGGTAAAAGGATCTCTTCCCAAAGGAGCAGTAGGCTTATTATTGGGACGCAGTTCTTCAACTCTAAAAGGACTTATGATAAGTCCTGGGGTAATTGATCCCGATTATGAAGGTGAAATAAAAATTATAGCCAGTTCTCCAAAGAGTATATAAGTAATTTCACCAGGAGATAGATTAGCATAGTTACTAATAATACCTAGCCTACATGATAAATTTTCCAGTCGTATTGTAGAAAGAGGTTCCAAGGGATTAGGTTCCACAGGTGTAGATTGGGCTATGCTTTCTTTAAATTTAGATTCTCACCCCATGCTAAAACTAAATATCCAAGGACATGAATTTAATGGGCTAATGGATACAGGTGCAGACCTTAGCATCATCTCTCGTCAAGAATGGCCAAAACATTGGCCATTACAACAAGCCACTCAAACGCTTGGAGGCCTAGGAGTGGCAACTAATCCCCATAGAAGTGCAATGGTATTAGAATGGAAGGATCCTGAAGGATGTGAACTATACAACCATATGTATTGGATCATCTTCCCATAAATTTATGGGGACGAGATGTCCTAGATCAATTAGGTTTGACATTAACAAATAACATCAATCAAAATGCACCCACTATTATGGCTAGACAAGGTTTTAGGAAAGGAAAAAGATTAGAAAAACAAGAACAAGGTATAGCAGCACCAATACAAATAGATCAAGGAACAGACAGACATGGGTTGGATTTTCAGAAAGGGCCACTGAGACAATAAAAATTACTTGGAAATCAGAAAGATCAGTATGGGTTCCTCAGTGGCCCCTGACTAAAGAAAAGATACAAGCAGCCCATGACCTGGTCAAACAACAATTAGTGGAAGGACATATACAACCTTCTGTATCTCCCCATAATACTCCCATTTTTGTCATCAAAAAGAAATCTGGTAAATGGAGATTATTGCAAGATTTAAGAGCCATTAATAATGAGATGGTTATTATGGGACCTGCTCAATCGGGGATTCCTCAATTGTCTGCTTTGCCAAAAACCTGGTATGTTTTAGTTATAGATATTAAAGATCGTTTTTTTTTTTTCAATTCCAATTCATCCTGAGGATAGTCCAGGTTTTGCATTTACTATCCCTGCACTGAATCATGAAGGTCCTGATCAGAGATATGAATGGAAAGTACTCCCTCAAGGGATGGCTAACAGCCCAACTATGTGTCAAATTTATGTTAACAAAGTAATCCAACCACTTAGAAATCAAAATCCTGAACTACAAATATTTCACTATGTGGATGATGTATTATTAGCACACAAAGATAAAAACACATTGCTAGAATGTTATGCCACACTTACAAACTTATTAAAAAATTATAATCTAGAGATAGCAATAGATAAAGTACAATTAAATTTTCCAATTAATTATTTAGGAGTTCTATTATCCTCAACTATGGTCCGTCCACCAAAAATTCAAATACGAGTAGATCAACTCAAATCACTTAACGACTTTCAAAAGTTATTAGGAGACATAAATTGGATAAGGCCTTATCTAGGTATACCAGCAGGAGAGTTGGGACCTTTATTTGATATCCTAAAAGGTCCATCAGATCCAAATTTACCCCGAATGTTAACGCCTGAAGCAAGAATGGCATTAAAAATCATTGAAACATATATGGAAAATATGCATTTGGATAGAATTGATATAAGTTTGCCTTTATTATTTATTGTACTACCAATAAAAAATATTCCAACGAGTATTTTGGCAAGAAGGTCCATTATTATGGATACATTTATCTTATTCTCCTAACACTATTCTTACTAGGTATCCCAAGGCTGTAGGACAATTAATACTCAAAGGAATAAAAGCAGCAAAGGGAGTGTTTGGAATTTCTCCCAATAAAATTATTACTCCATATACTATGAATCAAATTGATGAGTTAGCTAATGAGTTAAATACTTGGGCAATAATCATGTGCAAATCTAATGTTTCATTTGATCACCACTTACCATCTAATCCTTTATTGTCTTTTTGGTCATTGCATCCTGTAATTTTTCCAAAAATGACAAGAGAAACACCTATCATAAATGTTCCAAATATATTCACTGATGGGTCAAATAATGGTACAGCAGCAATAGTTACACCTGATCAAACTTTTAGATTTTTAGTACCCAAACAATCAGCTCAAATGGTAGAGCTTAATGCAGTATTACAAGCTTTTGTGATGTCTAAAGATTCTGTATTTAATTTATTTTCCAATAGTCAATATATAGTTAATGCTATAGTATCCCTTGAAGATGCTGGTAGGATTTTCCCTTCCTCTACTGTTTTCTCTTTGCTTTCCACTATACAAAGTCTAATCTGGGACAGAAAAGATCCATTATTTATAGGACATATCAGGGCATATACAGAATTGCCTGGAGCCCTTAGTTTGGGCAATGATTTAGCAGATAAAACTATACATGACATACATACTTTCTCTACACTAGAAGAAGCTACAAATTTTCATAAAAAGTTCCATGTCAATGCTAATACTTTACAAAAGCGTTTTAAAATAACTAAGGAACAAGCTAGACAAATAATAAGACAATGTCAAAATTGTGTGACCTTTCTACCACAAGTTAATCTTGGAGTCAATCCTAGAGGACTGATACCTAACCATATTTGGCAGATGGACATCATACACTTGCCAGAATTTGGAAAATTAAAATATTTGCATGTTACAGTTGATATTTCTTCTGGATTTTTGATGGGCTCCCTTCATGCTGGAGAAAAAACTAAAGATATTATAGCTCATTGCTTACAAAATTTTGCCACTGTGGGCGTTCCAAAACAGTTAAAAACAGGTAATGCCCCTGGTTATACTTCTACCTCTTTTAAACAATTTTGCTCATCATTTGGCATTACTCATATAACAGGAATCCCATACAATCCACAGGGACAAGGCATAGTTGAAAGAGCTCATCAAACTATTAAAATGTACTTATTAAAGCAGAAAGAAGGAATTGGGAAGGGGTATATATTCCCCAAAGATAAACTTAAAATAACCCTTTTTACTCTAAACTTTTTAAATTTGGATTCATCAGAGCTTAGTGCTGTGGAAAGGCATATGTGTCCAAAAAATGTACATAAGCCCAAGGTACTTTGGAAGGATATTCTAACAGGACAATGGAAAGGTCCTGACCCAGTAATTGTCTGGAGCTGGGGGTCTGTTTGTGTGTTTCCACAGGGAGAACAGCAGCCAATTCGGATTCCAGAGAGACTAACTAAGGTCCTGACCCAGTGATTGTCTGGAGTCAGGGGTCTGTTTATGTGTTTCCACAGGGAGAACAGCAGCCGATTTGGATTCCAGAGAGATTAACTAAGGTCCTGACCCAGTGATTGTCTGGAGTCGGGGGTCTGTTTATGTGTTTCCACAGGGAGAACAGCAGCCAATTTGGATTCCAGAAAGATTAACTAAAGCGATTTCTACAGACCAAAAAGAAGATGATTTGGCTCAAATCCATAACAGCTGATATCCAAAACTCCAGTTTGGCTATCCTTACATCTGCGACAGAACCAGGATGCTTTTTTCAATATCTATTTTATTATTACCCTTTCCCACATCATGAAGTTCTATTTTGTTTTTTGAGCTCATACAGACCTAGGTTAATGTTTTGCTAATCAGTTCTATTTTTTGACTATAGAGTTTTTAAACATTGCAATGGAGATTTCACCTGTAAAAAGTTATAAGGCCTTTACTATTATGTTATGTGTTATATGTATTATATTATGTGTGCACACTTGTGTTTTATGTTGTATGTTTGTATGTACGAATGTCCATATATCATATATGATGAGCGCTCATGAAAAAATGGATCCAAATTTTTTTTTATTCACGTGATTTAAATGGTTTAATTTAAATTGGGTAAACAGCTGTTGAGGATTGTTTTAATATGTGAACAAAAAAGGAGGTTAACAGATCTGTTTGTTTACATTCACCTTTCCTTTTCATTATATTTAATAATTCAAGATAATGTAAATTGTTCAGAAAATTGTTTTCTTTTAGTGCCTTCTGGAATGTTACATATTTTTTTTCTTTAGCCATTATTGACAGAATTCCTATCTTCATCCCAGTGCCAGTGAAGACAAAGATAAAACCAATCTACAGCTTCTGCAATAGCCATCACTGAACTGCTTGCAGAACTTGCCTGGACTATGTATCACTTGTATGCATCGTGAACTCGCTTGTATGCATTGTGAACTATTTGTTGGTGCAGTGACTTGTGGTAGTGTTGGGGTATTTTGGGTGATGGTGTCATCGGTGGTACAATTTTTCCAAAAGGAGCCGTCAATTGGCATGGTGTATCCTCCCTTCTGCTTGTGATGGTCGTTTAGCTAAAATTTGGGGGCCAACAGAGGTGAGGCAAAGAACCTCACCCCCGCCCCGGCTGGTACAAAGACCTCTACACAGGTGTGGCTGTATACTGGACCGGTAGTCAGTGACGGGTAAGATCCAATTGCAATGGTACCAACCTAAGACAGGAGGCTGACGCCTTGAGGTCAGCTCATCTGATAACGGGTAAGAACCATATGTACTATTGGACAACCTAAGGCAGGCACGGTCCCTAAGCCACATGCTTGTTGTTTAAACAGAGAAGGGGAGATGTTGAGAGCCACAGCCGAAAGGGGCCCCAGCAAACTTCCAGCTGTCAGCCAACTTCTAGCTGCCAACTGTTTGGCTCCTCTGCGGTGATGTTCATTGGGCTGTTTCCCCACCCTTTCAGACCATGGAGATGCTCATTGGGGTACTTTTTTTTGGCTCCGCCCACGCGACCCAGCCAATTGGCCTCAAGAGCAGGACGAATGGGGGAGGTGGAGAGGCTTGTAAGAAGCTGGTGGTGGCAGTTGGGCTCTGAGGGTTTTTCCTGAGGAGCTATGTGGTGTGGTGGTGGGTGTGTTCGAAAAATAAAGTTCATTTCTTTTGACAAGTGGCTCCTGAATTGTGCCCAGCCAGACTGCGGCAACTGTGACATCTAGAAGATATTAATCTGCTACTTTTATTTTCCATCTCTTGAAGATGCTCCCTGAGTAAGTAAAACTAGCCTTGACCTTTCTCTAGTGGTATTACTAGAATTATATATTTTATATTTTGCTTTATGCATTTTTCCTTGTTTTATAACCATTGTTTACTATTGGATTATAAAGAATTCAGTCTTCAAGCCAAGACCATGATATAACTTGGGGTCAAAAACCTATAACAACCACTTGGTTGTTATAGGTTCTGTCACATAGAACCTCAGAGCTTCCATCTCCTCTTGTTAGCCAAACATTTCAGAGCAAGGAGACAACTAACCAGGTTTGCCTAGAGTTCTTAAAACTTTAGGGGAGGACTAACTGAGACTTGTTATGATACTCCAGGGACAAAATTTCCCATCCCTGGTGATCTGGATTGTTCCACACTGTGGGAATGTCTGTGAGGACAGCAGGCATAAAGACACTCCAAAATTCTGCTATGGCTAACAGCCATGCAAAGAAAGAGAAAAAGGTAAATTGTAATCCCTTTTTATTGATTTCAAATGAACCAAGCAAATATTTACCTGTTACTTCATGCCAGGAACTGGGCTAGATGTGCAGCCCAAGATGAATGATATGGTCCTAAACCAAGAGGAAATCACATTGTAAAGAGGAAACTAATGGAAAACAAATACTGAAACTGAAGTTTTATACCTATCTGTGTTTCAAAATGAGGAAATAAAGAAATTTTCAAAGGCAACTAGATAGAAATTATAGTTTAAAAGGTGGAATGGACCAAACTGTGAAGAGCCCCTAATAGTCCATGGAGAACAGCACTGGAATTTTAAAAGAATGACTCAGATTGGAGTATAAATGGTAGAATTAGAGCAGAAACACCAAGGATAGGGAGTTCCATCAAAGAACAGTGGCCAGTTGGACATAGGAGGCAAAGAAGCAGAAGGAATTCAACTTTGAAATGTTTGAGGCGTTCTCTGATAACCCAAGTAAAATGGAATGTCTATTATTACTCCTTTGTTTTATTTTTTTCCATAGAACTTGCCACCAACACAAAAGCACACACACGTTATTTATTGTTGATTTCAGTAGGATATGAGACCCATGATCGAAGGGACTTTACTGTGTTTGCTATTGTATCTCCAGGGATTACCACAAAAATAGTTTTGAAAGAAAGAATAAAATAGCTAACTTGAAAGAATAAGTGGGTTGTAATACTGCTGAAAACAGAAAATAAAAAGGAAAAGCACATTTGCAAGAATAGGTGATGGAATCTCTTTGGAGCATGGTGATTCTGAGATACCACTGTGTACAGGCCTGGAACTTGGTAGAGAGGATGGGTCTGAAGACTGACATTTGGGAGTCCTGGGTGCTTTGGCATTGGCAAAAGAATGAATTTATAATCAAGGAGACATGATACACAGAGGGATTTAAGATGTCCCACATTTTGGTATTTAAGACTTAGCAGGGTAGCCATGATGTCATGTTGGCCCTTATTATCAAGCGTCAACTAATAGAGCTCATATATTGTTGTTCTTCAAAGCAATAAGGGCAAAATGGACTCATAATCAGCATGACCCACACCAGTTCCCTTCTCAAGTCATTTTCCAATGTACCTTTAGTGTGATATTACCTGAAAGAGATAAGATTTCTCCCAATGGACTGCTATTATGAATGTATCATGAATTCTCACACTTTTCACAGTGATGTAATAGGTTGCACTATGGAATAATTCTCTATATTGGTTTTTAAGCAAATTGGAGTCTGAATGATACAGAATATAAAACAATTTCATCTCTAAATATATTGAGAGTTGAACATTGAATATCAAACATAATATTTGTAGTAGGCTAAAATTATTTTTATAACTAAGACGCATCTATCAAGGGAATTATGTTGCTCAGATATTAAATATGTTCACAAAATGTCATTTAAAAGGTGACTATTTTGTGTATGACTATTAAGTTATACTATCCCAATGACTTTTAGAGATTATGTTGCCTATTTAGGAGGGCCACCCCTTCTACTTAGGAAAGATGTCAGTTACTTATTACATGTCATCTGACTGCCCCCACCGCCTTCCTTCTGGAGGTACCACCACCTCCTGACTGTGTCCCCTTCACCATCTTTGTTGAGCATTTCAGCCTGGCTGACATCAGAGCTGAAGAACTGGGCCTGACTCTGTGCACATGTGCACACTGCATCCTTCTCCACTCTTGGCTTGGATGAAAGGTACCACCAGGCAGAATGGAGTCCCTGCTGAGTGCTTCCCACAGGGCTTACTAACACCGCCCAGATATGTGGGTGAGTTAGCTTTGGATAGTGTGAATCTTGATTAATTGGAAATAAGAGAGAGTGAGACAGGCATCTCACTCAGGTCTCTAGGGAAAAGTAATTGATGATAATTCAGCAAATTCTTGCACCCATGAAATATGCTGAAGAAGGTAGGAAGAATCTCTGGGTTTTTGTTTATTTTGTTTTGATTGAAACCAGGGGCACTTAACCACTCACTTACATCCCCATCCCTTTTTTTATATTTTATTTAGAGACAGGGCCTCACTGAGTTACTTAGTTGCTAAGTTACTGATGCTGGCTTTGAAATTGGGATCCTCCTCCCTTAGCCTTCAAGCCTCTGGGATTCCAGGCGTATGCCATTGCGCCCACCATGAATCTCAGTTTTTAATTGTACACTTGACCATCCTCATACATGACTGCATTTGGTCCTCCCCAAAGTCTGATGAGATGCATACAGGACAGGAAATAAAACTTTCTCAGAAACCCCAGCTGCTAAGTGGCAGCATTGGAACTCAGATTGATCTCCTGACTTGATTACTGTTGGCTATTGTTTGCCAAGAGAGCCTTGTTCCTCTACATAATATTCACATTAGCAAATCAAACCCCTAGAAAAGAACTTCTTTATAGGCTCTTTCTATGTACAAAAGGACTACGATTTGTGTACTTCACCCTAGACTCTAAAAAGCTTTAGGCTGGAAGGGGAGAGAGCTGCTGGGCTGTCAGGAACCGGTCCATAAGAGGTTCTTATGGCGCCACCTAATGTTGGTCATTGGACTTAGCCAAATGCTTTGGCTGTAAATCTAGGAAGGAAAAAAAAAACGTATTTAAGAAAATTGCAATGACCTTAGAAGTTGAAGGTTATCTTAGAAAGTTAACCTTGTAAAGTCTTAGATCACTACGCCTGGTGCCAGAAGTGTCTGACAAGTTCAGGTCGGAACTCAGTGGATAGTGCATTAAAGATGCTTCATAAAGTGCTAGGCAAGGGTTAGATAGCTATAATTTTACAAGCACTGTTCCAGAAACCTCCTTTCCAATCCTCATAACATACTTCTAGGATTTACCATCCAGTTTCCACATCTGAAGAAGTAGGCTCAGAGTGGTTAAATAACCTGCCCAATGTCACATAGTTAGTTCCTCTAGGCTACACTACATGGCATTGTAATACTGATGTAATAAATTAATATGAAATAATTCAGCAAAAAATAATTAAGGAGTACTGTGCACCATTCATTGGTTTAGGAATAAATTATGTAACAACTGATGAATATTATAGACTGAACATTTGTACCCCACCTCCCAAATTCATGTCAAAGCCTTACCCCCAATGTGACTGAATTTGGAGATAAGGTCTCTAGGGAAAAGTAATTGATGTTAAATGGGATCATAAGGATAAGGGCCTGATCCAATAGGATTATTATCTTTATACGAAGAGAAAGAGATGAAGCTCTTTCTCTGCTCCCCTACACTAAGAGAAGACCCTGTGAGTACACAGAGAAAAGGTGGGTGTCTGCGAGTAAGGAAGAGCCCTCACCAGACCTGAGCAGCACCCTGATCTCAGTCTTCCAGCCTCCGGAGTGAAACAATCAATGTCTGTTGTTTACACCACCCAGCCTGTCACATTGCACTATGGTGGCTCAAGATGACTAATACAGTGACTATTTACTTTCTTGAAGGTGCTTCCAGCTTGGTAAGGGAGATCAATGATTCCATAAATTACAATCCAGCCTGCTGAGAGAGATGTATAAACAAAGCACAGTATAATCCTAGGTGGTGGCTGTAGCTCAGAATGCCAAAGGTGTGCAAGGTTGGCTTCCATGGATTCTAGATAGCTGCGCAAATACATGTGACAAAGGCAACCTCAGGTGCCTCCTCACTGAGCATCATAGCTTCCTCACAGACCTGCAAGCTGCCTTCTCCAGAGTGGGTGATGAGAAGAGGTGCAGAGCCCCCGACTTCTGGCTCTTTCTGCCACACCTATAACAAAGAGCTTTCGGCATTTAAAGCAGATATCAGGAAAATTCTGCTTATCTTCTCCCACGAAAGAATCTTAAAAAACTGTAAAACTGACCGCTCCCACATTTAAAAGTTGCCATCTACATGTTCTAGTAGAAACTTAAGGTTTTAAAAAATAAACAAACAATTTTGTCAATTATGCACCAATAAGGCAGTGGGAAGAAAAAGAAAAACCAGGGCTGGGGCCATAGCTCAGTGGTAGAGCACTTGCCTCGCATGTGTGAGGCCCTGGGTTGGATCCTCAGCATCACATTAAAAAAATAAATAAATAAAAATAAATAAAGATATTGTGTCCATCTACAACTAAAAAAATATTAAAAAGAAAAACAAGACAGGTGAAGGAACCACATCATATGATTATATTGATAAATAAAGTAGTAGCAATCAGAAATTAGGAAAGAGGTTCATGTTCCCTACATGTGTGCACAAAAGGGGTCTCTAGACTCTTGCATATGGAAAATGCTCAATAAATGTTCATTTTATGAATAAATTTTATAAATGTGTGGAAAAGTTGTCTGCCTACAAAAAATTCAATTCTATGGATATTTCCAGAAACCTAGTTTTAAAGGATGTAACTTCTGTTGTATTATCAGTAAATTTTAAATAAAATCATCAAATGACTCTTAAATTTCCAATAGAATCTAAATAACATGTATCAAAAATTTACTATTATTTATTAAAAAACAATTTTACATCAGTCTTTTTTCTTTCTGAATTCTAATCTCTTTTCCAGTCTTCATTTCCAGAATTTTAACTAATGCAATACATCTTTATGTTTGAAAGTCTTTTGCTATTTAGAATTACTAGAAAGTTATGTTCATTATGACAATTGTTAGCAAAACACTTGATCAAACAATGTTATAATTTTTGATAGTTATTTTATATACATAGTACATTTTTCTTGGGTAGAGCTCTTTTAAAATCTATTGGTGAACACTATCTATTGTTAGAAAAAGATAGAATTTAATTTCAAGTCTATTCCTATTTGGGGGTTTTATAGATGTAAGCACCAAGAAACACTGTTCTTATAAATAGACAGAAATGGAAGTTTATTGTAATAATTTCTGAATTGTGTTGTAAAATATCATAGTAACCTCTCATTAAATATTATTTTAACCACTTTAGATTCTCCAAATTCATTGAAAGCAAATCCCATGAATTGCAAAGAAATGATTATCCAGTTTAGAGTGGATCACCTCCATTCCTGGGAAATGCCATAAGATGATGATTTCACCTTAAATCCTCATTCTAAGGTGAGTGCTAGGTTAGGCAGAGAGCATTGCCATGAGTCTGTCACCTAAATGACATCAGATACCAACAATATTTATTTCTTCTCTTTTTTGTTTTACCAAGGGTTGAGCCCAGGGCTTCATGCCAGGGAAATACTCTAGCCCTGAGCTGCATCCCCAGCTCTTTTTAAAATTGTTTTAATTTTGAGACAGGATCTCACCAAGTTGTCCAACCTGTGCTTAAACTTGCAATCCTCCTGCCTCAGCCTCCCAAATAGCTGGGATTACACATGTGCACCACCCCACCCAGCTGCCACCAATATTTCTTACCTATACTCTAGTCTCCAGAAATTCTTCCTCAGGTGCAAGGATCATTGAGTGAAATTAAAGGCTGAAGTGTTGAAGGTCACGTAATTTTACCTCTGCTACACTACCTCATCCTTTTCTCCCCATTCCAGAATACATCTGAATAAACATATTGGCCAAAACATTCCATTTAAATACCCAAATACCCATGCTTAAGGGAAGAAAAGGAGAGCCATGAAGTCTGGCTGCAAGTTCTTGGTGCCTTACACTGGAGGTCTGTTGGAAAGCATTTCTTCAGTTGTCCCTTCCTTTTGAAACTTAGAACAACACCATAGTAGAAATATGATGTGAGCCACATAATACATTACTTAAGATTTTTTAGTCACCATAATAAAAAAGTGGAAGCAACTGGTGATATTAACATTTTACAGGGCTGGGGATGTGGCTCAAGCAGTAGCGCGCTCGCCTGGCATGTGTGCGGCCCGGGTTCGATCCTCAGCACCACATACAAACAAAGATGTTGTGTCCGCTGATAACTAAAAAATAAATATTAAAAAAATTCTCTCTCTCCCTCTCTCTCTTTAAAAAAAAACACATTTTACATAGTGCAATATTTCCAAATTTTACCATTTCAACATGTAATCAAAACAAAAAATAATAAGTGTGAAAAAATATGTACACACATATACTGAGTCCTTAAAATACTGTGTGTTTTACACAAACAGTAAATCCCAGTTCTGACCAGCTGCATGCAAATTCTCAAGGGGCACAGTTGACTGGTAGTAGCTCTTTTTTTTTTTTTTTTTGTATCAGGGATTGAACTCAGGAGATTCAACCAGTGAGCCACATCCCCAGACCTATTTTGTATTTTATTTAGACACAAGGTCTCACTGAGTTGCTTAGTGCATTGCCATTGCTGAGGCTGGTTTTGAACTCATGATCCTCCTATCTCAGCCTTCGGAGCTGCTGGGATTATAGGCATGTGTCACCGTGCCCAGCTAGTAGCAGCTCTTGAGGCATACATTGTAGGAAGATTTCGGATGGCTGAGAAGTAGGAATACAGGGAACACAAGAAAGAAGTGTTTGGAAAGGAGATCGGGCCTATCCAAGCCCTCTTGCATTTGTGAAGGGTATTTTCCTCCAGGCCTCTTTGTACAATGGTATGAAGCAGCCTTGCTATACCCCAGGAGCTAGAGGTGCCCCAGTTTGAAGACCACTATTTTCATTCTTTTTTTTTTTTTTTTAACATTGCTTATACAATCTTTCTTGTTTTAATTTTTTATTTGTTCTTTTTACGATTTTGACATATCATATATACACAGATAATAACTTCCCAATTTTGTAGTTGTACATGATATGGAGATACACTGGTTATGTATTCATATATGAACACATATATGTTGATTCATTCTACTGTCTTTCCGATTCCCATGCCTCCTCTCTTCGCCCACTCCCTGCTGTTCAATCTGGTGACACTCCCTCCATTGTGAGTCAGCAACTGCGTATCAGAGACAACATTCAGCCTTTGGTTTTGGTGGATTGGCTTATTTCACTTAGCATGATACTCTCCAGTTCCATCCATTTACTAGCAAATGGTATAATTTCATTCTTTTTTAAAGTTCAGTAATATTCCATTGTGTATATATATATATATATATATCACATTTTCTTTACCCATTCATCTGTTGAAGGGCACTTAGGGTTGGTTCCATAGCTTAGCTATTGTTAATTGAGCTACTATAAACATTGATGTGACCGCATCACTATAGTATGCTGATTGTAAGGGGTATATGCCAAGGAGTGGGATAACTGGGTTAAATGGGTTAACTGGGTTCCATTCCAGTTTTTCTATGCAATCTTCATACTGCTTTCCAGAGTGGTTGCACCAATTTTCATTCCCACCAAGCAATGTATGAGTGTACCTTTTCCCCCACATCCTCGCCAACACTTATTGTTACTTGTATTCTTAATAAGAGCCTTTCTGACTGGCATGAGATGGAATCTCACTGTGGTTCTGATCTGCATTTTGAAGACCATGTTTTGACGTGCATTCTAGCTGCAATAATCTTTGGGAATGATGACACAATGATGAAACAAACATCCTAACCTTCCAAAGTAGATCAGCTAACTATTCTAAAAATCTGGACTGAAACACATGAGACAAATTAGAAGACCCAGAAAGTCCTTGTTACTTTGTCAGAAATATCCTCATATGAGTTTTTAAGGTAAGATTGACAACTTAATCACAAGTAGAGATTTTGGAGTACTAGGCTGGTGCTTTCCCTCTGACTGCAATGGAGATAAGATTGGGTTAAATGAGAATCATCAACCTAAATCAACTATTTGAGGAGATGACAATATTCTATAAGTGACACAGGATGTCTTTCATACCTTGATTTTATTAAGAAACTTCTGACTTGCACCTCTAGCTCTAATGTGCATTATGAACGATGAACTCCCTTTCCAAAGGAACCCATGTTTGTCCTGAAAAGTGAGAATAAGGAAGTGCTTCGTGACACTCTCGTCTGCTCAGGTGCCATAACAGCTGTACTATGGCTGGACAGCTAAGCAACAGCTATCTCACAGTTCTCACAGCTGATTTCATTTCTGGTGAGGGCTTTCTTCCAAATGGCTGCCTCGCTGTATGCTCATATGGCAGAGTATGAACAAGCCCTGCTGATTTCTTCCTCACCTCCTCACATGCCCTTATCTCCAAATATAGTCACATTGGGGTTTGGGCTTCAACATGAATTTGAGTAGGGAGACACACAATTCAGTCTATAGCAGACCCTTAGATACTAGCGGCATAAAATTCCATTTTAGAAGATCCAAATACATTCAGACTATTATCTGCCTGAATAATTTCTTTAGGATGAAATTCTGTTTAGCTGGAGGCAAATGACTATTTTAATATCTTCTAGAACTCCCAAATATATGAATTATAATTGCATCATTCTCTCATCTCCTAAGTATGAAATGGTTTCATTTTCATGATAAAAATAAATTTCATTATGACCTATACTCCTCCCAATAAAAACTCTTGGGGAAAGTTTTGGGGGGTTTCCCGGTAAACTAATACTACCACAAGTGCATACTTTTTTTCTTTCTTTTTTAAAATCCTGGGAATTGAAGCTAGGGGCACTTAACCACTAAGCCACATTCCCAGCCCTTTTTTATTTTTATTTTTAGAGATGGGGTCTTGCTAAGTTACTCAGGCCTTACTAAGTTGTTGAGGGTGGCTTTGAACTTGGGATCCTCCTGCTTTAACCTACCAAGCCACTGGGTTTATAGGCATGAACTACCCTACAAGGTATTTTCTTATTGTACTATTTCACCTCTTTTTGTTCCCCTAGGATTTCTTTTGGCCTCAGAAGAGTAAAGGCAGTTTTTTTTTTCTACTTCTAATTGTTTGGTTGATTGGGCAGAGTATGAACAAGCTCTGCTGATTTCTTCTCTTTTTGTAAGAATGCCAGTCCCATTTTATTGGGGCTCCACCTTTATAGCCTCATTTAACTTCCTCACCTCCTCCTCACAGGCCCTTATCTCCAAATATAGTCACATTGGGGTTTGGGCTTCAACATGAATTTGAGTAGGGAGACACACAATTCAGTCTATAGCAGACACTTAGGTACTAGCGGCATGAAATTCCATTTTAGAAGATAGTTACAGTCATCTGATCCTTGATAAAGGTAACAAAACCATACTTTGGAGAAAGGATAGGCTTCTTAGCAAATGGTGCTAAGCTTGAGCACAGTACATGAACCTAGGAAACTAGAAATAATAAACTAAAAAGTACCTTACTCTGAATACTTTAGAAATTGATGTGTGAAATACACTTGAAATCTATTTTTTATTGCTGTGGCATTGGGAAATTCCATCAGGTATAAATATAGGGTATTTGACTTTACTGTGAAATACAAGTTTACGGTATTGAAAGAAAGGGGCTGTGCATCCTACTTGTATTAAGTTCCTTAGAGAGAATTAAAAAATGAGAACATTGTAATGGTTCGGCAGGTTTGTTTTTGAACAGTTATTACAAATAAGGCTGGAATGTTCAACGAAAAGGAACTTAGAGTCTTTCCTACATTAACTATTCTAGGCAATGCCATAGAAGTAGATATACTAGTTCAAGGTGATTACAAATATGTTACCAAGTATTTACAGATTATCATGCCATCATATTACCTTTAGATCTAATATTTGATTCAAGGAGGAAGCTATGAACTAACTGGAACTGTCTATAGTGGTGTTTTTATATAGACTTTTATGTAAGCTTGTAACTTTTTATGTTTTTATTTATTCATCTTGACATAAGAATAAGCCCAATTAGGGTTTTTTTTTTTGCTTATGTGTATTTAAAAATGTTTAAAATTTGTTCTAATTAGTTATACATGACAGTACAATGAATTTTGACACATCATATATAAATGGAGTATAACTTCTCTTTCTTCTGGTTGTACTTGATGTAGAATTCTACAGGTCGTGTAATCATATATACACATAGGACAGTAATGTCTGATTCATTCTACTGTCATTCCTACCTCCCCAATTAAGGTTCTGACTTCCTAAGTTACATAGCTGTTAGGGGTACCAAGCCATCACTGGTTCAGCTCAGCAGCAGACACAGGCTTTGAATCTCTAGCACTTTTGTCTTCATGTTTTTTTTTTTTTTTTTGAGCAATTACTCTTTTGACTTGTCAGTTAAACTGAAAGGACAAGAGGCATATGTACGTTTTTCCCAAAAGTAGATTGCAATCTGCAGCTGCTGCCAGGCCACTCACTGTGTGGCTCTTCCTTCTCAGGGTGGAGGGACTTTGAGAAACCAAATAATCTGGCTGTTACTGCCCACCCTTGGCTTTTAAGGGTAGAAAATTCACATTAGGAACTGTTCAGAGAGAGTGCTTGGAACTAGGTTAATAAGAAAGGATGTAAAATTTACATACCTGTAACTAGAGGAAAGTGACAGCTTTGTGTCCAAAGGCTGAGGCACCATGTCCTTTGAAAACGTCATCTCACAGTCTCTACTTCCAGGCCCAGTGGCAGCAGAGCTGGCTGCCAAGTTGGGGAAGAAATGAAGAGATTGAGCTGGAAGTACAGATGGGAGAGAAGCAGAAGAGAGACAGAGAGCCCCCCTGCAGGGATGCAGGCTTGGGGCCGAGATATTTGCCAGCCTCTGAAGAGTCAAGGCCAAAGCCACTGCTTTGTATGTGACAGCAAACTGCACTGCTCAAACACAAGCCACTGGGGATATATTTTTTAATTTTTTAAAAAATTATTCCCCATTAAGGATAACTTTGGGAATTTTAAAGAATCAGTTTCAAATGGTACCACTGTCAATCTTTTGGTGTTAAATGCTCTCTAGACAGTTCTGTGCATAGGTTTTTGGTGTGTTTACATAATTGTTATTTTACTGCATATACAATTTTATGTCTCTTTTTTTTATGACTCTTTTGTACTTAACATATATTCATTCTTTTTCCATGTTAACAGTCTTAAAATGATAAAGAATAGGCTAGTTGTTACATGGGCTTTCTACTCATGACTCACTTTAAGAAACTCTAGTTTTTGACTCTGGTTTAACATACACAGCTCTCTAATAGTTTAGTTTTCTAATGTCAGTGAAAATGAGCATATTAAGTATGTTAAAAACTCACACCTCTATATTTATTATATATTCTGTAAAACACACAGTACAAATTTGATAAGAATATCCACATATTATGTATATATAAACATACCCACAGTAAAATAGTTGAAAGATGAAATAACATTTAGTTTTTAACTCAAGTACAGATAAGAATAATATGGGTGAATATTGTTTGGTTTCCAAGAATTTTGGAAATTCTTGGTTTAACTATTTTTGAAATGGTGATTTGACTTTGATTTTTAAATGTAAAAGGCTTTTTAAAGTATATTTTAGTGGTTCTAATTAGTTATACATGACAGTAGAATGCATTTTGACATAACGTACATAAATGGAATATAACTTCTCATTCATCCGGTTGTATTTTAAAATTTTTTTAGGAGTAAAAGTTTATTTGGGGGCTCATGGTTTCAGAGGTCTCAATCCACAGACAGCAGGCTCGATTCCGTGTGGCTCAAGATGAGGCAGGACATCATGGCTCATATGATATCAGGAAGCAGAGAGAGAGAGAGAGAGAGAGACACAGACTCCACTGGCCAGATACTAAATGTATACCCCAAAGCCACACCCCCAGTGCCTACCTCCTCCAGCCACACAGTATTAGCCTTCACTTACCACTCAGTTAATCCATTCAGGGGATTAATTCACTGATTGGGTTAAGAGTCAAATCCAATAATTTCTCCTCTGAACCTTGCATTATCTCCACATGTGAGTTTTTGGGGGATTTACATAAAAAAGGAGAAGACCATACAAAGTTTCCATATATTTTGTATCCAATTTCTTCAATTACATCTTTTTTTTTTTTTTTTTTTTGTACTGGGGAATTAACTCAGGGATTTTTAACGGCTAAACCACATCCCCAGTCCTTTTAGTTTTTATTTTGAGACAGGGTCTCAGTAAGTTGCTTAGGGCCTTCCTTGCTAAGTTGCTGGCCTCCAACTTGGGATCTTCTGCCTCAACCTCAGTCATTGGGGTTACAGGAATGGGCTACCATGCCCAGCTCTCAATGATATCTTAATTAGTATGGCACATTTAATGAACCAGTATCCACACATTATGTTACATTAGTTATAATAATAATTAAAATCTATGGTTTATTCAGATTTCCTTTGTTTAACCTAATGTCCTTTTCTATTCAGGATACTGCTGAACAGAAATATAATATAACAACATCATGTTATATTAGTTGTCAGGTCTCTTTAGGCTTCTCTTGACTGAGACAGTTTCTCAGACTTTGTTGTTGATGATCTTGACAATTTTGGAGAGTACTGGTCAGGTATATTACAGGATGTCCCGCTAGTGGAATTGTCTGGTTGTTTTCCTCCATAATTTGTCTGGATTTAATGGGTTTTGGAAAAAAAAAAGCACAGAAGTACAGTTCCATTTTCATCAGATCATTTCATGATTCATCACTGACGTCAGGCCACATGGTGGCTTGGTGCCCGTAGTTAAGCATCCAGTCTTTACCAAAAGCAGAGTAGTTTTCCACAGAGGATGGTGGGGCTTATTTCACTGAGAGAGAAGTCTCCTGAAATTCTGAAGATTTTCCACACTCTGACAAGTAAATATATTACCAAAAAGTCCAGAGTGGTTGCTACTTTCTGCTTACCAGGACTAATCAGCATATCAAAGTAACAGACTAATGTGAGGTTCTTTCTAAAGGGAAGGTGAATGAGGCTGCTATGAGCTAAATTAGGGACCCAGAGTTGAGGGCCTGGGGCTGGGTTGTAGCTCAGCGGTAGAGCGCTCACCTAGCACATGTGAGACCCTGGGTTGGATCCTCTGCACCACATAAAAATAAATAAAATAAAGAGTTTAAAAAACCAAAACAACAACAACAACAAAAAAAACCAAACCCTGGCTATGTTCCAGGTAGCCATGAACTGGGGGGAAGTGTCACTCTTCAACCCACTACAAAATCATACTCTTGGGCTGGTGTTGTGGCTCAGCATTAGAGTGCTCGCCTTTCACGTGTGAGGCGCTAGGTTCAATCCTCAGCATCACATAAAAATAAATAAATAAAATAAAGGTATTGTGCCCAACTATAACTAAAAACAAAACAACAAACAACAATAACAAAATCACTCTTAAAATCTGAAAGAAATATGTGTAGCATATATATGGACATAATACTTTTATTTTTATGTGGGGCTGAGGGTTGAATCCAGTGCCTCACGTGTGCTAGGTAAGTTCTCTACCATTGAGCCACAACCCCAGCCTAGTTTTTTGCATTCTTGCCGGTTGGAAGTTCATTCCTTCTGGTTGTTTTTTCCAACAGGTATCGAGGAAAAAAAACATCTAGCAGATAAATAGCTGCATACTCAGTACCAGGAGATGTATTGATTTGTTCTAGCAATAAAATCACGTTTTCAATAAAGTAGTGCACCTGTAGCAATGAGATTGAAATATGAGACTCCAGTGTCATTTTTCTAGGACTTATGTTCCAAATAGACAAGCTGTAAAGCAATGTGGCATCATCATCTCTTCAAGTCTTTGACAATCCAAGAATGTGATATTGTTTTTGGTTTACATATCACCCAATAAGAATTTATAGTGCTGGTATATTTCTTTTCTAGGGACACAATAATCTATTAGCCAATGACCTCACTCATCCATCTCTATGAGTAAGATGACACTGTTTTGGCTCTGCTGGCCATTACAGTAACCATGCCTACTTTTTGGCAACTAAGTGCCACTCCTTGGTTGCTCCCACTCTGGGACCCCATTATCCCCATCACATTTAGGAATCCCAGTTTGATGGCTACAGTGGCAAATGCAAGATATCATTGCAGAGAAAAGTAATCTTAGATATTTTCAAGGATTCTGGGGCTTCCCGAACAAATTTATTTCTCAAAATCAAGGGGAAGTAGGTCCTACATAATAACCAAAAACACACCTCCTCCCTAAGCCTTTGGATACTTTCATGTAGTCTTCCTAGGCAGTTCTGGCACTTTTACTTTGTCGTGTAGGCGCTTTTGGATGGATGGAGGTCACATGAACAATGGGGTTTTCATTCAGATCCTTTTCACAGTGGGCCCAGTGGGTCTCCAAGCCCATCCCATGGTTATTTTCCCAGTTTGACAAGCATAATAGGAGAAGACACACTCAGCATATAAACACACTGTTAATACTTTTTCTAACCCTTTGAGATGAAACCTCAAACCCGGAATCTCTGCTTGGTGGATCCACATAAATTAACTTGGACTAATACAATTTTATTACCTTTCTACCTTGAGCCTTACATGTTTCCTGGGGTTGCCATAAAAAAAGTACAACAAACTGGGTGGCTGACACAACAGAAATTTATTCTCTCACAGTTTGAGGCTGGAAGTCTGAAATCATATTATTAGGAGGTCCAAGCTTCTTCAGAAGGCTCTTTGGAATAAACCTTCCTTGCCTCTTAGCTTCTAGTGGTTCCCAGCATTCCTTGACTTATAGCTGCTTCACTCCATTTTCTGCTCCCTTCTCTACTTGGTCTTAATTCCCTCATTCTGTCTACATCATTTGACTATGAGGCCTCTAAGGACACTAGTCATTAGATTTAGGGCCCATTCTAATCAAGTATGACCTTAAGTACATCTGCAAAGACCTTATTTCCAAGGAAAATCACATTGTGAGGTTCCAGATAGCCATGAATTGTGTGTGTGTGGGGGAGGTGTCACTCTTCAACCCAATACAACATCACACCCTTAAAATTTGAAAGAAATATGTGTAACATTCTTTTATATGTTCTGAATTTTCTAGCATGCATATTTGTCACTTTTTCAAGTAAAAGTAAAGGAGAAACAACACCCCAGAGTTCTCTGCCCCAAAATGCAAATATTCTTTCCGTATAATTTTATCCTGTGCCCAACATCTCCCAGTCTTGATCGTCTCTGATGATGTCAGGATCAAACTCCTTAATTAACGTAACATGGCTTTTCATGATTTGGTCTTCAGAATCCTTCTTCCTGTTTCATAGTCCAATAAAATTCCCTGCGTCTACCGGTTCCGCCCCAGCCTCCGGCAGGTGTCTGAGCTGCCCCTGCCACACCATCCCTCCATGCTCTGGTACTGAGTTCTTGGAATGCCCCCGACTGCTCCTCTGTTTCTATACTACCTCTCCAGAGATGAAACACTTCATATTTTCACTTCATCTCTGAAATCTGACCTTTGCTTTTATTCTTCTTAAATGAAAATTTCCATATGAAAGAACACAACCCAAGAACACATAGTGCTGCATGAAAGAACACAACCCAAGAACACATAGTGCTACATGAAAGAACACAACCCAAGAACACATAGTGCTATCCTTTCGCAACCGTGTCCAGATGGACAAGTTCTCCCTCCCCGCAACCGGCCCCGGAGCCAGCCACCAGCCTGTCCCGACAGCTCAGGCCAAAGCCCGCGGGAGGCCAGGGCGAGCCGCAGCACCTCCCGGTCAGCCCGCAGCTCTGGTCCAGATTCTTCCTCTTCACCCATCACAGGTGCCTCCCGTTTGGACCTAGTGTTCGCAGCCACCGGGAAAACGAACAGCAGCGACTTCACCGTGCGGGGTCAGAGCATGCGCAGCGGACCAGCGGGGCTGCGGCTCAGCTCTCGAATGCGCACGCGCAGAGGCCGCTGTCCCCAGGACGTCCCGCCTCCGGCCACGCCCCTTCACTAGGGGTCAAAGATCGCGGGGCCGGCCGCCGTGACGCGCGCGGAAGCGAGCCGGGACCTTCGGAAGCGGCCGGTAGTGCAGCGGTGGCGGCTGCGGCGGTGGCTGCCACGGAGGGGCGCCCCGGCAGCTGGGGCTCGGGATCGCTCCGAGCGGCTGAACCCCGTCCGCACCGCCTCCTCCTCCGTCGCTGCGGACGGCCGCATGAGTCGAGGGACCATGCCCCAGCCCGGAGCGTGGTCGGGCGCGAGCTGCGGCGAGACGCCGGCGCGGGAGGGCGGGAAGGCGGCGGCCGGCGGGCAGCCCCGGCCCGCGATGCGGTGCCCGGCCGAGCCGTGAGTGCGCGGGGCGAGGGCCGGGCGGCGGCGGGCCGGGTCCCCTGCGGAGGGCTGGTCTGGGCTCCTTCGGCGTCCTCACCGAGGAGGACACTCGGCCGGTGTCTGAGGACAGCGGCTTCCCGAGGGCCTTTCTCACAACCCTGGGCACCATCGTCTCCCTCCCCGCGCCCTGCCGTGGCGTCTCTAAAGTTGAGGAAACTCCAGAAATTTGGGGAAACGACCCCAAGAAGCGTCTTATTACCGGTTCCCCGTAGCCCTTTCCTCCAGCCCGGCGTGGGGAGGAAGTAAGGTCGCCCCTGTCTCAGCCACCGGAAGACAGCAGCGCGACACGTTTGCTCTTGGGAGGCAAGTCGCCGCTTGTCCCACCTGTTGGACAGCCTTTGGACGCAGTCTGACCCCTTGTCGTCTTACCCTGTAACGGCCTGGCTAGTTCTCCTGTCCCTTAAAACAACGCAAGTCAGTGTGGGTCGGAGCAGTTCCCTACCCAACTGTGAGAAAAATGGCAGGGGTATGAACTTGAGGCGCACTTTCTACACTGTAGAGAAGTAGGCCCATTTAAATGCCTTTGAACTTCTGAAATTGACGAAAGCACAGACAACCAATTTGATAGATATTTTTTAATTGGCTGGTAAATTAAATTGTAAAGCATGTTTAAATGCACCTTTAGAGCTCCTGTCTTAATCGCCTACAGAGGGGTTCTTTAGAAGCCTGCTATGTAGATAATGGTATTATAGAAACTCATTTGCATAGTGTTTTACAACGTGCTTTGGAGTATCTTGTTGAGCACTCAAGTGTGACTGTAATTATTCATTTAATGGGTTAATGGTCACTGGGAAAGATTTAGGGCAGGAGGTCTCAAACTCCAGAGGTAGGGAAGTAACTTAAGTTAGTACAATTGGCCAGGAGTTGTTCTTGGGGACCTGGATAGCTTATGTCTGTTTTGGGGGCTGCAGCCTATATAGTGTTAGATCTTCTGTATCTGAAGAATCCAGATATATTGGCTTTTGAGTGAAATATCCTCATTTTTAAAAGGAGGCACTTTCTATTTTTTCCTTTTAAATTTCAAACCACTGTAGATACCCTTGTGGTGGGTTGATGTGGTCTGTAATTATAAGTATTCTGTTTGGGATAAAGTCCTACTCCAGACCCTGCAGAGGCTTAAGTAGGGGCTCTCTCACCTCTGCCCCTTGCCTTGGTAAGTGCTGCTGTTGCAGCAGCTGCCCACCACTAGGCTACCACCACCCTGCTTTCACTTTCTGGCTTCCCTGGGGGACGCCCCCCCCCCCCTTGATGCCTTGCCTCTCAGGTGTTGTACCTCTCAGTCTTCAACTGAGCAGTGTCACACTCCCTTAGAGATGCAGAAACTTGAAACCAGACTCCTGTTTCCAAAAGTACCCATAGTTATTTGGCAGGTTTTCTGATGGATGTGGTTCTCAGAGTTAGCACCTGGGGAAATGGGCCACAGTGGGAAGGAACTCTTCTCTGAGGAAAAGGTTAGGACACAGATGCCCTTTTCATTTCTCAGTAGACTTAAAGCTGAAAGGAATAATAATAATAATAAAAAAAACCTAGCTTAGGTTTGTCATTATACACATTAAGGAGCAGTTACAGACTCCTTAGATGCAGCTTGGCATTGTCAGAGCCATGGATCCCTGATGCTTTGGCAGGCATCTACCCCACCTCTTCCTGACTTCCTTAGCAAAACCAGGCAGAGGTAAATGATTATAATGACAGCAAGCTTCAGCCCCCATTCCCCCAGAATAGATGTTCTGGTTGTGTTTTCATTAGCATCTTAATATCTTTTTTTCTCTTTGCTTTTTGTTGCCTTTTATTATCTCATTCCCGTTTAACTCATCAATGGGAGAAATAGGGAGGTGAGTATAACTTTCAGATGTCAACTTTTGAACATCTTAAGTTTTGGACTTTCTATACCGTTTCATCTTTCTGAATCAGCAGTATGTAGACTTGCATGTAAATTCCTACTTGATTAGTAGTTCCAGTGTAAACTTAGTGTAGGGCCCTTTTAAAATCTTTTTGGTCATTGGAACCAAGCCTTTTCTTTCCACTCAGATAAGTCAAAGTGTTTGCACTGGGAACAATTAAATATAATAAACTTGCAAATGTTTTGAGATATTCCATAGAGTCATTTTTAGCATATTTAGTGAAAAGTAGTTATGAATACAATTCATGACCCACCATCTACAGCTGATTTATATATTTAGGATATGACTCTTTGGAGGGTGTGAGGGATGGCTCATTTCCTAGCAGCATAGGTAACTTTTCCAATAAGCTCACTGCATTTCACAAGGGTGAGAGGTGGGCATGTAAACCATATGAATAAGCTGCTTTCTAAATGTCATTGCAGTTTTTCTTTTTCTTTTTTCCTTTTTGAAAATTGACTCATTTGAGAGCTGTTGGTTGGCATCTCCTGGACAACCCCCAAGATGGCTCAGAGGGTACTTTAGGGTTCCATTTGAAGAGGTCTTCAACAGTCCCTTAGACCATTAATGGACTTTCTGGAAGTTCCTGCTGCTCTCGTTAGCCAGGTCTCTGTTCTTTCTCCGGCTTATCCCACCACCAACATTTGACTCTTGTGTCTGCCTTTTGCTCTTAACTCAGCTAAGCCACACTGTGGTTCTTGAGAACATGGTTGATATCCAGACCAGAAATATTTAGGGAATTGAGAACAGAGACTACTCCATGTCCCTTCTTACGTTCTGTGAGGGCGGGACAGGGTTCGAATCAGGGATTCATGGGCTGGCTATGTTGAGAAGCATACTGTCTGTGAAGCCCTAAGAAATTGAAGGCAAAATTTGTAAATGTTTCTGGCCCAAGGTTTCATTTAAAACTAGATTCTTAAAGGGGCTGTGAGCTCTGCTTCCTCACCACCAAGCATTAAACCGCTGGTCTGTGTTCTCCTTTCACCTTGTGTGGGTCGAATGAGGTAAATGTGGTAGGGTAACAACTATCACCTCTCACTCCCTCCACCTAATGAAGAACCTGCTTTAGGGATCAGAGCTAGGATGTCTCTAAGAATCAAAACTCATTGTTGAGGGTGGCTGCTTTGTCCTCATATGCCTCTGGAAGTCACACAGGACAGCTTGAGCCTGTCATGGGAAGTCCACTTGCAGAAGAGGGGTGGAATTTTGGCCTCGGTGCTGGTACTTCCCTGCATTTGATGTGATGGTCACCCTTTTCTGCAACCACTAAGTGGTGGAAAAAGGTTGGTTTAAGTGGTCTTTGCTTCTCCTGTGCCTGTGTGGGAAGGTATGTCACATTGGTTGGCTATGTTTCACTACCTGACCCTTTAGTCTAGGACAGGCCAAGTTAATGCAGGACTGGAATTCAGAGGGCTGAAAAAGCTAAACTCAATTCTTTTAGATAACCAAGGCATCTTGGTGCAAAGGTTCATACTGGTGAGTGATTAGGATGCTGTCTTAGTAGCTTTGTGTAGACTTTAGAGTTGTTTTTCATGTTACATGTTTAGTTGAATCAAATTGAAAAATTGGCTTCACAGGATTGTCTTTTGCTTCACTGAGCTCTGCTTTTAATTTGCAGGTTTTCTTGGAAATAGTATAATTTTGTCTTTATAATAGTGAGCATTATAAAATAAGTCTTCAAAAGTTTGTGTGGTGGTCTTTGAACAGAGCAAGAGCAGTTATAATTTAGTATGCATTACCATGTAGCTTACTCAATTTGGTATATTGCCTTAATAGTAAGAATAAGATATTTAGCTTACTAGAAAATTTGCAAATTCTGTATAATGGGAACTTTAAAAAATATAATGTCATGATGCTATACTCAGAATTTTCTAACTAGGAATTATTTGCGTTTGGTTTTAAAATTTAATCTAACAATGTAATTGTGACTTGTAAGCCAGGAAATTGGGTCATCTAAGACTTTTATCTTACTTTCCTCTACCACTTTTCCTACTATGTTTTCTAAAAGAAAACTTTTTGTTGTGGTGATCATCTGAATCTTTAGGCTTCATTGGCCTCTTTTCTGCCATGGTGGATACCTCCCACTCCCACCCCAATACTTATGCAAAAAAAAAAAAAAAAACCTGCCAGATTTCTGAAATTGTTCAGCGTTTATGAATTTATCTTATCTTGTTGTATCCCTTTTCCTTTCATTGCTTCACTGTCTTTCCTTTCTATAACACAAATTCAAACTAAACCTCTATTTCAGATTTCCAGCTTTACATATAATTTTATTTTGTAATTATTTTCAGCTTTAATATTTTGATACTTAAACTAAAGCAAAAGTTTGAATTAAGTATTTTTAAAATTAATTTTATCTTCCATTCTTGTTAGCCTTATATTAGATGGATAATTACTTCATTATGGCTGTTGAGTTCCTTCCTTTCTGTTGATTGGATTTTATTACTTGAATTTAAAAGTTATCCTTTTTTGCTGGGCATGATAGGGCACTCCTGTAATCCCAGTGGCTTGGGAGCCTGAGGCAGGAAGATCACAAGTTCAAAGCCAGCCTCAGCAATTTAGTGAGTCCCTAAGCAACTTAGTGAAACCCTGTCTCAAAATAAAACATGAAAAGGGCTGGGGATGTGGTTCAGTGGTTAGGCATCCCCGAATTCAATCCCTGATACCAAAAACAACAATAACAAAAAAACCTTATTCTTTCTCCAAGGAGATAAAACTTGGGGATAATTTTTTAAAGATCATATTACAATTTCCATACTGTTTGGTGACCAAGGAAGTTAGTTATATTCTTACACAGGATCTGAGTTAAATCCAGTTGTGGCTAAAATAATTTGCATATACTCTGGGCCTTGTATTCATCAGTTTTTGATTTGCTTCTTTTGAATACTGTGTCCCGAATCACTGCTTTTTGTTTCCAAAAATCTCCCTTTCTGTTCTGTCTTCTCTTTGCATTTAGTTATCCTGTTCTGTTTCCTTTCATTTTCTTCCTGTTGGCCTTTGTAGGAATTGTTGGGGTGTACAGTAAGGTGCTTGTTTAGAAAATCTCCTCTGGGCACTGATGTTGTGATTGCATTTTTTGTTATTTTGTAGATTAAAAAGGAGGAGGACCAAAGCGGAGCCAGATGTGCGTGCAGATTAGCCACAGAACTTGTTTGAAGTCTGTAGAAGGAAGACCTAGAAGAGGAATCGTGTTGATTTTATAGCTCTCCTCTAGTCTTTCATTTTGAAGATGAGAAAACTAGGGCAAGATTGGGGAAGTGCCTTCCCCTAAGACATATTTCTGATAATGATATTTAGAAAGTGATTCACTTAAATGATTCTTCCAGAGGATCAGTGTTTCTTTTTTATCAGAGTTTCTCTGATACAACTAGCAAGGGGGCAGAAAAATGTTAAATATTCAAGGAAAGAATGAACATGTTTTGGTCATTTTTTTGTTTTAGATCTTGTGAATCAGGTTTCTGTTTGCTTTTAACTCTGGAATAGGCTCCGGGAGTGATGTTACATTTTTCTCTTGAAATCTCACTGGAGTCAGAATACAAGGAAAGTACCCTTTCCATAATATTTGTTCCCTCACCCTCAAAACCTTAAACAACACACACATACACACATTTATTTCTAGAGGAAAAAAATGGAATAAAAAATGATCATTGGGCAAATTGCTTATTAATATTCTGCACCAGTGAATGTATGAGGATTAATAAGAATAGCTAACTTTTTTGAGTACTAATTATTTTACATGTTTTTACTCCTCACAACAGTCCTTTGAAGTGAATTCTCTTACTATCCTTTTTTATAGGAGGTTAAACTTGGACACTAAAAGGTGGAGTTACCCCAGTAATCACTGTACATACAGATGGAATGAAGGATGGTTCAACTTGTGACAGTCTGATTCCTAGGTCCTCACTCCATCCATTGCTCTCTGCAGAAGGCTGACATGGCTAAGAGGCAGGTCAGGCGTATGAACTGTTCAAGAAGAGAGAACCCCTGGAGCAGATCATAGGTTTAAAAGTGCAGGGTGCAGGCTGAGGTTGTGGCTCAGTGGCAGAGTGCTTGCCTAGATTGTCTGAGGCACTGGGTTTGCTTCTCAGCACCACATACAAATAAATAAAAAATAAAGGTCCATCAACAACTATTAAAAAAAAAAAAGTGCAGGGTGGTGTTGGTCAAGTGTTTGGAGTGAAGGGAGCATAGTGCCTAGTGGGGTAATGGAGTCCAGGCTAGAATAGAGTGGAGGATGAAGTGCAGATTTTGACATTGTCCCCCCAGTGTTTGAGAACCATTGAATGATTTCAGCAGAGGCAGGTTAGACTCCCACTTCTGTCCACCTCTCCTAGCATCTCTTCTGTCCCTCTTTTCTCCTCAGCTGTACTAGGTGGTTGGGGCATCTTAGTCATTCATTTACATTTTTTAGCTTGCTACGACCTCCTTCCTGCCTTTCATTGTGCCTGGAGTGCCACCTGCCACCGGCTTGTGTGGGGATGGCATGTGCTATGGTTGTGAGGAAGTTGGGGGTCTGAGTGTTCCTTATGTGGGTGTCAGCCAGTCTCCTTGTTTTTAGCTTAGTGTGTTCTCCATACCCTCAGAAGGACTTTAGGGACTCCAGTTTCAGAGTTTTTCTGGGGTTCTGTCCTGTTTACTAGCTTGCTTTCCACAGATATCTGCTTTTCAACACTTTGGGCTTTCACATGTCTTCTGCTTTCAGCAAAGATGGAGTTGGTGTTTCTATATCCTTTGTCATTTTGGGTGTTCAGCTGAGAATCTTGAGGGAGATAGCGGACATTAAACCAGGGGTCTTCATTTTTTCTATTATGTTCTTCATTGTTTCTAGTACCTAGTGGAATTATGTCCCTTTCTAGTACTTAGTAGATTCTTTTAGTTTACCAGAGAGACTAGAGACACTTCAGGAAGCTGTTATGTGAGTAAAAAGTCCATAGTAGTAGTAGTAAAGTGAAAGCATGTGGAACACTACAGAACATAGGTGGCTGGTTGAATGTGGGATTTAGGGAGCAGGAGGAACCTCAAGGGGGATTGTTAGCTTTGAAGACTGTAATTGATGTTCTCCTATCACTAGTTTTAGAGTAGCTATTGTTATATTTACTTGTGACATGTTACAAAGGTTGGTAATTCGCCTGCATGCTTATATTAGCACTCTTCCCATCCTAAGAACTTGAGAGAATCATTTTGAAAGTTTCACTGATAAGATGCATGCTAAGATGCCTAGATGTACATCTGAGACATTAATAGACATTAATTGGAATGGCCTTAGGACCATGTTGCTGGTGAGTGATGTACATTATAAGAAATTCTGAAGTAGAAGACAGTGGTGAGATAGAAACATGAGCATCTAAGATATAGAACCCATATTTGATCAGATTGCTACTATGTAATGTGAGAAGAGTTAAGCTTTTGGTGTCCCATGCATTTTGTAAGCAGCTGTAGATTGTGATATACCAGAATACATCAGTGCAACAAGTGTTTTGAAAATGTCTACTTTGGTGTGATTTCAGCGAGGAGGACATGTACCGTGCTGCAGATGAAATAGAGAAGGAGAAAGAATTGCTTATACATGAAAGAGGGGCATCAGGTATGTTTGGAATTGTTTTATTTATTAGAGTCCTTACTGTTTATACTAGAACATGCAGTTAAATTGGTATAGCCATATTCATAAAATCTGGACATACACTTCCTAGGAAGTATTCTTACAAGTACGGTCTTACGTATACTGATTATTGTTGAGGTATGTATGTTTAGGGAAGACTGTTTCCTGAGGTTTCAAAATTTCAGTGCACGTATTCTCTCTGCATTCTTTATATTCATGTCATTTTTTTGTTCCTGTAGAGGATTATTTTAATCTCCTGAAACTACCTTCTCTTTTTTTATTTCATTACATTCCTAGGAGAGTTTGACTTTGAAATGGATTTTTCATTTCTAGTTGAAGCTACCTGTGCACATCTTTGCATGCAGATGGCCATGTAAATATGACTGACTAAAAAGAATGGTTACTGAATAAATAGTGCTAACTCTCTTGTTTTGTGATTTCACATCATCCATACTTCTTATCTGTCAGGCCTGCTCTTTTTACCTTCACTAGGGCCCTTTCCAAGGGAGAGATGCTCCTCCTAGCCCCTTTCACTGGTCCATGAAGACTTGGCCTGCAGGGCTGTAAGTGAAGTAGATCCTGTGCCAGCAGGCCTCATACAGAAGCCAAGTGGGGATACTCCTCAGATAATTCACAAGTGGCATTTTCTCTTTCATTACCTGTGCAATTCAGGTGTTCTATTGGTTTGTTTTCAGAACTGGCTTCTGCTTATTTTATTTTATTTTTAACAAAGCATTATCATTGTAATTAGGAACACATGATACACAGTAGGATAATTTTAAAATTGTTGCATTATAATTATCCATAATGGGATTTGATGTTACATATTTGTACATGCACTCAATATAATTTGGTCATATGGTTCCCTAGTATCTCTTTTTTCCCTCTCTTTCTCCTCTTCCCTGGTTCTTTTCCCTACTGTACTGGTTTCCCTTCTGTTTTCATGAGAACCCCTCCCTCCTTTTCCTATTTGTTTCTCGCTAGCTTCCAAATATGAGAGAAAACATGGATTCTTGACTTTCTGAGTTTGGCTTAGTTTGGTCTCAAGTTTGTATTTTCCTGAAAATGACATAATTTCATTCTTCTTTATGGCTGAGTAAAATTCCATTGTGTATATATACCACATTTTCTTTATTCATTCATCTGTTAATGGACACCTAAGATGGTTCCATAATCTGCCTATTGTGAATTGTGCATCTATAAATATGAGTATGCATGTATCTCTCTAGTATGCTGATTTCCATTTTTTTTTTTTTTTTAAGGATAAATATCAAGGAGTGGTACAGCTGAGTCATGGTGGTTTCATGATTCCAGTCCTAGTCTTTTTAGAACCTCCATGCTGATTTCCATGGTGGCTGTACTTATTTATAATCTTACCAATAATATAGAAGTGTTCCTTTTCCATTACATTCTCCCCAGCACTTATTGCTTGTATTATTTGTGTATGTGTGTTTGTGTTTTGTGGTGCTGGGGATTGAATCCAGGGGTCCTGTACCTCCGAGCTACATTTTTCCCTTTTTAAAAATTATATATTTAGGACAGAGTTTTGCTAAGTTGCTGAGGTTGGCCTCTAATTTGCATACTTATCCCTCAGCCCCCCTAGTCACTGGGACTTTGCCTATCTGTTGTTTGTGTTCTTTGTGACTACAATTCTAACCGGAAAGAGATGATATGTCAGTGTACTTTTGATTTGAATTTTCCTAATGGCTAAAGATGTTGAACATTTTTTTATGTATTTGTTGACTGTGTTTCTTCTTTTAAGAAGTAAGTAGTTAGTTAATTTGCCCACCTATTGATTGGATTTTTTTTTTTTTTAAAATGATGCTGTTTGAGTTCTTTATATATTCTGGATAAAATCCTCAGAAGAATAGCTGGCAAAGACCTTCTCACATTCTGTAGGTTCTCTGATGACTCTCTCTCTCTCTCTCTTTTTTTTTTTTTTTAACATTTTTTTGGTTGTTAATAGACCTTTATTTTATTTATTTATATGTGGGCAGAGAATTGAACCCAGTGCCTCACACATGCCAGGTGAATGTGCTACCGCTCAGCCCCAGCCCCAGCCCCTCCCTTGACACTCTTTTTTTTTTTTTTTTTTTTTAAAGAAAGAGAGAGAGGAGAGAGAGGGAGAGAGAATTTTTTTTTTAGTATTTGGTGGACACAACATCTTTGTCTGTATGTGGTGCTGAGGATCGAACCCAGGCCGCATGCATGCCAGGCGAGCGCGCTACCGCTTGAGCCACATCCCCTGCCCTCCCTTGACACTCTCAATTGTTCCTTTTACTGTGCAGAAGCTTTAATTTGATGCCATTCCATATATTAATTCTTGGTATTATTTTCTGAGCTTTAGAAGTTTTATTGAGGAAGTCATTGCCTGTACCTGTATGTTGTAGTGTTGACCCTGCATTTTCTTCTAGCGGTTGCATAGTTTCTGTTCTAATTCTTAGGCATTTGACCCATTTTGAGTTGACTTTTGTGCAGGGTGAGAGATGGGGATCACGTCTCATTCTTCTACATGTGGATAATCAGTTTTCCCAGCATCATTTGTTAAAAATGTCTTTTTTACTGATGCTTTTGGTGCCTTTGTCAAGCATTCTGTGACTCTGTCTGTGTGGGTTTGTCTCTGTGTCTTCTATTCTGTACCATTGGTCTGTATATCTGTTTTTAATGTCAGTACCATGCAGTTTCTGTTACTATAGCTCTGTGGTATAATTTGAATTTGGGGATTGTGATGCCTTCAGCAATTTTTTTTTTTTTTTACTTAGAATTGCTTTGGCTGTTTGGGGGTCTTTTATTCTTCCAAATGAATTTTAGGACTGTTTTTTATAGTTTAGTGAAGAACATCATTGGTATTTTGATGGGGATTGCACTGAATCTAAATATTGCTTTTGGTAATATGACCATTTAAATAGTATTTATTCTACCTATCCATGAACATGGGAGGTTTTCCCATCTCCCAGTGTTTTCTTCACTTTCTTTCTATAGAGTTCTATAATTTTTATTGTAGAGATATTTAAGTATTTCATTTTGTTTTGAGTCTGTACACAGTAGGGTTTTTGATAATTTCTGAGTCTTCCTCCTAAGAAGTTGGTGACTCTTCCCTGTAGTCAAAGGAGATGTTTTTTGAAGTGGTCCTAGCTTGTTCTTGGTACTCATAAGACTTCAGAGGATGGATGCAGAGTCCTTTTAGCCATATTTTTAAGCAAGATGCATAGTCAGCTAGTGTTTTCTCTTCCCCTTTCCAGGTTCTTTCTGTTATTGATCTCCACACAGTCATTCAAGCTTTTTAGTGGGTCTTGTAACTTCCAGCTTTAGTCTGGGAGTAAAATGGATCCCTTTATACTCCTTGCATCTCAGTTCTTCGGAGTTCATTGCTCTTCCTGAAATAACATCCTTCTGTAGTGCTTCCTCTCTTGAAGCAAAGCCCAGACTGAGCCAGAAAGTTTTCTTATCCTCTCCATTTCTTGTTGAAAACTCTTTACCTGGTATAGGGTTCGGCAAATTGTGGCTCACAGCTCAAACCTGACCTGCTATATGGTTTTTTATTTTATTTTATTTTATCTTATTTTTTTTTACTATCTGGTTTTATAGTGAAATTTTATTGAAAGTTTTTAGTGAACCTATTGCTTTTGTGTCTTTCATGCATGGTGAAGTTGTGTTGTACTGACAGAGACCTTATAGCCCTTAAAGCCTGGGTTATTTCCTTTCTGACCCATTCCAGAAAAACTTGGATATTCCTGTCCTAGTTCATGCTGAGAGTCCCAGCTGCCTGGAGGGTTTCAGTATTAATTTCTTACCTCTGAGTGTCTGAGTCTTATATTCGTCACTCATGTGGTAGTTGAGGAGCACACTTGCCACTCTGGTTTTCAGCTTTCCTTGTTTTTATTTGTTGCCATTAGAAATGTTCTTTCCTAGAAACACCAATCATAGTCTGTACAGTTTGCAGGTAAAGAAGGGGAGTGTGGTACTCAGTGAGCTGCTTGAGGTCTGGCACTGCCTTGTCCTTACCTCCAGCTCCTGGCCTAGTACATGGCATGAAGTAGCAGTTGGAGTCTTCCCCCCAACCCCACCATAGAACAATAGCCAAATGGGAATTCAGGTAACATTTTGGTGCTGCCAACTGTGCAGGTACCCCATTTTCCCAACCCTCACTCCCCATGTGTCCTGTATTGACATCAGATGGGTTGGTCTGCTCGCTTCAGTCCTGAAGTGGTTGGCCTGCCCCACTTGCCCAGAGGGACAGGTCTTGTCTTTGTGTGGGATGGAGGACAGCAATGGGGAGAGCAGGAAGGGAGACTGCCTAGGAGTGTGCACTCTGTAGTACCCCGGCTCTACATTTATAGTTGTTGTTTTTTGGGAAGGTGAGTGGAAAGACAGATGCATGAATTTAAAAGATGAAGCGTGTTTGCTAAGGATTGACTGTGCAGCACTGGTGTTGGTTGTCTACGGATACTATAACTAAGGAGTCTGTTTCACTTTTGAGCTAATCCTGGCATGTGCCACAGTTAACCATATCTGTTTATATGAATAAATATAATTTCCCTTTTTATGTAAAATCATTTTCTTTATAGAAGGATTCACAATGAGATTTTAAAAATAGACAGTTTTTAAAGTTTACTTAAAAAAATTGTTTTACTTAAACTGTAGGGGGGATGCTCCTTGATCATGTTGGCACCATCACACTCTGGCTTGTAAATGCCTGTGGTTTTTTGTTCTTCAGTAGTCTATAAGTCTGTTCAGGGTAGAACCTCTGTCTTTATTGCCTTTATATAGACAGTTCCTAGCTTGGTGCTTGGCACATGCTAGACACCTAGTGAATTGAGTTGAATGAAACAATTTTAATTTTTATGTAAAACTTCCTCAGGAGTAAATATGTTTTGAGGTACTTGTGGGTTTATGTCCTAAAATCATCATTAATATCTTCAATAACTTAAAAAGGAAATCAAGATGTACCTGAGAATTCCCCTCATTTTCTTCCTGAAAAATACATGTTAACTTATGTGTACTCATACACCACAAACTCAAACCCCAAACCTTTTATGTTAAGGAAAATCTAAAGACTTTTTTTTTTTTTAAACTTTTAACATTTGTATGATCATGAATTATATTTTTAATTTTGGGGAATGTGTATTTAGTCAAATGAGGTCTATGAATCAACTAATGGTTAGAGTTCCATTGTCTGGTTTATTGTCAACAAATAATACCCTTTTGGGATCAGGACAGGGTATAAATAAATACAGATAATTAAGTGATATTTTTGTTGTAGTATGTTATCTTTTTGCATAATGGATATAAAAAACTGAATCAAGGCTGTGGCTGTGGCTCAGTGGTAGAGCACTTGCCTTGCATGAGTGAGGCACTGGGTTTGATCCTCAGCACTACATAAAAATAAACAAAGATATAGTGTTCATCTACAACTAAAAAAATATTTTAAAAAAGATGGAATCAAGGGCTGGGGTTGTGGCTCAGTGGTAGAGCGCTTCCTCAGCACCACATAAAAATAAATAAATAATTTTTTAAGAGAACCTTAAAAAATGGAATCAGTAAAATTATTTCTTTATAGTTCAGACTGTTGTCTTTGATTAGAAAAGTATTCACAGACCCCTGTGGGTCAGTGCAGTTACAGGTGCTGAGGACACAGCTGGGAAGCAAAACAAAGCCCCTGCCCTCAAGGAGCTCATGTTTTACTGTGGATAGGTGTATGTGGGGACACAGAAAAAGAAATGTGTCCGGTGTTAATATTTCTAAGAAGAAAACCAAAATGATTTTAGAGAATATAGAGCAAAGGGCTGTGATATTCTGATACAGGGCATCAGGTAACCCTGGACGCCTGCATAGAAAGGAGTGGGCAGCCCTGAGGGATAGGGCACAGCTTTCCGGAAGAGTATTAGGGGAGGTTGTAGGATGAGGCAGGAGCAGAGTCAGTTGGGGGAGTGGAGGAAGCTGAGGCCAGGAAGGCAGTCAGGAGGGTGACTCCTTACTTAAGTGAGGAGTGAGATGGGGCCCCTGGAGCTCTCTGAGCTTGAGTGAGGTCATCTCCCCGTAAGTGGAGAGTGGTCCAGAGTTGTGGTGACAAGGGAGAACCATTGAGAGACCTCCATGGCTAACTAGAGGTGAGGTAATGGTGATCTGGACTAGGTGGGTAGGCACTGGTAGAATTCTGGATTTTGAAAATAAAGTGAGAAAGTGAGCAAGGAAGGGTGACCCCCAAGTAATTCAGTATTTGAATTATGCTTTGGTTTGCTTTTTTTTCTTTTTGATTTTTTTTTAACAGAACCCAGATTAAGTGTGGCTCCTGAAATGGATATCATGGACTACTGCAAAAAAGAATGGAGGGGAAATACACAAAAAGCAACCTGTATGAAAAAGGTACAGCAAAGGTGCCCATATTTCAGGTCTTTTAAATAGTCTCTCATAAATTATGTCATTTTATATTTTTAGACATTCATTAAGACAACTGCTATTAGACTTGGTAAATACTGGTGTTCTAATTTTAGAAATGAGGAACCAGACTCCATAGATAGCACCTTGTTTGGAGTCACAATATTATTATAGAACATGCATCATTTATTCAGTAACTTAATTTCTTTGAAAAACTCTTAAATGACTGTGTTACTCAGATTTGGGTGAGTTTTAGGGCCATTTGAGAATGCCCTTATTAGCCTGGTGTTGTAAAAGCCTTAAGGATAAGGGCAGGCTAATTCCATACCCTTGGGTCTGGTCAGATGCTCTCTAATCCTAGGGGCCTAGAAACCTCTTGTATACCTTGAAATAGAGGCATCTGGAGTAGTTTCCTTCGTTAGTGTTTCCCAGGAGCTGCCCCTTCTTAGTTCCGTTGCATAAACTGGCAACCCTAATGTATTCTTCAAGACTATGGGGCTGATCTTGGGGACTCTAACATTCTTTATTAGGTCAAACCACGTGGAATTATTACTACTATTTGACTATGAGCTACAAAAACAGCAGTGTCAGCCAGGCGCCTTGGTGCATGCTTATAATTCCAGCGGTTCAGGAGGCTGAGGTAGGAGGAATGTGAGTTCAAAGCTAGCCTCAGCAACAGCAAGGCACTAAGCAACTCAGTGAGACCCTGTCTCTAAATAAAATATAAAAATAGGGCTGGCAATGTGGCTCAGTGATTGAGTGTCTAAGTTCAATCTCTGGTACTACCTAAAATTGGGATTTAGATGTCCACCTAAAATTGGGATTATTTACGTTATAAATTCAAATGTACTTCTTGTGTATTAGGGATATGGATCTGTCTTATTTGATAGAAATGTCTTAATTTTTTTGTTCAGAACTTCCTTGTTTAGAATTTAAAATTTTAAGCATATGAATACATTTATTCTTTTCCTTATAGCTTGTTTTTCTAGAAATATTGCTCATCTTTAAGTATGCCCCCTGTTCCTTAGGGGCTTTTAGTCAAATGTGGCTGCCACTTGTAAACCTCTGAGAGCAAATGGTGAGCCCTGCTTCTTTCAAGTCTGGTGTTTTTGATACTTATTAGTGTCCTCAATCACAAAATATTCAGGGCTGTCAATTCATGCCCAGGTTAAAAATATATAGACTTGGGGGGCTATTTGCCCTGTACCAGACTAGATAACCAAAAAACTAGATATCTAAACTATATTTTCTCATCTTTCCCAGAAATGCTTTCTCTGACTTGTAATTTTATTTTGTGACTTCAGTCTCTTCATAGGGTCTCTTTAAATAGTTATCATCTTAAAGTCCATTATTAAAGATGTTCGAATTACCCAAATATTCCATATTTTGGAACTTGTACTAAAATTATTTCTCTATGGGATTAATTCTAGGGAAAGAAAAGATTTGATTTCTGACCTCGTTTGAGGAACATCTCATCAGGACTTGTGGCTTAATTAGAGCATGGTAACTAGGGTGCCTGGCAATACTTTGGTCTCAATTTTATTTTAATTCTTATTTGCTTAATTGTCTAACTTTTCGTTTGGATACTCTTGGATATAAATTTGTATAAATCTAAATTTAATTTTAAAAGTTTGATTCTTCTCTAAAATACTGTGATTTTCTGTGCTTTTGGGAAGGTACGGTTGCAATTGCATCTGCCATGGTAAATATTCCTGGGATAATTAGGGGTCTGTCAGAGGGAACTGGTGCATGTTGGTAGATGTGAGTCGGCCTGATGGTTTTTATATGTTGTACTGGTTGGATCACTAAGTACAAATGCAACTTTCAAATTTTCATTATTGGAAAGAAGTCCTTTCATTTTCACGTAGAATGGCATCCTAAAATATAAACTTTGAAAACAACTACTAGAAAGGTTCTAGTTCTTAGACACCCAGAATGAGGGATCTGCATTATGCCTGCTCCAGTGTGATACCTCTTTCTTTGTGTAAATGCAGGGTAGCAAATAGAGTTTCAAGTGACTGTCAAGAACAGGACAAGTGAAGGGGCTGACTGGACTTGGGGTCAGCAGAGTCAGTCCTGGTGATAACAGTGTTGAGCTGAAGAAATCAGGACCTCATGTATGCCTGTGGACCCAGTTACCAGGACTTTTTTGAAATACGCTTCAAAATAATTTATTTGGATGGCTGTTTTTGAGTGCCCAAGCATGGCACTGCACATTTTCATTTCCTTGTTTTATTTTCAGATGGAGCAAGAGTGACACTTCAGTTTACTTGGAAATAAAAAAGGTCTTGGGCTGGGGTTGTAGCTCAATGGTAGAGCACTTGCCTTCTACGTGTGAGGCACTGGGTTCGATACTCAGAACCATATAAAAATAAATAATAAAATAAAGATATTGTGTCCAGAATAAAAAAGGTCTATCCGATTATTCAGACATTTCCTAGCATGTAGATTTTTACACACACATTCATACACAGTCATGCACCCCATAACAATGTATTGATCAACAACAGACCACATATATAATTATGATCCTGCAGGATTATAAAAGAGAAGAAATTAATATGAAGGAAAAATTCACCTCACCCATTGATGTATCTGTTGTATATGGCAATACACTGCATTACTCAGATGTTTCGTGATGCTGGTATCAACTAACCTAGTGTACTGCCAGCCATATGAAAGTATTACACATACTTTTGGGTATACTACAAAATACTTGATAATGGTAATATGTGACAGTTGTTGTTTGAAATATTTATTTTATTATTCTTTGCTATACTTTTGATCATTATTTAGAGTGTTTACCATAAAACAGTTTGCCATATTATGACAAAAGCAGCCTCATATTTTTCATGTTTACTGACTCTACATAGCCTCATTTCCTCCTGTGCTTAATTTAATCTCATCATGGCTTTTAAGCATACAGAATCCACTGCTAATGTTGCCAGTAAGAGGCCATATAGCCTAGATGTGTAGTGGGCTATACTGTCTAGGTTTGTGCAAGTATATGATGCCTGCATAGGGATAAAGTTGCCTAGTGGTGCATTTCTCAGAATGTCTTCCCATCATTAAGTGACAGTAATAAGAAGGAATTTTAATGTCTCACAAAGGATTTAGCCAGTCTTGTTTTCATTTTTTCCAGTGATCTGGAATAGGATAATTTTTTTCCCCACAGGAATGGAACTCTTCATGCTCTCTGAAGCCAGTGACCACCATTTAAAATTCTTTGATACTTTCTCCCAGGGCTATGAGGAGGTTTCTCAGAAATTCACCTCCATAAGGCGAGTCCGTGGCGATAATTACTGTGCACTGAGGGCCACACTGTTCCAGGCAATGAGCCAGCTGGCTGCGCTTCCCCTCTGGCTGCAGGATCCGGAGCTCACGCTGGTACGCTGCTGCTACAGGTTTGAGTCTGCAGTGTTTCAGAGAGTTTTTGTGAGACTTCCCTTTGTTGCTCATGCTATCTGCCGGTGTCTGCAGAATGGCATCAGCATGTGGGTTTATTCAAGTTTTTGTGTCGGGTATGATTTCACATAGTAAAATAAACAAAAATAATTGGTATCTCCCAGAAGAGAAAATGATAAAAGTTAATTTAAACAATTCAGCTGAATTAGAAAACAGATGTTTAGATTACATAAAAATCACTTAGGAACAGTTTAATTTCAGTATTGATGTTTATATTACATGGACTGTATATTTTACTAATTGAGAACCTGCCAGGGTTTTAGAATACACATTTCTTTCATTTTAGCTGCAGTTCAAGGAATAGTACTCTCTGCATGGTGATATGGTTAATATCACATGGGGAGAAGCTCCCAGGCCTGGTCTTCTTTAGTATTTTAAATCTTCTACATGATAGAGATATACTGGGATCCAAGGGTTCGTGTGACACAAATAAGATCACATAATAGGAATGATTGGTCAGAACAGACTGACATTAATTGGAAGAAGATCTAAAGTTCTGTGCTTTAAAAAAAAAAAAAAAAAAAAAAAAAATCACCCCAAACCCTGAAGTGCTCTCTGTGGGAGACCTGCCTAAAAGCAGTTTATGAAGGGGAAAGAAAGATATTGGGATGTTAATGAATAGTAAGCCCACTGTGCACCCACATGAAGTGTGTTGGCCAGCAGTGATAATAAAGCCCTGGCTGCACTTTAAAAGGAATGCTTCAAAAAATCAAGTGGTAACAGCTCAGCTGTGAACTGGGCTGGTCCATGCCTATTGTGTGGATGGGGTTGAGTTGTGCCTGTATCTTCAGTAGGAGATGAGAATGTGACCAAGATTGACTCATCTCATTCTGGGAATAGAAGAAGATTAGGATGAAGTATATTTGTTTAGAATAAAAATAACTTTTAAAAGAAACTTGTTGGTGGCTAAGCTAATAAGAACTGTTTTTGGTGGATAAGGGATCATATGACTCTACAGGGCAAAACCAGGACTGGTGGGTGGAGGATACCAGCTATCTGCTTCATGATGATCTATTTTATAAACCAATATACAATCAGCACACCTATTGAAACTGGCAAACTGACACCTGGGAATGATATTTATTTCTAAGCAAAGACGTCACCTTAAGCAGATTTTTTGGTATTAGCTTATTATGTCTTTGATGTGAAGATTCCAAAACAAATTGATACACTAAGCTATTTTTTTCCTTTGCACATGATGACATTTATTAGTAGTGAACTGAGTTCACTTTCTGTGGGGTGTATTTTAACTTATGTGCTGTATGGTCATAGCTTAATTTATATTACAACAAAATCCTCCTTCATGTTACATATGTTTCTTGTTGAACCTTTAACCTTTAAGAGACCTTTACATTTATGGTTTTTGTTGGCATTGAATTTGAATTCTTATACTTTTCAGGAATCTCTGGCACAAATATTGTGCTAAGTAATTAAACATATGAAGTATACCCTAAAAAAAAGTAAAGCACAATGCCCTGACAGGCTATACTTGGATAATACCACTTGCCGTATTAGAAATAGGATACATAGATGGTGTTCTGTCTATGATCAGTATTAGAATATGATGCGTGTGTTGTTTTCCTGACCTAATTTGAATACTGTGAAAGAGCTTTAAAATTCCTAGATTCTCTTTCTAATTTCTTCCATTTTCTCTCTGTATAATCCAGTATATTTTTCCCTTGGGAACACAGTCTAATTATTTGTTCATAGGGGTGGTATTTCTTCATCTAAGGTTTGTTGAGTGCTGAGAGACCTGTGTCAAAAAGAGAAAAGGTTCATTCTACCTGCCTGTGAGTTCAGTATTTACATTTATTAAACTTTGGTTCTGCTGACTGTGCACTGAAAACAATCACTTAACTCTTTTTTTGCTCTCATCCACCTAGACGACTTGCCCCTGTGTTGATGTTCTAGCCCCCTAGAACTTAACATGGTTTGAATATTTTCTTGACAGGTTCTGTTTTGTTATTTTCCTCCTGAGGCCTGATGGGTGACACTTTCACCACTGAATTTGTATTTGAGGTGCCAGTCAGGGAAGTAAAGGATATGTAGACTTAGTTTGGTTGTGCTTGACCAACACTGCTTTTAACCTCCTCTTGGACATCCCTTGGATCATCTCTTGGACCTCCTATATGTGCTTTCCCATTCCTCTTCTCTCTCTGGCTCCTCCACCAGCTCTTCCCTGAGACAGTCTACTCTTGAGTCCAGCTTCCTTGAGTGAGCAAGTGTGTAAGGCCTGGAACCTTTAGCTAGCTGTATCTTGCTTTCATTTGTACTGAGAGGTGTTTTCTATTGGATTTTGCCATCTTCCTTCTCTTGTAGATCATCATTTGGTTTCAGGAAATAGGAGAGCTTGACCAAGCAACCGTCCCCTGAATCTGGGCTCAGAGGAAGAGACCCTGGACTGAGCTGGTGCTCAGCTTCACTGGCCTTGCTCTGTTCCCTGCCTGTGAATTGAGCTTTGTCCTTCCTGCCCCTCCTGACAGTTCAGTTGCCTCCTTATCTCCTGTCGCTGCCTGGGCTTGTTGTTCCTGTTTCTGTCGAAATCTCAATCTCCATGTTTGACTGTAGTCTAATCATCTGACCTTGACCCCGACCTTGGAGATGGCTAGGTCTGGCTATTCTGAAACTTGGGATAGCACTTTGATCCCTGAGCAGGGGGTATTCTTTATAGCAGGGACTCTCTTGTTTCTAAGTTTGCTGTGTTTTAGAATGTCTCTGAATAAGTGGGTCCTGTCACAGTGTTTGCTAGGGCAAGATACCAAAGCTTTTTTTTGTAAGTTCATTTTGGGTACGACATGTTTTTGTTATTGCCTTTCTATCATGATGTCAAGAATTATAGGCATGTGCTAGAGAAAAGCTGGCTGTTAAACAGCCATAAATGAAGTGAAGCCTAATTCATGTATTCACTGTTCAAATATTTGTTTGAATATTTACAATAACTGTTTCTTATTCGGTTCTTGTTTCTTGCTTAAGTTTCCTTTATTCTTACAAAAGTCCTGTCTCTGTGTAGTATAAAAGGATGGCTATTTTTGTGTTGCATGAGTTTTGACTCCTGAGAGCATTTAAAGTTATATTCACTTTTTTTCTTCTGAATAAGTAATTCTAACACCTCTATTCTTTTCCTTAGTTTTCAGGTCTCAATTTTAAAAATTTCTTCAGTCCACATATTGCTGAGATACAGGACATGCTGGCCCCGTGTAAATGGAAATAACCCTAAGGAGGATTATCATTTTAGCAACAGGTTGCCCAATGAGTGAAAGAAATGAGGAACTGACTTTGTTCTTTTGTGTAGTTGGTTAGATCTTTGTGGTCTTTACATTTTAGTTGATTCTTGTACTTGCCTTTTAGATAACTGTATGGTGTGAGGATGCTCAGCTGTCTTTTTTGACTGCATTTTACCTCTCATTTTCCTCTCATATCTGTGGAGCCAATAATTTCTGCTTAGCTGTTTTAAATCCCAAATTTTCAATTCTTCAAGTATTTCAATGAAGTGACACAAATGCATTAAGATAGGTTGAAGTAAATAACCCAGAGCTTATATATTATATTAATAATGTAAATCAATATTATAATTATTATACAATGATTATATTGCTATTATAGATCATATGATTATGTATTATATACTACATTTAATTTTCTTTTATATGTTCCACATGATGGAACAAAATAGTTCTCTGTGCTGAGTTGTGATTTCATCTTGTTGCCACTTGAGGGCACATTAGACGCTGGTGAATACTCTGAGGCTGAACTGAAGGTTTGGCAGAAGGGTTCCCATGTTGCTGAGGTACAGGACATGCTGTCAGAGTTTCTAGGTGGGTCATAAGATGATGGCTCCTCTGCTTAGCTAGTGGTGTAGGTTGCCATCATTGTAACAGGGGAGTCATTTACATCCCTATTGTGCTTCTGTTTTTTGTAGAAATGGAACCACTTTGGTTTCACATGATTGCTGTAGACTGAGAAGGTGCAACCAGAATTACCATACATGAAAAGGTCTTTTAAGTCTTAGATAGGAACACACGGCTTCCTGTATGACTGTGTTTATAACTGTTAAACAAGTTCAACGTAGGATGCTGGAGGATTCAGTTATTTTTTAATGAACTTTTGACCAAAAAGTGAACTTTTTTTTTTTTTCTAAATTTTTATAGCAGTGAAGTGACATGTCTGTGCCCAGCCTAATTATATGATTTTTCTCCCGACACACCCAGGGATGTTGGGAGAGTCTAATTTCCCATGGTCACCAGTCACCAGTGTGTCTCAGCTTGCCTTTCAAACTGCAGATTTTATTGATAAGTAGAGGGAAACCAAATAAATACTCCAGGAACCAAGGAAAAAGAAAGAAATCATCATGATAGTAGTTTAGAGGTCATTCTTTCAAAAATAAGGTAGTCAAAATGAAAAAGAATAAAGCAGCCCCATCTCCTTTAGCCCCTGCGGTTTATTCTCTGGTGTCTTTTTTGTTTCTTTAAATCTTACTGAATTCATTAGGCAGTTAAACTAAATACTGTTGTTTCTTTGCTTGTTAAAATTTTGAGTGTATGTGTTAATATTGTTTTAACAAAAATATTTTTCCACTTTTTCAGTGAATTTTTTCAGGAATTAGAAATTAGGCTTTATTTTCCTAGTAGGAAAGGAGCAGGTTTTGATTTTACCCAAGACTACCTCCCTTGTCTGGGAGTGCCTTCCTGAGCAGTGTACTAGGGAGTGGTGGGAAGGCTGCCAGTGAGCCCAGGTTTCAGGAAAGATGAAGTATGGGTGCTATCTTAGCTCATCCTTACAGTTGCTGAGGAATATGCCTGGCTGTGGTTGGTGTCATGCAGGCAGGACTCTGCCTGTGTGTGTCAGCCAAAAGCACTGTTCTCTTTTGTAGTCCGCTGCATGGTAGTACCTCTTAAGTTCCTGACTTAAATATTTAGGTCCTCCAGCCTACACCCACATGACAGACTTGCAGGAATTAATTCTGGAAATAAAGGTTTCATAGGCTTCGTGATTTCTTCCAGCTTGAATCAAGTGATGGATTTTTCTTGGAAGATTAACACGTGTTTATCTCTCTTGTTTCTTGCTATTCTAGTTACCTGAAAAACTGATACACAAATACAGCTGGATCAAGCAGTGGAAACTTGGGCTGAAATTTGATGGGAAGAGCGAGGACCTGGTTGAAAAAATTAAGGAATCCCTCACCTTGCTAAGGAAGAAGGTTTGGACAGTGTGATTTTCTGCCTCTGATTAGTGCAGAGCTCTTACTCCTGATTTCCCCAGCATACTAGTTCTTAGTCTTTATTCAGTGGGTTATCAGATGCTCTTGGCTGAGCAGGTTACACTGGTGCACACATGTAGTCTCAGCTACTCAGAAGGCCAAGGCAGGAGGATTGCTTGAACCTAAGAGCTGGAGCCCAGTCAGGGCAACATAGCAAGACTCTTGTCTCAAGCAACCCTTGGCCGATTTATTTATTTTTATTTTAGTTTATAAAGAAAATAATTTTATTTTGGAAAGAAAAGAATTTTATTTTGGCTTAAGACTAGAGGCTGGAATTGGCTAGTTTTTAGATGAATTTTTTTTTTTTTTTTTTTTAAGAAGAAAAGATTTTTGGAACACTATATAATAAAAAAGATGCAGAATACATAGAACATGACACCACTCATTTGCATTTTAAAATGCATTTTAAAACCACAATGATGCCATATGATATATCCAAGTATGCATTACTTTTTTAGCTCTTTATGAATTGAATATATACATTTTAAATTTTGATGTCAACTACCTTTCAAAAAGGCCCTCTAATTAATTAACATGCCTTTGAAGATAGTGCCCATTTCCACACACATTTTACTCTTTACAAATATTGTTCCAGAAACTTGTCTTTATTGTTGCATGAACAGCTGTCTTTCACTTTTACATTTTATTAATGATAAGAATAAACTAATCCAATGGGGGAAAAAAGAATAAAAGATTTTTTATTCTATCAATATGTATTTCTTCAATTCATATAGTTTGATATATAGGGACATTATGATCTATATAACTACTTAGAATTTTTTTTTAATTTATTCTTTTAGATACACATGACAGAGTGTGTTTTGACTTTATACATACATGGAGTATGACTTATTCTCATTAGGATCCTATTCTTGCAGTTGTACTTGGGATGGAGTTTCACTGGTTGTGTATTCATATATGAACATAGGAAAGTTATGTCTGATTCATTCTACTGTCTTTCCTATCCTGTTCTCCCTCCCTTCTCTTCATTCCCCTTTGTTTAATCCAATGCACTTCTGTTCTTCTCTCCTAAACCCTTAGTGTGTGTTAGCATCCATATATCATATAGCACATTTGGTCTTTGGTTTTTTTGTCATTGGCTTATTTCATTTAGCATAAAGTCTCCAGTTCCATCCATTTCTTGGCAAATTCCATCATTTCATTCTTATTTATGGCTGAGTAATATTCCATTGTGTATATATACCTCATTTTCTGTTATATCCGTTCATATATATCTCCTTTCATCTGTTGAAGATCACCCAGGTTGGTTCCATATCTTAGCTATTGTGAATTGAGTTTCTATAAACATTGATGTGGCTCCATCATTGTAATATACTGACTTTAAGTCTTTTGGATATATACTGAGGAGTGAGATAACTGAATGAAATGGTGGTTCTATTTCAGATTTTCTAAGGAATCTCCATGCTGCTTTCCGTAGTGGTTGGACCAATTTGCAGTCCCACCAGCAATGTATGATTGGATCTTTTTCCACATATCCTTGCCAACATTTATTGTTACGTGTATTCTTGATAATTGCCTGGAGTAAGATGGAGTAATCTGACTGGAGTAAGATGGAATCTCAAATTTTTAAGTGAATGCAAACTGTTCCAATGAGGTCTTTGGTAAAAATGGAGGAATATCACCATTATCTATTCTTGGTTGAGATGTTGTATGCTAGTGTATCTATAACAATATTTTTAACTTTCTTAAAGGTAAACTTTAAGAAATGTAATCTTTGTTCTAATTCATATTTATAAGTTTCAGAGATATGATTTAGTTCATATTTCTTATATAGCAATAAAACTAACTCAGGCTTATTAAGTTCTTCCCAGTTATGGTTTAATATTCTATCTCTATATCTTAAATACTTACTTTGTTTCCAGTGACTTCTCAATAAGTAGATTTAGTAACTTATTGTTTGAAAAGTGTCCTAAGAATTTGTCTGAGACAATTCAGGGAGAACTTGGTCTGTGCTTCCTGGTGTTTTAAACTTTGTGTTTAAAATTCTTCCTGTGATTTTGCTCTCTCCTCTGAGTTAGATGTCCTGCTTATACGTGGGCCTGCATTGACTTCTCAGTTGCTTGCTTTGAGCAACTTGGAGTTCCCTTCCTAGGTACAGTGAGCTTAGGGCCCATCAGTTGTTCCAGGCTTTGTTGGTGGAAGAGGGGTCAGGTAAAGGGAAGTTAGACAAGAGGTCCTTCCTAGCATTACCTTAAGTGGTGATCTGTTCACTCAAATTTAGTCTCTCTGCCCTTGTTCAACTTTGAAATCCCTGAGAGACACCCTATTTCTTCCTTTGCACCTAGTCCTTTAGCAGCAAGCCTGATACATAATAGACATTTGGTTAATGCTTTGTTGATGAATAAACTGGGTCCCTGACTTTCTCAAACTTAGTTTTTAATACAAAGATAAGAAATGTTTACTGGAAAGTACACTGTCAAAGGAAGTTTCATCTTCCACTGTAAAGAAGAGAGAGAGAGAAAGGAAGAGGGGGTCTGTTCTCATTACCTGTTAGAGTGGAACTTAGGATTTTGAGGGACTGGATTCCTGTGCCTTTTCACTCCTGGGTCAGTGGAAGGTTGAGGGCAGGACTGTGGCCCTGTGTGAGTGAGTGGGAGAGTGCTTAGCAGAGCTATAGGTAATAAGAAGGATCTGGTAAAATGCTATTTTTGCTTTATTGGGTATGACTACTATAATTAAAGTCTCATATTTGGGACTGTTTAAGTGAGGCCAGTTTGTAATCACATTAAACTTATTCATTAATTATCTCAGCCAGTATTACTAACTGTCCTCTGTGCCATGATATACACTTAAGTTTCACATGTTGTTTTATTGCTACAACCATGACATTGGTGGTGTTATGATCAGCCTTGTTTTATAGATGAAGAAACCAAGGCCCAGAGTTTGGTTAAACACTCTGCAAAAGCCATCAGTTGCTTGGTGGTGAGGCCTTGTTTCCATCCTGACTCTCTGACTCTAGATCCATGCTCTGGACTGTCAACTTGGGTCTACTTTTAGAAAATATGAAATGTGGACAACATGTTCTAGCTTTTAGCCTAAATATTTGGGGGGTTCTGTGTAGTCATTACCATTAAAATTTATTGAATTTAAAATCTCTGATGGCTTTTGAAAGGAACACAAATTATTGATTATTCATAAGGACTGTTATTTATATTGTCATCTCTTTACTCATTCACTGTAACTTATATTTATATAAGCACATATATTTATAGGGTTTTCTTGTTCACTTAAGAAGTATGCCTATACTAACTGAATACCTGATACTCTGCTTTATTCTTAATCAGGAGTCAGAATGGATTTATTTATATGAAGCTCATGTATATTTTTAATAGGTCAGAGGGTAAGTTTAATAAGCTAAAGATCCCACAGTGTTCTTTGCCATCTTCCATTTTAGATGGTAGGTTTTGTTTCTGGGTGGTCACTGTTTGTGAAAACCCCTCAAAGGGTAGTTTTAACTCCCTGCTACATACAGCTCCACACACAGGCCTCACATAGACACGTTAGCTTTTTCATTAGTATCTCTGCCTGCCTAGCTTAGTCTCATCCCCTGGGAAGTTAGAAGAGTCAGAAGTTCATCCCGTTGCCCAGGGCTTCTCCTTATCGCATTGTGCTTCTGTTTTAGATTAATGGGGGAAAGGCTGAACTAGGAGTTGTGTGATCTTAAGAGTACCATTGATTGATCTGAAACTTAAATTCTAACTATTACATAACTTTCTTATTGTAGTGGGCAAGCCTGGCTGAAATGAGAACTGCTGAAGCAAGGCAAATGGCTTGTGATGAACTGTTCACAAATGAAGAAGAGGAATACTGCCTCTATGAAGCTGTAAAATTCCTAATGCTAAACAGAGCCATTGAACTATATGATGATAAAGAGAAGGGAAAGGAAGTACCATTTTTCTCTGTGCTCTTGTTTGCTCGGGACACATCGAATGACCCTGGACAGCTACTGAGGAACCACTTAAACCAGGTGGGACACACTGGTGGCCTTGAACAGGTGAGTTGTGTCTTTGGAGTGCATTACCTCAAAACACAGCAGTGTTAACTGTCAAACATCTCACAGTGTTTTGTAGGTCAGGAATTCAAGAGCAGCTTAGGTGGTTGTGGCCGAGGGTCATATAAGATTTAATCATGTTATTTGGGGCTACAGTCTTCCTTGGGGTTGAAGGATCTACTTCCATGGCCTATTGACATGGCTCTTGACAGAGGTCCTTAGTTCCTTACAGTTAATAGGAGGGCATGGTTCCTTACCATATGGCTTCTTGGGTGTCCTCATGACATGGCAGCTGACTTTTCTCAGAGTGGTCCACGTAGAGAGCAGAGAAGTCGCACACAGGCACTTATACCATATTCTGTTTGTTAGAAGCCAGTCACTAAATCCATTCAACTCTCAAGAGGAGGGGAATTGAGCTCTACCCTTTCAAGTGAGGTATGTCGAAGATGTGTGGTCCTGTTTTATAATCATTAACAATATTATCCTGGACTTTCTTCTGGGGGTGATGGATATAATTAGTATCCTTGGCTCTGGAAGGGTAGACATAAATGAAGCATGTGGAGGAGCCATTTGAAGGTCGTGTTTAATCTTGGCAGCTCAGGCTCTTGGATCTTATATAGATGCCCATAACAATCTTGTTCTTAAAGCAATAGTTGAGTCACCACACTTTGAATAGCCAACCCTTGAGGCTGCCCCATTCTCCTTACATGGCAGACTCTCATACCACTTTTTCCTAAAAGGCCCGAGTGCCAGGACAGATATTGCAAGGAGAGCTGAGTTGAGTTCCTGCTGAGTCATCCTGGTGGGTGGAAATCTGTTCCATTGTTTTTCTCAGTGTGTCACTGTTGGGCCAGGCAGGATGATTAATATAAAAAAATTATCTGTATGCATAATGTGGGTTGCTCACATCTCCTGAACCATTGCTAATACTTTGTAATAAAAAGCCTAGGAGGGTATGGTTTGCATGTTAGACTGAAGTTAGTCCTTTTTGAGATCCTACAAGGTCTGCTACAGTAGTGTCCATTCTTCTTTTAATAGCAGCTTTCTTGAAATGTAATTTACATACCAACAAGTTCACCCTTTTAAAGTTTTGAAACTACCGCTTGGAGTCTCATTTTAGACCAATTTACCACCCCCAAAAGACACCTCAAACCCATTAGCAGTTACTCTCCCTTCCGTGTAGCCCTGGGAAACCACAAAGCTACTTTCTGTCTCTAGTTTGCCTATTCTGGGCATTTCATATAAACGGAGTCATATACTGTGTGGTATTTTGTGACTGGCTTCCTTTGTTTAGCATAATGTTTTTAAGATTCATCCACATACTGCTGCATGGATCAGTACTTCATTCCTTTTTATTGAAAAGCAACATCTCATTGTATGAAAGTATTGTATTTATTCATTTGTTAGTTTGACAGATATTCGGGTTGCCTCCACCATCTAGCTACTAGGAATAATCCTGCGGTGGACATTCAGGGTTGATTTTTTGTGTGGACACATGTTCTCTTGGTTGTATGCCTAGGAGTAGAATTGCTATGGCAGATGGTGATCCTTTGTTGAACATTTTGAGGAATAGCTATACTGCATTTTAAAATAGTTTGGGCCAGTTTACACTCCCACCAGCCATGAATTAGTGTCGAATTTCTCCACATCTTTACCAGCATTTTTACTATCTTTTTTAAAAAATTGGGATGAAGTTCACATAACATAAATAATCATTTAAAGTATGCAACTCACTGACATTTAGTACATTTATGGTGCTATGGGATCACCATTTCTATGAAGTCCAAAATATTTTCATCACCCCCAAAGAAAACCCTGTATTCTTTAAGGAGTCACTCCCCATTGTCATCTGGCTTTTTAAAATTTTTTTTATTACTTTTTAAGTTGTAGGTGAACACATACCTTTATTTATTTTATATTTATGTGATGCTGAGGATCAAACCTCTCACATGCTAGGCAAGTGCTCCACCACTGAGCTACAACCTAAGCCCCTAGCTTTTTTATTATAGCCATTGTAGTGGGTGTGAAGTGGTATCTCATTGTGGTTTTGATTTACTTTTCTCTAATTACACATCTTTTCATGTGCTAATTTGGCCACTTGTATGTCTTCTTTGGACACATGTCTTTGCAATCCTTTGCCCAGTATTTAAGCTAGAGATATATGTTTTTTAATATCTCTGTTTTATTTATTTATTTATTTATTTATTATTTTTTATGTGGTGCTGAGGATTGAACCCAGTGCCTCTCACACGTGAGGCAAGCGCTTAACCACTGAGCTACAACCCCAGCCTCTGGTTATATTTTTTTAATTGTTGAGTTGTAAGTATTCTTTATATATTCTGGGTATGGGTACTTTACCAAATGTATGCTCCATTCTTGACTATCTCTCTTTTTTTTTTTTTTTAAATAAGAATTGGGACTGGGTCCAAAGGAGAGGAGGAAAAAGGTCGAAGCGTAAGCCACTGCTGTGTGCGTGGTCAGGGTAATAGATGGAACATGGTGTAGACCCCATCTTTTGGTCTGGCTTCCTTAAGAATCCCATTTGCTCCTTCTCCACAGGTTGAAATGTTCCTTCTTGCCTATGCTGTGCGCCATACCATCCAGGTGTACCGGCTCTCCAAGTACAACACTGAAGAGTTCATTACAATCTATCCCACTGACCCACCCAAGGACTGGCCTGTGGTGACCCTCATTGCTGAGGATGATCGGCACTATAATATCCCTGTCAGAGTATGTGAGGAGACAAGTCTGTGAGAGACTCACCTGCCTGGACAGTCTGAGGACATGGCAAAAGTGCACAGGCAGCTCCTCAGCTTGGGCCTCAGGCCTCTGCTGGTCTCTAAGAACAGTCTGTGAGAACTCTTGGGCCCCTGGGAGCCAAGTTGGACTGGGGTGTTCTGAAGACTAACTTTTCATAATAAGAACAACTGTTTTCCCTTATCTGGGACCCAGTGTGTTTCATTGGGACCTTCAGAGCATACCTTTGGAAAGTGCATACTGCATTTCCATAAAGCAAATACTTTTGTTTTAGAGGAAACTCATTTTGAAGAATATCTTCATGTCTCAAGTCAAAATTCTCTCTACTGGTAAACTGGCTTTTAAGTTTTAAGATGGTAATTTTTCTTTGGTGGAAATGGGTCTCTGTAGTGATCATTCTATGCAGTCTGCTTAAGTGGTACAATTCTGGGAGATTTGTTAATGGCACAGTCATCATCCTCTGATATTCTCATTTTATGGAGGGATGAGCAATGATTTGGACTCACATATTAAGTAATGCTATTTTAAGCAGATGGTCTCATAGAAGATGAAGAATTGGGCCCCAGAGTGGGTTGTTTGGAGGCTTTTTTCAAGTTTGGAGGAGATACAGTGGAATCTAGTGATTGTTAAAGGTGTCTACTGTCCCCAATGTTCCAGAGTCTGGGACATGGTTTAGGTCCCTGTTAGCATGGATGAATGTTTCATGTAGTTTTACTCCAGTGTCAGGGGCTGTTAATTATTCTAAAGTTCCAAAGAGTCACAGTTTTATAGTTAAAACAGAGTTTATATCTACCCATGTGTTTAGAGGAGGAATCTAAGGCCATATGATTTCAGTCACTGCTCAGAGTTCAGAGGTGGGTACAAGCTGGGCTCCTGATCTTCTCTTGCCCTTTTCATGCTGTGTTTAAGGTAGCATCATTGCCAGATCCATGTAATGGGCTGATATCCTGTCTGCTGGCAGGGGATAAATAACAGCAACCAACCTGAGATTTTTCCTGAGCAAGCTAAAGCAGCAGTGTGCAGAAGGGTGGCTGAGCCGCATGTGTCCTTGCTTTGGCTTGGGCAGCCTGAGAAAAGCAGTGATGACCTGCTGGGCACAGGCGAGGTGTTTACTGGAGCTGCTAAAGGGGACAGTGCTGCTGAGCTGGTCTGCAAGGGATGTGCACTGTGGTCACTCTTCAGTATTCTGTTGGCAGCACCTGAATTGGCTCAACATTTGTGGAGTTGATGTTTCCCTCAAGTACTGAGCTTATTTTATAATAGTTAAAATCTATTTGATCTAATTTAATATGATTAATAAGTTTTCTACACTTTTTGAAAATCTGTGTCTGTTAATAAAAAATTAAGTCTTAGTTAAGAAAGCTCAGCCTGCACAAAGTATTCAGACTGTTACATTAGTACTTTTCCTAGTACCTACTTGGTGATATTCACCACCTTTTACTAGACATGTATCATTAGCATTTTGAATCAGATTCTATAAATGTATGTGAATACTTTAGAGAGGCTTTGTGCTTTTCACAGTGAAATACATTGGTATCTTAAATAAGGAGGTACCTAGAAGCCCAATTAAAGTAATAATAATGACTTCTTGGCTTTGACAAGTTTAGTATTTGTAACTATATGATAGGAAATATTTACCATTCATTTATGAGCATTCTTTTAGAGCACAGCTTGAAATATTTAGATTATACTTGGCAATAGGGATTTATGCCCTTGGGATATATTGAATCTGACCATTGGTTCATATGCATTATTGAATGTGAATAATATGATATTAAAACTCATGATTAATGCATTTTGAAAATGTTCTAATCTTAGTGAACTTGAACTGGACTTCTGGGCAATTTGCTTACATTTTATATTTAAGTCTACAGAAATTGTAGTTTTAGCCACCACATTGGTAAAGATTTGAAAGGGGGTGTTTATTTTATGTTGCTTATTGTTCAAAGACCTTCTCACACTGTGCTATCAGACTGTCATCCAGGTTTAGCAGAATAACATCAGAAAAGAAAGCTTTCAAAGAAATAGTACTTAATGAAATAGAAATGATTAGTTCATTTAAAAATTCTTTTTTTTTTTTTTGGTTGTAGTATTCAATTTTAGTTGCTCAGAGTCTTAATTTCATTTTTCATTTTTGGTCTTGAGCTGGTGGAGTGACATCAATAGTATAGAAATTGAATTAAGATAAAAATGGATTCAAGAGAATAATCTACTTAGAGGGATCTTTAAAATGGTATGGTGTTCTAGAAGAGGGCAAGGTAGTGAGAACTACACTATGCTTACTTTCTAAGAGTTTATATTGCAAGAGTTCAGAAGTTTAGAGATATTCGCAGAACTTAAACCTTTGAGCTCCTTTAAGGAACATTTAAACCTAAAAGCATTTCTCTGTGTCGTGTCCCATGGAATTAACATTGCTTTTCCAGAACATTTTCAGATTCTCATCCTCGCCTGAACTTCTGGATGTTCAGCATCCACTCTGCACTAGGATCAGTGATGGCAGTATCAGGGAACAGGCAGCAGCTATGGTCTCCAGCTTGTGATATGGGCATATGTGGGGTTTGGTCTGCAGTGTTACCATTCCTTCTCTCTAGAATATCGCATATGAAAATGTTTTAAGTGCACAGAGCAGGATTAATCATGTTTTCTTTATATAGCCAGTTACACTTTTATTACACTATAATATATTTTCTTAATGTCTACTAAGATGTTTTCCTTGGCTAAGGAGAGCAAATATTGGTTTTGAATCCTTTTGTTCTACTCCCCTCTAGTTTTAGAGTTTATCAGGTAAAATCTCAGGCCAAATGAATTGATAACACCTCTTTTGGAAGAAGCATTTGTAGATTTTTATGGGCTTCATCGTTTTTTCCCTCCTCCTTCCTTTGGTTAGAGGCTCTGTGTTGTTCTTCCTGTCCTTTCCCTCATCCCAAGGTGCTGTTCTAAGAGTTAGTAGTTTACTTTTATGAAGACTTTCCAGTTAATGACTGAGGTGCTGTGTCATCTTTAATGATATAGTGCCCCTGCCATCTGATCATATACATAGGACTTACAGAGCTGGATCTTTTTTTGATATTAAAACATGGCTTGGTCATTTTTTAATGTGTTTTTCTTAAGCAGTACTTATAGGTTCTCCCCTTTGAAGACCAGAAAATATTTTCAGAAGCATAAACCAGGGGGGAATCACTTCTGGTATGCACAAAAATCCTTAATTTTAAGATCTGTGACTGCTAGAAAAATAAATAGAAAGCCTTCACTGCATGTGAATCTGAAATGTGGGTGAAACATATAAAATCCCCAAATAGTATAGCAAGGCAGGGTAAAATATCAAGTAATTTAAAAATGGCCTAAGGAGAGACTGGGGTTGTGGCTCAGTGCTTGCCTAGCACATGTGAAACTCTGGGTTCCATTCTCAGCAGCACATAAAAATAAATAAATAAATAAATAAAGTTTTTTTTTTTTTTTTTTTTTAATGAATGCTACAAAAAATATGGCCTAAGGAACTATGAAGAGAAGTGAGGATGAGGAACTGATTTTAGAATAACCTTTAAAGTGTCATAATAACAGAGCAGTATACACAGAAGGTAAGATCTTCTGTGCTTAGTTTTTTTTTTTCTTTTTAATTGGTTCTTTTTAGTTGTGCTTAGGTTTTTTAAAAAAATATTTTTAGTTGTAAGTGGATATGATATCTTTATTTTATTTCTATATAGTGCTGAGAAACGAACCCCGTGCCTTACATGTGCCAGGCAAGCACTCTACCACTGAACCACACCCCAGCCCTGTGCTTAGGTTTTAAAAAGAGAAGAATCTGAATGAATGGGAGGACTTATGTGCATGGATTCCACAAATTCATATTTCTAAAATGTAAATCCTCTATTTAAGAGAAGTATAGTCTTTAATGCATAGCTTCTTTGGGAAACATTGTGATCTCTCCTAGGGCGATGGAGAGACCAGGGAGCCCGTACTGAGCTGTGCAATGGTTTAGTGAGGTTGTGGGGAAGGACGTAGGCAACTGATTTTATAATATTGATTTAATGGTCTTGTAATTCAGTTTGTAACCTAGAGCCATGAAAAGCACCAAATTCAATTGGCAGATGGTTTGGCCATCTGCTACCCTGGGCTTTTCCTGGAGGTAGTATCCGTAGGAGCCAGGTGGGTTTGGCCATTACCAGAAGAGGTATGTGGGTGCCTTTTTTTGTGTGTGTACCCATGCTGGCCTACAGTCACTGCATTCCTTTCTTTAGGTGGGTGGTAACCCCATAGCTTGGGACCCAGTAGTATTCTGAGAGGGTGGATGTGAGCTGTCCCATATGATTCTGTATTTTTTTTCTAAACAATAAATTGAAATTTATAATTGGGAATGGTAAAATGAATTGGTATGTATATTGAAGATGTGGCGGCCATTAAGTCTGGAAACATGTTAATCATACTGAAACATCATATCAGTAGGCTGTTTATTATGTCTCTCTTCCCAGGCCTCCTTATAGCATTTTGAATGCCCAGAGGCTTCAGTAGCATTAATGGAGGAGGACACTGATTGGAGTTTAATTTCAGTTAAGCCCATTGATTTCTTAGGTGTAAGTTTGGGTCAGGAATGAAATTGCCAAATATGGGTCGATACAAAGAAAGAACACTGGATTCAAAATATCCAGTCTTGGTAATTATATTCCTAGTAACCAAGGGTGCTTGAGCTTAATTATAACTTCAAAATTTTTTTATGCTCAGTTTTAGGAACTTTCACTTATATATTGAAAAATGCCTTGATTTGTATTCACATAAGTGGTGCTAAAAATACAGTACCTTTTAGAAGAACCTCAGGAATCCATAGTAATGGTGATGACTTGGGAGTATTTCAGTGTGGGAACACAACCAGAATCAATGTATTTAGGGATATCTCTTCTCATTTTTATTGTGTTTGTAATACTCTTTTGGTGTTGTTACCTTGCTTTTGGCAGTTTCTAACTTTCTATATTATGGATTTGAGGAGGATAACAGCCCAATGTTGTAACTTCTGCCAGAGTTGATGGTGTTTTTCTTCCATGGGGAAGTCTGCCGTGAAGGGAGAGCACTTGTGGGAACCCAACCCTGCTAGCCCCCAGCTTGTTTAACATCATCTCCTCTGTTTACACTATAAGATGTTTGAACTTGCCAAAAATTTCTCCTGTTTTGAAAAACATGCCCCTGAGGTTCTGGACAGTTTGAGGCCTTACTTCCCATTGGCAAACTCATCCAGATTCCTGGCTCATAGGGCAAGAGTTTCCTGTCACCTGTTGAGTCTCTCGTCTTCACTGTATGGGCCACTCCTACTCTTGGATTTTGCTGTTGATCCCTTTTAGCAAACCTGGATGCTAAGGATTGTAAAAATAAATAACTAAAAATAAACTCAAAAAATAAAACTCAGAAGCCTGGCTGTGTCACTGTAGTTAAATGCCTGCTTTTGAGGACTTTGGCAGACTGTGATCCAATGCTTTAACTTTCCAGCGCCCCAGGGCAGGCCTGTGGTGTCCAGGTCAGTGACTCTTGACCTCATTCCTGCGCTTTGGAGTGCAGGAATCAATTCTGGGGAGGCCTTGTTGGGCAGAGATAGAGTTAGATGAGGTGAAGTGATTAGCACATACCTTCAAAAACGGTGCACAGTTTTGGACTTAGACCTGGATTAATGAGCAGTCCTACTACTCGATTCTAACAGGGTTGAGTGAGGGTGAGTTACTGAACCTCCTTAAATCTCAATGTCTTCAACTCTACCTTGCATAGTCGTCTTATCTTGGATGCTGGTGTGGATTAAGTGAGATGCCAGCATGTAACAGATTTAGAGGAAGATCTCAGCCTGCAAGAGCAGGGCTGCAGCCCAAATCCTGACCCAGCCTTGCTTGTGTTTGCTGAGCGAGGCCAGCTTTAACCATTTCAGCTACTGGAAATGTGTTAGCAAGAACTTGTATGTGTTGATATGAGTTAGGATGTCACTGAAAGAAGTTAATAATCTAAAAATGGGGCAAGATGTTCCCAGGCATTGCAAGAGCAGAGAATGAAGGATGAGCCTGCAGAGTTGTGCCTTCCTCATAGTCAAAGAAATGCTGAGGGGCTGGGGGTGGGGCTCAGTGGCGGAGCACCTGCCTAGCATGTTTGAGGCAACTGGGTTTGATTCTCAGCACCACATATAAATAAATGAATACAATAAAATCCAACAAGGAAAAATATATTAAAAAAAAAAAAAACAGAACTGCTGAGTCTGAAGTATTGCAAAATGGTGCTGGACTTCTGAAGGACCTACTGGCTAGAGATTGGGCATCCCCTAGAAAACAGTGTTAAGCTGGTAATGGGCAGCAACAACAAACCATTTTCCCTCACTGTCCCATTCATGTGGGTTCATCAGCTTTTTCAGTGTTGCACATAAATACACTTTCTCCCTCTACTTGTCTGAGTTATGGTGCTCAGCTCAACTTTGAGGCCAGTGCTTCTAGCACTTCCTCCTCCTTGACCTTCTTTCACCCTGGGAGTGGAGAGAAAAACTCTGGTCCTGACAGTGGGTCTTCTGGAAGCCCTTCTGAAGGTTTTACAACCTCCAAATGGTAAAGAGAAGCCCAGCTGCTTAGCTGCTTTAGTGTGGTTAAACAAGCAGGTATTTATCCAATATGTTTCTGTTCACCCCTCTGCCTTGCCCAAACCTTGGGTATTCTGCATTTTCTCTTTGTTTTCTTCTCCTTTTGATTGGGCTCTGTTGCCTGTTTATACTCTTTGCCTGTTACATTGCTCTCCTTCCCTAATTTGAGTGTGTGCTTGAAACCTCTTGTCAAACTACCCTGTAGAGTGGTCCTGTTGATTTATAGGTCCTAGTCAACACCAAGCTTTATCAAACTTTCTGATCTTTGCTGGGCTGCAAGTAGGAAGTTCAGTTTGTGTTTCTTTACTTTTGAGTAAAGTAGAACATAAGTTCATTTGTACAAGCCATTTGCAGGTCATTTTCTGGGAGCCAATTGTTCATGTTACTTGCCCAACAGTTGTATGTTCTAACAACCTTTGGCTTTTATATTTGTATTTAACAGAAGAGGGATTTTGTAGGGATAGGAGCAGTGAGAAGGGAAGACAGACTGTGGGGCAATTGGGGGTTCTTATTGAGCTCTTTGGTTGAAAGAAACAAGAACTCTGCTTGGAGGGCTTGTCCTTCTTTGGAGATAAGAAAAGAACCTTAAAGATGTAGACTGTGGGGTTGTGGCTGTGGCTCAGTGGTAGTGCACTTGCCTGGCAAGTGTGAGGCACTGGGTTTGATTCTCAGCACATATATAAATAAATAAAATAAAGGTCTATCAACAACGGAAAACATTAAAAAAAAAAAAAGATGTAGACTGTGGGGAGAGGGCTGTTGTGTAGGTGTCCTGGGGTCAGAGCACATTCAGGGGAGAAAGGTGGAACTATCTTTGTCCTTTCACTAGAGTGCCTTCTCTGGGCTTGGTTTGCTTTCAAGTTCAGGGAAATAAGAATCATCCACCTGAGGCTCACCCCTCTCGACTCCCTTCTGACCACCAACCCTCCCTCACAGTTACCACCCTTCACCGAGCTCTTGTGCATCCCTAACAAGTGAGCTGAACTGTGCATGACTCCAGGAATGAAATCACAGAATAACTTTTTTTTTTTTATCTCTCCATCGTTCAAGATGTATTCGGTGGGAAAACTTCCCCTGCATCCTGTGACTTTGCTGAGTACTCTGTTAATAGAGCTTATAGTCAAATTAATTTGCCAAATGCTATTTGTATTAGTCAGCTCTCTACAACTATAACAAATAACTTAGATAATCGACTTACAAAGAAAATGTTTTGGCTCAGTTTTTAAGGTTCCAGCTCATTACAGGAAAGACCCATTGTGTTTAACCCTGTGTTGAGGCAGAAGCATGTGGCGGAACAAAACCACTTGCTTCATGGCCGGGAAACAAAAGGGAAGAAGATATGAGGATTCTCTAGTCCCTTTCAAGGGCATGGCCCCCATGACCTAAAGACCTCCCACTAGTCACCACCTCCTAGTGGCCCTGCCCTGGGGACCAAGCCTTTAGTACATGGACATTTAGGAGCATTCAAGAGCAAACTCATATTCCTTTTCTACTTAAGAAGTTGGAATATCCCAACTGTGTTAGAGCCACGACTAATGGCTGGCCGCCCTGTCTGGCCCTCCAGAGTTGAAACAGGAGGAGGGAGGCGAGGCGAGGTGAGGGAGAGAGCAAGGTCTTAACTCTTGAAGTTGTCCTAAACTGGCCTCCCCACCTGGGGCTGAGCAGGACTTAGCTCATGTTCTTTCTTCTTCTCTTGGGGTACTTTCAGGAATCTTTGGAGACCCTTCTATCCCCCACCTCTTGTCCCCAATTCAGAGCCTCTCATTGACAGCTGCCCCGTTGTGCCAGTGCTCTGTACTCTGACCTACTTCTTCCTTGGCAGCTTTTCAGAATCCAGTGACAACCCAGCTTCTTTCTGCTGAGCCTTGCTCATACCCCTTCCCCAATGTAGTACTGTTGGACAGGCCTGAAGATGACCCCAGGCCCACCTGGTGATCACTGTGGCCAGGTCTCATCAAGAGAAAGGCATTTGTACCCCTTCCTGTCAGCCTTGGCTTATTCAAGGCAGCCTCAGTGCACCTCTTCCCTCAGATTCAACGGGTGAGTCAGACACCAACCCCCTGAGTCCCGGCACTGTTGGGGCCAGTTCAAGCTCTCTGAATGGCTCCTGAAAAGCCCTGTCACTCAGTTGTTAAGAGGTCCCTTTCAACCTAAGACACACACCCTTGAGTGGAGTGGGACCCAGTACAGATCTTTGCAAAGAAACCATCTTTGCAAATTCTCTTTTTTAAAAATCCCTTAGTCCTTTGCCCTCATTGTGGATGGGGGATGATAGAGAGTTAAGACTCTGGAACAGGAAGCTGGTCCATCAGGAGTCCCTGTTTTGTTCTTGCTTCTCAGTAGACATTAATCCTGAATGCTGACTAGGTTCTTGTTTTCTGTATAGAGCCTGGATAGGCAGATGTACTTCGGCGGAAGTGCCAGGCTGGCCTCACAACCATCCATGCTCAGAGCAAGAATGGCCAGCCTAGAAAACCAGGCTGGGTGCCTTAGAACTAGCTGCAGTGGAGGAAGGGGACAGGGGAATGAGGGGACTTCTGGGAATGGGTGTGTAGGTGGGGTGCGGCACAACTCTAGGAGGTGTCATTTACATCCCATCCTGGGGACAAACAAGCCTGGAGAAGAAAGACCAGTCTGGAGGCTTCTGTAACAGCCAGGCCCAAGGTGAGCAGGAGTATCTGAGATAAGCTGTGGGACTGCAGAGGGAAGCTGGAAATGGGAGAGGCTAGGAGGCAGCACTGGAAGGATTAGGGTCCAGTAGGTTCTGCAGTAGGTTTCTGGGCGGCTGCTGATGTGGTTCCTCTGATAAGTCAGGAGACAGTGAGAGGGGTGGGCAAGAAGTGTGCAGGGAGGGGCTATGAGACCAAGTCCTCTCTGGAACCCTCAGAGGAGATGTTGGGAGGTGACTTAGTACGTGGATCTGAAGCTTGTGAACAAGTCAGGACTGGAAAACAGACTTTGGGATCGATCACTAGGGTGTGTTTAGTATGGAAACAGGCCCGGGTTTAAGGCACTAGAAGCCTGTAGAACTGGATTCCCAACTAAGGTGGGAGGGGTCTGTGGACCATTTTTATTCTTTTCCACAGAGCTGAATTAAATAGCATTGGGAGGCATAGTTGCAGGCTGAGGAAGAGTGCTGTTTTCTGGTGTCTGAGGCATCTGGGGCAGAGGTGGTAGAACTAGCTGGATAAGGAGGTCCTCTTTATCACCATGAACTTGCAAGGTCTGTCCACAGATGACCAGTTCTCCTTGGCTATTAGACCCAGAGGACTTTCTCCATAAGACAGGTGAAAAGTCTGACAGGAGTCTTTAGGTGTACAGCATAATGTAAATTTGAAAATAGTTACTCCATCTGTTTATTCTCTTTTGGTCTTGGGGTTCAAGGGTTTCTGAACCTGAGGTAAGGTTACACTTTGTTTCATGAAAGTTCCAGTTTTTTTTCTTTGTTGAAGGAAACCAAACCATTCACAGATTCATTGACTGAAGTGCTTTCCTGTGACTTGAAAGATTAGTAGACGAGCCACCTGTCTTCCTGAATTGCCACCAGTCACACTGCAAATCTTGATATCCCATAGATCATAAAAGCTGTAGGAGGCTGATTCAGGGGCACTAGTCACTTACCTGATGCATGGCTATTAAGCAGGGGGACAGAGCAAGGATGCATACATAGTTCATGATTTTGTTCCTTTTGTTTGAACACGAGTGTGCTGAACTGTGAAGTTGACATGGCATTTACTGGCTTGCATTGTTCAGGTAAGTGGGCAGAAATATACAAGGAAGACCAATTTCCCCTCCACCCCAGCACTGCTTTCGATAGTGTCAAAAAGGAAAGCTTGGTCTGAGCAAAACTCCACGGTTAGGCCAGTGGGAGCACACAGGGTACTCAGGAAAGGCTGCAGGGGAGAGTGACGAGGAGATAGTTATGGCTATGGCATTGGTGGAACTCTGCTAGTGGGCATGGGTTGTGCAGGAGGTGATACTTATGACTCATCTAGACAGAGAAGATGGGAAAGTCTGGGGAAGGGTGGGGTGGGTGTTACATACTTGCCCCTTATGGTAGTGCTGCTCCCCACAGAACAATTAATGCCGCTTGGGTTGGTACAGCTCCAAGCTGTCTTTAAGGTAGCCAAGAACATACCCTGACATTGCTGAGCACGAAGAAGGCATAACTGTGGGTGGACACAAAATTGGCACCTTAAGACTTCAAAGGCATGGCCAGTGTAAGAGAAGCACTGAGAGCTGGGATTTTAACTATAAGATGTAATAGAGGAGTAAAGAAGAAAAATTTCAATCTTGAGCAAGTCAGTGGGATGCTTTTAATCTTAGGGAGTGTAGATCTATAATAAAACACTTCATATACTATGAGTTGGCTAAAAAAATAAGAGACATCTTTGAGATGAAGATGTTGTATTTCAAAAAAAGAATAATGCTGGGCACAGTGGCACATGCCTATAATCCCTGTGACTTGAGAAGCTGAGATAGGAGGATTGAAAGTTCAAGGCAACTTGGTGAAGCCTTGTCCCCCAAAATAAAAAGAGCTAGGGACATAGTTCAGTGGTAAAGTGCCCCTAGATTCTATCTCCAGTACCAAAAAACAAACAAAACAAACTTTTTAAAATAAAGACTGATAGGAGAAAGCCTCTTAGATGTGAGCTGGAGGGTTTCAGACTCTGCTTTTCTCACACTCAACTGATTTTGGGATTCCCACTATAAGATGAGTGTGGAGAAGTTGGGGCTCAGAGAAGTACTTTCAGTATTACTGAAATTATGGGAAGTAAAAAATCATTTTAATACAGAATAAAATCTGAAGGAATATGTTATATTTTAATAAGGTAGGGAGTAATAGAACTACCTCAATGCTCAGAAGTTTTAGTTACCAAAGCAAAGGGTCAAATTTTAATATCATGTAAATTTGAAAGAGGAAAATTGTCAGGATTAGGAATTAAGTAACTTGTGAGTGAACAGGCTATTCGAATAAGAAAATCAAGAAACTGAAAGCAATCTCAATATTATCTGCCAACTGTTTAATAAGCTTTATTTAAAGTAAAATTAGAATATAAAACCTAATTGAAATATATGGGTACAAATTAAAAAAACCTGAAAAACAAAATTATACAAATGTTCTTAACAATGAAAAACTTCCAATTAAATATATAAACAATGCTTGTTTAAATGAAGCATATAGTCACACTGACCTGCAGTCAGTTTTAATCAAAGGCTATACAAAAATTTTAATGCAATTGATTTCAACAGTTTAAATTAAACCCATAGTTTTGATATGGCTGACAGCCACCTAAGGTAGAGGAATGACTCCCTGTGGACTTAATTTTATTAAAAGGAAAAAGAAAAATATAGATTGCTGCTAATGTTCAGATCTGAAATGAAGACTGAGGTAATTTCTTTTTTCCTTATTGGATCTCATATGGAGTTCTGAAACAAGATCACATGTAGGATGTTAGACCAGGAAGAGGCCTTACAGTAGTGGCTCAAGCCTTTCCTTGGATGGATGGATGGGCCAGTAAGGCTGTGAGGTGCAAGTGCTATGGAAGGCCATGCTGTGGGCCTGAGGCTTCCAGCTTGGAAGCTCTCCTGTAGTGTATGAACATGGGCTTTTTGGTACTGGACAGAATCTTGAGTTTGACTCTGTCCAGTTTTGTGAAGCTATCTGGCTCTTTGGTCATACCAGCCTTAGAGATTTACCCTATCAAGACAAAATATATCATTGAATCCAAAAACAAGTATTTGCTACCAAAAGCCTTGAGGATATAGCAACCCTGGGGTAATGGGCCTGCTTTGTGGGATGCGGCCAATGCTGTAGAGTGCTGGGTGATTGGTGATGATGTCTGCTTTGTGAGATGAGGATGGTATGAACTTGAACTTTGAGAACTGGTTCTTTGAATCTGTAGGGCCTTGCAGTTTATGGCCTCAACTTCAGGGAACTGGAATCTACCCAACTCCAAAGCCACCATGCCCAGGGCTCATAGTTGGGAACATCTGTCTTTAAATCTTATAGTAATGACCAGTCTCCATATCACGGAATTTTCATGAAGTTATACAGTTAATGGTCCAACCATTTTTAGCTGGTCTGCTCTCATCTTTGCCTTTCTTTAACCTATAGAAACTCATATTTCTGAAGAGAAAGGATTCCTAGTTTTTGTGTGCTTTTGTTTAAATGTCCATATTATAGAAGCTGATAACAAGTCTTGTTAGTAAAGTTCACTTGAAATTACATAGCTTAACTTAAAAAGGATACCATATAAAAAACACTTGCTGACCTTGTGTATAGCCCACAGCCACCTACAAAAGTACTTGTATGCATATATGAAGTCTTTGAGACCCTCATTGATTGCAAAGGAGGCAGAGAAAAAAATTATCAGTAAGATTAAATATTTTTGAAGGTACCAGGTATGCTTTTTCTGAAACCACCTGAACCTGATGAAGATAATTTTTTTCTTTTGATGTAGGCATTCTTCCTAGCAGAAAGTTACAACAGATAGATCACAGACCTTAACCTCCTTTGCAGAGAAAAGGAAGTTTAAACTTAAAGCAAGTTCTCTTCATCTCATTATTTTCTCCTTTTGAAATCAGATAGTAAAGTGTATAATTTGTTACCTTTTCTGACTCCTGAGTGACATTTGGATTATTTTGATTGCACAATGTAGTTTCTCTCATGCTGAACATTATGTAGTAATTTTGGATGTTTGGCCTCTGAAAGGGCAGGCAACAAGGCCTTTTCTTATGTTTTCCTTCAGGTTTTCTCTACATCCTGTTTTATGTGTGGTTAGATCAGCTGATGAGTCACCTGATGTTTTGCTGCTTCAAATGACAGAAATAGAGATTCAAAATAACCACACAGAGGAGTATCTCGGATGTTTACCAAACACATTGCGCAAAAACTTGCTTTTCTACTGTTCAAATACTTTATTTATAAAGTGTGAGGGCCTGCGAAGGTGGTGGTGTGGAGAATGTAGGCAGGAGCTGCTGGCTGAATGTGCAGTGTGCACATCAACACTGAGGCCCCCACGGTTTTCCTACATGCAACTGTAGTGCACTGCAGTGCACCTTTAGTTACAAAGAAAGGTGTGGGCCAGAACTTAGAATGTAAGAGACCCCTTTTTTCTGGACTGTGCACTCGTTTGATGGATGAGGACTCATGTTAAGTTTATCAAGCAGCTCACCTGCAGAACCAGGGGCCAGAAACCATGGCTGGTTGGTACAGACCAGCACATGATATTCTTTCTGGGTGCTGGTATATTCAGATTTACTGAATTAGATTTCTATTTATTTATTTATTTTTGCCATGTTGGGGATTAGTCCCAGGGCATTGACATCCCCCTTGAGACATGCATGTCTTAAGGGAACAATTGAATTGCAACAATATACTTTCTACTTTGCAACACATATTGTCATTCTCCACTTTAGTTTGAGTGGGGGAGCGGGAATTGAGTCAAGGGCCATTGACAAAGTTTTAGAAAGGAGTATTACAAAAAAGTTCTTCCCATGCTCCACCCCTTCAGAAGAAGAGATCCCCAAGCGGAATAATTAGCAGGGTGGGAGCAGCTGACTCTTCTCACTTCCTCCTCTAAAGATAAATTGAATAACTTTTCCCATCATTGGGATATGTCACAACTGTTCCAATCCTGCCAGATCCAGAAAGGGCTGCAAGTGAAGCTACCCCTGGAGCCTGAAGACCTACCCCAGCTTCGTCACTCCCTAGTGAGCCCCAGGTGCCTTTCCTCCTGGGCGTCTGGTCCCCTGCACCTCCAAGGTTGTTTGAAGAAGGAAGTGCTGCAACTGCTGCATCCAGATTTCACTGAGCCTCATCTGATGGATCTTTTCTCATAGGAAATGTCTCATTTCTGAGGGCATTTCTGAGCAAAACTACCTGTTAATGCTGAAAACCCAAATCAAAACCAGAGGAGTAACTTTGGCACAAAACAGGCCCAATGCAGGAAGCAAGTAGGGTGACTGACTTTTACTCAGCAATATAAACGAGTGGCCTTGAGTGTCAAAGAAGACTCCTCAATGGATGAGGGTTTTCTGCCAATGTGCAAATCTCAGCGCTCCCTGAGCCTGTGGCTAGCAGGTCCAATCTTCATGACTTTCTTGGAGCAGCCTCATCTAGTTCTATTTGCTCAGTTCTCTGAAGTCTTACAGATGCAGTGTGTTCAGGAAATCCTCACCTAAGGCTATGCTTTGAGTGGCCCAAACTCATTTCTCAGCATTTAGATGAATATCTGCTTTGTGCCCTTGTAGTTTGAGATTGATCCTTCCACAGTCCTTGACATGTGACTCTCACAGGCACAGCACTCTTCTAAATCTGTCAGCTGAGTGATCTGTGCAAAAATTAACATGTTGGAACATTGCTTGGGTTAGCAGACTTGAAGGGTTGCCCCTTGTGACTGTGGAGTGGGGAAAGCGTCCCCTCTCCCCTTTCCCTATCTGGATGATGAAATTCTTGGTGCAAACAGGAGAACATGCCAGCTCAGGGTTCTGCCTTCAAAGTTCAGATGCTTCTTTGACCATGTCGCAGCAGCCAAGGTAAAGAAAATGTATTAAGAAGCACTACAGAATCCCAGCTCCTGAGCTGTGGTAGGGGACTGCACTGCTTCTCAGATTCTTGGGAACTCCAAAATAACATGATGGCCCATTAATCTTTATTACTAAAGGTATCTCTGAAGTTAAAATTGCATGTCCTAATTGCACAATAAGGAATTGTGCTAGCTGATTTACCCTGGATTGAATGAGAGCTTTTTCATTTTGCTTTTCAACCCCAGAAGCATGAAATAGTCACACATGTTAAAAAATACTGCTGTTTAATTTTCTAGTCATGTACTTTTTAAAAGCCAATACAATTAGATTGTTTTTCATCTTTTCAGATCTGCCCCTGAAACCACCCCCAAAGCAGCTACGCATCTGAATGTTCAGCACTCATACATATAAATGGAGGAAAAGCCGCTCTGAGGAAGCATGTAAGGTCTTGTCCCTGTGCGGGGCACATCTGAGGGGCACCAGGTGCCCCAAAGCGGGAATGCAGCCCTGTGAGGTTCACAGCCACCTTTATGCCCTTTTGCCTTTTTTCTCTGAGGAACAGTATGGGTACACAGCACTGAAAACAATAAACACAACAGGACCGCCTTCTCCTTTGCCTCTTTTGCCCTTCCAGCTCACACTAGCATTCCCACTGTTGTCCACACAACAATTTATTCCTGGGTTACCCGTGACCCAGAATAGTTCTCTGGTAATTTACGGACCCTTACATTCATATGCAAACAAGGGATTTTGTAAAACTGCTGCAAATAAGATACAATGGTCAGTGATACAATACCATTCAACTACAGGTATGTGGAACACGCAATCACTGCATCGTATTAGAGACATTTTATTGAAAATGCGAAAATAGGAAATGTATTATAGCCTAAAATAAATTACATAACATATACAGCATATATTTATATCTTTAAAATATTTTGTTTAGGTTCTTTCAGTCTAGTTATTTTGACTAAAACAAGAATTTAGAGAATGTGTCCATATTTTTTTTAAAGGAAAAAACCCGCTCTCCAAAACTTAGAAAAATATACTGCACTAAATGGATTTCCAATGCATTATTTCAGGGAATATCACATAGTGACTTTGATAATTGTTTATAAAATGTCTTGCTTTATGGTGTATGTGAGAGGGAAGTACCGTAGTACACTTGGAATTACCTGTACCGCAGAGTCATGACTAGGAACGGCAGAACCAGGTAATAAATCTACTTTAAAGTTATGAGACAGCAACCTGGCATTAGAATGCTAGATTATGACTTAAAGCTTCAGTTCATTGTAAAAACTAAATGGAAAGTGAGAAGGCTCCGTTTAACTCGCTCTAGTGCCATCTTCAGGAAAGGGGTGAAAAGCCTCAGGGAAAGTCATGCGGAGGGATGCTGATGCTGGGAGATGCGCTTTTGTGTCAGCTGTGAAAAGGTGGCTCGTGTGTACACACGGTGCGGTATGACAGCTCGCTCTGATCTAGGAAAACGAAAAGTGAGATGCCATTGACCACGTCAATTTGCTACTCTGATGGCATTGCAAACATTTCTACAGAATATTTCCATACATCGGCCCAGTGTGGTCACAAATCTGTTCCTCAGTGTGCATGGTGACTCTGGGCTGCAGCTTGTCGCTCACCTTCTGCATATGTTTGGTAGGCAGTTCATGACTCCATGGTGGAAGGGAGAAGAAACTGGCCACCAGGTGACATCTCTGTGTACAGCCATGTTACTGGGAAGCAAGTCAAAGGAGGCCAAACTTTAACCTGTTGATTCTTAAGAGAGACAAAATGGGACAGGAAAGAGTCTGTGGCCAGCTGGGCAGTGGTGGCCCGAGAGGCGATGGCACAGCCGCAGTCCTTTGGTTCAAAGTAAAGATTGTCCGAGGGAGGAGTAGAAACTTTTGACTACGAGGCAGCTATGTCTTTTGGGTTTTCATGAAGCAGGGGCACAAAGTCAACGGTTTTGTCTGTTTACAAAGCGGAAGGAAAGACCTTTCTTTAGGTCCCCACATGAGTGTGAGCATACCCAGTATGCTAGAGAATTGACATGAAACCTTTAAATCAAGGCCTCTTTCATTACCAAAAACAAAACAAAAAACAAAAAAACACATGGGAAAGAGATGATGCTGAAGTGCCATCCCAACTGTCCCTGCAGTGCCCGTGGTGTCCTGTGCCTTAGTCATTCTCCTCTCTCATTTCTACGATGTCCGTCACCTCCTCTGTTGGAGGCATGTCAGTCATGGCAGAGTCTTCCCCCTCAGTGGCTGACTCGTTCTCCATCTTCTTTTTCTAAACCAAAGAAGACTCGTTAGTGTGGGGCTGTGGACAGGGCACCCGGCAATAGAACCAACAGCAGGGAGAGGCTGTCAGGACCTCTCGCTGCAGACTTGGGTCTCGCCTGTGGTTGGGGGGTGAGCTCATCAGGCTGCATCTTGTTCAGCACACTCCTCTCACCTGCAGTGTGCCTGTCACTGTGCTAGGCACTTAGAGGGACCATTTCTCACCTCCCTGCAGCCCTTTGGAGTGGAGGCTGTTCTTTGCAGTTCTGTCACCATTGCTCCCCACTACCCTTATGGCCATGTGCAAACTATTAGCCTCCTCCCTAAAGCCTGGAGCTTTGAATCTCATGTTCTAGAACACTCCTCCCTGTTCTGTCATCACTTGGTCCTCTCTGGGATAGCTTTGAGTCTTGCTTATTACCTGAGACAGAAAAGAAATACCCCCCACAGGGCATGGTGACCCTGCCTGCAAGGTAGACCAGCTGTATGCCAGCAGGTAGAACATGTGACAGTGTGGGAGAGTGCTGAGGTGGGGTGGGGTAAGGTCTAGCACAGTCAGGAAAGGCTTCCTGGAGGAGAGCTGAAGAGGGGGAAAGGCTCTGTGGAGGCAAGAGAGGGAGAGTGGCCTAATCACCCCACATTTTCTAAATTAGCCACACCTTAGTGATCCAGTCTGGGCTTACAACGACTTAGGGGAGGAATCAGGTTGCAAGAAGAGTCTTTTTTTTTTTTTTTTTTTTTTTTGGTGGTGCTGGGGATTGAACCCAAGGCCTTGTGCATGGGAGGCAAGCATGCTTCCAACTGAGCTATATCCCCAGCCCAGAGTCACCTTTTTTAGGATGTTTTAAGGTCAAAACTGTTAGTTTCTACAATTTTTTAGGTCTCCAGAGGTTAACAGCAGGATGTAGGACTGTACATATCCATCCTGAGAGGTATTTCTTTCTTTTGAAACACGGTGGGATATAAGGAAGAAACTATTATAGAAGAAAGGCTTCCCTGCCGTTTTACTAAAAGCTGACCAAGGTGAAGTGACATTGGCTGTGAGGGTACAGACCCTGGAAGGTCAGGATAAAGCTAAAGTGCCTATCATGGCTGTCCCTGCACATGTGTGGCACAGACTCAGAACACCTGGGAGGGGGCTTTGCAGTTCTGGAGCCAGTGTCTCTCACCTGTTTCCGATAGACGTAGCACGCTGCAATGGCGACCATGGTGGATTCTCCCACGAACCCTGCTAGGAGCGAGCCCACACCCAGGGTAGCTCCATGAACCCTGGAGATGAGAACACAAAGGTTATTTTTGTCTGTTAAAGCCAAATTGAGCCACAACACAAAGTTTATGCCAAAACCCAACTGATGTTACTGAAACCCAGGAAAGGTGTATTCTAGAGAGGGGCAAGTGAAACACATTCCTTTTTTAAATATTTTTTATGGACACAATACCTTTATTTTATTATTTGTATGTGGTGCTGAGGATTGAGCCCAGTGCCTCACACGTGTTAGACAAGCGCTCTACCACTGAGTTACAGTCTCAGCCCCGTGAACCTCACTCTTGATTAACTGGGTTCAGAAAGGCCCCTAACAATCACCCATGCTGGGAGGAGGGACCTGGAACCCAGGGCTGAGCTGTCTTCCTTTGGGGACCAACAGGGCTGGTATCCTCCCAGCCTCGGCTCAGCTCTGCAGCCCCGCCCAAGTCTCTCTTATTTGTGATCCTGCAGCTGGCACGGATCTCAAGAGCCTCCACCTGCTGCCAGGCAGGCAGAACTCCCTGCTAAAGGTCTGACTCTAATATGCTCAGGGGGTTCACCTGAAAGTCCAGAGCATAAGGCTCTGGACAGAGTACTTAAGCAGCAGAAGGCCTTGCCAGCAAATTCCCCAACACCATACCCTAAGTAGGGCAGGACCACGAGGCTGGTGATGAGGACGATGATCCGCAGCACGGAGCTAGGCGCCAGGACAAAGGTTTTCTTCAGTGTCATCAGCCACCCTGTGAGATGGGCCCTCACAGTGACTGTGGAGAGAGCAAAGGGTTTGTCAGCTGTGTCTTCCATCAGCCCTGCTTCTCTCTCATCACCTCTGACCCACAGACTGCCTGGGACTCCGGCCTTGCTGCTGTGGCCTGGCCTTCCTGCTGCTTCTGAGTCAGGCTGGGCTCAGTCCCTGTTCCTACCCAGGCTTCCCACCTCAGGTGGCTGGATGTAGGCAGGTCCCTTGCTCCACAGTAATCATCCAGGAAAGGTGTAGCCTAGAGAGGCTACACCTGTGCACCACCTGTGATACAGTCCTCCCAGCCCTACCCTAGTCCTGACCATCCACTTCTAGAAGGCAACCACCCAACCCCCACAAAAAGCAACTTTTATGCTGGCTGAGCTCTGGTTGGCCCCAGAGCTGTCTCCCATCACCAGAGAGGTGAGGGGATGAGAGAGTGGGGAACTGTTGTTGCTCCCACTTGCCATTATGTTCCCAGAGCCAGCCCTGTCCACTCCAACCGTGGGCATTGCCCTGTCTCCTCCCCATCATGGTGCAGCCACAAGTTCCATCTGTTGCTATTTCACAATGACTATGCACAAATTCCCTGCACCTCTCTCCCCACCCAGATTGCAGGAGGCAGGGCTGCCAGCCTGAGTGTGGAGGAGGTGCAGGAGGCCAGCACTTGAATAACTGAACGGCATTGCTATGTTGGGCACAGACGCTTCCCCTTGCCAGGGAGAACTGCTCCGAATGTCCAGATTCTATCTGGAACTGGAAGGGGCTTGAGGGAGTGTAGGGCCAGGGCCTGGAAGGCAGGGGACCCTCAGCCCCAGGCAGGCAGCTCCAGCAAAGGCTCTTGGAGGAGGACGTGCTTGCAGCTGTGTAACATTAGCTTCCAGGAAAGCAGAGCCTGCTGCACCGTCCCCCAATCCTTCTCCCACCAAGCCCTCAAGGAGTGGGGGATTGAACCCAGGACTAGGCAAGCCCTCTACCACTGAGCTACACCCCTGTTCCTGCTGTTGTCTTGGTCTCATACTGTGTCCTGCCTTCCCAAGTGGTGGAAGTGTTATATCAATGAGGCTCATTTCCTTTTTCAGGCACAGACCCACTTAAATTTGGCCAAGGGAGAGGGTAAGGGTCAGAGGCTAATCTGGTGGTGCAAACCCAAGATTGTCACGAGCAGAGATGCGGCCTGACAGCTATCTGGAAGGTCTTCTGACAGAAAGGAAGTGGAGTCAAGAAGAGATTATAGGTGACCCACACACCCAACTGGAGCTTCCAGACTCCTTGGCCCCTCCTCAGGTCACAAGTGTGGGCAATGAACTTCAAGTGCAGCCTCCCCTGAGTGACATCACCTTCCAAACTTAGCCAGTGTCGATCCAACAAAGACCAGACACCATCCCGCTGTGGTGGTCTGTGTCATTTCCTTCATTCCAGCCACAACCCTAAAAGTGACACAAGGCTTGACCTCTGAGAAGACGTGGCACCTAAGAGTGGGAGCTACCTGTTGCCTAACTTGGGAACCACAAAAACTGGTAGATGTTCTGGACTAACTCCATAACTCAGATCTTAGTTTAACATAGCCTTGTAGAATCTGGGTTTCCTCATTTAGGTGGAATTTTTTGGTAGTTAATTTTTCTTTCTTTTTTATTTCTGGGAATGAAACCAAGATCTTGTTCATGCTAAGCACATACTCTACCACTGAGCTACACCTCCAGCCCTGGAAATTTAGTTTTGACTAATATACACGTACTACAGGATTTAAAAGGTACAAAAGGAAACAGTAGGAGATCTTCCTCCTACATATTATGAGTTGTCCTGCTTCCCACATGCAACCAGTTACTGACTGGGTAAATTACTTCTAGAAATACAATATAGATATGCAAGCACTCAGATAGAAATTAGAATATAGTTATATACATGCTGTACATTTGTCATAGCAATGGTCACATACTAACCAACCATTCCATAATCTATTATTCTCATTTTATGTAGAACTACCTCATTTTGTATAATATACCTAATGTTACTAAATCAACTTGGTCATTTTCAAACTGGCTTATGTTTTCACTATGGGCATGTCCTGACCATATGCAATCTGGCCTCAACTTGCCCCTGGAATCTATCCTCTAAGAATACTTCTCTTTTTTTGTATAGCTCCAAATTTTAGCAGTAATCTCACTCTATTTTCCTGTTTAAAATTTTTTTACTTTTTACTCAGGCATGGTGATGCACACCTTTAATCCCAGTGGCTTGGGAAACTGAGGCAGGAGGATCACGAGTTCAAGCCAGCCTCAGCAAAAGTGAGGTGCCAGGCAACTCAGTGAGACCCTGTCTCTAAGTTAAATACAAAATAGGGCTGGGGATGTGGCTCAGTGGTCAAGTGTCCCTGAGTTCAATCCCTGGTGTCCCCCAACCCCCCAATTTTTTTACTTTTTAAGTCATCATACTGTAAAATTCGTTTTTTTGTGTGTGTGTGTATGTATGTAAAATTCTAAGAGTTGTAATTCATGAATTAACATAAGTAACTACCACCACAATCAAGACAGATGGCAGTTCTCTTGTTGGCCCCAAATCCCACAAGCTACTCTTTTTGGTCTGCTTTCTTATTTTCTTTGCAACTTAAAAAAATATATTTTGCCTATTGGATTCATTTCTTGAACTCTCTACTTGCTGGCTAATATATTTGCATCTTTTTAATTCACTGTGAAATTTTACATTTCCAAAGAAAGATCTCACTGGGCGTGAGGGCCCATGGGAATGCTCATTCATTCTCTGTTCCTTACCTGGCACTGGGAAGAAGGAGAAGATGCGCAGAGGAACGACACAGAGTTCTGCGAAGGCAAAGTCCACGCCTATGATGTCTATCAAAATTTTCTCGGAGACATTGGGAGTCCAGAACATCACAAAACAGAGCTGAGGGGAAATAACGTTGAGCAGGGTTATGAGGAAAGGCATAAATGGGTGAAATAACAGAATCTGGTGTGCCCTGATCCCTGAGGAGGTCTGGAAGGCAGTGGAACTGTCTGAGTCTGGAAGCTCAGGTGGCCACCACAACAGGCATGGCCCGGCCTTGCTCCCTGCCAGAGGAGGTGCTCATCCCCCTGCTTCCCCAAAGGGACCCTGCGGTGGAACAGATGTGGATATGGCACATCCACTAACCACTGGTGAAGACCAGTGTGCTCTTGTGGAGGCTTAGCCAGGGCACAGCTCAGTTCTGGGTGGTCATGTCCACTAATTTTTATAGCCTTAACAAAATAGGAGAAAGTCACCTGAAAGCATTTGGGCATGGATAGAACCATGCTGAATGAGCACACATAATAATAAAGGAAATGCTAATATTTAAAACAACTATCTGTCTATAAACTTTGCAATGTCTAGTTGAGAGAGTAAGGGAAGAGACAATAGCCAAAAATCTGGAACTTTGGAAAGAAGATGGGCAAGTGGAAAACAGATTTAAACAGGTTCAAGAGAATGGAATCCTAAGCTGATGGGGAAAGGCAGAGTTCTCTCTCTACTTCCCCTCCCCACAGATGAGGAAGTAGAGGTAAAGGCGAGCTAGCACTGGCCCATGAAAATCTAGTGGTAAGCAATTCAGGCACAGTTCCCCTTGCACGGCTGGTGACTGTGCCTCCCAAACTCGGCAGGACACAGGAGATTTATTGCTGGATAAGATAAAATACAAGGTTTCCGGCATGATCGAAGGCAGAACAGGGACTAAGGGAAAGGGGACACATTAAATATCCTTGCCTTCTTTTACTTGGCTCCCAGGACACAGGAAACCAGTTGAGTTTCCCAAACAAGAGACCCAGAGTAGTTTCCAAGGAATCTAATTAGACCAAGAAGGAAGACCTAAAGGTCCTGGAAATTCAAGGCTCCAAAAAAGTAGCCCCACTGGACCAGCCATCAGTGAGAGACCCATGTGGGTGATAAATCTCACACAGCATCCACAGCTTCTTAGAGCTTTATAAATGCTCCACATACACAGCAGACAACCAAGGGCTCCCGAGGAGGTCAAAACAAATGAAAGAAAAGAGAGGGCTGTAGGGGTGGGGGTGGGGGTAAGGAGAGAACAACATAGAGGAAGAAAGAAAATCTTTCCATGTTGACATTCTCAGAAAGGTGGAGAACTGCATTCATGAAACAAAAAACAGAATGGAAATGTTAAACTTAAAGGACCAAAAAGAACTGGGGATTAAGAAAGCAGAAATGAAAAGCCATTACCAACAGTAAGATGAAGTTAGGGAAGTTTACCACTTAGAGATAAAAATGTGAGGAGTACAGGAGAGTAGATTACAATAACATAAAGGTCCAATATTCCAGGAATTCCAGAAAGAGGAAAGAGTGAATCTCTCAGAGCTGAAAGACACGAGTCTCCAGACAGAAAGGGCCACCATGTGATGGTAGCGCAGAAGATGGAAGACCCATTAGGGCACACCATTGGAAAATGGTGGAACCAGAGAAGATAGATTCACAGAGCTTCCACCTTTAGGTTTCTGAACAGCATGGAAAACAAGAAGACACAGAGCAAAAATTTGGAGGGAAATGATTTTTTAGAACTCTAAGTCAAGATGTCAATCGAGGATTCCCCTCCCTCCATCGTGCTGGGGAGTGAACCCAGGGTCTTCAGCAAGCACACCACCACTAGGCTACAGCCCCAGATGAAAGCTATTTAAAAGTAGGATATTTTTACTAATCAAGACCTCAAGGGGCTGGAGTTGTGGCTCAGTGGTAGAGGGCTCGCCTAGCATGTGTGAAGCACTGGGTTTGATTCTCAGCACCACATAAAAATAAATTAATTTTAGTGAGACCCTCTAAAATGAAACCCTGTATCAAGAATAAAAATGACTAGGGATGTGGCTCAGTGGTAAAGTGCCCTTGGGTTCAATCCCTAGTACCCCTTCCCCCCACCCCCAAAAAAAGGAAATAAAGGAAAAAGAGGATGTTGCTACTGGAAGTATGCTCTGCCAAGTAGGGGAGTCACAGGGGAAGAAAAGGAAGAAACCCAGGCTCAATTACAAGCAAAAAAGCATGGGGGAATCTCTGGGATGGAGGTGAGGGGCAATCCCAGGAAGTCTGTGACAGGTGTGCAAGTCAGTGGGTCTACACGGGAGCCAGAAGCAAGGCTTAGAGACACACTCAGAGGGTGAGGCATACAGGAAGTCTAACGTGGCTCTCTATGTGACAGTGGATTTACCCAAACAAGGAAAATGGAATAATATACTTAATGTTAAGTACATGAAGAACTAAGAAAAAATGATCATTCAGTTTAAGAAAGGAAGGGAATCAGGACTCAGCTGACATGGTCTAGCTAAATAATTTCCCATCTTATCCCAAGTTGACATAGTCAGAATCCATCCAAAGACTTGAAGGAGTCACAGAGGAAATAGGACCAGAAGGAAAAGTCTCTGGAGGAGTTGGGCTGGGGCAGGGCTATTGGTAACAATCCTTAGCAGAATCTTTAAAAGTTTGTGCTGATTTTAAAAACCTGAATTTAAAAAAAATGTAGTACTTTTGGAAGATATTGTTAAAAACATGCCAGTTCCATCAAATACTTATATTCTTTTCCTAAAATGCCAGTGATTCTTCTCTAAAACAGAATATATTATAAAGTAAATCAGAGTTATGTATGAAAAAAGAATACTGAGATTTTAGAATATAATATCCTTTATGCTTTGGGTAAATTAAATTTCATGGAATAAGGCTGGGACTATTTACTATGTCATGTTTAAACATTTAAAAAATACCTTGGAGGATCTATTATAAATGAATCACTATAAATGCAATAGAATTTTCTGTTTGTATTTTCAGCATCTGGGAAGTGCTTCCATTAATCCTATTGCTTGTTGCCAGCAATCACCCCCATTTTGACATGATGGGAAAAATACTCCCTCAGATCTAGCAACTTTGCAGCTCAGGGACTTTATTACTTGAGAGTCTTGGACAAGTGGCCTGTCATCTTTTCCCACTGCAGAGCTGCTGACCTAAAATAATGAGACATCACTTATGGCCACTATGTCTTGTTTAAACATTTTTAAAAAAATACCTTATTTTTTGTTGTTGTATGTAGTCTATCTAGAATCCACCTGTGCCAGGCATACCCCCCAAATTGTGTATATATACAAAAAATAGCCCAGGCATGGCAATAATTTCATATAACAATTCCAAAGCATGGTGCGGGGATACAATTTATTCTCTATACCCCATCCTCCAAAACAGAAGGATCAAACCCTACTTCTAGCTTTACATTAGGCCCCATTTTTTACCATAGCAGTAAAGCGCTAAACAATTGAGATAAAGGAGCACCGTCCCCAAGTGTGGAGTCAATCAGTGCCTTAGGACCTATGAAGACAGCCCTTCTCTGTTCCTCTGGTGGTTAGAGTGACAGACTGAGGCCATATTCTGCTCAAAACTTAAGCTTCCAGGAGACTCATTAGCCTGCTTTATCTTGTAGCCACCGATAATCTGAATGTGAGATAATGCCTCAAACACATGTTGCAATCTCCCTGGGATTTGCAAAATCACTGAAAAGTGGCTTTTAAATTACAACAAACTAAGCGGAGAGGAGGGTTCAACTGCTTGTCAGAGAAGGATGGTGCGCGTGCTTCTACAGCAAACAAGCCAGGTAATGTCTACCTCTGGCTTCCCCTCATGGGTAATGTTCACCTGGAGGCTTTCTGCTATCAGGTAGGAAGTGATCAGCTATCCCCTTTGGAGGAGGGGGTTTAATAAGAGGACACAATGGTGGTGTGCATGCCCACATCATTTGACACACTTACATCAACGTCAGCAAACCTGGGGAGTGAATACAGACTGACACTTTGATACAACCACAATGCTAAGGATTGATGGACCTTTATAAGAGCTTTCTGAGATGGCAACTCAGTGTTCCATGTCTAGAGTGCCACCATGAGACTCTGACTACTACCTCACTGTTTCCTATCTAGTATCCACCTGTGCCAGGCATACCCAAAAAGCCTCTTATCAAGGTCACATGCCAGAGTTTTCAACCATGCACACACAAAGGGCCCAGATTGGATCTTCCAGGAACATTGACATGAAATCCATCAGTCTGGTCTGGGGCTTGAACAATCATTAGTTAAAGGGAAGTTAAAGGGAAGGAATGCCACATTTATCAAAGCTCTCTCTGCCTCTGCCCCTGCAGTCTCTGAAACCTTTGCCATGCCTCTACTATGAAAATCCCGCCTTCCAGCAAGTTCAACAAGTGAACATTTCCTGCAATGTCCTGAAAGGAATACACACCATACCTGCTTTTCAGTTGTGTGTATTCCTTTTTGCTAAAAGCTAAAAGCTGACCTATCTGCAGGTCAGCTTTCCCTGAGCAACACACTGAGTCCTGCATAAAAACCAGGCCTAATTTAAACGGTCTGTTTCAGAAAACAAGTAGCTTTATAAAAGTTAACCTGTCAAAAAATATTTCAGAAAAAGTGCCATTCTAACTGAGTTCAGCCACCGTAGAGCTGCCTTAGAACATGTCCTCCCAGTTGACCAGGACACACTGTGTTCTTCAAATATTTTCAGAACCCAGTGACACCAACTTTTCCAAACAAGAATACAAACCTAATGACCTATTGACAACAAACATGGTTCGTTTCTCCGAGCAGCTTTGGGGCTGGGTTTTCTGCTGAGGAGACTGCTGACAATATTATCTCATTAAGAGGCAGCCTACAGAACAGAACAGCACCCACCATGCTCAGGTCTTGGTTTTTCTATTTATTTTCCAATCAAAGGAAACCAAACTCCTTGGAGAAATGACTTTTCTAGGACTCAGGCTGGGATTGTGCAAGAGAATCCACTGAGTGTCTATAGTGCCACGAAGCAAGAAAGTGCTCAAAAGACAAATGGGACACATCAAGGGGACAAAGGAGCCAGCCAAAAGGAGTTCCAAACTGCCAAAGTGGGAAAATTTGAGCAACAAAATAAATAACATAGTACTAAATTATAACTCAAAGTATACAATAAATATCGTGAGTCCGTGTTGCCATATATAGATGGGGGAGATGGGACAAATCTCCAAAGAATTCTAAATAATCCATTAGATATTCCTCTGTGAGGTGGCTGGGGCACTCTTTTTCACCCTCCTTTCAAAGAGCACAGAGGCAAAGAGAAGAAAAAAGTAACTCAATAGTACAGAAGCCTGGGTCAGATGATCAAGGTCAAGATGAACTTGACTTATGCTGAGTGCAACTGGGGCTGAGATTGAGAGGAGCTGGTTGTATTCATCAGCATTTGAACTCAGAGAACATAGAACCCAGCCACAGCGGGCAGCCCCTTGCTCCACATCCTCAGGGAACTCCATTCTGCTGGAAATGCAGCTGGTGCTCTGGTTTTGACTTGATTTCCAAAGGCTGATGGCCATACTTTTACGGAACTCACCAGGCTTTCCCCATTGCCCTGAATAATCAGGACTTAGGAGTAAATGAGATTCTTATCCCCTGCAGTGAGAAAAAGTAAACCATGTGCAGCTGTTTTGAATTAAAATAGTTGGTCCTGGACATCATTTTTATTTGGAGCCTTAACTTAGGAAGGTTCAATAGACGTTTAATCAGGTTTAAATCTCCACTGGGAAAGCTGGTGGTTAACCCTCAACAAGACAGGGCATGAGGAGGTGCTGCTGATCCTGGCTCTGCAGTCTGATTGCTAGGTTCAGTTTCGACCCCAGGCTCCTCTGCAGTTCGCCTCCTGGAGTTTCTCAGCATTCTGGGCCTCAGTGCCCTCACCTCTGAAATCGTGCCTCCTCACAGGGCTGCCCTCCAGAGAGGAGCCAGTCTGCCAACTGTATGGACTTTCTTTCTTGACTCCATGAAGTAAACCAATGTCCTCCTTCCTTCATCAAGAAAGTCTTGCCATGTACACAGCACACAGCATTCCTCCTGGAGCAGGCACACTGTGCACAATCCCTCAATGTCCACCATTATTACTGTAAAAGGTTTACTTGGATTGCAATCAAATGTTGACAGTGGAGTCATATGTAGGTGGTGAGAACAGCAATGACTTCATTTTCCTCTTCATACTTCCCCATTATTTGTACAAGGGTGTACACGTGTGTGCATACACATATATACTTGTTAACCACATATATATTTTGGCAGAAAAAAGTTTTAAATAAAATAGACCCCTGCAGATGTCTTCAGGGATCAAGCAGATCATCATATGTGCTTTGGCAGGGATGTGAGAAGTCCCGATTCAAAGGGAAGGGAAGCTTCAGAAGGTGGCACACTGATTCACTATCTATAGGACTTATTAGATAAGCTCAGGCAGGCAGAATTTTAGCAGATCAAGTAAAGTGCAGTAAACTAATATATTACTGAGAGAATCCAATAAGGGAGAAGATATGTTTTCTATATTAGGAAGCTTGGAAACACATATGAAAAAGTATTTGTATATCCAAAATTCTGCTTCTGATCCTGATGCTGATCCTGTGATAATTATAATTATTACCCGTCTACACTGAATACTTCCATAGGGAGTAGGATACAACCATCACCTTTAAACCACGTTCATGGTTTTTTTTTTTAAAAAAAAAGCATTTAAGAGGTGGCACAAAGTACTGGTTGGAAGAAATTAATAAACAGCAGGGGGCGCCATGCACCAAGCCATATAGTACACCCACACAATGTTGGATTCTTTCATATTCTTACTCAGCCTGAAGAATATTTAGAAAGTTCCACACTCCAGCTTCTGTTAGCTTTTCCTTTTCCTTGACTGTTAACAGTCAACTTGGATTTTGCCTGGGGGGTGGGGCAGGTAGAGTATCAGTTTTGCAAGATAAAGATGAAGAGTCCTCCCCCACACACACACCCTTTTCTTTCTTTCTTTTTCTTTTTTTGGTGGTACTGGGGATTGATCCCAAGGATGCTTTACTGCTGAGCTACACAGTGCCCCCACCTTTAAAAAATTTTTTTGAGACAGAGGCTCACTAAGTTGCTGAGGGTAGCCTTGAACCTGCAGTCCTCCTGCCTCAGTCTCTGGAGTAGTTGTGATTTATAGGCATGTGCCATGGTGCCCTGCAAGGTGGAAAGAGTTCTGTGGCTGGATGGTGGTTACTGCACTATGACTTGATAAGTGTATTTAAATGTACAGTCAAAAAAGGTTAAAATTGGGAATTGTATGTTATGTGCGTTTAAGTAAAATGGAAAAAAAAAACTAAGGAAAAATATTGGAACCTGCTCATAACAGTACAGCATGATTATTCATCTGATAATTTTTTAAAACACACATGTGGACTTGCACTGACATTTTGTTCACAGGGTTTAGGTAGAGTCTTTAGGCACTAGTCTCAATTATTTTAATCTGTCCTGAGACCTGAGGACCAACCCCTCTCCCCCACCTGCCAATGAATAAATCAACCCCTCAAATCTACAGAGTATGCTGGCTTAAAAAGCAAATGTTGGAGCTGGGTGCCATGACGCACACCTGTAATCCCAGTGAGGCAGGAGGACCATGAGTTCAAAGCCAGCCTCAGCAACAGTGAGGCACTAACCAACTTGGTGAGACCCTGTCTCTAAATAAAACACAAAAAGTAGGGCTGGGAATATGGCTCAGTAGTGGAGTATCCCTGAGTTCAATCCCTGGTACTACCTCCACAAAGATAAATAAATAAATAAATAAATAAAAATAAAGCGAATGTTGGACTATGTAAGCTTCTAGAAAGAAGTATGAAAAAATTTTAACCAATGACTTCTAACAGGCCAAGAGCTTTCCATGTTCTCTCATTTGGTCCCCCATACAATCCCAGGATAGTTAAATCATTATTTGCTTCTCTACGATTAGGTCACAGGGCAACCTGCCCCAGGTCACTTTGGGGGCCAAGAGTTTAACCCAGGCCTGGGGGACTCCCACATCTTAGTCGCTCCCTATCTCCTGGAGGTCCTAAGGTGCTGCAATGTTCCTGCCATTGGGACGCAGTGCACTGGTGTGAGAAAGCTGTGAACTCTGCTCATTTACCTTTGCTCCTTTTTCATCCCCCATGCACAAGAGAGTCATTTTCTTCGGCTGGATAATGGGAACAATGAGGCAGCAGTCTCCACCTCCTGGCATGGGGGTGGGGCATCCAGCAGGAACAAAGCCTGGAACAGGCCCCCTTTGTTCTAGACCAATGGCCAGCTTGGTGCATGGCTGGAACAGGCCCTAGCATGGCCCAGGGTAGCTGAATGAAGCTATGCTGGAGGGTAAGTTTAGGGACAGGAAGGTGAGGCTAGGTCACTCTCAGGAACTCAACTTTTAACTTGGAAAACAGGGCCACCAGGACAAGGTCCTGTGGGACAGTAGGTTCTTAGCCTTCGAGCACACCGAGGACTCAGAACCAACTGCTTTGTTTGAGTACTGGGATGCATCCAGGAGTGACCCAAGGACTTGACCCTACCTGTGAAACATGGAGAGTGGGCAAAGATGGTAGCTGAGGAGCCCAGGCTGAGCTGCAAGGGGAACTTCAGCCCAGCATTATGGAAAAGCCTTCTAACTGTGGAAACTGAGGCTCGAGAGGCTGGGCCAGACTCTAGGCTGCTGAATTCCAGGCAGGGTGTTTCAGTCCCAGGGCCTCTGCCTTTATCTGCCAACAGCTCCTTAGACACCTGCTCAGACCCCAGAGGAGCCGAGGATTAGAGTGGTCTGGCTCTGCTGAGGATTAGGGCACTATAAATACTGGCATTGTCCTGACTTTGCTGCCTTGCAAAGGTGGTGGCAGGGTGTGGGTGGGGCAGAGCTGGAGTTCTTTTTGGCATCTTCAGAATGATGCTGCTTCCTGAGGCTCTGCCCGGCAGGAGCAGCACAAACACTGTTTGAGTGTGCTGTGCCTCCCTGAAAGGAGCTATCTGTCCCAGGGAGGACGCCACCCAGCAGATTTTTTTTCTGACTGCTACCTTTCCTGAAGCTTCTGCCCCTTCCTGGCTGGGTTTTTCTGAGACCTGAAGTCCTGAAGCTTTAGGAGTAAGATGTTCTAAACACCAACACTCTTCAGTTCTGTGGGGACTGCACTCCTGGATGGCACCTCTGGGCCTCCTGGCCTGGGGCAGGCGGTAAAGCCAGACAGAGACAGCCAGCTGAGGCAAAATTCCAGGCCTGGATTTCCATGGAAAGAAGGAAGGGATCTCGGCAGATCTGGAGACCAACCACTTCTTATTCCAGCAGCTCAGCCTCATCCTTTCCAGACAGATTGATCTGGGGAAGCTGGGACAAGACAGAGAATGGCCTCACTGGACTAACCCTGACAGGCAAGAAGAAGCCTGCTGCCTTGAGAGAGGCTGACCATAACCTCTTTGAATTCACAGAACTGGGGTTTGGGGGGACACTAAAGAAAGCATTTCAAAATTTGTGCATAAAAGACAAGTGTGATCTGATAATGCCAGAGAACCTACAAGGAGACTAAAAAGCTCTCAAAAGATAAATTCTCTCCATACAACCAGCACAGGCCAGTGAGGAGGGAGATGTGCATCTCAAAGACCACAGGTACCAGAGTGGACGGAGATACAGATGCAGCCAGCAAACATGCACCCCCGGGTCATCTGCTCACCACAGGCTCTCTCTACCCAGCTCCTGGCAGCCAGACCAAGTGTAGGGACTGTGGCCTTCAAGGCTTCTGGTCTCCTGCACCAGGCCAGCTGCTAATGTGCCAGTGTACTGGAAGGCAAGACCCTGGTGCTGGGAGCACAGGTGAGGGGCACCTGTCTGCACCAGGGAGAGGTTGGTAAGAAGGCACCTGCCAGCCAGAAAGCATTTGAGACAGAGGCAGAAACAATGGCAGCAAAGCACAGAGTGAGGGGCCACCTCTGCCTGAGAAGCGAATGTGGGAGGTGGCTCCAATGGAGGTTGGGAGACCATGTCGCCCTACAGCAGCAGCGACCAGAGGTGGACCATCTGGGAGAGTGCTGTGGGGGCGGGCATTGAAGGGCTTCATTTCCTGAGGACCTCGGTCATTTCTGAGTTGGCTCTGATAAAAGGACAAGTTCAGCCCCTGTTTGCCTCTTTTTCTCTCTCACTGTGCCCTTCTGCCTTGGGATGACAGGGGCAAGATGCTGGCCCTCCACCTTGGACTTCTCAGATTCTGGAACCAGGAGCAATAAATCTCTGTTCTTTGTAAATTACCCAGTCTGAGATACTCTGTTAGGTGGCACAAAGCAGACTCAGGCGGGCCACCTTAAAACCAGGAAGGGTAAGCAAACACTAAGAGGATCTGGAAAGAGATGAGAGGGACGCTGGGCTTTTTGCATGATTTTAAAAGCATAGAGGCTCAGATCACAAACACCCATGTGGCGAAAGTACTCATGGATGTGACCAGGAAGCACAGACTTGGGGAGATGCCAGGAGGGCCCAGTCTGGCAAATATCCAAAAGATGGGCTCAGATGGGACCAGTCCTGGACTGTCACAAGAGTACAATCAATTGATCTTACCAGGTGTCATGATAATCCTGGCAACAGTGCCATGTGGCTCATTAAAGAAAAAAGAAATAACAATGTAGCCATGTGGCTAATTAAAGAAAAAAGAAATAACAATGTGTAGCCTTATAACTCTAGTCCATGAGACCTGATCAGGTCAGACCTGATTTGTACTACGGAGATACAAGGTAAAAAAGAAAAGGAAAGCACAGGAACTGTCTTCCATAGACCTAGGGAGGAGATGCAGTGATCCCCAGGCCTCTTGCCTTAGTAACCCTCTCCCTCAGGGCCACCTTGCTGGTGCACACCTTCTCCACACCCCTTCTAAACAATGCAAGGGGGAGCGCAGGGCTGTAGGGCCCTGTGGCTCCGGGGCCATCTCCATAAGCATTGTGCTCTGCAGCCCTGGACTCAAGTTTGGGCTAAATGCTGCCCCCCCATCCCCTTGTGACATGGGGGATTGAACTCAGGGGCACTTGACCACTGAGCCACATCCCCAGCCCTACTTTGTATTTGGTGTTTTATTTAGAAACAGGGTCTCATTGAGTTGCTTAGTGCCTTGCCATTACTGAGATTACAGGAGTGTGCCACCATGCCCACGGTCTGTCCCTTCTCTTCAATCAACAGAGAGGCAGTCGAGGGTCAGGAGAGCCCCCCAGCTGCACAGTTGCTGGGAGCCATCAGCCAAGTAGGTATGACAAATTCCTTGCCAGCTTACTCCCATGCTGTCTAGTGGAAGGACTTCTGAAAGGTGACCTTGCTCAAGGACCAGGGCAGGATCCGTGTTTAGGGTGTTCCCCCTTTAGAATAGGGCAGTTTAGCATAATAGGAGAGTAGGGTGTTTCCCCTTTAGAATAGGGCGGTTTAGTAATAGGAGATTAGGGTGTTCCTCTTTTGGAATAGGGCGTATCCTGCTGCTGAGTTCCTCTTGAGTGCTTAGGGTCAGACAGTATTTTTTTGAGAGACAGAAGCCCATGCGGTGTGGATTTAGGCAGGAGGGGATTTGGGAGAGAGTGGATTTGGGAAGAGAACGTGGATTCCCCCAGAACGTGTTTGTAGACGGCCGGTGTGAGTTTGGGAATAAAGAATTGCTGTTTGAATCTACAAGCTGTGTGGAGACTCGTGATTTGTGCCCAGCCGAGAGACTGCGGCATCTGGTGGCTCGTACGCGGAACGTCTGAAACTTGAAGGTAAGTGAAATTGCTCGCCCCTGAGGGAAGGCGAGAGAATGGGTGACCATTTCAGAAAACAATGTGTTCTTCTTTTGATTTATTTTGTTTTTCTTTCAAGCTGCCTATCCCTAGAAATTTCTCAGGCAAACTGGAAAAAATGGTTGACTAAAGGTTTGAAGTTTGTCGGCCCTGAGGAAGAGAAAATTGATACAACGATTTTTTATTCTGTTTTTGCTTCATTCAGTTTCGGTTTTGTTTTGTGTTATCTTATTGGGTTGCGTTATCTTTATAGTAGATTAAAACAAACTGAAAAGATGTTAAGTAAATTGTTAGAGGTTCAGAACATGGTGAAAGACGTTTTAGATCAAGCAAAAGAGAAGGTCTCTCCAGCTAGTCAGACAGAGGAAGAAAATTTAAAGGAAAAGGGGTTGTTAGGAAAAAGGCCACAACAGGAGGCTGTTACTAACTCCGTTTTATCACAAGAAGGTTTAATTCAACCAACAGCCCCACCGATAGAGACAGCTGAGTGGCCCTCAAACCCCGTAGTTGATAAATGGGATCCTGAGACAGGACCTCAAAGATTAGCATGTCCTGTACTTGAACAGGCAGGAGGGCAGCGAATTCACCGTGCTTTAGATTTTAAAACAGTGAAGCAGTTAAAGGAGGCTGTAACAACCTATGGTCCCCAAGCTCCCTTCACGGTGAGCATGGTCGAGTCCATTACTAACTTGGACATGACGCCAGCAGATTGGGCTAGCATGTGTAAATCTGTGCTAAATGGAGGACAATATTTGTTATGGAAGGTTGCCAATGAGGAATTTTGTGCAGAGACAGCTAGGAGAAATGCAGCAGCCGGTTACCCTCAAAGAAATTTAGAAATGTTGCTAGGAAAAGGACCTTATGAGGGTCAGCGGCAACAAATTGAATATGATCCTGCTATATATGCACAAATTGCTGCAGACGCAGTTAGGGCATGGAAGACTTTACAAGGACATGGAGATTTACAAGGTCAGCTATCTAAGGTAATACAGAGAGCTAATGAACCTTACGCTGACTTTGTAGATAGGCTAATTCAAACGGCTGCCAAAATTTTTGGGGATACGGAACAAGCAATGCCATTAATAAAACAACTGGCTTATGACCAAGCAAATCGTTGCTGCAGAGAGGTTATTAGACCATGGAGACATGAAGATTTAAACACATATATTAAATTATGTAGAGATATTAATGAACAAGGGCAAGTCTTGGCAGCTGCAGTACAACAGGCTTTAGATACCAGGCCAAAAACATGCTATGATTGTGAACAAACAGGACATTTTAAAAGGAGTTGCCCCATAGGAGGAGGATTTAACAAAACTAGGTATCAAAGAAATAGAATACCGGGTATTTGCCCACGATGCCGTAGAGGGAGACATTGGGCTAATGAATGCCGTTCTCAAACTACCATAGAGGGTACTCCCTTACCAAAAAACGGAAAAGGACCAGGTATTTACCCACGATACCGTGGAGAAAGGCATCAGGCTCCGTTGCCAAAAAACGGACAGCCGGGCCCAATGCTCCGGGGCCCACAACCACAAATATACGGGGCAGTGGAGGAACCCAGCAACACCATCAGAGTAGTGCCCAGGACACATTGTCCATTAAATCCCTCATCAGACAAACCCGAGGGAGCGCAGGGTTGGACATCTGCGCCTCTGCCAGAGCAGTACTAACTCCAGAGATGGGAATTCAAATCATTCCCACAGGAATAAAAGGACCTCTTCCCCAAGGGACAGTAGGCTTATTATTGGGACGTAGTTCATCTACATTAAAAGGACTTATGATAAGTCCCGGGGTAATTGATCCCGATTATGTAGGTGAAATAAAAATTATAGCTAGTTCTCCAAGAGGTATATCAGTAATTTCACCTGGAGACAGAATAGCACAGTTGTTAATAATACCCAGCCTACATAATAAATTTCCTAGTCATAGTGTAGAAAGAGGTTCCAGGGGATTAGGCTCCACAGGTGTAGATTGGGCTATGTTGTCTTTAAATTTAGATTCTCGCCCAATGTTAAAACTAAATATTCAAGGACACGACTTTAATGGGCTACTGGACACAGGTGCGGACCTTAGCATCATATCTAGTAAGGAATGGCCAAAACATTGGCCATTACAACAAGCCACTCAAACGCTTCGAGGCCTAGGAGTGGCGACTAATCCCCATAGAAGTGCAATGATATTAGATTGGAAGGATCCTGAAGGTTGTGAGGGAACTATACAGCCTATGTATTGGATCATCTTCCTATAAATTTATGGGGACGAGATGTCCTAGATCAATTAGGTTTGACATTAACAAATAACATCAATCCTAATGCGCCCACTACTAGGGCTAGACAAGGTTTTAGGAAAGAAAAAAGATTAGGAAAACAAGGACAAGGTATAGCAGCACCAATTCAAATAGATCAAGGAACAGACAGACATGGGTTGGATTTTCAGAAAGGGCCACTGAGACAATCAAAATTACTTGGAAATCAGAAAGACCAGTGTGGGTTCCTCAGTGGCCCCTGACTAAAGAAAAGATACAAGTAGCCCATGATCTGGTCAAACAACAATTAGCGGAAGGACATATACAACCTTCCATATCTCCCCATAATACTCCCATTTTTGTCATTAAAAAGAAATCTGGTAAATGGAGATTATTGCAAGATTTAAGAGCCATTAATAATGAGATGGTTATTATGGGACCTGCTCAATCAGGGATTCCTCAATTGTCTGCTTTGCCAAAAACCTGGCATGTTTTAGCCATAGATATTAAAGATTGTTTTTTTTCAATTCCAATTCATCCCAAGGATAGTCCACGTTTTGCATTTACTATCCCTGCATTAAATCATGAAGGTCCTGATCAGAGATATGAATGGAAAGTACTCCCTCAAGGGATGGCTAACAGTCCAACTATGTGTCAAATATATGTTAATAAAGCAATCCAGCCACTTAGAAATCAAAATCCTGAACTACAAATATTTCACTATATGGATGATGTATTATTGGCACATAAAGATAAAAACATATTGCTGGAATGTTATGCCATACTTACAAACTTATTAAAAAATTATAATCTAGAGATAGCAATAGATAAAGTGCAATTAAATTTTCCAATTAATTATTTAGGAGTTCTATTATCCTCAACCATGGTCCGTCCACCAAAAATTCAAATACGAGTAGATCAACTCAAGTCACTTAACGACTTTCAAAAGTTATTGGGAGACATAAATTGGATAAGGCCTTATCTAGGCATACCAACAGGAGAGTTGGGACCTTTATTTGATATTCTAAAAGGTCCATCAGATCCAAACTCACCTCGCATGTTAACTCCTGAAGCAAGAAAGGCATTGAAAATTATTGAAACATATATGGAAAATATATATTTGGATAGAATTGATATAAGTTTGCCTTTATTATTTATTGTACTACCAACAAAAAATATTCCTACAGGAGTATTTTGGCAAGAAGGTCCATTATTGTGGATACATTTATCTTATTCTCCTAACACTATTCTTACTAGGTATCCTGAGGCTGTAGGACAATTAATACTCAAAGGAATAAAAGCAGCGAAGGGAGTGTTTGGAATTTCTCCCAATAAAATTATTACTCCATATACTATGGATCAAATTGATGAGTTAGCTAATGAGTTAAATACTTGGGCAATAATCATGTGTAAATCTAATGTTTCATTTGATAATCACTTACCATCTAATCCTTTGTTGTCTTTTTGGTCTAAGCATCCTGTAGTTTTTCCAAAAATGACAAGAAAAACCCCTATCATGAATGCTCCAAATATATTCACTGATGGGTCAAATAATGGTACAGCAGCAGTAGTTACCCCTGATCAAACTTTTACATTTTTAGTACCCAAACAATCAGCTCAAAAGGTAGAGCTTAATGCAGTATTACAAGCTTTTTTAATGTTTAAAGATTCTGTATTTAATTTATTTTCTGATAGTCAGTATGTAGTTAATGCTATAGTATCTCTTGAAGATGCTGGTAGGATTTCCCCTTCTTCTACTGTTTTCTCTTTGTTTTCCACTATACAAAGTCTAATCTGGGACAGAAAAGATCCATTCTTTATAGGACATATTAGAGCACATACAGGATTGCCTGGAGCCCTTAGTTTGGGCAATGATTTAGCAGATAAAACTACACATGACATACATATTTTCTCTACACTAGAAGAAGCTACGAATTTTCATAAAAAATTCCATGTTAATGCTAATACTTTACAAAAGCGTTTTAAAATAACTAAGGAACAAGCCAGACATATAATAAAACAATGTCAAAATTGTGTGACCTTTTTACCACAAGTTAATCTTGGAGTCAATCCTAGAGGACTGATACCTAACCATATTTGGCAGATGGACGTCACACACTTGCCAGAATTTGGAAAATTAAAATATTTACATGTTACAATTGATACTTCTTCCAGATTTTTGATGGGCTCCCTTCATGCCGGAGAAAAAACTAAAGATGTTATAGCTCATTGTTTACAAAATTTTGCCACTGTGGGCGTTCCTAAACAGTTAAAAACTGATAACGGTCCTGGCTATACCTCTACCTCTTTTAAACAATTTTGCTCATCATTTGGTATTACTCATATAACAGGAATTCCATACAATCCACAGGGACAAGGCATAGTTGAAAGAGCTCATCAAACTATTAAAACGTACTTACTAAAACAAAAAGAGGGAATTGGAAAGGGGTATATATCCCCCAAAGATAAACTTAAAATAACCCTTTTTACTCTAAACTTTTTAAATTTGGATTCATCAGGACTTAGTGCTGCGGAAAGGCATATGTATCCAAAAAATGTGCATAAGCCTAAAGTTCTTTGGAAAGATATTCTAACAGGACAATGGAAAGGTCCAGACCCAGTGATTGTCTGGAGTCGGGGCTCTGTTTGTGTGTTTCCACAGGGAGAACAGCAGCCGATTTGGATTCCAGAAAGACTAACTAAAGCAATTTCTACGAATCGAAAAGAAGATGATTTGACTCAAATCCATAACAGCTGATATCCAGAACTCCAGCTTGGCCATTCTTACATCTGCAACAGTGATTAACAAGGATGCTTTTTTCAATATCTATTTTATTATTGCATTTTTCCCACATCATAAGGTTCTATTTTTATTTTTTGAGCTCATACAAACCTAGGTTAATGTTTTTCTGATCAGTTTTATTTTTTGACTGTGGAGTTTTTAAACATTGCAATGGAGATTTCACCTAGGTAAAGCTACAAGGCCTTTATTATTACAAGGCCTTTATTATTACAAGGCCTTTATTATTATCTTATGTGTTGTACGTTTGTTTGCACATTTGTGTTTTGTGTTGTATGTCTGTGTGTGCGTATTTCATATATGAGGAGTGCTCATGAGAAAATGGATCCGAATTTTTTTTTTATTCACGTGATTTAAATGGCTTAATTTAAATTAGGTAAACAGCTGTTAAAGATTGTTTTTAAAGGTGCTTAACATATCTGCTTGTTTACTAATTTAAATCAGGTAAACAGCTGTTGAGGATTGTTTTTTAAGTAGGTTAACAGATCTGTTTGTTTACTTTCACCTTTCCTTTTCATTATATTTAATAATTCTTTTCAGGTTAATGTCTTTTTAGCATCATTGCCAGAATTCCTATCTTCATCCCAATGAATATAACTCAACAAGTATGCTCAATCAAGGAGTCAACTTACTTTGGGAGGAAACGGACTTTGGGAGGAGACGGACAGATTGATAGATTCCTCCCCTTTGAACTGCTTGCAGAACTTGCCTGGACTATGTAACTACGTTTAGTGCAGCTATTGTGGTAATGCTGGCATATATTTGCTGATGGTGTCACCAGTGATCTTTGCTGATGGTGTCACCAATGATGCAATTTTTCCAAAGGAACTGTCAATTGGCTTGGTGTCGTGGCATTTCTGTATCCTCCTCCCTTCTGCTAGTGATGGTCTAAATTTGGGGGCCAATGGCTATATGCTGGACCGGCAGTCAGTGACGGGTATGATCCAATTGCAATGGTATCAACCTAAGACAGGAGGCTGACGCCTAAAGGTCAGTTACCTAAAGGTCAGTTTTCCGATGACGGGTAAGAGCCATATGTTGAATTGGACAACCTACCAGGCGCGGTCCTTAAGCCACATTAACCTCACTCCCCCACTGGCACCAAGGCCAAATTTGGGGGCCAACAGAGGTGAGGCAAAGAACCTCACCCCCCCACTGGTGCATAGACCTATCCACAAGTATGGCTGTATGCTGGACCGGTAGTCAGTGACGGGTATGATCCAGTTGCAATGGTATCAACCTAAGACAGGAGGCTGACGCCTAAAGGTCAGTTACCTAAAGGTCAGTTTTCCGATGACGGGTAAGAGCCATATGTTGAACTGGACAACCTACCAGGCACGGTCCTTAAGCCACATTACTTGTTGTTTAATTAATCAGAAGGGGGGAGATGCTGGGAGCCATCAGCCAAGTAGGTATGACAAATTCCTTGCCAGCTTACTCCCATGCTGTCTAGTGGAAGGACTTCTGAAAGGTGACCTTGCTCAAGGACCAGGGCAGGATCCGTGTTTAGGGTGTTCCCCCTTTAGAATAGGGCAGTTTAGCATAATAGGAGAGTAGGGTGTTTCCCCTTTAGAATAGGGCGGTTTAGTAATAGGAGATTAGGGTGTTCCTCTTTTGGAATAGGGCGTATCCTGCTGCTGAGTTCCTCTTGAGTGCTTAGGGTCAGACAGTATTTTTTTGAGAGACAGAAGCCCATGCGGTGTGGATTTAGGCAGGAGGGGATTTGGGAGAGAGTGGATTTGGGAAGAGAACGTGGATTCCCCCAGAACGTGTTTGTAGACGGCCGGTGTGAGTTTGGGAATAAAGAATTGCTGTTTGAATCTACAAGCTGTGTGGAGACTCGTGATTTGTGCCCAGCCGAGAGACTGCGGCACACAGTGGGATGAGCAGCCTGGCACCTGAACCAGTTCCAAGGCCAGGGACATGTGAGAGGAGATGAGAGAAGTTGGCTCCAGTGAGTGCACCTGACCCTCTGGAAATTTCTTTTTGGTAGGGTCAATTCATTTTTCAAGAGCATCAGTTAGGAGTCCTCTCTGGGGAGTATCAGTGGCACTTGATAAATGGTGAGCAGGTTTTTGAGGCACTACTATTTGCCACATATGCAGTTTCTCAGCAGCACACTGTGGTCCTTTTGGGCTTGCAATGGGCTTGGGAGGAACAAGAAGACCCCCTGAGTACCATCATGGTGCCGTGAAAACCCTGACCAAGGCGGGCCATTCTATCCAGAGCCGCCAGTGCAGAGGTGTGCCTTGAAGAGGAAATGAACGCTGGGAGCAAGGGCTTTCTTGAGCTGAAAGTGACTGAGCTTTCCAGGCGGCCGAGCTAAGTGCAGCCTGCACACCCTGGACACACCCAGGCCCTGGCAAAGCCCTCTGCCCCCTGCACCACCAGAGTGGTTTCTCATCATTTTCTTCTGCCCAGAGTCATATGACCTCTTACTTCAGTAAACAGACACAGGGCCACTTCAGATTCTAATCGGGTGGTCCTCCCCCTGCTCATTTCACAGCTGCTTGATGGAGCCATACCTAAATTACTCAAGAGTTTCAGGCTGCTAGGAAGCCATCCCAGGTGGAGCCCAAAGTGACCCTGAGCCCCAAGCCAGCACAGCTCTCCAGCGGCCAGGCCATCCACCACATCCTGTGTTCTCCTCCACCTTTCCCGTGATTGTCAGCCTGAGCCAGGGGGATCTGAGGTCTGCTGGCCACACGGTCACTCCTGCCACGTGCCCCAGACTGCTTTTGTTTTTCTGTATTTGAGCTAAGCTAATGAAAACAAATTTTTGAACGGCCACGGTGAGTCTTAGGCCTTCTTTCTGGAAGTCCAGTCCTCAGGCCTTCCTGAGGCCTTTCACCACTGTGTGGAGCAATGGCTCAGGAGAGCCTACCTTGCACTACACGAATCTGCTCTTCCAGAGAAACATGGAGGGTGGAGCCCTAAAGTGGTGGGACTTGTGTAGGGCAGTGCCAGGCCTCATGCAGGGAGGGCCCCGGCCAGACTTAACCTCCCGGGTTGCTGAAGGGGCTGGGAACAGTGTGACTCAGCAGCTGCAGGATAAACCCATTGTCTTATAAAAAAAGTCATTTTTATAACTTGGTGTCAAATCAGATTCCACTCAGGATATGGTCTGGACATGGTGTGGATGTGCCTCCAACCATTCATGTGTTAAAAGTGTCACCACTTTGTGAGTCCTGAGAGGGTGGGGACTTAATCTGACCATAGGTCTTGGGAGGTGATTGATTAGATAAGGTCATCAGGATGGAGCCTGACAATTAAGCCTGGTGCTTCATAAGAAGGGGGAGAGACCTCTGGTCACACAGATGCATGGACTCCTGCTTCTCCCTGTGTGACCCCTGTACCACCTTGAGGCTTGTCAGTAAGAAGGTCATCATCATCATTGGTCTGGGGCTGGGGCTCGGTGGCAAAGCACTTGCCTAGCATACCTGAGGCACTGGGTTCCACCCTCAGCATCACATAACAATTAACAAAAACAAATAAATAAAGGCATTTTGTCCATCTACAACTACAAAAAGATTAAAAAAAAAAAAGAAGAAGAAGAAGAAAAGATCATCATCAGATGTGGGCCCTTGACCTCAGGCCTCCTGAACCATGAGCCAAACTAAATCTATTTTCATTAAAACTTCCCAGATTTGTGGCATTCTGTCATTGGCAGCACAACCTGCAGAGATACAATTTGTAAGATTTAAATGAGAAACAGTGAAAGGGATCAAGATTGAGACAATTTGGAAAGATAAATACAATTGAGTAAAATACTACCAACTTACTTTGTTTTCTAAAAATGGGAAAAATAGCTTAGCTTTTCAGTTACTAGTGATACAAGTTAGTCCTGGGCTCTGCAAGGGTCCAGTTGAAATGTGCTGGATTATCCAATCAATAATAATAAGAAGAAAAACAAGCCAAGTAACCTAAATCTAATATTGGTACTTACTTATATCAGAAGCTATGATGCCTATAACCCTCTATCCCAAAAAACCATCAGCAAAGATACAACTAAACACATGAATGCAGGCACAGCACCGCTCTGCACAGTATTTCTTAGCAAATCCTCTACTCATGAGAATCTGGAAATAAAATAATAGAGGTCTTATATAAACTAAAGGGATGGAGAATTTAGAAACAAAAGTCAGTTGAACAGTTACAAGTCTGGTTGATCAGTCCATCTGGTCTCAGTGATGACAAGATCCCTTTATCTTGGAAACATCAGCGGATTAGTTCATCAGGGCTGCTGTAACAAATACAACTAGGTGGCTCAGAACAACAGGAAGTTAGTGTCTTACAGTTCTGGAGTGGGAAATCACTGTGGACAGGCCCTAGGGAAGGGTCCAGGCCTCCCCAGCATCTGAAGTTCTGCTGTGGTCGCTGAACTCCAGCCTTTGCATGACATGCTCCCTGCACCTGTGCCCAAACCTATGCCCTTGAGAGAATGCGAGATAGCAGACACGAGCAGTGGATGAGAACTTAAGAAAACATGCAGTACAGAGCAAATCGGTTAGTGCACAGCCCTGCCTCAGTGGTGCCTCAAGATCTGACCAGACAGCCGCTTCAGGACCCCCGCCTGCCTCTCAGCTCTAGAAACTATTCCTCTTGCAACAAGAGGATGATAGATAAATTCAGGGGAGGACAAAGATGTTTGCTCACAAGGGCCTAACTGATAAGATGTCTTAACTCTAACACCCCACATGAACACAGACCAGAGGTCCCCAGAGAAGAAAGCAAGATGATTAAGATAGAGCTCACCCACCATAAATAAAAACCTGTTCCAGCCAGGACCTGTCAGCCGGGCCAAGATGGTGTTAGCTAACCTAGAGCCCAGAGGTGACAGTCGGGAGGGAGGGACCTTCTAACCATCTCCCTCCTACCTCAGTAAAAGCTGAGACACAAAGAAGTGAGTTGAGGCTCTCCTCTCTGGGTGGACCCACCCTCTCCTCCTTCTCTTCTAATAAACTTTGCTAAACTTTTACTAAGTCTTGCTTGAAATCCTTTCATGCAAGAACACAAGCCAATGACACAGTGCAACCTTTGCTAAGATCATATCTCTGGTACCATCTTAGCTCCTTATCAGGAATGTCAGTCAAGCTGGGTCGGGAGCCCCTCATCTATCAGAAGTTCATCTCTCCACCCCCTTCCCAGTATTGAGGATTGAACCTAGGAGTGCTCTACCCTGAGCTATATCCCCAGTCCTTTCATTTTTGATTTTTAAGACAGGGTCTTGCTAAGTTGTTGAGGCTGGCCTCGAACTTGCAATCCCCCTGCCTCAGCCTCTTGAGTAGCTAGGATTAGAAGCATGAAACACTGCTCCAGTCTCAGAACCTCATCAAAACCTTAGTTTCCAAACTAAGATCACATTTGAGGTAGTGGGATTAGCACCTCAATGCATGAATATTTGTCATAATGTGATACAACCCATAATAATCACATAATGCAAGGAAACCCATAATAATCAGAATAGAAGGTTATAAGTTGGTTCATGGTCTCCCTTTTATCCCTTATTGGCTGCAAAAGGCAAGAGTTGGAAAGATCAAGAATGAAAATCTATTTTAACTTTCTTTCAAGAATCAGATCTTCAAGGACCTAAGAATAAGACCAGAAACTGCAACTTCTAGAAGAAAACTTGTAGGGTCAACACTGCCACATACAGTAGGACTCTGATAGCTTAGGAAAGAACTCCAAGAATAAATAAATAGAATGGCATCAAATTTTCACACAGTAAAGGAAACAGTGTGAGGAGAGAACTATAGGATGGGAGAAATTGCCAGCTACTCTCCCACAGAGAAGAAATATCCAGAATATATAGAGAACTCCAAAAACTCAACACAAAAAATAACCCCAAATGACTCATTCAATAAATGGGCAACTGAACGAAATAGATACTTCTCGAAAGAAGTAGTACAAAGGGCCAACAAATATATGAAAAAAAAAAAGTTCAACTTATTTAACAATCAGGAAAGTGAAAATCAAAATACACTGAGAGTCCATCTCACTCCAGTCAGAATGGCAATTATTGAGAATACAAACTACAAGTGCTGGAAAAGATGTGGGAAAAAGGAACACTTTTACACTGTTGGTGAGAATGTCAATTAGTTTAGCCACTCAGGAAATCAGTAAGGAGGTCCCTCAGAAAGCTAATAATGGAACGATCCTATGACCCAGCTATACCACGGCGTGCTATTTATCCTAAAGAATTAAAGACAGCAAGCCCAGAGTGGTGGGGGCATGGCTGTAATCCCTGCAGCTCAGGAGGCTGAGGCAGGAGGATTGCGAGTTCAAAGGCAGCCTCAGCGACACTGAGGCGCTAAGCAACTCAGTGAGACCCTGTCTCTAGATAAAATACAAAATACGGCTGGGGATGTGGCCCAGTGGTCGAGTGCCTCTGGGTTCAATCTCCAGTACCCCCGCCCCAAAAAAATCCCTCAAAACCCAAGAAACCTTAGATCCTTAGATGCTGCCTGCCACTGACCTCAGATGCCCTTGCAGCCAGCTGTGAGAGGCACTGTGGTTCGCTGGCCTCTGGCAGCCTTCCCTCTGACAGCAGCACCTCACCCCCGCCACCCCATCACCACTGCCACCTCCACTGTTGAAGTGGAGGGAGGCCAGTTCCTAGGTGGCCAACAAGAAGCCATCTGGGATTCTGGCCAGTCCCACAACATGGGCGTAATCTGAATGCGCGTGTGCAGAGCCTGCTGGGAGTTGCATTCCACACATGCACTTGTTTTGTTCAGTCTTGGGGATTGAACCCAGGGCCTCACACACACAGAGCAGACACTCTACCACAGAGCCCTTTTGACTTTTTATATTGAGACAGGGTCTCAGAATAAGTTGCGGAGGCTGGCCTCAAACTTGAGATTCTCCTGCCTCGGCCTCCCCCTGGTAGCCAGGATTACACGCGTGTACCACCATGCCTGGCCCTCACCCACCTTCTTGAAACAGGTCAGTTTGCCAAAAATCAACCCGTGGAGTAACTTTAAAAAAAAAAAAATTAACAATTTGTTAAATTTATTCATTTCTTTAAAAATACACCTTTCTTAAATTCTTATAAGTTTACAGTAACTTGTACTGAAAGGATAGGCAGAGCTGCAGAGGACTGTGAGAGCCCCAGGGCCTCCGGCTTGGCGTTCTCCCTGCCTTTGCCTCCCCCTGCCATCCTGCCCATCTTTCTGCAGCAGGCTCTCTTCTCTTTCTGTGAATAGTCTCTCCCTCTTTTCCTGATCTTCAGCCCACTCAGTCTCTCTCCCTCTCCTGATCTTGGCTTTCCCCCTCCTCTGACTTTCTCTGGGGTTGGCATGCAGGGGGTGCTGGGCATGGCTGTGTAGGCTGTCCACTGCACAAAAGTGGCCTGCCGGCTCTGCCTGCCAGGATCCATCTGGACGGATGCCCATGTCCATTGTGTACAAAGGGGTTGGGGAGGCCTCGGCAGCAGCAGCCTGTGCTTTGCATGGATTCTTCTCCACATCCTGAAACAGAGGGGCCCCCGTTCTTGGCTCCAGCTCCCCAAAGCTAAATCAGCAGGGAGCTTGAGAAGAGAAACATCAAATGCTCTTAAAATGCCGTCTGTGAAGTCACAATGAAAACTGGTCAGCTATAAGCCACCAAAACTGTTCAAGCTGATCCACCCAGCATGAGGGTTGTGAACTTCAGAAAGAGTTAAAAAAAAAAAAAAAAAAAAAAAAGACATGTTTTGGGTAAACTGGCAAATTTGGTCATTTTAGCAGCCTGATTTGTTGACTTTCACCAAACTGGCCTGAGATCCAGGAACTGGGTGGTCTGTTATCCTATGAGTGTACTTCTCCCCACCAGCAGTATTGCTGGAGAGATGCACCCCACCCTGGTCGGCAGCTTGTAGTTTCCCCTCCAGTCGGACCTTGCAGGCATACAGAGGCGGGTTCCTATAAGCTTAGAATGACCGGCATCCTTCCCTGAGCTCAGCTCTGGGCAGTTCATCCCTGACACTCTCCTCGGCTCACCATCCCCTCACTGACTACGGAGACACACACACACAGCGGGCACCGTGGATTGAACTCAGGGGCACTCAACCACTGAGCCATGTCTCCAGCCCTATTTTGTATGTATTTAGACACAGGGTCTCACTGAGTTGCTGAGCACCTTGCTGTTGCTTGAGGCTGGCTTTGGACTCACGATCCTCCTGCCTCAGCCTCCCGAGCCGCTGGGATCACAGGCTCAGACCATTATGCCTGGCAACACACACAGCTCCGTAGGACACACTGTCACTGTGTTTACAGTCAGCACACTGGCCACAGGGACCGCACCTCTACAGACAGGTTCAGTGCTCCAGCGGCCTCTGCTCCCGGGGCTGTGCGTCTGGAAGGCCTGTCTGTAATCGAGTCTCCCCTGTGGCCTACGACTGGCTGGCTTCCTAGAGCAAGCACACCCTTTGAAGCTCTTCTTCCAAATGGCTTTACTCTGGATGTATTTTTGGATCGTGATGTCCTTCACCTCAAACAGCAGCTTGCCGGTCTGCGGTCCCCTTGCTAATCTCAGTCTGCACCATGCCCACTCCTGCGTTGCTCTTGAGGGGCTTCATTTTTAGATGACAGTCTGCCGTTTTGAAGCAGCAGATCTTTTGAACTGACGAAAGATGCCCCTTTCCCCATCCTCTCTCTCTTCAGATGGTGAGATCAGTCAGCACTACCCATGGAGCATGCTTTGAAGGACTGAAAGCAGGATGCTAACAGGAACAGAAACCCACTCCTGTTTCTCTGCTCTACGCTCCTCCTGAATTCACCTGGTTTTCCAACTGGGCAGAGGACATTAGCTGCTTTTCTTGAAACCTAGTGATTAAAAAAGCCTTTTAGGGTAAGAGTGTGAGGGCAGAAGCAGCTTGTGGAGTAGGTAGAAACTTCAAACTTAAATTGAAAATCTATAGTAGGGAATACATGTCATCGTAGCACACTGTAATATCAGTCTCTTATTGTCCAAAGTGACAGTAGTATTTTTCAAAGGTCAAGTCAGGCATTGAACCCAAATTGTCATGGCCTGAAAAGGAGCCCTTTCTGATGAAAAGAGATGAATTTTGTTCTGGGTAGTGTAAATTTCTCTTCAAAATGCAGGTAGTACTGAGCTTGGTGATGCACACCTGTAATCCTAGTGAATAAGGAGGCTGAGGCAGGAGGACTGCAAGTTTGAGGTTAGCCTCAGCAACTTAGCAAGACCCTGTCTCAAAATATATAAAGGGCTAGGGATGTGATTAAGTACCCCCTGGGTTCAATCCCCAGTACCAAAACAAACAAACAAACAAACAAAAAAAACAAATCTCCAAGTGCAGTTATTATCATTGTATCATTGAGTGTCTGTAGGGCCCATGGGGTCAGCCTTCTCTAAGACTCAGGGATAAGAATTAACTTCCCCAAAGAGCTACTGTTGGGTGGTGCACAGGAAGCTGTAGAGTCATAAGGAAGCTCACACTTTATACATAAAATCATCTACTGGAATACACAGGGAGCACACTGCTGTTGAGTTGTTTCAATGACCTCTGCTACATTAATTTCCACACATTAAGATGTTTTAAAAGTCAAACAATAAAAATAGACTCAAGAGTAAAGGGCCTCTTAAGAACTTTAAAAATAGAATAAACTGAGCATAATGAAAAAAAATGTGGCTCAGGAAGGCAGCTGGTGTGTGTGGGGGTGTCTTCCTGATCCTCACCCCAGCAAAGAGCTAGCTGATTGCCCATTTACTGTGCCCCTCTGTCGGGCAGGACAGCAGACCCTACGGACCACATCCCAGGCCTGCCCGATGCGACTCCGAGCCCAGGAGCAGCAGTGATGTATAAGAACAGCTGTGGCAAGTGGAAGAAAAGGCTCGTGCACCTCAGAGAGGCAGCTTCATATGGAATTTAGAAAAACAAGGCTTCATATTTTTCTACGTGTTTTTTTTGATAGCAATTTCTCTAGCCAAGACATTGGATTGACTGATTTAGTCATGATAAGGATGATGAATGTGAGAATTTTATAAGCTAACCCAAATACCATGGTTTCTAATGTTAAAGAAGCCACCATTTCTTCAAGCATGATGTCAAGCGCTCCAGTCTGGAAGCCCAAGGACCAATATTTGTTCTTATTCTTTGGAAACAGCACAGTTCACAGGACAGGGCCCCAAAGGGCTGAGTCCTGGCCTGTTCTGCTGGGTACTTGGACAAGCTGCTTGTTCTGTCTGAGTCATTTCCTCTTCTGAAAATTATAGGTTTTGACTAGTTCATCTCCAAGTTCTGTTCCAAAAAAGAATTCTGAGTCTTTTATTTCTCAGGTGAGTATTTACTGGGATGCTTCTAGTTATAGATGTTTTTTCAATCTGGGAGTAGAATAATTAAATACATAAGACCTCTACCTGAGAAACGCAAGCCTTTTTCCAGATCCCGAGTCATTATCACTTCTTTCTTTATTTTTCTTTTTTGATACAGAATCTGGCAATGTTGTCCAGGCCGGCCTTGAATTTGCCATCCTCCCACCTCAGCCTCCTGAGTAGCTGGGATTACAGGTGTGTACCACGGCAGCCAGCACTATAATTTTGTACACGTACAAATTATTGCCCATGAACCACAGAGAGGACTGTCCTTACACCCAATACAGTCAAGTTCCCCGTCACATGCCATTCCAGCTGTGGGAAGATGTTTATATGGGGGAAGCAGGCGGAGGTAGACCTCCGGTGGCAAGTCCGGCACAGCCCAGAGCTGCTGGCTTTCTGTGTGAATGACGTCCAAGTCACAGAGCCTGGTGCGGACTCAATTCAACTTTCGACTCCCAGTCATTTAACAAAGTCTCCAAAAGCTGAGGTCTTTTCCTAGAATAGAAACTTCTCTGTTTTTTCCTAAAATACTCTTTTAAACAGTTTCAAAGTTGTTCAGTGTTTTGCTAATATTTTAGGGAACTATGGAAAAACTTGCACACTACAGAAAGAAGGAATGCCAACGGAGAGGCAGGTCGCTTGGGGTCACCAGCGCCACCCCAGCAGGCCACGCTATCAGAGCTCCTCCCACTGAGGCAGTGTCGGGAGAGGTTTCGGACATGCCCACTTCACAAGGGACAGAAGGGTGTGAGGGGCACTGTTAGTGGGGATGAGCCGTTGAGGACTGAGGCTACGTCTCAGAGAGGTCAGAGGCCTTCTGTGACGGGCCACTGTCTGGAGTTCTCCCTGTCACAACCTACTCAGGTGTGGGAGCGATGCATCAAATATTAAGTTGTAGCCTGCAAAGCAATGTCTGTTCAAGGTTTCAAACCTATGGTGACTTGGTTTTAAAGGCCCACTAACAGGTCTTATCAAGTTAAATGGTCCTTATGTCACGGACGGCACTTACTGTGCTCCTGTTCTCGGCATAACCCAGTGCCTTAAATAACCTTTGGTCCTTATTGGTTGCTTTTTGGACTACTGCACATAGCCAGGCACCTCTATAACATACTTACATATAAAGGGAAATAGTCTATAGGACTTCATGGGAAATGTATAGCCACAACAATGAACAAGAAAAACTGAACTGAATTCAAAAGACCCCTATTTTTTGGGAGGTGGGTGGGTACTGGGGGTTGAACCCAGGGGCACCTAACTATTGAGCCATATTCCCAGCCCTTTTTTGGTATTTTATTTAGAGACAGTCTCACTGAGTTGCTTAGTGCTTCACTTTTGCTGAGGCTGACTTTGAACTTGCAATCCTCCTGCCTTAGCTTCCTGAGCCTCTGGGATCATAGGTGTGCACCACCACACCTGGCCCCAATTTTGTTTTATCCTCATTTCATCTCTATCTTTCCAACTCCAATGGCACAGTTTACCCGGTAAGGCTGCTTATACATGTTTCTTTGCTACTGTTGATAGACATTACGAACCACCTGAAATTACACACCAAGTCCTTTGGGTTATAAAACACATACATATTTTTTCCATTTTTTGGACTTTATCTCACACATCTGAATTTCCCATGGGATGGTGATAAGCGAAGGGTGTGTGTTGTTTATTTAAGAATGTGCACCTGGACACCCACAGATGTACAGTCGGCTGTCACCCACAGTTGTTCACAGTTCTATCTTCAGCAGACAGGGCTTAGGATCCAGTAGGGGCTCAATAAACAGAGGCAAATTATGGCTACATCAGCATAATGTAATAAGAAAGGAACTTTTACTACAGAAATAGAAAAAAAATGCCAATTAAATTAGAGAAAGGGACAGGAAATGGTTATAAAGCTGATTTTGGATGTTTAAAAACTGGGCTGGAAATTGTTTAACAAGACGAGAGCATTATTCAAATTAAAGGCAAAGTCTGACTTTCCTGATCAGTTAAGAGCCCTGAGAAATGCCGGAACTCGATGGCCTCCACTGAATAACCATCATTCACATTTAGGGAAGAAAACATTTTGAAGAGGGTGTTGATTGAGTTAGCACGGCATCCCATTATGGAACACACGATTTCTTCCTTTAAAATGGCAATTTCCCTCTTTACAAAACACAGAGAGAGGGTGGGGGGGGAGAAGGGGGTACGCACACCGTCTTCCCTTACCGTCAGAGACAAGGCCATGCAGACGAACGTGAACTTCTTGATGTGGGCGGCAGTGACCGTGTTGCTTGTGCTCACCAGTTTATTGCTGGGGTTATTCTGGGGAAAGAGAACGGCAGTGGTGACTGGGCCCAGGGTTATCCTTGGCTGACCCCCCCAACCCCCCAGGGATCTCAAAGAGCATCCTGTTCTCCTTGATGATCCTGAAGTGCCAATTTCAAGTGACAGGGTGGAAGATGGCTGTCACACTGGGTCTCCCAGACAGCTGTCATGTTCGTGCAACACTAACCAGAGCAAATGCTGGACTGATTCAGTCCTTTTCCTGTAGTGCTGGGCTGCTCACCTCACCTGTCCAGAGTGGCTCTAAGCTGCCCCTTGCAGCCCAGCGATGCCTTTCTAAATGCCACAGCCCTGCTCAGTGATTCTGGGTTCCTCTCCTTCCTACCAAATGGACTGAGATTCCTTGGGCACTCAAGGCCCTGCTCAGCATGATCCAAACTCACTTCCGCTGTTTCTCCTCCTGCATCCCAAATGGGGCTCCCTGCTCTTCCCCCGCACACCAGCGCTTTTCTTCATCTACCTCCTGATTCTCAAACCGCCTCTCTTCAAGGCCATCATCTTCACAGCCCATCTCCCCAAAGCCTTTCTGACCTTTGGCCTCCTGGCCATCCTGTGGGTCTTGCCTTCTGAACTACTGACCATGGGGCTCTCTTAGGGTGGACCCTGTCCTGGAATATGTTCAGTCCCCATGAGGCGGTGTTGCCTCTGAGGTCAAGCACTCTGCGTCTTGCCCTCTGTGGCTCTGAGGTACTTAGCACCATCTTCTTTGAGTGAAGAAGGTCTCAAAGAGCATTTGCTGCACTGAATGGTCCAGCCAGAACTGCAGTGGCTCAGATGTCCTCTCATGGCGTCCCACTGCCAAGCATGATCCTCACCCCATCAAACCAGTACCTGGCCCCGTGGCCAGGAAAATCAACAGAGAGAAAGATCCCCTGCCTCGTTACGCATCCAATTAGTCCCAGAGCTGACAAACAAAAACAATCTCCAACACCTGGCTCCATGTCTTGCCTAATGAGACACACGCATAGGAGCCTCGTGGAAAATGCCTTTGATTCCTGTCACTGCGGAAGCTAAGGTAATCTCCCTTCCCCTTGTGGATGCACCAGCGCAAACCTCTCAGTGAGTGTACACTTTAAAATTCCACTCTCTAAAGCATGTCTGCTTTTCTGAATAACAGACTGTACACATCCCACCATGCTGGTGATCTCTCATCCACCCCAGGGTCTGTAAGAGGGATGCCCTGGTGGTAGAGTGAGAGGGGGCCACACTGAGGGAACCAGGCAACCTCACAGCACACGCTCCGCCTGTGCTGATGGCAATATGCGAGGGCTCCTGCAGGGGCACTTTTATTGGTGAAAGAGCAAATATTTTATTTGCAAAATAGCAAATACTTCTGCAAATGTGGCCGAAATGAACTCACATGCATCATTAAATTAGCATGGTTATTTCATTTGGTTGGCCTGATGTGCTCAGGAGCATATTCTTTCATGGATGATAATTAAACAGAGAAAATTTAAATTTCCTAATCTGACCTCACAAATCTCTTATTCTTGACTTTAATAGTCAAGGCAATAAATGTGGGAAGTCCACCCAGAGGGTCCAAGATGTTGGCACTCCAATAGTGGCTTGGTGTCCTCACTGGGATGCATGGAAACAGTGGGCGAGATTTTAAAGGGATTCTGAGTAACTCAAGTTTCCGGCCAGAGGTGCACTCATTAAAGGGATATTTTTACAGTTCCTAACCCCTGTGATTAAGAACAAAGTAATGTTTTCCTTGGATGCTCCTACTAAGCCATACAGTGTGATATTGTTCAGCTTTATTATTTCAAGATGGCCCCAAACCAGTTTCAGATGGGACTTTCCTTGGCAGGAGGCTCTGCCATTTCAGCACCTGCCCATGTCATCAAATTGCAGTACATAATCTTATTCTCCAGAGGAAGAACTGAAAATGGCAAGAAGACTTACATCCATTTTGTTTTTTCTCTATATGCCCGTTCCTTGAAATGAAAAAAGTAATTTCCATCCGTAGACTGGATCCAACCCACTCAACACAGCGTCCTCCCTGTCTGCAAGTGACTCAGGCCTCCTCCGAGGGGGGCAGTAATCAAGAGCATTTCTCAGCAGCAGCTGTGCACCTGGATGCTCCATGTGACTGTCTGCAGCAGGTTGTGGGTGCTCTAACAGACTGCTGAGGAGGTTCCACACCAGGAGAGTCCTGCACCGATGGCCCAGCTAGCTCCTGCTGGGTTGCCTGGTGGGATCCCCACCGCATGGAGGCGAGTTAGTGTTTGTGGGTAAGCGTGGGTACACAGGGACAGAGAGAAGGTGACTGGAACACAGAAGCCTGCAGGGAGCTGCGCAACATGGAGGGACGTAAGGGCAGGAGGTGAGAGAAGAGGGGCTCATGTGTGTATTCACATAAGCATGGACTAACACGGACTGAATTCTGCCTGTGGACTGTAGGCGCAGAAGAGGAGGTGGATGGACAGTGAGTGGTCCATCTCCACCTCATCCCCTGAGATGCTCTGTAAGGTGGGGCTAGAGTGTGGCATCTCCCCTAGGCCCCCACTCTACCTGTCTTGGTCCCTCTAAGAAGCTCATGTACCATTTCAGGGGGGCATTTTAGAGACTGGCCTTGCTTGTGTGGCTTCCCGGGGCTCTTGTGCCCACAGGATCGGGGTGAAGGTGGTGAGGGCAGGAAGGAGAGGCTCCAGTGTTAGCCAGACTCAGAGCTCCAAACGCCCAGGGCTGGCCTGCAGCAGACCCGGGTCAAGGGCTTTCCTCACTTCACAGAGCTGATGTTGGGCTAAGATAAGAAGGAATTAGCAATGGCTCTGAGCTAGGACTATGGAAATTAAAGACAAAACAAGGATTATCAATGGCCGGTACAAGTGGCAGGCTACTTTGCTTCTTTTCACTTTTCCTTTTAAAACATTGCATGTTATTTTCAGTATGTTTGACTGGCCATTTGGAAAGGCCTAGAGATCCAAATAATGTAGATGTCAGGAAACAGATATTTACTGAATGACAAGCAGGAGGGTTCTGACAACAGGTCAGAAGGGTCAGGTGCTTCCTGTGGTGGGGCCAGCAGCTGGGGAAGGACAGGGCTGCTGCCACAGAGGTTTTCAGCAGGAGTAAGTGTGTTGCATCAGAACCAAACTGGACACAAGTCTTGCTGTCCAGGCAGTGTGCGTCACATGCACCCCAGCCACAGAGAGACAGCCATCTGCCTATGAGCTTAGAGTCCCAGCCTCATGTCTGCACCTTAGCCACCTAGTATGAGGTCAGCAAGGTACTAATTTAAAGAAACAAACCACAGAAACAAAATATAACATGTTAACTTTTTTTGAGAGTTTGTTTTCCCTTTTGCAAACAAATAATTTCTCAATAGGAATAACCTGAAAGTGGCCATAGGAATATCAATTTGAAAGAGCATCAATGTAAGCATAATGTGCCCTGCTATTTTCACAGGGAAATACCCCACAGTTACCTTCAGTCCCCAATACTGAGTGAACCCTACAAAGGAACGTGGGGTTGAGAAAAAGCAGTGCTCCTCCTCTGAGATCCCTGTCTATCAAACGGTTATGTTAAAAGCCTGCTTCTGACACCATGCCCCACAGGCCTCACCTTGTCAAAAGCAGGATAGACAGCACGGATCTCCGTCAACCAACCATACGGCATGTGACCCACAGGGTATGTCGCTGTCAAAATTGCCACTGCCTACAGGAGGAAGAGGGGGCAGCATTAGCGTGGGTGTCCACAAAGCTCTCTAGGAGCTGCAGCGCCATGTGACAGGGCCAGGAGCAGATCCCTCCACACTGGGTGACCAGCATCCGCCAGCCACAGGACAGCCCCGAAAGGAGCAGAGGTGACCCCAGAGGAAGTGACCCTACACAAATCCAGTGAGAAACAGGCTTGGAGCACTAGCTTGAGAAGCCACGATTTCAGTCAGGGTTCCTCCCCTTAGGCCCAAACAAATTCTCTCTAGCCTAGGCCAATTCTCGAGACTCAATGTGAAATTGGGAGCCCTCGCCGCACTCTGGAGAGTCTGCTCAGCACCCACCTCCCCACCCCCATTCTGTCCTTCGGGGGACTGACACCACGCATGCAGTTTTGAGCTACTTTCCATCTCAGCTCACTCCAGGCTACTCGGCCAGCACGGACCAGTTTAAAATTTTAATTTAGTAAAATTTAATAAATGTTCATATAGGAAGAGCAATCGAAGTAATTCCACAAAAAAAATGAAAGTTTCTTTTCTTATGTGACTGAAAAGAAGAAAAACTAGAACATGGCACCTAAAGCGCCATCTGGCAGAGCTCGACTCTCACTCACTGGGAGGAAGAAGCCTGTGCTTTCCTAACGGACAGAGCAGCAGTGCCCTGCGTGCCAGGAGCTGCGGTGAGGGGTGGCGTGGCCTGGCGAGGCGTGGGGAACAGCACAGCGCCGTGAAGAGGTGCGCCTCACCAGCCTTCACCCCGGCTCACCAGCTGTGTGACATGAGCCCTCCAGGGAGTCCCTCTCTGTTCCTCCAGCAGAACAGTGAGAACATTAACACCCATCTCACCGGGTTGGCGGAGTGGTGAAGTGCACACAGATGCCTGCCACATAAGTAGACACCATGCCACTGCCAGCAATTTTCAAGTGGCTCTCATACAGAATTTGCTATTTATGTTTGTTTCTTTGTTTTAAGGAGACAATGGGGTTCCCGCACACAGGTCATGGGGGTCTCATACTTTTTACTGGAAAACTTGAAGCATTCAAGTAAAAAAGCTCCTGTGACAGAAGCCACCCAAGAGGACATCCATGACTCAGAAAACAAAGTCCAGGAGCAAACCGAGGGGAGGGAAAGCGTTCTGCTTTTGATTTACGGGCTTCTCCCTGCCGGCCAATGTGAACAGCTTCCAAGACATGGAAACTGGCAGGGTGCTCCAGGCTGGAGCCCTGCTGGCAGGGCAGGCCAGGGCTCCGGGCTCCTGCAAAAGCCACTCACATAAACAGGAGGCCCTAATGAGTGGCCACCAGCCTTCCTCGAGGATCAGCGGTGCCAGAGATGGAATTAATTCTCCAGAAGGCCGCGGAGGAGGAAGCAAGTGAAGTCATTCTATTTGTTCATACCCAGCTTGAAAGAGGGAAAAAATGAGTCAACTCTTTCTTTGGAGAAGCTGCCAGTTTCCAGATAAACTTCTTGAGTTGTGAGTGAGTAAATACAGGAGATCCTCATTTGAGGAAGGCAGACTGCCAGGGAGCACCTGATGGGTGGGTGCTGTGTGTTGCAGGAGGTGACGTGCAGGTGAGGGTAGGCAGGGTCAAAGTGGAGGTCCTGTCCCTTCGGCTACCACCTGACAGATGCCATCATTCCCGCAACTACAGGGAAGAGGCCACGGGCCACCGCCATGGAGGAATGGAAAGGCCACTGTGGGGGGGGGGGGGCGGAAGACCTATTTCTAACACCAGCCCAGCTTCTAGCTACTCCCGTCCCTTCACCTTTCCGTTCTGGGAAATGAGGATGAAGCAGATGTTTTCTTCCATAATTATAAGAATTTAAAATTACATGTCCATTAGTCACAAGAATGAGCTCCTCATGGCCTTCCCGCATGGCTTCCATAATTAAATACTGTAGAACCTTTAGAGCTCTCGAGAGGAACTGGAAATAAGTTTTAATTCTCGTTTCCCCAAAACAAGGCATTTGTCATTTCCGGCCCCCCACCCCCAGCCACGTGCCTACCTCTGTAGCTGCAGAACTGCCACCAAGGTCCCGGGAAACAAAGAGATTGACGATGGGCCTACTGATTCTCTGTGTGGCCAAAATCAGAGCCAAAGGCCACCAGAAGCTCAGCATCTTTCTTATTGTCGCATCTCCCTGCATTAAGAAATGGAATTGAAGTCTGTTAAGCTCTAGAAGTAGAACAGGAAAAACAACTTAGAATGGGAGCTTTTCCTTTTTATGCCAATCATGAGTCAATTCACTGTAATTAACAGTAATATAAGGAAATGCCTCTCAGGATAAGCCAGGTTGAATTAAAATAAAACATATAGTTATTAGAAATAACTTCAGACAGTTGGCAAGCCAAGGTGAGATCAACACAGGCACCAAAGCTTGACAGGTTCCATCTAGGGAATCCCTAGCCAAGGTATAACCCAGGCCTACGGCCTGAGAAACAGGTTTGAAATTAGTCTTTGTTTGTATCACCACACTGACCGGCTAGAACATGTCAGGAGGAGGCTGCTCTTAGAAATAGAAAATTATTATGATCTATTTTGGAATCACTCAACATATATCAATATGCCTAATTATTTCTGCACTCTGAGAATTGACTACAGGGTTCTTACTCTCAAAGCTTTCACAGAAGGTACATAAACTACTCAGAAGGATAAGCAAAGTAAAAGAAAGAAAAGGGATTTGCTGAGACCTCTGCAGCCAAGGTGTGTGCTGTTGGCAAAGCCTTGCTTTCATCATGCAATTTTGGTTTTGATTCTTTGAAAGGGTAAGAGTTACATCACCCAACCATCTCAGCCACTTTGATTTATTTCCCTTTGCTGGTGGCTGGATGTTAAGAGATGGATTGTTACTGTAAAGACCAATTTGATGTGGTTGGCCCAGGGTGGGAATAAGTAGGGAGGATTCCACTGATGGTCTGACCTCAGGTAGAGGTAAGTGGTCAACATGATTACTGTTTTGACATGACAAAAGTGATGTGTGGTCAAGGGGGGGCAGGTGGTGGAGTGTGGTGATATATTCAGGGCTACACATGAGCATTCTGATCTGCCTTACAGCTAAATGGAAACAAACCCGACAATGCCTAACACCTGTGGGTGGAACTCTTAGCATTAAATAAATCAGATGCTGTTCTGTTGGGATGAACAGAATGGCCACTGGGAGAGGATCTGTATCTTACACTTGCTTGTTTCTTATTCAACTTCCAAGGCAAATCAGACTCTGAGGAGGAGGCTCCTTAGACCAATCCCAGGCCCCTTCCCTGGTGTTGGAAGCTCTCACATTCTCATTAAAGTTCATGTGCTGTCGGGGGCTCACGCCCAATGCCTGCTTCTGTGTTGGTGTTACCTGCCATGTGGGCTACAAAGCTGCTCGAAAGTAGAGACCGTATCTCAACGTTTCTGTCACCCCAAGGTACCAAAGACTCTGTTTGGTCTCTAGGAAGTAGGTTCATGAATAAGAGACTGGCACTGGCTACAGAAATCATGAACACAGTCCAGATGCCTGCTACGCAACTAGAAATCATAAAATGCGGACTCAGAGCTGCCAGGGTCCTAAAGCTTTCTTGACTGCAGAATAATTTACCATAGAGAGAAAAGGAGGCACAAGTGTGGTACCCATCCATGGCCTGACACCGTGTGCTATGTCTTGGTCTCCTCCCGGGGCCATGGGGAGGCTGGACAGTGACCTCTGAGATCCCTTCCACCCCTAGAGTTTATTCACCACCTTTCCCTTGAGGACACCCGGCACCAGGCCTCTGGGAACAACATCATGAGGAGGAGCTCGTGGCACCGAGTGCTTGTCGTGCACAGGTGTGAAATGCAAGCTTCCACTCCGCTGCAGAGACCTACCCCCAGCTCTGGTCCGCTTCGGTCAGGGATGATGTCGTGGATATTCTTGTAGTAGCCCAGGCACAGGGTGGTGCAGCGCACAAGCGCGCCCATGTACAGGGAGAGGATGGGGATGAGCAGGGGCTCCCGGCATTCCAGGTGGCTGTGAAGCAAAATGGCTACGAAAACGACCTGCAAGAGAGGAGGAGGGGCGGTCAGCGGGAGGACAGGGAGGCGGGCGGCAGGGTGCAGGCCCACCCTCCCCAGTGAGGACCTTGATTTTGATGGAGAGGGCAGAAACGTGAGCTGTGGCTCCACATGTCTCTCCTACGACTCCCATGAAGGTATCGGGGTTCACTGGAGGAACTCACCCTGGTTTTGATAGATGCACTCCCAGGAATTACTATAAAAACACCTAAATTAAAACTTAAAGTACTAACTTACTTCTGTAAGTGGAAGAGGCTGAAATTACCAGAGCTGCAAGAGCTTAAAATCATAATAAAGCACCAATCTCTGTTGATGGTACAGTCTCCAAAGCAAATCTGATAACTTATTAACCTCCCCATCCTGCAGAAATCAGAGAATCAGTCCAGCCTCTGCCCAGAGACCACCTGGGACCCATGCTCAGAAGGTTCTGGAAGCATACTGAGTAAAAAAGTAGGTAATTGGGCAGGAGGCTTATTCCTGACCAACAACTCCAATGGCCAAGTATCCATGGGTTGGGAAATTATCTGCAGCCAGGCCAGGATCTGTAATATCAAGACCTTGATTCCCTCTGCCGCAGGGAGCTCAGAGCAGCAGCAATGGAGAGATCTCCTCTGAACGAAATCAAAGTCTTAGATGCCAGAGTGGTTTGCTCTCAGCACAGACAGACATGTGTGCCCAGGCTGTCATTCTGAAGCACAGTGAGGCTGACCTTGTCACTGAGTCCTCAGGGTAGCCCAGAGCACAGAGGTGCCATGTGGACATAACCAGGCTGCCGGGAGCATAGGCCATGTGAGTGGACACACATCCAGGCAGCCCTCACACTGTGCCAGGGACACAGTGACACTGATGGAAACAGGATGCCCAGGACTCTCCCCGTGATTGCTGCTTCCAAGTGGACCACTGCAGTGGAAGGACACCTTGCTGGGATGCACGGGTGAGGCAGGAGACTGGAGCTTTGTGGTGTGGACACAAGACCCGAGGATTTATCTGATCGAAATCCCCTAAGGTGCCCTCACATGCAGATTCAGGGTGAGTATGTCCACAGCAAGCTTCACATTCTGCAAAACCCACAGCCTAAACCACGATGGGAATGTTTAGCGGCTGAAAACTGTGAAAAACGAATTCGTGAAGATCAACACCTCCTCTGCCCAGTCCAGGAAACTCCCGGGCTGTCAGGACGGCTCTGCAAGACAGAAGCCCGCAGAGCAAGCAGGGCCAGGGAGAAGGACCTGGAAGAGAGGGAAAGGGAAGACACGGCCAAGGAGGAAGTGTGCCGAGGACCCGACAGCGTCCCCAAGTGCAGAGGGGACCAGTGCATGACTAAGCCAGCGGAGCTCCCAAGACCAAGGTGAAGATGCCGCCAGCCTCCCCCAGGTTTCTAATAGACTGATGCCCTGTGGCCCAGCATTTGCCACAGAACTGACATCTTCAAGGCAGAATGTATCATTTATCACCTCAAAATATCATGCGTACCCTTTGCATTTCAACCTGGAATTACAATTCTGAACCTGAGAGAGCCATCAGAAACATGTCAGATTATTTTCTGAGGGAACCAACGGTTTCAGTGGAGAGCATTTTCCCAGTGAGAGCTGGCATCCGCTGGCCCAGTGCCAGGTGCTGGGATTCAGTGATAATAGACGGCCCCAGAATCTGTTCTGGGGCCGACAATCTAAGGGAGGAGGCAGACACAGATCAGTGAGTGTTCCCTGCCAGCCCAAGTGAGGCAGATGGGTGGAGAAGGACAGAGTGTGGAGCAGCAGAGGAGGAGGGCATCTCTGCTGGGAGCGGTCAGGCCAGGAGTGAGCAGGGCTCAGGGTGGGAGGGAGGTGGGGCAACGAGGCAGAGCACTCTCCTGGGCAGAAGGAGCAGACCCGCAAAGACCCCTGGGAGAGGGCTCATCCATGGCCAGGCCCTGCAAGGAGGAGCTATGATTGGTTGATTGCAGAACAGAGAGCAAGTGGGGAGAGGAGAGTACGGGGCTGCAGAGGCCACCAGCCTGTCAATCTTCAGACCCTCTGTAGGCCAAGATCAGGGTTGGGATTTTTATCAAGAACACCAGGAGGCCACAGCTCCAGAGGCACAATCAGACAGCATGCAGTACTCACAAGACTACCAGGAGGCTATTTTTTAAGCAGGTGGTGAGACAGTCAGAATTTCACTGGGAAAAGACCACTATGGCCCTGGGGGGAAGAGTGGAGGGAGTAGGTCAGAGATGAGTGGGGAAGCTTCTCAGCACTCAGCTGGCAAGGGTGACCCCTCAGACCAGGCAGAGCAGCAGAGGTCGCACTCTAAGAAAGCTCTAGGGTTCACATCTCAGTCCTGGTGCTAAGGGAACACCTTTCAAGAGTGGCTCCTGGGTTTCTGACCAGATGGTAATGCCACAGATTTACTCCACCAAACACTTCACACAGAAGATCTTTAATTCAGGCTGAAGGCATCATTGAAGGAACTGAGTAGAAATGCCACAGAGGCTTTTGGATAGCCTTGCTTAGGGCTCTGAGGAGAGGGAGAGGATGCAGATATTTAATAGGGGGGCAATATGCATATGACAAATATTATTGACTTAGGGCACAGTATCAGTCTGTTTTTGTTGTTCTAACATACCTTAAAAAAACAGCCTCCTGGTATTCTCTAAAATACCTGAGGCAGGCTAACTTTATACGTATTAAAGAATAAAGAGGTTTACTTAGCTCACAGTTCTGGAGGCTGAAAGTCCAGACACCATGGTGTGGGCTCCAGCAGGGACACAAGCCTTCTTGGCTGTATCCTATCATGGCTGGTGGCAACCAAGGGAACATGGGGAAATGATCTCAGCTTGAAAGCAGGAAACCAGGCACTGGATCCCCACAATCCCTTCTGAGGGCACTCCCCCAATGACCTAAGCCCACGAAGCCTACTGCCACACTGAGGGCCAGGCTTCCAACACAGGAACCTCTGGGGGACACATCACACCTGCACCACAGTGGGCTTGAATTAGGTTCAAGTGCTTCTCCGTGAAGCAGGATGGAGGTCATGGCTGGAAGTGAGCAGCAGGTGGAGACCCTCTGAAACAGTCCCTAGGACACAGCGGAGGGGGTGAGGAGGTCTGGCACTTGTGATGGGGTCCTCCAGGCACTGGGCAAGTTTCTGAAGAAGCATGTGCTTCCTGGGGCAGGCGAAGGAGGGTCCACAACACGGGTTCCAATCAGGGCTGGGATTTTGTCAGAAGATACAGAGAGACAAACGAGTAGCAAAGAGACTTTAAAATAATGCAGGGAGAGTCTGATCTGATCATCAGGGGTCTTGCTGACCTCAGGGCAAGGGCAGATGACAGCATAGAAGGCAGAGGACATTTCTCATAAACCCCTTGGCAATATTCAGCCTAACAACTGGAACCATATTACAACAATGGTGACCCCAAAAGTGATCACATATTTGAACCAAACCAAGAGCTTTTTTTGTATTAGTGTGTGAAATCAATTAGCTTAGGAAAGTTGTTATTATTATTATTTTTTTTTAAAGAGAGTTGCCACTGAAATTCAAAGCATATTAACAAATTTCATTTTATCATTGGCAGTTGCTCACTATGCCAGTGCTGCATAGGATCTATTTACCTATGACCAAATTAGGAACTACCAGAGGCTTTCAGGTAATGAGAGAGATGAAGCTTGGCAAGGCGAGAGGGAGACTTAGGAACAAAAATGGAGTTTATTCCCCCAACCAAGTTGTGGTAGGAACCCAAACTGCGAGGTTTAAAATAAACCACTCCACCAGGAACCGCCCGAGGCCAGATGGCATCTGCACCCAAGTCCCTTGCTGCTTTGAACCAGATCTGTTTACTCCCCAGGCAGAGGCCAAGATCAGGTCTGAAACCAGCAGGGGAACAGCTGTGGGCGTACTGGCAAAGGCGCCTTCACGACTACGCTTTTTCTTCTGCCCTTGGATGCCCACTGTATTTATCTTTGGCAAAGTTACACGCTTTCTTCTGTTTTCTTTCTTATCTTTATAATAATGCACCTGTACAGATGCTCATGGCTTGCTGAGGCCGACATGTGAAACGGGAGGAGCTTCCTTCGCTTCGATTAAGGAGTGAACAAAGCAGCTGTCTCTCAGCGGATGCTGAAGGCAAGAGTGGGAGGGAACTCGAAGAGCCCCACCAGAACACCCAGCAGCACATATCAAAGCGCCACCCCAGCTGTGTCCAGGCGCGCGCACAGCCTTAGCAGGAACGTATTCAAATTGCTTTAATAATGATCCACGGAGGAAATGCAATTGATTTGGAAGTTTAATTCTTGGTCTTTAGGGAGGTCAATCTAACAGCTCAACAGATTATTTCAAAGAGGTGGTTTAGAGATGAGGGAGCATGAAAGGGGCAATGCGTGGGGATGTTCCTAGAATGAGAATTTGGAAGGGCGCTTAGAGATCATGGTCTAACCTCCTCCATGAAACAATCATTCCACCAAGTCCCTGATTGTAGGAACTTAGCCTAATTGATAAATCAGAGTAATTAAATCTAATTTTCTATTGAAGTTTTTTGTGTGGCATTCTCAGTGGAAGAAGAAGGGAAGAGGAGAAAATCAGGAATGGGTGTGGCCGTTAGATGTGGATCCAGCAGAAGGTGAGGAGCAGCCTACTCAAACACTCAGGAAGAGAGTGGGGCCATCCCCTGGTTCTTTTTAAATGTGGGAAAATAATGCGTGAATGGCAGCTCTCCCTGGAAACCTGCATAAGAAATGCCATTTAAGAATAATTCCCAGCTGGGCACGGGGAGGACGAGGCAGGAGGATCATGAGTTCAAAGCCAGCCTCTGCAATGGAAAGGCACTAAACAACCTAGTTAGACCCTGTTTCTAATAAAATACAAAATAGGGCTGGGAATGTGGCTCAGTGGTTGAGTACCCCTGAGTTTAATCCCTGCTACCCCATCCCCAGAAAAGAATAATCTCTAAGTGCTCACTTTTGAACTGAGTGACAGGCTGTGTATGGCTAAACCATGCCGAGGGCACCCGGCCAAGTGCACAACAACACTGTGATTACTGTTCAGTGTACCAGGTGTGACTCTGAAGTCTTTTACACGCACACTTTCTTTGTAAATAATGGTCAAGAGCTGGAATGTGGTGCCAAGGCAGGGGGATCACAAGTTCAAGATCAGCCTCGGCAACCCAGCAAGGCCCTATCTCAAGATAAAAATGGAAAGGACTCAGCATGTAGTGCAGTGGTAGAGTGCCCGCAGTGCACAGGAGGTTTCCTTTTCTTAGTCATTTATCCTTTGTTGAAGTCCATATTTGATGAACCAGTGCTGCAGAGTAGTGCAGAAGGCACCCCCTCCCATAGGCCGAAGCACTGGGGATGGAACCTAGGGCCTTGTGCATGCTAGACAAGTGCTCTACCACTGAGCCACGCCCCCAGCCCTGTGCCCCAACATAAATATGGCATCGGTTGTCAGTTCTATCACATTCAGTGGGTCATTCACCAGGTGACCCTGAGGACCTCCAATTGACACAAAGACCACAGTTACCTGAGCTATGACATCTGAGATTGAGGCACATCCCACCAGGAAACTGTATTTGTGTTTTAAGAGAATGCCAGCATGGGTCCATGCCTGCCAGAAAGAAAAAAAATTGCCATGAGATACACTGTTGGGATGATATTGTTTCTCATTATGATTTACTGGGTATTCCTGAAATATATTTTACACATTCCAATGTCTTAGCAGCACAGGTATGATAAATGTTTAGTTGGTGAAATTACTGTCACTGGGTCTGGTGGCTAAATCCATGTTAGATTTTTTTAAGTGGAAGAGTGAGTACATTTAAGTATATGCAGACTAGTGTGGTCATTCTGTTTGGGTGCCTGGCAGATTTTGGAATATGATCAGATAGCAAGAGCAGAGGAAACCCAGTCACCCGTGGAGCAGGATGAATCTCAGAAGCATCCCTCCTTCCAGGGGTGCAAGTTACAACCAGGGCACTGACTTGGTTCTGCGGATCACAGTCGTGACGGTTCTCACTAGCTGATTCGGGTTCTACTGTTTTACTGTCTTCGGGTTTGGGCAGGACCTGATATGACCTTTTGTGCCTTCAAGGGAAGTTAAGATGGAAAGAAGTACCACGGCAGGCAACCCAGAGCCTGGACAGCTGGGTTGGAGAAGGCCGGATGCTCTCGATGGGATCTGTTTACGGACTGATTTTCCTTCTTACCTTTGGACTGGTTTAGAAATAAAATTTCATCTGAGATGGACACAATCAGACAAGTATGCTCTATTCCCCAGGTCTGTGTCCAGACTTCCTATAGCAGCTGTTATGTCTATGTCTCAGCTCAGAGACTCAGGATGCCAAATGTTAAAAGAAATACAACCACAGATAACATTCACAACCATCACCTGTGGGCTGTCCGTTGTTGAAAGCCATCTGGATAACAAAGCTTCATGGCTTCCAAATATTCTCTCTCCAACCCACTACTGGGTATGGATGTGTGTGTAGGTGGGAGAGGACAGAAATGACCTGCTCATTATAAATGCTCATTATTTAAGGTTTTATTAGCAGTTCTCTTACTGTTATAATAAGGTCTTAGTGGGAGGACTTAAAACATGGAAGAAAAGTTAGCAATCAACAATGTTCTGGTGCTATGCACATAGACCATCCCTCACTAAAATGCTTAAGACTCGAAATACTTCTGATTTTGAACTTTTTTAGATTTTGGAATATGATCATATATTATAATGAGGTATCTTGAGGTTCAAACCTAAGTCTGAACATGAAATTCATTTATACATACCTTATATACATAGCCTAAAAGTAGTTTTATACAACATTTAAAAAAATTGTGCATGAAACATAGTTTCACCTGAGATTGGTTATAGAATAATCCAGACGGGTTGTCACATTGGTGCTCAAGAAATTTTGGTGTTTGGAGCATTTAGGATTTGGATTTTTGGATTAGGTATGCTCCACTTGTACTAAGTTTTTGAAACTATTTCTCATGGCAAATAAATAGAACTGAAGGACAGTGGAAGACAGGGTATTTTAAGAGTCCATGAGTCGCTTTTGCTAACAGTCTCCAGTTCCTGGAATTCACTGTATAATTACAGTTCTCCGTGGTTAGGTTCCCACTTCCAGCTCAGAAGGAGCACAGACATTACAGTGGCACGGTGGCCTCATCCGGGGGTCAGGCCTTAACTCTTTCAGAAATGTGAAGAAGGTCACTTCATTCCGTTCTCTAATGAAGTGACTGAAAGCCCTGCGCTTCCTGGAAGTGGGGATGGGCTGCAGAGAGGGTACCCACCACACACATGTACTCCTGCATCATCTCCCAGGGAAAACATACTTGGCAACAAGTAAGAAGAAAGTACAGGTGCACGGATTCAGATGGCCCAGTTCTCTCACCTACAGTGACATCCCCACAACTGAGGACCAGACCTTCATGTGACAACTGGTTTAATATTTAAGGTTTCCTTGCAGACCAGAAGACAGCCCTCGGAGCCACTGAGGCCATGCAATAATTGACCACAAACCACTTAAGACTTCTGAAGACCTTTCAGCAGGTGCATTTTACCCATCTTCCTGCTCCAGGGCTTGGGACTGTGGCCTTACCTCTACACAGAGGTCCATCTACTCCTGTGTCTAACGCATGTGCAACTTGAGGTAGGGGACAATAAAAAGTAATTTAAAGTAGAGCCCAAAGAAAGGGCTTATTTTCCAGCATCAGACATCACTGTAAATTTTTGTGCTCTAAGTCTCTTTATATCTGTACCAGATGGAAAGAAAATCAGTACTGTTCTGGGCGTCATGATGATTTAGAGACAAGAACAGTCCTTAGCTAAGATAGTAGAGCTGGTATCAAAGTAAGGAAATCTTATTGGTGTGTTCAGGAGATTCTTATTCTACAACTTTGGCAGTGTAGGCTACACAAGTGGTAAATTATCAGTGAACTATTCCGATGACTTGATCTGAATATGTCAGAAAAGAACTTTATATTTTGAATCAAAATTTTCAAATGGGCTTTCTTTCCACCTGGCACAACTTATGGCAAATACATAAAATTCTCATAAAATAAATCAAGAAGATGGACTGTGTAAAAGTCAAGGAAATCAGTATGATGTTTCCTCAAAAATTAAAAATCAGATTGGGATGTAGTTTAGTGGTAGTGCATGTGTTTATTAGCACACATAAGGCCCTGGGTCAATCTGTAGCACTAAAAATTCAAAAAATACCATATGATCAATTCTATTTCTAATTATATATCCTAAAGAATTGAATGTAGGGACTCAAAGAGGTATTTGTACAACCATGTTCACAGCAGTATTAGTCATATTAGCAAATACAAACATGTAAAAGCAATGCAAAATGTGCCAAACCCAAAGAATGAAGTATTATTCAATCCTAAGGAAGGAAATTCTGACATACACTACAACATGGATGAACATAGTGAAATAAACCAGTCACAGAAGAAAAAATACTGTGATTTCACTCATATGAGGTATCTAAAATTGTCAAATTCATGGAGGCAGAAAGTAGATTGGTGGTTTCTGGGGAAACTATAATTATTGTTTAATGGGTACAGAGTTTTGGTTTTGGAAAGTGAAGAGAGCTCTCAAGACAGATTGTCTAAAAACATGACTGTTCTTCATGCCACTGAGCTCTACACATAACAGTTAAAATGGCCCATTTCATGCTATGCATATTTTGTCATTTAAAAGAGAAAGGCGAATAGTCCCCTACTTACCATAGCATCCATAAAAGGGAAGGCAGCGAGATACAGGAAGGCCCTTCTGGTTTTACTCCCCACCGACTCATCCACATGGTGCAGTTTGTTGATGATGTAGTAGCCTAAATCGCTATAAGCTGCAAAGGGTCAAAAGACATATGAGAATATTTAATATTCTGGGCTTTATTTACTGGGTCAATCTGTAGCACTAAAAAGTCAAAAAATTCCAGATGATCAATTCTATTTCTGATTATATATCCAAAAGAATTGGATGTAGGGACTCAAAGAGGTATTTGTACAACCATGTTCATAGCAGTATTAGCAGTTCTTTTACGGCTGTGTGGAGTAAGTGTGTGCTTTAATGTAACAATGGGCGCATACTACATATGCTCTTTTGAAAACCAGGACCACCTTTCCGTGATATGCTTCTGCATTCTAACTCACTGAATTCCTCTCCATGAACTGATTTTCTTCAATCTCCTACTGTTGCACATTTGTATTATTTTGATATTTTAAAAGGATGAATGATGAACTGATCTGCAGTTAAATGCTTACACATATTAGGTATTAACAGAGGAAGTTTCCAGAAGCTAACATGCCTTTTCAATACAAGTTCTAAAGCAAGCTTTTCACACTTGTCAGTCCTTCTATTTTGTTTCTTGGCAGGAGGGTGGCAACTCTGGTGGCAAAGTCTTGCATGGTGGAAAATGACGTGCAAGAGGTGTTTTGGAAGTCTCTCCTGTGTTAAGATTTGTCACAGTGTGAGACTGGAACATGTGGGCTGGATGAATGTATATATGCCCAAGAGAGAAAGGGAGAAAGGCACTGGTCATCCCACTGCATTAGCTCAGCATCCTAATTAGCAAAGGTTTAATGAAACACGGAGCTATTTTCAACCCCACTGATATAGCCAAGGCTGGACACGAAAATACTAATCTATATGCTTTTCCATGTTTTATAAGGGCTGCAACACTAAGTGTTCCTGCTGTTTCTGTCATAACTATGGATATGAATGTGCCCTTGAAATCAGGTAGAGCTAGAGGGCAGAGTCTTACTTTCTGTGAAATAAGAATCCTCCCACATCTCAACGTTTATAGGGCAACTTATTACCACCTTAATTGGCAAAGTGAAGTAAAGCTCTAATCTTTATCAGGATTAGTCTTGAATTACAGGAATTCTAGAGTAAGTGAGGTCATGGGATGCTATCCAGGATGCTGAAATGCACAGATGGGAGTCCTGGAGGTTGCAGGGGGCAAGTAGGTGACTTCAAGTTCGTAGGCTGGGGTGGCTATGACTTCCGTAGAGCAAGGTGGAGCTGGGGTGGGGGAAGGCAGGCAGGGGCTGCAGGAATGCTCCTTGTCCTCCAAAGAGGGACAGAAGTGAAAAACCAAAGGCCAGTAGATCAGGTGAGCCAAGTGCCAGGTGAGGAGGGTAGTGGGGCCATGGTGGGGGAATAAGAAGAGAAAGCTGGAACAGCGGGCATCACGAGGCAGAAAGAAGAGATATGGGAAGGTGGGCTGAGGTACGGCCAGGGACAGGAAGGAAGGAGGCAGCTGTGATGTCCCGTCATTTGGATCAGAGTCCTACCAAGTGGACAGGCAGACAGAGGAGGCTTGAGTGGACCTGGAAGGCAGCGTGGGAGAGCTGCAGTCTGCTTGCAGGAGGTCAGAGCTTCCTCCCCACAGTGCTCTGCAGACTGAAGCACAAAGCCAGAATGAGATGCTGCTGAGCCACCCAGGTCTACTCTGGCTGCTGAGCTGTGGAAAGTTTGTCGCAAAGTGTACCATTGCTGCTGTTTATTGTGGAGTTGTTTTCATTCAGTCAATAAATGTTCACTGTGCAGGAACCTGCAAGGGACAGTTTTGGCCTACCACACCACACAACCGTGCCCATTCGGGTGGGGGTGACGAGAAAGGTGGCGTGCTGGGGGAGAGAGCAGCACGTGGGGCTGGCTATAAGTAGCTCGTGAGTCAGAGTTTCCTGGGAAGGTTACAGTCAACACAAAATGCCAGCTGAGTAGACTTGACTGCAGTGACCAAAGCAGGGGACCACGGGACTAGGGCAAGGCTGAGACCGAGAACGGCAATGTTGTGGGTTCAGCCAGGTCTCCTCAAAATTCAGATGCCTAAGTCCTCACCCCTAGACTTCAGAATGTGACCTTATGTAACAAGAGGGTCACTGCAGGTGGAATTAGATGAGATGAGATCACATTGGAGTGGCGTGGCCTCCCAATCCAATGCGATGGTGTCCTTATACAAAGGGAAAATCTGGATGCATACAGGGGAACCACACCAGGATGAAGGCAGAGCTGGGGTGATGCCCTTACATGCTGAAGACTGCCAGCAACCCCCCAGAAGTCAGGGGAGAGGCATGGGACAGAGTCTCCTTCACAGTCCTGAGGAGGAGACGGCCCTGCCGACACCTTGATTTTGGACTTCCAGTCTCTAGGATTCCGAGACAGTAAACGTCTGTTGTTTAAGTCTCCCAGTTGGTGTGCTCTGTTCCGGCAGGCCTGACAAATGAAGACAGCACTTCTGAGGCAGAGAGGGAGAATGATTTCCATGTTAGGTCCTTGGGTGGTGGTCAGGGAAGAGGGACATGTGGGCTTGAGTGGAGACCAGGGGCTGGGATTTGCCGGTGCTGTCCAGGACTAGTGACCAACAGAAGTGAGCCTCTGCCCTCCCTGTAAATGCAGCTACTTCCTTGGATATTTGACTAAAACATCAGAATGATACCTTTATGCAAGAAAGACACAGGGGACTGGGGATTGGAGGACCACAGGGTTCCCAACACGTTCTCCTTGGGAGGAGCCAGGGGGCTTTCTGCTCCTGGGAGACATGTGAGCCCTTCCCTCCCTCTTTCTCAGCACAGGGCCTGCATGCAGGCTTCTCTCCACCCCAAGTTCCGGCACGGTGGGACCTATGGGCTCCAGGTTGCTTTTGCTTCTTTCCATTTTGGTCTCTTTCAGTTACATGGGAGAAATCTGGAGGCCAAAGACAGAAACTTATCCTCCTTTTCACAGTAGAAGAAGACTTCTTCTCAGCCTTGCCCCAGTCCCGTGGTCCCCTGCTTTGGTTGTTTCCACCCTGGGAGCTGTGAGTGTAAAATCCCAGCACCTGTTTTCATGTCTCTTCTGCCCCTCCAATCCCTCCTTCCAGTGCCAGCCCCTGGCTATTTCCAGCTATTTCCAGTGAGAGCAGTTGGCTGGGTGATTTGCTTGAAGTGCTTTGCGTGGACTCCATAATTACCAGGCCAGCTGCTTTAGCAAAACTGAGTGACCTTCAACTTCCATGGCTGCCCTGCCGTGTCCTGAAACGACTTGTGTGTTCCTCATGAAGGGCAGAAAGTTATAAAACAAAATTAAATGAGGGTTCTGAACACAGGTAAGCAGGTTTTACGATGCTGTAACCCCAAGAGGACAGTGACTTGACCTGTTTATAGGGAGATGGCTTTGACCCTGCCCAAACAAGGAGAGACAGAAGGGCCCTTCAAGTCTACAGCTCTTCTGACCTCAGCCAACCAGGATGACAGCCCTTTCTGGAAGCAATGGTTTCCAAACTGGCTCATCCAGTGCTTACTAGCACTTTTGTAAACCACAAAATATGAACACTGGTGACAATGGTCTATCTATATGTATTTTCCCAAAGGGAATGAGAAAAAGTCCTCCCCCTCATTGCAGAAACAGGATAATATGTGCATTTCCAACATACAGGATTGACCGCCCTTCTTCAAACTCAAATTTCCCAAGTTGTCAATGCTTAAAAGTCTCACCAGTACTGTTTGCGGACCCACCAAGGCTGTTCATGGAACAGGCAACTTCACCCCCAGGTTTCTAAAGTATCATTTCCAAAGTGGGTGTATTTATATGGGTAATAGCCATATTTACATCGCTTTGCGAATACATGTTGAATGACTGTTAATATCAGGTACTGGGCTGACTAGCCCAGCTGTGAAGGTGATGATTTCCTACGTGGGACATTGACATGGAACTCAACTAGAATCTGTACCAGGAAAACTTGGGGATGGGAGGTGCGAACGTGGTCCAGGCTTGGGAGTGATACTATAAACTCATGCCTGATATAAGTAAAGAGAATGTGAAATTTTAAAACAAGAACAAAAATCCTACCTCATTAGTATTAAGACTTGATAGAGCGGGATCATATTCTATCATTGATAACTTCTTCTCTCTAGAGAACATGTCTTATTCATGCCTGAATACCCAGGATTTAGCTCAGTTTTTATCAAACACATAGTAGGTGTTTGATAAATGTTAATCAAATGAATGTACAAATCCATCATCCCCAAAAGGACTAACTATAAAAATGTCCCCAATTCTTTTCTTCTCCTGTATCTCCACCTTTGTGATTTTTCAACTCCTGTCAAAAGCTGGAATTTATGTCCCCACCCTGGACCTGGGCTGGCCTGCCCTGTGCTCGGGTAGGTGGCATGCACTGGGGGTGATGGAGTGCTGCCTGCTTCTTGGCTTCAAGATGCCTCGTGAGCCTCTATTCCCTGCTTAGAGTTCAGACACGGCATCTCCAAAAGTCCAGGCTGTGCCACTGGACCACAAGATACTGTGTGCAAGAAAGCTCAGCTGTCCAGCAGAGGTCACCTGGGCCAGCTTGCAACCAGCTGACCATACCCAGAAGGCCCCTCACAAGATCAGCTCAGCCACCAACTGATCCTCAGCTGACCACAAAGGCAGCAGCCCAGCCAAGCCCAAAAGAACCACCCAGCGTTCCCATGGTCTGGTGAGCAAAAATAAATACCTGTGCTTGTAGCCTTTGAGTAGGGGGAAGGTTTTTAAGATAACAACAAATTGTGATCTTCTACTGAAACTGGTCATCCCTGGCACCTGTTTTTTAATTCTGTCAAACTGGACCCATTTGGCCTTTACAGGACTTGTTTATAACACATGAACAAGGAGAAAGTTCAAAAAGAGAAGACTGGCAGACAGAACCAGGATGGCGATGACTTCCACTGCCCTCTGTGGGAGCCTATGTGTGTGGTTGCCAGAGTCCCGCTGACTGCCCGGGCTGCTTCAGAACGTGGGAAAGGCCTGAGAGGTCACTGTTGAGAATAAAGAAGTGGAACAAAGGCTGAAATCCACAGCCCTGGTTCCTATAGCTTGGTAACTGAGGCGCTCAGGAAATAGGAATTTCCTTACAGGTAAAATGACTGTGGACCTAAATGAAAGAAATGCAAGTTCATCCAGCTTTCCTCTTCCATAGACTCACCAGAGTGAAAAAGAGGGTATCTACCACCTGCACTGTGACCAGTGCCCTGAATCGCAGTGCGTTGGTGGCAAACCCTGTGCTCTGCAGTTGTTATAAATGGAGTCTCATGGATGATCCATGAACACTAACTGGAGTCGCCCAACAGGCCAAGAAGCACTCCCAAGGCCCCTGCTATCTGGTGGCCAGAGCCAGGCTATGGGTGTGCACAGAATGGACAAGAGCTTTGGGGCCAGTGACTCTCCTAGACTTCAGGTCTGACAAACTCAGCACAGCCTCAGTGTCTGCTCTTTGTCCCACAGCACACCCTGTGGGTGGGAGGTGCTGCTGAGTGCAGCCGTCTTCCCTCGTAAGCTCTCCAGGCATTCCTGGGGACAGCTGTGTGGCCGGCGGAATCTGCTCCCCGTCTGGGGAAACCCACACTTATGTGCCAATGCCTCCAAGAGGGGAGAGGGCTATGCTTATCTGTGGGGTCCAGAAAGAAAAGTAATCAGGAAAAAAAAATATGAAACACAACTAAAAGAATTCCTTAACTACAGCAAACGTGATGAAAAGGGACGGGCAAAAGGTCCTTTCCTCTATTGGGGGAAACACAATTAATCATGGACGACACTACAGAGAAGCTTTTAGTGCCCTTTGACCTGACCTTCACTTGTTCGTGACCCATTAGCTGATGAACACAGAGGACTTATCTGTGAAAGGGAGGAGCTACATCTACTTGGGGATGGTCACATTTGAAACTGCTGCTTCTAAGTGAAGAAGATCCCCCAGGGGTGGGTAGATAATTAGTAAATACCAGGGTACTAAGTGCTCACATTCATGCAGGCTGGGGAAAATCTAAGCTAGAGAAGATCACACTTGGAACGAGGATTTTTCAAATGCCTGGAAGAATCACGGGAACAAACAGTCCTTGAGAGAGATCACAGAGAACCTAACCAAGGCACTAGTCCACAGCCAAGGAGACGAGCAGAATTACAGATATTCTAATTCTTTCTACAAAGAGACCATGAAGTTATAAAGATGCATTTAAGAAGATACTGAGGGCTGGGTTGTGGCTCAGTGGTAGAGCGCTTGCCTAACATGTGGGAGGCCCTGGGTTCCATCCTCAGCACCACATATAAATGAATAAAATAAGGGTAATATGTCCATCTACAACTAAAAAAATATTAAACAAACAATCAAAAAACCAAAGAAACAAAGCCCACAGTTGCACCATAATGCGTCCTGATGGGCTTCCTCTCTATACTGACCTCCCTCTGCCCCTCCTTTGGCTTTCCAGGGAGTCAGCAGAGCCTTTCCTAGTCTCAGTTTCCACGTCTCCTTTACCTGGTTACGGTCTCCTGCCTGAGCACACGGCCCTGCACTCTCTCTCGTGTTATTTCCCTCTGGGTCATGAGCTCCTGGCTTCCGCCTGCCTTCCCATCGTTTTCTCACCAGAGCTCCTTCTCTGTTTTCCCACTCCCCGAGTCACCCTGCTCTCTCAGGTCCAGGAGAGCATTTTCACACCCAGACCTTGGCTTTCAATTTCTTCTGCCTTCTCTCAAAGTTCTCACTGGGTGAAGAAGGCATTTGTCAGTGTTCAGAAATCACACCCACATCCCACCAGCCACATCTACTCAGGGGAAGGGTGTGTCTGGCCACCATATCTTTTGTTCCCATTTCACTTCTAGTCCCAACTTTTGATCAATAGGCTCTGGAATGATATGCACAACTAGGTGTTGTAGAGCCACTATATAGGACAGCGGAGAACTGGACAAAGAAACTAAAACAAAGGGCAATCCCTTCTCTTACTCTTCTGTACTCAGGGGTGGGTAATTTCTGAAATAAAAGCCCCCAATGTTCAGAGTTGGATGATGAGCTCTAGCAATACTAATGATGTAGTCTTTGTAGTTAAAATGGCTCAGTTCATATTTAACAGCATCATATGGAGAAATGGATGAATTTACCAGTTTGAGAACCTCTAAGAAGAGAAATATTCATCAAAAGTACAGGAGGCATTATGCTGGGGAAAGTAACTAATACCTTAAAGGGTGAAAAAAAGATGTAAAGTAAAAAAGCAAAACAAAAAAGAAAGAAGATTAAACTGAAAAAAATGCAAATCACCATGAACCATCTTGAACCAAATCTGAACCAACTTTGACTCTAGACAGAAACCGACGAGAAATAGGCAGGAAGGGTGATCACTGGGAATTTCATGCAGATGTAACAAAATATTAATTTTGAGTACAGGGTCAAATTCATGACTCCATTTTGCATCAAAGATAAGGAAAAAATTAGAAAGGATTGTGCTGAAATCCAACTCATTGTCTCAGAGCTAATCTACAAGGCCTTGAGCCCTAGCCCCAAGAGAACCTCTCCCTCTTTGTTCCCTTAAGTGTCCACACATATGTGCCACTGACAGATTAGAAGAACTTTAGGAAAGGAGATAAAGTCATTAAAGAGACAGGGAAATAGCTTCTCAAGAAGTGTCTAAGACAATCAGACTAGTTTTATATTTAAAAAAAATAGTAAAATAGAAAAATCAAGTTTAAAGCTAGATCTTTCCGATGCATATTTCCACTCTGTGAATCCAGCATGATGAATCTGTAACATGTGATTTTTTTTTTTTTTTTTTTGCTAACTGCAGGTCCCATTCAAGGACTGTTCATGCAGAGAACAAATGCTCATTTCACTATGAATCCAGGCAAAGGGGACTAGGAAGACAGCCTGAGATCACACTTCTCAAGCCACACATGTTTGGAGTACGTGTGTTTTGGTTTTATCTAGGTCAATATTCCCCCGTCACAAGAGCTGACTGTCAAGAAGAAATGTAAGCAGCTGTTTTCAGCAGTACTAAGAAGTAAAAATGGGACTAAGTGTCTCACAGTAGGTGGCACATAAAGTAGAAACTGACACTTCACTGATATAGGGAATGGTAAAAGAAAAAGGTGAGGGATGGAGAGAGAGCAATGTCCCATTCTGGATCTGTGGTCCTGCCTATGGAAAACAAAGAATGGGCCAGATCTTACAGACCATTAAAAAAGGAAGCAGGAGGAAGATGAGCAAAGATAGGAAAATAAGAGCAACTGAATAATTGGTTGGAAAACTGAAATGAGGCTGGTGAATTAGGAGAGAGAAGCTCCTTAAAATTTAAGCTGCAGGAGTTGAAAAGAAACTGATATGTACTTTTTCATAACTCAAGAAATCATCTGTTTGATGCAAGGAATAAAAGTTTTATCTGTAAAAAAATAAAATGTGATAAAAATGATTATTAAATATAACTGGAATGTAGAACCCTTTTGGTTTAAATTTAGTACTTTACGATTCAACTTTAAAAGTGAAAAACTTAGATTCAAGTTGGAAAGTGATGTTGACTTTTATTTCAATGACGACAATTTCCTCAACCGGTTTCAATAACACAGTATGCTCAGCTTTTTTCTTCCCCAGTTATTGACAGCTAGTAATTTGCTATTTCTCCCAAAGTCTCATTCAACCATACCTAAAATAGGGAATGGATGGGTCTATTTAGAGATGGAAGTAAAATGGGAACTAAATTACTTATTTAGATAAGCCCCTTATTTTAAAAATGTATGGAGTTTTCTGGATACATACACCATCTTTGAAAATGGCCCAGATTAAATCTAGCTACAGAAATTTTCTTCAAATACTTATGGTTAGCAGTTAGGGCAAAAACTGAGAAAAGAAAGGAGAGGCTCTGAGCCCAGATGAAGAGATCAGTATCAATGCTGGCTAGGTAAGGGGCCCATCAGCAGACTCGCTTTCCTCCACACTGCCCTTGGAATAGAATTCTATGCCATATTAAAAAGGAAAACCGCAAATGGCTTACCCTATTTACTTTGAGATTCACAATTAAGTGAGCAAACATTAGCTCCTGCAAATACACTGTAAGTAGCCTGGGTTAACCTTCCAGCCTCCCTATTCACCATCCAAATCCATGGGCTTCTCATACGACCAGCTACATTTTAAAGGTACTCAATGGGTTTGTGAAATCAGTTTATGTGACTGGCTTCAACAGATGCTATGCCAGGGAAGCAAGGCTGAAATCACAATCTTGGGGTTCTATGACCAAGAAGGCAACGGAATGAGATCCCCATCCTGAAGGAATGAGTTTTTCCCTGTCTTGTGAAACTGTTACGTATGATCCAATTTTTCTTATTTCATGGAAAGAATGTTAGGCTTTAGTCTCATCTTTGAGTAAAACAGCATAAAAGAGTCCTAGCATGAACTAATTGTAATAAATAAAACAATCTGTCATTTGTTGTCACTACTGATAAGTATTAATATTGAGTAACAACATTCCACTTTTACGTTCAAGATTAAGTTGGTACAATTACACACACACACACACACACATCTCTAACAAAAGCCCAGGGATTTTGTGCACCTTACTAGGTACAATCACCTATTGATGACATCTTCCTCTCTGACTTTGAGAGTCAGAGACACAAAACTATAGCTTTCTAGGGGAAAAAAAAAAGTTATTTTCTTGAGCTGGAAACATAGACTCTTATCTTTTCATCCCCTGAAAACTTCAAGAGAAATATTTGATAATTGGTGAAGACGTCATTCATTTTAGTATATATTTAAATCCAGGAAGAGGAGAAAGAAATGACCAAGGCTAGGTGCCTATCTCGGTCAGAGCCTTACCGATCAGGGTGTGAAAGACGGCGGCCACGGCGCCAGCCACCACCATACACAGGACGGCTTTGGTCCTGTCTCGCTTGCTGTTCACAAATACCAGGCCCACATTTTTAAAGTCACTCATGGGGCCTGTGAAGAACTTCATCAGGGAGTAGGCCAGCCCATAGCTGGCCAGCATTTCGACTGCATCTTCCTTGACAGCAGCAATGCCCCGGTTCAAGGCCTGAGAAGGTGGAAAAAAAAAAAAAATACCATTAGAGATGGAGTCTCTCTCTGGGGAATCACACTCCAAAACAATACTCCGTAGATCTGTTCCTATAGAAATGCTAAGCAGCTTATAGGGTAAATCTCCCTGTAATTTGATAAAGGTTGTTGGTCTTCATTGTCATCCAGATTGGCTTCAGTTTGAGAATCTTTTTGTGGGGGAGATACCTGTTTATTGGGGTTAAAGAAATAGGAAAAAAAACCAGTAAGTATTTTGTTAAATTAGAAAATAATTCTATAAAATTTTGGTAAAAAACTAATTAAAAAAAAACCATAACATGTTAAATTTTATTGGTAAGCTGAATGTAAATAACAGCAACAGGCATTCTGGAAGTGAATCAACCTGTTTATGTGGGGCAGGTAATGACTTTTTCTTAAAGACATGCATGTGCATGTTTGAGTGCGCTTGAGTAAACTTACATACTGTGTAAGTGGCCTTCCTTGCAGAATATGCTGTATGCTATGAAAAAATCATTATATAGAATCATCTGGTTCTTGCTGTGCTTTAACTTGAAATGCATTTTTGGGCTCTGTGCAGACAAATATGTATAAAAAGAACCCCTTTAGATGAAATACGATGACCACTCGGGAAGATGCAGTCATTGAATGTTCTAACCACTTTATGGTCCAGATACCCTTTCGAAACTAACCCACCCACCTAGCAGACAAATAGATAACGCGGATGATGTTGGGAACAGGAGTCCAGGAGGACCGAACTTTATGCCTAAAACCCCTCTAGAACATCACCTCTGTCCTTAGGACCATGCAACTGGAAGATAACTTCCAGTCAAATAAGTATTTTTTAAAACAGACTTTATTTTTAAGAGAAGTTTTATATTCATGGTAAAACTGGGTGGAAATTATAGAGTTCCCATTTACCTTCTAACCCCAGATAGCCTCCCCCACTTTTGCTATCCCACACCCAAGTGCTGTGTTTTTACAATTGATGAACCCTTGACACATCATTATCACTCAAAGCTCATAGTTTACATCAGACCTCACTCACAGTATTGTACATTCTGTGGATTTTAACAAATAGGATGACATATGTCTATCATCAATGATATGCGCTAAAGTCTTTGCCCACCATTTTCATTCTTCCAGAGAAGACACAATGACATTCATAAATCCCATATTCAGTCTATGCATATATAAACTCAAAGTAGAAGACATGAAAGAAATGTATTTTTTTCCTGTCTGCTTCCTATTTGTATTAAGTAGATAGCAGTTCATAATTTCCCCTATGAATGTACTGTTACAGGACAGTACAAATGCTACCTTGCTATACTTACTTGCTAAAGTTTATTTGCGCAACACTAAGTGAGCCAATGGGAGCTTGAAGGAGTGATGGCTGAATACAACAAAAAATTCAAGAACAAATCTTCAAATGCACATAGTATTTAAGAATCATACTATATTAAAAATAAATGCAATCTATTGTGTTTCATTGATTCTAAGACACTAAAAATCATAAGGTACATTACTAATTTGTATACCACCAAGAAAGAAAAAAGGCTCCCAACTGTAAGATGCATCCAGATTGCAGAGATACTAAAATGCGTGTGTGGTATGGGGGCGTGGTACTCAGGATCTATAAAAGGAGGTATTTCATGTACTCTGAAAACATTCCTCAACGTCAAAGGCTGATCTAGGTTTTGGTCTTCATTCAATATACTCCAGCAGGCACTGAGCACAAGCACAGGTGGAGTGAGCCAGCAAAACTCAAGGGCTCAGTCTCTGCCTGTGCTGTGTCCCATTCACTTTCCCAGGAGACGCGGCTGACTGATACCATGAACACTTGCGGAGCTGAACGGTCTTTGCAAAGCTTATTAGGGAAAAAGAGATAGTCACAGGAAAATACCAAAATGTAAAAATGGTTTTGGAAAAGACTAGAGCAAAAATGTACACTAGCAGTAGGAAGTCATTGTGATCCTCCCGATTAAGCTGGCATTACATAAGCTAGTTCCTGATAATTGTTTCCAATTATGTCTCTAATGCTCTTTCTCCTTTTCTAGTAATAGCCTGAAAACTTTCATGAGCACCTTTTTAGCCTCTGCAGAGCACCCCTGCTGTGATGCCTCTCTTAGAAACAAATTTTCCCTTCTATCACAGTTGATTAAATCCCTTAACACCCTAGAGCAACATAAAAGCAAGAAACCTGACAATAAATTCTATGTTCAACAGGCACATCTACTCAGAGGGCTCCTGCTATGTGTCAACACTTATCGCTTGATCATCTACCAAATTAATTCCTTTTGGACTTGGTAGTGGATGCTATTGGCACCCCGCCCAGATACCCAATACCGGGTGGTGCACCCATCACCAGCTGCTGGGAGTTGTGGTTCACAGATGCTTCCTTCTCAGGAAGAAGTACCCCAGCCCCTTTGTGTGGGTGAAACACACCTGATCCCCACTGGACCCCCTGACAGCAGGAAGGGAATGTCACAGGGTTTAGACGATGAGCTCCCTGCCTCCATGGAAGCCACTCTGGTTCGGTTCACAACCTGGCGTTCCCATGCGACACGGGAAGCGGTCTCCAGTGGAGACCAATCTTTGCTTAACTTCTCTCCAGCTTCCCATTCTGATGGCTTCTCCTCCCCCTGAAAGCACTTGCTCATTAAATCACAATGCACAAGAGGCCACACATACCGATTTTGCTTTTGGAGAACTCTATTTAGGACAACTTCTAATTACTTGTCTCACAGACTGGAGAACTCTGCTAGTTGTGTTCTTTTTCTTTCCCATCTTTCCCAAAATCTGTGATTGTGGATTGTTTACTTGTTTTTACCTCTCAAATGTATGTTAAAATTTAAACAATATATATTATTCAACATAAGTTTCAATCACACCTAGTAGTGCTCTTAAATAATGTAGGACTAGATTGTTTATGTGTCTTCTTGGCAAAACTTCATGTTTTGCTTTAAAAAAAAAAAAAAATCAGCCCTGGCTGGGGCCTCTGTTACAATGCTTTCTATTTCCACCAACAGTTCCTTGATTTAAGTCCTAAACCTAGGGCTGAAGGGTGGGGGGAGGAGGGAGGACACAGGTAATGATACCTCAGCCTGCAAGCCAAGTGAGAAAGTTTCATTTAGCTCGACAATTATGGCAATTTGAGGAAAGAGCACAGGGTTCAGAGGCATGCAGGCTTGAGCTGGAATCTGCTTCCATCACTTAACTGCTGAGTGGTCAAGGAACTTCCTCTCCCTGAAATAACCCTGCTGATCTTAAATGGGATATAGGCAGGTGGCGTAGGCACCAAGCAGTGACTGGCCTAGACAAGACATCTGAAAGCAAGGACTTTTGTCTATTTTCTTCATCACTGTAAGTGAAGGGCTTGGTAAGCCCTCCAATTGATCTATTGAATAAACAAATGAATCGACTATTATCTACCAAGAATGTAAACATTCATACTAATTATTTACACTTTTAAAAAAAATCACCTTTTATTATGAGATGGTATTTCTCAGAGATCAAGCCTGCGTAAGGCTTCTGTGTGAAGCGGTGTGACGGGCTGTCATTGGTGGTCAAGGGCCACCCCCAGCACAGCCGCATCTCTAACCAGATTAGGAAGAACAGGCGCTGTGGCTGGTAACCAGGACTAGCCATGGTCTTGAAATTGAGCTCAAAAGGGTCTGGGATGCCTTTGGAATGAATGAGCCCTTGAGGCAGAGTTGCAGCCCAAGACATTCATAAACACAGAGGTTCACTTACTGTTTAAGGGCAAGTTCCTAAATGTCCTTGGGCTTTTACAAAGTAAAGACATGTGACTTCAGATTAGGGCCAGATCTACCAGTACTCCAAAATCCTAAATATGAAACGGCCGGGTTCTGATCCCAGAAGGTGCATCCTGGGCCCTTCCTGACACTTCAGACCCCCACGCCCTGGGTGTGCAGGATTGGGGAACGTTTGACTGTAAAACACAGATGCCTCTAGAAATCTCCGAGGGGGTCACATATTCCTTCATATCTTATCTGCCAGGTCCTCGGTGTTCTGTTGCCTGATCTTTTCCCCCACAGTAAGATTGCAAAACCACAGGATATTAAAAGTAAAAGCTCCAACCTTCAGGGAAATGGCTACCAAATCCCATAGGTATGAACTGATCTCCCTGGTATGACTGGTCTAGAACAGGAAAGAGTCCTGACATTTTAAATTTGGAACCTGTAGACTAGCGAAATCTTTATACTACAGACTGAGATTCTTTGGGACAAGTCACCAGCTCCTGCCAGTCATTTTAGGCCAATGTCAGTGCATCTGTACTTGAAGTACATCTCTTCAAGTGGGAAAGAAGATTGTTGTACTTCTGGGGCCAGGGCCAGGTGGAGGCTCCTCCCAGAGCAGGTCTGGTGCACATGGGAAGACTGTGAGGTGCTGATGTGTAGACGGGTAATTTTTCTGAAGTTGGTACAAAATTTGAGCCAATGAGCGGTCACCATGGCCACAATAACAAAGGAGCACGCTAGTCTGGACCACAGCCTAGGGTTGCCATTCTCCCTGGGGTTTCAATTATGGTTATAAGACCATATAAGAGGCTGTCTGACCAGGCTGGTGTAGGGCTACCCATCTGGGGCTCAGCACATATGTCCCACTGACCTTTCATCTCCCTCTCCTGTTGGATCTTTTCAAGTTGGTGGCTCTTTCCTGTCAAGGTTTCACTGTGTACATCTCTTCCATCTCAAAATCTCAAAAAGAAAACTAATCTCAACTCCAGACCTCAGATCCCATTGCCGTGTGCTCCAGGGTGAGCTGTGGTCATCTGTCCACTTTCCAGGGACTAGGTTGATTTGCCATCAGTTTTCCTGCATCTGTTCAGCAGGATGAAGATTCGAACTCAATACACGAACGAATGCACGTGTTCCCTGCTCCATAACTTACATTGGGTTATCCATAAACAGAATCCTCCAACTGAAGGTTTAGTTTTCAAAAACCAAACAAATGATTTTTGGTGGAATCTATGTACTTAGAATATGCAAAGTGATGGCAGTAGCACTGTACATGTTCCTGTAATTCTGGAAATTTCTCAATAGAAAGACAGGGGCTTCCCCTGCTGCTTCTAGCTGGGCACCCAGTAGGCTGCTTAATGGCAGACACAAACAAAAATGGAATGCAACCTGGGGCCTCACTGTTAGCCTCTTAAATGTAAAGCTTAAGTAAAGATTTTTTACAACTCCATTTCTTCCCCTTTCTTTAGACATCAGTTGGGATACAGGACAAATCATTCTTTATGGAGTCCAACTTTGTAGCAGAAATAACTACTATAAGAAGAAAAATCAGGTTTAGATTCAAAGGACAAGACAATCTTTTCTGACGGGACCCTGGAAATCCAAGAGCACCCGACCCAGGGTTGAGTGTGGGGTGGATGTGGGGTGGGTGTGGCTCAGGGGTAGACCACTCGCCTGGTACTTGTGAGGCCCCGAGTTTCATCCCCAGCACAGATGACTAAATAAACAAGAGCAGCGGTCTGGGTGGACCACTGACTGATACCAGGGTGGTGATCTCCAAATCCTGAAAAGGTGGGTATGTGTGAGGGCCACCAATACTCAAGCAGGATGGAGGTGCCACTGAGAAGATGCCAAGGGCCTGGGGCCTGATCCTGTATCTGACATTCATGGTCATGTGAGGAAATGATCATGTGGCTCATATGGAAATGCTTTTCACATTCTTCTACAACAGGGTATCCAGCTGGAAATTGGTATGGTTCCTAAATACCAAGAGGTTATCATAGGAAACACTAAGTTCCCTTTCACAATTTTCAGTAAGATGACTATTTCCTTTGCTTGCCTCATCCTGGAAGCACTCATTTTGTTTTGCCAGGAAATAGCCCACACTGTCCTCTAATCCCTTTGATAAAAGATGACTCCCCCGTCCACAGCTTCCATCTGTCTGTTACACCTATTATGGCATGAAGTAAAGCGACCACTGGAGCAGGTAAATACAGTTTAAGAATCTTCCTCTCACCCATGGTCATCAGAACATTTACATTTGTGGAAGTGTGGGAAATTCGGAAGCCCACATCTAGCTGCAGCCACCTGTGGAAATAGCTTCTTCCCAGGACGTGGGGAGTCAGCCATTTTGGACTGCAATCTTCTCCAGAGTTGGGTTCCTGTAATTTTCCACTGTTATTGTTCTGTTGGTCTGTATTTTAAAAAGTGGTTTGGGTTAAATTAGATCATTTGTCTTCCCGGTAGTTTTCCAGCTATGTTTTATTTTCTCAAGGATCTATACTGCTCCAAACGAGACAGCCTTGCTCTGTTTAGCTGGAGCTCCAGCACCAACCTGACACCCACACACCAGGCTGTGGTTGAGAGGGGCCAGCCGAGGTGGGGGGGCGGGCGTAAAGCTACTGCCCTGGGCAGTGCTGTCCAATTCAGTGCTTCCTGAAAACCCCAAGATGACCCTGCCAAAATATGACACTGGTGTTTTCTGTCACTTCCCAAATCCAAAGAAGAGTTTCTTCAAAGGATAGAGACAAACTATTGAACAGGATATGATGAAGTATGGCTAACTCAGCTTTCTCCTGCTGGTCTCTTCAGTGTGTCTGGGTACAAAACAGGATGCCCTCTGCTTCTCTCCATTAAAGGGTATATTTTGGTGTCACAGTATCCTCCCCAAATTCAAGTTCATATAAACATGAACCTATTCACCCTGACCAAATTCAATTTAATTGGAAATGGTGGAAGGCTTAACAAAAAAGGGATATTACTACGCTAATTCTAGTGTCCATGTCCTTTGAAAGACCAACACTTCTATGCCATTTAAAAACTTTTACATATTTTCACCTTGAACTCACATCTTTACTGTTACTGAAATTCCCACATTCCCTGCTAATCTTTTTTTTTTGAATTTTTATTAAGATACATGGTCCCCAAATCATATTTCTTGGTTGATATTTCAAGATTATGCCAATTCACTTCAGAATTGAGTTTTAAATGTTTTTATAGTTAACAACAACTCTATAAAAACAGCCTGGAATAAAGATTAACTCTGTGATCTTGGGAGTCTATCATTCTTTTTCATATATATAAATATTTTTGTGTGTGTGTGTAGTTGGACACAATGCCTTTATTTTATTTACTTATTTTTATGTGGTGCTGAGGATCGAACCCAGGGCCTCACATGTGCTAGGCGAGTGCTCTACCGCTAAGCCACAACCCCAGCCCCGAGTCTATCATTCTCCGTACTTACTCTTTCCCTACTTGGTGACAGATTTTTTTTCCTTGATTATTCTACAACCTTGACCTTGGCTAGGGATCTCTGAGCAGCTGAGAATCTCCACTCCTTTTTCTGACTTAATTGCAACATTGAGGTGTTATCTGTAGCCTTCCATTGATTTTTATAAATGCATGTGTACCAGGTGAAGAAAAAGGGCGCACCTGTTTGCATTTGAACCCCACGAAGTTCAATGAGCCCAGTAATGATGATGCTCGCTCACACTCCCTGAGCCTGAGCAGACACCATTCTAAGAGCTTCTCTTCTCCTGATGACTCTGTTAGGGAGCTATTATTATTTCTTGGCTTGCTGGTGATGATCTGGAGCCAGGTCACTTGCCCAGGTGGACATGAAGCTGAGAGAAGACTCCAGAGAGCTTTCTATTCCAGCTTGTAAGCCTCACTCTGCTATCTGAAGACCAAATCCTCCTTTCACTTTGATTAATACTGCAGGTGCTACCGAACTCTGCCTCACACCCATACTTTAAACAGAGATGTCTAGCTATCACATTGCAGAGAACTTTTGGAGAAAGACAATTTTTATTAAAAAATAATCCCAAAGATCCTAAAGTAAAGATTATTTTTTAAAAACAGTACTATGTGACAATATGACAGTGTAACTGTGAAGGATGAGCCAAGTGTGGCTGAAGACATCATGTATCTGAGTCACAGGAAAAAGAACAAAAGAAACTAGGTCAGTGATGTTCTGCAATCAGTAAGTACTGTGCAGCTCAAGAGAACTCAGAAACCATGAATACAGCCCTGTGCAGGGTGACCAGCCGAGCTCAGCCCTGGCCAGCCGTCAGCAGTGTGGGGGGAATGCTAAGAGCTCTCTATAGAGGCCTGGTAGAGATGTGGACCATAATGCTATGGGCTCCTTGCTACAAGGGTTAATGCATCATCCTATCATCCTAATGGCTTTAACTTGTTTAGTGTTTTTTTTTTCTTTTTTTGGTACTGGGGATTTAAAAGTCCAGGGGTACTTTATCACTGAAGCTTCATACCCTGACCTCTTAATTTTTTTATTTTGAGATGGTTCACTAAGTTGCTAAGGGTCTTACTCTGTTGCTGAGGCTGGCCTTGAACTTAAGATCCCCTTGCCTCAGCCTCCCAAGTTGCTGGTTTTACAGGGATGTGCCATCAGGCCCATCTTTAATGTTTAATGTTTTTATTTGCTTCTCAGTTACAGGATTCATTTACTTCTGCACGGGGGTCCATTTAAACTCACTGTTGGAATTTAATACACTGGCACACACCAAGTTTTGTGAATGAATTCTGAGGATCTGGGGCTTTTGACATGATTGTTTTTAGGAGATGAGTAAGAGAAAGCTATAAGCGGTCATTGAACAAGCTTGTCCATCCATCCCATGATGAGCCCTACTAAGCCTAGTCTGTTAGGAATAGAACATTGCAAAGTAAGGGTCCCGTCTGTTCTATGCACATGCACCTGCATACACAGAGAGGCCCATGCTGGATGGAGTCCCAATGAGCCTCAGATAGCATTTAACCGTGTGGAAGCTGCTGCAGTTTTCTCTGCAGTGGGCCTGTCATCCCCTCACCCCCTGTGTTTCTGCCTCCTCACCCCCTCTGCTGTTATTGGTTTAAATGACTGATTTATGGAATTCAAGGCAAAGTAAAATCATCTTGCTGAATTAATCACATTACAGGATGAAGGACACTGTCATGCGCAAACTAAGCAGCGAAGCATCCAACAGCCTCATTAGCTGCAGCTGAGATTTGAGAGTTGCCCAGCCTAAATGTATGTTGTCTTTAAAGCTATAGCCATGGTTTATGCTTCACATTTTTCATGGAGAAAACCCTGATATGATATCGTAATAAGCTAAATAACAATGTAGATAAAATTAAAGTCCTTTGCACTTATCTAAAGACAGGCAAATGAACACATGATTACCAGTTACTAGTTCATACACATAGTGTGTGAGGTAGCAAACGGACCTGCGGAGCGTCATACTGTCAATGCAAATTCCCTACAATTTAGAACTTGTATCTTTGAAACTCAGTAGCCTAAAATGTTATGAAGCCTCTTGCTTTAGCCCTTGCACTTACATGGGTGAGGGGATAAAGGGGACCAGGGAAGGAAACACCTTATAACCTTGTCCGCTCAGTCCACCTGGAAGGATGCTGCTACATCAGAGGGCAAATCTGCTGGTGGAGAGCAGTGACCCCTCCCAGGAGCACTCTGCGACCATAGGAAGAATGACAACTTCTCACGTAGCAGTCCTACAAGACTAAACATGATTTCACGCATGCTCTCACTGGTTTCGTCTAAACAAACAACAACAGGGCAAGTACTGAAGATTCCCAAGCTGCAGACAGGGAAACTAAGGCTCAGAGACTCCAGGCCTTGCCCAAGTCAGGACCAATGAGCCTGTCAGTCTGGAGTCCCGCCCCCTCCAACGCCAAGGGGAGACGGGGGAGGGAACAGTGCAGGACAAAAAGGCACAGGATCTAGTGACGGAAGTCAGGTCTTGTCCCTACCCTACATCTTAGCAAAGAAGAATTAACAGGACCAGCAGCTCAATAAAGCTCCTTGGACTGCAGCTTCCAGGTTGGTCTCCAAAGAAGAGAAAAGAACTCAACTCTATGTTCCTCTTCTCTGCCCTCTAATTCTCACTTCAAGGAGCAAGTGGGTACCTGGGAAAGACCCTGCCAAAGTTGGTACAGCCCCAGCCAAGCCTCCATGGCCTCCATATGGTGCATGATAATGAAGTTGTCCCCAAGATGCAGGCCAGAGGCCCAGCATGCCTGACTAAAGAAGGCGTGTGTGTGGCCATCCCCAGAGCTCCTGCAGTGGCCCCAACCCAGTGCTGAATCTTCCACGCATGCTGGGTTTGATTTTTCCTTAGTTTCTGTCCATCTTTTCAATATCTGAAGCTTCCAAGAGCAGTGAAATTCCCAAGAAACTACCCATTGCCAAAAGAGTTACTGATGCCTTTGCGAGTGCTGTGAGGTTTCTTTTCAGAGAGTCCAAAGTGAAGCACACTAATGTATGAGTTCTAGATCTTCCCAGTTGAAATTGAGACTATTTTTTTTTTTTTTTGGTGGTGCTGGGAATTGAACCCAGGGCTTTGTGCATGAGAGGCAAGCACTCTACCAACTGAGCTATATCCACAGCCCTGAAATTGAGACTATTTTAAAGCATCATTTAGGAAAACATTAATATAAATGTATGTTGGGAGAAGGGCATTCTTGATCCTCCAGTAAAACTCCTTACTGTAAGTTTACTATTTAAAAGCGATCAGTGTCAAGCAAAAAAACAAACAAACAAAAAAACAAACAAAAAAAACAACAAAAAAAAACAAAAAAAACAAAACAAAAACAACAAAAAAAACTAGAAGTCTTTCTCCATTTCAGATGGACACACATTCTATGTCTCATTAGACCAATAAACTGATTAGAACAACATCAGACTAAATAAGCAGCCTCTTTCCCATTACAAGAGAGACAAAACCCTAAATTTCTCTGGAATAATTCAACCAGTATTTTTAAATGGTAAAAAAATAATAATAATAGCATTTTGTTGGAATACATAAAACAAGATCCGAATAAATGGAGAAGCAACAAACTGCATTTCCCGAGGAGCAGACAATGTCCTGAATATGTCAAGGGATCGTTCTGAATTCACCTGTAAATCTAATTGTTTCCAACAATTTAGATTCTCTTCGGGACCTAGACCAAATGATTTTTAACTTCATACAAGAGAAAAGCCAAGAAAGACATGAAGCCCACTGCAGGCAGAGGGGGCTGGTCTTACAGGATGGTGAGCCGTGGAGAAGGCAACTCGCGGGACAGCGGTGAGGCAGGGACTTGGGAAAGGATGCCCCACCTCACAGCAGAGGAGACTGCTAGCCCCTGTAAAAAATTAAACAACCGATAGAACCTGGTGCTAGCCGAGATTAGGTGTGACAGCAAATTTGTATTATTGGCAGGTGTGTAAACTGCTGTGACTTGAGGAAAAAGAACATGTCAAGAGGTATTAAAGTGTAGCGACTCCCTGATCCGGTAATCCCTTCAGAAATCTCTCTAAACAAAAGCACTGGGACACGATGACATGCATAGAAAGACGTCATTAAAGCACTCTGTAATGTCAGACAGCTGACAACCCTCGACTGTCCCTCAAGGTGGGAAAGGTAAGTGATCACGGCGGATCCACACAGTGGAGTGTTACACAAGAAGCATGAAGTGGAGCTAAATGTACTGAGCCAGCAGGACACCCACCACACAGTGACAAGCTGAAGAAGTCACCCTCAGGCAACGTAAGGCATTCTGTGAGGAAAATGAAAAGCCTCAAGAACGTGGAAATACATTTGTGTGATCTAAGCAGAGGGAGAGGGAGACATCTACACCAAGCTGCTAATACTGGCTAATTTAGCTGGGAGTAAGAGGGGCAGGAAGGGGGAAATCATTAACTTTCACACATCTGCACTATTTTACTTATTACAGAGGGAAGATGTTACTTTTATTGTTTACAATGACGAAAATAAAAGCACTTTTTTTGAGACACATAAAAACAAATAAAATACCTAAGTTTCTAGGGTGCAAAGCCAAATAACTACTCCTCAGAGAAAATGTCCATTGTTGCTTCAGGCAGGCTTTAGTGATCACCGGGTAGGTCAGCTCTAAGCAGAAGCCTCCCTGCTCATCTCCTTGAACAAAGGCCATGATTTCCAGTGCTAGGAGCTGTGCGCTGGCCAAAGGTCAGCAGTGAGGGTCCAAAGCCTACACCTCGGGCCTGAGAAAATGCAAGGATCTTCTCTATGCTTAACTCCGCTTCCTGCAGCCACTTGTTTAAACTCTTCAAGGCCTGTTTCCACATTTCTTGATGGCGCACTTAAGTCAAGATTTGTTTACAAATAGGCAAAACCATCGCGACACACTCTTTGGAGCACAGAGTCATTTAACCCAGTCTGCACGTCAGCCAAAGCTTCGCGGAGTCCTAGGAACTTAACAGGACTATCAGTCCTGCCTTGCTAAACCTCTCGTTTTTGAAGCCCCGTCTTTGAATCTCTTTGCTGTCATCTTCACCCGGTTGAAATGCCAGCTGAATGTCTTCCTCTCACCTTCTGCCCAACCTCCCAGAGCAAGGTCATGCCATTGCTCTCCCAGGAGGCCTTCTAACTAATCTGAGCACCATGACTGCTCTCAGTGCAGGTACTAATGTCATCATTTAATTATGCACAGAATGCCTTCATTCAAATACGCTCAGCCAGTGTGTGTGTCTGCCTGACTCCACACTCACGCCTGATCAATGCCCGTGTTGACTTTCTATGGCCACTACCTCGTGTTCAGGGTCAGCAGAGAGCACAGACTCTGGCAGACTCAATGTGCTCACAAACCTTAGAATTGGGGATTGGCATGTAACAGCTACTGACTGATAAGTGTCATAAGGGTCAGGGTGCATTTGTATGAGAACAGGGAGAAGAGATTCACGGAGCACGGGATGCAGAAGATGGGGGCGGGGGGAGAAGTCGGGAAAGATGGAGAGAAACACACATGGGGCTATCACTGAACACATGCCCAGATGTAGGAGGTCAGTAGACGACTCACAAGATGGGATGATAGTTCTAACTGACCAACATGAGTGGAAAAGGGTCTTCAGAACTAAGGTTTATGAGCTGGGTGCGGTAGGGCAGGCCTGTAATCTTAGCAACGTAGGAGGCTGAGGCAGGAGGATACAAGCTCAAAGCCAGCCTCAGCAACTTAGCAAGGCCTGAAGCAACTTAAAAAGACCCTGTCTCAAAATATAAAGGGCTGGGGATGTAGGTAAGGTGCCTCTGGGCTCAATCTCCAGTAAAGGATAGATTTATGGAATGTTCTGTAAGTAACCATGTAAAGAGGGGGAAAAGCATGTTTCCCATGTCACAAGGTTACCTGGGGGCCCTTTAGGTATAACTACAACTCAACCCACTTGGTATTATATATGACAACCTTTCTTGAGGATTTTGAGCATCATTCCGACATTACTGTTAAAACTGTTTAACCAAATCTCACTCTGAGGCTTTCTTTGGCTTAAAAGCACTTTTTGAAAGCAAATTTAGTAGTCCTGAATCTCATTTGGGTCCAATGCAGTTACTCTAAACCCATGATGTGCTTCCAGATTGGCAGGGATGAAAAAGCTAAGCCCCCTTTCCAAGCTGTGTCTCTTCGGAAATTTTCTGAAGTGTTCAGTATTTTGGCTTGGCAACTGCTCCTGAACACTAAGAAATACATCAAAGCAAACATTTCTTCTTATTTTACTCAGAAGAATCTCCCAGGGTCATTTGTTAAACTTCAAGATGACCAAACGCAGATTTTTAAAATTGCACTTTAAGGATTAACAACAACAATAATCTGGACCTTGAGTAGGACACAGATCTACTCATTGTGTAAAATTAATAACTCTGATGATACATGTGCTCTAAAGGAAGCTTTTGGGTGCCTTTCAATTCAACAATATAGAATATGGTGCTTTCTCATAAGTTAAAACACATTAAGATTCTCCCCTGGTTTTTTATAACAAAAAATGTTTCCCTATAGTTATTTACTTCTGGTGAAGAGGAAAGTAAACAAATAAAATATGACAAGCTATTTTATCACCTAGCTTTTAATCCTCTCAAGCACACGTGGAACCAGAGACTAGTCCTATGTGACTGTGTTACATGTTTTTGGCTGATGCAAAAATTGAAGAATTCAAAGAGAAAAACACTGATGAGGAAAAACAGGAAGTCCTAACTTTGAAAAACACTCAAGCCACCTTCTATGCAGGCCACAAAAAGATTAGACAAACTAAGAATTTGTTGACATTGGCTGTAGATTTTGAAGCAGGGTAGAATCTTAAAAATATATCTGGAATGAGGCCAAATCACTTATTTACTGGTTCTTTTCTTTTTCTCTTTTTGTCAAATACATTTAAACACAAAAACTGCTAACCAGAACTATAAAATTATTTTCACATTCATCCCTGAAAAGATTAAAAGAATTGTTTTCAAGTACCGTTCGATGTGAGGACAGGGGTCGGTGCTGGACATTATTCTCTTGAGTTATCACATCTTATTTGATCTGAAAACCCAGCAAGTGGGGGTCTTAGTTGTTGTGAAAGATGAGGAGATGGGGCTTATGGGGTTCTGGTTTCTAAATCCAAACAAGGAGGTGAAAAGCCAGTAAATTCCAAGGTTTGTATCTGAGTTTCTGCATATTCCCTCTGTGCTATCTTAGGTATATGACAACCTCTCTGAGATTCAGTATCCTCAGTAAAATAGGAATGCTTCCCCAAATCTGTCGCCCACAGAGCAGGGTTTAGGGTTAATTAATTAATATGATGTGGCAGCAGAGGCAAATCTTCAACACTCTCAGCCTCCCTGAACAAGGACAGTGGTAAAGCCATGGTTTGGAGACGTGAGTCCTAAATCAGAAACTCTGGCATGCGAGCACGCCAAGACTCCCATCAGACCTCAAGGTGCAATTCTGGCTCAGAGAAGACTGGACACAAGGCATGAAGGTCTCTGGCATTTCTGAGAGTCTTCTGGAAGTTACTGACTTTTTAGAATAGCCACAGCCTATGGATCGGTTCAGACCAAATGTCACTTCTCCATCACTCTGGTCACATTTGCATGACCCCTCAGTGTGGTCTGAAGTGGGATGGCAAGACCCCTAACTTTGGGATGGAAGGCTAAACTGAGTGACCAGCACTGACCATGCTTGAGATGTAATGATTCTGCTCAGTGGGAAGGAGAGGGATAGCAAGAAGAGGAATGGCAGAAACTGCTTGGCTATTTCCCTAAAAATGCAAAATTACAGCCTCATTGAAGTCAGTTTAAAAGTGCCTTCTCTACCCAACCCCTCTGCAGCATAGCCAGGGTCCTCTAGCTTTACTAAGGCTCTTCATATTCTTTTTAAAAGCATGGTTCCCTTACTTTACAAAATGAGTAAAAATCAGTTTTGAATAAATGCAGCCACCCAGACAGAAGTTAAGCAAAATCAAGCAAACTTTTCATCACTCAATATTTTGCCTCATGAATCTGACAGCTTTAGAAGGAAATGTGCAGAAGGTGTGCAACGAGGCACTGGTTTTACATTTGCAAAAGCAGCTTCCGACCATACCTCCCCAAATCAAGTCTCCCCGGGCCTCTGCGTAGCACCCACCCAACTCTTCCCTTACATGCCAACAAATCTCTGCCACACAGGTGCCACAGTGAAATTGGCCCTCGTAGCAATCACTAAAGGAATAAGAGGTTGTTTAGAATCTATCATGTGCTTGGTGCTGTCCAAAGCAAGAAGCATGGCTCAGACATTGAGGTGCTAAGAGCAAACTGAGTGCTTGGGGAACACAGGGAAGGGTCCTGATCTGCAGAGGAGGCTGAGGGCTTTGAGGGGGTGGTGGGAATGACCAGGCTCAGCCTGTTCTGGTCCCAGAGAGGGGCGAAGGGCAGACTGGTATCTAGACAAGAGACCTGTGCACCAGGCTGGGAGGTTCTGCAGGTTCTATGTGATGGGCAACAGGAAACCGCGGACCTAAGAGTACAGTGTCTGAAGACCGACCTGGTGGGCTGTGTACAAGGGACTAGAGAGGTAAGTCAACAGAATCAGAAGCCAACTCCTGTCATGGCATGCAGGCAAGAGATGCTCCCCTGGGACCCATGGGGAAGCTGGGAAAGGGAAATGTGACAATGTATATTTTTATGTGAGATATGAGTCTGCTGCCTGTCACAAGTTGTCCATGGGCTTGCACATAGTAGTCTAATGAGGGGATAAATCTGGCATTGGGAACCCCTCATGGCACCCCCACAGGGATTGATCACCTAATGCAGGTGACTTTCCCCCTCAAGCTCTGCCTGAGATCCCACACAGCACTGGAGATGGGTGTGACCTGCCAAGATGTCAATCAACCTGACAGCAAGACACACAAAGCAAGACAACTGTCCTTAAAACCTCTTCCCTGCCTTTGATATCGTCCTCCCGCCCCTATATAAATAAAGCAAGTCAAGTGCAGGCTCCATTTGGCAAGTATAGAAGCTCCATCCATATGATTGGCTTGCTTGTCCCACCCCTGCTTTTGAAAATATTTTCTGTGTCCTGTGGTTCTTTTGCAGTTTTATTTTTCTTAGCTTTTATTTCTTGGCCAGCCTATTCCACTGAGGGGAACCCCACTTCCATCACCTGCGTGGGAGTGGGCGGGAGCCACCAGCATCTCCCTTCTCTGTGCTAATCTCCTGGAGGAAGGACTGTCACAGCCTCCTTCATCCTGTACCGAGGCGGTCAACGAACACTGACTAAAGGGAAGACATTTCAGGATGGCTGGCAGAGGCAGCGCAGGGCATCACCACCTGAGACTGGGTGCCGGAGACTGCAAGCTGGAAACACTCCCTGGGCTGACTACCCATTCTTGAAGTTACGCAAGATGAAAGCAAAACAATACTTAGTTACCACAAAGCCTAAAATAAAGGAGAGGTGGATATTCTTATCCAAGTTTGAAGAGTGAAGAACAGGTTGGAGGAGCCGGGATGTCTCAGATTCAGTCTGCCTTGACCTTGACGCAAATCTGAGGACTCTGGGCTTGAAAGAAGCTTGGGGGGATGCTGTGAGATGGTGAAGACCCAACAGGGACACACCTCTGTCACTTGTTCAACCCACATCAACTCTGCCTACGTGCACGATAGTTCACACGATTCCGTGTATCCTAGACCCCAAGCAGGGCCAATCCCATGATCCCCCAAAACTCTCTGTCTCTGGTGACTTTACCCAGTAGCTCATGGGAATTTCCCAAAATTCCAGGGTGTAGGGCCTGTGCAGAACTGGCAGCAAGGTAGGTGGTAGGGGATCAGAGGCCAGTGAGACCTCTGGACATGGAGCGCAAGAGTTCCGCAGAGGTACAATAGGGTAAGAGGTAAGAGACTGAGTAGAAGATGCCTGGGGGACGAGGAGGCAAAGGTCAAGCAGCCAGCACCAGATTTTCAGGGATAGTTGCTACAAGTCTCAGTGGCTGTTCCACCTTCACCGACTCAGCTCCTCGGCCCTGGAAAAACTCAGTCCCACATAAGGTCTGATGAGAGAAGTTTGCAAGTGATGACTAGGGGGCTGGCCAGCCGGTGGCCTTGGGAGGCAGCAAGCCAGGCCCTGGCAGGAGCAATCTCCTGTCCCTTGGCTCCTTCCTGGGGCAGTGAGGCCTCTCCCTGGACATCTGCTACCATTGCATTTTTGTGTTGCTGACTGTTGAACAATGAATGGAGCCACCGCCCACGGGGTGAAAAATGTTTTTCTCTAAGTGGAAGAAGTAATGCTAACCAATGATCCATTCTGGCCTGCAAAGCAAATGTGTTTGCTAAGCTAACACTTATCTGATAGCAGACTTGTGTTGGGATAAACAGAAATATCATTAGGATCTGTTTACACTGGTGAGAACCAACTCTCCCAGGCTGCGGGGCCAGGCGGGGGAGTCAATGTCACTGACTGCAGGGCTCCATTCTCTTAGGCCGTGGATAACTGGTGTGCAGACTCCCAGGAATCCTCATGATTTGGGCAGGAAATCTCTGTTGGGAGTGTCAGGGAAAATACCAACCCATCCTGGGGCAGCAGCACATATTTTCCAAGGACACCATTTTAGCCACAGTGGAGAACTGAATTACTCAAGCTGGAGCTGAATGTGGCAGTTTCTTGTGTGCCCAGCGCTGGTGATGGATCCAAGGTGTGGCACACTGGGACACACAGATCAGGGAAGTGGGGTAGAGAGCAGCCCTGACCAGGAACGCGAACTAACTAACGGCAGCTGGTGCAGCTCAGGGAGGATGTGGGGGCTCTGGGGTGCCTGATGAAATGCCCGCTTCTCTCCCTCTCCTTTCTCACACTAATTACCTAACAGATCTCCTACCATAAGAATTCCTTTGTTTACTGTTAGATCACAGTCTAAAGATAAATGTCCCCAGATTTATTAACTGCTGTAATTTGGAAATATGCGTGGTTAAAAGTTGGCTCCCATAGGCAGATAGCTTCTTAAGGTACAGTTAATTATCTTGCCCATGGAGCTGTTAAGCATAATAAGCACATGAGAGAGCCTGCTACAAGTCGTGGTATAATGAGCTGGCTTTTTTAACAGATACCGCCTTCTAATTTGCAATCCAAGGCTTGGAAGCAACCCGTTTTCTTTTCTGGGAATTATGTTAAGGCTGCATTTAGCATTACATTGTCCAAGGACTTCAAAGAAATATATATATCACATTTTCTTCTGTATAAGGTGAGGCAACAGAAATGGAATTCCTTCTGTGCTGTGAAAGGCAGGCTCCTGTGTTCCCTTTGCTGTCCTGTGCATTTTCTGAGATAATGAAACTAGAAGGTGGTGCAGAGAAACAGTGTGTGTCTCAGACAAAAAATGCCTGACCCAGGCCTGGTCCATTGTGTGTCCACCCACTGCATCTCTCTCACCACACACCAGGGCAAACAGCTGCCCTTTTTTTTTTTTTCTTTTGGAGCTGACTTCCTTCATGTTTGTGCACAAAAATATTTTCCATTTTCTTTGTGACATGCTAATGACAATATAAAGTTTGGTCACCAACTTAGAGTCATTACTGTCAAGTATGAAAATGTAGCTAACAACACAAGAGTAGGAAAAATGCTCCTTCAACAAAGGTAGTGAAATTCAACCAGGACTGTGAAACACTGCTGCCCACTGATCGATTAGGCAGCATTTTGCATTTGAAAAAATAAATAAGTACAGCTTTTATCCTGACTTAAAGAAACCCCTGTTACAATACTTTGTGGTCCTTAAACTCATTTTAAGTGAAAATAATATCAAATTCATGAAATTGATTAATAGAAAAATTTAAAACCAAGAAAGAAATGCTGAATATATATATATATATATATATATATATATATATATATATATATATATATATATATATATTGTACCAGGGATTGAACCCAGGGGCACTTAATCACTGAGCTACATCCCCACCCATTTTTATTTATTTATTTTTTTGAGACAGGGTCTCCCTAAATTGCTTAGGGCCTTGCTAAGTTGCTGAGGCTCACTCTGAACTTGCAATCCTCCTGTCTCAGCCTCCCAAATTGCGGGACTACAGGTATGTGCCACTATGCCTGTGAAAATGCTGAATTCTTTAAGCAAACATTCTCCATTTTCAAATGGGGCAACAGCAATGATAACCACCAGTCATCAGCAGGGAATGTGTGGTGAGTGTCATCACTCGGTCCTACAAAAATCTTAAGGTGGGGATAGAGCTATAGCTCAGTGGTAAAGTGCTGTATATCAAGTTCATGTACAAGTTCAAGTGGTAAAGTGCTGCAGGTACTGGGTTCAATACCTAGCACTGCCCAAAGCAGGGAAAAAAAAAACATACGAAGCAGATCCGATTATTTCTCCGATTCCATATGCCAAAGAAACAGAGGTACAGACTCTACACCCCAGACTGCACAGCACAGCTAGGACCAAGAAAGCCAGTCTGAATCCTGCCTGTAATAGACACTCCTCTACACGTCTCCCCTCGACCATTCTCAAACCATTCTCTCATGGTTTGCTTGTCGCAGCCCCAGGTGGCTCAAAGTCCCAGGCATGCAGAGCTGTGTCCTCTATTTGTCAAATGGCAGAACGAAGAGATGTTTTCGTCTCTGACTGAGGGGCAGGCAGGAAGCCAGGGAAGGAGGTGGCCGGAGTAAGTGTGTGCCCACTCTTGACTGCTTTGCTTCTTCAGCAAAAGTAAAGGAACTGTCAGGCATGGACTAGAAATGTGGTTGGAGCCTCACTGGGTTTGAAGACTGAAAAATTTTGTAAAATGACTGCAGACTTTTCTAAGCAAAATATACTCTTGCTAGGTGTGTACCCAGCAGGGGAATAGACTCATCATCAGTGCTCACTGATGGTTCAAACAGGAGACGCTGGGTGGCAAACCAGCAGGCCTAGGATCTCGTTCTTTCTCTGGCACAACTGGCTTTGGGATACTGGGGAAGTGACTGGGTCCACCTCAAGTGACTCTGATGTCCTTCGAGGTTCTCCATGCGATTCTCAGTATGTGTAGCCGAGCCTGAGGCTGCTGGAGATGACCAAGGATTGACTTTTCAGCTTCGTCTTTTTTGCTCTGGGTATTGATACTCAGGCATCTAGCTTGCCTGGAATTGGCCTGACCTTCCTTTAATGACCCAACGTATACATTTTCCCCACAATCAGGTAGACTGACTAATTGGCACATTATCAAAGCTGGATATATAATATCTCTGTAGATGGTTCCAAACAACTGCAAAATATTCACCGTCCCTTGCCTTGGAAGTTAAAATGACACTGCTACTGGATAGCATGTGCTGCTGCTTGCTTAAGTACAGCCAAACTCCCTGTTTAACCAGGGGTGGCTCAACAGGCTGTGCTGACTCTTCTAGATCCAAAAGTTTGTGTGTCTAAGCACTCACATTATCACTTAGCTGGGTGTTTTGAGAAGATACATGTAACATTAAGAGGTAATTTCTGACTTGTTTACAATCTATGTAAATATATAAAACTTAAATTATATAAAGTAGATACATAGTTTAAGTATATAATAGATACATAGTTAATATGATACATAGTTAATATAAGTACACTGCACAAAGTAGATACATAGTTAATAGAAGTAGATACATAGTTACATTCAACTTCAGAGCAGCTTTGTAATCATGAAATAGGATTCTTCCACTCTTCTGCTATTTCAACGTTCTTGGTTTGAAAACTCTTAGGATACAACCTGCCTAATTAAACAATAATCGAATAAAAGTAAAACATTGGGGGCTGGGGATGTGGCTCAAGCGGTAGCGCACTCGCCTGGCATGCATGCGGCCCGGGTTCAATCCTCAGCACCACATACAAAGAAAGATGTTTTGTCTACAGAAAACTAAAAATAAATATTTAAAAATTCTCTCTCTCCTCTCTCTCTCTCTCTCTCTCTCTCAAAAAAAAAAAAAAAAAAAAGTAAAACATTGGTCAGTTAAAGGGGATCATCTCTCCTGTAGCATCTTCTCCCCCTTCCAACTGGCCTCCTCTTCCCACAAAGTACTCTGAACACACTTCCCCATGTGCGTGGATGTGGCATGGTGGATCCTGGCATCAGGTGGATCCACGGGACACTACAATTAGAAAAAAGTGGACTGTAACTGGATTGAAGAGGGGTTGGTGGAGTGGAGGGAGGGGGAGTAGGGGCAGGGGAAGTGCTGGGACTGAACCGGAGTGGGCTGGGTTCCATGCTTTTGTGATTGTGTCAAGGTGTACCCTGGTATTGTATCATAACTTAAAAAGAATAATAATAAAAAAAACACATATTTGGGTGGGTGAGGGGAGTCAATCCACATAAGCCTACTGTTTATTCAGGATTAAAACTAGATACTGAGTGTTTAAATGGAATATTCACCCCCAATTTAATAATGACTACTCAATAGTTACCTGGAAGTACAATGGGACCCCCCTCCCCCCCGTAAGGTGGTCTCCAAGGAATGCTTGCCTCCTTCTCATTGTCATGCTACAAACCCTCTTCTTAGGAGGTTAGGGAGGCCTGACTGTGGCTGTGGCAAGAGGTCACCTCCCTCTGCTAGGAGGGCGGGGAAGACCCTGAGCCACCAAGAACAGTGTAGGGTGAGTTCCTGTGTGTGTTCCCCTTGGCGGTCCTTCCAATGGGAATGGGTCACGGCAGCTCTTCTATTAGATGTGATCCCTCCTAGGGCATCGTTAATTTTAACTGTCCTCCTGTGACCTCTTGTAAGTAGAAAAAGGAAATACTGGATAAGACAGTAAGTCCCTGAACTGATTCCTAATAAAGTAACAAGAGGAAGAAACATGTCCTGCAGTATCTTTGCACTGGAGAATTTTCTCTCCCAAGAAGTCCATGTTTTTTTTTAAACTTTTTTAAAAATTGGTACATTTATAATCATACATAATAGTGGGATTCATTATGGCACATCCATACATTCACACAACATAATTTGATCAGTCTCATTCCCCAGCATCTTCCTTTTCCCTCCCCGGATCCACTTTTTTCTACTATAAAGATTCCCCTTCTATTATTATTAATCATTGAACTATATACATTATTATAAATATTATGTAATTAAATAGATGGGGTCACCCCTCTATTGTGGCATATTTGTTCATGGACATAACACACTTGGGTAGACTTCATTCCCAGGACTTCCCCTGGCCTCCCCTTCTCCTGCCGTCTTAATTCCCTCTACTCTACTGGTCTTCCTTCCTTGTGATTTTAGATATGAAGTGAATTTTCCACATTCTGAATAACAATGATTGTCATGAATTTGGGAAATACAGTTTCAATTAAAACAAAAAGAAGTTGGTCACAGTAGTACACACCTGTAATCCCAGTGACTCAAGAAATGGAGGCAGGAGGATCACAAGTTTGAGGCCAGCCTGGGCAACTTAGCCAGACCTGGTCTCAAAATAAAAGTCTGAAATTCAGACAGGGATCCACAGCACTCTGTGGTAGGGTGCTTGCCCAGCATGGGTGAGGTCCTGGGTCCAATCCTAACATTATAAACCATCAACCAATTCTTGTTTTTAACTTTCATTATAAATGAGAAAATGTTTCTTGTGTCTCTTTCATCCCAGGCACTAACCCAACTATCAGCAAGTCATGGCTACTCAGTCACACCTACATGGCTGTCCTGTGTGGTCTGCCATGATGCTCCCCATCATGTGGTTACATCAACACAATGAATTTATGAAGATTAAAGGATTATACTATCACCTGAGCATTGTTCCCTTGGGTACCAATCAATAATCTGAACTAGCTGTGGGAAAGGTAAACCTACTGAAATAGGTTCCATTTTTGTAGGCTGTGTTTACGTGCACCTGCAGAAGGGCCCCCGTGTAGATGATAATGCTCTAGAAGGCAAGCATGGTATCTCCCTACAGAAAGCCTATATGGCGACACAGTGGCACATTTAGAGGGGAAGGGGCAGAAGTATAAATGCACACCTCATAACAGAAAGCTCTAGTATTTTCCCCTCCACCAATCTCTATTCCTCCATAATACAAAGTGTTCATGAAATGAAAAGATGCCTTTCTGTAGGTTTGAGATGCAGAGGTAAAGGGGACCTGCAAACATAGGATTCTCCTCTTCCTGGGTTTCCCAGATCTTCAGGCTAAGTCCAGGAACCACTTGAATGGGACTCAATGGGCGGGAACCTTCCTCTGGGTCAGCCTGGTCTCAGTGTGACTCTAGAGTGGGCACTGGCCTTCTGAAGCCAAAACAGAATTAAGATCTGAAACCAAGATTTTGCTCACAAAGGAACCTAAACAGGAAGTTAGTTTTTGGATGCCGACTGAATTCAAGCCACAGACATGGACTCTGAACGAAGATGCAAGTCTGAATTTTGTGAGAAAGGAGAATAACTATTATGAAAGCTTAGGGGTTATGAACTTTTTAAAATGTAAAGTGGAATAACAATGAGCACGCTTGCCCATGGTTGCAATGATAAGTTCAGAATTAACTTTCATTGATTTGGAATTTAAAGTACCCAAGGGACATGACTTACATTGACCATGAATTTAGTGCCTGGCTATTTATCCTAGTAATTTCAGGTTTTGGGAAATTTTTTTGCAGCCCTGAGAAACCAAACAGACAGCTACATGTTTCACATCTACTTTCTGTCCCCTCAGAAGCCATTACTTGTCTGGATCTCTGACTTATTATTCCAGGATGGACTTTTCATTTCTAAATATAAAAGTCTGCAAAAGAAAAAGAGACGGAGGGAGAAATCAAACCTTGCAAATCACTGTCAAGGTCATGCTTTCCCTCTTATTCACCTAGCCCCCAGGATGGGACTGTGCACTCATAAAATTCCAGATTCAATGCTATCATTTACATGGTGACAAAATGCCATTTTACAGAGAATTATGATTTCATGAGGGCACTGTGGGGTGAAGAAGGTTGGTGAGAAACAAATGGACTATAAAAAGTAAAAGATAAATCATGTTTGTGCAAGTACAGATCATGATCCCTCCGGTGCACCGACGCAGCTCCTAAGTGAATTAACGCATTGCCCTGAGCGTATACTGCAGTCTCAACACTTGACTCGCTGGCAACAAAACAGGCACTGGGCTTTCAGAAGTCTCCACTCTGCTGGAGACACAAGCTCAGTCACTCACGCCCATGAGAAAAGTCAGGGCTGACCTAACCGCAGAGCAGAAAAGGGAGCCCAGTGGTCCTGACAGGACCAGGCCTCTTCTCAGAAGACTGCACCCACACTCACCCACCACACTGCCCAGAGGAAGCCTCCATGGATGGTGTTGGTGGGAGGCAGGACTGCTGGTTTTGGGTCATAAAAGTCCCTGTCTACTGAGGCTCCTTTCGATTTACCTTGTGGGTGCGTACTGTTGGAACTAACAGCTAAAGAGCATTCTGATTGTGTTACATACTGTCCTTCAGTACAAGCAGTATGTACTGAAGGACAGTATGTAGAGAAACAATGGCAAACAGAATAACTGAAACTTTGATCTGCAATCTGTGAAAATTTTAGTTTACTAATATTTTAACACACTTCCATTTCAGGTGAAACTTCAAAACTTCTTTCCTTGTAGTCCCTGCGTTTAACACAAGGAGGAACTTTTATCACCTTCTGCTAAATTTCTCTTTTCTCCTAACAAATGACTGCGCACAATTAATCTTTTTCCATCCAAATCATCCACAGCAGCCAGGCCCCAGAGTTGGGAGATCACCTTCATTGTTTCCTGAAGAGCCTTTGCTCAATATAACCCACCTTAATTCTATTTCTTCTTTTTTTCCTAATTCTCCAAGATGGCAGGACAAATAATTGGTACCACTGTGGCTCATCAGAAGTACTTTTTCAATTCTGACTATAGAAAACACTACATGGTCCTCGTTCACTTCACAGTACTATTTCTCATGGTTCATTTCTCTCTATAAATTTTTTGCTTAGATATTTTCCATCATTTGATCCTGAAGATAGTTGTTTCTGTGTATTTTCCCTTTAAAAGAAAATACAAAGGACTTAGAAAGTTGGAAAAATTATCAAGGGGGCTGGGGATGTGGCTCAAGCGGTAGCGTGCTCGCCTGGCATGCGTGCAGCCCGGGTTCGATCCTCAGCACCACATACAAACAAAGATGTTGTGTCTGCCGAAAACTAAAAAATAAGTATTAAAATTCTCTCTCTCTCTTAAAAAAACAAAAAAGAAAAATTATCAAGGGAAAACAGATTTTTTAAGTGTTAATGTTTCCTTAGATTAAAATAAAAACTCTAAGCATTATTATTATTATTATTATTTTGCCAAAATGTAATAAAATGAGTCATAAAACTTGGGCAAGTATTTCTGCTGGGGACTGTGCTCTCAGACCTCTTTCTCTGCCCATGTTGACACACTGACACGTGCTTCACAGAAGCCACTGGAATGTCATTACACAAAGTCTAATGACACATCCGGTCTGGAAATAGTGCCTGGGCAATAAGGAGCCTCTTAAAACACAGAACAAGTGTTCCCAGAGGTTGTGTTCCAAGGGCTCTCTCCATGATGGAACTTTAGTCAGACTCCCCTGAGCCCTGTCTTTGACTTGTCCTGGGCTCAGGCTTCACCCTACTCAGTCCAGTAGTAGCGAGAATTTTGCAGGGTCTATTTAGTGAAAACGGCCCAACTTTAATACCTGGACACCTTTGATATCTGGTGAGTTCCTCATCCCCTACTCTTGATGCACAAGCCCTTCATTAGGTTGATTTAGCAAGAATCACCCCACACTTGATGTCTGCTCTTTGAAATCTTCTATCCACTGATACCTCCCTTTGCTCACTACCTACCAATCTCTACTTCTTGTATTTGGGGTTGGGATCATCTTGACACCTCTGTCAATGGTCCTTACTATTTAATATGGGTCCAAATTAACTTTTTCCCCTTAATATGAAGAAATAGTTTTTTCTTTAAGTAAAATATGAAAAAAGTACTGACTAGTAACTGACAGTCCATGTATCGGAAAGCAAAGGAAAGCCTGAAATGAGTGCTGCTACGGTAAGAAAGCAGGCAGAGTGCCGTGCTTTTCTTTTATCCAGTGGAATCACCCAGTCAGACTTCTACAGGGCTGAGGAGGGTCCTTGTTAGCATAACCCACTTATCAGTACATGTAAAGTGTTTAGGATGATACAGGATGGTTTAAAATTAGTTCCACAGATAAAACAGATCCCATAGATAAAGAGTTAGGTATTTCAGCAAAAGCATTGTGCAGATTACTAACATAAATCGTCACCTGAATTTCTAGGAAAATGTTAAGTTCAGGTGGTTATTAAAGAGTTTTGTTTTGTTTTGGCAAAAATATGCATTCAGATGATGTAAAAAAAGAAAGGAGAAAAACAAATTAAAATATGTAACAGCCAGACCCAGCTGCTCAGAGGCTGCAGCAACAGGATCACTGCGTCCAGGAGTTAATGGACAGCAGCCCTGGTAACTGAGCGAGACCTCAACAACAACAAAAGAGTAAGTTAACAGTGTCCTCAGCTTTGTACTGTTGAGGTGAAACCCCCAACGTGAAGAGGAGAAGAAATGTACTGACGTGCACCAGGATGGCCACCAATGGCTGGATCTTCCCTGGGACCCCTGCAGGGCTGCACTTCAGGAGGATGTGGCCCCTCATCTTTGTCTCGGCCACAGCCTCTCAGCTCTCCAATTGCTTCAAACCACTCCAGCATCACCTTCCCCAAACATGGACAGGATCCTGCCACTTCCATCTCCAAAATCCACAAGACCTCCTGCTGCCAACAGCATAAACCTAACTCACGCCCGGGGGTGATCTGTGCCGTGTTCTTTCAGCTTGCTCTATACTCTGTCCCTGTCTCTGTTCTTGCTCTCCCTACTCCCCAGCCACTACCTGTCTCTGGACTCAGATCATTTCCTCAGGCCAACTCTCCTTCTCCAATTTCCTGCTTTATCCCAGCCCCACTTACATTTATAGCCCCTCACACCACAACCAACGATGCTTTCTCAATGTCTTCACAGACAACTGTTAGTCTCTGCATGACTTTTTGACATTTATTTCATTCCCATAGCTTTAAAAAGTTAATTCTGTTTGTCTCCTTCACTAGATCATAAATGATAGGAGGACAGGCGCGCGCGCGCGCGCGTGTGTGTGTGTGTGTGTGTAAGAGAGACACAGAGAGAGAAGTCTGGCAAATATCAGGTGTCTAAAAATATCAATGAATGGACCCCAAAGTGGATGGTTTAAGTCACATCCTATTTTATTTACAGCTTCACATTGTTTTGCACACCAAGATGCTTCTCACAGCATTCCCAGACTCTAATTCAAGGATATGCCTTGGATTCACACCCATCTAAGAATCTACCTGCACACCTACACACCGCCTGGAGCCACTGAGTTCACTAATAGTAGCCCAGTCCAGTTTTCCCTCCCTCCCCTCTCTAAAGAAACGTGTACTTCCTTCAAATTTTATGGGGAGGTTTTTCCTCACCTCAGAGTGCCAATATTTACCAAATAAGGCCTTTTTACCCTGCTCATACTTACAGACAGAAATGGAGTGTCTGACAGAGTTCTAGCATTTCTACACTGAAGACTCCTAACCTTTGAAGCATATTTTTATTCACCAGCATCTCATTTCTATCCTTCTGAATGTGTCATTTGGCCATCTGGAATTTCTGTAATTCTACAAGGACAAACTATGCGCAATATTCTAGCTCTATGACTTTCTGGAACAGTATGTGAGCACTGCTTCACTTTAACATCTTCTACATAATGACACCTACTGGGCTGGAGCAAGACTGGGCTGCTGCCTTCCAGAGAGACAGTATGACTGCCAGGCTGAACAGCATCCAAACACGTAAGAGTAGACGCCCCTCATGCTGTCTTGAGGGGAGTTCATCCCACCAGGCCATCAGTGAGCCAAGGTTCAGCTGGATGTATGCATGTGAATGAGCAGGTGCCCACAGCCCCTGCCTTGAATCTGCCCATTGAGAGTGACGCTTGTCATCTGCAATCTTAGCTGTTTCAACCGGACTTTCTCCCATTGATTACTATAAAAACACGAAGGTCTACAAAAATTTCCAGGCAAACTCATGGTTTCTACATTTCCTGACAAGTATGCCAATTTTTTGCTTGTCATGCCTGAGTCAGTTTTTATGAAGGACAAAACACTCATGAGTTCCTACCCAAGGGTAATCTTTATCAGATAAATACCATAGTCAGGCCTTTTCTACACCAACAGAAAAAGGAATGACAACTGAATCCACAGACACAGAGGCCACAACAACCACAAGTGCCCAAGAGCACAGAGGCCCCAGCAAATGCAGACCAAATGCAAGCCATCCCTTGGATCGGCTTTACGGCCCCTGCTTGGGCTCCGAAACCCATGAGCTCACGTTCCTTATATAAAATGGCTTCATATTTTCATGTAACCTCTGTGTATCTTCTTGTATACTTTAAATCGTCTCTAAATAACTAATAACACCCTTACAATTAAGTGCTCTGTAAAGCTAAACACTGTACTGGTTAGAAAACAATGGTCTGTACATGTTCAACACAGATACCATTTTTTCCCCTGGATATTTTTGATTGGAAGGTTGATTGAATCTGCAGATGCAGAACCTGTGGACAGGAGAGCTGATTTCACCTCTAAACCCTGATCAGAAAGGATCCCAAATCTGGCCTGGATGGGTCCAGTCACTCTTAAGGCAAAGATTAGGGGCTCTGGCCCACAAGCCAGTCACGAGGCCCAAGGTAGACAGATTCATTGTTGGGAATGCCAACTCTGAGCTCCAGCCCCTGTATTTTTCTTCATTTACAGGGGCTACCCTAACCTGGTTTCTGGCTGACGGTACTTTTGGTATCAGTTTGAAAAGCTCTGAAGATAAACTGGTGAAAAGGTTCTTGACTTATGTATGAAATATCTCCACTTCTCACTCTCAGGAAAAGCAGGCTATGCTGAATTTCTTTTTTTTCAAACTGAAAACCATTTTCCTTTACTTTGTTGACTTAAATGGCTGGAGGAAGGAGGCTGGTGTCTTAGGAGAGGACATTTCACTGCTGGATCTGCCACGGTTGAGTGTTTCCTTTGCCAAGTCACTTGCCTGGCCTCAGTTTCCTCATTTCCAAAATAAAAGAGGGCTTGGCTTGTAAGTTTGAAGGAATGAGACAGAAGCTGCCTTAAGTGGGTCTGAGCCGAGTTCCTTCTAAACCTCAAATAGCTGCGTTGATGATCCTTTTTTTTTTTTTTTTGTCCTCGCAGTGCTTTCACTCCCAAATTTGATTTAGCACCAGAGTGACTTGAGGCATGAGAGGAACAGAACTCAGCATGAGAGGAGGAGAGTGGATCAGCTCAGCAACTGTCAAACTTAGAAGTGAGGATGAATCACGATCATCTTAAAAGTCTCAGAGCTGACCTGCGCCTCTGGCTGTACTCTATCACAAAAGGTTTTTATTTGAGCTGTCAATACTGTAAGGGGCCCGAGTGTTTCCGTCATGTTTCTTGGAACATTCATGTCAAGTACACCTGACTATTCCGCAGCGGGGTCTGTCGCAGCCTGGTCTGTCTCCAGGAAAAGCTTGTCAGAAATTCTCCCAACCAAGCAGCAGGGCAGTCAGCACTGCAAGCCTTGCTTTGGCCAATACCCAATGTGACGTTGACGGCAAACAAACTGTCCCACTGGGGAAAGAGAAATACTCGCTCAGAATGTGATGGAAAGTGGGAGTGTGTGCTTTTACTAGACTCTACAGATATTTAAAACACAGATTGCCACAGGTTCCCGCTGGATATAGTTTTTAAATTAAAAAACGAATGTTAAACGTGCTTTGATGATTCTGTAGTGTGATTTGTTTTCTAAATTCAAATATTTCACTGAATAAAATGCTTCGATTCCTTTAGACATGAGCTCTCCTTTTTCTGTTGTTTTTGCCAAGCAGGCAGATGGAAAGGATGTATCGTGCTTGAGTCTAGGCTTGGACACTGCAGGGCAGAAAGGATGAATCCAAGCTGACTGACTCTGTTTGGTTTTCTGCGGGGCGCTCTGGCAGCCTAGTGCTAGGTGTGTCAGAGGCTGTCTGACCATGCAGGTTGCTCTTGATGGCAGTGGGTTTCCCGTGGGATGCTCAAGTGATGGAAACTGTTACACACGAGTAGAAATCAGCGAAATGGAAGGATCAAAAGAAGAGGAGCAAAAAAGGACCAAAAGAACAAAAAGCTGAAGTGAATTTAAGAAGGAATGTAGGTATTCCTGAACTACTGTAAGAATGCATTTGTGGTGTTAAATTGATCTCCCCCAGTTAGATGTGGCCTTCCTGGAGACGGTCGAACCAGCTTTCTTCTTACTCTCTAACCTCCTCCTGTGTTTATCCTCCACAGAGCCAGAGAAGAAGACAGACTTGGCTCTACAAAGTGTCACACCTGCCACCATGTTATATGTTTGGGTTCACAAGTGTGAAGAATCAAAAGGCTGCTTATTTCCCCAGGGTATTGTGTCAAGAAAAGCATTTTCCAGAGGTGGTGATGTCGCACACACGCCAGGCACCCGGTATCATCGGTATCATCGGCGCTCAGCAGAGACAAGCTACGCGTGGACAGAGGTGTCAACGCGCCACTCCACCAGAGTCTGTTGTAACAGGAGCGTTAAGACCTAAAACGCAAGAGCTGCTGCAAAGGGAGCGAGATTTAAAGAAACCCACTGCCAGGAACATCTTGTTCTTCGTCTGCAGCGACTGTTGTGATTCCTTCCACATCCTGACAAAACCTGCAGCTCATGTTTCTTTCCTGCTTTATTCGACATGGAAGTCCAGAGTTTGACCATCTCCGTATTTAAATCTTTATCACTCTCTAGCAAAAAAGGCAGGGCAGACAGTAAGTCCTGCGTCCTCCCCACTTCTTCCTTATGGCACCATTTTATCTTTTTAAATTTTTTTTTAAAAGGAGCAGAAGGAGGAAAATAAAAGAGTCATGCATTCATGTATACTGGCTTCCACATGATCTCAGTTTCAAGTTGCCACTTTCCTAATGGAAGTGTAGCAATTCTGCCCTTGCTTTTTTTTTTTTTTTTTTTTCTTTTTACAAAGGTATAAAAAGCCTGAGTGAAACAGTATCATTCTGGTCTGGAACATTTTGAAATCTGCACACAATGAACACTTGGTAGAGGATACCTTGAACGAATGCTATAACCTACAGCTTACATTTAAGTCCTGCTTTTGGAAAGAGCTAGTTTCCTTGAATCTTGAAATACACTATTCTAAAAATAAATGCACAGAAATTTACGGAGGTTTAAACATAGTGACTGAAAGTGGCCTCACCATGAGACACTAATGGCTCAGCTCTGATTAGGGCATTACTGATCAGGCTGCCAGCGTGAACAAGCCCCCCTCCTCTGTCAGGAATGGGCACTGCGTCCTGCACCCAGAAGGAACTAAAGTAGACTTGAAAAGTAACTCTCTGGGGAGTTTCCATAATTATCTTCAGGAAAAGAATATATACCAACAACTACATTATTATTCTGCTCTCTCCATCTCTTTCTTTTGCATAACTTGGAAGGTAACTATGCATTGAGTAAAGACATTTGGGCAGGAAACTGGCCGATACACAAGTCTATGCATCCATGTCTATCTGGGACTTTAATGCTGTCACAAGGTCATGAAAATCAACAAGGGCATGAACTTTCCAATGAAATAAATGTGCCTAACATTTAAACAAGGAGGGTTTCTCTGTGGTAAAAGTGGTTCAGTGAGGTTACAACGTAGTTAGTTTGTACCACCTTCACTTCAGAGAGTAGATTTCTAGAGCGAGCCATTCTGCAGGCTCCCTGGCTCCAGGTTATTTCCTACAAGTGGATTAACATTCACTAAGCCTAATCTAAAAGTCTCTGCAATTCATTTTACAACATCAGTGGGTGATACATGCTGAACACCATGGGGCAAATTAAGGACAATTCATAGAAATGTGCCATTTTCCCACTAGATCAAAACATCCTACAAGATTGACACTGGGCAAACTCAGCATTTTATAAATAAGAATTTTTATGATTTTTAAGCCAATTTTTACCCTTTCTTTGTAAGTATATTAAAATGCCTATATAAAAGGGTTGATAAAGAGTGAGTTTTTAAGTATGGGCTTCATTTCTAACCAAAGAATTTACATTGGCCTGGCTATGGTCGTATTTTTTAGTTTCTTGAATGGGGTGAAAGAACTTACTGAGTATCTTTCTACAATAAAACCGCCCAGAAATTTTAATATGTGTGCTTTTTACGCAACTTCTGAGTTATTTTGTGAAAGAGAAAAGGTCTTTTGACATTTGTTAAAATGGTAAGGAAGATTCAATTCAGGACTGTTGCAATAAGGGTCAGCTTTATGGCAATAGGACTGACTGAATAAAAGAATAAATGGGGATTTATTGTCAACTGGAAGAGTGAAGAGATCTGTGGATGGAAAATTGCTAAGAGGACACATGGGGGCAGAGGAATTCTTCCTGAGGGCAATCCATAGCTGGGACTTTGATCAGATACCTTGGGTGACCAGATACCAAGGGTGGGAGGATTCTCACTAAAGCAATTCTTAGGATTCTTGCTAAAGGCAGGCCAGGCAAGGACAGACCCTAAAGGTCAAGGTTGAGAAAGCAGCTCAGAGAAGTCACACTGCAGTTCTATTAAGGAATCATTATGCATTACTACCATATGTAAATTTATTAAGCTTAAAGAACATACCAAGATGTTAGGAGAGCCCAACATCATAAGGGAAACAGATTAGTGGTTCTGTAAATACATTTCAAGTTACTTCTGAGCAGAGACCTCTATTAATAATCTCTTGAGGGTAATAAATTAGCAAAACCTCCATCCGCCAGGGAGTTGGGACTTGTTATCACCCCTCAGTTGGAATGACACTCTGAAGATGAATGGCATCAAATAGCCAGTGTTCCAGAGAAGCCCCTAGGAGGATAATGGGGTCAGATAAAACCTGTGACAAGTTCTGGTATGAGTAAACCCTGATTGTTTTCAGCAAATTATGGTGTACACATATAAGTGAGGGCTTTGAAGCTTTCGAGAACCAATCAAAACAAAAACCTTAGTGGGGTGCATAAGCACATTCCTGTAATCCCAGCGGCTTGGAAGGTTGAGGCAGGAGGATCACAAGTTCAAAGCCAGCCTCAGCAACTTAGTGAGGCCCTAAGCCACTCAGCAAGACCCTGTCTCTAAATAAAAAATAAAAAAGGGCTGGGGATATAGCTTATTGGTCAAGTGCCCCTGGGTTCAATCCACCATACAAAAGCAAAACAAAACAACAAAACAATACCATGAACCTTCTACAAATGTCTAAGCAGATTTTTTCTATTTTCATGAGAAAAATCTTGATACAATAAAAACAGTCTGTATTTAAAAATTAATCTGATAATTAAAGAAAGCACTGCACCTATAACTCCTATCCTGTCCCATTGCCAGTGCCCATGGCAACAGTAGATCTGGATGAGTGAGTAAAGAAAGAAATCCTGTACATTGAGGCTCTCTGATGTGGATTTTTTAATTTCTTGAGGAAATGACTAACATTAAATCAAAGGCTTCTTTTTCCTCCTCCCCCCCAACCCTTGAAAATAAAGTCAACTCTGCTATGGTACAGCATTCAACCTGTGCAAACAAACACCAGGAATACTGTTATATTTTCCAGAAAGTCCTGTCAACATCTTCCTTTTCAAGAAGTGACATTTAGTTTTCTGCAAATGAATGGACATGTCACAGGCTCCCTTTCTTCCTCCTATCTGAAGCTGCCATCAAACCATCAATGAACTCACTTTCTGAGAACAGCAGACCAACGTTGTCCCTTGCAGCAAGCATGGCCCATAGGTGGCTCCTGAGCACTTGAAAATGGGCAGTCAGAACCGAAATCCAGTGGAAACACGCACTGGATTTCAAAGACTTGTTTAAAAGAAGGAGTAAATGTATAATATTTTTATTCCATGTTGAAATGATAGTATTTTGGATATGTTGGGTTAAAGATAGTATTAAAATTAATTTCATCTGTTTATTGTTTTTTAAATGGGGCTTCTAGAACATTGTAAGTTTCATGTGAGGTTCACATTATATTTCTGTTGGACACTGCTGCATAAGACATTCCAGTTTTCTCCTAGCCATCTGAACAGAATGAATATTTCACACTTCAGAAATAGCGCACCAGCAGAATCACATAATGACCCTACAATGGGACCATCTGCTTTGATAAGGATTCAATTCTGTTACATAATCTTTTTTACCATAAATAAAAAGGTAGTGGCCTTTGTTTTTGGTGACATACAGCATGCATCCAGAACCCATACTAACCACAGTAGTAAAAACTCTGCCAACAAATAACAGAAATTTCACGACCCCAAGTTTTCAAACCCAAGAAATACGTGAAAACCACTTTTGTCCTTTTCTTGTGCCCTATGTATCTGCCATTAAATACCACTAGTACTACAATTAATTTGAGGCTATCTGGTGATATTAATTACATTATTACGTAATTTTACAACACTAAATAAAACCTAACACTCACACATTTGACATTGACCATGTCGTAAAGGCACAGTATGAACTTTAGAGATGACTGGAACAGTCACCTGGCTAATCAGACAGCTGAACCTATACTGTTTTCTACCACATTACTAGAAAATAAGTTTTGTTCATTTATTTTATTGCTTTGAATAAAAATAAGTGTCAGTGTAATAAAAATAAGTGTCAGTGTAACTATCACCCCAAATATCAAGAATAACAACAATAATTAAAGATAATTTTTAAATGAGAGATTCTGTTTATAAAATGAATAATTTGCTGTGGAAAAGGATATATAGTAAGAAAGCAATACAGTGTGGAGTTAGAACTGGGTGATCCTCCTACAGATAATTTGGTAATTGGGAGACTGATAGAGAAAAAGTGGATATTTTCAAGCAAACTAGAGACTGAAATTCACAAACGACTTCCAAGTTCATAGCCTATGATGCACACATAGTCATTTCCACATTTAAACCTTCCTTTCTTCCTGTGGTGCTGCTGCCTAAATAAACAAGCAGCAGACAGAAGCCCACTGAACAAGTAGGTGGTGTGTAAGAATATCTCACACTGGCCAGGAGTCTGAGAGCCCCAGACGGCTGGACTACAGGACAAAACCATCTCCATCACATTTGTCTCCACAGATACAACCCCCCCACCCCTATCAGCAGAAAAAGGGGAGGAGAACGGTTTCAATGAAATAAGAATAGAAAAAAAAAATTGAAATGATGGATTTTCCCCATTAGAAAAAAAACATATACATATATGTGTGTGTGTGTGTGTGTGTGTGTGTGTGTGTGTGTATATATGAAAGAAAGGAATTAGAATTGAGCAGACCTGGACTAGACATGATTTGTTTGCTGCACATAAATTATTCTTGCTTAAAAACCAAAACCAAAACCAGACTTGAAGTCTAAAGGGCAATAATGATTGGTTGATCCCCCTTCCCCAAGAATAATAAAAGGATAGAGATACAAATGGTGGTTTCTTTTTTTCATGTTAAAATTAAGCTCCATTTGAATTAGGAAGAATAATGCAGGTCCAGGTTTGTGAAATATAAAATACAGCAGCTCATTATGCCAGAGAACCAAACAAGATTCTTAAGATCAGTTCATGGAAGGAGAATAGCTGTGTTAAAACAATGAAAACAGCAAACAATGTGGGTTAATAAATACAACGCAAAGTCCTGCAGCTTAGGAGGTTATTTAACGACTGATATGAGTAATTGCTAACACGCTGGTTTGCCACTGTGTTGTAAAAGGGTCCCTGACTCTAAGAATGAGGTCCCAAGTCCAAAGTCCCTACTAAATTACCAAGACTTCAGCCCAAGGAGTTGCCCTGGATACTTTTATTTTCTGCCTGGCCCTTGACTTAAATGTGGCTTGTCAAATATACTATCAGTGCCTCATGGCTAGATTCCCTTTTCAACTTAATGAAAATGACTTCAAAGAACAAATGTGATAAGGAATATAATATCACAGTGGAAAATGCTTTGATATATAGGAGCAAACAGGGCATGGGGTTACCTGCTGTTAGTCAGGTAGAGATTGGACAGTCTCTAATTATTCCTCAGGTTTTTATAAAATCTAGACACAGCAGCATGTAAAGCAGCAGCCACAGCCCACATGGCCAAGCACAAATAATGAGGAACAGGTGCTTTCTGCATATGGCTGCCCTTACAGAAGTTTTGAAAAAATACATGAGGCCACAAACAATGGGGCAGCCCTCACCTGGCCTGTGACTTGGCCAGAAGTGTTGAAGTGGATACTCAGCGCCCAGAAACTCGAATCAGTCAGCTATTCCACAGCCTATCAAAACTCTTTATACTAGCACACATCTGGGGCTGCTTCCACCTGACATCTATTTAAATCTCCACTCCCAGAGCTTTTACAAACATTTCTTAGTTCCATAGGGGGATCTGAATCCATGGAACTGATAAAGTCAGCCATGAGCTGCCTCATCCTAACCATTCTTGCAAAATCCTAAGAAATAAGCATCTAATTCGAAGATAGGTCTTAACATGGTCCATCTATAGGGGCTCATAGAATTGTGCCTTATGTTTTTTTTTTTTTAATCAGTTGTGCTACATTCAAAAAATTCAAGCTCAAATATGAGTGACATTAGGTCATTTAATCTCTATGGTTAAAATACTAACTGCAGATCCAAATAAGGGACCTAACTGATTTTTGAAGGAAAGACTCAAGAGCAGAGGTGAAGACCCTAAAGCCACTTTTTCAGATGAGTGCAATGTATGCATGGTTAATCTGAGAAGCAAATAAATCAAAGTAAACCCAATGACAAAGCACACACTGATGTGTGTTTTTCCATGCACATGAGCATTAGATCTTCTAGACAAACCACCCAGCTCATGACCAATTAATGGGAGCTGGACCAGGACAACTGGACATCCTGTACTGAATCAAGTCCTTTATATTACACGTTTGCAATATAGCTAGATTTGGCCTCCTCTAAATAGAAAACAGAGTAAACAACTAAAGTTCTCTCAGTACCAATTTTTTTTTTTTTTTCAGGTTACGGATTAAAGGGACAATAAAGAAGATCAACTAGCAGTTTTGTTAATCCTGCCTGTGACTCTTCATTAACTCACATTCTGTCATGTGGATTAATGACTTCTCTGTGATTCAGTTTCTTCATCAAATGTGGGATAATTCTTATAGCCATCTCATAAGAGCTACAGTGGGAATTAAATCAGTTTAATCTTATTAAAAAAGATCAAACAAGTACATAAAGTACTTAGTATTTTGGTGCACAGTAAGTTCCCCGTAGATCTTATTTTATTCAGAATGTAGCTGGATTCCCACATGAACATTATAATTTGCATGTTGCCTGCCAGATAAGGGCGATTTTAATATGATTTCTTAAAATTAAACTGAAAAATTTCCCATGCTTTTTAATGAAACCATTAATGAAGTGAAAATCGTCCATTGGCTATTGGTTTATCCAAGCTCTCCTCTGCTTCCTGGGTATAGAGTTGAACCACAGTTTCCAGTTTCCTCTGTGGTTAGGTGAGGCTGGGGAAAGATGAAGGAACCAATGAAGGAATGGAGCCAATGGAATGTGGGAGAGGTAGGAATGAGGGTCTGGCCCCCAAGAGCCCCTATGCAAACCTTCTTCCCCACCTGCTGGCTGGATTCTGAAAATGAGTGCAGAACTCAGAGGCCCTAAAATACGGAACTGTTGTATTCAAAGACTCAAGATCCCTGGATGTCTATATGGAGACACATATATTGAGCTGTTCCAAAAACAAGAAAGAAACTTTCATAATGCTGAATATTTGAGAAGTCAGCACTGTGGGCTCTTGTAGTTTGCATGGTCAAATATATGGCTTTTCCTTCCTTTCCTCCCTTAGGCACAACTCAACTGCATTTCAGTAACAATAATAGTGAATACTTTTATTAAGTGCCAAACGGCACTCTGAGTGTCTTACACACAGCCATGCACCTCGTAGTACATTTTGGTTAACAATGGATTGACTGCACATAGGACAGTGGAGCAATAGGCTAACCCAAGTAGCCTAGGTGTGTCATAAGCTATACTGTCAGTTCTGTGCAAGTACACGCGAGGATGTTCATGAAATGATTGACAAAATTGGCTAAGGTTGCATTTTTCAGAACATATGCTTATAGCTGAAAGATACATGACTGTGTCTTTAAACTTTAGAATTTCTCCAGTTAGGAATTAAGAGTGTTGGCTTTGGTTTCTATGCAGTTTTTGCTCTTTCTTTTAGGGCTCTCTTTATCTCCACAAGTCTCCTGAGTTAGATACCACAATGCCAGTTCCATCTGTAGCCCAAATGGGGCACTCCACCACTGAGTCACACCCCTAGCCCTGTTCTGTATTTTATTTAGAGACAGGGTCTCACTGAGTTGCATAGCACCTCACTTTTGCTAAGGCTGGCTATGAACTCTTGATCCTCCTGCCTTAGTCTCTCAAGCCACTGGGATTAAAGGCATGTGCCACAGCACCCAGTGGTCTTACACCATTCTTGATTTTGATCAACTCTAGAGGAAGTGCTTGGCACTGAAATTCAAGTGGGAACACCATTTTGGAATTGAGACATTTTTAGAGATCATTTTTTTTCTTGAATGCCTAATCTTTACAAATTATTAGCACGTATTTAAACATCCACTGAAAAAAAAATTCTGACTTCTCCCAAATCAGCAAATAATCAATAACAATACCTGGGCATCCCAGGGTCACAGAGGACCACAGGGGTGATCAGAGGCCTGGGGAAGTGGCCCTGGGCATTTTGCTGCAAATTTATGGGTGAAATCATAGTAGTTCCAGGATGAGGAAGTCAATGCTGTCCTTCCTGGAGTCCCCACTCTGTTGGAGTCTTTGTCATTGTGCATTCAACTCCTCCTTGAAAGCATGGGGGAAGCCACCAAGCTGGAGAAGCTGGCGTCTCGTGAAGGAAATGGAGAGGGGATAGTTGCCAGTACTGAGAAAGGGAGCCTGGAGCCTGGAGCCTGGAGCCGGGGAGTTACTCAAGGGCTGGTTTGTAGCTCGTCAGAGTTCCACATGGGATGCTGCATCATGGGCCAGCATCTCTTCCAGGGCTTGCCACTATGCAAGGGTTCTCTGGAACCACAAATTGCAACACTGTGCAGGTTTGAGTTGAAAGGAAATAGATTGTAAACATTCCACTAACAGTGTCATTAAATAGTAAATCTTATTGTTAAAAAAAAAAAAAAAAAAAGTCCATGAGAGGCTGCCGCCTGAGTTTCAACACAGTTTTGAGATTTATCAACTTAGACATGGTTCAGCATATGGAATGATCAATATCACAGTTTCCTTTGGGTTACATTGTCTTCACCAGAAGACAGTCACTTCAGCACAAAGTGTGTCTCCACAAAAAGTAAAAGGAATGCTTCAGCCACCTCTCCACTAAGCTATACTGCGGAAACAACTAGATAGGGGTCACCTCGAGAGTGACCAGAGGACCAACTTTGAGGGTTTGCAGGGATGTGGAACTTTCAGTGCTAAAAACCAAGCTAGTTTCAGGCAAACCAGGACAATTGGTGGCTTCTGAATGTCAAGCAGGCTAGATGCTGGGGGTAAAGTGTCAATTCCATGCTATACCAGTGAGGGTCAACTAGATGCTTTCCTGAACAGGGATTATGAAAATCATCAGTGGGAGACAGTTTGGGGAAGAGGCCAGCAGCCCTAAGATCCTTCACTCTTCTTGCCATCTTGGTTGGGTCTGTTATCGCCGTTCTCTTGGTTATGGCCAAACTAAGTTTTCTAAGTTAGCTATGTTGCCTTTTATCACTACAGCTGCACACACGCGCGTGCGCACACACACGCACGCACACACACACACACTCATTCCCAATCCACATTTAAATACCCTAACCCATCAGGGAATATCTTTCCAGCCACTTCCTTCTCCCACAGCCCAGAGGTATGTTTGATTTGGCCTCTTCCCGGTGCACGGGGGCATGCTTTCCTTACTTCCTATTCATGTTGTCCCATCCTTGGGTTATTTGGGTCTGTGTGGGTGATTGTAAATAGCTCAAGGGAGCCAACACTGCGGGTAAGCCACAAGCAATATATTCTCAGGTCTGATAGAGCACCGGGCTAGGAAAACATGCTGCCCAGTGAGCCCAGGAATAAAAGAAAATCATTTTGAAGGACAGCCTCAAATACACAGGAAAACTTCTATGTAACAATTTCCGCCTCCACGCCCATTTAAAAATACATGCTTACGAGTCATCCTTCAGTTGTGCCCTCGGTCTGTTCCAGGACTGTGGGTGTATCATTTAACGAGGTGCTTTCCAAGTTAAAACACTGGACTTCCCTCACATTAACTTATCCCTCCATCTATCCTACAGGTCAAGAATAGATAAGTGGTCTTCCCCGTCATCTGCGGAAATTGCCAAGCCAGAAGCAACCGCATGGTGATAATTCTCTGATTTATACAAAACAGCCAACTTGCTACGATTGAGAACGATCACTTTAGAGGTGAGGCTGGTGTTTACTTGTCTGAAATTATTATTCAATTATGAGATGATGGACTCCAATGAGAACACTGGGCTTACTGATGAATTCTATCTTATTTATCCCGAGGATTAGAAGGACAACTTATGCTGTCTCAGGTCCCTGCCTAATGAAAACACAGGGAATGGGCAAGAGCTCTTCCTCTTTAGTGAGACTCTGGGAGGAGGTTTTCTCGACACACATGATGTGTAATGGCTGGGCAGCAATAGCTTGGCAGCAGTGAATTCTAGCTCGCACGTCAGGCGTTCCTGTTGATCTGCTGCATGAGAACAGGCAACTCGCCCAAACACATCCTTCCTAAGCATTTGGCAGTTTATTTATAAAGCAGGGATTTGACACTTTTTCTTTTCACGTCTCAGAGCCTGTACCTATTTGTACAACTTTGACATTTTCCAGTAGAAGCTGAATCTGAACTGCATGGTCTATTCAGTTCTTGAAGGTTTGATTGGATTATTTCTGGAAGCCTGACCACCGCGATTGAGAAAGAAAAACAGGAGATGCCTTGGCATCTCTTTATCAAAATAAGCTGTCCCTGGTTATCCACAGTATGATGGCAGCTAAAAATGAATCAACCTGAGTTCAAGTCCTGGCTTTACCACCTGCTAGCTATGTGAAATCTCTCATTTCCATAGCCTGCTTCCTCCTCAGAACACTGCAGGTAAAGAGATAATAGTGAAACATATTTCATTGAATCATAGTGAATTTTTTACTAGATCAAGCAAGAAGAATGCTTACCTGGAACCAAATAGGTCCTCCTGAATTCGGTTGTTCCCCTCTTTATAACAGATAAGAGGAGCATCAACTAACTAAAACTGCAGTCAAGGTCCACGCTTTGAAACTGCTCCTTCTGAATGACTCTCACATGAGGGCCTCCTGCAAGTAACTCCGACCTTACAGACACAGGCAGTGGACTCGGGCAATGTCACTTCTAGCTTATCCTTTTCCTTTTGACTTGGATACAGTGCAAGGCTGTATGTTATTTTAGTAAGCTGGTATTTTCCAAGAGCGTGACTAGAGTCTGGGACCTGCCACATTTTCACAAGTATGTTTTCCATATAGATGATGGTTTGACTCCACGGTGTGGGCCTGAAGAACCGCACTATGATAAAAAGCAAACTTGTTAGAAGATGTCCCTGAGCAGTAACCACACTGACCAGTCATGTACTGCTTAATCTCTACTTGTGAAGTGAGTTTACCTCAGTGCCTCACCTCAGTGCCTTAAGTAGCAAAAGGTAGGTAGACTGTAGCTTGAGGCAGGGAGCTAGGGGTGTGGCTCGGTGACAGAGCGCTTGCCTGGTGTGCTTGAAGCCCTGGATTCAGTCGCCAGCACCACAAAAAGGAACAAAGAAAAAAAAAAAAAAAGGTAGGATGTTGCTTCAACAGTATGGAAACATGGTGATGTATTCTGCAGTTTGTACTTAACATGTACATCCCGTGCTAGAACAGGGGCCTGTGTGGTGTGACAGGAGTGTGCCTCAGGTCCCTCTCTGGCCACATGTGGCTCCTACACCTACCCAGGGACATTGGAAACTGCTGGCAACTGAATTGCCATTTCAGACCATGGCCTTGTAACCTAAAGAAGGCCTCGGCTGAAATAAAAGATGCTCTGAGTGAAGGAGAACCTTGATACAATGTATCAAATTTCAAAGTGATCAGCTCTCAGTGATCAGGACCCCAAGATAAATAGGTCATAGGACAGTGGTTTCTGACAAGCAGAGAGATACAACAAAGGTCTTGAGACTCAATGGTGTCCAGAGACGATAGTTTACATGGGGAGCCCCAGGAAGCCAAAGGAAATGATGATCTAGCCGATTACCTGCTACCTGACAGAATATCTGGCTAACAGAGGAAGTGGGGTGTGCCCTGAAAAGGTGCTGCACAGACACTGGACTTGGGCAATGCCTTTTCTAGCTTATCCTTTTACTTTTGACTTGGATACGGTGGATCCCTTATTAACAACCAGCCTCCTCACCTGTGCCCAGATTGATCCTATATAACACTTGGGCAAGTAATCCAAAGGTGTATGTTTGATATCTGTACATTTATATTTAAAAGCCCGTCTAGACCAGTGGGTGAGAGTGTGAACTCTAGGGCTAGACTGCAATCTGCACCCCCACCCTGGTTGCTCAACTTGAACTGACTGTGGACTTTAGATTCCTTAAACTCCTTGTGTTTTACTTTCCTTACCTATTAAACAAAACAAAAGAACAAACAAACAAATAAAAACCTGCCTTAGCATTTTGGAGAGAAAGAAATGAGCTGAGATACAGAGTCAGGATAGGTTCTGAGAGATGTGTCATTGGGAGAGTTTGCCATTACATAATATCACAGAATGTTTTTATGCAAACTAAAATGACTACAATGTCACTAGACTACATAATTGCTAAGAGACCACCATCATATACATGTCATTATGCGGCACCTATTTATAGCAGTGATTACCATGGCCTAAAGGTATATACAGTCCAGTGACCAAGGAGGGCATGCAGATGTCCTCTCGTGGGAATCCCATAGCAGGAAACCATCTCTGCTGCAGTCAACCAAACGCTGCCCAAACTCCACCACAGGTCCAATTTTCATCTAAGACTTACTATCTACAGCACGCACCAGGCCACATACACAACTAAGGTATTTGCAGAATTGAAAACAATCTTTCATCAACTAGAAAGTGAATCTTGCTAATTGAGGGAAAGTAGTTACCAAACAATAGATTATTTCCCATAGATGAAAGTCATTCATCACCAAATTAAACAGTTAACAAAGACAGAAAAAGAACAGGGATAACCTTTAAAGAATAAAGATTAATAATTTAGGAAAGATATATTTTTTAAAAACATTTTTAAAATTTTTTTCTGGGAATAAAAATCTTTGCCCAGTGAAATTTCCAATTCTCTGTGGTATTTCTCAACAGTTCATAATACCAACTGTGCCAGTTCTACTCAAGATCACAGTGAAATTTCCTGGCAAACCCCTTCCAAGAAAAGGAATTTTTAGATTAATAGTGTTATACCAAATAAATATTTTAAAAAATATTTTCTGGTCTGAAAATCATACTAAGATATCAGTCTTTAAGTACTGACCTTTCCAAAATAAAACATAATTTAAAAACTTTTTTAAAAAAAGGCAGAAACATTTAAAAGTGATTAAAAGTTTGCTGCCACGGACATAAATTTTATTGTCTTGGTGAAAATTTGACAGCTTTCCAATTGCAAATAAATATTATCTCCACTATTTTCATGTGTTATAAGCTCCAAAAACAAACTCAATGAAGAAAAAATATTCCTAGATTGTAAGCAAGCAGTAGCCTTTCTAAAAAATCCAATCACTAAAGTCAATTCTCCAATTGCCAGTTAACATTTCAAAGGGTAGTTACAGACAGGTGGAAGCAAAAAACAAACAGATATATTTAGAAAAGAAGCTGATTTGGAGACCTGTTTCATCTAGAATTAATGGGATAATCTAATAGGTTTATTTAAAAGTGCTGAAGGAGGAGATAGAGTGGGTAAGCTTCCAACAAAGGTTAAACTAGGTTTTAATTACTATGCATGCTTCCTTTTCTTGCTTGTACCCAGTACTACCTGCATGGCTTGTTGGACTGTTGGAAATACGATCTTTATATATACCATCTGGAGCCAGGAGACTGAATCAAGGTTCAAATGAGGATGTAAGGATAGCTGTTCCACTGCACATGCTATGAAAAAGAACATGGCGATTATCGAGACACTGAAATGCCTAATACCTAATACCAAGTATCTAATACCTAATACCAAATACCAAATACCTAATCTTTTTGAAAAGGAGAAATTTAATCCACAAAAATTATTTGCAACCTGCCTTCCAACAGACAATTGAAACCTGACTAGCCATAATGAACTGAGAGAGGATTTCTGGGGCCTACTGTCTCCATCCATCCAGGGGGTCCCAGTGCTGCTCTGCTGGGCGCTGAGCTTGGCCAGCCTGCTCTGTGGGACACTCCGTCAAAGGGTGCTGTTATCCCTGTTGTCTCAGATGGACTGCTCAGCAGCACATAGACCATCACAAGGTAACGGTTCCCTCCGGCCGCGGTAAGGCTGATGAGGGATCGTGTCTTCACATTCCCAGAGGCAGGTGAAACACCCACTCCACCCTTATGTCTCAGCATAGCCACATATTTTGGAAGTTCTACCAGAGAACTAAAACTAAAGAGAAGAGCTGGCTCAACAGTGAGGTACCTGTCTCAGTAGAATAGTCTGACGCCTCTGCTCTGGAAAGCTCAGGTCTCCAGGTGGTTGTATTCACGCACAAGTCGTTGGCTACACATGGTAATGAGTAGCAGGCTAGCAGAAGCTCTCATCTGCCGCCCTGCAGAGCCTGTTGGGCTGTTAGAAAAGCCAGTCTCCGAAACCCTTGGAGCAAGGGACCCGGAAACAAGATTCCTGCTCACTCTTTCCCTAGTCCGGGTATAGGGTCCAGAATCAGTTCAGAATTAACAAGGGGGAGGAATATGTTAGGCATTCACCGTTGCACAATATCAAAGGCAAGTGGAGATATATGCCAGAGCCCTTCCAAGATAGCCAAGATGTTTCCCTTTGCGGATGGGCCTATGTTGGGCGTGAGGGAATGGGAGCCGGCTGGCCTATGGGCTCTTCTTAGCTTGTACAATACAATGCAAAAGAGCTAGCTACCTCATGCAAAACCACAGCCCTTTATGGATCATTCCTTCATTCAGGTAAGATCAATACTGATGTGCAAAGGCACTGTGGGGGTTCTGAGTCCTCAGCACCATGCTGCCTTCTCTCTTTTCAGCTACTCAGAGCCAGCAGCATGAAGGAGTTGGGAAACCAAACAGAACAGCCTGGGGACCCTGGGGGTCACGCTGACAGGCTCTCACTCTGCACCCACCTGGCCTACATTCAGAATGCACTCCCCTCCTACAAACGAACAGCCATCTGGAGACTACAGAGGCAGAATGGAGTGATTCTGTACAAAACTTGGAAGTACAATGAAAGGACCAATGTCACAGTACAGAACATGAACACTACTGTTGGCCTGCCTGAGCACAGATAAGAGTTCTGCGGTCTAACCCTGGATAAGTTATCGAACCAATTAACCTTAGTTTCCTCATGTGCAAAATGGAGATAGTCATGAGACCTGCATCACAGGGGGAAGCAGCTTTACAATGCCCAGCCCAGGCACCGTCACAAGTGACCACGGCCATTATCATCACTGATGCCAGCAACAGTAAAGGCAACCAGGCTCAAAGATGACAGGAGCAAAGGACATTGTTCTGATGGAGGAAAACCCCATATATTCTGGGGATTTTCTAGGAACTTAATCTTGAGATTCTTTAAAAAAAGAAATAAAATTTAAAAAAACCAACCCATTGTGAAGTCTTAGGCAAGTTCACTTTCTGGGCCTTGGTGTCCTTATTTTGAGAAAGGATGCCCACAGTAGTTGTCCCATGAGATTATTCAGAGGCTAAGTTGATACATACTGGGCACCGGGAGCGGCTGGACCACAGTCAGGACTGGGTAACTGTTACCACTGTTATCATTGCTCTTAAGAAGGCAGCCAAAGTGGGAAAGAAGCTCTGTTTTTTTTTTTCAATGTTACTAACATTAATAAATCACGCAGGATCATCATTACTTCTGATACTGGTATAATTCATTTTCATTTTTTACGGTGATACAGTCTTTAACAAGTTTTCTTTAAAAAACATTCTGGATTTGTACAGAGCTTTTTAAATTTTAAAGTGCTTCCACATATATTTTTAATTCTGTTGAGACTAAAGGAGATGATGTTGCCAGACGAGATGAATGTGGCACCTCTGGTTAAGCATCAGAATAATTTGTCTCTTGACAGAGTCTGTCCCATTGCCGAAGGAACCCTTTGAAAGAACTGACAGTTCCTGCCCACAGCCAGCCTGGTTCAGGTTAAAATGCTTCCCCAATCCAGCATTATTGACTTGAAACCCATTTTTACAATCGGGCCATTAATCTTGCAGACGCCTTGGTGTGTTTGGTAGCAAATGGAGCACGAATCCTGCTTTCCATCAGAAACTCCGATACCATAGTACCACACATTTTTGGCTGCTAAGATCCTGGCAGATGCTTCTGCTGGCTACAAGTTACTTTTCCTGTTTGTCTTTCTGCTGAACTAGTAGCCCCCTGCCTTGTTTCCTGACAGGATCACGTTCCGCAGCAGCAGTCCTCTCCAACCCACCACAAACCACACATCTCTCTGACTCAAAAGCCATGCCCTTCTCAGGTGCAAGCTTGGAAATGGAAAGACCTGTGGTGCCAACTGTGGGCCACAGCAGCCAGGGCCACACCCCTGCGCGGGTGACCACAGAGAAGACCGAGGGGACAAGCAGCCACAAGCAAGCAGGCCCTGGGGGCTTCCGGTCCATTCCAATGGGACTGTTTTATTTGGCGGTTGGCTCTTTACACACTTTCTGATACAGGAAAGTTTAGAAACAGTTTATTTTGTCAATAAATCTCTTAATGAGCATAACAAAACACTCCGTGGTGTGAATTTTTCTGCCAGTATATACAAACTGCAGGTGTGCCCAGGCAAACACGCAGCCAAGTCCCTTCTGGCCCCTGAGTTGTGTGTCTATTGGCCAAGGGACAAAATCACTATCCACACGAAGGCAACGATCACTCAGGGCCTGAGCCCTGGGAACCAGGGGTTTAACAACACCACACCCTCTTTCCCCAATAACCAAGTGAAAAGTGATTCATAAAAATCTGAGCCATGACCCTTAAGGTGATTCTGACTCAGTTATCCTACTAGATCTTTACCTCACTTTTAGCAAATTGAGCCTCATGCTGGGTTAGCTCAGTGTGGCCAATATCTTAAACCAGGGCTGGATGAGGGAGTGATGTGTATCGAACCAGCACGGCCACCTTGCCTTCTCACCTCCTGAATTGACTCCTTAGGCTTAGGCCTGAGTGCTGAGTTCAGGAAAATGTGGACTGATGTTTCATTCCTGAAAAGGGAATAATTATATTATTTTATTTTAGTCATTAATATCAAGAGTAGCGAAGACAGGTATAAAGAGCGCTAACATGGATAAATTGAAATTTTATAAGGTGAAAACACACACACACACACACATACACTCACACTCACGGTTTTGGCTTTGGGTCTCACTGGGGCTTCTTGCAGCACAGGACTCACAGTCACTCATATCAGTGACTCTGACATGGCCAAGCCTCTGGCCTCATCTTACAGTTTTATCAGAACAACAACAACAACAACAACAAAAACCCCCAGATTCTTTTCCCCCCTTCAGTATAATGAAGAACTTTTGTTTAGATTTGTTTCCAAAGCTGACTAGATTTTGATCAGTCTCCAAACTCATGTAACCTTCATGCTGAAATCAAGGCTACAAAGCGCCAAGCCCTAGATTCTCTTTTTTCCTAGAAGAAACTACAAGACACTGGATGACAGGATCAAACTCCTAATGACACTTGTCTTTTAGCCTTTCATCCTCAATACTCTAATTCTGCGATACTTTATGCATGTCAGGGATGTCTGTGGGACCCACAATTTGTTTTAACCCAGGAAGGAATGTAAAAATAGAAAACCCTTCACTTCCCATCAGAGGTCAAAACTACCTTGACTGGCACTTAACCAACAGCAGAACCAACCACAGAAAGTCACCAGTATCTGTCTTTTCTGTGCTTGAACCTAATAAATGTCCTGGTGGTCTTCTCTAAGACATTCAGCCACACCCCTCCCTCTCTGAACAGAGATCAGGATGAGTAAGTAATATATGAAAAGTTCTTCATGTTTTAAGAGGGGGCTCCTGCCCCCATGGGTAACAGGGGACTGCACATGTCTTCCTCCTCACTGCACTTCCTACCAACCATCAGGTTTGCTAATGAAAGACCCCAACACCTTTTATTCTCGACAAGTGGAGGGTCTGAGCAGTGCAAAGAATTTCCACATCTTTAAAAAATATCAGCTTATTTTTTCTCTTTCTTTATCCAAAATGAGGTTTAAAGATTTTAAGGAAGGAATGTAATATCATTGTCGCTGGATATATCTGTCTACCACTTTCCATTTTGCCGGAGAACAAAACCACATTAAGAAAGTTGCTTCTAGAAAACAAACTTGCCTCTGCTATGGTTTTCTGGGAAGGAGACTGTAGAACATGGAAAAATCTCAAACAGATTCTCCTCTGGATTCAGAGCTCCACCAAATTTTGACTTTTCTAACTTGCTTTCTACCATATTAGATTTGGGATCCAAGGTAATTGAGCTGTTAGTCTTGTTGATTTGTAACAGGTGTTCTAATGGTTTGTTAAGTTGCCCGTTTTAAGCAAAATTCAATGCTTAGGAATTTGCTTCATAAGATGGTTTCTAGAAAGGACAAACGACTTGATTTAGCAAGTGCTGCATTTTAAAAATTCTTTTAAAATTCTACTGATACATCAGGTTGAGCTCCCCCAGCTAACTAAGGACACCCTGGTAGCCTTGCTCATCTTTGGCCCAAGAAGAGGAGACACCTAAAGGTAGCCAAGGTGCTTCCTGGAAGGTGACTTCAAGGACACCTACAGATTTGGACAATGACTGGATAAACAGGGGATTTCTGAGGGAGTCACAGAGAAAGGACCCACACTGCTCCACATCATGGGCTGTTTGCTGTTTTGTGACCTTCCCTGTGACTGCTCTGCCTTCACCCCACAGAACACATCTGGAACCGTCCTGGGAGCTTGGAGGGGGACGTATGTGACTAATACATAGGATCCCTCACATGCAATACCAACTGTCACTATGGAGGGGACAGGCTTTACAGTCTTAAGTGGCTCTGAGGAAAGAAGATGGTGAGAGGGATGGAAAGTCGACATACCAAGTTTTGTTAAAAAATGAAAGAAAAATCTTAGGTCTTTTCAATCTGGTCAGAAAGGGCTCCAAGGGAAAATGATTAATGCATGAAGTGTGTGATCATTTTTTTCTTTCTCAAACTTTGTTTTTCAATCACGAGGAAGCACACTTACCATCTTTAGTGTAAAGTCTGGTGACACTGAGCATATCACACTGCGGACAAGCATCACCCTGGGCACCTCCTGAACCTCTTCACTTGCACAACTGACACTCCACCCCTGAAACACCCCCAGCTCTGCCGCCCACCATTCTACTGTCTGTTCCTATGAATTTGACTGTTCTAAGTACCATGTGTGAATAAAATCGCAGAGTATTTGTCTTTGTGACTTATTTCACTTAGTACGGTATCTTCAAGGGTTATCTATGTTGTAGAATGTGTCAATATGTGATCATGTCAGTCACCAAAATCTTTGTATTCCAGAATTCAGAGAGAATTCCAAAGCTCTAAGGAATGAGTTTAAAAAAAAAAAAAAGAATTTATGGCTTACAAAGGGATAATAAGCCCTGACCAAGCACCACCCCAGGACACTGGCATGGAGGGTCTGAGCCAGTTCAGCAGCATCTGTGGATTTCAGTCCTGGCCAGCAGGTTAGGCTTATAGGACACACATCCCTTCTACAGTCTCCCCTAGGGACTGGCTATGTCTCCATCTGCACAAGACTTGGGGAAACAAAAAGAAATGGACAGTCCAGACCTACAGAGTGTGAAAGGCTTCAGTTCACAGCAACCTGAGAAAACACTCAGCTAAGTTTCTTACGCTGGACTTGAAATGGGCCATGCTGCAGGGGCAGGAGTGGGAAGTCTTCTGCCCAAGTCTGAAGGACAATGTGGAAGTCCCTTCTGTTCACTCAGTGCTTGTGAGCCTGGCAGGAGCATCCAGTCACACATGAATGGTGACTATCCACCCTTTCTCTTCTTGGTACAAGCCAGAGCAGAATGTTCTGAACATTACAAGTAGTACACGTGAAGATTCCTAGATAGGAAACCTGTCCACCCAACCAGCTCTACATCGGCAGGCTCTGTTCCCTTCTTGGCTGTGCGGAAGGGCCACAAAGCCTGCTCCGAGAGCTTCAAGGTAAGGGGCCCGTGAGTTGAGTTGTGGCCAGATGCCAGGCAGTGACTGAGGTCCACAGACACTGCCTCCCAAGTGTGTTAACTACCTACAGCTCAGCAGCAGATCTCCTGTGTGGGAGGCCCACTAGCACAGACTGCGTCTGTCTTCCCTTCTAATTGGTGTGGCATCCTCAATCACTCTGTAATCTGGTTGCCTAGGTAACCCCAGACGGTAGCCTCAATTTTTAGGGTGCAAGTGACTATGTCTTTGTGCCTGGGCGTGCCTTCCCACATCCCCATGGGTGGAGCTACGCTCACCGGTTCCTTTGTAATATTACCCTTTGCCCTGTTTAGGATAGAATGTTCCATGGAAGTGCCTTTTGAGTGTCCCCTTCTCTTACTGTGTCCTTGGGTGTGGCCTACCCAGATGTCAGTCAACCTGACAACAGTGCACATCATGAAGCTAGACTCAGCCCCCTGAAACTTGACCCCTTGCCTCATTTGAATGGCTTCTCCTCAATAAAAGGGGTCAGCACGTGCTCTCTCTCTCTCTCTTTCTGCGGACCCTTAAGGTCAGAGGAGCCGTCATAGCACCCCCAAAGAAAAAGGTATTTCTGTCTCTTGTGTGGTTATTTCGCACAGCCCAGTTAGCCTGGTCCCCCTGGAGTGACCCCTGAGTGTTTTAGTCGTGTGCAACCCGGCCCTCCTGGGCCGCTCAGTTCCCTAAGAAGTCTGTTCCACTGGGGTTCTTATTTTACCTAAAGGACCAGACCCCAACAATGAGCCCCCTTCCCAAACTACCATCAGGGATCAGCCAAAGAGGAGAAAACAAAGGTGTGCATCTGAGTGTCCCAGAAAAGATGAAGCTGGAGCAAGACCAATACTAACCCTGAGCAGGGAATCGGAGGAAACTCAAGATCAAGGTGGGCTCTCTCCCCTTTTCTTGTTCTGACAGCCCTCCCCTGACTTCCTCCACGGGCTCTGGCTCTTGGCTTATTCTCTGGGTGAGGGAGGAGATGAACCATCACCATGAAAGAGTGGATAAGAACATCAGTAAGGATAAGTGGATAAGAACATGAGGACAATAACGAGGATCCCACTCCAGGGGCAGAGCTGCCACAGCACCCTTCACACAGCGGCACTCGTTGTGCACACAGGGAAGTGACCGTGAGCAGGAGCTGTTTTAGAAGTCCAAATGTGATCTTTCTGTACCAGGTACCACATTACGACAGCACCACGGTAGAACAGATGGACTCTGGATCAGAATCACTTTGTCAGCTGGATGGCAGAGATCTGTCACACTCTGCCTCGGGCCACAGCTTCCAGGAAATCAGATGCAACCTAAAGCCTACTTTTTAAAATATCCCAATAGGCAACCCTTATCTGGTGTACCTCTCTGATAGTCCATACTCTCTCTCAGTGCGATGAGCAAATAGCTTGTTGAGCAAATAGCTTGTTCGTTTTCAAAAGGCACAATTTTCCTCCACTTCTTATGTTTCTCTGAACTTACTGTTGACCTGATACACAGATACACAGCATTTCAGAGCTTTTGCCAAATGTCCTGGCTACCAGTTTCAAAAGAAGCAGTCAAACTTCCATTCTTTCTCATAAAGACATTAGGACATTTATTGGTATTTTTACCTAAATTGCAGTCTTCTAGTACTCTCCTTGCCCTTACTCTGCATAGATTTCATTAGGGCATCTTAGCTATAATTCAGAGATCTAGAGAAACAGCAGGGATCAAAGGTGGCCATGCATTCTCTCTCTTTCCAATTGCCCATGGAAGCTAGATGTGGGTGCTGCTTAAAGACAAGCCTCTTCCACCATTTCTAACATGCTTCACAGTGGCACAAAACAGGTGCAGATTCAGGAGGTTGGTTGGCACTGTGCTCAGACCTTACAGATTTTTCATATTCATTTTGAGTCTGAGTTGTTTTTTTTTCTGCCTTTCATGTTCCCCCACTTTTATATGTACATAACAATCTTTTTGCCTTGGCCTCCAGAGAACTCTAAGTTTCTGGGAGTCTTTCAGGAAAGATTAGAACCACTGGGTTGGTATCAGTTTTCTACTTAAAAATGTTTCTTTGGGGAGGGGAAAAAATTACTACCAACCTATCATATTATCAGTTTCTTCCTGCAATTCTATTCCTGCTTACTTAAGCGTGCAAGGAAAAAAAAAAAAAAAAAAAAGAACGAAAGAAAGTCCTTTCTCTACATCTGAACTTTCAAAGAAGACTTTTCTTAATAAGATACCTAACCATTTAACATTCAGATTAATGGTGTTGATAGGAGTATGCTTTCTAATAGGACCCCTGCCCCTCAATTTTACTTTTGAAAAGAACAAAAATGAGTATTGTTTTACCTACTTAGTTAGTAAACGTGCAAAGAGTCTAGTCTGGATGAACAAATGAGCCCAGAGCTGTCTTTTTCCATCTATCCTCTGCCTGCCTGAAACCACAGTGCGGAGGTCTGAAGGTGTCACTATTGGCAGAAGAAAATCTGTTCTGTTTTGCTTTTTTTTTTTTTAAACCTATCTAGCTTCATTAAAAAAAGACAAGAGAAGATAGCAGAAAGTAAATTAAACAAAAAGATCTGTGTGTGTTTAGTTGTGTTGGTGCAGGAAGAGCTGTTGTGGGAATTCCTTGTAAGATTTTAGTGCCTCTTGCCCTCTCCATGTGGTCCCATAAGCTTGCAGGATCTTCTGAGCACCCTCCAAGAGGACTGGAAAAGAAGTCACTCTGGGTCCAGTCCTGGGAGGAGCAGCACAGAGCGGGTATTTCTTTTGGTTTCCAACCTGCTGAGGGAGCCAGGCAGGCAGAGCCTCATTTGATTCTCCCCACACTGGCTCTCAGGTACATGAGAATCTTTAATGACGCAGAATACTGGCCAATGATCACAGGTGCAAGATGACTAGCTAGAATCAAAGGTGATACATTTCTAAACCAGTTCTGCCAACAACATGGCCACAGAAAACCCCTGTCTAGGCTTTTCACTAACTCTGAACTTCTGGTAAACCTCCTATTTTGATGCTAGGAAGTGGTTATGATTTTAAAAGTTTAAAGACTGTCAACTAAGTGTCTAAGAAAACTATTTCTACAAGTCAGGTATTTTTCAAGGCAGCATTTCCATAAGTCTCCTTGAGTTTTCCCTGCAGCAGACAATGTCTGGACACTCCTCTTGCACAGAGCAAAGTTAATGACTGCGTTTACAGACATTCAGCCTAACGGCTAGTTGAGTTTGGACTACGACAAGACATGGACTACAAGATTTATTGAAGAACCCACTTTATGAGATGTTGAGTCACTCGGTTTTTTGTAAAGGATTTGTCTTTGAACTGTTTCCCATGTGGGCAGATCACAAGGCTCAGGTAAGCAACTGATCGTCTCCTGAGCTGTCCTGACCAGAGATCACTTTTATATCATCCAACACAAGTAACTTCTGAGAAAGTATGCACATGTGACACACAGTGATAAGTCCTGCTAAGATGGACATTCAAGCTTGTGATTTTCAAATGACAGTCTACAGATTTCCTAGTAAGGTGCAGGGCACCTCGTCACAAGCATCGGGATGAGAAAGGGGTCTGAGAAACTACAAAAGGCACAGAGTTGCTGACAGAAAAACAAGGTGCATTGAATTATTTTCAACAAACTGGGGACAAAGTAGGCACCTTGAAATGAATGATGAAGTGGCCAGTATAAAAAACATAGAGGTCACTAAGGAAAAAAAGGGGCTGTTATTGGTTTTGAAGAAGTCTCCTTTGCCTCGGAGCTGAAGGGCTCTGTGATGCCTGACTGCAGAAGACCCTGTGGTCCTTTGGGACCCGCAGGCTGCAGCAGGACAAGGGCAAGATCTCAGGGTTGCTAGGTGACCAGGGGCTGCAATCAAGGAGGGTGCATCAGGGAACAGCTCTGGCAGGGCTGGGCCTGGGTTTCAATAGTCCTCTGGATCATAACCGCTACTGGGGGCCACCTCAGCTGAATGACAATCTGCTGCTGAGGATTGGCAGAGCAAGAGTCAATTTATTCTGTACCTAGAGATCTGTACCCAGTCTCCCTGACAATAAAGAAACGTTCTCCTACTCAGTGTAGGAGAACCACAAACTTTCAAAGAACCCCTGCTCATTACATTAGGACGCTACGAGAACAACAACAGAAAATTCAATCGGTATTTTAATTTTATTTTTAAGACTTATTTTCAATGAAGTTGAAAAATTTTGTCACTGGTGTATCCTTCTGTATTAAGCCATAATAATTATCAGGAAGAAAATAGCTTATCATGAGGGAGAGGTAAGTTATAAATTATTTTTAGTGATCTGTTGAAGATAACTAAATTTATTTATTCCTCTTTATTTCACCCCTTCATCCCACCCCCTACCACCCCTCAAATAGACAAAGTCCAACCAACAAACAAATCCCCCAAGCCCTCTAAATGGAGATGAAGGAATAAAAATGCTTTCAGGCTTAGTTGCTGTCCAGCCCTGGAAAAAAACAAAAGCACATGGATAAATGTAATTTCTGCATTTTGGGAAGTCACAATGATGTCTACTGATTCTAAAGTGTGGAATCTGGAGTCCCTAAGAGACTGCCTCTCCTCCAATCTTAGGGGAGCTTTATTTCCAAAGCCCCACTACTGCTTTTAGAAAATAAATCCATCCTATGTTTTCTAAAGTTTTATTTTTGCATTAAAAAATGAAAAAACCTGAACATTATCCCATTTTAAAAATAATCTGGATTATTTCAATCAGTCTGTAAGTATTTTATACCATGCTCAGGGAAACCTCAAACAACAGAAAACCATCAAAATGTTGCCAAGGTTATGTAACCAATGATTTAATAACTTTAGAAAGGAAACATTGGTTTTAAAATAATCCCAAACAAGTAGGTATTACGGCTCTGGGTTGGGGGGAGGGGCGGGGTTTTGGTTTACAAAACAGTGCTATGTTGTAAAAACACACCATGCTGATTTCTGCCCTTTTCCCTCTGGGCTTGCACCTCTACCCAGTCGCCAAGGGATTGGCTCCCAGCTCCCGCTAGGGATCAGCTTTCTTCTTTGCCAGACTTGTCCACAGGTAAGTCCCAGATAAGCTTTCTTTCATCATGCCATCTGGGCTTGGGGGAGGGGAAAGTGTTCTGGTCCCATTTCTGAGCATCCTCTTTCCCTTTGTGGAACCGGAAGTGAGGCAACAAAGTCAGAATCCCTACACCAGAGGGCTTTTCCCTGTGCAATGGGAGCTATGTACAGGTAGTCCAAAACCAGGGCTGTCTGCATTGCCTGCAGAGAAACTACCACAGGTCACTCAGCTACGAGTTAGATGGTGGTGGGGGGCTCTGTAAGAAGTATTTATTTGCTGGATATCAGATTACTGTGTCCTCAGTGTTATTCTATGTCCAGGTCCCACTTCTATGACGGATAACGGCACACTGAAAGCTTCTAGGTTTGGCGACAGCCATCCTGATGACTTCAAGTACAAAGTGCAGCACAGAATGCTCCTTACAGGGAGAGAGCAGGGACACGGTGACAACTCTTCTGATTGCTCCTCACATCTGGTCTATTCGGTCTATGGAACCACAGTGGCACAGGACGATCCCTCTGCCCCCGGATAGAGATTGGTACCTGTCAGTCAAATAAGATTGCCACCCAGGAAGATCCTGGTCTCATAGTCACCTGGATGTGCATGCTCAGGAGAAGCTGGTGTTCCTTGTGGCCTCAAGGGCTGGGTGGTCCTGAGCCTTCTCTGTATCCCTGTCCCCTTTATACTCCCCCCTCCCCATGATAGACCCCCAGGGCTAAGACCTTCTCCTGAACAAGGAGTCCTTCTATAAGCCTCAAATCCCTCTCTGACTTTATTCTTTCAGGTAAAACCAAATCACATAAAAATCATGTTTCTTTTCACCAGAAAACAATTTCTCAGCCAGGCATGGTGGTGCACACCCATGATCCCAGTGACTCAGGAGGCTGAGGCAGGAGGATCATAAGTTTGAGGCCAGACTCAGCAACTAATTTAAAAAGGTCTGGGAATATAGCTCAGTAGCAAAGAACTTACCTAGAATGTGTGAGGCCTTTGTACTACAGTAAAAAGGGGAAAAAAAAAAGAAAGACAGAAAAAAGAATTCTATTTCTCACCAAACACAAGAATAACTGTTTTTCACAGGGTCTGGTCTCATCGGCACCTACATTAGGACCAGCTAGCAAATGTGCATACCAAGTCCAGCCACCATCAACTCCCCATCTGGTTGCAGATTCACACTGAGGGGCGCTCCTTGCTGGCTGGGTGGGAAGGAGATACCCAACTTGCACAGTAAGGTGCCATCAGCTGCCTGGCCACGTACCCTGTGCTAGTGTGCGCCAAGGTGTGCAGCGAGGAAAGCATCTAATAAACCCAGGGTGCCGTCCCTCCATTTAGACAGAAGCCAGGGACCTCTGCAGGAGCCGTGGCAAAATCATACTCGACACCTCATTTTTCAAGCAATCCTTCACTCACACCTTTATTCACTCAGCCCTTCTGACGTCCCCACCGCTTGCCAAGTCCTACTGTAGAGGGAGCGGGAGCAGGAGGGTAGGTGGGGTCCCCTGGCAGCTCTGTCCTTGGGCTCATGGGAAGATGGGGACAGAGCTGTCACATCCCATGTAAGATGTGGGTACCATGGTCCTTCCCGGAAGGGTGGCACAGGAGTGAATGCGATCACTGCCTCCTCTGGAGCCAGCTGCTGGGTCGAGGAAGGGATTCAACACAGTGGCCATGGTGGGGGGAGGGGGACTGGTCAGAAACCAGGGAGGGCTTGGGAGGGAGAAAATCTTCAAAACACCTGATTTATGAAGAGGTGCTGAAAAGCAGAGAAACTGCCACGTCTGCCAGAAGGCAGGAAATCAAAGCCCCAGAGAGCTCACATCAGGTTTATTACTCACCTGGGGATTAGATTTTCAGAAAACTCTACTCTGAGCACAGTTGCTCACGTTTGTTTAGGGGAGGGCAGAGGGCAGGACAGGCAAGACACAGCTCTGTGTCCAGAATGCTCAAGCAGACAGCGACGTATATGAGGACAGACCCCAGGAGAGCCAGGGCTGACCCCACAGGCGATCCTGAATCCTGCCGAGGCTGTGCAGTGACCAAAGGAGAGGGAGAGGAGGCTCAGGAGACCAGCACCCACGGAAAGAGAGGCTGGCTGTGGGTTGTGAGCCTGACCGCAGGCTATCAGCAGCTCTCTGGTCTCCTTGTCAGGTCTCTAGAACACCAAGACTGGATTCCAGACCCCTCCACAATGCTCAGAGAGGAGCTCTGTTAAGAAGCACCATGCAGCTGGGTGTGGTGGCACACGCCTGTCATCCCAGCAGCTCGGGAGACTGAGGCAGGAGGATCGTGAGTTCAAAGCCAGCCTCAGCAACAGCAAGGCACTGAACAACTCAGTGAGACCCTGTCTCTAAATAAAGTACAAAACAGGGCTGGGGATGTGGCTCAGTGGTTGAGTGCCCCTGAGTTCAATCCCTGGTAGCCCACTTCCCCACCCCACCCCCAAAAGAAAGCAGCACCATGCAGAGCGGAAGGGAGAAGGTCCTCATCTTGAGGAGGGAAATGAAGGTGGTCGGAGGCCAGTGGACTTTCCAGACACACCCTCTACAGACATCCTCTGGGGACAGCTTGCTCTCTTTCTGGGCAGGCCATTAGATTGTGAAATAGCTATTACATTTAGTGAGAATATACTCCACAAACTGTGAAGTGCTCTACAAATGTGCGGTATGTACCAGACAAGGAGGATAATGCTCATTATGTGGCAATCTGAAATAAGAAATAAGATAAAAAGATTAAAAAAAAGATAAAACAATGGGTTAAGTAATGGTTTTCCATACCCTCAGTTCAAAATCATTTGTCTTATATTGGAGATGACATGATTGATTCTCAGATAAAAAAAGAGTCTGGGCATCATATATATAACTAGATATTTCTTTTATAAAATGGATATGGTCCAATTACAAAAGAAATTTCACTTACCAAATTCCCATTTAAATACTGAATTTCCTAGTATAATTTGGTTCTCTCACATTAAATGTTTCTTTGCCCTATTCTGAAACACACACACACACACACACACACAGATCTCTATCTACCTGTTTATTTATCTATATCTCATTGAACAGAGATAATAGGTAAGCCTAAATGATGGAGACAGGTAGGTGTTTTAAATTTTACTCTCATTAGAAAGCACAGCAATAACACATACAGAACTGAAATGCCACTAAAGGGGTGACTAAGGAAAATTAAACACAATATGGAACTGGTAAAGTCTTGGAAATTTGCCAGGCACATACGATGTAATTAGGCCACAATGAATTACAGGGCAGGAACATGAATTTTAAAGTCCAAGTAGCAACTGATAGTGAAAATCAGAGCAAGCACTTCTCTAAGAAATGCGAGTTATTCCCAATACTAAGATTTCTTCAGCTGCCTCACATGTGGCTCTAGCAGCAGAAGACTGGCTGCTTCAATGCTTTAGACTGCAGCATGTTACAGGCAATGTCTGGTGACCCCTCAAAAAGAACATTCTTCCATGCAAATGGCAGGAAGCACATCCTGTTTCTTTTCCCACTTCCCATCCAGAAGACCCAAGCTGTCCTGGGTGCAAGATTAGCAGGAAAGCAGAAGTTCCAGTGGATCCTACGGGGCACTCCACCTCCCCAGGAGAACTTTCTCAATCCCGCGTATGAATTCTACTGAAGATCTGTTTCATTTCCATTCTCATTGCTTTCAAGTCTTGCCTAGGTTTCCCTCTGGGAGTTGCCTCCCACTCCTCTCTTAGTTCTAAGCTTTCAAATGGTTGCAACCACAGCTAAGAGTCACGTTCATCTAGAAGATCTCTGGGTTTTATTTATCTGTGTATTTATTTATTGGTACTGAACACTGACACCCGGGGTGCTCTACTACTGCATTACATCCCCAGGCCTTTTTTTTTTTTTTTTTTTTTTTTAGACAGGGTCTCACTAAATTATCCAAGCTGGCCTTGGAGCCTCCTGCCTCAGCCTCCTGAGAAGCTAGGATTACAGGTGTGCACCCCTGAGCCTGGCTTGATTTTAAAGTAATCCAATTTCTAAGGCCCTTGACACCAAACCACCTCCCACAAACTATATCACCACCTGAGCAACTGTTAGAGCAACTGTTCTTAAAGACAAAAATATATATTTATCAGTAATACTGTTTTCCCAATTACAACTATTCTAGCAGTGTGTTTTCTACCACTATTCAGTGTAATATATTTTAATGATATTAGGGATTATACAACTATAGCAGAGTACTTTGGAAACCTAATCACAATGTATAACATTTTAATAGGAAAATGTATTCCAAATGAATTTTATGTCACTAATACTAAACTGTAGATAATACTAAAAACAACAACAACAAAACCCTAAAACAAAACTCTAAGGTGAGTCCACTCCCTACTGTTTACACAACAAACATTTAATATACAGAAAGACCAAACAAACCAAGGAGATTGTAAATTTAATTCCAGATGGTGTCTCTCTGCTGTCACCAGGCACCTGGTCCAACTGTAATATTATCCTTTGCAGAGCAGGATGATGATGATAATGCAGATAAATTTGTTTTCTCCAGTGTCCTGGTGTATCCCAATGCCAAATATTCACAGAGTTTTGAATTTTTCATATCATTATTTCATTAAGGCATTGTTTGCGAACTGACAGTATTATAATAAGGTATTCTTATGTCTTAAAGGAATGAATGAATATTCACAGCATTTGCATTAAAGTAAAAAGAAGATCTAGAAAAGCTTGCATTTACATGAAATATACTGAAGTTGTTGCAGGGCGAAAGAGAAATCCAGATACTAAGTATTTATTGTAATTGCCATTAACCACTCCTCCTAATTTGCAAGCAGTTTAAAACATTTCACTAAACCTATTAACAAGTTAACAATGGCTGAAATAGGACTCTTCACTCTCACCCAGCATTTAAAACATTTGGTGTCACCGTCATGTACCCCTTCCTCTCCCACGGATCCATGTGATTCCAGATTGGCTTTCCAGGCCACTGTCGTTTCCCTGGTGGTTACCACATACCTCCTAATTGGTCTCCTTGCCCGAGTCTCACCTCCCTCTAACTCATTAACCACACTGAAACCAAAGTTACCTGGGACATGCAAATCTGAGGCACCGCACCCTACTGAGAACACTTTAGCATTCCACAGGGCTCAGGGTCAAGTCCTCACTCTGCCCTGACTGGCCCTTCTCCATGCAGTGTCCTCTTCCCCAGCCCTCCTCACTTCCTGTGCCTCTCCTCCTTCTGGTCCTGCTCCAAGCACACAAAGCATCATTCATTCCTCAGCTGGGACGCTTCTGCTTTCCAGAACGGGGCCACACTATTCCCTTCAGGCCTCAGCTTGAACACAACGTGTCCCTAACCCTTAGGACAGGTAAGGACGCCTCCAACAGAATTCCAGAGCAACCCGCTGTCCTGTCCCTCTTAGCCCCTATCGTACTTGCTGCTTATATGCCCTACAAGATAGACTTGATCCATGGCAATGGCTGCTCCTACCCTTTTCCCAAATAATTTTTTTTTTTAATTTTTGAGATAGTGTTTCAATATGTTGTCCTAACTGGCCTCAGATTCCTGGGCTACAGTGATCAGCCTTATCATGAGCAGCCGGGACTACAGACATGCACCTCCACATCCAGCTCCCAAACTCTCTTTAGTGTTGAGTACTGTGCCTGGGACATTGTATAGTTGTGTGAGAAACTTCTGTTGAATGAATGAGTTCTTGAATGCACTCTTGCCTTCTGCGTTCCACATTTCCCATTCTTTAACGGTAGAAAACCCCCAAAATGTGCATCTAGTGCCTGGGAGACTGAGTTCCAACTTTCAGTTCACTAATCAGGCATCATTTTGTTTCAAAACACCTTGGTGTGTTACTCTTCTAATTGTTGATAAAATTGAGAAAGGTTTGGTCTCATTTGTGCATCTCGAAGGGGGGGGCGGGGTCCATGGAATATGTGAGCAACCCCACTGCCATTTTTGTATCAAAAGCAGACTATAATAAAAAGAAAATTTAACATTTCAAAAAGCAAGCTACTTAAATCCTAGTAACTCAATTAAGGAAGAACTTTTTTTAAAAAAATCTAGCCTTAAGTGTCTTTTCCCCAAAGTTGGTGGGGGTGAGGGGAGAGTGACAGACTGACATACAGGCTACAAAATTCAAGTGTTCTAAGCATCTATCATTTGCATGGTTCTGCTTGTCCCTAACATGGCTAGCTCTAGGTTAACAAATCCCCTTAATGTGAATCATTGAATGAATTAAAAAAAAAAAAAAAATGGGCTAGTGCAGAGTGTGTAAAAATAACCAGGTAAACAGGTGTGACAGCAGCAGGCCATGCTTAGCGGCTTAGCAACACTGCCTTCATTCGCACAGCACTTTATACTTCGCAAAGCACTTCTGCATCCATTTGGTCTACACTCTAAAAAGTGGCTCGACCTTTCATCCCCACTATTTGACAGTTGGCAAAGGAGAAGCCCACAGAGGTCAAGTCCTTTGCTCAAGGTCACAGAGTTGGTGGGTGCAGGAACAGAGGTGGCGTCCAGGAATCTGGGTTCTTTCTATACCCTGTGCTCTGATGGGCTTGCCCACTGCTACTAGAGCAGAGAAAAAGTCACAGGAACACAGGTCACTTCTTCATTAGCAGGAACACTTTCCCCTCTCCCTCTTCTCATTCCCCTTTCTTCCAAGGTGGACTTTAAGGGGCAAGATCCAGGGAAAATGGAAGCCAGGGTCAGCATGAAAGAAAAGAGAGAAAAAATTTATCTTCTTCCATTTCCTCTAAATACCACTAACTCCATTTCTCTAGAAAACTGTCAACACCAAACATTCCCCTGGGAGAAGCTGAGCGTAAGACGTCTTTCAGGCCAGGCTGGCTCCACATGCCACAGCTATCTATCCATTCCTCTCTAAGGAAGGGAAGGTGACCGTCCACAGAGGATGCCCCATACCGAGGGCAGGGCCTGGCTCATTGTATGTTTTGCTTTCTTTCCCACCTATGTGTTCACAAGGAAGCAACCAGGAACTCATGGGAAGAAGGCCCACTTCTCTGCCTTGAAACCTGCAGATCTGACGTCTTCCCAGGTACAGGCAAGTAAAACTAACACAATCCCTGCCATCCTGCATTTGTGCCCTCGTCAATCAGTACATGTTCATTACCAAACATGCCTACTGAAAAGAAGGAATGTGCAGGAAGAGTTCTAAGGTATCATGGTATGAAATAACCAATTGATCAGCATTTAAAAATGCTTTTAATAAAAGGATTTATATGAAGGAGTTCAACCTGATATGACTTGAGAACTAAAATGCAGATTCTCCATGTAGAAGTCATGTGCCATCAAATAGATCCAGGGAGGGAACATTCACTGTGTGCCAGGGACAGGGACACATCCAACTTCAGTGTCTCCAAGGGATACCAGAGCAACAGGCAGTGTCGCTCAGCCTGTCTTGAAAAGGTACACGCATGTGACCAGAACTTCTGGGTATTAATCCAAAGAAACAGACATGTGCAAAGAAGTCTCTTAACACCATGTACAAAAGGAACAAAACAGAAACCACCACCCGAACACCTAACCCCAGAGGGCTGGTTAAATGAATGATGGGATGCCAGGTGATAGAATGCCACCCCCCCCAAACCATCACATTTCAAATGAATATTTCAATCAAGGGAAATTGCCTATGATATAAAGTAGAAAAAGGTGACAATTCTGCTCTAATGTATCTATATGCAAAGAAAAGAGATGAGAAAACTATGCACCAAATACAGGTCTCCAGGCAGTGGGCTTGCCCAAGATTCTTATTTTCTTCTTGATAACCTATATTTTCCTTCTTCCTGTAATAAAAATATTCTAATTATTCATTAACTAGAATAAAATTAATAAATATAGTTTTTTTTTAAAAGTGGACATCCTCTTCAAAAGGAAGATAAAGGGAAACACTGCAGGTTATCCCAGTAGCTTATGGTTGTTACTTTAAGATTTTTTTTTTTATTTTTGAAAAAATACACATAAGATTTTATCATTTTAATAATTATTAAGTGTATAGGTCAGTAGCGTTGAATACATTCACATTTTTGTACAACAATCACCACCATCCCATCTCCAGGACTTTTATCATCTCAAATTAAAACAATTCCCTATTCCCCTTTCGCTGGCCTCTGTAAGCACTATTCTGTCTTTCATGTCTCTGAATACAACCATTCTAGGTATCTCATATAAGGAGAATCACATAACAGTTGTATATTGCATCTAGCTTAGTTTACTTAGCATATGTCTTCAAGGTTCTCCAATATTGTAACACACATCATAATTTCATTCCTTTTTAAGCCTGATAACAAATAGTCTATTTTATGTATATGCCATGATTTGTTTTAGGCTAGCTTTTTTTAAAAAAAAAATAATTTTTAACCATGTCTGAACATCAAAATGGCCAGTAGTTCATAAAATTGAAGATGTTTATCACCAGGAGAATTAAAAATGTCAAATGGTGCAAATTAAGAGAAAAAGTTATTTCACACAGGAAAGACAAACTCTCTGCCTAAATGCTATATTTACTATATAAATATATACTAAAAGCTATATTTTGGAATAGGGAGGAAAAACTGCTACACACTATAATAACAAGGAGCGGCCCCGACCTCAGGTATCCAAGGATTTAATGTCTATGTGCCATTTTGTACAAGCAATGACAAAGGCTGACATAGAAATCAGGATAGAAGGGAGATGGTCAAAAAGAGCTTAAAGGGATGGGGTGAGGTGGCATGCACCTGTAATCCAAGCCACCTAGGAGGCTGATACAGGAGGCTGGCAAGTTTGAGGCCAGCCTGGGCAACTTAACAACACCCTGTCTCAAAATAAAAAATAAAAAGGGCTGGGCATATACCTCGGAGGTAAAGTACCCGTGGGTTCAATCCCCGGTACTGAAAAAGAAAAAAAAAAAAACGAGACTCATGGGAAACCAGAAACCCTTCTGGGCTAATGGAAATGTTCTATGTCCTGATGGGGTGTGGCTGTGCATGGATGTGCATTTGCCATTTGTCGAAACTCACGGACTTATACACTTAAGAGCTACACATATCACTGTATGTAATTTATACTTCACTGCTTGTTTTAAAAAAGAGAGAAAAACAGTGCCCCTCCCAGCCCCTCGTATCAGAGTAAATAAGAATTTCAGGAAAACAAAGGATCCTGCAACCCAGCTACCGATGCTCACTGCCGCCAGTGGTGTTCGGCATGTGGTAGGTTCTCTAGTGGCCCTGGAAGTAGGCCCAGGCCCCCTTCCATTCACCACTGAAGCTCCGGTTTCCTGGGAAGGTCTGGTAAACACGTACTGGGCTAACTACCCACAATGCCGGGGCACCTGCCCACCCTGGGCAAACACTCCCATAGGTGTGAGCCCTGGGTGGCGAATGCCTCTGCGTGGGAGTTGAAATGAGGTGCGCCCTTGTTGCAGGTCCGGCTCCAGGACAGGTGTCTTCTCAGGTGATGCAATGCTGCATCCCAAACTGCCCCACCCCAAAGAAACAACAAGGTCTCTGGAAGGCGTGAGGGAGCCTGTGGCACCTGAATGTGTGGTATGAAGTTGAAGAGGGCGATACCCGGGCTCCCTTGTCAGGTTGGCCAGCTATCTTCTGGGTTACCGTGGTACTGGACTTGGCTAGAACCATGAAGAGGTGAATGTACCTCTTTCCTATTAAGCATCATTATTTGTTACTCTCCTTTGCACAGTTTGTCTTTACAAATGTCAAGTTTAGGCCACACATTGTGGGAGGCCTCACATCCTAGCTATGGTGAATTTTCTGCCAAACTAAGAGATTTAGAGTTTTGTTGTTGCTGTTATTGGGGTGTGTGTGTGTGTGTGTGTGTGTGTGTGATCTGCTATTTCAGATTCTCCAAATTAAAATGCATGACCCAGTGGCCAACGTCTTGCTGGGTTGTTTATTAAAGAGCACAAACTCCTTATCATCTTAAACACAGTCTTAGGAACAAAACAGCCACACCTAGGCCAAGTGGCAAATTAGAACATGACAGGGACTCAAATACTTCCCTTGACTTAATGTTATATATTATGAAACAGAGCAGGGACTTTGAGAAGCTTGCCGACGTGGATTCACTACCGTTTTAGTTGAAGAAAACAAACTGGAGTGACCAACCCTCAGCATAAATGCCCACACAGAACTACAGCACCGAGCTTCCAGACAAAAGTACTCTTCTTTGGGTCACTCACAAAATACGCGACCTTAGGAAACATTCTCGGAAACTGTAACCACAAAGCTCACTTCTGCCCTCCTCCTTCTAGTCTCATCTTGCTCCCTTGAAAAAGTCTTATTAACCTAGTAACAGCTCCTGTTTTCCAGTCATTTAATTCCAGTTAGATGTCTTGAGGTGTATTGGCCTCATTTTTTCCAGTCACCTGCCACATCCTGTCCAGAATTCCCACTCCTTAACTCCCGCCACCCCCAGCCTCAGCCAAAGGTTCTCACTGCTGCTTGTCTCTATGCAGGTGGGAGGGGCCAGGAGGTGACAAAGGGCTGGGCGAGGAGGTACTCAGGCATGGCCCAGCCTCCTGTGCTGCAGGATAAGGAGCTCCACACCACCTTGCCCTGAGGCTGGGGACAGAAGTCATCCAAGTTGGGAAGAATGCAGATTCTTTTAAAGTTATTGATGAACCTTTATTTTACTTATTTATATGAGGTGCTGAGAATTGAACCCAGTGCCTCACACATGCTAGGCAAGTGCTCTTACCACTAAGCTACAACCCCAGCCCCAAACTGCAGATTTTTACAAAAAAAAGTGACCTCTGTGCAGAAAAGCAGTCTTCTCACAGTGCCAAGGATGTCATAATCACCAGAAGCCCCGCCAGACTAGTCCCATTAAAACACCCTTAAAAATCTAAAAATAGGCTGGGTGGGGTGGTGCACACCTGTTATCTCAGTTACTCTGGAGGCCAAGGTAGGAGGGTCGAAAGTTCAAGGCCAGCCTGGGCAATTTAGCAGGACCCTGTCTCAAAATAAAAAATTAAAAGGGCTGAGAATGAAGCTCAGTGGTTGAGTGTTCCTGGGCTCGATCCCCAGCACTGCAAATAAATAAATAAATAATAAGATTGAGAACCTGCAAGCTAACTTAAAGTCAAAGGTACTCCCCAAGAGCTGGTTCTTTGTCTCTAAGGACCCCATGACATTTCCTAAACCAGATGTATAAGCTGTTTTTAGGTAAGTCTATCTACAGGAATAAATACCCTAGTTTGCTCACAAACAAAGAACCAAGTCGTCTGCCTTCTCAGGATGGGCCTAGAAACTCGTTGGGCATAAAGAAGCAATCATATAAAGTTGTGGTGCAGACGCCTTCCAGTGGCCTGAGATAAAAGTCTCCGATGCTGTCTTGGTCACTTTAAGCTCATCTGTTCTCATAGTGTCAGAAGTGGTATTTGCTTGTTGGCCTGGAACCTGAATGAGTCCAAAGCCATGGAAATAGGAAAAGCAAGCAAACAAAAACAGAGCCTGTGTTTGTATGGCTTCATAGGAAGCTGCTGGTGGACCTGTCTTGTCACTGTCTTTATCTCAGCAGATCAGTGGTACCATTTTGATGAGCAGAGGGAAGAGGCGGGCTGCAGCCTGGACACCAGCCCACACTCCGCTCAGCTGCAGGGGCTCAGCCCTCCCCCATACCCTCCGCACGTGGTGCTGCTCTTGTTGCCGAAACCTAGTCCTTGTCCACGATGCCAATCTAATAATGGGGACATGGTTTTGAGAAAAAGGAAAAAGATGGTTTATTGCTTTGCTAGCTACGGAGAAACACTGGGAACTCCTGTCCCAATAGCCGTGATTCTGCCCATCCGCAGGAACAGTGGGTTTTTTAAAGAGGTGATTCAGAGAAAATGAAATTAGGGAGGAGAGATCAGGAACAGATCAAGGAGGAGAAGGTTAGGGAAAAGATCAGGGACGAAAAGGTCAGGGAGAAGAAGGTTGGGGAAAATAGAAAAAAAAAAAAAAAAACATGTTTCAAAGCCACAAGGGATAGCCAGAGAGCCAAAGCAAGATGTCTAACTGGACAGTGTGTAACAAGGGTTCACTTGATGCTTTGGCTATATCCCTTGTGGCTCTGAAGCATTTTTTCCCCCTTGCTCTGGCTCTCTGACTGCAAAGCAAAGGTTTCATAAGTGTGGTTTTTGTTTGTTTGTTTTAATCTGGATCTAAGCAATCTGAGGGTAGGGGCTGTCAAATATGGCAATGCTCCCTTCTCTTGTTCAAAGGATCATTCAGTGACATTAACTTCAGAATTTTTCTTGAACAGAAGTAAAATTAGAGAAGGAAGACCTAGGAGTGGCTGCACACACACCTGTAATCCTTTTAAACCCAGCAACTTGGGAGGCTGGGGCGGGAGGATCTTGTTCAAGGCCAGTTTCAGCAACTTAGCAAGGCCCTCTGCAACTGAGCAAAACCCTGTCTGAAAAGTAAAAGGACTGGGGGATGTGGATCAGTGGTACAGCAACCCTGGGTTCAATCTCTGGTACCCGCCCCCCCCCCCTAAAAAATAGTGAAGGAAAACAAGTGTCACAAAGTAGTACAGGATTTTCCCAAAGGAGGTCTCCAAAGTTCTTTATTCTTAATTTTTCCTGGAATCTAAGAGAATTTTAGTTTTCTGGCCTAGAGCCTCTTCTGCATCTGAAGCAGAAAATTTAAAAGCAAGAACTTAATGCAGACTGGCTATTTTTGTTCTACTTTTGTTGTTGTTATTGAAATGGTAAGGTGGGCACAACATGCAGCAAGAAGAGAAAACTGATAGTCAGCAACTGGTTAGTAGAAAAATGACAAAAGCAGATACAGGACCTCAAATATTCTTTAAAAAATCCCCACCACATACTCAGTGGTCTCACAATGCCCACCAAAGTAATGGCCACACAGGGCTCAAGACTGACCAAAGTCAATTCCCACAAGCTGTTGTCAAACTCTGTGTTATTTTGCATGTCAAATGTCAGGGGATATCCCTGACTGCCCAGCACAAGACGGGCATTCACAGGCCTCCAAAAACATTACATTATTTTACACTACTAAGTTAGAGAAATATGCCATATTTCTCTAGGTTAGATGCTCAACATCACTAGTTCTCGTATTTAAAAAGAAGAAAAGTCAATGGTTTGCACTAAAAAGGGTCAACTTCAGTTATCAAGAAAATTCACTCATGTGGCTAGCTCATATCCAGATAAGGCTGCCGAAAATAGGGTTTTCTCCACAGCAGCTATAGTCACAGGTGCTCAAAAATACCTGATTTATCTTTTTTAAAAAATATCCAACCCAAGTTACTCTAGTATGTTATGCCAGGAGTTTTAGTGATTTTTATTTATCCCAACTCACACAGGACACTCCTTCCTCCCACTCCAACATGACCTGGCTTATTCCAAATCAAACGAGGAAAGTGGGGGTGCAGTGGCACTTGCCTGTAGTCCCCACTCCCCAGGAGGTCCAGCACTTCAGCAATTTAGCAAGACCCTATGCAACTGAGTAAAACTGTCTCAAAAGTAAAAGGAGTTTGAGGCCAACCTGGGTACCCATTTCAAACCCAAAACAGCTGGACTGGAGATGCAGCTAGTGGTAGAGTGCTTACCTAGCGGGCCTGAGGCCCTGGGACCAACCCCTGGCACGGGGGAAGGGGAGTGTGTGGGGGGTTCATGCACACCAGGAAAGCAAAAAGAAACGGAAACCAAATGAGTGACCCTAATGTAAAGCTAGGCTTGTCACATCTAACAAGTGCCGTAGCTCGAGAACAACATTGTACCACACGCTTTAAAACCTGCCTTTTAGGAATTTGACCTGTTGTTAGAAACACATGTAGACCTTGTCTGCAGGTGTGATGGACACTCCTGGAAAGAAGCATTCTGACAAAGCAGTATTTAGGCTAGTCATCAAACCACCTCAACTGATCAACAATGAGTAAACCTACTAACCACAGGATTATACCTTTGTGTCTCTGGAAACAACCTACTTACCAAAGTCATCTAAAAAGCACTTTTAAAAGGAGATGAACATCCAAAGAGATTAGGGAAACACAGGGTGGGGTGGGTGGGTAGTGAAGGTCAAATGCACTGAGGAGGTCACAATGTCCTTGATTAAATAGGAAGGTGTGACCTCATTTTCTATGTATGAATAAGAAGATGAAGTTGGGACCAAACCACCCCAGGCAAAAAGTCCAAGGCAGGCAGAGAAAGCCCAGCACCTGCTAGGCACTTGGATGTCCTCTGAAACTTGACCTTACCAAAGAACAAACAAGAAACAATAGGGCAACACCCAGCAAGAGGGATTGCAGCATGCTCAGGTAGCCAAGGATTCTGCTGCCTCTTAAAATCATACTTAAATATTTTCAAATGACTTGAGGAAAACTGCTTGTTTTTTGATACCACATACAAACACACATGCTTCCTCAATTTTGTTTTAAAAAAAACAGGTGGGTGGAAGAGACTCAAATTGTTAAAGGAGTTTTTTCTTCAGAGAGTAATTAGAGGTATTCCCCCACCCGTTTTTAGAATTTTACCAACATTAAACAACAGGCATATATTCCTTTTATAATGAGAAAAACAAAACAATTATTTTGAAATTTACTTCATTATTATAGAGTGAGCTGGGTGGAAGAAGAAAACAGAAGGAAGAGGTCTCCCCAAGGTTATTGAGAAAGAGCTTGAGATTTACATTTCTGTTTTTAAGCAACTTGGAAAGTGGGCCAAAAAGGGATGCTTTGATTACTATTAATTACTGAAGACAAGGTCTGCCTGGCAGGGTCCCTACCATGGCTTGGTGACCCTGGATGAAGAGCCCTTCCTAGTGACGGCTGGAGCTACATACCACACTCACCCTCTTAATTCCCATACTTCATTTGTTTCTGGTGGGCTGTTTGTTTCTGGGTGTGTGTGGTTTCTTTACTCAAGAGATATTAAGAACGTGTTTTAATCTCTTTTTCTTGGACTTCTCTACCTGCCTCCTCCTCTTTCTTCTCCCTCCTCCTTCTTTCTCTCTTTCCCATTTTTTTATGACATTCATAATTTGAGACCCTCTTACACTTGGAAGACTAACACTAGATTTCCTAAATTTAAAAATGGTGGGCTGAGGAACCACTTTAACACTCTTGTTACGCATCTCCAGTAACTGTAACAATCCATATGAAAAACTCTTCATTCACAGACAAACACCCTGGGTCTCAGAAGGATTATATTGGACCCTATCAAATTCTGTGACTCATTAGGAGTCATCTGAATACCTGATGTTACCAAGCGAGGCTGGAAAGTGGATTACGCCACACTCTGAAGGGTACTTTTCCCCTTAATTGAGAGCAATTGCAACTTTCTTTTCTTTTTCAAAGTCTTCACAGCAAAGGAGTCCTTAACATTTTAAGTGCTATTAAGTACCTTTCAAAAAAGTTCTAATTTATTCTACATAATCTGGTGGTCTTGACATTAAAGGAAATCAAGGATTTTGTTTAAAGTTAAATTTTAAACAAACAATACTCCTTTGAACATTGTGAAATCAAACAGACTTTGTGGGTCTTTAAAAAGAAATGCATAGTTTAAAATATTTAAAATATGCTTAGTTTAAAATCATTCCTCTTTCCTTAACAAACTGTATCGATCTAATGAAAAATATCAACTTCAATTAAATTTAGACCTAGGCTGAGAATCTGAAAAACTAGAACTTATTTCTAAGTTTCTAGGAATCCTGGGCAAATTTAATTGTGTAAACCCAACTAGAGGAAGCGGACAGTGGATGGATAAGGGCCAGGTGGGTGTGAACTTGAACTTCAGCTCTGCCATTTACAGCCTATGTGATCTTGGGCAAAAGAAATGACTTGCCATGTTTAAACTTCTCATTCTTCCTTCAGAAATAACATGTGCTGAAATATTATAAGCACATACTAGGTGCTCAATGAATGTAAGTGAATAATGCTTTAGATTTGCTATCTACAAAAGTGGAGACAAAAGGATAATTCTAGATGTAGTTTTCATAAACTGTTTTACATAACCAGAAGATGCTGCAAACATCATTTTACTTTTAGTTTCTGCAATAATAGATATATTCTCATTCTTTCTTATGGTACTTATGTTTAGTATTAAAAAGCAGGTCTGGGCTGGCGTTGTAGCTCAGTGATTCTCAGCACTACATATAAACAAATGAATGAATGAAAGAAATACAGGTATATATATGTTGTTGACGGACCTGTATGAAAGCAGGTCATTCTATTCCATATAACATTTTTCTTTGGTATAGAATTCAAGTCCTCCCTCAACCTCTCTATCAAAACCACACACACAAACACAAAAAGACAATATGTATTGCGAGAATAAATATTTCATAATATGGATTTCCTTTCTGATTGAGCTATGACAGAGAATCTACATACATTATGATAACATATATGCAGCATCTGATTTGCATTATCATACAAATAAATGATGTTGGTGGAGAACATCAGGAGGCACTGCATAGAATGCTACAAAGCCTCTTGGTTAGCCCCCCCTCCACACCCTCTAAGAGCTCTGAGACTATGGGTGTGTAATTCCTTTATGTGGCCATATATGTGGAGTTTATTCAACTTTCAGTGGAATCTTGCACATAGCAGAATTTCCATACTAAAAGTTCTGTCCACATTTTTTGAAGGAATCACAGACTGGTGTTATAATCGTTAAAAAAAAAAAAAAACTCGTCCAAGTCCAAGAAACATCAAAATTATTTGCTGTCCTTTTGTTCCTTGACAAGTCACAGGCATGAAAGGGGCATGCTTTACTTTTTAAATTTGCATTTCTTAATCACTCCAAAGCATGCAAAAACAGTCGTTGCATTGATCTTCACAATCCCCAGTCACCTCACAAACTTAGGGTTCGTATATTACTTATTAATCATTCACTACAGCAAGGCATAATACACCTGCCCACTGGGTGGCTGGAAACCTACATGTGTCCATCTCTCCAAAACTACAATTAAAAAAAAAAAAAACTATACCAAATAAAAAAGCATTTTAGTCTAACTTCTTTGAAGCACAATAAAGAGGAGAAAAGAACCAATTAGCAAAAAGTAGCTATATGTTAGGCTTCTGAAAATACGCAGGTCCCATCTCCAAATTCTCTTCCTGGGCCTTAGAATATAACTGCATCCCGCCAGAGGCCCTATTTAAAAAAAAAAAAAAAAAAAAAAAAACGGTCCCCCAGGCAAAGCGCAGGGTACAGTACCCTGCCGCTTGAGAAAGCCTGCAGCGCTAGATATGCAATGACGCCACTTGGAGAAAGCATAAGAAACAAGGACGAGAGGCAACAACAAACAAAAATGTGTTCCTCCTTTTTAGTGGTCCAACGCGTGGGGGCGTGTGTTAAAACCCCCAAAGTACAGAGAAGATAGTCAATGATCGACGATAACAAGACTCGTTTGGGACACCCCTACTCCTAATCTAGGCTATAAAACAAAAATTTAAAAAATTAGAAGTACCTGGAAAATCAACTTGCACACGTTGTAAGACAAAATCTCCCCACCATCCTCGTCCCCACCAACCGTGGATAAGTAAAACCCCAGCACTTAAGCTACTAGAAAGTACATTTGAGTTATGGACCCGAGGTTTACATAATCGCAAATTACATAATACTCCTCCTGTGCACTAAAAACCCTTCTATAGGTGAAGTTCACACCCTCGGTCTTTGGTCTTTTACCATTTTCCAGAGAGACCTGGAAAAGTCCCCTGAATAACTGGGAAGAAGAGAGGGAATGGGGTGCCGGAAAAGTCATCCTTGTCAAGCTGCAAACCCAACCAAATATTCCAGGATAAAGGGTCTCGGAGCAGGTGATTCCCCTCTGGTCCATCCCCTGGAGCCCGGCATCTAAGGCCCAGGCAGAGCGAGCAGGCGCAGGGTGCCCGGCACAGGGTGCGGGGCGCGGGGCGGCGCTGCCCGGGCGGGCAAGGGGCGCGTCCGGGGCTTACCTGCTCCCCGAAGTCGATGGCTATGTTGGTGATGCCCAGGGGCACCAGGAACCGGATCAGGGGCCAGTAGTGCGTGAGCGCCGGGAATTTCACCATAGTCCCCACCGTGGGCTGACCCCACACACATCTGCCGCCGCGAGGGGACTCTGCAGGGAGGTGAGGGGCGAGCGGGGGCGCGGGCGGACGGAGGCCGCGTTCGGCGGGGCCTCGGGGCGGCGGCGGCGGCTCCTCCTCGCGGCTGCGGCGCCCTCTCCAAGCGCGGCTGCTCTAGCAGGAGATCCGCAAGCTCAAGTCCATCCCTGCTGCCCTCCCACACAACAAAGATCTGCCGGGAAAAAAAAGAGGAGGGACGGCGGCGGCGGCAGCAGCAGAAGGTTCTGCTGACAGCGGCTCCATTATAAGCGCTCTGGGGCCCGGAAATAAATAAATAACCGCGCGCACGAGGCGCCGCCGCTGCCGCCGCCGCCGCCGCGCGGAGGAAATCATGGGCGGGCGCGGAGGCGCGGACACCGCCGGCGACCCGGGCGGGGCTGGGGGGCACTGGGGAGGGGGCCGGGCCGGGCCGGGCGCGCCGGGGCCTCCTCCCCCGCCGCCTCCTGCGCTCGGCTCGGCCGCCGGGGGCGCTGCGCACGCACAGGCCGCCGCAGCCGCGTCCCGGGCGCGCGGGGTGGGACTCGCCGCGATGCCTCTGCCGACCCAGGGGCGGCGTCGCAGCCGGCCGGGAAGCGGGGCTGGGGCGCGGCGCGGAGGCCCGAGGGACGCGGCACGCGCCAAGGGCGGCGGGGAAGGGCAGGGGCTCTGGGCCATCTCAAGGCCCCGGGCCGCCTTGGCTGGGCAGCCGGGCCCTCGTGTCCCCGCGTCATCCCGGGAGGGCCAAAACGTCGGCAAGACCTGGGAGCCCGGGCAGGCAACCAGAGCGCGAACGCGCGAGTTGGGATCTGGGCGCAGGGTCCGTGGGTCGCGGGACTGGGGAGGCCCCTGGCCCCGCTGGCAGGCGCCAGGTGAGCCCCATCCCAGGGCAGCTGGCCTGGATGTGGGCGGGTAGGTGCGGGGAGCCGCTCCGGGCCGGCAATGGAGGCTGCTTCGCGGAGCTGAGGGACCGGGAGAAATGGAGGTGCCGCGGGCCAGAGAGACCAAGGTCGCCGAGAAGTGAATCCCTCTTTCAGGATTTCCAGGGGCGACCGTCATCCGCTTCCCTTTGGGGAAATACAGAGGGCAACAAGGACCCGTAGGCTCCCAAGGGCCGGGTGCCTACGGAGGAACTCTGACTTGTCTTAGCAGTTTGCTAACATTGTGCAACTATTGTTTAAAAGAGCGAGCGAGCCACCTAGTAAAGGCTTTCTTTAAAGGGAAAGAAAATTCTGTTTTATAATTCTGTGTCCACAGTGATTTTCAGATAATTAGCTGCCGTGCTGAGAGGCTTACTTAAAACTCAACAGTATGCCAAAGGCAGCATCCATCCCACGCCCAGCAAACTACCACGGGAAGGTGCAACCTGGGGAATGAAAAGGGCCTCTTTGCTGCACTGGCTTCATGGGCACGTGACCTGTGCAGACAGACACCTAGGGCCTGGCACTTAGCGGGACTTGTCACTGGTGCAGCACTCTGCTCTTGAAGCTCTTTAATTTGAGCACAAGGGGCCTTGCGTTTTCATTTTGTCCTGGGTTGGGCAAGTTTTGTAGGCTGTCCTGCACTATTTTGTACCCTCTGACACGTCATTTTTTAAGTTTTAAGCATAATGAGTTAAAGTAGCTTATTATTGAAAATAATAAAATATTTTATACTCGGGAATGAACCTATTACCTCACATTTAGCTTTCTAAAGTTTATGTGAATAGTGAGCTTGAGACCCCAGTGTTTGGATGCAGATATTTCACAACTGTATTGAAAATATGAAATATTGCCAAATATTATGCCCTTTAAAAATACTCTTTAAATTCAACATAATCTGAACAAGAAAACCATGTAACCCCAAATTATATCACCTATAATTAAAGTAAAGCTCTAGTAATTATTTATTGTGTTAAATGTGTCAAACAGCAACATTTAAAGGATTTTCCAGCAAAACAGAAAATTCTTGTGTGGGGTACTCTTAATAGGAGCAAGTTCCTGAAAAGTGTGTGTCAATGTATTTGACTATGACTTTAAGTATACAAAGGGTTATTTAAAGGAATTCTCTGGGAAAGAATTCTTTTTGCAAAGCAAATAGAGCCTCCTGATTGAACCATTCTTTTAATCTAGGTTTTCATAGGCTCATTTCACCTAAAACGGTCTAATTACATGACCTTTGTCTGGAGTGTAGGATTGATGAGGTCCTAGATCGATCTTCATCAAGGCCAGTTTGCTTTCCCTAGTCTCTGGACAGGGTCTGTCACTTTCCTAATGCTGCTAGTATAAAAGCACACTTTTTATCTTACTGCAGAACTGTGAGAAATTTCTAGTGAATCAAAGGCTGTTATCCAGAGCTACAGATGTAGCTCAGTAGTAGAGTGCTTGCCTAGCTTGCAGAAGGCCCTGGGTTCCATTGCCAATATCAGAACAATAAAAATGTCATCCTTGTTTGAGTATTTTAAAAGTATACTTTTAAATGAGTGATTGTGTCATCTTTAACTAAATCAAAGAGTACTTTGGAGATTTGTGAAAGTAAATGGGGCATCAAAGTCAAAATCAGATAACAGAATTTAAAGGGATTTTTTTACCCCCTTCCCTTTAAACTGTGTAGTTGTTTGTAAAGATAACTCTAAAATACAAATAATAGCAATGAGTGAAAAGTTTTCCAAATTACCCCAAAGCCAAGAAGAGATCCCAAAGTTATTTAAATTAGATTCAGAGGATGTTATCTTTTGGAAGATTTAGCTTTGTCTTCTGTTTTTAAAACTCATATTTGATTGCTTTTAGCCAGATATCATTACAAAATTTATAGATTCTACATTCAATAATGTACATATGTACATAAAGGAAAAAATACCGGAAGAAAACTGAAAATATGCTCAACACCTTGAAGTAGTTATGATAGATGTGTGGAATTAATATGGGTAATTATTACTTTCTTTTTGTATTTTCCTGTGCTTAACATAATGAGAATGAGTAAGTTAATAAAAAGAAGGCATTTAAAAAATATATTTTTAGCCAGGGTTGGTGGTATATGCCTATAATCCCAGTGGTTGAGAAGGCTGAGGCAGGAGGATCATAAGTTCAAGCCTTAGCAATTTGGTGAGGCCCTAAGCAACTTAAAGAGATCTGTCTCAAAATAAAAGGGCTGGAGATGTGGCAAAAAAAAAAAAAAAAAAAAAAAGAGAGAGAGAGAGAAAGAAAGAAATTCTAAAACACTGAAAAAGCAAATTAGCGTTGATTTTGGAGCATGGAAAAGTTACTTTTTGCCAAACAGCTTCATAAATGATCAGCAATATTTTATAATTTTTGTGCCTAAAATTATTGTTAAGTCAAATATTTTTAAGAAGATCATGCAAAAAGAATAAACATTACAAAGGTTTGATTTCCCCACCCCTACTCTGCACCCAATCCCGCACTTGCTCTTAAATGAATAAGATCCAGTAACCCCCAAGGAACATCTGTTATCAAGGACAGAATCCAGTATTATGCATCTGACTCTCCAGTTGTAGAACTCTGTAACTCAGACCTTGACGCTGTAACGGGGGCTCACCCAATGCTTTGACTATATCCCTTGTGGCTTTGAAACTTACATGTTTTTTTTTTTCTTTTTTCCCAGTCTTCTTCTCCCTGATCTTCTTTTCTCTAATCATTTCCCTTATCTCCTCTGATCTTTTCCCTAAACTTGTCCTCCCTGATTTTCTTTTCCCTGATCCTTTCCTTCCTGATCTGTCCTCCATAATCTCATTTTCTTTGAATCACTACTATAAAAGCCCCCTATTCCCCTTGATGGGAAGAATCACACTTTGGGACAGGAGTCCTCTGTGTTTCTCCTTTGCTGGCAAAGCAATAAGCCGTCTTTTTCCTTTTCCTCAAAACTATGTCCTCGTTATTGGATTGGCATCCTCGTGGACAAGGACCGAGCTTTCAGCAACAACAGGATGCTGAAATGACATCACATTAGGATTGAAGCGATGAGTGTGGTTTGGAAGCAGATGCCAATGCAGATCCGTATAAGCTTGATCTGATGGAATTATCTACATGAGGCACACATGATTACCTTATATTATGTATTTAGTAAAACCCATGTATTTAACAGTTTTGATAGAAGACTTAATCTGGAGATTGGTGTCTGATTTTCAAATGAGCCATGAGCTCCCCACATAGAGGGGACCAGGTATAAATCCAGGCCTTACAGCTCTACATTTGGGCCTAGTGCACTATGGATCCATGGCAGGGGGAAGTCTTCATTTCTTTCCTTTTTTTTTTAAATTTTTTTTCAGTTGTATATGGACACAACACCTTTATTTTCTTTGTTTATTTATATGTGGTGCTGAGGATTGAACACAGGGGCTCATGTGTGTGAGGCAAGTTTCTACCACTGAGCGACAACCCCAGTCCTGGGGAAATCTTCATTTCTAACCTATTTGTGTTCATAAAACATCATCCTATAGTTGAAGTCATGATTTCTGCCCAGATTTTAGCTTCCAGAGAGAGAAAGAGAGCCAAAAGAGAAGTTGTTTCCCTTTTTCCAGTTGTAAATTTGACTTTTGCTATCTCTGTGTCATTTTAGCCCAGATCCTAGTTGTAATTTGCCTGGTGAATGATCAAAGTCAGTTTCTGTACTCCCAGCACATGCCAACAGTTGGAGGCAGGAGGTGACTGGCATGGATAAATTATCCCCAAACTGAATTTTTTTCTGTAGATAAGCTGGAAATAACTAAATTCTGCCAAGAGTTACAGTTCTTACTTTTATAGACCTCTCTCTCTTTTCCTCTGGTACTAGGAATTGAACACAGGATGTTTTTATCACATCCCAGTCTTTTTTTTTTTTTTTTAACTTTTTATTTTAAGCCAGGGTCTCATTGAGTTGTTTAGAGTCTTGCTGAATTGCTGAGGCTGGCCTTAAATTTGTAATCCTCCTGCCTTATCCTGCCCTGTTGCTGGAATTAGCGGGGATGTGGGGGGGTCCTACCACACCCAGCTTAGTAACTTCTTTAATATTTCAAAGAGATCACACAGATGCTTCAAAAAGTACTTTAAAAAAAATGGGGAAGGGCTGGGGCCATGGCTCAGTGGTAGAGCACTTGCCTAGCACATGCAAGGCCCTGGATTCGATCCTCAGCACCACGTAAAAATAAATAAAGGTATTATGTCCAACTACAACTAAAAAAAATATTTAAAAAAATAGAAATGGGTAAGATTTCTACATACTGATATGGAGTGATCTGCGTACTATTTTGTCAAGCTAGAAAGCAAGGTGCCAAACCATAAAATGGCATCCTATTTGGGGAGGGGGGCAAAAAGGGAGAGAAATATGAATGTAGGTGAGAAAAGCATGTATGTGTGTGAATTTGCTTATATTTTAGAAAAGACTCACTAGAGGATAAGCCCCACATTAATTAAATGTTTATCTACAAGGGAAGGAAAAGAACAGAGTGGAATACGAGTGGAAGAAAGACTTCTCTGAATGTACCTTCTTATCTGATTTTGGCTTTGGAAACATTCACGTTTTACATGTTGAAATAACAAAATTAAATCCACAGAAAAATTGTGGATTGCAGATGAAAACATTATACTTTTCCCCCCTTTTATTCCAAGGAAAGGATTTGACACAGCTTCAATCAAATCACAGCTATTTGCCTTATGAACTTTTATGAATTTTTATTTCTCTGTAATTGCTAGACAATAAAACATTTGGAGAATTATGTTGCCCGGTCATTATGCAACCTGATGGCATTGTGTATTAGTAAACCATTAACTCACTCCTACCACTAAAAAGTGACCTAAAATCAGAAGTAAGTTTTGAGATGGATTCTGTCCGTGAAACACAGAAATGACACCACTCCCACCAGCTGACTTGGGATTTTGAAAGTAAGGTGCTTTATACAGGTGAGTACTTGATAATTCAGTGCTTTGTATTTGGCTCATTATGGTAAAACATAAAAGGTATTTTTTATGATTAGTTTTTATAATTCACCTTGGCTGTGCAAACCTTAGGTTTGGCAATTCTTCATGAACAGAATGGAACAGAGAGATGTAACCCAGATCAAAATATAACTGCTTTCCAGCTCAATTCACAATAGGTCAACTGTGGAACCAACCTAGATCTCCTTTAGCAGATGAATATAAAGAAACTGTGGTACATATCCACATTGGAATATTACTGAGCATTAAAAGAGAATAAAATTATGGCATTTGTAGATAAATGGATGGAGGTGGGGAATATCATGCTAAGTGAAGGAAGCCAATTTCCCCAAATCAAAACCCAAATGTTCTCTCTGATTAAGTGGATACTGATCCATAATGGGAGGGTGGGGCATGGGAAGAATGGAGGAACTTTGGGCAAAGGAGAGGTGGGGAGGGGGCATGAGATCAGGAAAGATGGTGGAATGAGATGGGCATCATTACTCTAGGTACATGTATGACTGCACATATGTTGCAACACTACATCATGTACAACCAGAGAAATGAAAAGTTCTGCAGTAATTATGTACAATGAATCAAAATTCTGATGTCATATATACCTAATTAGAAGAAATAAATAAATTATAAAAATATATAACAACTTTCCATTCTCCTTTTCCTGCTCTTCAACTTCTGCTTGTTTCTCCTTTTCCTGCTCTTCAACTTCTGCTTGTTTTATTTAAATAACCAGACTAACATAAAATAGCTGTATTAAAAAAATATTTAATACTCAGCCTGACTTTCCCATAGCCGTGCAAGTGACTTCCCTGGTCACCAAGGCAGTGCATGCATATTGGGGTTACCTTTACCACTTATGTTCTTTAATTTGTACCATTCCTTCAAATAAAGAAATTTAGTACCCCCCCAAAAAAATTTAATAAAGCTTAAATTTTTTATTTTTGCCATACCCAAGGTCTGTTAATTTTTAAAAACTCTTTGAAATATTATGTCTTTCACAGAGATACCTTTAGCTTCACTTTGATCATTTGTTTTTCATTTTATATTTTGGCAAAAAGTAATAGCTGCATAAGTTTCTGTTTCTAGTGTGTAAATCTGCTTTCACCACAAAATATTAATCTTCTGAGGTGGGGCCTATTTAAAATGTTCCTGCAGCTTCTTTCACCTTCTCCTACTTCTCACTCCCACCCCCAATACAATAATAGATATGAAGTAATACACTCATGCTCAGTTTTCCATATGTGTGTATGTATGTGTGTGTGTATGTGTTTATATATGTGTGTGTGTGTGTGTGTGTGTGTGTGTGTGTGTATCTAATTTTTTTTTGTACTGGGTATTGAACTCTGGAGCACCAAACCACTGAGCCACATCCCCAGCCCTAATTTGTATTTTATTTAGAGACAGGGTCTCACTGAGTTGTTTAGTGCCTCACTTTTCCTGAGGCTGGCTTTGAACTCATGATCCTCCTATCTCAGCTTCCTGAGCCACTGGGATTACAGGCATGTGCCACTGCACCCAGCTTCCATAAGTGTTTATGTTTTTATCTTTAGTCTCTGGATGACAAAGGTATTCTCTTTTTCACAGCATAGTTAACACTGACTAGGCCTGTTTAACATTTTGATAGTAAATAGAGACCAGATTCTCCTGCTCCTCAGACTTTGGATCTCAGAAAAGAGGTAGACCAGCCACAGTTCTTTGGATTGTCACTGCGTTTTAATCAGAACTGTTTCTGCTTTTTAGGGTGACTAATTCAGAGTAGGTATCGATTCATCAGACGAGCAAGAAGCATAGTATCACCACATATTATCCCTAAATTCCTAAACCCCATTAAAGGATTTTTTTTTTCCATTAGAGCATATTTACACTTGGAACTGTTCCTAATTTCAAGATGATATTCCTTTACTAATTATAGAGTTTTATTTGTGACTCAATAGATTGGGTTGAATACAATGTCCAATGTTGCTTTTATTTCTCTATAGATCAGTTAACTTTTCTAATTTATTCAGCAACCTCTTTGGAGTTCCCACTGTGTGCCATGTGTTGTAAAAGATGCTGAGTGTATTATATCATTGAATAAAATCAGATGTGATTCCCCCTAAAATGGGGAATGGGGCAGATGGGCTCTCTGAACACTCTCATTCAATACTGTAATGGAGGTCCTAGCCAGGATAACCAGGCACATAAAACAAACAAAAGGCAAATACATTGGAAAGAAAAACTAAGTTTCTATTCATAGATGGCATGATAATTTACATGGAAAATCCCAAAGATTCTACAAGAAAGCTACCAGAACTAATGAGCACTTAGCAAGGACAGAGGTATAGTCTTGTAATCTCATTTAATCCTACTATTTCTTTCTTTGGGTGTATGCATGTATATTTGTGTAAGCAGAAACATAGGTAACAAGGTTAATTAGATTGTCTAAAGTCTCACAACAAAGAAGCAGCAAAGTTGATACTTCAATCCTGATGTTCATGACTTAAAAAATATTAATTGCCATGCTAGAACTTCTTAAACTTTGTAAGCTTAATGTGCAGTCTCAGCCCTCACCTAGAGTTCGTGATTCAGACTCTAGGCCAGGGTAGGGGGTGGGGATAAGTTCTGGGAGAAGTGCATTTTCACAAGAACTCCAGGACATTCTGATGCAGGTCACACAAACAACCTCAACTGCATGGGCTATGTATTCTTTTTGCAGATAGACTATGTATTCTGTTTGCACATTCCAAGTCCCCAAGTGGAAGCCTAAAACCTTGGGTAGTACTAAGCCCTATGTGTACTATAATTTTTCCTACACATACATATACATACCAATAACAAAGTTTATCAGGAACAATAATAGATTAACAACAATGAATATTATTAAATATTTTAATAAAACAGAACAATTAAAACAATATACAATATATTGTATATTGCTCCATGAAAAGGACCTTGTGGAGAATTCTTCAGCTCACTGAAGGAGATGTGTTAGCTTTCATCACTATGACAAAATACTCAAGAAAATCAACTTATAAAGAGGAAAAGTTAATTTTGGCTTATGGTTTCAGTCACATGGCCCTGTTGCTTTTGGGCCCATGATGAGGCCGTACATCATAGCAGAATCATGTGGCAGAGGAAGGCTGCTCACCTCAGGGTGACTAGGAAGCAAAGAGAGACAGAAGGGGCTGGGGTCCCCATATCTCCTTCCATGGCATGTCCCCAGCGACCCATCTTCCTCCCACATGGCTTCACCTCTTAAAGGTGACCCAGCCTTCAACACATGGCCTTTGGGGGACTTTTAAAACCCAAACCATAACAAGAGGGTGTCACAGCATGAGCCAAAACATGGGTGGGTCAGAGAGAAAGGGGACTTGGGGAGTGAGTTCAGAGCTCACAAAGGTGCCCAGGGAATGCGAGGATGGAGCTGATGTTTAGCACATAGGTGGCCAGCAAAGGACCCGTGAGGATCAGGAGAGACTGGAATGGAAAGCTGTGTACTGCCATTTTACTGTTATTATTGACAAATCCTGGGCTGAGGGCTTCTTTTCCTGTGCCAGGATAAGTGCTCTGTATACCACATGCATTATCACATGCACTCCCCCCAACTCTCCGAGGGAGGGATTATTTGTTACCACCCCCAGTTGGTACATGAGAGTTTAGACTGAAATTACCACATAATCCCTCCTCGTCGTTGTCGTCTTCTCCTTCTCCTCCTCTTCCTCCTCTTCTGTCCTTTTTTGGTACCAGTGAGCAACATCCCCAGCCCTTTGATGGTCTGTTTGTTTTTGTTTTGAGACAGGGTCTCACTAAATCGCGGAGGCTAGCCTTGAACTGGCTGTCACCCAGCCTCAGCCTCCCGAGTTGCTGGGATTAGACCTATGCACCATGGCATCTGGCTATCCTGCTTCTTGTCTGAAATCACTTTGTAAGGGGAACTAGACTCTGTGTTGCTTAGAAAGGAAGGATATACTTGAGAGATTCCAGAACATGTTCAGGCTGGAAATAGTTGGGAAATGACTGATTGAGTGATAAGGACTGTGAAAGAGATTCAGAATCACAAAATAGCAAGATTTCAAGGAATTTCATTTTATTTAAATTTTTTTTTTATTTATTTTGTGCAATGCTGGGGGTAACATCTGGGGCCTTGCACATTCTAGGCAAGAGGTAGACTGAACTATGCCCTCAGCCCAACTTCAGGGAATTTTAGAGATGATTCAGTCCAATAGTGTAATCTGTGCTTTAGTTTAAAAGACACGGGAAAAGACAAGGAGAAAGAGCAGGCATTGGGTGGTGTCTCAGAAATGAAGGAGAGATGGATGGCTGGGGTTAAACCCTGGGCCACAGGCATGGGGAAGAGACAGTGGGGAATCAGGGTTTCCCAGAACTGCAGGGTCAAGGGCTCCATTAGAGCAGTGACAAGCTGCCTTGACAGTACTCTGTTTCACCCAGACTTTCCAGGGTATTCTTCCTATCAGTTACAGGCTGGAGATGTAGCTCAGGTAGAGCCCTGGCCTAATGAACATGTGCAAGGCCCTGGGTTCAATCCTTTGTAACACACACACACACACACACACACACACACGCACACACACACACACACACACACACACACGAGTCACATTTACTTCTCATAAGTAACTCAGGGGGAAAATCTTTGTTGATTTTTTTTGATAGAATGTAAGAGAAAATTGGGGCTGGGGATGTGGCTCAAGCGGTAGCGCGCTCGCCTGGCATGCGTGCGGCCCGGGTTCGATCCTCAGCACCACATACAAACAAAGATGTTGTGTCCACCGAGAACTAAAAAATAAATATTAAAAAAAAATTCGCTCTCTTTCTCTCTCTCTCTCTCTCTCTCTCTCTCTTAAAAAAAAAAAAAAAAAAAGAATGTAAGAGAAATCAGCTAGTTTCAGCTTCTAATAAAGCCCAACTATCCCAGTTATACTTGGTTCAGCAGAATGATTCAAGGTCACATCCAGCCACCTTATGCATCACTGAGATCCTGACATCAGGTTCATAGTCAATCTCAAATTTTTCCATAAAAGGAAATATTGACACTTTTCTCATATAAAGTGATATTCTCAGGTTCTGGGAATGATGTCATTATTTAACCTATTGCACCAGCTTCACTTAAAACATAAAGTAAAAAGGGTAGAATTAAGTTTAATATATTTTGTTTAACCAAATATTCCAAAACATTATTATAACATGTAATTAACATAAAAATAGTGGTGGGGATATTTTACATTCTATTTCTCCTACCTAATCTTCAAAATCCTGTGTGTACACACAGGCTCCTTGTTCTCTCTGCATCTTATGAGTTATTCTTAGGTTGGAGAGAGCTGCACCCACCCTGGGGTCATGTTCTAGTAGAGAGACTACACACAGGATCTCTCTTTATAGAAGAAAGAGCAGCTAATTTATTTTACCTCTGAACCTTCTTGCATTATCTCACACGTCAACTTTTGGGGGACACCTCACATCTAGACCTTGAGATGCCATCTTTAGTAACCTGCCCAGTGAGTGACTGTGGATATTTTTTTGCATTTCCATTTCCTGGTAATAAGGTAGTGGGATCTAAGGACTGTACCCTGCAGGCTATCCCCTACACACGCACACACACGCACACACACACACACACACACACACACACATGACTTCCAGAGAAAGGGATGCGCCTGGACTCAACTCCGCAGCTTGCCTTTCCCCTACTTCCCCTCAACAGCTGGCACATAGCTGTGTCCCAGGTTACTCAGCCCAAGATGTTTGTTCCTCTGCCTCCCTTCTTCCATCATCAGTGGCTTGGTCCACTGATAGGGATTAACTGGTAACCGTAGGCAGGGAGCATGTGACTGGAGGAGGCAGGTCACTGGGGCATGCGTTGGAGGTTTATGTTTTGTCCCTGGTGATAGGTGGTGCTTCCATCCACCCCCTCTTTACTTGCTTCCTGGTGCCAAGTCCTGAGTGGCTTTCCTCCATCACAGTTTTCCACCATGATGTTCTGCCTCACTTTGGGCCCAGAGCAATGGAGTTGGCCATGTGTGAACTGAGACCTCTGAAACTGTGAGCTCCAAATAAATGTTTCCCCCTCTGTGTTGTTGTTTTCACGTTTTTTTTTTTTTTTTTTTTTTTTTTTTTTGGTCACAGCAGCAAAAAAGCCGACTGAAACATGGTAGAAATGAGGCGTTTGGTCTCTGATTCCAAAACCAGCTCTCTCAGCTACTAGACCCTTCTCCTTTGACTTGACCGTATATATCCATGCTGGGTTGGGGCCATATCCGAGGGTGGAAGGCAGCCCCAAACCAGACTGAGGAAGGATACCACACAGGCAGGGCCAGGGAGTCAGGGGCAGACCAGAAGCTGGGACAAGCCAGGGTGTGGTCCACATGGTCAAGGTAAAGATTGGAGTTTCAGGAAGAGCCTTGAGGTGTGGCCAGACCGTGGCTGGGCTGCTCCCAGGGAGACTTGTTTTGGATGGAGATGAACTGTGAAGTTGTTTGTTTTTCAGTGAAATGTCCAACCCCAAAATGTTCCAGTCATGCTTTAAAGGGCTCAGCCCCTCCAGAGGGTCTGGTTTCCCTGAGTCAGCGATTTCATCTCCTAAGAGTCCACTGCCAATTTGTCTCCCAAGAGTGTTTTGCCCTTAGGGTGGATGAGAGCTCTTCTGGCTCTGGACTGAGACCCAGTCCTTCTGGCTCTTTGGTTTAGTAACTTTCCAGGTCCCTCCCTGCACTGGGACCACAGATGGGTATTTGAACCTGATACTAGACCTGTCAGCTGCAGTCACCAGGGCTGTCTGCAGTAACAGGTATCCAGGCATGTGCTGACGACAGTCCTTATCTTGGGGTGGTTTGGCTGCCAACCAACTCAGAGGGACTGATGGCTGAGGGCCACATCTCAAAAGGAAAGAAAAGCATCTTGTCCCTGCTCCATTTCCCAAGGACTCTACCAAGCTTTTTTAAAGCAATGGTGTACAGAGGGTGTGCTTGCTTCTCTTGGATTCATTCATGCAGAGCAGGGAGCACAAAGCTCAAAAAAAAAAAAAAAATGCATGGATCAATAATGAGTTACATTTGTATCTCAGTTACCAATGCGCATATCCCTACAAGTTTATTTGGTTTGCTTTTCTCAGGGTTTGCCTAAGTTTATCCCATAAAATTCTATATATTTAAATTTATACAATCTCCAAAACAGCATAATGGTTATTAAAGGGAAGATTCAATGTGTTCTGAGCAAAAAATATCATTTTGGGCTACTTTTCAGCATTAATCTGGGAGGCAACATGGGAGGCAGAAATAATTAAGTTTTGGCTCATATATAAAAATCACAGAACACATTATTTATAGTGAGACTGTCCAAAAACCACATTCAGGGCTGGGTGGGTGGTATACACCTGCAAACCCAATGACTTGGAAGGCTGAGGAAGGAAGGATTGCAAGTTTGAGGCCAGCCTCTGCAGCTCAGTGGGAACCTGTCTCAAAACAAAAATGCAAAGGGCTGGGGATGTGGCTCAGTGCTATAGTGGCTCTGGGTTCACCCTTAGTACTGTAAAACAAACAAACAAACTAACTAACTAACTAACAAACAACCACAGAAGCCCACATTCAGAGTGTTTGATGGCACTACTTAAAGGCCATATAGTCCCACCAACCTCTTTCTGTGTCTATCTGGCAGAGTCAAGCCTGGTGACAAGAAAGGAGGGCTAGCCAGCGACATTCTTTCTTGCCATAGTAGTCTCTTTCTTTCTTTCTTTCCTTCTTTCTTTCTTTCGTTATTTAATTTTTTTTTTTTTTGTAGTTGTAGATGGACAACATGCCTTTATCTTATTTGTTTATCTTTATGTGGTGCTGAGGATTGAACCCAGGGCTTCACACGTGCTAGGCGAGTGCTCTACTGCTGAGCCACCACCCCAGCCCCTCTTGCTTTCTTCTTACCATTCTCAGCCTCCTGATGAGGAAGACTGGGCATGAGAATGAGAGGGCTAAAAACATTTAGGGCCAGGAGAGAAGGCAAGACATGTAAAGTTCCTGGATGCATAATCACTGCTCATAAAAAGAAGAAGCCCAGCAGCAGGTGCCATTTATCAATTATATGCTGCGTACCAGACTTTACAGGCTTTACCTCACTCATTCATGCATGCCATAATTAACAGTGAACAACATATCAAACAGCATGCCAGGACCAAGGACACAGCAACTGCTTGCTTTCATGGAGCTTGAGTCCTAGAGGGAAAAAAAACAGACAACAAACAAATACAAATGTAATACCAAGTAGGTGAGTTATAAGAGGAAAAATCATCTGAGCAGGGAGTAGGCAGACAGGAGCTTTCAGGGAGGTGGTTCTGTGGGTGGGTGTCTTGGCACCTTTCAAGTGGAGCCAACAGCCCACCCCTGACTGTGGGAAGGCTTGGCCAGGGGAAAGGGGCAGGGGATGAGGTCCCTGGGGTGCTGGGGTCTGAGTGAAACGGGGAAGCCATTAGAGAGTGTTGATCAAGAACAGACATGGACCCAGATTTTAAGGAATCACCTGCCTGCTTGCTGGAGAAGAGGCAGGGCTTGGCGGTAGGAGGCCAGTTAGGAGGCTACTGCAGTAGTCCAGGAGGGAGATGGCCGCGGCTTGAAGCCCTGAGCTAAAACTTCAGCAGAGGTGAGGAGTGGTGGGTTTTGCATATTCTCCCAAGTTGAGGTGAGAGTCACGTGGACTGACCTTGGGGCCAATAAAACAAAACAAAATGTGGTAAGATGGATTTGAATGTGATGTGAGAGCAACAGAAGAGGCACAGATGACATCCTCGACATTTGGGCTTGAGCCCAAGCTAAGGGTATCATTTCTTGTCATGCTCAGCATGGGAGGAGGAGCTGAGCCCACCTGGGGGTAGAAATCCAGAATTTGGAGCAGATGTGTGGTTCACTCCACAGCAGGTGGAGAGGTCACAGAGATAAAAATGTCTGGGACTCAGAGAGAGGCTGGTTTGCAGAAGTCTTCAGCGTGGAGGTGAAAGGGGAGGCCACAGGCTAGGAAGGCTATCTAGCAGAGAGAGGGAGAAGATGTGGGATCCAAGGGCCAAACCCCAAGTGCTCTCATCTCCACACATAGGACGGGCACAAATACCAAGGGACATTCAAGGAGGTGGGAAAACCAGGAGAGCTCATTTTGATAGAAAATAAAGAAAGTGACCAAGAACACTAATAAACTAAGATGAGAACTGAGATTGACCACAGGGTTTAGCAACATGGATTTCAAAACTTTATGTGGCGGACACTATTATTATTTTTGTTTCACAAATGAGGAAGCCAGGACTTGGAGATGCTTGAGTAACTTGCCTGATTGGAAAATAGCATGGAGGTTCCTCAAAAATTAAAAACAGAGCCCCCATATGATCCAACGATCCCACTCTCGGTTATATATCCAAAACATATAAAATCAGTGGGATGAAGAAATATCTCTTCTGCCATCTGCATTGCAACATTATTCACAATAGCCAAGCTATGGAATCAACCTAAGTGTCCATCAACCAAAGAGTGGCCAAAGAAAATGTCATACACACACACAATGGGATATTATTTGGTCTTTAAAAAAAAAAAGAAGAAAATTATGCTATTTGCAACAATATGGACAACACTTGGACCTTATGTAAATAAAACGAGCCTGTCACAGGAAGACAAAATACTACATGATCTTACCTATATGGGGAGAATAAAAATGTCAAACTCATAGAATTAGGAAGTAAAATGGTGGTTACCAGAGGCTGGAGTTTTGGAGGACTGAGACAATATTAGTCAAAAGGTATAAAACCTGTTAGCCAGGAGGAATAAGTTCAAGAGATCTATGATACAGCATGGTGACTACAGTTAACAACAACATATTGTATATTTGAAAATTGCTGGGAGCAGATTTGAAGTGCTCTTACTAAAATAATAATAGGAAGAATAAGAAGAATGTGGTATAATGCACATGTTATCTGGCTTGATTTAACATGCCACAATGTATGCATATATTAAACCTCATGTTGTACACAGAAATATGCAATGTTAAATTGTCAATTAAAAAAAAAAAAAAAGAAAATGCTGGGTGCAGTAATCCCAGCAACTTGGGAGGCTGAGGCCGCAGGAGGATCGCAAGGTCAATCCAGCCTCAGCAATTTAGCAAGACTCTAAGCAATTTAACAAGACCCTTTCTCTAAATTAAAAAGAGCTGGGGAAGTGGCTCGGTGGTTGAGTGTCCCTTGATTCAATTCCTGGTACCAAAAAAAAAAAAAAAAAAGAAAGAAAGAAAAGAAAAACCCTTGCCTAGACCACACTACTAAATGATGAAGACTAGAATCACACTTTGGCCATCTGACCCCTGAGTCCCTTGCTCTGTGACCAGGACTACCCAGTGACATACATTCCTCTTCCTACTTCCGGTTTGTGAGTCCTGGGACTTTGTAACAACTCCCAGGTAAACTGTGGCCATGCTCCAGTGAAGAAGCCTAGCTCAGCTCTGTTCGGAGGATGACAGATTATTGCAGAGTTTTCTGAGAATGATTCAAAATGAGGCCAGAGTGAGGATAATATAGAGCATTTAGGAAAAGCCTGCTTTGCCACTTATCTTCCGTTTTAGCTCATGATTGCTTTAAAAATTTCTTATTAGCATGAGAGAAAAAGGCTCAAAATAAAATGTGTTTGTACCAAAAAAATGCAGCGGGGGCTTTGCAGGCTTTTCTGACAGATTGCAGGCTACAACACAGATTTGTGGGTGAAATCTAAGCTCTTTGTGTTGGTTTTGTTTCATTTTCTTTCTTTTATGCTTAGTGCACATTAAAGAAAAGTTAATTAGGATACTATAGGAATAGCATAAATAATCCTCATCCCTAAATAACGTTATCTATGCACTATAAAATATTTTGCATGAAAAGGCACATTCTATCTCCTCATCTTGAGACCAAAGTAGCTAACAAACTACCATACTTTAAATATATATATATTATTTAAATTATTTATATTATAGATAGATATAAATTTTTTACTGTATATTCTCAATACTTTAACATAGATTTCCAAATCTGGATTTCCCAATCCAAAAATGAATGGCTCTAGAGTGAGTTTTATAGGCTCTTGGTGCCAATATAGATTTTTAGATAATAGTTAAAAAATGAACGATTGTTAATTTGGGTGTAAACGAGTTCCCCAGGGCTGCCATAATAAATCATTACAAGTGGGTGGCTTAAAGCAATAGGGATTTATTCTCTCAGTTTTGGAGGTCAAAGTCCAAAATCACAGTGTTAACAGGGCCGCCACTTCCTCCCAGGACTTTCAGGGAGAATTAATTTTTCTCTGCCTCATCCAGTTTGCAGACATTCCCTGGTTTGGCTGCAGAAATCCAATCTCTGCCTCTGACTTCTTAAGTTTTCTTCCCTGTATCTCTGTTAAATCTCTCTCTCTGTCAAGGACACTGTGACAGAATTCAGGGCCCACCCTAAATCCACGACCATCTCATCTGGAGATCATGAACTTAATCATCTGCAAACTTTCTTCTTCTAAATAAGGTCAGTTCACAAGTTCCAGGACTTAGGATTTGGGCATATATTTGAGGGGCCACCATTCAACCTACTATACAGTACTGTACTCCAAAATAACGGGAGCTGGGCATGGTGGCTCATGCCTGTAATCCTAGCTACTTGGGAGGCTGAGGCAGGAGAATCGCAATTTGGAGGTGTTCCTGGGCAATTTAGTGAGCCTCTGTCTCAAAAATTGAAATAAAAAGAACTGGGATATAATTCAGTAGCAGAGTTCTTTATCATAAGCAAGGCCCTGGTACTGAGGCGGGGGGGGGGGGGGGGGAAGTGAGGGGAAGGAATTAAAGTTTATCATGTAATCTTCTTCAGATGTCTACTCTTGCAAGCATTTGCACAACACCCATTCAAGAGAGTACAGTTTGAGCATCCCATATCCAGAATGCTTGAGGACAGAAGTGTTTCAGATTTGGGGTTTTGGAATATTTGCGTAGACTTTCCTGGTTGACCCTTCCTGATCCAAAAATTGGAAATGCTCCAAATTTGAAACTTGGGTGCTGGAAATTGAACCCTTGATCATGCTAAGCACGTGATCTATCACTGAACTACACTCAGCCCTACAACATCTGAACTTTTTTGAGCATCATGTCATCATGTCAGAGATTCAAAAAGTTGTTTTGGACTTTCTTGATCTCTTCGTGATCCCTCCTTGAGGTCCCCATAGCAGAGTGGAATGTGGCCCCTGGGTAGAAACTGACTCTGCCAGTTACTGGTTGTGTGACTTTGGCAATTTTCCTTGGTCCAGCCTCACTCAGCCTCTTGTGACATGTGAGTCATAATACTGACCTTGGATTGTCACAGGAAAGTCAAAGAGGTGCCAAATGTAAAACCCCTTGCACAATGCCTAGATAATTCTACCAACATTGAAGTCCTCCTTCTTCCTGTGAAGAGCCAGGTTGACTGGATTCCCTTTCTGATGCCATTCAGCCTTCTTTTTAAACCCTTGGACTCCGTGTTATGGCAGAAGGCAGGGTCCCCGGCTTGTTCCTCAAGTCCTACCTTTGTCAGACAGTCTGCTCAAGCCTCTGAATTTCAGGATGTTTCCAAGTTTTGTTTTATTTTATTATTTTTTTGGTACCAGGAATTGAACTTGGGGGTGCACTTAACCACTAAGCCACATCCCCATCCCTTTATTTATTTTTGATTTTGAGAAGGGGTCTCACTGAGTTGCTTAGGATCTCACTAGGTTGCTGAGGCTGGGTTTGAACTTTCGTTCCCCCTGCCTCAGCCTCCCTAGGGATTATAGGATTGTGCCACCGTGCCTGGCTTAGGATGTTTACAATTCACTCAGCCCTTGCCCCTGCTGCAAGGACCTCCCACCTCCCTGTGGAGGATGGAACCTAGGGTCTGGCATGTGCAGGGTGAGCCCTCTGCCACTGAGCTAGACACCCAGCCCCAGTCTTGCCCTCTACTGCTTTTGCCTCTTGTCCAGAGATTGTTGCAGGTTTGTTCAGGAGGAGCCCCTGGTATTCATCCGTCTCAACCACTTGATTGAACCCCAGGAGGCATGAAGTAGGCTTATGAGGAATAAAAGAGGAATCCCCTAGGGACCTTGCTGATAAGAGCCAAAGTCTCAGTTAGCCAATGAGGCACCCCAGAGCTGGCTTCTGATGGCTGTATATAAACAGGACTTAAAGGATGAAGAATTGGAAGTAGAGGAGAAGGCCTGTCAGGGAGTCTAGAACCCGTGGACTGAATGGTGCTGGTAATGAGACTCAGGGTCTGAAGACAGGAGCAGCAGGCTCCGACATTGACTGCACCTGGGCCACATGGAGTCTGAGCCCTCCAGAGGGGGGCCACCTTCTCAGCCCCACACAATCCCACTCATAAGAGTGGAGCCCTCATGACCTTTAAGTGATGGGCTGCTTGGCTCCATGCAGGAGTCCTGAACTTGAACCTGGGGACCAAAGTGGTCCCAGCAAGCCACGTAATGTCTCTGAGCTTTGTTTTAGAAAAGTAAAAACAAAAGACCCAGAAATTATAGGTGGTCTGGAGATATAAATAAGGTCATGGTGGTGGTGGTGGGGGGGTGAGTAGTATAGAGCTCTTCTCTGTGGGTCAGCCATGAACCTGTAACACACAGACAGCAATAAATACCATCAAGTTCAGGTTAGGTCAATCCAAGTCGGGATGAAGGGTTTTCACACTCGTCACTTTGGGATGATTTTTTTTTTTTTTTTTTTAATTCTCCAAGAATTGGGCACTGGTGGTGCTTCTGAACCCCAGTGTGGTCTAGGGATCTTGTTAAAATGTAGACCTTCATCAGCACCGTTGGCTGGGCTGAGTTCCAGGGTGACGCACGCTGCTCATCAGAGAACCACCCTGAGCAGTGAGGGGCCAAGTACCCCTGGGACTCAGTCCTCGGTAGCTGGCTTCCCAAACAGGTTTATGTTCAGGATTTCCTAAAAACCACCTACTGCAACTTCTCTTTTCTTTTGAATTGAAAGCTCACTTCTTCACGTCAGAATTGCCAGGGAAGGATTTCCTCAAGCAACCAGAATAGAATGGCGGCTGGGAGGCCAGGGGAAATGACTGCTGTGATTAAAGCCATCCCTTCAGTCAGTCAGCAGCTGACCCGGCTCACAGGAGGGCGCTAGCCTGCCAGACCTGGGCATTTTAGGAGTAGCACATTCTCATTCCAGAGCCTTATGGGTTATTATTGTTTTGTTTTGATCTTGTGCCCCTTGAAAGTGTGCTCAGACCTCACAGCCCCCCGAGACGCTTTTCCTATTCTCTTTTCTTTATTCTCAACCCTCTAAAGCCCCCTTGGCTTCCACTACAGCATTCGTCTCTGTCCTAACGCTGGTTTGGCTGTCCCTGGCCGTCCTTTACAGGGGCCTCCTATAGACCATGACCTCTTCCAAGGAAAAGGTAGAAACTTTTGACCCTGTGTTTTAGGGGGTCTTAGTAACGATTGTAGTTACAAAATAAAGTTCTAGTAACCATTTTCCAGACAGCTCTAGTTACAAATTACTGGTTTGTTGACACAGAGACCTTTTGCTAATCCTCATTTACTTATTTATTTTTTAGGTACTGAGCATTGAACCCAGGCACAATTTACTACTGAGCCACATCTCCAGCCCTTTTTATTTTTTTATTTTTAGACAGAGTCTTGCTAAGTTGCTTAGGGCTTTGCTAACTTGCTGAGGCTGGCTTCAAACTTGTGATCCTCCGGGATTATAGGTGTGCACCATGGCACTGGGCTACTGACCCTCATTTAATGCTTAAAACAACCTGGTCTACTTTTTCCGTCTCCATTTTTGTAGCTGTGGCAACAGCAGCCCAGAGAGGTCCAGTGACGGGCCTGAGATCCCCCAGTCCTCAGGTAGGGGATTTCGGCCTCCCAAGCAGGTATGTTTGTTTCTACTTTTGGAAACTTCCCAACCTCTTTGGGATTCCAAATGAGTAACTGCACCCACAGTGAATTTTGTTCACCATTACCTGTGGAGTGGATGTGGCTGATTAGTTTTGGCCAAATGTGCTGATATCCTGAGTCATGGTTCCCAATTCCGGTCTGTGGGTCTGTGTCAGCTCAGGGCCAAGTATACATCAGTCCCTGGTGTGAGGAAACTAACAACATAAAATTAGATTTCTTCAATTCAAGAACTACCTTAACATGGCATAATGTCCATTCTCTGTTTCATAGTAAACCGCCTTGCTTTCATGAAATAATGTTGATAGTAATCGGCCCTGGTGGTTGTTTGAGGCTTCCTTTTCTTTTCTCATCCCCTCCCTCCCTCCCTCCCTCCCTCCCTCCCTTCCTTCCTTCCTTTTGTTACTGGAGATGGGCCACTTTATAAATGAGCTACATCCCCAGCCAGCCTCTTTAATTTTGTATTTTTAACCAGGATCTCACTAAAATTGCCCGGGCTGGCCTGTGACTTGTGATCCTCCTGCCTTAGCCTCCGGAGTCACTGGGATTACAAGTTTGTGTCACCATGCCCAGCATTTCAAGCATTCTTACTTGGCAAACCAGCCTGACCATACTGACTTGGAATCCTATTGTTCTTTTTTAAAGACTCTATGAAATCCCAGTGTCTGGGAACGATTACACTGGAGAAAGCATGAAGCCATAAACAGGTGAGTGCCTGTTTGAGAGTAAATGGGCAGGCACCTTTAGTGGATGATTTTCAGAGTGCAGTAAAAATTCCTGCTCATAAATAGCCCTCTTCCCACCATACCCAGTTTATTCTGAGCAGCCTTTGTTTTATAAAGCCAAATCCACTAAAGGAACCCCCCTTGGATTTGAGCAAAATGGCCGAGAACTTTTTCTTTTAAGTGGGCCCCTTGTGAGTGTGGGCTGGATGGGAAAAGGACCCCGGGTGCCACTCTCCTTTCTTCCACCAGCAGTGTCTTAGTCTATCTGGGTTACTATAACAAAACGACTTAGACCAGGTTAATTATTGCTCACAGCTCTGGAGGCTGGAAAGTCCACGGTCAAGGTGCTTGTAGATTCAGTCTCTGATGAGAGCTCATTCTGTTCTCTAAAACAGTGCTTTCTTGCCCTGTCCTCACATTGTGGAAGGGACAAGCTAGCTCTCTAGGGTCTCTGTTTTGAGGAGACAATCCCATTTATAAGGGTGGAGCCCTCATGACTCAATCACGCCCCCCCAAAGGCTCTACCTTCAAAAGTCATCATTTTAGGGTTTTAACATAAAAAATCGGATATTCAGACCATAGCACAAAGACTACTTACCTTTCTTGGAAGCAATAGAAAATTCCTGCTTAAAGAGTCTCATTTATAGAAGTTTTGAGCAAGGCAGCAATAGTTTCTGGACAGAGCGATGGGTAAGAGGTGAGGAGAGGGAGGAGAACAGAGTACTGCGTAGGCAGGCCAGGGTCTGTAGCTGAGAGAACAGGGCTGGCAAGAGTTTCATCAATAATGGGGACACCCAGAGTGAAGTTGGACAGATAGAGGATAAAAATACGGGGAAGGCAAATTTCACCTGTTGATCTACCTTGAAGCAAAAACCCAATCCAAAATAGACACAAAAACCACACTCACACACCACCACCACCACCACCACCAAACTCTCACGAGGTCATCACAAATGGGGCAGTTTCTACGTAGAAGTAGCAGATGAGCTGTTGGAATTCCTATAGTTTCTCTAACTCAGAAAGAGCAGTGTCACAGGGCTGCCTCTCTCGCTATCATCAGGTGATTGGAATGACAGATGTGACAGCGATAGGTCATACCAAGTGTTCCCCTGCCCACACTTCGCATCACCCAGCCTGACAGAGCAAAATTAATCTGGTGCCACAGCTACAAAAAGAATATCATCATGTAAGTGATAGCTCAGAAGATACACTAACCAGTGATGCACTAACCATGACCCAGGGAGCCTCCATGTGGGCGGGGCTGACCTCATCTTTATTGTCCCCCAGGTGAGTCATGAATCATTGTACCCTGTAAACTTTTGACACATTTTATAGCCAAAAGCATTTGCTGCCCTGATAGTAAAATTGCCCCTAATTTCTAAGTAGCTCAGAAGTTAAAAGCCACCTTTATGCAGTAATGATCTTTAGAGCCGCATTGGAAAGATGGTATGTGATTAAAGTCTCTGGGACTATGTTGCAATGTAATGCTGTAATGGGTTTATTGTTTCTATTGTATACTGGCTTTTTTTTTTTTTTTCCCTGAACCGGTTACTGTGGAAATTAGTGATGGTCAAGTGTCAAATCTGGTAATGTTCACATCTATCTGCTTTTGATTAATGATAGGGTTCTGGTTGGCAAAAGAGATAATAGTCCAGGAATATCATTTCACTGTGTGAGAGATGTGATCCAAGGATAGACACCAAATTTATATTGTGTTCTTGACTTGTAGGGGAGGGTAGGATTGGAGCATTTGTAGATTTTGAATACAAGCAGGTCTCTTGAGTTCAAAACACCAAGAAGATGCCCTCAGGCTCTGCCTCCTTGGCGTGCACTTGAAGTCTGGCAATATGGTAACAAGTCAGAAGGAACTCCTGTTCTTTGTGGGTTCACAATCAAGAAGGGGTATGAGAGTCATGTGTGCATAACTCTAGGAAAATGTAAAAAATGATGGAATACTGCAGAGATACAGAGGAAGCCAGAAGAGAGGTTTCTATCGGCTGGGAAGGGGAGGACAGCTTCGCAACATGTAGGGTTTGCATTGAACTTTCAGGGATGGGGTCCAGAAATACGACCTAAAAGCGTTTCTTAGGCATTAAGTAGGGCAGATCGAGACGTAGTGCATTTCTTTCAGATGAAACAAAGTGTGTATGAAAGCACAGGGTTTTTTCTGTGGGATCCTCTGGGGCAGATGAAACATGGGGTTTCCTGTGATGCCTATTACCGTGTTTTGTTGGAAGACAGGATGGACTTAGACTCTGAGGAGCTTTGAAAATCAGACCCAAGAGTTTGATTTTTATTCTTCATGTTATTGCTGCAGACGGACACTTTTGTTTGCCTATCCAACAGGTACTATGCCCTTTTTTCTTTGCTAACAGGGCCATAATGATCATGAACTTCACATTGTATAGTCTGGGAGGCTTTATAAAGTGTTTTTGCAGGTGTTTGGCTAGAAAAATGGGGCAGCAGGCTGATTAGTCCTTTATATAACCCTGGAGACAGAATGGAAAGATTTTTAGACATCTAAAAATCAAAAGGAAGGCTGTGAAGACTGGTAGAAGTAGGACACACCTGAAACCCTCCAGAATAAAAAGCATGCTCAGAAGCCACTGCACAGAGTCCCAGAAAGACAGCTGCATCCTGATTGTGATAAATGATACCAACACATTTATTTCAATTTGCATCGTTCTAATGGACAGCTTAACTCCACCGCGGAACTAAAAGGGTGGGTGTATGGCTTCTGTTCCCTTCATTGAGGAAATAAGAGGAAGGTTCTTCCTTGAGCCTTCCTAGGAAGCAAAGTCCTGCTGCCACCTTTTTTTTTTTCCCTCCCTCTGTGAAAATAGTAAGTTTATTGGCTTATAAATGAGTGCATTCTTCTTGTGTTTTCAAATAATTTGCATACTTCATTTTATTCACCCACACAGCAGAATCATTGGAAATGAGAAGACAGAAGAATGTATGGCATTTATACAGTTAGCACTGCTGCACAGTCAGTGTAGACCAGCCTGGGACTCTGATGGCCCTGGATAGGCAGATGAGTGTTCGCTTGGAAGGCTTTAAATTCTAGTATCACTCCAGCTCCTGGGGGACACTGGGCTTCTTGGTCATCTGAATCCTTAGGACAGGATAGGACTTCAATGAGAGAGCCTAAAATATTTCAAATAATTGTAAGCATTCCATGGTGATTCTCCATAAAGAAGGCTCAGAGGCAGGAAAGTAACCTGTTCCTAATTTCTTTTTATACACCATTATGGTTTAAATTCTTAAAATTTATTTTGAGGCAGGGTCTTTCATAGCTGCCAAAGGATTTTTTTTTAACAGCTAGGAGCTGGCACGATGAGGCATGTCTGTAATTCTATCAACTAGGGATACTGAGGCAGGAGTATGGCAAATTCAAGACCAGCTTCAGCAACTTAGTGAGGCCCTGTCTCAAAATAAAAATTTTATTTTATTTTATTTGTTTTGTCTTTGGCTATGAACAGGTTTTTTTTTTTATTTTTTAAAGAGAGAGAGAGAATTTTAATATTTATTTTTTAGTTTTCGGCGGACACAACATCCCTGTTTGTATGTGGTGCTGAGGATCGAACCCGGGCTGCATGCATGCCAGGCGAGCGCGCTACTGCTTGAGCCACATCCCCAGCCCCCTCAAAATAAAAATTTTAAAGGGCTGGGAATGTGGCTCAGTGATTAAGCATCCCTGGGTTCAATCCCCAGTACAGAAAGAAAGAAAGACAGCCAGGAAGGTATCTGGTCAAATGAGTGTTTGTGGAGCGCCTGGCCTGCTAGAAAGTTCCAATTGGTCCAGTCCTATTGCCACTGCATTGTACAACATGGGCCCCTATTTGGGACGTCTTTAGAACCTGTGAGAAATACTCTAGAAGCCCCTCCTGGATGACAAGCAATACTTTTTGAAACAGGCTAAAGTTGGATAATAAAGTGAAGAGTTCCTCCTTGGGCACCAGCCGAGGGGTGGCATTAGCAAGGAGACTGAGCTCTAAGGCTAGGGGCCAACCTGGAGAAATGGCAGCACCCTCTCCAGTTCTGAAGAGCAAGCTCCCACTGAAGTCCAAGGTGAAGCGCATTTGTGGGCGAAGAATTAGAATGCTCTCTCGGGTGGAAAATATTTTACAGGCTCTTGCTGCAGCCAAGTGCCTCAAGGAAAAAAGTTTAAAAGAAAGAAGTTTCCACAGTCTCCTGCCTTGGGGTGTTTTTGAGGACAAACACATAAAAAGACAATAGGTACTTACTAAATTCTGCTTTCCTTTTTCCTCTTCCCTTCTCATGAAATGGGAATGGAGTCTAACATTTCAGGTGCCACACCCCAAAATGCCTCTTCTGGTTTTCTTCCGAGGTCCCATAATGAAACCAGGACACAGGCAATGCAGCTGCAAGAAGACAGGCCCACAATGTATTTCTGGAGGAGGAGGCCTTAGAGTTCTGGTGAAATCCCATGTTCCAAGTCAAATATCACAGCATCTTGATTTTGGCCTTGCAGCACCCATATCCCTGAAGAATGAATTCCTGTTGTCACTGAGTTTGTGGTAATTTGTTAAGGCAGCCCTAGGAAACTAGGACAGGGACCAAACACTGCAATTAAAAGATGGGGATTATTGTGCTGGAGGAGAAGCAACTGCAGGCTGTTTATATGACATATACTTTATTCTATTTATGTTTTAAAAGAAGGTTGAATGTAAAATAAAATGGAGAATAATAAAGCGCGGAACAGTAGAATAAGTTGCCACTGCAACTTATTTTTAAAATGTACATGTTTCCTTTCTCTTCCTCTCTCCCTGCTCCTCCCTAATCTCTCCCTCTCCCTATCTCAGGCAGAGTTACCTGTCCTTGAGTACACACCCATCATACAAATTTGGGAGATGGTACCAGAAGATCTCAGAAATGAGTATCTCCCAAATTAACAAGTGAATCACAACTCCAACAGGGAACCTGTGGAATGTAGGCTTTGAATTGCCTCTTTAAAAGGCCCCTGTACCCCCTAATGGACTGGGACAGGGAGTCCCCTGTATCTCTCCTTTGCTGGCAAAGCAATAAACCCACTTTTTGCTTTTTCTCAAAACCATGTCCTCCTTATTGGATTGGCATCAAGGACAAGGACCGAGGTTTCAGCAACAAAACCAACAGAGGCTGCTGTGGCTGTTAGTGTCAGATCAAGCGGACTTCAGGTACGGCCTGTCAAGAAAAAGGGACGTTTCTCATGGTGAAATAACTGGTCAACAGAAACTCCCAAGAGTCCTGAAGTGTGCACAACTAGTAAAGTAGCTTTAAGCCACTTGAAGCTAAAGGGGTAAATAAACAGACCACATTGTTGCTGAAAAGCTCAGTAACAAGGACGTGGTTTTAAGAAAAAGGAAAAAAGAAGACTGATTACTTTGCCAGCAAAGGAGAAACACAGGGGACTCCTATTCCAAAGGCTGCGATTCTGCCCATCAGCAGGAACAGGGTTTTTTTTTTTTAAAGAGGAGATTCAGAGAAAATAAAATTAGGGAGAAGAGAGATCAGGAAGGAGAAGATCAAGGAGGAGAAGGCCAGGGAGGAGAAGGTCACGGAGACGGTTGGGTAAAGAAAAAACCCATGTAGTTTCAAAGTCACAAGGGATACAGTCAGAGTATCAAGTGAACCCCTGCCACCCCATCATAGCTGCGATGTTCACAGGGCTCCTTTCTCAGTAACTGATAGAATAAGTAGGAAGAAACCAAATTCACTACACATAAAGGATTTTGAAAAAATTTGAGCCACCGGACTGACCAACTTTATCTTAATGACTGATATCAATGTGTAACAGGGGTCCACTTTCTGCATTGAATACGGCCCTGGGTGTCACCCACTGTGACTGATTCTTAAAACTCACTTGTTTCTTGCTCGTCCTCTCTCCCTGCTCCTCCCTAATCTCTCCCCATCCCTAATTTCAGGGGAAACAGGATTACTTTTCTTCCCCATCCAAGGCCGAGTAACCTGTCTTTAAGCACACGCCCAACCCCAGAGGAACAAAGTAATTCAGACTTTGGGGATAGCAGAAGATCTCAGGAATGTTTCTCTCTCAAATTAACAATGGAATTACAACTCTGGCAAAGAATGTGGAAGGCAGACTTTGAAGCACTTCCTTAACACCCCCCTCTCCTTTTCCCTGTTGGGCAGAATCACCGGAGTCCTCTGTGCTTCTCCTTTGCTAGCAAAACAATAAAACTTGTTTTCCCTTTTTCTCAAAACTGGGTCCTCAATACTGGATTGGCATGGGGACAAGGACCGAGCTTTCAGCAACAAATTGAGCAATGAGATCAACCACTGCAGAAACATCTCTCTAACCTCCAACAGATAAACCGCCATGGCACCGTGTCTTCCCAAACACTGACAGAGTTTTGATCTACTTTACTGTCAAAGAGATGCCTCTTTGCTCTAGTGAACAGACTGTCTATAAGGACTCAGGGATCGATGGCAAGTTGCCCACTTTATTTCCTATTCCCCACTGTGATGGTGGCATGACATTAGCACCACACAGGAGGGAGAAAGTGACTAGGACACTCAGGAACTGAGAGGTGAAGAAATACATAAATTCTGCAAGATCAGAATTAAATATAAACATTGATTGGGGGGAGCCATGGGGAATAGTGGTCAAGAGGACAAAGCAATTTGAGCAATGTAGCCGAAGAGATTGATAACCAAGGAGAGGAGTCAGAGTCCAGTCCAGGATGGCCTTGCTCATCTCCCTTGAAGCAGGGCAGAGGGCAGTTTCTGTAAAACAGAAACTGAGATAAGGTTTGGGCCTGTGGAACGTTAAGGGCGGCGGCAACCCAGGGGTTGAGAATGTGGACTTCGTAGTCCCTCCCCGGGTTTGAGTCTAGCTTCACCCCCTTACTGGTTGTGTGACCTTGAAAAGGGTCGTAGCCTCTCTGAGCCTCATCCTCCAACGGAAAAGTTGAAATCACAATGGTACTAAGTCATGAGGTTGTTGTGAAGATCCAACAAGTTGACCAGGTGGTTCTGCTTCAGTCTTCAACTGTTTACTACTTTTGGGAGGAAGTGTGAGTGTCGGGGTGGGGTGGGGTGGGGGTGGGGGGGAGTGGGGGTGGGGGGGACTGCTCCAGATGCCCATGCACAGCAGTGGAGGATGTGGGTGCAAAGGTGAGAGCAGTTTAGAGGTTCCTGGTCAGTGGACCTCTGGACCATCTTCATAGTTTCAGAGAGCCCCAGGCATGTGGATTCTGGAGTGTTCCCATCCCTGACTGCCCCCCCCACAAGAGAGTAAAAAACCCACCCTGGGGAACCCTTCCCTAGGCTTAGTAGGATCCTCTGTCACCTTCCCTTCAGTTGACACTGTTGGTGTTTTAAACCTAAAACTCCCCTCCCCTGATTATGAAGATACAGAATAATCACAGCTTTATTTGTAATAGGTAAAAATTTTAAACAACTTAACTGTCAGTCAACAAGTGAATGGATAGGTTAAGTATGGGATATTTGTTGATGAATACTCTGCGACAGTTCAAATAAATGAGTTGGTTTGATAAAGAGCACACCAAGAGGCTCACGGAAGCCTCATGGTTAGTGAAGGGTAAGCCAGAAAAAGGAACACTTTTACACCACTGGCGGGATTGTGAATTATGGAAATCAGGGTGGACACCCCTCAAAAGATTAGACATGGAACTGAAAAACCAGTCTCTACCTCAAAGCAAAGCCTGTCCAAGGAAAGGGGTGTGACCCTTGTCCTTGGAAAGACCTACAGAGCACTTCTAGGCACATACCCACCCTGCTGAGTTGTCTATCTACAAATAACAGGAGAAATCTGCTGCTCAGGTGTCCTTGACTCAGTTAGGCTAGGTGGGGACCCATAGCAACCCCCTAGCAGCCACCAATCAGCATGAGACAGAGAAAATACGTGGGATGCCAGATGACCCTCCCAGTAGTTTATGGTGGTTGATAACATGTTAGGAAACCATGTAGTTCAGCAAGTACACCTCTCGTGGCTTAAACCAATCAGTTCAAACGAATCCCCCTCTTGTACTAACCAATCACCCTTACCCAGCTTGTTCCCGCCAGTGAATGTGCTAATCATGTTTTAGAGTTGTTTTATGATTTTCCCGTGGTGTGTGATGATTTGCTAAGAGATGATATGATGTGTGTGAAGTCCCTGCCTTCCCCAAAGAGTGTATAAAACTGCTGCAAACCCTGGGCTCCGGGCCTCTCAGCGTCACCAGTTGCTGTGTGTGTGGAGGACCGAGCTAGCTCACAATAAACACTGCTTTGCTGTTTACATCAATATTGGTCTCTGGTGGTCTTTGGGGGTCCTGAATTCAAGCATAACAGAACCACCATATGTACCAGCTATACCACTTCTTGGTATTTATCCCAAAGAATTAGTCCTCATACTGCAGTGCCACATGCATACCAATGTTTATAGCAGCGCAATTCATAATAACCAAACTGTGAAACCAGCCTAGGTGTCCATCACAGATGAATGGACAAGGTAAATGTGGTATATAAACACAACCAGAGTTTTATTCAGCCCTAAAGAAAAATTAAATTATGTTATTTGCAGGAAAATGGATAGATCTTGAGAACATCATGTTTCAACAGGGGTTTCACTTGATGCTTTGACTATACCCTTGTGGCTTTGAAACTTACATGGCCTTTTCTTTTTCCCAATCTTCTTTTCCCTAAACTTCTCCTCCCTGATCTTCTTTTCCCTAACCTTCTCCTTCCTGACCTCTCTTTTCCCTAATTTCATTTTCTCTGAATCACCTCTATAAGAGCCCTTTGTTCCTGTAGATGGGCAGAATCACAGCCTTTGGGACAGCAGTCCCCTGTGTTTCTTCTTTGATTACAAAGCAATAAACCTTTTTCCTTTTTCTCAAAAACCATGTCCTCATTATTGGATTGGCATCAGGGACAAGGATAAGGTTTCGGCAACAACGTTAAGTGAAATACGCCAAATTCAAAAGGCAATGGCTGTATGTTTTCTCTCCTGTGGAAGCTAGAGAGGAAAAGGAAAAGAAAGGTGGGGGAATCTCATGAAAATGGAAGGGAAGCCAGTAGAGTAGAGGAAAGGGGTGGGAAAGGGAGGAAGGAACGGAAAGGGGAGATACTGGGGAGTGACACTGGCCAAGTTATATTGCTACATTATATTAATGTATGACTACGTAACAAAATCCCACCAGTATGTACAATCCTTGTGCACCAATAAAAAAAATGTAGAAAAACAATAATAAAAGAAAAAAATAAGCCACAGTGTGAGAAAAAAAAAAAAAACTTATAAAAAATTTTGAAGTACACAAAGAGCAAGCAGCATAAGTTTTTTTGGTTCAGTGCTGGGGACTGAACCCATGACCTTATATGTGATAGATAGGTGCTCTATCAATGAGCTACACCCCAGCCCTTTTTATTTTATTTTGAGACAGATTCTTGCCCAGTTGCTCAGGTTGACCTTGAACTTGGTGATCTTCCTTGTATAACCCTCTGAGTAGTGTAGGAAAGAGGGAGCCTCTAGAGAAGATAGGAGCTCAGACTAGACGGATGGGTACTCAGTAAGACGGGTGGGACTGGGAACAAATGGGACTCAAGCCTCACCCAGGGCACTCAATTCCTTTCTTAAATGTCGGAAACAAAAACAACAGTTAATTATTGGCCCAGGGGAGGGCCATTATTTTCCTATACTTTTCCCTTGTTTTAAAAAAAAAAACCTTTCATGGGGCTGGGGTGGTGGCTCAGTGGTAAAGCGCTTTCCTAGCATGCATGAGGCACTGGGTTCAATCCTCAGCACCACATAAAAAAATAAAAATAAAAATAAAGGGGCTGGGGATGTGGCTCAAGCGGTAGCACGCTCGCCTAGACATGCATGCGGCCCGGGTTCGATCCTCAGCAACACATACAAACAAAGATGTTGTGTCTGCCGATAACTAAAAAATAAATATTAAAATTCTCTCTCTCTCTCTCCCCCCTCTCTCACTCTTTAAAATAAATAAATAAATAAATAAAGTTATATTAAAAAAAAAAAACCTTCATGCCCATTGTGAAAAATTCAGAAAATAAAAAGGATTTTAAAAAGTTAACTAGTATTCAGGTATAATCATGTAATCATTTTGCCCCACTCCGATGTGTGTGTGTTTGAAATGGCACTGTATATACAGTCTTGTAAGATGAGTTTGAACGTCATGTGTTACATTTTCTCATGTCATTAAGTGTTCTTCAAAGACAAGGTTGTCAGCTTCTCTGCCCCCTCCCTCACCCCCCAGAAGCTTGCTGCGGGCTCCTGCCAAGCCAGCACGGTCCTCCTGTAGCTGCCCTGTGACTATCCACCATTAACCACCATGAGATGTTCTTCTGCATTTACAGTGTTCGGGGGACCCTGGCCAAGCGGGGCCTGGAGGTGGAAGGGACGATGATCAGTAGGACAGAGGATGACGCCAAGGACTCCCTCGTGGTGGAAATGCTGGGGCTCAAGTTCCCAAGAGGGAAGGTTCTCAAGCACAGTGACCCCTGCTGCTGCAATGCTGAGCCATCCCTAGCAAGAAATCTGCTTCAGAGGAGAACCTACAGGAAGCACTTGGGAGGAAGAGTACCTGAAACCAACCAAAGGTTTAGCTGAAGTCTAGAGACCAGACAGTGGGAAGACTCCTGATAGAGGCTGTGGAACAAAGTAGGTGCATCCTTGTTAACTTCAAAACCACCCGATGGGCTGGCACAGTGGCACATACCTGTAGTTCTAGTGGCTTGGGAGGCTGAGGCAGGAGGATCGCCAGTTCCAAGTTAGCCTTAGCAATAGCCATGTGCTAAGCAACTCAGTGGGACCCTGTCTCTAAAAAAAATATAAAATAGGGCTGATAGGGCTGGGGATGTAGCTCAGTGGTTGAGTATTCCTGAGTGCAATTCCTGGTACCGCACACCCCAAAAGACAAAAACAAAAACAAAAACACCATATGGTTGTTGGTGGAAATGAGGATCCGGATGCCACGGCCATTCTCTGGGACGACTGGGATGATGGTGTGGCTCCACGTAGGCTTTTCTTTAAGGAAAAGGTTTAGACATGGAAAGATGTGAGCAGACTTGGCAATTACTTTGGATCTGTCACCTGTCATTACTGGTGGCTGCTTGTCATCCACATGACGCCAGGCTCAAGACAAACGGCTCTCATCTAGCACTGAGCTCTTCCTTTATTTTGACCATGATCGATTTGCAGTGGATGAATTGCTTTTAAATTAAAAAAAAAAGTGTCATGTATGTTGTCTAAAAATAAAACACATTAAACCCAAAAGATGATTATTAGTGCTTACAAAACAATTCCTCCTTTGCACACACTAAAATCTATTCTGTTATTTGTCCACAGCTGGACACATACACTGTTTCCACCTTTTGGTCACTTCAAATAATGGGGCTGTGAGTATTATATATTTCTGATTATTTCCTAAGATAAGTTTCTAGGAAGAGAATCATAGTTCAAATGCATGTTCCTCACTTAAGACTATCGACATCTGTTGACAAACTGGTTTTCTAAAAGGTTAGAGCCCTTCACTCACTTGTCAGGAGTAAAGGAGAGATGCTTATTGATTTTAAGGTCCTTTAACTGGATATGAGGACTCCTAAACTCACCCCATCTCTAGGGCTAATTTGTTTTTCCTGGTCCTCTGGGCCTGTTTTCCTTTGGATTTCCCCTAGCAGTAGTTCAAAACTCAGGAAGGGCGTGGCTTCCGGCTGCAGCACAGCCTCAGTGGGCGATTTCCCTAATATTTGCTCCTGTGGAAACCTCAGAGCCAGCCCCGTCTCTGTGAAGAATTCAGTCACTTCCAGTCTCTAGGCTGAAGGCCCGTCTTGTCACCACTCACCACCTCCTACACTGTGGCTAACACACAGACTACAGTCTTCCTTCACAGAGGAAGGACAACCTGTTATTTTGTAGTTGTGGCTGTCTTGTATCAATAGGAAGCCGGGGACAGTATTCTCAGCAAAAAACATGTATTCCTCCCACGTGGCCATCTCTTTCTAAATGCAATAATACAGCTCTGAGGTTCACTGTAATTGGCAAAAGTCCCTTCTAAAAGGGAGCACCTCCCCATGTCCAAACTGATTCTAGATAAGAGGTTATTGGTAAGTATTATATGGATGAGTGTGTTTGTGGGGAGTGCTAATGATTTAGTCCCAGTCTATTAATTTAGATATTAATTTCCAGGGTATTTGTAGAAATATCTCCAAACTACTTTAAGAGCATTTCATCTTGTGAGGCTGAATTGCTTTTAAACTTACACATATATAAAGCAGGCATCATTTGTACACCCAACTGTAACAAGATTTTCATCTATTCAATGTTTTAAAGTAAACAGGTAGCCGCCTTTCCCTGTTCTCAGGATAAATTGCTACATTCTCACCATGAGCCACAGGCCTGCTTGGTTTCGTTTCATGCGAAGTCTCCCCTTCCGGCCTCCTTGCCCTTCTTCCTTGACCTCAATCACAGCACCTTTCCCTGGCCTCAGGATCTTTGCACATGCTGAAGCCTTGGTGTACAACAGTCTGCTTCCTGTTGGAGATGGCTCCTGACCGAGCAGATCCCACCCCATTTCTCTCCCTTACCCAGTCTCACTGGTATCATCAAGAAGGACTAGAACTTCTCATCTTCAGGAAATGGTGTCTTTGAAGCCTTTGACTAGGTCTGGACTCTGATATATAGTATCAGAGCATCTTGCAGTTTTGCATGGGATGCTTTGTAGTTTGTGGTTCTGTGTTTATCTGGGTCAGTGGTGTTGGATGTCTGTCTCCCCCTGGACGTGTGAGCATCGTGAGGGGAGAGACAGTCTTTCCACATGGGCATGGCTGCCAGCACCAGGACAGGTGGGCACGAGCTTGTGTGACCATTAATAGTGGCATTTTACTTTAAGCTTGTGTTTAGCCCTGGGTTGTGTCTCCTCAATGACCTTAATGAGCCCAGGTCTTCTTTTTTAAGCAGCTCTGATCCTTCCCTCTGCCCCCAAGTCTTCAGTGAGATCCGGTGAAGCCATAGTGGCCAACCGCGTGGATGAACCGAGGAGTTCCGGCCACCGAGACCAGCGCTGGCTTGGACCCGGCCTCCTGCATGGGCGGGATGGAGGGAAGGAGCCACAGCTGGGGATCTGGTCCTCTTCAGATCATCTCTGGCTCCTCTGCTAAACAACTAAGGGAAGAAAGGCCCTGTTTGGTGGGCCTGCCCTGGCTGTGTCTCTGTTGTGGGCAGGATGTTGTTGTTGTCCTTTCTGTGTTCTCACTGAATGACATGGAGCCTGTTTATTCTAAGAGGCTGCCGTTGGGCGTTCCCAGCTCCATGGCCCCGACCTGGCCCAGGCCTTCATTACTCCTTGCCTTGCGCTGCCCAGTTTAGTTCCCAGACTGCATCAGACCCCCCTATCCCCCATAGTTGTCCCTTTTTAATTCAGAGCTGTCCCTGGAGTCCCCCCATCCAAATCACAGTATATTCATCTCAGTCCTCTGGCCTTCTGCAGAGAGTGGCTAAGTCAAAGGTCAGGAGCCAACTGAAATCTGAAATGCTTTTTTTTTTTTTTTTTGGTACCGGTACCAGGGATTGAACCCAGGGGTGCTTAACCACTGAGCCACATCCCCGGCCTTTTTAAAACTTTTATTTAGAGATAGTCTTGCTGATGTGCTTAGGGTCTTGCTAAGTTGCTGAGGCTGGCTTTGAACTCCTGTCTCAGCTTCCCAAGCCACTGGAATTGCAGGCTGCGCTACAGTGGCTGGCCTAGGTGCTATTCTGATTACCCTGTAGAGAATAAAGTCAATTCCCCTAGTTTGTCTGGTGCATGATGGATGGATGTCAGGTCTTTCTGCTCAGCCCTGGCTTAATCCTGACCTCAGTTTCAGTCAAGCCTCAGTCTCCTCTAATTTCTGGAAGAATCTCCCCTCAGGAGACTGTCTAGACCTAGCCAACAGCACTGGATTCCATCTTCCTATTGTGGAACAGTCAGAGGTGTGTGAAGTTGGTTTTCTTCTCTAGACCATAAACTCCTTGAGAGCAGGGCTCCACCGTATTCATCTCTATACTGTGGTTTTTACAAATTGGGAACATACAGTGAGTAAATTGCCTTTCGGTTACACAACATCAAAAGGATTGTAAAGGGTTTCAACTCAAAGCACTAAAAAGAATAACAAGGTATCTGTCACATAAATCAAATCTGCAGACAAAATACAAGGTACACAGTGAAGGTATCTTATTTTGTAGAAACAATTTCCTTTTTGTGTATGTTATTCCTTTGAACTAGCTTGATGGTGTAAAGGGGCCTTTCCGTTTTCTTAAGGTTGGAGGAGGGATGTATGCTATCAGGTTAGGTTAATGACGTGCCCCTTCATGCACATCTCCAACGCTCAGAATGCACAGAGCTTCCAATCTTCAGATGGACTTTGGTGCTTTTCTGTATGGAGGATAGAATTCAGGAGCTGCAGATAGGATCAGCTCTGGAGCGGTGACCTGGTTTTAGGTCTCTTTGGGGCAGGGTCAAGACTTGTTGCCTTCTCAGTTGCAGTTTCTGGGCCACAGTGTGAGGACACTCAACTCCTCATGCTCAAGAACTGGGCTGACTCTACCGTCTTTCACAAAAACAGGTTTCACAGGGAATTTTTTTTTAAGCCAATGCCTGTCATATCTGAAAGTAGAAACTCATGGTGTTTTGGGGAGCCCTAATGAAATTATTTGGTAAGCTGCATGGCCGATTGAGGTTTCCACCTCATGTTTCTGGGATCCTTCAAGTTTTAGGTATTTTGTTGAAGATAATTTTTTGGCACTTTAAAAATTAAGTTCTATACATTTATAATGTCCAAATACAACTTCTTTCCTTTGTCAGTGACCATCTTATAGTCATAACTTATCTTGTAGTAGGTGTTTCTATGTTCAGTCACCGAACAATAAGCAATGTGGTTCTGCTGCTTCACAGATGACTTTCAAATTTCTTCTAATTATCAAAAAGTCAAAACAGCGATTTTGAAATTTAAAAAATCTGAAAAGTGTTGGGATAATAATAATAATAACAATAAAATAATGATAATAATAATAATTCTAAATGTTGGAATAAGATCAAGGATATAGGCTCCAACCTCAATGGAGTTCATTGAATTTGGTGAATTTGAGCAGGCTATTTTCTCATCTTGCTGTGTCTCTGTAGAACTGAAACAAAGATAAGGACCCCAACCCTCTCAGAGATGTGACGTAGATAAAATAATGTATGGACACATTTTTAGAATAAAGGTCATGTGTAAGTTTGAATTAAGTAGTGAGCCTAAGTTGTCTTTTGGTGCTGTTGCTTCTATGCAGATCCCTTATAAAATATTTCTATCTCAGTGACAGGTGAGAAGTGGCTTATCCATCAAAACCATTTTCTAAATCTCATTTATCTTTTCCTCCTTCCCTGCCTTATCACCTTCACTTTTGGGTGCTGCAAAAATGGCCTCATTTTCAATGACAGATGCTATGTTAAGTTGCTTTGCATGTTCCATAAGGATTTTCCCTCCTTCTGGCTGGCCTCATGGTTAATGGTAAACCCTGGAACTGCTTCAGAGTAAGGTGACTCTTCTTATTGGTGCATATTAATTATGAATGATGAATTTTGTTGTAGCACATAGGTACATGACTGTAACATAATTGGAACAATTTCACTCCCAGTACCTCTCATTACTCTCCTCTGCCCCCTCCTCTTGTCCCCTTCTTTTAATCTATGGTTCTTCCTTCTACTTTCATGACACCTTTATCTACCTCTTCCATCTTGTCTACCTTATCCCACTAAGTTCACATATGAGAGAAAACATACAGTTCTTGTCCTTCTGAATCTGGTTAGTTTAGCTTAACATGATGCTCTGTAGTTCTATCCAATTCCTGCATATCACATAATTTCTTTCTTCTTTGTGACTAAAACTCCATTATGAAACAGAGCATGATGGTACCCATCTGTAATCCCAGCATCCTGGGAAGCTGAAGGAGGACCACAAGTTCCAGGGAGACCCTAAGCAACTTAGTGAGACCCTGTCTCAAAAAAAAAGTGGGGGGCAGCTGGGGGGTGTTGCTCAGTGATAAAGCACCCCAGGGTTCAATTCCCAGTGTTACAAAAACCAAACAAAGCCTCCATTGTGTACATATGCATTTTCTTTATCCATTCATCTGTTGATGGACACCTAGGCACATTGCAAACCTTGGCTATTGTGAATTGTGTTGTGAGGAACATGGGAATAAATAAGCTGATAGGGCAAGGCATTCTTCTTTTTTTTTTTTTAAAGAGAGAGTGAGAGAGGAGAGAGAGAGAGAGAGAGAGAGAGAGAGAGAGAGAGAGAGAGAATTTTAATATTTATTTTTTAGTTATCAGTGGACACAACATCTTTGTTTGTACGTGGTGCTGAGGATCGAACCTGGGCCACACGCATGCCAGGCGAGCGCGCTACCACTTGAGCCACATCCCCAGCCCCGGCAAGGCATTCTTGAATCCAGTTTTCCTTCATTATTTTAACTAGGTGCTAATAAAAATCAACATGTGGCTAACCTCTCATCAAGCCTTAAGAAATTCTTGCCTGATTTCTTAGAAGTTATAGAGTGAGAAATGTCATTCTTGAGCTCTTTCTTAGGCTTGTGATTCTTGTCAAAATAGAGGTATTTGCCTTAAGGACTTTTCCAAACCCATTACTTTTCTATAAAAGACTCTCAATTGAAATAATACATTTCCTATTATGTAGTTACTCTCAATGCCGGAGACTCAAAATACTTGAAAAATTTTTAAAATTCCTATTCAAGGACCATTTTAACCATTGTAAAATTCACAAATGGTGATATACAGTGGCTACTTTAATACCGTGCTGCCATATTAATAGAAATCGGATGTAAAAAGAAAAGAAAGGATCATATATCTTAATAATCATCCAGTGCTCTTTTGGAAATGCCAAGTAATCTCTGGCTGGAATCCCAGTGACAAGGGCATTGTTTGAAGAGCAGCATCTGATGCCTAAGAACCTAGAGAAACTATGACCAAGCTTTCCCTCTAAACTGAAGGCACGCCACTTTCACATGGCCTTTGTGGGATGATGCTTCCTAAGGCCACATTGTCTCATTTGGGTTTTTCTTGTATTTAAGTAAAAGAACCTGGCTTTAGAGGTGTTCTCAAATAATCACTGGTGGAATATGGTATTTCACTGCCTCGCCCCCCGCCCCCAAAGCCTGGAAAGTCCAACTTCAAAGTGTTCTAATCCAATCTGCTCCCAGCTTTGCCTGATCCATTGGAGCCACCAATCTTGGGGGAGATCTGAAGGCTTATTTGCTTCAAATGTCACCCCTCACCTGGCTAAAATGCTACCATCATTCAGAACACTATTTTGAGGAATTTTAGAAATTTGAAATATTTAAAATTGTCTTGTAGTGGGTGATTTATTAGCATTACTTGTAAAGAGAAGGAATTGCATGAGTCTATGCAAGTATTAGCTGTGTAGTTGGAAAAGGGATCCCTATAAGGGCTTGCTCTAGAAAAATAGGGTTTTCTAAAGATGATTTTTTTAACTTAAAAATAGTTGATAAATAAAGGTTTAATTTTCTCTCCCGCTTTGGGGGGAAGGACTTCCTGGACATTAGGAATATTTTAGAATTATTTAGTTATTTTAGTCTCAGGATGTTAGTGACTGAAATAATACATTCCAATAGGGAAGGAATCTTCCTCTCCAGCTGTAGCAAAAAGGGGTTATGGCCTTTGCTCAAGATGGGAATGAAGGTAATGGTAATTGTATCACTGAAATACCTGATGCCCCTTGCAATTTTACTATGCATTTTAGAAAACGACTTGAATTTGTTCTAATATTGGTTGCTCAACTGATATGTTTTGCCACAAGGACTAGGTTATTAGTGGCTAGTGGATAAGGAGGACAACTTAAAATTCCTCTGCAAACTGTCTTTCAGCACATGGAGAGGTGGGCGTGCAGTCTGTACTTGCTGGATGAGTCATACCAGATCCCGGCACTGTCACAGAATATCTGTCAGCATTAAGGCGTCACACACTGGGCTCTTACATTCCTGCAAACTAACACTCAAAGAGAAGCTGTCATGTGTGCATAATGGGACGTAGTGGTGCCAAATGAAAAAAAAAAATCTTTTTAAAATTCCTGAGCTCGTACTTACACTTGTGTTACAATTTCATTATTTTTTGAGATATGTAAGTGAATTAGCAACTATTGAGGGGTATGAAAATTATCCTGAGAATGGCCTGGTGATTAGTCAATCTTGGCCACCAGTGGTGATAAATAATTGCTCTAGATTTCTTCACTGTTTTCCATATCCCCTTCTTACTGATACTCTGTGTTTGTGAGACAACACATCTTCTATTGGGCTTTGGTTTATGGTATATTTCCCTAAACAATTATTCTGTTTAGATCCCTAGTGTGTTACCAGATGTTACTAGTTGTTCATGAAAAATGCTTTGCTGTATTAGCCAGGGTTGTTCTAGGGAACAAACCAATACGATGTTATGAAGAACTTGGTTAGATGGAGCTGGCCCATCTGATTATGGAGGCTCGAAGTCCAAAATCTGTGATTGGACCAGTAGGCTTGGAACCTGGGTTCCAAGGAAATTGGAAGACAATTGCTGGAGAACCCCCTCTTGCTTGGGGAAGCTAGCCTCTTTCTCTGTTCAGATCATGGGGAAGAGGCCACCCAAACTATTCAGGGCAAATTTCTTCACTCACAGTCCACTGATTTAAATATTAATCTCAACCAAAAACACCAACCAAGTTGATATATAAAATTAACCATCATTATGAAGAAGGAGGTCAGTGGGGAGAGAAACAGTGCACATAATGGCCCCGTTATGGAGGAGAATCATAGTATACATCAAAACTTATTTGCACATGGAAGCTTCCCCTACTCCCTCCATGTCTTTATTCCCCCTGTTAAACTTACTACCATTTTTCTGGATTATCAGTGGTTAGAGGAACATAATCAGGTAAAAAAAAAAAAAGTGGTCTATGGAATGGTTGGTGTCTGTTCAGGCAATGGGAGATTTGGAGATTAAAGTACTGATATCAGCAGTATGGGTTTAATGAAGCTGGGAGTCTTGATGGGTTTTTATCCATTTGATTTGCTGGGTGCTCGCCAGAAGCTGTGTCAGCTAATGCATGGGGCCAATGAGTGGTAAGTGGGGTGTAGAGATGGAGAGTGGATAGGCACAGGGATGTCTAAGGAGATTGGGGAGGCCCCATTGTTGGTTATGCTTCATCCCCTGATAAAACCCAGTCAAGCAAAAGGCAGGGCAGAGGGGACATGATGACCACTACCCCATCTGTGTCTACAGAGGGTCCTGGGCTGGCATTCCATGCACAACTGGTAAGATGTGAAACACAGGTGCAGTCCTGAGTATCTCCAGCACTGGCCCAACATGAGCATCTGACAGAGACCCGAAAATAAGGAGAATCATAAGAAAACAACATCACCATTGCTGTGGTTTGGATGTAGCTTCTGAAATTTAATCTCTATTATGATATATTCAGTGGAAAAAACTTTATCTGATCCCTGTGTTTATCGATAAGGGCCTTTGGATGGTGATTAAGATTAGATACAAAGTCAACAGGTGGAGCTCCCATGATCCACGCCTGGTGACTTTATAAGAAAAGGAAAAGAGACCCATATGTATTCTCCCTATTTCTTGCTTATGTGATGTCCTGTGTCACCTTGGGACTCTGCCACAAGAAAGCCATCACCTCAACCTTAGAGGTCCTCAACCTTGGACCTCTAAAAGTACGAGCCAAAATAAGCCTCTGTTCTTTATAGCTCACTGAGCATTCAGATGTTTCATTAGACAACAGAAAACAAACTAAGAAAATTGGTACTAAGAAGTTGGGCTATTGTTAATAACAAATAACTGAAAGTGGAAGTGGTTTTGGAATTGGGCAATGGGTAGAGGCTGAAAGTTTGGAGGAGGAGGCTAGAACAGATTTAGAATTCTGTACATTGACCATCACAAGTGATTCTGGTGAAGGTGGGAGACAAGAACTCCTCTCAGATGGAAATGAGGGCTTTATTGGAAATTGCAAAGGCCATTCTAGTTATACCATGGCAAAGAACTCACCTGCATTGTGTCCATGTCCTAAGACTTTATGAAAGGTCAAACTTGAAAATGATGAACTATTTGTCTGTTGGAGGAGATTTCAAGACAGGAAAGGATCCAGGCTATGGCATGGGTAGCACTGACTGCTTTGGTTGGATTGCCAGTGAGACTCAGGAACAAGAGAAGCATAGCAGAAAAGTTTGAAAAATTCCTAGCCTGGGGAAAAAGGAGTGTCCAGGAGAGGAGGGCATGGACAAGCACCTGCTTTCTAAAGAGATTTGCAGGAATGCTGGCCACAGGACAACTGGAAAAAGCCTCGGAGCATCTCAGAATTCTTTGAGGTTGCACTTCCCATCAGAGGCCCAGAGGTCTTCCCGGGCAGAAGTGTTTTATGGGCCCAGGGCTCTCCATGGACTTAATGTCTCCCGCCCCTCCAGTCTCCTCAGTGGACGACCATGATGTCTACATGGTGCTGGTTTTATGGATGTGCAGAATGCAAGAGTTATGGAGTCAGGGTGGCTCCCACCAGGATTTCACAGGAAATCCTAGGAAGCCAGGAAGAAGAGAGATCCTGATTGGGTGATGTCTACTGGAGCCACAGCAGGGTCCCCAGTCAAGAACACACACATGCACACGCGTGGTCCTTTCTCTTTCTATGTGATACTCTGTGCTACTGTAGACCTCTGTCAACACGAAGGCCATCGCCAGACTTGGATTTTCGATCCAGAAGAAGAATTGTGCCAAAACAAACTTTTTTAAAAAAAATACGTTACCCAGTCTCAGATATTTCATTAGAAAACAGAAAACAGATTGACAACCATTATTTTTCTCCATTTGTATATTCATAGGCTTATAATATACATTTAAAAAAAATACTTATTTTTTTAGTTGTAGTTAGACACAATATCTTTATTTCATTTATTTATTTTTATGTGGTGCTGAGGCTCAAACCCAGGGCCTCACATGTGCTAGGCAAGCACTCTACCACTAAGCCACAACCCCAGCCCCATGATATACATTTAAAAGTTAAAAAAATATATTTTTATTTTATTCCTTTATTTTTATGTGGTGCTGAGGGTTGAACCCAGGGCCTTGTACGTGTTAGGTGAACGCTCTACTGCTGAGCCACAACCCCAGCCCTGATGATATGCATTTTTAAGGCAAGAAAATAATGAATCATCTTTCATCCTATGATTCTGGAAAATTTGATGAGGGAGCGAAGAAAGACATGGAAATATGTTATTTGATAAAAATTTCCTGAAGCCTACATTCAAGTGTGTGGCAATCCTAGGTGAATCATGGAAAACTCTCAAGCTGCATAATTTAATCTGAAAACAAATGCTCAGTCTGTACAGTTAATCCGTAGATAATGATCATGCTGAAATAGATAATCACCTCATCAGGAATGTGATTCTTGGCTTATCCCTTTCTCATCTCCTAACTGCAGTCCTTATCCCTGGTCCTTAATGGCACAAGTGGGCACTGGGAAGAGTCTAGAGGAACAAGGAAAGGAGAGAGGTGGGGAGTAGATGATCGAGGGCCGAAGGGCTATTGGGTTTGGTTTGGAAAAGATGCCCTTGGAAAGGACATCTCTGAAAATGTGACGTGTGTGCTAAATTAGAGAGCACAGGTTTCATCTACCACCAAGGTCTGGAGGGACACTGAAGGCCTTTGACCAGGAACGGTATGGACACATATGCATTAAAATCATTCTGCTATCCACTGAAGTGTAGCTTAGTGGCAAGGGTGTGAGGATAGGTGCGATAGTGCTGGTAAGCTTTGTGGGTACCATCTCATACATTGAACAGGTACACTGAGGTCAGGTACAAAGGCCACCTATTTTACTGTGATATCGGCTTTTGAGACCTGGATTTCCTCACGCTCAGTCTGTGACAAAGGGAATAATGTCAGTGCTAAACACAGTTTGCACTTTTTCAAACCTGCTCAGCCCCCTTTTCCCCTTCCTGACCAGGGAGGTCCAGGTAACAAACTGTGCTACTACCTGATCTCCAGACAGATAGCCGCTGTGTCAGCCTCCCCTGGGTGTGATGTGATGGTGGGGCATCAGGGGCTGGGACAGCTGCAGCACTGTCTGCTCAGGGGACCCTTGGGGGCTCTGGTTTTGCAGCTGCCTGGGCTGGTGGCAGGGTTATGACACAGCTAGAGGGAAGCAGAATTGCTATACACTGAAGTAAATGGCACCAAGGTAGGCCAGGAGACAAGAAGGTAGCTGACAGATGCCTGCCTCCCTCCCCTCCCCACCCATCTTTTCCGAGGTGCGTGGTTCCTGATGACCTTTCTGGAGACAGCTCTCATGACCACCTCCTCTCTGCCTCATTCCCCTTTCCCCTCACTCCTGCACACCCCAATAACCTTTAAGTTTTGTCTTAGGGCTGTTTCCTCAGGAACTAATGCCAGTATAAGAATATAGGAGTCATTTTGGTTCCTTCATGACATTTCTACTCCAGGAGAGCCAGAGTAGACAATGGAGTGGAATTAACACCTTCATCAGGAAGGATAGAAGACTTAGGCTCATCCGCGTCCAAGCAGCAAGAGTCTTTTGGGCTGCATTGTAAGAATTAATATAAGGGTCTGATTCTGCAGCATCCTTTTTGAGAAATGGGGCTCTGGGCCCATATACAGGGAGCCCATAGGCTCCCCCTCCTGCCTCCTCTGCATGCCTCTGAACTCCACAACTCTGCTCTGCATAAGGTGTTGTGAATGAACATTGGCGCCCTGATGTTTCCCTGCATTTTTAATAGAGAGTGGTGTCTTCCAACCCAATTGAGCTGCCTGCCTGTTCCCTTCAGGTTATCTTCCCAGAAGCCAGTTATTGCTTTGGTGAGGACTCTGGTTACAAAGTCTCATAGCTGTGGGGTGGCCCTCCCAGCCTTCTGTAATTTTCATGCGTGACTTTTTTGAAAACGAGCAGGGTACTCAGGAGCAGAGGTTGCAGTGCAGTGGAAATGCTGGTGTCCCAAGGAGACATGACATCAAGACTTACTGAATGAACAAAATGTAGTCCAAGTTGTTCTAGGGATTCAGAAAGTGACATCTACATGATTATATGATTATTTTTTAAGCTGTTACATTGTAGCTAAATAACAAACCATTTTCTGTTTGGCATCAGTCTATTCCTGGATGGTGGGGTAGGATACTATGCTTCCCCTCTGAATCCACTCTTTTCCGTTTCCAGTGTGCCCTGCAGGTCTGGCTGCATCAGTGGTGACTCTTGCTGTAGGGCCTCTTGTTGGGTCCAGCCAGTGGGAGGGAAGAAAAGGATACTGGAGGTGGCAGAGGGCCAAGGCAAGTGACCAGTCTGCGGTTCTACTGGTCTGTGTGTTCACTTAACTTCCTGCTGGATCTTTGACTACTGAACAACTTTCTTTGAAGGTTTGTGTGTTTGCTAACCTTGAGCAGGTGAACCAGTCAGCCAGCTTCCTTACCTCTTGTTAGAATTAGAAATTAACAAGGAATGGGGTGGAGTGGAATGGAATTTTACTATGTCTTCAAATAACAGAAGGAGTATCCTTGGCAAACGTGTATTCCCCAAGTAACATAACATACATTTGAAAATGTGCCATCTAAAACATAATCCAATCTGTTTTTGTTTTTTTTTTTTGAATGATTCAGAAGATAACTTCAGTAGACAGCAGTGTCTCAAGGATCATGGTCATGACTAACAGTTATAATTGTACTAAAGATGTGTGGACAGTCTGTTTATCAGGACACTGGAGAGCAGCAGAATTTTCTATACTTTGGGTATAAAAATCCTTTATGCCTACTGTAAAAATCCCTTATGAACACTGCTAAATTGCAAATAAAACAGAGACCTGGAAAAATGGTCATATCAAAGGACTTGCACTTTTAAATAAAGTCAGAAATATTTGTTGAATGTCTCCCAGGCTCCAGACATTCTTATGATCTGGTCCCTGTATTTCCTTTCAATTTTGGGGCAATCCAACAAAGTGGTTTTGTTCTGGCTGTTTTGTAGATGAGAAGTTCAATAACAGGATCACGGCCACACATCTGGTAGGGGACAGAACCCGAAGCAGAGGCCAGGCTTGTTAGATTCCAAAGTCCATCCTCCTTCATTAGACCAGTTGCTCTTGAAGGACTGTTGGGAGAGAATTAAGAACTCTCAACTTGGCTCTTCTGAGCGTACATGGCTTGAACCGTCCTGGAGAGGTTACTCCCAGCTGGCTGTGGTGGCCAGAGCTTCTCTTTTTGTTCTTGCTTCTGGGTGGGACTGGTTCTTATGGCTTAAGCATTGGTCTGTGCAGAGGCTCAGTACTCAGATACTCACCTGCAAGACCATCCTTTGCGGTAATGGCCGGCAGTCACCAGGCTGCCAGATCCCAGGGCTGAAGTTTTCACCCCAGAGGAGGGATGGCAGCCATTTTTCTGGGGAGTACCTGCAGGATTGCAGGTCGACTCAGGGAGCCCCAGGGCTGCAGGGGAGCTGTGATAATGAAAGCAATGCTTTTTACTTACTCTTGAAGAGCTGCCTCAAAGTAGCAGACCATACTCAGCAGGCAGAGGCACGCCCGGCTCTTCAGGTCCCATAATGAGGCAACAAGCTGTTCTATGAGAAGGCAAAATAAAGGCTTATTTTTCAATATTTTATGTTCCTCAGATGCAGCCCAAGTGCAATTAAATCCTGAAGGGCAACCCAGACCTGGAAAGTTTATCCCAGCTCTTCTGGAGGTGGTGGGCAGTGGGGACAAGCAGTGGCTGGGGAAGAGGATTGCGTCCAGGAATGAGGCGCACCTCACTTGGAGCCTGCTGTTGACCAACCAGCAAGGTGAGGTGGTCGAGTTTTTGAGAACTTGGGCTCTGGAGAGAGACTGCCTGTGTTCCTGTCCTGACCTTGGCACTTGCCTCTATGCCTTAGTTTCACTCATCGCCTGTAGAATGGGAATAACAAACACATGTCTCCCGAGGGTTGTTGTGAGCCTTGTTTTGGGTAATGCTTGTGAAGCATAAAGTACAGGATAAACTGCGTGTTAGTGACAGTTCTTACAATTCTCAATTTTCAGAGTCTCAGAGATGTGAATCAGCTTGGGTGAGATCACACAGCTGTTGAGTGAATTAGGGTTGGAACTCAAGTCTGCCCAAATTTAAAGCTGTTTTCTCACTTTCATACAGAAAAGAGTGACCCTGGGAGTCTGTGGTAAAAGTGAATGATGCCCAGCTAATGTCCCCTGGTGATATTTAGGCCCAAAGAGGGAGAACTCTTGGGGTAACAACTTCTGATGCTGCCCAGGATAGGTAAGGGCATCAATGTCCACATCCTGGCAGTGTCCCAGGGCCAGGAAGTTAGACCAGGAGAAAAGAGAGACAAGTGTATGGTGCCAGATGCGAAAGCCAATATTGAAAACCAGTTCCAGGTGAGATTGCCCTGAGAGAATCCTTCAGACACGTGGCTTCAATGTAGGCCAGTTCCAAAATATTCTTCCCTTCTCCTTCTACCATTCTGTATGGGAAGTGTTTGGGGATTGCTTTGCTGAGAAGGGTCGTGGGTCATGGACATGAGCCATCAAGAATATAGGGAACCACAGTGCTATCAATACTTGTTCAGTGTGCTGTCTCCAAAACTGAGAATATTGGCTGCCATGTATTATGTGACCACTGACATTTATTACAAGAATGAAAGGGTGAATGAAGGAAAGAGGGAAAACTTAATGAACTGAAGTTTTTGCATGCCAGAGAACAGAGAAGTGCTTCATGAGTACCACCCGGGGGTGGAGCCAAATATGGCACCCAGGCCACTGGCTAGGAGACCAAAGCAGGGCAGGCATGTGAATAGCAGGTATTTTGCAAAGACTGCACACTTCCCCTCCTCCCCTTCCTCAGGGTGGGCATTGCACGTCAGGAAAAAGGACCCACCTACCCAGGGCCAGGAAGGCTTTCAAAATACAGGAGAGGGAAGCCCTGGAATACCAGTTTGTTACTTCCATGGAGCAGGGTAGCTGCTGGGCATCTCCAAAAAGCACACTGTGGGGGTGGAGGGGTGAGGTTGGTCTGGCAAGTTGGGAGGCTGTTTCAGGAATTCAGGTGAGAACTGAGGAGGGCTTGACTCAAATGCAGGTGGTGAGAACATCCTGGAGGTGGTGTATTCTGGAAATGTTTGTAGGGAGGACCGTCAGCACTTATTGGACTCATCACATCCTGCCCTGAGGCCTTAGATGTCCCCAAATAAAGTGAGTTTATAGTTTCCAGCTGAGAATGTTGGCCAGCCACCAGCAATTGCTAGGAACTGGCTTTTTTAGAATGACTGCTATATTCATTGTTTTTGAATTTCTGAGCACCATCTGTTTGGTTCCACGGTGTCTTTCTTTTCATACTTATTACAGATCTGTTGAAATGGCATTGAATCCCACAATTTTGCACCTGGAAATCATCGTACCTTTTCCACCGATTTAGTTTTGCAGCTCCTCACTGTCCCTGTCCCTGTCTTTGGCTATAAATGGCCACATATTTCAGAACCACACTGCCCTACAACTTTGATTCTAATGCAGGAAGGGAAAACTTTTATGATTAGAGGTACCATTAAATTGCATTAATGCCTCAGTTGGTCCTGATTCACATGCTTGCAGGTGTCTGTGGCTCTGACAGAGACAGGGTGTGTGTGTGGTGCCAGGGATCCCCTTCATTCTACAGGTAGACTCTCACTTGCTCCTGAGCTCCTCCCATGAACCCCCTGGTTCTCTACTGGAACCAGGAAGTTTCCCCAGAGATTTGTTGCAAAGGCTCACAGTGTCAGGCCTGTCCCTCCTCTGGTGGTCACATTTACCTGCCAGCCATTATCTGCCCATGCCAGGAATGTCACTTGAAGTAAGTCAGAGGGCATACCATGGTTGGTCCCCTTCCAAGAAGTCACTTTGGGCCCTCCCTGTAGGCCTGCCTTCTTGCTGGTAGGGTCCTGTGCTCAGTCCCAGCCTCCTGCTTGCCTCTGACCTGGGCTTTCCTGTTATCCCAAGGTATTGGCTCTGACTTCTGGCCTTGGCTTTGCTCATGTTCTGACCTGCACCCGTGAGTGCCACGTTCTGACTCATCCATAAGGACCTGGAGACTCCTCCGTGCTCTCCAGTCCAGTCTGGGTACCAGGCTTCTGCTCTTGCCATGGCCCTTTCCTGCTGGTCCTGCTCTGTGGTGCTTCATGTCCCCCAGTGGCCATGGAGGCCATTTGGTTTGGCTGTCCCTAAATGTGCCTGTTTGGCTGAGGGAGAAGCTAGGGCCCAGTACCTACGTCATTATGCAGGATGCTCCCTCTGGGCATCCTTCGATCATTCCACATCTGGACCTCAGAGTTTTGAGTTCTACTTCTCTTGTTATTCAACAAGTTTTGAAAACCCAACATTTTATTCTACATTTTAATTTTTTTTGGATGAAACTAAGTAGCTTGATGACATCTTTTAAGCTATGCTCATTGGCCCCTTTAAGGAGCATGTGTGCTTTCTTGGGTACAATGGGAGTAAGGACATGCTCCCCTAAATACGGCATCTGCCATTTGAGAAAACAGCAGAAGCAGGAAGCCACTTGCATCTGCCCCTTCCCCCTCCTTGGAAATGTGTCTTCAGTGTCTGATTTGAGGGAGTATTTTCCTGCTATCCCTGGACCTGCAAGAAAAGAGCATTCATGTCTTGAAAGACGGAGGACACAGAAGAATTGGGTTTTATACATTCATCCAATTGTACTTGTCTACAACCACCTGTTTCTTCATCAAACCTAGCATAAAAAAATACACATTTTTACTAGTCATTTTACTTCTTAATTTCTGAAGTTTCCCATACCTCCTGAATAGTTACAGTAAATAAGTTTGTGTGCTCTTCTCTTGCTAATCTGTTTTCTGTTGAAGGAACCCCAATATGAACCTTAGTCATAGAAAGAAAGGGATTTCTTATCCCTGACAGGTACACCATCTGATTTTAGTGTTTGTTTGTTTTCTGGAAGGTGGGGATTGCTTTTCTGCTTAAATTACCTTGTAACAAAACTAATGTGACTAATTATGTTTTAATGCAACCAGGAATAGGCTTGGACTAGGTTAATGCTATTGATGATCATGAAGAAGGTTTCTTTGTGAAACAGAACACTATTACGAAGAAGTCTAATGTGCTCCTATGTGCTTTTCTTGGTAGGTAACGCAACCCCTGGTCTGGCCAAGGTATCTGCTACTAGGACGTAACTCTAAGATAAGTAAATGGTCAATTGGTGACCTAACAAAAATGTCCAAGGAAATTTAAACGATTATCAGCTTCTAACATCCAAAATAGGTTTTTGCTGCCAAATAATAGGCTTGAAACCCAAGTTCCTTTTATAAAAAAGAAGATATAAAGTGATCTTCAAAAATAATCATGATCTGAAACCTGCCTGTCTGTTCAGGAGTGACTTGGGAAAAGAGGGAGAAAAAGTCCCAGAAGGGGAAAGAAGAAGACGTCTTGTATGTCTCTGGAAGAGAATCCAGAGAAAGGACTATGTCCTTAAAGTTGAGAACACTGAGAGTATGGGCTTTTTTAAAAAAATCTTTATTTATTTAATCAATATTTGGAACTCCTAGAGGAGATGCTCTTATAGTTGGTTGGCTGGAAAGCTGGGGACAGCCCCATTGAAGTGATTTAGGAAATGGAGTGGGCCAGGATTTCATGTGCCCAATTTTCTTCTGCTTCTGGGGTGTGGATGGGACCTAAAGTTTCCTTCATGCTCCTGTGTGGGGCTAAGGAGGGAGAAACAGAACAGCAGGAAGGTGAAGAGAGAAGGAGGGGTGTTGGCGACTCCTGTGCTTATGAGAGACGGGGAGGCCAGGTCAGTGAAGAAGAAACACCTTGTGGACATGAATAATTCAGTTTGACTGGATACAGGGAGATTGTAGCAGGGTGTGTAGGAGACCTTAACGAGACACCCTGGGGGCTGTGCTTCAGGAACTCAATGATGGTCACCTTGGTTCTTGGAATAATAGAAAATCTTGCCTTCTTTTTCCTTCTGCTTCTATTTTTCTGATTTTTTTTTAATGAGTAGTGTTCATTTTATAAAAAAGAAGGTATAAAGTGGTCTTCAAAAATAAGAAAGGGGGTTGGAGTTGTGGCTCAGTGGTAGAGTGCCTCACACATGTGAGGCACTGGGTTCAATTCCTAGCACCATATATAAGTAAACGATTAAAATAAAAGTCCATCAACAACTAAAAAAAGATATGTACCCCTTTAATATATAATTAATACATTAAAAAAAGGAAAGGCAATCATATTAGATGTTTTTCTATAACATTTAAAAAATATTCCAAAGCCATCCTTTTAATTTTATGGATATAAATCTATTCTTTCTCATCTCTTTAATACATACATACAACTTTTACACAAATGGAATCATGCATATTGGTTCAATCTCCTTTCCCCTTTTTCTTCTGCACCCCATCTACAGCCCCCACCCTCTAGCTCCCCAGGAAAAGTGTTAGCAATGTGGTGTGTGTCCTTTAGTACTATTTTCTACATAACCATATACATATGACCATGCACGACTCTACATGTAGACTTGTACACATCATAGTCATATACATGTATATGGACATTTAGACACAGGCATGTTTAGATACACTATAAGCATTTTTTTTTTTTTTTTTTTTTTAGATAACAAAGGTGGGATCACACTCTGAATATGTCCCCACACCTCACCTTTTGTACTCACTACCACCTTCTGGAGATACTCAAGGCCACTGCTGTAACTCCCATTCTCATTGCTTTGTGATTCTCCGTGATGATGTTACATTATAATTCAATCATCCACAGGTGGGAGTTTTGAACATTTCCCCACCCCCCCACACACTTTTGATTGATGCATTTTGGTTGTACATACTGATAAGATTTGTTGCTACGCCTTCCTACTTGTACACAATATATAATATAATAATATAATTTGAACAATACTACACCCCAACCCTTCCCACTTTCCTTTTTCTTGATTCTAGGAGATGGTGGCTATTTAGCCACTGTCATTTGAAAGTTTATATGCTCTATATTTCAAATAAATTAAGTTTTATTGACCTGATTATGTTGGTATGCCTGGTTTTTATCCATGTATGTCTAATGACATTCAAACTAAAATTCTGTTTTAAGCATGAGACAATACTTTTTGGTTAATGTGAGTGTCATACAGTAACACTGTAGAATAATTAATCAACAAATATTTTGGAGTCTTTATTACATGACATCTAACTTCACTTGAATTGGTGATTTGCCAGACTCTTAAATAGAACTTTCGCAATTTTCTGTAGAGGGATTAAAAATAGGCCAAAATCAAAAAGGTGGGGAATTCTATTTGAATTAATCAATTATTGGAAAAATAGGCCTGATCTTCACAAGGCAATAAAGTTTTTATTGTTTTATTAAAATTTTTACTGCAAGGATTGCATTTAGTATTTTACAGTCAGGTGTAGCTCATATCTGAGTTTTAGAGGTTAGTAAAAATAACCTTAGCTTCTCATCGTCAAACCTTCCTCATTCTCTCTAGCAATTAGCTTATGCCCTGAAGATTTGAGCTATAGACAATCAACACCAAATTGAGATGACTTTCAATTATACACGTTAAGTCTGTATTTTAAAAAGGGTACATATAACATAACCCTTTAACATATAATTAATACATTATATTTAAATGCAAATTTTAAATATTATATATTATATATGCATACATATACACATCTAAATCCTCTTTTAATTTTGAAGACCTTTTTTATAGAATTGTGAATCTTTTTTTAAACAATAGATAAAAATTATACTTTTTATTTTAGTTTGCCAAGAGTTTTAGATCATGCTAACCAAGTACTATTGCAGCAAAAGGTGATTTTGCCTAGCTGAGCTGACTCTGATGACAGATTATAAATCACTTCCTATCGTTTTACCACAGGAAGGCGAGGGTGTTAGCTTGTTACCTTTGCTTAAATGTCTACCTGTGGCTTCCATTACATACAAAAATTAGGAAACACACTCATCCACTGTCATAAACTTTGGACTATTGAAAACAAGTACATAACAAAAACTTTTTACTCTTAAGCCTAAATTTAAAACCAGGTATGAGGGCAAAGAGGTTTGCTAATGTTGCACATGGGTCTTCAGGCTCAGGGACAAGGGGTAGCGTATGATGGATGAGATTGCTATCTAAAAAAAATTTCTACTTTCGGGGCTGGGGTTGTAGCTCAGTGGTAGAGCGCTTGCCTAGCATGTGTGAGGCACTAGTTTCGATCCTCAGCACCACATGTAAATAAACGAATAAAATAAAGATATTGTGTCCATCTACAACTAAAAAAAAAAAAAAAAATTAAAAAAATCCACTTTCTTTTTCGCAGGAAATAGAATTACCTGAAGATCTCTATCAGTCATTCACCTTCGGATGGAAATCGTGGCATCTTTGACACATAGGCAAGAGATGTAAGATGTCCGGAAGCCCTGGTGAAGTTAGTGGCTTTACCCCTGGAGAGTGGCAGAGTCCCCTTTGTAATTATAAGGCTTAATCACCACCTTTTCCCTCTGAGTATTTTTTTTACTCATTGCTTCTCATCTCCAAGGATGGGCCAGGAAGGTGAAATACAGACAGCTGTGGTGAGAGATTTGGTATGAGAGAACAGTTCTCCTCCACCCACACATCCTTACCCAGTGTGGGCTGAGTTCCGGCTGGCCAGCCTCTCCTGACCTCTGGGCTGACTCACCCCGTGCTTACCACCTAGTCATCTCCTCTGTCTCTGCACTGTTTGTCCAGGGGCAGAGCTGGCTTCTGGCTCACCAGCACTGGGAAGGCACCCCTGTGCTCTTGGAGTCTTCAAGGGCTAGAATGGGAGAACTTTGTGACCATCCCTCTAGCCCCTTGCTTCGTAAAAAGGCGATGGAATCCGGGAAGAATGTCTTGTGCCTTCCAGATGTGTACTTTCTTCTCTACCAGGCTCACTCCACTGCTCACCTACAATTCTCCCTGTGAGAGGCCAATTCTTTTGGGAGTCAAATACCCTTTGGGAGAGGTGCCATCTTAGTCAACTTGAGAGCAAAATTGTCGGGCGCCTTCTGCTGTAGTTTGAATATGGTTGTTCCCACTAAACTTATGCAGGAGTTTAAGCCTCAAAGTGTTTATCTTAATGGAACAACTTTATACAAACATCGCATTTAGAAGTGAGGTCTTTTAGAAGTGATTAGATTGGGCCCTTAGGATGGAGACCCCATGATTGAATTCTGGTGGTTCTAAAGAGAGAGGGAGAGGGACCACATAGACATATCCGTGTGCTCCACCATGATGTAATGCAGCCATGGGAACTTGTGCCAGAGCCTGTGCCATGCTGTTTAGACCTCCATCCTTCAAAACTGTGGGCTAAACAAACCCCTTTTCCTAATAAAGTAGCCTGCTTCAAATTGTATTATGACACTCTTTATGTGTACAAACACGTAACAACGAATTCCACTATTACGTAAAACTATAATGCACCACCAATAAAAAAATAACAGCTCCTGCCTCAGGAATTTCATTATATTAAGTGAAAATGGGCCAATAACTTCTTAGGGAAGATGGCTTTAAATTAGGATGGGACTTTTGCTGAACTAGGTGACAAGATTTCTTCTGGGGCAGAGGCCCTTGCTTGGGGCTCTGCTGTGGACCAGGCTGAGAGTATGGGAGAGGAGCCAAGAAGAAAATGGAAGTTGTCCGATTGCCTACATCATTGTATTTCCTGTGTCCTTCTTCCTTCCAAACCTGCTCTACCACCAGTACCCACCATCACCACCCTAAGTTCTGCTCTGGGCATCCAAAGAACATTTAGGTGACTGTTGTGTCTCTGACTATACCCAGCCATGTGCTTCTTGGCTGTAAGTTGCTCCATGGAGACAAAATATTATTAGTGGTACCTTTGGATTGTTGAGACTTCCAGATGTTTTAGCTGCTTAACTCCTTCTTGCCTCCTCTGTCCCACAATATTTTTATTACCCCGGTGAAGGGAAGACTGACTTCCAATTCTGTGTAATGTCAGGTTGTGATAACTTCAGCAGGATTGAGGAGAAATTACCTTTCATTATAAATAGCTTAAATTCTGAATGGAATTAATTATTAGGGAATAATAAGCCCATAATAATTAGCCAATTTTTTCTTACTATAATAAAATGCCTGAGGCAGGCTGGGTTTTGCTTCTTTTTTTAATGGGTGCATTATAATTTTACATAATAGTGAAATTCACTGTTACATGTTTATACACACATGTAACAATATAATTGGAGGCAGGCTTTTTTATAAAGTGTGAATTCTGAATGGGTCTATACTTCTTTATTTGCTTCAAAAAGATCAGAAATTGAATCGCATTTTTACCTTCTTCTCTTAGAGCTTTCCAAAAAACAAAACAAGATGGGCGTGGTGGTGTACACCTGTAATCCCAGCAGCTTGGGAGGCTGAGGCAGGAGAATTGTGAGTTCAAAGCCAGCTTCAGCAATTTAGTGAGACCCTAAGTAACTCAGTGAGACCCTGTCTCTAAAAAAATACAAAATAGGGTTGGGGATGTGGCTAGGTGGTTGAGTGCCCCTGAGTTCAATCCCCAGTACCAAACAAACAAACAAACAAAAACTATTTGTGGGGGATTTCAGGTACAGGTAATGAATGATAAAATAAACTTTTGGGAATATAGAGGATACATAGTAAGAACAAATCACCCTGCTTTAAATGGAAAACGTGAGCAAACCCTAGCTGGAGACAGCATCCTCACTGCTGTCTTTTCATTCTAAAGGGGCTCACCATCAGAATTCTGCCTGAATCTTCACTCAAATGGTTTAAAAATTTCCATTTGGTTCTATGAGATGCCATAAGCTATTCTGTAAAAAGGAAATGCTACCATGGATTTTTTCCCCCTCCAAATTGTACTTAAAATTTGGATGTAAGAAGACTTAATATGCATGACATTCCATCCATCAGTGACACCCTGACAGCCTTCCATTGGCTTACTGTCAAACTGATGTGAATATATATATATATCTCCCTACCCAGTGTGGTGCTGGGGGTTGAACCCAGAGCCTTGTGCATGCTAGGCAAGTTCTCAACAACTGAGCTTATCCCCAGGCGCTGAATACCAACTTTGAAGACAGCTGATCTGAGATATGTGTCATGTTCTTCATCTTCAATATATTGTTAGACTTTCTACTTCATGGACTTAGGACACCAAACGGTGTATTACACAAACCTGCTTCCCAAGGTCTACAGCTGACAGAGGGAGACTAAACAGAGAAGTACAATGTTCTGATACACCAACTACGTCTAACATAAATGAGCTAAAATAGGAATACTTCCAAGAGAATATTAATAATCAGTCTTCAGTTTTTATGAAAATTATTCAAAATGAATAATAGATTTTAAAATAATTTCATTTATGATCACCCAAATACCATAACACCAGCAGTTTGCATCTATTCTTTTGCCCCAGTGCACCTGCAAGAAATAGGATTTTTCTAGTTACACAGCAGTGAAGACAAACATGTGAACTTGGAGTTGTTGAGATCCTGGGATTTAGTATAACAAAATAAGTTCGAATCCAAATTCTAACTATTTACTCTCATTTTGAGCAAGTTATTTAACCTCACTATTTTTTTTCCTTCTTATTTATCGAGTGAAATAATCAGAATCAGAGACATCAAAGGATTGTTTTGAAGGTGAAATGAATGGAAACCAGTACAGTGTCGGGTATGCAGCAAATGGTCAGTGCTGATTATCCACTTTTAACAGTTATTATTTACACCGAATCTTAGATCAAGATTGGACTTAGCAGTGTCATTCTTCCTTCAGCTGTATATTAAAAATTTTAAAAATAGTTCCCAATTTTAAAAAATATTTTTTAAATTGTCAATGGACCTTTATTTTACTTATTTATATGCAGTGCTGAGAATTGAACCCAGTCCCACACACATACTAGGCACACATTCTATCTCTGAGGTACAACCCCAGCCCCTAGTTCCCAATCTTTTTGCTTTATTAAAAGGTTTACAAAATGTCAATTAAATTCGAAGTCATTTCTTGTAGCAATTCAATACGTATTTTACTTTAGCTCCTGCTAGGTCATGAAGGTGTTTCTTGGTCAAGTGAACTTAGGAAATGGTCAAAATAGCTATTATTTATCTATACCCAAGATTAAAAGATAATTAAATACAGTAATAAAAAGACTGAAATGATTTATGCCATTATTTACCATTCTTGATTTAGACAAATAAATTTATATGAATATTTATTTCTTACTTTAGGCTATTTTAAATAGTGTAGAATGCAACATTGGCAGAAAACAAAGTAAAAAATCATATTGGTTGAAAACCCTTCTGAATGACTTTACAACGAACCCTAAACCTTGAGGACATAAAGAGTGTGACTCAGATTGCTAGTGGGACTCTGAAATGGTTTAGCCACTGTGGAAAGCAGTTTGATAGTTCCTCAATAAGTTAAACAGAATTGCCATAAGACCAGCAATTCCATTCCTAGATATGTATCCAAGAGAATCAAAAACAGATGTTGAAACAAAAACATGAATGTTCATAGCACAACAGAAAAAAGTCAAGAGGTTGAATGGATAAACAGATCTTAGTAAATTCATATGACAAATTATTATTCAGCCTATAAAAAGAGTGAAATACAGACACATACCCCATCATAGATGAACCTTGAAAACATCATGCTAACTGAAAGAAGTCAGGCACAAAAGATCACATATTATCAGATACTATTATAAGAAGTATCTAGGGAGGCTGAGAAAAGAGGATTGTAAGTTTGAGACCAGCCTCAACAACTCTGTGATGCCCTCTCAATGGCCAAGTGCCCTGGGTTAAATCCTTAGCCTCCCCTTTGCTTCCCCTGCCCCCCCAAATTCCTAAATAGATAAATCCACAGGGGCCAAAAGCTGATGAGTGTTTGCCTAGGCCTGCAGTTAGGCAGGACTTAAGGACTGCCTGGTGAGTCTGGGTTTCCTTTTAGGGTGATCAACTGCTTGGGAACTTGGTAGCGGTAATAGTCACATAGCATCGTGAATGTACTGAATGATACTGAATTGTTCACTTTAGGATGATTGGAAAGGTAGTATTTTATGTTATGCATATTTTCCACAATAAAAAATAATGGATCCAACTATACCACGCCTTGATATATATATATATCTGAGGGAACTAAAGTCTGCGTACTTTAGTGATACTGCATGTGGTGTTTATCACGGAACAATTCATGATAACCAAATTATGGAATCAACCTAAGTGCTCTCCATAGATAAATGCACAAAGAAAGTGTGTGTATGTGTGTGTGAGAGAGAGAGAGAGAGAGAGAGAGAGAGAGAGAGAGAGAGAGAGAGAGAGAGAAATGGAGTTTTATTAAGCTATGAAGAATAATGAAATTATGTCTTATAGGGAAATGGATGGAACTGGAGATCATCCATTAAGCAAAATAAGCCAGACACAGAAAGACAAGTTTTGTGTGTTTTCTCTCATGTGGAATTTGGGGGCCGAGGCTGGGTAAAGAGGACATGAAACTAGATGGGAGGCTATTAGAGAAGAGGAAGTGGGTTGGGGAGGGCAGGCACCAGGGGATATAGAGGGGGTGGAAATGATCCAAGTATGTTACATGCATGTATGAAGACACCACCTTGAAATCCGTTCTGTGTAACTGACATTCACTAATAAACAAAAAAGAACAGAGAGCACTCCAGGGCACCCACCAAATACCAGTATATGACAAACCGAAGCTGGAGATGTGTTTTAAGTAGCCGCCCTGGTCCACAGTTCAGCTCATCCACATCATTCCCTTCTAAATTAGGAGGATTCTCTCTTCAGAAAATGGTGTTGGGCATTTTGGTCCCAACCTCCTAGATTAAGATAAGAAATCTGTAGAATAGGTGAGATGCAGTCAAAGAATCCATTTTCCAACAGAGACTCTCGCTCACGTTTTTAACTCAGTCTTTTATTTTCCCTCTTCCTCCCACTTTGCACTTCCTGCTGAACTGTTACTTCTATTAAGTCTTTTGAGGACTTTCTCTTGGTGGCACTGAGAACTGGGGGTGGACTGTGTTCATATTTCTTTACTGAATAGAGGCAATTCAGTCATAAAAAACACTTAACAGGCAAACTGGACTTTGATAAAGGAATTTTCCATATTTGGATTCATATCAATATGTGTATTATGAACATAAATTTCTTTTTAAAATAACATTTGGAAAATGCCTTACTTGATATCTATTTTTGGTCAATTCTTTTTAAAATTTACTGTCAGTTTTAAAAGTAACATCTCTTTTTATTTTTTTAAATTCTGAATGTGGTTTTAAAAAAAGCCAATGTGATTAATATTCACTGTGAGAGAATATAAGAACCACTGAGTTGGAGTTAAGGGAATGTACTATTACCAACAAAGTAATGCATTTGTCTTTCACTGAAGTGGAATCTACAATGAACCATTTAGCAGTGCACAACTGAGTGGTGCTTAGTGCATTTGTAATGTCCTGAACCCACCTCCTCTCTCTAGTTTGAAAACTTTTTCATCATCCCAGAAGAATAGACCATATCCAGTAAGTAGTACTCCTCCCCGGCTCCATCCCCTGGGAACCACAAATCTGCTTTCCATCCCTGTGGATTTGCTGCTTTGGATATTTCACCTAAAGGGAATCATACAGTATTTAACCATTTGTGCCCGGCTTCTTTCACTCAGCCTAATGTTTTCAAGGTTCGTCTATGTTGTGGCATGTACCAGTACTTTGTTCTTTTTATGGTTGAATAATATTCCACTGTATGAATATATCAGTTTGTTCATCCATTCATTCTTTGATGGACATTTGGTTTGTTTCCACATTTTGGCTGTTGTAAATAGTGCTTCCATGAACATTCATGGACAAGTTTTTGTTTGAACACCTGTTTTCAATTCTTTTGTGTTGAAATTGCTGGGTCATAGGGCAATTACGTTTTTAACATTTAAGGAATCACTAGTTATCCACAGTGGCTCAACATTTTCAGTTTCTATTGGCAATGTATGAGGGTTCCCTTCCCTCCCTCCCTCCCTCCCTTCCTTCCTTCCTTCCTCCCTCCCTTCCTTCCTTTTGTGCTGGGGATTGTACTCAGGGACATTCAGTCACTGAGCCACATCCCCAGCTCTATTTTGCATTTTGTTTAGAGACAGGGTCTCACTGAGTTGCTAAGCGCCTTGCTGTTGCTGAGATTAGCTTTGAACTTGTGACCCTCTTGACTTGCCCCCGGAGTTGCAGGGATTACAGGTGTGCACCACAGCGCCCAGCGAGGGTTCCTTTTTCTTCCCATCTCACCAACACATTTTCTTTTTCTTATTTGGGTTACACCCATCCTGGTATGTGCAAAGAAGTATCCCATCATGATTATGATGTGCATTTCTTTCATGATCAATGCTGTTAAAAATATCATTATGTGCTTATTAGCCATTTGCATATCTTCTTTAGAGAAATATCTTTCAAATTCTTTGCCCATTTAAAATCGGGCTTTTTGTCTTTTTGTTGTTGCGCTGTAACAATTGCTTATATATCTGGATCCTAAGCTCTTCTCAGATATTTGATTTGCAGATCTTTTCTCCAATTCTTTAGATTGTCTTTTTTTATTTCTGATTACATCCTTTTTTTTTTTTTTTTTTTGGTACTAGGAATTGAACTCAGGGGCACTCAACCACTGAGCCACATCCCTAGCCCTTTTTTTTGTATTTTATTTAGAGACAGGGTTTTACTGAGTTGCTTGTTGCCTTGTACATGTTGCAGAATGACATTGGTCATGCAGTCACATATATACATACAGTAATAATGTCTGTTTCATTCTACTATCTTTCCCATCCCCACATCCCCTACCCTATTCTTCCCTAGTGCCCCCCCCCTCCACCTTATTGTGAATTAGCATCCACATACTTGAGAAAACATTCGGCCTTTGGTTTTGTGGGATTGGCTTATTTTGCTTAGCATAATATTTTCCATCTGGCAAATTTACTGGCAAATTCCATAATTTTGCTCTTCTTTAAAGCTGAGTAATATTCCATTGAGTATATATACCACATTTTCTTTATCTATTCATCAACTGAGGGACACCTAGGTGGGTTCCATAGTCTAGCTATTATGAATTGAGCTGCTATAAACATTGATGTGGCTGCGTCACTATAGTATGCTGATTTTAAGTCCTTTGGGTATAAATCAAGGAGTGGGATAGCTGGGTCAAATAGTGGTTCCATTTCCAATTTTCTGAGGAATCTCCATACTGCACCAATTTGCAGTCCCACCAGCAAAGTATGAGTGTACCTTTTCCACCACATCCTCGCCAACATTTATTTGATAACAACCTTTTGATGCACGAAAGTGTTCTAATGCTTATGAAGTCCAACACATCTATTTTTTCTTTTATTGTTGATTATTTAGGTGTCAAATCTAAGTAATCATTGCCAAATCTAAAATCATGATAATTCACCTCATGTTTTCTTCCAATATATATTTTTATATTTTTAGCTCTATAAATCATTGATATTCTCTAAGTTAATTTTGGATCATGGAATGAGGTAGAGGTCCAGCTTCATTCTTTTATACCTAATAATATGATTTTTCCAAAACTATTTGTTAAATAGAATGTTCTTTCCCTATTGAATGATCTTGGTACCCTTGTCAGAATAACTGGTCACAAATATTATAACTCATTTCAGCCCTGTTAATCCTATACCATTGGTCTATGTGTGTACCTTTATTCTGCTACTATGTGTATGTGTGTGTGTGTATGTATAGGTGTGTATGTGTGTATGCATAGACGTGTGTGTGTAAACATGTCATTAAATCCAGAGCCTGTTTATGTTAGGCACACACTCTCCAATGAGATAAACTCCCAGTTCTACATTGTTTTGTTTTAGTAGCTTTGTAGAGGTTTCAAAATCAGAAAGTGTGAATCTACTAACTTTATTTTTCATTGTTTTGGCTATTCAGAGCCACTTATTACTCTATGTGGATTTGAGGATTGGCTTTTTAAAAATTTCTGTTAAAATTGCCATGGGAATTTTGATAGGGCTTGCGTTAAATGTGTAGATTTTTTGGGGGAGTACTGTCACCTTTACAATATCAAGTCTTCCTTTTATGAACACTGATGTCTTTTCATTTATTTAGTTCTTCTTTTATTTCTTTGAGTAATGATTCACAGTTTTCGGTGTACACCTCGTTGGTTAGTTTTATTGCTAAGTTTCTGTTCTTTTGGATGCTCTTGTAAATGGAATTGTTCTCTTAATTTTCTTTTTGGATTGTTCATTTCTAATGTATAAAAATACAGCTTATTTTTCTGGACCCTGCAACTCTGCTGAATTTGTTAGCTCTCATATTTTTCAATAGTTTATCTGGTATTTTCTATATATAGAATCATGTCATTTGCAAGAAAATACAGTTTTACTCTTTCCTTTCCAATTTGGGTCACTTTTGATTGTTTTCCTGACTAACTGACCTGGTTAGGACTTCCATTAAAATACTGAACAGCAACGGCAAAGACAGGAGTGAGCTGAGAGTGCTAGTTTCTACCATTGCTCTGTACCTTTCTACTGAAGGTAATGGATTTTGCAGAAAAATTTCTATCAATGACAATTTGTGAATTAAAGTCAGTGATTCAACAATGTTCCATTTTTTCCTGAGGTTAGAGTTTTGGGTAAATTTACTGCATGAGATATACATCGTTAAGGACATAGAAGTATTAGATTATGCCTCCACGGGAGAGGCAACCTTCATCTCAAGGGTCTGCCTTACTCTAAAAGAAGCGGATCTACTTTCTGATAGGAGCCCGTTGACTCAGAATTGTTTTTAAAATGAAGGATACTGTCTTAGTGAGTGTGGCGATTTCCTCAGCTACTTCTTGTTCTTTTTAGTTATGTTTAATGGATTTAAAAAGGGGATAGAATCTGGAACTGCCAATAACTGCCAGGTGGAGACATGGCAGTGGGCAACAAGGGAGAAGGTAGAAGAAAAGCAGAGTTGAAAGGATTCTGTGAAAACCTAAGTGCCAGTCATTCCTTCAGCGGCATGACCACGATACCCCACCATGCAATGATGCAATCCATGACTTTCCTCCTCCTCCCCCTCCTCCTCCCCTCCTCCTCCTCCCCTCCTCCTCCTCCCCTCCTCCTCCTCCCCTCCTCCTCCTCCCCTCCTCCTCCTCCCCCTCCTCCTCCCCTGTTCCTCCTCCTCCTCCTCCTCCCTCCCCCTCCTCCTCTCCCTCCTCCCCTCCTCCTCCTCCTCCTCCCCCTCCTCCTCCTCCCTCCTCCTTCCCTGCTCCTCCTCCTCCTCCTCCTCCTCCTCCTCCTCCTCCCCTCCTCCTCCTCTCCTCCTCCTCCTCCTCCTTCTTCTCCTCCTCCCTTTCCTTCTTTAACAAAGTCTATTTCCTAACCCTACTCCTGGGTTTTCTGGGGCATCCTCCCCACGTCACTCTGGCCACAGCAGGTGGGAATGATGGAGACTGGGACATTTGGGGCTGCTTGGAGCAGTACAATCAATAGCTTTTGATCATGACTTTGATTAAGATGAAAGACAGAATTATGTTTAGTATGTAGTATTTAGTACATATAAACAAAAGTTTTAAAGTTCTCAGAAGGGAAATTTTCAAGTTCAAGGGTTTTATGTTTACATCGTATATTTCATTCCTTGTCAATGCTAAGGAAATTAGCCAGGACATGAAATGATAAAACAATCTTTTAAAATAGAGGGATTTTCTCTCCCAGTATTGGGTATCAAACCCAGGGGTGCATTACCCTTGACTACATCCCCAATCCTTTATTATTTTGAGACAGGGCTTCACTAAGTTGCTTCTCCCCTACAAGAGCCTTCATGGGGGTCATGTGAAGATGGCTCAACTGGTAAATATTTAGACCAGTGAACAGAAGGTCATTTCCTAAGCAACTCAATCTTGGAAGACCTCATATTTTATTATGCAAACTAAGAAACCTTTGAGGAAGGAGAGAAATATTATTAATTATACTAGGACAATAGGCACAAGCCAGTACTGTTTTAGGCAACTTGAGAGAGGTGGCTGGGTATTCTAACCAAAGCCATTAGGATCATTTGAATTTTTATCCTCACCATTATTACTGCTTTGTATGAGAAAATAAATGCAGCAAGAGAAATTTTTACTCTTCTGTGCTATAAACCAAGTTTTCATTGATGAGGAAAATGAGATCAAAGTCTATCATTAGAACAATTGTCCCTTCCAATTCTTCCATGTGCTCTTCTAGAGTGGCCTTTCCTGGTGTCCTGAGGCTGGCCTGAGGTCAACCCTAACCTAGGGTGGCCGGCCCTGAGCTGCCTGAGGGGTTTGGGTTCACCTCCCCAGGGTGAAGAGGAGCAGGTTTCAGCCCAGATCTTTTGAGCCATCCTTGTGCCCCTCTCAGATATCATGCCAATGAGGCCACCTGGGACCACCTCAGAGTCACCAGGACCCACAAGTGTGGGAAGGCCCTAAGGTCTGGCTGTAACTGGACTAGTTTCCAGGGACTAGCAGGAACTGAGCAGGACAAGTCTTCTCATTAGGAACAGTTTTACTCCTGGACACGTCCTTGATAAGTAAATTTCACAGCTAAGCAATCAATGAGATAATGAAAGCTCTTATATGAACATGCTTAATCACGTGAATGCCATTTATGATTGTAAGGGCTAAAGGTAAAGGTGGTTAAAAATCAGGCATGATTTAGTTTAGGTGAAGGTTCTAAAGGTTACTTATTTGATTTGAGCAGGACTTTACAGTTAATAATCTTTCACCCTTATTTCCAGGCATCCCCTGTGGGTCTTGTAACATGTCCCCCTTACAGAAGGGGAAATTAATGTAATGTCGGTCCTTTGTGAGCACCTATTATGCACTAGATACAAGTAGTTAGCCTAGAGTATGGTGGTCAGTCGGTAATGGTTGGTCCAGCACTAGAATCAAAGGTCATGCCATTTTCACTCTGTTACTGATCTCTAATCCACAGATTCTGTAGAAAATGGAAAAAAAAAAAAACATTGAGAGGCAAATCCAGGGATCTAGGTTCTAGTCGTAGTCTTCTCTAAATCATAGTTTATTTTTTTGTTAGTAGAAGTTTATACAGGACCTACCTGAATCTCAGGATGCTGGTGAAAAATCCAATGTGCTGCCATGAAAGCACTTGGAAAATACTTTTCACAGCATAAAGAACTGTGAAAAGAGTTATTTAAATATTTTTCAATCACATTTGCATTAAGCTTTTAAGAAAAAATTTTTTATCCTTTAAAATTTTTCTTCTTTTGGATGTGCAAAAGATAGAGAAAAGAGGTCTTTAACCCTTCACTCACTCCAGGCATTCCTCTACGTCTGAAAGAGATTGTGCAACCCTGGCCTGTCCCCTCTCTCTGCCTCCTGGCCTGAGATATGAGCAGTTTGTTCCAGCGTGCTCTTCCTGCCATTTCCATGTTTTGCCCTCTCCAGAGGCCCAAACCAGTGGGAATGCTGCACCTTGTACTTGAACTTCCAGAATGATGAGCTAAATAAATGTTTTGCTTTTACATGTTAATTATCATAACATGAAGGTAACGTAACATGGCTACCCATTTGGGGTAGAATCTATTTTAGGGAGTCAATCACCAAGACCACTGCATAAGGCAGATTGGAAGGGAGGATTGGGCCATTGGACACTATATAGCTTCCATTTCAGCAGAGGAAACTCATTGGAAGCCTGCTGGATTGATGGTGATGACAAAATATAGCTGCCTTTTTGAACTTCTTTTCACCCGGGTGGATTACTGACCACGGTGAAGAAACTGACAGAATAGTCCCCGTTCTGTTGCTACACTTTGGCTTATTTTGAGATTCTTATGTAGATTTTGGAGGAGGAACATGAAGAATGGATTGTAGTTTCTACTTTTCCCAAGTGGGGGACTCACCCCAACAGAAATGTATTTATCACCATCAATTGTCACACATATTACAAGGCAGGCTCCTTAGGAAGTTATTTCTAGCTTTCAGAAATGAATGTGAATACGTTTCCAAGTTCTAGTATGAGCAATTTCTCATGGATGTTGGCATCCTAGAAATTCAAGGAATGTTGCTAATCATAAGGGATGTCTTGAGAATAGCATTTCATAGTTTCCTCTTCCTTTTCACTTATTCTTTTGCTCAAAGTAATGTCAAAACTTTCAGAAGTGGGGTGGTCGAGGGGAAGTCTTTTTAAGTTCAAATCCTGGTCACTCACCAGCTGTGTCACCTTAAGTAAGTCACCTAGCTTCCCCATGCCTCCAGTTCCTCTTTTGAGAAACAAGTAGAATAGTAGCACCTGCTGCATGGGTTGTTTTTAGGATTCAATTGGATAATGCCTGACAGGGTTTTAGCCCTGTGGTGGCATATAGAAAGCAGCCAGTTAGTGTTAATGACTATGATGACCACCCACTGCTCTTACTACCAATGGGGACACAGTGCTGAACAGGAAAGGGGCACAGCGTCAGGTCAATGCCCTTTTATATTGTGATGTGGGGGGGGACAGAGGTTGGAGACATAACGGGGTTGAGGATCTTTGTGTCACTATCAAACTTACCATTTCTTTGGGGACAATATGAGCCAGAAAGTTTGGTGGAGCCAGGAAATGTCAGCCTTATTTTGTGTGTGAAGAGACAAAGTTCTGCCGTAATCCGTTTTAAGCCCTGCACCTATTCTCTCAGTTTCTCAGTTAGACTGAGTCAGCAATTTAAATTGACAAACATTGAGATAAAAGAAAATGTCTACTCTTTGGCCCCTGAAAGGAAAAACTATATCTGAAGTCTTCCAGGAAAGGATTAGTTGTATCTGATAGTGAAATTTTGCAGAAAATAAAGGTTCTGAAGTTCTTGATAGGAAAGAAACGGCATCTCTGAAGTTGGGTTTCCTGATTCCGGGGCAATTTCCTTATTCCTGTTCAATGATTACAACTTTGTTTTAACTGGTTTTGCCAAGAAGCAGCAATAACAGCAGAGTTGATTAAGGAAAATGAAGACAAAAATGCAAAAATAGAACACACATAAAAGGTGGTGGCTGCTTCGTAGATGTTGATACTGGAGACCATCCTTCCCATAACCGTGTTTTAGCTGCCACCTGTGTAGCCCGGCTGGGACACTATTAATTACCCTGTGTTAAAGGACAACTGAGAAGGAAGGGGCATTCCTAGCTCTTCCTTGATAAAGGAACAGTTATTACCTGATTTTAAAAAAGTGGTAGTCAGCGAGACGTTATATATGTTTTGATGCAATGGAAAATGTTCTTCCTAATGAAAGCCTGTTGGAATAGGACAAATCCTTGTTTATTTCATGTCTGCATCTATATATCCAGCTGTAGGAGAGATCAGCAGCTGTTTATGGTGTTTGTCATTATGGCCACACCAGTATGAAGAACGATTTCTAGTGTTCAGTGCTCTGGAAGAAATATTTGAGAACCCAAAGCTGCCACTCCCAATGTAGATAACCTGGTAAATTTCTGGTCTGGACAACCTACTTAACCTGCTGTAATCTGCTTTCCTGGATGATTAGAATTTGGTTATAGTATCATGTGCGGCTCAGATCGCAGGTATTTGACCTTGATTGATTTCTGTCCCTTTTTACATTTGAGTGAACTTTTGATGTTGCAGCAAAAAACGACTCACTGTGCTTATGACAAAGCACAAAAACTCTCTAGGAAAACATTCATCCACTGATCATTTAACCATGAACTATGACTAATAGCTATCTAAATGGAATGGAGGTTAATGATTCCAAGAGGTTACAGGAAAAAGGTCTCCGTGTTTCCTAGCAATAACACTCGAGTCTGTCTTGTTTCTTTTGTAGAACCTTTCATCCTGTAATCTCAAAATGCCCAGAAAGAATCCTTTTATATAACCTGGAATATGTCTTTTTGAAAAGCCCTGTATTGTTGTTCTTGGAAACATCATGGTATAGAGCTTCAACATGGCTTGCACAGTACGGCTTGCGACATCAGCTAGCGCTCGCTCTACTCTCTATCACGGGAAAGCAGTGAACTACAAGAGATTCAACTGTATCAGCCTCTATTTCCAACAGACTCATGCACAACTCTCGCTCACACACACTCACATACAAAGCTGGGAAAATTTTATGAATCCTTTTTTTAAAAAAAATTCAATATAAAATTATAGCAAAAAAAAAAAAAAAGAGGAACATGAACTTTAGTTACAGCTGGAACAATCCACGGTGGCGGCGGCAGAGGCGGGAGAAGATATTTAATTTAGTTGATTTTCTGCAGTTGTCGGTTAGTCGCATCTCACAGTGATTAAAGTTGCACATTTTTTTTTTTTTTTTTTTGAAGGGACCAAGAATCTGTTGGAGGTTTGGTTTCTCCTGGCTGTGATCTGATGCAAACCAAGGGTCTGGGTCTTTGCGCTATCCCAAGATCTGAGTGGGATGGACTTTTGAAGGATGTGACATGTTCAATTACAAAACTACCAAGCGGGAAGCTTATGAATTCAGTGAGAATAGCATGTTTGTCTCCAAGAGGCGTTTCATTCTGAAGACCCGTGGTACCACCCTCCTGCTGAAAGCACCGGTTCCGCTGTTGAAGCTTGCCGGGGATTACAGTGGGTTTGACTCAATTCAAAGCTTCTTTGATTCTTGTAAGAATCTCATGAAGCCTTATCAAGGATACTCACGCTGGAATTTCCAGGAAGAAACAGAATTTTTTAATGCAATTTTCCCAAATGGAGCAGCATATTATATGGGATGTATGAAGTCTGACTGTGGGTACTTGTATACTCTGCTTTTCCCAGAGAGTAAGGTAATAAGTCAGCTGCATCAAACCCTGGAAATTTTGATGAGTGAGCTTGACCCAGCACATGACAGATGGGGTTACTGCGAAGGACGTCACTCGCGAGAATGGAATTTGTGACCAGGTTCTGTCATTGATGCCACACTGTTCAATGCTTGTGGATATTCAGTGAATGGAATGAAATCGGGTGGAACTTACTGGACTATTCACATCTGTCAGAACCAGAATTTCCTCATGTTAGTTTTGAAACAAACTTAAGTCAGATCTCTTCTGATGGCCTGATCAGGAAAGTTGTGGAAATCTTCAAGCCAGGAAAATTTGTGACCATCTTGTTTGTTCGTCAGAGTTCTGAATGTCACACAGTGCTTTCTTCACCCCAGAAGACTGAAGGTTTTAAACGTCTTGATTGCCAAAGTGCTATTTTCAATGATTACAATTTCGTTTTCACCAGTTTTGCCAAGCAGCAGCAATAACAGCAGAGTTGATTAAGGAAAATGAAAACAAAACAAAACAAAAATGCAAAAAGAAAACACATAGAAGGTGGTGGCTGCTGTATAAATGTTGGGACTGAGGGCCATGCTTTCCCTAACTACCACCTTGTACTTGCAGAAAGCCCTAGATGCAATGATAGTGTAATCATTTTGAAGTGTATCCATTATTATATCAAGGAGTTAGATATCTTGCATGAATGCTCTCTTCTGTGTTTAGGTATTCTATGCCACCCTTGTTGTGAAATTAGAGTGCATGCAGAAAAAAACTTTCACTATATGAAACTTCACAACACTTGTGAAAACAGTTCAATCTGATTTATGCCCAGTGTAATATTTCTGCAGGTATCTTCCAAAATTCCCCAGACAAGGCTTTCATCCTCATTGGGTGTTGACCTACCATCTGGGATTGTTCTGTTATATTGCTGCCAGAATTTTACATCCAGTTACCTCCACTTTCTAGAACATATTCTCAACTAACGTCATTGAAACCAGTTTCTACTTCATACAGATTTTTTTTTGCAACAGCAATTAAATCTTTGTTTCACAAACAAGTCCTTAAGAAAGTGATTCCAATTACTCACTTTGTGTATTAGTATTTTAATAATTGTCTCTGCATTTGTAATCCTTTGATATCTTCCCTCAACCTCCAGCCCCACAAATGAAGCAATATACTTACACTGTGTGTTTGTATACTAATCTTACACTCCAGGTGGGGGAATGGGGAAAAGTCTCTGGGTTTAATTTCCTTTAAAGTGCATATTAATTTGGCCTCCTTTTAAATTGCATGGGCTCTTTGGGAAGGTAAGTGACAAAATTAAATATCTTCCACAAAAAAATTTTAAGCATCTCTAATATCGACTAACAGGGAGGACATATAGAGTTATAGATTGAGATTAGGGTGTTCTGACTAAACTGTACACCCCATGCTATGCTGTGCTCTTTAATAAATGAGATTAGCTTCTAAAAAAAAAAAAAAGCTTCAAAATAAGAAGCAGCTTGAGGTTGACCAGATTAATCAAAAGAGATTATTTTTAATGCTCCTAACTCAAGTCATTCATTACATTAACTTTTTCCCCCTATTGGGAATAGCATTTTTTATCATATGCTGCTATGAAAATATTTTCTGAAAATTCAATTTCACGGCATGTTCCTTGCTTTTTTTTTTTTTTAATATAGAGAAGGTAGAAGGTAGAGATCTCTGATAGACACTATTCTTCTATTATGCTTTGGAATTAAAAGAAGATAAAAGTGGTAGATATTTCTTTCACTGACTGCAGTCATACTTTTAGCATTATATTTAGCTTCAAGGGAATATTAATTCCTCCCAGAGCACATTATGGCTTGAAGGTACAAGGAAGTAAAGCACCTGGTGTAATATCCTGAAACAGGTGCCCGGACACTCTGCTTCTCTCAGCATCTGTGCATAAACGAAAAGACCACATCTAGATGGGAATCTCCCTCCTCTGCTCATGGACCCAGGAGGCCTACAGTCATGGAGGGCATTTTTTTTTTCATTTTCTGTGGATAACTCTCCTATCCTATCAAATCAAATGCACTTTTTATCTTAGACATTATTTCTGAGTTATCTTTTTCACTTCTCAGCACAAATGACAGCTCAGCAGTTTGGATCTGTGACATCAGCTTCGTTCAAAAATAACCTTCTGAATTCATTATCCCATTCCCATTTAACAGGCAGAGTTTGAGAATAAGGTCATTTGATATATTCTTAGTTCCATTAAGCAAAAATAAGTAAACAGTAGTTAAGGTGAACTGAAAGTCTGCAGTTCATTTGACAGCACAATTCCAAGTGTCCTCATTCAAGAGTTTTTCCCTCCCAGTTTCATGATCTTGAGAGCATTGCATGATCCATAGGTACAGGAGCTCAAGGATCACCTGACTTCAAACTCCCCAGTCTCACAGCTCCTTACACAAGTCACATGAAATACAGTTTGGCTTCTTCACCTTACTCACCAAGGTGATATTTTCCAAATCCTCACACAAAGATGTAGGTTGGAGAGATGACAAGATTACATTATCTCATGGCCTCCTAAAATCACCTAGCAATGTTGAAGTTCAGATATGTTGTTGTTTAGGGTTCATATGAGTTTTCATCAATATGCACATACCACTTGAGGGATTTATGCTTAGGAGAAGGGATGTTATCTGGAGTGATTTGTACTTTGAAATATTGGTGTGAAACAGAACTGCATTGGCGTTCAACCTTTCATAGAAGTGAGACTCTTTTTAACCAACTCTGAACATTGTACCTGGACAGAAACACTGTAGCCTTGAAAACACATGCATTAATTGAACCCAAGGGCCCTGTAAATAATCAGACAAAGCTGCCTTTTTTAGAACTTCAGAGATTCATGCATTGTTCAAATTCTCATCTTCTCCAGCTTTGCCTCACTGTCCTTGTAGCACACATTAAACGAACAGATTCGTCAGGATTGGATTTTCTTGAGGAAACTTTCTCAGGTATCTGATTATTCAACTTGCCGCCCCTGGTAGCACTTACCTGATGTTATATAAAATGTACGTTATGCCTGGCAGGGTGGCATGTGTCTGAAATCCCAGTAAGTTGGGAGGCTGAGGCAGGAGGATTACAAGTTTAAGGCCAGCCTAAGCAACTTGGTAAGACCCTGTCTTAAAATAAAAAAAAAAAAACAAAACAAAAAGCTGGAGATGTAGCTCAGTGGTAGAACAACCTTGGGTTCAATTCCTAGTACTAGGGGGAAAAGTTCTTTATATAGAATTTTTTATCTTCTGATCCCTTACAATGTAGTTGTTTTTACCAAAAGTCAACTTATTTCTACCAAAAGTTGAATTCTGTTCAGGATAAATGATGGAGGACTTTCAGACACATAGTTCTGCAGGTGAACACATAGTTCTGCAGGTGATCTTGTATCTCATAGGCAAGGCTTTCTGTCCAGAGCAAAGCACAGCATTTATTTCTGGGTTGTATTTTTCTTTTTCTTCTTCTTCTTTTTTTTTTTTGATTAGAGAAATGTATGAATTATATCATGGGATTTGTTTTAAACAAACCATAACACATGTACCCATTCTCAAAGTGATCATTGTACTTGTTCAAATACTAGAACATTTTTGGAATTCCCTTCAGAGGGTTTCTTGCCCACACTGGAAATGAATCAGCACTTCACATGGAGAGTGCCTGTGTCCGGTTGTCTCACTCCCCTCTGTCACTCACCTGGGCTTCACCCAGCCTCTCCCGCATTCTTGGCTACTTGAGTTGGCTGCTCATGAGCCCCAGAGCAGCTGACTCTCTCTGGACTCCTCCTCTAGATCTACCAAAAAAAAAAAAAAAAAAAAAAGTAGAAGAGCTTTGTAGGAACTAAGTCAATTTTTTGCCCCAAGCAAAGATCCGAAGGAACTATCCTTCTTCTCCACCAATCAAAGCATCTTCTGGACTCCATCATCATAAATGTCTTAGATTTCTTAAATGTCACAGGTTTCTTCCCCATAGGGCCACCTCCCATGTTTTACTCGACCAAGAAGGTGACAAAGACTCCTGCTTCTGTTTGTATCTCTTATTCTCTAGGAAAATATTATAATTCTTTTTTTTAAATAGTTTTAATATTTATTTTTTAGTTTTCAGTGGGCACAACATCTTTGTATGTGGTGCTGAGGATTGAACCCGGGCCGCACGCATGCCAGGCGAGCATGCTACCACTTGAGCCACATCCCCAGCCCCTAATTCTTAAATCTTAATTATCAGTACTTAGTTAATAAGCCTAGAATAGGAATTCTTTACAAGTAATTTTTTTTTTGTTGCATATTGTGCTTTCCATTGATGTCCTTTAAATCTTATATGGTAGGCACTAATAACATATAGAAGTCAGCCTTAATGATAAGACTACTTCCTCTTCTCAGCCTCCAAGTCCTAAATTAATGAGCTCTTTTCAAAACTGAAGATGTACAAAGGCATTCACCTAGTCGAGGGGAGCTTTGATGAGCCTCTACTTTTAAACCTCGTCCCGGGGGGTCATTCCCTTGAAGTCAACAGTTGTGTCTATTTTTGCGCACTGGTGTGTATCCAGTGCTTAGAGGAGTGTTTGGCATTAGTAAGTTCTCAATGATTGTGCAGTCTGCCCTTGGGCTATTTTGAGAAGCTCAAAGCTGTTGATGGTGCTGGCTTGTGAAGTGTGAAGATTGGAGTGCGACTGGGGATGGCAAGGTAGGCATCTGTACCTGGTCCTGAGTAATTGGGAACTTGTAATCACACTAGACACGTCATGCTCACAACAGTTAAGGTCAGAGCCTGCCTAGTTTGTCCATACAGGGAGAAGGGAATAGACAAGATTTCCATTTCTATAACAGGTTGATTGGATACAGGTTTTAAATTTTGCACAGAACAATTTAACATGCTTCTAATTGGAAATCACATTCTGTCCAAATATTTAGGAAAACAGAACAAAAAATTTCCCTCCTGTTTAAACAATCAGGATTTAACCAGTTGGATTAAAAGAATTGTGCTGTTTTTTGGCTTCATTTAAGAATACTGTTTGTTACTGTGGACTACTTAATAATTCTGTGCTGTGTGAAAAACAAAAATACCAGAAGCCATTTGCTTCAATAGTACAAATGTCTGGTTGAGTCTCCAGCAGAAGGAACACCGTCTTAGGTTCTCAAAGCACAAGTTTCCTGGCAGGGAAAGTGAAGGATGTCAGCTTTTCAACATGCCCAGTTAATGTTCCAGGATGTGTGACACCATTGGAATATGCCATCACAAGGAGGTACCAGCATGTAGCTCTGCTCTAGAGCCCAGGGTGTCACAGTGTCAAGTCTGGGTTTAAGACCAAGCAAACGATCAAACACAAAGTCACTTTGAAGGCTTCCCCAGTGTACCAAAGAACCTTCACTCTGGGAAGGGACCTGGTGTCCATGCAGGCAAAGATCCACGACACAGACCAAGACATTAAGTGCAGACAGGCTCCGTGAGCTGCCTGGTAGGAAACAACTGTTATGCTCGAATTCGGGACCCCCAAAGACCACCAGAGACCCAAGATTGATGTAAGCAGCAAAGAGGTGTTTATTGGAGCTAGCTCGGTCCTCCGCGTGCACACACACAGCAACTGGTGACGCTGAGAGGCCCCGAGCCCAGGGTTTGCAGCAGTTTTATACATTCTTTGGAGAGGGCAGGGACTTCACATACATCATAGCAAATCATCACACACCGCGGGAAAATGAAATAACAACTCTAAAACATGATTAGCACATTCACTGGCGGGAACAAGTTGGGTAGGGGTGATTGGTCAGTGCAAAAGGGGTATTCGTTTGAACTGATTGGTTTAAGCCAAGAGGGGTGTACGTGCTGAACTACATGGTTTCCCAATATGTTATCAACCACCATAAAATACTGGGAGGGTCATCTGGCATCCCAGGTATTTCCCTGTCTCATGCTGATTGGTGGCTGCTAGGGGGTTGCTATGGATCTCCACTTAGCCTGACTGAGTCAGGGACACCTGGGGCAGCAGATCTCTCTTGTTATTTGTAGATAAACAACTTAGCAGGGTGGGAATGTGCTTAGGAGTGCTCTGTGGGTTTTTCCAAGGACAAAGGTCATGTCCCTTTCTTGGACAGGCTTTGCTCTGAGATAGAGGCTGGTTTTTCACAACTAGCTAGAAACAGGGTCAGAATTTGAACTCAATAGCACTTCCCCAATACGTTACCCATTTTCTTCTTTATGCTCTCCTCGGCAAACTATTTATTCAGACTTTCACTAGAAAGAACTATTTGGTGCAGCGGGTCAACATAGGCTATGCTGGAATGGCCTGGAGGAGGGCAAATTCCTCCTGTTGAGGGAAGGTGCCTTGGAAGCCTGGCCCATGGCCATCCCCCAGGGAGCCTTTGAGGTGTCCCTCAGCACCATGGGTCAAGACACAGGTTTCCATTTCCGGGTCATCTTGGTGCTTCTGATGGCTCTGAGAGAGAGAAGGGAGATTTGGGTTTAAGAGTTTAATTATTTTTGCTCAGGCCTTGATGTGATGTCAACCATCCACTGACAAAGAGCACCGTTTGTTTATTGTATTATGTGGATTTCTTAGGGCACTTAGGAAATTGAATAGAGAGAATGGAATGAGAAATAAAACAACAAAAGTTCACTGTAAATTCTCAAAGGAATTGTGTAGTGTCTTTGGAAGTAATTTGAGCATCTGTATAGTCCTCTAGCTGCCCGGAGTTCTCAATTCAAATCCCAGGCAAGACCACCACCTTCCATTGTCCTACATTTATGTATTTTTGAAAAAACAATTATCTTCCTTCCACATTTACTGTCATTTTTTTTTGGGGGGGGGTGGTACCGGGGATTGAACCCAGGGACACTTAACCACTGAGCCACATCCCCAGCTCTTTTTTTGTATTTTATTTAAAGACCAGGTTGCACTTGTTTGCTTAGGGCCTCACTAAGTTGTTGACTTTGAACTCTTGATCCTCCTGCCTTAACCTCTCAAGTCGCTGGGATTACAGGCGTGTACCACAGTGCCTGGCAAGAGTTTGCATTTTTGTTAGCATGAGTAAATGCTAAGTTTTACCGGATGCAATTTGTGCATTCATTACTAGGATCATATCACATTTCTTTCTTTTCTTATTATGTGATGAATTGCATTAATTTTTTTTTTTTAAATAAAGAACAGAAATTTATTTCTCACAGTTCTGGAGGCTGGGAAGTTCAAGACCAGGGTGACTGATAAGGGCCTCATCCTGGAGCACCCTGTATAGTGCTCTATGGCACTGTGTCCTGGCAAGGTGGAAAAGGCTCAGGAGTTCCCTGGGGGCCTCTTTTCTAAAGTTATGTTGATTGACTTTTGAAGGTTAAGCTAACCTTGAATTCCATTCCTGACCCCCCCCACCCATGTATCTTGGTTGTGATATATTGTTATTTTTATGTGCTGATAGATTTGATATGTAAATGTTTGATAAATACTTTAGCATATGTCAATAGCCTTCAGCCAAAGACCACCAGGAATGCACTTGAAGTCTAAGTTGGGTTTCTTGCTCATTGTCACAAGAGAGAATGCACATAACAGGAAACATGTTTCAGAAAGAGGGAGTGAGCAAGGCTTTATCATAGGATTTGGTGTTTTCAGGGAGAAGGTAAGGAAGGAGAGCTTTGCTCTAATCATACTGTCAGAAAGTGAGGAATTCTATAATTGAGATCTTAATAAATCAGTGGGATTACTTTGTCTTGAACCATCATGGCTACAAAGTGCCCTTACATGCTGTTCTGGGTGGGCTTTTGTTCAGTGAGAGAACATGGAGCCTTCATATGGGTGTCAGGCCAGCTTCTAGCAAGAGCAAGGCCAAGCCCCTAGTGCCATCCATGTGCTGCTCTTCTCTCGGGTTCTCTTCCTGATGAGAGAGATCCATGTGTAATTTTTCTTTTACTTTTTTTTTTTTTTTTTTTTTTTGTGTGTGTGTGTGTCTGTGTGATGTATTTTTCAGATTTTGGTATCCAGTTTATGCTGGCCTCATAAAATGTGTAAGGAACCATTGCTTCTTTTTTACATTCTGTAGACAATTTTGTGAATGTTGGTATTATTTATTCTTTTTCTTTCCTTTTTTTTTTTATGGTACTAGGGATTGAACGCAGGTCCTTGAACATACTACACAAGTACTCTTATCATCTGAGCTCTATCCCTAACCCTCACCCCCCCACTCCTGCCCAGTATCACTTCTTTAAACAGAGAAATCCCTTCCTGATGTCATCTGAGATGGACAAAGTTTCTCTCCTTGCTCACACTTTCATTAGGCTCCACTGAATCCACCAGATCTTGACCTTCACCGTTGTCCTTGCTGGGTTTGCAGAGTTCAGCAGTGGCAGAATCTTGCTGAGCCAGTTTAGAGAGGATCCCCTCTAGCAAGTTAGAGAGGATCCTTTGATAGACAATCTGCCTCCTTATCTGATGGAATTGCTCACCTCGTACCCTTGACATTTGACCTCCCTGGTCTGCCTTCAACTAGAACCCTGTTTTTTTTTTTTTAATTTTTAAAATTTGTTTTAATTAGCTATACTTGACAGAAGAATGCATTTATGCACTTTGATATATCATACATAGATGGGATATAATTTCTCATTTCTCTGAGTGTGCATGTTACAGAATCATATTGGTCATACAGTCACATATGTAACGTACAGTAGTAATGTCTGTTTCATTCTCCTATCTTTCCTATCCAGTAGAGTGAGAAGCTTCCTACCCTTGAGATCGCCTCTTCAGAATGCTCCATGAACTTAACCCTTCATCTTTCTCATTTATATATTTTCTCTTCTAAATGGCTTAATTTTTTTTCATCTTCCCCTCTAATAACTTTTTTTTTTAAATAAGAATTTTCTTACACATTATTCCTATGCTCTTTTTTTGAAAGTTATCCTAGGGATTTAAAAGCTTGCTCTTATTCCAGTCTGATATGGGTTCTCTACCTCTTCTGTGCTAAAACTTTAAAGTACTTCAGCTCTGTGGACCATCTCTTTCATTTTGTCATTTTGTCATTACAGTTTAATTATCCACAAGGTCTTATTACTGTTTTGTAAGATTGCTATTCATTTAGATTTACATAAGGTAAATCTCATTGATCCTATCTGTATCTTATGTCTTTCTGACACATTGGGGACAGCACTGCTGAGGGTAGGATTCATTCTTTTTTTTTTTTTTTTTTTTTTAAGTATGGTGCTGGAGCTTGAACCCAGTGCTGTGGGCTAGGCAAACGCTCTCCCACTGAGCCACAACCCCAGCCCCTAGGATTCATTCTTGTCCTCTTCTTCCCTTTAGCATCTCAAAGCTACCTTGTAGTCCCCAGCCTCATTTGTCTTCCTAGTCCTGTAAAATTGCTTGAAGTTCTGCTGTCTTCTCGGACAAGAGCACCTTCTGCCTGATTTCTCAGTTTCTAGTTCAGTAATAAGAATTGATACCTGTCCTGAAGGTGACCTTGAGATGCTGAAAGTTAACTTCACTTCTAATGCTTCTCTTCTTTGGACTGGTGCTCAAATTCTGCCTGGTTGTCTTGGTAATTCTCCTATTCCTTTAAGCAGAAAAAGGTTTTATCTGTTATTTAAGTTTTCCTTTTAAAAGATGACTCCATTATATGTTGGTATAGGTAACGATTTCATGAATAGGACTCCAAAAGTCAAGAGTTGACAAGTGGGATTACGTCCAATTAAAAAGCTTCTGTTTAGCCAAGGAAACAAGCAACAGAGTAAAGAGGTTGCCTACAGAATGGAAGAAGATCTTTGCCAGCTATTACTCCAACAGGATTACTATTCAGAATATATAAAGAACTAAATAATTTAACACTCTTTTGGTAATACAGTCAATAAATAGGCAAATGAGATGAACAGAGACTTCTCAAAAGAAGTGAAAATTTCCAATAAATAAATGAAAAAAACATTCAACATTTGTAGCCGTCAGGGAAATGAATCAAAACTGCTTTGAGATTCTATCTCACCCCAGATAGAATGGCTGTCCTCAAGGAAAAAAATATAATAAATGCTGGAGAGGATGTGGAGGAAAAGGAACACAAATACACTATTGGTAGGAATCTAAATTAGTACAGCACAATGGAAGACAGTGTGGAGATTCCTCAAAAAACAGAAAAAAAAAACAAAAAAACCAAGAATAGAACTACCATAGGATCCAGCTATCAAAATTAGCACACAAAAGAGACACCTGCACACCCATGTTTATCATGGCAATATTCACATCAACCAAGTCATGGAATCAGCTTAGCTGCCCATCAACAGATGAATGCATAAAGAAAATACAGTATATATACACAGTGGAGTATTATTCAGCCTTAAGAAAGAACAAAATTGCCTCATTCACAGGAGAATGCTTGGAACTGGACATCACGATAAGCAAAATAAGCCATCTTAGAAAGACAAGTATCATGTTTTCTCTCATATGTGGAATCTAGGGGGAAAAACAAGAGGGCATGACAGTAGAAAGGGGACTATCAGGGAAGGGAAGGAGATTGGGGAAGGTGAGGCAAGAGAGTAACAGAGAGTGTGGATACAATAAAAAACTACATTCTATGAATATTTGAAAAGTCACATAGAAACCTATTGCTTTGTACAATCAATACATGCTATTAATTATAATACAATTATTTTAAAAACAACTCCATTATAGCCAGAGTCTAAAGTTTTGTAATGATGCTTTTCATACATATGTTTTCTGATGTAGGGTAAGCCTTGGGTCATTTAAGAAACCAACTCGTACGTGTGGATTAGAGTTCATATGTGGCCATTGCCACTCCAGACACCCTTTCTTCCAAGCTGTCTCATGGGATGAGAAAGCATCTTATTCCTCTGCCATCTGCTACAGCTCCAAGTGACATGAATAATGCAGGGGTGACTCTCTGAGAGCTGTCTAGGAACATGGGAGGTCCTGTAACCATAAATTACCTTTTCACTCTTCCCCACCCCAGCCTCTACTGACACCAGCAGTCCATTCTGTAAAGAACAGATTCTACAGCCGAGAGCCCAGGTTAACCCATCGACTTCAATACTTGACAGATACTCGATTATTCTTTAAGAGCAGCAATGAGCAGCTGGGAGAAGCACTATGTGACAGAGAGAAAGAAGCAAACAAAGAGAAGAGCCATCTGCCAGGGTTAGGATCGTGCCTGGACAGTGTCCAGAGTGCAGAGTGGGAGCCTTCCATCGTTCCCATAACCTGACCACAGGTGCTCAGATACGCCCACTGAAGTGTAGATAGGTCACTGATGGTGTTGGCCAACCCATTTTCTGACCACCTTTGGCCCTTTGCCACAGCCTTCTAGGCTGCAAGATTGGTCCAGGGGAAGTCAGGTGGCGGGGAAAGTGACCTCATTTTATGCTCCTTTGATCTTTGGGGTTTTCTGTCACTGATGGCTTGTCAGGGGCACAGGCCTTTTGACAAATTCACTACTGCAGAAGCTTGGTGTGTTTTCTCGTGTATAAATATTCTTTCCCCATCTGTTGTGTGTTTGTGCATGGTATTCTATAAATACGTTAATTGGTGCCACTTTTCATTTAACTGTCACTGCTGTCTCTTTTCCTGACAAGCTTATATTAAACTCTCTTATGATGGAACAAAATAAAACCACGCAGTCCTAGGGGCCTATTTTGGCGAAAGAGGAATGCAGCAGAAGGAGAAGTTGTAGTTTTTGTGGTGAGCACAGGACCATAAGACTCATCAGTGATAGTTTGTGTGGAAGATTTAAGAGTACAACTTCCTTCTTCGATGTCAGGAGAAAACCCTCCAGGAAACTACCGAAATAAGGAAGGTTAGGTGGAATATTATCAGAGGCACAGCTACAATTTGGGAAATGGGCTGAAACCAATCTCAACTTCATTTAAGCATTCATAAAGTCAAACTTATTTTAGACACCTTTGGTTTTGGTGGCATTTCAGAAACCATATTCCATACGTGTTCCTTCCTGCCTTAAAAGATGGAAGCCATTTTACAATAATGGAAACCAACTGGAACAAGGACCCATTTCAAGTTTCCTTTAATCTGGATAGAAATTGGGACCAACTAGCTGTGCAGAGTATATTCTTACTAGCTCTCAATGACATGGCTTTTTTTTTTTTTTTTTTTTTTAGAAAGGTGTTGAATTTTTTTTTTTTTGGTTGTATACAAAGGATATTCACACCAATTCGTGTCTTCATACATGTACTTTGGATAATAATGACCATCACATTCCACCATCATTTCTAATCCCATGCCCCTTCCCTTCCCTTCCAACCCCTCTGTCCTATCTAGAATTTGATGGTTTCTAATGATATAGTTGCAATTACTTTAAAGATCTGCTTCTTGGGGGTTCTGCAGCTTAAAAATCAATGTTTTGGGGTTGGGGTTGTAGCTCAGTGGTAGAGTCCTTTCCTAGTATGTGTGAAGCACTGGGTTCGATTTTCAGGACCGCATATAAATAAATAAAATCAAGGTCCATTGACAACTAAAAAAATATTTTAAAAAATGTCAGTGTTTCTGGGGTTGGCACCATCTAAAATTTAGGGCATAAAGAGAGAATTTATTTTTAAATGAATACAGATTGATAGCATTTAAGACTAGTAGACTGGTGTATCCAGTCAGGATTGTGCCAGAGAAACAGGACCAGCAACTGCGGGGCTGGCCAGCGTGCCCTGCCTAGGGCAGGCTTCAGGAAGAGCGGCTGAACTCTGCCAGGCCGGAGCTGGGGCTGTGGTTTACAGGTGGGATCTCTTCTTCCACCGGGAACCCTCCGTTTCAGTGGATTGGTGGGGCTCACTGAGAGTATAGAGGATCATCTCCTTTTTCTTAAGTCAAAAGACTGCAGATCTTAACCGTGTTTACAAAATAGCTTCCCACATCACCTAAAACAGTGTTTGATCTAATCACTGGGTGCTGTATCCTTACCATGTTGACACCTAAGACTAACTGTCTTCTTTGATCATGGAAAACCCTCTTCGGGTTTGAATGGCATCACCTGGAGACACCACTGAGTGTGTTCATAATGAGCAGCATCCTCCCGAGGGCTGTGGGCACTGTCAGCCCCCTGACTTCTCAGTGGTAGAGTCCCCATGTGAGAGAAAGCCCAGGCCCCGCTGAGCTTGTTATCATGGCTCTTATTCTTTGAGCTGGGGACACTAGTCCCCAGGGCAGACTTTCTTCTTTCTCATGCAGGCTGCACAGAATGAGGGTCTGTCTGCTCAGCCAGTCTCCCTTCCCCTTTCCTTTCTTCCTTTGCTTTGAGCACAAGGAATGGCCTCGAGAATGTGGAATCTTAGTTGTGAAGAACCCCGGATTTTAAAGATGTCAAAATGAATAAAATTTCTGTGATTATGCATTCCTTACTTCCAATATATATATATTTTTAGAAAAAAGAGAATGGGGCTGGGGGGAGGACAGAGTAACAAAGTATAAAATATTCATGTGGTCTACGGACCTCTATTATGTGGGAACTTTTACTGTCCCCTCATTTCTTTTTCTTTTCATTAGAGCATTATAGTTACACATAGTAGCTGGGTTCATTTTGACAAAATCATACACACAAGGAATTTGATTCCAACCCTCCCCATCTTGCTCTCCTCCCTTCCTCCTTCCCCCATTCTCCCTCCTCCAAAACAACAAGTCTTCCTTGTGCTCCTTTATCTATCTATCTATCTATCTATCTATCTATCTATCTATTTATTTTTGGCACTTTCTACAGATACATAATTTGAACTTCTCTTTGGTACCTTTATGTGTGCATATAACATGATTTTATTACATTGGATCCATATTTCCTCCCTTCCCCACCGCCCCCGTCTTGTTCTCTACCTTCTGCTCCACTGATCCTCCCTATATCTTTATGATATCCAGTCCCCCCCTTTTCCACCTCGCTTGGCTCTAGCTTCCATGTATGAGAGAAAACATTCAACCCTTGTCTGAGACTGGGCTGATTCCATAATTTGGCTATTGTGAATAAAATTGCTATAAATATCAAGGTGGTTGGATAGCTGTAGAATGCTGATTTTAGTTCTTTTTGATAAATACAAAGAAAAGGATTGCCTTATTTTCTAAATAGGTGGAATATTGTTCAATGTGACTTGATACAATTAGTAATTTTATAGTCTTTACTGCATATTGTATTGGAATATACAAAATGAATGCAATGGGAATGAATGTAATATGCTCTCAATAAGAAAGAAAATAAACATGAATTTAGGCTTAGATTCTATTCCCTGGTCATTATGTACTGACTTAGCAAAAGTTCAACATGAAGGGGAGAAATTATTCCATTATTTGTTAAATGTACTTTGTCATGTGGGATTGTAGAAGTTCTGCTTTTATTAAAACCTATTTTTTTCCTAGAGTTTTAATTTTTAATATATTTTTATTTGTTCTAATTAGTTATACATAATAGAAGAATGCACTTTGATACATCATACATAAATGGAGTACAACTTCTCATTTGTCTGGTTATACATGATGAAGAGTTATACAGGTCATATAATCATATATGCACATAGGGTAATAATGTCTGATTCATTCTACTATCATTCCTACCCCCATGTCCCCCACTTCTCCCTTCACTCTCCTCTGTTTAGTCCAAAATATCTTTATTCTTCCCCCCAACTCCATTGTGAATTAGCATTTGCATATCAGAGAAAACATTTTGCCTTTGGTTCTTTGGGATTGGCCTATTTCACTTAGCATAATATTCTCCAGTTCCATCCACTTACCAGCAAATGCCATAATTTTATTATTCTTTAAGGCTGAGTAATAGTCTATTGTGTATTTATACCAAAGTTTCTTTATCCATTCATCTGTTGAAGCACACCTAGGTTGGTTCTATAGTTTAGCTATTGTGAGTTGAGCTGATCTAAACAGTGATGTAGCTGCATCATTTTAATATGCTGATTTTAAGTCCTTTGGGTGTAGACCTAGGAGTGGGATAACTGGGTCAAATGTGGTTCTATTCCAAGCTTTCTGAGGAATCTCCATACTGCTTTCCAAAATAGTTGCACCAATTTGCAGTCCCACCAGCAATGTATGAATGAACCTTTTCCCCCACATCCTCACCAACATTCATTGTTGCTTGTATTCTTGATAATTGCCATTCTGACTGGAGTGAAATGGAATCTCAGTGTAGCTTTGATTTGCAGTTCTCTAATTGCTAGAGATGTGGAACTTTTTTTCATATATTTATTGATCAGTTGTATCTCTTCTTCTGTGAAGTGTCTGCTTTTGGTGTTTATTGGTTTATTTATTGTTTATTTGGTTTATTGATTGTTGTTTTGGTGTTAAGTGTTTTAAGTTCCTTATATATCCTGGAGATTAATGCTCTATCTGCATGTGTCAAAACCTATTTTGATCGTCTCTTCTCTTGTGTAACTGCATTTTTATCAAATGTAACTTTAAAGCCAAGTTCTATGTTATAACACAGTAAGATGCTTTGATGTTTTCTGAGCATGATAAGAGTTCCTGTAAAACCCTGGGGCTTATTTTTAAAGGCCCCAAATTCTATCACTGGACATATTGAGGGAAAAGGAGAAGGAATGATTAAGTATTTTGATCTTTATTCTCATGACTAAGATATCTTGAGAGAGTTCTAAGAAGGAAAAACAAAGCGACTTTGCAATATTCCTGCCTGAATAAAGAGTGAGAGCTGCTCATACAGTGTGCCAGCCGGCAGGGAGCCCAGGTGCACATGTGTGAGCTTCAGTGCAGGAGCCGAGAGAAGGACCCCTGGGAGGGAGGGTTGAGCCTTTCTGCTGGCCTGCCCTGTGCTCTTTCAGTGTTTGGTGGTAAACTTGCTGTGGGGAAAAGGAAAATTTTCATAACAGCCCTTTGGTCTTGATGGAGGATGAAAACACAAATGGGAATGTCTGGATTTGAACCTCCTATAACCATTTTCTTGGAAAGTAATACTTATGTGTTTTCTTAAAACAACATTTGAAACTGCAAATGTCAACTGGGCTCCTTAGTTTTCCCATAGATGGTCATCAGAAGCTGGACCAGTGCGCAGCGTCTGGGTGTTCACCCATGTGGGCTGAATGAGGTGTGTGGAGGCTTGAACACATTATGTCTGAGAAATCTTGAAAATAAGTCCTGGTATTTGTCTGCTTTCTCCTCCCTTCAACCCCAGAACATCTGGCTCAATAACATTCCGCCAAGGCTGCACTGCAGAGATTCATGGCGCAGGAGAAGCTCTACGCAGCCAGGGTGGGCTCCCCTCATCTCCCAGCAATGCTGGATGATCACGGGGCCGACAGGCTAAGACAACACAAGCAGTTCTTTATCTAAGTGTGGAAGGCTGGAGATCACCAGGGATTTGACAGAAAAGTCTCACTACTGTGCCATAACTCATTTCTATGATCACACTATTACCAAACTTTTTGATTATGAAAGATCCATTTTACATTGTGGCTTAGAACATAACCACATTTGTGTATCTCTGCACACAACAAACCTAAATAAAAGTTCCACCTCTACCCTGTGTTACTCATGGTATCTTCTACCCTATTCTATCCAACCCATCCTATCCCATCCAATCCATCCTCTCCAGTCCAATCTAAAGCATTTCCTCCCATCCAGTCCTATCTATTTTTACCTCTCCTATCCTTCCTCTATCCCATCCAATCTGACCTATCTGATCCTATCTGATCCCATCTATCCTAGCTCTCTCTTTTTTGGGGGGTTGGATTAACGTGGAGATATTGGATATTGAAATCTGGGGCACTTGACTTCTGAGCCACATTCTTAATCTTATTTTGTATTTTATTTAGAGACAGGGTCTCATTGAGTTGCTTAGCACCTTGTTTTTGCTGAGACTGGCTTGGAACTTGCAATCCTCCTGCCTCAGCCTCCTGAACTGCTGGGATTACAGGCATGTGCCATTGCACCTGGCTCCATCTATCCTCTTCTTCATCCTCTCTTCTCCTCTTCCCTCTTCTACCCATCCTCTTCTATCCCCTTTTTCTTATTTTATCTATATCCAAAGTGCTAGATGTGACTTAAACATTTATATTATGACATATTAATCTAACAGAAAACATTGAATTTTCTATTAGAAAAAAAAGCCAGCACTGTTGCAACTTAGTTAGCATTGACAATGGAAGAAGCTCTGGTGCAAAACAATCTGCTACCTACAGATGCCCTAATTCCTGCTGGTGTGCTTAGTCTTCTCCCACGGTGACAGGAGTAAAGAGGAGGAGCGGTTAGGGTGCACTCTTTCACAGGATGCAGAGAGCTGTGGACTATATGTGTATATTTTCTTACTTTTTTACTTACTGATGTCACCATGCATCGTACCCAGACTTGACTTTCCTTTCCTGAGAGTGGAATAGGAAAGAAATAAAAAGTTGAAACTAGACGGTGCATGAGTCGGTGCTGAGAATAGAGACTCTCTTCAGTTCTCCTACCTCATGGAGGCCAGTAGCAAGCAGATGTTACTGTCAGAGAGGACATGGTGATCTGAATTAATTCCTGGATATGGCATGAAGCTGCAGTCTGCTCCACGCTCAATTCTGGGAGACATTTGAAAAGACCTTAGGAAGAAAATTAATTGCCTACTTTTCCTTCGATGGTAATGCTGCTCCCTTGGACTTTCAAAGTCAACCTTCTAAGGAGAATGTGATTTGGACTCTAATTCTGTTTATTTTTGGTTTTCCAGAGACTGGACTTCCTTATTAAAGGCTGTCAACCTGGGGTTTTCACCACAAAGATTTAGCACCATGTTTTTAAGAAAAAGAAAGTCAAAATTGGGGTTAATGAAAGTTAAAAATCTCTGAGTCTCCCTGTAGGTCTCCTGTACAGACACTTGTTTTGCAACCGTCTCTTGCCTGGGTGCGCCGGGTCTTTGCAGACCAGCTTGACCAGAGGAAAAACAAAATAAACATTAGCAATGGTGGCTGTCGTAACAGGCAGACTCCTTTTTCCCTACCAGGCAGACTCCTTTTTCCCTACCAGACAAACTTTTTTTTTTTCTCCATTAAAATTTCATCTGTATTTGACATTTTAAATCACCTTAAAAGGTGGAATTTTGTTTTTGTTGAAGCCACTGGGTAAGTGTCTCCTTCCTACACTATCTGGAAAAAGCACTGGACATCTTCTTATTTGCACTTGGCCTAGAACGCCTCTCTTCCTGGCTTCTCTGCATCCTGCACTGCGACTCATGTGGGCTGAATTCCCAAGTGTGGAAACAAATACTCTACCCAAGGTACCTTAGTCTCCCAATCGCCTGGAGGCCTGGTCTAGGAGAGCTATTGAGCTGCAGTGGGTCTGCCTAGGCTTCAAATGCTCCTAAATGCTCAGATATTAGTCTCACAGTAAATGAAAAGACAGAGATTCTTGGAGGAGGCATAGGGAGGCGGACTCATGGAAGCAAAAATATCTTGTCACCTCTGCTTTGCTGGTAGGTGCTGGCACTGGGACATAATTCTCAGGCTGCTCCTCTGTCTTTATATATCTCAAAATGTCTTCATACCATGCAGTTTCTGGTTCTCCCAAGAGTTGGCTCCCCCTGTCTTCTCTTTTCTATACATTCAGTCTCTTCTGTTCAAACACTGCTTCTTTTCCTCATAGCATGCCAGCATGTGAAAAAATCTAAACCACTTTGGAAAACAAACCTTGCTTCAATCCTTCCTTCCTGTTGTGGCTCCTCCTTCTCTCCAGGTGAGAGCTACCCTAGATCTGTGTATCTCAGCCATTGGTATGCACCAGAATACCCCCTTCGCAGAACTTGTAAAAGCACCAGTTGCCGGGCCTCATTCTGATTCAATATGTTTGGGGTAGGGTCTGAGAAAGTGCATTTCTGCCAAGCTCCCGGGTGATGCTGAAGGTGGGAACTCACTTTGAAGACAGCTTTTACATTCATTGGTCTCAGTTGTTCTTTTTTCTCATACACCTCCCAACCTGCCCCTGGTCCATTGCACCTCTGGCCTCCATGTGTCAAATCCTGTGGACCCATGTGTCAAGCCTCTGTTACACTGGCCACCTGATCACTGCCTCTCTTTCTTCCTTGTCTTCCACGACAGCATTGTCTGCCGCACGACCAGCACGCTAGCTTCATACTAGAGGTCCTAAGCATAGAAGTTAACTAGTGAGATCAAAATAAAGACTCATAACTCAACTTACCTTTTTCTTTGACCAGGTCTGAGATGGCTCTCCCTCTGGCTCCTGCCTCGAGCCACCCAGTGGGGCAGCGAGGTTACACAAGGGACTATCAGGAGAAAGAGAGAGAGAGAGAGAGAGAGAGAGAGAGAGAGAGAGAGAGAAGAGGATGGCCTTTTATTGGGGAACAAGAAATTCAGGGGGAAATTCCATCCAGTGAAGGTCGAGGGGGACAGCATTCCAAGGTCAGGGTCAGTGATCGGTCTCAGGGTCAATGGTCAGTCAAACCCCGACACAGATGGGCTCTCAAACCTAAAAAGGGTGGGGATAAGTTCTGACACAGCTTGGCCGGAACGCCTCACACCCAGTCAGGGAGGTGCCCAATCACGTGTGCGAACGGCTTCCTTCCCACAATTGTCACCTCAGTTGTGTTCTGGGTTTTGTGTTTTTTTCCCCTTTTCTTTCTGTGTTGCTCTTTCAGGAACCTCTTCCGGCTCATGGTGGTGTCAGTCTCCCTTGCTCACTGCTTTCCATCCCATATTCTTCCTGGGATGTCTCACCTGTGCCTACAGCTTCAACTGACTCCTCCAGTACCGGTCTCTCTTCTAGCTCCAGATCTGTATACTTACCGACTCACGAAGTTAGACGTGTCTCCAGATGGGTTTGTTGAATTCACTCCTAAATTGTCCCCTCTTGTTTTCCTTATTTCTGTGAATGACACCCATCCTGCTGAGTCGGAAATCTCTGTGTGATTCTTATTTTTCCTCCCTCATTCTCAACCCTGATGTCCAACTCATCTCAGATGGATCTGGTACACATACTCCTTTCATCTGGCTTTGCTGATGCCTCGGTTTACTGCTGTTTACCATGTGACTGAAGCAATGTTCTTAACAGTTTCCAGGCAGCAGAGTATTCTTTTACTCTTATTTTAGTCTGGAGGCACTTATTAAATACTAGGAAATGATGGGCCTTTCAAACCTTGTACCATTTTTGCCACTCCATAAATTTCCATCTTGCCACTTGGTGCTGTCCCATTTTATACCAGAAGAAGAGTTTTTCAGATACCATTGCTCATCATTCTGACAGGTCTGTTGTTCATTTGTGGTAAATCTATAATTTTTCCAGCACCACTATTCATTTGCTGATGGTGTCTGTGGGTTGTCTTTTCTTGTTCAGTGTGAGATTTTCCTGGTTCTGGGTGTGATGAGCAATTTTTGAATTTTATCACAGACATGTTGGGTATGATGTATGGGACTTTGGTTCTTCCTTAACGTCTCTTATTTAGCCTGGTGTCCATGGAGGCCTTATGGGGATCCTGGAGTTCCATTCCCACCCAGTGGGAATGAGTCACCCTCCTTCTCTCCATAGGCATCTGAAGGTCTAGACCACTACCCCGTGGTAAGCACACTCCCACACTGTTGGTGGAGGCCACATGGGAGCCATAGTCAGACATCCCTCTCCTTCCCAGTCAGGGTGGTGTCAGAGGAGACCTGCCAGTCGCCTGAAATTTCCCTTCACCCAGCAACACGAGGATCCCCTACGCTGGGGGCAACTATGGGAACCAAGTGGGAAACCTGGGCTTTGTTTCCAATGGGAAGTGTCAGGGTGAACCCTTTCCCCCTATAGCAGTACATGTATCACTCCATTTTTTTTTTTTTAAGAGAGAGAGAGAGAGAGAGAGAGAGAGAGAGAGAGAGAGAGAGAATTTTTAAATATTTATTTATTTATTTATTTATTTATTTATTGGCAGACACAACATCTTTGTATGTGATGCTGAGGATTGAACCCAGGCCACACGCATGCCAGGCGAGCGCACTACCGCTTGAGCCACATCCCCAGCCCTGTATCACTCCATTTGTGAGGCTTTCCAGCATGCTGTACTTCTATCAGTGTGCTTGGTACAGGTATTTTAATTATTTAGCTTATATCTCTGCCTGTCCTGGAGACTAGGAATGCCCTTCTGACCATGTAGCTCATAGTGTAGTGCTTAAAACAAGGATGCTGGAGTCCTGGTCTCAGGTAAGTTAGTCAACCTCCTTGTATCCCAAGTGATTATATGTGAAGTGGAGCTTATTGTAAAGGTCTAATGAGAGAATACATCTAAGTTTCATAGTGCAATTCCTAGCACAAAAACTCTTCATAAATTATCAATTGTTAGGATGAAAATTTTCACTATAATTTATGAAACTATTCCCCCATTGCTAAGTATTTGAATTGTTTTTTTTTTTCCTCCTTTTTGGTTTTATAACTAAATCTGGCAGAAAATGTAAAAAAAAAAAATAACAAGGAATGATTAGAATCAAGCTTGCTTTTATGCCTTTGTGTCTGAACTTGACAAAATCAACTTAATTTTCCATCTAGGTTTGAAATAGTTGTTGAAAAACCTTGAGATTACTTTTGATCTTTTTTATACCATAAGGGACATCGGAGCTTTTAAAATTAATTGTTTCCCTCCTGCTGAGCTCTTGGAGGAGAATAAACATCATGGGAAGAATCTAACAGATTCGTCCTGTAAAGGGTGGGGTGAAAGCCTTGTAATTCTGTTTCTGAATTGGGATTGTTCTATTCTTAGATGGCAGCACATGAGGTTTTGATGAACATTTTGACCTTGTTTCTGCTGTACCTTTGTCTCTACCCGAAAGAACTGGGTTTATAAACACAGGTAAGTGAATGGCACCCATTTCCTCCGTGTTAAGGAAAGCTCATTTGAGGAGTTGAGAATTCTTATCAGCGTTGGGGTGATACTGGTTTTAGCATCACAAACACCATGATATCTCACAGTTCTGGAGGTCCAAGATCAAGGTGCTGGCCAAATTAGTTTCTGATGAAGGCCTGATGAGGATCTAGATGTACTCTCATTTGGCAGAGAAGGATTTTCTCTCCCATGTCTCTTCTCATAAAGGCAGGAATCCCATTCACGAGGATTCTACTCTCAAGAATCACCTTCTCTAATCCTCACCTCTAAATATTGTTGTATGAGGGATTAGGGCTTCAAACTATGAATTTGGGGAGGGAACACAAACATTCAGTCCATAGAAACCTCCTCCAAGAAGGGAAGGAGAGGAAGTTTTGTGAGAAAAGACCCTCCAGAGGCAAAGGTAGTTTAAGGACTATACTAACTGAGCTCAGGTCACTGGAGCATGGTATACTTACAACTGGAGTTTAAAAGGACCCACCGTAGCTTGTTCTACTCTGCATAAAGGGTCCTTTTAATCTGAGCTAAGGTGTTCTTATTATTTCCTGTGCTTATTAATGAATAAGCTTCCAAAGTCTTAATGCCTAACCAAAATCTATCCTATAATAATTTGGTTCTTTTGCTCCATACAATTGTTAGGGTGGGATAGAATGATGATAAAGATGAATGATCCTCAGCTTTAGAAGTTCCCTTAGTAAACTCTTTATCCACATGAATTATTAAGAGGTCATTCTGTTTCCTCCAAAGCGTCTAAGCTCAGAATCGTTTTATCTGTTGTGAGATTTCAGTGTTAGAACTATTTAATGGTCTGCAACTCTCCTGTGAAGTTCATCCTTTGGTCTTTGGATCTCTCCTTTTGTGGACCAGGTTTGAAAATCAGCTCGTTTCATGAATAGCCATTTTTAAACTATGCACTATTGTGGGTAGATATCTTTTCTTTGCTGTGAATTTTACTAGGAATTGATCTAGCTGTTTCCTCTGCTTGGAAAGATTGTGGTTTTTTTTTTCCAGAGTAAGGACCCAAAGACAGGTGTGTGCCTAGTGTTCAAATAACAACAAGAGGCCTGGGGTAAATTGTAAGAAGGGAGGAACCGTGTGGGGAAGATGTGGAAGGCCTTGGTAAGGGTGGGTGAGGTAGTTAGTGTGTGTGTTTAAGTCATCAGAATCCAAACTACTTAACATCACTGGTGTGGAGATTGTATCTTTACTCCTTATTAATTGTTAATTAGGTTTCTCTCACTTATTGAAAAATCCAAAATCTTTATTCATTTATGTTTTTTGGCAATGTCTAACTAAGCCTATAAGCCTACAACTTTCCCTGGACTATGGTCTTTATTATATAATTTTATTGCCTTGAGTAAAAACAAACATAGGTAATGTTTATAGGTGAGTCTTTCTTTAGATCCTCTGCTAAAGGTTTTCAAAGTTCCACATCTTGGTGTGAGGAGAAAGAAAGAAATCTATTGATTTAGACAACATAAGTGGAGCACTTACTTATTTCTGTAAATTTTAACGTAAGCAAATGTCACTGTTTTATGAGTGACTGATGACAAAGCAGCTGTGGTAGAGACACATTTCCCAGCTGCCTTTGCAGTTAGGTATGATCATGTGACAGAGTTCAGCCAATGGAATTTTAGCAAAGGTGAGGGAGTCACTTCTAGATGTGAGCCATAAAAAATTCCCAGGTCTTTCTTTTGTGAGGGCCATCAGGAAACTGAGGCAGACAGTGGCACCAGTTTACCTGAAAGAAGGGGCACAGATCCCTGAATTAATGCTTGAAGGAGTGTCTTGTTGATCAGAAATACCCATTTCAGAATTTCTATCAGTTCTATCAATCTGCTGAGATTTGGGGGTTTATCTGCTCACCAGCTGGCAGTTCCTCAACCAATGTCAAAGGCCTTGGGTTTTGACTCAGACTTAGTTCTCATGTTTGGTTCTTGGACTAGGGTTGTTGCTAAGACCAGGAGACATGGGATCAAAGTGGAGATGCAATCCTCTTACTAGCTTTATAACTAGTTCAATTTTCAGAAACTCAGTTCCTTCATCATTAAAGTGGGGATATAATATCTACTGCTTGGGATTATTGTGAGGATTAAATAGAAAATACTTTTCACAATGCCCCATTCATAATAAATAGCCAAGGATGGGAAGGTTATAGCATTTTATTTTTCTCCTTATTTTAATGGAAGAAGACTTAATATTTTCCCTATGATCTTAATGTTATATTCTCTCTGTCAGATAATATGCTATGCATTCCCACCTACATGGTTATTTTCTTCTTTTGTCAAAACATTCCTTCATCTGGAAAAGCATTTTTTTGTCCCTCAAGGCTTCATTCAAAAATTACCCCCTGTGGTAGATTTTACTTTCTTTCAAATGGCCACAGCAATATTTCCCCACGAACTCTTCTAGAACCTTGCTATTTTTCCATCAGGTGGTTGCCAGATCTTTGTGACTGTGGGGGTAGCATGTGGCAAATTGATGTTGTGTGACTTTTGAGGCTCTGTCATAAATGACAGTATTGTTCTCTCTTTCTCCCCCTCCACTCTTTCTCTCCCCCTTACTCCCCGTTACTCCCCAGCCATGTTGTAAGGGAGCCCAGATAGAATGGAGGTGCTACACATAGGTGTCCTACCTAACAGTCCCAGGTAATGTCCCAGGAAACAAGCATCAGTCTCCAGAAATGTGATGAGTGAGCTTTCCGGTGATGCCAGTTCCAGGACTTTGATCAGTCTCAGCTGGTGCTGAGTGGAGCCCAGAGGAGCCATTCCAACTGAGCCCTGACTAAATTGCAGACTCAGGAGAAAAATGAGCATCATGATTTTTTCAGCTACTGAGTTTTTGGGCTGTCTGTTAAATAGCAATAAATAGTGGAACAACTCCTCTGTGAAGTCACTCTCATGACCTCTTGGTTTTATTTCTTCCCCAGAATGAATTGCTTTTCTCTCTTCTCCTTTATCACTTAATTTATTTCACTAGCACTTAATAGTTTGCTAAAGTTTAGAAAACCCTCAGGTTCAACGATCAAAGATGATCCCTTTGTGTTACTTGTAGCATCTAACACAGTCCCTGCTACAGTGTGGATACTGAGTGAATGCTGGTTACATGACAGATAAGCTTATTTTTTTTCCTTTGTTGGAGCTTATGGGCTATGCACAGAAGTTTCCACTCTGCATTAACTCTGGTGTGAAATGGCATCTGGAGCCTAAGCAAATCCATGAAGCTCAAGGATGGTGATGACCATGGTTTTTAACGAGATAGATGGGAGAGCCAAGAGAATGACATGAAAGAATGCCAAGCAGCCACTGAACAATATTCACTGTCATTTGGGGCACTCCATACAGCAATTTTAAAATGTGATCATGGCTGTCAGGGGGACTAAACATTAGGAAGCCCTCAGTTACCCTTATCAGAATTTCCTTTGTAGAAAGAGGTCTTAAAATTTTTATAAGCTTGCAATGACTTTCAATGATGCTAATTGGATCACGAAACTGTGCTGCAAAATGTTGTGATATACAGAGAACCAAGGTTCTTATTTCACATCTGTTTTCCACATCCTCTCTTTTAAAATATTTTTATTGATACATTACATACACAATAGTCCACGATCCTTCATTAGCACTTTGGTTCAAGGAAATATACACTTATTTCAAAATTTTCAAGGTTTTTTTTTTTTTTTTTTATTTCTTGTAAATGAGAGAGCACTCACTGTATTTCCAGAGACTCAGCTTCACATTTCTGCTCTGCAATAGGCTGAGTATATGATCTTGGAAAAATGTGTTTTTGGTCGGACATGGTGGTGCCCATCAGCAATCCTAGTGACTTGAGGGGCTAAGGCAGGAGGATTGTCAAATCAAGGGCAGCCTCAGTAATTTGGCAAGGCCCTAAGCAACTTAATGTATGGTTTACATGTGACATATCCCCCCAAAAGCTCACATGTAAGACAATGCAAGAGGGTTTGGAAAAGAAACGATTGGGTTATAACCTTAATCTAATTAATCCCTGGTGGGATTAACTGGGTGGCAAATGGAGGCAGGTGGGGTGCACCTGGAAAAAGTGGTTCACTGGGGGGCGTGGCTATGTGGTATATATTTAGTGTCTGGAGCGTGGAGTCTCTCTCTGCTTTCTGATCATCGTGTGAGTTGGTTCCCTCTGCCACACTCTTCTGCCATGATGTCCTGCCCCACTTTGAACCCGGAGGAATGGAGCCAGTTGTCTATGGATTGAGACCTCTGAAACTGTGAGCCCTAAATAAACCTTTCCTCCTCTACAGTTGTGCTGGTCAGATCATTTAGACACTGCCGCGAAAAAGCTGACTAAAACACTTAGTGAGACCCTGTCTCAAATAAAATAAGATGAAATTTTTTAAAAAAGGGCTGGGACGTAGCTCAGTGGTAAAACACCCTGGGGTTCAATCCCACTACAAAAATAAATAAATAAATAGATAGATAGATAGATAAAAGTATTTTTAAAAATTTCAGATCTCCATTTCCACATTTGTGAAATGAGGATTGGTGGTTTCTGGGGTCTTGTTCAAGTCTAGCTGCAACATTCTACGAGAAAACTAGGAGCATAACTGACATACATGTGGAAACTTAAAGTGCTTATCTACTTTTTGAGCCGTAGGGGAAACAAATTGGTGACAGAGGAATATCAGGATTTTAAAATTCGGCCTCTCTTCTTGGCAGCTGCTCCAGATTAGGCTGCTCTTTATTTGTTAATTCTGTGGATTGGAACAGTGCGTTTTAACCGCTGTGAAATGGTTACAAAGTGGCACTGTCATGAAGAGGAAATCACAACCGGGGATTGGGGGCAGTCTTTCATCTGGCATATCCTATCCCTCCGACTGTGCACATTCGCTGTGCTATAAAGGAATGAAATTTCTATGACCCTTTTAAAGCCGAATCCATTTTCAGTTTGTCTTTAAGAGAGACCGAGTAAAAGCTAAAAGGTTAACCCAGGGTTCCATTTTGAGACAATAAGAATATTTAGCAATACAATGCAGATAACAAGTCATAAGAAAGATTATATTTTTTTTCTGGAATGTTCTTTTGAGTAATCTTACAGCAAAAGAGAATAGAACTTATATACTTACAACTTTTCAAGGGTTTCTAAGCAGCCAGTAAAACATACCATTGCCAACAGCATTTTGTCCCCCTTGTTCTAGAAGAATTTTTTCTTCTGGGCATTTTTAATGCTTCACTCATTACGAAAGTTTTCTCACCTTTTGCCTTTACCAATAGTAGGTAAAGAGGGGTCAATTAGTGTACAAGCCATGCAGGGTACAGATGACTGAATGCATGGCGGGTTGCACGGTTTCATGACGTTAGGTCACTTCAGGTCTCATATTACACCTTCTAAATCAGCTCATCTTTGCCCCATTTCCTCATTGTTCCTTTTGTTCACTTGTTCGTGGAATGTTTGCATGTGCTTTAGCAGGGACAGAGATTGAAATAGTTTGAGGCCTGGAGCTGCATCATTTTTTAGGCTCTAGGAACACGGCTCCGTTCTCCAGGATGCAGAATGCCCACCCCATGCTAGAAGCTCCTGTGTCCTGGGAATAGGGACAGTCTTAGTCTGCCTCTTCTCCCTGTTTTATGATCTTGTTAAGGTTGACCTCTACCTATCTGGTGGTGCTTTATCGACCAAAATAAAATTCTTAACTGGGCTCATTTCTATGGTTGACTGTAAACCTTTCCTTTCAACCTCACTTGTTCACAAGGAGGAAGCCCTTCAGGCTCTTGCATACTTGGGATAAATGGGATAGCAAACAACAAACTAAATAGCTACCGGAAACATTGGACTAAGTGAAATATATTTGGGGAGTATTTAAGAATCTTACACGATTTAACCCTAGATCAATACCTTTAACCTTTAATTAAAAAAAAAAAGCTATGTTTTTCTAAAATACTTTTTTCTCTGCCACTTCCATTCCACCATTCTGGGATTCTCGACAATAGCAACTTTTCCCTGGTAGAATTGCCATGGGATTAATTTTAGACATGTGTTATTTTGGGAACAATGGCAGATGAATTGATAGGTGGCTGGGGTAATCTTTATCATTAGTATTATTATCCTTAAAAACCTGGTAGGTAATTGTCTGGATTTAACTTGTCTGTTAAACACAGTAGCTTTGATAAATATTGTAAGATGATGCAGTAATGCATTCCTATTTTAGAACTGTAATATTTCATTGGAGTGTTTCTTCAATCAATCAGGAGTAATTCAGACCTCAGGGATAGCTGGGAAATTCCCATTGATGTGTATGCAATTCTCATTCTCATGTGTTTTTATTTTTTATTTTTGGTACTGGGGATTGAACTCAGGGGGCACTCTATCACTGAGCCACATCCTCAGCCCTATTTTGTATTTTATTTAGAGACAGGATCTCACTGAGTTGCTTATCATCTTGCCATTGCTGAGGCTGGCTTTGAACTTGCGATCCTCCTGTCAAAGCCACCACGCTCGCTCTCATGTATTTTTTTAGAGTGATGGGTGGTTGGTTAGTGTGGATGTTTAAAAAGAAAGTCATATTCTTGGGCTGGATATTTTATGTTGGAGAGAGATGTCTATAATAGATAAAATTAGTCATGAAGGTCCCTGATACTTCCTCTCTGCCCAGATATCACTGAATGCTTGGCTTCTGTTTCCAGGCTGAAGAATTTCCCCCAGTGATTCTCCATCATATGCACTCTGGTGTCCTTGTATCCTGGACAGTTATGTAATTTACTGTTGTAAACCTTTTGGTGAATTATTGTATGCTGGTGCTTCACACGCTGTCTGACACAGGAAAAGCACCGTGTAGGTATTAGAAATAGTTGTCACTAGTCGTTCTAAGACCAGCTGAAGCATCAGTTCATCAACCAGGTAAGATATGGAAATAAAACGCATTAATTGATGTTTGCTGTGTAACATGGAAATCTCAAGTGTGGTGGTTTCAATACAGCAAACATTTACTTAGCCCATTATTCTGCGGGTCATCAAGTTGGAGTGGGCTCAGGTTAGCAGATGTTTTGTTTTTTGCTTTTGACTCTTGTCTGAAGCATCTGTGGTCAGCTGGTAGTTCATCTGGTGCGGGGCTAGTCTAGGTTGGCCAGGTGGGATGGCTTGTCTTGGCTCCACAGGTTAGCTTGAGGGTTGTCTCCTGGTGAAGAAAGAAGAAGTGAAAAGCAGTCACAGAGGCCATCTCCGGTTAGCCAAAGAAAACTACAAGTTCAACCTGGATTCATTGGGTGCAGAGATAGACTCTGTGTCTTCAAGGCAGGAGTTGTCAAATCACAAGGAAAAAAAGAGACACATGGAGAGGAAGGGAAGCGCTCAGGTATGAGACGAGGGAAACATAAAGATGATTCCAGACTCATAGCTGCAAGTGACTTAGAACATGGTGGCACGATGTAGATTAGCAGAAAATAGAGCAGACGTGTTGGACTTTGAATGTAAGGAGTTGGATGAACCAATCACATGTTTGGACAAAGTGACAGCTAAGGGGTCCAGAAACCCTCAGAGAAACCAGCCCTGAAAATAAGAAACTTAGGACATGAACCACTACGAACAGATGCAGACAATAACAAAACCATGCTGTTTTCCCCTCGCTCGCTCGCATCCACTTCTCTTCCATCATGGTCACAATTATGTGGTTTTTGTTTGAGTTTCCTAGTGGGGACTCTCCCTTTCCAACTGTTGGTTCACATGACTGGATCAGCTCAATCCCAGCCACTTGCCCTCCAGGCCTGGCCAATCACACATCCCACCCTCTGCCCACAGTGATTTCTTTAGGAATGTCACCTGACCCAATTGGGTCTAATAAAACCAAATCCCAGTGCCTTCGTTGGGACCATTAGAACTTGAACTTCTACTGGAGCAACTGAGCCGGGAGGCAGTAGAGCTGTTGGAGACCATCTGACCAGAGACTGTGCCTAGGAGTCAAGCCAGAAGAAAACACAAGTAGACCCGTGTGTGTGTGTGTGTGTGTGTGTGTGTGTGTGTGTGTGAGAGAGAGAGAGAGAGAGAGAGAGAGAGAGAGAGAGAGAATATAGACCCCTAAACTCTCAGCTTTACCTAAAACCGTACATACCTATACACTTCAAAGAAAACTATTAAGTTCCCTTTCTTTTTCACTTTATTTGAAGAGAGTTTCTATGCTGCGTTACTAATATGAAAAGAGAACAGAATCTAAAATTAGAAAACAGTTACATTTTGGGGACCAAAGGAAAATTAAGGATTACACAACAAAGGTTTATGGAGATGAGAAATCCAAGAAGAAGAGGGGAAAATAGGAGGGATGGGTGTGTCTATCGTCCCCAGTTGGGGGGCAGGGGCTCTGTGCACGTGGCTGACCTGGAGGCCAGGACAACCTCCACGGGAGCTCTGGGCAGCAGGGTGGAGCAGAGGGGCATTGCCCGGAGCTCAGGAAAGAGTGGGCAACTTCCTTTGTCCATAAAAGGGCTTCCTCGTCACTGGGGCTTACAACCTTGGAATCGACTCTTCCGCCTCCCCTGCCACAGCCCACGCATCCAAACAGTCATCTTGTCCTGTAAACTTTCCCTCCACAGTTACTTTTGGACTCCTACCTTCCTCCGCATGTCCACTGCCAAGAGTGTGGTCCAGGGGCCCAGTATTCCTTTCCTGGAACCTGCCAAGGCCTCCCATGCCCAGAGCCCTTTACCTCTGTCCTCCCCTCTATCCTGCTGCCAGATGATGTGTCCTAAGGCTCTGTTCTGTTGTGAAATAGGCACTCAGTGTTGTGAAAAGGCCCTGAACTGGGGACGAGAGCCAGCTCTGCCTTGCCGCTGGAGCTTGGGAAAGGCTCCTAACCCCAGTAGGTGTGGGGCTGTAATCTTTCAAGTGAGGGATGGAACCAGGTGCTTTGACACTAATTGCTTCCTTATTACCTATAAAACAAATTTTATCTGCAATCTTTAACTCTGTTAGTTTCACCTCTTTTAACACAAACTTGAGCCAAAATGAACTAATTCTTGTCCCTGAATGCACACACCTTGCACATCCCTACCTTTCCTGGAATTCCTTGTCTTTCCACATAAAGATCCTATTCACCCTCCAAGTCCAACTTGGAATGTTACTTGCCTGATTCCTCCTCCTTCCCTCCTGAGAGCTGCCTCACCCATGGGCTCTGGGAAGGGTGCCTTGCGCTGTTCTGTGGTTTAGAGACACGTTTTGCCTTCTGCCAAATTGCCCGTGACTTGAGGATTGAACCCCTACTCTGTTCATTGTGGTAGCCCTTGAGGCATCTAGCACAGTCGCTAGTTTTCAGGAAGTGGTTGAATGAATGAAAACACATATTTTGTTGCTGCGAGGCCCACTCGGCCATCTTGCAAAGCCCCCCTGAGCAAAGGGATGTCTGCTGAATCAGGACTTGTGATCATAAAGACACAGGGCTTTTGAGCTTCGTGGTAAGAATCTCTGGGCCAGGAAGGTGTTCGCCCAATCCATGTTGGGTGAAAGTCTCACGGGTCCTTCTAGAGCTCCACGTGGAGACCAATCCAGCAACCTCCTTCCTGCATGCAAGGTAACAGTGACCATGTCCTGGGAAGATCAGAGTGGTCTCCTGCTGCAGCTCCTGACCAGTGAAGCCAATCTAGAGGAAAACAGCAGAGAGGGAGAGGAGGTATAGGAGGAGAAACCAGAGGTGAGAACTTGGGGAGCACGGAGGTGACAGTGTTCCCCCATTATCCTTTATAGCAAGAGAATCAACTCTGGATCAGTGAACTTGTTGCCCTGTTGTGGCAAAGCTGGGTATGGGCAAAGTCAGTGCCGTAGCCAGGAGCCAGAATTATGTGGCTCTCTCCTACCTAAAACCTTGAACCTGGAGACCTCCCTCTGGAATGCTGGTTTTTCTACAAGCTTGAGGGGAAACAGTTGTACTTGGGTGAACCTTTACTCCCTCCTTATTGGCTTCCCCTCTCCACCCACAGCAACTTAAATCATTAAAATCATGTATAATTAAAATTTCATCCAAGTTACACCAGTTATGTTTGCTGGCCACAGAGGGGAGTATAAATATCTTAGAAAGGCCTAAAGACAGAGGCCGTTTCCTGCCTGTGGTTTCCCTTCGCACAGGAAGCTGTCTGCTACTGTGTGTGCCCTCCCCAGCCTGATGGGAGTTGAGCTCTCGGCTCCCCAGCCCGGCTCTGAATGGAACTTTGTTCTATAGATTTATTTACAGGGCTCCTGCCGAAGTTTGGTGGATAGGTCTGCTCTGCTCATTAGAGAACTTTCTTCTCATTCTCTCTCTCTCTTATTTTGTCTTTTGATTCCAAATATATTTGATTAAATATCTAAGTAAATGCTTCATTCTCTTAGTTAACTGGAAAACAGGAGTTTATTCTCCCTTCCTGCCTAATCTTTATGCAAATGTCAGATTAACTTCCCTGAAGCACAATTCATATTGATATTTTCTTGCTCAAAAACCCACAGTGATTTTGCTCTACTTACCACCTGAGACCAGAGGCCTACTGCACTTTCATGCACAGAACCACACCTCATGCATCAGGCCCCCCAGGAGCTCCCTTGCCATAGATTCTTTAGCAGCTCTAGGGGATCATGAAGGGATTGGCCCAGATAGGTCCCTAATGTAAGCTTCTGGAGCCCTGTGAGTGGAACCATCTGTGTCATGAGAAGTGCCTGTGTCCCTAAGCCATCTATCACTACACTTGGTTTGGATTGTCATCACACTGGATTCTGTTGAACCATCCCTTGAGATGCTCCAAGAGTTGGGGTCAACATGAAACATTAAGGATCTGAGCACAGTGTATCTGGAAGACGGTCCTAGGAAAGTGGGTGAGGAAGTGAGAGGAAGGAAGTGAAGCCACTGCAGGGTGTTATAAACGGGTTGCCACTACGGGCAACTGTGGGTCAATTCCTGGGATGGGAAGGGTCCTTGACGAAGCAGTGTGCACACCTGTATTTTAGCTACTTGGAATTACTCAGTAATAACTGACGCAGGAGGATGACAAGTTTGAATCCAGCCTGGGCAATTTGGAGAGATCTTGTAAGGAAAAAAAAAAAAAAAAAAAAACCCAAATCAAAACAACAAAGGAGGTTGGTTGAGTACAGGGATGCGGACTCCACAGATATGGAGGGCTTTGACTGGATGTCAGGTGCTGGCGAGAACAAAAGTCTTCACAGTCTCCCTTTGACTCCATCCACTGCTGCTGAACTTGACCAGCTCTGCACAGGGCAATCTGATGGTGCCTTGCCTCATGGCCTTGTTCTTGTTTGTTTCCCTGGGTCGTCTCTGATGTTGAGCCTTTGGGACTCAGCTCTATCCTCAGCCAAGCACACCTAGGAGTGCAGGCAGGCAGTGCCTATGGGTCCTCCTGGAATGGTAGGAGTCAGGAGGGGATCAGTTTCTTCAGAAGGTCTCTGGAAGGTACAATCATTGCATGGAGGCAGCAGGCTGGATTGCATATACTTTTTAAAAAAATTTTTTTAGAGAATTTTAATATTTGTTTTTTTTAGTTTTCGGCAGACACAACATCTTTGTTTGTATGTGGTGCTGATCGAACCTGGGCCGCAGGCATGGCAGGCGAGTGCGCTACCGCTTGAGCCACATCCCCAGCCCAAGGATTGCATATACTTGCTGATCCTTCCCTTCTTTTAACTTTCACTTCTCTCTGGTTCTGCCTTTTGACAACTTGGGATGGAAAACTCATTTAGCCCCCAGCTTTCAAATCCTTGCTCAGGCTATTTTGGGAGGCTCCAGACCAAGAAGAGGAATGCGGCAGTTGAGATGGCATTGCAAATACAAACAATATAAATATAAATAGATAAAGATGTTGTTGAGATGGTGCATTTGAATAAGGTCCTGCTGGAGGGAAATAATACATATGCAGGTGACTCAGGGAGAGCTTTCCAGGTAGAGGGGACAGAGAAAGGGCAAAGGCCTTTGTATCCATGGGGCTGAAATGGAGAGAGAGCAGGAGAAAAAGGAGATAAAGGCAGAGAAGTGAGGAGAATTGACCTCCAAAACCCTGGGGCCATTGTTGAAACCTGAGTTTCATTCCAAGTCAGGTAACTAACTTATTTTCAGAGATTTTGCAAATTTTGTCCACTTTGTATTTTACTTTAAAAAAAATATTTACAGGGTACAGTTGGATCTTGTTTATACACAGACAAGTTGAGTCTTCTAAAAATATTTACTTGATAACAGTTGCTTGTTGTCATTCTGAGCTTCCTAAGGTTGCTTATGAAGCTAGTTAGTTCTTTGTGGATTGTGTTTCGAATATTGGTGTACTATGTTCATGGATACCAATCCTGGAGAATCATTCTTAGCTTCATTTATTTAGAAAATATTTATTGAGTATTGCTAGGTGCATGGTATTGGAACAGGCATGGGATACTATGTATGTCTGACTTCATGTATCTGAGCACGTGGCAAGCCATGATATTTTTAAATTGCCAGAACACAGTTCTTGGATGTTTTCTAATTCAATATCCATATTCAATTGGGCTTTTGTACATGGTTTCCTTTCTTTTAGCTTTTGTGAGAACTTACATACATCAAACCATATTCTTGCTTATGTCAAACCTAAAAATCCTAGTGCTACTTTGGCTGCCTTGATATCTCCTCCAATTTATCCCACCTGACTTCAAATTTAATTTGTCTTGGGAGTATTTGAGGGGGAGGAGAAGGAGAGAGAGAGAGAGAAAGAGAGAGAGAAAGAGAGAGAAAAAAATACTAAATATAAGGTAAAAATTCTTCAGTGGAAATAAGTGCTATGGTTTGTTGAACTAGAAATTTTAAAAATACTGTAAATTCATACTAATACTTTTTTTGAAAGCTTTTTTATTGTAGTGGTATATACATAACACAAATTTACCATTTTAACAAGATTTAAGCATACAATTGAGTGGCATTAAGTACATTCAAAATGTTGTGCAACCATCATCATCATCCATTTTCAGAACTTTTCCATCGTCCCAAGCAGAAACTCTATGCCCATAACACACTAGCTGCCCGGTATTGGAACAGGCATGGGATCTCACCCCTCCTGTAACAGAGACTCTCCTAGCCTGACTTAAGACAGGCTCTTTAAGTCATCTTCCTGACTGGACCTGAACTTTGGCCTCCACCTTGTCAGGCCTACAGCATCCAGGTGTAACCAGAATCCCACTAAGTCAGGCCTATTTGATCCCTCTCAATATCTGACGAAATTTCTTACCAACCCTCTCCATCCTCCAGGTGCTATCTAATCACCCTACTTGCCCTTAGAAAGAATCCTGTTAGGTCAGTTTAGCAAGATTCCCTCCCTACTTTTTAGGTCTCTTCTTGATTGTCTATCCATTGGTTGCCCAACTTGCTCCTTGGCTGTAAATCCCTTTGGTGTATTTGGAATTGAGCTTCAGTTCTATTCTGAAGTTTCTTTCTCCCTCTTGCAATAGTTCCTGAATAGAATCCATTTTTTACTGCTCATCACTATTGTCAACCTCTGATTGTTAAAAATATCCCCAGCCCCTGGAAACTTCTGTTCTACTCTCTTGTCTCTGTGACTTTGCCTACTTGAGGGACTTCATTATCTTAGCCCATTCTGGCTGCCATAACAAAGTACTATCAACTGGGTGACTTATAAACAACAGAAACTTATTTATCACAAATCTGGTTGCTGAGAGTTAAGGATCGAACTTCTCTGTCTGGTGAGGGCCCTTGTCCTGGTTCATATATTGTGCTTTCTCTCTGTCTTGATGGAGTGGAAAAGGGCAAGTGATCTCCCTGGTCTCTAAGAGCACTAACAGCATTCATCGGCTTCCCTGTTTGCCCCATCACTCTCCAAGGCTCTTGGTAATACTGCCACACTGGTGACTAGGTTTTAGTGTGGATTTAGGGGGTTGCAAGCATTCAGACCATGGCAGTCCTATAAAGGGAATCCAATAATACTTTCCTTTTGTTCCTGTCTTCTTTTGCTTAACATGATGTCCTCAGGGTTTATTCATGTTGTAGTATGTATCAGAATTTCATTCCATTCTAAGGCTGAATGATACTCCATTATACATAGAGAGCACATGTTATTTATCCATGCATCTATTGGTGGGTACTTGGGTGGTTTCCACCTATGGCTTTTGAGAATAATGCTGCTAATGATATACAAAAGTATCCCTTGGACACTCCGCTTTCAATTATTTGGGGTATATACCCGGAGACTGAACTGCTAGAGCACATAATAATTCTATGTCTTACTTTTTGAGGAACCAATACACATTTTCCACAGTGACTGTATGAGTTTACTCTCTTACTAGCAATGCATAAGGATTCCAATTTTTCCACATTGCAAATACTTGTTATTTTCCATTTTTTAAACAATAGTCATTCCAATGGATGTGAAGCCATCTCATTGTGGTTTTGATTTGCATTTCCTTAATGACTAGTGATGCGGAGCGTCTTTGTACATGCTTACTGGGTATTTGTATATCTCCTTTGGAGAAGTTTCTATTTAATTCCTTTGTCCATTTTCAAATTTTTGTTGTTCTTTTTGAGTTGTACTGATACTTCAAAAAAAAAAAAAAAACACACCACTTTATAGAAAGCAAATTCAAAAGGAACTGTGTTACATTTATGTGTCAACCTGCCTGGATCACAGGGTACCCAGATATTTGGTCAAGCATTACTTAGATGTTATTTAGGGTGTTTCTGTGTGGGGTTTAAATTGGCAGACCAAGAAAATTAGATTGCTCTCCTTAACTTGGATGAGTTGTCAGCCTCGCCCAGTCTGTTGAAGATTTGAAAAGGGCCAAAGGACTGATTTTCTCCCAAGTAAGAAAGAATTCCTGCTGCCTGACTATCTTTGGACTGAGCTGTCAGCTTTTTCCTGCCTTTGAACTTGGATTGGAACACTGGCTCTTCCTGGGTCTTGGGTCAGCTATTTTTGGCCTAGACCTACACTGTCAGGCCTAGTGGGTCTCCATCTTGCTGCCTGCCAATCTTGAGACTTGTCACTTTCTGTTATTGTGTGATCTATCTCCTTAAGCTTAATCTTTTTTCTACAAATATAAAACCATAATTCTGCTTTTCTGGTGGAGAGTAGTACAGAGACCAATTTACTGAGGAGAGTGAGTTGTATTTTGAGTTCAGGTCCTTTTGTTGTTTTGTTCTAATGACGGCAGAATGCACTTTGACACATCATACATAAATGGAGTATAACGTTTCATTCTTCTGGTTGTATGTGATGTAGAATCACACCAGTCATGTATGCACAAAGGATGATAATATCTGATTCATTCTACTATCATTCCTACCCCCAAACCCCATCCCTTCCCTTCACTCCCTCTGCCTAACACAAAGTACCTCTATTCTTCCTTAGGCCTCCCCTTCATTGTGAATTAGCATCCAGATATCAGAGAAAACATTCGCCCTTTGTTTTTTGGGGATTGGCTTATTTCACTTTGCATGATATTCTCCAGCTCCATCCATTTACCTGCAAATGCCATAATTTCATTCTTCTTCAAGGATGATTCATACTGCATATTATTTATTCCAAAGTTTCTTATTCTATTCATCTGTTGAAGGACATCTAGGTTGATTCCATAGTTTAGCTATTGTAAGTTGAGCTGCTATAAACTTTGATGTGGCTGTATCACCATAGTATACTGATTTTAAGTCCTTTGGGTGTAAACAAAGGAGTAGGATAACTGGGTCTAATGGTGGTACCATTTCAAATTTTTTGAAGAATCTTCATACTGCTTTCCATAGAGGTTGAACCAATTTTTAGTCCCACCAGCAGTGTAAGAGTGTACCCTTTCCCCCACATCCTTGCCAACACTTTTTGTTGCTTGTATTCTTGATAATTGCCATTCTGACTGGAGTGAGATGGAATCTTAGTTTTGGTTTGCAATTTTCTAATTGCTAGAGCTGTTGAACACTTTTTCATATGTTTGTTGACTGATGGTATTTTTTCTTCTGTGAAGAATTTCCTTTGCCCATTTATGGATCCTAAATGTTGTCATGCACTTGACATTACCCTTTGAATGAGCACAACACTTCCTGTAGTAATGAAACAGATGAAAGACTTGGTTCTCTTTATGTTTTCCTAAAATCAAGTGCAAATATTTTATATTATTATTATACATTAGTTGCTTTGTTGAGGAATGAGGGTTGGAAAATTGATGTTTTAAGCTCCTGATAAGGGCCATTTTTGTCCTATTTGTTCTGCATGATTGCTTCAAAATTTGGCAATAATGCTTAGGCAATAAGTGAGTACTTCTTTTTGAAGCAAGGAAGCTACATTCCTCCAGAGATTTGGTGTGACCACCAACCAACAGCATTAGCACCAACTGCGGCTTTTTCTAAGGGCAGAAATATGATCTACCCCAGCCCGACCAAATCTGAATTCACACTCGAGCAAGATCCCCAGGTGATTCATATTGCATATTAAAGTTTGAGAAGCACTGGATTAAGGAATTCATGTATCCTGTGTTTGTTTTACTTGTAGTCTGTCGGTAAAACCAAGTAATTTTTTACAGTTTAAAGGAGACTTAAAAGTTACCCCGTCTCAGTTTTCATTTCATAGAGGAAAAACAAAAAAACTAGAGTTCAAAAAGACTGTCATTCGATGGGCTTAGATATAGGACTAATAACTGCTACTGAGATTTTTTTACTATTGGAATTTATTCTTTCTCCAAATTCTTTTTCCCCATTAAAAAAAATTAGTGTATTATAGTTATACATACAGTAGTTGAGTTCATGTTGACAAATTTGCACATTCATGAAATTCTGGTAAAATATTCATAGATTTTAAAGTTAGAAAGTTGTTAGTACTCAACACCTTCATTTTGCAGATGGGAAAATGGAGGTCTGAGGAGGTGAAGTAACTTATTTGAGAAACAGAGTAGATATAATCAGTCAGCATAGACAGTATTATGCTGCATAACAAACAAGCCTCAAATTTCAGTGGCTTTAAATAACAAAGGCACTCATGCCCACCCATGTTACACATTCACATGGATTGACTTGGGCCTTCAATGTCTGTATCTCCATCCTGTTGTCACTTTGGGATTTATCCTACTGGGATAGGTACTACTTGGAGCATTGTTGGTAGCAGTGGCATGGGAAATAACACAGTAAAACACACAATGGCTTTTAAAACTGCCTGAAAATGACACATGCCACTTGTTCTCATATCATTGGCCCAAACAAGTCATGACCATGCCTGAGGACAATAGGGCCAGAAATAAAATCAGTGATGTACCTGTAAACATTTAACAACAAACTGATCTGTAGCCTTTGTTGACTTCTTAACATAAATATTTCCTTTATAACTGAGATCAAGCTACTGACATGATGTCATTGAAAGTGTTGGTGCAAAGGGATGTATGTGTGCACTTGGCTCTCCCAGCTGACACAAGCTGCTGAGAATTAACTCCATAACACCATTAAATGATCCTTTTATAGGAATGATATTGATGAAAATAACACATCTGTTAAAGGGAGCTTGCATATGCAAATAGCAGGGTGTAAATAAATACCAATATCAAATCCATCATGGAAAATAGGCTAAGAGGATCTCATTTACAACAAATTTCTAATATTTTTGCTGCATGGACATGTGCACCATTAGGTATTGTTGTGTTAGTCAATGAAGCCTAAAACTTAAATCTCTTTTTCCTCCAAACTTTTCTGTTTGTATGGTCAGGCTCCAAATAGTGACATATCAGTCAATGACAGATAGATCTCACATATATGAGTGAGATCTATAAGACTGAAGTGGAGCTCAAAATAAAATCTTGTTGCCTGTGATGTCATACCATGACTGATGTGTTTGCTGATGCTGGGGTAAAAACACCTAAGACACTGACAACCAATTATGTACACAATACTTGATGATAATAAATGACTGTTAATGGGTCATGCATTTACTCAAATTCCTCATTGTTATGTTAGCGTGTACTCTTACACTAACATGAAAAAGCTGACTGTAAGACAGTCTGCTGTGTTTCACCGGCAGCAGTCTCATCCAGCTTGTGTTTACTGTGTCTTTCGAGGACATCATTTTCTCTTGCGCTCAGTTTACTCTCCTTCTGTTTATCAGGGTTCTAGGTGCAGAAGATGATGCTATATAGGATTATGCAAATACCCTATGATATTTGCACAAGACAAAATTGCCTGACACCACTTTTCTCAGCACACATTCCACTTAAACAATGCACAGGTGTACTTGAGATGGCATTAAACCTGGATGGCCCCCATGACTTCCACTTCTTCTTCCAGGATCATTCCTTTCATTGGACTTTTCCCACTTTATTCAAAATTAATATTGGGTCATCCGATGGGAACATCATGTTTTCTTTTATCCCTTTGTAGACACTAGCAATGGGCCTTGAGCAACCACCAAGGCCAGAGATGCACACCTGCAGAGAGCTCTCTACAGGGTGGCCTCAGTTCTCTAGAAATTTTAGAAGCAAATCAACAATTGTGTAAATGCATATCTTGGAATGTAAACTGATTGCACTTGACAATGAGTGTCAACTTAAAGCATCAAATGAAATCGATCAGTTACAGACAGACACTCCCTCCTCTAAAATCAGTTTTTGATTTAAGTCATACAAATAGTTAAATTTTATTGAGTACCATATGATAGACATTGGCACTCTTTACAGAATTACCTCAGGTAATTCTTACAGCAAGAAGGTGGAGGTGGGCACTATCATTGTCTCCTATACTTTGTTCATCATAATACAGAAATTTGGAGAGGTTAAGTAATTGTTGACAGCCACAAAGCCAGTGAAAGGTAATGTTGAGAGGTTCATGAGAAGACAGATGACTTTGGTGTCCAGGTTCTTGCCATTCTACCTCCCACAAAGCAAGAGTGTCCCTCTGGTGCACAGTGAACCGTGGAGTTTACGTACCGTTTAAAGTAAGAGGACAGAAGTTGCAGGCTGAGGGAAACTCTTGGGTCATCACGTCTAGCCTCTCTGTTAATGCTCTGATCTCTTTGAAAGCATCTTTGCTACTCCCTGATTCAGACTGTAGGCTGTCTTCTTCTAGAAGATGATTTGAGGTGACCAACACCTCGGCAAAATGATGTTTCCAGTCTTTGCCTAATGCCCGGAAAGGGGCCACACCACGTCCTGATGGCCACTTTGGGAAGAATGCTAAACTTCAGGATGTGAATGTCTATTAGGTCAAAACATGGATGTCTGATTTTGTTCTCTGATGCCTAGGAATGAGTTACCTTCCTTTAGAATATAACCAACTCCTCCTTGAATGTTCTTCTCCTTCATCTTCCCCATTGTTCTCCAGATTATGTTCAGTCTGCCATTTTTCCCCTCTAACTTTAAACTTTATGCTTGAGGCACAGTTTGAAGTATATCAAGTCACTCTTCGGATGCAGTGGCCCATGCCTGTAATCCCAGTGGCTCAGGAAGCTGAGGGTGGAGGACTGTGAGTTCAAAGCCAGCCTCAGCAACTTAGCGAGGCCCTAAACAACTTAGTGAGATCCTGTCTCAAAATAAAAAGGGCTGGGGGTGTGGCTCAGTGGTTAAGCACCACTGGGTTCAATCCTCAGTACAAAAAAAAAAAAAAAATCACTCTTGCCAGGTACCAATGCAACACTCTAGACAAAGAAAGTGTCAGCAAAGCAGAAACAGAGCTCTACATCCTCTGCCACCCCTCAACCTCTATTTCTATGCTTGTTCAGTGTGACAGAGATTCTTGAAGGGTAGGCATGTATGAGAATGTCTCTCATTCTCCTTGGTAGCTCCAGAACATTTTGCCAGCCTTGCCTTGTCTTGGTTGTAGCATTTCTGGCTGTATTTCATACCTTTTTTTTCCAAAGAAACTTAAAAAAATTTTTACATTTGTTCTAATTAGTTATACATGACAGTAGAATGCATTTTGACATACTGTACACAGATGGAGCACAGCTTCTCCTTCCTCTGGCTGTGCATGGTCACACCGGTAGTGTAATCATGCACGTATATAGGGAAATATCTATCTCATTCCACTGTCCTTCCCACCCCCACACCCCTTCCCCTTCCCTCACTCCCCTCTGCCCAATCCAAACTTCCTTCCTTCTTCTCTACCTGCCCCCATTATGGATCAGCATCTGCTGATCAGAGAAAACATTTGGCCTTTGGTTTGGGGGGTTTGGCTTATTTTACTTTGCATGATATTCTCCAGCTCCATCCATTTACCAGAAAATGCCATAATTTCATTCTTCTTTAAGGCTGAATAATATTCCAGCATGTATATGCACCACATTTTCTTTATCCATTCATCTGTTGAAGGACATCTAGGTTGGTTCCATAGTTTACCTATTGTGAATTGAGCTGCTATGAACATTAATGTGGCTACGTCACTGCAGTATGCTGATTTTAATCCTCTGGGTATAGACTGAGGAGTGGGATAGCTGGGTCAAATGGTGGTTCCATTCCAGGTTTTCTGAGGAATCTCCATACTGCTTTCTGTAATGGTTGCACCATTTTGCAGTCCCACCAGCAATATATGAGCGTAAATTTCCCCCTACATCGTTGCCAACACTTATTATTGTTTGTATTCTTGATAGCTGCCATTCTGACTGGAGTGAGATGAAATCTTAGAGTGGTTTTGATTTGCATTTCTCTAATTGTTAGAGATGATGAACATTTTTTTTCACATGTTTGCTGATCAATTGTATTTCTTCTTTTGTGATGTGTCTGTTCAGTTCTTTAGCCCATTTATTGGAAGGGCTACTTGTTATTTTGGTGTTAATTTTTTTTTCTTTATATCTCCTGGAGATTAGTTTTCTACCTGAGGTGCAGGTGATAAAGATTTTCTCCCATTCTGTAGGCTGTCTCATACCTTATCAATTGTTTCTTTTGCCAAAAAGAAGCTTTTTAGTTTGAATCCGTCCCATTTATTGATTCTTGATTTTACTTCCCGTGCCTTAGTAGTCTTGTTAAGAAAGTCAGTCCTAAGCCAACATGATGAAGTTTTGGGCCTACCATTTTTTTTCTATTAGGCACAGGGTCTCTGTTCTAGTACCTAAGTCTTTGATCTACTTTGAGTTGATTTTTTTTTTTTTTTTTTTTGTGCAGGGTGAGAGATAAAGGTTCAATTTCATTTTGCTACATATGGATTTTCATATGTTTTCCCAGCACCATCTGTTGAAGAGGTTATCTTTTCTCCAATGTATGTTTTGGTGCCTTTGTCTAGTATGAGATAATCGTATTTATGAGGGTTTGTTTCTGAGTTTTCTGTTCTGTCCCATTGGTCTACCTGTATGTTTTGGTGCCAATGCCATGCTATTTTGATTATTATGGCTCTGTAGTATAGTTTAATTTCTGATGTTGTGATTCCTCCTGCTTTACTCTTCTTGCTAAGGATCGCTTTGGTTATTTTGGGTCTCTTATTTCTACAAATGGATTTCATGATTGCCTTTTCTAGTTCTGTGAAGAATGACATTGAGTTTTAATTGGAATTGCATTAAATCTGTATAACAGGTTTGGTAGTATGGCCATTTTGACAATATTAATTCTGCCTGTATAAGAGCATGGGAGATCTTTCCATCTTCTAAGGACTTCTTTAATTTCTTTCTTTAGTATTCTGTAGTTTTCATTGTAGAAGTCTTTCACCTCTTTTGTTAGGTTGATTCCCAAGTATTTTATTTATTTATTTTTTGAGGTTATTGTGAATGGGGTCGTTTTTCTAATTTCTGTTTCAGAGTATTCATCACTGATGAATAGAAATGAATTTGATTAACAGGCCTTGATTTTATATCCCACTATTTTGCTGAATTCATTTATTAGTTCTAGAAGTTTTCTGATGGAATTTTTTGGATCTTCTAAATACAGAATCATGTCATTGGCAAATAGTGATAGTTCAAGTTCTTCTTTTCCTATTTATATCCCTTTCATTTCTTTTGTCTGTCTGATTGCTCTGGCTAGAATTTCAAGGACTATGTTGAATAGAAGTGGTGAAAGAGGACATCCCTGTCTTGTTCCAGTTTTTAGATGTATTGCTTTCAAATTTTCTCCATTTAGGATGATGTTGGCCTTGGGCTTAGCATAGATAGCTTTTACAACATGTTGAGGTATGTTCCTAGCATCCCTAGTTTCCTAGTGTTTTGAACATGAAGACATGCTGTATTTTCTCAAATGCTTTTTCTGCATATATTGAGATGATCATACGATTCTTATCTATTGATGTGATAAATTACATTTATTGATTTCTGCTTGTTGAACCAACCTGGCCTCCCTGGGATGAACCCCATTTGATCGTGGTGCACTATCTTTTCAATATGTTTTTGTATGAAATTTGCCAGAATTTTATTGAGAATTTTTGCATTTATGTTCTTTAGGGATATTTGTCTGAAGCTTTCTTTCCTTGACCTGTCTTAGTCTGATTTTTGGTATTAGGGTGATACTAGCATCATAGAATGAGCTTGGTATTCCCTTCTTTTCTATTTCTTGGAATAATTTGAGGAGTATTGGTGTTAATTCTTCTTTGAAAGTCTCAGCTGAAAATCTGTCTGGTCCTGGGATTTTCTTGGTTGGTAGGCTTTTGATGGTGTTTTCTATTTCATTACTTGATATTGATCTGTTTAAATTGTGTATGCCCTCCTGATTCACTTTGGGTAGATCATATGAAGAAATTTGTTGATGTCTTCAAGATTTTCTATTTTATTTGAGTTTAAAATTTTCAAAATAGTTTCTAATTATCTTCTATATTTCAGTAATGTCCATCATGATATTTCCTTTTTCACCATGAATTTTAGTAATTTGACTTTTCTCTCCTTTTCATTAGTGTAGCTAAGTGTTTATCAATTTTATTTATTTTTTCAAAGAACCAACTTTTTGTTTTGCCAATTTTTTAAATGGTTTCTTTTTTTAATATTTATTTTTTAGTTATAGGTGGATACAATATATTTATTTTTATTTTTATGTGGTGCTAGGATTGAACCAGTGCCTCATAAATGCTAGGCGAGTGCTGTACCTCTGAGCCACAACCCCCGCCCTTGAATTGTTTCTTTTCTTTCAATTTCATTGATTTCAGATTTTAATTATTTCCTGTCTTTTACTACTTTTGGTGTTGATTTGTTCTTCCTTTTCTAGGGCTTTGAGATGCAATATTAGCTCATTCATTTGTTGACTTTTTAATTCTTTTACTGAATGAGCTCCATGCCATGAACTTTCCTCTTAGCACTGCCTTCATAGTGTCCCAGAGATTTTGATATGTTGTATAGGTGTTCTCATTTATCTATAATTTTTTTTCTGTCTTCCCTGATTTATTCTGTTATCCATTCTTCATTCAGTAGCATGTTATTTAGTCTCCAGATGTTGCAGTAGCTTCTATTTTTTTTTATCATTGATTTCCAATTTTATTCCATTATGATCTGAGAGTATGCAGGGTAGTATCTCTACTTTTTGTATTTGCTAAGAGTTCCTTTGTGGTATAACATATGGTCTATTTCAGAGAAGGATCCATGTGCTGCTGAGAAGAAAGCATATTCACTTGATGATGGGTGAAATACTCTATATACACCTGTTAAGTCTAAATGGTTGATTGAATTATTTAGTTCTATAGTTTGTTTAGTTTTTGTTTGGAAGATCAGTGGGTGAGAGAGGTGTGTCAAAGTCATCCAGTATTGTTGTGTTGTGGTCTGTTGGATTATTGAAGTTGAGAAGGGTTTGTTTGATGTACATAGATGCTCCATTTTGGGGGACATATATATTTACAGTTGTTATGTCTTGTTGGTGTATGATTCTCTTAAGCAGCTTGAAATTTCCTTCTTTATCCCTTCTGATTAACTTTGATTTGAAGTCCATTTTGTCTGATTGGAGGACGGAAACCCCTGCTTGTTTACACAGTCCACGTTCTTTCCCAATCTTTCACCTTTAGTCCCTGGATGTCTTTTCCTATGAGATGAATCTCTTGAAGGCAGCATATTATTGGGCCTTTTTAAAAAATTCAATCTGCCAGTCTATGTCTTTTGATTGATGAGTTTAGGCCATTAACATTCAGGGTTATTATTGAGATTTGATTTGTATTCCCGATCCTTTTGGTTTATTTTTGGTTTTTGACTTGACTTGGTTTCTCCTTTGAGTGACTTTTCTTTTGCTGTAGATCCTCCCTTTGCTGGTTTTCATTTTTTTTTCCATTTACTCCTCATGGAATATTCTGCCGAGGATGTTCTGTAGTGCAGGCTTTCTTGTTGTGAATTCTTTTAACTTTTGTTTATCATGGAAGGTTTTTATGTCATCTTCAAATCTGAAGTTTAATTTTGCTGGTTATAAAATTCTTTGTTGGCATCCATTTTCTTTTAGAACTTAGTGTATGTTTTTCTAGAACCTCCTGGTGTTGAGGGTCTGGGTTGAGAAATCAGCTGAAATCTAAATTGGTTTCCCCTATATGTAATTTGATTTTTTTCCCTCTATCATCCTTTAAAATTTTATCTTAATTCTGTATGTTAGTCTTTCTCATTGTAATGTGCCTTGGTGTGGGTCTGCTATAATTTTGTATATTTGGGGTCCTGTAAGCCTCTTGTAGTTGATTTTCCATTTCATTCTTTAGATTTGCGAAATTTTCTGGTTATATGTCATTGAAAAGATTGTGCATTCTTTGGTTTATATCACCATGCTTTCATCTATTCTGATAAAGCTTAAATTTGTTCTTTTAATATTATCCTATAACCCTTGGAAGTTCTGTTTATGGTTTCTTACTATCTTCTCTGTACAATGACTTTATTTTCAAGACTATATATTTTGTCTTCATTGCCTGAGGTTTTTGTCTTCCAAGTGGTCTAGTCTCTTGGTGATACTTTCCATTGAATTTTTAATTTGTTTTATTGGTTCCTTCATTTTGAGGATTTTTTGCTTGAATCCTTTTTATAATCTCTGCCTCTTTATTGAAGTGATCTTTCACCTTCTGTATTTTCTCTTTGATAGCATCCTTTATTTCAAGGACCAATCTAACTATGTACCTTCTGAACTCCTCCTCTGACATTTCTTCTAGTGTGTTGTCTATGGATTCTATTGTTGGAACATCTTGGTTTTTTTGAGGCACTTTGTTTCCTTGTTTTTTTTTTTAATGTTGTTTGTGTGTCTTCTCTTCTAGTGGTATGGATCGGAGGCAGTATAGCTTCTACCCTGTAGTCTTATAGGCTTTCAGTATCTCACCTTTAAGGGGGAGACCAATATTAACAGCACCCAATTCAAACAGTACACAACCTTAAACCAAATATCTGCTATTAAGGTATCTACAGTTTTGTTGCAATAAATGGAAATGACGTGTTCAATTATTGTCTACAATATAAGCAGTACATTTGCTAAAAGGGTTTATCGTTTCAAATGGTGGACAATGTGGGAACAGAAATAGTGAAGACAGGATGTTTTGAGAGCAAAGGAGAGAAGATACAGGTAAAAATTTATAGTAAGAGCAAAGGAGGAATTAATAGAGGCTGGCTGTTAGCATGAGGGAAGTGAGAAAGAGAATCCAAGGAGACAGGTAGGTGAGAGAAAAAAATATATACAGATTTTTAAAAAAAATAAAATATAAGAATACACAACAAAAATGTAATATGCAATTCAGAATCCCATTTCTCAATAAATTGATGCATCAAAAATATTTGGATTCAAAGATGGTAGAGATCTGAGTGAGGGGCAAAAAAAAAAAAACGGGGGGTGGGGTGGGGAATCTCAATGGAAAATTGAATGATAGCTTCAATTGGCTTTCAAAAATTTTCTCAGCTTCCCTTCTCTGCCAATAGGTAGGGTTGTCTGATTTTTGATGGTAGCTCCAGTCCAGTGGGTGCCAGACTGGATGGGTGGATGAGCCAAAAGCGAGATGCTCTCACACCCTCTTCCAGTCTTCCTACCCATTGTAGCTGGCCCCTTCCATGCCTATGCACTTCAGGACTCACTGAGCTGGAGAGAGCCTGGTTTTCTCCAGTTTCTCCAACGTGGGCTCCCCGCAGGAAACTGTCCCCAGTCTCTGGCTTTCCACAGGCTTGCCAGGCCCAGACTGGCCCATGCAAACCTAGCTACAATCTGACAGACCTGGGCTTCAGCTTCCCCAGGCTCTACCTTGCTGCCATCTCAAGATCTCAATGTCATTTCAACTTGCAGAGTGACCATCAGGGATGCACTCACACAAAGGAGTGACCCTGCAGAGAGGAGCCAGATGGTGGCCACTGAAACACCCAGCAGAAAGACCTCAGTGCAACCAGACTTGCAGGTACCCTGACAATATATCACTAGGCCCTGGCTGCTGAACCAGACTGAGGTGCCTGTGCCCGAGATGGTGGTGGCAACCCTGAAGGCCTCTTCACCCTGAACTCCCAGGCTCTGGCCCGTGTCCTAAGATGGTGGTGACCGTGTGTAACCAAATCTGCGAGTGCCCTGAAAATGGACTCCAGGCAGCCGTGGGCAGCAGGTGATCTGCGAGTGGTCTGCAGGCTATCGGCCGGTAATCGGTGGGTGGAAGTTGGGCTGCAGGTGATGGGCATGCAAAAGGCCTTCCAATGGGCAGTATTTCATGTCCTTTTAGGCTTGTGCTCTTGGCTGTGCAGACTGCCAGGTGTTGTCTGGTTTTCTCTTTCATGGGCTTCTCTCTTGGGCCTCCTCTGAGTGGTTCTGCCCATCTTTGGGGACACTGTTGGGATCAGAAGCAGATCTGCCTCCTTTAGCAGTTCCTCATTAGGAGGGAGAGTTATGTGCGGAGAAGCAGTTTTTCTTATCACTTCCTTTACTTTCTGAGAAGTGAAATTGTAAGCAAGGAAGTCACATCCATACATTTATAAGATGACCTGACTTTCAGATGGAAATTTCCAGTATCTCTGGGCAATTAACCTGCCAATGTGCTGATTTTTTATGATTAGTACCAGGATTATATTAACCAATTTCTCCAGGACACTCCCCTCCTATATTCTCTATATTTTACATAAATATGTGTATGTATGCATGTATTTATACATACATATGTTCATGCATATATATACACATATATATTTAGCCATTACCCACATTTCTCTACTGTAATTTTATTCTTATATTCACAGATTTCTCCAAATGTTGGAGTGACCACATGTCTTAGTTTGCCTGGGATGGCTTACCTGGCATTCCTGGAGTAATTAAAAATTAGTACTTCCTTTTGTTGTCAAAAGCATGTTAGTGTGGACTCTATCATATGTTTCCTCCCCACGTTCTGTATTCTTTTTTTTGTCCCCAGAGCTGAGGATTGAACTCTGGGTTTGGCTCAGGCGAGGCAAGCTCTGTACCACTGAGCTACATCCCTAACCCTTCACATTCTGAATTCTCTCTCAAAGTCTGGATTCTAAATTGGAAAGAGAGACAAAAACAACATCTGTGCCCCCATTCCTTTAATTTCCTTTGGGCTCTTGGGGATTTTTCCTGTTCCACGTTCTGTTCCTGGCCCGAGGGTGTCTTCACCCTGTCTTGTCTTCTTGGATTCTTTGACCCTTGGTTTCAACAAGCTGGTTCTCAGTATTGTTCATGCAGGATGTGAGGACAGGACTAATCCTCAACAGGTGCTCACTATCTGGGGAGGATGGGCATTATCTGCTGATCAGCAGAACTCCTCTGGAATGCCTTCTTTCTCACTAATGTGTATCCCCTTGAGAATCTTGCATAGCCTAAATGATTGTTTCCTTTATTGTCCTGGAATGCTTTGTTGTGTGTGCTAAGCAGGTGGAACCTGTCCCTGTCTTTTCACCTGCTTTTCGAGCTGGGAGGTCAGCTTGGCCAATGCGTGGCCTTCAGCAGGAAAGAGCCCCAGCACAGTCCCCGCAGGCCATAGAAACAGCTATTCTCTGCTTCTTGGAACAGATGGCTTTTTGGTGTCCTGTCCTTTGCTTCTCCTCTGACAATTCTTGGAGGAAGCTCTTCTTTTGCCTTTTCCAGGGGGTGGAGGCAGTGCACTCAGTGGTCAAGATCACGGCTGATGGGCTCAGCTTTGGGTTTCATTCCTCACTCTGTGGCCTTATTTTCAAGTCTCCTTTTTTTGTAAGACGAGGACAAGGCTTCTCACCTTATCAGATTTGAGGGAGAGTTAATTGAGGTCATGCACACAACACCTGAGCATTGTGCCTGGCAATTACTGTATACTTAGTAAACAGTTGTTCTTATAATATTAGTAACCATTATTGATAATTTCGGCATCAGAAATAGTGAATGATTGATTATCAGGTTCTGCCCTAGCAAGGTGACAGATCCTAGCAGGGCAACACCAATCCTAGAACCACTAGGATTCCCAAGGCAGCCCTGTTCTGTTTTAGGTGACTGTTATTGACTGAGAACCCCAGTCAACCACCTGGCCAGCAGCACATGTGACAGAAAACCCAATCGTTTCTGAGTGCGGGGAGCAGCTTGGGGTTTCCTTCTGCAGAGAGCTCCCTCTCTTACTCCGCAGGGTTTACACCTGCTGTGGTTTTTCTCCTAAGCAAGGACAACATGGAGAAACGGATGAGGAGAAGCTGTAATCCCAAACAGACTTTGTCTCTGTGGCCTGACCAAATCACACCTCCCAAGAATTCTATTTGTATGTCTCAGAGTGTGAACCCCAAGTAACATCTGAGCACTTCCATTCAGTTACACTTTCCCTGGGGGTCAGGGGAACAGTCCCAAGTTTCTGGTGCTCTTCTTCCCTGGATCCTTGGTTCTTAGATTTTCTTCCTATCACAAATATGTTTTCCAGATGCCAACCCTTCAGGACCCCCTTGTCCAGTGGAACCCACATGTACTAGAAGCATTTTTGAGGTCTCCTTTTATGACAAACAAGTTAGAAGATTCTGTGTTTCTCTGTAGCTCTTATTATCCATTTCACAAAGCCTTGCATCCATATGGTATTATTTCTCTTTAGAACCAACTTTATTTTAAATTTTACATCATCAGATGACCTGGTTGTTTTTGAGCAACATCTTGGGGTAGAAAATGGGTAAACTGAGGCTCATAATGATTAAGTGACTCTCCTAAACATCTTACGATGAGTCAAGGAGCGAGACAGGAATAGAAGCCACAACTCTAGTCTCCTAAATTGTTTTTCTGACCACTAGACCACACTTCCTCTCCAGACTATGAGACACTGGAAAATGAGAGCCAGGCAGTGAGTAAATGTGGAGGCAAACCCACAGAAACACAATTTTACTTGTACTTAAATCATGTCATTTAGCAAAGGAAAACAGCAAAACACCCCAGTCCCTTTGCTGTCATCCAAAATTATAACCTAAACCCACAATGGATATAGAATAGGAAATGAGTCTGTCCTGAACTGACATACTTTTTCCATTCAAAATAAATTTGAAAAATATCATTGATTCTCCAGTTCTGATGTTTTTCCCTTATACAAAAGCAGAATCTAAGCATTGAGATTTCAATGGACACAAATTAAAAAAAAAAAAAAAAAACTTTATTTCTCTCTTTCTTTACACAATGCAAGTCTAACCAACAATTATATGCTGAGCATTTTAGGGTATGCATTAACGGCAGGTTTTTGAGGTGTGGTCGATGTCCTTAGACTCAGAATTGAGTTGGAGTAGAGGCTTCACATAGCCGTGCAGGCAGCAGATGGTGACTGTCAGGGGGCAGGCGTGGTTAGGGAGCAGCAGGTGACAGGCCCAGTGAAAACTAGGGCAACTTTGCACAAAGAGTTGGGTTCAGGATCCAACTACTCCACTAGCTAACCTTCAGCAGGGGTCTAGCAATTGCGTGCTTTGTCTATCAACAGCAACGGTGTAAAAAGAGGCCAATTTGAGAAATGCAGCTCAAAGGGTGAGCTGGGAGGTGAAGTGTGGGAGGGAGGCGTCTGTCTCAGGCGGAGGCTGCCCAGGCAAGCCCATCTCCTTTGTATCTATAATCTCCAACGATACAGCTTTTAAGGGCTATTTACAATGTCCAGATGGAATTGAAAACAAGAAATTAAAAACAATCCTTTTGAAGTTAGTTTTTTGGCAGCGGTGAGAATGCAAAACAAGGTACTTCCCGTGGGCTAGCAGCTCCTTTCCTCACCATTTGGGAGATGTGTGGGGGAGAGGTCTGAATGCCCCTGTGAAGTCCGATGTTGGGTGTGGAGAGGGCAAGGCCTCTCCGAAGAGCAAGTCCTACAATTTGGAGAAGTTGAGACCTCAGCTGATATAGAATCCAGAGAGCATCCCCACCTGTGGATCCCAGGAAGCTATAGTGGTCATTTCCACATGGGACAGTGGCAGCCATCAGGAACCCTTCAATGACCCTGCCATGAAATCAGGCCCGAAGCTGCCGTGGGTGGAGCAGCCCACTGCCCCTGCAGGAAACGCCAGAAAAGCCGGGAATTTACTTCTCAAATTAGCCAGGGAAAGTTCACCACAAGTATTATTCAATTACAGTCTGTGAGGACATTTTAATTCCAGGAGTTGTGTAATTTTTTTTTTTTTTCCCTTAGTGGAGGAAAAAACCCAACTGTTAAACTTTTAAGACTGTTTCACCAGTCTCTGCTTACATCGAATCACTGTTTGAATAGCAACAATTCATTACACTTTATATTTGGCAAAAAGTACAGATTTTTAAAACTTGACTGTGTGACCCTAATTATGATCTCAAAAGACAGCGATTCAAGTTGTCTTGTGTCTAAAATAAAGCAACTGGAATACAATCCCTGTCTTTTGCTTCGGGTGGTGCATGGCCTGATGAGAGGAACACTGTAGAGCCCTTGTGCCAGAAGCAGAATAATGGGCAACAGTTAGAAAACAATGCCCTGGCCCTGGCCAGCCCTCCAGCACATTTTTTATTGTGTAATCTATAGGGAAAGCCTGGCGACGGGTTGTAATAAACTAGCGCCATCTAGTGGTCACGGGCAAAGCCGTCTCCCTTCACCTCCCCCACCGCGCCTCTGCTGAACAAATACAGCCCGGGCGCAGCTGATTGTGCTCTATTTATAGTCTTTGATCTAAATTTGTTGCCACTTTCCACTCTGGAGGCTAAAGTCCTGCACAACCGGAGCAGAAAGATGGAGAAGTGTGCTTGCCAGTCGTAGTGATAGCTAGACTGCAGTAACTGCGGTAGGAAAGCGCTAATGTGCGTGCGCCCTGCCTACCGGATGGTAAATGCATGTCATACATCGTTTCATTCCGCCCTCACAGGACTCCAGGCTGCAGTCATTATTATTTCTATCCCTATTCTACAGGCAAGGAAACAGAGACCGAGAGCTTAAGTAACTTATCCAGGTGACACATCTGCTGTTAAGAAAACAAAATCCTTCTTATCTCCCAGCCCTCTTCAGGTTGGTGCCATTAGGTTTGCGACCGCTGGGATGCTACTGCCTAAGCGGACTCTGGAGCATTCACAACTGGCCAAACTCCCAGGAGAAACGGAGTCTTGGGGGACACTGATTGAGAATGCACGCTCCAGATTTCCCACTGGACCTGGGTTCAAGTCACAACCCAACCACTTATTACTTCTGTGTCCTTGATCGAATTACAGTATTCTCTTTGAACCCGAGTTTCTTCTTCTGTAAAGTGAAGAGAGTAGTACTTTCTCCATTGGAGAAGAGTTGGTATTACCAGTTTAGGTATAGGTGCATAGGGTCTGGCTCACAGGAGCATTTGGGAGCTATAGTAAGATTTCTATTTTAGTTTTTTAAAGATTTGGAATACTTATATTTTAATTAATTTGAATTTCAAAATGCCTACAGTGATTGAAAGTCTACTTTTCTCTTGGGATCTCAAAACCTCTCTTTGTGGATGGGAGAGGAAGTATTTGTTCTAGAGTTTAGTAGAAAATCTGGGGTGAATAAGCAGTATAACCCCATGCCTATGCTGTTGCTTATGGTAGGAGGAAGAATCACCTGCTCACAATCACACAGTGGCACTGCTGGTGGCAAGTCTTGCTCACAGACTCCAGAGAAGTTTCACACCGGGTTCAAGTGTCTTTTCCAGCCGGGAAAGAGGGAGCAGTCTAGATTTAGGAACAGCTCCTTTCCCCTCATGGGTACAGTCTCCAGCCTGGCAGGGGCATTGGCTTTCATTTTTGACTCTCAGGGCACCCCAGGGGGTGACCAACAGGGGTCAGCATGGAAACCTCTTCCCTGGGCACTCTTGCTTCTTTGTAATGTTATTGCCATTCCTTCAGCACAGCCTGGGTTTGCTGTGGAAAGGGCTGTTGGGCTTGGGGAAGTAGAGATTTAGATCTCCGAGGGCTGAGGACGAAAAGCAAGTATAAGGGCAGAGTGAATAAACCTTCAACACGTAACAGTCAAGGGGTATTCCCATTTGACCGTCAGTGTTCACTGTGTGTGGTGAATACTCAACTGCTGTTAAGAATAAGTTAACAGACCAATACATTTGCATGAGAGCAGACGAATAACATCCATATAGCACCCCTAGAATGTACTTTATAGAGAGTATGAATAGTTTATGCCCCCCTATGTTCAGAAGGATAGACAGAATGAAAGGTATACTTTTAATGTATGCTCTGTGTGATTAAAGTTTAATGACTGACAGTCCATTTGAAAAGTGTACATTTCCTTTCGAGTTCCTGGAAGAAAATATAAGAAGTAATAGTACCTGATGAATAGACGGTGCAAACCGCCAGTTACTAACAGATTTTGCTTCTGACTCGTTCTGCAACTACAGATGATTCATTTTAGCCTATGTCTCAGTTTCTCCATCCTCAAAAAAGAGTAATAAAATTTGCCTTTAATTAAAGTCTCATTTTATAAAATAAAAGCTCTAGGGAAGTTGAGTCTATTGGAAAAATGAAATACTTGATGATATGACTGAGCCTGCCCTGGCAATTTTATAGGTAGTTCACCAAGGATTTTTTTCCAAGTGATTTGCACGATGTACAAAATGTATTTTAAGCTGAACAACTCGGGAGAGAAGTTGGTCACAATGACCTGTCCCCAAAGCAATTATCACATCAGGACACACCCGTTTGGATTCAATGCTCCTATTTAATCTCTCCAAATACTACAGCCCACGTCTATAATGGCTTTGGCAGAAGGGCGATAACAAGCATGTGCAAGAAACATATTTAACTGAGCAGGAAATGGATGTTATCCATATCAAAGTTTTAAAAGTCAAGAAATACCTATTTTGTGAATGGGACTTATGGCTTCATACCTATGAGAAAGAGAAGTGAAAATAAATGGGCAAAAATGAATCCCACAAAGAAATATCTGCTCTGGAACCTGTCTTCCAGTGGGGATTGAGTGTGTTGGTGGAGCCTGTTGGTGTGAGGTGATCTCCCTAGAGTCAGGGGCTTTCCTAAGTGTGTACACACGTTTTGATCTCTTGAGATCTCTTAAGAATTCATGTATAAGAGTCAGTTCATATTTTGCTTTTTTTCCAGGAAGTTTTACTAATGCCTCCCACCAACCCCTGGGTTAGAAGTTCCTCTTGGATGCTTCCTCCTCATCACTGGGTTTCCTTATGGTCCTGGAGTTGATTCTGAGAGACTGACCATCATGGATCCTCCTCATTCATTTGGTCCTGTAACTGGCACAGTGTTGTTCAATAAATGCTTGCTGTATCCATGCAGTGAGGACAGAGCACTGTCATTGCTACCCCGGGCTGGGGGCAGCATAGGCGGTGGCACTCGGAATCCAGGCATGTTCTGCTAGTCAAGGGCTGCTCTTGTCTGTGCGTGACTAACTCATCCCCCTGTCCTGCATCATCAAGGCTGAGTGCCGGGCATGCCGGGAAGCACTGTGGTTCCGTGCAGTGTATTTTGGGTTCTTGTAGCTGCCTGCTGCAGTGATGTGGGTAGGCAGAGAGGAGGGATGGAGAGAAGCCCAGTGTAATTTCTCAACACTAAAAGTCTGTCTTCTTTAAGTCTTTTCTTTCCTTACTTAAAAGGAAAATACCACCTTAACCCATCAATCCTTAAATTACTTTCTCAGAGAAGAGGAATGTAGAAAATTAACAAAGATGGCCCAGAATTACTCTGGTTCAGGGTGATTCTAGGGGAAAGCAGTCTTGGCTTGAGGCCTCGGGAGTCTTGCATCCCTGTGGAAGATGCATTTGAGAGGACTCCACGTTATGGGCGGAATATTTAGGCCGACCAGGCAGTCACAGGTGAGCTGGGGATTCTAGGTGAGAGCTACCCTGGACATAAGAATCAAAGGTGCTTTGGTGAAGGGCAGAGGAAAGGGGCAGAAGCTTCAAAGCCACCATGTGGGCTGAGAAGAGATGGAAGTTAAAATTAAAATGCAACAAAAATGACTTGGTTTCCTAAGCAAAGGAAATGCAAGGTATAATTTTTCCCTAAAGAAAGCTCAAATTAGCTAGAAAATATGGCTGATTTACATTACAACAGTACATTTAAATTATTCCAATTCTTAAAATACTAAGATAAACTCTTGTAAGAGTGTCTTTATTTAAAACTGCTGTTCCCCCCTATGAACACAGAAACAGATGACTTTACATAATCGCAGCAGAAATGCCCACAGTACACAAAAGAATAGAACCATTAATATGTATGGTGACTGAGGTCTGATGGGTTTTACCTCAGGTGAGTCAGTTCCTAAAGCCCCAGATCCAAGAAACATTAAGGGTTGTCCCTCTCTGTCCCTCTCTGTATGCACTCCTCCAAGTCTGTGACATTACTGATTGGCTAAGCAACAACCAACCTACTTGTTCATAAAAAAGCCTTCTCAAGTAGATAAAGGAATTGTAAAAGCATATGTTGATGTGTTCTTCTTACAGCGATAAAGTCTGTGTTCTTACTATAGCTTACTTTTAAAAATTTTTTTTTAAAAAATATTTATTGTTGTGGTTGGACACAATACCTTTATTTCACTTATTTATTTATTTTTAATGTGGTGCTGAGGATTGAACCTAGGATGTCGCACATGTGAGGCAAGTGCTCTACTGCTAAGCCACAACCCCAGCCCCTGTAGCTTACTTTTTATAAACTGCTATTTAGGTCATATTCTTCTTACCAATCAGTCAGTGAAGAGAAAAAATATTACCCAAGCCAGACTGCTTTACGCATAAGATGTGAGTCTTAGTCTGAATTCAAGATTTTCTTAAGAGTTGCAGGGATAATGGTAATATAAGATCAATATCTCTCTCTTTCTATCTATCTGTATCTACATAATTCTTCTATGTTTCAGGCATCACACTGAATATTTTGTGTTTCACTCATTTTTCCCAATAGCCTGGGTGTGGTTATTTCTACCCTAGATGTGTTACAATGAACAGATGTGTAAACTAACCCAGAGAGGGCCAAGGCTTGTCCCAGATGCCCTAGTGCATCAGTAGCAGAGCTAAGATTTGCATAGAGGTCTGGCATCCACCTGAGCTTGAATTCTTACCCACTGCAATATATTGTCTCTCATAAACAAAGCTCTATATGAGCCATAAAACTTAGGATGTTTTCCCTCTAATTTAGGAAACAAACTCAAAAGTAAAACAACAAATACACATGGGAGAAGCATTAACATAATAAGCCACACTGTATCCTAGCTTACATCAACACAGTAGGCCACACTGGATCTTGGTGTACACACTTAATATTTGTAGGACATTTTCAAGCAAGTTACTAGCTACTTCTTGGACCAGGCCTTTACTTTCCAGAATATTTAAAAATAGAGTCTTTTAAGGCCTATGGAATTTAAAGAAGTTATATTTTTGTTTCCCATGAAGATGAGACTCATCAACTGCCCCCCTCCCCCTGCCATGTCTGAGTCAAATAGGTGGAACTGGGAAAAGATAAAAAGCTGAGGAACACTGTGCGGAGGAGTTTGAAGGTGTTAGAATCTCATTGTTTAAGAACCTCTCATCCTTCCTGACCCAAAAAATAAAAAGGGAGAAGTGGGTTGATGAGTATGAGCAGCCCACAGAGCACCTTTTAAAGGATTCTGCTGTGTTATTGTGTGTTTTAAAGTGTCCTGGAAAGACAGGCATGGCTCCTTTAAGAAAAGACTGTAGATGTCTTTGTTATATCCAAAATGACTGCTGGTCATTAAAAATGCTTGACTTGGAAAAATGTTCACTTATTGGTGAAGAAAACCAATGAGAGTCAGTGTGCACAGTAAGATCCACTGTTGGAAAGGTGCAGAGAAGGGACAAGCATGTGACTGTTGGTATAGTAGTCTGCTAGGGCTGCCATGACAAAGAACCACCACAAGGCGGGTCAAACCATTCTGGGGGTTAGACATATGAGATCAAGCTGTCAGAAGGGTTGATTTCCCCCAAGATCTCTGTCCTTGGAGTGTAGACAGGTGAATTCTTGTTTTGTCTTCACATGGTCTTCTATCATTGGATTCCTGTATTCCAAAACTTTGTCTTCTTTTAATACCAGTCAGGTTGGATTCCGATTCACAACCTGACTGGTATTAAAGTGAAGACTTCGACTCTGACTATGATAACATTCTGAAGTAGAATTCACCATTAATTTTGTGGAGGAAAAATTAGCTTATAGCAAGTGTGCTGGGTGAGAGATTAGGGCACCAGCCCTATGTTTCAGGGGTAGAGGGAAGCACCACCCATGACTCTGTGCAAGTCTGGGCAAGGGGACTCATCAAGTCCAACCCACTCCAGTCAAGGAAGCTGCAAAACTTCAGATCTTAGATCTTAGATCATTTCTTAGTTCTCTATTTTCCTAACCTAGTTACCACAAAATATTGATGTCTATTTTCAAGAAAGACTTCTCAAAAGTCATTAATTATGAAGATAAAAATTCAATCTCTTTGAAAGGCATGAAAAGCAGATTAATGAAAGAAACTACAGATGGGCTGGGAGAAGCTGCAGAGTTGAAAATGGAAAATGTCTTCATAAACCTGAGTTCAGAAGACAGTTTTTAATCCCCATCATCACAGAAGCACCATGTGAGGTTCTTGGGACATAAAGAGAGAACACAAACCCTCTTCCTTCCTAGCTCAGGGGAAGGAGGATGAGCAGAGAGTTTCAGTACTCTATGGGACAAACTATCCTAGAGATATGTCCATACAGGGCAGGAACTGAGCAGGGGTTAATTAAGCAGAGGATGGGGCGGGAGGGTTGCAGGTGGAGGCTGCAGCACAGGCAGAGGCAGACCAGGGCCTACCACAGCTTGGGAACCAGTAGTCCTTTGGCTTATAAGTTGGGGCTTATGAGGGAGAGGTGGACTTCTGACCCTGCACAGGAGGCCAGCCTTTGCGTGACAGACAATGGGAATCTTTTTTAAAGATTAAAGGATCCTTTAATCCTTGCTAAACTCACTTTGCAGAGTTCTTGCTGAAGCCGGATTTGACAAGGAAGGGCACAGGTGGGCTTACCAGAAGATTTAGGAGTCTGACCAAAGTTTGGTCAAGCTAAGAATCTTTGTCTGTGGCGGGAGAGGGTGAATTAAAGAGAATCAGGGCTTGATGACTGTTGCAAAGTGAGGAATGAGAGAAAGGAAGGAGTCTAGAATGTACCTGGTGACATATGTTTAGCAAGAATCACTAAACACCTGGCTCTGTGCAGCTATGGTGCCAGATTTGAGGACAGAGTGGTGGTTAGATGAATCAGGTTCCTACTCTCTCTGAACTAGTTAGATAAGGATGGAAAACAACCAAATGGACATTCAAAGTGAGTGGAGAGAAGCTTGGAGATTGGGGAGTGCCTTTCAGATTCCTGTCTTAGGGTCTGCCCCCACTAAGTTAGGCAACCAAGAAGATAGAAAAGAGAACGAGCCTGTTGAGTTGGAGGTGGGATGTACAGAATCAGATCATCATTTCCTACTGCTATTGGAAAATAGAAATATTTCCCCAAAGGGAGTCTTCTTAAAGGGAAGACATAAGGGACTCCGCTAGTTTTTTCTCTGGAGTATGTATTTGAGGACCAATGTCGCCCTCTGGTGTTCAAGTCTGTGTCTTTTATTTTGTCCTGGGAAGGAAGGGTGGTGCCAGGTCCAGGAAAAGGCAAATTCACCTTATCTCAGGTCTCTGTGGCAATTTTGTAAGTGAGGTTTTCAATTTCACAACAGTGGAAACATTACTAGGGCTTTCTTTTGGTTACTAGAAATTGTCTATTAATTGGAGGAGAAAAGGAAGACGTCCATTTTGAACAATGACAGAAAGCCTGCCTGTCCACCAGATGCTTGATGGGGACTCAGAGCCGATTAAGCATCCAAGGAAGGCCAGTTTACACTGCTTTCAGGCATTTTTAAGATGTTCAGGGTTTCATTTAGTGTGAAGTTCTAGGTACATGACACAAACATACACACATGCGTATATATATATATGTAATTTATATATAAATGCACAATTATTTATATTATATATAAGTAAATATTATATATGAATTATGATTTTTACATAATATATAAATTTTTAAAAACTTTTATCCTATCATTTATTTAAAAACTTTTTTAGAGTACATTTTTTAGTTAATTTAAAAAAATTTATAGGGCTGATGTGTGGCTCAGCGGTAGAGCACTTGCCTAGCACGTGCAAGGCACTGGGTTCGATCCTCAGCACCACATAAAAATAAAAACAAATAAAAATAAAGGTATTGTGTTCAACTACAACTAAAAAATATTTTAAAAAATTATATATGACAGCAGAATGCATTACAATTCTTATTACACATACAGAGCACAATTTTTCATATCTCTGGTTGTATACAAAGAATATTCACACCAACTCATGTCTTTTGGATAATAATGTCCATCTCACATTCCACCATCATTTCTAACCTCATGCCCTCTCCCTTCCCTTCCCAACCCTCTGCCCTATCTAGAGTTTCTCTATTCCTCCCATGCTCCCCCTCCCTAACCCACTATGAATCAGCCTCCTTATATCAGAGAAAACATTTGACATTTGGTTTTTTGGGGATTGGCTAACTTCACTTAGCATTGTCTTCTCTAACCACATCCACTTACCTGCAAATGCCATGATTTTATTCTCTTGTATTGCTGAGTAATATTCCATTGTGTCTATATTCCTTATAAATATTATGTATAATATATGTTACTTATAACATATATTATATATAATACTATATATAATATATAACATACAATATATAATTGTATACATTACATAATTATATATATAATATATACATTATATTGTATATATACTTATAATAACTTTTTTGTGTATATATCCCTTGCTCCAATAAGACTGTGATTTTTTCCTAGAGGGAAAAAAATCAGTCTTATTGGAGCAAGGGATATATTTTCTAGAGGGAAAAAAAATCCACTATTATTCTTACATTTTACAAAATGCTAGGTATGTAGTATAATTTATATATAAATTAATGGACTACAGAAATAGTACATTATAAATTATATAACTTATATGCAAATAAATAATATACTTTATATAAAAATGCATAATTATTTATATTACACATAAATATATAATTAAATTTTATGTATATGTATAATAAATTATGATTTATATATAGTATATAATCTTATATATATACATATATGTAATTAATATATAAATATATAATTTTGTCATATAGATGGCAAGATTTTATATTTAATATGAACAGTTTTATTTTTATTAAAATTGTCCTGACAGATTTTTTGAAACAAAGTAATATTTAACCTTTTTTTGTCATTTTGTTATGGTCAAATAAATTTTCATTTTTTAATTCATAAGTCAGTGAATTAAGGATAATTCAATCCTCTTCCCCTTTCAAAGGTTTGCTGTATCAGCTGTGAACACACTGGGCCTCTCTAGTGTGTGAGAAAAATTGTGTGCCACAGGGGTTCACACCACAGGGGTTCACACCTCGGGCAACCAGATGTACCTGCATGAGCCTGGCCTTGCCAGTTGTCACTGAGATACTGGACAAGTTATCTAAACTCTGAGTCCTGATTTCTACTTAATGAGAAGAGTGATCTAATTTACACCCCAGAGAGACTTGGTTTTATGGGGGTAAGGATGTAGAGCCTTGTTGATCATTAACAAAGGAGAACATGACACATCACAGATTATCAGCCACAGAAGTTTTGCAAACAAATAAAAGGCTACTCCAGGATAAAATTGATTTTTGGCTTGGAATTATTTTCAGTAATGATATCAGTACACACTCTGGATCCCAAAGCAAATTCTAGAACTCAAACTGGGAACCCGGCTTTCTGTCTCTTGTAGTCAAAGCAGTTATAATTTTTGTTCCCTGGACTCAGCAGCTTACACTTTCCAGTACTTTCCAAAATTGTCCTGAAGTGATTGCCAGAAAGTTGTGGATCACTTATGCAGTCCAGGATGAACCCTCCCAGAGGAGTAAATCTCCCCTTTCTCACCAGTGTTATTAATTAACCGGCTGTTTTAAAAAACTCCACTCCAGTGGACCCAATACTTTCATCTTACCAAGTTGGCCTTGCATCTTTCCCGATTTTGTTGTTTTCCAAGTCTTTGGAATGAACTTTCAATTAACTTAAACTTTTCTTTAGATGTGATCTTCCATCAGTGGAGGCTGGACCTGGGGGCCAGAATCAGCTTTATCTGATGAAACTCGCATCTTCCATACCAAGCCCTTTACTTAGAGCCCATGGACACTCCAGCATGATGAGGGATTGAGATTGGAAACCACCTTCTCCAACCACCAACCTCCGTACCTCTGTACGACTTGGGTTTTTTTCAGTTGAAAGTTACAGGGTCCAATTCAACTTTGAGCAGCAGAGGGGACTTATTTGGCTTGAGAGACTTAAGTGTTTAGAGTAGATAGCCCTTTGGGGATTCCTTGATCTAGTTGCTCAAAGAATACTATCAGGAAGATTCTACCTGGGCCACAGCAGCTTGTTTTATGTCTGCCATGTGGAATACAGATTCAGTCTCCAGGAGAGCCCTGAATCTAATATTGGGTCCCTTCCAGCCTTGGGAATGGATAGTACAACTCCCAGGAATTCCTTGAATACTGCTCACTGTGGGGGAAATTTCATTCTTAAATGATCTAAAAGATAAGACTGGCTACATAATTCATAGGGTTCAGTATAAAATGAAAATTCATGCTGGGTGCGGTGGTCCACGCCTGTAATCCCAGCAGCTTGGGAGGCTGAGACAGGAGAATCAAGAGTTCAAAGCCAGGCTCAGCACAAGCGAGGTGCTAAGCAATTCAGTGAGACCCTGTCTCTAAATAAAATACAAAATAGAGCAAAAAAAGAAAAAAGAAATAAAGAAAATTCAGGAGACTTTTTTCCCCAAAAGCATAAAGTTACAAAAATATAAGCCTTTCCACCCTTTCTTCTGTGTTATTCTTACCAACAACTTTCAGGTTTTGCCTTGAAAAGGGGGAGACCCTCCAAGCAGACTAGCTTGCCGTTCAACTTCTCAACTAGTTAGAAGTGGGGAAGTCATAGGTATAGGGTAAAAGGAATGAGGGGAAGGATAAACTAATAAAGGGAAGGAATATTCATGTCTTTTCCTAAAATAGGTGGAGATTTTCCAGGAATTTGGAAATCTTCTCTTTACTCCTTTTATGATTCTTTCTAGCCATTGGCATGGCACCTGTCATGGAGCTAGGGGTTTGTGTAGTTATCAAACAGATGGAATTATAATGGGGCTTGGGGTCTATTAGAGGTCATTTAGGCACCATCTTGGATCTGGCTAGTTTCAAGTGGTCTGTAAACATTCTGCTTAAGCAGAGTGAGGCATTAGGTAAGAGTTCAGCCAGGCAGTAGAATTCTCATAACAATCTTTCTCTAGTTATCCCACTAGTTTTAATTTCCATTTCATATCATGTTTTCTTGAGCATGGGAACACTCACCAGGTGAATCTAGACCTTCACAGCACTTGGGGACCCTTACCTTGTGACTTGCAAATTCCTGGTGGTTCAACTAGTTGTACCAGCTGCTGGAAGAAATACTATGCCTGTGTGGATGAGGGAGGGAGCAGATAGGTCAATCTCTTCCAACGGTCACTGGCTCCAACCCATGGTGGGTGGGTGGGCTCCAACCTCCATGGCAGAAGTGCCCTGAGATACCTTGATAGGGTGAGCCCCAGAGGCCTAAGGCTCCATGGTGTTGAGACCGGGAGAAGACAGCTACAGCCATGGACAATCTAAGATGCTGCTGGGCATGTGCTCCTGGACCCTACCTCACTTTCCCTTGGATCTGTGCCTGGACCCAGGTTCTACTGGGGGAAGAGGTGGCAGCAGTGGCTGTTTGTGGGCTGGGAGGGAAATCTCTGTCACTGAGGGGGAAAGGAAGAGGGGTCTCAGGTGAGTTGAGGCTCCAAGCTCCTGGGCATACTTTGTAGTTGTATTGGACTCCATTTACCACAAGCCAATTCAAAGATGAAGTTTTTCAAAGAACTTTGAGACAGTGACCAAATGGCATCAAACTCGAATTGTGAGGCCCTTCTAAAAAGTAGAGCATGTTTGCACTGGTCCTTGACCCAGAAAGCCATCCGTGGCCCTAAGTTGGTATTCTTCCCAGCTTTCCTCCTTTCATTTTGGCACATCCAGAGGTCTCTGGAGGTCAAAGCCCAGGCTTGCTGGGGCGTCTGGGTCTGTTCCCGTGAGTGGGCTGCTTCTGGAGCTCTTTCTTTGTAGGAATTGGATTTCTTTTTTTTTTTTTTTGAGGGAAGTCAGGGTGGTTTTCGTACCTCTCATGACTTTGACCTTACCAGGCACAGGCGGTTCCTCCGAAGCTGCAGAAATTAGGGAAAGAAAGACTCAGTCATCCTCTGTTTTAGTCAGCTTTTTCTCTGCCATGATCAAAAGACCTGACAAGAGCAATTAGAAGAGGAAATGTTTATTTAGGGCTGACTATTTTAGAGGTCTCAGTCCACAGACAGCTGAATCCATTCCTTGAAACTTGAAATGAGGCAGAAAATCATGGTGCAAGTGCGTGGCAGAGAAAAACAGCTGGGAGCAAGGCACCAGGAAGCAGAAGGAGAGAGGCTTCCCTCACCAGGGTCAAAACATCAACCCAAGGGCACACACCCCAAGAGCCCCTCCTCCAGCCACACCCTCCCTGCCTGTACCCACCACCCAGTGAATCCCCAGCAGAGGGTTAATTCACTGATGAGGTGAAAACTCCCATAACCCCATCATTTTACCTCTAAACTTCCTTGCATTGTCTCGTACACGAGGGGCCACCTCACATCTAAACCATAATGTCCTTTCATAAAAATGTTAACATAGAAGTGTTGTCTGGGGCCCTGAGTGAGTGGTGCCACCAGGATTGTGAAGCTGCCACTCTGCCTTCAAATGCTCAGGGCTAGTTCATTCTGGAAGGCAAGAGGGAAATGAAAATCATCCAGCAGCCGTTTTGGATGCTTTTTTTTTTTTTTCTTGCTAAATTACTGAGGCAATTGCTTTGAACTTGCAATTCTCCTGCCTCAGCCGCCCAAGCCACTGGGATTACAGGTGTGCCCCTCCATACCTGGCTTCCACTTTGGTTTTTAAGAAGGGTTTTGGGCAGCTTCTCTGAATCACTCGGCTGGGTCATTGCTTTCCATTTTCTAAGTCACTCCTATAGGTTTTAAAAAACGTCATGTATGGCATTCCTGGATTACATCTTGATCCTGTTTGACTTGGTCTTGTAAAAGACATTTTTTACCATGTTTAATTCAATAGCTTCTTACCTTTTATCTTTTTGGTACTGGAGATTAAACCCAGGAACACTCGACCACTGAGCCACATCCCCAACCCTATTTTGTATTTTATTTAGAGACAGGGTCTCATTGAGTTGCTTAGCACCTTGCCATTGCCGAGAGGTTGGCTTTGACTAGAGATCCTCCTAAGCCGCTGCGATGACAAGCATATACCACTGTGCCCAGCTTAGGTATGTATTTTTGATGATACTGGGGATTGAACCAAGGGCTTTGTGCCTGCTAGCAAGTGCTCTACATAGAATTACATTCCCAACCTCTTCTCCCTTTTTAAAAATTTTATTTTGAGACAGAGTTTTGCTAAGTTGCTGAGGCTGGCCTTGAACTTTTGACCCTCCTGCCTCAGCCTCTTGAGTTGCTGGGATCCCAGGTATGTGCCAGCGTCCAGTTATTACCTATCATTTTTGAGTTAGGACTTTGAGCATGAAGCCACCAGAGGGACATGGTTTCCATTACACCTGTATTGGCATCTCGGGCAATGTTGAGCTCAAGACAGATGATGTGGTGACACTGTGACCTTCCCGTTTTCCAGGTCCATTCTTTGTGTTGATTGTCTTTGTGTTTATTATCTAACTTTTGAGATCCCAACCGCGTAGGGTCTTTGAGGCACTGTTGTGAGTTCCTAACCTCTGAACAAAACGATACTAACAAAACATAAAAGCCACCTTTCTTCCACTTGTTTGAGCCAGTGTGATAACTGGAGAAATTTTCCTCAAAGTGGAATCATTATGCTTAAGGAGTGGAACAGAAGGGGACAGAGTTTGTTTGAAATTAGATCTATCTGCTGTTTGCCAGGCTCTAAAGACCCAAATAGCCAATATCCTTGCCTCCCCCATCTGGAGTTGTTGCTTCATATTTCATTCTCCTGTTCTCAGCTGATTGCAGACACAGCTTTGTATCTCTGTACAGTCCCTGAGGTACTAATAAACTCCCTTACAGAAGCCAGCACCTTCAGTTGGGCTATGAATTAGGACAGCATTAGCCTACTATTTTCCTGGGGTCTCCATATTCCACTGAAGACCTATTTCCTGAAAAATTTTTTTAGAAGACTCTTAAGGAAAAATTCCATTTACTTTTCACCACTTTTCCCTATATAATCATATGTTTTAATTGAACACTCATGAATTTATTCAACTTATGGGACTATCGACAGTAATTTGTATCTTGAGTCTTCAGCTATTAAACATTATATGCTTCTTTTAGATAAAGATTTACAGTGAGGAATTCTGTTAGCTTTGCAAAGAATAACCCTGGGATTCTTGTTTCTAGCAAACACTCTTCATTTTGAAAATGGTGCCACTCAGAAAACACACACGATGGCTCCTAATAGTATTCTAATAACATTGGGAGCAGTAGAGAGGTTGCAAAAATCCAGTGATAAGAACTCTTAAAAGAAAAAGTTTGGAGAACTGAGATCTATTTAGAATAATGTCAATCATTGAGGCCTTTTATTTGTTGACCTTTTTGCAAAACAGGAAAATTAATAGCAAGTCCAACTTTCCAACATCTGACCATGATATAGAAGAGAAATGCAAAATGAAAGGAATCAGAATTTAAGTTTTATGAAAAACAAAGACATAATCGCAAAGTAACCGCCTGATGAATTTCATGGAGCGAGTTCAGTGGTTTGCTCAAAAAAGATGTATCTGATCCATGTATGTTAGTTCTGTTTTCTTGATTACAATTGCTAGGTTCCAAACATGTTTATGGGAAAGTAAGAAGATGTCAGGCACAGAAGGAGGGTCTGTTGATGGTAACTCCACAGGAGTTATCCCTCTGACTTGTCCTTTTGCATCTTTCCCCCTTTCTCCAGGAAAAATTGTGTTCCTAAGGATTGAAATAAAAACAGAATGAAAAGGACTTTGGGGACACATGAGCCAAGCTAGGGCTGCACACGTTCTTGGGCAATGGGGAAGATGCAGACCCTGGAGGTGACAGGAGTTTCCTTGTGAGGGCAGGGCTCTTTGACAGGTTTTCTCATAAAGGGATTACAGCTTTAGTTTTAAATTTGGAGATACAAATATTTTCACACAATCCTTTCAGTTGGAAATGAATTAATGCACTATTGAAATGATGTCACTGGCTTCTTTCAAAATGAGGTTGGCTCATGATGGACATGTTCTTGGGTCTGCCCTGGTCTTTCGGTGAGTAGTTTCAGGTACCTCCTGAGACTCCCACCTAGTCGGCTCTTCTGGCCACTGCCAGGAAAGCCAAGAAAATGGTTCTCAGCTCAGGGAGGGCAAGGGATGAGATTGTCATTTGAGGTGGTTTGAAAGTAATAGTGGCTATAAGGTCTTATCTACCACAGATGATTTTCTGGCATGTGGAAAAAAAAAAATATGAGCAGCGTCTCCCAGTGACTTCTCTTAAGGGAATGGAATTAGATTCTATCCAAGAAGAGCCCAGGCCTCTGGAGAGAGCTGATTTTTACACACCTTTTCTTGGTTTCTCTTAAAAACTACTCTTGCTTGCCACAGTGAGGGCTGGTTGCATTTTATTATATTTTACCAGAATGAATTTCTTTTTGAAGTCACAGAAGGGTCAAAATGGAATGTGTGTCTATTTTAAAAAGACATTAGCTTCTGTGTCTCCGGTCATCTGTGTTCTTTGTCTCTATCACAGTGGTTCTCAGTAGCTAGGGAGAAGTGATTTTTGCCTCTAGGGGACATTGGTTATATCTGGATATGCTTTGGTTGTCACAACTGGGCAGGGAAGATATTGATGGCATTTCAGGGGATACTGCTAAGCATCTGGCAATGCCTGGGACAGTGCCTCACCCCAAAGATTCAGCTCTAAATGTCAATAGTACTGCCATTGAGAACCTGGCCTTTTTTTTTTTTTGGATATAATTTCTTCCAACCTCTACCCATTTCCTCTGGTAGCAACAGTGACTGAGTAAGGACACAGGTATGGCCAACTGGGTTATGCCATCCATCATGGGGCTAGTGTTTATTATCAATTTGCCTAAAATTAATGTTTTGCAATAATAATGTTTAATAGCTTATGCTTTTAAAAAAGTCTAAAAAAATCTTATATTCAGAAACAACGAAGAAGAAAACTTAATTTCAAATTTCTCTTCTGAGTCCAAATGATCTTCACATACATATACACCAAATTCCAACAAAATAATGTCTGAGATGTTATCCAGTGTTTTTGAAGGGATCGAAGAGGATTCTGTTGTGTTGCTCATTATTGCACATAATGGTAATAATTTGATGGCCTATGCCATACCTAGGATTGTGGAGCTGCCTTGTTGTGAGAATCAGTGTTTGGGTGGGAAGGGAACTGGGAACCAGGCATCAGCACAAGTAGGAAGTTTTATTGCCGGTTTCAAGTCACTTTACAAATTGGGTGAATATTGTATTTTACTTTGCCATATAAAGATGACATTTGAAATTGCTTATCAATAAAATAAAAAAGATGTTCAAAGGAGGTGACCTTGTTTATCTTATGGTTTTGAGTATGTAAGCATGTGTGCCCATGGGGGTAAAATCATTTCAGTTTGAGAATCACAATTACAAGACAGAAATCACAAATGACTGTGAGTCTGAGGAGGGTGCCTGACATCCACAGAACATGTCCTTTTTTTGTCTATCTGATTATTTTTCTTTAAATATTTGTTTTTTAGTTTTAGGTAGACACAACAACTTTATTTTATTTTTATGTGGTATTGAGGATCAAACCCAGGACCCAGCACATGCCAGGCGAGCGCGCTACCACTTGAGCCACGTCCCCAGCCCCTGTCCCTCTGATTATTTAGAGCCTCCTCTGTAGTGAATTTCCTTTGGTGGATATTTATGGAGGGCACAGAGATCTTACAGCCTGCGAGAATTTAGATGCATTACATTTTCTTCGGATATCCTTATCACCTGTCTTCCAAACATGGAAGCCCCAATCATCCAGCCAAAACTGAGTCTGTGTGTAAGCCAGTGCAAACACATACCCTGGCTTCTCACTTCAGTCACGGTGGCCATGTACAACTCAAAGGTCTGCCTAGAAGGATTTCCCTTCACCTTGTTCTTCAGGGTTGTCCTTGAGTGGTGCTGGGGCCCTCCTCTGGACTGTGGCATTCTGCCTTCTGTGGTGTCAGCACATCATGCTGAAGTGTTTCTTCCTTGATCTGTTGGTTCCTTGATCAATGGCATGGATTGAGGGACAGGAGGCAACCCCAGTCAATGGGAGGTGGTATTGAGGGAGGTGACCTAGTTACGTGTGTAATTTACTTGTACCTTCTGAATTTGCTTGAGTTTAGTCTCTTGTGTCTGTGAGGACTCAATGGACAAGAATCAGTAGGAATTTAATTTCTATGGGATTTGTTATAAGGAATTGGCTTGTTTCAGGAGGGAGCTAGTTCAACAGTCTCCGTAAGGCTGTTCTCTTTGCAAGTTGACAAAACAGGTAGGCAGCAAGGGAAGACCATGAGTAGACTGAAGTGTGGCATGCATGAGCTGAAGCCCCGTGAAGACAAACCTTTGCCCTTGGTGACCATTCATCATGGAGGTAAAGTCCTTCTATGGGTCCATTCAGAAAAACTAAAGGGCAATGTAGTGTGAGGTGGAGTGTGTGCAGTCCCAGGTGCTTCTTGCTAGTGAGGTGAGTCAGCTGCACGTACACTACAGATGGCTGCTGCTGCTTTTCTATCATCCAGATGTCCTCAGATTCTTCCCGGTGGCCCACCATAAGCAGGAGCATGATAGAATGGTATTTCTGGAGAGTGGTCATCGTAGCCCAGTTGACACATTTCAAAGCCACTGTCATGCCATTTCCACTTGGTGGTGAATTGCTGTTAAGCAAACCCACTCTTATTACTAGGTGGGTTGGCCAACTCCTGCTGCATGATGTGAAGCTCAGAGTGCCCGGTCACTGATGCCCCATGGTCTTTGGTCCTTACTGAAGCCCAGTAACAAGCCAGAAGTTGTCTCCCCCAAAGAGAATAGCTTAAATCTCTAGATTTGTCCTACCTCCACATGTAAAACATCTTATTATGAGCTTTTTTTTTCTTTTACTTACCTGTGTTTGTTCATGTAAAGACCCAATACAGAGTGACCACACGTGTCAGCTGGCAGGGCTTCCTATGTGGTAGGTCCAGCTTCTCTCACTGTTCTTTTGCCCCTACGTTTTCTCTTCTCTTTCATCATTACCTTGTGGAGTTCAGTGAAAGGCTGTTGGAAGTGTCATCTAGATTGCACTGGATTTCTGATTCAGTGGATTTTGACACCCAAATATGAAGTTTTTCTTATATTTCAAACATGAAGTTATTCTCCATATTTGTAGACTTATTTCATGAGTACTTTTTGTCTTTCTGCATAGAATTCTGAGAGAACTGTTCAACTCTGACTCCCAGCTCATTAACTGGGAGTATCATGTGGGAGCTAGTTAAACAGTCTTCAGTGATGCCAAATTTGACATTTGGTCTATTTAAGACTTTAATTTTGACAGGTTGTTTTATTTCTAAGAACTCTAATTGGTTCTTTGTCAAAATAACTAATTTTTATTTTATAGATGAAATCACTTCTGTTATAATTTTGAGGTTTATACTTCACCTAAAATCCTTCCTTCTATTATCTTAATTTTCATTGTTTGCTCATTTTCCACTTGTAGTCTTCCATGCTTCTCTGCCCAAGTGTGACTTCTCCTAAACATTTTCTGGGTTTTTGTTTGTTTGTTTGTGTACGTGTGTGGTTGTGTTTCTGTATGCTGCAATCTGCCTCCAGTGATTTTGGAGAAAGGGGTGGGATGTGCTGCCTGGTAAACACTTGAGTGCCTTGTCCTCTGAGCCTGGGGGCTGCCTAGAAACGTTTCTCCTATTTGTCAGAAGTTCCATTGCCATACACCAGCTCCTCCAAAGCCTTCAAACTCCCTGCTACAGTCTGGGGGAAATGCTTGCTTCTGATTGATGTGGAGGTGTGAGTGAGGGGATGGTGAAGGAGGGTGAGCCCATTTGGCTGCTCAAATTGCTCCAAATGTGTTTCCATAACTCTGGTGGCTTCTCCAGCTCCCTGGACCTAGACATTCAGGCTGAGAAAATACCCAGCTCTGTGCCTATTTTTTCTAGTTTCTTCTCCTGGGATGAGGTTTGGCCTCTTGTTTCCTCTTTGTTGGTCAAACAAACCTAATTTGCCTTCCATCTTTTGTCCATTGATATTTCTTTTTAAAAATGCTAGTTGCTCTAATTTGAATATGCTTGTCCCCTCTGAAACTCTTGTGGAAATTTGATTGCCAAATCCTGGTGCTAACGAAGTGAGGCCTTTAAGAGTAAGGTCACAAAGAGGGTTTATACTTTCTTGTGGGACTGGGTTAATCCGTACAGGACTGGATTAGTTATCATGAGGGTAGGCTGTTATAAAGTGAGGTATCCCCCCACCTCTTTTCTTGTCTCTTCCACTGTCCATCATGAGTTGAAGCAGCATAGTCATGCTCCAGATGTGGTTGCCCAAGGTTGGACTTTCCAGCTTCCAGAACTGTGAGCCAATTTTTTAATTTTTAATTTTTAAAATAAATTACTTAGTGTCAAGTATTCTACATAGCAATAGAAAATGAGCTAAGACAATGGGTGAGCAATTTTTCTCTTGTACACACATGTGTGCATGCGTGCAGGCCCTTTCCCATTTCCCCCTGCATTTCTGGGGACTTGGAACAGGAGAGGAAACAGTGGATGTTCTCAGTCTGCCGTCTTGATCTAATTTGATTTGCTATTCTTCAAGGGATGTAGGTAGCCTTTTGTGATTGCAATGCCTCAAACCACCAGTTATCTTGGGCCTTATGTTGTCTGATAAAATATTCACAGTCTTGCACTTTAATGTCAGGAGAAATAGAGCTACTGGAACACAATGACTCACAGTAATGAGGTTTCATTTGAGGGTGTGTGAACAACGGGGGGCCCTTGTCTTTGCTGTCTGAATTTTGGAATGTTTTCACATTGGGAACACAGGGGACAGTGGCTGCTTCCTTGGCTCTTATTCACAGACTCTCTAGCACACTGTCTGCTTGATGGATGTGTTTTCTCATTGCTGGTGATAATTCTGTAGGGGGCGATTCACCAGCAAACAGAGGCTGAGTCTACACATTTTCCCCGCTCTGCTCATTCACCTCGCTGTTTGCTCCGAATGTCCATTTTCTCTACTCAATAAATCACTCTTTGATGAGAAAAAAGTACAAAATATTAGCCATATGAGGATTTGAATCATGTTTAATTTAGCACCAATGAAAAAGTTCTCTCCTTAATCTAGTAGCTGTCTGGAGCCACCGTCTGCCATTGCCAACAGCTTTGTGCACTTACTGTCTAAAGCCCAGACAGTGAGCTCCCAAACCAGCTCGGGGCTCAGAGGATTTGTGCTCAATTCTTGCTCTGGGCTGAGACTCTGAGCCTGGAGCTAAACCATAAATCAAGAATGGCTCAGAGCAACAACTTTGCTGAACCCAATCTCCTCTTTCTTCCTATTGACTTTTCTAATCTTCTGTTTTTTTTTTTTTCTGTTCTTCTTTTGTTGACCAGAGATCTTTGGTTCAATGTTATGCTCACACTTCAGATGAGAGGTGCAGGAGAACTATAAGATCACTCAGCTGCCCCATCCATTCCATGGGGAGGCAAGGGTTGTCTGCTTTCTGGGTTTAAATTAGATACTTGCATATCTGAGATCCAAAGTCAGACAGGGAACTGCCACCTGCCCATCTCAGTTTTAGGGTCTTGTCTCTATATACAGTTTAGAGAAGAGATTATCACAAAGTTTAGACTGGTGTGTGTGTGTGTGTGTGTGTGTGTGTGTGTGTGTGTGTGTGTGTGTTTTCACTCCCAGATTTAATTAAAGAAGTAAGGGGTGAAGGTATGAACTATAAGCATATCTATATTAATGACAGACGCAACTAAGACCCTGGAACTAATGAAGACAAGGTGTGAGGCAGACTCACAGGTTGAGTTTTCCAGAGTAGTTGCTTACATGGATTTGGGCTGTAAGATTTTATAGGAACCTGCTAATACGATTTTATTAGCAACTATGAATGAAAGGGTGAAGTCTAGGTAGAGGAAACAATGAAACAGGGCTACAGATCTGAGAAATCTTGGACAACATTGTCCTCCTCTGGCCAAAATGGTGTCATGTTCTTAACTCAGCCTTGTTCTGTAGCTAGGTGTTGGCTGCCTAGGAAAGGGAATCAGCTAGGGTAAGGTTGCTTTTAGGAGCTCTTGGAAGAGCACATGGTAGAGCAGGTCTGTCTGCCAGCCATGTCCCCACAAAGGAGAGCAAGTCCCTCCTCAAAGGACAATCTGGCTGGGACACCCCTAGGGTAATGTCTCTGATGGGAGGAACATTGGTCCTGGAGAGAGGAAGTGTAAGTATGGGGCACAGGTAAGGGGCCACAAGGTGGGAACATTTTGAGTTCTTAATGCTTAATTTAGCTCTTTTCTGATCAGATTCCAAAGGACAAAAAGGCTATAACACAAAGCAAGTCACAGTCACATGCAAAAGCTATATTGTTCTAAGTCTCATTTAAAAAATGAGGAAAAAAGGAAGCTATGAGTTTGGTTTAAGAGTAGAATTAATAGACAACAACAGAACTCTGACCCACCGTCTGCAGGCCAGCCCAGGAAGCCAGCTTGTTCTCCAAGTCAGAATTGTCAAAGTCAGATTCTCATCAGAGAAACCCCTATCCTGGTATCTGATACCTGTAGGAGTCAGGGTTCAGACTCCTGCAGGTCTTGGGCTCCACGTGGGAAGCACCAAGTGACCCCTGGACCAGGGTGGGGGACTTTGGGGTTGCCTATCGAGCAATTATGAGAAATGAGCCCAGGAACCTACTGTGATTTTGAATGGAGTGCTGCTCCCCCCAAATGCTTCTGTGGTTGCTCACAGCTGGTTAAGTATGTATCAAACACTGAGTGCATGCCATGCCCTGTGCTAGCACAGGGATCAAAAGAACCCAAATCCCACAGGCTTTATTTTCTCCACATACAGTGTCTAGCACCAGTAAACACTTTACTACTATTTTTGTAATATAAAAATCAGGTAGAAATGTGCCAGTGGGAGTGGCTTTTTGAAATTTATTGATTGAAAATTCTAAACCCTATGAATAGATGCCTGAAGGAAGGAATAGGCTCAGAACTCGAGTTCCAGCCCTGTCCTCTGCATGTGTGTGAGCATGTGTGTGTGTATGTGTGCTAACACACACTTGGATAGTGCATTGAGCCTTTGACATGTGCATGCTTCAGTGTCCTTATCTAAAATGTAGAGAGCATATCTCCTCCTGTCATAGATTTAGATGAAAATGATAAAATAAATGTGTTACAAATAGTTTGTTGGTTTTTCCTTAGTAAGGGAGACCCCCAAAGTGGGATTTTTTTTCCTTTTGGTGTAGTGAAGCAATGAAGCTGAACAGTGAGCACTGATGGGACCAGTTTACTCAGTGGCCATAGAGTGGAGAAACCAGAGCCCTGCTCGCAAATCAGCCTCTCCGCTCCAGAGGGGCTGAGGAGTTAGGGACACAGGGCAAAAGGAGGAGGCACAGGCTGATGGAGGGAGGGGGGCCTTTTATGTCTTTCCTCGGAATAGGTGTAGATTTCCCAGAACTTGGGGCTACATCAATCTGCTCCTTTTAAGGTCTGGTGTTTCTTGTCATGTCTTCTGGTATATGTGTCATCTACATGGAAGTCAGACTACAATGAAGTTTGAGACTATCAGAGGTGCTTTGGACAGGCATCTTGGTGTCTTCAGCCTTGAAGTGGGAGGACAGAGACCAGGCGAGTCCAGTTCAGATCAACCCTGGGTTATATTTCTTGACTGAACATTTTTTTTTCTCCAGTGACCAGCATGTCTGCATGCAGAGCTGAGCAGAAATGTGGCCCAGAGATTAAGACTGCAAAGGAGACAGGCATGATATGACGAGGAAACAGGCAGGGATACCAAACCTTTTCGTGCTGTTCCAGCCGCCCACTGGATGACTGCAGGCCCAAGTGAAGAGTCAGTGTTTTTGGCAGAAGTGAGCAATCCCTGAAAATAACCTGCATCCCCATCATCATCATAGCCTGTATGTCAGAGAGGTTACCTCTAGTAAAGCTAGTAGGAGACTAATAGTGTCTCTCCAGTTGTGTGACCTCCCAAATTAGTGAATTTTAAGTTAACTAAGAGCCAGTCAAGATTCAGGGTTTATTCAGGTTTCTCTCTCAGGAACAAATGTAGACATAAAAGATTTGGCAGATGTTGTTATGCACCCCCCCCGCCCCCCAACACCCCCACTGAAGAGCTTGGACATGTGTGTATTCACATACGTATTTCCAGGGTGGCCCACTCTCCTTAGATTCTAGTAGCTGCATTCACCACCCTGTGAGCTCTTGCAGTCCCAGTTAGGTGTTTCCCATCTGTAATGGCTTTTCTGCTTCTTGGTTCCTTTGGTAGCTCTGTTCTGAACTGCTGTTAGATTCTGATATAAGGAGGGTGATATGGTGGACACAGCAGCCCTGGACTAGTCTGATTTACTTCTGCTCTGATTCCCATATGTCTTCCTCCACAGCCTTCCCCCAGGGTCGGGGAGACAGCGTTTCCCTGAGGAGGGCCATATTCAGTCAGGGTATAGAGGCATATCATGCCATCCTCCACTCCAGTCGCGGGCTGACCTCTGGCCTGAGGTCCAGCAGAAGCCTCTGACTGGTTCCGAATCCAGTCTGCATCTTTCCAACTTATTTTCTTTGGAGTTAGGGGAGTGGTATTTTGAAAATGTAATCCTGATCATATCACACTCCTGCTCACAGTCGTTCAGCGAGTTCTCACTGTCAGACAAAGCCAGCAGGGCATTCTCAAATTTAATGTGATGTTACTTTAATACCTAAATATTGTGCTTCTAAAAGACAGGAAGAATATGGATGACAAAAACTGAAGACAGATGGCAGCAGTAACTAGATTTGTTTATTCCAATCCAGTGGAGAAGCCACCTGGGTGGGGAGAGAGACCAAAGTGTCATGCAAATTAGGGATGCTGTGTCTCCACTCTTAGTTATAAAAGCCTCAACTGGATGAGCCTTGAGCTTGGCCAGAGAGTGAAAAGAGTTACCCTGGATGTCTGCAGGTCCAGAGAGTTGATCTGGTTATTAAGCTGTCTCAGGATGCCCAGAAACTCTAAATATTTCCCTGGGAAAGCAAGTTCAAATTTATTTGAGGTGACTTAGTTTCTTCCTTAGCATACAAGTACCTTTAACTCCAGGGAGGTTTATAATTAAGTGTAGATATGAAGAAAATAAAAACACAGTAGTTTGGGTATAATTTATACACACACAAACATATATATTGAACATTTATCCCCAAGTGCTCTATGAGTGAGCTACATTCCCAGCACTTTTTAATTGTTGTGTTGACACAGGGTCTCCCTAAGTTGGTGAGGCTGGCCTTGATCTTGTGATCCTCTTGCCTCGGGCTCCTGAGTGGCTAGGATTACTAACAAAGTACCACCATGCCTAGCTAATTTTTATATATTTTTATGCTAAATGCCTATAGTGTTTAAGGATCTCTGACATATTACAGCATCAATAAGTTAGCATTGTGATTTCAGTTTAAAAACACATAAATAAATCAAATTAACTTATATTTGTGATTTCTTTGAAATCATACTGTTTATACATATTACTGGGACATTTATGAAACTTTAGGAATCCTATAAGATATTTATAATAATTACTTGACATATTTAGGAAAAGTTCATCAGATAATTGTAAAATTTGGAAGAAAACAAAACATTCAGTTTATAAACACAATGTAAAGTATTTCAAGGCAAAGCATAATTGAGATTTTGGAAAATCACATTTATTTTTGACATATTAAAACATAAAAATTATACAAATTTATGGGGCACCATGTGATGTTTCAATACATGAATACATTATATAATGTTTAAATCAAATTAAACGTATCTGTCTACTGAAAGCTTTGCCATTTCTTGTGGCAAAAATACTAATATTTCTTTCTTTTAGCTTTTAGAGACATCCAGCACATGATTGTTATCTATGGTCACTGTACTGGGCACTGGCACATCAGAGCTCCTTATTCCCGGCTAACCATGACTTGGTGCCCATTGATGAGCCTGTCCCTGTCCTTTCCTCCCACCAGATCTCCTTAACCTCTGGTAGGGACTCTTCTACTGCCAACTCTGTTAGGTCAACTCCACGTGTGACTGGGGTCATGTGGTACTAATCATTCTTTGCTTGCTTATTTCACATACTGACGTTTGGTTTAGTCCTGCCATGCTGTCACAGATAAAGGGATCGCATGGCTATTGGAACAGCAGTCCATTGTGTACATGGACCCTATTTTTTTTTCTTTTTTAATCAATTCTTCAGTTGATTTGTGTCCATTTCTAGGCTACTGTGTATGTGCTGCAGTAAGCACAGGCATGCAGATAGCTTTAAACCAACCTGTCTGGGGTGACTATAAGTTAGTATCTCCAAAAGCTCCAAGAAAGGAGTTTGAATATTTTACCATAAAGAAAGGATACTATCTCACTGAAACCAAATATATAGATTCCATTTCCTTTGGGCACCATAGTGGAAATGCAGAATCTCATGGCAGTTCTGGTTTTAATGTTTTGAGGAATCTCTCTATTGATTTCCACAATAATCATACTGATTTACATTCTCACCGACCTTGTGCAAAGGTTCCCTTTCTCCACATCCTCACTTATCTTTCATCTTTTTGATAGTAGCCATTCTTACTGGACCAAAGTGACTCCTCCCTGTGGTTTTGACTTGCATTTTCCTCCTGATCAGTGTGGGACATTGGCCTGGGGAAAACCCCAAAGCCAAGGAAACAAAAACAAAAAAATAGACAAATGGGATTATATCAGACCAAAAAGTTTCTGCATGGCCAAGGAAGACAGAGCGGAGAGAAAACCAAAGGGTGGGAGAAAATATTTGCAAAATGTACACCTGACAAGGGGTAAATATTCAAAATTTATAAGAAATTAAAAAAATGTAATAGTCAAATAACAAATAATCTAATTAAAAATGAACATACACAGACATTTCTCAAAAGAAGACATACTAATGGTTGTCATGTATATAAAAATGCCCAACATCAATAATTAAGTATTTAAGTGGGATCAAATGCCAAACAGGCCCCTTAAATGATCATTAAAATGTACTAGCAAGGATGTTGGAATGTGATGGACATCATTATACAAAGTACATGTATGAAGACTTGAATTGGGTGTCAAAATACTTTATATACAAACAGAGATACAAAAATTGTGGTATATGTGTATATGAAGAATTGTAATGCAAAAAAATAATAGCATTACCTTAGATTAAGTAGAGGGAAGTGAAAGGAGGGGAAGGCAGGGGGATGTGGGGATAAGAAAGATAGTAGAATGAAACAGACATTATTACCTTTTATATGTATGTGACTGTATGACCAATGTGATTCTACAATATGTACACTCAGAAAAATGAGAAATTATATCCCATCTATGTATGATATATCAAAGTATATAAGTGCATTCTACTGTCATGTATAACTAATTAAAACAAATAAAAAATTAAAAAAGAAAAGCCATTCAGATTCTTAATAATCATAAATAAAATTAAGAAACATGTTGATTCTAGATTTAAAAAAATGTACTAGTCTCTAAATTTGTATAGTAACATTACTTAAAAGCTTATAGTAGACCTAGATTTGTGACTTGTAAATTTTACAAATGAAATATTCACTTAAAAATGAACTTTGAATTTTAATTTTTATTAACTCCAAATCTCTCATTTCCTAGCTCTTGGAATAAAACCTAAATTTCCTAGCAATGTAACCAAGGCCATCTGTAATCTGGACTTGGTGTGGATCTTCATCTGTTCTTATGTCCCTGTTCCTCTGCATAAATGTACTCCAAGAATGTGGCCCTGCTTATTTATTTACTTTGCAAGTACCCCCAATCCTTCCCTACCTGCTGGCTTTGCAGTCTGAAGCCTTCCCTGTGCAGAGACTTGCTGGGGCCCAGAAGGGGCTTTCCTTACCCTGCCACACATCTGAGTAGACTTCCTTCCTGTGAAGTCACAGCAAGGTCACCCTCTAGCCTGGTTTGACCTGGTCTCTGCATGCTAGTTTCCCTTACTATGTGCTTCTTTACTGCATCCATTCTATCTTTAATGATTTAAAGCCGTTACATTATTTACTTGCTTGTACATTCCCCCACTAGAATGTACTCATCATAAGATCAGAAGGTTCGTATTGCTTACAGCTATTAGCAGTTAGTAATTGCTAAAAAAATGTTTTGTTTTTTAGAAGAAAATATTTGCAAGTTAAGTGTTTAGTAAGATACCTGTATCTAGGATATGTAAAGAAATCTTGTAATTCAGTGATAAAAAGACAAAAACCCAATTCTTAAGTGGACAAGTGATCTGTATAGGAATTTTGCCACAAAAGATATACAAATGACCAATAAGCACATAACAAAACACTCAGCATCATTAGTGAAACCAAAACAACAAGGGGACACCACTTCATATTGCCTAGGATAATATCTTAGTTGCTTTTAAAATTTATTTTAACTGATACATAAAAACATACAAATTGTATGTTTTATTAATGGGGTAGCCCATAATAATTCAATACAAGTGCACATTGTATAATGTTTAAATAAAATTAAACATTTCTATCTCTTCAAACATTGATTATTTATTTATTTGACAGTAGACTGCATTTTGACATATTGCACACAGATGGGGCACAATTTCTCATTCCTCTGGCTGTCCAGGGGCAGAGTCACTCCATTAGTGTAATCCTACATGTATACAGGGTGATAATGTCTGTCTCTTTCTATCTTCCTTCCCATCCCCACAGCCCTATACCTCCCTTCACTCCCCTCTACACAAACCAGAGTTTCTTCATTCTTCTCTACCCACCCCCCAACTATGGATCAGCAGCCGCTTATCAGAGAAAACATTTGGCTTTTGGCCTTTGGGAGTGGCTAAAAACCATTTATTCAATAAATGATTAAAATGTATTTTTATATTTAAAGCAAAGATGGGATAACACTACCATTTCTCTCTCTTTCCTATAACTTCCTTTTCTTAAGTGGTAACTACTAAGTAAATTTTCCAAATGTAACACGTGCACACGTGCACACACACACACATAACAATTCCTAATGACTTCATGATACCCCATTACATAGTTACATTATAGGTGGTAGAATAATAAATGAAAGTCTTACATTTTACTGGTCTCCATTTCCATTTAAAAATGATGAAGAAATAGGGAAAAAAAGTGTATCTTTAAAATAATATAGCTTCAAGGAGAAAGAAAACCCTGAAAACCAGTTATAAGTATTAGAAGGGCTGGGTGTGCAGCTCAGTGACGGAGCATGTGGTTGGCATGCGGGAGGCCCTGGGTTTGATCCCAGTTCTCTGCAAACATAACAACAAACACTGGGAAAGAATCAGAAAAAAAGATGTTGGAAAATCCTGTCTTCATAAGGACGTGAGAAGAGTTCATTTTTAGGTAACAGAGACAGTAATTGAGAGGAACAAACAAACAAAACAAACCAGGCAGAGATTGAAAAAAACAATAAGATAATCTGAGTAAAACGTAGTGAGAAAACAAGAAAAAAACAACAACAACAAAAATCATTTCAGGGGTTTCCTGGTGCCTCAGTCTGGTTAATCATTATTTTTTTACTGGTTCTCTTTAGTTATAGATTATAGAAGAGTCCATCTTAATGTAATCATACAAACATGGACTGTGCCTTATTCTAACGAGGAGGACCCATGTCTCGTGGCTGTGTGCGAGGGTCACTGTGGGGTGTTCACAGGTGCTCAGGAAGGTCAGGTCAGACGCATTCCTCTGTCTTCCTGTACCCATCCACCTTCCCTTCCCTGCATTCCCTTCCCTTCATATCCATGGAGCTTCTGTTCTCCCCCTGCCCTGGCCTTGTTGTGGGTTAGCATCCACATATCAGGAGAACATTCCACCTTTGGTTTTATTGGGATTGGCTTATTTCACTTAGCATGAGAAAAGGAAATTTTATTTTTTAAATTTTTAAAATGTGCTCTAATTAGTTACACATGATAGTAGAATGCATTTTGACACAACATACATAAATGGAGTATGATTTCTCATTCTTCTGGTTGTACATGATGCAGAGTTACACTGGTCACGTAATCACATATGCACATAGTGTAATAATGTCTATTCATTCTACTGTTCTTCCTACCCTACTCCTTCCCCTCACTTCACTCCCCTCTGTATAATCCAAAGTAACCCTATTCTTCCCTAGCCCCCCTCCTTATTGTGAATTAGCATCCAAATATCAGAGAAGACAGGCAGGCTTTAGTTCTTTGGGACTGACTTATTTCACTTAGCATAATATTCTCTAGCTCCAACCACTTACCAGAAAATGCCTTAATTTCATTCTTCTTTAAGGCCAAGTAATATTCCATCATGTATAGGTACCACATTTTCTTTATCCTTTCATCTGGGCACCTAGGCTGGTTCTATGATTAGCCATTGTAAATTGAACTGCTTACATACACTGATGTGGCTGCATCACTGTAATATGCTGATTTTAAGTTCTTTGGGTATAAACCAAGAAGTGGGATAGGATAACTGGGTCAAATGGTGGTTCCTTTCCAAGTTTTCTGAGGGATCTCCATACTGCTTTCTATAGTGGTTTGCAGTCCCACCAGCAATGTATGAGTGTACCTTTCCCCCCATATTCTCGCCAACGTTTTGTTGCTTGTCTTCTTGGTAATTGCCATTCTGATTGGAGTCAGATGAAATCGTAGAGTGGTTTTGATTTGCATTTCTCTAATTGCTAGAGATGTTGAACATTTTTTCATGTTTGTTGATTGATTGTATTTCTTCTTCTGTGAAATGTTTGTTCAGTTTCTTTGCCCATTTATTGATTATTTGGTTTTTTTGGTGTTGATTTTTTTTTCCTGGTATCAGGGATTGAACTCTGGGGCACTCAACCACTGGGTCACATCCCCAGCCCTATTTTGTATTTTATTTAGAGACAGGGTCTCATTGAGTTGTTTAGCACCTCACTTTTGCTGATGCTGACTTTGAACTGGTGATCCTCCTGCCTCAGCACCCTGAGCAGTTGAGATTACAGGCATGTGCCACGGCACCTGGCTGGTGTGGAGTCTTTTGAGTTCTTTATATACCCTAGAGATTAAGGCTCTATCTTAGATGCATGTGGTAAAGATTTTCTCCTAGAGAGAATGGAATTTTAATGAATTAAATTTATATTGTCAGAACTAAAATTCTAATTGACATATAACGAGTGAGAAATAAACTTGAGAAGCTCTTCAGGAAAAGGACCATGCTGGGAAAGTAATGGCATGGAAAATTACAGAGAGAGATCCAACATAAAAGTTATAGGTGTAAATCACAATAAATGAAACATAGCTTTATATAAGGGAGATAGACAAAAACTTGATTACAGTCCTTGAATAGTCACATTCTATTTCCTTAGTCTCTTGGGATACCCAAGAGATACTGGTTAAAATAATTCTTCTGAAAGTGGCTAAACTTTTGAAATGGAATGATCAAGAAAAACTTATCTAAAATTTCCATGAAAATTCTTCTGCAAAACCAGAAGACCAAATGTCACTGGAGAAAATCTAAAGAGTGTGGAGGAAAAACGGATCCAAGAATTTCAAGCATAGTTCCCTTGACCTTCATAGAAAAAGCAACAGAAAGACATTGGCAATGCAAGTGTTCAGAATATGAATTAAGAACCCAAGGAGACTCCTGGTTTGGAAATGGAAACGTTAAGTCAGGAACTCTGAATTATTTGCTGGCTTGTTGATTCAGAAGGCAAACTGGAGACTTTCTTGCTTTCTCCTCTTCTGCTCCTTTTTCTGTCAGGAAATGCGTTTCCCACTGTATATCTTTCAACTCACTGTTGTGGTTGACTTCTTGACCTATTTGGTAACTACATTAAAAAAAAAAAAAAAAAAAAAGACTGCACCTTTCAGTTTCTAGCACTCAGTAAGAATGTACCAACAAAGAATACAACAGGACACAGAATAAGGATAGTTGTGGAACAAAAAGCCTTTTTTAAAAAAAATTTTATTTTTGGCTTTCACAAAAGCAGAATTACAGAGCACTCTACAATGGCTGTTTAGTTGCCAAAGAATTTAACAGTTTTTGGCAACTTATATTATATTAAATGGGTTCAAACCCTCCAATAGCAGATATTTTAAGTCACTGAAACCTTGTTCAAATAATACTCTGTTCTAAGTCCATGTGTATTAGCTAACTATCCTTAAAAACCCATATGTGTATTTTTTTGGCTATAATATCGACCATCTAAAAAGGTCAGAGGAAAATAATCTTAAGGGAATTTACTGCACAGTTGTTATCTTGGCAGGCATAAAAATTTTAGAAAAATTTCTGTACATCATTCCACCAGTTTCCCCCTTTCTCTTATGTAATTCATATTTTATTCTATCTTGATCATTGCCATTAGCATATGAGCAGGCTGTTGGAACTCTTTCCATCTTTAAAAACTTTATCTTGGCCTTATTTCCTGCATAGCTACCACCCCATTTCTCGTTTTCTTTTGTAGCAAAACCTTAAGAGAATTAAGTTCTATGGGCTTGCAGTCTCCAATTTTTCCTTCCAATTCAATCTTAAAATCAACCCAAATTGGGTTTTGCTTCCCTGAGAACTTCCTTGCCAAGGTTTCTAATGCCCTCACGTTGCTAAATCCATGGGTCAATCCCCATGCCTCACGAAATGCAGCAGCACTGGACACAGAAGTCCACCCTCCTTCTGTGAGTTGCTGGACCCTGCCCTCGTGGATTCCTCTCCCCGCCCCCCTTCCTGTTCTGGATCCTGTGTCCTCTCCAGCCTTTCACAGCCCCAGGGCCTCAGTTACGTGCTCTTCTCTGCTCTCTCAATACTGACTCTCCAGGTCTCTTGGTGATTTCATCTAGTCTCACTGTTTAAAGTGATATTGGCTTTGTTTCCTAGGACTGCTGTAGCAAATTACCACCAATTTGGTGATCAAAAGCCAGAGAAGACCCCCGAGTGTGCTGGGCAGGCAAGAGGCTCCACCTGCAGGGAGAGACCCCTAGAGTTTGTCTCCATTTTCTCCCAGTTTTCAACATCCTGCTCTCTCAGATCCTCCCACCATTATTATTTTATTTTATCCTGGGTACTGTTTAAAACTCTTTAATTTGTCTTGTTTTCTTAACGACTTTGCAGTTAATATGACTGTGGATTTCTATGACATTTTCCAGATGGGAACTCAGGACTTCAGGCAGGTACAGTTCAATAAGAAGGGGTGAGGGAGACCTCTGGTTCTGAAAGAAAACCACTGCTTTTTCCCTCTCTGACCATTCATATTCATTTCATGTTGTACTTGAACCTTTTAAGTCCTCTATCTATGTTGGAATCAAGTGTAGAGTGAATGTTTGCAAAAACCTGGAGTTAGGACGATTTTCTTCTCTTCTTTTCATGCGCCATTCTTTAGGTTTGCAATCCATCCATAATGCATTCTAGGTTTTATTAGCAGAAGCCGCTTTATTTTCGGCTTAAATAAAAAAGGAAGCTTATCATGTTGGCCTGCAATGGGCACGTTGTAAATAAACAGTTGTAAAATGAAGATGTATTGAGTTGAGAACAGTGGGAAATTGATCTGACTGTATTTTATAAACCACGTTAAAATTTTCAGCATGAATAATAGAAATGATTTACAGTTTCTTACACGTTGGTATAGAGTAAGTCATTGCATCAGTTATTTACTAGGATTTTCAAAAGTGGTTGGTATTTCACTCCCTTGAGGTCACTGAAACAGGGACTTATGATTAATCTTCTAGTGGCTAAAGGCATAGACTTTGGAGCAGAAGAGAACTGAACTTGAAATTTGTACCATAAGCAATGTCTCAGCTTTACCTCATCCTCAGCTTCTCCACCTGGATGATGGGGGATAATATCAGTACTTTTAGGATTGTTGGTATTTAAAAGGAGGATTTTTGTGCAGTTAAATGGTATTGTAGTCCTGGACTAAGGATGTTGAATTCTGCCCTGATGAGATATTCCCTCATCTATGTTTTCCTGAGAGGCTAGTGACAGGTGGAATAATGTCAGACTGCCCTTACAACCTATTAATTAGCAATTATAACTGTAATTCTGACATCTCGCCACAGAACTCATATAAAAAGTTTAACTGGCACATGCAATGCTTTAGGATGAAGTGTAACCTCTTGCACAGCCCTAGAATTTGTGCCCTGGGATCAGCATACACACTCACATGTGTATATGAAGAAAGAGACAATGGACTTTGACTTAGCTGGTCAGGTTCATGGTATGGAGCAGTGGGAGCCTAGAGAGAGCAAAGGGGACCCCTAGTGAAGCATATTCCAGGAATATCCCGGGCTCTGAGCAACCATTCTTCTTTCTCAGGAGTTGGTATAGTTTGGATGTGTCCATTGAAGTTCTTGGTTGCAAACTTCATTCCCAGTGCAACAGTGTTGGGAGGTTGGCCCTAATCAGAGGTGATTAGGTTCTGAGTGCCCTGCAGCGTGGGTGGATTGATGCTGCTGCTGTGGGAGTAGGCTACAGGTTATCAAAGCCAGTTTGGAGCCCTCTTGCACTTGCCAGCCCTCGTCTTCTCTTGCCCTGCTGCCTGCTGCCATGGATGATCACAAAGGCCCTTACCAGATACTGGTGCCATGCTCTTAGATTTCTCAGCCTCCAGAGCTGTGAGCCTCGCAATGTTTATAATTTACCCAGTCTCACATATCCTATTATAGCAGCTCAAAACAGCCAAGAGTTCATTGAATATATTTTCTAAGAAGAACTCTCTTTGGTTAACTTAATTTTGTTTCTTATAAACGAGCTTTTCCAACAAGGCATGCACTTCTATTTATGTTTAAGTTACTGAAATCTGTAAGTCAGACCTTGTTTGTTCATAAAAAGGGCTTGGGTTGTTAAAAAAAAAAGTCCACTTGTTTGGGGCTATTCTTCCATTCTGTAATTTTTTGTGGCTTTGAGTCATTGTTGGGAGTAGTGGAGGAGGGTTTGTCACTTTTCTTCTGTTGTCCAGCCTGTAGCCCACCTCAGTGTCACTTAGGTACTAATTTTACAGGGAAAACAGTTTGAGGTAATGATGAAGAAGAAAGAAATAAAATCCTGTAATGTCTGACTTGGTTTTTTAAACTTAAGTTTTAAGATAGTGATGGAGAAACTTTTCACCTGGTGTTAAACTTTTACCTGGTACTTACTCTCATGTAATATGTGACATGATCCTAAGCAAAGATTTATTTTCCACTACTTAGAATGTGTTTCCATGACATTAAGGGGAATGAGTGTGGAGTTAATGGCTTTGTCTACCTTCTTTCCTTTGTTACTGTTCTCCTTGGCCAGGGACTCCCCATAAGTAGATGTTTAGGCTGAAGTCTAAATGGGGTACTTTTGTGTCAGACACATCCATCAATGGCTAAATTACAGGAAGTTGTGCACAAAATAGCTTAGCATGGTTTCCCTGAAGAGGGTATTGTGTCAGAGTGACTTCAGGAGATTTCTGAAAGCATCATAAGCCCAGGGCATGCACCTGCTGGTTGCCGGGCTGAGTTCTCCTGTTCCTATTTATTCAATTCTAAGAATGCCTCAATCTGACACCTTCTATCATACATCTAGCTGCAAAACACTTGTCTTCCTCCCCACAAATGCCTGCTGCTACTAGGTAGAGGTGCTATTCTGGGATTGCTTTGAGATCTTTTGTTTTCCAAAAAGTCTAGATTTCCAGGTTATGCCCATGTGTTCTTAGTTCTTCTTGAGCCCATTCTTTTCTGTCTTAGTTTCCCATTGCTGGTGGAATAAATTATCATGAATTCAGTGGTTTAAAATAGCACAGATTTATTATTTTAAATAATGAAGGTCAGAAGTCTTCTTTGTTACCAGCCTCAGGGGAATCAAACACCACACAAAGTCCAAAGCCTTGTGGGCAAATTTGAACAGCTCTCCTGGATTTCCATGAGGACTTCCCCCTGAGGAGCAGGTCTCATCTCAACACTGGGCAGGTCCCTGATGCTGGGACAGCAGGACTTTGCAGTGCTTGTAGCCAGGCTAGCTTGCAGGAGGAGAGTGTTGGTCCATTGGACAGCAGCAAACTGACTGAGGAAGGTGAATGAATAATAGCTGGAGAATGTCCATCCTTGGTGATGATGGCAAGTCTCTCCGTGGTGGACCAGGGGAAGGGTGTTGTAGCATCCTTCCTCAAAGTTTTCTAAACCTTTTTCTTCAAGAAGCTCTTGATGGAAACTGAAGAATAACACTATCCACATCTTCATTGGAGTCCAACTTCCATGCAACAGACCTGGGATTCTACTGATGACAATTGTGGCCAATGTCATGTGTACTCCAGTTCTTTGTTCCTGGGTGTATCCCTCTTTTGTTCACTTCATTGTGGGTGAAGTGTATCTCCTTACCTCCTGGCTTTGGACTCACCTACATTATTTCTTAGTCAGTGACACGTGGGTAGGAAAGAAGGTGTGCCAGTTCTGAGCCCAGATTGCAGGAGTCCTTGTGCCTTCTCACCTTCCTCCTTCACCTCTGCTACTGCCCCGAGGGGGGACATGGGCTGGCAAGTTCACTGGTCGAGGGAGGATGGGAGACCCATGGAGTGGAGCCATTCCAGCTGTGGAATCCTGAAGCAGAGCCATCTGGACATGCCCAGCTTAGATCAGCAGACTTCCAACTTGTAGAGCTGCATAAATGATACTTATCATTGTTTTAAGCCATTGAGTTTTATAGAAATAGTAAACTAATACAAAAATGAAGCAGGTGTTAGTGGGAAGCTAATCCGTCTCATTCTCGAAAACCCTCATGTACTTGAATGGGACCTCTTCAGACATCTTAGTGATTCCCAGTTCATCTGTGTTTTTCATATATGTACATATGCATGTGTGTATGTATTTGATTTAGGCGAAAGCCTTATGTTTATCTCTTCATTGCTTTCAATTACTGCCACTTGGAGTCAGTTATCTCTTGCGCTGTCTCCATTGGTACCAAGAATCCTATTTTGGTTACTTTCTGCTATTGTTGTATTCCAAGTCATGTCCAGAGGGAAGAGGAGCAGGTGACATGGATGACTGTCATCACTTCATCTACAGCCTTTGCTTTCTGTCTTCTACATTGTGTCAAAAGCAACATCAGAGGGGCTGGGATAGTAGCTCAGTGGTAGAGCGTTCACCTAGCACTTGAGAGGCCCTAGGTTTGATCCTCAGCACCACATAAAAATAAGTAAATAAAATAAAGGCATTGTGTCCAACTACACCTAAAAAATAAATATTAAAAAAAGGCAGCATCAGCATCATTATCCAGGGTTTGATTCAACCTCTAGCTGCTAATCTAGCATCTTAGGTAAGCTCTGATAATTACAATAAGTTTGGATTGATCTCAGTTTGGCTTGCTCTCCTTAGGGGAGAGCCTGTAAATTTACCAACACATTCTCTCCCCAGCCTTCAATAATCTTCCCTATATATTATTTACACTTTTACGTATAATTCTTTTTAATCCTACTTCTTCATATATTCCTGAGCTTTATGCTGTATTCCTATCTTCTTGAGCAGGTATGAACCACAATAAGGCAAACTGATCCATTGCTGATTTATGGGAAATGCTTGGAGAATCCCAGGGTGTGGAATTCTCCCTTTCTGATTTCTCAGAGCACAGCTTTTGCTAGGTAGAACATTATCTCAAACCAAAACCCTGGAGAGCTGTGAAGTCAAAAGGCCATGATTATTAGAGTGCTTGTCAACAGTCTGTGGCTCTAGTTTGCCCCTCAGGTTATCTAACAGAACAGAATGCTTTCCCTGCAGCAGATTTGCACTGGCTCAGAATGAATAGTCACTCCATGTACCATGTGGAGGATCCCCTTTCATTCATATCTTTCATTAGGTGAATGTAAGTGACTCTGGGAATGGTGGAAAATAAGGGTGCTGTACATGACCTGTGTGATGCTCACCATTCTAGTTTACCTTCTTCTGAGGCAATACCAGCCCTGTGACCTTATCTGCTCCCCACCCCCACAACATGAGACCCGCTTTGCTTTCTGTAGTGCACACAGCCTGATCCTGCAAGAAACTGTCTTCCAGTTGTGCTTGGCTTTCTCATTCCTTCTGAGTTGCCCTTATCACTAAACTCTGCACAACACCTGTTAATGGTTTTTGTCTGGTAAGACGTGGACTTTGCTTTCTGTATTTTAATGGAGGATCTCAAAACCCTCATCCAGGAGTATGAGTTTATAAAGGGAAAACACTGGGCACTCTTATCATAGAGAGAGCCTTTGACAAATGGTGTTTATTTATTTATTCTTCTGTGCATTTATTAAAACATTCTAATTGAGCATTTAGTATGTGCTAGGTGCAATATAGAAATGTACAAAATCAAAGAAAAACATGAACACATCTAGGTATCGTCAGACAGAATAAGTCCCAGGAAGAAAACAGGGCAAGGAGCAAGAAAGAGAAGGAAGGGAGGTAATATTAGTGATACATGACTGTGGCAGGCTTCTCTGAAGAGGAGATAAGTTGACATGATGGAGCACACTCTGTGATTACCTCGGTGGAAGTATTTCAGGCAGAGGAACCAAGAAGTGTAAATCCTCAGTCAGAAGAGTACTTGGAGAGACAGTGCTCATTCTGCCTCTTCTTTGAGGAGTTGTTTAGCATCTGCAGCATGGTAGTCTTGGCTGTGTCTTCAGGAATCAAAAACCACACACCCAGTCAGCCTGCATAAAAGGCTGTTTATTTCAAGCACAGAAGCAGGTTCAAGCTGGAACACGAAGCTCACCAGGAGCGTGGCCCTCTCAGCTGCCTGCAGTCTCCTTGTCTCTTTCAGGTCCACACGCTCTCTCTTTCCTGTGGTTCTGTTTTATTCTGAGTCAGTTCTACTTTCTATCTGCCACCAAATATCAATTCTCTCCTTAATCTACAGTGAGAAGTCCAGACGAGAGTTGTCAGATGACATGGTTAGTTTTCATTGTCTTCGTTGCCCTCTACACGAGGCCCTGGCCTTGGTCTCCGGTCTGCTGTGAGTCAACCTACTCCAAGCTACCTCTCAGCAGTGGCCAGTGTTCCTAGAATGAGAGGAAGAGTATGGTGGGCTCATAAGGAACATGTCTAGCTCTCTTAATTACCCAGGTCACTTATGCTCCCTAAATGGAGAATACTGATGAAGAGGATTCTCTGGATTAATACATGATGTGAACAATTCCTCCTGAGCCTGTCCATAGGTGCAGTGGCTCACTCTTTCCTATCCTGGTGGTGGGTAGGGCCCTGTCTCTAGGGCACTTTGATCACTTTTCCAGGTTACTAAGGCTGTAATTTTTTTTTTTTTTTTGCTTTGATCTGGCCATTTATTCCCAAACTCTCACTTCTCTTAGCTAGCGATCATGACAATCCCAATGAATCTATGAGATTTTTCTCAGCTACATTTTTTTCCCTGAGGATGAGAACCAAATATCAGGATGGATCTTATGGATAATCAAAGTGGACAGTTCATTCATTCATTTTTTTCTCAGTGCATGTTTAAAGAATACTTTGAAAGGCATTGAAGTTTTATAACAGTGAAGGAAATGGCCATAATCTAGCAGAAAATTCAAATATCAAGTAATTTAAGGGTTATAAGTGTTATAAGGGAAAAATACTGGAAACTCATCATAAAGAGGGCCTTGGACAGAAGGTGTTTATTCATTCACTTGTTTGTACATTTATTACAACATTTTAATTGAACACTTAGCATGTTCTAGATGAGATATAGCAATGAACAAAGCCAAATCTCCATTTCACAGAATTTACATTAAAACAAGAAAAACAATAACCCATGGCAGGCTTCTCTGAAGAGGTGACCAATGATCTAAGCTCTGATTAAAGTGAGGGAGTGCACTCTGTGAATGTCTAGGTGAAAGCATTTCAGGCAGAGGGACCAACAAGTACAAAATCCTGAGTCAGAAGCTGCTTGGAGTGTTGGAGGAAGAGCAAGGGATCTGGCAAGGAGTCGGGCGCAGGAGGGACAGGAGAAGAGTGTAGCTGCAGACAGCCTAGGACCACAGCATGAGGGCCTCCCGGGTCCTCGCAGGAGGTGGAGTTGAATTCTAGTGAGATGGCTTTGAACGGATCAGTGATATGATCTGATGAGAGTTTAAAAAGGGTCTTCTTGGTCACCAGTGGAGACCCGATCGTATTTGTGAACAAGTTTACTACTATTTATTTGAGAAAACTACATGTAAACCTATATATTTATAGACTAACAAATACTAATTATGATCTAGGAACTGGAATGGACTCAGGCCTATTTTTCTCTTAACTAGAAATGTTCTAGATCGCTATGCCAAATTGAAGGCCGATTTATTGGGATGAAATAACTAAACCAGGACAATTCCATTAGGAAGATCTGGTAGTAACTTTATAATAGCTACAGCTTTGTAAACATAAAAATGGGTAAAATGACTCTACCCCTTTTAATAATATCCCAAACCCTGATCAGCTCCCATCTGAGAACATTTTATTGGTCCTCTTGCTTTTGAGGGCATCATGAGCAAGTCAAGTTCAGGCTTCATTATTCATCATAGTCATAGTCCATCATAGGAGTTTGTGGGAAGATGCAACAGTGGGTCTGGGAGGAAAGAAGACTTCCCGGTGGCATCTGTCCACACGGCGCATGGTCTAGTTCAATCACAGATTTTTTTTTTTTTTTTTTTTTTTTTTTTTTTTTTTAGGGTTGGGGTTAAGGTGAAGCCTCCAGAATGGGTCTTGACCAGGTATTAGGTGAAGAAACAGCAAAATGTTTCATTTTGTTGAAAAAACAAGTGCTTTAACAAAACCAAAATGCTTCCGTGAAAGCAACTTTTTTTTTTATCCAAGTTGTTTTTAAAAATATTTTTATTAGTGCATTATAGTTACAGAAAATAGTGGGATTCATTATGACATACTTATGTTTTTTTTTAAAGGTCTGCTAAATATCATATTGGGCAGAGTGATGAGTTTTCTTTTAAATAAGTCACTAAAGGAATTGTCTTACTGCCCTTAGCTGGAGGGCAATTCAACAAAACCACAGGCAGGAGGCAGAAAAACTACAGATATTAAGGGCCATCATTTTACAAATAATTTTTGATTTAATGACTCCTTAGGTTGGGCATTTTCTTTCATTAAAGGTTTTCAAATATGGGCTAGATGGATATTTGGTAGAGTTTTTAAAGAGGCGTTGGAAAATGTGGAAAGAATGATTGGGTCAGATGACCTCTAAGGTTTACTTCCACCCTAAGATTTAATGACTATAGGATAGAATCTTGAGCTTGAAGTCCATAGGTCTTGATCTCTTCTTTCTATAATTGGAACCTGGAGGTTCAAAATTGATCTGTAGAATGGCTCTAGAGTTTCTTTGTGAATCTGGGCAAAGCAATTTTTCTTTTGAGAGAAGAATGTGTCAGGATTTGAGCATCAGAAAATGTGTGAGAAAAAAATTCCAAGACATCAACTTTCCAAGAAAACTGGGATGATATAGATGTGCGACATCTGTGCTGTTGCACTCAGTAGTCACTAGACTTAAAGGAAGCATTCAAAATGCAGCTTGTTTGAAGGAGGAACTGAATTTTTATTTTTAGATAATTTTAATGGAACTGGATTTTTATTTTTAGATAAATTCTAATGTATTTAAATTTAAATTTATAGGACCAAATATGGTTGGTGGCTAATCTAACAGTGGACAGCACTGTTCCAATCCAGTCTGAATTGTTCAATACCAAAAATTACACAGAAGGATTAAATCTGCAAACATTTCTATTTTACCCAAAGTTCAGTAAGCATGGTTATTTATTCACATCCTTTCAGTACCAGGACTGTGTGGCACATAAATATACATTTTATACATCTCTCTGTCTGCCTGGTTTTGTGCATCTATTGTCTATCTAACGTTTTCAGAAGCACATTTTGCAGTGGGTGGGAGAGGGGAAAATGCAAAACATCAGACAGAAAGAATTTGATGAAAATTCTTAATGTGAGTTCCAAAGATAAAGTCATCACGATCTCTTTGGAAAGGGAAATATGTATTTAAAAAAAATGGGCATCGAGGAGGATGAATAATCTACTTGTTTAGTTTTTGACACCTCATTAGGGCAAAGGCATTTGGAAAATTGAAATCAGACGCTCCCTAGAAACAATGGCGCTTCCTCCAATTCAAGATTTCAAAATAATTTCCGGGCTCTTCGATCTTTGCTAACACTTAGTGTGCTGCAATATATAGACAAGGGCAAGAATAAATTGTCTGGAAAAGATGAGTCCTGGGTTCCCCTTTATAACTCTGTGGCTTCCTTGGAATAACTCTGAGAAATGAGAGCTTTTCAAGAGTGAATATTAGGAAAGCATTAAAGGGCAGAGTGGGTCACAGCTGGCATGGAGCTGTGGTATTAGTGTAGGAGGCAGAGGGTAGAAATAGGGTGATTGGAAATTTTAATAGAGCAAAGGATTAATTTCTTCCTTTATCTCCGCTGAATATGCCATCATGCAAGGAAACTTAATTTTAAACTTGAATCGTTGTAGTTTCTCTCCTGCAGTTGACTCTGTTCAAAGGTCGATGTCGTACTGCCTCTTTGGACTTTAAATGACTCCTCGTTGCTTGCAAAGTCAAGATACATTTCATGAATATCTGCTTCTCATAATTGTCCACTGAAGTAAGCCCAATAGCAAAAGACATGAACTTGAACCCTGGGAAACCCAGGGTTTGAAGCACACTGCAGCAAGCAAGGCACTCTTTAGAAGCCTTAAATCTTATCAATGTGAGGGCGATTTTCACATCAAAATAGTTCTGCATTTCCTTTTCGGATTATAACAATAATATTTTAAAATACTCTCAGGAACAAGAAAATAAGCATTAACAAAAATGTTTCCAGCCTGAAGCCCTATTTCAGTGGGTGCTTGGTTTATGTGTACAATATCGTTGTATTGTCTCTGTCCATTGAAGAGCAGTGAAATGAGGAGCTAGACCTGCCTTGTGACTTCTCAGCTGCTACTTCCCATAATCTAGGCTTACTTAAGTAAGTAAATGAATAAAAGTCGTATTTTTCTTCTTTGTCCTTACTGGCATTTCATCAGGGTAATCTCTGGAGAGGGGGTCAGATGCTGCTGGAGAGGTGGTTAGGGGTACGGCCCTCAGCTGCTCTGGGTGGATATTTTCATGAGAGGCCCCTTCCTGAGGGCCACCCTGGGAGACTGACATGCGGATTGGAAGTCTTTCTGTTTTCTGAGTTGAACCTCTTCTACAGCTTCCAGAAAGCTCTCCTCAGGAACTTCACAGAAAAAAACTGATGTTTTGGATCTTGTATTTTAACACGGATCATTTCTTTTTTTTTTTTTTTTAATTTGTTCTTTATATTTTTACATGACAGTAGAGTATATTTTGACATATTTGTACAAACATAGAACATATCTATTCTAATTAGGATCCCAGTCTTGTGGGTGTACATGATGTGGGGATTCACTGTGGTGTAGTCATATATGAGCAGAGGAAAGTGATGTCAGATTCATTCTACTGTCTTTCCTATTTCCATCCCCCATCCTTCCCTTCATTTCTCTTTGTCTAATCCACTTCTATTCTTCCTCTTTCAACACTTGTTGTATGTTAGCATCCACATATCAGAGAAAATATTAACCTTTGATTTTGGGGGATTGGCTTATTTCACTTAGCATGATAGTTTCCAGATCCATCCATTTAAGGACTGGTCATTTAAATCAGATCAAAATGAACCAATAGTCTTTTTTTTTTTTTTTTTTTTTTTTTTGAGAGAGAAATTTTAATATTTTATTTTTCGGCAGACACACCATCTTTGTTTGTATGTGGTGCTGAGGATCGAACCCGGGCCACACGCATGCCAGGCAAGCGCGCTACCGCTTGAGCCACATCCCCAGCCCCAATAGTCTTAACTATTAGTTCCTGTGATATACTTTCTTATTTAGCTCTCAAATTTAATTTTTTCTTTACATTTTCAAATTTCCATATTAAGGTTTACAATTTTTCTCAAAACACCACGTGTACCTGGTTAAAACCACCGGTATGCTCAATCGTTGCCTGGGTGTGGACCATTGGAAAGGTGATTTGACAGGCATGTTAGGATGAGTTTTTCAGAGTACAGACTCTGGATCTCTTAGCCAAATGGCTCTCCTCTCCATGGCAGAAAAGCTGCTATTGGACATGCTAGGAAGACTTGTCTGCTTGAGCCGTGGTTGCATATCTTAGGTCTGGTAGGTCGCTGTGGCTGTGATATCAGGAATTTGCAGGGGTTGCAGCCAGGCTGACCTCGGAGAGGAGCTTGTTACTATCAGGACTATGCAAAGTCCACTGTGCTAACCTGCCTGCATTGCTCATGAGCCCACCGGAAAAGAACAGGCTGACCACAGAAGGAGGATGGCGAATTCGCAGAGCAACTCATACAAGCCTTCCTCAAAGGTTTCTCAAACCCTCTCCCATAAGGGGCTCCTATTAAAAACCTCATATCTGGAAACTGTGAAGGAGAACGACAGCTGCCAGAGACAGCACCAAATGTGTTAAACAACGTGGATGTTCCCTTCCCTGACGCTCTCCCCTGGAGCCCTCCATCCTTTGGCTCCTATGAGGCTGTGGGTAGAAGGGAAGGGGAAATGACTTCCTCTACTGATGCCAAAGGCCCTCTTGTTTTCCGGCTCTTTTCTCACTCCTGCACTTCTTCATCCCTAAACCTGGGTTCAACTGCCTCCTTCCTTTCTTTCCTGCAGTCTCCTCCATATGCTTTGTTGGCTTCAGCTTCCTCAGTTCATGCCAATCAACTGACATTTCCATATTCATTTTCTGTCACCCAGAGGAAGTTTTCAAAGTGACTTCCCCTTCCAGCAAAGGTGTCTCTATGCACTCATTTTTTTTTGTCATCTTGTTTGTTCAACCAAATTGCCTGTTTTTATTACCCCATCAAACACAATGAGAAAATCAAGTGGCAAGCACTTCATTCTCTGTGAATAAAAGAGTGAATTCTAGTGCATTCATTGTCCTTAATGGCCTGGGGTCTGACAGCGCCACTCCAGCACTTTTGTCTTCATTGATTTGATCCCGCACTGGCTTTTCTATTCAATTTTCCAGTTGACCCTAGATCCACTGAAAGACTCACTGATCTTTTTAAAAAAATTTCCTCATCAGCTATTTTCCATTCAAGTACACTGCAAATTGATGTTTTCACAGATGACTGCCATTAAAATGATTAAATATTGAACATGTATTTTTGTTCAGTCAGCTGTAAATAGAGAGCCTTATACTGAGTCTTTCAATATGTCTTTTGAACACATTGAATTATGTCATTTGGAAGTTTAGTTTGATAAGGACACAGCTTTTATATTTGTTCTCTATTTTTGACCTAAAGTATATCTGAAAATATCTACATCAAGAAATTTTTATCAAGTCTCTCTTATTACCTGAGTTTCAGCTTTTAATGCACTGCTGACATTGACTTAAAGTCCAGTGGGGGACTCTACTGTCATGTATATCTAAAAAGGAAAAAAAAAGATGAAAAAAAAAGTCTTGTAGGGGAAAATATTTCTTTTTTTAATGGTTTGTTTTCCTTGCATAGACTTTTGCAAAAACTGCTGTCTTTTTAGTTGGAGAATTATGACAACTTTTCATGATTGATTTACCTCTTGTTGCAAAAATGATCTTTCATGTATATATTGCTAACAGGTTTCTTAGAAATGTTAAAGCTGAGTCCATTTGGTATCTACTTAGCTTCTAATGGACATCTTAGTTGCTTCCAATTTGGGAAATTGTCTATAAAACTTTTCTAAATGTTCATATGCAAGCTTTCGTGTAGACTGTTTTCCACTTAACTTGGGTAAATCCCAAGGAGGTGATTACTGCATAATATAGTGAGTCTATGTTCGTTTTTGTAAGGAACTGCCAAACAGTCTTCCCTTTACATAGTACCATGCAAATGGTCCATTTGCTGTGCCACTTTGCATTCCTACTAGCAGTAATGAGATCTCTGGTGCTCCACGCCTCACTGAACTTGGTGTTCTTCTAAGGAGAGGAAAATTACATAGGCCAGAAGCTTGGAAAGGATGAGCATTTGCCAGGTGCAGTAGCACACACCTGTAATTCCAGGGGTTCTGGGGGCTGAGGCAGGAGGATCCCAAGTTCAAGGCCAGCCTGGGCAACTTAGTGAGACTCTGTCTTAAAATTTAAAAAGGGGCTGGGGATCTAACTCAATGGTAGAGTGCCCCTGAGTTTTATTCCTAGTACTTTAAAAAGAGAGAAAGAAAAATAGAAGGAAAGATAGAAAGAGGACAAGCATTAGAAAAGAAATAAATGAAAGTAAAACATAACCTTTTCTTTTTATTTTTCTTTATTTAATAGATAATTATTCCCAAATAATAATTGGTTGATAATATTGTGTGAATAGATGGAATAAATGATAGCAATGTGACAAGAGACAGGTGAGAGGAATTGCGAATACATGGTGAAAAGGTACCTGAACTCTCTGTGAAGTGGCGTAGTGTTATTTCAATGCAGACTTTGCTGCTAACATTCACTGCAAACTCCAGAGAAATCATAATTTTTTATTTTTTAGAAAGTAATATGTTCATATGTTAAGAGAGAGAAAACTGGAAGTTACATTTTACAAGAGAATACTTTGCATGTTATCAAATTGACAGTTTGTAAGCCGAAATACATTTCTGGTTGATCATATTTAAAAGAATATGTATATGTATGTGTGTGTGTGTGTGTGTGTGTGTATACACACATACACATACATACATACTTGGTGAGGTTGACACTTAAAAAATATAGAATATTTAGTCAAAGAGGTCAATATACATCTTCAAAATGTCACAGCTAACAAGCAACTCAGTAGAACCAGGTAGGTCTCATGATCTTTCCACTCCAGTAATAACTTTTGATTCATAGGTACAAACTGCTTAAGACTGAAGATACTATCTGATATATATAATTCATGAATATATACATATATTCATTTCAGACTGACTAAAAAAATGTCTTGTAGAAGATGTATAAAATATAAGAGCATATTTTGAGGAAAAATGGGAAGAAAGCATTCAGAGGAAGTAGTAATGCTGCTAATCAGGCAGCCATGATGTTCTCCATTTCAAGGAGAGATGAGTCCATCTGTCAAGAATGAGAATGTGGGGGAGGGTGGGATGGGTCCAATTAGGGAGCAAAGAGTTTTCCACTGCTGAAACCATGGGAAACCATATCTCTATCCATATAGTTTTTTTTTTGAAAGAAATATTAAGAGAGAAAATGGAAGTTGTATTTTACCAAAAAACCTCAGTACATTATCAGATTGACAGTTTGTAGGTAGAAATACATTTCTTGTTGACTCCACAAACCAAGAAGAGGAAACTAGTTTTGAGTTATAAGGTGGCAGTTAGACTGAAAAATGAGGCTGAGATGCCTGGACAGGTGCGTTAAGACATGCCCTGTAGACAATAGATTTGGATCCCCATGGAGAGAGCTGGAGGTTGGGAAGCAGGGTGAATAGCCATGTTAAGTCTAAAAAATGGTGAATTAGGCAAAAAGAATTGGAGGAGGTTGGAATATGGATCGAGTGCAACCCAATCGCCTTTGGATGTTTGTGCATCAAGTTTTGTCAAAAGGTGCACTCCAGAGTGACTCTGGAGTGACAGACGGTGAAGTGAAATAAGGAGCTCACAAAGCACCTCTGAGAGGAGTGAGGACATGGATTTCTTTGTAATAAACAGTGGTAGAAACTATACCCACTTATATGGTTATTTCTTTGCTCAATATAAAATAGTTAACAAGACTCACCACGTTCATGAGACACACCACAACGCTTTCCCACTGGCATTTGGTCTCAGGATAAAAAACATTGAAACCTCAGACAGCAAAAAGTAAAGAACAAAATTTGGATTTTAATATCTACTCAAAATTATAAAGCACATTAAGGGAGAATTCAGAGAATCTAGCCTTCTTATTTGACAGTGGGGAATTCAAGAAAGGCCGGATCTTTAGGACAAGGTCCTTGGCTGTGTCCACGCTGCTTGAAGGAAAGCTTGTCCTACAATGGCTGTCCTCCACTGCTGGTGGTCAAATCTGGAATGTTGAAATTGATAAGATGAGAGATATGTGATAAGAAAAAGGAACAACCACAGAGTCAGTGAAAATTATCTACTGGATGCCTTAAAAAAGCTTGACCTTCTAGAAATAAGTGTATCGATACCAACGACTAATTGTCATACCTGCTCTTGTTTAAAGTGGCATGCCAATATAAAACCCAGAAATGCTATGCTTAGTAGGGTTGCCACAACCAAATACCACAGACTGCGTGGTTTAAGCAACAGAAATTTATTTCTCACAGACCTGGAGGCTGGGAGTCCATGATATGGTGCCGCATGATTGTTTTCTCCTGAGGTCTCTCTCCTTGGTGTGCAGGAGACAGCTTCTCCCTGGTCCTAACATGGCCCGTTCTGTGTGTGTGGCCTTGCTGGTGTCTCTCTGGGTGTCCCAATCTCTTCTTATAAGGACACCAGTCAGATTAGATTATGGCTCAGCTACATGACCTCATTTTGACCTAAATCACCTCTTAAAAGATCCAATCTCCAGATGCAGTTTTATCCTTAGGTGCTAGGGGTTAGGACTTCAACTGGTGAATTTTGGAGTGGCACAGTTCAGCCTGTAACAAGTACATGTAATGATATTTCTGGGGCAGGTAAGGTGCCATTACCTCCAAAAAGGGAAATTTGGGGGAGGAAGTTACACTTTTTTATTCCTCCAAATCTAAATAGACATGGCCGTGAGATTGTGGGGATGATGTCTGGAGGGATTCCTGAAGGACTGGCAATGGTCTTTTCACTGACTGTCAACAAATACTTAGCGTTTATTGAGTGTCAGGCACTGCTCTGGGGAGGAAGAGGCGAATAAGACAGAGAAGCTCTCTGTTTTATCTTTATTCCAGGGGTGATTATGTTCAATAAAGAAACCAACGAGGAAAGTAAATTTGGTAATGATAACCAACACTTTGATGGGAATAACATATTATAATCAGATATTGCTAGGCAGGGAAGTCTCTTTAGTTTTATTTTTGAATTTAATTATCAGCACATACTGGCTGAATAAGTTCATGGGTTCCATTGTGACATTTCCATACATGTCTATAAGATTCTGTGATTGTGTCCACTCACCCTACAGCTCTGTTCTCTACCTCTCTACCTCCCTACCTCCCCCAGCTTCTCACTCTCTTCCTTAACAATTCTTCAGCTTTCATGTCATCTTTTTTAAGAAAAATTTATTATTATTTAAAAATTTATTATTATTGTTTTTTATGGGGGACACTTCTTTAGATTAGGGGTTTGAGGAGGTGACATCTGAACTAAAAGCCAACTAAAGAGAAAGGTTGAGGTCTCAGGCCCGCTGACTGGGTGGTAGGTACACCCAGGAGCAGAAGACCTGGGGGCAGGGGTGACCATAGCATGTTCCAGGGATGACAAGATCACTTGGCAGGAGGAGTAACAGTGGGTGACGGGGGAGAGGTAAGCAGAGCTTAGGTGGCAAATGGTTCTGTAGGCCATGTGAGGATGCTGGCTTCATTCTGGGTAAAATAGAAACATAATGGGGTATGAGCAGAGAATGTGACCCATCCTAAATCATTTTGGCATTTATGGAAATGCTCTATATCTATGTTGTCCATTACAGTAGCCATAGCTGCATGTAGCTCCTGAGTGTACAAAATGTGCTAGTGCCACCACAGAGCTCCTTTTCAATCTAAATTTGCTATTTTAATTAATTAATTTATTTATTTTTTTGAGAGAGAATTTTTTGATATTTATTCTCTAGTTATCGGCGGACACAACATCTTTGTTTGTACGTGGTGCTGAGAATCGAACCCGGGCCGCACGCATGCCAGGCGAGCGTGCTACCACTTGAGCCACATCCCCAGCCCTGCTATTTTAATTTAAATGACCACATGTGGCTCCTGGTAACCGTATTGGGCATTGCCTCTCACTGGGCCTCTCTGGCTGTTGGAAATTAGGTTGGGGCAGGGAGTCCAGCAGGAGGTGCTGCATCTTCACACAGAGAAGTCCTGGCTTGGATGAGAGCATCTGCAGTGGAGGGGCCCGGAAATGGGTGGATGAAGAATATATTTTGGAGGTGAACTTGATGGACTTGCTGATTTTTAAGAGGCCAAGGAAGAGGAGGAAGAGAGGAGTTGCCAAATGAAGGAAAAGGGATTGGGTGTATATCTCAGGCAGGGGGCAGTGTGGTGAGAACTGATGGCACAGCAGCAGGCTGTTCAGAGACTCCACGGGGTTCTCACCCCTTGTCTCTAAAAGCCATGTGTGGAATTGCAGGAAACAAGGCAGGCTGTGAAGAGAGCCACTTGGAAAGACCTCTGGTTTGGTTTCCAGTGCAATCAATGTGGAGGTCCTTAAAGGTTGGGGCTAGAAAAAATATGCAGTTGTGTTTGTGTTTGGCATCTCTCAAGCACCATTGTGCAGAATGGACCCAAGGAGGGGAAATAGGAGGGAAAGAGGCTGTTGGGGAAGCTGCTGCCGCCACGAGAGCCCTGTGATGAGCATCTTCATGCAGAGCTCCTTGGGGATGACTCTGAGAGGTTTCTGGTGGGATCTGTATGAAGGAGTGGGATTTCTGGTTTGCAGGGTGGTATTATAATTTTATGTGTCAGCTTTTCAATGTGTCCAGATGTTTGGTAAAACATTATTCTGGATGTTTTTGTGAAGATGCTTTCTGGATAAGATGAATTTTTAAATTGATAGTCATTGAGTAAAGCAGATCCCCTTCCATAATGGGGGTGGACCTCATGTACCTCACCAAGGGCCCTAACCAAATAAAGGTAGACCTCTTCTGAGCAAGAAGGAATTCTGCTAGCAGACAGCTTTTTAACTCTTTCCTCCGTCTCCAGCCCACTGGCCTCCTGGATCACATTGTGAACTTCTATCCTCCATAATTGTGTGAACCGGGTATGGAAGATTTCTTCATCTGTCTCTCTCTTTCTCCATCCTGTTGCTTCTGTTTCTCTGGAGAACCCTGATGGCATACAGGTGGCACATACTTATTATTGCTCTCAGAGTGACTGACCCACATTACACCAGCTATTCCCAGAGTCACGGCATCTCCACACCCCATCACCCTGGGCATCATCCAGCTTTCCGATTGTTGCTAGGCTGTTGGCCATGAAGACTAGCGTATTCTTCTTTGAAGTTACATTTCTTTAATAACTAATATGATTAAGGCTTCTCCACACAGCATTGCCACTTCGTAACTGTTGCCTGTCCCTTCTTTCCCACTGGGGCTCCTGGCATTTTGCTGATTTGCTAGAGCTCATCTTTTCATTAATCTCTTGTTGATTTTAGGTATTATGGATACAGACCAATCTGTCTTCTTTCTGTTACCTTTGCCCAGGGCGACCTTCAGTGGATACAATTTCTCCATATTGGTGTGAAAAATGAATGAAACTTTAGCCAACGAGTTATGATTTTGTGTCACAGGTCAAAGATATCCTACCTTCCTTCTGTTAATTTTATAATTTTTCCTTTCAACTTTAGGTCTTTAATCCATCTGGAGTCCTCATTTGTATGTTTTAGACAAGATTCAGTTTTACTTTGAGCCATATGGTAAACCAGTTCCTTTAAAACAATCCTCTTTCATTTTTTTTTCTCCTAATTACCTTCATCATCGGTCTCTCTCTGAGTCCTCTGTTCTGCCTATACCTGTGCTGATAATGCATCTTGAAAAAATCGCAGTGGTTGTGTGGTATGTGTTCATATATGATAAAGAAAGCCCTTCCTCCATAATTTTTCTAAGTTTAGGTTTTCCTGGAAAAACACAATAATTCTTCCATATTTATTGTGGCACGAGTTTATTGAGTTTCATAAAACATATCCTAAAATTTTGATTGAAATTGTGGTATGATATATTATATTATGGATTAATTTGGGAAGAATTGACTTTTAAAAAAATCTCAAATTATCTTATTCTAGAACATTAAATGTTTGTCCCTTTACTCAGGTCATCATTGCTTTATATTTTAGAGAACAATAAAAGGTTTTTCTTGAGTATTTTCCAAAACCAAAGCTTTTTGATACTCTGATAGGTATTTCCAATGATAATATTAAAACATTTTTGGAAAAGATCATTATTTTTGTAAGTGGATCTTTTATCTGATGATCTATGATTTTCAAAGAATCCGATGGTTTTATCTTCCATGCCAATGTGTAGATCTTTTCTTCATTTCTTTTTCTGTTGTGGTCATGAAGAAAGTGTTATTTTAAGTATGATGGAAACCCTGAGCATAATAATAATTATTTTTTTATTCCTGATCTTAAAGACATTGATGTGTAAAATTTCTCTATTAGGAATAACTTTGTAGGGCTGGGGATGTATCTCAGCAGTAGAGATTTGCCTAGTAAGTGTAAGGCCCTAGATTCAATACCCAGCACTGCAACCAACCAACCAACCAACCAACCAAGTTATTCTTTAATAACTTTGTAAGCAGATGTGATGATGCTGTAATTCCTTCTACTTCAGAGTCTAGGGCAGAATCACAAGTTTGAGGTTAGACTGGAAAACTTAGGGAGAGCTTGTCTCAAAGATAAGATAAAAAGGTTTGGGAGTATAGCTCAGTGGTATAGCACTTGCCTAGCATGTAAGAAGTCCTAATACTGCTTTAAGGGCTGGGGATATGGCTCAAGCGGTAGCTCGCTCGCCTGGCATGCGTGCGGCCTGGGTTCGATCCTGAGCACCACATACAAACAAAGATGTTGTGTCCACCAAAAACTAAAAAATAAATATTAAAATTCTCTCTCTCTCTCTCTCTAAAAAAAAAAAAAACCCTTTATTTTATAGGTGTTTTGGATGTAACTTTTACCAAGTAGATTCATAATGGTATACCCAGCTATGCTGTGATAAAAAATCAACCAGTCAACTAACCAACCAACCAATAAATAAACAATGTTCAAACACTAGTGGCTAGTCGCAGCAGACTAGTCCTCTGTGGAATGAGAGACACTTGAGAGCAATTGTCCTCTAAGTGGTGACAGTTTGGAATGTTGGGTCATGCCGTGTGAAGAAAGCTCTGCTCTGTGGAGAGGGGACAAGAGTGACCACAGATCTGTACAGAGCCTTCCACTCCTTCTGCATGTACAGGACAAGTAATGCTTCCCTTGCAGATCACTGGCTAGAATCGGTCACATGGTGCTGCTTGGTAACACCAGGGTTGAGATGTCAGTCCCCTGCACATCTATGAGAAGTTTCCTGTTTTCACCAGTTGGGGCCCAACAGTAGCAATGTTCAATACCAAGTGAAGAAACAGTCCATCAGTTCCTAGTTTTAACTCAGAAATATGTGTGGACATTCACCAAAATGCTTTTCTGCCTATAATATGATTTTCAGCTCTAGTCGACTGATGTGGTGATTTACCTTCTTAGCTTCTCTGATGCTTATTATTCCTGGGACAAAGTCTGTCTTATCATTTTGTGCTGTTTGGGTGCTATTGGACATATTAACTTATGCTTCCTTCAGTTTGGATGTTTTCATACACATTCATACTTAAAAGGAATCTGTTTTTTTCCTTATGTTATCCTTTTTTGGTTTTAGACTCAAGATTATCTTAACTTTCCCTTTTTTCATTTTCTAGAACAATTTGAGTGAAGGAGAATTTAATTAACTTTTCCCTGAGAATCACGTAAAATCATCTCGACAGGATTTTTTTTCCCTAGGGATTTGTCCATTTCAACGAGGTTTTCAAATTTATAGTTTTACACAATTCTTGGAAAAACTACTACATTTCATTCCTGTATTTTATTTTCATTTTCTTTCTCTATCCTTGAAAGTTTTTGTTAGAGGCTTATTTAACTTACTAATCACTGAAAGATGCAGGATGTAGGCACCTACCTTTAACTCTTCAGCCCCCAAATCACTCTCTTACACACAGTTGAGGCAGCCTAAGTACCCCCAAAGTTCCTGGAATCCACAGCTTCCTCTCTATGATGATTTGGTTATGAGATTCCCCCCTCCAAAACTTGTGTGTTATTCAATGTTGCAATGTTTAGAGGTGCAATGATCTTAGATTACAAAATGTGTAACCTAATCAGTGAATTAATCCATTTGATGGATTAATAGTGTGAAAGAACTACTCTACTGTGGTAACTTTAGGCTTGTGGAGCATGGATGGAGAAAGTAGGCCACTGGGGGCTACTGTCTAGATTTCTAATCTAGACACAGCTACTTGATAGTCACAGTAGAACTTTTGGGGATTATAAGTTGTCCCCCTGACTCTGCTCTATCTCCTTGCTTCCCGGCTGCTCTGAGCCGAGTAGCTTTTCTCCACCATGACGTCCTGCCTCACCCAAGCCCAGAGCCATGGAGTCAGTCAGAGAGGAACTGAGAACTCTAAAACTGTGAGCCCCAAATAAACTTTTTATTATGGTTCAGATATTAGGTGTCCCCCAAAAGCTCATGTGTGAAACAATGCAAGAAAGTTTAGATGTGAAATGATTGGGTTGTGAGAATTTTAACCTAATCAGTGTGTTAATCCCCTAATAGGATTAACTGGATGGTAACCGGAGGCAGGTAGGGTATGTCTGGAGGAGATGGGTCCCTACAAATGTGCCTTTGGGGTATATATTTTGTCTTTGTTGAGAGGAGCCCCTTCTGCTTCCTGGTGCCCTGTCCTGAGTTGCTTCCCTACAACATACCATTTTGCCATGATGCTTTGCCTTCCTCAGGCCCCAGGAATGGGGTTGGCCCTCTTTAGACTGAGATCTCTGAGACCATGATCCCTCAAATAAACTTTCCCTCTTATAAAATTGTCAGGTCTCTTGGACATAATAGCAAAAAAACCTGACTGAAATATTTTCCCTCCTCTAAGTTGTTATCCTCAGGTATTAGTCCTGAGACAAAAGCTGACTAACATACTCTCAGTTCTCTGGTTGATTTTTGTGGGGTGTCAGTAGCCAAAGTTGAGTTGCCATCTTCAGAGAAGTTGGAGACCAAGAATTCTTTGATTGCTGGAGCCTTCTTTCATATGAAGCAGAAGATTTCTAATCTAGACACAGCTACTTGATAGTCACAGTAGAACTTTAGAAAAGACATTTCTTTATGCCTCAATGTTCACATCTGCAAAACCAGGAAGAAGAACTTCATTAGACGATAGTTACAGACTCTCTTGGTTAAAAATATATTTACAGTTGAATTCATGTGACGGTTTGAGTTCAGCAAGCATTCACTCTTCTGCCTGTCTCATTTAGGAGTACTTCCTCTCTTCTCTGATGTTGGGTTTGGACATGGGACTTGTGTTCTGTAGAGTGTTAGCGGACACGATGCTTGTGGAGCCCTTGAATCCCTGTGTGGTTTGGCTTGGTTTGGTAACTGAGTGATTTTCCATGAGACATACAGGCCCAATGTTATGGTTTGGGTATCCCTCAAAAGTCTCTTGGGTTGAAGATTTGGTCCCCAATGCAGCAATGTTCAAAAGTGGGCATTTGGAAAGTGATGAACCATGAGGGTCCTGACCTCATCAATGGATAAATCCAGTGAGGGATTCGTAGCTGATGGAATGTTGGAGGTGGTGGAAGCTGCAGGATTGGAACCTAGTGGAGGGAGTGGGTCTTGGAGGTTACCCTTGGGGACTATACTTGATCCTGGTCACCTTTTCTCTGTATGCTTCCTGGCTGCCATGAACTGAGCAGCCTTCCTCAGCTATGCCCTTCTACCTTTCTTTAAAACCTAATTGAAATAGGTAAGTCCCTAGAGAAAAGTCCTGTCCAGAGGATTTCACAGGATGATGTTTTACAGAAAATCTGACTTGCTTCAGGCCCAAAGCAATGGAGCTGACTGACTTTGGACTGAAAGCTCTGAAGCTCTGAGCCAAGGTCAGTCTTTCTTCCATTAAGTTATTTATGTCAGTGTTTGATCACACCCACAAAAAGCTGACTAACACACCCAGGTACTTCTGTTCCTCAAGAATGAACCCTTGTACACCAGACCTGAACCTAAACTCCAGCTCATAATTAAGCCCAGCCATTGACACAGACCCATCCCATTTGAATTAGTCGAGCTGCAGTTGACCTGAAGGGCTCTGAATGTGAGAATAAATGCTCAGTTTATCAAACTAATGATTTAAGGGGTGGTTTGTTACACAGCATCCCTGTAGTTATAGCTGACTATTATAGTTTAGTTGAATCAATGATTTTCAAATTATGTTTAAACGGACTATTAATGTTTCCAAAGTTGGATTCAGTTTGATTGAAAATCAAAGAAAGAGGGTTACCTACAACTTTTCTCTCTCTTCTTCTCCTTTAATTTTTTAAAAACTCAGAAATAGATATAGTAGATAGACTTTAATGATTTACTCCTTAAAATAAAAAGAAAGTAGCTTTCATTTAAAAAGTAGCTTTTTTTGGATACATGAGAAAGTGTATTCATGGTGGTCACTTTACTGTGTACATAGGAATATAAGCATATTTTGTGCTGGGAAAATTATTTATAGATTGCATAATAGTAGAGAATTTATAAATATTTTATGATGTTGGGGAAAGCCTTCTTGGCTTTAATTTCCCCAATATCTATTGGGTGTAAAGCGAATTTTGGAAGAAGCTGTCATCAGTCTCAACTCTAGGGATTCATATGTGACCTGGACAAAGTCCATTTGTACCTTCCATTAAGGAATTAGTTCAGAGTTCTGTATGTGTCCTGTAATTGGTGTGAATTGGAGGACTTTTGCTGGAAATTATGGGAATTAATTTAATTAATTAATTAATTAATTAATTAATGCTCTGAAATCCTAAAAATAGTATAGTTAGTGAAACAAATCAGCTATAAACGAATATATGGTATAATTCCATTTATGTGAAATGCCTGGAATAGGCAAATGTATAGAGTCAGGAAGTTGATTGTATTTGGGGTGAGGGAGGGAGTGACTTCCAATGTTGGTGGATACTTGTTGGTTTTCAACATCATAGGTATAGGGTTTCCTTAAAGTGATGAACATGTTTCAAAGACAATTGTGGTGATGATTGCACAATTCTGCAAGTATGCCATAAACCACTGACTTTTACACTAAATGGGTGAATTGTGCTATATGAAAGGTGTTAGAAAATTGTGGTAGGGACCAAGGGTTTCCTAGGGAGGAGATGCACTTGCTATGTGACACATGGGTGATGAGTGAGGCAGTTTCATGGGGGGTAAGTGTCACCTTAGCAAGCATGGAGAAGGATTTCCACGTCACACTTGGCATGAGGACATCCTCATCACCTTGTTTGAGAGTGAGATATCCCAATTTCCCCAACTTCTTATGTTGGGGGCGTGCAGGAATAGAGGTCACCTGAAGACAAAACAATTCTCATGTCTTTACTTCTGAATGATACTTCCATACACGTGAGTTTTGCAATTGGATGGAATTTCTTTTGTTTTTCCCATAACGTTATATTTTATGTTTCCAAGCCAATGTTTGATTTCTAAGCGTCCTTTCATTCCTCTTTGAAGAATTTCCTGGTGCATGCTTCCTAATCACGCCAAAGTGACTTTTAAAATAGGTCCTGATCAGTTAAACATTTAACAGTCACAAGACACAGACATAGCCTCCTGTCTGCATCTACGCGGTTTGACGATGGCTTCATGGAAATGTAATGTTCTTTAATTACAAAAATTATCTCCAAGATATTGACTTGGGTCTTTTCTCTACAAATTCTGCAATGCACTAAAATATGAAAATCGTACTAGAAGCTCTGTCTACTGAATGGTTAATTGAGAAATGGAAATGAACAAACGAGAAACATTTGGGCAACAATTTCCAGAAAGAAACTCAATAAGCTGATGGAAAAGAAGAAAATCACCCTCCTTTGTAAGAGAAAACCCTCCTTTTAAGATGCTGTGATGAAATGCTGAGAAGGACACATAGAGGTGAAAGCCGATTTCCCCTGAAGTACGCATTATACATGCAAAGCCAAAATTCTTTCAACAAGATTAATAAGTGCTATTCATGGCATTCCTGGGGCAGACCAGCAGCGTGAAGAACAGCGAATGCGGCTGCAAAATCCTCTGCAGCCTTCAGATGAGCTGGAGCTGCAGCCTGCCCCAGGAGGAACGCTGGGTGTCTTTTGTGGTAAGGAAACAAATTGAGTAGGGTCACATTATAAATCATAAATCATTTCTAGTCAGATCTGGTGGCTAATCAAACGACTAGGTTGTTAGTGAAAGACCTTTCTGGAGGATATCTCACTTTTTAAAAAAAACTAGCATCTGTTAGGAAGGTAAAAAAGTCAGACCTCTTTCATTTTTTTTCTTTTGACAGAGCTGGGGATTGAACTCAGGGCCACAGACATACCGTAGGCAAGTGGTCCATCACTGAGCTCCAACCTCCAGAGACCTCCTTCCAGAGACCTGTAAACCTAGGAAGGGCCAATGTGGCAGGTCAGATGAACAGTCCAAAGTCACAGACATGAGCCAAGAGCATAGTGGCCCTTGCCTCCTTTCTACTCTGATTAGTGGTTAAATTTTAATTCATAATTTTTATTGAAAAAAATTGGAATTAACTTCTAATTCCAGCAAGTAATAGAGATGAAATCAGGGCCCAGGGACTCAGAAGCCTTGGGTTTCCACTTGCCTGCCTTCAGCTGCTACGACTGTAGGCAATTCTTTCCACTTCTCCAGGATTCAGTTTCCTTATCCATATAAGGTCTGGGCTTTAGGATCCAAAAATGCCTTCAACTTCATGATTTTTATGATTTATGAAGCTTGGGTTTCAGAGCTGGCTGACTCACTGATGATTTATCCGAGAAAAATAATATTATTGACTCTCAAATGAGAGACTAATATTTCCTGTGGGCAAAAAAATTAATTTTTAGCTATCACTAATGTCAAACCAAAGAAAATATCCTGACTCCAATAAGAAATTTAAAGAGTCTGCCTAAAGATAAATGGCTAGGAATTAGCATTGTGTGAGTTCCCACAATTAACTTAAACTCCACATAGGAATCCTTTTTAATTTATTAAAAAATTCTGTGTTTCCTTTCCTTTTCCAAACCAAACAGTCTCAAAGAAATGAAAATATGCTTAAGGAGTGTACTTAGCTAGCAGCTACTGGATTGTATTTTCCTACTAATATTGTCTAACTCTTAACTGATGAAACTAATATTACAAAGTGGTAATAACACACTGCTACATGACGACCCTCAGTTTGTACTTTCTGTTTAATTTCCAAGGAGAAAATGAACCATTAGACACTTGGAATGTATGCCTTAAATACCTTGGACAAACTACATAGATTTTCCTGAGGCCTTTACATAACCAAAATGACTACTTAGCTGTACTTGTTTAGATTCTAGACGGAACAAATGTGTTAAATACTGCAGTGCGTGTTTTATTTATTTATTTATTTTTATTGTTGGTTGTTCAAAACATTACATAGTTCTTGATATATCATATTTCACACTTTGATTCAAGTGGGTTATGAACTCCCATTCTTACCCCGTATACAGAGTGCAGAATCACATCAGTTACACTTCCATTGATTTATATATTGCCATACTAGTGTCTGTTGTATTCTGCTGCCTTTCCTATCCTTTCCTATCCCCCCTCCCCTCCCCTCCCCTCCCCTCTTCTCTCTCTACCCCCTCTACTGTAATTCATTTCTCCCCCTTGTATTATTTTTCCCTTTCCCCTCGCTTCCTCTTGTATGTAATTTTGTATACCCCTGAGGGTCTCCTTCCATTTCCATGCAATTTCCCTTCTCTCTCCTTTTCCCTCCCACCTCTCATCCTTGTTTAATGTTAATCTTCTTCTCATGCTCTTCGTCCCTACTCTGTTCTTAGTTACTCTCCTTATATCAAAGAAGACATTTGGCATTTGTTTTTTAGGGATTGGCTGGCTTCACTTAGCATAATCTTCTCTAATGCCATCTATTTCCCTCAAAATTCTATGATTTTGTCATTTTTTAATGCAGAGTAATACTCCATTGTGTATAAATGCCACATTTTTTTTATCCATTCGTCTATTGAAGGGCATCTAGGTTGGTTCCACAGTCTTGCTATTGTGAATTGTGCTGCTATGAACATCGATGTAGCAGTGTCCCTGTAGCATGCTCTTTTTAGGTCTTTAGGGAATAGACTGAGAAGGGGAATAGCTGGGTCAAATGGTGGTTCCATTCCCAGCTTTCCAAGAAATCTCCATACTGCTTTCTAGATTGGCTGCACCAATTTGCAGTCCCACCAACAATGAACAAGTGTACCCTTTTCCCCACATCCTCGCCAGCACTTGTTGTTGTTTGACTTTAGAATGGCTGCCAATCTTACTGGAGTGAGATGGTATCTTAGGGTGGTTTTGATTTGCATTTCTCTGACTGCTAGAGATGGTGAGCATTTTTTCATGTACTTGTTGATTGATTGTATGTCCTCCTCTGAGAAGTGTCTGTTCAGGTCCTTGGCCCATTTGTTGATTGGGTTATTTGTTATCTTATTGTTTAATTTTTTGAGTTCTTTGTATACTCTGGATATTAGGGCTCTATCTGAAGTGTGAGGAGTAAAGATGGCGGGTGGACCAATGGTACAGAATAGAGGACACAGAAACCAATCCACAAAACTACAACTATCTTATATTTGATAAAGGGGCTAAAAGCATGCAATGGAGGAAGGATAGCATCTTCAACAAATGGTGCTGGGAAAACTGGAAATCCATATGCAACAAAATGAAACTGAATCCCTTTCTCTCACCATGCACAAAAGTTAACTCAAAATGGATCAAGGAGCTTGATATCAAATCAGAGACACGGCGTCTGATAGAAGAAAAAGTTGACTACGATCTACATACTGTGGGGTCGGGCTCCAAATTCCTCAATAGGACACCCATAGCACAAGAGTTAATAACTAGAATCAACAAATGGGACTTACTCAAACTAAAAAGTTTTTTCTCAGCAAAAGAAACATTAAGAGAGGTAAATAGGGAGCCTACATCCTGGGAGCAGTGCGTGTTTTAAAAATTCACCAAGCAGGATGCTTTTGGCATGTAAACAACAACCACAAAGGTGAACTTAAGGAATAAGGGTGACTTGAGGAGTAAAGCAAGTCTGGGAAGGGCAGGACTCAGGGACTATGCAACCGAGACCTCTGGCTTTGCTCTGTTATTCTTTCTGCCCCCTCACGAGCAATTCCATCCTCATTTTGGACTCTGACTTCCGAGTTTCAGACTCTCCTATGTTCCATTCTGGAGCACAGATCTTGGTCCCGGCAACACGGCAAACACACAACAGAATAAAAAGCATGAGATCTGCTGGTGTGCATGAGGCTTGGCCACGTGTTCTAAGTGCTTTCTGGGCACTGAGATTGGTTTACTCTTTTTTTTTTTCCCTAAGGTGCTAAAAGTCCTATTTTATTGACATTATTATTTTACTCCTTAAGTGGTTTATGTTTGTGTAAGAATAGCACAATGCTTCTTGAGGAGCCATTATGTATGAAGTTTAAAATTCTTCACCTCAATTTCCAATTTTTTCTTTTCTTTTTAAAAATTTTTTATTTTATTTAATTTTATTTATTAGTTGTTCAAAACATTACAAAGCTCTTGACATATCATATTTCATACATTTGATTCACTCTTTACCACAGTCCTGGTAGGGAGTGTGGTGCTTCTAAAAACACCGCCCTTCAAGATGTGGGGTCTGATTCCCTTCCTCTTGAACTTGAGCTTTTGGACTTGTTTCTGTGAGTAGAAGACAGTTAAAGTGACCACGTGTGACCTTGGTGATAAAAAGGCGAGGCTTCCATATTGTTTTTTTCCCTCTCTCTCTGTCCCCACCTTTTCCTCCCCACTCACTCTTACACAAGCTCGCTGCCATATCCTGGAGGTCTGTCAGCCCTAAGGAAAGGCGCACTTGGAGAAGAACTGACCTCTCTAGCCTGTTGTCCTGAGGCCTGACACCCACTACAATATTGTCTTGGTGGCAGATTCCCCACACCAGCCAAGACAGGGGATGACTACAGCCCCGCTTGACTGATGCCTCGCGGGGGACCTAGAGCCAGAACCACCCAGCTGAGATTCTTGATCCTTAGAAACATTGTGAGATAATAAATGTTCGTTGTTTTACGCTGCTAAAATCTGCATAATTTTTACAGAGCAATGGATAACTTACACAGGTAATTGCTGCCTCTGTGTTTGTTTTATAGCTGAACAAATTAAAACCAAGGAAGGTGGAGTGGCTTGCCCTAGATTAGGGAGCTGTGAAGGCAGGGTGCAGGGTGCAGACCCACACAGTGTGACCTCTGAGCTCATCCTTAGTCCCTCTTGTACATACATACTTGTGAGTCACAGAGATCTGTGTACTGCCTAGTTTATCTGACTGGACTCCTTAGTATTTTCTGGGTTGGTGGGTTATTATAACTTCTGGTGGATCACGATGAAAAATTAATACAATGTTAAAGTCTTCTTAGTAATTAATTTGTAGTTAAAAATGATGTTTACATGTTACCTGCATTTGTGTCTTAGAGTCCGTGCATAGAACACAGATGTGAGAGACAGCTCCTAGCTTTTGGAAGGATAAGGCAGTCACTGACCGTCCATCCACATACAGGGAGAATTTGAATTGGAATTCTATGGAGATCCAGTTTCTAGTCGCTGAAGGAGTGGCAAACACAGAGTCACACATTTGAAGTATACAACTTCATGCCTGCCGTTAAGCATGGCTCTGCTGGGTCAGGTGTTGGGAGATTTATGTCCACATTCTAAGTCAGACTCGATTATGTTACTTTTGTTCTGAATTCATGTGACAGATGATTTGAAATTCAAGAAAGCCCTGGGTTTGATTTCTGTGTCATTGTTAATTCATTCTGGTAAGGTTCCCATATTATGTTTTTCCTTTCTTAGTTGCGAATCTTGCAGTTTTCTACTTGGTGGTTGGAGAGATAAAGGTCTGAAGCCTGCTTCCCCCTGAGCACACCAGGTTTCCTTACTTTCTTATTTCTGATCCCCCAGTTGGGTGAGGGCCACAAGAACTGTCTGTGAGGTCATGGGCAACATGTGACCACTCCTGTTTTACATGGAGATTCTCCTCATTTTCTGAAGAGCCCAGGGAAGGAGAGACAATGCCTGAAGTCATTCAAAGAACGAATGACCGGGCCATTCAGATTGGTCATCTTTGTACCTGAACTACTGTGAGTAATTTGATTCCAACTCTTCTTTAAGGTGAAAGATTCTTACTTGGTCTTGGAGGTCGCCTAGGCAACATCTATTGGATGCTTGTATCATGGGGATTTCCTTCTCTTATTTCCATAATGATTTTTAAAAAATGGAACAGTACCTTCCTAAGACCTTAGCTCAATATATACTCATGCCATTGATAAGTATCAGTAAAGGACAGATGGATAGGAGGATGGAAAGATGGAGGATAGAACCATACAGCATGTTGAACTTTCCTGCCAGTTTCCTTGTCACCTGTGCTGTCAGATAATAGAATCTAATGTGCATTTTAAATTCATAAAACATGTACCTTCAAAATATATTTTATTTCAAATGAAAATTATGTGGAGAATGAAGTTCAGTGTCAAAAATCCCTGTGATAACCAACTTTTCAGTATTCGATCTATTAATAAAGTTTTACAGTCAACATAATTACCTATTGGTTTATTCAAAATAACATATAATTTAAAGAAGAGTCTATTTTTCTACTTTTGCAGATGTTTTGTTTTAATAAATCTTTAGTATTGTAGTAATCTATTTCCACATATATAAATCATTTTTTGGAGGGGTCTGGGAAGGGAAAGTTGATGATTGGTTTATATTTTGCCTTCTGTCAAAGGATGAGAAGTTGTTTACTGCTAAGCCATAGGTAAAATATATGGCTGGTAATGGTGAGCTGCTTTCTTGGTGCTCAAAATGTTGTTCTCCAACACTGTAGACCAAGTTAGAATGCATCGGATTAAAAATGCACAAATGAATGTAGTCAGAGTGAGTATCTGAAGTAAAAGAAACTTTTCTATAACAACAACAAAAAGATGGGTTAGGGCTGGCTTTAGTCAGCAGTTTTGTTTCTGTGAACAAAAGAAATGATAAGAACAATGTTAGAAGAGGAAAACTTTGGCACTCACGATTTCAGAGGTCTTAGTCCATTGATGGCCAACTCCATTGTTCTGGCTCTGGGGTGAGGCATAACATCATGGAGGAAACGTGTGGCGAAAGAAAGCAGTTTATGACCTGGCAACAAGGAAGAAGAGAGAGCCCTCCATCACCAGGGAGAAAATACAAACCCCAAAGGCATGCCCCGAGTGACTCACCTCCTCCATCCACATATTACCTGCTGCAGTTACCAGCCAGCTAATCCATTCAGCTGGATTCATGCACTGATCAAGTTAAGGCTCTCATAACCCAATTATTTCACCTTTAAACATTCTTGCATGGTCTCACACATGAGCTTTCATATCTAAAATACACCAGATGGTGACCATGAAAACCCAGTAGTTGCCTACAGAATGAAGGTAAGCAGACTTTGGCTGGATCCAACCAGGTTTTGGCCAGTAAACAGGGAATCATGGCTAGTATTTTAGTAGGCTTTTCATCACTGAGACCAAAATACCTGAGAAGAACAACTTAGAGTAGGAAAAGTTTATTTTGGCTCATGGTTTCAGAAGTCTCAATCCATGGTTGGCTGACTCTGGGCCTGAGATGACGCAGAACATCATGGTGAAAGGGCAACTCTCATAATCCAGTCTTTTCACCTCTGATAGCTACATCGGGGATCATGTTTCCAACAGATGAATTTTTCAGGGGATACTTCACATCTAATTCATAACAGCCAGAGACTTGATTTTGATAGTATTATTTGCATGTAATTTTACATTGTAAAAGTGCTTTTCATTAATGTTTAATTAACAAAACCCATGATTTCCTGGATGCCTAGGAAATTTTAACATAAATTAGGTGCCAATCTGCCCACAAAGCACGTTGAGTAATGCTTTTGATTTCTCTGTCTTCTTCTGTAGCATCTCTTTGTCCCCCTTGCTTTTAAGGGATCTTATATTACTGGGGCAAGCCCATCAGGAAAATCTTGATATCTTAAGGACAAATGGCTTCATAATTATGCCTGAAAACTTCTTTTTTCCAAGTAGCATAATATAATCAAGGGGTAACACTATGGCATGAAATTATTAGGGCCAAAATTCTACCTACTGCCACTGCAAAACTAGAAAGCGAAAATTCAAGATGTTAACTGAGGTCTAACCAGATTCAAAGCCTGTATATAAATACTATAGATATACTGAGCCTATGGTAAACCAAGAAAAATATATTAGAAAATAGTTTAGCATCCTAAATAGAATATGAATAATTGCCGACTCCATGGACTAGAATATAATCTAAAATAGATAAATCAAAACATGAATTCAAAAGGTAAATATTTTATGATATCGGGCAAATTATTGAGACTTTCTGGGCTTCAGAATGCTCATCTGAAATACAGGGACACTGAGGTGTTTTTAGGCAGCTTTTTACCACTATAATAAAAAGACTTGACAAGAAGAATTGCAGGAGGTAAAGTTTATTTTGGAGCTCAAGATTTCAGATGTCTCAGTTCATAGATGGCTGGCTTTATTTCTCAAGGCCTGAGGTGAGGCAGAACATCATGGTGGAAGTGTGTGGTGGAGGAAAGAGGCTCAGGATATGATGATCAGGAAGCAAAGAGGGTTCTACTTGGACAGACAAAATATAAACCCCAAAGGCACACCCCAGTGACCCACCTCTACCAGCCACATCCCAATTGCCTACACTTACTACCCAGTTAATCCCTATCAAGGGATTAATGCAATGATGAGGGGAAGACTCTCATAACCCAATTGTTTCACCTTTAAACCCTTTTGCATTGTCTCACATGTGAGTTTTTTTTTTTTTTTTTGGATGTTGAACATGCAAACCATAAAATGACGACAGCACTCACTCCATAGGGTGAATATGTATGGGAAAGTGGGTATGTGATTCCTGGTGCTTACTGAATGGCCAATGTATACTAGCTGCCATACACACACAGCAGTGACCTTTACCCTATCATAACACTAACCAAGCTTCATGTAATCACTTGTTAATTCTCTTGTGAGCCCTCCTTTCTTGACTATAAGTCTCACAGGAATAGGCGTCCTGTGCCTTCTTCACTGTATTATTTCTAGACTTTAGTATTGAGCTTGGCATGCATAAGGGCACTCAGTAAATATTTGCAGAATAACTTTTAATGAAACTTCTCAACTAGTTTTAGTATGGTATGGGTCAAGCAAAACACACTGGAGGACTGGCTTTGGCCTGTGGCCATCTAATTTGTGATTTCTTCTAGAGAGTATGACCATGATAATTTGGCATGGAAGTTATTCAGACATGTGTTATCCATCTTCTGCAGAATGCTGGAAGACTCAATAAACATCCATTGTATATCTGATTTTGAGCAATATTGATGCTGGTGAAATTTTGACATTTCAAAAGTTCAGATGATTTAAAATATTTTCTTTCACAAACTGAAAGAATGTCAAAGTTGTTTTGTTCTATCTCCCTTTAAAATAAAAATATTTTTCTTATTTAAAAAAATGGTAATGTGTCTTAATAGCTCCCTAGTTATGACTGATAGCACTTTGATCCTTTCCAAGGATGTTTCATCCACAACACCAGTTTCCCTGGTTGGAGGAGGACCATGGAAGCTACAGGAGGGAGTCACTTCAAGTTAGTTCTTAGGGTCTCTACACGCCCTGTTGTTCCTGAAATGCAATCTCTCCACCCACTATTTAACTTCATAGCATTTGGTGCTTTGACAATACATGAAAAGAAAAAAAGTGACACTCCAGTCAATGAATCATTTAAAGTTTCTTTGGAATAAAAATCTATAGAGCACACACCTATATCCCAGTAGCTTGAGAGGCTGAGACAGGAGGACTGTGAGTTCAAAGCCAGCCTCAGCAATTTAGTGAGGCCCTAAGCAACTTGCTGAGACCCTGTACATAAATAAAATATAAAAAAGGATCGAGGATGTGGCTCAGTGGTTGAATGCCCCTGGGTTCAATCCCTGGTACAAAAAAAAAAAATCTATAGAAATGGTGAGATACATTTCCCAAGGAATCATTAGGACCAGGGCCACAAGTTCACTATGAAAAAATGCTAATTCTAAAAAAGTTTATACAATCAAGTGCTACATTGTCAATAACCCAAACATATCCTTGATATAATTATGTGCACAACTATTTCAATAAAATTCCAATGACTGCCTAGGAAGACTGTTAGAACATCTTAATTTGGAAGTTCATTAAAAAGAATTAAAAGTCCCTCCAAAAGAGCAAAAATACTGGATGGCTTTGGTTCTTGTTTTTGAAGAGGTGGTTTGGAGAAGAACAAGCACATAAAGAAAGAATGCCAATTTAGAAACCAGATATTGGTAAAAGATGGGGGGGAAAGAAGACAGCTAGACACTGTTATATCTGTGAAACCACTTGTAGGGATTATTTTGCAACTCAAGCTGGGAATTGAGTCTGAATAAGATTCCTGTTTGGTGGTAAGTAACGTAGATGTTTGGAAAATGGCTTTTGCCTTCCCTATCCAATGTCTCATGATTTCAGTGTTGACTTTTTTGCTGTCCTTCCGAGAAAAAGTTCTGGGCAATTATGTCCTTTCTTTCAGTTTTTAGCTTACTAGTGTAACTGCAAAGGAAAAGCTCACAATTTAGAATGTGGTTTAAATGTGGACCCAGTAAGAAAACAATCCCAGCTTCAATCTGGATCTGGAAGAATTCAGTCTACTGTGTAGTCTGCAGAAGGGGAAACTCGAAGTGTGAAGTTTTACGGTAGGGATAGTAGGGTTTGCAAGTCCACTCGAATGTTCTACATTTGAATATTTATTGTAGAACCCTCTACAGTATTTTCTAAGCCCCACAAGGGCATGACCCATATCTGTTTTATTATTCACCCTTATGTTCTTGGCACATAGGAGGTGCCAAGGTAAATGAACAAATGCCAAGCCCTTAGAAGACCCCAAGAGAATCACAGGCTTGATTTGGGGGATCAGAAGCATGAGGGGGAAATCATAAGAATATTTTCTCTTCTATAGTGACCCAGAGAGTGGAGAACTGCGAGAGGATCAGGTCCACAGGGTGTCCCTCAGCAGGCCCCACAGCACCTTGCGCTGTTCCTCCTGGCCTTGACGACCAGCTTTTCATCACCAAGCCCCAGTCTTTCTCCTCACCCTGGAAATCCCATCCCTATGTCTGGCCCTGTCTTCACTCACCTCTACCTAACCCGTCCTTCTGAAGCTCCTATCCCACACTTAGGAGGCCCCAACCCGCAGCTCCAGACCACAAACAGGAACCACAAACATTTCTGCTTTGCAGTGGACGGATGAGACAGGTGAGGCAGGTGGCAGGAGGTAATACTCAGTCCCTGCCCTGCAAGAGTCCTCCTGTTGCCCACATGGACTCAGAAGTGCCCATGGGATTTTCTATCAGAGTTATGAGGTAGATGTACAGGTACAGGATTCTGTGGCTCAGAGGGGAGGTTCTGAGATAAATCTACATGCTTGAGGGTTGTCACAATAGTGAAGCTCTGAGAAAGGCAAGATCTCAGAGAGAGAGAGAGAGAGAGAGAGAGAGAGAGAGAGAGAGAGAAGAGGGCTGTGGGCAATACTAGGAATCCTGGCTGGCCAAGAGGAAATAAGTTCTCCTTTCTTTCCCTCCGACACTTAGACCACACAGGAAGAGTTTGTGTCCAAAACACCCTTGGTAGATATAACTTCTACCTCCTAGGTATCAGCCTGGGGAAACAAGGTTGAGGGAGCTCATAGTGTCTTTCTTACCCCCTCCCCCTGCGACCTCTGTGTCCCCAGCCTCCCATGGTTTCACCCACCTCCTCCATGAAGCCCATGAGGGTTTTGAGGAGTGTTCATAAACTGGTCTTTTTTTTTCAATCACAAGGAGTCCACCATTTTTTCTCTGTTCTGCCCTAGTCACCTGGGTTCCTGCAGCTTTAGTGGCCATAGGACAGATTTTTGCAAGCTCCAGAACCTGGGAACTTCCTGTGATGCTCTGAACCCTAATCATCAGAAAGCTTCAGGGTGCAGAGAACAATAAGAGGAAACCCCCTTTCTTGCTTTTTGCTATTTTTTGCTCAGAGATGAATAATCAGAAGATTTATACATCTTGAACTAATAACTGATAATGTAGGCATGATAGCCACTTCTGACATCAAACTCAAATTTTGTCAGAGGACTTTTGAATTTCCCAGAAGCAAATCATTCATCTGAAGAGAAGCCCTGTCCACATGCTTGTTTAGAAAAGACCATATACCTTAGCGATGCAGCCACTTCAATATTTATAGCAGCTCAATTCATAATAGCTAAACTATGGAACCAACCAAGATGCCCTTCAACAGATGAACAAAGAAAATGTGGTACCTATATACAATGGAACGTTACTCAGCCTTAAAGAACAATGAAATCATGGCATTTGCAGGTAAATGGATGGAACTAGATTATATCATGTTAAGTGAAATAAACCAATCCCCAAACCCAAAAGCCAAATGTCTTCTTTGATAAGCAGATGCTGATGCATAGTGAGGTGGGGGGTGGGATAGGAAGAATGAAGAAATTTTGGTTTGTGTAGAGGGGAGTGAAGAGAGGGGTAGGTTGTGGGGATGGGAAGGATGAATGAGTCAGACATTATTACCCTATATACATGTGTGAGTGCACTACTGTGCACCATGTACACCCAGAGGAATGAGAAGTTGTGCTCTATTCATGTACAATTTGTTAAAATGCATTTACTGTAAAATAAATTAAAAGAAAAGAATATGTGCATAAATGAAGACCAAAAAAAGCTCAACAGCTGCTGATTAGAACATTCTTCCCATAGGTGTCTTCCTGGGATGACAACTGAACTTGTCCCTTTACTTTTTCCTGGGGCAGGACGATTTAGGAAACCCATGGTAGAGAGTACCTGAGGCTGAAGACAAATCTCTAGGTGATCTCTTGCAGGAGGTCTTGGTCCTGCCTGCACATTGAATTTTGCAGAAATACTAATAATGCCTGCAACTCACCCACAGTGATTCTGACGTTATTCATCTCAGGTGCAGCTGGAGTGCTGGGACTCCTTAAGGCTTTTGTGTAGCCCCAAAATAATAGACTGTAAGTCCCCTCTCTCTGAAAGGTAGCTTTCAGATGTATGAGATCTCCAAAGCATGTGCTCAAACTGAGTTATGGAAATCCTGTTAGAAGACAGGACTTACTAGGTGCTTTAGACCATGGAGATAGAAGGAAGATAAATGTTATCTTTATCTGGAATGCCTCCCAAAGCTTATGTGTTAAAGACTTGGTCCCCAATGCAGTGATGTTGAGGGCTAGGACATTTGGGAAGTGAATGGATTGTGAGAACTGTAAATCTCCTCAGTGGATTAATCCATTTGCTTGATTAAAGGTTTGAATGGGCTACTGAGAGGAGGTGAAACTGTAGGCAGGTGGGGCATGTTGGAAGAAGTAGGTCACTGGGGATGTGTCCTTGGAGACTATCTTGTCTGTAGCCCCTTCCCTTCTTTCTCTGCTTTCCCTGCTACCATGAGTTGAGTAGCTTTCCTCTGTCATGATATTCTGCCTTGCCCAGAGCAATGGAACCAGTTGACCAGGTATTGATACTTCTGAAACCATGAACCAAATAAACTTTCCCTCCTCTAAGTTGTTCTTTTTTAAAGTTTTTTTTTTTTTCAAGAGAGAATGAGAGAGAGTGAGAGAGAGAGAATTTTAATATTTATTTTTTTTTAGTATTTGGCAGACACAACATTTTTGTTTGTATGTGGTGCTGAGGATCGAACCCGGGCCGCACGCATGCCAGGCGAGCACGCTACTGCTTGAGTCACATCCCCAGTCCTCTAAGTTGTTTTTGTCAGGAATGAAAATGGCAATGAGTCTAGATGACAGAAAATGAGGCTGAGAAACAAAGGAGCTGGTGCCAACGAATAATCTCCACAGCAGTTAAGAAGCGAGGAACCTCCAAGGTAGATGGCTCCAAGTTATATTGGTTGCAAAATCAATGCAACACTGGGTCATTGTGAAAAGTGCAATTCCTTTGGAATCAAGAAATTAGGGTACCTTGAATAGTAGTGGTGGTTTTTTTTTGTTTGTTTGTTTATTTTTTTGCTTTCAACCCTTGAGAGAGTCTGTCTGATTTGGAGGGATGGCTTTCTGCTGAGCATATGTCGCATGGTTACACTCGACAGAGTGTGGATATGAGACAGTGATTCTTTTGGCCACTTAGTATTCCAGTACTTCTTCATTTATCATATTTCTATTTTGACTCTTATTTCTGCCTTTGCATTCTAACTTCAAAATCTTGCCACCCTAGGAAAATGGAGAGCGCTGAGTGTTAGATTTGAGGAAAGCATGTACCTACTGCTATATCCAAGCAGCTCTGGCATCTATGAAGTTGCACTGGATATGACGGTTGGCCTTGAGCACTTTCCACTTCCCTGTGTTCCTGACACCAGGAATAATGTAGAAACTGAAACATTATTTTCTACAGTGGATGACTTGAGTTTCCAGGACACTAATTAGGGATGAGGACATGTTCCTGGTTGAAGACTGTTTCTCCCAGTGCCACCTCAAATGCAGTGGCTTCATGGTGTATTTAAAGTGCCAACCCCTGCATTGATATTCAACAAAGAGACCATTTTCTTAGCCTTGGCATACGTCTTTGCTAAGTCAAGGACTGTGCAGCATGCTGGCGTGTGCTCAGAATTTGAAGGAAATCGACCAGCCTGGTCTCACCCTCCTGTAACACAGATTCATGCAGTTTGTCCCCCGAAGCCCCATTGACAATCTCTGAACAGAAACGTATCTGATTAGCAGTCGTGCAGCTCTACAATCTTCCGTGCTATCTGGAACAGAAGTGCAAATGGAACAAGCTCACATAATTCTCTGAGAGTCAGAGAGGCGATGAGAGCTTATCAAAGCTTATCTAAATGATAATTTTACACGGGGAAAGCCATAGGATCAAAAAGCATGGGCTGGTGATATTTAAAAGCTGAAACTCCTGGAATAGAATCTGGGTCTTATTATACTGATGTCTATTGTAACGACTTTTATGTAGTTTCCTTTAAAAGTTTAGTCTAAGTATCACACCTGATGTCTAATACACTGTGTGTATATATGCACACATTTACATGCATACATCATATATGTACATACAATACATAAAAAGCTACATATTAAAAGGTATAGATATAACATGCATATATAGAAATATAAAGAACCTTTTATATCTGCATCCTCTTTCTGTCTCTCTCTATATACTTACATAGAGTCTGTCTTTTGAGAGAAACCAGTCTTAATGAGGCCAACGGATGGTGAGTTAAGTGTAGACTCTTGCCATTCAGCTTTCGATATCCAGAAATTTTAGTAACCAGCAAGAAAGAGGAGGAGAGGGGAATGGGAAATACTGAGGAATGAAATTGACCAACTTATGTTATGTGCATGGACACAACAGTGCATAAAAGTCAATTCTATTATGTATAATTATAAAGGACCAATAAAACATAATTTAAAAACAGACCCAGAAATTAACTCTTCTCATGGTTGAGGATGTATGGAAAGAAAGATAGACTACTTTCGAATACACTGTCTACTCAGCAGTTGCTCTGGGAAAAAATGTTGGTTGTAAAGGCAACTGAAAAAGAAAAACACCAAAATACAGTCAGTGACAGTAGCTGAATAAATCTGCTGAGACTCTATGCAAATCCGGGTCTTGCTGGCATTGAGGACGATGTGGAAGAACATTAGTTAAAGAAGAACATCAGCTTAAGAGGCTTCACAGTCTTGAGAAAGGAATTTAGAAGAATAACAAAACAACACCTTGATATTTCTTTCCCTTTATTCTCTTTTGAAACAAACTTTCCTTCCCTTTGGAGGATATTTCAGGTTTCTGGGAGCTGTGTTTATTGCTAACTTAGAATTACGACATTGCCTGTCACGATCATCGCTCACCTGGGCAACATAGAGAGTGAAAAAGCCGAAACACCCTACACCCTACATGATTCCATTTCTACGAAGCATCCAGAACAGTCAAGTCCATAGACACAGCAAGGTTAGTGGTTGCTGTGGGCTGGGAGGAAGGAGAGCTGAGGAGTGGCGGCTGCTCATTGATAGGAAGTCCCTCCTTGGGGTGATAATGGTGGTCTGGTTCTGCAGCTATGTGAGTGTACTGGAAACCACCAAGTTGTGCACTTGAAAAGCTGGCTTTTATGGCATCTGAATTATGTCTAAATAAAAGTGTTAGTATAAAAGGGGGGTTCTCAGTCCTGCACTGTGACCCTTCTGCTCTCTATCCCAGGGAAGGGCGTGTGCCGAGGGCTGGGCCTGTGCCCTCCCACCTCTGTGTACTGGGTTCTGCCTGGATCCTTCTTATCCAGCATGGCTTTTTCCTCCAGCATTTAAACTTGTCCTTTTGTACGAACACTCTGGATGGGACAGACAGGTAGCTAGAGGGAAGTGGGAATTGAAGCTTCCTGAGCCTTGTCTCCAGCTCTCAGTTTACAGCTTACCTGTCATTTATTCCTCATCCCGCGGCCTTTTGGCCTCCCTCTCTGCTCCATGGAGACTCCTGTCTCAAGACCCAGATGGTTCTATGGTGTCAAAGTCCAAGGGCTCGTTGCCTGGCCTCCCTGAACATGTTGGGCCCGCTCACTCTCCATCGCCCTGGACGATCCTCCCCGGATTCTGACAACTCGTTCTGCTAAGGCACAGTCTCTCCTTCGATTTCTCCTGCTGTGTTCATTTTTCTTTTCAAACACTTATCATTTCTTTGTGGTTCAATATTTTTAAAAACTTTTTACAAATACTTAAGTAATCACATAATAACTTTAACCATAATTTTCTATAATTCTCTTTTTTAGCTTTTTTACATTTAAAACATATACAGAATATTATCATTATCTACAGTCATCTAAGTGCAATAGAAAACCAGAATATATTTCTCCTAACTATTATTTTATACTTATTGATGACTTATTTTTTTTTTTTTTTGTACCAGGGATTGAACCTAGGGACACTTGACAACTGAGCAACATCTCCAGCCTTTTTTATATTTTATTTAGAGACAAGGTCTCACTAATTTGCTGAGATTGACTTTGAATTTGCCATTCTCCTGCCTCATCCTCCTGAGCTGCTGGGATTCCAGGCTTGTGTCACTGTGCCCTGCTTGTCAGCCACTCCTCACACCCGCTCTCCCCAACCTCTGGTAACCATTATTCTGCTCTTGACTTCTATGAGATTAACTTTCTTAGAGTTCACATATATTGAAGTAATGTTATGGTTGCCTTTCTGTGCATGGCTTATTTTACTTCACATAATGTTCCATCCATGCTGTTGAAATGACAGGATTTCTCTCTTTCTTATGGTTGAATAGTATTCCATTGTATAGACATACCACATTTTTCTTTACTCATTCATCAGTTGATGGACACTTAGGTTGTTTCCATTTCTTGGCTATTCTGCACAGTGCTGCAATGAACATGGTGAACAGAAGTCTCTCTGACATACTGATTTAATTTTCTTTGGATACATACCCAGTAGTGGATTGGAGGGTCATATGGTAGTTCTATTTTCAATTTTTTTGATCCTCCATGCTATTTTCCAAAGTTGCTCTATTAATTTACATTTCCAGTAGTAGTGTGCAAGTGGAATCTAAAAAAAGCTGATCTCATGGAAGTTGAAAAGAGAACAGTAGTTACCAGAAGCTGGTGCATGGGGTAGGGAAGGAGGAGATGGGGAGAGATTGAGTAATGCATATAGTTCAGTTAGCTGGAAGTTAGCAGTTCTGATGTGCTGGTGCACAGTAGGGCGACTGCAGATAACAAGAATGCACTGTACATTTCAGAAATCTTGAAGAAAGAATTTTGAAAGTTTTAACCAAAAGAAGTGATAAATGTTTGAAGAAATAGATACATTTAACCTGACACAAACATTATGCAATGTATATATGTGTCAAAACATTACATGGTGCCTCATTAATATGTATATTTTTCATGCTTTTGTGTAATTAGTTGAAAATAAATTAAAAACAAAACAAAACAAACAAAAAAGCCTCCAAAAGATTCTCCAAGGAGGGTTGATCCTGTCGTCCAGTCGCTGTGCTGCCTCTGTTCATGCTCCTGTTGGACAGACTTAGATGACTGTTTCCTCTGATCAAAGCTAGATGAGATCAGAGTGCCAGGTGCACATGGCACAGCACCAGGTCACTTGTGTAAGGAAATTGTTCCCTATGCGGAAAGAAGTTTTCCCTTGGCAGGGTTTGGGCATCTCTGGGAGCATTGCCCACACTGTCCCCGAGTGCTTTGGGGGAACTATCTTCATACTATGAAGCAAGTTGGGTTTTCCATCTCTACTATGCAGAGGAGATCTCTTAGTCTCTCAGAAATAAAACTTGTGGATCTGGGTTTGGAACTCTAGGGCAGGGAGAAACTCTTATATAGCTAATATGGTGGATTTTTAGTTTCTGGAAGTTATTTTGGTGACTGTGTTACTGTTAGAGGATCATTGCCTGGTTTGTTGACTTATAATTCATGCATTACCAAGTGGCTGGAGTGTCAGGGGTACACATGGAAGTGACTTTAAAATACTGGCCAATTATCTTAAATGTTTAGAATATCTGACATGACTGTTTAACTGAGAGAAGTGTACTATGACAAGTGACTATTGGGTGTGTGTGTGTGTGTGTTACATAGTAGACAGATTGCTGAAGGTATATTTTTAGGAAAAAAATAGAAAATAAAATGTAAAATTTTCCAATAAAATTTGAAAATGTTCCTCTCTCAAAGTGGTCATAGAAGCTGCTACGCTAAATTTACTGCCTTTTTTTCCTTTTCTTTCTTTATTTTTTTTAAAATATGGGGTCTTGGTATATAGCCTAGTGGGCCTTGAACTTGTGATCCTCCTGCTTTAGCCTCATGAATAGCTGAGATTAAGGCATGCACCACTGTGCCTGGCTCAGATTTATTGCTATTTTTTATCCATTTTTATCTTAACAGCTGCATGTGGAAAAATGTTCTCTACATTTTCTTTTTAAAAGTGTGATGTATAACCATGGCCTGCAGCATCCTCTCCATGCTATTGTAAGTGAAATGTGGAGGAATTTAAAATAAATACCACATTTTCATCATTTGATTCTGCCTTAAATGGCACAAAAACACTTGGTTTATTTCAATTTCTGATACTTCTGCTCAAAGGACCTCTAAGGGTGTATTATCCTAACATCTTGACTTACTTTTTGTAAAGAGAAAAGCAAGCATAATTTGCTGATTCTCTCTCCTCTTTATGTCCTGCAGATTGTTGATGTTTATCATTTCTAGATACAATGGCAAACATGCCAATGGCATTTCCCTTTGAGAAGACCAAAGGTGATGACATTTGGATGTTTTGAAGATATCTGAAATGAATATTTTTATATTTTTGAAAACGACTGTCTCAGCTTGCGTGGAAAATAAGTATGGAGTTTTGATAAATTTACAGCAAAGTAGTAAAAAAGGCCTCAGTCTACCAGTTCTGGAAATAGATGAAGAATAAAACTGCTCATTGCATCTCAGCACAGGTAATTAAAATCCAAAGGACTTGGAACCATATTGGAGTTTTTATAATATCAAAACTTCATCATGTGAAATGTATTCATGTATATACCTTCTTATAATAAAGTGCCATGGTATTATAAATCAAGCCCATGAGTTGTAGAAATGGAATTTATGTGCTTAGAGCAGCCCTGTGTGCAAGTCTTAAATAACGCGGGTATGTGGAGTGAATGAATACATCTCCGACAGGGCAGGGTTGCATGGAATTACATGGAGTTTACTGCCTTCACCCAAGTGCTGCTGTGTCCTAGCTGTGTGATGTTGAGCAAGCTGTTTCCCTGGGCTTCTCCTTACGTGTGCAATATGAATAATGGTAGAACCTACCTTGTACGTAGCATTGCTGTGAAGACTGAGTGCTTTGGCATGCAGGGCATCGCCATGGTTCCGATGCACAGTAGGCTTGTTTGTGTTAATTCTTGTTACATCACTGCTTTTCATTCTTATTCTTCTTGGAGGAATGAAACGAAGGTCAAGTTAATGATGTCAGGGCAGCTCTTCACTGATATGAGGCAAAATACACACTCATCTCAAGAATAAAGGGGTCCCATCCCAATGGATTAATATCTAGAAGCAGCATGACCAGAGTGGAAGAACTAAATGTCCGCTCAGTGTTCACCCCAGTTAAGTGACAGTGATGGCGAGGCATGAGAAGCCAAGGAGGGGCACCTTGTGGACCCAGGCCAAGTGATGCCTGCCAAGTGCCGGGGCCCTGTGCACACGGCCTATACCCCAACCCCAACTTGCCTTCCCTTCCCAGTGCAAGTTCCTGTTCCCCAGGCCTACTCGTAGGCCACATTCACTTCTGCAAGAGTTCAGAGAGAGGCGGGTCGGGGAGAGACAGCTCACCTCTGACGTGTTGGCCAGCACATAGATCTCCATGCTTCTATCAGGCCAAATGCTCTGCAAAGCATGGGCAGGAAATCCTGCAGCTGCCGTCCAAATGGTCTCTTATCCTGTGAGGGGGAATGAGCTTAAGTAGGATTTCACCTTCCTTGGCAAAGGCCTCCACTAAACGCTCTTGAACAATGTGGCTGCAGACCCTTTATTATAGGGTTTTATTTTTTTATATGAAGCAACAATTTTTATCATGCATGAAGAATGTTTTCACCACCAGCTTCAGATCTCTAAAGGACCAAGCCTAATCCTATTGTTTGTTTCCCTAATGGTAATTTACTAATCAATAAAATCTGCAGAGTCTTATAATCATGAAATGGCTGATATGCAATCAAGTCAGCATATCAAGAATGTTGAGATTTTGAAAGGGATGGAAAATTAAAGCATATATAAAGCATTTTGTATGCATTATCTCACCAAGCTTTGTGAGTATCCTGTAAGGTACATATTTTCCCCATTTCTGCAGGAGAAAACTGACACAGAGAAAAAAGAAATGTTCTCAAGACTACCTACCTAGAACTGGACTTTTAATATATTTAGTTCCAGAATTAGAGCTCATTTTTTTGTTGGCTTGTTTTCTGACTAGTTTGCAGGCACTATTTCTTTTGGTGAGGGGAAGAGTTTAGTACCACTCTGAAACTTAATTCCATAGAAAAGAAGCAATCAGAATGGCCAGATTGTATTTATCTGCAACTGAACATTACATAGGAGTTGAGAGAACACTGGGGCTGGGAGAGCTCAACTCTCGATCCGTGTCTCTCTGCTGTACTAGCAGATGTTGTCCTTCCTGGTTAAGCAGGAGGCCTCTGAGGACCGCATATCCTTTCCCCAGATCTAGGTGTCTGATGTTGGCTGCACAGTCGAGGGACCACAGGAAAGATGAGGTGTCAGGAATGCAATACCATCTGGGGTCTCTTGACAGTGGTAGGTTCTGTCTTCCCAGTTAATGGGTTAATAAAATAACTGAAGAGACCCACCAGGTTCCCATTTTCTGTAAGACCTTAAACAACTGCACAGAGCAGACCCTAAAAGAGCTCGGTCCAGATGGACTGGATCCTGGTGATGGTGAGCACACAGCTCATCAATATTGAAATGGGCAGCTCTGTGCTGTGAGCCCTCCCTCCCACATCCAAGTGGCCCTGATAAGGTGGACAGGGAATGAGGCAGGCTGGCTGGCTTTGACATTTGATATATTTCAGAAGATTATTTCATTCTTTCACCATTTTATTGTTCTTTTCCTTACTTAAAGGCAAGTTTTGACAAAAATATCTGTGAACATAGGAATGGAAAATTAAAAGCTTTGAATTTTTTCTTGTGTGGATGTGCAGGAGGATGCAGCCTCTGATGGTAATGGACAATCATGAGCAGAACTGGTCTTTTCTGACACCCCTTCCCCAGAAGATCCCAAGACTTCTCTGTGTCTCTCCCATGAAATTTTACGTAGGAAAGTGGTTTAAAGAGACATATCGTAGTTACTCTCAGAGGGCCTCCAGTGCTCATCCTAAAAACCCACAAGAATCCTTCTGTGTTAAATGGAAATGAGAGCCAGCAAACGAGGGGTGGGCAGAGCTGACGTTGTCTTCTGAATGTGTGAATGAACCTAGGATGTGGGGAATAGTTGAATCCCGCCCTGGGTTCTCCAGACATATCAATGTCATGGAAAATGAAAATGGTAGCAGGGAAGTGCTTTCCTGGATTTAAAGAAACAGAAGAGCCAAAGGCAAAGTGAGAAGCTCAAGTAAGATCTTGAATCAGAAAAGAGAAAAGCTGTAAAAGACATGTTAGGGGACAGTTGAACACGATTTAAATATGGACTCTATACAGGTTGAATACCTCTTATCTGAAATGCTTGGACTACAAGTCTTTCATATATAAAAAATAAACAAATATAAATATATATTTGTATGTGAATACACACATTTGTATTTGTATATACAAATATATATTTACAAATATATATTTTGTGTATATATATATATATATATATATATATATATATATATATATATTTGAAATACACACACACACACACACACACATTTGAAGTATTTGGGTATATCTCACAAGATATCTGGGGGATAGTACTCAAATCTCAACGCAACTTTCATTTATGTTTCTTATGCATCTTATACACATAGCCTGAAGATAATTTTACAGAATATTTTACATAATTCTTTTTTTATGAAATGAAGTTTCATGGTTTGGAATTTTCTTGAGGCATTATGTCAGTGTTCAAAAAGTTTTGGATTTTTGAAGCATTTTGAATTTCCAAATTAGGGATACTCAACCTGTATTACATAATGTTAGGGCTCCATGTTATTATTATCATTATTTTATTTTGGTACTGAGGATCGAACCCAGGGGTACTTAGCGACTGAGCCACATTTTCAGGCCTTTTTATATTTTATTTGAGACAGGGTATTACTAGGTTGCTTAGGGCCTAAGTTTCTGAGACTAGCTTTGAACTGAAATCCTCCTGCCTCAGTCTCCCAAACTGATGGGATTACAGGTGTGTGCCACTGCTCCTGGCTAGGGCTTTATATTATTTTAAGGGTAATATTAATATTGTGATTATTAAGAGAAATACCCTTATTCTTTGGAAATAGATGCTAAGATATTCAGAATGAGGCCATATGATGGTCTTGACTTTTTCAGAAGGAGGAATTAAAAATAGATTTTTTGAAATAGTGAACAAAAAAAGAGAGAATACAGTAAAAAAATTAATACTAATAAGTCTAGTGGAAGAAAAAACAGATATCCATGGTACTATTAATTCAACTTTATTAATGACTTGGAAATTTTCCAAATAAACTAGTGGGGGAGCAAGATTAGCCCTAAGACCATGCTTCTGGTCTGAAGGGCCACGGTCATCAGCTGTCTTTCCTCTGGCTCTCTAGGTTGTCATGTATCCATGCAGGGACTTTACCTGGCATTTCTCTGTATCAGGTGCAGAGGTCTTTTTGATACATATTTTCTTTTTTCCTTAATTCTGTTTTGTTATTCCAAGAATGATACCTTAGCTTTGTAGACACTTGCATTTTGGAAATACTGTTATGATATTTTTTAAGAAGCGCATTCTATTTTAAATGATCGACTCTTGTTAGATGATCTACCTGAGACAAGTCACTTTGCATTTTAGATCCTGTGAACATCCTCATTCCCAGAACTCCCTCTTGTGAAAACTCCCAATTCCTCCTGTAGGTGGTTGTGTTTGGAAGCGCTTAGTGCTGGTGTGCCACAAGATGGCAGTGTTTCAGAGCCTTGTTCTACTGGGAAGGAGATTGACTGAATGGCTGAACAAGAAGGTGTCAATAGCTGCAGAGCTGAGACTGTGTTCATCGTCTAAAAGGTTGGAGAGAAAACTTGGAAGTGGTATTGGGAAATAGGGCATAGGAGTTGTGCTTGTTATATCCCTTGTCTAGAGCTCAACCTGTTTTTACAAGTCACCAATCCTGGGAACTCCATGAAGTATTTTCTTATGTATCCTATCATTGAGGTTATGATTTCCCTCCACTGTCTGTGTTGGATTGTATTAATGCAGAGACTTTACCTGGCATTTCTTTCTGTTATCCAATGACCATTAAATACATTAATGACATTAATACATTAAATGTATTACACAAGAGATTCAAGCTTCATTCTACTTTCTATTTGTGGCATGAAACTTAAACACTACTAGCAAGGAGTATTCTTTCCTTCCATGTATATCCACAGAGTTATGGATTTGTGGGTGTTTCCATTATATTTGAGGCAACCTTAAAAGTCACAGAAGAAAATGTTCTTCATTTAGAATCATTAAATAGGTTCTAATTCTAATAGGTGCAACCTTGGGCTTTCATTGTCCATGAGGAGTGACTGAAGCGTAGGATTCTGATGTCCCCATGGCCAAATAAGCCAGAGACATTTTCGTTTAAAGTCCAGACTTAGTAAAATCCGGAGGAGTCGAGCTGAACTAAAACTTGATGACTCTGCAGTTATCTTTGGATGGGCTTCAAACTGAGGCCATAGATCACTGTGAATGTCTGGGACAGCTCAGTGTCGGGGAAGCCAAACCCAAAGCTCAAGAAGAGGTTAGGAGGCTGCTAAGGGACCTTCTCTCAAGTGTGGTCTCCTTGTTCCATAAATCTGCTGTACCCTCATCTCCGGTGTGGGTTCTTTGGGAGGGGTCCTTTTCAAATCTTGAGGGTGAGTTTGATGTCGGGAGAAGCATCATTTGGGTTCTTTCTTCTGACAGCCTCCTGATAAATGCTTCTCAAATGGACAGACGCTTGAGCAACTGTGCTTAATGGATTAGCTTTGTAGAACAGTACATCCTTTGGATTATCCTGGGTTGAATGAATTGCAAATGTTTGTCTTCCACTTGGTGAACCCACAACCTGAATGAACCCCTTGCTCATTTATCAGATCAATTTACGGCTTCCCACTGTGTAAAAATGCAGCGGTATTCATGGCCTTCCTGGTACCTGTAAACCGGAATGATCACAGTCTGCCACAGAGGTTAGAGCAAGGTTTGCTATTTCAAAATTACGGACAACCCTTTGTTTCCAATTTTCTTAAAACTCTGGGAATTAATTGTGGATTGCAGATAAATTATTGCAAAGCCTATTGTTTTGTGTAAAAACCTCAAAGTCCATACTTCTCTTCCATCATCAATACACACTATCGTAATTAAGACCTGATGATTGGGCTGGGGTTGTGGCTCAGTGGTAGAGTGCTTGCCCAGCACATGTGAGGCCCTGGGTTTGATTCTCAGCACCACATAAAAAAAAATTATTTTTTTAAAAAGACCCAATTATTAAGATTTGCATGTATTATAGATTAGTTCTTTCCTGTCCCCCAGATTGAAACATAGTTTATTACCCTATAAAGTAATGACTAGAACTAAGGTGTTGCTTTTTTTTTTTTTTTTTTTAAATAGGAGATCCTATCTTTTCCAGTTATTTTTAAACTTTAAAATCAGAAAATGACTGGAATAATCTAGAAATGCATTAAGGCAGCTGTTTCCTTCCTGGTTGCATGAAGTTGCCACAGTTTCCAACATCTGTTCCTTTCAATATATTAGCAAATTGTGCCATTGGAGATCATGAGGATAGAGACCAGCGAGGGCATCCCATTTGGCCTTTGAAGTGGTTCCAGTGTCCTGCACAATTTAGGAATTCCAACATCAAGCACAGCTGGTGGTGACTATGCTTTCAGAAATAAAGACTTCAAGACAACAGGTTGAGTGAGGAGACATACCTTTTTAATGGTCCAAAGAACGTCAAGTAGAAGATAGCGTATATATTGAGTGAAACAGAGTTGCTTTCATTTGAGTGGAAAATCAACACTGAATCTCTCAACTCCTGTGAACACAGTGTTGGAAACTTGAATGTTTCCAAGCTCATTGTTCCTTCTCTCAAATGTTGGAGACCGGGGTTCCTACTGCTGCCTGGTGGGTCACCTTCTCTTTTTCTTTTTAGGATGTTTGCTATTTCATATTTTAGCACATAGAGCAAGTCCACGAGTCATCGGATGTTTCCTTCTTTCAGTTGTGGTACCAAATCATTGGTACGTTCCCATCAACTCTACAGAAGCACTCTAGAGTATGATTTGGGGCAACATTTGGTGACTCATGCCCATGGACATATTGCCTCTCACCCCCCAACTCTGATAATACAAGCGTGAATGTGACTATGTTTGTAAGAGAGTAAGGAAGAACCAGAAAAACGCTGCGTGAGATACTTTATCCAGACGGGGTTACCAGGGGAATATTTCTGGATGACATGTCATTTGATTCAGGACTTGAAGGGTGCACTGTGTTCAAAAGGCACTTCGGGGAGGTGAGCCTTTAGTCTGGGGAAGCTGGAAGAGCTAAACAAGGATGTGCGGAAACCCATGGCCAGTTTTGATTCATGTCAGACGTCCTGATGTGCATAGATCGTATCGTGCATGTGATTGAAGTGTGGAGTATGAGGAAATCAGAAAGCTTGGGGCTTGAGCAAGGATGGCCAGGAATGCCACATGGAGGGGCTTCCTCTCCATTCTGTAAACAGTAGGAGCCGCTTGTCGGCATTTGAAATGGGATTGGCATGGAACCTACTTGAATAGCCTTTGATGAGAGGCTCTGGCTGTGTTGCAGGTATTGTTCTAGTATTTCCATATATTATTCTGTTATGCTTTGGATATTTTCTGTCCCCTAAAGACTCATGTGTTTGACCCTTGGTCCCCAAGTGGCAATGTTCAGAGGTGGGACTTGGGGAAGTGATTGGGTCCTGAGGGCTCTGACCTGATCCACAGATTCATACACCGAGGAATTCGTATTTAATGTCATCTTATTATGCAGCGGAAACTGTAGGCAGTGGGCCCTCGTGGGAGGAAGTAGGCCATTGGGTGGCGTGCTCTGGAGGGGACTATCCCCAGCTCTTTCTCATGTTCTTTCCATTTGCTCCCCTGCGGCCATGAGCTGAGCAGCTTTCTCCCACAGCCGGCTGCCAGGGGGTTCTGCCTTCCTAGCCCAAACCACAGAGCCAGCGGACCAGGGACTGAGACCTCTGGAACTGTGGGCCAGGATGGATCTTTCCTCCTTGAAGTTATTTATGACATGTATTTTGGTCACAGTGGCAAAAGGCTGACTAGGACAGATTCCATTTTGTTTTCTTGGCATAAGCATAATTACGGCTCCCGCTTGGATGGAAGCACAGAGAATTGGAGCAATTTGCTGAAGGTCACACAACACAGAAGGAGCAGAGCAAGAACTAACACCCACGCAGCTGGCTTCCCAAGACTGGGCTTTAAAACCCCAAATATGGGGCAAGAGGGGCACAGAGAGGGCCCTGAGGGAGAAGAAGAGTGTGGCCATAACTAAATGGCGAGAAGGACTCAAGCGAGACGGGGAAGGGCCGGGATGGAGAGGGTCCTGTGGAGGAATCAGGATGGCCATGACAGGGAGGGGGAAGCCACATGTTGACCTGTCAGCTTCCAGACCCTCTGCTGTTCTCTTACCACCCTCCCAGACTGTCACCTGTGCTCTGCTATTTCACGCCATGTTCTAGGTGAGGCCTCACCTGGGCAGGGTCAAGGGAGGATGCCGGTTCTCTCATTCTAAACACGACGTTATATCGTCCTATCAGTGTTACGGATGCTGCATCACTCTGCTTACTGCAGTTACTAGGTCTGCTCCCTGGGTAATTGTGTTCCTCTTGACTTTCTTCCCCTGTGCTTGCCATCTTTAAAATCCAAATGAGAGAAATTTACACGTATCTCAAGATTTAAAGTTTTTAGAAAAGACCTGAAGAGAATAGAATGAGAATGCCCTCCCCTTCAGTGGGGGGACTTTACATTCTCGACTTCAGACTGTCACTTTGCTACATGTGGTTTATTAATCACCTGGACAACCCAGTTTGCCGACTCTTGCCTCGAGATACCTTCACTAGAAAAGTCATCTCTCAAGGAAGTTTTAGGACAGAAATTCCTGCTAAAAATATTGAATGAAGGTGCTGGTTTGGTCTTTCAATTTATTAAGTCTACCTTGTTAAGGAAATTGATATCATTATAATAATACTGATGATGACAGATCACGGATTTACAAAGGACTTTTCTACCTACTAACTCATCCGGAACTATCAAGGGAAAACAGCCTGATAACGCAAATAAATCTGACATCAATAGAAAGTGCTGACATTAATGCAGTCATTGCGCAATGTGTAGGACAAAGGCTGGGGTTCAACAAGGAGGTAGAAGCCAGAGTCTGTGCATGACTTGAAGAATTCCTGGACGGGCATCTTTTCACAGAAAGTTGAGAAGAAACCATAGGGTTGGGGTTTGTTGGCATGTGGACTAGACAAACCTCCACATGGCTGATTCTGGTAAAAGGAGATTTTTGTTTATTGTGCCTATTTCAGAGGTGGCGAACCTACACGTGTATTTTTAGCAGAGAGGCAGAGCAATTGCCTGACCCTGTAGATCAGCCTTTGCCTCAAGTGGCTGGAAGCAACCGTCACCCTAAGTACTACTACAGGTTTGTTAGCGGTGGGAGAGATTGTACCAGTTGTGGTCAGGGACTGCCATCTTCCTGTGCTTACACAATATGCTAATCACAGAGAGCAAATTTCCTCCATGTCATCTCCCCATTTTTTTTTCCTTTCCTTAGGAATATTTACATAAAACAGCATTTTTTTTTTCAGAAGAGTCTGTTTTTCCTCCTATTTTGTAAGGGGTATCCTCCCTTTGAAAACAGTGACTTTTGTAACTAAGCCCCAGATGATGAATCCACACTGTTCTGCTTGTATCAACATAGGTCAGTTGCTAGGGAAACATAGAACTTCACACTTAACATTAATTAAAGACTCAGAGGTAAATAGACCAGCTTTTATTGTATTTGGAACCCACAAATATGCATGAACAATAACTTTGGCTGACAATTTCTATATTAATAAATTGAGCTGTCTCAATTTCTTCCCAAAGGGGTCCTATTAGCCTTCTAACTTAGGCTGATAATTTCGAAAGAGATCTTGTAAAAAGACCTTTTAAAAGAATCTTGCATTGCAACAAGTTATTTAAAGGATATTAATAATATTAACAACCATGATTATAGATAGCTTCATCTTGGAGCCCTTGCTTGGCACTGTACCCAGCTCTTGGCCAGCATTGACAGGTTGGATCATGACTACAGCAGGTGCTTGTATTATGTGCACTTTATAGATGAAGTTCTTGGCATAGCAGAGAGGTTCACTAGCTCACCCAAGGAAATATAGGCAGTAAAGTGGCAGAGCAGTGACCTAAACTTGGGAAGTCTGATTTTATTGATGATGGACTTCATCAGTGTTGAGCTATCCTCCTTACTAATCTTGGTCTAATTTGTGGTTTACTTATAAAAGCCAAATTAAAAAATAAAGTTACAAAAGAACTTGAGAGTGAGAAATTCCATTGCTTAAGTATAACTTTCCCACAATGGACTCTTTTTCTCACTGTATGCATTAGTCAGCTTTCTGTTACTATAACAAATATCTGAGATAATAGTTTATACAGAGAAAAGTTTTATTTGGGCTTATAGCTTGGAGGCCAACAATCCCCAACCCTATGGTTTCTTCTCATGATTGGTTGACTCCTTTACTTGGGTGAGGCAGTATATCATGGCTGGAGCATGTGACAGAGCAAAACTGCTCACTTCATGGCCAGGAAACAAAAGAGAGAAAGAGGAACAGGCTGGGGTCTCACAATCTTCTTCAAAGTTATGTCCCCAGTGACCTAAAGATCTCTTATTAGGCCCCACCTCTTAAAATTTTCTATCTCCCAATAGTGCCAAACTGGGTACTGTACCTTTATACATAATCGATAGACATAATCGATCCAAGGTGTGGCACTACGTTAAACTTTCAAAATAAATTATAATTTGATATGTTCTTGGCCACTCTTCATGCAAAGGCAGAGTGAGCACTGGAATATCTTTTGTTTTCATGGAATCTTCAATCATCCGCATCCTCAGCACATGGTGTTGTAGGACAAGAGGTGATGCTGGCCAGCCACGGGAATCAGAATTCTCTCACTTGCTTCCTACCCTGTCTTTTGCAGGATCATCCTTTAAACTATTTGTTGGACAAGGATCACTTAATAGTGAAACAATCAAGAGCTGGTGAGTAAGGAGGGTGCCCTCTGGAAGAGATTTGAGTGTGGAGTTTAGCAGAGACAAGCTGTCCTCGGGAGGAACAGTACCTCTTTGTTCTGTGAAAAGCAAGTGTTCTTGAGTTCAAGAGGGCTGCATGGCGGAGGGTGTGTTTGTCTATGTGTATAAATGCACGCCCCCATGCACACGTACACACAATACAATGCCTCCATATGTGGATGAGTAACTTGAATTGGAAACAAAAATGATGAAGATCAACTGATGTAAATAGCATTAACCTTTTTGGCTTGATTCTTTAGGAAGGACAGAATGGTGCTCTCTTATAGTTTACTTTTCACTTAAAAAACATCAGGAATTAATCGCAGGCATATCACTGAGGTCTTCACAAACATAGTTTCCAACTTGGCTGGTTTAGATTTGGCCTTTTTCTTCATTGTCTCTATCATCCAAAGAAACCAAACATTTTAACTTTTGTGAAAACTCCTCTTAATGAAAGCAAAAGCAATGGTGAACAGTCTCAGCAGCCTAGCTGCCAAAATTCCCCACGGCTCTTCCCACATATGTACCTACGAGAACAGGTGTTGCACACCAACAAGCCTTTTGGATGTGTTCCCACTTGATCTTGTTCTCCATGTGCCTTATAACCACTCAGGATTACTCATATTCAATATCAATGGTAAGACATTTTTCTCATTATTATGCTAGAAAATTGATAATTCAATTGGTCTCTTAAATGCAACATACACATTTAAAAGGTATTTCAATGGTATTATTGTTTGTATATGAGGTGTCCCCCAAAGCTCTTGTATTAATGAGTGTTCAGAAGTGAAATGATTGGATTATGAGAGCTATAACATAATTGTCCATCCTAGTCCGAAAGGACCGAGTGGGTGGTAACTGAGGGCAGGTGGGGTATGGTCACTGGGGGCATGCCTTAGAAGGATGTATCTTCCCTGGGCTCTTCCCCCACCTCTGCCTCCTGGTCACCATGAATGGAGCAGTGCTCCTCCACTTTGTTCTTCTACCATGAAGTTCTGCCTCACCTTGGAGCCAGAGCGATAGAGTTGAACCACCATGGACCGCACCTCTGAAACTGTGAGCCAATAAAAAAGCCTTTCCCCACTTGAAGTTTTTTGGTCACAGCAATGAAAAAGCTGACTAACACAACTGACTGTAGTGAATTTTCACCACTACACTGGTCTTGAGATGGCTAGAGCAGTGTGTGTGTGTGTGTGTGTGTGTGTGTGTGGAGACACGTGTGCACGTGTGAGCACGTGGGGGTGGGGCAGGGAATGCATGATAAGTGCTTGAGTGTGCTGACTTGGAAAATACCTGAACATCCAGGCTCCAATACTTAAAGAGACCCTTACTCTCAGGGTTGTACAAGTACAGGATTGGCACTTGGGAGAGAGATCCTCCTTAAATATTGGGTACTCTAGGTGATACACTTTACTAATGGAGTGTATGTTGAAAGTCGTCAGGCTTTACCTGACAATGTACCTTTGTGGCTGAACATAACCACTTATTTGTTGTAAAGTCAAGGGTCTACATTTCAGACCCTCTATTTATGCAGAGCCTGAGACAAGTGGCTCTCTGGCCCCTTATTCCTCTTTATGGGTCTCATATTGGGAGAAAACAACTGTGCCAAGCCAAGATTGAGAAATACTCAACCTCAATACCACTCATTCAGAGTAACAAAGCCATGGGTGATGAGCAGCAGAAGGAAACCCAGGTGGAGTTTAGCATCAAGGTAGAGAGGCAGATTGACAAGGCACTCAAGCAAAAAACCGTCACCTTCAAGTCAGGCAATGGTCTTTCACCACTGTATATGAGGAACACCTGGGGAGTTTTAGAACACACAAATGCCCAGATGTCTCCCTAGACCCATGAAATCAAGTCTCTTGGAGGGAGGGTTGTTGGACATTTTTATCTTTACAAAGTTCTGTGGGTGATTCTGGTGTATGACCATAGGTATCTTATAAAGCTATTACAGTTTGACCAGGGACTACTGTAGGTTGGTACCTTTATTAGTTTTCTTTCAATAGAAATTTGTTTAACCTCTGTTTGATGAGGTCAAGGAGAGAAGATTCTAAAGGACAAGAAAAATGGAGAGTTACTAGTAAGGGTGCCATTTCCTGGCAAGTACTGCCTGTTAGACAGCCGTAATGGGGACTCCATCACTGCTTTAAATAAGAAATAGATGGAGAAATTAAGTCGTATTTCCTCATTTCAGATCCTCCAACTTCTTTCCTACAGCTGTGATGATTTCTGAACTCTGTACCCTAAAGATGCATAGAGTCAGAGAGAAGCTGATGATCAAAGGCAGCTGGAATGATTTACTTCCATCCCAGGCTTGGTAGCTGAGGGGGCATACTTCCAAAGGAGGAAGTTCGAGTTGACTCGTTGCTTGCTTCCATGATTTAAAATCTTCTCTCTAGCAAAGCAAAGAATATCACAAAGAACACACACACAAACTATTCTGGAAACCAATGAAGCATTTAAGCTGTATCTGGCAAAGATGAAAACAAAATCCCATATGTGACTGCAAACTTTCCCCATTGGTTTTCTGAGACTCTCAGGGGACTGAATTAGAATGTGTGGCAGAATCAGAATGGTTAACGCACATGTTAGGGACAGATCTATTCTTAGGTGCTAAGGTTCTGGAACTGTGACCCAACTGTGGTCACGTACGTGCTTTGTCTTTTAAAGTGCTATCTAGGTGATTTCAAAAACAGCTGAGGGAGTTCTTTAGCTGAGGTAAACCCCTGTTACTGACTGGTGATAGTTCTATGCCTTAGACCAATAGGCAGATTTTCTCTTTCCAAAGGAGGAAAAAAAAATTCTATTCTATATCTCACACTATTTTTCCAGAAAAGTGTTGGTCTGCTAAGGGTTTCATGCTGTAGAAAAGTAATTCTTTGTGTGTGTATGAAGGAAAGCAGTAGGACCTAAACAGGATGGTTCTGTACACCTGATTTCATTCCTTGACTGGTTCATTTACCAGCCGTGTGACCTCTAACATGAGATAAAACCTCCTTGGCACATGGTAGGCAAGACAAGCCATTTGTTTTTCCCCTCTAACATTAAGTGAGACAAAGGTGATATGTTTAGTACACACCCCTGGTCCATAATAGATGCTCAAAAAATGTCAGCTATCATTGTGTTTTTGCATCAAAAGCAATGACTAGCACATAAGAGAAGCTGAATGTGTCTTTTCTGATGAATGAATAAATGCCTGTACCTTAGGGTCTAAACCATAAGGCATATTCTATGCCAGGCACAAACCCTGTGAACTAATGCAACCTTCATGGCCCTAAGGCGCAGGCAACATGAAGGAGGTATTTTATAGAAGGTGATACTGGGTAGCAAGGACTCAAGTAGTTTTTCCCAAGGAAAGACCTCTGCTATCCTAGGTGATTTCATTCTAACCCTCTCACCGAGAAACACCTGGAGAGCTCCTTATGGGGATTCAAACCAGGGTGTAGAGAAAAGGGGCAGGTTGGGGGTGGAAAGTGTGGTTCAAACCATCTGTTCTCGACAATTTTGTTCCAAGCGTCTTCTAGACTTTCTATGGAGTTTTGTTTTCTCTTTCCTTGCTCGCACACATAGTTAGGCCTTCCTGAGTGTGAAGGCGAATCAGCAAGCCACAGAATTTTTGCAACACCTGGCATGAACGTGCCCTCCATGCGGCTTGTAGAGCTTTCTCTAGGACCATGACCTTTGCTGGCTGGTGGCCGCCATCCTGGCAGCCCTTTATAAAAAATATTTTGTTTAGTTGTAGTTGGACACAATACCTTTATTTTATTTTTATGTGGTGCTGAGGATTGAACCCAGCACCCCACACATGCTAGGCGAGCCCTCTACTGCTGAGCCACAATCCCAACCCCCTGGCAGCCCTTTGATTGTGACTCAGTGAGGGCCATTGACTGGCCACTTGGCTCTGTCCAGGTGAAGCTGGCCTTGAGCTGAGGTCAAAATCTTGGCATGCAAAGAGCAAAATAAAATCCTGTGCAAGGTGATTCACAGACAACATAAGACCTTACTGCTGGTGAGAAGTCCCTTACAGGAATGGAAATGGCACCTTCTGGATGTGTTTGGATGCCATCGATTCATGGCTATCAAGCCCTCTCCACTTGACCTCTGTGCTTCCTGTAGATTTGAGCTGTAGTGGAAAAATCCTAGGTTCCACTGCCTTTTGCTATTCAGGCTTTCATTATGCAAATCTAAACCTTTATCATTTTTCCTCCCGAGTAAAACGCTGTGTGTGCATGTATGCATCTGTGTTGAGTTTTAACTCTCGGCCAATAGAAAAAGGGGTTCAGGAGGAAAACCCTATAATTTTAAAGTCCTAACCATGAGGAAGGAAAAAGGGTCAATTTGATTATGATTCCGTAAGGGGTGAGTGGAAAATTCTGAATTTTTCTTTCAGAAATCATCACTCTTTTAAAAAAATAAACCTATCACTGTTCTTTTGTTCCTTTCTGCCCTAATTGAGGAATTACATTTTCTCAGTTTATTCATTTCTTTATCAATGACAGATGCATCCTCCCCCCCACCTTTGCAAATAGAATTTTAATTCAAAAATCAGTGGTTTTCAACTGTATTTTGCTAATAAGATGAGCCATAAGATGAGGGGAACTGACACTTTTTTAATCCCCTCCAGCCCCCACCACCCCAAACAAACACATTGAGCAGCCTGCAGGGCATTTACAACCCACATGTAACTTGTTAAATGTTCATTAAGAGACTCTTAAATTGGATTTGTTTGTGTAGCCAGTGTTTACATTTCTCCAGTTGATGATTTATCAGTAAGCCACGGTAGCACTCCCCAGAAGACGAGGGCAGGCTGTGGATTGTGACTCACACTTGCCCTGTTTCTTGATGTCCTAATTTTCAGGTCACCTGGATGTGGACCATCCAATTTGCTTGGAAGTTTCCTGGCGGCTCTTCCAGAAGGAAATGTCCTTGTAAAGGCAGATTCTGTAGTACAAGCAGTTTCAAGCATGAGGATTTAAGAGCACATTAGTGGCTTACTCTGTTGGAATAAGAGAACTGAAATGTCATGATATTCTTTTAGACAATGGATTTAGCAGATTTGGAAAAATGCAATTTGCATAGCACTAGGTTATTTGTAAAAGTCTTTCGTGCACAAGTTCTGAGCCCTCAATACCGCACTCTGATACTAGCCGAGTGGGGACCGTTTCTTTATAATAATTGTGCAAATAAGGTTCCCAAAGGTTAAGAGGCCACACCTTCATTCACTTGGTAGTTGCAGAGTTTCTAAATGCAGAAGCAGATTTTGAATAAAACTCTTCAAGTCTAGTACCTTGTGCATTATTCTTTGCTCTCATCATAGCTGCCATTTTATGGGCCCAGCACGCTTCCGCTGCGCAACTCTGCTACCTGCAAATAGCTGCCATTTTAAAATTTTTATTACTACCGGGAAATGGTTCTCATATATCAAAGTAGAAGTGGATACTCCTTTTTACTTTGTTTTCACTTGATGGACTTCTGTTAGAGTTCCATTCCTGGCCCTTACTACCTGACTCATCAGATGGATTTGGGTGAAGTAACTGGGCGTGCTCCTGTCTTTTTAAATCAGTAAAGAAACTGACAATTTGATATCTATTAGATGCAGTGCTTATACTCCATAACTCATAATTTGGCCTGGGAAGTTATTGTGCCTGATTTTCATTAGAACTCTCATTTCTTTTCAATATCTCTGGTTCACAAAACCGGAACAAAACAGTTTTATTTATTTTTTGCTCTGATCAGATTGTTGGTTTGTGATCCATTTTACTTTCCCGAGTCTCGCGGTTGGGGACTGTGGTAAAACTTCAGGATGACTTTAACACTTGTGTGATATGTGGGGCGGTAACATGTTTCGGCATGGGGAGGGACAGTGTCTCAGTCTTCTTTGTGGCTCCCTGGCGCAGTGCAGTCCCTGTTGTTTCAGAGGTTAATGACACCAACTGCAAATCACACTATCGATCCTTTCCTCATGCTCACGTACTGTGTCTTTTTCTGATTATATAAGTTAGAGCTGCTGTTGGAAGAGGAAAAAATGTTTTAAAATATGACAGACTGCAGGAGTAGTAGTGCATGCCTGTAATCCCAGGATCTCAAGAGACAGAGACAGGAGGATCATGAGTTCAAAGCCAGCCTCAGCAATTCAGCGAGGCCTTAAACAACTCAGTGAGACCTTGTCTCTAAATAAAATATAAAAAGAGAGCTGGGGATGTGGCTCAGTGGTAAACTGCCCCTGAGTTCAATCCCTGGTACCAAAAAAAAAAAAAAAAAAAAAAAAAGACTAAAATTTTTTCAGAGAGGACGACTATGAACCATTTGCTGTGTTTCTCTCGGGCTGTCTCTCCCTGACCTTTTCCTGCATCTGGTTTCCTTTGGCTTTCCTCTGTTCCCTTTACCTAACTGTTCAGTATCATCTTCTCTCTAATAGGTTTTTTTCTCATTTCTGATTATGATATGAACATTTTTCTTGATTCTTAAATATTTCCTTGAAAAAATGAATTTTAATGAGGTGTTTTGTTTCCTCATACTTTATTTTGAGTTCTATTTTGGTAGATGTTTATGTTGTTTGGATTATACATAATGCTGTGAGGAACCTCTTTGAACGTAAATCTCTTATTAAAACTTTATTTTCTTAGCTACAGCGTCACAGAGAAAAATGGTCTACCTAATATTTGGTCTCATGGTAATTATTCCAATTGATTTTCCCAAGCTTTTATATTCTATGATAAATTATCCAAGTCTTTTGATCTAGGTGTCTTTTGAAAGCTCATCCCTGTGGCCCCTGGTTTTTATGGTTGTTATAGGACTCTTGTTGCTTTAAAGTCTCCCCGGCCTAAGGACTATATGTACAAGCACACAAACAAATGCATCAAATGCTTTTTCATTTACAGTGAACATAAAAGCTGAGAGACAACCCATTTACAAAGTTTTATCTTACAGAGAATTTAAAAAATTACTGTAGTTTATTCTTTCCATCAGAGTAAAACATAAAATTCTCTAACTATGTTTTGATCTCTGTGCTAACTTTAATGTTTCAGCAACCAAAGGTCAAGAGTCTGGAAACTGGCCTCTCCAGGTCTCAGGATTGTTTCAGTCCAATGCCCCAAGTATCCTCCGAGATGATAACAAGACTCCATAAAAATATCCTCACTTGGTTAGTGTTAGAAGATCGGCACAATCAGGCATAACCAGGGAAAAATGGGGTTAATGTTTTTTTTTTTTTTGTGTGTGTATTTTCTTGGAAGGTTTGCTCATCACAGTTACCAGCAAGCAATACATAGTCTAGATGTTATACCATCACCAGTTAGGGCCTTCTGGGTCATTAAAGCAGAGAAGTGAGAAGTTCCTGGTGGTGGCAAGAATTTATGTTGGTTAGAAGGACACACTGTGGGGAAAATGGTTTCTGTAAAGCAGAGGTGGTAAATAATTGGCACGCAGACCATCACCACCTCCTGACGCCAGGGCAGGCATTACAGTGATTCTCTGCCTTCCATTCCTGAGGATGCCAGAACAATCGATCAATGAGCAGGGATCAGACCCACCCCATGAACTGGAACCTGTTTGCCATTATTGCCTTAAACCATGAATATAACTTTGGAGAAAAAGGTGTGGACACATAAGCCTTTGCTGATGGTTTTTAACCACATTAATGTTATTTTTAAATTTTTAAGTTAAAACCTTTTTAGGTGGGGTAACTACACAGAACATATGTTTACCTTCCCAACCATTTAGTAGTCTCAAATACAACCAATCCCCAGGATTCTTTTCATCTCACAAAACAAAAATTCTATACCCATAAACAACTCTTTATTCCTTCTGCTATCATACAGTCAACTCTATTTCAGAGCCTGTCCTCCTCTCTGGCTCAGGCCAGCCTCCAGTCATAGCCCTGGCACCTGTCATTATAATTTCTGTCTTCAAAATTTGACTACTGTGGGCCCTCATATAAGTGAAATCAAACAATATTTGTCTTTTGTGATGGGCTTATTTCACTTTAACGTCTTCAAGCTTCCTTGGTATTATAGTACATGTTAGAACCTTTTATTTTTAAAGAATAAATAATTTGGGTACTTATAGGACACATTTTGTTTATGTATTCATCTGTCTATGGTCACATCCATCTGTGGCTTCTACCTTTTGGTGATTGTGAGTGCTGCTGCCATGAATGTGGATGTGCAGATGTCTCTTTAGACCTTGCTTTCAATTCTATTGGGCATATGGTGTGTAGACCAGGACCTGCTGGATTGTATGGTAATTCTCTTTTAATCTTTTGAGGAACAGCCATACTGTTTTCTGTGATGGCTGCACAAGTTACATTACCACCAACAGTGCACAAGCATTCCGGTTACTCCACATCCTCGCCAACATTTGTTTTTTTTGTGTGTGTTTTGATAGTGACCATTCTAATGGGTGTCAAGTGGTATCTCATCGTGGCTTTGATTTGTGTCTCCCTAATGATCAGTGATGTCCAATATTATTTCCTGTGCTCATTGAACATTTTGATATCTTCTTTGAAGAAATGTCTATAAGGTTCTTTGCTCATTTTTGAATTTTTAAATTGTTGAGTTGTAGGAGTTCTTATGTATTCTGAGTATTAACCCCTTTCATTTATGTGATTTGCAAATATTTTCTCCCATTTTGTAATGTTTTCTATACTGGGGATTTGATCCAAGGGCACTTTACCACTGACCTACATCCCCAGCCCTTTTTCCTTTTTATTTTGAGACTGGTCTTACTAATTGTTGAGGTTGGCCTTCAACTGGGGATACTCCTACCTCAGCCTCCTGAGTCTCTGGGATTAAAAGTGTGTATCATTGTGCCTGGCTATTGATTATTTTTCTTTGATGCACACAAGTTTTTTCAGTTAATTTTAATTTTTTTGTACTAGGAAGTGAGCCTGGGGTACTTAACCACAGAGTCATAACCCTAGTCCTTTCTATATTTTATTTAAAGACAGGGTCTCACTGAGTTGCTTTGGATCTCACTAAGTTGCTGATGCTGGCTTTGAACTTGTGATCCTCTTGCCTCAGCCTCCTAAACTGCTGAGATTATATGCCTGCACCACTGAACCTTGCCAGTTTTTTTAGTTTAATATAGTCCCATTTGTACTATTTGCCTTAATTGTCTGTGCTTTTGGTGTTATATCTAAGAAATCAGTGCCAGATTCAATGTCATTCTCCTTATGTTTTATTCTAAAAGTCAAAAAAATAGTTTTAATTCTTTTTTTAATAGTTCTTTTTATTTAAATATGTATACATTTTTTAGTTGTAGTTAGACACAATATCTTTATTTTATTTTTATGTGGTGTTGAGGATTGAACCCAGGGCCTTGCACATGCTAGGCGAGCACTCTACCACTGAGCCATAACCCCAGTCCCCCCGTTTTAATTCTTAATATCTATGTTCTCAATAAATTTTGAGTTAATTTTCGTATATGGTATAAAGTGAGGTCCAGCTTATTTTGCATGTAGACATCAGTTTTCCTAGCACTGTTTACTGAAAAGACTGTCCTTTCGTCATTGAATAGCCTTGACATTCTTGTCAAAAAGCAATCAATCAGAAATGTGGCGGTTTAAATCTGGGCTCTATGTTTGTTTCCATTGGCCTGTGTGTCTGCCTTATATCAGTACCACACTGTTTTGATTACTGCAGTTTTATATTAAGTTTTGAATTCAGGAAATGTGAAACCTCCAACTTTGTTCTTTTTAAAGATTATTTCACCTTATCATTAATGCAACGTATTTATATTAAATTAACGATGTTTATATCATGATGGTTTTTTTCTGCCCTATTTGCCTGAGGTATTTTCCCACTGAAATAATCACTTTTTCTGGCTATAAGTAGCTATCAACCAATGACTCTTAGTCATTGGTTAATGATTTTAAATGCTTCTTTAAAATGATCTGCACGTTCTCATGGCTTATAAACTCAAACCCTGCCTTGGGAGTCATGGCGCATGGTTCCAGGCCTGGGTCTGCCACCAAAAAGCAACGGTGTCTTCTGACAAATCACTTAATTTGATACAGTTCTTGTTTTCCCCTCCTTAAGATGTGAAGTTTTGAGGAGATGAGGCTTAAAGTCTCTTTTGGCTCTTAAAGTCTAAAAATTTATAAGGCAGATCAGCATTCAGATATTCGCGAAAGGATCGTTCCTCTGGATGCAATGTCCTTGGTCTTTTTTTTTTTAATATTTTTATTTTTCAGTTCTTGACTGACACAACATCTTTGTATGTGGTGCTGAGGATCGAACCCGGGCCGCATGCATGCCAGGCGAGCACGCTACCGCTTGAGCCACATCCCCAGCCCAATGTCCTTGGTCTTTAACCTATTGGTTTATTATAAGGCATATGCAACAACTTCCGTGTACATGTATCTATGATCTATTAAATCTTTTAAAAAGCATGTTGGAAAATCTCAAATATGGAACCAACTAGGTTTCTAAACTGCAAAGAGAAATATCTTTTTTTTTTTTTTTAGTACCAGGGATTGAACTCAGGGGCACTTGACCACTGAGCTACATCCTCAGTCCTATTTCGTATTTTATTGAGAGACAGGATCTCCCTGAGTTGCTTAGTGCCTCACTTTTGCTGAGGCTGGCTTTGAATTCGCAATCCTCCTGCCTCAGCCTCCTGAGCCACTGGGATTACAGGTGTACACTATAGCACCTGGCGAGAAAGCATCTTTTATCTTTGCCACCGCTCTCTCTTAAACAAAATCTGTGGATGGCTCTTTCCAACTCTGGATGAAGCCTTGAGCCACCCACCAGGTCTGATCTCTTCTAGGTAATCAGAAGTCCACTCTGGTTGGAAAATCACATGCTATCATACAGTCAACTCTATTTCAGAGCCTGTCCTCCTCTCTGGCTCAGGCCAGCCTCCAGTCAGCCATGTGGCAGGAGAAAAGGCTGTCATTGTCACTGGCTGTTTCTCTCCCTGTGAGAGGAACAGTTCCCTCTCACCCTGACTCAGTGGCTGCTGTTGGGAGAAGAGGAGTGGAAGGAAAGGTGGGGATGCTTTTACTTTCTTGCTACAGTTCTAATCTGATTCCATCTGGTGTGGTAATTTCCAAATGTTAGTTCTTCCTTTTGTCACATGTGTCTTATCCCTGCAGGCTCTGGAAGTTCAGGCCATTACCCAAATAATCGCATCCTCTCACCTTTAGACAATCACCTAAGACACCTACGTGCATTGTTCTCTTGTCTCCGAATCTCCCAGGCTACCCAGGGAGTTCTCTCAGCACCTGCTTCAACCGGCTTCCAGGAAAGCGAAAACGACAGGAGCAACTCAGAGTGCAGTCTGCAAAGGGGACCCTCTGGACTGGACTCTTCAAAATCCCAGGGACGCCTGCTGGCTGCTCTACAGCCTGGAGGGAGGTGAAGTGGCCACCCCTGCAGAGCTAGTTCACAGTCCCTAGGCCGGGTCTCTCCGGGCACTTGCTTTTTGAAGTGTAGTCCTTGGATCACGAGTGCAGGCTTCACCTCTCGAGCTCGTTAGTTATGCAAACATCGTCGTAACCAGATCAAATACTGATTCTTATTCATATTAAATTTCAGAGGCATTGATGGAGGACTGAGAACGGATGGCACCTATGAAATGTGCCTGAGCCTCTGCCGAGACCCAGAAAAGCCACACTCTTCAGCAGGCTCTTCCTTGTATATGCACCATAAGGCAATGAAATGCTGAATCGGGAAATGGAGGAACATGAAGGAAAAGACGAGGTGGGGAACCTCAAACACGGACGACTGGCAGACTCCGTCTCTGATGCCACCCCTTGGCACACGTGGGAGTCTTGGTTTCAGCTTATTTCTCATGTTAAGTCTCGCTGCCCCTTGTTTTTCTCCATCTTCCCTTAATTCCTTTTCCTACCATGTCTTGGTCTTCACCCTCTGGTGCTAAGTCAGCAGTTTGGGTTCTTTGTTTAGTTCCTATGATTCAGGGATTTCTTTTTGTAAACTTGGTAAACTTTTCCATACTTCCAGTTATATTGTTAGTGGGTTTGGGGCATTTTTTCCATTTATAGAACCCTTGTGGAAGTTGTTGAGTCTTGGAACTGTTAACTATTCAGTTATTTGTCATAGAAATAGGGTGTGTGTGTGTGTGTGTGTGTGATGTGCAATGGGAGTGAATTAAAATAATTACAAAGAAATTCCCTGAATTAGAATCTTTGTTGGTTGAAGCTAAATAATACTGCAATTTGTTGTTCTGTCAGTGGGCCAGCAGTGTTCACTACTTGCCCATTAGAAACATATACATTTCAACATTTTTGTTTCCTTTAATTTTAACCGACTTATCTGAAAAGCTTTGGGCTGGACTTAATTTCTGCACGCCATCTGTTACCACTGGAGTTTAGACCATTCTATTTGGCTCGGGCACATAGAGCACAGTTAATGTCCCCATCACTCATATGAATGCAACTGTTTATATTACAATTTGTCAAGTTAAACTTATTCCAGTATATTAACTTCTCCTCCTTCTGAGAAAAAAAGAAAAGAAAAGAAAACCCCAAACCGAAACATCAACAAAAAAATCCCTTTACCTTGCAATGTTTAGTAGTTTGGGATGTTTAAGGTAAGCAAACATGAAGGACTTCCTTTCTTTGCGTATTCTTGTTAGACACCCACTGAAATGTGTCTCTAACATTTGAATATCATAATTTTCATTTTGTTTTCCTCACTGTCTCTTATTGCGGGACTAGCCTGGAGCAGAACTATGCAATTGGTCTTTTGTAATTCAGTCTTTTTCTTTTTAAAAATAAGCCTTTTCATTTTGGGATTTTATTTTAGATTTACAGAACAGTGGTGGAGACTTCCCACATACCCTTCACCCAATTTTTCCTACTGTTAACATTTGGCATAATTGTGGTACATTTATTGCAACTAGGATACGGACATTGGTTCATTACTATAACCCAAGCCCCTGCTTGATTTGGGTTTTACTGGTTTTCCACGAATGTCTCTTTTCTTTTCCAGGATCCCATCCAGGGGACCCCGCTGCATTTAGTTTTTATCCCTCCTTAGTTTCTTTTGTCTCTGGAAGTTTCAGGGATTTTCCTTGTTTATCATGGCCTTGTGCATTCGGGGATTCTGTCAGCTGTCTGTCAACTTGGGTGTTTGTGATGCTCTATTTTTGTGGTTAGATGGGGCTCTTGAATGTTGAGAGGAACATGACAAAGAAGAGGTGCCCTGAATATTGTCTCTGACAGGGTGACTAACCCCAACTCTACTCAGCATTGAAAGGCCACCTTGCCCTATTGCTTAAGCCTGTATCTGCCTTCCATTTTAAATCTTTGCTCCCTACAGTCCACTCTCCATGCCTTGGCCCTGTTCCTCTTATTTAGTGTGGAGAGTGATCTTCTTTCTCACCTTTAATGTAAGTCTAACAGGAAAATTTTTGAGAGATCTATATACAACCAAGAAAGCATTTCAACATTGTTTTCTCCAGAGATATTTAGATCCCCAGCTGTCTTCATCCATTTCATGCTCCTGTAACAGAATAACTGAGACTGGGTACTTTATAATGAACACAAATTTATTCCTTACAGTTCTGGAGGCTGGAAGTCCAAGGTTGATGGACCTGCATATGGTGAGGGCATTCTTGCTGTGCCTTCCATGGTGGAAGACAGAAGGGCAAGAGAGCTCCCTGAGAGGAGAGAAGAAAGGGAGTCAAGCTCATCCTTCTATCAGGAAGCCACTCTTGCAATAACTAACCCATTCCTATGATATGGCATTAACTCGTTTATGAAGTCAGAGCAGTCATGGGTTAGTCATCTCTTAAAGGTGGTCTCTTAAACTCCCCAAACAGTTGCATTAGGGTTGTCTCTGACACATAGATTCTGGGGGACACATTCAAACCTTAGCACCATCCTCTCTCTACTGGTGGGATTGTGGAAGTTATTTCAGCCATTGATAAGTAAGACAGGCAGCTTGGCAAGGGTTTAACCTTTTGCTGGGCTGTGAGGCAGGCTCAGAGAGAGAGCAGAGAAGTTGGGAGAACTGGGTTCTCTTTCCAGAATTTTTACACAATTCTAGATAATCTGCTGCTTCTCTTCTAAGCAGAGTCCTTCTCTGGGCCTCCTATCCCATTTTTAATTCTCCTTTAAAAAAAAAGTAGTAAGCCATGGCCTGGGGCTAGGTCTAAGTGAGGTCGGCTTTCCATTTGACAGAGGAACAGGCTGGGATGTGTGGGTGCAGGATTGGGTTTCCCAGCAGGAAAATTATGTAAAGCAGATGTTTACCAAGCATCTTTCTTTGGTGTTGGGATAGTTTCTGTTGTTCTGGCCGGGCAGTGTGTTGTGCACGTGACTGTTGTCTGAGATGGTTGCTTGCTTTCTGACTTCTCTCCCTCCTTCTCCAATTAGTAGGTTTTCTTTTCTAAACTTCTTTGTGTCTCTCATGATTTAGGCTCTGTATGCAACTGTAGTGGATACTTGGTGCCTCATACATATCCCTGAAACCATTTCAGAGGCCACCTGCTGCAAATACCTGTATACTTGGCTCTGTGCTTCTCATTCTCTGAAGGAGGCCTCTGGCAGAGGGAGCAAGCCAAAAGGGAAGACCCTATGAATGACAGTCTTCTATGAAAGACTACAGTCACTGGATAATCACCCCAGCTTTCTTGCCCCTCAGGCGGAACAATTCAGAACCAGGATAGATATCAGCCCAGTTCAGTAGAACTTTCCGAAACAGTGAAAATACTCTATCATATTCCCAGTCCAATATGGTAGCCACTGGCCGCATGTAGCTATGGAGAACTTGAAATGCGACTAATGTGAATGAGACATGACATTTTAAATTTTAGTTAAATTCAAATTTCAACAGCCACATGTGGCTAGAGGCTTCCAGGTTGGACAGTGCACATACACAGTCTCCCAGAGGGTCCACAGTAATGCTGCACCATCCGTTGCCTGCTGTGGTCACCCCCTTGCTATTACACCTCTCACTGGCTTTCCTTCCGCGGTGCCTCCCTCTCTGCTTCCTCTGTACTTCCCATGATTACCTTCCAGATAAATTGTGGTCTTCAAGATACATTTCTCAGATTCTGCTTTGAGAGGATCCCGACTTAAGAATCCTTTGTACTCAGCCTCTTCTAGTCCCGCTCTGTCTGCCTGCTGGTGTCTCTAACCTTGCACCCTGGGGGTTTGAATGTACCAGGGTGTCAATGGGAGACTTCTTCATGCATAGCAGAGGCATAAACACAAGGCTGTGATGAGCAAAAACAAGCCTAAAGTGTTTGCTCATATTCCCAAAGGCCACCTTCTGAAACTCTGTGTGCACTATGGAGGAAATACAAAGGAAATGATTTTATTTTTTCCTTCTGATTCTTATTTTATTATCACTGAAATCCACAGAAATCGAATTATCTTGGGCTTTTGTTGTAGGTCAGATTTGTTTTTTAAAGGGAAGTAAAAAGACAATGAAAGAGAAATGGATATTGCATATTCAAAGAAAGATATTTTTCAAAAAACTAAGGCAGTCTACTTGTTAAGGAAGTTGTATCACCTTGTTCAAATTCTCCACTTCTCAGCTCCCTACTTGCTTAGGATTGGTGTTTACCATATGGAAGGACATTTCCCTCAATGAGGGATAGCACAGGAACATGTTCAGATGCAGGAGAGACCTCTCCAAGACTGTGATGTACTCACCCAATGCATACCTGTGGCTGCTCCTCAGCTCTCCCTGGGCAGATATTCATGGCTTTGCTTAAACTCACTTCTTGGTCTACTGACCATATTAACTGCAGATTGGCTAAAAGCAACAGTTTATAAGCTAAATCCCACTATCAAAACTGTGCCCATGTAGGAAGCTACTACAATATGAGGGGAACCCTGGAATCCTGACATGGGTGAAGCTTGGCCAGTCAAGAAGAGCACTTTGCTTTCAGGAAGCAGCATGCTGTCAGTCACCCCAGGAAGCTAGCACTATAACGAACACGAAGACATTTTTCTTTTGAATATGTCTGTAATTTTCTGTTACTGGTTATATTTTTCCCATTGTCTTTACTTCTTATTTATTCTAATTCTGGGATTGGAAGGAAGGAAGCAAAGCTGCTGCTATTCCCAGATATGATTATTTTTGCAGAAAATCCCCCAAATCTATAGTTACTCATAAGTGAATTCACAAGCTGATTGAATGCAGTGTGTGCACAAAAATAAATTATATTTCTATATGTCAGCAGAAAATCGAATTTATAATAAAACATGCCATTAAAACTGCATCTGAACCAACAAGGAACTGGAGAAAATCTGAGAAAATTTGTGCAAGATCTCTTCATTGAAAATTACAAAGCATTACTGAAAAAATTAAAGAAGACTTTGTAAATGGAAGGGCATATCAATTTAATGGTCCGAAAGACTCAATATTACTAAGACACTAATTATCCCCAAATTGATTCTTAAATTAATGCAATCCTATTTCAAACCAAGTACAGTTTTTTTTCTTTTTGGAGGAAATTAACAAAATGATTGCGAAAGTTATTTGGAACTATAGAAGAACAAGAATACACAAGACAATTTTGAAGAACAAAAGCAAATCAGGAGTACTTAACCTCGACCATGCTACTTAGAGCTGTGGTATTCTTGTTAGACCCTGAGAACACATGTGTGGCCAAGGTAACCTCAAGTCTAGCAAGGAAAGGAGAATCCCCTGGATGTCCACGAGGAAAAGTATGTGCTGGGGTCCTGCCTTGCACCGTGAAAATGGTAAGTTCTGAAAGGATTGTAGATCTAGGTGTGAAAGATAAAATGGTATCTTTCAAAGGAAAAAAGGAAAAGTTGTCATGATTTGGCATAGGTAGATGTGCCACAGTCCGGCTGCAGCAAAATAACCGGGGGGTGACGATGAACTTGTGTACATTGGTACAGCAGGAGTGGGAGCCGTTTATTGTAGGACAGGAAGGGTATATATACATTCCACACAGCTTATCTTAATTAACATAAACTAGATACAGCAGTCAACCAATAAGGAATCTCCACACTTAATGGCTCACTGGCGTTACTTCACAAACCACTCCCTCTGGCAAAATGCCAGGCGCCATCTTGACTTGTTTACAGACCCTAACATAGATGTACCTTCAGAAAAAAATTCAAATGTGCACTTTTAAAAAATTGATAAATTGGACCACATTAAAACCAGAAACTTCGGATTATAAAGGTCATAATTGAAAGAGAGGGTATTTAACCCGTATCTGGGAAAACATATTCACAGTGCATATGTTCAGAAACTTCCAGATCCTGTGTCTTAGGGCAGAAAAGCAAAGAGCCAGTGTGTGTGGAAGACACAAAGCTCAAGGGGCAGACATGTTCTGCAAGCACCCACTCTCTAGGTAGCTAAGCCACCCCATGGTAAGGACATTCACCTATTCAGGAGGCTCCAACCCTGACAGGGACACCTAGAGGCTCCTCCCAAGACAGCTGCATCGGAAACCAAGTTTCCAACATATGAATTCCAGGGGATAAACACACAGACCACAGTACCCTGAACATATAAAAGCAAATAAGAAGTAATAAAAACAGCAACACTTGGTAGAAAAATGGATAGGAGACCAGAGCAGACTTCACACAAAAGGATCTCTGAATGGTTATGAACAGGGTTCAGCCTCATCAGTCACTGGGGAAATGCAAAATAAAATCACAAGTGTGACCCTATGCCATACAGAGGCATCTCAAATGAACGAAGAATGAAAATGTCAAGTGTTGACTAATCCAGGGGTGACAAGACCTTGGTAGATGTTATTCTACCCCTCCCCCTTTTTTTCTGTTAAATAATAAAAGCAAAGAGAAGGAATAAAAGCAAAGAGAAGTAATAAAAGCAAAGAGAAGGGTGAGAATTCTAATGAGAGGTAAATTTCCCTTTGAGTTCTCTATAGGCGGTTCACAGATCTCCATCTTCATAGATGTTTGTCAACATCTATGAAAACCAACATTTGCATATACTCAATGAACAGGCATAAATACATTTACCAGTTATGTCCAAGAGCATTCATAGCAGCATGATTCCAAGTAGGTAGGCGCTACCAGAATGCCTTTCCACTGTAGACTGAATGAACTGTGGCGTAGTCACAGAATGGAATACTGCATAACAAGAGCAAGTAATATATAAACACATGGGGAGTATGGATGAATTCACAAGGGCCCTGTTGAATGAAAGAATCCAGACACAAAAATATGTGAAGCACCACACAGACAAAACCATTAGCTGCACAGTGGTTCCCTTGAGTGTAGTGAGTGACCAGCTGGCAGCATAGGACATTCTCTGTCCTGGGTGCTGGTTATAGGGCTGCATTCCTTCCATGAAAATTCATGGAACTATATACTTAGGTGCAATGCACACGATGCAATAAAAACTGTAGAAAAAGAACTTCTGTAGATGTTGCTGTTCCCGAGGGATACTCATATCACACACGCCCTCTTTGCTGGTATCAAGATAGTTCACTCTGAGGATTTTTTTGACAGCTTTGGTTTCCCCTCCCCCTTTTACCTTCTAAATTTTTACTGTTTTTCATAACAGAGGGCAAGTGGGAAGAAACAGAGGAGAGACAGAGTTCAGCCAGCCAGAGAGTTACTTCATAAAATGGTTAAAAAGAACTAGGAAAATATTCTTAGTACTTTTTTTAGTTTAATTGGCATGTATTAATGGTATATATTTAATATTTACTGGGTACAATGTGATATTTTGATAATAGAAAGTCCCCAACTTGTGATTGTTCAACTTACAATTGTTTGTCTTTCCAATGGTTTTCTTGGGGTATACTCTTTTTTACACTCCTTTTTGACTCACAATGGGTTTATCAAGAAGTAACCCCATTGTAAGCTGAGAAGCCTCTGCTTCTCCATTTTTGAGTTCTCTGGAGGCGGTTCACAGATCTCCATTTCTCTAGGCTGGTCACTGGAGATTTGTTCTGTTCCTCTGATAGCATCATGGTTCCATTATTCTTCACGTTCCTTGTAGCTTTGTTTAGATGTCTGTGCATTTGAAGAGCAGTCACTCCTCCCAGTCTTTGCAGACTAGCTTTGACAGGGAAACCTTCACTATCAGCTGGAGAGAGATTTGGAGGAGTTTCCTCAGATCTTTTCTTTGGATGCGCGTGTTCCACTCTTCTCTGTCCCTTGTGAGGAGGATTCTCAGGGTGTGTGCCTTCTCTGTTTTGCAGAACTGTGCTACCTGCAGTAAGCCACCTACCTCTTTTCTCAAGAGCAGTGCACTGAAATGCCAGGTTGACTGTGATCTGTTCTCTCCCTCCCTCCCCGAGGAAGAGTCTCAGGGTTGTGCGATTTCTTCAAAGGTTTCAGAGCACTGTCACTTCCCCCAAACTTCCCACTCCCTTTCTTTGTTCTCTGCCGCCCTTAGCCATTCAAACTAGGCCAATTCCCTTAAGGCTCTGGGTGAAACAGGACAGAAACAGGACAGAAAACAGACAGTGCATGCCCCACTCTCTCCTGCAGGTAAAGTCACGTGCTAACGTGATTTCTCAGAGCTCTGCTGGACTTAGGGAGGGTGTCACATTGAGCTGTTGTTACCAATTTCAATGTGGTTGTTCTCAGTTTTTTGCTCATCTAGGGAATTGCAACTTCTTCATTTGAATTATGTATTTCAAGACTGTGTATCTATCTTTGTTAAATAAAGTTGCTGTGGAGACACAAGAGCTGGGACTTCCTCTTCCACCATCTTACTGATGTTATTCTACTCCCTCCCCCCTTTTTTCTGTTAAAGAATAAAAGCAAAGAGAAGGGTGAGAATTCTAATGAGAGGTAAATCTCCTGGATAGGGTACAAAGAGATTAATATCCTTGCTCCAATCATGGGAGATTAAGAAAAGAAAGAAGCAGCAGACCTGGCAGTGCACACCTGTAATCCCCACTACTCAGGAGGCTGAGACCAGAGGATCACAAGTTTGAGGCCAGCCTGGGTAGCTTAGTGAGACCCAGTGTCAAAATAGAAAATAAAGAGGGCTAGGAATATAGCTCAGAGGTGGAGACCCCCTGGGTTCAGTCTCCAATACCCCACAGATACCCCAAAATAAAGGGTGGGGGGGGGAGAGGGAAACAAAAAAGGGAAAGAGAGGAAGCAAGGAAAACAAAAAGAATATTTCTTACAAAGAATTCCAGTCGTCCATATAACATTATTTTATAAGAAATATCTTTGATGTGGAGATTAATAAAATATCAAATTAATGTGTCATTGATCTAAACAAAGGAGATAAAACAGATTCTTTTGTCTACTTTAAATCTCTGGCAGAAACTAACTTTTGAATAATGTCTATTATTTAAGGAAAACACATTCTTCCATTTAGCATTTTAGAGGAAATCTAACTGAAATGTACATAGAGGGTATGGATTCCAATAAAGAGTGCTCTCTCATCACACGTGTTAAAAAAAAAACAACAAAAGTTTTATTCTCCTCTGTTTATTATCTCTGAAATGACATTGAGATCATACGTATAACTGAAATGTTACATAAACATCGAATGTTCCATACAGAAAGTTTCTGTATTCCTGGGCTACAATCCAGTAGCCATTCACAAAGGAAGTGTTATAGGTTCCTATAATATGAACCCATTTACTTAAAAGATTTTACTGATGAAGGTAAATATATAGTCAAATATAGACTATTTTATTGATGTGCAGGTGGTGTGTGAATCACTCTTAACTCTAGTTTAAGAGCTAAAAGATAAATGTATCAAAACAACTATGGGTATTGACAATTGTTGAACATATATTCCCTAAAACAGGTGTAATGCATGATATCAATAGCTATAAATTGTTTTATATAAGCCTCATCTCCTAGATATTTTCCTGGCAATGACTTCTTGAATTTAACACCAAAAGCTCAGAAATTAGACAAGTGGGATTACCTCAAGCTAAAATCTTCTGCACAGCATAGGAAGCAGTTTACAAGTTAACCAGCATGGGAGAAAATGGATGTAAACCATTCATCTATCAAAAAAAAAAAAAAAAAATGGAGAAAGGACTTGAATAGGTATGTCTCCGAGACATACAGAAACCACCAGTTAGGTGAAAGGTGCATAATGTTACTAATTATCAGGGAAATGCAAATCAGAACCACAGTGAGATAGTCTCTGTTATACAGCTTTTCACTACTGCATCTGAAATCCCTGTAAGAATAACTTAGAGGAGAAGTTTATTCTGGGCTCATAGTTTTCGAGGTTCATCCACAGTTGGCTAGTTCCATCGTTCTGGGCTTGAGGTGAGGTAGAACATCAGCTCATAGCAACAGGAAGCAGAGAGAGCAGAAGGGGTCATCGACAGATACAGGACTGGCCTCATCCCCAGTGACCCACTTCCTCCAGCCACTCCCCATCAGACTACAGTTACCACCCAGTAGTTCATTCAAATCCATGAAACTGATCAATCTACTGATAGACTTTTGGCTCTTATAATCTGATCATTTCGTCTCTGAATACTCCTGCATTGACTAAGACATGGGCTTTTAGGGGGGCATTTAAGACCCAGACCATAACATTTCTTCACATGCTTAAGGTGACTATTACCCAAAACCAAAAGATAACACGTCTTGGTGAGGATGTGGAGAAATTCCCACCTCATATGTTGTTGGTGGGAAAGCACAGGGGCATAGCTTCTATAAAAAAAAGTATGGTACTTCATGAAAAATTAATTCTGAGATTCTTGAAATCAGGATATTTTTTAATGTAAATTTAAAAAAATTATTTATGACAGCAGAATGCATTACAATTCTTATTACATATATAGAGCACATTTTTCATATCTCTGGTTGTATACATAGTATATTCACACCAATTTGTATCTTCATACATGGTCATCACATTCCACCATCATTAATTACCCCATGCCCCCTCCCTTCCCTTCCAACCTCTCTGCCCTATCTAGAGTTCGTCTATTTCTCCCATGCTCCCTCTCCCTATCTCACTATGAATCAGCCTCCTTATATCAGAGAAAACATTTGGCATTTGGTTTTTTGGGATTGGCTAACTTCACTTAGAATTATCTTCTCCAACGCCACCCATTTACCTGCAAATGCCATGATTTTATTCTATTTTATTGCTGAGTAATATTCCATTGTGTATATATGCCACATTTTTTATCCATTCATCCACTAAAGGGCATCTAGGTTGGCTACACAGTTTAGCTATTGTGAATTGTGCTGCTATAAACATTGATGTGGCTTTGTCCCTGTAGTATGCTGTTTTTAAATCCTTTGGGTATAGACCAAGGAGAGGGATAGCTGGGTCAAATGGTGGTTCCATTCCCAATTTTCCAAGAAATCTCCATATTGCTTTCTATATTGGCTGCAACCAATTTGCAGTCCCACCAGCAGTGGAAATCAGAATTTGAAGAGATATCTGCTCTCCTGTGTTCATTACAGCCTTATTCATAATAGTCATTGTATGGAAATAACCCAAGCATCCAGTGGAAAAATGTGGCATACGCAAAAGCCAGAAAATTATTTAGCCTTAAAAGAGAAAGAAGTTCTAGGATTTGCAACAGGATGGGTGAACCTGGAGGATGATGCGTTGAATAAAAGAAAACAGTCGCACAATGGCAAACGCAGCACAAACCCACTCAAGTGAGGCATCCACAATGGTCACTCACAGAAGCAGACAGCAGAAGGAATAGGTACTGGGGAGGGGGAAATGCAGAGCTGATCAATGGGAATAAATTTTTCAGTTGTGCAAAATGAACAAGTCATAGAGATGTGCTGTGCAATATTGTCCTAAAGTTAATGACATTGTATTATGCCCTTACAATTTTGTTTAAAAGATTGGATCTTGGACCTGGGGGTTTAGCTCAGAGGTAGAGTGCTTTGCCTAGCAATGACTTGATCTCTAACATGGGAGAACAACAACATTAACAACAACAACAACAACAACAACAAAATTTAGATATCTCATGCTATGCGTATTTACCACAAAAACCCCAACAACAACAACAGGTATTCAAGAACTTGGAGGTGATAAGATCATTACTTGATTATGATGATGGTTCCACTGATGTATGCATATGTCCAAACTTATCAAATGGTAGACACTGTTCGGATTTCCCATCTCGTCTACAATTGTAAAAAGACGAAACTTCTTTACTGAGAAGCACCACCCCTGATTCTACTTGCCCCACAGGTAGATCCTTTCTTCTGTCATATTCTTTTTTTAAAAAATATTTATTTTTCAGTTGTAGTTGGACACAATATTTTTATTTAATTTTATGTGGTGCTGCAGACCGAACCCAGGGCCTTGCCCTTGGTGGGCGAGTACTCTACTGCTGAGCCACAACCCCAGCCCCATCTGTCACATTCTTAGACGCTTCTCCAGGGTCTTTTCCCCAGTTCTTCTCCAGCATATTCTAGTGCATTTCTAAAACATTTCCCCCATCACATGTGTTTGGATTGATTGCATATTTATCCATTTCTCCCACAAAAAAATGTCTTTTAAGGATGTTGTTAGTTCCCTAATGTTTACTGTGGTGCCTGTTAGGGTTTGAATATGAGGTACCCCTCCTAAGTTCGTATGTAAAACAACTCAAGAATGTGCAGAGGTGAAATGACCATATCATGAGAACTGTAATTAATGCATTAATCCACTGATACAGATTAACTGGGTGGTAACTGGGGGCAGTAGGTTGTGACTGGAGGAGGTAGGTCACTGGGGCATGCTTTTGGGGCATATATTTTGTCCCTGGTGATTGGAGCACTCTCTTTTCTTCCTGGTTGCCATACCCTGAGCTACTTCTCTCTGCCATGCCTTCTGCCGTGGATGTTTTGCTGGCTCTGAGGCCCAGAGGTGTGGAGTTGACCAATAGGTGGGCTGAATCTCAAAATAAACTTTTCTTCCTCTAAATTGATTTTGTCAGGTCTTTTGGTCATAGGAACACAAAGCTGACTGAAGCAGTGCTTTTTATGTAACAGGTACCTAAAGCTCATTTATTTTAATCACTTACTGATTTATTTCAGAACATTTAAATTAATAAGGCTTGCATGCCATTACTATTTTCAAAATCATATGGAAAAAATTATGATTGAAAAGACTTTCAGGAAGTGTGTTAAGGAATCCTAAACCAGAGTATGCTGTAGTTAATGTGGCTAAATCACACAGTGGCACAGCTTGGTCTATGATAATTTGTCTTAAATCACAAATTTCCAACAGTAGGAAGCACACGTCGGTAACTCAGGCAAATGAAAGAAAGGGTCAACCCAAATGATAGATTAATTAAATAAATTACATTTTGTTTCTGTCAAGTGTACCCAACTACTATATGAATGTATATTAAAATTTGACAACTAAAGAACTTTAGTGACTTTCTTCAATACAAGCTATATTTATAAAGAGGGTATATTGTTTACATGAGAAGGGGTACTCAGTAAATAACTTGAAATAAATTTATCATCATAAATAGGGGAAATAATGAATAATCAAATTTTTACTGACTCTTGCTTATTGTGTACATTTGTTTCCAAACCCTTTTTCATAGTTATGGGTAAACTTTGCTCCAAATCATAAATTCCAAATTAACAGCATGTGATTCAATGAGGATTTTGCCAAGAGCACTTCAGAGTTTACATACATGCAAGTCACACACCATAACTCAAAATCAGCCACACTCACTTTTGAAAATGTTTCCATGAAAAAGGAATAAATATGCAATACCATTAAATGACTAACTATTGCCTCAAGTTAAAGAACTATGCTATTCTAAGTAGTGTGGAGTGTGTTTATAAAAGTATCTATTTATTAGCCCAAGGTGCCATTATTTCTGCTTTGGATGAAGTAAATTGGAGAAACCAACTAATGAGTTTTGCATAGGTTCAATGTGCATAAACTTTCTTGAACTCTAGTTTTCTCCAAGCCTCAAAGTTTCTTACTTTTAAATCTTGTTTACTTTCAACAAAACGTGACTACTTTGCTTCAAAGTAAACAGGCTATAAAAAGTCCCATAAGTCATCTTGGGATTTAGAAAGCTCTTACCAAACAAAAATCTTAATGGCTTCAGTGTCCATGATTCAAAAACATACGGATTGAATTTCCCTTAAAATACACATGAGCTTAAAAGTTAAGGGTGAAAGTGGTTGGACAATTGCACTTGAGGTTTTGTGGGAGCCAAGATCCTCAGAAAAGCATTGAGATGGTTTTCTGTATCTTCAGATCCGACCAGGTTCTCCAGTTCAGAGTGAGCTCCCGACAGTTACAAAGGATGTGTGGTATATGCAGCTTGCAATATTCCTTGTAGGTTGTACCAGCTTTGTAAAGACCAAGGTGTGTGACATGATTTATAATGAAGATAATGTGCTTCCCTTTTATGAAGACATTAATAGACACACTCATTGCCTTTTATCTCAAAGATGATAGGGCTTAATCCTTGATGTCATAAGCATAATAAAATTGTGACTTTTAGAATGTAAAGATGGTACAGGTGATGTGTGTCACCAGTTTAGATGATGTGTGCATTGTTACACCATCTACACTTCTCTGTCTTGAAGTGAAAATGTGTATCAGGTGTTCTGTTTGCCCAGGGGCCCTGTACCATCTCTTTGATCATGAATTTATATTTTACTCAGTAGGATACCTGTAAGGTATTGAGATGAATTTGGAGTTAATGTGGCTGGCTGAATCACACAGTGGCTCAGCTTTGACTGTGATAATATGCCTTAAATTAAGAAATGAGAGGAATGGCCAACCCAAATGATAGATTAATTAGATAAATAGCATTTTGTTACTATCAAGTGTACCCAACCACTTATGGAAATAATCATATTTTTATAGCATTCTTAGTATCTTTGAGTTGGTGGGAAGACTTGTCCAGCATTCACAGGTAAAATCATTGGAGACTTTATTATCTTTGAATCCAGAGAGTAGTTTCTTCCCTAGAGAGAGAGGGAAAATGCTGATTACATGTTCTAACATTAGGATGAGATCATTCAACTAAATGAAACTTTTAATGTGGTGGTACTTAGCAGTTGCTCTGGCTCTGTAAACTTTGCTTGCAAGATGACATTTGGTTTGGAGTGGAACCATTTCAAGAATGTATTAAAAAACCCTTCTTTGATTATCATATAGCATGTACATTGTTAATTTGGTGGAACTCCCAACAAGCAATCCATTGTTGCCTGATCAGAAACGCGAAGTGTGGATTCACTCTGGCAACTCTTGGCTGATCAGTGGATGAGGCTCAGAAATGACTAGACTTCCCAAGGCGATCACGTTGATCTAAGCTTTCTTCCTCGGTGCTGGGCTGCTAAAAAGTGGTTGGCCTTGTGGCCAAAGAATTGCCAAGTCTTGATTTATGACACACAAATGAAGTGTCCTGTAGCATTTTCTTTCTCAATGGCAACTGGATTGTAAGAGAGATAAGTCCTATTCAAGAGAGTTCCTGTGCATTTTGGGGTGGTCTAAGTGAAATTATTCTTAAAGCTCCTTGATTAAATTCTTATGGCTTCCAACACTTCAGAAAAAAAGAGAAAGTTTATTTGAGGATCTGGAGAGAGACAAGAGATATTTTCATATTGTGCGGAGACAGAAAAGCCACCCCTGTATCTCAGTGACTTAAAGCAACAAAGGTTCATTTCCTGCCCCCTTGAGGGCTGTTGGGGGCTTCTACCCCTACCTGGTCATTGTCCTTCCTCTGCAACCCAGGTGCACTTGGAGGTGGTCATGGCTGAAGGCAGGAGGGAAATGGTGAAGCCATTAGTTCACCTGCTCAGGTTTCCAGATTCCTGAGTTGGTGCAGTTCTACATGTTCCCAGAAGGGGGAGCTGGGACAATGATGAACAACCCATTGACTATCAAACTACTATACTTACCACATTCAGTATAAATCAATTTAATTTTCAGTATGGCTTTTATTTTATTTTTTAATCTCTAGAGAATTGTTATTATTAGAAGTGAGATATTTGGAAGGCTTTCGCAGAGAACATTGATGCTTCTTACCACAGGTAGAGAGAATCATGGCCTGTCACAAATAATGGAGCCATTTACTGGAAGGAGCCATTTTCGTAGATGGAAAAGCTTCCACTTCATTTTGATCCTAAGAGTTTGGATGAGTGTACTGGCATTTTCTTCAAAGAGTAAGGGTATTCTGTAGGAAAGCTTAGAGCTTCCATCTAGAAATGTGTTTTGATATGTAGTTGGAAATAAAAGTCATAATAATGACCATTATTTTAGTAAACAATAAAAGCATTATTCTAGTACCCTCTGAAATTATTTATGGTTAAACATTACCATAGAAAATATTTATAGAATTTGCCTTACATACATTTTAGTAAGTTTAGTTAAAGCATGACTTAATTATAACTTGGCTAACTCCAGAGACTTATACTCTCTTACTTTACTCCACACGTTGTTCAACTTTCTGTTCACTTATCATTTAACTTTAAACTATGTGTTTCAAACTAAATGTCACAATACCTGGAGGACTATACAGGTATGTTAATGAGTGGTAACAGTCATATTTTTCTAAACAGTCTAGGATATAAAATATTAAGATGCATCACATGCAATAACATTATTTAATGGGACTTTTGTTATAGCTAAGCATATATATGTATGTTTGTGTGCCTAGGTTGTGACGTTAGCCCTTGTCAACAAGTCTGAAATAAAATGAGCTTAAACCTTATCTTGTTTTATAAGGAGATTCAAATTCTGATCTGATTGAAATTGGAGGTGAAAGAAAAGGCAATGGAAGAAAACCTCTTTTGTCTTGAGAATTCAGATATCTGATTTTGAACTTCAAGAAAAGTATAAAAAGAAAGATACAGGGTTAAGTGTAGGAAGTATAATTATTTATATAATTCTAGCAAATCTCTGTAGCAAAGAACAGTTAACATATTCTTGAATCTCAGTTCTGTTTGCATCTCTATTCTGGAATCCAATTAAAGCTGGATCTGAAGCAGGAAGATTATAGTGTACTCTTGGTTTGTTTAAAATTCAAACGTTGAAATAGAACATGCTTTCGTTTGCTATAATTAAAACAAATGATTTCTGAGATTATATAATTAAACCAATAAGGTTCAAGTCAAGAGGACAGACACCACGTCTTACGCTCCAGGCTAAACTTCTGTTCACAAGCATGAGCTGCTTGTCTGTTGAGTAGAGCTACTACCTGACAAAAATCCACAAATGTGCATGGATAAGTTCTTCTTTTAGCATCCCAGCAGGAACTGGGTGATGGTCTCCAAGGAGGTGTCTGAGGGGAGATTAATGAAGAAGCTACTTGTAAGAAGTGGAAGAGGTGATGGGAATGAATAAGGGCTGCAGAGCAAGCTTTGCCTTCCCAGACAGGAGCAGGTCAGGGGAAGGGCAGGCTGTTAGACTGGAGAGGGCCTTAGCTAAAGGGCAGCCTCTCCTGGAAGAAGAGCAGAGGCCTTCTTCTAGGTAGGAGATGCATTGCTGATAAGCTACTCCTAGAGTGAGAGATCCAGAGAATTGAATGCACAATACCTCTGGCTTCCTGATTTCTGACCTTGCGCTAATATTTTGCCTTGGCCAAACCATCTAAAAACCAAAAGGTAAGGGGGCCTCATCATTGCAGTCTATAGAGGTCGACCTAGAGGCACATAGCAGGGTGTGGAAGGGTGGAGAGTGCATGTGAAAAAGTAATCAAGGCCTTGGCTGTAGCTCAGTGGTAGAGTGCTTGCCTAGCATGTGAGGAGTCCTGGGTTTGATTCCTGCCACTGCAAAAATTAAAAAAAAAAATCATGCATAAAACAATCAAGCAAATTGTTTTAGATTCTTTTTGCTACTGTGACCAAAGACCTGACAAGAACAATTTTCAGAAGGACAAGTTTATTGGGGGCTCATGGTTTCAGACTTCTCAGTTCATAGATTTCCAGCTCCATACCTCGAGGGGCCAGTAAGGCTCCACATCATGGCAGAAGGGTGTGGCTGAGGAAAGCAGATGGGAGCAAAGCACCCAGGAAGTAGAGAGAGAGAACTCTGCTCAACAAGAATAATAAAGTATAAACCCCAAAGCCACACCCCCAGGGACCCATCTCCTCCAGCCACACCCTATCTGCCTAAGGTTACCATTCAGTTAATCCCTATTGGGGGATTGATGCACTGATTAGTTCAAGGCTCTCATAACCCAGTCATTTCATCTCTAAACTTCCTTACTTTGTCTCACACATGGGCTTTTGGGGGACACCTCACATCTAAACCATAACAGGAATGTTACATACAATTCTAACATTGTCATATCTGTGGCCTTAAAACTCCCAATCTTCTTCGAGGATTGAAGGATAGCTGTGTCATCATATAAAAATTACTGTTTCATGCCTGCATGTAAATAAGAGGGTAAGATCAGGAACTGGAAAGGCAAGAGAAGGTCCAGCTGGAGGAGAGCTGAGGTTGCATCAGGATACGGCAGGGGACAGGAGGGGAGAGGGCATCGTGGGACAGAGAAGTCAGTGCAGCAAGTCCAGGCATACCAGCAGAAAAGCACAGGAGAGGGGATCCCTCAAAGGGATAAAAAGCAGAGTGTTAAGTAGAAACTTGTTGTTAGGTTCAAAAGGATGAAAAACACCACAAATAATCTCTTCTGGGGGGTCTGTATTTTAGAGATTGTGAAGTATATTGATAAATGCTTTGAGTCCATTCATGACTTTGCCTCCAACTACATTCTTAGATAAGACCTTTAATTTCTCAAAGCTGACTAATTCAGTGTGGGTGCTTCGAGTTCCACTAACGGAGATTCTCTACTTTGAGGTCTTCACTGAGTAGTCATCTTTAAGAATGGACACACAAGCAGGTGCATTTCATGAGGCTAATGAATTTTACCAATAGATTCTTCACGGGAAACTTTGATACTGGCAGAGTTACCGCTTCATGATGGACATTTTATTGTTGGTTGTTCAAAACATTACCTAGTTCTTGACATATCATATTTCACACTTTGATTCACGTGGGTTATGAACTCCCATTTTTACATTATCACACTTCAGTCATTTTTGATAGGACTTAGCTATTTCTGTGAGTAACTGGGAGCAGGGATTTTATCATTGGGTTTTTGTTTCCCCAGAATCTGGCACATAATACCTGCTTTCACAACTCCAATCAAATTGGGTGAATGAATACAACAAGTGAAGGAGATGACAGAAATGCCCACACAATTATCATACAGCTCAGTATATTGCAAACGTACCGTTGAATAGCATGAACCAAATACTTTTAAAAATATGCTGGGACTGAGTTCTAGAGGTAAAAACCTTAAGAATAACTTCGAAGAAAGGGTAAGTATAGAAAAGGTCTTTGGATTACCAGGGCTTTGAGAGAGAGAGATGGGCAAATGCTCCTTTCTTTGACATTTTACCATTTCCGGTTTCTTCCTTCTGGAAAAATTCTAATGCAGGGAAGGCATGGTAAGTTCCATCCCTCAGGACAGCACAGAATTAAAGTAGTGACTGCCAGGAAGCGTGCTGTATTGAGTAGGATGCTGAGGTTCAGTCTGCGTAGGGCCGAATTGCCTTCATAGGTCCTGACCAGAGGACACAAACTGGCTCACATTTATGCCACAGAATGGAGTAGCTCTTTTCATTTTATTTTATTTATTTTCTTTTTAATATTTATTTTTTTAGTTTTAGGTGGTCACAATATCTTTATTTTAAAAATTTTTACATGGTGCTGAGAATCGAACCCAGTACCTCACACCTGCTAGGCGAGCACGCTACCACTTGAGCCACATCCCCAGCCCCGGAGTAGCTCTTTTTAAATATTAGAAATCGCTTTTGAATAACCTTTTGTAACATAAGGAATCACAAAGAAGTCCTCTCCTTGTAATCCCTCAATTCTATCCCTATCAATTTATTTATCTTAAAAGTTTTCCTATTTCTAAGATGAGTCTTTTTTTTTAATTTTTATTGTTGGTTGTTCAAAACATTACATAGTTCTTGACATATCGTATTTCATACATTTGATTCAAGTGGGTTATGAATTCCCATTTTTACCCCGTATACAGATTGCAGAATCACAACGGTTACACATCCACTGATTTACATATTGCCATACTAGTGTCTGTTGTATTCTGCTGCCTTTCCTATCCTCTACTATCCCCCCTCCCCTCCCCTCCCATCTTCTCTCCCTACCCCCTCTACTGTAATTCATTTCTCCCCCTTGTTTTTTTCCCTTTCCCCTCACTTCCTCTTGTATGTAATTTTGTATAACAATGAGGGTCTCCTTCTATTTCCATACAATTACCCTTCTCTCTCCCTTTCCCTCCCACCTCTCATCCCTGTGTAATGTTAATCTTCTTCTCCTGCTCTTCCTCCCTACTCTGTTCTTAGTTACTCTCCTTATACCAAAGAAGACATTTGGCATTTGTTTTTTAGGGATTGGCTAGCTTCACTTAGCATAATCTGCTCTAATGCCATCCATTTCCCTGCAAATTCCATGATTTTGTAATTTTTTAATGCAGAGTAATACTCCATTGTGTATAAATGCCACATTTTTTTTATCCATTCATCTATTGAAGGGCATCTAGGTTGGTTCCACAGTCTTGCTATTGTGAATTGTGCTGCTATGAACATCGATGTAGCAGTATCCCTGTAGTATGCTCTTTTTAGGTCTTTAGGGAATAGATCGAGAAGCGGAATAGCTGGGTCAAATGGTGGTTCCATTCCCAGCTTTCCAAGAAATCTCCATACTGCTTTCCAAATTGGCCGCACCAATTTGCAGTCCCACCAGCAATGTACAAGTGTACTCTTTTCCCCACATCCTCGCCAGCACTTATTGTTACTTGACTTCCTAATGGCTGTCAATCTTACTGGAGTGAGATGGTATCTTAGGGTGGTTTTGATTTGCATTTCTCTGACTGCTAGAGATGGTGAGCATTTTTTCATGTACTTGTTGATTGATTGTATGTCCTCCTCTGAGAAGTGTCTGTTCAGGTCCTTGACCCATTTGTTGATTGGGTTATTTGTTTTCTTATTGTTTAATTTTTTGAGTTCTTTGTATACTCTGGATATTAGGGCTCTATCTGAAGTGTGAGGAGTAAAAATTTGTTCCCAGGATGTAGGCTCCCTATTTACCTCTCTTATTGTTTCTCTTGCTGAGAAAAAACTTTTTAGTTTGAGTAAGTCCCATTTGTTGATTCTTGTTATTAACTCTTGTGCTATGGGTGTCCTATTAAGGAATTTGGAGCCCAACCCCACAATATGTAGATTGGAGCCAACTTTTTCTTCTATCAGACGCAGAGTCTCTGATTTGATATCAAGCTCCTTGATCCATTTTGAGTTAACTTTTGTGCATGGTGAGAGAAAGGGATTCAGTTTCATTTTGTTGCTTATGGATTTCCAGTTTTCCCAGCACCATTTGTTGAAGATGCTATCCTTCCTCCATTGCATGCTTTTAGCCCCTTTATCAAATATAAGATAGTTGTAATTTTGTGGATTGGTCTCTGTATCCTCTATTCTGTACCATTGGTCCACCCGCCTGTTTTGGTACCAGTGCCATGCTGTTTTTGTTACTATTGCTCTGTAGTATAGTTTGAAGTCTGGTATTGCTATACTGCCTGATTCACACTTCCTGCTTAGAATTGTTTTTGCTATTCTGGATCTTTTATTTTTCCATATGAATTTCATGATTGCTTTATCTATTTCTACAAGAAATGCCATTGGGATTTTGATTGGCATTGCATTAAACCTATAGAGAACTTTGGGTAATATTGCCATTTTGATGATGTTAGTTCTGCCTATCCATGAACAGAGTATATTTTTCCATCTTCTAAGATCTTCTTCTATTTCTCTCTTTAGGGTTCTGTAGTTTTCATTGTATAAACCTTTCACCTCTTTTGTTAGGTTGATTCCCAAGTATTTTATTTTATTTTATTTTTTTTGAGGATATTGTGAATGGAGTGATTGTCCTCATTTCCATTTCAGAAGATTTGTCGCTGATATACAGGAATGCCTTTGATTTATGTGTGTTGATTTTATATCCTGCCACTTTGCTGAATTCATTTATTAGTTCTAGTAGTTTCTTTGTAGACCCTTTTGGGTCTGCTAGGTATAGAATCATGTCATCTGCAAATAGTGATAATTTAAGTTCTTCTTTTCCTATTTTTATGCCTTTAATTTCTTTCGTCTAATTGCTCTAAGATGAGTCTTGATGGCCAAGCTCTACCTCTGGTTATTTTACTAGGGATTCCTCGGCTAGTGACAACCCCCAGGGTGTGCTGTGTACCCTTTGTACATCTCAGTGTTGTGCGTTAACAATTAGGCATACCCATGGGTGTTACAGCAGCCCCTTTTGATTCTGAAGTCCTGTGATAGGTTGCAAATTAAACTGCACTGATTCCTCCCAATAGTTGGCTAGATCCCGGCGGTTGTCAACATCAAGGTCTGTGTTGCCAGCCTGGTGGGACTGGGGAGGAGCCTGCCTGGTCCCCACCAGCATCAAGACACATCAGGTTCCAGGCTGGATTGTGACAGAGAGCCATGTCTGTGCCTTCATTCAAATTATCCCCATGGCATGGTTCACTTGAACTGGTAGAGAGCAGGAAAAAGCTGTATACGAAACGATGTCTGGGAAGAGATGTACTTGCTTTTCAAAACACTAATGGCATCATAAATTTATGAATTTCTGGGACAGCAGGAGATGTCTGAACGGGACTATCACAAAGAGAGGAAATCAAAAAGTGAGATGGATTTGGAGTATTTGGCTCCTTGGGTGCTTCTGGAGAAGCTGGACTGAACTATGGATTTTCTCTCTTCAGTTGCGCAGGGTCAGGAGGGGAGGCTGCTGCTGGAGTTGGATCCTCTGAGATGAGCTCTGCTGGGAAGGTGGCTGGTGTGCACCAGCAGGTGTCCACTGAAGGCCACTAATGACTGTAATGTGAAAGCCAGTGGGATCCTTCCTGTTCCCACCTCCTTGTTCAGTCTTACTGCCAGTTTTCATCACAGACTGGGAGAGGATAGGACGTCATGGGGAGGGAGCGTCAGTCTTTGGGGGATACATCTAGAGCACCAGGGATCCTTCTTGTTTCTTATCACTTGCAGACAAATTGTATTTTTCAGTGCTGACGGACACACTTTTGTTCTTCACGTTTTCTTATACCTGATCCTTTCCTAGTCCAACCAGAGGCTATCATGCCATAGGGGAGATTTAGGACTGTCACAAAATATACAGAGAGAAAGAATTCATGCTTTAAAGTTCCAAAATAGGCTCTAAAGTCTATTCTAGAGACAAGAGTTGCAGAAAAGAACTGCAAATTTTGTGTCTGCAAGCGCTGTTTAACAGCTCTATTGAGTGTTTATTTTTCCTACTATTTTTAAAGAATATTAAGCAAACAAAGCAAATGAATGAATAAATAACTTTAAGCATTTTATGCTTGGGTTTCCTTTGGTGGTTTGGTGAAACTTATGGACCATGTCTCAGAATAATATTTTTAAAAGCATAAAATATAATATATTAATTAAAAAATCTTAATTTTCTTGAATTATACTGCAATCACCAGATTAGTAATAAATGACAAATGTCTAACTGAAATATACATATACATACACATGTGATTGTGTGTATATACATATACATATATATATAAAATATCATTGATATGACAAGAAATGTTACATTCCAGTTAGAGAGTAGTAAAAATCAAGATTAATCTTTCCCCATTTAGGTTTTAGAATCCCTGAATTCCATAGATGTACGTACAGACTTCAGGTTAAGAACTCTTGATCTACAACCTTTGCTGGCGCTGGACCTATGTTATTATTACTTTTTTTTTCATTAAAGGCTGTGTGGTAAGACAGCCTTTGCCCTGAGGGAGGGGAACTGGCCCCTTGGGGATGGACAGTAGAGGCTGGTGCCAAGGTTTCCAGCACAGACACCTCCTCTGTCTGCGTGGAGGAAGGTCAGCCTGGGCATCCTGGGAGCTGTGTGGTCCCCAGCTGGGGCCTACGGGTGGACCCTCAACACAAAACAGGGCTTATTTTCTGAGATGCATATCTTAGACCTTGGAGGAAGTGAAACTAGTGACGGGATGTGCCTAGCTCACATGGGTCATATTCACTCAGTGTTGAGTCAGTGAGGATTCCTGAGCATTTATTATGTGCCAGGCCCTGTTCTGGGCCCTGGGATAAGATGGCAGGGAGACATTCGTGAGGCCTGTTCTCATGGAGATAGCAGACTAATGGAGGATACACAGGCAGGTATAATCAGTTAAAAGATAAAAGCATTGGAATGGTGTAGTCCAGGTGTTAGGGCCCACAGCTGGGTGGCCATCTAGAATGTGGTAATAAAGAAAAAGTTCCTGGCTGGGCACAGTGATGCGTACCTGTAAACCCAGTGGCTCAGGAGGCTGAGGCAGGAGGATTGTGAGTTCAAAGCCAGCCTCAACAAAAAGTGAGGAGGCACTAAGCAACTCAGTGAGAACCTGTCTTTAAATAAAATGCAAAATAGAGCTGAGGATGTGGCTCAGTGGTTGAATGCCCCTGAGTTCAATCCCCGTTATTCTCCTCCCCCCCAAAAAAAATTTCCTGGAGGAAGGAGGAAGTGGGGAGCAAAGGCTGAAAATCATTCCTTCAAGAGGAAACAAGTGCAGGAGAGAGATGGCAAGCTCTCACACCTGAGCAGGCTGCTGCTCACAAGTTTCAAAAGTAAAGGAGGCATGAGGCTGGAGAGCTAAGGGGTGAGGATAGAAGTCAGACCACCAGGACCCTGCAGCTGTGTTCAAATTCTTTTGAGAAGATTGAGTGGGCACTGAAGTGTTGCACACTGCACAGTGACGGAGCCAGATTCCTATTACAGAAAGGTGGGGTTGTCTGTGGAGGGGAGCATGGATTAGAGCAAGGTGAGAACAGAGGCTTGGAGACCAGTGAGGGGACTGGTGTGGACATTCCTGCATGGTGATGATCTGGGGGGTGGGGTGGAATTTGGGATGAGCAGTAGACAGGCTCAGGAGTTATCTAGGAGTTTATATCTGATGATAAAAATTGACAATAGTTTGATTTAAGGAATTAGAGATTGGAGTCAAACATGCAAGTTCATGACTCAAGTCATTTACTCACACCACTGCTGGAGAGCGGAGGTGAGAAGAAGAGGGGGAGGAGGTGAGGGTGGTGGTGCTGGTTGTTTACTAAGGGGGAATTCCTTAAGAACTGAGAGAAAAATAAGGAAAAGTAGAAGTTCAAGGAGCACGTCTCACAGGAGAGTGTGGTCAACAGAGCTAAATGCTACTGAAGAATCAAGCCCAACAAGCTTTGGGAAGTGACCACGGCACCAGCCACGTGGTTGTCAGGGACCATGGTGACAGTGGCTCCTTTAGCACAGTAAAGATGGCGCGCTCTTCCTAGATGATGAGTGGGAAATGGAGCAATGTTTTTCAGACATTTGGTTACCAAGCCAAATAGGAGAAAGGGTGATAACATGGGAAGGCAATGGCTGACAGGAAGCTCTTATTCTGAGAAACAGAAAACCTAAATCAAAGGGGGATAAGCACACATGGAATTTATTGTCCCACGTGGCTGAAATTAGGTGGTGGCCTCATCTGAGAGTGAGGGGGGCATAAGACAGGGTTGAGAAGGGTGTGGGGGCCACTACCACAGATGAAGAAGGAGAGCCAGCCAGGGAGACCTCGCAGCTGAGAGGAGAGTCCAGCAGAGACAAAATCAAAAGTGTAAAGTCCAGTACTCTATTCCTTTCATGTCAAGGTATTTATGATACCTCGTACATAGGAAAGTTGTCCACCTAGGAAAGACAGGTCCAATTCATTCCACCGACTTCCCCTTTGTGTAATCCATTGAACTTCTATTCTTCCCCTCCCCGCTTGTTGTAGTTTAGCATCCACATATCAGAGAGAACATTCTGCCTTCAGGTTTTTGGGATTGGCTTATTTTATTTATCATGATAGTCTCCAGATCCATCCATTCACTGGCAAAAATTATTCTCTATGACCAGTAATACTCCATTGTGTATACATCCACATTTAAAAACATCAATTCAACTGTCAAAGGGCACCTAAGTTGGTGCTATAGCTTAACTATTGTGAACTGAAGTGCTATAAACCTTGATGTGGCTGTGTCACTGTAGCATACTGATTTTAACTCCTTTGGATATACACTCAGAAGTGTGATAACTGGGTCAAATGGTGGTTCCATTCCTAGTTTTTTTTTTTTTTTTAAGCTAACTCCATACTGCTTTCCAGAGGGGTTGCACCAATTTTCAGTCCTGGGTGGGACTTCTCTCAGCCCCTAGAGGCCATCTTCAAGACACTGCCACATGACCTGTTCCCATGGGCTAGTTTACTCCTTCAAAGCCAGCAGGACAGTCTGACTTCTCTTTAGGGCTCACCTGATCTGACAGGGTCAGCTATTTCCAGTATAGTCTGTCTTTTGACTAACACAGAGACAACTGATCAATAACCTGATCAGTGATCAGAGTGAGAACTTGGGGGTTATCTTAGGTTTCTGCATATTGCGTTTCTTTATATCGTTTTTTCACATGTCACTTCCATAAGTTATTTTACATTCTATTCCTATGGCAAATCGAACATCTACTTCCTATGTTTCTCTACCCTATAGAAGAATTATAATTACCTAATCTGTAGGGGAATAAAATTTTCCACCCCCTGGTTTTGGGGTTGGCCAGGTGACTTGCTTGTGAAGGATGAAGGGAGGGGGCTGAGAAGGTGGAAGGCGTTTTCAGCTCAGGTACAGAGCTGGCAGGGGCAGGAGAGCGCGGGGAGGACTAAAGGTGAGACGCACTGCAGGGCAATTTGTGGAGTGTTTGGCCAGATTGATGGGGAGTCCGCAAGCCAAAGTCACCCAGCTAAGGGACTTGAACTTACCTTAGCCTCCATTCCTACACCAATCATGGTCAAGAAGCAGCTGGGGGCAGAGAGGCCTCGGTACATGTATGGGGCAAACGCAGAAGAGCACCAAATGGTGTCTTTAGTCTGTCCTTGCCACGGGATATGTGACTGGTGCATTCCTACTAGGCAGAGAGATATGGCTGGATGTGATATGGGTGGAGGCTTGGACCCTTTCTTGGTGGACAACCCATCTGATTTTTTTCAAAATTGCCACCCCTCTCCCAAAGTCAACATGAGACATGTAGAAGAGAACCACCCTGCCAGCCTGAGTAACGAGCCTATTTTTTACACAGTGATAGCTGAATTATACAACAATCTAGTGCAAAACAATTTATCTAGCATTCCTCAGCATCACATACTGCAAGAAGTTAGGTTTTATATTTTGAGAGCATGGGAGAAAGATCCAGATAAAATCATGAAATTAGAAGGATGTAGTTTGGATTGAGTATCTCTTATCTGAAATGCTTGGAACCAGAAGTGTTTTTGGCTTTTTGATTTCTTTTTGTATTTTGGAATATTTGCATGTGCGTAATGGGATATCTTGAGAATGGGACCCAAGTCTAAATAAAAATTCATTTGTCAGATAGGAGGTATAAATGTTGGCATTGTATTTCATAGTGGAATGACTATAGTCAACAACATTGTTTGCATATTTCAAAATATGTAGAAGAGAGAATTTTTAAACCATGAAGAAATGATAATTTTGAGGTAATAGATATGCTAAATACCCTGACTTGATCATTACCCAATATATACAAGCATCAAAACACCACACTGAACCCCATAAGAATATGCAATTATTAGGCATCATAAGAAATGAAATGATAAAATACTACCCAAGAGGTTCAGTATTTTTCCCTGTTACTGAACTTTCCTAATATTCCACACAATAAGAAGAAGTCACTAGGTTGTATGTGCATTTTCCTAGGGTTTCTGTGTCATCTGGCTTATCCTAGCACTCTTCAATGACCCGTGGACATTTGTATTTTAAGAGTGGGGTCTCTACAGGTAGAAAGAGGAATACAGGCGCCATTTCACTCACTGGGCATCAATGGTGCTATTGTGCAAGGGGCATTTTCCCCTCATGGATGGCTTTCTTGGAACAGTGCATGGGCTGAGCCACAGACAGAAAACAATTTATGTCAAAGGTGGCAGAATAAAACATCGACAGTCCATTGAAACACAATCGCAGGCTTTGACTGGTGTAACCAAGTCTAATTGAAGCCATCATTTCACGACCAGGAGTGAGCTTTCTCTGGAGAAGCTGAGGTATGCATTATCAAAACAAATCTGATCCAGAACTCAGAATCTCAGAGCTACAGAATTTGCTATGTTGGAAAAAAAAAAAGTTTCCTCTTCAGACAGCTACATTGTGCTAAAAGACCCCAGGGATTTCAGCCGATAGCTGATCTAGCATTTAATACTGGAACACATTATTTGTACCCTGGCCTTGTGGCCTAACTCTTGAGATTCAAAGAGGTGGTTAAAAATGTTTATGCTTCAGAGAAGGAGGCGATGAGAAAGGGCACCATTTCAAAAATGTTGATTTTGGAGGAGTAATCCTACATAAAAGGCTTTCTGTTTCTGTCCCTTAAGATGAAATGGCCCTGTCCAGCCCTTGCTGAATTATCACATGGGACTGCTTTGTGTACATTTTCTCTCAGTTGTCAACACCAAAGCAAAATATAAAGAAAGCCTTGTCACTCTCGAAGAATTTCTGGGATGTAGTTCACATTTAATGTTTCCAGGCATGTCAATGGGCCTTGGATGGTATTTGGGTAATTTCTATCTAACAAATCATTTTCTTTGAATCTGGTGGTAGGCAGAAAAGGGGACTGGGGAACTGTCATTGGGACGAGGGACTCAGAGCAAATAAGTTGGTCTCACATCTCTTTTGCAAGTGAATTTTGGCCATTCTCGAGCAGATGGAGAGTCTAAGCAAGGGACCCTCATGGCAGTCAGGAGGAACGGACTGGTAGGTTGAAGCCAGTGCTTTAATCTGGGATTTCTCCAAAGCAGATTCTGAGATGAGGATTCTTGAACCCATAATTTTCTTGGGAAGAGGTGGATCAGAGGGAAAAGCAGCCAAAAAAGGCAAGTTACCACTGGGGGTGACCAGGTTATTTCCTCTGGGAGATTCTGGGAAACACTAAGCCCAAGATACCCAACAAGACATTTATTCAAATATTTTTGAGATCCATTGAGCCTAGACATTCTTTTCTGCGTGGGACAATATGTTAGTTAATGAAATTAAAAAAAATGTATGTCTTTTGTGGCTTTCATTCTTGAAGAAGAGTGACAATAGCAGGACAAATATTAAAGTTTAGGCCTGTGCTACCCAATGTGGCAGCCTCTAGACACACGTGACCATTGAGCACTTGAAGTATGACCACTCCAAATTAAGGAAAAAAATATGCACTGGATTTTAGAGACATACTATGAAACCATAATATATAATAGCTGATTCACACTTTTTTTATTGAAAACATGGTGGTATGTTAATTAAGATAGGGGAGGTTAACAAGATATATTATTAAAGTTAATTCTACCTTTTTATTTTTTAATGTGGCTCTTAGACAATTTAAATGTACAGATGGCTGGCATTACATTTCTACGGGTCAGAGCTGTTTAGACCTTTTGAACCTGGCTCCTTCATGTGGGTTACATTCCAGAAGAATTAGCATTAACTGAATGTTTGCTGGAAATGCAGACTCTCTGGCTCCCCCCAGACTTACTCAATCAGAATCTGCCTTTTAACAAGAACCTTAGACTACACAAAAGACATATATATCAGTATTTGGGAATCACTTATACATAAATCATGCAATTTTTTGGTGCTGTAGTAAAGAATCAAGCAGGGAAAGAGGGTGTGATATCCAAGTCTTTTTATGGTTTTGCTTTTTATCCAGTTTTACACATGGTATCTAGAAGATGTCCTCATAAGCTCTAGGGAAAGTTCTTCCCAGGAAAACATTAAGTAAAAACTAACGGAAGAAATGGAGCAGCTCCGTGGATATATTTCAGATGCCGACTCGAGGCAGAAGACACACTCAGTACAAAATGCTGAGGTAGATAGATGTATTTACGGAGGAAGGAGTGTGGAACACAGGCAGAATCGCATGACTGCAGGTGTGGTTGGGCAGAGGTGAGGGTCAGACCCATAGACCTCAAAAGTCACTATGATGGTTTTGTCTTTTACTCTGAACGGAATAGGAAGCCACAGGCAGGGGCATGGCATTATCTGACTCTCATTTCAATAAGGGCAATCTGGCTGAAGTGTTGAAAAGAGACTGCATGTAGTGGGTCAAGAGTGCAGCCAGGAAGTCTGATCACACTGCAGTGACATGGGCGAGAGATCATGATGGCTTCACACTGTCACCTAACTGAGAGAGATGCCATGGCTTGAATAGAACAACATCAGTAAAATACTTAAAAGTGAACTGATCCATGATTTGTTTTGAAGACAACTTTATTAGCAGGATTCTTTGAAATAGGGTTGATCAATGATAATTCCATATATATATATATTGGCTTGAATAAATGGAAGAGTGTAGTTGTCATTTTCTAAGACAGTGAAGAATAAAGGAAGAGCAGATTTTGGGGAGATACTATAGATTGCTTTTAATAGGTAAAGACTGAGATGCTTGTGGAGATGTAAAGGGATTTAATAAGCAGGCATGTATATGAATCTGTGATGGAAAGAAAAGATCTGGGTGAGAGATACAAATTTAAAAGATTGTGTGCATAGATCATATATAATTACATAAGAATGGAAGGCAACACAGGGGAATGAGAGTATAGAAATGAGAAAAGGTAAAGGACTCAATACTGGCAGACCAGCTACTTGGATGTCAGGTGAAAGGGGTGGAGCCAGTCAAAAAATCTGAGGGGTGGCCTGAGTGGTAGCAGGACAGTCAGATGAGTATAGAAACCTTGAAATCTAGTGAAGACCATGTTTTGGGGGAGTGAAGGGCTATCAGCTGGGTCACAGACTGTTGGTAATCAAGTAAAATGTGAATGGAGAACTAAACTGGATAATCAGTAGGGAATTACTTGATGATTCCGAGAAGAGAAATGTTTGTGATGTGTAGGTGAGAAAGTCAGACTGGACTTGATCAAATGAGAGTGGGAAGAGAGGAAAGAGAGAAAGTCATGATAATGGGTCTAATTAGTTTTTTTTTTTTTGTGATCAGATGAAGAGCAGAAATTGGAAGGTAGTTGGAGGTGGCAGGTGAGAGTCAAGAGAGGGCTGTGCTTTGCTCATCAGGGACGATGAACTAGTGGAGGGGACAGTTGGTGTGAGGGAAAGAGGGGGGATTACTGCTGGTCGGCAGTCCTTAAGTACAAGGCAGGGCTTGGACTCCAGTGGACAAGCAGAGGTCTCCATTACTGGGGCCCGGGAATCATTCACCTAGGAGAGAAGCCTGCTGAAGACAGGCAGGAAGAGAGTTGTGCAGATATAGTGGGAGAGGGAGGAAGTTCTCTTCTGATTTCTTCAGATATCTCAGAGAGGTAGCAAGAAGCCCATGAAATGGGAATGAGAATGGGGAGGAGCTGGGTATTTAAGAATACAGGGTGAAGGAAGGACTTCATATTCAAAGGAGTAGGAGAGGGTGTGTACTGAGGAAGCACAGCTGGATTAACCCACTTACGGTTAATGATTTTGGCAATGACTGCTAATTGTCAGCAGGAATCTCTCTCACTTTGCTCCACAGTCCAAGTTTTAGCTGGATGGTTGGCTACCCAGTCAGATTTACTTTCATGGCTTCCTTCATTATTACCCACAGTCATTTTACTAAGTTCTTAAAAATAAATTGTTTCAGCCAGATTTGTCCTCATTGTGACCAAAGGATCTGTCAAGAACAACTTAGAGGAATAAAACTTTATTTTGGCCCATGGTTGCAGGGCTTCTGTCTCTGGCCAGCTGACTCCATAGATCTGGGCCTGAGGTGAGGCTGAACAACATGGCAGAAGGGTGTGGCCAAGGAGAGCATCTCAGAACATGGCAGCCAGGAAGGAGAGAGAGAGAGAGAGAACGCTTTGCTCACTCACTAGGGAAAAAAATATAAAACCCAAAGTCACACCCCCCAGGGACCTACTTCCTATAGCCACACCCTATCTGCCTACCGTTATCACCAGTTAATCTATATCAGTGTTATTAATCCACTAATTAGATTGTATGTCTTATAGCCTCATCATTTCACCTCTGGACATTCTTTCATGGTCTCATACCTGAGCTTGGGGGGCACCTCATATCTATATCCTCTCACAAACTCTGGGAAGAAGTGTGTGTCACAACGACACCTAGGCCAGAACATTGGACAGGGTGACTCCACGGTTCTCCTACCCACTTTCCACTGGGTTGTTGACATGGAAGCATCCCAGATTTGAACTGTTAAATGTAAAGGAACCAGGACTTTCCCAGCTTCCCCAGACTTCAAACAATTTTCAAAGTAAGAAAAGGTCCTCAGGCTAAAGAAAGAATCTAGAGGAAAAATTGTACGTCTATTTTTTTTTCTAGAGGGAAAATTGTACGTCTATTTTTTTTTTTTTTAAACAATCCAGGGCTTTCCAGAATTTTTCTCTGGCTCTTTGGGTCTCTACAGATCTTGAAGGCACACCTATCTCAGTGATTCTCTTCTTTAAATAATAGGCTCATAAGTGTCTTAAAGGCATCGTCCAACAGTGTCTTCCAAGGAAGACAAAGGACTATCAGGAATTTTGTGGTCTTGGCATTTGTCTTGCAGAGAAAACTCCAGTATGATTGATAGAAAACCCATAACGTTTCATGGAAGATTCTAAAATAAATACTCTCAGAGTGAACTAAGAAAAAAGAAAGACAGGTTTTTTTGTTTTTTGGGGTGTTTTTTCACCATGAAGCTTAAATGTCTTATAGGAACCATGAAGCTTCTATTAATCAGGCTGAGAAAACCACCTGCTTCAAACCTGAGCTGCATTTAATAGTAAAGGGAAGATAAGTCAGAAAGAGGAGCCAAGAGTTTGGAGAATAATCCCAAGGAACAGGATTTAGAGCTCATCAAGCAACTGGCAACGTATGCTTAGCTGGATTTCAGAATCACTGTACATTAGTGACTGCTGCATACCCTGCCACCCCCTTTTTTTAAACCATGTTTGAGCTGAAAAAGTATCTGTCCTCCTGCCTGTTATGGAGGCTTATCTTTCTTCCATCAGGAGGCGGAGTCTGTGGCCCAGCAGTATTTGGGATTCTTTTGACCAATAGGGTGTGGTAGACATGTTGAAGTGAGTCTTCTGAGTTAGGTCATAACAAGGCCAGGTGCTTCTCTGTTCTTCCTGATGCTTGCTATTGGAAGAACACCACATGCTGGAGGGGAGACGCAGGCACCAGGCACCGGAGGAGAGGCCCACAGGAAGCACTGGTCTCCACAGGAGAGCGTGGGGCAGGCACATTTTCATCCCCCAGTTGACACTCCTTGTCTGATGCTTCATGAGACAGTTGAGACATCCTTGTCAAGTCCTGCCCAAATTATAGACTCTAGAGCAAATGAATGGTCCTTGAGGCTTTAAGCCAATAATCTGTGATGAGGTTTGTTTTTAAGCAATGAATAACTGAAACTTGCTTGTATTGAGATATCTCACCACCGTATCCCAGCTTCTATTATTCTGTTCAGGGTCATTGGTCAGACTGAATCAGGTCCCTGCACTGTTTGTTTGTTTTTTTCCCATCTCTTGGGGGTACACTTTATCTTTCTGTTTTTCATTCTGTTGTATCTAGGTGTCAATTTATTTTCATTTAGGATTGTTTGGGATTCTTGAAATTAAGCTTTGATCTTCCACCATATCTGGAAAAACTGCAAATATTGTGGATCTTTCCATCCTTTCTCTTCTCCATCTGGAACTCTAAATATTTGGGTATTAGTAAATATTTGTTCATTATAGCAATCAAATATTTAGAGTTCCAGGAAAGGAGAGAAAATGGAGCAGAGGCAATATTTGGAGTGACGATGGCTGAAAAATTTCCAGATTTACTCTCCCTGATCTCTACATCTCCTTAGCTGGGTCTCCTATACTACTGAACCTATCCATTGACTCTAGTTTTCAATTATATTTTTTATTTCTAAGTGTATCTGATTCCTGCACATGAACATGATCATTCTTTGTTGTTTCATTTACTGTGCAGATATTTTCAAGTCTGGATTTTAATTTTTGCTCTGAAATGTTGGTTATTGTTTGTGGATTTTTGTTTCTTGGAGAACTGATTGTGGAAAGCCTTTTGAGATCTAAAATGAAGGCAGATTCCTCTAGATAAGAGTTGAGTTTGCCTTAGTCAGGTGCCTGGGAACCACCCCAGTCTGGATACTCTTTAAATCTGCTGCTTGAATTTGCTTATGTGAATTTAGACAAAAAGTTTGTGTAACAATTAGCTTGTCATTACCATTTGTCTGTCTTTCTTTCTTCTTTGTCTTTCCCCGCAACCTCTTTTCCTCTGCTTTGCTTATTGCCAAAGCAACTAAGTAATTTTCCTTGCAGTCTTCAGTGATAATTTTTCTTCCAGTTAATCCTTAAACTGAAAGCGGAACCCTTTAAGGCCCCAGCTTTATGGGGGAAACATCTATTATTAGACCACCCACTTTGTCCTGTTCTGCAAGCTCTAATGAGATCTGGAAAATCACCACCCAAGTTCCTACTTTGGCAAATGCCCTCAGGCCAACAGGGTTAGAGCACATGGCTTCCTGTTAGAGCTTTCAGCTTTCACTTAGATTTTGGCCTCAGACTTTTTACTATCTTGAAGCTTATCAATGCTTTTAGGAAAAAATGTATTATTTGATACTATTGTTTTTACCATCATTTTTAGTCTCCTTTCCTGGGAAAACTGAGTCTAATGCCCAGCCCATCATATTGCCAGAAATCTCTCTCTTCCTGTGTGGCTCAGCCAGCCTTCTAAGTGCTTTCAGGCACCATTTAAGTCCTTTGGGCCCTACTCCATGTGGATTTTACAAACATGAACTCAAGCCAATGGCCAGACATGGAACATGGAAGAAAGCTTCTCCAGTCCCATTAGAGGGAACAGATGGGTTTTGCTTCCATCGCTAACCCTCCATGGAGAGAATGAAATTAGAAAAAAGAATTTTGGAAATCTAGGGAGTTTCTAGTAGTGCAACCGATATTATGTTGTCTTCTTTTACACACGTGTTATGTTTAACCAGAAAACAGAATTTAAATGCCATATAAATGGCCTTTACTAGTCTTGGCTTTTGATTAGGCATTGAAAAAACAAAACAAAAGAAGAGTTCTCCCAACTATGGCCATTGTTCACGTACTTGCATAGAGTTTCTAATTGCCACGTGGGGAAACTCTTCATGATGGAAGGATGGACCTTAAAAAATACAGGTGACTGTGAAATGGACTTTACCTTTGTTGAGTTAAACTCTTATGGAATTTTCAGCAGATAATAAACATAGATGGTAATTTAAAATAGTATAAAGAAAAAGGGATTTTCTTCAGAATATATGGGTTCAAAGAGTGTTTGAAGAAATATCCAAACACAATTTTACCTGATTTTGCTCCCCATTTTTTCTGACAATTGTACATCTCATGATTTTGAGAAATGCTGATGTGTATTTTGCACATAAGCATTAAAAAACAGGAGTTCCAATGGTAAAATTTCACAAGAAAAAGTGCTAAATACCATATCAGGATTTCCTGATAGATAAAAGGGAGTGCTATAATGATATTGGAGCAGAGCTGAATGTAATTGTAGATGCCTGGGGCTAGGAACAGAAAGAGCTTACACCAGCTCTCCACTGCATAGTTTGTTCTTTTCCAAGTGCCTGCCATGTCCCTGTTCCTTAAAATAACTCTGAGCAATGAAGTAGCAGAAGGTTTTGTGTTTAGATTTCTACACATTGGGTCACAACGCCTCCTGATGCAACAAAGATGATGTCTGCATATGAGGAATCCCAAGGACCTAGGAGGCTATCCTGCAGAGGAGTTCTGCTTTGTTGGTGGTAATTTAACAAACCAATAAGGTCATCTTTTTTGAGAAGTTGGACTATAAGATAGGAAAGGCCAAGATGGATGGTAGAATAAAACAGAATCCGAGAGAGGAAGAACCAAAAACAAGAAAGAGGCAATGAGGCAGAAGAAGCTATGAATTGGCAGAAAACATGAGGTTGAGTGCAAAGAGACAGTCAGATAAGGTGGCCACAGGGAACAGAAAGGAGGGAGATGAGAAGGGAGCATGGATCACAGAGCTGCTGGTGAGACACGCCTCTTGCTGTAGTTTCATGATGAGCATCTTATTTTCCCGGAAGGCTATTTTCTTACTGCACCTGATCCTTATTTTAAATTGCTCATGTATCATGGCAATAAACTCTTATTACTTTAAAATATATTTCTTTTTTCTAAATAACTGAAAAATATTAATCAAATGAGCTCTTATGGAAAGTAGACAATGACCAAATAGATATTTTCCCAAACTTTGTCAAAATTAAAGTAATCAAATGGCATAGTAGAAGTATATGTTGAAACTCTTCACCTTTCTTCAAGTACAAGCAATGACAGATTAAATGTGATTTTTAATTGATAATTATATATATATGAGAAAAAATGATAGCCACATCTAAAATCAAGTGATGCCTCTGTGAAACAAGGTTAGCTAAATTTAAGTAATAACAGAAACACTGATAGAATCAGAAATGATTTGGGGTCCATAAAAGGAGCTGAGTAGAGGATGTGGAAGGTCTACTCCTGATTGCTAGTGGAAAATGAAAGTGCCCTGTGTGAGGGGATGATTGAGATGAAAGTAGCTGTGGCCATTTCTACCCACATTTTGGGAATGAAGAAAGGCAGACTCTGCCTCACCAGAATGACAGGGGCCAAACCACCTACCCCACGGGCTTAGGGACAGGGACAATAGTATCCTTCCTGTCACCTTGGGAATGGTGGAATGGAGGCAAACAGAAAACTGCTAGATAGAGAAGGTCGAGCTCAGAGCCAGAGAGAAGAACAAAGAAGTGAACAAACTCCTACTCCTCCCCAGAGAAGGGGCACTTCTGAGTCAACTGCAGTGTCACCTCTTTCCTGAATTTCCAGCTTCCAGATAGTTCCCTAAAATAACTCTATCTATCTATCTATCTATCTATCTATCATCTATCTATCTATTTATCTATCCATCCATCCATCCATCCATCCATCTGTCCATTAGACTATCCATCTGTCCATCTGTCTATCTATGTATTTATTCATCTGTCCATTAGTCCATCTATCTTTCCATCTGCCCATCTGTCTGTCTGTCTATGTATCGTCTATCTCACAGTGGTTTTGTTTGTCTATAGAACTCTGGCTAATATGATAGACAGGGATGATAGATCGTGAGGCTGAAACATGGGTTCATTTGGAATTTCAAAGTGTGCACACATGCACACACACACCACCACCACCAGCCACAACAACCACATCGGTGTGTGTGGGGAGGAATGTTCTAGTCTTCTTGATGCCCCAAACCTCCAGACCCTGGTGTGTTAGCACCTAGTTTCCTGAAACAATCCATTTCTCTGTGGAAAGGCATCCTCAGGGTCAGCTCACTTGCTGGTGCTTCTCCAATTTAGATGTCACTCTGTTCAAAGTGGCCAGTCCAGTGGGTGGTGAGCAGTAAGCTTATTCCCAAACACCCAGTCTTAGGAGAAGAGACTGTGTTTTTTTGAGGCAAAAAAAAGGGTCATGATCAGAATGATCACTACCTGGAAGTTTAGGAGGTCTCCAAGGTCATTGCTCATCAGATCGTTTACTGTGACCTAGTTTTTACTCTTTCTTTCTCTTCAACCTCTACATTCACCCTCACCCAAAGGGGGACTGTGAAAGCTCCTAGTGGCCGCCACCAAGCCTTGTCTGCATTGCAAGGAGCACCCTGGCCAGTGGTGCAAGGTTAGGAGGTGGGCAAAGAACCCACCTCAAGAAGGACCCACAGTGACGAGGGCTAAGAAACAGGGATGCAAGTGTGGAATTAGTCCTTTCTTGAGAAACTTGAAGTCATTAGGGAAGAGAGATCAAAGAAGAGAACTCTGTCATATGATGCAGTGCCCTGAGTGTGGCAGGCAGGCGGCCTTTAGGAGAGACCCACTGCCCATCCCTGGGGAGGAGTGGGAGGGCAGCCAGGCTCTGGAAGAGGAGTCACACAGAGCCGAAGGAAGTGTAAGGATCCCCAGGCTACGTGACCCCGGCTCACTTAAGATCAAGGGTCATTTTCAAGCCACTTAAAACTCATTTTGACCACTCCATCCTCACATTCAATCACGGTATGCCAGCAGTGAATCATGCAGTTGGAAAAATCGAGCATTTTGCTCCCAACCCATTAAGCTGGTCATGAAAACTTCCAAATAGTTCTAGCACATTAACTAGATTTATTTAACATCTTTATTTTAGGGAAGTCCTAGGCTTCTTAGACAGTTTCATTTATTCTCATATCAAATACCACAGTAAGGTTAAGTTTTGGTGTTCAGTGACATTCTCCAGGCAGACTTTTTAAAGCTAAAACCGAAAATAATGGACATGGCATTTCTTCCAGGAAATCTCCTCCACAGCGCCCAACCCCGAGCCCTTACAAGACTCAGCATTTGGATTGTATCAAACCTGCCAGCTTCTTGTGATTGAATCTGAATATCTCAACTGGACAAAGTGTCAGGGAACATGGTTTCCTCCAGCTGGCGGGAATTCAAAGGAGGGAGGAAAGGAGAGATAGTGAGAGAAGGAAAAAGAGGGGGTGGGGGAGGGAGAGACACACTTGGACCTAGGAGAGCAAGCGAGCCCTTGAACATGCAGAACCTCATCGCCATTACTGTTGACAAGTAATTGAAGGAGTCAGTTGATCTCTCCCTCAAGAGGCACCATGGTATAGTTGGGAAAGCTTGACGTAACACGGGAATTCAAATGCTATTTTTGTCCACACACTAACTGTATAATTTGGGTCAATTAAACTAAACTTCAGCCCAATTATTTGAAATCACTGACCAGGGAAGAGCACTGAATCCACAGGTTGTCATGAGGATTAAATTTAGCCTTAAAACACGTAAAGTACTCACAGAGTTTCTGCTGAACAAGAATGATGTAATAACAGCCATTCATTATTATGAGTTTTAGTATTAAAATTTTGACATTATGAAAAGAAAGACAGAAGGAAAAGTGAATCTAGTTACATCAGTTTTGGATTAGACATCTACGGTCCATTTTCAATCTGCTGGGATAATTTGAAGAGACATAAATGTTTCCCAAGGCTGCTGTAACAAATGGCCACAAGCGGAATGTTTAAAACAACTCAAGTTTATCCTGGAGCTCTGGAGAACAGGTCAGAAATCAAGGCGTGAGCAGATTTGAACTCTCTTTGGGGGAGATTGTCTCCTTGGCTTCTTCCGGCTTCTGGTGGCCCCAGGTGTTCCTTGGCATGAAGCCGCATCATTCCAATCTCTACCTGCAAACCCACATTCCTCCTACTCTTCTCTGTTTTTCTCTCCCTGTGTCTCTTATGAGGACACTTGTCTTTGGGTTTGGGGCCAGCCTGGATAATCCAGAGGATCTCTTCATCCCAAGATGCCTAACCTAATCACACCTGCAGTGATCCATTATCCAATCAGGTAAGAAAGTTCATAGCTTCTGGGGATATACCTTTTCGAGTGGTGTGTTAGTCGGCTTTACATTATTGTGATCAAAGTACCTGAGAAGAACACTTTAGAGGATGGAAAGCTTCCTTGGGGTTTGTGGTCTCAGTCTCAGCTGACTCCATTGCTCTGGGCCCAAGGTGAGGCAAGACATCAGGGCCAAAGCGCAGAGTGGAGGAAAGGAGCTCACTTCATGGCCAGGAAGCAGAGAGGCAGTGCTGGGGACGCAGCTGAAGGAAAGAACAACCCTTCCAGGTCACAGCCACACTGACCTGGAAGGTCACACTCCTCCAGCCATGCCCCATCAGCCCAAGTAGCCAGTCTGTTCAAACTGGAACAAACTGAGTAGGTTACTGCAGTCAAATTCCAGTCACTTAACCTCCAACATTCCTGCATTTACTCAGGAGCTTTTGGGGGCACCTCTAAGACCTAACCAAACCCAAATAGAGAGATACCATTCAACCCTCTCCACATACATTTGGGTATATATACAATTGTGTTTCACGATGGCTTTATGTTCAGCAACAGAACACATACAGGACAATGATGTTGTGATGCTGTAATGAAGTAAAAAAAAAAATCCTGCTGTTCAGTGACATGGCAACCATTGTAATGTCGCACCACAAGGCATCACTCACCTGGTGATGCTGGTGTGAACATACTACTGCACTGCCAGTCATATACAGTATAGCACATACATTTATGTACCCGAGGTGTGTAGTGTACTACTCCATCCAGGCATGAGTTAACTATACTCTATGATGTTCATACAATGGCAAAATTGCTTAACAACGCTTTCTCAGGTTGAATCCCTGTCCTTAAGTGGAATGTGACTATGTATTATATGTTTTTTTTTTTTTTTTTTGTGTGTGTGTGTCTGTTTTATTCACATAATACATAAAGTGCAAACAACACTTGTTTTTAGAGAATGCAGATGTATAATTAAAAATTTCAGGTAGACCCAAGTAGTAAATAGTGTTTGATAATTCTTATTGAAAGACAACAAGCTAAAGCAGTTGGGCACTCAGTGACATGGGAAAAAATGTCCTTCAGTGCATACTATGTGCCTGACTTTATCTACCTACTTTTTCTTAACTGTCTTTAGAGTGAGATAATTTGGCCATCCTACCCAGGAAGTTATAAGGACCAAAATAGACATCGTATTTTGATAAGAATTTTGAAAATTCAAAGAAATATTCCTTGTCTGGTGAAATGCCATTTCCTTAGGCAGCCTTTCTGGATTTCTCATCAGTCCATACTTCTGGAAACTTCTCTCGGGGCATGCTGAACTTACCCCACGCACAGTGTGAACAGAATGAGGATTATATCTCTGAATCCAAAACCTGTCTCTCCCACTAGACTGTGAGCTCCCCAAGGTTGGAGACCTTCTTCACCCAGGACTAAGCCCAGCACCTGGTACATAGTAATCATGTGGTATTGTAAAGAAGAAAATCCCTCTTAAATACGTGACCCTCAGTGATGTTGATTTGGTGACAAGTACAAAACACATATTATTACTATGAAACTTTCTGCTGCAATAAGTATAGACTTGTCATAGTGAAGTTGTTAAATAAATGAAAGACTAAATGTAAAACTAGTCTGATTAAGTTGTTAATAAAAATAGAATAGCAATGAAATAAAATCACTTGAAGAAAGTGTAGTTTCAGCATGACTTAATGTGCAAATATTGTCCATTTTTCCTTCTAACAAGTTGATGATTTTACAGCAAAATATTGGTAATACCATATTTATTTAGTTTAGTTTTCCATGTTTTTTTCTTCTTGTACATTCCTCAGAGGATGAAGAGAACACCACTAATATTTGACATAAAAAGCAGGATTACTTATTGCTGACTATATAGAAAAAGAAAGCTACTCTGCTCAGGTGTTCTTTCTTCCTTACGCATTAGTAGACTTTCAAAGGCTTAAATGGTCTGATGTCATCTGAAGAAGTGTGATTTCTCTGGTTCATTTGCTTGTTGCTTGGTGGTCACTTAGGGGTTATGGTTCATCACTGATGAGATAACTTGCAGAAATGAGGAGGGAAGGTGATTGGTTAACTTGCAAAAGCATGTTTATGGAGGCAAATTGTTGTTGATGGGCTAAACAGACTTAAAAATGATCCCAATGATTAGTTATTATTACTATAAAACAATAAGCCTTTCTCTAAATTAGATCAACTTCTAAAACTTCTTACTTTATTCTTACTCACATTTATTCATTCAACAGATATTTATTTGGTGTCTATTGTGTTTTAAGCAAACTAAAGTGATAGCATCAAGAGTGTTCCTATTCTTAACATCTAAGTGAAGGAAACAAAGAGGTAAATAAATAGAATGCATATGATAATAGGATCTGAGAGAGTAATCAGACAAGAAATAAGAGGATTATCCCAGGGGCTGGGGTTTTGGCTCAGTGGTAGCACAGTGCCTAGTGAGACACTGGGTTTGATCCTCAGCACCACATAAAAAGTTAAATAAATAAAATAAAGTTATTGTGTCCATCTTCAGCTAAAGAATATTTTTAAAAAAGATTATCCCAGGATTGAAAGTGGGATTGTTATTTTTTAGTAGATAATCAGGAAAGGCCTTTCTGATAAGGCACACTTGAGCAAAGACTTGAAGGAAGTGAGAGTGTGAGGTAAGCCCTGGTGCTATCTGGAAGAGAAATCCTTCAGGCCATAAATCTTGCTCTTAGACCTGGTCTGACTGCTCACCTCTCAAAAGCCAATACAAAGGAGATGGTATTTGGTGGGAAGGAAGTCAGTTTTACTCAGGGGCTGGCTTTGAGAACATGGGGAGAGGCAGACTATTGTCTTCAAAGCTCCATCTCCTAGAGTTCAAGGGCACAAAGGGCTTTTATAGGGAGGGACAGGAGGAACGGGGGGGGGGGGGGGTGTGATGGGCAAAAGAGCTCACACTGAGTCATGCATCCAGGTTTGATACTCATCTCTGTCACTCAGGGGAATTATTATTTTTTTTCTAGAGATCTTGTGATAATAGTTCACTTTAATCTCCAAGAACAGTCTCTATTTTTTTTTAGGCAAAAAATTTTTCTTCTTCAAGTAAAACATTATTCTATTTTTAATTAAAGAACAAGATTAGCAAGTCCTTGGCTCATATTTTGATGTCATTTGAAGACCATCAGATTTCCTGGGTTCTAGAAATTTAGAGTAAAGTTACTGATTAGTAATTTTTATGACTCTTGTCTGTTTAGTTCGTTTTCCCCAGAATAGCTAACTTTGCACTTAATCGTCAAGATACAAAAGGTGTCTTTTGCTGAAAAACAGCAGAAATAGCCAAAGACAACATTTATAACCTGTTATATGGCTTCAGTGAGAGGTGCCATCGGCAGCCAAGCTAGTGGGAGACTAATGACAAAGTGCTTGGTTCTGTGGCCTCCAAAGTTAGTGATTTTTAAAAGTCAACTAAAATTGACTGAAGTTAGAGGGCTTACTTAAAGTTTCCCTTGGTTATAATATCACCAGAGATTAGGAAGGATAGTCATTATGGGGCTTTCAGGATTCTTGTAGATCATTGAAAGATTTTAACTTTTGAAGAACATGTCTGATACAGATTTCAAAGGGTCATTCTGATGGATTGAAGAATTTTATAAAGGTCGATATGGGTTGAATTGTGTCCCCTCCCTCAAACACATATTGAAGTGCTAACTCTACTATACCTACGAACGTTACCTTATGTGGAAACAGGGTCTTTTTGAATGTAATCAAGTTCAGATGATACCATTTATTTGATCCCTAATCTGATAAGACTCTTGACTAATAAGCAGAGGAAAATGTGGACAAAGACACACAGGGAGAGTTTCATGTGATGACAGAGACTGGAGTGAGGCAGTGGCAAACCAAGATTTCAAGCCTATCAAGAAGCTAGGAAGAGGCAAAGAGGATTTTAGCCAGTTGCACAAGGAGCATGACTCTGCTGACAACTGATTTTGAGCTCTAGCCTCCAGAAATGTGCACAATGGATTTCTATTGTTTTAAGGCACCAAGTTTGTGGTGCTTCCTTATGGCAGACACAGGAAATTCATATAACAAGGGCTAAAGTAGGGAGACTCATGCAATAACCACTCGAAAGATATTGGTGGCCCCACACAGAGCATTAGAAATGGAATTGATGAGACGTAGTCAGATTCTCTATATATTTTGAAGATAGAACCAACAGGATTTGCTGATTGAAGGAATGGGAGCTGTGAGATGATTTTTGACCTGACCAACTTGAATCATGATTTACCCAAAATAAAGAATATTCTAGGAAGAGGAAAGGTGTTTGCTTCAGGAATTTCAAGTCTGATATATCTAGTAAATATCAAAGTGGAGATGTCAAACACAGAATTAGATGTACATGTTTGGAGGATATGGAGAGGCTCAGCTGGTAGAAAAGAGTTTTGAGTTATCAATATATAGTTATCAATATGTATTCAATATTGAAATTGTGACTCTTAGTAAGATCTCCCAGCTACCAGATAAAAAATAAAGTGAGCCTAGGATTGAGCCCTGTGCAGTAGACAAAAGCAGCATTGCATATTATAAATTAGAAAACAGGGACTCAGAAAAGTTAAAAAAAACAAAACAAAACAAAACAACAAACAACTTACCCAAAGGAAAGTAATTATTAAAATGCCAGGATTTCAAATTAGTTCTTTTGCTTCAAAATTTTTCCTTGTTTCTAATAATCCAGTGTCTCTTGTGTAAACTTTCTCATAATATTTTATCAATACAAAAAAAGTCTAGCTTTTTCTTTTTCCTGATGTATCTGTGGGATATAAATTTAATTTTTAGTTACAGCCACACAACTTTCCCCTCTGGCCTTCCATAATAGCCTGCACCAATACCTCATTTATATATTTAGCAAGTGAAATAATTTTATGTGTGAGACGATTTAAGTGAACTTCATTAGTTACAGACACAATTCTGGACTTAATTAGAATGAAATTGTGTTTTGAAAGTCTTATCAGATAGTATTTTACTGATGTTCTTTTTATTCCCATTTTGAAAATGGATAATGGATGGTTTATTGTATGTTGTCTTATGTAGTTGCTGTTCTAAAATATTTTTGATTAGATAATCAATGAAGTTTGTTAGATCCAATACAGTTCACATTCCTGCTTGGTTCAGTGATTATGTAGGTTTAAATTTCAAATCACCATAGTATCATACACACACACACACACACACACACACACACACACACACACACCAAAACCCATCTTGCTTCCAAAACAGAAAAGATGTATTCCAAAAACTTAACTCCTTGTGTAATAGAATGGAAAGAAAGCCAATAAGTCAGCAAATTTCACTCCTTTAGAGCTAAGGGGAACTTCACTTTAGAGTAAACTAAGGCCTCATAGGAGTTTGGATGACCTGCCCATGGCTGTACAACTCAACAGCGTCTGCCTGCAACTGGAATTCCAGCCTTCTGTGCACCTAGTGCTATATTTTCCCCATGGGAAAGCTGAAAAAAAAGTAAGATAGATTGATACTTTTGTCTGATACCCTCAAATATTCTATTGTAATCTAGATTTAGAGAACAGAAAATCAAGAAATAAATAAAAAATAAAGCATTTTTTTTTCTGTAGCATTTAGGATTAAAATTGTTGCAGCATGCAGTGTAGCCCAAGCACAGGAAGCAAACTCTACCTTGACCAGTTAGGGCATTTAAACTCCCCACACCTCCATTTCCTCTTCCGTGAAGTGGAGATAAAATATTTGGGCTTGGTGTATATTAGGAGCTTCAGTAATGCTAGCTATTATTTTGATATTATTTTATTCATATTATTGATGTTATATATAATATAAAATGCTATTATTTTGATATTATTGTATATGGTGTTGATTACATTATATATAATATAAATATATATATATATATACACACACAAATAAATATATATATATATATATATATTTTTTTTTTTCCTTCCAGAGCCTAAGAATCTCAGCTGATTCATTAGCCCTTTGAAAAAAAAAAAAAAGATAGAAGTTATCATAATCACTGTCCGAAGCAGGAATGTGAACTGCATTGAATCTAAAAAACTTCATTGATTATCTAATCAAAAATATTTTAAGATAAGAAGTTACAGAACATCTCTGAGCTTCAGTTTTTCACTTTTAAACAGGATCCTAGAGCTTTGCCTGCTGACCTCCAGACGGTGATGTGTGGGAACTGAATGAGAACTATAAGTGAAATTGATAGTTGCTTTTTATAAATTGCTGTTTTCAGGCCCTGTCTGTATTGTTCTCTTCTCCACTGCCTCATCTGAATGTATCTTTTATCACAAGGTTAGCATTCTTATTAATATGTTAGTTGAAAAAATTAAGAAAAAGGAGAGTTCATGTTGATACGGAAGGAAAGGGAAATACATAGTCTATTAAAGACTATATATTAGAAGTCTAAAGAATGTGAACTAGTAAATTATTTTATATCAAATGTGATCTTCTGAAAGTACTTAGCAAAAAGTGCTCATGTAATTTAATGTGGTTTTCCTGGCACAGTGAATAGTCAAATAGACTTGCTTATTTTTTTTTTCAAAGTTGTTGGATGGATTTTATAAAATGTTAAAATTAAACACCCTGAAAGATTATAGTAATCATGAAGCTTTTCCTTATAGTTACATTTTGTATTACAAAAATTAAACAAACAAACAAAAAATGACAGGAAATAATCTTTGCTAATAGGTGAATGATTAGGGATCAGAATCCATGATTCCCAAAGTACCATAAATTATCATATAATTTTATATATTTAAATAATTTAGTAGTATAAAATTTTAATTATATTATAATTTTATATATTTTTAATTTTACTTTTCACTGATATCTTTTATGTGTAATTTTCTTCACAGTTAAAAACTAATTACTTTATAAACTAGTGAAAAATTTAGCATTAAAATTTTTGAGTAAAGAGGAGTAAATACCAGTATTTTTCCTCTCTTGTCAAATGTTGGATATCAGATTGCTCTATCGATTTTTCAAGGAAATGTCTCCTTCTGGAAGGTGGTGGGGATTAAGAGCAGATACAGCTGGCGCCCTGTTGAGTTTTGGAGTCAAGGCAGAACTGTGGGGCAGGGGAGACAGCTTGGCCTCTGCCTGTTTCAACTTCTGGGCCCTTTTTTTTTTTTTTTTAAAGAGAGAGAGAGAGAGAGAGAGAGAGAGAGAGAGAGAGAGAGAGAGAGAGAGAGAATTTTTTTAGTATTTATTTTTTAGTTTTCGGCGGACACATCTTTGTTTGTATGTGGTGCTGAGGATCGAACCCGGGCCCCACGCATGGCAGGCGGGCGTGCCACCGCTTGAGCCACATCCCCAGCAACTTCTGGGCTTTTTTCTCCTTTTTTGCTTCCTCCTCCAATCCCTTTGGAGAAGAACCTTCTTTCCTTTTGGTTTCTGTTCTTTCTTGGTTTTATCAAAACATGGCTAAGGGGGGCTTTGATTTCAGTCGACTTTTCTCTATGTGATTTGAAGCTAATGACTTACCTTTTCCAAGGTTATTTGCACTTTTCATTTTAGTGAGATATATTGAAGAAAATGTGTTTCTTCCTGGTAACACATTTATGTTCTTAACAGGTTGAGGGAGCATATTTTCAAGCAGAAAATCCATTGTCTTTTAGCATCTCTGTGGTCATACATTGAATGCACCAGATGGGTTATGATGAACAGAACTACAGCATATGCTCCTATTCAAAATGGCAGCAGAAAGAAGGAAAGAGAGATGCAAATAGTTTTTCCTTCAAGACACTCATGCTTATTTGAGAAATCTTTAAGAGTTTCTGAGATACTGGCGTATTAGTTCTGATGGAAACTCTCAAGGTAACTCTGAGATCTTGTTGTCTCAAATTTATTTCTTCAGACAGAAAAGAACCAAGGTCTGTATTTTCTTGAGTTACTCATTTCATTGAAAAAATTGTTGCATTTTACTTACATGCTCCTTCTTCCCAGAGACCCAAAATGCTGAGTTACTTAATATGATATTTAAATGAGACACATTCAAGAAGAATGATCCTGTAAACACGGAATATTCATTTATAAGGTGCAGTTATCAGTGTAACAACTAGACTGTCTCTGATAGACAAATATTTTCAATGGAAAGAATAAACACTCTATGTAGCAAATGATTGTCAGAAAATTAAATATGACATATGTATTACCATGAACTTAGCTCTGTCCCTTTGTGTGTACAGAATACATTGATAAGGGACCAGTGAGCTTTATAGGAAACTAGGAAGGTCCAGTGTTTCTCCTGAGAGAACAATTTATTATAGTTATTCTATTTAAATAATTAGAAAAAATGCCCCTTTATGGAAAAAAAATCACAAACTGCATACAATGCTATTTAGAAACAGAAGATCTCTTCAAGATCAGGATAAACTTTACATTCTACTGTAAAATTTATGTCCTAAGTATCAACTCATGCAACAGACCAAATGGTGAAAAGATAAGGCATATGAATCTATACCAGCTGATTCTTGGGACAACTCCCTGTGAAACTATATCTACTAAAAGAAAAAAAAAGTTAAATTCCAATTTAGAAGAATATTGATTTTATTTTGGTGTAGTCACTACAATTACTTTAAATAACAATTTTCAAATTCTTTAAAGTCAATTGACTATTTTTCACTCCCCTCTAATTCAAGGTACCTCTATTCTTCCCTAGTGCTGCCCCACCCCCTCCACCTGTGATTGTGAATTAGCATCCACATATCTGAGAGAACATTCAGCCTTTGGTTTTTTGGGATTGACTTATTTCACTTAGCATGATATTCTCCAACTTCATCCATTTACCAAAAAATGTCATAATTTCATTCTTCTTTAAGGCCTAGTAATGTTCTGTTGTGTATATATGATGCATCATTAATCCAAAAGAAAGTAGAAACAAGGTTTAAAATAATAAAAATAACAACAAAAACAGAAAGATTAACTAGAAAGCATATAAGATGATATAATCACAGCTCTATCAATCATTGCATTCAATCCAGATGTGCTCAAAACTCTTTGAAGAAAGCATATGTATCTTCAGATTAGATTCTTTTAAGTTCACCTATCTATACGCCATCTATAAGATTACCAATAAATATAAAACAGAGTAAATGGAAGATGATATATCATGCAAGTTCTAAACATGAAAGCTCATATCCTATATATCATTGCACAAAGTGAATTTCAAAGAAAGGTAAATCACTAAAGGTAAAGAAGGTCATTTTATAGTGATCCAAAGGTTAGTTTATTGAGAACACAAAACAATACTTAAAGTATACATATGTCATAAAAGAGCTTCAAAATATGTGAAATAAAAATTTTCAGCACTAAAAGAAATAGAAAAGTTCTTAACTACCTTAAGACTTCCTATGAAGATATAAAAATCAAGACAGTGTGATATTGCCCCAAAGATAGACATACAGATTTACACACCATAATAGAGGCTTCCTAAATAGACTGAACCACACAGATTCTTTTATGTATTTTGGGACAGAAGCACCAAGCTAATTCAATGTGGAAATGGGCATAATTCTACAAAGGTCCTGAAGCAAGTGGATATCAGTATGGAAAAAAATAAACATCAACTCCTATGTCATGTCACCTACAAAAATTGATCAAAATCAAAATCAACTACAAACTAAAAAAGCATCCAAAAGGAAGCATTAGAAAATATCATTTTGACTTTAAGGTAGGCAAAGCATTCCAAAACAGAAAAAAATGACCTTTTTCTTCAAAGCTCATGTTTTTGAACCCTAAAGGATTTTATTTATTTTTCTGGTTTCAGTGTGCTATTAACACCATGTGTATCCTCAGCAGAGGCTTCCTATGTGTTTATATCAATGTAGTTTTACTGTTACTGTATCTCTTACAATGGAAAACTGAAGCAGATACACAATACAGTTTTTAAGAAAGTGGCAAAGTGGATTAAGTTCCATGGAAGTGAGGGGAACATTGAAGGTAGGTGTCTTAGTTTCCTATTGCTGCTGTAACAAATCACCACAGAATTAATTATAACTCTGAAGGTCAGGAGTCCAAATTGTGCTAATCTCAAGGTGTCAACAGGGCTAGGTTTCATTTGATGCTCTAGGGGAGAATCCATTTCCTTCCAGAGACTGCTGTGTAGCTGGGCACATCTGTCCACCCACAAAGCCAGCTGTCACAAAGTGCTGACCTCAGTTCCATCTGTACATCTCCTCTGACGGCTGCTCCTGTCTCTCTTTCATTAATAAGAGCACTAATGATTGTATGCAGCCTACACAGATAATTCAGGGTAATTTCCGCATCTCCAGATCATTAACCTTATCATACCTGCAAAAGTTCTTTGCTACATCAGGTAACATGATCACAGTTTCCAGGAACTGGGACCATTATTCTGCTTACCATAGGTAGAATTGGAGTAGTTGAGAATCATTTTCCAAATAATGAAAGTAGGAGTACATTATGTTTCAGCACAATGAGGAAGATTTCTGATTGTTTTAGAATCTTCTACTGGGATGTAATGAGATAAAATGAGGTATGTAGTGGAAGATTCAGATCATAAAGAATCTTGGTTTCCAGGATCAGATATTTTGATTTTTCTGAAGTCAGTGGAAGAAAGTTAAAATATCTAAAGTATTGTATAGTATCGTAAAGTTAAAATATCTAAAGTATTGTACAGATATCTGTACAGAATCTTAGGGGAAGTTATGGTCCTATCCTTGCGTTCAGGAATGTAAAATGTGATCATGTCCATTTTAAAGATAAGACTACAAAAGTCTAGCTGTTTCCTTACCTGAGGCATAAATCAAGACTATTAGTTCATTTTGTCTTGTTACCACATGAAGGGTAATTCTGCTTTGAAAATGGTGATCAAATTCTCTATGCACTATCTTCCTGAGGCATTGATTTATTAACTTGTCTTTTGGCTAGATGAAGAGATAGAATGTGTCTGGTCCTTTCTGCCAATCAAAATGTTTGGGGGTTACAGATGCCAATTTCAGTTTAGGTACCGTGACAGTCTATTAGCATGCAATATTTTTATACTCCATGGGAGATAACACTGAGCCTTTGTAATGCATCTGGATTCAAGGGGGATTTTTCTAGACAACCTTAAAAGAATGATTACTTGGTTATCAAACCCTGTAAGAAATTTAATTCTGTGCATATTCAAAGTTTTCTAATACATTTCTTAATGGTTTTTCTCTTTGGAATTCTGTCTCTTTCTTGTACTTAAATACCCCATTCAGCATGTTCAGAATTCCTTATGTTGGCACAACTCAGTAGGAAGTCCTGCATATTCATAGCTACAGACGGAATTTCATTTGGTGAGAAGGGAATTATAAATACTGGATTAAAGAAGACTAATTCTCTAATAAAAGAACTTCAGAATCAACATCTCTAAGAAAGTAATAAAGAGTTAATATTCTTTTGAGGTTTTCCTTTTTAATGCTTCTTTTGGCATCAGTTATTCCAAGGTTACACCTGTTTTCAGAGACACTTTGAATTTTTTTTTCTTGGAGGGGTACCAGGAATTGAACTCAGGGCACTCTAAACTGAGCCACATGCTCAGTCCTATTTTGTATTTTATTTAGAAACAGGGTCTCACTGAGTTGCTTAGCGCCTCACTTTTGCTGAGGCAGGCTTTGAACTTGCCATCCTCCTGTCTCAGTCTCCTGAGCTGCTGAGATTACAGGCATGCACCACTGTGCCTGGCTCACTTTGAGATTTTTAAATCAATTTTTCTATATATACACATTTCTCCATTTTGTTTAGCATGTTATGAGAGATATCGGCCTTTTTTTGAAAGATAAAACTTTAGCACCATTTATTAACATTGCTTTTATATCTAAGAGGTATTTTATTTTCAGTATTTATCATAATACCTTGAAAAAGTTATATTTCTTGTTTTCATACTGGGTTCCATATCTATTACACCTTTTATAAAGCTACTTTTTTGGTCCCTAAAAAGAGTGATCTTGCAACTTGGAAATGTACTTCTGGGTGTAGTTTCTAAGATCCTAGTATCGTTTTTAGCATAATATAATCTAGAGACAAAGGTTGCTAACTAAAGGATAAATCTACATTTGGGGAAATAATAGTTTGTTAGGTTAGATCATTGTCATAGACAGACCTATCAGGCGAATTTTCAACTCTTATGTTTAATTGTTATATATTTCAATTTTGGGGAAATAATATCCCTTTAGCATGTAGTGTCGCATGAATGAGTAACATCTAAAAGCCCATGTATCACTTGTATCCTGAAATAAGGGATGAAGAGCCATGTAGTTCCTAGGTCCTTGAGCTCCAATAGACAAAACATTGTACTAGTAAAAGTACAGACCCCTTATTTCATCAGGGATCAATTTGATTAGTCCATGACAACAGATCTTCTTCTCTCTACCACTGAGACTTTCACCACAATAGAGTGGTAAGGAGGATTGTTGATTCTCGGCTGAGCTGTTTTTTCCTAGCTCCACACACAGTACTTAGTGATGAACTTTCTTTATCAGGGGAGGGATAACTAGCTATGGCACTGTGACAATGGCTAGGCATGGGCTATGTGACAGGCCAGGAGTGGGGATGGATTATCTGCTAAGAAAATTGATTAGATCAGTTCCTTCAGAGAATAGAATATTGGTACGTTAGTTCTGTTTTGAAATTTGCTGTCCCTTAACTTTGTCTAAAGGTGGCCAAAGGTGGAAATTAAAGAATAATGATCAACCTGTAACCTGCAGGGTGAGTTCAAATTTACATGGAAACAAAACAAAACAAAAGTTATGAAGTTTTCCTGTTAACACAGGCCAGGTGGAGGACTGATCCTTTGGAGATTATGTGTTCTGTCTCACCTGTGAGGTGAGAGTCTCTCTGGAGTGTCAAGGAGACTGATGGATAAATCCCCAATTTGGGCTTAGATTTTCCTGCCTACAAACTATAGGTGAAGCCCAAGACCTATCGGATAGGTCTGTGTAGTTTGGAAGATGCAAGAAGTCCTTGTAGGTTGCCACAACAGTGGAATAACAACTCCCTGACATGAGAGATGAGGAGTTGCTAAATGGCTGTGGATCATGTGTTCTGAGGCAGAGAGCCTGGACATAGACTGGTAGGATTGACAGTTGAGGGCAATGCTAATGACTGGTGGGCTTTGGCATTTAAAGGCCTCTTTCTTTGACAAATTCTGTAAATACTCATCTCAGGAATATCTATATGACCATCTTAACTCCACATTTTTGCTTAGGTGTCACTGTTTTAGTAGTAAGCCTATTTAAAACTGTTGCCTGATTCTCTCAACCTCCTTCACACTTCTAACACCTTTGTAGAATTTTTTTCATAGTTTTTCTTTTTCATCATAATTTTTTAAAAATAGTTATTTTTTAGTTGTAGTTAGACATAATACCTTTATTTATTTATTTTTATGTGGGGGTGAGGGTCGAACCCAGGGCCTTGCACATGCTAGGCGAGTGCTCTACTGCTGAGCCACATTCCCAGCTCCTTTCTTCATTCTCATTACCTTCTAATGTTCTATGTAATTTACTAGTTTATTTTGATTTTTAAAAAATTGTCCATCTTGATTGTAAGCTCAAAAAGGGTAAGGATCATGGTTTCTTTCACTGCTGAAATGGAAAGATCTTTTATATACTAAGTGTGCAATAAATATTCCTTAAATGAGTGAATTAATGAAACTTTGACATGATTCAATAATGCCTTGAAGTAATTCAATCATTATATGACCCACATATGTTGGCTACTAATAGACCCTAAATAATGACAAATATTGTAATAACCTATAAATTATGTATGTGAATTTAAATTCTTATTTGCTGCAGATTTCAAGCTCTTCAAAGATATGGGTAGTGCATCTTGCAACTTCTTGTATTTGCAATATTTAGTTTCTACATAAATATTTTATGCTTCAATTGAGTTCTTTAATTTTTCATTTAGAAGATAGAGTCTCTATATTGAGAATCATGTGTTTATTGGGTCTTCTGACTACTCATATATTGAGTATATTCATACTTAAAAATCTTGCATAGAGGAAATTCTTTTCCTGTATAATCCAAGGCAGGAGTATAGGTGACTGCTGACTTTTGAAAGAAAAAGACTGCACACTCTATACTTGAGATAAATGACAGGAGAACCTTCCCCACCTACATTCCTTGCTTAGAACAAACAAGGAAGAATGGAACCAGTGCAAGCACATCTGATCAAAACCACTTGCCCAGAAGTAAGGGAGACCTTCATTTAGATTCATTTACATGCTAAAAGATATGCCCAGTGGGGCTGACCTAAAAAAATCGTAGACACATTTTTGATGGTGTACAAACTGGCATAGGCTCAAGGAGAGACTGCAGCATACCTTACGGATATGTTAATTTCTAGCCTTAAAGCATTTATACACTATTCACCTCTTGATCTCCTTGCTACTGTGCCTATGTAGTGGCCACCATGCTCTATGGATCCATGCAATAAGTGATTTTACTAACCTCCTCTTTGTTAGCATTGTTTTGGTTCTATTATGGTTTAGATGTGAGGTGTCCCCTAAAAACTCATGTATGAGACAATGCAAGAAGGTTTAGAGGAGAAATGATTGGGGTATGAAAGCCTTAAACCAATCAATGAATTAATCCCCTCATGGGATTAATGAGTGGAACCTGAAGGTGGGTAGGGGCGGTGTGGCTGGAGGAAGTGTCACTGGAGGCGTGACTTTGGGGTATGTTTTGTATTTGACAAGTGAAGCACCCCTCTCTCTCTGCTCCCTGATTGTCGTGTGAGCTGCTTCTAGCATGATGTTCTACCTCACCTTGAGCTCCAAGGAATGGAGCCTGCTGTCTATGGATCGAGACCTCTGAAACTGTGGTCCCCCCAAAAAAACTTTTCCTCCTCTAAAATTGTTCTGATTAGTTCTTTTAGTTACAGCAGGAAAAAAAAATATCTGACTAATCAGGTTCCATCCTATATAAGCTGAAGGATCCACAGAGCCAGTAACAGATCCAAGAAGGTCACCATTCTGGGGCTATGAGAGGAGACAGAGTCATGAATATTTAACTTTCCTAGAAATTCTGAGAGTCTATATTGGCATGTTTTAAGTTATTAAACATTTGCTTGTATTTAGTTGTAATGTGTGAATCATTTTTTAAAAACACACATGCATGCATGTGTGATATATAAATACAAATATGAATATATTATACATGGGTATATACAAAAATATGCATGGTAATATTTGCATATATTGCATAGTTAATATTGAGATTTTTTATTGAGATATGAGTTTTCTAATAATTCTAGACTCTGCATTGACCCCAGAATTTGCATGCTCAACATGGTGAAATTATTTTTTTTTGCTCTGAGAGTCTCCTTAAAAAAGAAATGAAATTTAAAGCTTTAACAGTGTCATCTTTATATTTTACTCAAGAGTTGTCAAAGCCATAATTTTTAGTTGTCTATTTTTTTGTATAAAGCCATAATTTTTTAATGGAAGCCTTTAGTGCTTCCAACTCAGGAATCTTAGGAAGAAAATCAAGTTTCACATATCAAAAAGCAAGATAAGTGAGAAATTTTATTGTGAACCAACCCATGTAGCATGAGTAGATGCTAGAATTAGGAGTGTCCCAGGTAAGACAGGCAAAAATTCACTTCAGGAGAGAAGCCACCAACATAAAAAAACCTTGGTTTCCAGGAGAGAGGACTCTTCATAGAAAGAAGTCATTGACTTGCAAGTGTACCCTCTGAGAGGGCAGATGCACTTCTGAGGACAGTGGGCAGGACCAGATGGCAGGTTCACCACCTGATGACCCCAGGGGTCATTTCAGAACCTGGTCCCACCTCTGCTATCCATGTATGACATTTCCTTACAGCTCTCTATACACGGGATGCTTTTTTTTTTTTTTTTTAAATCAAGTCACACACTGCAAGGGAAGATATAAAATAATTTACATGCATTGTTTTAAGATAAGGAATCACCATTATTTCCCATTTATCATATATTTGTCTTATCTATAGGAAGAAGAGACAAAATTGAGGTTCTTGTGTTAAACAAAAGAATGCCGACTTTATTCAAAAGTAGCGTTGTAGAGTTACAGTTGCTGATTTGAATACAGCTTTTAATTACTATCCAATGCTATGGATGGAGTGTGTTTGGGGTGCACCATTCCAAAGGAGTTAACATTAAACCATCGAGGGCAATATAATTCCAATGTACTTTCTGGTATCCTAGTGAGGACACTTTCCTGGTTATTAAATGTTAAATACAATTTTATTCTTGCAAATATTTTCAGCTTTAAAGTTTAACAGGTTGCTTGGAATGGATTTACTGTTTAGAATTTCATGTTCCTTCAGATAACAGCACCCCCGTCCTCACCTTTGCTTATTGGTGCATTACAGTTGTACATAATGATGCGATTTGTTGTGACATATTTGTGCATGCACACAATGTAGCATTGTAAATTGGCCTATATCACTCCTCAGCAAGAAACAGCTCCTTCTTATCTATCCAGAATTACATTACATATTGAACTGGAAGTAAAGGACATCAAGAATGTTGTGGAATGAACTATGTCACCCAACATTCATAGATTGAAGGTTTAATCCCCAATAGAACTGTGAATGGAGATAGGCGTTTATGAAGGCAGTTAAGGTAAAATGAAATTATTAGAGTGGGACTCGAATTCAACAGGACTCCTGATATAATAATAATAATAATAATAATAATAATAATAATAATAACAGACTCCAGAGGAGTGTGTTCATAGAGGAAGGGCCATGGGAAGACACTGCAAGAAAGTGGCCATCTATACGCCAAGGAGAGAAGCCACAGGTGAACCAAATCTGACAATTTGATCTTGGACCTCCAGTCTCTGGAACTGTCTGCTGATTAAGCCACCCTGCCTGTGACATTTTGTTATGGCTGCCTTAGCAAACTAATAACAGTAATAATAATATTTTAAAAAGAATGTAGGAAATAGTATTTCTACCTGAGGTCCCATTGGTGGATTACAAAAATGGCTATCCTGTTTTGAAGGTTCCTTCTGTTTTTTATTCTTAGACACAGACATGCACAGACTGCACCAAGTCCCCAACCCTTATGACTTTTATTTGGTTTTCCCAGAAAGAAGTACCAGTAGAAGATGGGAGAGAGACAATAGGGTGACAGGGCATTAGTTTGCCCAGAAACTTGCCCACAGAACCCCATGGGTAGGTTGCATGGGAAGGTTCTCAGTCTCTGCCCAGACATCTGCCTTTGGGTTCTGCCTGCTCCCTTCATCTCTTTAATATAAAGGCAGCTGTGAAGCACCTCCCTTCCAAGTGCCAGGGCCCATAAACTGTACCAACCTTTGTTGTTTCCCTTCCCTGTATCCACTCTTCTCACATGAATCCTTTCACCAGACTCTTTTCAAATTACCCTCACTGACTGTACCATTATTTCTCTGCCTGGACTCTGACTGAGGGATATGATATGAGTCTATTCCATTCTACAGAAGTTTTTCCTTCTTTTTCGTCTTCCTACTAAATATCACTGGGGAGGTGGAGGAATGTGTGGGCAAGATTACTATTTGTTTATTCTTTTTAAGAAATAAATGTGAACTTATTTTTTTTAGCCTGGAATAAGAGTTTTCTTCCTGGCAGGACAGGACAATTTTTTGGTCATGATTCTGCCCTCAGAAAAGGAGCCAGAATCTAACTTCTTAGAGTGTTTGTATCAGCTAGGAATTTTGCTGACTCTTCTAGTAACAACACACAAAGAAAATCCTGGGTTAAATCAGTCAAAGTGTTTATTTTATTTATTTTTTTCCGAGGGGGAAGTCTATTTCTTTACCCAATGAATTCAGTTGGCTTAGTGGCCAACAGCATGTGACAGAATCGACAATAAACAAGTCCCAAGTAAGAGCCCCAAGACTTGAACACTTCTCTTGACACTCTTCTGCTTGCGAAAGAGCAGATCAGAAGCAGAGGGGTTCCTGTTGTCCTGCCTACCTCAACACTGACTCTCAAAACCCAGCTAATTAAAGCCCCAGCAAACTCAGCCAAGACCAATCAACACTACCTCAGATTAGAAGAAGAACCATCTAGTTTAGCCCAGACCAAATTTCCAAACTGCAAATATGGAGTTCAATAAGTAATATCTGTTGATTAAGCCACCCTGTCTGTGACATTTTGTTTGTTTTAAGCTATTAAATTTTGGGAGTGGGTTGTTATATAATGCCTTCTGATATAGTGTTATAGTTCATCTGGTCTAAGGTCCTTCCAGCTCACTGTCCTGCCATCCTAAGGTGTAAGCTATTCCCTCATATTCACAGAAAGCTTTCAGGAGTGCCATTACACCTACCTTCTAGACAGGAAGAGGAGGAGCAAGGCCAAAGGACCCTTTCATTTGGGAAGATGGTCTCTTTTAAAGGGGTCTTCTCAAGAGCACCACCCAATGGTTTCCTCCTATGTCTCATGAGCTACCCCGATCTTCAAGGAAGGTTGACAAGTGATGTCTTATAGCTGGGCACATTGTATCCCCCCCCACACACACAGATGAAGGGATCTGTTATTAAAGAAAAAAGAAGGTGCAGAAGCAGCTAGCAATTTTGGTCACATGATTTTTATGAACAATCTTGGATTTCGGGAGAACTTATTTTGGGGTTGGTTGATGAATGAAGGCCTCTGATTCTATTACAAAGAGCTACTGTGTTATAACTAGATCAGTGACATACTGGGCTTTCAAAGGAATTCCTGATTCCTTGTCTGGCTTCATTCCCATTGGTCCCCACATCTATCCTGGAGATATAACTGAAAACTGATTGGGCCTTCCAAATGTTTTATATTCTTCTGAGATTTAACAATAAAGGAACAGAGCATATTATTGTGCCACTGTTTTGAAATCTACCCAGAGATCAACACTAGTCTGAGTAAGATGCATAGCATAGATAGTTTAAGCAAGGCAGGCAGGAGACCAGCAGTATCTCCAGATCCTCTTAGCACCTCAGCATTTGTCAATTTCTGCTTTCGTATGTCTTTCTGCTTCCACCATGTAAAGCTCACACTTTTAAGACCTGGTGCATAATTGTTCCAGAGTGTATTCAAATATGATCCATCCTGGGATAAATCCATGTAAAAATCAATGGCAAATAAAAATGGAGATGTATCTACTGTGCTATCACATATTTATCTTAAGGTGTCGAAAACAAAAAGTTAGATATTACTGCCCATACTAGATCCATGCCCAGAGCTGTTTTAGTTGCTTAGAACAGTGATGTTGAAAGCATCTGTGGTGGAGGAGCTTTTCATAACATTTCCAATCTGTCCAAATCGTCTTGCATGTCACAAGTAGGCAGCTGATGTCCCGGGTACCCTTGAACTTTCAGCATCTTAGCTGGTCCTTATTTGTTCATTGGCAGCCTCTCCAATCACACACTTGGAAGAGCTGGCAATGGAAAATTGTTATAAAATCACTAAGCACTTTCTTATTTTTTTCTTTTTGCAGTGCTGGGGATCAAACCTTGGTCCTCATGCATAGTAGGCAAGTGCTCTCCCACTGAGATACATTCCCAGATCTCTAACAATTCACTCTTGATTTCTGTATTTACCTCGTTGCAGTTACAAACAGTTCCCAGAACAGCAGCAAAGAAATAAGTCATGCTGTGCACCAGGGGAGTTTACAATCTTGTTGGGAAGGTAGTAGTTAAGAAAGGGAAATCACTATTTCTTACACAGCACATGAGAAAGTTGTGAGGTGATGTCATTTCTGTTCTGCCTCCAGGGAGCAGACCCAGAGACAAGAAGTTGGAGGGAGGTAGTGTACAAGTTGGCAAAGCCTCTTGAGATGTGGGAATGTGAAGGCAGGGAAGGAAGGATGCTATATGGAGGGAGATGGAGACAAATGGAATTGGGCCCTTCAAGTGCATACAGACTGAGTTGTCCCATGCGACACTGTGAGGAAACAAAAGTGTTTGTTCTCGATTTCCTCATGTCTCTGATTGAGGACTGCTTTGCTTCCAGGGCATTCTGGCATCTCCTCTGGCCCTACACATGTGCCGGGTATGTTCTGTTGTCCAGGGGAAGCCTTCGGGCAGAGACACAGGTTCGTGTAATAAAAAAACATAGGTGTATAAGGGACTGACAGGGATGATGAGCTATGGGCAGGGATGTTCACCATTCGCTGATGTCAGGTGTTGTATAAATTAGCCCTGGACACAGGGAGAATATCAAGGGTTATTCAGGAAATTGTCCTGTGGGAAGTTTCCTTTGAATATGGCTCTAAAGGATGGGTGCAGATAGAACACCAGAGAGAAGGAAGCCCAGAGAGAAGGGAGCCCAGCCCTGTAGATGAAGGGAGTGGAATCCACAAGGAAAAGAGCGGTGAGCAGGCAAGTGTGGCAGTGAAGGAGGAGCCACCTGCCTGAACAGAGGTGCCGTGGGGGGCAGCATAAGGACTGATGGACAGGTACTGGTAGAAGTCGTATTATGAATGATATACAAATAATAAAACAGATAATAACTACTGGCACGCAGTGAGCATTTATGTGTGCCTGTACTGTGATGAGCACATTATTTTCATTATTTTTTTTATGTACCATGCATGAAACTTTATCCCATGACTTTTGAATATAAGGAAATTCATGCTTCAATTTTTTTCTAGAATAATGTAATGTAGTCCTCATCCCCACTCTCAGCTGATGGGAAATTCCCTCTCGGTTGTATTTTATGGGGACTATTCCCTTTTCTCAGATCATGTCTGAGTCCCAGGCCAGAACATCTGGAGATGAGTTCACTGGCCTTGACCTTACTTTAATTTTCTCAGTTTCAAAATTAATGGCGTTGTGCAGCTTGTCCCATTTAAGGTTCTGCAGCTTCTTTAAGCCACTAGGGAAACCAGGTGTTGGTCCCACTGCTCATGGGGTTGGTCCCATTTACTACCCTCCAAGCCCAAAATAGGGTTCTCAAAATCTCTCACTTCTGTGCTGGGACTCTTCAGGGGCTTGGCTGTTAGGAGTGCTTGGAAACTTCTGTATTCATCATAAAGACCCAAAATCCCAAGGCAAGAAACTCAGAACTGAAAGCAGCGTCCATCTAGCTTCCAGAGGTGAGAGGAAAGCTGTCTTTTATTCTGTCTACATCTATTAGCACAAACCCGAGATGATTTCTGAATAAACTGCTTTTTGATTATTACAACAACCCTTTGTGGTAATAGAAAGCCCATTAATTATGAGGATATTGAGGCTCATTGAGGTTTCAGAAATACACCTTAGATTACATCGTTAGTCCAATATTGCCTGACCTTATGGCTATACCACCTAAAAACAATGTATGTGATCCTTTAAATTTGATTTGGAAGCCAATTGTAGGTCTTTGCAAAATCTGAAGCACTGTGAAAGGCTAAGAAAGTAGGGTTTTGAAAGTTTTGGAGCATCAAGAGAATGAAGATAGAGAGGATTTTGAAGAGGCTGGTTGAGTAATCTGCAGGTGTGGTCAAGAATATCACCGCTAGATGATGGTGAGAATGAAAACTTCACGGCTTCTATTGGCCATGCTTTCTTTTTAGGAATGAAGGAATATTCTTCCATTTTTGACCCATTCTTTTGTCAATTCTACAAAATTGCATGTAACTTTATAAACATTTTAAAAAGATATAGTTTTGTAAATATTTAATATTCTGCTAATTTGATTTTTTGTGGGGGAGTGGGGGTACCGGGGATTGAACTCAGGGGCATTTGACCATTGAGCCACATTCCCAGCCCTATTTTGTATCTTATTTAGAGACAGGATTTCACTGAGTTACTTAGTGCCTCACTGTTGCTGAGCCTGGCTTTCAACTGGCAATCCTCCTGTCAGCCTCCAGAGCTGCTGGGATTACAGGCATGTGCCATTGTGTGTGGCTTAATTTCATTTTGAATTGTAAATGTTATGTGTTGTGTTTTGAAGATTTTTACGTCTTACTATACTTTGTTGAAAATGAAAAATTGTACATTTGTAGAATGTTTTTATGAGTAAATTTAATGTACTGAAAATAAAATGAGAAAAAGAACATCACAATTAGAGACATTATAAAGAATTACTTTAGTGAGATCTTGTCTCAAAATTAATCAAACAAACCATAATATATATATATATATATAGAGAGAGAGAGAGAGAGAGGGGGGGGGGGGCAGGGGATGTGGTTCAATGGTTAAGGGCTCTGAGTTCAATCTCTGGTACTAAAATAGATAGATAGATAGATAGATAGATAGATAGATAGATAAAAGAATTACTCATTGATTCCTGAGAGGAATAGCACAGAGGGAAGTTTAGTAGAGACAAAGACAACATTAGGTTTAAACATCTGTTCTCGCTATACCCCTGGCTGTCTCATTAAAGTATTTTAAGTTTTCCCTTACATAATTATCACATAAATGGCTGCACAAAGCAGTTAAATCTAATAATCCTGTCATCATGCTCTCAGATTAATTCTCTATAATTACCATTGAATCTGAGCATTAAATCTTTCTGATGAACTTTAGGGTCAATTTGCCAACAGAACAAACCTTTTGGAACTTTAACTGAAATTGAATTGAATTTATAGCATACATTTCAGATGAGTTGGCAGCTTTATATCAAGATTGTTTTGTTGGAACATGAACTTTTTTTATCTTTTCAATTATTTTTTTTTAATTTTTAAAAAATGTCTTTATTTTATTTATTTATTTTTATGTGGTACTGAGGATCGAACCCAGGGCCTCACACATGCTAGGCAAGTGCTCTACCACTGAGCCACAACACTAGCCCTTTTCAATCCTTTTTTATGACCTTAAATAAAATTAAATTTTTTGCTTATACCAAGCTTGAATATTTTTCATAAAGTTAATTTCTATACATTTTATCTTAATCATTGATATTAAAAATGCATTCATTTTATTGTATTATCTGAATATTACTAATATATAAAATAAAACTATTAAGTTTTTTATCTATCATATATTTGACCACCTAATACTTAATAGATTTTATAGGTTTCAATACTTTTCCCTATTTTGTGGGGGTATTTTCTAAATGAATAAGCTATGTATAGCACATAGTTTCTAACTAAATTAATAAACGATAATTATTTTCCAGTAGTGACACTTCTTCCCCTTCCAATCCCTGCCTGAGTACATCAACTAGAATCACAGACAATATTGAATAAAATGGTAGTTAAAAGACTTTTCAACTCTGTAGCAATTTCTATAAGTCTGATGAAACTTAAACTATTAATGATGTCATACTTCAATTTACTGCTTTGGATTAGGGTTGTTGGATAAAGGACTGCGGTTGTGTTCCTGAAATCATCATTTGAAGGCCAATCACTCCTTTGAAAGGAAATGTATTGTGAATGGGAAATGGCTGCGTTCCACAAGATATCTGAGCCTTGGTGAGGAGAGGGCTCTTACCTGAAGGATCATCACATGATGTATGGTTGGATGGTCCATTTCCAGAGAATGTTTGGCTCACTCAAATGCTCTTGTACTACTTTTGAAAATGTCCCTTTGGGATAATGGTGTACTGGGAAGTTTATACTATCAAAAGCAGCAGTAAATACAACATATAATTTGTTGTTAAAGGGATTTGGAAGTTTATTTGCATTAGGTCCTTATTTCAAGCATGGGTATATGATTCATATGGTTTGCTTTTATTCCTTGCCATGTACTCAAATAAAATGATATCATTAAGGATCATCTGAAAATAATTAGGATTGTGTCACTACTTGGATTCTGAGGGGGAACAAATAGGCCCATTGGCAGGGAAAGCAATTGGAGGTGGTGCTGGGGAAACACCAAACCCTGGAAAGCAGAGTGATCTTGAAAGAGCACCTGAGTGGAGTCATGTTCACAGAGGAAGGATGCTGGAGGAGTGAGCTCACTGGAGATTTCTGACCTTGGTTAGGGAACGAAAGAGGTGTGCAAAATAAAATGTAAAAACAAAAGAAAATTGGTTGTCGGTCTGTGACTGTGATTAAATCCCATAATACAGAGGCAGGAGGTGCCACAACCACCAAGATCAAACCTCCAAAGCTAAAGCTAATGCAAAATGGGTAATCAGAACAAATTTGCCTGATTGGTGGAGAGTCCGTTTTGTGTGTGCCAAGGGTGATCCTACCAGACTTTAAACCTCTGAGTAAGTTCACAGGGGCTCTTATGTGGCCAGTTCTAGAAACTTGAGTCTTTTCCTTGGTTTTTAGACACAAGCTCCTGAATGAAAGAATGACAGCTGAGAGAAGAACCCTGGCTTTGAGTCCACACTAGCACAATCCCGTGACGAAGACAAAGAGGCACTCCTCTGAGAAAAACTGGTACAAACAAATTAGGTTAAAAGGGACAGATAACGCAATGGGACCAAAACAAAACAACAACAACAAAAAAAGCAATGAATCAACACATAGTAGAGACTTAAGAAATGGGATGATGGAATTTGATCAATGATTATGAAATATAAAGCCACCTTGTTCTCAAGTACATGGTGGCATCTGTGAATTCTACCTTTGCTGATCTGTAGACTCCTATGTGCACCTCGCTCAGGGCTGGCCAATAGTCTGACCAGTAGATTGTGAACTCTGTGCTCTTTGCTTATTTCCACCATTTGGTCCTTGAGAAATGCTACGGTTGGAGAATATCCCTTGAAGCTCATGTGTTGGAAATTAAATACCCAATGCAACAGTGTGGGAGATGGAGCCTAATGAGGTGATGACATCCCCCTTACGAATGGACTGATGTCATTATCAAGGGAGTAGGTTAGTTACTATAAGTGGGTTGGTTATAAGCTTGGCCCCTCTTTCTCTCTCTCTGTGTCATCCATGCTCCCTTCCCCTTCCACCATGTTATGACATGACAAGAAAGCCCTCACCAAGTGCTGGCACCAGGCTCTTGGACCTGCTAGACTCTAGAACCATGAGTCAATTATACTTATTTTCTTTACATGTTACCCTGTTTGTGGTATTTTGTCATAGCAACAGAAAGCAGACTAAGACAACAAGACAGTTATTTGTTATTTTGAAGTAACAATTCTTTAACTGTTAGTACAATACTCTTGGAAAAAAGAATGGTATTAATTGTATTGAAATAAAACTATAGAAAACCTTTTATCTGGAATATTGAAATTAGTATCATCTGATAAGTCCATTATTTTAGTTATTTGAGAATTATGTACTGACAACAAATACATTGAATTAAAGTAACACGATTTAGTCAATTTCTAATAGTCCACAGGATTTTACTATTCCTTAAGATCCTTATTTTTGTACTGGCAATCATGGTATGGTACCATGTGCAAAATATGGTCATTTGTTATTTGCTTTAACTATTACTTAAATTTTATATAAATGTAAATTTTAATGAATAATTCTTAATTAACTTACAAAGAGTCAAGAAATGTGTGATAGAAGATGAAATTTTCTTGAAAGAATTTTTCAAACGGGTTTACTGTAAAGGAGATATATTCCAGGAATGAATATGCCTCAGGGAACATTATAGTAGAAAGATCTCATTTATGACCAGACCAATAAGCTTATTTTAACTTTGCAAATCAAAAAGAAAGCCATGCAGTGGGGAGAATGGAGTCCCAGACCATGTGCCTTTTTTTCTCATGGTACCTTCTTATGAAATCTGCATGGGTCTCATGCAAGCAAGCAAGAGACCGGATTCAATTTTCATGACATTCATAGCATATTACAGCAAAACTTAGTGGTGATTGTACAAGGTTCTAAACACTTTCCACGTACCAATCAACACCAGAACTAAAAGAAATTATGTTATTAATGCCGTAACAGCCACAAATCCCTGCCAAGCTCTTTGCCACCCATAAAAGAAGTTCCAACACGGCTGCACTACTATTACATGCTTTGCTCTATGCAAATATTTTGTTTTCAATAAAAAAACCCATATGTAACAAAAATGCTTAGCTTATTTTTGAAAGTCCTCTGGCATGCCTCTAGGATAAGCAACAAAAGAGAACCCTTCAAGCACAAAGTCCCAAAGCATTTACAAGGACATTTTATGGGAGCGGCTGGTGTTTCTTCTGCAGGTGGAACTGAGGAAGTGCCATAGGGTTGAAGCATCTCTCCTCTTCTTTCCCTGATTGTTGAATTCCCTGGCACCCCCTCCTGTGTGAGGACAACTCAGATCTCTTCTTTGACCAGTGGTGGTCCAGTCTACCAGGTTACTCCTCTGCCAGAGACACTACGGAGGGCATAAGATGCAAACCAGGCTGCTCAGTATTTCCTTTAGTTTTTTGCAGCATGACTTAAGAGAAGAGTGGTCTTAATTCTCACATGGTGAAACCCAGAAGACATGTCTATGAGTTCCTCCCAGCCTAGGGAAGGCTGATCTGCACAGGAGATGGTAAAGCGGACAACTGGTGGAAGACTTCTCTTCTGGCCTTGCCCAGTGGTGTGGGTCAACCAAGTCTCATTTTTGCCTAATTTGATTTGAGCTATGTCCTGATGTTCCCCTTTGAATGAACAGTATCATGGTAGCTCTTTGTTTTTTACTGGCCTGTGGCCTTAAATATTCACGTGACCTCTTAAACCTCAGTTTCCACATCTGTACAATTGGAACCACAGGTTTGTTAGGAGAACTAAACTAGCTACTATGGGTGTTTTATATGTTAAGCACACATACAATAAATATAAAATACTTATAAAACATAAAACCCATTATCTTGAAACTGGGTTAGTTTGCTACTATTTATATCTATACAATCTAAAAGAAAGAATTTTTTAAAAAAACCTTAGAAGATGGAAAGAGATCTCCCTTGTTCTTGGAGAGACAGAATTAATATTGTCAAAATGACCATACTATCAAAAGCACTATACAGATTTAATGCAATTCTAATCAAAATTCCAATGACATTCCCTATAGAAATAGAAAAAAGCAGTCATGAAATTCATCTGGAAAAATAAGAGACCCAGAATAATTAAAGCAATCCTCAGTAAGAGTGAAGCAGGTGGCACCACTATACAAGACCTTAAACTATACTACAGAGCAATAGTAACAAAGATGGCATGGTATTGCACCAAAATAGACTTGTAGACCAATGGTACAGAATAGAGGAGACAGAGACTAACCCACATAAATACAGTTATCTTATACTACACAAAGGCGCCAAAACATATATTGAAGAAAAGATAGCCTCTTCAATAATGGTGCTGGGAGAAATGGAAATCCATATGCAAAAAAAAAAAAATGAAATTAAACCCCTATCTCTCACCCTGTATAAAATTCAACTCAAAGTGGTTCAATGACCTAGGAATTAGACCAGAGACTCTGCACCTAATTGAAGAAAAAGTAGGCTCAAATCTTCATCATGTTGGATTAGGCCCCAACTTCTTTAACAAGACTCCTATAGTTCAAGAAATAAAATCAAGAATCAATAAATGGGATGGATTAAAACTGAAAGGCTTCTTCTCGGCAAAAGAAATAATCAATGAGGTGAATAGCGAATCTACTACACAGCCATCAGATAGAGCACTAATCTCTAGGATATATAATGCACTCAAAAAACTTAACATCAAAAAACCAAATAACCCAATTAATAGTGGGCCAAGGAAATGAATAGACACTTCTCAGAAGTATATATACAATGAATCAACAAATATATGAAAAAATGTTCAACATTTCTAGCAATTAGAGAAATGCAAATCAAAACTATTCTAAGATTTCATCCCACTCCACTCATAATGGCAGCTATTAAGAATACAAACAACAAGAAATGTTGGCCAGGATGTGGGGGAAAAGTACACTCATACATTTCTGGTGGGACTGCAGATTGATTTAACCAATTTGGAAAGTAGTATGGAGATTTCTTAGAAAATTCGGAATAGAACCACCATTTGACCCAGCTATTCTACTCCTCAGTTTATACCCAAAGGACTTAAAAACAGCATACTACAGTGACACAGCCATATCAATGTTTATAGCAGCATAATTCACAATAGCTAAATTGTGGAACCAATATAGATGCCCTTCAATAGATGAATGGGTAAAGCAACTGTGGTGTAAATACACAATGGAATATTATTCAGTATTAAAAGAGAATAAAATAATAGCATTTACAGGTAAATGGATGGAGTTGGAGAATTGCCGCAGCCCGGCTGGCTGGGCAAAATAACCGGGGGATGACGAACAACTTGTGTACGTTGATACAGCAGGAGTGGAAGCCGTTTATTGTAGGACAGGAGCGGTATTTATACATTTTACACAGCTTATCTAATTAGCATAAAATAGATACAGCAGTCAACCAATAAGGAATCTCCACACTTAATGGCTCGCTTTTGTTACTTCACAAACCACTCCCTCTGGCATTTTGCCAGGCACCATGCAGACTTGTTTATAGACTCTAACATTTCTCTGGCAAAATAACAGGTGCCAATCTGACTTGTTTACAGACCTTAACAGAGAATATCGTGCTAAGTGAAGTAAGCCAATCCACAAAATCCAAAGGGCAAATGTTTTATGTGATATGTAGATGCTGATCCATAATGGGGGTGGTGTGGGGGAGCATGGGAGGAATGGAGGAACTTTATATAGGACAAAGGGGAGGGAGGGAAAGGAGAAGAATGGGGGTAGGAAAGACGGTGGAATGAGATGGACATCATTACCCCAAGTACATGTATGAAGACACAAATGGTGAGACTCTACTTTGTGTATAACCAGACATGAAAAATTGTGCTCTATATGTGTACTATGAATTGAAATGCATTCTGTTGTTGTACATGACAAATTAGAATAAATTAGAATTAGAATATTCTAGCAAATTAGAATAAATAAATTAATTAAAGAAATAAATATATAGAATTCTAAGCACACACAGCAACACATATGATTTATGACCATTAAAAAGTATACATATGTAGTTTTGGTGTTTTAGTCAATCATTTTGTGCTTCTTTAGCTTTTTAGTTTTTTTAAATAACATTTTCCCAAACTTTAAACATGCTGATATATATAAACTCTCAAAATCTATTTATTTTAGTATTCTCTGCTTGCAGAATTTTATTGAACATTCTTCAAGTCTCAGCTCGGGTGTGATCTCTCCTCCACAAAGACACATATCATATCACATACATCTTTCAGGAATTCTGTTTCATAGACATCTTTAGGAATGCTTTCTGAGTCAAAGGGGTTTTGTATCTAAATATTTATTTGCTTGGCAATATTCCCCTCACAAAAAGAACAATTTACACTCTCATCAGAAGTATATAAAACTAATTTTTTACATCAATGCCAATATTAGCCATTATCAAACTTAAAGAAATGAAAATTATTAATTTAATTTTTCTAATTTTAGTCTGAAAATATTTTTCAAGTGTTTTGATAAAGTTTATTTGGTGATTTTATCACATCAAGGTTTTATCTTTGAGATTAAATCTTGAAATATTTTATCAGCAAAAGCCATTTTTTTGCCAATTAAATAATTTATTATTGAAAAGTACCAGAAAAAAATTAAAGGAATTTTTAAGGTGTCTGGATACAATACCAACATGCAAAATTAATGGCTTTAAATTCCTTGGAACTGTATTAGCTAAGCAGTAAAAAGAAAAAAAAAATCAGTCTTTTGTCAATTTATATAATTAACAATTAGTAGAGATAGGCACATAAAAATAAAATGTAGGTACTAAAATACACACACAGTACAATTTACACCTAATGAATTTCACTCAGGAAACATTTACTTGGTATAAACAGTGGCCACCAAGATAACCTCACAGTGCAACAGCTCAAACCAGTAAAAACGATTCTTAAACTGCTTCAGAAGATAATCTCACCCTAAACCCCAAAGAGAATCTGATAAAAACTATGAATACTCTCTATGGAGATGCACAGACTCACAAACACAAGCACACCCATTTACACAACTTCATATACATGATCACATGTGTCATCACAGGTGTCACTGCATAAGAACCCTGAGTTGGTAGAAAATATGTTCACTAGATATCAGTTATTCTGACTGCATTACGTATTCCTGAGAAGTAAGAGCCATTTCTGGGAGATTGTTTTATACTTCCCATGTTCTCAGCGCTCCTGTATACATTGGAGACTTCTGCATTTTTTGCCATGAGATAGGACTATTTTAAATATACATAATTCTCTGTTCTGCAGTGCCTCATGTATATGTGGCATTTAAGGGAGAAGATGGATTGACAAGAAAAGAGTTTCCAGAACCATGTCCTGGAACATGCAAGAACCTCTTTATCTTTCAGAGGAGGAAAACTTATGAAAGAAAACGGAAAAGGAGGGAATATATATATATATATATATATATATATATATATATATATATATATATATATACACACACACACACAAGGAAAACCAGGATATTAGTGGAGTTGATGTTATAAAGTCAAAAGACAGAAAACATTCAAGACCAGTGGAGTGGTCAACCACAAGGGATGCTGCTGAGATGTTCAGTAAAGTGAGAATGTGTCAGTCACTCCTGTCTTTAGTAGGAAGGTAAAAAGGGAAAACCATTCCAATAATAATAGCTATAATACTTTAAAGACTATACAATATTAAAAGATGAAAACTTTAATACCATAAACATAAAATGTGGAGGTGGGATGGATGTAAGGCTTTAAATATTTTCATGTAATCAAAGTAAGGTTGTTATCAGCTGAAATAGACTTTTACAGCTGTGAGGTGTCTTATGCAAGCTTCACTATGGAGGGTAAACGTGTGTGTCAGAGCTGGACACAGTGACACACACCTGTAGTCCCAGCTGCCAAGGAGGCTGATGAGAGAAGGAAGCAGCACTTGAGCCAGGAGTTTGAGACAAACCTGGCAACAGAGCAAGACCCTGTCTCAAAACAAACAAGCAAACAACAACAAAAAACTAGTAGATATGCAAAAGATGAAAAGTAAAGAATCAAAGCATACCACTGGAGAAAAACACACAGAGGACCGCAGCAGGGGGAAAAGAGCACAAATGATCTACAGAACAGCCAGGACGCATTACCAGAATGGCAGTAGTGTATCCTATCAATAGTTCCCTTAAATGTGATTTAAATCCCCCTCTCAAAAGACACAGAATGGAAGGATGGATAAAATACAGGACCCAACTATGTGCTGCCTCTGAGAGATTTGCTTCATCTTTAAGGACACACATGGATTGATGATGCCAAATGACATTTCACACATGCAGACACCAAAGAAGAGAGGGAACTATCCTTGTATTAGATAAAATAGTCCTCAATTCAAGAACTGTAAAATCAGACAGAGAAGGTCCTTATATAGTGATAAAGGGATTAATTCATCAAGGGGATATAACATATACACACATATGTAGTGTATATGTGTATGTATATAATATATTTTTAGTTGTAGGTGGACACAATATCTTTACTTATTTTTATGTGGTGCTGAGGATCAAACCCAGCGCCCACACGTGCCAGGCAGGCGCTCTACCAATGAGCTACAGTATAGCCCCAGCCCACTATGGCTTTTTAAAAACGGAGGCGAGAGGTGATGGAGGAGTTGGTCTTGGACAGAAGTAGACACGTTCCCTCCACAGTAACTCGATAGAATTCAACAAGTCAGGTACATACCATGAAGATAAGTAGATTGGGAGGGAAAATAGGGAGGCTTCCATTTTTAATAGTTTCTCTGTGCCATCTGAGGTACTTTCCTCGACTGAGAAGTATGGGTAGGGAGAAATGGCAAAGAGCAAGGAGGAAGAAGAAAGTAGGAAATAGCTCTCTAGGGAGGTGAGAAAGTGAACGTGAAAAGCAAGTGCAATAGGAAGAATGACTCCCAGGGAGCTGTCTGTGCAGACCTAGGTAATAAATACAAAGTGGTTTTGTAGTCTAACCAGGTAGCATTCAGCTACTCAGGTTCAGGGAAGAATTGGATTTTTGTTGTGGTTTTTGTTTGTGTTTGTTTTCCATTTGAGCTGTGAATAGAAGGAGAAGGGTAAAGATAATTAAGGCTGTTAGCAAGGAAAAGACAACAATGGACCGCATGACTTAAATTGAGTAAAAAGATGACCACATGCAGATGAATATGGACTGGGAAAAGTTTTTATGCTCCATGGATTTTACATTTTCTTGAGAACAATAAGGTATGGCAATGAAGCCATGAGCTGGAATTACCAGATGGTTATCGCTGAGTGAGATGCCTGAAACTGATGATTTCCAGACAACAAAAATGTGAGATCAGATGAGGCCAAGTAGACAAGAGTGGGATGGTGGTGGGAGGTGGAGAATAGGTGCCTGGTGCTGAGGAGTTGGAGAGGCTGAGACTCGTATTGTTTGGGGGTCACTTGTATGGATGTAAGACACAAGAGAATGATGGGGGAGTCAGATTGAAAAACAAAGACAGTGTCACAGGTGCATCAGCTGTCATCAGAGGGGGAGGGATGCCATCAGGATTTTGGAAGATGATGACAGAAGGTTTACTGACCAGCAAGTTCAGTGACATGAACTTCCCTAGTAATGAGGTTTGAAATAAAGAGGAATGAGATGATTGGGGAGCAGCAGGAGAGAGCATGGGAGAAGTTACCCCACCTCCATGAAAGACATGGGTGACTGTGTCCAACAGTCCTAGTGAAAGATAGGAGTGGCCGTTGAACAGCGTCCACTGAAGAGGGCTGAAAAGAACTGTATTTTCAGGGAACAGGAAAGAAGTGGAGGAAATTTTCAGGGAAGATGTTGAAGACATAGAGGGGTTTGTGGATGACAGCGCACAGTTCAAGGGCCAAAATGAGGATGGTTAGTTAATAAGATGGGTCAGTAGAGGAAGGGGCCCAGGGGAGGGGGGTGGAGCAAGGAGAGGTTCTGGGAAATGAAATTGACCAAATCATGTTATGTGCATGATATAACATTTAACAATGAATTCCACTAGTCTGCATGATTACAACATACAGATTTAAAAGAAAAAAAAAAGGTCAGTTTTAGAGAGGGGAAAAGATAAAAGATGAAGTGGAATGTTCAGGCTTCTCTGACTGATGACTTGCAGGTATGTTGTTTGGAGACCTTGGGGAAAGCAGGTAATGCAAGGTCAGGTCTGAGGTCAGAGCTGTAACAGCTGCAAACGTCTGTTGTATGTGGGCTGACAGGGAGATGGCTGCAAGGTTCTGCAGAAAGACAGAATCTGAAACTGTTGGGGTCCCCTGCCTCCTGTAGAAAAATGGTGTCTCAGACCATAGATTGACTGAGCAAGGAAAGATACTGAGTAAGTAGCTTTGAAATGAACTCTACTGTTCTTTTCTCCCTCTGGGTTATTCCAAACCACCAAGGGACAAATGTTATTGACAATCTTGAGACATCCCAACCTCTGGGAAGATGGAGTTCCACGCTCTCCTGATTCCACACACAGAGCTTTCTGCTAGATCTTTCCTCCTGAGTGCACTGGCAGGAGCTCATTCCAAAATCCTTTGGGAGATCACTCTCAGAGAGCCTCTCCCTGAGGAAACACAGGCCTCTTTGTCTAGTGAATTCAGATCTTAATCTCTTTCAGACAGAGGCTCTGTCTGTGCTGTCTGCTTGCAGAAGTGGCTGTGGTAAATCATTCTTTGCTCAAGACCAGCGAGAATCAGTGAGAGAATGTGTTAAAAAGTGTGGCCAAGTCAGCCAGGAAGATATCTTTGGGTGGAGAATTCCTTCCTTTGTGTGGGAGATTTTAAAAAATGGCAATGAGAGGAAATTACAAAAGCCCAGGAGCTAATCTTGAAAATTTTAGTTCCATGGCTGAGATTGCTTGTGGTATGGCCCCGACACACTTCTAATTACACAGTCCTGGGGCACAGGCCACATGGCAGAGGTGGGCAAACAGTCTTACCTCTGCATGTTTACAGGATAGCAAAATCTTATGTCATTCATGTCTGAAAAAGCCACATCTCTGAACTTACTATATTTTTGAAATTTTCTGTTTTAAGTTCCCAGTGGTATTACTCAAATAAAGGACCAGTTGCTCAACTTTTCAAAGGGCTGCTCTTTGTAAGGACCCTGACTGTTCCTGTGTTTCCTACATTCACTCATTATAAAATCTTTAAAATGACAACCTCTTTTTAATTACTGTAATAACCAGACAACTAGTCTTGGAATCAGGTTATTCCTCATTTTGGTCTCAGTCCTGCTATATATTAGGTGAATGACTTATAAAAAAGATGTCTTGCTTTGCTGGCCTTGGTCTTCTCATCTATAAGATGCAAGGATAGCCCTTTCCACTTCTAGCATCCTGAGATTCATGCAATCTCCACCAGAATTCCAAGAGGAGGGAACAGATGTGTACAGTCCCTTTTGGCAAGGAAAACTGTGCCTCTTGGGTAATCAAAGAAATGAAAATGTAAAAGCAATATTATTTTAACTTTTTATCATTAAAATAATAAAGGTGAAGCAAATGAGCATCTAGTACTTTTTTGGGTGCAAAATATAGACCCCATTAGGTGTGTCTGGTATGAGTGCAAAGTCAAACATCAAATTGGAAGTCCATTAATAGCAGTATCAAGAAAATTAATATTTCCATCTCAGAAATATTTGTTTGCTTTACCTATAATAAATGTATATTATCAATTATAAGGAAAGAAGCATGTGGAAGAGTAGGTAAAGAAGGAGAGGGAAGGAAGGGAAAGAGTGGGAAGGAAGAAGTCAGCCCGGGGTCATAGGCATCCATGCATTATGCTGCCTCCTGAGTGTTTAATCACTGCTACATGGACACAGATTTTGCTTTATGAATGAATGAATAGCAATGTTCTATAGAGAGGAAGTGACACGTTAAGGTCATTATCATATGTATTTTGGAATTTTCTATCTTTTAATAACATTGAATTTTACTGAAACTTCTTCTTTTACTCATTATCGAAAAATATGCACATCTATTCAATCCTGAGCACAATTCCAGATGTGGTGGATTAGGTAGTGAAGAGCATAGATAAAGTTTCTCTCCTCCTTAGCAAACATTCAGTGTTATATGGGTAAGTGTTGAGAAGCAGCACTTGGAGGCATAGAGTGCTGGGACAGGAAAGCACTCTTTTTAGTTTTTAGGATTGTCATTAGGATTACTATTTGAAGCTTACATCAATCAATATTTTTAGGTTAGGTGTAAACAACTGATAGAATGGAATTTTCAAATGAGAAATGAGAAAGACTATAAAATGCAGGAACATTTTTGCTTTATTTTTTTTTTCTTTTTTCTGGCTAGAGAAAATCAGGAATTCCATTTTTAACATGTTAAATTTGTGATGGTTATTAGACGTCAAACAGCATTATTGAATGGAATTTTGTTTATAAATGAATTGGATATATTCTGGTCTTTTATTACGGTCTTTCATTTGCTTAATACATGGTATATGACTTGGTTGTGTTTGGAGTTTAGTTTTGGGTTATGTGATAGAAATTAGGTATAATAGTATAGACTCTAGCCCTGTGGAATTTGATCTTCAATCAATAATGCATTTCCTGATCATATGAGCATCTTTGATATATTTAAAATATATCATTTTGGTGCAAAGAAAGCTTACAATAATAAACTCTTCATAGGTATTCTTATTCTGGTTTGAGAAAATCTGTACTGATGTTTTTTTTTTTTCTGTATAAGCACTCCTTATATATGCTTTATATAATTTAGAGGAGACCTCCCAAACCACTCACAAAGTGTTACCCTTGAGGGTAAAGCATGTCTATGTAAAGGTGTCCACTAAGATCTACCTCATTCAGGAAGTGTGCTCGTTCCCTCATGGGAAGCAGGAGGAACAAAGCTAACTGCCATCCTGAAGCATTTTGCCAGAATGTGCCATTATTTTACTTCAAGTCAATCCAAAGCAAAATCTTTCTCTAAATGAGAAAAAGAGCAGCATCGTTTTCTAAGAAGTAACATCTGGCTGATGAAGTCAAGAGGAAGGTTGATGGTTTTATTTTGCAATCTCAGCTCATCTTTGACATTGCCTTTCAGAACGCTGCGGGACCACACCCTTTGCACACCTCACAGAGGTAACAGCTGCACCAAAGGCCTCGAAAGAGGCTGATGAATTCTGACAAGTAATCAGAGGAGTCTGAGGGAGACAGGGCGCCTCACCTTGGGAATGCAGCCTGCTCCCATGAACATGACAGCCCCATCTGCATATCTAGGCAAAGACTTGCTATTTTATGAAGGCTGTTTTAGTCAGGTGTTTTTCTTTTTCTTTTTTTTTTTTTTTTTGCTGTGACCTGACAAGAACAATTTTAAGAGGGAAAAGTTTATTTGTTGTTCACAATTTCAGAAGTCTCTTTCCTAGACAGCTCCATTCCTTGGGGGTAGAGATGAGGCTGAACATCATAGTGGAAGAGTGTGGTGGGGGAAAGTGGCTCAGGACATCACACCAGGAAGCACAGAGAGAGAGAGAGAGACTAAGCTCAGCTCCCAAAATATACACCCCAGAGGCTTGCCCCCAAGGTTTGCAACATTTGCATAGTAAAGCAAGTCCCAGCCTCTTGCTTTAGTGAAGAGTTTTCTAATTGAAAGAAACTTAATTCTGCATCTTTGTCACAGGAGGGAATTTGTTAGCTCCCACAACTCCAGGTCTTGGGGGATGATAGGAGGCAAGGCCAAGTCCAGGTGCTCACACAGTGAAGTCTGGTAGCTGAGTTTCCCCAAGTCCTGGCTCTGATTTTTCTGTCTTGGCTTCATTCTCAGACTTCCACTTCCTTCAAGGTGAAAAACTTAATTTCAGCGGCTGTGGGTTTGTACTCCATCAGTTCAGCAGCCTCAGAGGAGATGAGCCTCCCCTTGCCCAGAGTTCTGGGGTGATATCCTGGATACTTTGATCTGGTGCTGCTCAAATATTTAACTCCAAACCAAACTCTCAGACCTGAGTTGGGATTTTGCACTAGGGTGGGCATCGGTTAACATCGTAGGGTTAAAGTTAGGATCCTTCCTACCTGTGCTATACAGGCAGAGTTGGGTATTGTATGAATTTGCTAATGTATAGCAGCTAGGGCTGCTATAACAACATATCCTAGACTGAAAGGCTTAAACGTTAGAGATTAATTTTCTCCCTGTTCTGGAGGCTGGGAGACCAAGATGAAGGGGTTTGAAGGTTTGTGTTTTCCGAAGCCTCTCTCCCTGGCTTTTAGACTGCTGCCTTCTTACTGTGGTTTCATGTGTCTTCTCTTCTTATAAAGTCACTATTGATAATTGACTAGAGCCCTACCCTCTGTTCATTTAACCTTAGTTACTCTCTTTAAGAACCCCATCTCCAAATATAGTCACACTGGGGGTTAGAACAGTGTTCTCCTAAAATTCATATTTTAAGAGAGCAAGTTCAGTCCATAATAGGAATTAATTTTATAAAAGGATAGTAGGGTTAAAAAAAAAACCCAGCATTCATCACAGCCTCAGTGAAACTTGGAAAATGAAAACAGAGAAGAGGCCGCAGGAGGGGGCCTCAGGTGCCCAACGATAAGACACAGGAGCTTCTTGCTCAGTTCATTCAGGTTCTTCTTCCAGAGAACACTGAATGGGGAGGTCAGAGTAATAATCACCATTATTAAATTTGCCCAGTTCAATAATGGTGAAGTTCAACATTTGAGCCATCCCTGCTGACAGACTGACAGACTGACTGTTCTCCACTGAGCATCAGCTGAGGATTCTCAGAGCCACTGAGCAATGGTTGATCCACCTCCACCATCGCATCTCACCACCTGCTTTCTCAGGACACTGTACCAACTCTTCAAGGTTGAGTCCTCTGAAAGTGGATGTTCCGACAGCATTTGTAAGAAAAAGGTTCCCGAGGGATGGATCCGTGTAAAAAAGACGGGAGAAGAAGTTCACTTTGGCTGAGGGAGATGTGTAACTGAAAGGCAGGAAGACCAAACATTGGCCCAAGCATCACAGGTCTCTCTAGTTAATGTTGTCCATGCTGAACTGAAAGAATTGGGCTTTCATGTCTCTGCCTTATGCGGTTAGCACACACAAACTGCTGCAAACAGAACTGGGCAAGGCAGCTCGGCAGAAAAGTCAGGCACTGAAGTTGCTGGTAGCTGGAGGCTGCGCACCAATTCCCAGCAGCTGGACTGTAAGCCCTTCTTGAGAGAGGAACTGGGCGGTGAATATTTGTGTTTATCACAGGTTTTGCTCCACAGCTCTGGAGGCACTATTTCTTTTTTTCTACCTTCTTCAGATTACATGATTTCTATTTATCTGTTTTTGAGTTGATTGACTCATCCAATATTTCAATCTGCTGTTGCCCATAGGCAGCAAGTTTAAAATTTATCTTTGCTTTCCTTATTCTGTTCTAGGATTTCCATTTGATTCTACTTCATAATTTCCTTTAATCCTTTCTGAAATCCTTTCCTTGTTGATTTGTTAAGACCATTGAGCATCAATTCTTTGAGCATATTTTCTTTTAATTCTTTTAATATACTTAGTTCAAGTTTTATCTCAGTACAATATCTGGTCCATTGTTTTGCATTTGTTTTAATTGACTCTTCTTTGCTTGACCCCTTCTTCTCCCCATTTTGAATATCTAATAATTTTTATTGCCTGGTTAACATCATGGATGCCATGTCATAGGAATTCAGAGTCCATTATTGTTCTCTTAAAAATTTCAATGTTTGTTGTATGATCAATAACGATTGATTAAATTTGAATTTGGATGGTCTTAGCATCATTTTTTTTTATTAAAGGAAGATGTATAAAAAGACAAGACATATTCCCTTCCTGTTTCTTATTGTGCATATTCCATAGATATTTTCTTTTTTGTTTATTGTGGATATTATCTGTGACATCATGAGGTTATAGCAATACCAACTTAACTTCAATCATATACAAAAACTCTACTAAGAGGTTTTATGTTATTGATGTCATAAATCATCCTTTATTTATATCCTCTGCTCATTAACTTAAATTTGTAATTATCTTTTATGTTTTTGCCTTTTAAATCTTGGGCAAAAGTAGAGCTATGAACAGAAATTAGAATAATAATGATTTTAAAATTTGCACATGCATTTACCTTCAGAAGCTCTTACTATACCATATGCCTTTGAGTTACTATACTGCATAGTGTTCTTTAGTTTCAATTAAAAGCCTCCCTTAGATATATTTTTGTAGTAAAGTCTGTCTTACTGAACTCCCTCAGTTTTGCTCATCTGGGAAATCTTCATTTCTTCTTAATTTAGAAATACAGTCTTGTCAGATACAGAATTTTCAGCTGACTGTTTTTCCTTCTTTCAACACTTAAAGTTGTATTCCCCCTGCCTTCTGATCTTCAACGTTTCTACTGAGAAATCCACTGATAATTATGGATGACCCTTTTCTCTTGCTGCTTTCATAGTTCTATCTTTGTCTTTAGCATTCAATAGTTTGCACATTGTGTTTGCACCTTTCCATTGCTATAGCAAAAGGTCTGAGGAAATCAACTTAAAGGAGGAAAGATTTATTTTGGCTCATGTTTCCTGAGGATACGTCCAAGGGCAGCTGGGTTCTATTGTTTCTTGTACTGTGGTGAGGCAGCTCATTGTGGTAGGAGGGCATGGTGGAGCAAATCTGCACCTCATGGTGGCCAGAAAATAGGATATGGGGGCATGAGGAAGGGGCCAGTGATAAGATATCCCCTTCCAGGAAATGTCTCCAGAGATTTACTGCCCCCCACTAGTGCCCACCTCCTACAGTTTTTACCACCTTCCAATAGTCCATTCAATTGTTATCCCATCAATGGATCAATCCATTGATGTGGTCAGAGCCCTCATGATCAGGAGCCCACCTCTGAACACTGCTGCAATGGGGACCAAGCCTCCAAAACATGATCTTTGAGGGACCGTCCAGATCCAGATTATGGCAAGTGCAATATACCTCTGGGTCGGCCTCTCTGTGTTTATCCTCCATGGAGTCCACTGGGCTTCTTTCATGTGTGTTTCCTCATATCTAAGAAATTTTTGGTCATTATTTGTTCAAATAAATAAATAAATAAATTCATTGTCTTTTTCTCTTTTCCTCATCAGATTCTCACAACATGGGTATGTGTTAGGGTCTGTAAACAAGTCAGGATGGCGCCTGGCATCTTGCCAGAGGGAGTGGTTTGTGAAGTAACGCCATCGAGCCATTAAGTGTGGAGATTCCTTATTGGTTGACTGCTGTATCTAGTTTATGTTAATTAAGATAAGCTGTGTGGAATGTAATCATACCCTTCCTGTCCTACAAGAAACGGCTCCCACTCCTGCTGTATCAATGTACACAAGTTGCTCGTCACCCCGCAGTTATTTTGCTGCAGCCGGACGGCGGCAGGTATGGTCCACTTAGTGGTGTTCTGTATGACTCTTAGACTCCTTTCACTTTTATTCCTTTTTGTTGTTGTTGTTCCTTAGAATAATAATTTAAAATCAACTGTCTTCAAGTTTATGGACTATTTCTTCTGTCAGAATCTGCTGCTGAATCCCTCTAGTGATTTTTTTCCTCCCAATTCAGCTTTTGAATTTTTCAGCTTCAGAATCTGTTTGGTTCTTTATAATTTATGTCTCTTTCCTGAACTTCTCATTTTGTTCATGTATCATTTTTCTTGTTTTCTTTTAGTTATTTGTCCATATTTTCACTAGCTGTTTGAGCTTATTTAAAGTAGTTATTTTCAAGTAAGTCTAATACCTGTGTTTCTTCAGAGGTAGTTTCTGCAGATTTATATGTTTCTTCAGAATCACTTTTTTTTTCTGCTTTTCTGTATACCTTGTGATCTTGTGTTAAAAACTAGACAATCTGAAAAAACAGCCCCCTTTTCCAGTCCTTGCAGGCTGACTCTGTGTAGGGGGACATCTTTCCTAAGCAATCCAACACGAAGACTAGAAGTCTTCTTAGGGTTTTTGAGGTATGCATTTTCTCTAACCTTGTGTATGTACCTTTTTCAAATTCCCAATATATGCTTTTAAATGTCTTAATTTTCCTGATAGTCTCATTCATGTTTTTGTTTTATGACTTCCACTGCTCTGTTTTATTCTTTGTTTGATAATATCTTACCCCAAACATCTATGGTTCTGTAGTTTTCAAAAGCTACACTTGCTGTTTTGTATGGCTTTCCCTAGCATGACATCCCAGCCACTTTGGAGTGTCTAAACTCCAAGTTAGGGGACTGAATCCAATCTCCTTGATGGCCTGCAGTCAGGCCAAAATATTGCGAATTTTTACCATTGCGCTTTCATTTTAGTTTGTGAAAGTAACCGGGGATCAAGCCACCATTTCACCCATTCCGTCTGCCTGGTTGGGAATTTGCTTCACTGCCGTGGATCTTTGACTGATTTCTACCGTTCCTATAAAGTTATTTTCCATGGTTTCTAGGCATTTATTTAATATTTTCATGGTGAACAAGGCTCCTGAACTTCTTGCTGACATTTCGCCCTGTACCCCCTTTTAATATAATGGAAACTTAGGCCAAAACATGTGATATCTTGGAACTGAGGCGTGTTCTTGCCAAAGCGAGCTCTCAGCTGGGCTAGGATCTGGAGTGGATGCTCTGCACACCCGTGGGGTACTGTGATTCCTACTTTGAATGGTTAATATGCAATCCCATCAGGGCCTCTGAGAACTGGGACTGGAGCCTCTGCCAAAGGTCTCAAGAAGACTTCCTTTGTCAGGCATTATATTTTTCCAATTAGCATTTACTGTAGACTTTCTGTTAAAGATGAAAAGATTAGATAAAGTTGGCTGCCATTGTAATTGTTCCCCTGACCTTTTTCTGAACACGGGAAGTAGGTCCATCAGTTCAGATTTATGTCAATTTACAAACCAGGGTGGATTATTGCCTACTAGGTGTAATGCAGAGGAATTAACTTTTAATTGAGGTGACCCAGAAAGGGAAGCTGTTTCAGCAAAGACCTTCTGCCCCGATAAATTGGCTTTTAATGACCAATTTCCTTTCATGTCAATTCACTAGAGGTGGTTAGGTTCAGGGATCTTTTAACCATCTCTAATGCTGGATAGTAAAGGCAAGAGAAAGGATAGACACTAATTAAATTTGCTTTTGTGACAGGGAACTGAGAATGCCAAAAGTCTGCTAAAGAATGTCAGAAAGGGAAGGAAACTTTGTGTGCTGTTAAATAATGGAACATCTAAGCAATTAAACCATTGACCTTGAAGTTCCCTTGTTATAGAATAGCTTATACCACTAGGACTTACAAAACGACTGTGGACACAGGTTCACTAGAAATGCCTATCATTGAGTACAGCTGTATGCCTATGTTCCTCCTGATTTGGGAAAGTTAGTGTCCTCTCCCTCTTTGTTTGGATATTCTGAGAAAATGGGTATTTACTGAGTTGTCCATTTACAAGTTCATAAGTACAATTTTTTTTTTTTTTTTTTGCTGACTCTTTCATAGTTACAGTTTATGTTGTGAGATCATCAGGCAATGACTGTCCACATTTAAAGAAGAGGAGGGTTCATTATACTAGAAACACAGCCTAAAATAAACTCTACAGAGTTATTTAAGTTCAAATCACTTTCTTGTACTGACCCCTCATGTGACTTGTATTAAAGGAACGCTCAGATTGTAGTGAGAACAGCTTACCAAATGAAACAGTTGATAAACACACTCATTAAACAAGGAGGTAGTAGGTGTAAATATATAAGGGGCAATCTTTCTTTGATGTCCTCACCATTGAAGTGCAATTATTGTTTTTCTTCTAACACATTTTAAGTACACAGAATAATTCTTGAAAATTTTTAGTATGCTTTTGAACAGAAAATTCAAAATGGGTATACGTTAGTCTTCTTGAAGTGCATTATGTTTCATAATTTTCTTTGGAAATATTTTAAAAACTATTGCATGGGTCAAAATAAACAAACTTTTACCCGAGTCATGGCAATGATAAGCCAGGATTATAGTAAAAAAAAAAATCTCTGTTTGACAGGAAACCTGAATGCAAGCAGACATCAGCAGATGGTGTCAGGTTCAGGACAAACTCTATGGACCCCAACTATCTCTTGAAAAACGATTTTATTTTGATAAAGATAGAGTAGGCTCTTTACATTGGTGTACAGAGTCATCATTGCAATAGGTAAACACAGGGGACACGTCAGAGTGGAAAAATAAACATCAATTTCCTTGCTAAAATCAGACTGTCTATTCCGTTTTGTAAAGGAAAACCAGTGACCTTTAGAAGGGAGTGTTTTACTCATAATTATAACTACTTCTTTCTGTTAATTTCATTTTACAAACTTTTAGGTTTAAACAAAATCAACATATCCCCAGCACCACCAAAATAATAAAAAAAAAAATAACATATAGGGAAATAAAGCTGTGTTTTAAAAGTCTGTTAGTGTCTTGCAATCAAGGGGTATCAGAAAACTCAGAAGCCAGTCTCCCCTGAGGATGAGCAAATGTGCATTTGGTAAATGGGGGTGGGGTGGGAGCTCTTCCTGGGGCTGGGAATAAAGAGATTCACAATACCAGTAGTAATCCAAATGCATTTGCTTGCACAGAAGTTTCCATAACAAGATTCACCAGCCCTGTCGACTGCTGCCAACAGTTCGTTTCTGTTAAATGAAAATCATCTTTAATTTATAAGCCTTTGTAATCTTCTACCTATATTCAGATCCATTTACCTGAAGAAATTTTTTTTTTGTTTTTTTCCTTTCAGGATCAGTGCTTTCGCTGCTCACATTCAGGAAAGCAACGTAGGAAATGCAGTGCTTTTTTACAGCTCCCAGGTGAGTTATTTTAAAACAAGAAGGTTATGTGCAGGAAACCTCCTGGTGGGAGCCTTTACTTGAATATTGCATGGTCTTTGATCTCTCCCCTCACTGCTGAGAATGAGGAGAGGTTGCCCTCAGCTCCTGCTGGCCCAACTACGTCTTCAGCCCTAGCACTATTTTGATACCTGTGGTTTCCTTGGCCTCTGGAGGTGCTTGCTGGTAGGGAGGGTGAAGGAGCAGGGAGTGGACCTAGAAGATTTGTTTTTGGTGTGGGATTAATGACTAAAAAGTGTAAAACTCTTAGACCCAGGTTTCTGGCCATTTGTGTCTACAACCTAATAAGCTTTCAATACTACTAACCAGGAGTGTGTCTTCTGCAGAAATTTCAGGTGAAAGTGAACAAATATTTAAAATCCAGCAAAAAAGAATAATAAAATTAAAAACACTAAATGTGCTAAATAATGATGAATAATAAAATGTAATTAAGTAGACTAGTCAATCGAGCCTTTGAAAACACGGTACTTGTCCATTTGTTAATTTATCTACCCATTTTCTAAAGCCCAAACCTGTGTCAAGAATATATAAAGTAGAATTACAGAAACTCACTTAAAATAACGCCGGGAAATAGTATTTATTAATTTTTTTCTTTGTAAGTCAAGTAGCACCTTCAGCTCTTGTTTATATGTGGTTGGGTCGGAATCAGCTTTCTGTGTTGCAACCTGAAGTGGTTAATAGAAGCCAACTGGACACAAAAATCCTGCCCAGGAGGAAAGGAGAGCTTTCCTAATTAGATCCAGGGCCCAGGCAGAGTAATGGACATTGAAGAGAGGCCGATAAGGTGGTCACCTCACATGAAGATGAATGATCTCCTGGAGATGGAGACAAGGTTGTTTCTCTTTGGTTTCATTGCTGTAAGTTAGGAGAATTCCCAGAATTTTCAAAATAATGTTCTCTACCTCGGCAGTGATTTCTAGAAACCGCAGCTTCAGCTATCTTTTGCATATAATCCTGGCTCTGCTGATTTTGCAACTCTGGAAATTTGTCACACAAGAAAATGTGTCTTTTAAAGGAAGCTGGGAAACTTCTAGATGGTTTCATAATTTAATACCAGGAGAAGAACACAAAGCTGTTGTTACATTTACTTTTTTTTTTTTAACTTCTAGAATTTATTGGCAGCAAGATTTTATTTTTCTTTCACTGACAGTAAACAATATTTAATTGTTGAGATTTAGTCTTAGAATGTCTAATATCAATTTTGAGTGTTTTGAATTCTTCTCAATACTGTGCATTGTTCCCTCATTTGTTCTTTTTGTGTATTCCTCACAAAGCCATGTCATACTGTTCCCTTAGAACAAACCTCATCCTAGGTCCCTGGGCTGCTGCATCTCCCAAGTCGGCTGATGTCGGACTGACTATGATACATATATGAATAAGAGAGTTTAAAATACACACTTAACCCTAGAAGAATTAGTACAGCAAATCAAGAGGGGAGAGGAAAATACATATACATTTTGAAGTGTGTCTAAGTATGTGCAACTCGCAGGAAAGACTTTTTTTTAAAATTTGTTCTTTTTAGATACACAGGATAGTAGAGTATATTTTGACATATGACACATACATGGAATATATCTTATTCTAATTAAGATCCCCTTCTTATGGTTGTTCATGATGGGGAATCACACTGGTGGCGGATTCATATATGAGCACAGGAAAGTTGTGTCCGATTCATTCTACTATCTTTCCTATTCCCTTCCCCACTCCTTGAAAGATTTTTGATGGAAACAAAACAAAACAAAACACCCCCAGAACTCTTAGTTTTGAATTCCCTAAAGCAGCTGGAATATGTTTGGTAGGTATTTGACTGAAGCTTGTTGAAGGAATTCCACACAGTGAAATGTTAAAAGGCATCGGACCATAAACTGCCATCCAGTAAGTTTGTTGTTGGGACACTGAATTCAGAGTGTTTTGACAGAAGGTCAGGTTCCACGTTAGTCCTCTGTTTCCAACCTCCTTCTATTTTCAGCTATTTTCATTTCACTACCCGCATCTCTCAAGAGCTAAACTCCTTCTACTTCTGTTTCATTGCTCTAGACAAGTTTTTGTACTTTAGAAATGCTCAGCAGAGTGCTTTTTTAATTCACTGTTTTCCCAAGTAAGATTAATTTTCACATCTCCCACAGGTTTAGTTTTTAATCTGCTGTATTATATAAGTAGACAAATACACCAACAATCAGTACATGAGGTTTTGAATTTCAAGAGTAGACGCCAAGTTGATGATGCAACAGGAGGAAAAGTTGTCTCCCACACACACTCACACACAAATCCACACTCACACACATATACATATATATACTCATGTGAATGTACATATACATACAAATGCACTCACAAATACACACACTCATACAAATACACACACACCCACATTCATCCACTCATACAAGCACATACACATGGGAATACATACACACATTCTTACAAAAACAAACACACATACATTCGCAGACACTCATACACACACATACAAACTCACATGTCCACACACATACACATTAATAAACATCAGTGATGTATTTTATGAAAACTTGTAGGTAGCTAGCTCTCCCAAGTCAAACCTACAGAATCTGGAAGTGAGCAGATCAAACTCTGCTACTGTCAGTGGGTTTGTCTGATCTATATATTTCCTCTAGTCTTAGACCCAATTTTTTTTTTTTTTTATTATTCCCCAATGAAGCATTTAGAAGTTTTTAAAATAAGATAAAATGACTGATTTCTTCAACACTGTTATGTTTGTGACTTGGCAAATGGTTAGCTCTTTGGAGAAGGTCATTAATTCCATTTCAAAAAACCGCTTAATGGGCTCATCCCAGGAAAAGTGATGATTCTTTCTAGTGTACTCAGTGACCTTAGGGATTTTATATATTATATTCTACTAAGGGCATCTCAGTCGGAAAGGTTTTAATACAGTTGATTGCACAAAAGAAAAGCCCATACATATAATGTTTGACTACTGCCACACAAGAGAGTAGAAGATGGCCAAACTTTTTGCCACTGGATGAGTTTATAAGGTAAAAGAAAATTATCTAAGTAGATCATCAAAAATAATAAAGTAAAATAGGAGCTGGCTCAGGATCAGCCACGTGGTCTCCTAGGGGACATGCGAACTCTAAGAGCGCTCTAATTCGGGCAGGACACTCACCAAGCTGCCGCCTTCTCCTTGTTGGAAGGAACTTGCTCTTCAGTCTCATCTGCCATACTCTAGGGATCTGCCTTTCACTCCAAAGATGCCTCCGACTGCTCTCCTTTCCTCATCCTCCATCCACTCCCGAGTCACACATGCAGTTTCAGAATAAAACTAGGACAAAGGTTTAAAATATTTTTTCCCTTTAAAATAGATAAATTCATCTTACTGACTAAATAATTTTGATTTTTGAATAACTGCCTAATGGCAAATTAAAGAGAAAATAACTTTTTTAAAAAATTAAAGAATAAATAACTTATTTTTTAAATAAAGAAGTTTCTGGGAAATATTATATCTCAGACTCCAACCTAGAGAGTATTGTGGAGAAATAGTCTCTGGCATGACTTGGAGGACAGACTTTGAAAAGTGGTCATTGAACGTTCTTGGCCCTCCTCTTACCTGGCACTTGGCATTTTTCCACACTCTTGTCTGTAACTCTGTCTGACAGTCCTCTCCTCGCTCTTGCTCATGTCTATCCATGATTTTCCGGCAGAGCTCTGTGGCTCACCACCTGCTCCTCTATTTTTTTCTTGCCTCATTTTGTTTCTTCTCATTTTTTCATGGTAGAGTTCTCCAGGACAAAGGGTCCATTCTGTCTGCCACCGCACATCCCTCTCCCTGCCCATGTCCACTGGCTCTAGTTACTCCTCCCGGCCCCTCCTCTGAGCTCCCGACACACATTTCCATTTTCCCAATGCGGACAGTAACTTGCTGATCCCTCACACAATTCATGTTTGTCAGGTTCTTGCTCATCTTGTACTCCCTCCACCTCCCATCCCCACATCTGTGTCCCTCCTGCATAAATTACCCCAGATAACAGAATTGTGTTGCCTCCAACATCTTTCACGCCCTCATTCTCTAGACCATAACTGCTCAGTTTTCTCTTTTCCTTATGACCACTTAACACCTGTCACCAGGCCCTTAAAATGGTGTCTTTCCTACCCGCCACCCCCCCCAGTTTCTTTCTTCTTCAATACTTCTCTAAACAAATAATGCCTTATTCCTTTATTAAGTAGAAAAATTATATTACTCCTTTACCTAAAAATACTAGAGTGGCTTTCAGTCACTCAGAAACCTGAGAAAGTAAACAAAACAAAACAAAACCCACAAAAACCTTTTCCTACAAGAAATTCCAATCTGCAGCTCTAATCTGGTGGACCAGCTTTGTCTTCTACAGGGTCTCCCCCTCTGAAGCATGTAAATCACAGCAAGGATATTGATGATTCCTTGCCAGTTCCTTGATGTGGAAAGACTTAGATTTTTCTCTGTTTGATTAAAGCCTAATTGTTGAACAGATCCCCGAGGGAAGGTGCACCTTGGTGGTGACTTCCCTTAATCTTCTTTCATTCCAGGTGCTGGCCCAGGACTGCTTCAAGAGTACAGAAGATTCCCAGCTCATCTCATCTGTAATGAAGATGAGATTTGCAATCTGTAATGAAGGTAGATTTGCAACCCATCAAGCTGACGTAGTTGCTGTGTGACCATGGGTGGGACGTGTGACTTCAAAAGAGATCTAATAATAGACCACCTAATAAATTTGGGAAGATTAAATAGAAAAAAAAAATACGTAAAAGGACTTGGTAGATCATAGCATTTTGTAAATCTCTTGTTGTTCATTGTCCAAAAGGTTTGGTTTGATGTTTCTTATCCATTTGAGAATCAAAAAACAAATGAAGTTAACTTTACGACTGCCAGAGAGGCAGGTCTTTTCCCCACTCTGGATTTGCATGAGGAGAGATTTTCCTGGCTTTCTGCACCCCTTTATGTCGTCTGAGAATATGGAATGAATTATCTGATGGGGAAACCTCACAATATCACTCTGAGAGCCTTCTGAACTCAGCTTCACCCAGCCAGAGGACCTAAAGCTATGTCCTACAACATGGAGCCTAGCAGTGAACACAGGTGATATTTCAGTGTTAGGCCTCATTTTTATTTTCAACTTTTTAGAATCGCAGCGAGAAAGAAGGGAGCCGTTATTAAAGTATTTTCACGTCTTCCTGGTTAAATATGGTATAGCCAATCCATCATAATATAAGCATTCACAGAATTATGCTAAAGATCCAGTGATCTAAACAGTTACTGTCAGAACAGTGAATGGTACAAGGTAAGAGCACCATCTAAGTTGGCTATTGTTGAAATGGTATTATTATTATTAATGAAAATAGTTTGATCCAGGTTTGTGTCTTTGCCTCCTATTTTTCTGTTTAGTCCTTTTAGCTAGGAGGCTTTAGTTTGAGTGACTTTCTCATCCCTGTATTTCAGACATAAAAATACTGTATGTTAATAACAACTCATGGAGCTGTGTTTGCATTGAGAATGAGATTAGCTTTAACAAGGGGTCTGTTTGAGAGACCAACATTCCTCTGCTATTGTTTGTCTTCTAAATTGACTATGCAGTCATTGTTACGAACTTGTTTTTAAGTCAAACTGCCAAATTTTACGACTTTAAGATTTTCTTTTATCTTGGTGAATCTAAAATAAGTTCATGAGACAAATGTTTCCATTTTGAAACTTGATTTTATGACCACATTCGTTTGTTCATGTTAATATTTTATACTTTGGAAATTTGAAAGGTAGTATTTTTTTTCTCCATCAGAGAGAACGTATAGCAATATCTTTTAGGACAGCCATACATTTTTAGTTTGTGCTATTCTTTTTGAGATATCTAATATGAGTAAATCAAATGAAAAGCAAGTTGTGCTATAAGATGCTTAAAAACACTGAAATAGATGGATGTTTCTATTCTAAAAACTCTTTCCTGTTTGTCACTTATTGTAATTTATGTTCTTCCCATTATTGTCAAATTATTTTTTCATGTGGACTATTCTCTTTCTAGGCATGAACATCTACTTAATTTCACAAAGTGACAGAAAGATAGTTTACGTCATTTGCTATATTTTGCTTTGATAACCATTGTTTATGTGTGTGACTCTTTTAGACTACTGGATTAAATTTTCCTGTCATACTGCTCATTGCAACCCTCACAGTGCCTTGACTATATTGGAAGCCCATTTACAATTTGGAGAATTAAATATGAAGCTTTCTATTAGGTTGTTAGAATTAGAATTAGTGAGTATTAGGACTACTACATTTTTATATACTTTAAGCCAGTAGTCTCAACTGGGGATGATTTTGTCCCCAAGGCAACATTTGGTAATATCTAGTCTTTTTCATTATCTCCAGTGTGTTTGCGGGTACAATAATATCCAGCGAGTAGAGTCCAGGATGTTACTCGATATTCTGCAGTGCACAGGACAACTCACCACCATAGAGAATGATCTCACCCAAATATCAATGAGGTTGAGAAATACTGCTTTAAACCAGAAAGGTTATCCATAAGAATACCTACCTGGGCCAATGCCACCCTGCATGAATAATGATAATCAAGAAGAAGAAAGAAGTATCACTTAAATGGGTCCAGCATTTCATCAGAGAGGCAACTATTATCTTGGAGGATTCTGAAATCAGAAATTGCTTTGAGGATTTTTCTAGAACTATTTCTTTTTTATCCTGGTGTGAATTTTATTAACCTCATAGTTCATCTCAACTTACAATAGAAGTTCAGTAGAGGAATAGTTCACTTGCTTTAAAAATTTGGTTTAATATTTCATACAAATGGCAAACAGATACCAACTTTGCATATATTTTTAAAAAGTAGTGTAAATGTTTTCCATAGCCAGTGTTTAACTCTTAAAAATATAACCATAGAATAAAATGCTCCCATGAGAATATTTAGTTTTTTATTATTTAAATATTATTTTGCAGTTGAGAAATCAAATGTAAAGGGCATGACAAGGACAAAGATGTAGGGAATAATGCTCTTTGCTTTTGTCTAATACCTCAGATATCCATTTACTACCTCATCAATCATAGGCAGAATATGGTACTGGGAAAAAAGTGTCAGTATAACTAGGTCAGGACTCAGAGAAAAACTATGATAAAAATGTGAAATTTTTACCATTTTTTCCTCTTTGTTCAACAAAAGGCATTGTATGTAATTTTTCTAGTCCTCTTCCTCCATTAAAAACTGATGATGATGATGTTCCCAACATACATAGGTGGAGAAACTGGTTTGGGCAATCAGATTTAATTATGCGTGCGATTTTGAAAGCTAACACACTATAAAAAAGTATGAATTATTGTTTAATGAGAACCCACTTGAGTTTTGAAGACAGAAACAAAGTTTTTGAAACCTTTAGAAGTCTCGGTTTTTCTGGCAATAGGACTATAAACAAAATTTTCCTCTGGAAGATTCTGGTAGCTGCTGAGTTGGGTCACAGTCCTTGAAGGTAAAGTAAGTTGTTTGTGAGGAAAAGTTGATAGAAAATGCGCTACTCCTCCCCTTTTAAACTTCAAAAATCAGAGTCTAATTACAGATATCTTTTCCAGATTGAACCACCACCAATTTAACCAAAAACATGTGTGTGTAACAAAAGAACTCGTAAAAGGAACATTTGAGGTTTCACATGGATTTCTGCAAAAGACAAACACAGTAAAATCACAGAATTGGCTGATGGACACTGTGCTGTACTAAAGCTGTAAAGATTTTTATTGAATCCTTGGGGCTTATAAGATCCATTCATCCTTTAAGAGAACCGAAAGGTCTTAATCCACAAAGGATCTTTCCACTGCTTACCAGACAAATAGATCCTCCCACCTTGAAGGGCACACAGTCTAGAGCTTTCTGGACCCCAGTGTGATCTGCACATCTGTTCTCCATTGGGCCCTGCATCAGATGTACCTTGGAGAGGTGTTAGCCCTGTCACTTGGTATATGACCTAAGAGAATATTGAGCACTTAGAACTAGGGTTATTGTAGTATGTTTCCTATTAGGAAATAGCTCATTTTGCAACTCTTATCCCAGAAAGATGCCTACCAATGCCAAGAATACTAAACAGATATTTGTTGGATCACCAAACAATGTGAGTTCAATTGACTTGTATTCAAGGTGAATGTGCTCAGGACTAGACCTCTGGAGACATTTATTGACCAGGAAGAATGACCCATAGAGATACATTCCAAATCCCTTGGGAAACTCCTCAATGTTTTGGGTGATATTAAGAAAAATATTCAATATGTCGAATTCAATAAACACTTCTTTTTCCCTGGGGAAGCCTAGTTACATACTTCTATTCCTTTGTCTCTTCTCACCAACTGTTAAGGAGAAACCCTTGAGAAGTTGAGCAGACTAATACACTAGACCATGAATCATGGAGGCTATTCATCTAGATGGGATAGATTTGCAATATCTGTCACAACATTACACTTGAAGATGAGGAGGGGGATTATTATGCCAAATGACCTTTTGGGTGACTGTGGGGGGAATAGAAGGAGCCCATCTGTAAATAATTACTTATCTCTTTTATAAATTATAGGGACCCAGGATATCCACATCCTGAGTTCTGAGCACAACAGACTCTCTGAAACAAATGGGACATAGACTTATGAAAGAATACTATTCTTTTTCCTTTTGCTAGCTTTACTGAGGTGTAATTGATTTAAAAAAGTATTTATTTGAGGTTTACAGCATGATGATTTGATATGTGTAAAAGCTGTGCAATAATCATGACCACAATCAGGTTAATTCACACATCTGACATCTCACATAGTTGCCTCTTATTTTTGGCGAGAATACTTAAGTTCTCCTTTTTCTTAGCAAATATCAAGTGTACAGCAGAGTGTCATTAACTATAGTTACCACACTGTACATCCAATCACCCCAAATTATTTATTGTGTAAGTTCAAGGAATTTGGGGAGTGCATTCATATTCTCCTATAGTGATAATAAAAGCAGTTGTGAAGCTATCATTTCTATAACCAACAATCAAACTAGGAAAGATAACTAATTTTCTGGTAAACATTTCTAAAAGTGGCAGTTGATAAAAGAATTCAAAATAATTCTCCATAGACTTAAGCAACAGCCTGACTAAGGTACAGAAGCAGTACCAATGAAAGAATTATAATCAATAAAATCTTATGAATATTTACATTCCTTAATTTGCAGAGATGTGGGTCAATGAAATGAGAAGGAATCCCCATGGAAAGTTTCTAAAAATTCTTATATATGTAGCACTTCTATACCAGCATAAAACCACCGCCAAGGTGTAGGAACGGTCAGGGTTTATGGTGTCCTGGCACTGTGTGGAACTAGGAGAAGGGATATGGCCATGCTCCTGCTGGATGGAGTGAGCCCTTCAATTTTAGATGGAATTTTGGGAGAGAAAGCAAGGTCCAGGTCCCCTTGATGATTGTGTGCAATCAACTAGGCTTTTGCTGTGGTCAATTAATAGGTAAAACTTTAAAGGAAACAGAGGGAAGCTCCTAGAGTCCAGAGTGTTGCTTGAGTGGGTAAAGACAATTGATCCAATAGCAAGTGAAAAAAGAATGGTAGAGAATTCACCCTGGTGATACTGGAGCTTCATATCTGGGCTTCATATCTGGCCTCCGCAAGGGAGGAAGCAATGGCACAGCAGCTGTGCAAACAAAATATTTAAAGGGACAAAGGAAAGGACAGAGAAAAACAGGAAGGAGGGAAAGAATGGAAAGGAAGTGGGAGGGAGGGAGGAGCAAGAATCATAAAAGCGACTCAGTGTGGAAGAAAACACCAACCAAGGGAAAGAAGCATATTTCCACAAGTGTCAGAGAATATCCAATGAGATAGGCCTTAAAGATGACATCTGTTAATGAAGTAGAATAATGTAAAAATGGAAACTATGGAATAAAAAGATAAAATTGAGAGTGAGAATAACATTAATAAAACATCAATAAAATCTTATGAATATTACATTCCTTAATTTGCAGACATGTGGGTCAATGAAATAAGAAGGAATCCCCATGGAAAGTTTTAAAATCCTTACATACTTAGCAGTTCCATACCAGCATAGGACCACTGCAAACGTGTAGGAACAGTCAGGGTTTATGGTGTCCTGGCACTGTGTGGAACTGGGAGAAGGGATATGGCCATGCTCCTGCTGGGTGGATTGAAGAACAAATTACAGAGCAACCAAGTTGATCAGAAAGGGAAAGGAATAAAATTTAACTAATATCTAAGACCAATGGATAATTGAAGAAATGAGGGATTAACTTAAAAAAAATATTTGGAGGTAAATGAGAATTGCAAGACAACATACCAAATTCTGGGACGTTTTGAAAGCAGTTCTAAGAGTAAAGTTCATTGCATTGAACTCATTCATTTAAGAACAGAAAATCACCAAATAAATAACCTAACTTTACATCTTAAAGCCCTAGAAAAAGAAGAAAAAATCAGCACTCAAAGCAGAAGACAGTAAATAATTAAGATCACAGCCAAAATTAATGAAATTGAAACAACAACAACAACAAAATTCAAAAACAAAAAGTTGGTTCTTTGAAAAAATAAACAACATTAATAAACCCTTAGCCAAGTTATAAAGAAGAAGAGAGAGAAAACTCAAATTACTAATAATAATTAAAATAGGAAATAATAGTTTCAATAATAATGCTACCAATAATAATTAGGTTAGTAGTAAGAAAGAGAAAATCCTTGAGATAATTGCAGTAAATTCAGAGGAAAAAGACAAGGAATGAAATAATATGTAGTGCAGAAATGGTCCAACATGGGTATAATTTGTCTCCTTTACTTAGGGGACTGAAATCATAGATAAATATATATTGTGGTATAATATGCAACACTTCCCCCAAATGAAGGAAGAAATGCACTGTAAATTGAAATGGAATATGATGTATAGGAAAAAGCTATGCAAACTTCATTCCAAACAAAAGCAAAGATCCTCAGGATCTGAAGGCCTGAGATGACATGTATCTCTGTTAGATTTCTGAGCTCATGTCCTTCCTATTCCTGACAGTACCCACTATGCTCTGGCCACACTTGCTTCTTTGCTGTTACTAGATATACTTCTTTTCATCTGCTCTTCTTTTGTATTGGAAGTCTCCTTGCCAGATATACACATGCCTGGATTATTTACCCCATCAATCCTTTGTTCCAATACTGCTAACCTTGCCCACACTGGCTCACTATATTCAGCTTTTCTTGTCCAAACTTTCTGCTTGGTTTTCTCCACAGTAACTACACATCTTCTGATGCAGTATGTGGCTTGCTTTTAGTTTCTGCCCCCCTACTATGTATGTGCTTAGAAGGCAAGATTTTATTTCTATTCATTTATTTTTTTAATTTCCTATTCTTAATACTAAGAAAAATTGCTAACATACTATAGGAGATTGATTAGTATCTATTACATAATGATGTTTGGAGATTACTGAATCAGCAAAGTCATCTTCAGTCAACTAGAAAAAATGAATAAAAGGAGACATTAAAGTCTCCAGAATGAGGATTGCTTGGGCAGTGGTGTGCTGAGCCCAGCTGCATAGTTCACAGAGCCATTGGTGTACATCTCTTCTCAACTCCCTGTTCAAGGACATCAGATGGCCCTTCAAGAACAGCCTAGGAGGATTTAGACCATAGAAATCAGAAAATGCTTTAAGTGAGATTTTTTTTTTAACCTTGGAGTTAAATGATAAAGAGTGAAGTCTGAAATATACTGAGTTTGAGATACAGACAAGGAGGGGGAATTGTGGGTGGTCTAAATAGAGATGTTCAGAGCTCCATTAGATGCTTTGTCATTCGTTGAGCATCAATGAGCCAGGCCAGGTGATGTTATTAGGTCTTACATAATGGAGTATTGAAAGGAGTAGGAAATACATCTAAAAAGAATTTAGTAGTTTGCCATCTAAATACATGAGATATCTTAAAAAAAGAAGTTAGTATTTTATGTTACTTTTTTACTAAGTTTTAAATCTTCAATGAAAATTTAAAGACAAGAATAAGAACAAGGAGACAGACCTCCTTGGAATCTAGGAAAGAACAGAATTTCAAAATAGAAGTCAGTAGTCATCCAGGCTGGATATTGCAACAGGGTTAACACAGTGAGGAATAAGACAGTTTGTTGGGCTCAGAAATGGGAGACCACTGGTGAATATAGTGAAAGTAGTTTCCAAAGTCTGCAGGGGCCAGATTACAATGGTTTGAAAAGTGGGTGATGGGTGAACAATTGCAAAGATCAAGGTTCAATTATTCTTTTAGGAATTTTTCTGCTCTAAGGAGAAGTGAGTAGCTTAAGGAAAACAAATGTTGAGTAAAGTGCTTGTTTTCTGTTTGTTTGTTTGCTTGTTTTTTTTTTTTTTGGTGGTAAAAATTGTTTTTGCTGTGTTTAAGACAGAATTAATGGAGAATCAAATGGTGAAGACATAAGGTTTAAGAAGTACTTGATGGATTGAGGTCCTGGAGACTGTTGGTTAGATGAGTACCAGCACATTTGTGGATGAATGGGCTTTGAAGAGGGGGAAATGATTTTGATCAGGTCATCTCCATGTGCAGTTTCAGTTTTCATTGAGATGGGTGATTACTGCCTCCATGGGGTCAAGCAGGTGTTTTCCATGAATGAAGCTGGTCTGCCTTCAGCATACCTGCAGATGTTATGCAAGTAGAAGGACCTGACATGACATTGAAATGCTCAGCCTCCTGAGCCCCAGCTAGTTGTACCTTGTGGAATATTGAGGCCAAGATTGGGAGATATTTCAGTTCTTCAAAGGAAGCCAGAAGCTTGCATTTTAATGTGAAATATCTTGATTCTTATTTTGGTTTTCATTTAAAGAGGGGAAAAAGCCAAGTCCTCCCCCCCAAAAACAAAAACCAAAAAAAAAAAAAAAAAAAACAACCAAAAAACCCCATCTGCCTGCCAGACTCAATCTATGGATCTCTACATGGCAGCCTCTAGTGTGAGAGGAGAGCCTGCAGCTTTGGAGATGACAGACCCCATGAAGCAGGAAGCAGATGCTGTATTATCTTGGTCAAGAAAGCAGTAACGGCTGAGCCAGGAGGGAGGATACAGAGACACGTGGTCAGAGACCAGGAACTATCTGACATTTGTTGCACTAAAGGCAGATTTAGTAGGTGCTCTAAGTGAAGACATCAATAGAAATAAGAAGAAAGACGAAGACATTTCTCATATGCTTCCTTTCCAGCCCCCACTTCATCCTGGTATGCTGGTGCCCAGGCCGTCTCCCCAATGCCCATACCCTGCTGTTCCAAACACACCTTGGCACCTTCCTTCATCAATGCTGTTGTTCTTTGCTTTCCCTCTGTTTTCTGGTCACAAAGCCTTAAACGGAGTATGAACGAAGGGGAGTGGTTTAAATTGGAAAGTGGAAAATATATATATATATATTAAACTGAGCTTCATTGGCTTTCCCCACTTTATCCTTCCCTTCGACCCGACGAAAAAAAGATGACAGTTTCCTATATTATAGAACCGAGCTGCATTCCATTCATGTTGTAATCTCCTTGGCCCCACATCTAACCTGGAAAGCAAGGAAAACACACAAAGTTTATATCTTGAAAAAAGACTTTTAGATTAGCTCATGTTTTGTTTGGAAACGTCCGACTCTGCCTGGAGATAGTATAGTATTGCAGTTCCTTTACGGTGTGGCAGGAATCTTTTGACATTTCCTAAACATAATAGCCTCATGGTTGCTTGGATAGAAGGTATCTAGAGGAAACCTGCAAAAAGTTGTTTTGTAAACTCAAAAGAAACTTGAGATAAAAATGTCATTTTGGGTTTTAAGTGAAACAATTGTTTAGAGAGACCATATGTGTATTTTAAAAGACTGTAGGAGAAAACATTTAATCATTTGTATATTGAATTATATGTGTAATGCCTTTGTAGGAAATGTTCACTTTTAACACATTTCTCTTATTGTAGGTAATTATAATTGTCTCTGTATTGTGGTAATTGTGAAATATTACACACATGCATATATCCATATATATGCATATACATATCTATGCATATACTTTTATGCTGGAACCCCAAGAACCTTTGGTGAAGGAGACAATAGGTGTCCTCTCCCTGCTACACTCTTGATAAGTAGCTTAATGCCTGGCCTATGCTCAGCAATCTCTAATTTTTGTAAAGTGAATAAATGGGAGATGTATGTGACTAGTATATATAGATAAATTTGCATATAATTATTTTGTTACTTTACTTTTTAAAGTTTGGGTTATCCCTCAATGACATACTTACTTTTAAATAGACAAAGTACTGGTACTTCATTGCCACAGCTCAACACGTTTTTGTTGGGTTCACACAACTCTTTCACATTGAACTAGTGGGCTCTGACATGTTCCTCTTACTGCTGAATTCCTTCAACACTGTCGTTACAGAAATTATGTATTTTCTAAGAAAGAAAAAAGGGGGCTTTTGGTCTCTTCTTAAATTTTCTTAGACCATTTTATAGAACACTGGTTTGACTTAAGATGTTAAAGAAGTCTGCCAAATAAGTTAAAATGGCCAAGTAAGTTTAGGAATTACAGCACTTGGACACCATACATCTGGGAGAGTCTCAATGTACACAAGTTTATTAAGAGCTCTGAAAAATCCCTCAATAAAAGAAATCTGTTCAATTTAAAGTATTCAAACACTCACAATTTTTCTGACCACGGGATATATTTCTAACAGTATAATGTGTTCCATACAGAAGGCTTAGAAAATGCTTCTGTGCCCTATATTCATATCATTGCTCTAATTCTTAATATATTCTGTGTCAAATTGAATGATCATGCAAAAAAAATTAAACATCACTTCTTTTCTGATATTTCTAAGATGGTTTCTAATGTATAATATTTGCAAGCCAAAAGAGACACTGTGCTCTTTGAAATTGGAGAAATGTATACAACTACCCACTTTATTGATCGTTTCCAGCTTGTCTATGATAAATTCAAAATTCCCAGATACACTGCATTGTCTTCACAGAGAACAAGTTCCACTTCAAACATGAAATGTATGGCCCATGAGTATTGACAGAACATTATCCCTTGAAATGCTTATCTGACACAGAGTATGAAACGTTTTGGAGATGAGAGAAAATTAGATATTGTATGTGTCAACATGGTGTGGAGTGCATTTTGTATGAAACAAATCCTGTTTCTATTAGGTTCACAAACATTGTGCTACCCTTGGGGAAAGAATTATGAATAGTGAATATATGAACAGATCTGTTGAGCATGAACAGGCCTGATTCAATTTATTTCAAAGTCTGAATGCATACGATATTTCTTAAAAGTCTGATGCTCCCAAATTTTAAAAGTTAAGCAGCTAAACAGAATAATATGCATGACTGGGAACTCAGCATTACATATTTCACCTATACTTCACTCTTCAATACACTCTAGAAGTTTGGTATCATGGTTTTTCGTTATGGAAATGGAAATGACATAGGGCAAGATATACATATCTAATACCGATTGCATCTTCTGAAAGAAGAAATTAAAACAAAACAAACCAAACAAGGCATTTTAGTTCTATAGGCTTGGGGACTGACCTGTAAAGCTTGATTTTCTAAGTTTTGAAAAAATTAAATTCAATACGATGACAGATTTTAACAACTATGAAATGATGGTTATGTAGTACGAAGTAAAAGTAACTGTAATGGACCATGAGATAAGTACAATCAGGTAATATCTCACTGGTAGCCTTTCTTTCTGAATTTTGAGAAGAGCATTTAAAGATGAGTTACTACATGTAAGAATATGAATATATTCAATGAATCTGTTTTACAACACAGAACAGACAATGCTATAAGTGAGAGAATTTCTTAGACCAATTTCTTGAGACTCTGTTGAACATGAACAGTCTTTGGTGGAAATCTGGAGTTCCCTAGATAATTATGATTCCAAGATAGTATCCCAACTATATGGCAAAAGTTTCCCCTGATCGGTTCAGGTCAGTTCAGCAGAAATACTCATATACTTTTATACTTACATTTATACATGAATATATAGTATATATATACATATATGCATACACAAGTGTGTGTGTGTGTGTGTGTGTGTGTGTGTGTACACAAACATATACACATATCTTAGGAAGAAAGTCTTTATTGGATTATGAAATTGAGATGACAGGATCATAGAGCTCAGCCTCCCCCAGCTCCATCCTGCTCAATACCCTCCTCCTCCTAGTCTCCTCCTCTTCCCAGTAGTTAAAGGTAGGGGCCTCTAGATTCTGAAGCCATGCTCCAGAGAAATTCCTCTGAGGCTAGTAACCCTTCCTGTTGACAGGGTTTGTAAAGTCCCTCTCCTAAGATTATTGTGCTTCTCCAAAATAGACTATTTGGGTTTCCAGAGTAATGTTATTGCAGATACATATGCATTACTAGAAGGTTCTATTTTCCATCCCTTTTCTTTTTCATAGAAATACAGGAAGACTACATTCCCTTAAATCTCTTTCTGTGGTATGAGGCTAAGAAGCTGGCCAATGTCATGTGCATGGAAAGAATATATGCTACTACTTCTAGGCTTATTGTTTAAAAGAAGTTTGGATCCCTAAAACACACCCCAGAGCTATCTAAATTCCACTGTACTTTGTATGAGCAAAAAATAGAGTTTTTTGGGGGGAGGCATTATGTCACTGATTTGTTGATTTATCTCTTGCAGCAATTAACCTTCATTACCCTGAGTAATAAACTCAGAAAACAATCAAATAAGCAGACAAATACTTCTATCATATTCTGTCCCATTAAACATTTTCATATTGGTTGAACTCATTAATAATGGAGCAAAAGTGTTCACAGGCCCCTCACACACTTACCAATAGTCTAGGAATGTGGTCTCGCATGGAAACAAGCATTAATAGTCTGAATAAACATGTCAAAGGGCTGTGGGGCTGTTATTTTGTTTACCTTAATGAAAATCTTATTCGCAGCCAGAATTCTATTTTAGCAAGGGTTACATTCCTTTTGTCCTTTAGCCTGAGGGATTTTGAAAATGCACATTTTTTAGGTTGATTTCTGGAACTTGTGTACCAGTGAGACGAGAATCTTGTACAATATAGACAAGAATACATAATTTTAAATGTTGATGGCTAAATTCATATTCACTACTAATGTATGCTCAAGCCCTCTATCAAGCTCTACCTGGACCTAATCTACATACATCACATTTCTGTTGGGTGAAGGAAAAATATAATTATAGTCATCTACGTGTATGCAAAAATACAATAATTTTCCTGCAGAGTATATAGATATTCTTGGGCAAAATGGCACCATATGAATGTAGGAAGAGACTGCTACATAAGTCAAGTAAAATGATCTGAGGAAGGGATTGGGCCAATTGGAACAGGCATGACCTTGGGGCGAGGAAGTCTGTTTTTAAGTGCTGATCTGACAACCAAAAGCTATGTGACCAAGTATTTATCAAGAATCACTTAGTCTTTGAGAGTGTCGGTACTATGATTAATAAAATGGGGATAATAATATCTTGCGGCCACCTTCATATAGTTGCTTTAAATCATACATAAAAAATATGCATGAAAGCACCGGTTAAATATTATATCAGTGTATTATTATGATTAATTTAGGATGATTAGTTAGGAGTTATGAACCAAAGTTGAAAAAACCCACAAATGTACATGCCATTCCTTATTGAAGTAGAGACACTGGGGGCAGGGGGTTAGGGAGAGGAACAGCTCTCACCCCAATCACACTCACTGCTGGTTTATTGCAGTTAAGAGATAGGACATCTCCCTTCTGGGAACTTTAGCATTTGACTCCTATGAGGGTTCTAACCTTAAGGTATAAAATACTATTTTTGCCTTTAGATTAATTAGCTCTGAGATTAAGCAAATAGGCAAACTCTGTTGGAGGACTTTCAAAAGGGGAGAAAAAACATCCCAGATACAGACAGAAATCATGTGATGCAGATCATAAAGTTTCTCCTGAGCTGGATTTAATTAGAAATTTCTGGAACTATTTGGCATGCCAACAGCTGCTGTCAGATCTGCACAGCATTTCCCAGCCTTGGAATAGCTGCATGGAGTTTTTCTTTCTCTTTCCAACTAGACCTATGTAGAAAACCTGTTGTTTTCTGGCAGGAGTGTGGAATTATTCTCTTGAGTTAATCAGATCAGTTTAGACAATACATGAAAAAGATTTGAGTGTTTTATGTCTAAACAATTCGTTAGCTTTATTTTATTGAAACTCTCTCAGTATGTTTCCAGTGTGAGCTTGTGAAGTCTTTGGAGGGTAAATATTTCGAAGCACCCTGGAAGCTCCAGCAGTGTTGCAGAGGGCTTGCTAAACTTCAAGCCAGTACAGTTTTAGTGCCCTCAAATTCATATGTGAGCTGGTGACACTCTATAGTTCAGGCATTTAGAATGTGTTACTAATTATAAGGAGGTGGAGGAGTGAGAGGCCTCTGAGTTTTGTACTAAGAAATCAGATGACGCTTCTTGCCTGGGACAGTCACTGTGTGAATGGGTAATACTGATTGTAAAGAGGGAAAGAGGGTGAATGTTTCTGTGTGGCCCATCTCTACTACCAGGGTGAACATAAATTCTAAACACACGCCTCACTGATGATCATTAGTATCATATAGTCATGCACAAGGGAGTTCAGGATGTGAGTGTATGCCTGTGTGTAAAAGCTATTCTGAAGAGTTCGGGGGCTTTAAGCTCTGCTATAGAGGTGGTCCTGACTCTGGCTATTCAAATACTCTCCCTGGAAAGCAATTCTAAAGGTAGACAAAGTGGTCAGAAACAATCATATTTTCAGCACTCTTGAATCTGATCAAAAGCATGCAACCAACTGAGAAAGGCTTATTCACGAAAACGACTGGACCTTAGTTGAGAACTGAATGAGTGTGTGGCCCTATTCCCAGGGTCCTAACCCCCAGATTTGTCAGCATGGTGGTTCAGCCAGGGTAGACAGAGCAGTCATAAAACCCACCAACTTAACTGTCCCTGCAGAAAGGGTATTTTGGTCCATTAGGGCTGCTGTAATAGAATACAAAAGGTAGGGTAGCTTATAAATAATAGCAATTTATTTCTTAAAGTTTGGAGTCTGGGAAATCCAAGAACAAGATGCCAGCAGGTTTGGTATGTGCTGAAGGCCTATTTCCTTTGTCAGGGTCTTAAAGGTCCAGTTTCTGGTAAAGGGGTTCATTTGATTTCAGCATTGTCAGTTAAAGAGAGAAAAAGAACTGGGGAGAAAAAGAACAGGGAGGATTAGAAGTTCTGCTTGCCTGAGATTGCAAATCCATTTTAGGCAAGCAACATTTAAGGTGACCAGGGAGGGATTTAAAAGGGATTTCCAGGAAGTGTGACAACCTTGAGGGTTTGATAAGCTTTGCCATATTCTGAGTTCTCAGGAGGGTATGTGCATATAATGATGGGAACAGAAGCAGCCCCTGTGACCATACACAGATCCCTGGCAGATGGAGTTTGAATACAGGTGCAAAAGAATTGGAAAAAATCCAATTCCTGGCCATTTCATTGAAACTTCTTGGATATATTGCTAAGGACTTTGGACTCAATCCATCACGCAGTGAGATGCCATTGTTATGATCTGAATATGATTTGTCCCTCCTGAACTCAGGCAGGAGTTTAATCTCACAAATCACCATGTTGTGGTATTCAGAAGGTCAAAACTTAATCTGACTATGGTGTTTAGAGGTGGGACCATAGGGAAGTGATCAGAATTAGAAAAGGTGATTAATGTAGAGCCTCCATAATTGAATCCTGATGGTTTTATAAGAGAGAGGGTTTGATCTCCCTCACCACTGCCATAGTTTAAATAGGAGATGCCCCCTGAATAGCTCATAGTTTATATAGGAGATGCCCCCTGAATGGCAACATAGGAATGTTCAGAGGTTAAATGATACTATTATGAAAATAATAATAATAATATAATAAAAATAATATGATAAAATAATAATAATAATAATAATAGCTGTAAGCTAATCAGTGGTTTGGTCCTCTTGATGGATTAAAATTTGAATGGATTATTGTGTGGTAACTGTGGTCAGGTAAGGTGTGACTTGAGAAAGTAGGTCCCTACTTTCCATAGGGATCATATTTTTTCCCTGCTTCCTTTCTTGCTCTCTTTCTCCCTCTCCTTCCTGGCTGCCATGAATTGAGCAGCTTTCTCCTCCACATCCTTTTGCCATAATGTTCTGCCTCACCTTGGACCCAGAGTAATGGAGTTGACTGACCATGGGAAGAAACCTCTGAGACTGTGAGCCTAAAGTAAATTTCCTCTCCTCTAAGTTGTCTTTGGTAGGCTTTTCAGTCATAGCACTGAAAATCTAACTTGTACAACCACCACCAAAGAGAGAGAGAGAGAGAGAGAGAGACAGAGAGAGAGAGAGAGAGAGAGAGAGAGAGAGAGAGAGGCCGGATGTTGTAGAGACATCTGGGAGAAACAGATGCACTTCCTTTGATATGAGACTAAAGTTGTACTTCTCAAACTATGGTCCTTGTCTTCCAATGATAAAACAGCATCTGAACTATCTAGAGGGCCTATCCAAAATGTTAATTCCTGGGTTGTAGTTCATATTTACTGAGTTAGGGGCTAGGGCTCAATAACTGGTATTTTTGCAAAAATGGCAGGTTGTTGTGATGTATTCTGAACCTGTAGATGAAAAACAAGAGAGACAGAATGTTAGTTTAGGTGGAGGAGGTAAGAGTCTGAATATAGGGAAAAGAAAGGACTTGCATGTTTTGAACAGAAACAAAATGTCCTAATAGCTCTGTTGCCCTACTGTAATATTGAAATATTTATACATTTTGGCAGCTGAAGCTTCCATTATGAATGATTAAAGTATATTATTTGGGTACAATTATAAATTGTGTAAGTATCACACCAATTCTAATGGGAAGAATATTGTCACTAAATTTTTAAAAAATCACATGTAACATTATTAACTGCTAATAAGATGACTGTATGATTTATTGTATAGAGATACTTCAAGGGTTAAAAGGAAACACTAAAATAATTTCAATAATATAACTTTTGAAGTTATTGTTTACTGAATTCCACATTGATTCTATTATACTGGTAGTCTGACATATAATCCTATTTACAAAAATATTTTAAAAATAAAATTATATGAAGAAAAAAGTAACATATAACCATGTGCATTATATTAAAATAAAACTTTATACTAATCATCTGAAGACTAAAACAGCATGAGTAGAATAGTTGTTCCTGGAACACATTCCCCTAACTCAATCAGTTTTTTAGGCATTTTCTCTAACTTTATTACCAGAATTTTTCAAAAGAATTTTTAATTTTAATATTGTCCTATTTTTCCTCATAAAATTACATGTCATCTTCTTTAAGGTTATATTTCATGACTAATCAATATATAAATGTTGACACATTTAATTGACATTTCTCTGTGTACCACCATATTATTAGTTTAGAAACTTGCTTTGGGCATTAAGGTATCTGGTAATTCAGCAAAATTGCCCAAAGTAGAAATTATCAAGTTTTACTTTTTAATATTAAAGTATATAAATACTTGAACCACAATATTTTCATGAATATTTCCTTGTTACTTCATCTCAAGATAATTTTTCTTGCCATTGTTATATGAATGACATGTCAAATAAAATTCGTGTCTAAATTTTTGAATGTTTCACTATATATACATGCTTCAATATCATAGCCTTTCTGAATTTTTTTCTGAATATAATTTGGATAAATATATATTCATCTAACCAAAAAGAACCTGAAGTCTTAATAAATATCCTTTATGACCACAATAAAAAAATAATAAAATACTTAGGAATAAATTTAATAAAGGAGATGAAATACTGATACACTGAAATCATCCAAAATGGCAATATATTTAGTATTAAAATAATAAAATACTTAGAAATATCTTTAACTGAGAGCTGAAAAACTTGTACATTGAAAACCATAAAATATTAATGAAAGAAAGTTTTAAAAGACACAAATAAATGAAAGGCTTCCCGTGTTCATGGGTTAGAAGATTTAATATTGTTAAAATGTCCACACTGCTCAGTTATCTGCAGATACAATGCATTTGTATGAAAATCCTAATGGTATTTTCCACAGTAATAGAAAAAAAATCTTAAAATTCATACATAATCACAGTAAATTGAGAATATTCAAAGCAATATTGAATAAATACCACAAAGCCAGAGGCATCACACTTCCTGATTTAAATGTGTATTACAAAGTCACAATAAAATAGTGTGGCAATGATATAGAGACAGATATATACACCAAAACACTCAAGAGTCCGGAAATAAACCCATTCATATGTGGTCAACTGATATTTGACAAGAATGCCAAGAATACACAATAGGGAAAGGATAGTAACGGTACCAGGAAAAGTGAATATCCACTTGTGAAAGAATGAAATTGGACCTCTAGCATACGCTCTATGGAAAACCAACTCAAAATGAATTAAGACTGAACCTCCAACTGTAAAACTCCTAGAAGAAAACAGAGGAAAACCTTCCTGATTTTGAACATGGCAACAAAAGTCTCTTTCTGAGTTAGCCAGGAAGGACAGTGTGTGACATCTACATCTTAAGGGGCAATGTCGATTCAGGCTGACTCTTTTGAGATTCTGTCTCTTAGGATTCTCCCTTTTGGAACCCAGACGCTGTGTCATGAGGAAGTGCAAAGTTGTACTGAGGAGAAGAGCTGACAGCCATCTCTGACTCACCAGCCCTGTGAGTGAGCTGTTGGCTATGTGATTGGTACAGACCCAGGTCAGCCACCTGGAAGATATCACATAGAGTAACAGTATATTCGTCAGAAAAGAAATACACATTATTTTAAACTTCTATATTTGGGGATGATTTTTACACAGCAATAGATAACTGGATTAGGATGACTGTGTTTCTAACTTCAAGCAGTTCATTCTACTCCTTCTCTCACTTCTAGAAATGATATTTTCTGGCTTCTTGTATGGTGAAAGGAAGAAGGTCAAAGAACACCATCTGACAGGATGTGTGATCTTCCTCCACTATGGAGTCAGAAGGCAGAGTTCCTCTTTCTTCAACACGTGAAGCCTGAGTCCAGGGACTTGGAGTGTGACTCTTTGAGTCTTCTCTGATAGATGGATGCTAAGACAGATACAAAGGTCATTGATTCAATGTATCAGTGCAGTTCTTTTCAACTCTGTTGCACATTTGACTCATTGGAGATTTAAAAAGAACTGATGACTGTGGGCTGCTCCCATACCCAAAAGATCCTGATTTAATTGGTTTGGGGTGGGACTCAGGTATTTAAAACTTCTCTAGGTGATTATAATGCACATCTAAATGTGCTAAACACTTCCTTCCTTCCTTCCTTTCTTTCTTCCTTCCTTTCTTTCTTTCTTCTTCCTCCTCCTCCTCCTCCTCCTCCTCTTCTTCTTCTCCTCTCCTCCTCCTCCTCCTCCTCCTCCTCCTCCTCCTCGTCTTCTTCTTCTTCTTCTTCCCTCCTCCTCCTCCTCCTCCTCCTCCTCCTCCTCTTCTTCTCCTCTCCTCCTCCTCCTCCTCCTCCTCGTCTTCTTCTTCTTCTTCCCTCCTCCTCCTCCTCCTCCTCCTCCTCTTCTTCTTCTCCTCTCCTCCTCCTCCTCCTCCTCCTCCTCCTCCTCTTCTTCTTCTTCTCTCCTCCTCCTCCTCCTCCTCCTCCTCCTCCTCTTCTTCTTCTTCTCTCCTCCTCCTCCTCCTCCTCCTCCTCCTCCTCCTCCTCCTCCTCCTCCTCCTTCTTCTTCTTCTCTCTCTCTCTTTCTCTTTTTGACTTGGGCATCATTTAAGATTTCTGAATTGTTACTGAAGCATAACTCATCACATACTGATTAATACAGAGACTGAGCAAAATAAGCATGCATATTTCAGCAGAGAGTGAGGAAGTAGAATCCTTGCCCAGGATTGCTTTAATAGAGAAAAAGAGGGCTAAAAAAAGATAGAATTTTCAGTTTATGTTTCATGAATTGAAGCAACATGCTCTGACTTTAAGTCACAGAACATAATATTTTATTTTATTTAGAAACCAGTATTTGGACCCTGACTGCTTTCTTCTGAGGATAAACTAGATGTCATGCCAAGTTCACACTCATGGTATTAATTGACTGCACTACTTTCAACATAAGGTATCAAAGCCTTCCACATTAGTGACCCATGTGAAACAAACCTTACCACATGGGCTGTGGTTTCAAGAAGGCTTCTATTAAATGAACTACTCAACATAAGCTTATGCAGGCCAAAGAAGGAAAGGGAGAAACATGCATTTAGAATAGCCTTTTAGCATTTCTAACCAAGAGCATTTTATTTACTTTTAAATTTTAATATTATTTTTTAGTTTTTGCTATTCAGAAATCAATATTATTGGCAGAATTTACTTTTAATCATGGGCTTTTGCCCAGGACTATAGTATAGAAGAAACTAGATCTTTTAAAAATAAAATCTAGTGAGGAATGAGCATGGGGGCAGGAGAGATGGTGGAATGAGATGGACATCATTATCCTAGGTATGTGTATGACTGCACATAAGGTGTGACACTACATCATGTACAACCAGAGAAATGAAAAGTTGTGCTGAAGTTGTGCACAATGAATCAGAATGCATTCTTCTCTCAGATATACCTAATTTAAAAATTAATTAATAAAAAATAAAATATATATGCAGAAATCCCATTGACTGTGCATTTTGATTAATTTAGTGAAATTTTGATGACCCTCCCATTTTTTTTTTTTTGTCATATAAGTTCTCCTTGAGCTCTAGCTGGTTTCGTAAAGATTCATCTCATGTGCACCTCCTCCAGGTATTTCCAGGGTCTTCTCAGGATTGTCTTTGAAGAAGTTCTACTTGCCTGAAAGCCAATGCTCAGCTATGGCAGAATATTTTTTGGTATTAATTTCTGCAGCTGTCACCTCGTACTTCTTTTTTGTCCCTTTTAACATTCAAAGGTTAGACCCAAAGGCAGGCCTAAGAGATGGAGAGACCTAAGGTAGTAGTTAAGGAAACAAGAATGGTCTGTTGTCCAGACAAATGACAAACGTTTAACTAGAAGCAAAAGTAAAAGTGAAGCTTCCCTCAAAACCTACAAGTTGTCTGAGAGTTGCAAAAGTGCCTAGTCACATGTGTTTACCTAGCCATGGTGGATATGTCTACTGTCTTGCCAGATAGTATCTCCAAATCCATACAAAACTATAGAAGATGTCCTGCTTGGAGAAAAGAAAAAATGTCTTTAAAATATAGTACGTCGGTAGAAATCGGAGGTATATTAAGGTCAATAGATCAGGAGATGACAGCTTGTTACTCACAGTTTCCATGACCTGCAATGGATGGCCACATGGGGAAGCCCCAGGGCAGGTGAGGAGGCAGAGGGAGAGGGGAAGGTGGGGCAAGGGCCTTTATCATGACTTCTGCATGAAGAAACAGGTGAGGCAGGTAGGCAGTTTATAATGGCTAGTTTGAATGATCTCAGCAGGTTCTGGGGTGTGTAGCTATACTCCTAGTTACCTTATCCTTAACCTCGGGATGATTAGGCAGGTGCTAGGGACTTAGAGTACAAGAGCCAAAAAGAACAGTGTTTGAGGTGTGAGCTCCTGATTGTTTGATTAGTATTTGACAAACACACTTGAGGGTAAGTTGTTTGCTGCCTCTAGGCATGGGCTGATTCTGGGACCAGCAGTCCCTCCAAGGTCAGCAAGGCCCTAGATATAAAAGCATCAGAATACAGAAAATTACAGACATGGCCATTATAAGGAGCAATCTTTGCATCAGTATTCCTGGCATCAGTAGGAGCCAGCATGGGTATATGGAAACCCAGAGCAGAGAGAGCTGTATTAGTTACCTATTGCTATGTAATAAATAACCCTAAAGCTTAGCGATTAAAACCAGCAAAGATTTATCATCCCCCAGTTTCAGTAGGTCAGGATCTAACTCTGCCTCAGCGAAGTCCTCTGCTCAATCTCCCACCAAGCTTCAGTGACGGCATTGGTCATGGCTGCACTCATCTCCCATCTTGACTGGGGAATGAGCAGCCTCCAAGCTCATTCCTACAATTTGCGGTAGGAGTCAGCTCCTTGTATGAAGTTGGACTAAGGGTACCAGGGTCTCCTGGCTCTTCCTGCCCCATGAGTCTTTCTACACATAAGACCACAACCTGGCAGTCAGTTTCCATCAGTGAGCAGACAAGAGAGCAAGAAAGGGTGGGTCCCAAGGCAGAAGCAGACAATGCCTATCACCAGATCCATTCCACAGGCAAGAGAGAATGAGTATCAGGCTGCATCCCACATGGACAAAGCCAAACTTCATTGCCTTGTGTCAGGGAAGAAGCAAACCCCAGAGGTAATGTCAACATCTCTGCATCAGGACATGGGCACACTTAGAATGATGTCACTTGTCCTGCGTGGGAGAGAGGTGACAAAATTCTAGCCCTCAGGTCTGACTACCCTCACAGGACAAAGTGCTGGGCCTTTTGGTGGACTCCTGAGTGACCCAATGGTCAGACCCCTGTCCAACCCTCCTACACCAAAGCTTATCTGCCTCTTAGAACTTTGTGATGACCTGAGGCTTGGGGAGGCAATTCACCAAATACAGTGACCAAATATAGACACCGGGACACATTTGGGAGCACTTATAATTATGTACTTATAGTTATGCAGGAGTAAACCAGTAATGACCCAGGTAAACCAGGATTCATAGTCACCCCGAGATTAACCCTAAGGAAGATAAATTTATTTCCTACCATCCTGCTGAAGGGAGGTTCAAAATTGAAATGAGATTTGGAAAATAGTTTCTGAACTGCCCTTCACCTGCTCTGTAAGCCATCTCTGTAAGGGTTTCATTGCTGATCCTTAAAGGGAAATACTTGTTGGGAGAAGCTGTCTGGAAGAGTTGCAAAAATGCCTAATCACATGTGATTTCCTAGCCATGGTGTGTATGTCTACTGTCTTGCCAGATAGTATCTCCAAATTCATCATGCCTGAGTGAGAAACATCACAAAACTCCTTTTCACCCCAGTCCTGCAAGATCCTGGGTAATGTAAGCACTTCTGTCTTTATCTGAAGGTAGAGTCAGGACAGAACAGGACCCTTCTGGGCCTCCAGGACATGGCAGTGCATGAAGCAGAAAGCCCATTCCCCTTGGCAGTCAGTGCTGACTGGTGGTGAATTATGCTCCAAAGCCCTCCCCAACTTTTTCCTGAAGGATAGCCATTTCAATACCAGGTATAATGAGTTTATCACCTTGCAGATGATAATGTACTGTCTTTAGTTTAATGTGGATGTGTTCGAAGACTTTGAAAATATTCAGGCTATAAGAACAAGCAGATTGTGGATTTAAGGTGGACACAAGAGTCTCCTCATCACTAAAATGTGGTTATCAGATTTACATCAGCAAATCACCTCTGTGGTCACTACCAGTTTACTTCAGGTAAGTCACTTCAGGTAAGAAGCATTTGTTCCATGTTAAAGTCCTAGATAGGAGACATATTTTGCATCAATTTAAAAATTCTAGAAGGTGATATAAAATGAACTGTTCAGCTGATAATCTAAAGGAGTTTTTGAGCCTAGATTTTATTCTTATTTTTTTTCTCTTGAGAATGATGAGGATCTTGGTGGGTTCCAGATCTCTTTAGCTTTACCTGCAAAGTTCCCTAAATCTTCTGTTGTTTCTTTTCATAGATGATATATTAATCATCTTTACTAGTGTAATGGTGACTCTCCACATGATTGACATAAATGGATCAGTTTTCTCCATTATTGCTGTGTTTTTATACCACATTCCATTTCACAGTTCCTCCTGGACATATTTTTTATGTAGCATTAAATCTACAGAATTTGTATAATATGAACCTTGTGTCTTTAAACTCTTAACAATGTTGGGGCTTTTTAATATTTGTTAAAAATATCCTGAGAGGAGAATAATACCAAGCATATTAATGCATCCTTTGAGTAATAGTACTCATAGGAAGTTTGAGTATGTCTTAAAAACAATATTGATTCTCTCCTTTAGCTGGCCTATGTAAAATATCTCCTTTAGACATCAATTTTCTCCTTTAGCTGAATATCTCAATCTGCATATTCAGATTGATGTCTCAAAAGTATTATGAACAAATTCAGGGTATAACATTATTTTCCATGTCTGACGGTATAATTGGTACCAGGAGTAGCTTCAGGAAACAGAACCTAAGAATGTGTTTCTAAGATTGAGTTGCTTATAATATTGGGTAAGGGCTTGAATAACCCTGCTTTTGGGGGAAATAAGACACCAGTGATTCATGGTATGAGGTCACATGATGGTAACTCAAATTATCACCTATGGTAGCATAGAATGTAGTGCATATGTGGGAAAGGACATTGGAAGACCATGCCTATGACACTGAGTTGCTATGAAAACCACAGTAATTGCAAGGGTTGTACCTCACCTGGTGTGATGGCATAGAGTATCACTTCACATCTCTCCATTAACTTCCCTTTCCCAGGAGTGCGTATTTCCCATCCCCACGGGCTTTGAACTCGGCTTCACATCTTGCTTTGGCCAATGGAACATGAGCACCCCCAACATTACTATTAGAAGAGTTTGCCCCTGCTAGCCACAGATTCTTCAGTCCGCTTCTTCAAATGAGATGATGAGGTAGCTAGGACTCTGACACAAGGCCAAACCCAGCCAAAATTTAGCCCAGTGCAAAGCCACATCAGCCAGTCCTCAGATCTGTGACTGGGAAAAGTAAATGCTACATCAGGCGAGTTTGGGGCTGAGCTGATTCATGGCATTGTTTAAAACTGACTATTTGGCTCCTCACTTTATAACAGATAATAAAAACTTTTATTTAAAAACATGCACGGGAAAAAAATAAAAAATAAAAACATGCAAGAAGAACCCAAAGGCCCCATTGATAGCTTTTAATTGCTCTCCATCTCCATCTCCATCTCCATCTCCTGAGATGTGCAGAAGATCAAGCTGCAGTGTGCTGTGTCCAAATGCTTGTGCCCATGCTGAACTTGAATGTTAAAATCCCAACTCCCAAGGCGATGGAGCTAAGAGGGGGGGACTTTAGGAGGTGATTAAGTCATGAAGGTGGAGCCCTCCTGAATGAGGTTAGTTCCCATACAAAGAGGCTGAGAGCTCTCTCTCCTCCTCGGTCATGGGAGGGTACAGCAAGAAGTATGCAGCGTGCACCATGGAGGAGGGCCCTCACCAAGACATGACCATTCAGGCACCCTGATCTTGGACTTCCAGCCTCCAGAACCATGATAAATAAGTTTCTTTTGTTTATAAGTCACTCAGCCCATGGTATTTGATTATAGCAGCTCAAGTGAATGTCTAATATTAAATGTCTAATATTAAGGCTTTTGGAAATGAAGGTTCAATCAAATAGTTAAACACCTTCTCTTAGAAGTAGAAATTTATGTGAGGAAGGGCTCAGCTGCACAGGAAAGGACAGGGCAGGCTGAGCCCTCCACTGGTGGCCTGCTGTATGTGCCTGCCTCTCACCCCTGCTGCTAAGCCATGGGCCTCGCCTGCCCTCTTCCCAGGCCTTGTTCATTACAACTTGTCTCACCTATGTTTCTTTTCATAATATCCAATATTCTCTCTCCTGGGTCACAAGTGAGGCTGACAGGAGATATTAAGCCCCCATTTCCTGCAGTCAGTGAATTTCTCAGGGAAATCTCCGAGCTTCCAAGAGCACTAACTATGAGTTCCATCATCAGCGTAGTGGCTGTGTTGTAATTCATCTTTGAGTTCTTAGTTCTTATGCCAGTAGCTGCGACTTAAATAAGCTCAATCAATCAATATTGAATTTTTGTCTCTATATGGAGAGTAATTGGACACCTGCAATCTTTCAAATACATATTTAAGAAAAGCAAGAAAGCACTTGGGGTAAGTTTTTGAAAGGGTTGTGAAAAACTCCAGATTTGATTGAGAGCTGACTCCACTGCATCTCTTTAGCCTCCTGAAACACTTAGTGTAGGAGCTAGTTCTCCTAACCCCAGGTGACCAAGGGTTGGAAGGAAGGCTATTCTCTCTTCCTTTTCTTCACTACTTCCAGATGAGTTTTGAACCATGCAATCTGTGCTGAGGATGAGGAGGCAGACTGGGATGGTGGGTTGGGTCTGAGCATGAGCAGCCCCGGGAGCTAGGCTGTGGATTAGGACTTCATTATCTAGGGAGTTACTTAAAAGTGTCACTTAGTGACACAACACAATTCAATCTGCATTTTGGAATGTTGAGTCTGTCAGTATGTGAAGGCTGAGTGTGTGTGGGTCCTCTGGAGCAGAGCAGAGTTAGGATGACATGAAAGCAATCAAATCAGGCTATCCCATATCATTGAAACTGGTGGAGACGAAGCAGATTCAAAACATATTTAGGGGATTAGTAGCTACTACTTATGTTGTACTCTAAAAGTTCTTCCAGTTTTCATTGACACCCTCTCCTCCCATCCACAGGACTCAATGGTCTGGCCCGGGAGAAGTATCTTCATATAAAAACGGAATTCACATTTTCTGTACCTGTCATCCACACCAGCACCCATGCTGACACACTCTCTGCTTGAATCCTTCTCCCTCTTGATGAGTTTTCTAAGACTGACATTACACCAGTAAAAGCTGCTATTTACTAAATGCTCCGATATTTAATCCCTTTCTCTATGAAATATCAGTTAGTACCGAGGAAGAGAAAAACATGTTTTGTGTTAAAGTCAGAAAATAGCAAACACAAATAATTCCCCCTTAACTAATGAATAGCAAGATGCATATAAGAGAATCTCATAAACTGCTTCTTGCAATTTAAATATTAAATGTAATATACCAAGATAATAATGGAAAAGTAATAATTCACTTCGGTTACATTGTTTATCTTACACATGATCAACAGTGTGGAAATCGTTGTGGTTCATAAATAGTCTCCATATGGTGTCAGATTATTCACCCTGTCTAGCAATCTGCAAATAATTTTCTCACATGATGCCAATTTTTAAACATACTGAAGAGGAGAAGTTTACTCAAACATGAATTTTATACATTTTTGGAGAGTACATTCATAACTTGTCTAATGTGGAAATTCACACATAGGTTTGTCTGACCTAGTGTTTTATGTTAAAATAAAGTAAGTGTTTTAACAGAACTGACTGGTCCTTCTTCATGTTCTAAGGAGCCTTGACACTGTTGTGGTGAGAATAAAAGGTGTAGGTGTCCAAGAGCCAAGGCAAGGGGGGCAGATGTTTGGTCAGAGGGGGGCTCATCCTGATGTGTCCTACTAAGAGACAAAGATCTTTCTGATGTAGACAGTGCCTTTTGGGAAACTGGGAGGAAACTAAGCTCTATTTGCATGAATTAAACCTCCATATGGCTTCAAGCCGTGTGTGCATGTGTGCTTTTAGAGTAGCTTACTTTTTCCCACGATCATAGGAAGAAGATCATGCTCTAAGAATTTCAGTTTATGACAGCCATGCAGCTGTGGTTTTGACAAAAAAAAAATCAATATTTTTGCATATATATAAATAAATCGAATACTGAAAGAAGTCAAGGGACGAATAAAATTGTACGTAACAAAACCCAGAAGATCTGTCGCAGTAGGACAGAAGTTTGGTGAATTTCTGTACAAACATACTTTCAAGACCCTTATGAAAATCTTCGATGTAGAAAATTGCTCTCCCTTTTTCCTTGCCAGAGTTTCTCCTTGTGGGTGGGATCTGGCTACAGAAAGTCCCTACTCTTTGTGCGTGTGTTGTTCCCTGTTTTGCATTGTCCTGTCTACTCATTGCACATACCTAAAAGGACCAGTCATGATTCCGGTAATGAGGCAGAATCCCCGAGGGACACATGTGCCTGTGACAAGGTCAAGAGTAGGGGACCACAAATGATGTCCTTGTCTTTGGTGCCACAGTGGGTGAAATAATGGTCCCCCAAAATGTATGTTCAAGTCTTAGTCCCTGGAACCTGTGAGAGTGATTTTATTTGGTAAAAGGTCTTTGCAAATACGTTTAAAAGTCCCCAGATGAGATGAGTCTGGATTTAGGGTAATAGGTATCCTTCTTAGAAGCAGAGGACAAGGTGGCACATGGAGGCACAGGAAGGGGGCCCTGCCAAGACAGAGGCAGAGATTGGAGAGGTGCAGGAACACCAGGAACCAGCAGAGCCAGGAGCAAGCCAGGCAGGTTCTCTCCTAGAGGCTTCGAATGGAATGTGGTCCTGCCAACACCATGATTTTGGACTTGCGGCCCCCAGAACTGTGAGAGAACATTTCTATTGTTCTCAAGCTACCTAGTTTGTGGTGATTTGACATGCATACTTAAGAGCTAATATAGTTGCAAAATTTAAGAGAAGACAAACAAATCTCTCAACAATTAAAAATAGTACAATATATTATATTGATGCAATATTTTATTTTATTTATTTTTTGTTGCTGGGGATTGAACCATGACCTCGCACATGATAAGCATTTGCCCTACATCTGAATTATAGCCCCAGCATTGAAGCAATATCTTAAAAACTAAACATTGATGGCTCCCAACCCAAGTCATAATGGACAAAATGTTAAAACTTTAATTAAAAGTAATTTTTGTAAAACAAAACAAAACAAAAAAAGTAGTATCTGTGAAGTTACAGCAATGATGGGCATGTGGATACCCTGGGTAGGTTGAATCTAGTAAGTTAATAAATGCCTTTTAAACAGAACTTTAAAAAATTATTCACATTTATCAGAGGTCAAACTCTTCATGGGAGGCACAGGAAAATTACAGGTGCACTCAATTTTCTGTCCATGGTACTACCAAGCCATCCCTGGTCTCCAGTTTGTAGGACCCATACCACAAGACATCTCCGAAGTGGGCAGAAACTACAGTAGAGGACTAGCCACATCTTCAAATCTCAAGATCTCAAAGAAGGGTTTGATAGGAGTCATTTTTTGCATCTCTTCTAGGTTTATGGTTCTAGAAACTGCTTTCCTGGGTATGTCTAAATATGGCTTTGCATATTTACAGCCCATTGTACAGTTGCCTGGTTGGACCTGGGGTGTCTGAAGCAGTGTAAATGGAGGGAGTGCCCCCAGTGGAAACCAGCAATGATGCTCTTCTGCCATCTCCACTCAGGGTGCCGAGTGTGTCTTCCCAGCCCTCCTACATCATCATGGGATCCCACACAGAATGATAGGGTCGGAGACTGGGGCACTGAGGACACATAGTGGCTGGGGTAGTCTGCCCTCTAGGGACTGAGACATCCTTACCTCCGTGGAGACTGGTTTAAGATGCCATTCCTCAGGACCAGGGCTTTCCCTTCTACCCAAGTACATCCTCTCTGAATGAAGACTGCTTGTACTCTGGGTGCTTTCTGTGAGTGCTGGGCTGTCCACCCAGGAACCAGAGGCAGAACCCCTTCTCCACTTCAGCCATCTTTCAAACACATGCTGAACTCTTCCTATGTACCAGGCATTGCTGTGGTTTTGAGCAAAGTGGGGAGAGAGAGGAATGAGATTAAGTCTCCAAAGCAGTGAAAATATCTAGTGTCAACTTCCAGGTCCCCGGGGCAGCAGTCAGGTAAGAAAGGAGAAAGGAAGATCTACCTGGGTGACTCTGGCATGAGGCCTAGGTGTCTTTATGTCTCCCGAGGACCCTTGCCATAAATGTTTAGTTTCCTTCAGTTGTTCAAACCATGCCAAATCTTCCACAGGCTCTTTCCTACAAATGAAGGAAACAAGAATCCAATTCTGAAATGCCTCTACAAGTTGTCATAACTTAAAGTCAAGCTGTAGAACAAGGAGCACAGGTGTCTTCGTGTTCCAATGTTAGTGACTGTAACTTACCACCTTTTCCTGAAATGTAACTCCAGGGAATGTTTCTCACTTGAGATTTTATGACAGTTATTTTTTTAAATGTATGCTGCACATATTAAGTTGTCTTATGTTAAACAGTGGGAACTTCAGCAATACTCCTGAACTCAAAGAATATGAAACTGAGTATCCAAGTTTATGGAAATACCTTTTACTAGAGTAGATGTGACACAGGCTGAGGTTGATGTAGCTCACGGGTTCAGAGTCAAGAGATTTGGGGCAGTGGAGCGCTGTATTGCTGTGTGGGTAGGGGGCTGAGCAGGGCTTTGCAGGAAGTGTCATGGTGTCGGTGTTTCTGCACAATGTGGGGCTCACTTTCATCTCTTTCTCTGAGCAGGAAGTGACTCCTTCTGCCAAAAGAGTGTAAAAATCCATGCTATCACCACAGCCTGCAGAAGACTGATGATCCTACGGAGAGAACACAGCTGCCAGAGAGAGCACAGGTTCCCACAAAGAGATGGAATGAAGCTGCTGGCAGACACGAAAACCTGAGATCAGAGGCAAATGCAATGAGGAAGCAAAGCCAGAGCCAGGATTTTACATAGAATTTGGGATGAAAGTAAAGCCTTCCACTGAAATCAATTGGCAAAGGTTCAGTTCTTAAACGATGCACATGAAGCGTACGTGGGGGCTTTGTTTACTAAGATTTCAGACACAGGCTCTAAAAGGGAAGTGGCTGCTACATACCATCCACGTGTAATGAGAACAGCCCAGAGCACTCTGCGCAGGTTCCCAGAGGCAAGCGGCATTCCTTTAGCCCCAGAAACAGTAATACTGTGCTCCTTCGTGAAGAGGGGCTGTACACTGATTTGTGAAGACTTATAATCTTAAATAGGTAGATTGGAATTTCATACCACTCACAAACTCTGTAATCTGATTTCTTTCTTTTTTTTTTTTTTTTGTACCAGAAATTGAACCCAGGGGCACTTAACCACTGAGCCACATTCCTGGTGATACCCCAACCCCCCACACTTTTTTTCTTTAAGAGACAGGGTTTTGCTAAGTTGCTCAGGCTGGCTTTGAACTTGTGATCCTCCTGCCTCAGTCTCCTGAGCAGCTGGGATTACAGATATGAGCCACCATGCCTGGTTCCATTATTATTATTTTTTTTCCAGGGCTGAGGACCGAACTCAGGGCCTTGCACATGCTGGGCAAGCGCTCTTCCACTGAGCTATATCCCCAATCCCTCCATTGTTTTTTAATAAATGAATTTAATTCCATTTGGATCCTCCCTTTCCCAGTTCATCAGATACTGAACATTTAATCTCAGACAACTCAAGTTTCTTTGCCCACGTCTATCATTTTTGTCCAAATCTGTATCTCCATGCTCACAGGACTGAGTTATATTCTTCACTAGGCTTCTGGAATGAAACTGGTCTTCTACCCACCTGGCTGCCTTAGTCTCTGCCCTGTTCTTTTGTCCTATCTGGCCCTTGATTCTGTTGTCCTGTCTGGTCTTTGGTTCCATTAACCTATGTGGTTCTTGGAAGGTCAACCAAGGTTATGCTGATTTACCCTTCAGCTTCACCATGAGACTCCCAGCTCTGTTCTTCTATCAGTTATTTCAGGGACTTTTTATCTGCTTATGCGCTACCCAAGGTCATGGCTGCCCTCTGTTTTTCAAGGGCCCCACATGCTTAGGTGTCTCTCCAGCCATTATTACTGTGGGTCCTGCCACCTCCTCAGATATCTCTGGAAATGACTGTGCAGATCCTCTCTGCAGTAGGTGAGTGAGAAGTGAGTGTTGCAGAGTCCTCTCCTCCCTCTGGAAACCCTCACACCTCTAACGCTGTCCTTCTGGTCTTTTTAAGGATAAGGAAAATATTTTTTCTAGTTTGTAGCAAGGGAATGAGGGAGAATACAGGGGAGAATGTTTCCATAGACTCCTCCAAGGGTACTTTCTGTGCCTTTTTTGTGAGCTTTGAGCTTTTGAAACCCAGATCAGCTTCTTTTCATTTCTGCTCTCTGCTGTAGCTCCCTTTGTAGCCCACTGGTCTAAATGGAAAACTAGGGACTGGGAGGAAATACCAGCAATTAGTAATACCCTCATTAATATTTCAAAATGTCAGCATACCTTTAAACTGCACTTAATCAACTGATTATAGTTTCCTTAGAGTGTGAGGTTGGTTACTTTGGATAGATCCCTTTATTTACCTTTGTGAAGTTTTAGGTTTAAGCAATCTATCTAGTATCACTAACATAAATACTCCTGTCCAAGGCAGGATCTATATATTAAAATTAAGATTCTCCTGTTTATAGTGGTAAATAGAACAATATGAGCAGTGTCTTTGGTGGAGTTCTTCCTTGGGAAACCATATTTGATAAACATCCATGGGTACAATCTGCAGCTGAAATAGAATTCCCTAAGTACCTAACATCCAAACTCAAATACAATTTTTAGAAGCTCACTCCAAAGTGAGTTACATTCAAGTCCAAATCTTAACCTGCAACATGGTTCTATTATCTACATACCACTGAACACACCTCACTCTTTTTACTAAAAACTTATTATTGAATGCGTGCAGCACTGACGAACTTTGTGACTCCTTGTGAGCTTTTTGGTCAACACGATTTTACTGTGATGACCAAAATGGTATCACTTCCAGATAACTTTAGGTTTTGAGCAAAATAAATTTTTATTTCAAACACGAAAGGCCTCTGAGAGGTTCCCTATGTCTAATTCAATTGGTCCTGAAAGGTTTTTCTCATTCTTCTTACAAATTTGCTCAACAGAACATGATTTCTAGAATTGAAAATAGTGTTAGAAGGGAAAGGCAATAGATACGTCAGTGAAATGAAAAAGTAACGAATGCCAAATAGAGTTTAGACTTATTGAAACAGTTTGCTAAGTCTCAAAAGAGTCGATGGCCACACAATTTATCTTGATGTGGTTGATGCTCAGCTCTCACCTCCTTGAGGAAAAACTGCCAAATAACTCAAGAAACCACGGGCTGCTTACCAGAGGCAGTGTAAAGACTCACACCTGCAAAGTGTGTAAACATGTTTGATAAAAGACAAGAGTTTTAATTCTTTCTGTAGGTTTGAACTCTACAATTAGGATATGGCTCAATCACGTTTGACCTGAATGTGTGAATACTTACAAAGAGGAACACACTAAACTTTAGAAAAAAAAGCTGGCAGTTGCCCAGTTTTACAGTGAATGGGAAAAATTAGTTTGCTTTGTTGTACAATGAAAGTCAAATGTTGATGGTATATGGAATAATACGGGTCATGACATTCTCTTATCAATCCTTATTTTTATGGTGTGTGTGTGTGTGTGTGTGTGTGTGTGTTGCATCTACTTTCTGAGAATGTTAAAACACACTTTCTCATTTGGGTCTTAGGGACATTTGTGACTATGGAAATGGAATCTCAGATATATTGCATTACTTGCTTAGGTCACAGGGGACAATTGATATTCATAACACACCCACATTCCCTGCTCATTTCCTTCACCTGACCATGGTCTCAGTCTGCTCTGGCTGCTGTAACAGAACAACCACACGCCAGGTGGCTTAACAATAGACCTTTAGTTCCCACAGTTCTGGGGTTTGGAAGCTCAAGTTCAAGGTGCTGTCAGATTGAATTCTCCGTGAGGGCTCACTTTCTGGATGGTAGATAGTCACCTTCTAATTAAGTCCTGACATGTTAGAGTTCTGTTTTCCTCCATTTGTTACAATGACTCTAATCCCATCATGGGGGCCCTATCTTCACGACCACATCAAACTTAATCATATCCCAAAGGCCCACCTCCAAATATCCCTCACATTGGGGGTTAGGGCTTCAACATGTGAATTTGGGAGGTAGGTCAAGAACATTAAGCCCCCAACCAGCAACTAATTCCTCACCACCTCCTTCAGGAAGCCTTCCCTCATCTTCCAATCCCATTTGGATTAGCGGTCCCTATATGCAACCCCAGAGCACCTAGCTCTCCCTCTACCAGGCTGCATGTGTGAGTAGGCCTGAAATATCTACTGCGCTTATCTAAGTGAACTGAGGTGGCTCATATCTGCTAATAAAATGTGGGCAATTGATATGAGCATTGCAAGTCTGACCCATGATCCTTCCACATGTAATCCCTCTTTTCCTCTGTCCCCAGTGACTTTGGAGGCCATGTGTTGAATGAGAAATAGAACATCTTGAAGTTTGTTTTCCATCAGAAAATCCACTTCTTTTGTTCAAAGATAATTTAAAATCCCCTCTTTACTGGATAAATTACTAACAATGAACACAGAAGAAGGACTGAAAGTGGATTATGAAAAATACTACTTGTTTCACTTTAGGTAAAAGTTAAAAGTGAGTATCTTGAGCTTGTTAAAGATGATATCTCTTTCTCTGTTTACATCAACATATCACTGAGACAGTCATGTCCTTGCCATTCAGGATTATTAAAACAAAATGTAACAAGTTTAGGTATTATCCTCGGACAGGGGTGGTCATCAACCAACCTTAATTTCAAAAATCAAAAAACCAGAAGTGAGCTCATAAAGGTTTTTAGACAAGGTTTTACTCATGACCACTGTCATACTAATTCTTTAAATCAGTCTTTCATACATGTATTTTTGATGAACAGTGAATAATTTTGTAAGTTTTTTTGCTTTTTGTGCAGTTTATTATCATTATGGAAATGTAATTTGTCACTGTTGAGTCTAAAAATCAAAGATCATCTTTGGGGGCTGGGATTGTAGCTCAGTGGTAGAGCTTGCCTGGCACATGTGAGGCACTGGGTTCAATCCTCAGCAGCACACAAAATTAAGTGAATAAAATAAAGGTATTGTGTTCATCTACAACTAAAAAATATCATCCTTGTATTTTCTGTTTTAGTTTTAACAGAATTTACTTTTATAAAATTTTAAAAAATATCAGTCCGTGATGGATTGGGAGGAAAAAACCCCAAAATCCAAGCAAACCAAGACTATTCTCTCAAAAAACTTGAGAAGCAGAATTGGGGTGTGTGCAGAGGGTAGGCAGATAGAAGCCAGACCAGTTAGGGCCAAATCTGAGTGGGACTGATGGCTGGGATGGCATTCTACTTATTCACCAGGAGGGGATTCTAGTTTTCTTTCTGGGGAGTGATGAGAGTTTGCTTTATATGTAAGGGAAAAAAAAATGAAATTATTTGCTGAACAAAGATAAGGACTATTTCAATGAAAGCACTCGTAAGAATTGTTTTTTTTAATAATATTAGCAAAAAAAAAAAGGAAATCCAGAGGTATATGGACTGAGAAAATAGTCCCAACAGTTAACATTGTTTGATCTTATTATATGAAGCCAAGACTTCTCAGCCTTGGCTTTATTATTTGGTGGGGTCAGAGGAGGTTGTCCTGTGCACAGTCGGGCGTCTAGCAGTATCCCTGGCCTTTACCCACTCAATCGTCATTCCCCAACTGTGACATTAAAAGTATATATATGCAGATATTGCCAAATGACTGTGGGGGACAAAACTGCCTTGGTGGAGAATCATTGGTCCAAGTGCTTTGCAAGAATAACTCTCTGAGCAGGTACCTTATCATCACCTGCATTGTACAGATGAGCTGGCTAATGAAGCAGCCCAAGGTCAGGACACTGAGAAGATTCAGCTGGGACATGGGTGGGGGGCGCTAACCAAGGAACCAGAGTGTTGGGTCCAGGCTTACCGAACTCTATCTAGGTTCCAGCTGAAAGGTATTAGTGGTGTTAGCCCTTTGAATGACACACTTTGAAGGAAAGCATTGTAGCTGTGGTCTCTTCTGTGACCCACTTTGGAGTATTAAATGTCAGTGCTTCCGTAACAGAATGTAATATTTTCCTTACAAACTTGCTACTCCTCTCTTTTCTTTCTCAGTAAAGGGCACCTTAAATAACACCATTGCTCAATTCAGAAACTTTATCTCCCTCCTCTCCCTAGAACCAATATTCCATTACCAGGCTATGTATTATCATGCTCATAAGTTCCATTTCAAAATAACCCAAAGTTAAAATCTGATAGATCATTAAATATTCATCCTGAATATAACTTTAAATGACAATACAGTTTTCCACCTCTGGGATGTATCCAATGAAGGCCTTACTTGAGGGAACTGCAAGTTCTTATTTGCCCAGGTGTTTTATGTACCATAACAATTTTGAAATGCGTTAGGCACTTTACATGCATCTTCTTTCTTTAATTTTTAAAAATTTGTTCTAATTAGTTATACATGATAGTAGAATGCATTTTTGACACATTGTACACAAATGGCACACAATTTCTCCTTCCTCTGGCAGAACATGGTGTAGAGTCACACCGGTAGTGTAATCATACATGCACATAGGGTAAAAATGTCCGTCTCATTCCACCATCCTTTTCATCCCCACACCCCCTCCGCTCCCCCCACTCCCCTCTGAACAGTTCATTCTCCTCCCCCCATTAAAGATTAGCATCCACTTATCAGAGAAAGTATTCTGCATCTTCTAATTAAATCCTTAAATGCTTTCAGATGGGAATTGTCACCCCCGTTACCCGATGTTTAAAACTAATGGCAAACTTGCTCCTGAACAGATACCAGTAGGTTTGTCTGCACACCCAGGCTTCAAGCTTCCAGAATCCTACTTTTTTAGTTCACACAGCCTCACTGCACTGAACAAAATTTGTCTACATTTAACTATTAGGATTCAAACTGAAAAGCCAATGAAGGAATTTGACTGGATTTTTTTAAGTATCCGAGTTGATATAGACTTAAATAACAAACTCCAGTATCCTGAGTATCTCCCTGTCCCTAGTAAAGACAATTGTTACCTTTACACATTCAGAAAGAAACCTTTAGTTCTGATGCTACTATTTTAATAATTATTAGTAATCTGGAGTGAAGTCTGCATTTTTATCACACTCAAAGAGCTTTTAAGAATGTGTTTTCTGTTGGGCGTTGTGGTGCATGCCTGATAATCCCAGTGGCTTGGGAGACTGAGGCAGGAGGATAGAGAGTTCAAAGCAGCCTCAGTAAAAGTGAGGTGCTAAGCAAACTCATTGAGTCTCTGTTTCTTAATAAAAATACAAAATAGGGCTGGGGATGTGGCTCAGTGGTCAAGTGGCCCTGAGTTCAATACCTGGTATCAAAAATAAAAAGTAAAGACTATGTTTTGCATATAAAAACTTTTAGTGAATTGTTACTATTTTTGAAAAATATTTCAAGTTTTCAGAAATAGAGACTTCAACCAAGATTTTTTTTTCAATATATATTAGCCCGACCACCAGTTCACAACCTTCCTGTGTTGTACACTTGTGTCTTTAAGACAGGATATTTTAAATGAAATAGAAAGTGATCACTTCTATTGCTCCATGCCTTTCTCCTCCCATTACTGTCTTTTAGTTCTTTGGCTGTTCAGAAGTAAGTCTTTTGAGTGATGCTGCAATTATGAAGGTTAAAATTATTTTTTGCCTATACCATTGTGGTGATTTCAGCTTACAGAACAGAAAACTATACTACTAATAAAAGGATATCCAAATATTCTAAGATTAATCAGAGTGCTATTTCTAGCTGGACATAATTTAGAAGAGTGTGAACAGTAAATACTAACAAGAAGCACCAACTCTGGGAATGGAGGAAAAGATTAATACAAAACTAGGGAAATTCTATAAACATGAAGTGGAAAATAGGGAAAAAAGTACAACCTCAACTCAAGTGGTCACTTTTTTTCTTTTTCATTTCCACTGGGAATTGAGCTCAGAGGTGCTTAACTGCTGAGCCATTTCCCTAGCCCTTTTAATTTTTCATTGTGGGACAGGGTCTCAGTAAGTTGCTTAGGGCCTCCCTGAGTTGTTGAGGCTGGCTTTGAACTTGCGATCCTCCTGCATCTCCAGTCCCTGGGATTACAGGAGTGCACCACTGAACCTGGCTCAAGCAGTAATTTGTATCGATGGACAGTGGCTGAATGGAACATAGAACATAGATAAATGGATTCTAGAGTTGTGCGCACGCTCATCAGGAGGTTGTCACCGATTAATAAAGTCTTCTGAGTAGGAATGGTGGCCCACTGAGTAGAGAATGAGATATTAGAAAGATGTTAAAATGTTTTAAATACGGGGTGGGGTGGGTAGAGAGAACGGGTGATGTAATTTCCAGGACAATGCTTGGAAGTTGGAAAAGGCATAAGAGCTAAGAGAAAGAAGAAGGCACACAAGTCCAATGAGGGCGCTGCACAGCAGAGGCTTAATCAAGCCCCACTAGACTCAGCCTGTGTTTGGTCTCTCCTGAAAACACAGATCAGTGAGTGCACAACCTCACCAACAGCCCTGACCATGGCTTGCATAGGGAGCCTTCCAAGAGTTCGAAGTGCAGCAAAGAGATATTATGCCCACAATATAATGAACAACAAACATATGATTTTCAATCTAGAATGAGTGTTCATGTGAACAATACATGTCATAGGATATCAGTTTAGTAATGTGAAACAGTTTAATTCAAATATCTCCTGAAGGTCTTTACAAAATTTTTCATCCTGAAGATACTTTTTAAAAGGAAAGCTAAAAATGTAGCCCAATATTTAAATATTGGCAAAGGTTGTAATTTTCAATACACCACAAATATTTACATTTTAGATAAAAATGTAAAAATATCTACATTTTAGATAAAATAAGTTGGTCACTCTTTAAAATATACCGAAAAGAATTTTAATTATGTATTGATTTGATAACCACATCATCTATTTAAACAAAACAGAAAAAAATCTTCATGGAGAAACTGAAAGTCTACATTTGTTTCTCTTCAATTTGCATTTTCATTTCACCTTCCCTGCAGATTGTCCTCCTAATGTAATATGCTTTGTTTAAAAGTTGGTCACGTTTTGCTATTGCTCTGCAGCAAAATTATAGATGTAAATTCAAAATGTGAGATGTTCTTGTTTCTTGTCACTGTCCCTAAAGTTAATAGAATGTCTTCAGGATTGTCACTGAAAATATTAGTAATGTCAATTTTATTTTCAGTATTTTGAAAATGTTTTAGTATTTTCAATTTCAGTTTATAATTTAACAAAACATTATAAATATATTACAGATTTTGAGAAATCATTTTGAAGCTTTAAATGTAAACTTTTTGTTAACACTGCATCCTTTGATGAGTCAAGTGGGAATGCTTTTAAAAATTAATTCAGCTCCAGGGCTAAAAGTTGCACATTACTGGAGTGACACAAAATGTAGCATCAATTCTACTTCTTGTTATAAATTGTGTGGATGCAAAGTAGGAGATACTGTTCTCATAAGTCAATGGTCATATATAGTGTCTTTATTATAGCCTTGCTTCTGAATTTTTTGAATGTTTTCTAAGTTGGAAACCCAGCTGCCATTCAGAGAAGTCTACACCACTACTTTGAACTATTCTTTTGTTTTTGTTACCCAGGGATTTTCCCAGCCTGGGATCAGCTCCTCATTAGGGTAAATTCCCTGTTCAGTAAATTGGGAGAGAGTCTACTATGAAGTGAGACATTAAATAGATGCCTCCACACAGGGATGCATACTTGAGGAGCCCTTGAGGATTTTAAGATAAATCTGAAGAATAATTCTCAACAGCATCTGTGGCTGTATAAAATGGCCCCAGGTACTTCTTTGAACATTTTTAGTTCAGAGATGTGAGAAGCTGGGGACATTCAGAGAAGCTTTGTGGAGAGTCCGGGGTTTAAGTTTTGAAGGGTGAGTGAGATATTAATACTCAATATCTACTCAAAAGGATTTATTCCTTCACTCAGAGGTGATGCTCTTAGCTAGAATTCACATAGACACTCTTTACTGTTGATTGACAGGTGCAACTAATGTATCATTGTATTATATGATTCTGTGAAATTATTGTATGTTCTTGATAATTATGTTATGGTCTTCAAATGTCTCTTATCACTGAGTATTTTGTTACCTAGGAAAAACAAGAATTTTACTTTAGGTTGCTGCAATTTGCTGAGTAATTTTATATCAAATTTTTATGTTAAAATAATAATCCCAAGTAATGATATTAAGAGGCAGGGCCTTTGGGAGGTAATTAGGTCATGAGGATGAAGCTTTCATGAATGGGCCTGGTTCCCTTATAAAAGGGAATCCAGAGAGCTTTCACTCCTCTTTCCACAACGTGCAGACACAGTAAAAGGATGATGTCTAGGAGCCAGGAAGGGGGTCCTCATTAGACACAGAGTCTTCTAACATCTTTATCTTGCCTGTCTATTCTTTGGAACAGTGAGAAATAACTGTCGATAGTTTAATCTACCCAGTCTATGGTATTCCGGGATGGCCCCAGAACTAGGATGGTGTTCTAATGAGCTCACTTACAAACAGATAATGTGTCGATTAAACATATATTATAATGATCAGAAAAGTCATAACAGAACTTAAGCTCAGGAAATCAGAGAAATTCAACTTTTAAAGTGTATTTCTTAAAATTGTCAGCAATAATTTCTTATTACTCATAAAAGGATGTATGAGTAATGATTAATTTACCATCATCTAATAAAATGCTAATAACCAAATTAAGATTTGGTAGATTTCTAAATGAATGAAAAATGTATTTCCATATAGAGCAAGCAATTAACAAATAGGCATTGATTTTCTACTCTGTAAAGAGTAAGAGATGTGATAGATGATATAATTTCTGCATATTTATTCAGTTGGGCTATCAAAATAGTTGATATGAAAAATCTCATGAAGCAAAGCACATTTTATCTCATATGGTCACCTCAATAAATTCTTGTGGAAAACCTAGAGTGACCCCAAAGCAATATTCCCCCAAAAATAATTGATGAAATTTTGAGAGTTCAGAATAAAGTCAAATCACAAACATTATTGTACATCTCTTCTAGTGCCAGGATAAAAAACGAAGGTGTGTGTGTGTGTGTGTTTGTGTGTGCGTGTGCACGCGCGTGTGCATGTGTCCATGTGTGTTTATTGGTACATTCTCAATTGGATATACAGACAAATCAGGGACAATTATCATTGCAGTTAGAACACTAGGTGCTTACCAATGAGGGAAGAACACATACCCTGGGACATGAACTTTGTGGAGAAAGAATTGTGGGGATCTTCCTTTTTTGGAGGTGCCAATTCCTGGTTTGATGCCTGAGAGATAAGAGAAGAGCAGAGGCAAACAGAGAAGTTTCCCTTGTGGGTGTGTTTTTTTGAGAGGGGTTTCACATATTGCTAGACTAGTCTGAAAGACACAGGTTCAAGCAGTCCTCCTGCCTTGGCCTCCTGAGTAGCTAAAACTGCAGGTCAGCACCACCATGCCTGGCTTGAGAGCCATAAATTAGGCCAAAATCCTTCCTTTCTTCTTGGAAAGAAAAAGCCTGTAATACCAGAGACAAGAAGTTCTGGGGCAGAGACATGTGGATAGATGTATGAAAGTAGGCACACAAAAAATATTTTTTGCATCTATTGTTGTCCCTCAGAACACATCCATTACAGGAGAATGTCTAAGCAACCAAGGAGAAAAATGGCCATGTACGTAGATGTTAAAGCATCTTTGTTAACAGCCAAACAAGAGTTAGTGCAATGGGAAGATGAATGGAGTTGCCATCAGAGCAGAGGTCACCTGTGGGACCAGAGTATGGGTGGATTCCCAATGACCAAAGCTGAACTAGCTTCTGCTGCTGGTATATATATGTAGTAAGAGTTGTAATGCATTACACTGTCATTTTTTTTTAATCAATAAAAAAATAAAGATTTGGGATTTGAAAAATTATGTTTCTTCGTTCATGCCTATTATCCAAACTCAATATATTTTTACTCCTGTTAATTTCATTTTGTATTTTCCTTGTAAACTTTATAGCTACTGTCTGTTAGTGCCTTAGAAAAGCAAAACTTCTTATCTCTTACATCTCCTCATGAAAAAATTGATGGTCCCTATTATCATCGTCACATTCATTTATTTTGTTTTAATGTTATTCCAGTATTTATGTCTTCTTGTTCCTCTCATAGAGGCACCCACCTGACAGACGCCTTTCAACCCATTTTTTTCTGAACCAGGCTTTTATCATGGACCCCTCAACTGACCAAAACATTCCTAAAAGGGAAATCCAAGCTGCTTGCCCTACGTTACCCCCTCTCAGCCCAAAGCAACCAAAGCAGTCATCACCCATTTTCCCTTAAAGCAGTAAGGGTTCCCTTGCTCAGAGTGGAAAATAAGACTGGGACAAAGGACAGGTAGCTTATTAAAAAGATAGAGAAAAAAATGAAGGGATTGGATAGATAGCACTCCTCATCTCCAATGCACTGGAATAAATTATCTCAAGAGTCCTCCAGGATCAACAGGCTATAGCTAAGTTGAATGCCTTAGAGGCTACTGTAGTGGGCTTGAATGATTAGATACAAAGTCTTACATTCAGACAATAATTATGATGCCATGTTTCTTATTGGTTTATTTGTGGAACACCTGTTCCATACTGCAACTCCCAATGGGACTGGTAAAAGATAAAGATACATCTATTAGAAATTTGAAATCATAACATTGTTAGTTTAAATCTCTTACAACTACACCATTATGTACAAGTCATAAAAAAAGTAAGATTAGTATGTTATCACCTGCCAGTTTTACAAGAAAGCTGTTGAATGATCTAAGTGATTTCAATGCTTAAAATATGCTAAAACATAATACATGCTATTTCTTTAGGACTTAATTCCTTGCTCTTCCTTCTGTGTTGTTTTCTCACAGTCAGCTACAAGCTTTTCAGATACAAGTTCCAGCACTTCAAAGTAGACAATGATAGGTTGCATTTAAAGAATTAAAAAGTGGGAGAGGTTCAGAGTGGTGACTTAGATCATGTTCTCTACTGCTTCATGGTTATGGCTGCACTTGTGCTCAGAACTTTCTGTGCAAAGGTGCAAGTCAAGATTGCCCAGTTTCTATAGCAATGCTCTGCCTGAAGAAGCTCTATACAAAGGCATGGAAATATATTAGTCTTAACCCTGAGTTCAGACACCAGCTTCCAGGATAAAGAAATATGGAAATAATAAGATAACTACAACCTCTCACAAGTGCCATGACCTACAAGCCTGTCTGCTTTGCAGAAACTTCCCAACAAATAATCTTTGGATGATAGAACCTGTATAATAAATCTGCTGTGTTAGCTCTGGGTCATTGTTCCTCCATTGGAGGATGATGTTCTACCTGTCTAGCTTTCATAAATTTTTGTATGTCTTTATACATCCCTCATCATCCCTCACTGGTTTTCTAAGGTTCAGCCTTGTAGGTTGCAGCAGGTGGGAATTGGGTTTTGCCATGCCTAGATCAAGCAAGAAGCTGCTAAAAATACAGTGTCCAGTGAGAGGCCCTGGGATGGGCAGAGGTGGCCAATTCATCTAAGGTTGCAGGGCAGAGGTAAGAAATGAATTCAGAAGTCCCAAAAGATCTTTGAATACTTTTGCAGAAAATTTTACGTTCTGAATTAGTTTTTATGTTATGGAATAGTTTTAATTCACATGCAAACTCATTAAAAGTGTGTTATATTTGAATTTGAATGCTAGATTTATAAGTGTAAGGTTTGCTCTATGAAAGACTATTTTCTAGAAAATATCCCTATCACTCTTTTAAGAGTGAGTGATTTTTTATTCCCATTGATGGGTGACTAAGCATAATACCTTTGCTTTACATTCTGATGGTCTTGTGAATGAAATAAGCAAAAATACAAAAGTAGTTTCTCTTTAAATATGAACCAAAGAGAAACATAAAGGCTATATTATATATCCATATATATGTGTGTGTATATATATATACATATATATATATGTATATATCTACACACATACATAGTTATATATATCTATATAATTATATATATAACTTGATATATATATATATATATATATATATATATATATATAATGATATTGTCCTAAATAAGTCTTATAATAATTATATAATCTTTAAATTTGTATATTATTTTTATATCTTAAATAAACACATAAAAATACTATGTAAAGTATGACTCAAATAAATGCAGATAGTAGTGTACAATGTTAGTTTATTTTTAATCAAAATAAAACAGTCTTACATTTTTATTCAATAATAAGCTTTTTTCTTTATTTTAGTTTTTCAATTATTGAGAATTTACTATTTGCCAGTCGCTGGATTAGTAATAGGGATACAATAATAAACAATACAGGCAAGATCTGCTTTCCATGTCAGAATATTTATTTTCTATCCACCTTATCCTACTAAGTTTCTGCTTGAATGCCAAAGGAATAAAGATAGTCAACATTTGAGAAATTATTTTTCTAATTACCTCTATGGTTTTTACCTAGTTTCCATTATTTGCATGGTCACTGTGCCAACTCTGTATCATATGAAGATAAAGAAGATCTGTTTCTTACCCTGAGGATGTTGCCAGTTAGTAAAGGTGGTGGATCAATTCCACAGTAATGGGGACAACCTAAGAATTCAATGTTATCCTAAAGGTGAGGTCTTCATAAAACAAAGTTCCTGTGTTAGTCAACTTTTTGTCATTATGTCCAAAATACCTGACAGATACAATTTAGAGGAGGAAACATTTATTTCGATTCATGTTTTCAAAGGTGTAGTTCATGGTTGGCTGACTCCATTGCCGGGCCTAAAGTGAGGTGGAACAATGTGGCAGAGGGAGGGGTGGAGGAACACTGCGCCATTCATGCAGCCAGGGAGCTGAGAAAGGGGAGGGGAAGGGCATCGGGGAAGACAAACCCCTTGTAGGGCTCACCCCCAGTAATCCAGCTCCTCCAGCAGCACTCCACCCGACAACTTGCTATAGCTCTCACAATCCAATCACTTCACCTCATCTCCAAATAACAGCAGTTCCCAAATTTAACTTCTTTGATCATACCCTCTTCTGTTTAATTACTCTGCATAGAGCTAACAAGTGCTAAAATAGAGAAAATGGAAAGCATTCATACCATCATTAAGAGTTTTTTTTTCTGGAAAACCTGATCTTAAGATGATAGAAATTAATGTTTTCAAGCAAATGCAAAATAAAAACTCATAAGCATTGCTATTAACTTAGTTAAGCCCTTGAATTTTATAGCCATTGTAACAAAGTTCCTAGAAGAAAAGCACAGAATTTCTATCAAAATCTTTAGTTTTTCAAAAACTAATTTGACCAATTTGCTATCAAAATCTCTAAGATAATAGGCAAGCATGAGAAAGACTGAGGTTTTCAGAATTGCTAGGTTGACTTAGAAGACTGGAAAGAGTAGAGAGGGCTGGTTTATAAGGTTTCGAGGAAGGGAGTGTTGTACTTTTCATGTGGCAGCAGGTGGGGAGAAAGGGATTGAATTTTTTCTTGCCCATGTCTGGAATTTGAAAGTAAACAGTCACCCAAATGGCCCAAAGTTATGGTGGGACATTTTCTTGCATCACTGCCAGGGAGAAAAAGTGGTTACCTCCCTGCCACTCAGGTTCATTGCCTGGAACAGAAAATTATTAAGTAAATGACAGCCTTTTAGCAGCTACGGAGGAAAGAAGTTTGGTAGGTGATGCACTGGCAAGCCAGTGGCCTTGATGCTAGACTGGAAGATGGTGGTACCAAGACATCTTGAGTGGCAGTGGTACTGAGTAAGCTGATGAGCAGAGAACGCTGCACCATTCCACAGTGACTGATAGAGCGTGTGAGGTGCCTGAGGAGTACCATTCACCCACCTCCCTGAGTGGGAGGAAAGAGTTAGTGGGTATGAAATCTCCTAAGGGTAGATCCAAAACAAGATGTCTGTCATTATCTTATACAAGAGTGAAATGGAAGGAGAGAAATATCATACTGTTCTCAACAGTGTTCATTCAGGAGCATGGAGAATTGAAAATTGATGTCTGCTGTGTTTTTTTTTCCTCAGGGCTCACTGAGTAGCTCTCTCTGACTTTCCAATTCCCTAGCCTCCCTTGAAGTTGCACTTGGTTCTGGCCACTGGGATACAGACAGAGTGATTTAAATCATTTCTAAGCCTGGTTCTTAAGTGTATCCCTCAAGATTCTCTCTTTCCTGGCCTTGGTAACTTGGGAGATCACTATGATATAGGGAAAGGATAAAAGAGATCAAGGGTACCTGCACTGATCTTATGGAAGAAATAAACTTCTCCTATGTCTAGTTCCTCAGACTTATCTGTCATGACCACTGAGTTGATTACCCCAATAAACACAAGTGCCGGACCCCTCTCATCCCTCAGGAGATAGGATTGAATTGCTACTCTATTCTCTGAGACACCTCATCAGTGGGCCTTTTAACTAAATTAATTAAGTTTGTTATTCATTTATTTTTAAACTTTCTTTAACTTTTTGACAATCAAATTTGTAAAATTATTATTATTAGACATTCATTATTGTACAAATTAACAGGGTTCACTGTGAAACTTCTATACATGCAGATACTGTACACTGATCATGTCTATGCACCCTTCTTCTACCCAACGCCACCTCAGCACCCATTTCATTCCCTATAAACCCTTTTTTACTTTTCGGTCAACTTGTTTTTGTAGTTTTCACATACGAGAGAGAGAATATGTGATATTTATTTGCCCATGTTTGTTTATTTTGCATAACATGTAAGTCTTCCTATTCTATTATGTATGTATATCAAATTTTATTTATTCATCATTTGTTGATGGTACCTAGCCAGATTCTGCTGCAGTCTGTCTGGGCACAAAATAACCCAGCCACCACTGAAGCCTTGTAGATTCCAACAGCAATTCTTTATTCCCGAACTCTCACCGACACTCTACTCTACTACCTGGGAAATAATACACTCCTTCCCCTGGGCTCTGTGTACCAATTCTCTCAGAACCCTGCGAGAACTCAACAGGAACTCAAGGAGCGGGCGCCTGAGGCAGCAGGATATGACCTAATCCCAGCAGGATCTGCCCTAATCCTGGAGCCGCCCTATTCCAGCAGGATCTACCCTAAATCTGGAGCCATCCTATTCCCAGCAGGATCCACTCTAATCCCTGAGCATGGTCACCTTTCATCCCCAAAATACCATGCGTCATTCCTACTTGGCTATGGCTTTCAGCAAGATTCCATATCACAGTTATGGTGAATAGTGCTGCAATAAACATGGGCATGCAGGTATTTCTTTTGTATACTCAAACTTTGGGTGTATATCCAGGAGTGAGATAGTTGGAGCATGTGGCAGACAGCCTTTTAATGATTATTCCACCCTCTTAACTTGGAGGTTACCTTCTCTCTTCATTTTAGACTGATAGGCACAAGGTATTTGGAATAATGGCTCAAAAATGGATTGATTTTAGGCTATGTCAAGAAATACATACATATATACATATATACATATATATAGATCTGTATATATAGATCTGTGTATCCAAAATGTATGGACTAGTTAGAGAAACAAGACACACTCAACTTGAAATCATTAAAATCATTGTCAATTCTGAGGTCCCTTTTCTTATTTTAGGACATACCCATATGGTTAATTTTCTGTATCTACTGTGTAAGGACAGAGACTGGCCTTTCAGGTGTGCCTTCTATCTATTAGCATATATCCCTTTGTAGTGTATTGAAGATATAAATTTTAGACATTATAGTATATCTAAGACACCATTTACAAAGTTACATCTTTATGTCATACATTCTGATCTGGCATCTCAAATTGACATATATCTTTCCAATGCACAATGTGGTCTGATATCCTTAGAGTAAGAGCACAACATTTAAAGTAGAAAATAAAGGCATCTCATTATCAGTAAGTAACATCTCTTCCACTCAAAACTATCACCTTCAGGAAATAATATTTTGTGTTTTATTATCTCCTTTTTAAAGAAAAAATCCATTACACTGAAAAAATAGTTTTCTCATTCAACTTTTATAGCATGTAACTAGAGAAAATAAGCTTAAATTAGGAAATGGGAATAATTAAATAGCTGACTGTAAAAGTTTATTATGCAATTATTTACATGCACCCATTTGCTCCTTTTCATTCTGGATGACTATTCTAATTAAAAAGTAAACTTTTAAACACAAGAAAAAAAATGAACAAAGTTCTAAAGCATTTAATTTTGTTTACAACTTGATGATGACTTATTCACATTATCAGATGAGTGATAAAATGGAGAGTTTCCCAATTAAAAAAAATGTAATATCAGATAAGTCTTCTTTACAAAGGTGAAAAATATAAAATTTCACTTGTTAATCTAGGTTTTTGATAATACGCCTGAAGATATATGATTTTCCATTAGAATACATAGAATGAATTTTTCAAAAGAGTTGCACTGAAGTAATTATAATACCTTAAATCAGTGTTATCAAAGTTAATAACTTTTTAAATTATGGCTTTAAATTTAGGTATAATTTTTCATGGTACATATGGCATCATTTTTCTAAGACAAGCATTAAAAGTTAATGATTTCAAAAAAATATCATGATGATATTATTACAAATCTTTATTTGTAAATAAAATAAGGTGGTACAAGACAGATGGCCAAGTTTATCGGTATTGTTATAGATATGATATTTAATCTCAGCATAGCTATACTTTTCTAATTTATAGGTTATTTTTTTATGTCTGTAATATCATTTAAATAAAGCTATTCCTAGCTATAAAATTGACTTTTCATTAAGATATAAAACATGATGTTCACAGAAAAGCATTTGGATATAAAACAGTGGTATAAACAAAAATGTTATATCAAATTATTAAAAAAATATTTGCTTATTTTTGTTTTAGGTTCTTTACATGAAGATTAAATTTTCTCAAAAAAAATTAAGAAAATTGCATTACAATGAACTTCAATTATAGAGGCAGAAAAGAAATCTTAAAGGGATTAGAAATCTTGCTCAGATTCACCCATTAGAGTTGATAGAATTCAGTTACATTTGATTGCAGTTAGATCTTTGGGCTTGAGATGCTCTGAAAGGTTCGACTCTTGAGACTGTTTTTCCTGTGGTCACTGGGTTAAACACTCTATGCTGAACTCAGTCCTACTGTTGCCTTTTAAGCCTTTGCAATTGCAGAAGTGTAAAGCCCCAAATCTCCTGGTCTTATTAAGATTCTGTCATTGAGAGGTTCTCAGGAAGACTTGGGGAACTGAAGAGTGGCAAGCGGCTATGGAATGCTGCCAGTGACTTCTTTATCCCCTACTTCCACCACCTGCACAGTGCTGCAGGCATCTGAGCTCATTCATTGACTGCTTTTGGGGATCCCAGCACTTCTGACATGCTGCTGGTAGCAGCTTCCTTAATTTTTACTTCTGTAGCCTTCTCACTTATTGTGCAAGCTTCTAATCCTGGAATTGTCAACTGGGATTCCAAATTCCTGTCTGAACCTCTTGGGTACAGATTAAATTTAAAAGCAGTACTGATCTCGGGGCAAATAAGAAACGGGCTATTGGCAGTTCAGACACACAGAAACAAAACATTTGCTGAAAATAACATGCTTGCAACTGTGTGACTATTTAAAGGAAAGTCCAAGTGGCTCTTCCAATACAGTGTTACAATGAAACTGATTATTACACAGACTTTGGCATGTTTTGTTGGCTTATTATAATGGAGAGCTTGTCAGATAATGACAAGTTTACAAATCAGAAGTAGAAAGCTTCTGTGCCTGTCTGGAAAATATGGTTTAACCAGGTATCTGTTTCAGTTGGCATTTTTTACTGCTGTGACGAAAAGACCTGGCAAGAACAATGATAGAGGGGAAAAGTTTATTTGGGGCTCACGGTTTTAGTTCACTGACGGCTGACTTCTTGCTATAGACCTGAGGTGAAGGAGAGCATCATGGCAGAAGCGTGTGGCAGAGGAAAGCAGCTAACATGGCACTAGGAAGAAAACTCTCCCCACCCCACCCCTCCCCGTGTGTGTGTGTGTGTGTGTGTGTGTGAGAGAGAGAGAGAGAGAGAGAGAGAGAGAGAGAGAGAATCTCCTCACCATGACAAAATTATATACCTTTAAGCTATGTCCACAATGACCTACCTTCTCCTACCCTACTTGCCTGTGATTACCATCAAGTTGTCCTTATCAGTGGATAAATGCACTGATTAGGTTAAGTCTCTTATAACTCTGTCATTTCACCTCTAAACTTTCTTGCACTGTTTCACACATGAGCTTTTGGGGGACACCTCATATCTCAATCATAACAGTATCCAAAATTTATATTCAAGATTTAATACTATAAGTGGTAGAAATTAAATACTAACGAATTTTACAGTTTTGCCAGGTCTGTTATGTGAAAATTAGGGACTAAGCCAGATTGGGATCCTGAGAACTGGAATGGTAACTTTGGGAGGATCCCTGTGACTATCTGGATCTCTTAGTATTACTAAGCCTCTCTTTCCAGAAGCAGCACCCACTGCTGAGCTTCTTTTTTAATCACTACTCCCTTGCTTGATGGCCCTCCAAGACTGACATGGAGATGCTCATTCTCACGGCCCACTTCCATCATCTCTTCTTGACTGTAGTCAAGACTTAGCACTGAATGGTAAGAATTTATGTGAAAATTCAGAGCCAACAGGAGAGAGCAATACATCAAAAAACTATAAAATTTTGAGTAATTTATATTAAGAGGAACTTGAGGAATATGTGTAAGAAATGGTTTGTAAGTAATAACAAAACAAGGAATAAGGAATCCTCGCTTTGAAATACATCAAATTGATTGATGCCTTTGGACACATCAGAGATTCTGGGTTTAATGTGTTAGTTCAAATAATCTGGAATATCTCTTAACGATTAGTTGACTGATGGGCACTAGGACTCACAGTTTTTCTCCACTAAATGAAGCTGAGAAACAATTACTTCCTTGGACCACCAAAGGGAATGGAATCAAATGGCTTAAGAGGACAAAGATTGTTGGAATAAATTTATCAGATACAATCAATTCATTAGTTAACACATTTCTCACAAGAATCTAGAGGTTGGACTGGGGTTGTAGTTCAGTGATAGAGCACTTGCAAGCATGTGTGAGGCACGGGGTTATATTCTTAGCTCTGCATATAAATAAATTGATAAAATAAAGATTCATCAACAACATGTGTGTGTGTGTGTGTGTGTGTGTGTGTGTGTGTGTGTGTGCATAAAATCTAGAACTTATTTCTTTCCAAAGAATTTGGGGAAATGAACTGATGAGGGTAACAAAATATCCTTAAAGGATTCGTGGTGAATTCTCCCTACAGATCAGAGATGATTCTGGTAGATACCATCAAGGAAATAGACTCCTATACTTTAAAAAGGGAAAAAAGACATCATAGAGTACCAGAAGCCATTGGCAGTACTTAAACCCTGGGAACAATTGGGGGCAGTTAGTGAAATGAACAGCTTCGTTTGAATGGTGATCATAGTGACTGTGATGTGAACTGGAATAATGGGGTTTGGGGGACCTTCAGAGATTTATTTGACAATCGCTTTGAGCTGAAATGGGAAATTGAAATCCACCTCTATTCCACCAGTGAAGGGACCTATGGAAAGTCAATGAGGTTTTGGCTCAAGTCTGTTTCTGAGTGATCCCAGTAGATCTGCAAAACCCTAGTGGTCATGTTCTCTGTTCCTGACTGCATACATGATTTAGATATTATTTACAATTGGAAGAACTTTCTTATGGAGGCAGAGCTACTGTGGAAGGAAGTGACAATTGTAATTCTTATACCCACTTCCAAAAAATAGACAAAAATCAATAACACCTCTCTGGGGGAATTACAGAGATTAACACCATCATAAAAGCATTGAGAAAGGCCAGAGAGTTGAGTCCTATTACATTCCAGAATAAAACATGCAGTTAGCCTATGAAAAAGACAGATGGATATTAGAAAATGAGTTGATCATTGTAAACCTAAGCAGATCTTCACTTTAACTGCAGTAACTTCTGGACGTTGTATTCAACCACTGATACAGAAAATGTCTTTTTATCTATACTAATTAATAAAGAAAATTAGAGGCAATTTGTTTCTCACCTTGTAGGAATAGCAATGCAGTCTAACTGACCTATCTCTGATCTGTGTTTGTTTTCTAGCAAGTGTCAAAATTGAAATCACAAGATACTGATTATGTCACTGACCCACAAAACATTTAGATTATCCACTATATTGATGGGAACATGCTGATGAGAAAAATGTAGGAAATGCTACAGATCCCTTAATGAGACACTGGGAAACCATCCCATTTAAAAAAAAATCAGTGTCCTGCCATTTCAATGAATTTTTCTTTTGGCTTACTGGTCTTGGATTGTTTGAGATATAACAGTCAAAAATACAATTTCTCCTAATCTTTTACTCCCAATCCCTAAGGATAATATGAAATGCTTTCAATTTTGGAAGCCTCTTTGGATTTTGGAGGCAACCTATGCTATATTTGAATCTGCTGCTCTGACCACCTACTATGCACTCCTCAAGGCTTCCAACTTGTCCAAACCACACTGCTACCTGCATCTTACAATGCATAGATCCAAATAGAGCCTAGGTTGGCTATGGTGCAGACAGGAATGCTGCAGAGAATCACTAACAATCTCCCATATATGATTTACTGGAAAGACTACTGAGATTTCAGGGCAGAACTCTCTCCTTGCACAAATATTTCTCTCTTTCTGAAACAACTCCTTGTTTGCTACTAGGTCATCTTAGGGACTAGTGGTCTAATCATTGGTCACTACCACTATCTTATCACATGACCATAAAAATGCTTTTTCTGCTATATGAAGTCATATGATAAGCCAACATGGAAGCACTTTTTATCAAGGGGAAGTTGCATACATGTAAGATATGAACATTTTAGTGTTTTGATGACTCACATGCATCTTGAATATATTCTTAATGTTTGTCCCTTCTCCCTCAACTCACACTCTATCCTCACGGAGAGTTTTCTAGGATCAGTTGACCAAGGAGGAAAGTCGTTGCTCTTGGTCTCCCTTGGTTGCACTGCCTATCCTGGTGCTCACCACATCTGGACTGCTGCAGCTTCATAACTTCCTCAGGGAAAGAGAAATACTTATCATGGATAAATAAATACAAGAAATAAATACAAGAAATACTTACCAAGTATCTTGTTTTTCATTATGCATGAGAGGAGAGATAAAGTTCTGTACTTATTCATGGGTATCACCTAATAATTTGTCCAGATGGTCAAGATCTTGAAAGGAATCATTCTAGAGAATTAGTAACAAGAAAGTATATGACTGAAGCTATCAGAATGTATAGGGACTAGGAAGATATTTATTTTCTACTTGGTGTGGTGGTGCACACCTCTAATCCCAGCAGCTTGGGAGGTTGAGGCAGGAAGATCTAGAGTTCAAAGCCAGCCTCAGCAACTTAGTGAGGACCTAAGGCCATTAAGCAACGCAGTGAGACAATGTCTTTAAATAAAATACAAAAAAAAAGGGCGGGGGTGGGGTGGGGCTGGGATGTGGCTCAGTGGTTAAATGCCTCTGGATTCAATTCCTGGTACCAAAAGGAAAAAAAGGAAACACTTATTTTTCATCATGATGAAGCCAGAATTAAATAGGAAGATAGGCAAGGGTCAGATCCAAGAAATGGAGGGATTGAAATGTGAATCTCTTCAGAGCCCTTCCTCCACCCTTATCAAGAACCTGCCCCTGCTCCAACCTGTTGCTAAGATAATCTGTCCCAGGAATTTCCTCTCCCTACAAGGAGTTATAAAGTTGTTAATTAATGTGTCCTGGGCTACTCCATTTGGCCCTTCCCCTATCCATCTGCTTCTTACCTTTTGGCCATTTCACTGAGCATTTCCTGGCCTAGACATGTACACAGGAAGGAGAAAGATAAAGGGAGGAGGGCAGGAGAACAAAGGAAGCATGGGGCAGATTAAAAAGGCACAACACCCTCGTTTCTTGGGATACCAGGGTACCAGCTATGGCCCCCTTCTCTCTCCCAGGAGAAGTCTATGTTTACCCCTTTTAAGTAAACCCTGCTTTATATGTTTGCCTCTGCGTGCTTCTCTAATGTTATACTTCAACATGTGAGGGAGCAGAACTCATCACTGATAACCCGTGTTACCAATGACAACGCTAATGAAATGTCATCACTGTGAATGTCAATCAGCCTCATTTCCCAGGCTCCTCAGTGCTTACTCTATGGGTCCATGACATGGTAATAGGATTGAGGTTATGATTTGGATCAAAAACATGGGCCTCCTCTAATCAATTATGATCTGGCTGTGATCACTACTGTCTGGCTTGTCAGCAGCATAGGCTGACACTGAACCCCCTTTCCAGAGCGGCTGACCAGCTGTCAGACATCAGTGTTCTTTTATGATGGAGGGGGTAGTTATATGTCTTCATTGCAACACATATTTCCTCTTGGTAGAGATTAACTGTCAGCCTTAGATTTAATGATACTTTATTCACTATCATGACAATAAGGAATCTACTACTCCTTACCAAGAAATTAATTTTATAATGATGAAAGCTATCCTAATAGGAAGATGGAATAACCTAATGAAGACTCAGCTTTATACCAGCTGGGAGACAATACCTTGTAGAGTCTTAACCAAATGTCTATGCCTGTGAACATGAAATGGCACTCTTTCTCCAATAGTAAGAAATCACGAAGTGGGCGTGACTCTGCTAAGTCTTTTCACTTAGTAAGCTACTCTCAAGATTTGTGCTTTCTATTCTCATATCTTTGGGTTCTGTGGATTCTGAGATCTTGGTTTCCAGACAAGAACAGTTTTTTTGTTTTTTTGTTTTAAAAAAACAAAACCCAGGGCACATCACATAGAGCTTGGAGTTCAGATTGCAACTTGGAGTCATTGAGCTTCCAGTACCACTGAAATAACAAAGAAGAGGGATACTGCATTAACAGGGGCCACTAATCCTGATAATTAAGAGAAAATAAAACAGGGCTGATGTTATCATTAGGTGGGAAAAGGGTGCTGAGAATGCAGGGGACTGTCTAGGTCTGCCTCTGTTCTCCTAACACTGTCAGTGAAATTCAGTTACCTACAGGAAGAAGACAGCTATTGGCTTGGGCCACTTAGGAATGAAGCTTTGGTTTTCCCTACCAGGCAAAGGATCACATCCACCTGAGGTTCTAAGGACAAACTAAATGTGATATGTGTAGAAGAAGCACATTCTGGACTAATACCAGCTTTACGATCAGTTACAGAAGGATTTTGGTAGCTATGCTTATATACCCCCTTCATACATTTTATGTATGATAGATGAATAAAGGATATATGCATATATATACACATGCAGAAGCTAAATTCTTTCTTTTCTTCTTCTTCTACCAGATCATGGAAGAAGTATTGATCGTCATTAAGCTTCTATTGCAGTCTGAAAATCACATACGGGTCATCAGGTAAGGATTGTGACTGAGATAGAAAAATTAATATCCAGAGGTGGAAACGAATATGAGGGTTTGTGTCTTGCCTTTTGAGAAGGAGATTGGGCACATCTTCATTAGACGGAGGGAGAGTTCTGATGGGTCAGTAAAAACCACATTGTTCTTGTTGGTTGAAAATTTATACACACACATCTGGAAAACCAAGCTAGATATTGTGTCCTAGTACACAGGGTGATCCTGTTCTTTCAAACTCTGTCTTGTATCCCAGGGCTTGACAGTTTGGAAGCTACAATAACCAGATTTACTGGCCAGTAGGGATGTGATTTCAATTCTGCCAGTGAGAAGCATTTGTGTGCTGTTTGGAAGAGGAAGAAATGGAGAAGCCATGGTTCTCAGGAGCAGCTGGGCATCTGCAGATGGCAGCTATGGAGTCTTGCCAGTGGCCTTCAGGTGTCCCCTTGTGGTGCTCTGGCAGCACAGATCACTGGTGGAAGTTTACTGAGGTTCTTCTGCTTTCTGATTTTTTGATAGCCTTTTCAGCTTTTCTGACCTTACAATAATCATGTAAGATGTTAATTCCCTGTATTGTACTCTTCATACCTATCATGTATCTGGTTACCTGACCAAAGTCCCACTTGATACCCAGACTGCAGCTTTTTTTTTTTTTTTTTGTAATTGTAGATGGTCAGTATGACTTTTTTTTATTTGTGTATTTTTATATGGTGCTGAGGACTGAACTCAGTTCCTCACATGTGAGAGGCAAGTGCTCTGCCCCTGAACTACAGCCCGAGCCACCCCCAGACTGCATCTTTACTACCGTATTTGGCTATAGCAAAGACTTTGTAAAATTGTATGATATAAACATTAAAAATATATTCTCATATCTCAAAATACAAGCTTAAATAATTGTTTATCTTCAGCATTGTGTTAAAATACAACAGCCTGAAAATGGAGTATAAGTAAATATACTGTATATTGTGGAATATAGCTCAAGTGGTTCAGCAATAATAAAAACAGAAGAAAATTTAATTGGACTGCTCAAATAATGAGCCAACTCATATTTATTATGTTGGTGTCCCCAAATGTCACATGGCTGAATTTTCTGCCGGTTTAACACACTGTGATGCTGCCAACATAAATGAGCATAGAAGAACTGGTTTAGTTGTGTGAAAATCATTGCAAATCTGGTTATGTGTTTATGCCTTTTAAAAACATTATAATTATAAATCTATTTCTGTCTTACTTGAACTTCATATTCCATTGCATTACAAAAAAAAAAAAAAAAGGAAATGAGAGTGACAGCTATTTTCACCAGAGAGATGATGTTTATTTTTTCTTTGGCTAAACAAACTAACTCTTCTCAATGCCTTTCAATAAAACTGCCTGGAAAAACTCTATATTTCTGATCATGTTTCAGGGTTCTTTGAGTGACACTCTGTAGATACAAAAGGACAGAAAAAATTATTTCCAAGATAGAAATAAAATACAGTCATCATTCATTATCTGCAGGAAATTGGTTCCAAGACCACTATGGATACCAAAATCCAAGAATGCTCAAGTCCCTTATAAAAAATTATGTCATTTTTGCCTATAATCTATGAATATCCTCCCATGTAATCTAAATAGTCTCTAGAATACTCATAACACCTAAGATAAGTGCCATATAAATTGTTGTTATACTGTATTGCTTAGGGAATAAAGGCAATTAAAAATCCTGTACATGTTTAGTACAGATGCAATTTTTTTTCCAAGTATTTTCAATCTGCAGTTGATTGAATACACAAATGCAGGACCCTCAAACAGGGAAGGCCACTAATATCTCAAAATGAATTAAATTCATTGTGGTTCATTATAGTTTGAATATGAAGTGTCCCTGAAAGCTCATGCATGAGACAATGCAGGAATGTTGAGGTGAAATGATTAGATTATCAAGCTGTGACCTAAATTGTGGGTTAATTCATTTTAATGCATTAATGGGTGGTAACTGTAGGCAGGTGGAGCGTGGCTTGAGGAAGCAGGTCACTGGGGCAAGCCTTTGGGGATTATGTTGTCCCTGTCTTCTTGTGCTCAAGCACTGTCTGCTTCCTGGCTGTCCTAAACTGGTCAGCTTTCCTCTGCCACAACTTTCTGCCATTTGTTTTTTTCTCACCTTGGAGCCCACGAAGTTATGGATTCAGTCAACCATGGACTGAATCCAAGCTCCTTGTCACAGAGAACAACTTTCAGGCTTTCCTCACCCTCCATTCACTCTCCACACCCCTTGGAGTGGCCCATATCCCAGTGCTTCTACATGAGACTCTACTGCTCCACGTGCCGAGCACTTCAAGCTCCTGCTTGGCCAATGGTTAGGTCTGAATCCCTTCAGCAGTTTACAAATATCTTTAATTGTTTATATGTGCCTCTTCAACTGGACTGATTCAATTAAGTGTAGAGTTTTTTTTAATTATCATCTGTGTAGCAATAATCTGGCAATTATTGACAGTAGATACCAATAAATATCTGATGAGTCAATAAGATAAATGAATGTATGAATAAATCACAGGCATTTAAATTTGGAACAATTACTATGGGTTGTGTTGTCCATTTTCATACAAAAGGAAAATGAGTCCAAGGGAAGGTGCACCTAGTTCCAGTACATGGTAGTAACATTGCTGCCTTGGGGCCCAGGTCCTCTGCTTCCTTCTTAATAGACTTTCTACTTTTTTTTTTTTTAAAACTCCTGGCTAATTTGGAAATTTACTTGGATGAGTTGTGGTTCATTTTCTAAATATTTTCTCTATAATACCCTAGGGACATTATTCACACTCTCAGAATAATTGATGAAAAGTTTCTGACTTCAGACACTGAGTAGCCATAGCAGCCTTCCACATTTCCAGCTCACTCCTTGTGTGTCTAGTTGAATTATTGTGGGAATTATTACAAAGTACTTCAAAACCTACTTTGGATATAAACTCCATATTCTTTATTAGACTCTATTAATGAGTTGTAGTCTTAAAAATAAATTCTGGAAATAGATGCTCGATAACATGAAAGATAGATAGATAAAAGACAGATGATATTTAGATGATAGATGATTTCCTGCCAAAATATGATATGCCTATTCATTATCTTTCTCAGTAGTTCTTGAAGGATAGAAATATTAAATTTGGATGACTAGTTTGTCTATTTTTTTATGACTGTTATGATTTAGGCATGAGTTGTCTCCAGAAGCTCATGTGTCAGACAATGCAAGAACATTTGGAGGTGAAATGATTGGTTAGGAGAACCTTAACCTAATCAGTAGGCAGGTAGGGTGCGACAGGAGGAGGTAGTTCTCTGGGGGCACATCTTTGGGGTTCATATTTTGTCTTTATAGAGTTAAGAGTCTCTCTCTTCTTCCTGTTATGTTCTGAGCTATTTCCTCCACCGCACTCTTCTGCCATGATGTTCTGCCACAACTCCAGTCCAGAGCAAAGGAGTGGACCATCTATGGACTGAGACATCTGAAACCATGAGCCCCTGATAAACTATTTCTCCTCTAAAATTATTCTTTTCGGGTGTTTTGGTCATAGTGGTGAAAAAGCTTACTGAAACAATGGTGCATACATTTTGTGTCCTTAAGAAATCTTTCTTTACCTAAAATCCATTAAGTTATTCCTGCTGTTTTCTCTCAGAACTTTTATGTGTTTTTTTTTTCTGAAACATTTCAAGCTATAGTAATACAGGAGTTGAGATTGTTTATTTTCATATATTCATCTGCTTGTTCCAACATTTGTTGAAAAGATTTTCCCATTTAGTAGATTTGACATTGTTCCTACAAATCAATTCACCATCTATGTATGGGTCTATTTCTGGGCCATCTATTCTGACCCAATCACCTGTTCATCATCTTGCCACACTTACTTGACTATTGTAGATTTGTTATAAGACTTTAAATTGGGGGCATAAGTCCTGCAAATTGTGTTCTTATCTCTTTCAAAATAGCTACTGCTATTTTAGATCTTTTTTCATTTCCATATAGATTTTTAGAATTGGCTTAAAATTATTCCCTAAAATTCCTTGAGTCTATAGATCGATTTTAGCACATTAGACATGTAAGCAATATTATTTTCTAACCATAAATCTTATTTATTTCAGCAATGTTTTGTGGCATTCCATAGAAACAGTACACATCTTGTCAAATCTATACTTAAGTATTATATTTTTGTTGCTGTAATTTCTAGTTGAGAAAACAAAAGTTGTACTCTTTTATGTCAAGATTTCTAAGTCCCAGTCGCATTTCAAGAATGTGTAGAAAAAGTTGATTTGTTGGACAATGTTTAAGTCTTAGGATATAATCCATTCTATATAGTATTACTGACTGATAGTTATTGATCCATGCTAACCCATTCAAAACCAATATTATTGATAAAAATAAACCATTGACACCTAAGTGTGGATCTTTATTAATATTTTAAAAGCCTTCTCATTCCCTAGTTAAATTCCCTTTCCAAATTAACCATCTGTTGTTGAACTCTTAGTTAGTCTTATTGGTTAAATGCGCACTGCTTAATTAGACCCAACATAGGACATAGAGATGTCAAGCAGTAGTGATGGTGACAACAGGGGCTGCAGATTGGTATTAAAACTTAGAGCTAACAGTGGCAGCTATGAAACCTGCAAAGGAAAGAGGAGGCTGAGTGGGACAGACAGTGGCACAAGCCTCGCCCCCGTGAGCTGGAATGCAAGTTTGTGTTTCTGCAAGAGTAGGCAGGCTAAAATCACTAGCTGCTTCCCTTCTTTATGCAGGCCTGCAATTTATTTCTATTTCAACATTCACTGATGGTCTCATTTCAGCCGTGCCACTTTCCCTCAGCTCTGGAACTCCTGCTGCTATGTGGTGGTGGCTTTGTGCCACATTTCCCAGGCATCAGGCATCATTCTGGATCCATCTTCTGTCAACTGGTTACTTCCTGGGATTGTTTGGGGGCATTTCCTGGAGCAGCCATTTGTCCTATTTTGCAGGAGCCTCCAGGTCACATCCTCCTGGGCTTCTCTGTGCAAGGAGCCTGCTTATCCAGATGATATAGACACTAGCTTTCCATTGCCCTCCTCTGAAGATCCTGTGCATATGGAAAGTGACTTATGTTTGAGGAAGTATCAACTCCTGTTTTGCCCGGGCAATTCTAACCCAAGAAAGTAAAAATCTCCTTCCTTCCATGGTAACCAAGGGAGTGCAACCAAGTTGAGGAAGCACTTCCGTTACTTTAAAAGGTACCTGCAAATTCCCTTGAGAATTATTCAGCCATCCCACTGGGATTTCCACCCAGTAAATCTAATGCTTTCCTGACTGGTATGTGCGTGGGTTCAAATGTGGGTGATCCCTGAATGCCCGCTGGGGACTGGTTGGAATCAGTGACTCGGTTATTTTAAAATACCAGCAAAATAAGATTAGAAGACACAATCCAAGAGCACTTCACAAGGCTTGAAAAGGCTGACACCAGATCTCCTTCAGAGAAAGCTTTGGGTTCAGTGGTGTGTGTTAAGAAAGTGATGGAATAGAAATGACAGATGTGGAATGAAGTAATTTGTACATATTACCAAAGAAACCAGAAATTGTTTTGATGAAGAGTGAGTGTTGAAGGAGAATTTAACCTTATTAGGAAAACATAACAAAACAAAGGAAGACGATCACTTTATTTTTCAGTATTTATGAATCATCATAGACTGCATTTTTTTTTTGATGGTGTGTATTCAAAAGGCAGTTGCTTTAGGGAGAAAGGCTTTTGAAATTCAAAGCAGATTTCTCTGGTGTTATGATCTATCATTGTTAAAAACCAGAGTTTTTCATAAAGTTTTGAATGGCACCAAAACATTTCACTGTGATTTTAATGTATTTCTTTAACAAGTGTTTTAAAAACAAGTGTCCAAGCAATTTGACACCAATGTTTCATATTATTTCTGGTGTAACTATTCTGTACATCACATTTCCAGTTTGGGAGTTTACTTTAGGGTACTTTACTTTCTTACATTTTGCATTTCTGTTCTGAAAAAGCTTACTGCAGATAAACTCTCAAGAAGACCAGTTAATTTGCATATCATTAGAAGCATTTTACATATTCAAATTTTTCATTTTAAGGCTGCTTTCCCCCCCACATTGAATTCATCAGAGTTAGAAAATAGTTCTTTCCAGGGTAATAGTTCATTCTGTAGATGCTACCATTTTATACCACCATTACTTAGTATCTAATGTAAAGAAAATTATCTAATGTAATTATCTTGTTTTAAATATCAGCTATTAAACTATCTGGTAGTTTGAATAACCAGTATTTTTCCAAGTAGTGTTAGATGAAATTAAAACCATTTTGTATGTGGACATTTAGTTTCCTGTATTTTGTTTTGTTTTTGTGTTTTCATTAAGTCTTTATAGCTATATATGATATTGGAGTTCATTTTGACATAATCATACATGCACAGCCTATAATTTGCTTCTTTTCTGACCCAGTACTTCCCCTTTTTCTCCTTCCCTCCCTGGGTTTCCTTTCCTTAGTCTACTGGTTGTCTTTCTACTTATTTATAGTTTTTTTTTTTTAACAGATGCGTTATAGATATCCATAAAGACCCAACTCACTGTGGTATGTCCATGTATGTACACAGCAGAGTTGGGTCAATTCATTCCACAGTTGTTCCCTTCTCCTGTGTCTCCTCCCCCTCCCTCTATCTCCATCTTCTGCTCCACTGATCTTCCTTCTGTTTTTATGGGTTGTATGTCTTGAATAGGTTCCTTTATTTTAATATTTAGTGGCCATTTCTAGTGGTCAATTCTATAATCTCCTTAATATTTGTTTTAAAAACAGATTAAAAGGCATCTTCTTTTAGGAAAAACAATATTTTTCAAAAAATTTGAAAAATATGAAATGAATATATTTGTCGGTAATATTGCGCCCAGAGTTTAAAAAAATGTGGAATGGAAAAGAATGTTCACATTTCATTGTACCTGGAAAACATAATCATTCCTAATAACAAAATCATCACATTTCAGAAGAAATACTGTCATAATATATTCAGAATTCATGGCAATACATATAGGTGAATTCTTCTTTAGCTTGATTCCCCTGATGTGTATGTGGTAAGGGATTTAATATTTCTTCTTTTATATAAGTTATGAGCTTTAAAAAAAAAAACTCTTTCAGCATCACTGTTCACTTTAGTCATTTGTGATTTTCACATGTCCCAAAACACTGGCACACAAACTCCCGGTGACCCTGGCTATGGAAGGGTGGTTAGAATACTTAAACTGTGTTCTTTTGGGTGAAGCATGGTTATTCATAGCATTCTAAAGACCCATGCTTCAGAACCCCCAGCCCCACCCCCACTCTGCTTTTTGGTAATTCCATTGAAAAGAAATCATAATCTATTTCTGGTTTATCTATTTTCTTCCAATTTTTCTTTGTTTTAAAATTCCCTTTCCATTCTGAGCTTTTTTTGAAAGTATCCACTTCTTCTTATACCATTCCATCAATGGTATATGATGTTTTTGAAAATGGACTCTTGGGAGTCCTTTAAAAGTTCTTTAGGCACTTTTTAAAGATGATATAAACTAACACTTCAAAATTGTTTCACCAAAAATGTATCTGTTTATTGTTTCAGCAACTATCTTTAGACTGAGAGCTTGGAGGGGACTTTACTGCTGCCAGTCTTTCTTACCTCTGAGCAGGTTGCATGTTGTAAAGATGCAAGAATAGGGAAAATCTTCCTGGAGCTGGGCCTCAAAAAAGCCCCCACCAATGGCCCACAGAGATTACTCCAGGAGCAAGGTTTTATTGCTGGGTGCCTGGCAGTGGACCATCCCACCTACTTCTCTGACTTTAGCATATTAAGTGACACAAGTATCTTGCTGCACCTGCAGAGACCTGATGCATTTGTAGACCCTGTGTGTTCCTGAAAAACCTTTATGACACTCTTTTAAAAATTAATTTAAACAAATTTTGTAGTCATTTTCTTATATATATATGTATATATATAGAGAGAGAATATTAATATTTGTATGCTAACCTTCTATGACCTTGATAAATATTTTTTTAATAGTAAAATTTTAGATCACTTAGAGTTTTCACATAAATCATCAGGTTGTCTTTGAATAAAGAGCTTGAATTTTTCTCTTTCCATTTACTTGCTTTTGTGGCGGGGGCGGGTGCGGTGGGGGGGGGGCGCGGGTTACATGGCACTGGCTAGGACCTCTAGTTCAAGGCTCGATAAGTTGTGAGAGGTGACATCCTTGCTTTGTTCCTTATCTTAGGGAGAAATTTCAATGTCTGCAATAACTATGATGTTCATAGATGCTCTTTATCAGATTGTGAACTCCCCGTCTATCTTCATGTTGCTAAGAGTTTTTACCATGAATGAATGTTGCTTTTTGTAAAATGTATTTTCTGAAGATATCAAAATAATTGTATGCTTTTTTTTAATGTCACACCCTGTTAATGTATGAACAAGTAAAGTTCTATTTGTGGAAGACATAATCATTTATATACACGTTCATAAAGAATACACTAAAAACTATTAGAATTTATATATGCATATATTTTGCAGTTACTGGCTGAGCTATTTTAGTGAAGTCTATTACCTTCCAACAGGAAGCTTCTGATGTTGCTGTTTAGAAGGCGCAGGCTTGGGCACAAGGACACTGTCAATACCTGGGATATACATAGTCATCTAGAATGCACACCATCACTTGCAAGGCATCACTTGGGTGTGCACACAGTTGCCTGAGATACATATGATCTCTTTGGACGTCCAATTTATATAGTCACTTGAGACGTACACAGTCATCTTGAGATGACATGTTGTACCTAAGGTTAAATCTCTTCCTGTAAGTGAGGTCTTGGTGCAAGAAAATGTTGCTGACTTATCATCTGCTATCATCTGGAATTCAGCCCCTGAGACATATATTTGGAAGGGATAAAAAATTCTGGCAAAATTCCTTCCTTGGGAAGATACTGCACTCTCAAACAGGTACCTCAAGGAGCAAGACACTCATCCACTTGGAGGGAGTCTCTGCTGAGAGCCATAGCCAAGTAGGAATGATGCATGACATTTTGCTTTGAAAGGTGACCCTGAGGGGCTGGAGATATGGCTCAAGCAGTAATGCTCTCACCTGGCAGGCGAGGGGCATTGGGTTCGATCCTCAGCACCACATAAAATAAAGATGTTGCGTCCACCGAAAACTGAAAAATAAATATTAAAAAATATTCTCTCTCTCTCTCTCTTTCTCTCTTAAAAAAAAAAAAAAAAAAAAAAAAAAGAAAGGTGACCCTGCTCAGGGATTAGGGTGGCTCCAGGTTTAGGGTGGATCCTGATGGATTAGGGTGGTTCTGGGTTTAGGGTGGATCCTGCTGGGAATAGGGCGTATCCTGCTGCCTCAGGTGCCCACTCCTGGAGTTCCCGTTGAGTTCTCGCGGGGTTCTGAGAGAATTGGTACACACAGCCCGGTGGAGAGAGTGTATTTTCCCAGAACGTGCATAAAGAGTGTCGGTGAGAGTCGAGAATAAAGAGTTGCTGTTTGAATCTACAAGGCTTTGTGGTGGCTCGGTTATTTTGTGCCCAGCCAGACTGTGGCAAGTCTCCACCACACTTAGCTGTAAGGAGTGAGGAAAAGGTTGATTGTGGTTTGAACACCACATACCTCACTGTTCTTCAAAGTTTTAGTAAATTTTCTTGAGCAGTTTTATTTGCTGCATGCCCTTAGAACATTTTCCCAAGACTTTTATTGGTTTGGTTTCTCTAGTAATTTTTACCTGTTATCTTAGTGTTATGGTTTAGATATGCGGTGTCCCCCAAAGCTCATGTGTGGGACAATGCAAGAAAATTCAGAGGTTAAATGATTGGGTTAAGAGAGTTTTAATTTAATCAATGCATTAATCCCCTAATAGGGATTAAGTGGGTGCCAATTTTAGGCAGGTAGTGTGTGGCTGCAGGAGGTAGGTCACTGAGGGCTTGCCTTTGGGGTTTATATTTTGTCATGGCAGGGAGACATCCCTCCCTTTCTCTCTGCTTCTTGGTGCCATGTTCCCAGTTGCTTTCCTCTATGGTCATGATGTTCTGCCTCACTCTGGGGCCCAAGGAATGGAGTTGGTTGTCTATGGACTGAGATATCTGAAACTGTGAGCCCATATTAAAAAAAGAAAGAAAGAAAGAAAGAAAGGAAGAAAGAAAGAAAGAAAGAAAAGAAAATCTGAGTAAAACACAGAGTTTGTCACAATACCATTATTTTATTTATTTATTCTTTCAGGAGTGAGTCCACAGAGCTCCCCATGCTACCAGCCTGCAACTAGAACTCCCACAACCTATTGTTAATCCCACCTAGTAGTGCCTTTTTAATTTTTAGATACTATACTATCCTATTCTAGAATTTCCATCTAATTTTGATTTATATTACTCCAGTGACATTTACTTTGTCATCTCATTATATGCATACTTAATCTTTGAACATGTTTAAGAGTTTTAATGTTCTGTCTTCTAATTACAACACTGTGGTCATTTTAGGGTCTGTTTCTATAGGCAGTTTTGCTCTCTTGATTGTCAGGCTCATTTTTCTGGTTTCCATTTACATACTTATTTTTTTCCCTGAATGCTGAACACTGTGAATGTTTTCTTGTACAGTGTTTGAGATAGTTGTCTACCTTGATAAAGTGCTAAGTTTTGTTTTGTCAGTGATTAAACATCTTCTTGATCTTATCTGACTTGGTTTCTGCTGTCTTAAAGGAGACCTATATTTGCTTTGTCCTTTTCCCTTGAGCTTCCTTCGTTCTCTAGGGTATGCTCCTGGTTCCCAAAGTCTCATCTTTTCTGGGTCCACACTAAATGCCTAAGTTGCTCAGTTAAGTCTTTCTACTCTGGCTGGACTGCAATCTCTATGCCTTTGATCATTGTATGATCTCTGTATCTCTGTGCAATTTTCAGTCCAAGAATTCAAGAGCAACCTCTGTGCAGACTCCAGGGCTCTCTCTGTACACCACCTCCTTTCAAATATTCCAACACAAAAGATTTCATCTGACTCAAAGGCTCAGGATTCTTCCCTTCTCTCATTTTTTTTAATATTTATTGTTTAGTTGTAGTTGGTCACAATACCCTTATTTTATTTACTTACTTTTATGTGGTGCTGAGGATTGAACCCAGGGCCTCGAACATGCTAGGCATGCACCCTACCACTGCCATAATCCCAGCCCTCCTTATCTTTTTTCTTTGTCTGAATGTGCCCATCTTTCCTGTAACATGGTGAGAAAGGTTCCTGCAGCCAGAACTCTGAAGCAAATGGAGGATTCACTGGGTATCCATCTGGTTTCTCAAGTATCACCATACTTTGATTTCAGTTTTCTAATGCCAGAAAATAGTTCTATAATATATTTTGATCAGTGTTATAGTTGCTTATGTGAGAGGGTAAATCTGATAACGCTTTTTTTCTTCATAATCAGAAGCAGAATTCTTGCCTCCTCTCACTGCCTGGTTTTTTTAAGATATCTGAAAACTTACTTATGAATTATTTAATATTCACATATCAAGTTTATATCTGCCTATATCTAACTTGAATCCCAAATATTTGTACTCTTAAACTCAATTAGCTACCACTGATAATGTCCTACCCAGCAATCAGAAAAGTACCAGATACCATTCAGGTAAATCCCCATAGATGGCGCTGTTGAGTCTCCGACTCTTCTCATGATTCTGTAAACCAAGAACTAGGCAGAGCCTGGCTCACCTTTGTGTAGAGAGATCTGTGAATGTCATATGTTTCTGAGACTTTTAAAGAATGTAACTTTAATTTAGGAAGAAGCTAGAAGCTTGAGGGTAAAGAAACAGTAAAATGATCTAAATTGGTTCTACAGCTGAAGTTGGACCATTAGAGGAGGAAAAATGCTCAAGTGTAAGACAGTAAATTTAATACAGCATAAACAAAGAAGAGCCAAAATGTTTAGTTAGCATAGAATTGTTACAGTGGGGTAAGCTTTATTTATTATTTCAGTTGACAAAGTGTATTGGAATTGAGACTCTGCAGACATGCTAAATGCTGGGAAGATGTTATTAGTAATATAACTTATGTGAATTGACTTAAAAAATCCTTTCACTTGTATATATGTTAAACATATCGCTGAGAAAATGTCAAATCAATGTAATCACACTTTGTGTTTAGAAAACATTTCAGCATAGGGGTAAGATTGCCCTATATAGACACTTGATTTGAAATGGAAATGTTGATATTGCCAAAATTAATGTACCTTTTTAAAGGAGAATGTTATCTGTGGTATCTCTGCAAGGACACAGAATAGTTAAAATTTCCTTCTCTGCTGTGAAAGAAACTAGCAATTTTTCACTCTCAGTTTTTATGTTAAGCCCTAGATTTCTCATATCAAAGGAGAAATAGTTTTGTCAGGAGCCACTATGACCTATTGGAGCTCTACCTTGAGATGTTACATTTCAGCTGGGTTATAAATACGCCAGGTGCTAATACCCTTGCTCATGTCAGTTGGGTGGTCCTATAGGTCATGAAAACATTACCCTAGCACATATAATTTCAGAACTCTAACACCCCTACTCTACCTCTGATATCTAAAGCACAGAGCATTCTCATTGTGACTACACTGTGCTATAATCACATGCTGGAAAAATCCATCCATAGTATGACTGATCGGGTCCTTCAAGCTGCTCACATAATAAATCTGATATTTGAGGCTGTTATTTTTTAGGCTGCCAAAGCACCATCTCTGCTTTAAAGTTATGGGTGGGCCATACTGTCTTAGTTTCCTGAAAAAACACTGCATAACAAAACTCAACTCAAAGTGAATCAAGGACCTGGGTGTTAGATTAGAGGCCCTGTGCCTACTAGAAGAAAAAGCATGCCCAAATCCCTGTCATGTCAGCTTAGGAATCTAATTACTCAGCAAGACTCCTAAAGCTCAAGAATCAATAAATGGAATGGTATTACACTAAAAATCTTCTTCACAGCAAAGGAAATGATCAAGAACATAAAGAGAGAGCCTGTGGAATGGGAGAAAATATTTGCCACCTGCACCTTAGATAGAACATCAATCTCCAGAATATATAAAAAATTCAAAAAACTTAACACCAATAAATAAATAAATAACCCAATAAATAAATGGGCAAAAGAAGTGAACAGATATTTCACAGAAGAAGAAATACGGTCAGCAAATATATGAACAAAATATTCAATATCACTAGCAATTAGAGAAATGCAAATTAAAACTACTCTGAGATTTTATCTCCTCCAGTCAGAATGGCAGTTTTCAAGAACACAAGTAACAGTAAATGTTAGTGAGGATGTGGGGCAAAAAGCACAGTTATACATTGCTGGTGGGACTGCAAATTGGTGTAAACACTCTGGAAAGCAGTATGGAGATTTCTTAGGGAACTTGGAATAAAACCACAATTTGACCCAGTTATCCCACTCCTTGGTCTGTACTCAAAAGACTTAAAAATCAACACACTATAGTGAAATGGCCCCTTCAATGTTTGTAGCAGCTTAATTCACAATAGCTAAGCTGTGGAACCAACTTAGGTGTCCTTCAACAGAAGAATGGATAAAGAAAATGTGGTACATATACACAGTGGGACATTAGTCAGAGAGAAGAATGAAATGATGGCATTTGCTGGTAAATAGATGGAGTTGAAGAATAGCATGCTAAGCGAAATAAGCCAAACCCCCAAACCTAAATGTCAAATGTTCTCTCTGATATGGGGATGCTGACTCACAATAGGCAGGGTTCAGGGAGGAGTAGAGGTTCACTGGATTGAACAGCAGTTGATGGGGGGGGGGTGAAGAAAGAGGATGGGAATGGGATAGACAGTAGAATGAATCAGACATAACTTTCCTATGTTCATATATGAATTTATGACCAGTATAACTCCACATCATGTAGGACCACAAAAATGGAAAGTTACAGCTGTGCATGTATGACATGTCAAAATACATTCTACTGGCATGTACAACTAAAAAGAACAAATAAAAATATTTTGAAATATTGCATAAAAAGCATAATATTTGATTTGTGTTTCCACATAGTTTCCAAATATTTAAAGTTACTATTTAATATATCCTTCATTATCTCTTAAAAAGGAATCCATCTTTTCTTTAGTTTCTAAGGAAATATGGATCTCTTAAAGAATGTTTGAGTTTCTTTCCAGTGTCAGGCAACAAACAAAGGTAATCCCATTGGTTTTATTGCCTTATTTGTTCGTTTTACCATTTGTATAAAACATAAGAGTTATATAGCTCATCTCAGAAGGATACATTGTAGGAAGAGCAGTTCATATAGACTCGAAGAACCTGGGTACAAGTCTGATTATGCTACTCCCAACCTGAAATTTTGAATAAGCCATTTGTTCCTCTGAACCTTGAGTTTTCATCAGTCATATGTAGATCATTATGTGGATTCTATCAAATTATTGGAAATTTCAAATGATCCACTTGTATGAAAGATACTAAATGGAAATAAATGGGCTGTTTTACATTAAAAGCCATGCAATCCACACTGTACAATGTAAACTATAAAAAGGTTGAGGGCTATTTCTCATTGCTTCCTCTGGCCTAGGTATCATTTCTGTTCATCCAAAAGAACTACAGAACTTCAGACTTGGAAGAGAGCTTATAGTCATCCATCTCCATGGCCCAATAGAGTTTCCAAAATTAAAATCTGTGATAAGTGATGTGAAAGGGGACTTTTTCAGCACCTTTGGACAAAATAATCCCATTTTGTCCAAATCCTTGCCAATATATTATTATTGCTTGCTTGCTTCCTTGCTTCCTTCCTTCCTTCCTTCCTTCCTTTCCTTCTTGCTTGCTTCCTGGTACTGGTGATTGAACCCAGGGGCACTTAGCCACTGAGCCACATCCCCAGCCCTTTGTTCATATATTTTATTTTATTTTATTTATTTTTTTGGAGTAAATACATTTATTGATACCCATTTTATATATAGTTCAATGAAATAATCTATAAATATAAAAGCATTTTTTTTTTTGGATATCACCATGGCATATATTTTAAATTTAGAGACAGGGTCTCACTAAGTTGCTTAGAGCCTTGCTAAGTTGCTGAGGCTGGCTTTGAACTTGTGATCCTCCTGCTTAGCCTCTGGAGTCTCTGGTATTACAGGCATGGGCCACTGTACCCAGCATCATTCATTTCTTCTACCCTGTTCCCTTTAAGAACTTGCAGTTTCTCTAACAATCATAAAACTCACTAAGGGTATATCTGGATTCAAGTGCTACCTGGCATTGGTAGTAGTTATAAAACCCACCATTCAACAAGTGCAATTTCTTACGGAAATGAAACATTTCAGAGGCACTGATTACTTCCTGCACAATTGATGCTTTTGTAAGATTTGTATTGCTGTGACCAAGACTTTCCAATAACAATTCATGAAGGAAAAGCTTATTTTGGCTCAGTATTTCAGAGGTTCAGTTCATGATAGGGAGAGTCCACAGCTCTGGGCCCAACATGAGGCAGAACATCATGGTGGAAGGATGTGGCAGAGGATATCAGCTCAGGATATGACAGTCAGAAAGCAGAGAGAGAGAGAGAGAGAGAGAGAGAGAGAGAGAGAGAGAGAGCGAGCGCTCCACTCACCAGGGACAAAATAGACACCCTAACCCCCTCGTCTCCTCTATGACCTACCTCCTCCATCCACACTCTACTTACCTATTGTTAACAACAGTTAATCCATATCTGTGGATTAATCCAACAATTTGGTTACAGTTCTTATAACTTCATCATTTCACCTCTGAACATTCTTGCATTGTCTCACACATGAGCTTTGGGGAGACACTTCATATCTAAACAATAACAGCTATGTCAACATAAACATCACTCTTTTAGTGGCTATTTCACATGACAATACTATTAAAGTGTTTCCTTAATTTAATGTTAACTTTGTATGAAATGAAAGTTACATGTGGGGAAGAGACTTTGTCTTCCTTCTTCACTCATATGTCCCCAGTGGCTAGTACAGTGTCTGGTACTCTGTAGGTGCTTTTTAAGGATTTGTAGAATTTGAAAAATTACCATGTCCCCCTTGCCTCCCCAAACCAAATAAGAAGTATATATAAAGAACAAAGGTTGAGAGAAAGGTGTGTTAGCTTTGCATTGCTCTGACAAAAATACCTGACAAAATCAATATAGAGGAGAAACGGTTTCTTTTGGCTCATGGTTTAATAGGGCTCAGTCCATTGGCAGCTGGCTCCATTCCTTTGGTTCTGAGGTAAGGCAGAGCCTGGTGGAGGAGTGTCGGTGAGGAGAGATGCTCATCTCATGGCAGCCTGGATTAAGCGTGGGGGTGGGAATGGCCAAGTATAGATGTAGTCTCTAAGAACACAGCCCCAGTAATCCACTTCTTCCAACGGGGTCCCACTTCTCTTAGTCCATTCAGCTATCAAATGTATTGAACGGTCAATGAAGTCAGGTCCTTATGATTGAATCATTGCCTAAAGTCCCTGCTTCTGAACCTTGCTGCATTGTTGACCATGCTTTGTACACACAAGCTTTTAGGGAGACAGCCCAGATCCAAACCATAACAAAGGGGTACGTGTGAGATTGCAGGCTTCAGATGCCAATTGGACCTTTTGATTTTGTTCTGTCCAGAGTGTTGGTATACTGCCAGAAGACAGGTCTCTGCTTCCCAAAATAACATTAAATAATGCACTAAACAATTATCTGAAAGAAAAAAAAAAGAGTTAAGTATGCAAGTGTGCTTGGATTGGATCATAGATATCCTCCGGAAGCTCATGTGTTGAAGGTTGGGTTCCTAATGCAGCAGTGTCCCCACATGCTTCTGAAGTACTTCATGAAGTATTCTCTTGCTACTGTCCTAAAAGCAACTAGAACAAGTGACCCTGGACTGAACCCTCTGAAACCATGAGCCAAAATAAATATTTCCTCCAAAAAGTTGATTTCTTTCAGGTATTTTGCCCAGTTATGCAAAGCTGATTAACCCAAAGGGTTAATTTTCTCATTGGTGTAGCTTCATTTGCTCTAATGGCAAGTAAAAAAATATACATATTTTTAAGTAAGTACCCCTTGGGCAAAAATTCTAGTTTACAAGTAGTTATTTGTTTAACCTGAGCTAAAATGTCTCAAAATTCACTTGGTCTCTGGACAAAACCATTCTGAAGCTAGAAGACAAATACATACTATTTTCTTTCTAAATGCAATATACATTATTTTAAAAACCATTATGATCATGAATAGAAATGGGATAGATATTGCCAATTCCAAAATGAGTTTTCAAAGACCAACACTTTTCCTACATTCAGAGACAAATGACATGGACTATGTGGGAAACAAAACTTGCCTTAAAAAGCAAACTGAATTCCAGTTCATGGCAGTGTGGCAACCTAGCTTTTACTACATTTTCTGAGATTCCCATAGAAACACACTTTAAAATAAAGAAAGATAATCCTGTGAACATCAAAGTTTTCTGAGACATTAAAGGGAATGAAAATAAATAAGAACATGGGATTTGAATGATGCTATTTATAGAAAGAGTTAATCATAGATTCTTTTTATCCTGCTTAAATTGCTCATTTTCTTTAAATATACATACTGCAGTTATAAAAATTCTCATGTAACACTTCACAAATGAAATTGTAACAGGAAGCAATTCCACAAAGCACAAATTATGCATACTATATATTCTGACTATACTACGTTAATACTGGAAATTGATTAAAATATTCACCTACTTAGAAATCTTTTTGTGGGTCTTCTACTTACTAAATATTATTTTAAAGAGAAGTTAAACTTATAATTTTTAGAATATCGCAAAGAATTCTATTTAAAAATCAATAAATGTGATAAATGAATTCACAAGATAGTATTTTGCCCCTCACTAAAATGTTAGCATTTAACCATAACCCCCAAAGCAAATACAATCTCTGATGGCGCAGAAGAGATCTCCCAATTTTTTATTCCCTCCTCATTAGTATAATATCCACATTCTCTGTCATGTGATTTAAGAGTACTTCGTACTAAAGCAGACAAAGTATATTTCTTTGCCCCATTGACCTTGAGTTTACCATATGGTTTTATGTACTACATGAATTGCTAGCAGAAGTGAAAGGAAGAGTGCTACAGCCAACTAGCAGTCTTATATGTTAGAAGTAGTTAAACCACTTAATATTGGGGCTATTTGTTATGCAGTATTTCTATAGCAATAGCTGATTCATGTACTTGGTCAGAGGTTTGTAGGAAATATGACAAGGGGGGAATATCTTTAATATTTATATGATCTATCTTGTAAATTGTTAAATGAAACTTCTCAATGCAAAATGGGTAAAAACCATAATTAACAAAGAAGAAAATTTAAAACCACTATATAATTAAAATTTAAATAAAATTATAAAAGAATACAACAGAACAAGTTACAAAAATTTGATTTTTTCATATTAAATAAAGTACATTTTAAATTTAAAATGCTTAATACTAATGAAGAGCACTTGGAAAATTTTTACTTGGTGGAAGTTAAAGTTGGTTCAGGAACTTTATGATGTATTGAGTCTACAACAAATTTCTAAATGCTAGTCAAATAATTAATTTTCCAGGAATCTTTTGTAAAGAAATGACAGAAATATGAGCTATTTTTTAACAAGGTATATATGATTGTACATCAGTGGGACAAAGGAAATTTAATTGTCTTTCCATAAGAAAATGCTTAAATTATGAGATTCATATCACAAATATAAAGATAGTCCATATTTGAAAAATAGTAGTATTTTAAAATAATTTCTAATGATAGAAACATTTTTATGATATAATTTTAAATCAAAATACAGAGCTTTTGTATGAGAAGACAGAAGAAAATGTCTAGGAGAAAATGGTCTAAAATATTACCAATAACTATTCACTTCCTTGACACCAATTTTCCCTCATGTGCTTTATAATTTGGTTTTTGACCCCAATTTGCTACATAGCTGTTCTCTTAAAGGACGCTAATAACACTAATAACCTACAATGTAGATATGAAGGATGTCATTTTCTGAGTTCTTATTTTTTTCTGAGCCTTTCAAAGTCTGTTATACTTTAATCTTCAACAGCTACTTCAAATATTTCAAAGTCATCTTTTTCTCCCAATAGTTCCTGCCCTTGGGTCTCTTGGCCCTCTAATTACAGCTCCTCTTTCTTCTTGATTGGATGCTTCTGTACCTCTGCTTAAATGTAGCATTCATACAAGTTGAGAACCATGGCCTCTTTCCTTTCAACGTACAAATTTTCTCCTAGAAAATTGTAGCTCAGTACTTCCATCTTCCTAGTAGACCTTGTCACTTGGTTGTATAGCCTTCTGTCACTTTCACATTAATATGCACATTAGGGAATGATCCCTTGGTGTTCAAGGCAGTAGTGATCAACAGGGACTTAACTCATGGTGGCCCCGGGAAGAACTTTTTGTTTTCTGAGATATTGTCTAGTTCTTGACAAATCCCTATAGGCTTAGTGAGGATATTGTATCAGAATACATTTTTATTTAAAAAAAAAATTCTCCTCCTCACATTCTATGGAGAGTACCAACCATTGTCTTTTCTGCTGGTATTGGACTTGGTCAGGTGAGTTTTGCTTTGATGTCACATAACTGAATATTATGTGAGGTGTCTGGATGGTGATTTTGGGCTCAGCCAAGCATCTTGTTTTTGCTGAAAGGGAGCTAGCGGCTGTGGCAGCAGCAGAGGCTTGCGCTGTACTCGTGTGTTGGGGCTTGTCCCCGTCCATTTGTAACATCACCCTGAGGATTTCCCCTGTGGAGCTGCTGCCTGGGTAGAGGGACCAGAACAAAAAGGCATGAAGCTGACCTCAATCCAATCTGAAGTGAGCAGTCTGAACATTCAGCTGTCCTCCAGCAAACTCATACAAACATAAACAGGCATAAACGATTACTGTTTGAAGACATTGAGGCTGGGAATAGTTTAGTATACAGCGTTATCCTGACAGTAGCTGACTGTTACAAGTGGACCCTTATTTGAAGCTAGGTCTCTGAACTAGAGACTCTTTCTTGCATTTTTAGGATTTCCTACTTTATAAATGATGAATCTTTAATTTACAAAAGTTTTAAATAAGGCTCGATTCAGGACTCAAACAGCTTCATCGGGTTCCCATTTCTCTTTCTCCCTGATAGTGTTAATTGTATTCTCAGACTTCTTTTCTTGAGTGGCAAATTGTGCTTTAAACACACATTCATTGAGCACATACTCTGTGCCGGTCAATGCTAGCTTCCAAGTTCAATTCTAATAAGAATATTCTCTTTCCCTTCTAGGAACCCCCAGTGCACCCATTACAGAACCAATAATTTTAGTTAGGAGAACAGATTGTATTGATTGGAGTCACAGAAGCCACCTGCTTTCCCCTGCACCCAAGTGAAATCAAGAACACTTGCTCTGCATTAAACTGAGGAAATGTTATCACAAAAAGAATCATGGGTGCTGGGCATTGTGCTAGGTGCACATGCAAAGGACATTTTCTGTTGCCAAATGTTTTCTACTTTAAACTGTCTTCTACAGAGGTTGAGTGAGTTGCAGTCACAATCAGAATAGGGGCCACAGTGAAATGCTGAAGTTCACAAGGGGTTGTTACTGTTTTCTAGCTACTTAGCCAGCCCTGCACCCCAGTCTTGAACACACCCATAAACCTTCACGTCAGAGATGTAGGAAGTTCTTCCATCCTTGAACCTGCCCTGCCTTTGTGGCCCCATCATCACATGTGACCTGCTATGAGTCTTTGATGGCTTCATCCAAATTCCTGAACTGAAGTCATGTTTCTACCATGGCATGTGCCACTGGCAGCTTCAGGTTGTGTCAAACATGTATATTTTCACCAGATGGTGAACCCCTGGATGATGCAGGTAGAAATTCAGGTCTGTGTTCCTCAGAGTAACTTGCACAGTACCTTTCAAATAGTTATTAAATGTCTGTTAAAATGTCGAGTTGTGGAACTACCCAGCCTCAGGCCTAAGAGCAGAAGTTGAGATTGGCATGGAGCTTAGTATTTTTAGCATGTAATCTCTTTAGGTTCCTACAGGTGGCCAAATCTTGACAAAGTGCTGGGCAGGAAAGGTTATTTAAATTACATATTTAAGGGAAGATGTAATGTAGTCCATATGTTGGGATTAAAATAAGCAAGCAGTCAGAAACTTCACATAAATAAGAAAGAAACCAGACTCAGCTTCAGGGCCCACTTGAAGTGCTTTCAAGACACATTGCTAGAATTTGGCAATACCAGTGTCAGGAAAAGAAGAGTTGCTAGGCAGTTTGGAACTCGATAGACTACCTGAGTAAGAAATACAGAAGCTTTCTACCTTGTAAGGATGCCCCCCCTTTTTTTCATCAACAATGCCCAGTGCTGCTGAGATGTGGGTATGATGAACAGAAGAAATTGAAAATGATCCCCATTTGAGAATTGTGATCATAAAATTGAAGTACGTTCTGTAAACTTGCATCAATATTTGCCTATTCAGATATGGGTAAGGAGATAGTAGGTTTAAGTAGGTTTGGATTATGTTGCCTGAGTTATTAAAGACAGAGAGAGGGGAAAGGAGTTTTTGCACAAGAGTGTTTTCACCCGATACAGCAGCACGATTACACTGACCAAGCTCCAACTACATAAACCTCTCAGGCCTATGCCATATTCTAGCCACAGGGAGCCTGGTCACCTCTCCATTCATTCCACAAAACTTCACACTGATCCATGGATTTGAAAGGTAGTGTGTACTTCATTTGGGTATGTGCGCCTTAACATGTTTCTTGAGGAATCCAAAAAGCTACAAAGTGTGAGAGTGATACAGAATGAGAGAAAGTCCTGTAATAACATTAGGTTTCAGAGAAAGTTTTTCTATCACTATTTTGGTGGAAAAAGGGATGTGGTTTGGAACATCTTTGAAAAGATACTCCAGAGAAAACGTTGTCTTAGTCCAAAGAGAGGCTGTGTCTCTGATCAGACACTGTCTCTAAGGTATGAAGAAAGAGAATTTTCCCAACATTGTCCAGTAAAATAAAATAAAAAGCTAAAGATCACACTCTAAGACAAAGGCAGGCAGGATTGCTTCTAGCCCATTATAAAATATTTGGATTCTCTAAGCTTGGAGACCTCAGCTGCAATGCAACTCACTGTGTGTGAATTGTTCACCTGGGCAGCTCTCCAATGCCCTAGTAGGACCTGGGGGTTAAAGGAAACCGATACAAACAGCTTACACTGTGTGCTGATCTGCAAGCAATAAACCATTTTTGTCTTTGGCCCAGGAAACTTATGTCTGTTACTAGTGCCTGTGAAACTATGGCTGGCTACTGTCTTAGATTCATGTGAGATATAATCTCAGATGCTTCATGGTTGCAGCAAGTTTTTGACGATGAAGATGAGATACTGACAGACACATGTTTATCTGGAAGAGAAAGAAGGAAGGCCTTGTATCCCTAGTTAGAGAATTTGAGCAGATACCCTATGATCCAGTAAAAAATACTCTTATCCAACCAGTAGTGTACAGGTCCTCCATTATTTTACCTGCTGGTGAATGTTGAGAATCTGAACTCAAGAGAGAGATTTCAAAGAAGTCTCTTGAATGGTTTTTTTGAGTTTCTCTTACTCTCTAAGTGGCAGACAGGAGGAGATGTTTATTATGACAGCAGACAGCAAGTCCCCAGACCCTAGCCCAAAGGCACTGCAGCTGCTGAGTTAAGGAGTCACAAAGCAGAAACTAGTGGTGTGCACCATGAGAGTAAAGAGCTTTGCAGGTGAAAAGCATTGGTTGAGTCATGAGTAGCCTCCAGGTCACACACAGAGAAATCAAGAGTGCCTTCCATAGTGACATGGAGCTGCTATCTCCTTTTCTGACCTCTGTCTCTCCCATTCCCACTGCTCAATTTCACCTGTTTTTAGAGAAAGATGATTAGAATGGAGCCGAGGACTCTCTGTTTCCAAAAATCACGAACAGTCATATTCTACCATCACAGTATACCAGACAACATTGGGAAGGGGCAGGATGCTGTGGGTGGAGCCTGAGACTCATTTGTTGTATAGTTGCCATTATTTCTCCAGCTCCAGGTGTAACAGAAGTGTTGGTGGGTTCTGTACCAGGGAATGCTCTCCATCAGGAAATGATACAGGTAGAACAGTGGTGGTGGGAAAAGCATCACTGCTATTAGCACAGGGTGGGGGAGGGAGCAGGGTGGGTGGTGTATAGGATTTAGAATGAAGGCCTCTTTCCCTTGGTATTCAAAGATTCCACTGCATAGATGATGTCTTGTCTGTTGGCAAGTCAGGAGCTTTATTCTCAATTTCCCTGACTTTAATGTTATCATATCTTTACTTACTGAGGTGGATGACAAATCCTTACAAAATTCAGAGTCCTCCTTGCCAAGTTGTTTCTTAGAATTATGTGGATGAAGTTATAAATTAGCTTGATCCCTCTGGGAGGCGAGGGAAAACTGCTGTATCTTCAATCTCTCCAGCACATTATTGGATTTTTTAGGGCCTGGACCATGTGTGACTCACTTGGGCATTCTACTTTCTCATTTATACTAGCCAGCTTTGATGCCAGCATGGTTGAGTGGCAGCTGAACCAACAGGCTGGGGTTTTGGAGGCTAACAATAAAATTGGCAAATGAATGAGAAAATTTGTGATAAATAGTAAAAATGGTCACTTATTTTAAAGCTCCTCCTGTGAGAGGTTATGTCTATTTCCCTCACCCTTGAATCTGAGTCATGACGGAGACTTGCTTTGACCAGTAAAATACATTGGAATTCAGAGTGCACAGATCCCAAGCTTCCTCTTTTGGAACCAAGACCACTATATAAGAATCAGCCTGGGCTAGCCTGCCAGCTGATGAAAGACATGGCATCCCATTTACTCCTGTCACTCTGGACCACACATGCCAATTGCCAGACGTCCCACTGAAGCCATCCTAGACCAACCTGTTGAGCCAGATGACTATACACAAGAGAAGCATCTCAGCAGAGACTAGCCAAGCCAGCCCTGATCAGAATTGCTCACAAAATAAATGTTGCTTTAAGCTGTTAGGTAGTGAGGTCGTTCATTATGCCAGAAAAGCTAACTGACACAGGGCTCTTTTTAACAAATTGTGAATTGTAGAAGCCAGTAACTGCATGTAGGCTGCACAGACAAATGCACTGCAATCTTTGAACAAATATGACAACCAGGCTTCAGTGGCTCATCTGCTCTAGAAAATGTTATGATAGAGTATCAACAGCAAGATTGCACAACGAAAACTGAAGAAAATGAAATAGCTTATGTTTTCTCAGATAAAGAAAGGTTATAAATCCCAACATTGTAGAAACAATGAGATTTCATTTGTTGATTATATCATGGAAGTGTTTAACTGAATACTTAAGGTTTAGCTTAATACTTAAAGATACATTGTAAATAGCCACTCATTCAAGGCAAGTGAAGGTTGAGCCTAGAAAGCATTAAAAATAGTTGTTTTATTTATTATTATTATTACTTTTCTGATTTCTTCTGAAAAAAATACTATTTTAGTGAATTTTTTTTCTGTACATTTTGGGAAATTGGAAACAACTTTATTAAAGGAAATAATAATATCTGGAGCCCAGATTACATTTGTTTGAGTGCTATTTTACCCATTTATGTGAACTTGAACTAGTTTCTTTTCATTTCCTCACCTATAAATTGAGGATCATGCAATCTATTTAACAGGATTAAGTGAGGATTAAGTAAGATAATGTGTTTTAAAGGGGCTATCACACCATAAATATTTAAAGGATATTTACTACTACCTTGCAATGGTTAAGATTCTAAAACCACTTCCTTAACTGCCTCTGGAGCAAGAAAAAAATAAAGGGTGAAAAAATGTCAGAACACTATTAAACTGATGATTATATATTAAAGAAGTAAAACACCTGAATTCAGATTTTTATATTATTTTTTTCCTTAGTAGTATTCCATTGAAATTAGCAAATGTTGACATTTTTGCAGAATGCTTTGATCCATGGTAACGATTATGCATTTTTATTACAGGATCAGCTATGACGCAATTAGATTTCACTTCATGTTCATCAAAGGGCTGTAATACCCTGTATATTCCTTGGCTATATCTTCAACACTCTGCTATATGTACAGCGGATCTTGTGGACTCATGTTCTTAAGCAGGAAATCAAGATGCCTTTAAACTAGATGACTGACACATGGTCACTCAACAATGGAAGAACCTAACCATTCTTCCTGATCCCTGTTACATATCAATTATCTACATACAAATCAGTTTATGTATCTGAACTTGTGGATGTGGGTACTATATTTTGTTAGTTATTTTAAGTTTATTTTTCACGTGGTACTTTCTGCTTATTTTGGAGAGGAAAATCTGTCTTGTTAAAGTTTCTTTAGACACAACACAGTTGACAGGTTTGGTGGTTGAACTCAAGATGGAAACTTTGGGTGTGTAACACTTATTTACTCTTGGCAAACCACAGCTTCCTGTTATTTAGCCTTTTCTTTAGAGTGGCTTCCCCCGCCCCTGGAAATACTTTTAAAACTCATTTTTTTTTAAAATTCTTGAACATTAGATAACTACAAAATAAACCAATTTTTAAATGATTGAACTGTAAATGAATCAAAAACATATGGATGAAATTTTCTTTAAAACACATATGGGTTTAAAAACAAAATTGGTCAGGGCCAAATACATCTGGAATTGTATTGAACCCCAAACATTTGGAAAGAAGTCTGTGACCTTCAAAAGACGTTACCAGAGCCAGTTCTGTACTCCCCTTGCACATGTTCAGTGGATCCCAAGTCAAGGGTGAGTTGCTATCAGAATTAGTTTGAGGGTCTTCAAATGATGACCCCTTACCCCACATGTCCTAGGGGTAACTGACTCCAGGGCCTGAAATTTCACTGGTATAAGCTCCCTTTCCTAAAAGATTTATCACCTGTGAAATCTACATTCCTGCTAAAAGGTAATTAAGATTGGGAAAGATAGTAAAAATAATAATTAATTATAATTAATAATCTCTTCACACACAAGAGCGCTCAGCTGCTATTTTTTCAGCCCCTCCCCCAGATGCTACTTTTATAGTTTATGAAACATGCTCATGTACTTTAAGTGAGGCTTAAAGGGAGACGCGGTTTATCTAGGATACAGAGCGATTGAGTCCGGACAAGAGCCAAGCACTTCTTCACCATGCCCCCTCCCTCTCAGATAATATGTGTTTTTTCTCACTCACCAACCTCTCACTTGGTTCAGTTTCTGTGCTTATAAGCTGGCACCTTGATAAACATAGAACAAAGACCTGAAAATATAGGACTTGAAAAAAGTAAATGGACCGGAATCAGAGGACAGCAGGTGGATTGGTGGGTCTTGTGACAACAGATGCCCTGTCGGGCACACAACACGCCAGGAACTGTATTGTTAATGTTCACAGCACTTTCAACATAGACATCGACGTTCTCCTCTTACAGAAAACGAGGTACAGAAACAAAACAGACCTCCAGCAATGGAAATTTTTTTTTTTTTCATTTTTATGTTCCAGCTAATGAAGTGCAGGATCAAGATTTTACTCAGGTTCTTTGGACTCTGAATCCCAGGGCTGTTTACATCTGTGTCCCTGTTTGTTTTAGTGAGCTTTTTTTGTCACAGTGACCAAAAGACCCAACAAAGCAAGGTAAAGGAGGAAAGGGTTTTTTTGGGGGGTCATGATTTTCAGAGGTTAAGTCCATGATCAACTGATTCCATAGCTCTGGGTCCCAGATGAGGTGGAACATCATGGCTGAACCCGGTGGAGGGCAGCAGCTCAGGACATAGCAACCAGGAAGGCAGGAAGGAGGCAGACAGAGGAGGGAGGGGAGGGGAGGAGAGGGGAGAGAAGGCTCTTCACACTAGGGACAAAATACAAACTCCAATGGCATGTCCCCAGTGACCCACCTCCTCCAGCCATACCTTACCTGCCTACAGTCACCAACTGGTTAATCCACAGATTAAAATCAGTGGATTTATCCACAGATTAAATTAAAGCCTAATACTAATAATCTCACCTCCAAAAATTCTTTTTTTCTTTCAACAACTTTACTGGCATGAAATCATAATGTACACAAAATTATTATATTTATATGATATGAGTAGGTGAGCCAGTATTACAATTAAAACAAAAACTTGAAGCCCTTCATATTTTTTTTAAAAAAATCTCATTATGTTATTAAATCAAGATGTGAATCTGAGAAGGTTTCAAATAAGTTTGAGAGGGAGCAATGTTTTAGCAAGTCTAGTTGCTTTGTTTTCCTCACATTTTTACACTGGTGTATTAGAGTTGTACATACTGATGGAATTTATTTACATATTTGTACATGTGTAAAATATACAATGTAACAGTATAATTTGGTCAATATCATGCCCCAGTATTCCCCCCATCCCTTGATCCCTTTTCTTGATTGGTTTCCCTTTGATTTTTATAAATTTGCCTCTGTCTAACTTTTCCTTTTCCTTTGTAGCTTCTGAATACAAGAAAAAACATATGACCTTTAGCCTTGTGAGTTTGGCTCATTTCACTTAACATAATGGTCTCTAGTTCCATTTGTTTGCCTGCAAATGAGGTAATTTCATTTTTTCTTTATGACTAAATAAAACTCTGTTGTGTATATACACCACAGTTTCTTTATTCATTCATTCACTGATAGATTTGGGCTTGGTTCACAGTTTAGATGTTGTAAATTGAGCTTTTATAAACAGCGGTATGCATATATCACTGTATTATGAAGACTTTAATTTTTCAGGATAAATATCGAGGGGTGGAATAGATGGGTCATATGGTAGGCTTTTGAGGAACTTCCATACTGATTTCCATAGTGGTTGTCATAAACAACAATCAAAACCAACAGTGTAAAAGTGTTCCTTTTCCTCCACATCTTCTCCAGCATTTGTTTTTAGGGATATTTTTGATGACTGCCATTCTGACTGGTGTGAGATGAAATCTTGGTGTAATTTTGATTCAAATTTCCTTAATTGCTAATGATGTTGAACCTTTTTGATATATTTGCTGGCCATTTGTATTCTTCTTTTGATAATAGTCTATTTACCTCATGTGCCCATTAATTTATTAATTAGGTTATTTGAGTTCTTTATATATTCTAGATATGAATCCTCTGTCAGAAGAGTAGCTAGCAAAGATTTTCTCCCATTCTGTAGGATCTCTCTTCACATTCCTAATTGTTTCCTTTGCTGCACAGAAGTTTTAAAATTTCATCCCATCCCATTTATTAACTCTTAGCATTGTTTCCTGAGTTTTAGGGGTCCTATTGGGAACATCTTTGCCTGTGCCTATGTGCAGGAGTGTTGACCTACATTTTCTTCTAGGAGTTGTGTGGTTTCTGGATGTAATTCCTTGGTCTTTTGAGTTGACTTTTGTGCAGGGTGAGAGATAAGGGTCTAGCTTCATTCTTCAACATATGGACAACCAGTTTTCTAAGAACCAGTGGTTTAAAAGGTTATCTTTTCTGTAATATGTGTTTTGTGTACCTTTGTCAAGGATCAGATGACTCTAGATTGGTTGGTTGTGTTCTATTATGTACCATTGGTCTGTGTCTATTTTTATATATTGCATTTTTTTGTTACTATAGCTTTGTAGTATAATTTGAAGACAGGTAAAGTGATGCCTTGCTTTTGGCTTTAGAATTGCTTTGGCTATTCTGGATCTTTTCTTCTTTTCTTCTACCAACTAAATTTTAGGACTTTTTTTCCTAGTTCCATGAAGAATGTCATTAGTATTTTTTAAAATTAGTTACACATGACACTATTTTGATGGGGATTGTACTGAATCTATAAACTGCTTTTGCTAGTAGAGCCATTTTAGCAATATTAATTCTTTCTATCCTTGAACATGGGAAACATTTCCATCTTGTGTGGTATTCTTCAACCTTCTGTAGTTTTCATTGTAGAGGTCTTTTTCCTCTTTGGTTAGATTTTTTTTTAAGATATTATGAGTGGAATTGTTTTCCTGATTTCTTTGTCAGCAGACCTGTTGTTGGTATACGGGGAAACTATTGATTTTTGGATGTTGATTTTATAACCTACTACTTTGCCAAATTTGTTTATTAGCTCTAACAGTGTTTGGTGGAATTCTTTGGATCTTCTAGGTATAGGATCATATCATCTGCAAACTGTGATAATTTGACTTCTTCCTTTCCTCTTTTTATCCCTTTTATTATCTTCTCTTGCCTAATTTCTCTGGCTAGAATTTCTAGCACTATATTAAACAGGAGTGGTAAGAATGGACATCCTTTTATTGTCCCAGATTTTAAAGGAAATAATTTCAGTTTTCTCCATTTACTATGGGGTTTGCTCTGGGTTTTTCATATATAGCCTTTATGATGTTGAGGTAGGTTTCTTCTAGCCCTAGTTTTTCAGTGTCTTTTATTATAAATGGGTGTTGAACTTTGTTAAAGGCCTTCTCTGCATCTTTTGAGATGACTAAATAATTTTTGTTCTTAATTCTATTTATGAGATGAACTACATTTATTGATTTGTGTATGTTAAACCATCCTCGCCTATGGATTAAAACCAAGCTCTTCATGGCATATAGTCGTGTTAATATGTTGTTGAACACGATTTGCTAATATTTTATTTATTTTTGCATTTGGGTTTATCAGGGATATTGGTGTATAGTGTGCTTTCTTGGATGTGTCCTTATCTGAATTTTGTATGACTGTGATACTGACTTCATAGAATGAATTTGGAAGTGCTCCATCTCTTTCTATTCCATGGAGCAATTAGAGGAGCATTGGCATTAGTTTTTCTTTAAAGGTTTGGTAGAATTCAACTGAGATCCATCTGGTCCTGGATTTTTCTTTGCTGGAAGGCTTTTTATTTTACTTCTTTTGTCTCATTGCTACTTCTTGGTCTCTTTAGGTTTTCTATGTCCTCTTGACTCGGTTTTGGCAAATCATATTTGTTTAAAAATGTGTCCATTACTTCTAGGCTTTCCAATTTATTGGAGTCTAAATTTTCAAAATAGTCCTTAATGATCCACTGGATTTCTGTGATGATTCCGTGGTGATTTCTCATTTTTCATCTCTAATTTTATTAATTTGGGTTTTCTCTTTTTTTTTTTTTTGGCTAATTGGGCTTAGGGCTTATCAGTTTCATTTGTCTTTTAAAAGAATCAACTCCTTATTTCATTGTCCTTTGTGTTGATTTTTAATTCTCAATTTCATTGATTTTGGTTCTGATCTTTTTTTTCTTATTTGCCCTAATTAGTTTATCCATGAGAGTAGAATGCACTTTGATACATCATACATAGGGGGAGTATAATTTCTCATTCTTCTGATTTTGGAATTAGTTTGGTCTTCTTTTTTCAAGGGCCTTGAAATACACCACTAGGTTGTTTATTTGGGATTTTTCTGATTTTCTTACCTAGACATTCATAGCTATCAACACTCCTCTTAGAACTGTTTTCATAGTTTCCCAGAAGTTCTGATATGTTACAGCACTAATATCATTTTAGTCTAAGAATTTTTTAATTTCTCCCTTGATTTCTTCTGTCATTCATTCATCATTCAAAACTGTATTGTTTACTATCCCTGTATTTATATAGTCTCTGTAGGGTTTTTGTTGTGTTGATTTCTAATTTCATACTGTTATGATCTGATAAAATACAAGGAATTATATCAATTATTTTATATTTGCTAAAAGTTGCTCTGTTGTCTAAAATATGGTCTCTTTTAGACAAGGTGCCATGAGCCACTGAGAAGAAAGTATATCCAGCTGTTGTTTAATGAAATATTCTGTAGATGTCTATTAAGTCTTTTTGATTTACAGTATTTTTCAGACCTCAACAGTCTTTACCAAGTTTATGTCTGGATGACCCATCTAGTGGTGAGAGAGGTATGTTGAAATCACCCAGTATTATTTTACTGGGGCCTATCTGAGGCTTCGATTTGAGTAGTGTCTTTTGTGTAATTTGTTGCAGCCACATTCCGGGCATAAATGTTTATTATTGCTCTATCTTCTTGTTGGATTCTTCCCTTTACCAGTACGAGGTAACATTCTTTGTCTGGTTTTGGTGTGAAATCTGCATTGTCAGATATGACAAAGTCAGTAGTTACTCCCACTTGATTTTGGGTTCCACTTGAATTGTATATCAATTTGCATTGTCACACATGAGCTTTTGGAGGACACCCGGTACTTGAACCATCACATCGTTAAAGATTACTTAGGTAGATATTTTGAGGTACTCCAAATGATGATATAAGTTATTTCATTAGAATATGAATAATATTCTTAATGAATATTATTCATTAATATTATACATTAAGAAAGGAAGTTCTGGTTTCTTGTATTTTTTGTTCATTGCTCTATTTCTAGGACTAGCACAATGCCTGATGATTGTAGGTATTCAAGACATATTTTTTTAATGAATAAGATAAAATACAAAAAAATGGCTTTACAATTATATAAAATTTCCTCTAATGTTCTTGTGCAGCATATATTCACAAAGAGAGGAAACTACTTTTTAAGTTTTTTAAAATTTGTTTCTGGCTTTCCTTCCTATGTTGTTCACCTCTATATCTATAAATATACACTTTTATAACATGACTTATTGACTTAAAAATTTTAGATGATGTTGATTGATAATTGAAATGAAGAATAAACTTTCATATATCATCCCCCTTCTTTTCAATAGTCATATCACATCTAAATCTATTAATTATCTATAAAATATAAACTAATACTTTAATACTTTATTTCTCATTTCACCAGTTATAAGCCATAAGTCTTATGTCTTCAGTTTTAAAAGTAAAAATATTAGTAGATATTTCTTTCACTCTCCTAAATAGACAAGATTACTACTACTTACTAATTTACCTACTTACTAATGATAGTTAAAAAACTATCATTAATACTATAGTTTGAATGTGTCCCTAGAATTTAACTGTTGGAAACTTTACCACCAATGTGATTGTATTGGGATGTTGGGCCTCATGGGAGATATTTAGGTCATGAGGTTTCCCCTTATAAAAAGATTAGCACCATTATAAAAAGACCTGTGGGGAGGCTTCCTTCTTTTACATTCTTGTTCTTCTACTTCCCCACAAGATCATGCCTCAGAAAGGCCCTTGCCAGAGCCAGTGACCTTGATCTTAGACTTTCCAGTTTCCAGAATAGTGGGCAACAGACTTCTGTTCATTGTGAATCACCCAGTCTTTAGTATTCTGCTGCAGCAGCACACAATAGACAAGATAGCTACTTTCTCCTTTATTTGCCTTTTCAGAGTTGCCTAAAAATGCTTAAAATATATAAAAACTGTTGAAATTGTAAATGATATAAATATAATTCATTGAAGATCTAAGAAATACATTACTCTTGTTACTGTTCATTTTTCTTAGAGTTTCTAACTACTTTCCTTTTGTTTGTGCATGTGAATTGTCTCCTTTTCACAGACTTGTATATCTCTGAATCATCAAGAAAATCTCAAATCCCAGAAATACTTTTTAACATGTTTTGACCCCCAATACCTCACCCCCCCCCCCCTTTTTTTTGATTACTCTAAGACAGGGCTCATTCTCAAAGTGGGCAACAAAATTTTGGGGATTTTATATACATGAAAACATCTCCAATCTGTCTTTCCAGAATAATGAATGAGTAGAAGTTAGACTGGGAAAATATTTGTTGATGAAAAAAATATTTTCTTCCAATACCCTTCAGGACATTGTCTCACTATCACCAAAGGGTTTGTGTTGGTGGTGGGAACCTGGTACACAATTCTTTGTAGGTGAAATGTTTGTCCATTTCTGGGAATTTCAAGGAAACTCTCTTTATGCTTTTTTTTTTTTTTGAGGTGTATTTATATCTGAGGCAATTTCCCTTTATTTTGCTTTAGAATCCCCTCCTCCTCCTCCTCCTCCTCCTCCTCCTCCTCCTCCTCCTCCTCCTTCTTCTTCTTCTTCTTTTTCTTCTCCTGGTAACCTGCCTTCTCATGTTTCCTGTCTTCCTCTAGAAGAGAAGGCATTAGACTTCAGGAATTGATGCTCTTGGTTTTATTCTCTTAACATCATATTTTTAAATTTTCACCTTCTGCATGAACCACTTTCAGGGAGATTTTCTTGACTTTATCTCCTTAACTCTTCTATTGAAACTCCTAGAAATTGTAGGAATAATCATGTATACTTTAAAGTGTTGCAATGTTTTATTACTACACAGAGTGGTAGTTTTTGATGAGAAATTAGCACAGCAACCATTACTTACCAAGAACCCAGTAAATGGCAGATAATTATTAGGAAATAGTGGAAAGGAAGAGCCCAAGTAAGAAAAGCAATTTAAAGGGAAATTTCATCCATTTAGTTCATCCATATGAAATGTGCAGGAAGGAAATGATTCAAATATAATGTCAATATTTTTTAAATGGAATAGCAGTTAAGCAATATTTAAATTAAAAATTGAGTAGTGAAAGTAAGACTGAGGTGGTAGGAATGAGGAAATGGATGTTTTGAGGATGTGGAGTTACAAGTATTTTAAGATGTCTGAAATATCTCCTAGGTAGTTGGAAATGGAAAGCTGACATTGGGATGAGAGCATAAGAGCAGTGCCTAGAAAAGACCTTGAGACAAAGTGAGAAAATGCACTTCATATGCACAAGTATTTCTGCACTTTATCTTCCTCTTCTTGTGCTGCCCTGCTGCTCTCACAAGTTAGAAGTGCAGAGAAACCGTTGGAAGAGTTGCCCTCTTCTTGGCAGGAATGACTATACTTAGAGCATAAGATCATCCTATTGTGAGTGTGCCATCTCTTTTCTCTCAGCAATTACTGATATATTTGCTTAGGGAAACATCTTCATGTTTATAGTTGACAACTGGTCTCCTTCAGCCTTTAGTTTGTAGCTTGCGTAACTCCTGGACTACTCTTGTTTGGAATTAGCATAAAATAACTGCATTCACAAACATGGGTGCTACCATTTTCCATTCGTGGGCAAACTGAGATTTCTTAATTCACATCAAAAGACTGATCCATATAGACAGAGATACACAGATTGGAACCACCTCCTACAATAAAATTATTTATTAAAATTACAATTTAAAAATTATGTTGGTTTAGATTCACAGGATGGAAAGATTTCCTTAAATTTTATATATAGGGTCAGGGTCATGGGTTAATTATTTTGAAGATGTATGAATTAATTAATTTAAACATATTTATCAGAGCATATGATAGATTGAATTACATTCACCTCTACTCCCTATCCACCCCCCCCCAAAAAAAAAAGGTATGTTAAAGTGCTAGTCCCCAGAGCCTCCTGGTGTGGCCTTATTTGGAAACAGGCTTCAGAAATAACCAAGTTCAAATGAGGTCATTAGGGTGGGAATCAATCTAATATGACTGGTATTCTTATAAGAAAGAAAGACACACAGAGAAGGAAGCAAGCAAGGAAATGCACAGTGGGACGCTGGCCATGCTCTTGGGCTGCAGCTACAACCCAAGGAGTGCCAAGAATTCCTGGAAAATACCAGAAGTTAGAGAGGCAAGGAAGAATTGTCTCCTACAGCTGTCAGACAAGGTGCTCTGCGGCACCTTGACTTCAGATTTGTTCAAGACTCCAGAATTGTGAGACGGTCTATTTCTGTTGCTTAACTGCCCAGGTTTTGAACTTCATTACAGCAGCCCTAGGAAACTAAGACAGGGGGCCACTGTGCTTCTCAGGCAAAATCAAGTGAAGGAGAGGAGTCACGTAACGTGGGGTTATGTAACATGGAGAGGCAATGACTGGAAAGGGTCCTGCTGGCAATCTGAGGTCCAACTCTGCCTTCCAGAATCTGGGTGGGACCATGGGCTCACCAAGGTCTCAGAAGAGGAGTTCACCAATCTACACTGTAGTTCTCAGCATTTATGTGAATATTACCTGCATTTCCCACCTCTGTTCTCCTTCCAGGATTCATTGGCTTCCATATTTCCTGGTCTGCAGGTTTCTTTCTCTTAACATTCCACTTATGCTTAGATTTTGCCTTCATCTGACTGAAGACCGTTCTGAGTCCCTGTTGATTACTAATTTGCTCAAATTTGCTCTCTTTGTTCCTGTTTTAAGCTTCAGCTCCTACCCAAAGCTGCCTGTTCTCTCTGTCTCTCTCTTTTCAGTAGAACCCAGGGGAGTTCTACCACTGAGCTACAACCCCAGTCATTTTTCAATTTTGAAATAGGGTCTCATTAAACTGCTTAGGGTCTTGCTAAATTGCTATGGCGGGCATTAAACTTATGATCCTCCTTCCTCTGCCTCTCAGTCACTGGGATTACTGTGTGCAGCAACTATTTCACAACTCATTCTCAAGAGTGGCCATTTGATTAGTTTACCATTCCTCTTTCACCAGATCTTTTGCTATGGTCCTTGGAAAATGGATACCCCATTAATGTCTGGCACTGGCCCCAAACACCTATGAAACTCCTTATCAAATTGGGCTGAGCCAGGTGAGACACAAAGGTCTTTTATTTCTAAATTAAAGACAGGCAAATAGGCATAGGCTGTATGAACCATGTCTCATTTGTCTTGATTTTAGCATTTTCCCTTAGTAGTAATGGAGATGCCTTTTCCTATGTGTGGATCCTCTAGTGTTACATCTGAAGAACGAGACAAATGAAAGAAGTAAGGGAATAAAAAAGATCTCAGAAAAAATGTCACCCATGTAACTCATATTTTCAAAATCCCAGCACATTTTGACACTAACTAATATCCCAGTGTTTCTAAGTGGTGCTTTAGAAAAATGTATGGGAGGACCCAAATGAATCCTAGAAACAAAGATGACCAGTGCTATAATATAAAATAGAAGCACAATTATTTTAGAACAGTTCTTTTAAAACCTAGTGTTCCAAAAAGTTCTACCTGATTTACTACTTTTGTATTTGCTGGTCTGAACTGTAGACTCAAGCAAATATTTTGAACTATAGCCTCAAGCAATGTTTACTATATCAGAAAGAATCTGTAGACAAAGGAAATGTTCACCTCACAGGGGAAAATTGTATTTGAATGTAAAACAACACATTGTCTAGAACTAAGATGTGTCCGTCCTGATGATCCAACTCTATGGAAGTGATTTTATAGCAATGCAAATAATTTCTTCAAAAATATGAAAACTCTCTCCTGTCTGGTACAGGTTTAATTGATTCCCTTCCTCTCTGTAGGAAAAGTTAGTTTTGCCTCCACTTACATACTCATTTCATGATTTCTTTACTTAAGGTAACTATGTGTTTTATTGATCTCTCCTTGAAGTGTTTATAATCTTATTTCCCTCCTTACTGAATGACTTCAATATTTTTTAACACATGTTCAAACTATATTTTATATTATTCTTTAATTTAAAAATATCTTTTGTGCCTGGCACAGTGACACATGCCAGTAATCCCTGTGGCTTGAGAGGCTGAAGCAGGAGGATCGCAGGTTTAAAGCCAGCCTGAGACACTCGGTGAGGCCCTGAGTAAACCCTAGTGAGACCCTGCCTCAAAATAAAGTATAAAAAAGGGCCAGGGATGTGACTCAGTTATTTGGTGCCCCTGGGTTCAATCCCTAGTACAAAAAATAAATAAGTAAATAAAATGATCTTTTAACACATTTCAGAGAGTATGTGTCAATGCATGGTAATAACATTGATAACTCATTTACCATGGACCAAGTGTCTTTATATATCCTAACTCAATTTAAGTTTATATCATCTATATGAATGATACTTTAATTACTCCCATTTAGGGAGAAACCTGAAGAACACAGGGATTTCATGTCATGTCAAGGATCACAAAGCAGTAAATGCTCAGAACAGAGTTTGAAACCCAAATTGATTGCTTCCAGAGCTGATGATTTTATTTCTTCTCTCTATCTCATGCCAGATGTCTAGAGACTATCATTTTGTAATTCAAAATTATGTGACATTATGTTTCCTTATTTGTGTAGGCAGGTGGGGAGGGATTACCCACCAACCTGGCCAATTCTGCCTTTTCTCAGAAAATGACTTCTGAAACATTCCAGTATTCTCAAAAACATTAGAACAGACAATGGTCATTTCTCTGGTTCCTGGTTTTTTACTGAGGCTCTAATTTCTTGCTTGAGTTTTAAATAATTTACTATGTCTTTTATTTTTTTTTTGTCCCTGATATACTAGCACCTGAGTACTGATGGGGATTCTTGTTCTCACCTTCTATGTTGGCTTAGACTCTTGAGCCCCCGGATTCCACTTGCACAACTTGGAACCAGGCTATGGACACAATCTGTGGTGTCTGATCCAAGTTTTCCTAAACTTAGGTTCAGCTTTGCATCCTGTTTGGTTTCTAAAATTTGTGAGTGGGCAAGTTAAGGGGAAATGATCACTTCCAAAAACAAGGGAAAAGCCTTGGGCCTTCTCATTATGTCCATTGGGCAGAAAAGTAAAACACTCAAAATGAAATTATCCAAAAAAGAGAAAGATTTGCTGAAGAACAAAAGTTTTCCTCCATAGGTAATAATAGCAGTTGACCTCTCCATAACTCTGTAACTGTCACTTAAAGCTCCTGAGCAGGACCAGTGACATTGATCCACGCATCAGAGGTGATCAACCCCTATCAGTTTAGACAGTGCCACCAAAGTGAGAAGGTCTTTTGTAACATGTTGATTCCAAGGTTCTACCTTGAGTCATCCAAGCAGGTATTGAATTCAAGATCCAGAAACCTGGCCTATGAAGGTGCTCATAGGTCAAGGTAAGTAGAGAAGAGCAGGGGGTTGGTGGACTACAGTAAGGAAGAAGGATTATTGGAAGAAGAGGACCAAGAGGTTAGACCAAGAAACAGCTGTCTGAGAGACAGGAAAAAGAGTGAGAGAGTAATGACTGGGTCAACTGCACAGAAATACCTTTGGGACATACCTAAAATGAAAGGGATGGAAATTCAAACATTTTACATAAAAAATCAATTAGATAAAAGAGGAGATCATCATAAATAGATACAAAACACCACGAATCAGGAGCTTTCCCTGATCTCCTTGTAAGGACACAAGGCCCACTGAATGAGCCGCCCACCCTCCTCAGTTCCTTATAAGGGCAAAAGTTCCCACTGAACCAGCAGGCTATCCCTATAAGGAGAGCAGGGCGGGCTGCTGGTTCAGTGGGACATGCAACTTTGTAAGGAAAGCAGCACTTTTAAGGAAAGCAGACAGGGTGGGCTGCTGGTTCACCGTGCCTCATGTTCATTTATGATGAGCTTCTCTTTTATCTAATTGATTTCCTTCTCTGACATTTCTTTTACTGTGATGTTAATGGATTCTGTTATTGGAATATCTTGATTTGTTTGGGCAATTTTTTTTCTTCCTTTATTATGCTGTTTTTGTGTTTACCCAACTAACAGTATGGATCTGAGACAGTAGAGTCTCTACCCTGGGGATTTACAATGTCCTGAAGGTTTCCAATGCCTCACCATTTAGGGAGAGACAAATAATAACAACAACTAATTCAAAACAATATACAGCGTAAACCAGATATTTCCTGCTATAATGTCTATAGTGCTAATTGTCACAATAAACAGAAAAGGCTTCATAAATGTTTGCTGGAGTACAAGTTTTTTTGTGAAGGTTTTATTTGGACTGTGGGAGGAGTCTTTTGAATTGGAACTGGCTAACAAGAAGCTAATTTATAGGAATATTGCAATAATTCAGTAGAGAGATGATAGGAATCCAGTCTATAAAGAGATCTATGCAGAAACAAAGGAACTAATTATACAGATAAATTTCTGTAGGAAGTAACATGAACTGTTGAGTAATTTAGATGTAAGTGGAGACTCATAAATGACACTGACGTTTCCAGCATATTGTATCTCTCACATAGTAATTGTTTTTGTGGGAAGAATACTTAATATCTATTCAGTACTTTTTAAGAATGTGGTATGTTATTAACTATAGTATAATGTTGCACAGTAAAGTCCTTGAGCTGATTCCTCCTATCTAGCTGAAGTTCTGTATCCTTTCATCAAATCCCCCAGCACTCCCCTCCCAAGGATCCCAGCCCCTGGTAGCCACCATTCTTAACTTCTATGAGATCAACTTTTTTTTTTTTTTTAATTCTATATATGAATGAGATCATGCTTTAGTTGTTGTGCTGTGTCTTGCTTTTTTTACTTAACATACTATCTTGCAAATTCATCCATGTTGCAAACAATGGCAGGATCTCATTCTTTTTATGACCATATTCCATTGTGTACATAGATCATATTTTGTTTAATCACTCATATGTTGGTGAACCTGTCTTGGCTGATTCCATGTCTTAACTACTGTGGACAATGCTGTAGTAAATTAGGGAGTGTAGATATCTCTTCAATGTACTGATTTAATTTCTAAATTATATGGTAATTATATGGTAATTTTTTAAAAAAATTTTTTGAGTAAAACTGTAGTTTTCCATAATGGCTATAACAATTTTCATTCCCACCAAAAGTGAGCAAGAGTTCTTCTTTCTCAACATCATCTCCAAAACTTATTTTTGTCTTTTGATATGAGCCATTTAACAGGTATGAGGAAATAATTCCTTGTGGTTTTAATTTACATTTTTTTAATGTCTATTCAAATGCTTTTCCTGTTTTTAATTTGGTTGTTTTCTTACTATTGAGTTGCAATAGTACAATATTTTGTATAACAACCCCTTATCAGATGTATAGTTTGTATGTATAGTTTTCTCCCCTTCTACCTTGTTTCTCTGTTAATTGCTTTCTTTGATGAACAAAAGCATTTTAATTTGATGTAATCCCCTTAATCTATTTTGTGCTTTTGTTGTCTGTACAAAACAAAACAAAACAAAACAAAAACTCTTAAAACTCAATGACATGGTTTGGATGTAGTTTGTTTTCCAAGGATTCATGTTTTGGGAGCTTGGTCTCCAGTGTGGGATGTGAGAAGCGATAGCACCTCCAAGAGGTGAGGCCCAGTGGAAAGTGATTAGATGGCCTGGGGGACTACCATCAGAGAGGACTAATGCTGGTCTACAGATCAATTATAGTTCCCATAAAAGTTGTTGATTATAAAAGAGCAAGTATGACCCCTGAATTTCTCTGGCTTTGTCTTGACATATGATCACTCCTTCTGTCATATGCTCCCACCACGATGCCATTTTCGATGTTGTGATGCAGGTAAGGAGGCCTTCACCAGAGCTCAAGAGAACAGCACCATACTCTTAGACCTCTGGAACTACAAGTGAATTAAACCTCTTTTCTTTATATATTATCCATCCTCAGATATTTTGTTATATCAATGGAAAATTAACTAATACACACAACAGTAAGACACAAACAACCTGATTTAATAAGGCCAAAGACTTTAATAGATTTTACCAGAGAAAATATAAGGATGGGAAATAAGCATGTGTAAAAAAGATCTACATCCTATGCTATTATGGAAATGCAAATTAAAGCAATGGAATACTACTATGTACCTATTAGAATGACCAAAATTTAGAACATTGCCAATACCAAATTCTGGAAAGGATGTAGAGCAACAAGAACTCTCATTCATTGTTAGTAGAGAGCTGGGAAGTTTCTTACAAAATTAAACATACTTTGACTATATATATTTGACTTTTCTAGAGGTACAGAATATGTATATATATTTATATGCACATCACAATTGTAAAAGATGATTTACTAGACTATACTATATAGTCAAAGGCTGGATAGGCCCATGATGGCTTTCTCTAGGCTGGAGGGTTGGGAAACTAGCAGCCACTCAGTCCAAGAAGCTGGTGTCCCAGAATAAAAAGGGCCAGTGATACGACCCCAGTCCAAGGCTAAAGTCCAGGAAGACCTTGTTGAGTCACTGGTGCAACTCCACTTTCAAATGCTAAAGAACTGGAGTCTGATTCTTCAGATTTTTCCACAGCAACATGAAAAAAATTAAAAATGCATCTGCTGCAGGACCAAGTATGCATGCATGTGAGCTCCCCCCTTCTTCTGTTCTTCCATTCAGTCTGAGACCCCAGCTTGTTAGGTACTATTACCACATACAGGGTAGGTCTTCCCCCCTAGATGATTGTTCCCACACAACAATCTTCTCTGGAAACACCGTCACGGATACACCCCAAATTGTGTCTTATTAATATTCTCAATCCAATCAAATTGGCAACCAAGGTCCCAGGCAAAGAATTCTTGGCTCATATGTGGTGTCAACTATTGCCCCCTATGGCCCAAGATTCTTGCTCCTAGGTATTTACTCAAGGGAGTTGAAAACTTACGTTCACACAAAGGCCTACTACGGACAGATGCTCACAGAAGAACTATTCTTAAGGGCCCAATCTTGGAAGTAACCAAGATTTCTTTCAGTATGTACATAGTAAATTGTGGTTCATCCAGACAGTATAGCAGTGGTAATATAAAAACAAAAACAAAAAAAGAAAAGCAAAAAACCAACCTGTGAAACCATGAAAAGACATGGAACAAATATAACTCTATCTTTCTAAGTAAAAGAACCCAGTAAGGAAGGGTATATTCTGTATAATTCCAACAACATGACACTTTGGAGAAGGCAAAGCTATGAAGACAGTAAAAAGATCAGTGACTTTCAGGAGTTAGGGGATAGGGAAGGAAAATAGGAGGAACACAGAAAATGTTTAAGACAGCTAAACTACTGTGTGTGATGCTATAGTGGTAGGTACAGTTGTCTAAACCATTAGAATATACAACAGCAAGAGTGACCCCAGGGTAAACTGTGGACTATGGTGATGAGGTTGAGTGGATGTAGGTCCATCAGTTGTAAGAAATGCACCATTCTGGTGGGAGACATTCATAGCAGGTTTGGCTATGGGGTGGGGATGCAGGAGAATATGGAAAATCTCTGTACCTTCTTTCAGTTTTCGTGTCAAATTATAATTGCCCTGAAAAGCAAAGTCTGTTAAAAACTCTCTGTGCCTGCTGAGTAGAAATTTGATGCTATAAAGAGAGACAGGGGAACTAGAGCATCATTTAGGAGTCTGTTTTTGAATTCCTCAGGTTAGGTGTGGTTGGTAGGGAGATAGAATGGTACAATTTAGAATGCATTTAAATGTATTGTGAAGAACATATGATATAGCATTTATCATTTTCAATGAACAGTTCAGTGGCATCTGTAATGTTCTACAACGATGCCACTAATTTCTAGAAATTTTTCATCATCCCAAACAGAAAGTCTGTGACTGTGAAATAGTGAATTTATATTTCTGCCTTCCCCAGCCCCTGTAGCTTCTATTCTCCTTATTGTATCTCTGAATTTGTTTATTCTTGATAGCTCAAGTAAGTGAAATTAATATTCATCTTTCAGAGTCTAACTTGTGTCAAAGCAAAATGTTTTCAAGGATCTGTTGAGACTAAATTATTAATTGTAATTCTTAGTTCTATAGCTTCTTTATTTAGTTTCTGTTTGGAATATCTATCCAGTGGTAAAAGAGATGTGTTAAGTTACCCAGTATTATTGTGTTGTGGTCTATTTGATTCTTGAAATTGAGAAAGGTTTGTTTGATGTATGTAGATGCTCTGTTGTTTAGGGCACAAATATTTATGATTTTTATGTCTTGTTGATGTATAATTCCCTTAAGCAGTATAAAATGACTTTCTTGGTCCCCTCTGATTAACTTTGGTTTGAAATCCACTTTATTCAGTCTTTTGATAGTGTTCTTTGATGTTCTAAAGTTTTTAATTGGTTATTTTTGGTATCCTATCCAAGAAATCATTGCTGGATCCAATGTCATAAAGGTTTTCCCATATGTTTTAGTCTAGGTGTTTCAGGGTTTTAGCTTTTAAGTTTAGGCCTTTGATCTATGTTGAGTTAATTTTCATGTATGGAGGTAAGAAGTGACTCATATTAATTCTTTTGCATTTGGATATCCAGTTTTACCTAAAACATTTCTTGAAAGGACTATCCTTTCTTCAGTGAATAATCTTGGCACCCTCATTGAAAACCAATTGACCACTTGAGCTCATTTTTAAGCAGTTTACGGCTTCTGAGAAGCATAGAAAAGTATTATTTTTAAGTATTTGACAAAAAGGACCAAATCCAAAGTGTTAGTCACATAGAATTGGCATGTATCCAGTCAGACCCTGGATCTAATCTTCAGAATCAAGGTTATAAGGATAGGGAATGAGCTTTAATAGTTTCTAAAAATATAAGTATTTTCATATATGTATTAATCTACCCAGGCTGTCATAACAAAATACCATGGGCTGGGGTGGTTTCAACAGCAGAAATCTACTTTTTTATAATTCTGGAGCCTGGAAGTCCAAGATCAAAGTGCCAGCAGGATGCATCTGATGAAGGCTGTCCCTTTGGGCTGCAGATGGTCACTTTCTTTCTGTGTCCTCAAATGGTAGGGAGAGAGATTGTGGGGGCAGGGAGAGGGAGAGGGAGAGGGAGAGAAAGAATGTGTTGTCTCTCAAAATAGAGATTTCGTGGAGGACATCAACGTTTGATCCACAATAAAGCAGGAGTGCCGCAGTCTGGCTGGGCACAAAATCACGAGCCACTCAAGCAGGAACAAACTTTATTTCTGAAACTCCTGCCAATGCCACGCACGCTCCAGGGAAATATGCCAAACCACACAGGCAAATCTCTCCTCCGGAAATCCCTCCTACCGCATTTCCCCAACCAATGGGAACTCTCCGGGAGTTCTGCTAGAACTCCAAAGTAGCAGGCTGAGGCAGATAGCAGGGGTCTAATATCCAATTGAATGCAGATTTTAACATAATCATATCATCTCAATGGCTTGTTGGCGTCACCTTTTAACCAAAAATGCCATGCATCATTCCTTCTTGGCTATGGCTCTCAGCACAGGAGAGTCATCTCTTTAGGTCTTCCTAAGTATGTCTTCCTGCTAACATTGCACAGAAGAAGAAAGACCAATTTTCCCAGTGCTGTGAATAACTGTTAGGGAATCGCAAGATTCAGCAGACCAAAGGAGGACCCAATACACTCATCCCATTGGATTGGGTAAGAAAGCTTCCCACATGGAAGTTGAAGTACTTATCACAAAGTCATACCGACGATAATTAGAATCCATTTTGAACCAGTTTTACCAACCCGGTATTTATTTTTCTTTCCAGACAGAGAGCATTAAAAAATTCTTCCTTTCCTGTAAGAAATCCTGTGAAATTATTTTTGCCTTAATGGCATATGACATGTTCAAACAGGGAGAAGGGGTCTTTGAATGTCATGAAACCATTATTTTCATATGAATATTACTCACAGAAGAGCAGCAGACGGACAATTTATCTCTTCTCTGTCAGCGAGGGTTTCAGAATCTTGGCTTCCAGTTGCGTATGGGCAGGTGTCAGAATTGCCATCACAATCAAGAAAAAACAATAATTGCATGTTGCCAGAGCAAAGAAATGGGGGGGGGGGGGAGTATTTCATGGAACCTTGTGAAATCAATGTTGAGATGCTACTGTCTTGATCCTTGCTTTTTAATAAAGCATGTCTTATTAGTTGGAAGATTTGAGTTCTATAAAGAAGTTTTTATGCCTGGAAAGAGCAGAAGAGGAAGATGTTCCACTATAGATCATTTTCTGTGGGGTGCACATTTAGGGGTCTCTGAGCAGATCCATAAAGTAGCAGGGTTTTATCACAGCATCACTATGGAAGCTGTCTGACATATTTCCATGCACTTTCTCGTCATATTTATTGAAAAAAAATGTATAGGAAAATATCCTAGATAAGATCAGAGATTCTTTAGGACTACTCAATTTGAGGCAAATACACAACTCATCTGTTAGCTGGAGTGGATGAGTTTATCCATTTCCCCCCTGGTGTATAAGAATCCCAGTCTCTGCATCTTCCTGGCATGTGATGATTCTGAACCTTTGCAGCCTGGTGTGGGGACAGCTGATGTCATTCCAACACATGGGTGAGCCCACTTAGCATACATTATGGAAAGGAGCTTGTGTTAGTATTTAAATGCAACCTGCCTCCCTGCCAAGGGAAGTGGAGGGCCTCTAATAAGCCCCATGTGTCGGGGAAACTTATTTGGAAGTTTGGAATTTGCCAGTCTCTGTAGAGGAATTCTGTATGAAAATACAGATTTGTGTTTGTCACTATGCCACCACCTTTTCACGACCCAAATGCAGTTGGGGGTTTAGTGTATCTTTGAGGAATGACTTCTTTTTCACACTTTTTAGTGTGAAGCCCATATTGGCAACTCAGTGACCAGCACAGCCTGGTTTGCTAAGGAATCCCAGTCTTAGAACCTCTCTGGACCCTAGCTTCTCTGGCTGAATCCTCTGGGGAAGTTGGCAAGAGAGTCTTTATGCTTTGTTAGCCATCAGTGTCCCCAAACAGCTTCACTAATCCTCATTTTTAAAAATTTCAGTTTTTATTTGTTTACTTATACTGCCTTGTCCACCTTCAGTTCTTGATAAAATACGCCTTCTACTCTTTCACCGTTGTGCCCCACAATTCTGGCCCGTTGATAGAGAAAGCTATTGCACCTGGCTGATGGTTCCACTGGCAATTCACCTTCCCTGACCGCTAAGCTTGGCCTCTCTTTGAGATACACAATTTCTTATTCCTGAAAAAGCCTTTTAAAGCTCACAAACAACTATACTTAGCTTAAAGACTTTCCAGGGAGAAAACTATGCAGGATAGAAAATCCCCCTTCACCACCACCACAGATTGGCAAAGACTTTATGGAATGGAGAGAGCAGGATGAAGCTAGCACAACACAGGACAGAGAGTCTGAACTTAGTTCCAGACAATAAAACAAAAGAGGCATTTTGCAGAAGGCACAAACTGGAAGAAATGTTTCACTACTTCCCTAAAGAAGAAAGATTTAAGATAATATTAGCCTCTGTTGTGGTTTTGATATGAGGTGCGCTAAAACTTCCTATGTTAATGCAGGAATATTCAGAGGTAAAATGATTGGATTGTGAGAGCTGTGAGCTCATCAACCCGTCCTAGTTTGACTGGACTGGGAGGTAACTGTATGCAGGTTGGTGTGCCCAGGGAGTCACCGGGGGTATACCTTAGAAGGGCTGTTCTTCCCTGTGGCCCCTTCTCCTTTCCCTCTCTCTCTGCTTTCCAGCGGCCATGAGATGAGAAGCTTTCCTCCACCGCGCCCTTCCAGCATGACATGCTGCCTCACCTTGGTCCCCAAGCAATAGATTCAGTCAGAGTATAAACTGATCCTCTGAAAACCTGAGCCCAAATAAACTTTCCCTCCTCGAAGTTGCTCTTGTCAGGTGTTTTGGTCACAGCAGTGAAAAGCTAACTAACATAGCATCACCTGTATTGTTTGCTATTTATCATAAATAGATTTATGATTAAATCAACCAGCAGTCATGTTGCATGTTCAGGATTAGGCGAGCCAATGGATCTTGTGTTCATTAGCAATTCCAGTTTGGAAATTTGTTTTTAATATCTTTATTTTATTGAGCATATACCATGCACAAGACAGTCGTATGAGACAAATATGAGTAAAGGTCTCTTGGAGTTAAGAGTTGAAGAACAGAGAGAAATGAAGATGATCTCATTATTTTAGTTTTTTAACTAGCTATGACCAATAACCCATTCAAACATGGAGGAGTGTGGGGTGCATTTTTAGGAAGGTGATGAGTTCCCGTTTGAGCCTGTTGAGACTTCCCATTGAATGAGGTCTTGGTGGGACAAAGGGCTAGAGATATCAAGAAGATAATCATGGTTAGGATGAGTCTGAAATTGAAGTAGAGGTTAAGATACAGATTTGAAAGAGATTTTAATATAGGCATATTAACTAAATGCTGGGATTAGAGAAGATCATTTCAAATGAGCACTGTACAAAAAAATGGAAGAAATCTTGGAACCCTGAGATAGTCAACATTTAAAAGGTCTCTATGAAGGAGGCAAGGGGAGATAGTAGAGAGAAAGATGTCTAGAGAGATGAAGAAATATCCCGTCAGGTACAGAGAAGGAGAGAGGATTACAATACAAAGTGCTTTAGAATGGTTCCAAAACAAAATTAACTGGGACCATGAATCGGGCCATTGGCTCACACCAGTGGGGATACCTTTGACAGAGAAGTGGCTGCTATATTGCAAGGAGTTTGGGGTGAAAACAAATAATGGGAGGGACTGGCAAATACAGAATGCAGAATGGAGACATACAGAAGAAATCTACCTATTTATCAAAGGAGTTTGACTGCAAGGTAAAATCTCAGGGATGGAGGATCCAGCTGAGTATTTAAGATGAGAGGTATGCTGAGTATTTATGGACTGAAGCACATTTTTTATTTGATGATGTCCAGACATAGGATGTAAGTGATAGAATGCACACTCGATGGTCACTGAAGTTAGGAAGACAGCGTGAGGTTCTAGATGGACTTCCCAACCGGCACCACTGATCAGGATTGAAAAGAGAGGTCGTATTTTAGTCAGCTTTTTCATTGCTGTTCCAAAATACCAGACGAGGACAACACAGAGGAGGGAAAGCTTATTTTGACTCAGAAGTCTAATCCGTCGTTGGCTGACTCCATAACTCCAGGCCTGAGGTGAGAACATCATGGCAGAAGGGCATAGTGAAGAACAGCAGCTCAGGACATGGTCGTCAGGAAGCCAAGAGAATTCCACTAACCAGGGACGACGTATAAACTGCCAATGACATACTGTCTCCAGTCACACCCTACCTGCCCACAGTTTCCACTCAGATGATCCATACTAGTGGATGAATCCACAGATGAGGTTAAGTCATTTTACCTCTGGACATTCTTGCATTGTCTCACGAGTGAGCTTTGGGGGGACATCTCCTATCTAAACTATAGCAGGTAAAGAGAAGGATGGTAGATCAGGTGCTAAAGTGACCAATGTACAGACAGAATTGGCCAGAGTCAGTAGACAGCGGTGATGAAGGAACAGACCGCAGGATTGATAACAAGATGTTCTGAGCTTCAGAGGGACTGGGGCTGTTGAATGAAGGGGCACCGCCTTGGTTGGTGGATCCCCCGAAATTCCTGGGTTGGAAACGTAATCCACCAGGTTATATGCTGATGGCATTTGGGAGATAATTAGGATTGGAAAGGGGATGGTGTGGGAACGCCATGGTGTCATTAGCATCACTATAAATAGTAAAGTGAGCTGAGGAGCTTGCTTACTGTCTCCCTGAGAGGCCCTCTGCCATGGGGTGATGCTGAAGAAGTCCACCATCTCATACTGTGCTGTGCGTCCAGAACCATGGGCCCAAGAAACCTCTAATATTTATAAGTTTCCCAGTCTCAAGTATTTTGTTACAGCAACAACACCAAAAGAAAAAGAAAAAAAAAAAAAACTAAGAGAGTGAACCAAAGGAGGGAAGAGGCTATAGGCCATTAGACAAATCACTACCTTCACTTCTCCCTCCTCCCTGCTAACTGGGACATTTTGTTCAGGGTAACTGGTGTCTGTCCAGGGAAGAATGTTTGAACAAAGCACAGGAACACTTCATCCATCATTTAGTGATTTTAAATTCATTTATAAAACATTTTCAGGCTTCCAGAAAGAAAAAAATAATAAAAATACCACAAGATAACAATGTATTTTTGGATAGCTTTAAACTGAAAATGTTCTGCATTATGACTAGAGAAAGTATTTTTAATTTTTCTATTCACTCATTCTGAATAAGAAAAACATGAATGGTCTATGTTTCTAGAGGAGGCACTGAAGATTTCTACTATACATTTTATTTTCTCTGGAACCTTCCTGACAGGGTAAAAGATACGATGATAATTGCCAACATAGGGCAGATTCAATTTGGTTTGAGGGGAGAATTTAAAAACCCAACCTCCAGCAGGCCAAATCTCACAAAAGATTTAAATCTTGAAATAAAGGCCCAAGCCTGCAGTCATCTCACTAATGCCCATGGACTGTTTGCTCGCACATACATCTCAGGGACGAGCCCTATGAAATCAGCTGTAAGCTTCTACCATTAACCTTTGTGCCCGGGTATTTCACGTGAGGGAAAACTGTAAGAGAAGGCTGGGTTTCCAAAAGTCAATAAAGCAGGTGTTTCCAAAGGGAGCACTGTCAGTGGAATTGTGGGGCACAGGACCATTCTTGAAACTGACATGTCCCCAGGGGTACAGGACAAAACAGCTCAGGAGAGAGAATTCTCTCATGGTGATTTTGCATGAATTACACGGCACCTTAAGTGTTCCTAGGGCACCCGAGGAAAAGAATTATTCATGCCTCCCTGATCAATTCAGCCTAATGGCATGAACCAGTACAAAATGGGGGGAGGGGCGCAGCACAAGTTGTTGGCCTGCAATGCTTTGCAGGGCACTTTCTTCCCAAGAGATTCTCTGAAGGAGCTGGGGGTGGGGTGGGGGAAGTTGTATATATATTGTAAAGCGGTTCCAAGAACTAGAATTGGCATGCGGCAGAGGGTATTGAAGGAGACAAAGAGGAGGTGGGGAGGTGCCTAGGCTGGGGTGGGGGCCGGAGGAAAGGAGGGTATAAAAACCAGGATGTGGCAAAGGGTTCATCGAGGAGCTCTGAAAGTGAGAAAAGGATGCATTACCAAGGTAGAAAATCACTTAGATGCTGAGAGTAAAGAAGGCACGCCATTCAAAGCCCAAGGGAACTTTGCTGATAGAGGTTATGAGAACAACTGGGACCCATTCAAAGCATTTTTATGTATGGCGAATAAACAGGGAGCCTCTTTATTGACGGCTGCCTCTATCATTGCCTTTTAGGCAAATACAACTCAGTGTTTCAAATCCAGTGCTTTATTTTTAAGCTGCTTTTACTAATACCTGATGCTCAGTATACTTGTCTGTCAAATAGTATGTTCAGAGATGATCTGTTCTTTGGAATGGTTTAAAACTATTTTAGCTTTCTAAGAATGATATCTTGTATCATATATTAATGATATATCATATATTAATGATATATATTATATATTAATGATATATTTAATGTGCTTTCAAAGTAATTTTCATTACTAACAGGAGAGCATATGAGAATCCATTGTACTGATAATCAAATCAGACAGCTTCTGTTTAGAGAACAAATATTCTTTAGAGCCAAGTTAGAGAAAATAAAATAAAAAGAAATCTTCATATTTATTAATACTCTTAGAACAAAAATAAATCCAGCTTAAATTTTTCAAGCTCATTTCCCCCCCCCAAAAAAAATGCAACAAGAAAATATTGGTGTTTTAATTGCACACTTGACTTTTGAGAAGCAAAATCAAATAAAAGGATGACAGCAGTGAACTTTGGCCTGCTTGCTCTGTTCATGCTGTCCCTGACCCCAAGGTGCTGTCCGCCCCCTGCTCAGCATTCTCGCCCTTTAGAGCGCAGACCTTCCCGCTTTCCTATGAAGCTGCTCTTTGTAATTCCTGCCTCTATGATCCATCACTGTCACAGCATTTATCTTCTGTGTAGTCATTTAATGTTTTATAAATAAGTGCTTCATCTTCATGTCTAGAAAAAGCTTCTTATGGAAAGAGAAATGAGGATTATTTATTACACAGTAGCTGGAATGCTAACACAATTTCTTTGAAAAAGTATAAACTAAAGTTTATTATCTGCCAAAATATATGTTTCTATCTATATAATTCATTGTATTGCCTGAGGTTAAAAAGCCTTTATTACTCCCTTCCTGGGGGCGTCACTGAATAAGAGGGACTTTAAAGTCTGAGCATAAGGTGCACCGGACATTTTGCAAGTCTGCGATGGTTTTTGCTCAGAAACTGAATGAGTTTGGAGCCACCCAGAGCTAGCCAGAGCACCTTTTACTTTGCAAATTGCACTTGCTCACTCATCACTTCAGATGATATTGTACTGTGTCCTCCTTATCCAAGGACGATGAATTTAGAAGATTACATAAAGAGACCATCATAACCCCAAAGTATTGACTAACATACTGAGAAATATTTTGGGGGGATAGCTTTCTTTTGGAAGCCACTTCTCCTCCAATTATATCAATATCTTTGTAGCTGATAAGAAGTTGCTATACAGTGTTAAAAATGCAAAAACTAGCAAATCAATTTTAGTGACAATTGTGGTTCTTGCAAAAGAGTGGTTCTTGCAAAAAAGTCTGTGAACATGATGTTGGAGAAAATATGATGCAATCCCCATCTCACACAACACAGCAAAATTAATTCTACTTGAATTTAGTGTCTGAATTGAAAGTTAAGAAACTTAAGTTAGGGAGAAAATAAGATGGTAGAATGTGATAGACATCATTATCCAAAGTACATGTATGAAGAAACAAATTGGTGTGAATATACTTTATATACAACCAGAGGTATGAAAAATTGTGCTGTATATAGTGTAATAAAAATTGTAGTGCATTCTTCTATCATTTTTAAAAAATCGATTAAAAGTAAAATTTAAAAATACAGTATTTTAAAAAAGAATATTCTTTTATAATTTGGAAGTGGTGAAGTTCTCAGTGAAACACAAAATTGAGAATCCATAAAGATTAAGATATTTAATCACACTAAATGAAAGCAAACACCAAAATGCAATCAAAGTCACAAAAATAAAATAGGGCAGGTGAGTATAGAAGGTAAGTTATTAAAGGATAACTTATGATTTGAGCACCTTTATGCAGTATTTTTGGAGAGAAGCCATTTTCTCTTCTTTCTAAAGTTCGGGAAGAAAGACACCAAAATATTCATTTGTGAAATTACAAGGGATATCTGCAAAAAGAGGAACATATCTGCTTTTCTGGCTGGATATGTGCTCAGTCGTCATGCTTGCCAGCCTTCACCTGTGTTACCCCTGCAGTAGAACCTGCACTAGCGAGGCATGACCAGGTGGCGAAGGAGCAAGATGACCCCACTAGCTTCTTGTTCTTAAGATTTCCAGAAGATGGTTCCTGCCCATTCTTAGTAGTTAATAGCTAGAGACTGGGATAGTGGACAAGAGCTGAATTCAGGAATCCTCATTCAGTATGCATTTCTATCCTAATTAAAGGTTATGTGGAATAGATTTTTGAATATCATTGGACGATGTTGAAAGCAGGTAATGCAAAGTCCTCAGAAAATAAACAGTGGCTGGAAAAAAGAGTTCATTAGAGTTGTTGAAATTAATTTCTCTGTGACCATTAGCCCTTTCTGTGAGATAATAATGAAGGAAAATATGTGGGGAATTATTTTTAACGCTCTTATCTTAGACCATCATCCAAGCCTGAAATGTCCATCAGAAACATGGTTAACACACGAGACAGGAGATAGGTAGGGTCATGTTATCTTTGCAGGAAATAGTGACGCACCAGAAACTAAGGTATTTTCCAGCGATAAACAGCTGCCCTGGGAGGAAAGACATTTGAACCTTGGCCGACCCATCCTAACAGGAATCTGCAAGAATGGTGATGAGTGGAACAAGAGAGTGATAGGACTAGTGGAAGGCTTCAAGAGGCTGTTCTGGAGGTCATCAAATTTCCCGAGGTAATTAGAAATATTAAAGAATATGAAAGAGGGGCTGGGATTCAATTATAGCTCAATGGTAGAGTGCCTGCCTAGCATGTGTGAAGCACTGGGTTTGATCCTCAGCACCATACAAAGATAAATAAAAGTTATTTTTTTAAAAAAAGAGTAAGAAAGAAATAGTCTTTCAAAGGCTCATTTCCAGAGCATTTTAGAAAACATTGCTCTCACAAGCTAGAGTGCGGATCAGTCATCATTGGACCCCGACTCTCAGTGAAAAGTCATTGTGCAAATTTAGGGAGCAAAACTCTTTCCTGTGCTTCCCGTAGTGGAAAGAAATGCTTAGACTACGTGTCTGGAACTTGGGAGCCAACTTGTATGTCACTTAGCTGTTCTAAGCACTGTTCTTTTTTGACTTTGGAAAGGTCTTTCATCATTAGCAGACTCACCATTCTGCCATGAAAATGTTGTATTCCTAATATAACTGCTGGGGGTTTGAAGGAAACAAAAAATGCCCATTTTATTTTTTTGCTTCTGAAGAAGGTGCTCATTTTGTTTTTGTAAGCTGTCCACAGGAGACCACTGCTAATGACGGAAAAGACGAAGCCAGCCTCCGAACTGCATCCAGTGAGATGGGCTCAAGAAGAAATGTCTTGGTTTCACAAACAATTAGCTTTGCCAGTACAGACGTCCCCAATTGACAATGATTCTGCCTAAAAGTTTTCAGCTTTACTATAGTGTGATCAGAACCTGTTTGTCAGAGAGAATGGCCACATCCACACTGGACACTCTTTTGCTAAGCTCCAGAGTAAATTCAAAGTTGACTTCACTGCTACTTCCCTGAGTTTCCCAGCGGGGGTCGGGTCTCCTCCCCACGGGAGACAGAGCTGTCCATTCCTGTTGGCATTACTGGGCCTGTCACTTGCTGGGAATTCTGACCTTGATTAAGAAGGGGAGGGAGACAGAGGTATCCACTGAGACCAACCCACTCTGCTGGACACAGCTAAAACTTCCACTTGGTAAATTCAAGCTCGCTCTCTGGTCTTCCTTGGCTATCAAAATCTTTCACCACATTAGGGAAATCAAAGCAGAAATTAAGGCTCTTTGAAGCTAAAGAAGAAGTCAGAAGTGGAATTGAAGAGACTGCAAAGGAGGATCCTCTGCCTTGAAGAGGGAGTTATAACACTGCTGTGGAGATTCCAGATACAAGATCAGACGCTGCTGCACCTAAGAGGGAGATGAGAAGCCCTTGGGAAAGGGCTCTTTGGGAGAAGTAGTAGGAAATCAGTTTTAGATTTATTTTTAGTCTCTAATAACATGCATATTACTCGTGAATAAATTTTGGATTTAGGTTTCCCTGGCAAGTATAATACAATGCTGAGGCTTGGTCATATCAGAGTTATATTTGTATGGTGCAAATTTTTAAATTCTAAAGTTGAAGTTTGAAAAGCTTCTTTTATGCCTGCTTTAAATGCACATTTGTCAACTCATCTAAAAATAAAGAAACATTCGCAAACATGTTACTTTTTAATGTCATATTTAAACAACACGTGTTTATGGATGGAGGAATGGGTGAAGAAATGTTATGCATGTACAGAGGAACATTATTCAGCCTTAAAAAGAAGGAGATCCTGTCATTTTCTATGACATGGATGAAGCTGGAGGACAGTATGCTAAGTGAAATAAGCCAGGCACAAAAAGACATCTAAAAAGCTGGACTCACAGAAGGAGAGAGTGGACTATGGGTTTCCAGGGGCTGAGGTGGGGGAAATGGTCAAAGGGCACACATTTTCAGTTAAAAGATAGAGCAGTTCTGAGTATCTAATGTGTTGTATGGTGACTACAGTTAACACTATATTGTTTATTGAAAATTGATGAAAGAGCCAGGTGGCGTATGCCTATAATCCTAGCAGCTCAGGAGGCTGAGGAAGGAGGATTGTGAGTTCAAAGCTAGCCTCGACAATTTAGTGAGGCCCTAAGCAACTTAGCAAGACCCTGTCTCTGAATTTAAAAAAATATATATATTTTAAAAGGGCTGGGGTTGTGACTAAGTGGTTAAGTGCCCCTGGGTTTAATTCCCAGTAACCAAACCAAAGACAAAACAAAACAAAAAACAACTGATGAAAATATCTGAAGTATCCTTTGCATATACAAATATACCATGGTACTAGGTGAGGTACCACATGTGTTCATTTATTTGATTATGGTAATCAATATATCATATACATGTATATCAAATCATCACATTGCACACCTTGCATACTGTTTTTGTTAGTTATATCTTAATAAATCTGGAAAAAAGTAATGTTCATGTTTCCAACCCTTCTTTTATTTAAGATTTATCGAGTATTCAAAATTTTAAAATGGTTAACTTTTCATTTGGGTTTTTTTTCCCCTACACTTACTTTAAGTTGCTCACAACCAGCCTGAACAAACATCGCGTGATTCCTGGAGCTAAGCATTTCTGCCTCCCTCTGGGAGCCAAGGCCACTTTAAAACTGAGAAGCCAAGATTTGGGTCAAAGTCACTTTGTGCTTCCTTTCTGTATGTAGATCAACCTTCTGTGAAACAAAATAATGGTCTCACCAGACATTCCTCATTTCCTATTTTCAAACTGCGGTGTGCTCACGTGTTTGGGGAACCTTGGCACACCTATATTAACAATGGAAGGACACATTGGCCATGTCCAGTCAACCACCATTAGCATCTGAAGCAGGAAGAAATCACTGACCTGTGTGTGGTGTGTGGACTTTGCACACCCTCCCGAGGCCAATTTCTTCTCTACAAAATAGATTCCTCGTGCATACAGTCACCACAGTGTCTATGTTTTCACAGAATCAAAGATAGGCATAGCAGCCCTCAAGGAAAGAGAATAAAGCAAGCACACAAATCCTAAAATTAAAATACTATGGCATGAAATCCAAAAATGACCCCAAAATATAAGAGCAAGGGAGGGAGAGCAAGGAAAAGAAAATCTGAATTTTTTTTCCTTTTTCTTTCTTTCTTTTCTTAAAAAAAAAACAACAGAGGTTGACAAAACTATTTCAAAATTCAGAAATAAAATACCAGTATAAAAATAAACAGATGTAAAAAGTACGCCCGTTCTCCCTGAACACTGAAAACAGTGGATTCCAACCATAGCTGGAAAGACTTGGTTTCTGACATTGGAAGGACTCAGGTTTACAGAATGATAAATCTAATTGTAAACATACTTGCTCAAGAAGCTGGAAACAGAGCAAAACACACAGGAGGCTGCATCCCATAGAACGGACCATACAAACTACAAGAGGCTGAGTTTCAATAAATTATGGTTGGAACCAGACTGACAAATTCAGGGCCTTCTGATCTATTCTTGGGGAAGATCTCAAATGATCCAGGCGGCAGCCCAGGTCAAGCAGTTATATCTTAGTTTGTAATCCCTAAGAAGGAAAGCCTCCAGTGATAATGATGACTGAACAGAAAGTTTGTAAAAGACAAATGTACCATGATGTGGTCACTCTTACTTGTTTCTTTCCATGTTCCCTGCTTCACTTCCATCTTCAGATCCAATAAGCAGCCAAAGCCCTTGAACCACCTCCAGATGAGAAGATCAGAATAACCTGGATGGTTTTACTGAGCGCAAAGTGTTTCAGCCCCTTCTATGAAGAGTGGACTTTAGCGGGTGCTGTGCTTGGGGGGAGGCAGGTTCTGAGGCCCAGCCCCACACCTTCCAGGTATGATCTACAAACCCAGATGCGTGCACTGTGCACACACATCTTTACTGCAAAGCAGAGCCCATTCAGCACCAAATGCCCTGTGAGTTTGGGAAATTCTTAGTCTCCCCAGGAAAAAAGTAATTTCACTCTTCAACATCCCTGTAGCACTTTGTGTGTCTGCGATCTCTTGATCTAGAAGTGAAATCGCACAGTGCTCTCCCACAACATATGAATATGTGAAGTGTGTATGTGGAACATATTCTTAAAAAAACATTGGGATATAAATGGAATCAAGTTTAGTTTTGCCAAAGCTCTCATGGAAGTGTCTGCCATCTGCCACGCACTGCCCCAGGACTGGGGACAGGGCATAACCTGAGTTTTCCTGTGCATCTTGTGACGGTCTTTTAATAAAATATGACTTCAGTGATCCACACTAATCCCAAGATAGGAACAGGATCAAGCACTTAAGTTGGTGACAGTATTCCTTTTATCAAGATCAAATAGTTCCTTTTGGGGGGCAGAATCTTCCTTTGCTACTTAGGCCACCCAGATGGTGCTTCCAGAGTGAGTTCCAACCCTCCCAGAGCCTAAAAATTAGAAACAGCAGCCAGATACTGCTTTTCTGATATTGTTTTATGTACTTGATATTGTTTAAGATTATACATGTATCCACTACCATAGGGCTTCTCAGATTCTCACAGGGAGTTTATAAAGGTTGGGAGGACCTACTGATCCACGGGCAGTCATTTAATGTGGAAATGAATTGCTTCCAAGTGCAGTTTGGTTGACTACATATTTCAACCACCATTGATATCAGACATTTATAGAACAATTTGACCACCAGGTGCAAATGGAGAATGGGTGAGGATGCCTGCAGGAAAGTAAGTTCAGGAGAGATCATATTAGTTCTCTAGGGCTACTGAAAATTCTCAGAAAACTTGGTGGCTTTTCACAACAGAAATTTACTCTTTCCCAGTTATGGAAAGCAGAAGTATATTTCACTCTCTCCAGAAGCTCAAGGGCAGAAAACTTCCTTACTTGTTACCAGGGGCTGCTGAAATTCCCTGGCTTGTGATCCCATCACTCCAATCTCTACCTCTGCCTGCACGTGGTTGCTTTCTCCATGTGGTTTCTTCTGTCTCTTGTAAGGTCTCTTGTCGTCAGATTTAGGGCTTACCCAGATGATGCAAGATGACTGCATCTTGAGAGCATAATATAATTGCATCTGAAAAAAATCTTTTTTCCAAATAAGGTTAGGGCATGACCTATCTTTTGGAGGGTCAGCATTCAGCACTCTACCTGGGACCAAGGTACCTTTTAGAAATAACTCATCCTACGAATGGGGAGAATTCAGGTTTCTAAATTTGACTTCAGGAAAATGGGTTAGATATTCAGGTTACTTAATAACAACAGTCTACAATTGATTTAATTAATCTTGGTTTCTCATTTTAAAGTTGCATTAAATATTAAAGGGCATTTGTCTTCCTATAGGATGTTCATGCTTGGAATCTGCTGACTCACAGCTTAGAGGTAGGGAGAGGACCTGCCACAGTACCTTTGTATTCCTGAGACCTTGGTTAGATCCTGACAAGTGAAAATGGAAGGTGGATACATTAAGGAATGACCAAGACCTACACCCCAAGTTCAGTACTATCATCAAGCAGTTATGAAACCACAGTCTTTTTAGAGCCATTGGGAAGGGGGACTGGACTGCAGATGGAAGAGTCCCAGAACCAGCACTTATTAATATCAGGTTTCTTACAGTCTTCTATTCACAGAATGTCAAGTTCTTTATCTTATTTCATAAGATGTTCTAGAATGATACACTATGTTCATGTACTTCCACAGTACTGGAAGTCAAGTGACAAGGGACCTATGTACATATATTTCTATCACGCCACTTTGAGAAAGCACTACCCTCAAGGTCAATGGATCTGCCAGTCCACTAAGTGTAAACACATCTGAGACCTCCTTCGTACAAGTACTAGCAGCAGAGCCATAATACCACCCTTCCTGTGGATTGTCCTGGTGTTTTCTGGGATTTCAGAGTATCTTGAAGCCAGAATCTGTTCTAGCTCTAGTCTAATCATCTATTTTAATTATGGAGAAGATTGCTGGAAGCTCATTCAGCTCTATGCTGATGAGAGATATCTTCAACTTGGAATGAGTTAATGTCCCAATAAACCCATTGTAAGTTGAAAACATTGTAAATTGAAAATGAGTTTAATACTTTGAACTTACCAAACATCATGGTGTCATCTAGCCTGTTAGAGTCTGAAAAGAAATCTGGATGGCGCCTGGCATTTTGCCAGAGGGAGTGGTTTGTGAAGTAACACCAGCGAGCCATTAAGTGTGGAGATTCCTTATTGGTTGACTGCTGTATCTATTTCATGTTAATTAAGATAAGCCGTGTGGAATGTATAAATACCTCTGTTGTCCTACAATAAACGGCTCCCACTCCTGCTGTATCAATCTACACAAGTTGCTCGTCACCCCCCGGTTATTTTGCTGCAGCTGGACTGCGGCATAGCCAACCTTAAACTAGATCAAAACAATGACACTAGACCACAGCATCTCAAGAGAGTATAATACTGTACAACATTATTTGGAGAAAAGACTTCAAAATTTGAGGTTTAGTTTCACCAAATGCATATTTCTTTCACATCATCATAAAGATATAAACTTGTAAGTTGAATTATTGTTAAGGACCAACTCTTAAAATGGGCAAAGGAGTTGGAACATTTGATCTCTTGAATTATTGTTGAGGACCAACTCTTACAATGGGCAGAGGAGTTGGAGCATTTGATCTCACTGCTCACCTTTGGATTGAAGCAAAACTCATGTTAGACACTGGGTCCTCTTTTCTGTATATTCCCAATGCAATGTCATGTAGTGGCTTCCCACCCTCCCAATTCACCTGTGCAGCAACGTTCTGACATGCAAAATGGGACAAGATATCAGAATCATCACCACCAACAGTCTCTTCCCTTTGTTTTTCCTATCCTATTAGGTTTTTAAAACAAATGGGATGTTCAAGTGTGTTCCTCCAGTAAGGTCACTTACTCTGCATCTGCCTTTCCAAACTGGGCTAGAACACCATGATATGGCAATATCAGTTGCTCAAACACTAAAAGACTTCCTTGTTGGTTGGTCTCATGGCTTCTGCCTCACATTTCCCAAGGCCCATTTCTGGTTACTCCATCCTCTCCTTCATCCTACACACCTCTCCATTGTTAGTAGGTAAAATTCAGTGGCCATCGCAGGAGGTATCAGAACCAACATCAGCTATGTGGCCAGTGTTTGTTCTGCCTGACCAGGGCCTTTTCCACACCAACTATTAATCTTTTGAATGTCACCTTGGCATCTGTGATCTCTGGGGATCTTTTTCTCCCCAGCTCTCAAGAGGTGGTACTTCCCAGTGTGTTTTCATGACACCTTCCTTGCTGATGAAAAGAGATTGGAAAATATATATATGTGTGTATACACACACACACACACACATACACACACACACACACGTGAAAGTACTCTTGGCCTTGGTAACCTCAGTGAAGCTATCTACTACTCTTGATCTCAGATTCTTCATCTGTAGAGTTTGAGTGTTGAACTGTGATCTTGAAGCTCACCCAAGCCTGAAAGACTATGATTCCATATTTCTCCTGGAAAAAAAGACAAGACTACTCCTAATGATATTTAATAGATGTTGGATTGATCATCAGTATAAATAGAAAGCTTATGATCACTGGTTCCTACAACACATCCTTGGAACCACTGAACAATGGAATTCTGAACATGTAGATAGGAAACTGATCCTAGTGTCTGCCATTCTGTGGATGGTTCCAAAGGACAGAGTTAAGAATTTGATTTGGGAAGCTCTTCCCATTTACCCCACACCATGACATAGCAGGAAGTTATAAAGTCAGGGCCTGGTAGCCTCAGCAAAAAGCACTAGCAGACAGAGAATCTTCAAATGATATGTACCAATGGTGGTTTGTTTGGCAATTTCTAGATCTGTCTCTTTTGGCTGCCTTCTCTTCTTTGCTCATAGCCCAAATCACTTGAGGACAAGTGTCCATGGAACAAATATAGGGAGACTTTCATCAGGAAAGAAAAACCAGAGGACTCAGAGCATCTCGGTGCCATCTGTGGCTCTCTGCTTCTGCAGCAACAGTAGCTTGCACAAAGACTGCCTGACTCCAAAATGTCAAGTGCTCTTTGAAAAGAAGAGCCTATACCATAATGGAATCTGTTTTCACTTAAAGGCTTGACTGAGGTCCCAGGGATCCAGGACTTTCCATTATTTAACTGATGGAGAGTTACATGAAAAACAAGAAGAAGCAAAACCTTGTGATAAAATAAATGCCTCTCTTATGTGCTTCTCTTAATTTTGCAATCCCTTAGCTCCTGCACATAGTAGGACAGCTGGGAAGGAGAAGTTAGTGGGTGTCATTTAGTGTACATGACTTCTATACATTTGCTGCCATGGTGGTTTTCCATTATGGAAAAAGAACAAGTGAAATGTTAGTATCCTGTCATTGCTAAGGAGGGTTGCATATGCAGCTGGTACCCGAGTTGGAACTTGAGGAACACTTCACTGACTCAAAGTATGTGCAGAACCACATGTATATTGGTTTCATATGTGATCAGTAATCAATGGGTTTGAGTTATCAACATCATTAATACTTCAAACAACAACTGGATGAGCATAGAGGGATTAGAAGCCTTATGTTAAAGTTCACTGATCGGGCATTTTAAACTAGTCTGTTTTTCCCTTGCCTTCTGCTAGAGCTGGATCCTCTGGGTTCTATCCAGCAAGGGTGTTGTAAGAATTACTGCATGTAGAACAATGCTGGCAACTGCCAAGCACTCAACAGTCCTCAAAAGAACAAATAGGACACTTTTTCATATTTAAAAATGGATACCAAGTAACACATTCCAGATGAAGGTGGCATTTTACTGAACAACAGCACAACGGCGTCTGGGATGTTTTCTCCATTTTTGGAGGGTTCATTTTAGGGTGGAGAGAACTGAGATTAAAGAAGTCCAGAAAAAAGATACTAGAGTTGTTATAAAGCAGTATGTGTTGTGGATTATTTTTGCTTTGAGTCTGTGACGTTCAGCAGCCATGTTTATGTTGGTTTAACGTATAATTAGCGGTCAGTAGGGAATAATTTTACAATCTTCATGGGGAATGTCTCACTTTTTTTCCTTTGGTAAGCCATTTTTGGTGCTATCCCAAACAGTAAGGTGATGGTATTTCAGGTTTCAGGTACCCGATGATCTTCCTTTCCTTTCCAGTCTGGGATAAAGCAGTGTGTGGCTTGCAAAGGGTTAAAGCAATTCATAGAATGTCTCTGGAAGTAATGCTATGGTGATGAGCTCAGAGAGAATTAAGCTGAGAAAGACTTGTCTTTTTATTGCAGGCCAAGTACATAGGATGCTTCTGTTACGGTATAGATATTAGGTGTCCCCCAAAAGCTGAGGTCTGAGACATTGCAAGGAGAATTAGAGATGAAATGATTGGCTTGTGAGAACCTTAACCCATTCAGGCATAGGGATTAGCTGGGTGGTAACCGGGCAGGTAGGATGTGGCCGGAGGAGGAGGTAGGTCATTGGGGGTTTGCCTTTGTGGTATACACTTGTCCCTGGTGAACCAATCTGCTTCCTAATATCATATCCTGAGCAGTTTTCCTCGATCACACCCTTACATCTTGATGTTTTACCTTACCTCCAGCACAGAGCAATGGAGCTGGCCATCTGTGGACTAAGACCTCTGAAACCCTGAGTGCCAATAAACTCTTCCTTCTTTAAAATTGTTCTTGGGCTGGGGATGTGGCTCAAGCAGTAGCACACTCACCTGGCACATGCAGGGCGCTGGGTTCGATCCTTAACACCACATAAAGATAAAATAGACATATAAAAAAATTGTTCTTTTTCAGGACTTTTGTCACAGTGGTAAAAAAACAGTCCCACAAAGAATTGCGATGCATTCTGCTGTCATGTATTTAAAAAATAAAAGCAATTTATGTATGAATTCAAGATCATTGTAATGTCATGTGTAGCCAATAAAAAAATTAATTAATAATAAAAAAAGAAAAAAAGTAATGCCAGATATGTTATAAAAAATTGAATTTAAACCTTTCAGAAGTGTATAAAACAAAGCCAAATTCTTTAAAAATATTTTATGCTTATAATTATACATAATAATAGGATTCATTGTGATGTATTCATATGTGAACAAAGCATGATTTGGTCTATTTCATTCCACCAGTGTCCTCTTTTTCTTCCTATCTCCCTCTGCTGATCCGCTTTGTCTAGTCTACTGGTCTGTCTTCTATTTTCATGAGATAGCTTTTCTTTCCTTTTTTCACTCTAGCTTCCACATATGAAAGAAAATATGATCCTTGATGTTCTGAGTCTGACTAATCTAACCTAGCTTGAAGTTCTCCAGTTCCCTTCATTTTTCTGCAAATGACATAATTTCATTCTTCTTTATGGTTGAATAAAATCCCATTGTGTGTGTGTGTGTGTGTGTGTGTGTGTGTGTATGGCATTTTTTTATCCATTCATCTGTTGCCAGATTCCTAGGTTGGTTCTGTATTTTGGCTATTGTGAATTTTGCTGTTATAAACAAGTTTATTCATGAAAAAAAAGTCCCACGTAGGTTAAGAAAAGTAGTATTATAGTTTTAAAATTTATAATTGACAAATAGCAATTTTGTATTTTTATAGGGTACAACGTGATGTTTTTGCTATATGTGTATATCATGGAATGACTAAATCAAGCTAATTATTATATCTATCACCACAGCTATTTATCATTTTTTTTGTGGTGACAACATTTAAAACTTAGCAATTTGAAAATACATAATACATTATTATTAACTACAGTCTCCATGTGGTATAATAGGTTACTAAACTCATTCCTCCTGTCTAGCTGAAACTCTGTACCCTTTGACCAACATCTGCCCTTCCCCATCCCTGGTCTCTGGTGGCCATCATTCTACTCTCTACTTCTAGGAGTTTGGGTATCATTATTATCATTATTATTATGCATATAAATAAAAATCATGCAATATTTGTCTTTCTGTGCTTGATTTTTCACACTTACCTTAATATCCTTCATATTTTTCCAATTGGCAGAATTTCTTTCTTTTTTTTAACTCTCTGTATGCGTATACACTTATATATTATACAAGTGTATGTGTATACATTTATATCTGGTAAATTGTGCTTGTAGTTGTCTGATAGAGACATATTCAGTGAACTTAGTGTCTTCTGGAACAGGGATCCAAAAAATGTATTCAGTAGTGATGAAAAAATAGGTTAGACTCTGGGTCACCCTTCTAAAAGACTTCTACCTCAGGTAAAGCAAGCGTATTCCTTAAGGGACCCTCTCTTGACTGCCTCTCCTGGAAGTCAGCAGGTCCCAAAGGAGACATTTGCAATGCCATGTCCAGTTCTTCTCTGTGATCATCTCACCTGCCCACACCTAGTTCTTTCTAGCCTTGTTAACTTCCTTATTCAGGCCCTTCCACCCCACCTTTGAGAAACTTCAAGATTTTATGGTAGGATGTTCTCTATCTTGCCACAGTGTCCCTCCGCCATTGCAATGGCCTTTGTGAATAAAATCTTCCCTAATCTAAATTCAGATGTGATTTTGGACAGGTTGCTGGCTTTAGAAAAAGAGATTAGAAGGTTTGCTAATCAACTCACAGCTGCAGTCTCCAGTTTTAACTGAAAAATCAAGAGTTCTCCGACACATGGAACTGAAGTATATAGTCCAAAGACACTGGGGGAAACTGTGAAAAGAAATCAAGATATGCCAAAAGCTAGCTTCTTCTCAGCTTTATAAATGTTAACAATGTATCTTTTTAAATTTTATGCAACAACATTGTGTGTGTGTATGTGTGTGTGTGTGTGTGTGTGTGTGTAGCAATCTAGTGCCAGTTAAGCTTCAGCATCATTTTGAGATCATTTAGAATTTAAGGAAAAAGTGTTTTTTTGTTTGTTCGTTTTAAGTGCAGACATAAGTTCTTTTAAGCCAAACATTGTGGCTTTTCAAAAGACAAATAGAAGCCACTAAAGTATCCTACAAGTTTTAATTTTTACTAAGATAAAAACTGCTAATTATACATGTTTTTAAAAATGCTGTTTGAGGTATTCGATGTGTTATAAAAGTAAAAGGTTCTTGAGGCCAAAAAAGTGAGGATAAACAGTTGTAGACAAAACTTGGGTCGATCATGCCTCGTCCCAATTGGTTGATTCTTTGAGTTGCCTCATAAGGAGCAATCCTGCTTTAGTCAACTTTTTTTTTTTTTTTTTTTTTGTCTCTGTGACCAAAAGACCCAACAAGAACAACTTAGAGGAGGAAAAGTTCAGTTCAGCACACAGCTTTAGTCCATGGTCAGTTGGCTCAATTGCCATGGGCCCAAGATGAAGGAGAACATCTTGGTAGAGAGGCATGCGGAGGAAAGAAGCTCAGGACATGACAACCAGGAGAGAGCTTGAGTGCCAGGAGCCAGGGACGATACAATACCCAAGGGAACCCACCCCCCCGACCTAATTCCTCTCGCCATGCCCTACCTGCCTATAGTAACACCCAATGAATTAATCCTTTCAAATGATTAATCCACCGATGAGGTTACAGTTCTCATAATCTAATCCTTCCACCTCTGCACCGTCCTGCATGTCTCACACCTGAGATTTCAGGGGACACCTTACATCCACACCATCACAAGCCCCTGGCTGGCTTCTGGGGGCATCACACAATCACTGCCGAGGTTTGTAACCTTCTAGCTCAGGAAGCTGCTTGTCAGCTACCTGCGGGAGGTGACCGAAATTTACTTATTTATTCCTTTGAATCCATCACATTGATATCATAGAACTATTATTTGTTTTTATTTTTAAATTATCTTTTCTTTAATTTCCTCACTATTTTTCGGTCTAATTTTATCCTATTTGTCTTTATTCTTTTATTTCTTTTACTCTGTATTTATTCTTTTCTATTTTGTTTTTCTTATTCCTCCTTTACTCTTTCCATTTTATCCCTCAGGTTTTTTCTTTATGCCTTTTCTCTTTTTGTCTGTATTCTTTGATTTTCTTAATTTTGGAAATCTGTTTTCTTTTTGACCTTTGTTTTCCCCCTTCCACCTCTGGCTTTTTCTTTTTCTCATCTCGTTTCTTACGTTTTCTTTCTCTCTGGGAAGAGGTGGGAAGGTCAGAGCTTCCCCTTGGTACTGTGTTGCACCAAATCTGTAGGTTAAGAATCATTTACTAGTAAAAAGAAAAAAGAAACAACTCTCCTTGACATATTTCCTCTCTGCCAGGCCAGATGGGATCATGCCACGAGGGTGGCCTGGGGTCTGTACCCTCAGGCACAGGTAGTGGAGCTCCCAGGTGTGCCTTGGGCCAGGGCCACTTCCGCTCTGTACCCTCTCACCCCATTCCTCAGGCCACCACCAGAGGAGGCTGCAGGGGCTTGCATTCCGGCTGATGGGGCCACAAGTAGTAGGGCTGCTCCAGGCCTGGGAAGGTGAAGTTGGGGTCACGGATCTACCTTTTCCTCCAGAGCTGAACTTTCCCTTTCACCAGCTGCTATGTACGTATGTATTCCTTTCCTCAAAAGTGGGCACCACCTCCTCTCCCACACTGACCTAGGGCTGAGAGTAGAGAGGAACAGCTGAGAGGCGTGACTGGAGTCCACCATCAGGACTTGGATGGCTACCAGCTAAGCCCTTGCCATTCCATGGCCCCGTCCCCACTCTCCACCCTTCTCTTCCTGGCCTTGTCCTCTGTTCCTGACATGGTCATCCCTCCATGGGGACCGGGGTGCAGCCAGGGTTGAGTGACTCTCTGTTTCTCACCACTGTGGCCATTGGGAGAGGGTGGTTATGGGCACTTGGATGGGGACCTCCTTTGCATCTCTTTGTTGATGTCTCTACTGTTTCTCTTCTGGAGAAGCTGACAGAGGAAGTCACACACAGGAGGTTCCCATCCTCACCTGAGTCGTACCATTTTGGGTGATGAGCTCTGTTTATTTTACTACTTCATTCCTTGGATTTATGATGACTCTGTCCCTCTTCATTGCCTCTGCTCCCAGCCCAGGCTCAGCTGTTAATAGAGCTCTCAGGTCTCAGGAAGGGTTCTCACCAGCCACAGCCTCTTGTCCTACCCCCTGGTCTGGGATTCAGAACAGATCCTATTCCCACTTTGCATTCCTGCCTCCAAACAGCCCAGTCCTCCAAAGGGGATTAGTGGGGCTCCTGAAGGGGGCAGGAGTCCAGGGCACCAAATAGGATTCCCTCATCCTAGTTCACTAGATCCTGGACTTGGTTTCTCCTCTGGAACAAACAAATAATCCAGCGATTATCGAAAGGGGAGATATCCATGATATATGAATCTTAGGGGGTGCAAGAGAGTGAATAGCTGTGCCAGTTAGAAGGCAGTTATGGTGCAGGGACAAGGAGGTGGCTTGAACTGGAATATCCAGACAGTCTTGGAAGAAGAATTAACAGGATTTACTGGATGTGGAGTATAATGGAGAGTCTAGATGAGCTCCCAGCCAACCAGCTAGAGCACCTGGTTAGATGGGGAAGACCTGGATAGGTACAGATTTATAAGAGAAAACCAACATTCAGTTTAGGGCATGTGGAAACCAAGAGGAGTGAGCAGCCACACTGGCATCTGCAAATGTGATGTGGCACTTGGAGGAGAGGGAGGTGGTGGTAAAGTGGGGAGGCTTCAGCGGGGATACTGTTGAAAGCTGTGGTGAATGAGGAGGTTGTCTACTAAGAGAGGAGGAGAGGAAAGAAGAGACCGTAGATTCCTGAGGAGTTCTAACAACTGAAGACGAGGAAAAGAATGGAAAGGCCAGGAGTGGTGGAGCAGAAAGGCAGGCAGGAGAGGAGAAGTGTGGTTTCATCAGGGTCCTCCTGAGAAGCAAGCAGGAAGGGCTCTGGATCCAAGGTTAGGATTGGGGAGGTGCCTGTGCAGGGGCACACACAGGAGGCTAAGGGGAGGAGAGGGTCTCCCTATGTTCCACAGGAGGAAAAAAGGAGATTGGTTTAAATCAGGGACCAGCAAACCTGTGAAGGGCTCTAGAGTACTGTACGTCATGGCATAATCATTACTAACACATTAACATGCATCCATGAATATTCTGCACATCCTAACAGTGTATCAAAGACAGTTTAGTAATAAATGATTTTTAAGCAACACTAGCACAATTTAAAAAAAAAAACTTTACATAGTGGTCCCACCCTACTTTTCTGTTAAAATGGTTGGCATAAATCTGCAATGATTATGTGATGAAATGCTGGACAGATATTTTAAGTTTCCTGGGACATTGGTTTCTGCCTTAATGCTGGTTTTACAGGAGGAGTGAAGCCATAGACAGTAAGTAAAACAATGAGGATGGCTGGGTTCCATAAGACTTTATTTATGGGCACTGAAATTTGAATTTCATAAAACATTCATGTGTCATGAAATGTTATCCATTTCCCCCGCCCCCAATTATTCAAAAATCTCAAAACCATTGTAAGCTGGTGGGTCATATAAAAGCAGGAAGATGGCCAGCTTTGGCTTGTGGGTCCTGGTTTGCTGTGTCCTGGTCTAGATGCTGAAAGGAATGTAGAAATGTTTATATAAAACGTGTGTAGGGCTGGGGCGCTGGGGCTCAGCGGTAGTGCACTTGCCTCGCGTGTGTGAGGCACTGGGTTCGATTCTCAGTACCAAATATAAATAAGAAAAATAAAGTTCTATCAACAACTAAAAAATTGTTAAAAAAAAAAAAATGTGTGCAGGGGGTTGTGGGGGTGGAAAAGCAGTAAGTCCTGCTCACGGGATTCCGTTCCTTCAAGGAAGTCCAAAGCACAGTTTTCAGCTAAGGGTGGTTTTGAATTGCCAAAGGTAGAGCATTCTGGAGGAGCTGGGAGAGCTGACTAATAGGAAAAACAGCAGTGTGCACAGCAAGGTGGGAATTCCACAGGGGAATGATGGTGTCCACCGAAGGAGGGAACCCTGGCCACTTCCCGGACACTCTGACATGTCCATTCAAGGAGTCTCAGAGACTAATTCATTTACAAGGGGGAAACAATGTTGAAATACTGAAGAGACGAGACGCGATAACATGCCACAACATGGCCATTTTCGAGGGACATTTGATAATTTCTGTTTTAGGTGAATTGCCTCTGAGTGATCCTAAAACAGAGACTGGCTACAGTGTTAATGTCCAGACATCCCCCAACAGGCCAGTGGGTTGCAGTACACACACATCTGGTCAGCATCTGGAGTGCACACAGGAGAAAATTCATCATACTTGCTCTGTATGTTATAAAGTTGGAAGCAGTCGGAGAAGTTCCTGTTCATTTCAGGTTAGGCAAACCTGGTCAGTTTGGGAACAGAAAGCAAGTCTTATTGATAATTTCTGTGGGGTCTATGTAAGCTGCTGGAGCATGATTCTACCTTTAACCAAGCTCAGCTTTTGTTTCTTCTGCAAGGGTGCAGAAAAAATAAATTGAATTTTGCACACACAGATAGAAATTTCAGAGTAGTTATTCACAGTTTTCTTTTTCAATTTATATTTACATTTAAAAATGTGTGTAATTATTCTCAGCCTTATGATAACATTTGAAAATATCACCCCACTGGGTTCATTTTAAGCTATAAAAGAAATGCAATCAGCCTACTATTAGGAGTTTATGAAGGTTTGGGGGTAGCACATGTGTTTTGCAATGGAGAAAGAAACTGAATTGGTACGGAAGAGAAATGGGTTTAGAATTTCTCTTGCTTCTTTGCTCCAGAGGAAGGTCTATCATTGCCTCTTCCTTATAATCATCTGGTTTTTAGTTCTTTTCTCTCCTTCTCCTCCTTTTCCTTCTCTTTCTTCATCTCCTCTTCCTTTTCCTCCTCTTCTTCTCCTTCTCCATATAGAACTAGTAATAGACTTAGGCTTTGTAGACTTTCCACACCAAAATATCTATAATAAATTAATTAAAACCTTATAACAGGGTGCAGATGCCAGGTCTCTGAGTGGCAGATGCTAATGGGTTAGGTGAGACTGGCAGGTCAGAGTTCCTGAGATTCGAAGGAATTACTCGATGAAAACTTGTTAGTCTCAGAGATGAACAAGCCTCACCTGAGATCCCCCTTTTACCCACCATTTAAACAAAGGTAAGAGATGTTTTGTGTTTCTTTAAGCTTTTTAAAAAATGCTTTATGGAATGTTAGAACAAATTAAAATAAATAAAACAAACCAGAATAAAGAGAAGACATTCTCCATGAGCACAGATGTTGGATCTGAATCTGGACAGCATAACTCCTTTCCCCAAAGCCCTCATCGAATGAAGGAGACACAGGGGATGAAAATGAGAATTCTTATTTCCTGAACTGGTCTTCGTTTGACCCTGGGACAGACAGCTTCCCAGTGAGCAAACCCAACAGGATTTTGACAAATGTCTTTGTCTTATACTTTTTCGACACTGGAACATTAAAATAGCTTTCTACTCATTTTTATTCTGGCAAAGAGAGACTGGTTTGGCTAAAGAGTTGTTTTGGTGGGCATTGGCATGTTCATATGTATAGCATTTGCCTTTTAGCTCAAGCTAAATGAAAAGTCCGACAATTATGGTTTGGGCTTCTCTTCCAGGAGGCAAATCAATATTTTTTTAATGGCAACATGTAGGCTCTAGTTATTAAAAGATTTGTTCAAGAACATTCATATTCCATAACCTCATGTCAGAAAAATTCAAGCAGTAAGACATCTAAAGAGTGGGGTTTTGCAGTTTTACCCTTTCTCTTGTTAGCACTTCATAAAAAGTGACAACTCAAATATCCTATGGCCTTCTTGCATCAACTTCCAACTGCCTCCTGGTGGTTTTTCTCTTTAGATGAGTTCTCATTTCTACTTTCCACTGCTCTGTATTCAAGAGTGTTTGAACCCTACTTTTGTTGTGAGACTCACCATTATTCTCCAGAAATAAAAGGATAAATGAATGATTTTTTTTCATAGAAGTACATTATTTCAAAGAATTACAACACTTTCCCTGATTCCTCTACACTTTGAATAAACCTACTGATGGTGATGAGTTTCTTTGATTTTGTAACCATAATATTAAGGGGACACTCAATTTCATTTTAAGGACCAGTAAGTCAATTTGTCACAAAATAAAGTTTTGCTTTTGTTAAAAAAACACAAAACAACAACAACAACAACAACCAAAAAAAAAAAAAACACCATTGGGAGGAAAGAGATAGTTTAACATTATTTTGAAAGTAGCATTTCTTGACATTTAGGGGAAGATATGGCTGGGAGGTAAAAAGGAGAGGGAGCTCACATACACTTAGCAACTTTTATTCAACATTTCTAACACGTGAAGTATGTCTTATCAGGACTAAAATAGATAATCATTTCTCACTGAAAGGTCAAAGAGTCTATTTTAATGTATAATTGAATATGCTCTGAGATGTGTAGTGGCTTTGGCCAAATGAGAAATATAATTAAACTTTCACTGGGGTGCAGGAGGTCTTTCTTTGGGGCAAGGGAACAAGGCAAAGGGAGGTTATCCCATTTTATTTATAATAAACAAGTCATAAAATTAAAGAAAGATTATACAACCTGCTCGGGGGGAGGGTGGCCAAAGAATAATATATTTCTAACTTTCTCTAGCTACAGGGATTCATTGATTCTTTGGGGTTTTCATGCCGATTCAAAGCCAACTCCCATAGAAGCAACATTGCATAAGGAGATGAAATATTTTATACCAAAAGAAAAACACGTTGAGTGTTTCCATATTTCGTTGCTGTAGCATGCTGCTTTTTTCTTTCTTTTTTTTAAAGCTGTTTTTTTTTGGTTGTTTAGCCAAAAACTTCCAAGCAGACATATCTAAACATCAATGAAAGAAAATGTGTTCTTTTGCTTTTTTAACTGAAAAGATTAAGTAAGCTAGATATTCTGATTTTTGTATTAAAGAAGGAAAAAAAAGTCCCAGTATGAATGGCCGGGTTGGTTTTTAGAGATAATTTCTCACTTTATGTTTCCATTGGCAGCCTGAGCTCTGGCCAGGCTGCTGCCTGGGAGCACAGTGGGAGCTGTGAGCAAACATGGCCTTAGCATTCCTTGGGAGATTCCCTGGTGCTGGGAATTCTTTAGGCAATGATATTACAATCCTGACTTTTGAACAATGCATCTGGCAGAGGACCTTCTATTCACTTTTCAATGAGGAAGGCCCAAAATAATGATGGAAACTGCATCAATAGGAGAGAAGATATTAACGGTTAATGACAATCTTTTATTTTTAGGAATCATTTATTTGAGTTTTATTCTCTCGAAAGCACATAGATACAGAAAGTGCTTCTATGTTTTGTGCTTGAAGAACAAAAATAGACCTTCATAACTACCCTGATGGCACCGTTCTCAGAATACATCCATTAGTCCTTTGGGGACAGCTTTATATTAAAGTTTGTATCTTGCTCAAGCAAGCAAGATGCCATTTTTAACATTAAATAATTAATAAGTTTAACATTTATTAATAAGATAACAAATGTGAATAAGTAAACAAATCACCCCAGAATTAGTACTTTTTCTCTTTTATTTACTGAAGCAACTCTGTACTCAGAAAAGTATCTGGCACATGAAAAGCTTTCAATAAATATTTTCATGTATAAAGAAAAAATGAATATTGAGATTTGTCTTGCTTAAAAAAGCAGATTTTCAGGCCCCAAACTATTTTGTATTGAGATTACTAGCTTAGTCTTAACTAGAGCACATAATGTGTTATTACCATTACATTTTATTCAATAGACAGCTTTTCTTTCTGCCCTTCCCAATTGGTATTCTGTTCCGCTTTGATGTTACATGGTTTCCCCTAGCCTTGCCAATACTCACAATGAACAGAAATCTTTAACTTGCATAAGCCAAGTTCTGGGTTTGTTTTATTATTCCATTTTGTCTTTCCTATTTATTTCTCATCAAGCAATTATTTTTTTTTGAGACATTTCTGTGTTTTCCAATTTATTATCAGCCTCATTTTTGTCTGTGTTCCTGCTCCTGATAATTTTATTCGTAACCATTTTTTTTTTCATTTTCCTTCCATGTTCACTATCTCAAATGTATATCTCTCATATCTAATCTTTCAACCTCTGTTTCAGGGTAAATGTGAGAACTTGACAATAAGGAAAATTCACTTAGCTATTGTGAATTGTGCTGCTTTAAACATTGATGTGGCTGTGTCCCTGTAGTATGCTATTTTTAAGTCCTTTGGGTATAGATCCAGGAGAGGGATAGCTGGGTCAAATGATGGTTCCATTCCCAGTTTTCCAAGAAATCTCCATACTGCTTTCCATATTGGCCGTACCAATTTGAAGTCCCACCAGCAATGTATGAGTGTGCCTTTTTCCCCACATCTTCTCCAACACTTATTGTTGTTTGTCTTCATAATAGCTGCCATTCTGACTGGAGTGAGATGATATCTTAGGATCCTTCTCTAAAATAGACCATATACTATGCCACAAATCAACTCTTAGCAAATACAAGAAAGTAGAGATACTACTATGCATTTTATCAGATCATAATGGAATGAAATTGGAAAACAATGATAAAATAGAAAATAAAAATTTCTCCATCACCTGGAGACTAAACAATATACTACTGAATAAACAATGGGTTACAGAAGACCTCAAAGAGGAAATTTAAAAATTCTTAGAGGTAAATGAGAACATAGACACAACATATCGAAATCTCTGGGACCCTGTGAAAGCAGCTCTGAGAGGAAAATTCATTGCAAGGAATTCATTCCTTAAAAGAAGAAAAAGTCTGGGCTGGGGATGTGGCTCAAGTGGTAACATGTTTGCCTGGCATGCACGGGGCACTGGGTTCGATCCTCAGCACCACATGAAAATAAAAATAAAGATATTGTGTCCACTGAAAACTGAAAAATAAAAATTAAAAAAAATTCTCTCTCTCTCTTCTATCCCTCTCTCCCTTTAAAAAAAAAGAAGAAGAAAAAGTCATCAAATAAATGACCTCACACTACATCTCAAAGCCCTAGAAAAAGAAGAACAAATCAGCAGCAAAAGCAGTAAAAGGCAAGAAATAATTAAAATTAGAGCTGAAATCAATGAAATCAAAACAAAAGAAACAATTGAAAAATTTGACAAAACTAAAAGTTGGTTCTTTTAAATAAAATTTACAGACCCTTAGGCACGCTAGCGAAGAGAAGGAGAGAACTCAAATTACCAGCAAACATGATGAAAAAGGCAATATCACAACAGATACTACAGAAATACAGAGGATAATTAGAAATTATTCTGAAATCTGATATTCCAATAAGAGAGAAGACATTGAAGGCATCGACAAATTTCTTAAGTCATATGATTTGCCCAGATTGAGTCAGGAAGATATGCACAATTTAAACAGACCAATATCAAGTGATGATATAGAAGAAGTCATCAAAAGCTTACCAACCAAGAAAAGCCCAGGACCGGATGGATATACAGTTGAGTTCTACAAGACCTTTAAAGAAGAATTAATACAAATACCCTTCAATTTATTTCAGGAAATAGAAAAAGAGGCAGTAATTCCAAACTCATTCTAAAGGCCAATATTATCCCGATACCAAAACCAAATTTCAATTGCTGTTTGTGTTTGCAAATGTTTGTGCTGCTCTTGACAACCACCATTGTATAGATATTTATTAGTGAATGATATTCACACATAATAGTGGGGTTCATTTTGAGATTATCATAAATGCATGTGACCTGGTTTGTTCATTTCAACCCCAGTACTTCCTCTTTCCCACACTTACCCTTAAATCTTTCCTTCTGTGCCATATATATATATATATATATATATATATATATATATATATATATATATAACTTTTTGAGATATGATTTACACAAAATAAACTGAATGTATTTATTTATTCTTGTTTTCCTCCTGCAGAGTGGTGGGTGGAACATAGAGCCTCATCCATGACAGGCAAGTGCTCTACCACGGACATAAACCTCTAGTCCCAAACTGAGCATATTTAATCTGTGGGATTTGATGAGCTTTGAAATATAATCAGGAAAACTAGAATATTCATTATCCTTAGATATTTTCTGGTGACCCCTGCCATCTCTTTGTTGGGACCCTCCAAAGGCCCAAGTCTGTCCCCAGGTAACCACTGATCTGCTTTCTGTCACTATAGATTGGTTTGTAGTTACCAGAAATTTTTATAAATGGAATAATACAGTCTGTGTTCTTTTTATCCTCTTTTTTTTCACCCAGAATAATTATTTTGAGATTTATCTCTGTGTGTTTATCAATAATTCCGTTCTTTTTATTACCAAATAGCATTCTGCCATGAGGATGTACCACATTTGTTTATATATTCACCTGTTAATGGACATTTGGGCTGTTTCCAGATTTGAGCTATTACAAATAATGCTGCTATGAACATTCATGTTATTAGTCTTTGCCTAGACATAAGCTCTTGTTTAAATACCAAGCAGTGGAATGACTGAATCAAATGATACAGTATGTTACTTTTGTAAAGAAACTGACAAACTGTTTCCCAAAATGCTTGTAAAATTTGCATCTCTACCAGCTGTGTTTAAAAATTCCAGGTCCTGCACATTCTACAACACTAGTATGATCCGTCTGTTTAGTTTTAGCCATTCCAATGACTTTTCGACAGTATATTGTAGTTTTTATTTGCATTTCTAAAACTACTAATGATGTTGAGCATCTTTCATATGCTTGTTTGACATCATTATATTTTCTTTGGTGAAATGACTTTCAAATCACTTCCTCATTTTTCATTGAATTGTTTGTTTTCTTATTGCATTGGAAAGTTCTTTATATATTCCGGAAATAAGTCTCTTGTCAAATGAAATGTTTGCCAATAATTATTTTTAATCTCTTCTTTTCCTTAACAGTGGTTTTTGAAGAGCAGAATTATTTAACTATAATAAATTACAATTTATCAGGGTTTTTATGTATTATACTTTTGGGGCTCTACAGAATATATTAAATGAATTACAAAGAAACTATTAAAGTTAATAAATGAATTTTTAAAAAACTGCAGAATATAAGATCAACATGCCAAAGCCAGCTTTATTTCCAGACACTAGCAATGAAGACTCAAAGAGGAAATTAAGAAAAAATTCCATTTACAGGGGAACAAAATGCCTAGGAATAAGCATAATGAAGGAGATATGAGATTTATACACTGAACATTATAAAACATTGCTGAAAGATATTGTGAAGATCTAAGTCAGTGGAAAGATAGTCTGTATTTATGGATGTGAAGACTTATTACTCTTAATATGACAATACCAAAGTGATCTACAGATTCAATGTAGTTCCTCTCAAAACTCTATTGACCTTTTTTTTTTTTTTGAGAAATGGAAAAGCTCCTCAAGTTCATATGGAATTAAAAAGAGCTCTATATAGCCAAAACAATATTGAGAAAAAACAAAGTTGGAAGACTCATATTTCTGACTTCAAAACTGTGGTTATCAAAACTATGCAATGATAGCATAAGGATAGAGATATAGATGGATAGAATAAAATTTAGAGTCTAGAAGTAAGTACATACCTTTATGGCCAATTGATTTTCTACAGGAATATTAACACCATTCAGTAGCAAAACAGTAGTTTATCAACAAATGGTGCTAGGACATTTGGATATCTATGTACAGAAGAATGAAGTCAGACTCTGTACCTCACACCATACACAAAAGTTAACTTAGCATTAGGTCAGAAATCTAGAGTTAAAATTATAAAACTATTTAAAAAATTATGATCAATCCCCATCAGTTTGGATTAGGCAAATGGATGCTTAGATATGATACTAAAGGCATGAACAATAAAAGAAAAATGGGATAAACTAGACTTCTTTTGTGAATCAAATGCCTTTTTGTTTTGTTTTACCATATTTTTAAATTACTTGGAAAGAGTTTAATTCTTTAGAATCTTGCTTCTCCCACTCCCCTGACTTTTGATACCGGAGATTGAACCAGGTACAGGAGATTGAGTCACATCCTCAGTCCATTTTTTTTTTTAAATATTTTATTTTGAGACAGGATCTCACTAAGTTGCTTAGGGCTTTTCTTATTTGCTGAGGCTGGCTTTGAACTTGCAATCTTCCTGCCTCAGCCTCCAGAGCTGCTGTTATATAGGTCTGCACCATTATGCCCAGCTAGGATCTTGCTTTCAAAATTTATTATTTAGGCAAGGGGAAAGACCATGATTAGAGTGAGGCAGCATTTCTCCTAGCTCAGCTACCAGAACTCAAGCAGTGGGAATACTGCTTCTACCCTAGTCTTGGGGTGAAAAATATTGATATTGCACTGTCAGTCTGCCCTAGTGGAACCAGAGACTGTTCTACTCATTCAGCAGATCTAAAGAGAGAGAGAAAAAGTTGCCCTGAGTTCATCAATCGTCTACCCAGAGTCCATTTTAGGACCACAGCATGATAGCGCCAACAGGAACTGGAAACCCAGATCCAGGAGTTCGTGGCTGGGTCCCTGTAAACCTGGCTGAGCCCAGCAAATACTTAACTGAGCCTAACAAACCTGTGGAAAATCAGAAATAGAGAGCGTTTCCCCACAGGCTAGAGAGAACCCAGCTCTCCCCAGCCCTGTGAGTTCTGTGGCTCACAGGGTTACCAAGGTCAGCTGCAGTGACTAAGGAAGTTGGAAGGGTGGGTGTGAGGGTACTTGGCTCTCAAGTTGCCCAGCCAAACAGTTCTAGTGACCTCCTGGACCAGCATCCACTGAATCTCCAGGGCCTACCTGGGCAGGCACTTACCAGGTCCCCAGCTCCCTGGAGCCCCATGGGTCTGGCTCTAGTCAGGCCTTGCCAGAGTCCTCCAACCACCAGGCTCCAACCCCTTGGCCCTTGACCTGGCCTACCTCTCTGCCTCCTAGTCTCATGGCTTTGCTGCCAGCCCATAGCTCAGTCTGCTAGACCACCACTTAGCCCCCAGGCCTGCCTACACCTTTGTCACCAGCTCTCAAGGCCCAGGATCAGCCCTGATGGGCCTGGCCCAGACCAGCTAGGCCTGCCAGACATAACCAACTACTTCACCACCCAGCCTTCCCACACCAGTCTCCCAAGATGGGAAGATGGGGAGTTTAAAAGTCCAATCATCAACTTGGTGAGTAGCACAATAAAAAGGAAGGGCTTCAGAGCCCATAGTTCACACACTCATACCTAAAAAAGGAACAAGAAAATCAGTTGGGCAGGGTCAGCAAACACATATGTTCACTGACTGATCTGTCCACCATAGTGGAAATGGCTCCTTAATTTCTTAACTGTTCACCAAGAGTTTCCCAACCTTTTTTGATCTGGTTGTTTTGTTTTGCCTTTTGTTTTTGTTTTTCTACATTTGGTTCTTTTATTTGAATGTTTATTGATTGATTCAAGGACTCATATACATATACAAATTTGTTTCTCTTGCCTCATTTCTAACCTTTTTTTCCCTCTCTTTTGAAGGTATTATTTTCCCATGCTCTGTATTTTGAGGGTTAGGGGTTTTGATTAGCATATTTTGATTTTGTTTTCTATGGTCTTTGCCACTAGTGTCTGCCACTATGTCTCCTTCTCTATTTTTTCTATTAATGATAGCCAAATTTCATTTGCTCTCTCTTCCTTTATAGACTCTCTTCTATTTTTTCTTTCCCTTTCTCATTAATACTGTATCATAAATTACCACTACATCAGCCCTATTCACTCTTTGAGATTGAAAACACTTTTCTATCCTTCTATCTCTTCTTCTTTCCTCTTACTCAACTTTATCCTCAACAACTCTTAATACTAAATGATATATATAACAACTGCCCCTACCACCAAATGTCACAGCAATAATTAATATGGCAGAAGTCATAGACAACACCTATTTTTTAATTTTATGCCAGACATAATTCATGATTATTTACTGTTTTACTGATGAAAATTGCTGATCCTACTATTTCTGCATATTGCACCAATTAACACTGTAGGAACAAAGTACCTAGTCTACTGCTATATATTTTTGCATAGATTGATGCTCTCGTGTTCCCCACTCCCCAATCTGTGAGGTACTAGTAATATAGGAACACTATAAACTTTAAGGTAGAAACTACAGGTTTAGATCCATTCGGATATATGGGCAGACACACACAAAAAAAGAAAAAAGCAAGGGAACAAACCATCCTGATCAACACAGAATACCTCAACAACAGACTCCATTGACATCACAGTGGAGGATAGAATTCAGAAAGTTCATGGTTACATGATCTGTGAGGTAAAAGATGATATAAAAAATGAAATAAGGGAGAAAATACCTAAAGTGAAAGATCACTTCAATAAGGAAATAGGGATCCTGAAGAAAAATTGTCAGGGATCCTTGAAATGAAGGAATCAATAAACCAAATTAGAAATTCATTGGAAAGCATCACCAGCAGACTAGACCACAGGGAAGACAAAGTTTCAGGCAATGAAGACAAAATATAATCTTTAAAATAAAATTTACCATGGAAAAAAGATGTTAAGAGACCATGAACATAAATTCCAAGAAATATGGGATAACAAGAAAAGACCAAACTTAAGATTTACTGGGATAGATGAAGGTACAAACAAAACGAAGGCACAATCTTTTCAATGAAATAGTATGTGAAATTTTCCCAAACTTTAATAATGAAATGGAAAATCAAATACAAGAGGCATACAGGACCCTAAATATACAAAATTACAAATGGACCCACACTAAGACACATTATTATGAAAATGCCTAACATACAGAGTAAATATAGAATTTTTAAAAAATATTTTGTTGTTCTTGTTGTTGATGGGCCTTTATTTTATTGATTTGTTTGTATGTGGTTCTGACAATCAAACCCAGTGCTTCACACATGCTAGGCAAACACTCTACCACTAAGCCACAACCACATTCCCAAGTATAGAAATTTAAAGCCTGCCAGAGAAAAATGATTGGTCACATTTGGAGGGAAACCAATTTGGATCTCAGCCTATTTCTCAGCACAGATCCTCAAAACTAGGTAGTCTTGTAATAATATGTACCAAGCTCTTAAAAAAAATGGATACCAACCAAGAATAATATACAAAGAAAAATTAGACTTCAGAACTGATGATGAAATAAAAATCTTTCATGAAAAACAAAAGTAAAAACTCACAACTAGACATAATCTATAAAATATTGCATGAAGAACAAATGTAAAAGTAAAAACCAGTAAAGGGAGAAACTCAAGAAGAAGAGTTAATCAAAGGAGAAACTAATCCAATTTAAATTCCAAAATAAATTAAAATGACAGGGAATAAAATCTTATCTCAATAAACCCATGAGTCAAAAGACTTAGATGGCAAATGGTATTAAAAAAACAAGATCTACAAATATGCTATCTCTAAAAGACTCACCTCATAGGCAAATACATCTACAGACTGAAAGACATTAAAATGATGGGAAAAACAAAAATGAAAACAATAACAAAAATGAATCATTTACATGGATCTTGTAACTAAGCAGGGATTTCTATCCTCATATCAGAAAAAGTGGACTTTAAGCCAAAGTAAATCAAAAAGAACAAAGAAAAATATTTCATACAGGGAATTATATATCAACAAGGCATTACAATCATAAGTATTTATGCTCCAAACAATGGAGCATCTATATACATTAAACAAACCCTTCTCAATTTGAGTCAATAGACCACAACACAATAATAGTGGGTAACCTTAACATGTGTCTGTCACCCCTGGATAGATCCTCCAAACTAAAACTAAATAAAGAAGCTATAGAATTAAAAACTCTAACTAATAATTTAGACTTAGTAAAAACTAAGTTGTTACTAAGACATATATGGAATATTTCATCCACCAATGAATGAATACATTTTCTTCTCAACAGCACATGGATCCTTCTCTAAAATACACCATATTTTAGGCCACAAAGCAACTCTTAGCAAATACAAAAAAGTAGAGATAAATATGTTGCATTCTGTCAGAACTTAATAGAATAAAATCGAAAATCGATGATAAAATAAAAAATACAAGCTACTGTTACAACTGGAGACTAAATAATATGTTATTGAGTGGCCAATGGATATCAGAAGAAATCAGGGATGAAATAGATAAAATACTTGGAGGTGAATGAGAATAGTGACACAACATATCAAAATCTCTGGGAAACTATGAAGGTGGTTCTAAGAGGAAAGGAAAGTTTATTTCATTGAGCTCATTCATTAAAAGAATTACATTAAAAGTCATCAAATAAATAACCTTATATTACATTTCAAAGCCTTTGGAAAAGAAGAACAAATCAACAACAAAAGCAGTAGAAGACAGGAAGTAAATAAAATCAGAGCCAAAATCAGTGAAATTGAAGCAAAAAAAATTTTTTAAAAATCTGCAAAACAGAAAGTTGGTTCTTTAAAAAAAAATCAATCAAATCCATAAACCCTTAATCAAGACAGAGAGAGAGAGAGAGAGAGAGAGAGAGAGAGAAGACTAAAATTCATGAAGAAAAAGGAAATATCACCATGGATACTATAGATATACAGACAATTATCAGGAAATATTCTGAAAATGCATACTCAAATAAAATAGAAAATCATGAATACAACAACAAATTTCTACAGGCATATAACTTTCCCAAATTGAATTAGGAAGACATAAAATTTAAACAGATCAATTTCAAGCAATGAAATTGAAGATGCCATCAAAAGCCTACCAAGAAAGAAGAGCTCAGAATCATACAGAGTCTTCACCGAGTTCTACCAAACTTTCTAAGAACAAGTTTCACAAATACTTCTGAAATTATTCCATGGACTAGAAAAGGATGGAACCCTTCCAAACTCATTTTATGAAGCTGTATCACCCTGATACCAAAACCAGACAAAGAAACATTGAGGAATCAAAACTTCAGACCAATATCCCTGATGAACATTAGATACAAAAATTCTTAATATACTGGCAAATTTCATGCACAAACACATTAAAAATATAGTACACCATGATTAAGCGGATTTAATCCCCAGGGATGCAAGTTTGGCTCAACATATGGCAATCAATAAATGTAATTCACCACATCAATAGACATAAAGACAAGAATTACATGATTATCCCAATAGATGCAGAAAAAGCTTTAGACAAAATATAGCATCCAGGAATACTTGAAACCCTAGAAAACTAGGAATAGTAGGAATATATCTCAACATTGTAAAAGCTATATATGTTAAACCCAAGGCCAACATTATTCAAAATGGAGAAAAATTGATGTAGTCCTTCTAAAATCTGAAACAATACAGGAATGCCCTCTTTTACCACTTCTATTCAACACAGTCATTAATACCCTAGCCTGGACAACTAGACAAAAAAAAAAAAAAAAAAAAGAAGAAGAAGAAGAAGAAAGAAAAGAAATTAAAGGGATAAAAATAGGAAAAGCAGAGCTCCAACTATCCCTATTTGCCAATGGCATGATTCCATGTGTAGAAGACCCCAGAAAATCCACCAGAAATCTGGTAGAACTCATATACAAATTCAGTGAAGAAGCAGGATATAAAATTAACATCCATAAATCCATCATGTTCCTACACCCTATGATGAACCAATCAAAAGAAAAATTAGGAAAACTATTCAAATTACAATAGACTCAATAAAATAAAATAAAATGCTTAGAAATGAATGTAACAAAAGAGGAGAAATACTCCTACATTGGAAACTACGAAACGCTAAAGAAAAAAATTGAACAAGACCTTAAAAGATGGAAAGATCATCTATGTTCTTGAATAATCAGAATTAATATTATTAAAATGGCCATACTACCAAAGGCACTATACAGACTTAATGCAATTCCTATTAAAATTCCAATTATATTCTTCATAGAAATAGAAAAAGCACCCAAGACAATCATTTGGAAAAATAAATGGCCCAGAATAGCTAAAGCAATCCTTAGTGAGAAAAGTGAAGCAGGATGCATCACAATACCGGACTTTAAATTATACTTCAAGAATGGTATGGTATTGGCACCAAAACAGAAATATATATCAATGGTACAGAATAGAAGACACAGAGACAAATCCACATACTAGACAAAGGTGCCATAAACAAACATTGGAGAAAAGGTAGCCTTTTCAACAAATGGTGCTGAGAAAACTGGGAATCTACATGTAGGAGAATGAAATTGAACCCTTATCTCTCACCCTGCACAAAACGCAACTCAAAGGGGTCAAGGATCTAGGCATTAACCAGAGCCCTGTGCCTACTAGAAGAAAACGTAGGCCCAACTCTCCATCCTGTTGGCTTAGGAACCGATTTCCTCAATAAGACCCCTAAACAGAAGGAAGTAAAATCAAGAATCAATAAATGGCATGGCATCAAGCTAGAAAGCTTCTTCACAGCAAAGGAAACAATAACATGCCTATGGCATGGGAGAAAATCTTTGCCACCTGCACCTCAGAGAGTCTTAATCTCTATGATATAAAAAGAACTCAAAAAATTTAACCCCCAAACCCCCAAATAACCCAATCAATAAGTGGGCAAAGGAACTGAGCAGTCAGTTCACAGAAGAACTATGAATGGTCAGAAACCCAGATGCCCTTCAATGGATGAATGGATTAAAAAAATGTGGCATCTATACACCATGGAGTATTACGCAGCACTAAAAAATGACAAAATCTTGGAATTTGCAGGGAAATGGATGGCACTAGAGCAGATTATGCTTAGTGAAGCTAGCCAATCCCTAAAAAACAAATACCAAATGTCATCTTTGATATAATGAGAGCAACTAAGAATAAAGCAGGGAGGAAGAGCAGGAAGAAAAGATTAACATTAAACAGAGACATGAGGTGGGAGGGAAAGGGAGAGAAAAGGGGAATTGCATGGAAACGGAGGGAGACCCTCATTGTTATACTAAATTACATATAAGAGGTTGTAAGTGGAATGGGAAAATAAACAAGGTGAGAAATGAATTACAGTAGAAGGGGTAGAGAGAGAAGATGGGAGGGGAGGGGAGGGGGGATAGTAGAGGATAGGAAAGGTAGCAGAATACAACAGTTACTATTATGGTATTATGTAAAAATGTGGATGTGTAACCCATGTGATTCTGCAATCTGTACTTGGGGTAAAAAAGGGAGTTCATAACTCACTTGAAAATAATGTATGCTAATGTATGAAATATGATATGTCAAGAGCTTTGTAGGGTTTTGAACAACCAATAAAAAAAAAAGAAAAAAAAAGAAATTTTTTTTTAAATGTTCAGTATCAGTAGCAATTAGAGAAATGCAAAATAAAATTAGACTGAGATTCCATCTCACTTCAGTCAGAATGGCAATTACCAATAATATAAGTAAAAATAAATGTTGTGGAGGATGTGGGGAAAAGGTTCACTCATACATTGCCAGTGAGACTGCAACCACTCTGGAAAGCAGTATGGAGATTTATCAGAAAAGTTGGAATGGAACCTCCATTTGACCCAGTTATCCCATTTCCAGATTTATACCCAAAGGACTTAAAATCAGCATACTATGGTGACACAGTCACATCAATGTTTATAGCAGCTCAATTTACAATAGCTAGGCTATGGAATCAATGTAGGTGCTCTCCAACAAATGAAAGGATGAAGAAAATGTGGGATGTATATACAATGGAATATTAGTCAACCAAAAAGAAGAATAAAATAATGACATTTGCCAGTACATGGATGGCAACTGTCATGCTAGGTGAAATACCAATCCCAAAAAGCCAAAGGCCAAATATTTTCTCTGATGTGCAGATGCTAAAACACTTTATGTGGGGCGGGGGGCAGGAAAGAATAGAAGTCCATTGGATTAAACAAAGGAGCCTGAAGGGAAGGGTGAGGTGATAAGAGTAGGAAAGACAGTGGAATTATTTGGACATAAATTACTTATGCTCATATAAGAATATATGACCATGAAACTCCACATCATGTACAACTGCAAGGATGGAATCCTAATTAGAAAAAGTTATACTTAATGTATGTATAATATGTCAAAATATGCTCTATTGTCATGGATATCTAGAAAGAACACATTTTCACAATGAAAAGAAGATTTGTTAGATAGAATCAGATCAACATTTAGTCTGGAAATAGTTCTTTTCCCACTGTCGAGACAAGGTCTCTTCTAGTTACCATAGTCAGTATGAATCAGAAGATTTCCAATTCTGCTGGTGTGAAGAAGTCTTATTTCTACACCTGTGTGTGTTCAACTACCATTTCTTGTAATTCCTTTATGCATTTTTTCTGTTGCATACACTGTTCAATACTCTGCTAAATACTCAAGGAGCTACTGCAGATTAGAGTTCATTATTATTACTCAACACCCTCATCTTCTCATCTCTGATACTCAGTATTTAATACCCCAGTGTCTGATCTTCCTAGACTTAATACCTGTTTTCTCACCTAGTAAGTCTGCTAAAATTTGTCATGGTGACAACACACTCTGTGAACTAGAAATTTTCCTAAGGTTTTAGTTTTGTTTCTTTTTTAGCAGCTTTATTGATACACAATTCATATGTCATACAATTTACCCATGTTATTGTTACATTTTGATGACTATTAGTATATTCACATAATTGTACAATTATTATTAAATTAAATTTCAGAATATTCTCATTATCCTAAAAGATCACTCAGGATTTTTCTTACAATGAGTGACAAGCTTTAGGCACATTCCAAGATCTTTAGCTAGAACTTTCTTTCTTGCACTTAAATAACACTTTTCCCATATTTCAAATGAATATTTATGTGTAGATCTGCCTATTAATTCTTTGATCACTATAGCTTGATTATAGGTCCCAATATCTCCTGGGGTAAGTATTCAAGCTTTATTGTACCAGATTGACTTGATTATACTTAACTTTTTACATTTTTCCTTATAAAGTGTTTAGAGCCAATTTATCAATTTTTACAATATTTTTCATTTAAATATTTGCATTGAGTTTATAGATCAATACTTGAGAAATGATATCTTTACAGAATTGACTTTTAAAATTCATTTATGTTAATAACTATTATAGCTTTAATTGTGCAGACTTATAAATTTTTATATTTATTCTTTGGTATCTTATTTTTTAATGCTATTGCAATTTTTGCTTCTTTGCATTTTGCTTTGCAATTGGGTTCAATTTTGATAGCCTCAATCTGCTTACTTATTAATTCTAATAATTCATCAATTTTTAAAAGTTATCTACATCTACAATATTGTGTGCAAGTATTTTTAGTTCTTAGGTCTTTTATTTATACTTCTTACCTTATTGCATAGGCAGGAATATCCTGGAAAACATCAAATAGAAGTTGTGATATTAGGCAATTCTTTGTCACTCCCAATTTCATCAACACCAAGTTAAACATTTGCTATAAAATTTTAAACAAATGCTATTTATGTTTTGTTTTCATCAATTTCTTGTTTCCTAAGAATTTTTGTTGTAAAGAATTATTGAATTTTATCAGATATCATTTGTATATATTAAATCTAATGTATCTCTTTAAAATTAATGTGGTAAATAACATTCATTAAATTTTGAGTAATAAATCTTTATATTCTTGCAAAAACTATGTAGTCTTTTTTTTTTTCCTGGTACTAAGGATTGAAACCAGAGGTTTCTTAACCACTGAGCCACATCCCCAGCCCTTTTTATGTTTTATTTTGAGACAAGTTCTTGATAAGTTACTTAGAGTCTTGCTAAGTTACTGAGGCTGCCTTTGAACTCATGATCCTCCTGCTTCAGCCTCTCAAGGTACCAAGATATGTAGTCCTTATGTACTATCCTCAATGATACATTTGGGAATTTGATTTGTTAATATTTGTTGTTTAAGGTTTGACATCTATATTGGTGAGAGAGATTTGGCTGTAACTTTCCTATCTTATAGTGACTTTGTTAGCTTGTAGAAGCATATGGTGCTGGCTTTATTTAAAAAATTATAAAGCATTCCCTCATTTTCTTTTTTCTGAAGGAGACTGTGAAATTTTGTAATTGCCAAGGAAATTACTGGAGGAGGAATCTAAGCTTGAAATTTTCTTATGGGAAGGTTTTCAACGATTGTGGAGTTCTCAGAGATTTTGGTCTGCTTGTTTTGCTTATTCAACATTCTCCAAATTTTCTTGAACATAGAATCCTTTATACAGAATGCACTGAATAACTTGATATCCAACATGTTTAGGAAACTGCTACTGATGTGTATGCTGATTCCAACTCTTCCTCCAGCACTTATTACTGCGATGGCTAATTTAAGTACTTATTTGTACATTTTCTTCTTGAGCTTTCTTACCACCTAATACAATGTGTTATAGAAAAGTGTGAAACAAATTCTTGTTAAGTGAGTGAATAAATTTTCCATCTTATTGATGGAAGCTTTGGAAACTTTCAGACTGGACCCGAGTCTACTGCCTCTTACTTCAGTCTACTGAGACATCCCCTCCCTGACTGGCTACCTGCTACTACAGTTTCTATAGTTGAGTCATAACTTTGTGAAATCTCTAGAATTTTAATTTTCATTTCTCTTAAAACACCGCCAAAGCACCAGTTCCTATACCATACGAAGACAACTAGTTATATAATGCTTTCATTTTTTTTTTTCCAGAAACTCGGGCATTTTGACCAGGATAGTCTCATTTTAATATCTTTTAATTTACCCAAAATTACAGATCATGACAGAAATGGGACTGTGAAAAAGAATATTTATAATAAACTAGAAATAACAAAGGAGGTGCCATTGTTTTGAGTACTTAAAAAAATCTATTCCATCATTCGAGTTCAGTCAAACTTTTTGGGCTCCATAACATGAAAATAAAGAGGCAACTTCTTAATATCACGTGTAGGGGTGTAGGGGCTCCTCTTGGCCAGGTAGTATTTACTCAATAAATGAACAACTATTTAGAGGGAGTATGACCTGTTAGGATCTGTGGGATATGATTACTGCTGTGAAAAAAATAAAGGCACAGCTAACTGCATGACCATGGTGTTGGTAAACGCTAATCAGGAAAAATACAGGGTTCCAAGTGTCCATGTAAGTGCCACACCTAACTGTGCCTTGGGATGGTAGAATGCTTCCCTAAGGAAGGGCCACTTAAAATGAAATTTGAAGGGTAAACTAAGATTCTACCAGAGAAAACTGGGGGTAAACTGGGAAACGTGCCTTGCAGAGAGGGGTATGTGTGAAGGCCCTGCTGTGGCGAGGACCACGGGAAGTCTGAGAAACTGAGAGATGGGTGAAGGGCATCAGTTAAAGAAGAGGTAACAAGAGCCAGATTATGGACCAACAAATGAGATCAGTGGCTCATCTCCTCTTTTCCTCTTTTTGTCTCATTGTTTTTCTCAAGAAAAAGAACTTAAATTTTTCATTTAGACTACTTCAGGAAGGCCTTTGTTAAAGATCCTTGTTGGTGAATACAGTGATGCGGAAGCTTATTGTGACGTTTTTAGAAAATTAGATTAAACAAGGATTCTAAACTCATGGGTCTGAAAAAGTTTCCTAGACATTTAAGCATGACCGTCATCCAGTTGACTTGGATGCAGGGCTCAGAGCTGAACTGAGTGGGTCCTGTCTGCTTATGTCAGATTCCCCCATCACTGACAGGAGAGGACATACCATTTCATTTCTGCTGCAAACCATTTACAGTGCTGTTCTGTACTGTTGAACTGTGTATGTCCCCCACCCCAGGGTGGGGTCCAGAGGATCCAAGCACGGCAGTGCTGCGGGATTCACATCAGTGGGAAGATGTGAATAAAGTGGGTCACGGGGAAGGACGCCCTCTAAAGGAGAACACAGAGTTTTCAAACTAAACAAAATCTAATTTGAAGCTTCTGATGGATACTTTGGAAAATTCCATCCTAGAAATGATATTTCTACATGTGTTATCAAAGTCTGGAGTATCTTTAACACTAATAATGCTTTAAAAATAAATTAATCAAGGTCCTAAACATTTAATCATTTTCACTGGCCACCTGTCTTGGAAACTTCAGGAAAATAAAGATTAGCAAGAGAGGGCTTGCCCTGGAGAGTCCCTGTAAGTGGAGAGAACATGATGAGTTCCCTTCTTTCCCTTTTTCCTCTCCCCCTCTTCTTTGGTGGCAGTAGCAGAATCATCCCTTCTTTTTAATGTTTCCTGCCTCATTCCAGAAATTACTCATGATTACTTATATAGTTACATGTGATAAACCATTTAATGAGGAAATTGTAGGAAAGGAAGGAAAGAAAAATAAACCAGGGACCAAATTAACAGCCTCCCCCATACTTCTGTGCTGGCCCTGGGTTCCTGACACCTAATATAACTCATGATAGTTGGCAAAGCCATCCCTAGCTCAAGAAAACTTCTCTGCTGTGTGGTAGGTGGAAGGGATGGCATAAAAGAAAACATCAGAGAACGCATGAATGCTTTGGTAAAATGCTCTACAACATCGCTCTCATAAACGCAATCGTAAGTGTTGACCCATTTTGATCCGTCTGATGTTCAACAATGGCGTGAAGGTCCAGTACAGTTTGGGGAAGGCCACCCTTCAGAGGTCAGAAGGGCCTGCTCTGGATCTGCAATCTTCTGAAGTCAAGCAGTTACAAAGGACCTGTTGACTGCATTTTGAGGGATGAGCGTATTGATGTACATTGTCTCCATTACCCTCCAATACAGCCTTGGCAAAGACTGAAGAGCAATCAGGGAAAAGGGGGTCTTTAAGACATAAAAATGAAGAAACAATGAAAGTTGAAGAAATGAAAGTAAGACCACAAGAAAGAAAAGCCATTATGATGCTAGTGGAAAATGTCTCATCAATCATAGAACAAAGGAAGATAAACAAACAAACAAAAAACATTTGGATAAATGATAAGTTCTGCCATCAGAGTGCCACCTACTGCCGTGGACAGAATGGTCTTTCATTCCTGTCCACATCTGACAACTTCAAGTTCTCAGTAAATTAACTAGAGTACAATGTGGGGTGCTCCTTGCTAGTGTGGTATGCTAAGTGCTAGAAGAGGCCCTGGAAAATATTATGTTGGTTCATTAGTTTTGGCAAGTACTAAGTGCTGACATTTATTAGAGAACGTATAGGTACAGGATTGTTTCAAGGTTAGCTAATCCATAATTTTTAATGATTTTGCTTATTTTGTAGTTTGAAAAATAAAACTTTGCTTCCCCATACAATGTTAGGGTCTTGATGTTTCCATAAATGCATTTCTGAGGGTCACCATGGGGATACAGGATACTCAAACTTAAAGTTATGATTATAGTTATATTAATAGAAAATGAGCAGTAAGAATAATATGAGACTTAATATGCTCACAAAATGCTAGACATATATTAGATATTTGTTAAAAGACTCTTAATAAGTCAGACAGATTGTCACCAACAGTGTTGGCACCTGGCTACATGCAATGCAGGTGTGCGTGTGTGCGTGTGTGTGTGTGTGTGTGTGTACATATGCATATATATGGAATAGCAAATACAGAATAATTTGTGCCTAAATTTCCAGTCTTAATCTCCCTCTAGATCACTTCAGAACAGAAAGTACACAAAACTGTTTTGACAGATGCCACAGAATCATTTTAGATAGAAACAAAATTACATTTACGCTTCACAATATTTATAACTTTCATTCAGATAAAATATATCTTAAGGTATAATTTTAATGTTGAAGAAACAAATCTTCATCCCAGCATGGAGTTGATGTGAAAAACCAAGGAGATCAGAATTAGAGTATCCATGCTTAAGATGTAGTTTTAGACTACAAACCAGGAATTGAATTTATGAAGAAAATCCTATTTTTTTTTAAGTAGGAAAAAACAGTTATGTGAGCAAGAACTGTGGCTATAGTGTAAAGGTCATGCATTGCCATCACTGAATTCCAGCTCTGTTTTTGTTGCAGATCCTTTGGTGCCTAGTGCCCTGCATTCTTTGCTTTTCCTTCAGGCTAAAGCTACCACTGAGATCAAGCCCAGCTTGGCAAGTATATCACAAAGCTCACCTGCATGCATACTGACTCATCTGTTCCAAAAGACTGATTACTGATTTTTCAGTACTCTTTGAACAACAAACAAGAGTTACAGTCACAAAAGTGAAACTAAAATTTTAGTACAGTCATTTCCCCATCATTTAAAAAAATAGACATTAGATGTTAGCTTGTGTATTGATACGCAAACCATTATGCCATGCCTCCTGAAGCAGCCATCAGACACTAGGACTTTGAATTAAAAACCACAGTTCTGAGTTAATAAAAGCATGCTAAGGTGTAGTAGAAGTTCTGCTACAAATCCCACCCTGGCTACAAATGGGAAATTGAAGTTATATTTATACTTTGAGTAAATTTTATATATTCCTGTAAATAAATCTATTGCAGAAAATTTGGAAAATCAGTGAAATGGTGACAGAATACTGAATTGAAGTTTATATATTTTGAGAGAGAGAGAGAGAGAGAGAGAGAGAGAGAGAGAGAGAGAATATCACTTAGAGAGTCCCAAAGTCCCCTGGAAGCATTATGCAATCACCAGCATAATAGTACAGTGTCTGGTCAGCTTTCAGGGACACACACTGCCCAAGACAGATCATCAGATTGTCTAAATTTGAAATGAAGCACAGAAAAGTTCTTGCCTACTGAGCCAAAGCTATTTAATTTATATCAAGAGGAGGAGAAAAATTAAAAAGTATCCAACACACTGATACAACAACCCTATCCTCTAGTATAGATTTTAAAATTACCTTTCATTATTATAACATATTATAATGTTCATTATTATAAAGAAATAAACCTTTCATTATTATAACATAATGAAAGAGCAACTTTATTTTATTCTGAATCAGGGATGGGCATATTTATTCTGTAAAGGCCAGATAGTAATATTTTCCACTTTGCCAGCCAAATAGTTTCTGCCAAAACTACTCAGTGCTGCCCTTGTGGCCCAAAAGCACTTAAGCAGTCGTAGACAACCCTGAACAAGTGGGCAGCTGAGCTCCAACACAGTTGTGGCTGATTCTCCTTTTTTTTTTTTTTTTTTTCCAAAAACCACCAATAGGCTAGATTTGGCCTATGGGCTGCTAGTAGCCAACTTTGGTTTTAGGTCATAGGATGCCTCAATTGTTAGGAAAAGCTGACCAAGAGTGAAGGAGACAGTAAGCATTTACCTGCAATGAAGCCATAAAATTTCATAACTATTTATACCAAAGGCAGCATCCCCCTACTTCTTAAATTATAGCAGCATAGAACTTCAACACCTAAAGGTCAAAGTAGATCTGTGCTATCCAATATGTTGGCACTAGCCACATGTGGCTATGTACATTTAAATATAAGTTAATAAAAATTAAATAAAAGTTGAGTTTCCCCGTCATACAAACCATGTTTCAGTTGCCCAATTGATGTGTATATGGCTTATAGCTACTGTATTAGCATCGAACACACAAATATTTCCATCATGCTGGGAGTCTTATTATATAGCATTGTTTAGATCATACAGATACATATTTTAAAACAAAAACAAAGAAAATTGGAGCTTGGAGGAAGGGTTTCTTGCTCTAAGGCCCAAGACAGCTTAGTGGCTGCAGCAGCAGAGCTGAGTTCTTCTGCCTCTTGCTGCCTGACGTACAATATGAGATATTAAGTCAACAGAAAGAAAAAAACAGCATTCTGAAAATGTAGTATAGAGCAGGATCAGATGAAATAGCCTCCTATAGAACATATCAGCTTAAAGATGCTGCTGATGCTACACACTGGAGGCAAGAGAATCTCTGTGAAATCTATAGGGTTATAAATACCTCTTTATAAAGATGCCAGAAAAGCTTTTGGACACGGGACATCAGAAAATCGGTGAAATGGTGGCAGAATACTGAATTGAAGTTTATGTATTTTTTTAAGAGAGAGAATATCACCTGGAGAGTTCCAAAGTCCCCTGGCAGCATTATGAAATCACCAGCATAATAGTACAGTGTCTGGTCAGCTTTCTGGGACACACTGCCCAAGACAGATCATCAGATTGTCTAAATTTGAAATGAAGCATAGAGAAGTTCTAGCCTACTGAGCCAATGCTATTTAATTGATGTCAAAAGGAGAAGAAAAATTAAAAGGCATCCAACACATGAGCAGACACTGAAAACTTCACTGTAAATAAATATTATTTCTTGCTTACTGAATGCATATAAAAGTAGAGATCTTCCTAAAGTTAGCATCAATTTTTTTTTTTTTCTGAGCAACAGAGAAAGCTCATTCTAAAGGTAGATGAGAGAGGTTCGTCTCTGAATTGCTTTAAAAGGAAGGATTCCTGTTTTCCAGTATTACTTGGGTTCTGCCTTTTGCATGCCATTAAGGAGTTTGGGCTCACATCACTTTGGAGAGTTCCTTCTGTGCCTAATTGTCCCCCTTCCTGGTCTCTCCCAGCAGAGTATGTAAAGCTTCCTGCTAAGATAACACCTCTCAGGTGCCGTTATACTCTGGAAGCTTCACCTCTGCAAAGCAGCTTCCCCTCCTGAACTTTACCCAGATATGTCTTCTAGTATCTTTCAACCTTGGCAACGGGAGTTCTCTCCTTTTTGATTACTATGTGCTATTTTTCCTTCAAGATCTGGGTTCTCCATCAGTCCATATCTATTTATTTTTTGGAGAAAGAGTCCTTTTCGAACTGGATTGAAGCCAAATGGGGGACCATCTGGCACAATGGCATCTTCTAGAGAGAGCCCTACTGACACATGCTCAGGATGCTGCTTTTTAACAATTCCATCTTTGCTGCCCATTTTAAAAGCTTCATAGTTAAACTATATTAGCTTTATCTCGACAGGTTTTTTTTTAAAGGTGCTTTAATTGACATACATATTAAAATTAAGCTTAATCTTCACTGAGGTTCTTAGGTCGTTTCCTGGAAAAGGTGTTGAGAGGCGGATTGTGAGCAGAAAATAGGCCCACTGGGGAGCGTAACAGCAAGAACACTTATAGGAGCACGAAGGACATAGCATGGGACAGAGGGAGACATTGAAATGAGATGCCAAAGAGGTTCCAGCTGGTCCCCAAAAAGAGCTCTGCAAGAGCTGGAATGAGTCTTCAGAATTATCCCATACTGAAGCAACGGAGGTGGGTGTCTGTACAGCTATTAGGTGAAGGCTTCCCCCAGACAAGAGGACGTAGCTGGAGTGAAGTAATCTCTTCTGGTCAAGACCAATTCCTAGGGGAGAAAGTAGCTGCCCTTGCTCCCAGCAGCTGGGGGAACAAGAGTGTAGTCCTGAAGGGAGTTCCCACAGCATCCAGGAGACTAGAGTAACATCAGAGTTACTAGCCTCAAGCCTGACACACAGTAGATGTTATTAAAAAAAAAAAAAAAAAAGATTCCACCTAACTCATTTTTATCGTTTTGTGTTGTTCTGAATTCATAGAATTCATATTCTGAAACCACAGAATCTTAGCTTGGAAAGACACCTTAGAAAGACCCCCTTCCAACCCAGTGTAAAAATGCTTTCTTTCATCAATTTGCACTGGGTCCAGCAGAGTTGCTCATGAAAAATAAGCATTTGGTAGGTATGTGGGTGGATATCAAGTTTCTGATTAGGACCAGGTATTCTCAAGGGATAGAGAAAACCTATTTACATAATGCTAAATCTAACCTTTCACATGTGAATGACAATAGGAAGTTTGGGTCTAACTACAATGTATGTGAATGAAATGTGCAACACCACAAACCTGTGTTCCTGTCTATGAAATTAAACCATTTCATTTTCAGGTGCCTTTTTCTTTCCAGTTTTTGGCTTTGTGCAGAGATAGATAGCCCTTAAATTTCCTTTAAGGGTATATAAAAGCAAGTCATAAAAATTTAAAGTTGGCCTTTTGTGACTTACATTGTACTAAGCAGAGCATTTAAATGTAACAGAATTTTTAAAACTACAATGAAGAATAATGTATAATTTACAAAAACACATCAGCCTACTTCTTGGTGCTAAAATAACCTACAACATTGTAAATAAATATGGCTAAAGACCAAAGACAAGGAAAGAATCTACCTAGATGTAGAATTTTTGTCTGCATTTTTTTGTGATTTTAAAATAATTCATACGAATTATTTAGCCATTTAAAAATAATTCGTATGAATTATTTTTAATACGAATTATTTTTAAATGTCTAACTTCCTGGGTTCATTCAGCTGGTAAAAATGTGTTTTCAAATTAAGAATCTGTGTGACTGAATGAAAACAAAACAACCTTTGTGTAAATTTACTTAATTAGTCTGAAAGTAAAGAAATACTAAAATTTAATCTCTCAGCATATTCGTAGAACTATCTTGAACTTATAAGAAAATGCTAGAAAACATGATTATCTGCAGAAATGTCTGAGAATCAGACTCACACATAGGGATTAAAATTTTAATGCAAGTCTGAATGAAAGCACTGTCTTTTCAGCATTAACACGGTGGCCTGCTTTGCCAAACAGATAAACAGAGCCGTGCCCACCCTCAAAGGTTGTCTTCTTCTATAATCATTCAATTTCTCAACTCATTTCTAGGACTTCAAACTTGTTTCACATTCATTTTTAAATTTTTTTACATTACAATTGCATTACAATTCTTATTACACATATAAAGCAAATTTTTCATATCTCTAGTTGTATACAAAGTATATTCACACCAATTCATGTCTTCACACATGTACTTAGGATAATAATGTCCATCACATTCCACCATCATTTCTATCTGCATACCTACTCCCTTCCTTTCCTACTCTTATTCCCTAACTAGTTTGTCTATTCCTCCTATGCTCCCCCTCCTACCCCACCATGAGTCAGTCTCCTTATATCAGAGAAAACATTCAGCATTTGTTTTTTTTGGGGATTGGCTAACTTCACTTAGCATTATCTTCTCTAACTCCATCCATTTACTTGCAAATGCCATGATTTTATTCTCTTTTATTGCTGAGTAATATTTCATTGTGTATATATGCCACTTTTTTTTTTTTATCTATTCATCCACTGAAGGACATCTAGGTTGGCTTTACAGTTTAGCTATTGTGAATTGTGCTGCTATACACATTGATGTGACTGTGTCCCTGTAGTATGTGGATTTTAAGTCCTTTGGGTATAGACCAAAGAGAGGGATTGCTGGGTCAAATGGTGGTTCCATTCCCAATTTTCCAAGAGATCTTTATACTGCTTTCCATATTGGCTGCACCGCTGCACCACCAGCGGTGTATGAGTGTGCCTTTTCCCCCACATCCTCACCAACACATATTGTTGTTTGTATTCATAATAGCTGCCATTCTGACTGGATGAGGTGAAATCTTAGAGTAGTTTTAATTTGCATTTCTCTAATTGCTAGTGATGATGAACATTTTTTCATGTATTTGTTGATTGATTGTATATTATCTTCTGGGAAGGGTCTCTTCAGGTCCTTGGCCCATTTATTGGTTGGATTATTTGGTTTTTGGTGTTCAGCTTTTTGAGGTTTTTGTATACCCTAGTGATTCTGATGTGTGAGGAGTAAACATTTGCTCCCAGGATGTAGGCTCTCTATTCACCTCACAGACTGTTTCTTTTGCTGAGAAGAATGTGCTGCTTGTTTGTCCTGTGGCTTAAACTTAGAAATAGCCAAAGTAAGAAGTAAAATCGACTTTAGAAATAATGCCCATGGTTCAAATTAAGTTAGGGTTAATGAATAATTACCTGTTTTGTGGAATGGCTGATAGACCCATTTATTCTGTCACTTCATACAATATTGCTAAATGTTGATAATGTATCACATGCTGTGCTGAATGGCAGATGCAGAAACGAGGGGAGGTGACATTTGAAACATTTAGCAGTCAGTGTGATCAAGCTACTGGCCACTCAAAATGCTTCTCAACCAATCAGAATGTCTGTCAACCCACATGTCACTCCAGAGTGGATACCAGCCCTCCTAGTTTTTCCTAAACCAGAGTACTTTTTTTTTTTGCTTGCTTAATGTAACATTTTTGGAGCCATAATCTAAGTTTCCCTCCCTTGGTATATTAGACCTAGGACTGCAAGAAACTACACAAAGTGGGCAACTTAAAACTTCAAAATTTCTTTCTCCTTAAGTTTTAGAGGCCAGAAGTCTGAAATCAAGGTGTGAGTAGGGCCACACTCCTAGATAGGATCTGGAAGATAATCCTTCCCTGCTTTTCCCAGCTTCTGGGGACTAAAAACTACCCTCAGCTTGTGCCCCATCACTCCAATCCCTGTCTTCACAAGTCTGTGCATTCTTCTCTTCTGTCTTTTCAAAAGATATATTGCCATTGGATCTAGGACCCTCCAGGTAGTTCAGAATGGCCCCATTTTGAGATCCTTAACTTAGGGAAATCTTTAACTTAAACAATTTATTTGAATTTGGAAAGAACCAAATAAAATTGCATTCAGAGATTTGGGGGGTTAGACCATGGGCATATCTTTCAGAAGACCACCTTTTATTATCTTAGTCAATTACAATTGCTATGACATACTGGGTAGCTGGGTAGCTAAAACAAAAAAGTTATTTCTCACAGTTCAGGACACTGGGAAATTCAAGATCAAGGTGCCGACATATTCTCTGTCTGGTGAGGGCTCACTTGTTTCACAGATAGTTTGGATGTGAGGTGCTGGATCAAAGTTTGGATCCCAAATTATCACAGGGTTCCAAAGCAGTCTTTTCTCTGCATCCTCACATGGCAGAGAGAGGAAGCAAGTTCTCTTTGAAGTTCTCTAAGGACACTAATTCCATTCATGAGGGCGCTATCCTTATGAGTTCATCTAATCCTTCTTAGCACCCAGAGACTCTCCTCCTAATACCATGATATTAGGGGATATGGATTGTTTTTAGTCAGCTTTTTCACTGCCGTGAGTAAAACACCCAATCAGAACGATTTTAGAAGAGGAAAGGTTTATTTGAGGGCCCATTGTTTCAGAGTCTCAGTTGATAGACAGTAGGCTACATTCCTTGGAGTTCGAGGTGAGGCAGAACACCATGGTGGAAGGCTGTGGTGGAGGGAAGCAGCTCACATGACGGTCACACAGCAGAGAGCAACTAGGCTCAGCTCCCCAAATACATAACCTGAACGCAGGCCCCCAGTGACCCACCTCCCCCAGACACACCCTACCTGCCCTCAGCTGCCACACAGTTAATTGTTACCAGGGGATTAATGCACTGATTGGGTTAAGACTCTAAAAACTCAAATCATTTATTCACTAAACCCTCCTGCATTGTCCACACATGAGCTTCTGGAGGACACCCCACATCCAAACTGTACCAGGGATCCAACGTGAACTGGGAGGGAGCATCCAGTCCATAACAACTTTACAACGTGTGTGTGTGTGTAGGGGGGGGGCGGTTAAAAATCCAAGTTCTTACTTTATTGTGACATCTCATAACAACATGAATACAGTGGGTACAAACAGTGCCTGGGAGGAGTCATTGAAGAGTCATTGAGTCTTATTGGTAAAAGACGAATCTTTGAGGAAGCAAGCATTGAGCTCCTTATATAAGGAGAAGGCTGCTCTGAACAGAATGTGGAGAATGTTGAGTGTGAGTGGGGGAATGGGGTGTGTCGGGATGTTAGTCAGTGAGCACTCTCCAAGCAGGCATCAGTTAAGGATTGAACCAGTGCTTCCCGACTTTTCATGCTCAGCCACATTAGAAGGGAGATATTCACACATAGGACACCCTCCCGTGGGTGGCCCCAGGCACGTGTACACAGAGGTCATTTAGATTTCTATTATGGTCAGCCACAGTACCAGTGGCCATGTTTTCTCTCCCCTTTTCTTGCATGGATAATGGCCCATGTGTGTGACCCAACACTGCCACTCATAGCTGCCCTCTTAGACAAGATGCCAAAGGGTATTGAAGGAGGATTTTCTAACAAAACACACTGGATAAGTGAGGGTGTTGGACTTCCCAAGCCAAAGAAATTAGTGTGGAGGCTATTGGACTCAGCGAGAATGAGCTAAAGAATTGGAAAACATGATTTTTAAAATCATGTATTTACCTCAATTCTTATTTTCTAAAATGGGTTCAGAAAAACTACATGAATCAGAAATAAAGAGACTAATGAACCAAAAGGAAGACAAAAAGGATGATGGGGGAATGTGCAGATAATGCAAAATAGGGTCACCAGGATGCCACAGTAATTAGAATGGGAAAAAAATACACATTCCAGAAGTCTCCAAAGGATTAATTTTTGACACAATTAATTTTATTTGCTTTGGAAATATGAACTGGATTTGGTCCTCATCTGGATGTAATTGAGTCTTCCCAATCCTAGGCGAGATAGTTATGTTTTTCTGATTTTAATATGCTACTAGTGCCAAAAGTCCTCTGGGTAAATATATCAGATTTATAAAAATGCCCAACAAAATCAAGTTAACCAAACGCTGCTGAATGAATGACTCACAAAATATGACATTTTCACTGAATAAATAATTCTCACTTTCCACTATATTAAGCTAAGAAGAAAGAAAACAAAACAAAGAAAAAACTTTGGAAAGATCCAAACACTTCAGTGTGTTTATTATGACCATGTGTATAATATAGAATCAGAATTTCACATCCATGTAGGTGAAATAGGTGAATGATAGTCCTAATTAATTGAAGAACTCCCCAAATACTTCTTTTGCACTATATTTAGAGGGAGTCTTGAAAGGTTAAATGCCATAACATTTTGGTTAGAAAAATATTACATGATTCTCAGATTAGAATCTAGAAAGTGTTTGGAAAACCAAAAATACATTTCAAGTCTGACATTAATCAGCTCATAAAAGAGTATATTTTTGAAAGTATTTTGAAAGTATTCAGATTTATGAGGCAAATAAGTCAACTTTCTTGGGAAGAAGGAATGAATGACACCTAGTGATGGTGATCACTTTTAGAATAAACTCAGAAACACTAATTTTTTAAGTTTATTTATGATTAACACATAATAATTCTACATGTTTGTGGAGTGGTGATATGATGTTTCAATGCATGTATATGTTTTATGATGATCTAATCTGAGGAGTTAGCATATCTATAACCCCAAACATTTATTTCCTTTTTTAACTTTAAGGTTGCCTTCTTTATTTTGTTTGTATTTTATTGGTGCATATTAATTATACAGAATGGTGGGGTTCATTATGCCATAGTTTTACATATACAATAACATAGTTTCATCCTTTTTCTTCCTTATCACTCCTCCTCATCCCTTTCCTCTAATGGTCTCAGTCTACAATCAGGGCATGCACCTTTTTGTTGTTGTTGTTGAGTTTATTTAACTTTTTATATGTTCTAGATATTAATATTCTGCTGTAAAAGTGACTGGCAAAGATTTTTCTCTCGTTCTGTAGGTTGTTGTTCACTCTGTTATTTCTTTTGCTGCAGGTTTCAATCTAATCCCATCCAATTGTTATTCTTTCTCTTATTTCCTTATTTCCTGAGCTGAAAAAAAGGTCCTTTTCAGGGATCCTTTGTCTGTGTCTGTATGTTGAAGTGTTTCACCTATTTTTATCTAACAGTTGCATAGTTTCTGGTCTTATATTTAGGTCTTTAGTACATTTTGAGTTGATTTTAGTACAGAGGATTTTTGTTGTTGTTGAAAAGGCTGTTTTTTTTTTTTTTTTCCTCTAATGTGTGCCTTTGGCACCTATAACTAGAATCTGATGACTATAGATGTGTGAGCTTGTCTTAGTCTTCTATTTTGTTCCATTGGTTTGTGGTCTTTGTTTTTATGCCAGTACCATGCTTTGTCACTATGGCTGGGTGGTATAGTGTTTTAAATGTTTTTTTTTTTATTAGTGTATTATAGATGTGTTAAAGTCAAAACACTGCTATTATACTGGTGCCAACTTGAAGCTTTACATCAAGTAGGTTTTGTTTTATGAAATTAGGTTCACTGGTGTTCAGTACATAAATATATATAATCATTGTATCTTCTTGTTGGATTTTTCTTATCAATATGCAGTGAGTTTCTTAATCTCTTCTAATTTTGGTTTGATGTCTACTTCGTCAATATGAAGTATCTGCTCCTGCTTGTTTTTCAGATTCTATTGGCATAGAATATCATTTTCCATCATCTCACTTTCAGTCTGTGGATGTCTTTGCCAATGAGGTGTGTTTCTTGCAGACAACATATAGTTGGGTCTTCTTTTTCAATCCAATCTGCCAGTCTATATGTTTTAACAGGAGAATTGATACCATTTACATAGAAAGATGCAATTTACATTTCTCATTTTGTTTGGTTTCTAATATTTGATCTAAACTTTTTCTTATTTTCTTAACTTGTATGAAGAGATGTATTCTTTTCTTTACTCTTTTGACTGTTTTTATCTTCTTCAGTTTGTAGGCTTTCTTTAATTATCCTCTGCAGTACTGACTTAATGGTCATGGATTCCGTTAGTTTATGCTATCATGGAGGGCTTTATTTCATCTTAGATTCTATGGATGACTTTGCTAGATATAACAACCTAGATTTGCATTTTTTTATCAGAGCTTAAAACACATTGTTCCACAACCTCCAGAATTTTAGGTTATTTCTAAGAAATCTGCTGTTATTCTATTTGGTTCAACTTTAAAAGTGATTTGACATTTTCTCTTGAAGATTTTAAGATTCTTTCTTTATTCTGGATTTGTTTATTGCATTATAATATTAATGTGTCTTCAAGAGGTTCTTTTTTGTCTTGTTTATTTGGGGTTTTAAATGCCTCTAGCATCAGAATGCCTATCTCGTTATCAAAGCTAGGAATTTATTTTTTGCTATTATTCCACTGAATAGATTATTAGTGCTATTAGCCTGTATCTCTGCTACTTTCTCAATACCTATGAGCCTTAAATTAGGCCTCTTAAATTTATACCAGAGTTCTTGTACAGTCTGATCCCCATTTCTGGTTTTTCCTTCCTTGAGAACTGTCTGAATGTTTCAGTTCAGCCATTTTTGTCTTCAAGCTCTGAAATTCTGTCTTCTGCTTGGTCTAGTCTACCGAAGACTTTTAACTGAGATGTTAATTTGAATTACTGTGTCATTCATTTCCAAAGTTTTTGTTTGGATCTTTTTTTCAGAATCTCTTTTTATTAAAATGTTATTTCTTATCCTAAATTATCTCTTTTAATTCCTTCCTTAGTTCTTTAATTCATTGATCATTTCTACAATCAGATTTTTTAATTCTTTCCCCAGCATCTCGTCCAGTTTGGCATCCACTGATTTAGATATTAAGGGAGTTTTTTTAAGGTATTTTTGGAAGCATTTTTTTACCTTATTTTTATGTTGATATTTGTCCATTTGGGGGGAAGAGCTACAGCTTCCATTGCTGTCTGAGGGTCTTTTTAGTGAACTTCTTTCTCTTTACAGTGTTCATCATGCTGAGAGTTTTTCTCAGCATCAAATCACTTAATTAAGATCCTCAAAGTGCTATGTCCAGTCCCCAGCACCACTTTGATAGGAGAGAACAACCATATTCATGTCGTAGCTTGGTAGCAAACCATATACTAATATATAATAAAAACTAATCAGAAATGTTTTCTAAAACTCCACTAATCAAAGAGAAAAAATGAGAAGTGATATTATAGAAATTTCTGAAGAAATTAGGCAATAAATAATGTAGAGGACCACCCCGCCGACCGGCAGACCCATGCAAGAGCTCAGACCCTGGCCTGGGATCATCCCGCACTGGAGTCCACGAGAGCCCAGGTCTCACCCACCTCATTTTAGGACACTGCAGCAATTACTATAGCCCTCCCCACATAATCGCTTCTACCTTGTGACAACAGACAGGGTCTAGAAGCAGCTGCATCTCAGAACAAGCAGCACAAAGCCATTGTAAGGCCCACCCTTTTAGTCCCATCTCTGAAATAGGTTGCATCCATCTTGGGACAACCCTACTGCTGTCTCGAGTCATCTCTGCTGTTGCCGCCACCACCTATAGTTGCAGTAGCATGCATCACAGGTCACTGGCAAGGTCTGGGAGCCCAACACTAAGGTAAGGTACAGATAATCTTCACAGATACTATAAGATTATAGGGTAGAAACTGTGATACCTGAGATTCACACTGCAAGAAAGGAAGACACATAGACAACATGAAAAAAGCAAGGAAAAAAAGTGCCTCAAACAAACCAGGACACTATAATAACATAATCCATGGTCAGCATAGTTGATGAAATGTCAGAGAAGGAGTTCAGAATGTAAATAATTAAAATGATCTGTGAATTAAATAATGACCTAAATGAGCAAATACAGGCAACCATTGATTACACCAACAAAGAGATAAGGGAACAAATACAGGTAGCAAAAGATTACTTCAAGAAAGAGTTAGAGATTCTAAAAAAAAGAAAGAAAGAAAGAAAGAAAAGAAGAAGAAAAAGAAAAAAGTGAAGAAAACAATAAACCAAATTAAAAGCTCAATAAAAAGCATCACCAACAGACTAGATCACTTGGAAGACAGAATGTCAGATAATGAAGACAAAGTATACAACCTGGAAAATAAAGTTGGCCACCCAGTGAAGATGCTAAGAAGCAATGAACAGAACATCCAAGAATTAAGGGATAGCATCAAAAGACCAAATCTAAGAATTATTGGGATAGAGGAAGGCACAGAAATTCAAACCAAAGGAATGCACAATCTCTTCAATGAGATATCAGAAAATTTCCCAAACATGGAAAATGAATTGGAAAGCCAAATACAAGAGACTTACAGGATACCACATGTACAAAATTACAACCGATCTACACCAAGGACATTATAATGAAAATGCCGAATACAGAATAAGGATAGAATCTTAAAGGCCACAAGAGAGAGGAATCTGATCACATATGGGGGAGACCAATTCATATTTCAGCAGATTTTCAACCCAGACCTTCAAAGCCAGGAGATCCTGGAATAACATTTGCCAAGCTCTGAGAGAAAATTGATGCCAACCAAGAATCTTAAATCCAGCAATATTAAGCTTTAAATTTGATGACAAAATAAAAACCTTTTATGATAAACAAAAGTTAAAAGAATTTCCAGTGAGAAAGCCCATACTAGAGAGCATCCTCAGCAAAGTATTTTAGGAGGAGAAAATGAAAAATGACAATGAAAATCAGGAAAGGGAGAAACTACACTAAAGGAAAGGCCAATCAAAGGAGAAACCAAGTCAAGTTAAAAAACAAAATAAATCAAAATATCCAGGAATACAAATCATATTTCAATAATAACCCTGAATGTGAATGGCCTAAACTTATCAATTAAGAGACACAGACTAACAGATTAGATTAAAAAGAAAGATCTAACTATATTTTGCCTTCAAGAGATTCATCTCACAAGGAAAGACATCCACAGACTGAAGGTGAAAGGGTGGGAAAAAATATACCACTCACATGGACAACATAAAAAAGCAGGAGTTTCCATCCTCCTATCAGATAAAGTGTAATTCAAACCATAGCTAGTGAAAAGGGATAAATAAGGACATTTCATACTGTTTAAAGGATTCATACATCAACAAGACATAACAATAATAAATATCTATGCCCCAAACAATGGAGTATCTATGTATGTCAAACAAACCCTTCTCAAATACAAGAACCAAACAGACAACAACACAATAATACTGAGTGACTTTAATATACCTCTATCACCACTGGATAGATATTCCAAACAAAAATTAAACAAATAAACCATTGAAGTCAATAATACAATCAATAATTTGGACTTAACAGACATATATACAATATTCCATCCATCAATGAGGGAATATACTTTTTTCTCAGCAGCACATGGATCCTTCTCCAAAATAAACCCTATGTTATTCCACAAAGCAAGTCTTAGTAAATACAAGAAAATAGAGATACTATCCTTCATTCTATCAGACCATAATACAATGAAACTAGAAGTCAACGATAAAATTAAAAAGAGAAGCTACTCTAACATCTAGAGTGTGGGGACAATTACATGGAGTACTGCATACATGTCATATGTTAAGGGCATCTGAGTACAGGCTATTCCCCTGGAGCTAGGCGTGTGAGTGGCAGGTTGCTTACCCCGTAGGTACACCCTGGGCATGAGGCCATGTGTTTCAGTCCCTGCACTTGCTCCATGGCCCACTCCTTGATTGATGGCTGCAAGGACAGTTAGCAGAAATTACACTGGTGGCTGCCTATAATCTGCTTAGCTACTGCCTCATTATATATACATTGTAACTGTGCAATAAAATCAGTCTTGCTTCTTGCTTGGTCTCCAGAGGTCTTGATTAGTGACTCCACAGCCACCCCCTCCTCTACCTTGTTCCGTGGACTTCCTCACTGGAAGAGAGAGAGAGCCCACGCACTGGAGACTAAACAATTGAATGATGCATGGATAATAGAAGACATCAGGGAGGAGTTAAAAAAAATTCTTAGAGGTAAATGAGAACTCCGATACAACTTATCAAAATCTCTGGGACACTATGAAGACAGTGCTAAGAGGAAAGTTCATTGCATGGAGTTCATTCATTAAAAGAAGAAAAAGTCAGCAAATAAACAAACTCACTTTTCATCTCAAAGCCCTAGACAAATAAGAACAAACACCAAAGTAGTAGAAGACAGGAAATAATTAAAATAAGGGCAGAAATCAATTAAATTGAAACTAAAGATTAACAATTCAAAAAATTGACAAAACAAAAAGCTGATTCTTTGAAAAAAAATAAATAAAATTGACAAACCCTTAGCTAATCTAATGAAAAGAAGAAGGGAGAAAACTTAAATTACTAAAATTTTTGATGAAAAATAAAATATAATGACAGACACTATTGAAATGCAGAACACAATTGATAAGAGAAAGCATTTGATAAAATACAGCACCTTTTAATGTTCATAACACTAGGAAAAAATAGGGATAGTAGGAACATACCTCAACATTGTAAAAGCTATCTATGGTAAACCCAAGGCCAACATCATTCTAAATGGAGAAAAATTGATAACATTCCCTCTAAAAATTGAAACAAGACAGGGATGCCCTCTTTCATCACTTCTCTTCAACATAGTACTTGAAAATCTAGTCAGAGCAATTAGACAAAAGAAATTGCGCAAAGAGGAGGGAGGGTGGGGAGGGTGCATGGGAATAGGAAAGACAGTAGAATGAGACAGACATCATTACCCTAGATACATGTATGACTGTATATATGGTGTGATGCTACATCGTGTACAACCACAGAAACATAAAGTTGTCCTATAATCGTGTACAATGAATCAAAATGCATTCCATTGTCATATATACTTAATTAAAATTAATTAATTAATTAATTAATTAATTAAAAGAATGTAAATTTAGCCCAGTATATTGGCGCACCCTTGCAAATGGAAACTGAGAGAGGATGGCAAGTTCAAGGCCAGACTGTGCCTTCCAGGGAGGCCCTTTTCTCAAAAGTAAAAGACAGTAGTAAAAGGGCTAGAGATGCAGCTCAGTAGTGGAGCATCTCTAGCTAGGTTCAATCCCCCATACCACCAAAAAATAAATTTAAAGGTATATATAATGGAAAGAGAGAGGAAAGAAGAGAGAGTATAAGGGAAAAAAAAAGAAACAAGAATAAGAAAAGGATGTAGAATTAATTATAAACTATATAGGACAAAGGAAAAGGAAAGAAGAAACAGCTAAACAGAAAGTAAAAATACATAAAATACTGAAAACATGAAAATAAATAATAGGGAAAAAAGAAAAATGATAAGAGAAAGTAAGTCAAAATAGAGAGAGTGTTGAAATGACAAAGAAGTAAAAAAAAATAGAATATCTATAATTAGCAGTTTAAAAAAATCATAAATTTGTATAAAAGTAAACAGTCACAACTAACGAGGAGATCAACACTAACCATCGCTAAGAAAGCATATAAGCAAAATCCAAAACTATGATTGAAAAGACCAGATTTTCTCCTTGCCTAGGTATGGAATGTGGAGAGAGTTTCGGGCAACTTCTGGAGTAGAAATCTGTGAGTTACTGGGAGTGTGGCGAATGCTCAAGCCACAGTCATAGGACATTGGCCAGTCTCTGTGGGTTGAGGTGGCAGTTGGATCCCCAGGCTCCTTCCTGGGTGGAGAAGTGCACTTTTTCTCCTACTATGTGTGGGACTGAATCTTGGTCCATGTACTTATCCTATGTTGGGGCAAGACACTGGAAATTTCTCTGGTAGCACAAACGTGATGGCCCTGGGGTTTGCTTAACCCAGGGACCAAAGCCCACCCCGATGTAGGCAACGATTCAGTATTCTTTCAGGGAAGAAGTCCATGCCCAGTGTTTTTAACAGAGTTCTCACCTTGTCCTTCAATAGCTCACCACCACACACTCACAGGGTGTCTTCCACTAGGTTGTGTGTGTGTGTGTGTGTGTGTGTGTGTGTGTGTGTGTTATATGTTGTGTGCCCAGATGTCCTGCACTCTGCTCTGGCCACACACAGGACTCTGGGCAAACGATTGCACCCTGCCCTGGATTCATTCCATCTGCAGCTCTGCTTCTGCCCCCATCCCAGCTCTGCTTCCGCCTGGTGAGCAGCTGGCTCTCAGTGGCCTGGGGCTTGCTGGGACCTGTTTAATTCAAAGTGGTTTTTCCTATACCAAACCTTCTTACAATCTCTGGGAGCAAGAGGGAGCTGGAGCTTAACCCACTTCACACCACCATGCTGCCCAGATCCTGTGCCAACTAAGCTCAGTCCAGTATTCTGGGCTACTGCTATTTTCAGAGCCATCTTATCGGTGGTCTCTTTTCTTTGTTTGGTTTCCAAAATCATGTCGTTTATTAGCTAGTGGAGATAGAATTTTGATGACTATAATTTCTAAAATTAACAAAGAACCTTTGGTGGCTTGATTGATTAGTTAGTGGTCTGCTTATTTAGTTGGCCCATCGTTTTATCACTTTGACAATTAAAATCATGGCAGCAGTTGACGCTGGGCAAGGTAATGCAAGAGTGCTAATTGTTCTTCAGTAAGCAATAGTCTTTGTTAATGCTGCATTGGGTTCCAATTTTAAACATGGCTCTCTACTTCTTTTTTTTCTCTTTATTAAATTATTTATTCTAATTTGTTATACATGATAGTAGAATGCAAATCATTTCATATTACACATATAGACCACAACTTTTCAAATCATTGGTTGTCCACAAACTATTTTCACACCTTTCATGTCTTCATACATGTACTTAGGGTAATGATGGCTCACTCATTCCACCATTATTCCTACCCTCTGCCCCCTCCCTTCCCCTCCCTCCCCTTTGCCCTATCTAAAGTTCCTCCATTCCTCCCATGACCTACCACATCACCATTATGAGTCAGCATCCTCATATCAAAGAAAACATTCTGTCTTTGGTTTTTTGAGATTGGCTTACTTCACTTAGCATTATATTCTCCAACTCCATCTTTTCTTTCCCACTCTGTTGTAGCCCCTCTGTCTCCTTCTCCATCCTGGCAGCTAGAGTGCTGGTTCAGAGCTGATGAACTGTTTCTTACTGTTTCAATAATGAGAATTTCTCAGACTCTTATGTCTCTGTCAGTTAAATATTGATGCTTAGCATATGTCCCGAGATGCTGACCTTGCTACCCAGGTATTCTCTAGCTGTTTATAGCTAGGACTGCAGAAAAGCTGAAAAGTTCCCCTGAGTTCCCCTCTGCCACCTTGATCTCAACATTTTTTTTTTCTCCAGAAACACTTTTATCAATAGTAGCTCAGGGAGGTAAAAGTTATTTTCAGTGATGCTTAACCATAAATGGTTTGTATCAACTGCTTGAATCTCATGTCTATATTCATGTTAAGAGGTGTCTCATTGCTTAAACCTCCATGAAATCCTATGAAGTATGACAAAGACTCAAGTGTAAAAGAGGCAAACAGATGTCAGGTGTTTTACTGGGAAAAACTAGGAGAGGACAATTATTTGAGTTGGGTAATGAGGATGTTTAGGTACATCAGAGAGATACCTCACCAAAAACCTAAAGGTAACTTTGAAAAGTTTCTGCTGAGCTTTATATGCAAAATACACTATTTTATTGAACCCAAAACTCTCAAACATCAGAGGATGATTTGCCAAGGACCTGCAAATGGTCAGATCAGATTCTGTACCATCATAATTTATTTTCAGGGAAATTTCTTAGAAATTTTATTGAAGACATTTATGCGTAACAGAAAATTTGGAGATGTAAAAAATGCATATTTAGACTGTGCTTTTGGAAGTAGGAAAGAAGTTGTAATAGATGCAAGAGATGCAACTCCCTGTTCTTCCATCAATTAATTTATTTTTCAAATTGTTATCAATCTATACAATCTATTTTTGTATTAACAGATAAATTCACTTGTTAACTTTAGTAATTAATAAACATCTTACTGGGTCAAGAACACATGGTCATCTCCCTACTCTTTGCCCCACATCCCTTCCCTTTCCTCCTCCCTCATCATGGTATTGTTGAGAAAGGTTAGCATGCAATGTTTGCTCTAGGCTTATTTCCTAGAGAATTAAGGCTAAAATAATCTCTTTGCTTTTCCGTATAACAACTCCCCAGATGCTCTCCAATTTTAACCCGCTTGCCTAAGGGCAGATTACTAGAATAGAGGCAAACTCAGGGACAAACCAATCTGTGTCTCACTGTCACATGTTTCCTCTAGCCAGAGCTTTATCCAGGCAGCTATTCTTACCCTGTCCTAGTCCCATTCCATGACGGCTTCCCTCTCCTTCCTTTGCAACTAATTTAAAGAAAGAAAAAAATATGAAGAATTGCCTATTTTCCATGAACAGCTGTGGGCAGAGCTTGTCTTCTGCTGCTCTACAAATAAACACTCAGGAGTTAATCCTCAGAACAAATGGAGACCTTGGAACAGACTGCCTACTGACAAGCCATTTCCTATTTTAATTCTTTCCTCTCTCAGCTTCTATCTTGCCATCTACTTTTTCCTTTGCTAACTTCTCTAAACATGTATGATTAATGTCTTCACTACCCTATTCTCTAGCTCCAAAGGTTACTTTGTGCATTCAGTTCTAACCCCACCCGCATTCTTGGAAGCTTTCTCCATTTGTGTTTTCTCCCAGATTCGTTTAAAGTGTTCATCCTAACCAGAAGACCAGGAAGGCATTTCTGGTCCCATTAAATCCGTGTAATCTCAGATTCTCAAATGTTTGGTTATTCTAATTTCCCCGGTGTACGGGTGTCATGAGAATTGGTCATGGACTTTTTTGTGGAAGAATTGGGAGAGCATATACCCTCTTTACTCCACTTATGAAGTTTTCTTTCCAATAATGTGACTCTGGATCGAGGAATTAAATCTAGAATCCAGGGCAAGAGACTTAAATTTCCATTTACAGCTGCGGACATCATATTTCAGCTCATCAGACTTTAATGCTTTTATTATATAAATCAAACAACACTGTGGTCGCCTAAACATCTGTCTTCTCTGTCTTCTCCAAACACCATTGTTACAGATCCTTGTAGATCAAACATTCCTATTCCCCTTCCCTGTTCCAACATTGCTATTTGTTACATCTAGTTTGTCTCAATTAAGTGCTATCTTATATAATTAGGGACAGTGGAAACAAATCCTAAGAAAAACATTTGAGTTACATTAGGGACATGGGCCTTAGATGAGAACTTTCTTCCATCTTCACCTAAGTTTTTCTCCTTTGATCTATTGAGAAGGGACTTTTTGTGCTGGTCAGTAAATTTCTAGAGAATTTGGGGATTGAGATTTTTCTGAGTTGTCAACCTAAAATTCCCAATTCCACATTATTCTTATTAGGTTTGAGCATAATTATATAAGACCTATGCTGTGCACGTAGTCCCCTTGGTAAGTGTGCCATTCTGATACTCAAACACTGAGCATGATTTTCAACACAGTCTTCCATATAGCTGAAAGAAGAGAACAGTCCCTTTAAAGTTACCATAGAGGCCTCAAGCTTTCAAAGTGTTACTTAAGTTGGCAAATGGATACCTTAAGCCTATCATTTTCTTCTTATAAGTCCTCTATGAGTTAAAAAAAAAGAGTATCCATTCCACACCAGAATCTTTATTATTACTACATCCCCCATACAAATCAAACACAGAAGCTACTTTGCATCCCAATGTAGATACATCTGTCTGGTATCTCAATTTGTAATAGGTAAAACATTTCATAATTGTTACTACCACATCTGTCATCCATCTTACTCTGGACAGTAGGAAACGGAATTCCAAAATCCCATTCCAAGAGACTACTTTCCATTACTGGTTGTTTTAGCCTAGATACATAGGATTTTAGTTTGAGAAAAATTTACATAATGATTTAGTGAAGCAAGAATGAAAGAGAAAAGGCAAATCAGGAAAGGAGAAAAAAAATCCAAGTTTGTTTTTCACCAAGCTGACCACAGCTTCACAAGAAAAGTCAGCTGATTATATGGGTATATGGAGTATCTGCAAGAAGTAGTAGGAAATGATGACCACTGTGTTCTTTTGGGGGGAAGAAAAAAATAATTAAGGCTCCATCCATCTTTTTCCATCTTTAATTTTCAATATTAGCCTGCTGGGTACCTGCTGGGGAATTCAGTGTGTCTACGACTCCATGGGTAGTACTACACGCAAGACCTCCTGTGTCTCCTACTTCTGAAGATCTTTTCCCCGGAATAGACCATTAGAATTAATAGTGTTAAGAAATGTGATGGCCTCATGGTGAGGGCTTTACTCCTGTAGGAGAAATATGAAGTATTACTGGATGAGAAAGCAGGGCAAGTTTCCAAGATCTTTGGAACTCCAGGTCTAAGAAAAGTAGATCCAGTAGCTGTATATGATGGTTTCTTTTGTGATTTCTAATTCCAGTTATTTAGAAACTCTTTTTTTTTTTTTGAGCTGGGACATGCTGCATTAATATTTCCTCTTTATTGCTTTGGGGCTTAATGAGTGATTCATACTCTAGTTGTTTGTAGTTTCTGACAGTTTGTCCTCAGATTACAAGAAAACAATGTACAACACTAATTGTCCTTGTAGAATTAGTATTCCAGTGAGAGAGACAAGTAGTAAACAAATTGGTATGTATAATATAAACTCATGTTATGGCATGTTAGGAAGTAAAGCTAAGAAAAGCCAGTTGCGGGGGGTGGGGAGAGAGAGAGAGAGAGGGAGAGAGAGAGAGAGAGAGAGAGAACATACTAGTGGGTCTGGGAAAGTTTCCTTCAGGAGATGGGGACACTGAGCAGAAGTATTTTAGTTTATGAAGTTTATGAAGAAAATTAAAATTATTTCCATCAAGAACATTTGTTCAACACATCTTTGCAGGTGTAAGGAACCAACCCATCAGACTTTGTAAATCAGCCCATGGAAAGGACACTCAGAATTGTTGCATAGGAGCTTACTGTTTAGGACTTTATAGGAAAGAAAAGAAAAAATAAATACATGTATGGTTTAAAAATTATTTCAAGGTTTTAAAGGACAACTTCAAAATTTTGATATCCATGTAAATATCTGCACTTTTGTGATTGCATCTTATGAAGCCATACAGAAGTCTCCATTTTCAGTACGAGGATACTTATATGACCAAAGATTGTTAACACACAATAGAAATGGGGTGGTCTCTGAAGAATATCTGAGGATTTAGATATTCTGTGCTCTTGAATTTAACTCAGAGGCTATTATTAAGCCTTTCTCCTATATTTGTTTCTGTGAGGGCTATTTCCTTGAAAATGTTTAATATACTGTAGCAACTATTTCCACAATAGCAACATTTCCACAATGTGACCTTGCCTCATGTGTCATGATAACCTCAGTTTTCATAGTTCTGTACGTGGGTATCAGAGCTGCCTGTTCTTTCCAATACATGTAGAAATGTGTTTAATGAGAAGGACTATACATAACAAATACATAATGGATGGAAAAACCAGCTGTATTTTGGTTTATGAAATGTCTCGATTTATTTTTCAAATATTTTGGATTAGATAAAAACCAACTTGGTTTTGCCAAGAACGTTTCCCCTTAATTTTTTGAAATCATGTGCAATTTTGCAAAAATTTACTCCATATGTTTCTGTTTCATTTACATTTAAATCACCAAAATATTGCTTTGTGAGATCTATGTGATGTCTGACAAGCCATTTAGAGTGGTCCAACACAGTTTTCTTTAAACCAAGATATAACTTATATACTATAAAATTCACTCCTTTAAATTATACTATTCAGTATTTTTTAGTATTTTCTCAAAGTTACATAATGACTACCACTGACTAGTTTCAGAACCCAACACAGTGGGAAATGTATGGGTGAGCTATAGAAGGGTTCCCATAAAGCTCTTAGTCAGGAACTGCATGTGGCTTTATGCTCTAGACAATTGACTTGTTCCAGCTCCATACCACAATCATAAATCAGAGCAACTCTGAATCCAACAAAGTGGCTACAGGGCTCAGGGTTATCACAAGGATAGGTTTCGTTGAGGTGAGTAATACGTCACCATGGCCCAAGTGGAACATTGGCCTGCATGCCTCCACAGACCCTTTCCCTACTGATGATATTTTTGACAGTTTTTTGACCTGGAAAGTCCAAGACCAATGGGTCCTCAACACATAACTTTTGGCTCCGAGTTCTCCTCTCTTTCATTTACTATCCCATCCAACTAAGTCACTGCCAGAAAAATGAAAGACTACATAATTCTGACTTTGAAGACAGAATGTTCCCCTAGTGACCTCTGTGTATTGAATTTGGAACTGACCACTTAAGAAGGAATGGGAAGAGTGAGTCATAAAACTTAATTTGTTATCTCAGTGAGGCTGTTCAGATGGTATTTAAGGGTAATTGCCCTATCAGGTTCTTCTAGGATAAAATAAATATTTCTGTCAAATACTAATATTCCTTTTCATCAAGTTTAGTTCTTGATTGGGTCTATGAGATTTAGAACATGGAAAAATCATGATAATAACAAATGAAATAAAATAGCATGACATAATCCTTAGCTTTTTAGGAGTTGTGACACTCAAGCTTTGGGAATTTGGTGTTTTAAGACTCCCATTTCGCTTAGAATAAGACATGCGAAATAAAAAATACCTTGTCTAGCAGCGTATTATTTTTAGAAATGATCATTCTATGAGATTTGGGAGATTTCCCTTCATTTTGAAGACTCAGTTTTCTATTTATAAGCTGGAAATAATGATAGCTACGAAACAGAGCTGTTGTAGAATAAATTAAGTGATAAGCTGCCAATGACAAAGTATCCACCTGGTTTCCCAAAGGTGGATAATTATAAATTTGCACTAATAATTTCACTTTTGATTTGAAAATAAGTCTAGTTTCTCTATTTGTTCTTCCAGAAGATAGAACATGCATTAATAGTCACCATTTCTTTCTTTCTTTTTGAATGCACTACTTCCTCTACAAAATAAACGTGACATCAAATTAAAAGTGGTTTGTGTTTTCTTTTTAAATTAAGTATCTCATAATGGGGGGGGGTCCAACACTTACCATGATCACTATGAACCTGTAGCAATAAGGGTCTTTTAATATGATTTTTAAAAAAATTAATTTGACACAGTCTCTGTTAATGGCCCTTCCCCATATCAAGTTTAGAAACAATCCTCACATTCTACACATCAGGCAAGAGTGCTTTTTTTTTTTTTTCTTATGTCCTTCACTTGGCAGTTCTTTTTGTTCATATGACAAGAAAATGTCTGAATGGAAAGTAAAATATTCAATCATCTGAATGTTTTGTCTGCACAATGCTACATGTTTTGGTGTTATAGACAAAACATGCAGATAATTGATTTTTTTTCCTTTTCATCCAGATTCTTTGGCATTATTTACACATAGCTTGTATCCAGTTTACTATCCATTGAAAGAGGAAGTGAATGCAAATATAACAAGTGACTTCAAATGACACAAAAAATGTATCATGTGTTAGATCACAGGAGGTTATTTTTCTTCATTGAAATAATTTATTGGTAGAATATTTGTGGTATTCACTTTGAATTTTGGAACTCACATGTATGAGACATTATGTAGAAAAAGATTATTGTACACATAAATGTTTAAAATACTGGGGCTGTGTATATAGCTCAGTTGGTAGAGTGTGTTCCTCACATGCATAAGACCCCAGGTTCAATCCCCAGCACCACACACACACACACACACACACACACACACACAGATGTAAAATACTGGTTACAAATTAATTAGGATGGATGGGGACAAAGTAAGAATATCCATTCTGATAGAACCAATCCTTTGAAATTAAAAATATGGTAATAAACACCAATGAGTGTTTACAAAATCCACTCTGAACCCTTCTCTCTCTCTCTCTCTCTCTCTCTCTCTCTCTCTCTCTCTCTCTGTCTCTCTCTCTCTCTCTCTCTCTGTCTCTCTCTCTTTTCCTTTAATATTGAAGCTGAAAAGCCAGACACTTGCTTTCTTGGCCTCTTAGTATGAGTGGGTGACTACAGGAGACAGTTTTGGATGTTGAGGTTGCAAAGGGAAGTGCATTGTGAGATATCTGAGAAACACCCTGCTTACTGATGAAGACAGATGCAAAGAATTGTTAATGGGCTCTGGTTTCCTCTTTCTTCATTCATTTAATATGGACGTGATGCTCAAGCTGCAGTCACCCTTTTAATAAATAGTAGTGGTTATTATTATGCACCAGATAATACCAATGCCCTCAATAGTCACTCTCCTCTACTTAGTTGTGTCTTCTTAGTTGTGGCCTGAAGGTCTTGAGGAGGTGAGCCAAGCCTGTTAACCTCAGTGCCCCGGGGTGCACCAGGAGTTGCATGAGATGACTGGCTGTGGCCCATGCTAACATGAGAGGTCATCTGATTATTCAGTCCTCTGATTCCATGAAAAACCCAAGTAAGCCATCTCACTACCTGGAAGGTCAATTTTGTTTTTCATGGATATACTCACCACCGTGAATAACTTAGTCCTATTCTACATTTAACAAGGCTCCCGTCAAAGCACCTTGGTGGTTTATATCCTGAAAAAGGAAATTAAAGTAATAATAGTGATCCAAATGCCCTGGTGGGTCACACATACACACACAAATGTAAATTCAAGTGAGTTCTTGTTCCAGTAAGTTTAGCTTACTGTGTGTTTTCACAAAATAACAACTACCCAGGAAGTTGTTTCTGTTCTGAATTCTCAAATGCAAAATAATACCGTGGCTCTTGGCTGAAAGGTAGAATCTGCTATTTGATTCCCAGCTCAGGGAAGGCAGCTGGAGTGAGAGAACACAGAGACCAGCTCCATTATTTTTGCAGTGTTTAATGTTTCCTACAAACCTGGCAGAGACCCACAAAGGAAAGACAGTTGGTTTTTAGAAACTGGCCTTGATTTTCTGCTTGAGACAATGAATATCAGGAATCCATTGCTAATGAAAAGCAAACAGAGAATCACTACTTTTCCCCATACATTCCTCACATAGTTATACTTGAATGTATTCTGTGGAGACAATTTTTTTCTACATGTTCTGCACTCCGAGGGTGTGCACAGGAAAGCCTCATCTGGAGGGCTGGAGCTAGAACAATGCACTGGAAGTTAACCCTTGTATGCTCAGGAAGCCTTTGGGCCTGCAACTCCTTGTCTTCTTAGTAGCTCAGTGTCCAGGTGCATCTTTAGTCACAAGCCAATCTAGTCTGTGTTGCTCCTCAGGAGATGGAGAGTCACATTGTTCCTGACCTTGCCAGTCCTGAACATATTGCTACATAATTTCTCCAGGGATTTTCATGTTATCTTTAGGTATCTACAGGCATTTTGCCCCTCTTCTATGGTGAGGTAAATTCATAACTTCTAGGTATGTCTGTCTAAACAAAAAAATCCACAAGGAGGTGTCAAATCCACAGACTGTGACTAGGTGTGTGATGATATTTAAGCTGGCCTATTGTCTGCAAGTTCTGTTTCTTCATCTATAAAAAACCCAGTAGTGGCTGCCCAAGAGGTAGTAAAGCTCTGCAGAGGCACCTTGTGTGTAAAGTACCACAAGAATGGGAGGTATTATCTTGTACCATACTAAGACATTTCAAAGACAGCTCCAAAACTAACTTTTCAGATATTTTTGCAAAACGTACTCTTTTTAATAAAACTTCTTATTTGGAGATCCTTGTCTATTCTCATGAGTTGTGGAAATCAGAGGCCCAGTGTACCATGCATGTATGGTACATAAAAGAAGGTTCTCTGTCTCGGTGTACTCAGGCTGCCATAACAAAATACCCTAGATTATGTGCCTTAAACAACAGAAATTAATTCTCTCACAGTTCTAGGGTCTGGAAGTCCAAGGTCAAGATGCTGGCTCTGAGGGCCCACCCACATGACTAATCTAATCTAAGCACCACCCAAAGGCCTCACCTTCAAACATCACAACTTAATTTTGTGGGGGACAAAACTCAGTTCACAGACCTTCCATTGGTAACATCTTCAAAGTCCATAGTAAAATATCACAAGTAGGATACAACATGATGTATTCAAGGTACAGAATATCTCTATCCTCACAAGTATCCATGTCATCCTTCTATAACCAACCCCATCTCCCTTCCACCCATAATCTCTCCTGAGCATTGAGGACTAATAGTCTGCTCTCTATTTCTATAATTTGTCATTTCAAGAGAATCATAAATGAAAACATTCAGTATTGACCCTTAGTACTGTCATTTCACCCAGCACAATTCTCTATTTTTCCATGTCCTTGCATGTATCAATAATGAGTTTCTTCTTTTTGCTGTGTTATCCCATTGTATGGATATACCACCGTGTGCTAAACCAGGAATCCACTGCAGGACATCTGGGCGGTTTTCACTTTGTGGTTATTATAAATAAAGCTGCTATGAAATTTATATATGTAAGTTTTTGTATGGACATGAGTTTTCATTTTTCTTGTGCTCAAGCATACCATTGTTGAATCCCATGGTAGCTGCAAGTTTAGTTTCCAAAACAAAACAATAAAAACAACCACTGAATGATTGAGTTGTATTTCATCCTTGCCACCATTATGTGTTTTCACTACTTTTTATTATATCTGTTCTGACAGGTGTGTAGAAATGTCTCATGGCTTTAATTTCCATTGTCTAATAGTAATCAACACCTTTTTATGTGCTCAGTTGCCATCTGTATATCCTTTTCACTGAAATGTCTATTCATGTCTTTTATCTATCATCTGATTGGATTATTTATTCTTATTATAGAGGTTTGAGATTATAGATACACATACAGAGGTAGATATTATAGATATTAAAACTGGACTTGTGGTTCACAAACCAAGTCATTCTACACTTTTAATGAGATATTTCACAGAGCAGAGACTTCAAATATTAATGAAATATAGTTCAACATTTTTCCTTATATGCTTTTATTTTCATGTCCAAGAATTTGTTGTACAATGCTAGATTATAAATATTTTCTCTTATGCTTCTTTAAAAGTTTCAAATTTCTGTCTTATATCTAGGTTTGTTCCATGTTGAGTGTCATGTAAGCCGTGAGACTGAGGTTGAGGATTACTTTTTGGCCTATGGAAGGTCTAGTTCCATTTTTTGAGATGCTGTACCTTGACTGCATCTCTGCATGTTTGCCAAAGATCAGTTGGGCATGCATGATGCACCTATTATGGATTTTATGTTCTATTCTTTTGTTTATGCATCTATTCTTCCCAAACACTACACAGTCCTGATTATTGTCGTATTACTTGAAATGAACACATTCCCCAACTTACTCTTCTCTTTCAAAATAGTTTGCTATTCTAATATTTGTGACTTTCCATATAAATTTTAAAATAACATTACCATGTTTATAAAAAATTATGGTGGTATTTGAGTAGAAATTGCATTAAACTTATATACCAATTGAGGATAATTGACATCTTTCTTAGGAGTCTTTTGATCTATGAACATTTTATGCCTACCATTATCTTCTTTGAGTTCTTTCAACAGTGCTTTATTGTTTTCAACAAAAATTGTATGTGTTTTATCGATTTATCCCTAAGAATTCCATTTTTTCAATAATTATAGATGGTATATTTTTAATAGATGATTTTTTTATATACCCAGGATTGAACCCAGGGGTGCTTAGTCACAGAGTCAAATCCCTAACCCTTTTTTTATTTTACTATATTTTTAAAATTTCTGAGATAGGGTCTCACTAAGTTGCTCATGGCCTTGCTAAGTTGCTGAGGTTGGTTTTGAGCTTGCAATCCTCCTGCCTCAGCCTCCCTAGCAGCTGGGATTATTGGTGTGCACCACGGTGTCTGGCTAGTATTTTACAAATATATTCATTGCTAATACACTGAGAAATGGAATTTTCTGTTCATCTTGCATCCTGAAACCTTGCTAGCTTTACTTATTACTTTTGGCAGCCTCACTTCCCTTCATTTGGAAATGTCTTGATTTTCCCTTTATTCCTGGAGGATATGTATACTAGATGTAGAATTCTGCATTGGCAGTTATTTTTTTTAAGTCTTTGAAAAATATTGCATCATTTCCTGCTGGACTTCATGATGCCTGGTCAGAAATCCACTGCAATTTGAATTATTCCCCCTTGAAGAAAAGGTATCATTTCTCTATTCATTGATTACAGGATTCTTTCCTTATCTTTAGATTGTAGAGCTTTATGACATGCATCAATATGGATTTGTTTGAGTTTATCCTGTCTGGGCTTCATTCAACTTCTTGGTTCTAAATTTTGCCAAATCTATGAAGTTTTCATTCATTATCTCATTCAGTATATTTCCAACCCCAGTTGCTGTCTTCTCCCCTTCTGAGGTGTTTAGATCTTTCCCCATAGCACTTGTGCTAGGGTTATCCAGAGGTTATCCCTATACCTTGGTCAGGATATATGGGATTTTGAAGAAAGTGGATCAATGGGAGCAGGTAATCCTCATTGGTACCAGGCAGAGGTAGTAGTTTCCACTCCCAGCTAAGTGTCTCAGCCCTGTTTGGAGGTGTAAGAGTGTCTCATTATGGCCCCCCACTTTTTCTCCAGTGGTAGCGTGGGGCATGGGGTGGGCTTGTTGTTGTTGAATAGTGGGGGAAGTTCTGAGTATCCATGTATCTTCTCTGAAATTACTCTAGCTGGAAAGTTAAGTGTCTCTCATCTCTGCTTGGTTATGGTGAAATCCACTCTTATTCATCCTCTATGGCAGCCACCACTGGGTTTGGAGTTTGAGACACTTGGTTATTGCTGGGAAGTATGGAAATCAAGAGGTCCACTCAGACTTTGCTGGTGAGAGACTTCTCTCTTCTTGGCCCTTTGACGAGAGAAGGTGGAATTTTTTCAGGCTTTTTTTCAGTAACATCCTTTAGCACTTCCAACTTGATGGCTTCTTCAACTTCCAATCTGGGATATGTAAGAAAAAAAGGAAACCCAAGGAAATGATGTCTGTGTTGTTCCTTGGGTCCCAAAGTCCTAGACGGACTGCTACTTTCTCTCCAGCTTTCAGAGGATTCTTTTTTTTTTTTGGGGGGGGGGCAGGATTTAACCCAGGGATACTTAACCACTGAGCACATCCCCACCCCTTTTTATTTTTTGAGACAGGGTCTCATTAAGTTACTTACGGCCTGAGGCTGGCTTTGAACTTTTGATCCTCTTGGCTCAGCCTTAAGAGCCACTAGAATTATAGCATGTGCCACTCTGCCCAGCTCAGAGGATTCTTATGCTTGTTGTATATCTAACATCTAGGGATTTTTGTTGTACATAGTAGGAAAAGTAGGGAAACATACACCTATAACATCTTATGGATGCCAAAGTCTATAAAAACTCATTTTTAATTAGGGGGGTATGAGGGCAAATTATATTAAGTAATGATTTAATAATATAACTACAAAAGGATAATGACTCATCACTAAAATAGAAGTTATAAAAGTCACTTATAACCAAGTTTTCCTACTAGAATTATATTTTTAATTTGGGATTCTACTGAATTCTCATCTCAAGTTTACTCACAAATATTTTACATGTTTTATAGTAAATGTACCATTATGATAACATTGGAATATATCACTCCCAATAGTTGTATAAGGTATGGAAAATTTTTAACACTGCATTTTTATCATTAGTTCATACTTTCTCGGGAGGAAAGTGAGCTATTTGTCTTTTTTCCACATTCCTGGCCAATCCCCAACTTTATCACCTATCTACATAAGCAAAAGGTTTTGGGTCACATTGACTATTCATTTTTAATGAAGTCCTAGCTCATACTAAAATCCTCCCTTTGCCTTTCTGAAATAATCAAATATTAATAAGACTTCACATTTTTATTTGTTAAAATTTGAATTCTCTCCAGAAAATGCCTTTGTTTTTAAATTCTAAAATTCTGGGATAATCTTAATAGTAAAAAGTTTAATATAAAACTGTTAATAAAAAAAGTATTATAAATTATCTTTAAAAAGCCAAGCATCATTTTCTGATTATAAACTAGTGTTATTAACATTAATCAATTATAGGATCCCTTCTGATGGTTAACTTTCTAAGCTTACACAGCATGCTAATGGCCATTATGATATTAGAACTCCCTAATCCTGACTTCTGTGCATTAGGTCAATCTATGTCCCTACAGCCCTAGTAAACAGATGGTTTTACACCATATTGTAAGTGAGGAAACAAGCTGCATGGCCAATGTCACATACTGAGTGACTCATTCATTGAACTTTCCAAGGTAATGTGATCTGTAGCTGACAGACCCAGTACCCACTCACTTTCAGCATTTGAACTGTAGATATAATGTTCTTCTTACTTCATCAGAGCTCCTTCTCTCAGACTGATTCTAAGCTCTGCTTCCTGTCAGAGGATGCACGAGCAGCTACAATATCCCCAAGAAAGTGCTGTTTTCTTTTCATTTTCCTTTGATTATGTTCTGCTTCTTCTTAATATCTTATAGTGACTTATCTTTGTGTTGAGATGAAATCAAAGATCTTTATAATAGACTTCATCAAAGTTCTTCAAAAGGAGACTTTTGCCTCTTCTCATGATAGAGTATTGGATCTTCCTTAAATAACCAGAAAGCAAGACAAAATATATTGTATAATAAGCCATTATATATGGTTTCCAGACACAAGACAAAGACAGTGCAGTACTGATTCAATACCTGAGAACATGAGAACAAATGAAGTGAGCCCTATGATTGTATGCATTCATTACCTGGATGCAAACATAGGCCATGAAACAGGGAGAAGCCAACAATGTTGCTGAGATAGGCAGACAAATATCAGAGGCTTTATCACTTTTATGGAGGGAGAAGTGATTGAAAACTTTAGGGGAAATTGAAAAAAAGGGGGGGGGAACTCTATAAGGAAAGGTTTTGAGATTTGTGGAGGTGAGACCTGCTGTCTTTTAATGATAGTGATCAACATATGCAAGAGATGTAAAACTGGGGAAAGAACCACAGGAAAACTATGGGCAAGATACTTCTCTGAATTCACACACAACTAAGCACTGATGTTCTCATCAGCCAACGTAAAAAGGTCCTGTAATACATGGTTCATCAAGTAGAATCCACCCAATTGTTGGGATTAAATTAACCTTAAGCTATAGAGTGATTTGGACATGTCCTAACAAAGCATAAAAGTGTGTCCCCAAAGGATCCTACTAACTCTAAATGGTGAAAGTGTGAATTAGACACAATTCAAACTATACAAACAACAACAACAACAACAACAACTAACAATCAAAATCAAATTGTAAACTTCTTTTCTAGCATCAAAAATAACTATCAGGGGCTGGGTTGTGGCTCAGCAGGTAGAGCGCTCGCCTTGCACATGCAAGGCCCTGGGTTTAATCCTCAGCACCACATAAAGATAAATAAATAAAATAAATGTATTGTGTCCAACTACAACTAAAAAATAAATATTAAAAAAATAACTATCCGGCATGCAAAGAAATAGAAAAATATTCTCCATACCCTCAAGGAAAAAAAAAGTTATTCAATACAAAATGATAAAGATGATAGAAGTAGTAAACAAAGACATTAAAATAGATGTTCAACAAGTAGAGAAAACCAGTATTGAGGCAAATAAAAGACTTTTCAAAATTAAAAGGGAACATGTAAAATTGAAAGATATAGCATTTAAAATGGATATCCCACCATAGTATACAAGTAGAGTATATATAGTATTTTCTACACTAGATACAGTATTTAGTACATTTACTACATAAATACTATATCCAGTGTAGTAAATACTATATATAGTATTTACTATATTTACTATACTACATATAGTATTTATTATTTTTTAAAAAATGATTAACCTTGAAGACAACAACAGAAGCTACCCATGATAAAATACAGATAGAAGAAAAAAATAATTAACAGCCAATCAGTGACCTGAGAAACAATATTAAATAGTGTAATAAACAAGTAATTGAAGTTACCAAAGGAGAATATAAAAAATTAAAAAAATAAATGGAGAAAATGAATAGCCAAAGTCTTACAAATCTGATGAAACCTATAATCTCACAAATTCAAGAAGTTCAATAATAAACCTTCCAGAGGAAACATTTAAAAAATGTGCCAAGGAATGTCATAATCAAATTCCCACAAGCAGGCAAACACAAGTACTTTGAAAAGCATTAAGATAAAAAAAAACACATTAAGTATGGAGGAGCAAAGAAGAGAATTATGGCACATTTTATGTGGGAAAGCGTATATGAGGAAAAAAATGTCTCTGACATAGTTAAGACAACTAAAAATTTTGTACTTAGAAAAAAAATTCAGGCTGAAATGTGTGAAAGCAAAGTGAAATTTTTTTTTAGACAAACCAAAGTTAGAGAAATCATTGTCAGCAAATCTCTCTACAAGAAATATAAAGGAAAGTTTTTCACGTAGAGAAAAAGACATGGGAATCTGAATCTGCACAAAAGAATGAATAGGTTTAGAGATTGTGAATATCCAGGTACATATGAAACATATTTTTCTTGTTATAGTTTCTTAGGAAGAAAATGGTAAAGAAGAAAATGTGTTGTGCAGTTTATAACACATGCTGAAATAAAATGCATAACAAAAGCAGCATAAGGGAGAACGCATTGTAAAATTCATGTAGTATATCAACAGTGATAGAACAGGCTGTGGGATGTTAAGTATGACATTGTAAACCTTAGGCCACACACACAGACACACTAATATAGCAATGAATTATACATGAAAAACTAGTGGTAGAGATAAAATTTAATTATTGAAAATACATAGGAAATTGAAAATTATGCAGGGGGTGAAGAATAAAGAATGGATAAGAGAACAAATAGAAAATCAATTGCAGTATGGTAGATTTTGTCATGATTCTATCAAATAATCCTTTAAATGCACAGGATCCAAGCAGTCCAATTAAAAGAGAAATTTCTAGATCTATTTAAAAAATACTACCCTCAAGACATAAATTGGCTAGTATTAAAAAGATTAAAAAAAGATATATAATGAAAGCCCGAATTTATACAACTCTGGAGATGTTTTATTAATATCAGTCAAAGTAAATTTAAGAACATTGTTAAGGATAAAGAGATCTGAATACACTTGAATTGGGCATATGCAAATGGTCAACAAGCACATAAAAAGATACTCAGCATCATTAATATTAGATGACTGCCCACTAAAACCTCGAGATGCCACTACACACTCCATAGATTAGCAAAGATTCAAAGGAATAGTGGCTGAAAGGCAAGAATAGCTAAAATTTAAAAGGAAATTGTGTTGGTGAAAATATAGTATGAGTGGAACACTTACAGGATGCTGGAGGGATCATGATGTGGTTCAGCTGCAATAGAAAGCAGTTTAGTAGTTAGTACAAAATGAAATCTCCATCTACCCTATGACCCAACCTGTCTACTCCTAGGTGTGGGTCTTGAGAGATGTATCTATACAAACACTTACACTAGGATGTTCATGGCAGCTTTATTCATTCAAGTCACAAACTGGAGACATCCTAACTCTTCATCCGCTGATGAATGGAAAATCACACTGGGGCTTAGCCATATAAAACTATACAACTCAGCAGTAAAATGGAAAAAAACTGATCCATGTAGCACTTCATCCATGTGGAGGAATCTCAAAGTCGTTATGCTAAGTGAAAGATGCCAGGCACAGAAGACTACAAGCAGCATGATTCCATTGGCATGGATTCTAGAAAAAGCAAAACTGAGGATGGAGAGCAGATAGCTGGATGTCAGGGTTCTGGGGAAAGGGGCATTAGGGAGTGAGATAGAAATGTCCTATATCGCCACCACAAGAGGTGTTGCGGCCATGCACATTGGTCAAAAAATTTCAATTTATAATATTAAAATTGATGAATATTTTATACATGAATTATACTTCAATAAAGTTGAATCTTTTTAAAATAAAAAAGAGGGGAAAGGATACTTTGTGCAAACACAATTACAAAGAAAGTTGGGGTGAATATATTAGTATCAGACAAGGCAGGTTTCCAAAGAAGAATGTTGTTAGCAATAAAGAGGCACATTTCATAATATTAATTCATTAAGAGGATATATTAGGTTGAGCTGAGTAGCTCTGCAGGTGTTTTATAGCTCTTAAAATAGATCTCCCTGGCAAAAGTTTAATTCCTTTTAAAAAGAGAAGGTCTAAAATAACGTTTTGATGTTGGTTTGTATATTTTGGAGTGGGGGAGGTTTTCTAGCCCCAAATACTGTGCTGGAATACTTTATGCCAATTTCTTGAGTTTGACTATAATTATCTTGACTAACTTTATTTATCTTCCGGATATGTTATTAACTGTCTTTTATTCAGAAGTCTAATACTTATTGACTTCACTGACAGATTTATAAGATCACTCAGTGAAAAGTAACTAAATATGTCTGAACATTTCTTTCCCTCTTTTCGAATATGCGTATTTGAAAAGATTTCTGATTCATTTAATATTAGGATATTAATATTCATCAGGCTTATTTATAATTTCATTGTCTATCACAAATGCTATATTTTTTATTTTGAATGCTATGTCATTATTTTTTATTTAGTATTAAGATAATAAATAGAACAAATATTGTAGTCTTGAGAAAGATCAACCAACTTGAACACCACAGCTGACCAAAACAGTGGCTAAAACCGTGAATTCAAAATGATCATTTAATCACTTTATATTGAAGCTTTCACTCCTGACATGCCCACCTCGTTGTTTTTCAAAGTGAACCCACATTTCATCCTCTCTGGTGGGATGCGCCTTGGGGTCAGGTGTCCGGCTGCCACACATCTTTACCACAGTCTGCTGGTGTCTGTTTTCTTTCTCTGGGGTTCCCTGCTCAGCGCTTTTTGCTCCTGGGACCCATCCATGTTCTTTCTGATTGCTGACCCCTGAACTCTCCGCTGTGTGCCTCTTCTTCCTGCCTAGGTTATGATAATGTGAGGAAGTGGCTTCATGACTCACCTATGGCTCATGAGACTTATAAAACATACCTTCTTTTGAAATTAGAGATGGACGTGTTTGAAAGGAGCGTGATGCAGATGTCTACTGAGATCACCCCATCACTCAAATTGGGGAAAACACAAATTGGCTTTAACCCACACTTGGTGGGAAGTCCACGGCCTCCCTAAATCTGTTACTTCCCAGGAGCCTCGTGTTCTCCTGGTCACTTTTGACTCAAACCAAATTCCTGTTCTCACCTCCCAGCATTTCTCTCATTTCTCTGCTCCACACTGATTTAAAGGTAGAATGTCACTCATTTTCTCTGATCCCCTCACTTCAATAAAAACACTCACACCTAGGGCTTAAGCATGTAGCCAATCTCACAAATGAACAGGTTTCATATTACTGTTACTCAGCTTCTTGGCTCGTGCCAAGCTCCTCTCAGTTTCTCTTGTCTCCATTTTCCTAGACCCCAACCTTTAAGGGGCTCCAGGGAATTCTTCTCCCTCCATTCAATCATGCAAAGTAAAGCTCAAGACCCCCTAGTTAGCTCAGAGCGATCCTGCACATGTGAAGGAGATACCTAATGCAGCCTAAACGGAATTCTATGGCAGATGTTATTTTCGTCTTTTACCGTGTTACATTGCACAAATAATCCAGATCCCAATGATGAGCAAAGGTTGACTGGATTCAGTTAATCTGAGGCAATAATCCTCAGAGAAAGTTTTAAATATCAGAATGTTATAAAGTTAACTAGAGATTTCAGAGTCTCCAAGCTGACGAATTGAATATATGAAATTTAAAGTCCTGACCTTCAAAAGCTCTTGACCTTCAAATAGTATATAGTTACTTATATCTTTTATACGAGGAATGGCATCCCGGCTTTTACTTTAGAATGAGAACGAATTATGCATAGGAGACACTAAAGGTTATGCTGCGGCTACCAACATCATCTTCAGTTTTCTCACATGAAAGATGAAAGTTTTTTTTTTTTTTTTTAACCATTGGTTTTTGAGCAAGAGCTTTGTTTCTCCACTGAGCTTTTGTGCAACTCTAATTTGCCACTTGTATTTTCTTTGCAAGGCTGGAATTCTCCTGAGCCCTGGGATGACTGCATTGGATTGCATAGATTAGGATAGAGGATTGGCAGAAAGCTCTACTGGGAGTCCAGGCTTGAAACGGATGTGCCAGTTGTGCATGTCCAGGATGATTTTTATGTTATATCTTTTAAAAAAATAACCAGGGAAGGTAATGTCTATGCTGCCCCTCCACTCCAACCATGGATAATGAGGAATTAGAACATGAAGCTAGATACACATGTTGGATAGATGTGGCTTTTATTTCACATCCATGGTATGGACATGGCTATGAGACTGGAGCCTAACATTCATTATTTATGTGAGGCTCTTATTAGTATTTGTTAGTGCAAAATAGTTATAAATGCTGATCTATTCTTGAAAAATCTGCTTTCTATGTATCTTCACATGATACATTTTTAATATAATGCATACTTTATGTTATTGGAAAAACTACATTTACATAATGCCAAACATAATTTTTCTAAATTGTATAGTTAGGTTAAATAATTTATTGCAAATGCTATCTAGTAGGGTTTGTTGAAATCTCATTTTTCGTGAAAAATTATTAGTTACTTTACTGAACAAAAATTGTCAACAGGTTGTATTTTCAGCCTCGGATTATTTCATCTGGAATCACTGTGGTAATGGGATCCCAGGTCAAGGGCCCAAAGCAGGCCCACCCTAAGGATTCACACACACATGGACTTTTGATATGGAATGTAAGTCTAGCCTCAAAGGGCTCTCCTTTAGCAGAAATATCCCCCAAGAGAAAAAGATATCCTAAGAAAAGATAAAGCAAGAATATGAGATTTGTCCATAACAATTGATAGTATAGAAGAAAGATGGTGAACTTTGACCATGTTACCCAGACTTCTCTGTGAACCCTGGGAGGTATATTTTTCTATAGTCCTTCAAAATTATGGTAGGTCAAGTACAGGCAGGGAACATAGTTCAGGGTGTGTGGATACCAGGAGGAGGGACCTGGGAGGCCCAACCATGAGACATAGGGCCCTAATGGCCTGAGTACAGACACAGCCCAACACTCTTCATCCCAATATGGGTGGAGGGGTGTATTAATTATGCTTCATATTTTTTGTATTGCAATGTTTTACTTTCTGAAAAATCCTTTCTGACTGAGAGAGACTATCCCACTTGTTGCTGTCTAGTTCTTAGAGGCAGCAAAGCCAGCTGGGAACAGGCCTTGATTTGCAAGCCGTACACAGTCAGAGCTTTATCTTTTTTCTCTGTCCTGAATGCATCGTGAGGCAATATTACTCTGACTTAATCATCCCAGGACAGAGTACAGATGCAACCCCTGTAGCGCAGAGCCTTCCAGAATCATCCAGTCTAGCTAATCTTAACCTGTTCTCTCTGCTCCACCAGGCCTTTCCCATGGAAACTCAGTACAGCTGTGTGGGCCAGGCTCTCCCCTCCCTCCAGCTTCTCTTTTCCGACCAGCACCTCGCATCCTCCGTGGCTCTGCATGGCATGCTGTGCCTCTCTGTTCTAGGGAACTGTGAATAACCTTGAACTTGCCCTTTGCAAAGTAAGAACCGGGCACAAAACAGGAGGCCCCGACCCAGGGCCTTCACGTGTATCAGCATGGATTGAATGGTGGTCCCTCTAAAGATGACCACTTCTGAATCCCCTAACCCTGTAAATATGTCACCTTATATGGTAATAGACACTACATGGAAGTGGTTAAACTAAGGAGCTTGAGTGGGTAGGATTATCCTGGATCATCTGGGTAGGTGCAGTTTCTCTCACGAGCATCTTTACAAGAGGAAGGCAGGAGGGTCAGAGGGAGAAGACGTAAGGGTGGAAGCAGTGGTCAGCGGGGACAGACAGATGCGAGGCTGCTGGCCTGGAAGGTGGAGGGAGTTGAAGAACGCAGGCATCTCCAAAAGCCAGGGAAGGCAAGGGGTTGGACTTTTCCCTAGAGCCTTTGGAAGAAACATGGATTTTCTGAGTCTCTGATTTTAATTCAGTGAAAATGATTATGGAATTCTGATCTCCAGCCCTGTAAGACAAATTTCCATTGTTTTAAACCACTGAGTTAGCAGATGTGTGTTATACAGCAACACAAATGGATCCATGTCATGCCTTCCGGGGATGCCACCTGCTTTGAACCATGGTTTGAATGGCATGCCCAGGCTTCCCAGAGTAGCTGAGTGGCCTCCCTCCACCTCTGGGTTGGTGGAAGGCCAGGGAAACTGGGCTGTGAGGGAACTGAAGACTCCAGTCATCTGTTCCTCAGTAGCTTCTCCTCTTCCCATCCATCACTTCAGGAGGAAGGGCCTCTTCCTCTGTCTAGGCATCAGGAGGCAGACGTTGGGTCCTGCCCAGGTCCCACACATCTCCCCAGCTAGACGCACATGCCCCCAGGTGGAGGCTGGAAAGCCCCCAGGGACTGAGCTAGGTGGGAAGACAAGTCGATTTTGCCTAATGAACTCAGTGCCTCTGAGGGGGGGGAACCATCTTGCAGACTAATTCCTTGGAAAGTGTTTCAGGGAAATGCACTCTCACCTACCAACATCTCTCTACCTCTCCAATGCCTCTCGTCTGTCTATATTTCCATTCAAGCTCTGTATCCCTCTCAGTCTGGTGACGCCATCAGTCACTCAAAACATCGGAATTTTCTGCACAGGGGGTCCTGGAGGTCTCTCCCAGGATGCAATTTGCAAGCCCTAGTCCTTCAGCTGCTAGCCCGTTGTTTGCCCAGGGTTGGGGCATGAGCTCTTGTCCCTAAAATACAGGGGAAGGTGAGTGCTTTAAGTCCACTTTGGTCTCACTGACAACACAGAATGAGGGCTGATGGCTCCTAAGAGGCTTGTGAGCAACTCCCCTGCCTCCAGTCTGTTTCTCAGGGGAACAAAAGAGCACTTGATCTGTATCTTGATCTGTATCATGTGGGGAAAATCTCTGCACTGCCCAGCCTTGGACCCTCTCAGGTAAACATCACAGAGGTGTTTTGTGTGAGGAAGTTGGTGATTCCTTGCCGTGACTGTATGAGCAGACCCCTGTATGAGCAGAGAATAATTCACACAGTCCCCAGAATGCACGGTGCTATCTCCGTAGAAGCTTCCTGACTCCCAACTCTATCCTGCTAGAAGGCAGGTGTCTGTGCAGTTGACCCAGAGAAGCAACAGCCGAATGTAGAAAGTAAGAATCCATCCAGTTATCATGGAGGCTGGAGGAATGAGGATGTGCACTCCCGTGAAGCACTCCAGATAATGACTTGTTGAACTAGCCGGGAAGAATGCAGGGGAGGCAAAATTTCTTGCAATCCTGTGGGCAATGCCTGAGTCAGACAAACACATCTTGTTGCTGTACTTTCTAAACTGTTTTTCCTCCAGGCTGCTATTATCTGGAGAAACACATGGTGAATTTGTTATTTTTCATGATGAACTGTTAAATCTAATTGCTTACAATTTGCTTTTTTGAAAAATTTTTCCCCCAATTTTTATTCAATTGTAACAACATATTGAAATTAAAATAAAAGAAATTTAAAAAGGAAGGAAATTACCCACAAATCTGCCATTGATAGCAAGTCCTTCTATTTTATACGTTTCCTCCCAGGAATTATCTATTTGCTGGCAATACAGTCCTAATGGTACCTTCCAGAATGAGAGAGTTGGAAAAAAGACAGATTCTTTCTACTAAAAAATTGTGGACCACATTACTTAAAATGAGAAAAGTGGACTAGTTGATTTTTTAATGGCTCCTTCCAGTTCTAACATTTTTTATACTTCTCTACTTCCAACAGAGTGAGTCTTACTTGGAAGCATCATATTTGGGAAACTGGAAATTTTTAAAAGCTGAGAGAATGGTACTGGCAAAGGAAAATGGTAATCAGCAATACCACAAACAATAGACAGGAGCAAAAACTGAAACTCAATAGGAACCTTTTGATAAACATACTCTAAAATAACTACTCCCTTTTTTTTCTCTAATTCTGTAAGTTCCCAAACTTGAAAAGCTTCCAGTTTTTGAGCTTCAGTTGAGCATTCTGTCATAAAATATACACATCCTCAGTAACAGAAATATTATATTAACATCATAAAAGATCCATAAATGCTTTCCTCCTAAAATCTGTGGTTGCATGCTGTACAATTTGGGATGGTGCCAAACCAAAGTAGCTTTCACCCTTTTACTGGGACCTTGTTGAAGTCACACTTTTCTTTTTCCTGATGTTGCCACTACTTTGAATCAAGATACGCTGGAAATAGGTATGGGATGTCATTTAAAAAGAGAGATGAAAATAACAGTTGGTACAAATCTTTCAAGTGGTTTTACAGGCAGTTGAGTGTTTTCTCTCCTTAAAAATCTGAACAGAACCTATGCTTAAGTAGATGGATGGAAGACCTGTTATAGAGTCCAACCATCAGTCAGTAAACCTGGTCCTAAAATTCATGTGCTGCGAGACTTTCTATTTTCAAGCAGAGACCGTGGAAAACACTGAGCCGGATTATTACGCTGTTATTCTGACCAATTGTGAATTACATTGTAGATAGGCTTTCCTTCCTTTACACAATACTTTTTTAACTGTAATATGTGCACATCAGAATCGTGTCTTGTCTTTGTCTGGTTCACTGTTAATGCATGTTAAATGTCTGACAATGAAACTGCAAGAAGGTATAGTTGTAATATGCATGCTTTGATTTACATGGTACTGGGTAAATAAAGGATTGCTTACTTTACAGGATGGACTTTCAGGCTCTATTTCAATGTGTGAGCTTGTAGGATTCGTGTACACACAAGATTTGCCAGAGCATGTTACTGTTTTTTTCAGAGAAGGAAGGTCTGCAAATGGGACTAACAGTATGGTGAAGGCCATCTTTGTTCTATTACCAAACACCAATGTCTATTTTAACATACAAAAACTGGCAATCTCTTGGATATGCTAGTGCTCATGGAGCTCTTGATGAAACATTTTGGGGCAAGTGATTATCATAAACGTATGAGAAAGGATACTATATTATAATTGGCAAATGAACTATAACTCAAATGCCAGTTTAAAGCACTGTGTTGAGAAGCATTGGAGGTCCCAGTAGGGTTCCATGGGGAGTATACTGGCAATGAGAACGTATGTGTTCTATTGACTGGAGAGCAAGAGAGCAGGGAATGTGTGCCATGCATTTACCAATATTTCATTAATAATAAGACTATAACCAATAAAAAAATAATAAGACTATATAACCTATATAACAACATACAGCAGTAGTAAATCAGTTTGTAACATAAATGTTATTTCTAACACAAAGGGAGTTCAAATGTAATTCAGATCATATTCATATTCTGTGAGCTCCTGCAAGCCCTGCTCAGGTATAGAGTCTGATAAAGTTGTCACTTATGCATTAATTGGTCACATTGAAATCTTAATTAAGTCCAGAAACTCTGAGAGAAGTTGTGCCATAAATGGCAATAACCATTCAAGATGCTTTTATTTATTTTTTTTCTTACAAGATGCTTTGCTCAGACCAGCATGTAGTTTTCTCAAATGCCATGGGAGCTGACATCAAATCCTTTTTGCCCTCTGATTTCATCTACTGGTATGTGTTAGTCTGCTTTCCATTACTATAACAAAATATCTGGATACTGAGTTTATAAGGAGGAAAGATTTATTTGATTCACATTTTTGGAGGCTCTAGTCCATCATGATCAGTTGGCACCATTGCTTTGGTCCTGTGACCAGGCAGCATATCATTGCAGGACCACATGGTGAAGCAAAATTGCTTATCTCAAGGCCAGGAAGCAAAAAGAGAGACAGTGTGTGTGTGTGTGTGTGGGGGGGGGTGTCCATGATTCCACAATCCTTTTCAAACAAATACTTCCAATCATCTAACTGCCTGCTATTAAGCTCCACCTCTTAAACATTCCTCTGCCACCCAATAGTGCCACCCTGGGAACCAATGCTTTAATATATGGGGCTTGGGGCACATGCAATATCTAAGGTCTAGCAAGGTGCATGGGTGGTTTCATTTAAATGTAGGGTAACCTTCTGGCAACAGCACATTGCCTCAAGCATACACAAGACTTATTTTCCCTTTCAGAAGCTTGGTTATATTTTCTTGGGGGTATTGTTTCTTCTCTGACACTGAAGAGTCCTGCTTCGTGAGCTAGCACACAGTTTTATGAGTGGGATTAAAGTCATCAGGAGACTGGGATCTATGGTCAAAGGCACATGTCTCCTCTCCTTCTGGGCAATTCTGGAAGGTATTTTAAAAGTATGAGTGTCCTCTCCATGTACAGTGATATGTTGGAAAATATAGTCTTGATTCATGGTATTTCTAACACAAAGGGATTTCACATATGATCCAAATCATATTCATATTCTGTGAGCTAAATTTGATTGATCCCAATTGATTCTTGGGATTATCTTTCAAATAATTTACCTGTGGGGCTGGGGCTGTAGCTCAGTGGTGGAGCACTTGCCTTGCACATGTGAGGCACTGGCTTCCATCCTCAGCACCACATAAAAATAAATAAATAAACAAAGGTATTGGGTCCATCTACAACAACATAAAAGTAAATATTAAATAAATAAATAAATTACCTGTATGTAAGTACTTGTCTTAGGGTCTTCTTTAGAGGAACACAAGATCATACTATAATTTTTAAAATTACATGGATCATATAATTCACATTGCTGAGAGCAACATTAATAAGCGGATAGCCAAAGATGATATATCATCTGAAAATTCTACTTTTCAATGGAAATAGTTTAGGGTCCTTCTTGCCAAGAAGGAGGAAATTCATAGTTTGGATCAAAATAGCATACCAACTGCCCACGCCTGCTTGCTATTACTACACAAAATAGAAATGGCAGGAAAGAAATCATATAGAACCATATTAAAACACAAGAGAATGTCATTGATGCTTCAAAATTTTGGAGAAAATTTTTGATAAAACAAAAGACAGACCAATTGGATGCTGCCACAGCCAGCGCATACATGTATTGAAACATAATGTGGTACCTCACTAATATTTATAATATAAATGACAAATATTTATACATAGTATTTTACATGTCAAAGTTTTCAGTTAAAATAACTTTAAAAAATTATAAACAGTGAAAAGATGTACAAACATGAGGAAATTTAGCCACACTGGCAGAGAAAGAGCCAATCATTTGTAAATATAAGGAGCTCTTTTAAAATGTTTTGGTTAGTGCATTGTAGTAATACGTAATAGTGGGGTTCATTTTAAGATACTTGTAAATGCAGACAGAAATGGAGTGAGTTATGTTATATGCATTTATAAGTAGCTCTTTTAAATCAATGGGAAATTACTAATAATGAAACAGAGATTGTAGAGAATATATACCAGAAATTCATTCAAAATTCTAAATGACTTGTAAACAGGGGGAAAAATCACTCATAATGTTAAATACTCTTACTCAAAATTACAGAAAAACTAAATAAATAATGAACCATTACACCTAACAATCAGCATTTACAAAAATCAGAAAATTTGATAATATGCAGTTCTGTTAAGATTACAAGGAAAGAGGAACTCATTAATTTTTACTGCTATCTCTTTGGAGGACTATTTGGTAATATTTATCAATTTTTTAATAGATTGACATAATACCTTTATTAATTTATTTTTATGTGGTGCTGAGAATCAAACCCAGTGCCTCAGAAATGCTAGGCAATGCTCTGGGTCACAACCCCAGTCCTTATCAATGTTTTATCTGTGCATACATTTAGATTTAGAAAATCCTTGTGTAAGACTTCATCCTACAACCTGTATTCACACAATGGGTGCAAAAGTCAAACAACAGAGTTTTGTAGCAGTGTTTTTAATGACGAAACAAAATCCAGAAAACAATCAAAGTGTTTATCAATAGTTAAGAATAGTACGTAAAGAATATTTAGCTATGCATACAGTAAATCATGTGCAAATATTTTTAAAAGGAAATTTTATGTGTGCAAATATAAAATTATTTCCAAAATATCATAAGCAAAATAACAAAAATAAATAGTACAAACATGCATAGTTCAGAAGTTTGTATAGTATGCCAATACATTTTTTAAAATGTGACCATCCCCTACAAATATACACTGTAGACATATAAAAAATCTCCAGAATTAGGTACCCATAAAAGAGAACCCACTGATATAGATGCTTTCCGGAAGCTTCTTCCAGCCTTAGAAAGGGGATGAATTAATCTTTATTACTTGCCCATTGAAGCTGTTTTCTTAAATTTATATTTATTTTACAGTGAGAATGAATCTCTTTTAAGTAAATTTAAAAATTAAAGTGTCACTATTAATCTTAGAAAGTTAGGACCGGATAAACCGGGAATAGGCTCTTCTATAAAATAATTCATTAGAGATTTCAAGTGAAAAAATGTGATTACTAAAATGTAAACAAACTACCAGATGGGAGTGGACTAAAATTAGTCAATTATCTAAAGATTGATTCAGAAGCTAAGATCTCTGGGTGTCAAGTTCATAGCATGTACTGTAAAATAGTAAAGAAAAGAAGAGACAAAATAAAAATTAAGAGCTCTGGAAGATAAAGCCAAGATTTCATTCTTCAACTAATAATAGTTCTGGTAAAAGAGAAAAAAATACCAATGCAGAGAAAGAATTATTCAAAGAATCATCAGAACCCAAGTTTCCATGAGTTTTCAGATTAAAAGGATCATCTGAATGTCAAACTGTTTGAATGAAATAGCATCTGCACACACACACACACACAAACATAAACAAATACCTATACATATACATATACATACACATGCTTTTAGTGAAATATTGATTTCCTATAGCTGGTGGTATCTCGTACCTTTTACCAATTATAAAATCTTGGACTTCATTGAGGCTTTATGTGCTCCATGAAAGAAGTGGTACCCGTAATGCTGTGCCTACAGTCACATCTTGTCAGGGCCTTCATTGCCCCAGCTTTTGAAAGACATATTGGAAAGTCCTGATACTGAAGGACTGGCAGATCCAGACCAGCAACTTCTATTCAGAATTTTCCAATGCTTCAAGAACAACTTGTTCCACTGAATCTAATGGAAAACTAATCTATTGAAAGATTTAGAATACCCCCAAACTTCAGCACAATGCTGCTGGTATACACTTTAAGTGTGTCCAAAACTATAATGTAAATACTCAAAAACAACAAAAATACCTTCAAGCTATGCTAGGTTTTCCAAATATCCTTCCGTTTCCATCACTGGGCCTCTTCATATTTGCTACAGAAAACCAGTCTGTGGCATGGAACTTGTCTACTTGACTGTGGTTTGGGAACTGTGGTGGAGGGTTACTGCAAAGTTCTTGTTTTCAGCCAGGGACTGAAGCTTAGCCATGCAATGTCAAGTAGCCATGAGAGTGGGAGATCTATCTGGAGTTATACCAACGAATACCAGTTCTGAGCCATCTCCTCCATGAACAGACTTCACACAAATGGACAGAGATAACCATGGAACTAAAAACATTACAAATTTACTTTCACAGTATTGATTGCATTCTTCTCTTGACACCACGTCAGAAGCTTATACAGGAATTCACCCTTAATTATGTCACCATTTGAAACATTCTAGTTCCTTCTCCCAATTTCTTAGATTTGCATGTTTTTCCCCAAGACTGAAAAAACAGAAGAAAATGCTGAGAGAGAGAGAGAGAGAGAGAGAGAGAGAGAGAGAGAGAGAGAGAGAGAATACTACCATGAGAGGAGGAGAAGGCTCTTGATCACCTGGCTCCTCAAAATAACTCAGGAATCTTATCTCCCTCTCAAATCTTGATAACTGTGTCTCTACCAACTATGTGTAACTCAGGTAATATGTCACTCTTTGCATCCTGAAAATAGGTTGCTAGTTACATAATGGGTTTGAGGACTTTGCTGACAAGAACTCCATATGCTCCATCACTACCTGTTATCATTACCCACAAGTCAAGGAGAGTGTCCTACAGCTGTTCAGCTAATCCAAATTTCCTGTGCTCAGTATACTTCTATGATAACAGATGTCATTCATGCTGAGAAAACTGCAGAGCAATGTCTTAGTTGTGTCTTGGTTATCTTCACTTATAATTTTGGTAGAAAAAGGTATACACACACACACACACACACACACACACACATATATGTGTGTGTGTATGCATAAAAATTACATATGTATATATATTATGTATATAATTTTATATAAAAAGATATATTTTTCTATTGTATCACATTTAAAACAGCTTTCATGAGCTATCATTCACAAAATATATGTTCGCCACTTGAAAGTATTTCAATTCTTAATATATTCATAGATATGTGTAAGCACCATCAGAGTCAATTGTAAAATATTTTCATCACCTCAGGAGGAAACCTTAAAATCTTGAACTCTTGCTCTCCAGTATGACTGGAACCTCCTTCCAGCTCCAAGCAACCACTAATCTACTTTATCTCTACATAGATTTTTCTGCTCTGGATATTTCATAGGAATGGAATCATCCACTGCTTATACTTTCATGTCTAGGTTGCTGCATTCAGTATAATATGTTCTAGGCTCCTCCATGTTGTAGATTGTCAGCACCTCACTATTACAACTGAATAATTGTGCATTGTATGGACATATTGTGTTTTCCTTATCCACTTGTCATTTGATGGACATTTACGTTGTTTCCATTTTTTTACATAATAAATAATGCTGTTATAAACATTAGTGTCCAACAGCTTGTGGGGGCATATGTCTTCATTTCTTTTGAGTATGTACCTAGGAGTGTAAGTGCTGCTTTGTATGATAATGCTGTTTAACCTTTTGAACTGCAGCCAGACGCTCCTAAAGTGGTTGCACCATTTTACATTCCTACACAAGATACATTTAAGATTCTCATTGCTCCACATCCTTGATAATGCCTGTTATTTTCATTCCAGACATTCTACCGGGTGCAAGATGGCATCTCATTGGGGTTTAGATTTGTATATTCCTGACAACAAGCATCTTTTCATGTGGTTGTTGATTATTTGTATGTCTTCCTTAAAAAATGTCTATTCAGATGTTTTACCTGTTTTTTAATTTGGTTGTCTTTTCATGATCCAATATTTTAAAGATTTTTTTCTATTTTCTTGTAAGCATCTTGTAGTTTTAGCTCTTACACTTAAATTTCTTCTACTGTGAATTACTATCTGTGTGTATTATGAACTAAGGGTCTAATTTTTTTCTTCTGTATGTGATATAAAGTTGTTCTAACACCACTTATTGAAAAGACTATTCTTTCCCAATTGGATAGTCTTGGCATCCTTGCTGATAATTAGTTGACCACAGATGTGGGGTTCATTTCTGAAATTTTAATTCTAACCCTTTTTTCTCTATGTCTTTCTTGTGCCAGTACCAGACTGTCTGTCTTACTGTTTTTTTAAAAAATATTAATTGGAAAAATGAAAGCATGAGTCCTCCCATTCTGTTCCTCTCTCAAAATTGTTTTGTGTATCTTATTTGACCCAATGGTTGGTCTTTACTGAAGTATCCTAATTTTAAGATGCAAATTCCCATGTGGTAAAATCTCCCATAAGTAGATGAACCAGTGCAACATTGTGTGTGTGTCACAACCTCATCATGGAAGTAGAATCCATAACTTTTGCTGTATTCTGTTGGCTGGAAGCAAGTAACAGGTCCACCCCCACCTCCAGGGTAGCAGGTTATCTGGGCATAAACCTGCAACCTAGTCTGTCAGTATACACCAGTACATGATCTCACATCTCTAAATGTATATAGCAACCACACCCTTTGCCAGATTATTTTTATATGAAGAAATTTGATTATATTGGTTAATACTTAGTAAAATTAATTAACATTAAGGAGGTAACAAGTATAGCTCAAACATTTCATTGTGAATATCACTCACATACATTTGTACACAGAGGCATGCACACAAACACAAGCCAAATCATCTGACTCCTTTTATAAACGATTACAGTCCGAAGATTTTTACAAACACAATTCTCCTTTATACTGGAAAAAAAAATGAATTGATTGATAAAAATCATCTTAATAATAATTTATTCTGGGTGAAAAACTAGTGAAAGACACTTTTCCAAGTCTTTCATTAGTTTCTCCTTTTTTTTTCTCTTTACTCATAATTATTTGCTGAATTATCTGGCTCACTGTGCAGGATTGTTAATTTTATGTGTCAACTTGACTGGGTTAAGGGAAGCTCTGATAGCTGATTATTGTTCCTGGTTATGTCTGTGACTATGTTGACTATGTCAACAGACTGAGTAAAAAGGATTCATTCTCAACATTGAGATAGACATCGTCTAATTGTTTAAATAGAACAAAAAGGTGACCTTATCTATCTATCTATCTATCTATCTATCTATCTATCTATCTATCTAACTATCTCTTTGAGATTAGTCACCTATCTCCTATCCTTGAACACTGGGTGCTTTGGTCTTAGGATGTTATGACATACAACCACTGGATCCTCTGGTTTTCAGGCCTTGAACGAATTCAATCAACTTTTCTTGTTCTCTAGCAAGAGAACTTCTTGGTGTCCTTAGTCATTTGAGACAATTCTCATAGTAACTCTCTGGATGATGGCTAGATGGCTTACTAGTTCAGTGTCTCTGAAGAACCCTAATGCATTGGGTCAGCTGTACTGTTTCAGTCAGCTAGACTATAAGACCTGACAAGAACAATTAGAAGAGGAAAAGTTTTGGGGGGACTAAGGTTTCAGAGAGTCCATAGATGGTTGACTCCATTCCTCAGGGCCCAAGGTGAGGCAGGACATTATGACAGAAGAATGTGGTAGAGAACAACAGCTGGGAACATGGCATCAGGAAACAGAAAGAAAGAGCTCTTCTCAACAAGGACCAATTATAACCTAAAGCCATGCCCCAGTGACTTACCTCTTCCAGCCACAACCTCCTTGACTGCAGTCACTGGTCTGTATTAAGGGATTAATCGAGGCACTGGTTAGGTCAAGATTTTCATAACCCAAATATTTTACCTCTAAACTTCCTTGCATTGTTTCACACATAAGCTTTTGGGGGATACCTAATCTAAAGCATAACATGTACTTTTCACCTCATCTCATAAAACCTACCCTATTTGCCAATGTCAATGCCACAACTGAGTCTCATATGTTGGATGACCAAGTATGCATTAGATTGCACCTTACATTAAAAAATAGTTTTCTGTGGTAAGCATTGTAGCTCCAAATGCATCACACCCCCTTTCCTGTTGGGTGAGGGTTCCTATATTTTTTTCTTTTACTAAAATAGCAGAAACATCTGTGTCTCCTCCCTCAATCAGTACAACACTTTATGAGTCCCAGATTTACAAATAGTATCAGTTACATGCAGTAAACCTTATTCTTGGTCTTATTAATTACTTTCCATCAACTTATCCCTCCGGCATTTTGGTTACAAAAGCATGCTAGCAATCAGCAGTAATGGTTTTAAGTTAGTTATTTGATAACTAGGTCCCTTTGCAAAGTTTCTTGTTAATTATTTAAAGAATCTGTATCCTGGGGAGGCTCTGCCTATTCTCTGTGTTGTCATATTCATTTGCCCACAACTGTGTCTTTGCTCTTCTCTTTTCTCTGCTTGTCTCTATAGAATTTTTATAAGTCTAAGATTTAGACACTTTAAGGCATATTATGTTTTTCTAATCTTTTATATGGTAAATTCACTCCAGGTCTTAGATCAGCCTCTGAGCTTAAAGACTCATAACATCCCATCTGACATCATGCAGGAAAAAAAGCATATACTATATTTCTATAGGTCTCTTAGATTGTATTCTCCTTATATTTCAGTTGCTGGGGAAGATGATGATTAATGAATCAGTAAAATGCATACGATGTGAAGTTCACAAGGGGAAAGGTAAATTGGGAAACCTTCCATTCAAAGGTTGTGGGCAAATGATGTGTGAAATTCTTGACAAATTGCCTTCATTAAGTTTTTGAAGTGGACAATTTTTTTCATAAATTTGGCTTCTTTTCAAACATAACTGTGCAGTTTTAAGACATTCACTGTCGGGTTGCAATCTGCCATACTATTTGTCCTTGAAAACCCTTATTCTTGGGGAAATTGGTAGTAAGTTTAAAGGAGGATTTTCCTTGATAGAATTTATATGGACAGTACTCATTCCTGAGCAAAACGGGATTAAAATGCTGCTCTCTCATTCTCCAGGTGCACAATGGGGACAGGGATGAAGCATGAAGAGCTTTGCATGAATTACTGTTCTCTCAGCAACAAAATGCTTTCATCTAGGGGTCCCATTCTGATCTTGAAATCATACTACAACCCAGTGCTCTCTCTTTTCAGCACTGTGTTGTGGGCTTGTAGTCTGACTCCTGGGGGGACTTGAAGTCCAGCTCCACTACTTATTAGGGATGTGACTTCAAGCAGCCAGCTTAATTGCTCTGTGTTTCACTATCCTCATCTATAATTGAAAATAATAATCTCTACCTAATAGGATTGTGCAGAAAATTAAAATTTAATATGAGAATATATGTAAAGTACCTAAGTCCTATCTGGCATACAACAAAAATGAAAAGTGTACATTCACACTTTGGAGAATCAGCACAAACTTGCATCTGAATGTAGGATTTGAAGACTGAATATTTCACACATTTCTGTAAGCTATGTGTTTACCTCCAAGTCCATCATTTGAAGACTTCAATTTTGGTTCCTATATGACCTGCCCACATTTGGGCATTTTCACACTTGAATGTAATTTACCATAAGATAAATAATTATAGTAACATATATATGCAATGATTTCTACATCTTAAAAGGCCGTCCTGCAAATTTATTTTCTTCTTCACACACTTCACAGTATACAAAAATTCAGGCAGGTAATCATTGCTCTGTGGTAGGTATTAGATGAATGGAACAGATCCTTGTTTTCCAGATGGGGAAACCAAATCACATGAAAGTTAATTATCTTAGTCAAAGACACATTTAGCCATTGTCTGATAGTGTTAAATATCAATACATATACTAGTATAAATTAAAATATAAATTATACTAGTATAAATTTATACTAGTATAAATTCTACAGAATGCAGGCTTATCCTACATAGCATATGTTTCCTAATAGTTCAAGATCTGAAAAACATAGAACTGTAACTCAGATCTTTAAAGAATCTGGCATAATTTTCCAGTCATCAATTTTATAGATGAATACTTCATAGTATGAGATGTGGGGTTAAGAAAAGAATGAATAAGTAAAATGTCTATATCCTCTTAATCCATGGTAAGGAAAAGTTTTTTGTAAATTTCTGCCCCTTTCTCATTGTTTTAATCTATCCACATTTCACCTCTTTGCTCATGGATTATCAAGGGTCTTATCTTGGGACTTACATTTCTAGATAGAGTTCAGATTTGTAACTCTACCATTTGACATCTGATAATGTTCTTTGGTGAACAAACTTGCTGTATTCCTGTGGAAGGACAAGTCAATGGTTGGAAAGTTGGTGAAAACAAACTTTAGGATAGTCGCTATTTGACTCATCTAAGTGTCATGCAATGATAATAATCCCATCAGATGTTTTCCAAATTCAGAAACTTGGATGTTAATAGTGGACCAAAAATGTCCATATCCATATGGTTCCTTGGCTTCAGAGATAAGATCAAGAGGGAATTCTCATGATGTTGTAGTTCTCTCCATCAACAGTTTTACTTTCCATAGTTTCAGTTACCCACTGTGAATGGTGCTAGAAAATATTAAATGGGAAATTACAAAAATAGTTTTTAAGTTTTAAATTGTGTGCCATTCTCAATAGCTAAACTGTGGAGCCAAACTAGATGTCCTTCAGGGATGAATGGATAAAAAATGGGGCATATATACATAATGGAATTTTACTCAGCAATAAAAGAGAATAAAATAATGGCATTTACAGGTAAATAAATGGCGTTGGAGAAGATAATGCTAAGTGAAGTTAGCCAATCCCCCCAAAAAACAAATGCCGAATGTTTTCTCTGATATAAGGAGGCTGACTCATAGTGAGGTTGGGAGGGGGAACATGGGAGGAATAGATGAATTCTAGATAAGGCAAAGGGGTGAGAAGGAAAGGGGGAGGCAGGGGGTTAGCAAGGATGGTAGAATGTGATGGACATCATTATCCAAAGTACACGTATGAAGACACGAATTGGGTGTCAACCTACTTTATATACAAACAAAGATATGAAAAACTGTGGTATATATATATAATAAAAATTGTAATGCAAAAAGTACATGAATAAAGACATGAATTGATGTAAACATACTTTATATACAAAGATATGAAAAATTGTGCTCTATATGTGTAATAAGAATTGTAATGCATTCTGCTGTCATGTATTTTAAAAATAAAATCAATTGAAATAAATGAATAAATAGATCTTAGCTGCTAATATATAAATAAATAAATAAATAAATAAATAAATAAATAAATAAGTTGTGTACCATTGTGAGTAGCCATGATGAAATTTCATGCTGTCCTGCTCTGTCCTCCACTCCCAGGGTATGACTTATCCTTTTGTTCAATATATCCACATGGTATGCACTACCCACCTGTTTGTCACTTAGTAGCTTACCTGCTATCATTGTGTCACAATGCTTGTATTTAAATGGTGTTTATTTTACTTCATGATTGCTCCAAAGTTCAAGAGTAGTGATGCTGGCTCTTCATATATGGCAAAGAGAACTGGTAAAGTACTTCCTTGAAGGGAAAACAAGAAAAAGAATACAAGCTGAAGTTACTAAGATCTATGGGTAATATGAAACTTCTATCCTGAATATGCAGAAAGAAAAAGAAATTCATTCTAGTTTTGTTGTTGTAACTCAAGCCATAAGTTATAGTCACAGTCATGATAAGTACTTGGTTAAGATAAAAAAAGGGCATGACATTATTTTTTTGTATATATAGAAAAAAATAGTGTATGTAGGGTTGGACACTACCTTCAGTTTCTGACATACATTGAGCATCATGGAATATATTCTCACAAATAAGGGGGTCAGAGTTGGGGTGAACAATCAAAAATGTTGTAAGGACTGTGTTTAATCTCTGGGCTGCCACTTGGAGATTTTGGAATTCTTGTTTGGAAAAAAGATGGAGCTCTGATCTCTCATGAGGCATCACTAATCTGCAAGCAGACCTACTCTATTGATGGTTAAAAAGATCCAAGCTGAGTATCTCAAAATTCCTAATTCTTGATCCACATTCTATTGGCTGCTCAGCTGTTAACCGCACATCCTAGGACTAGGAGATTTGCTGTTAAAAAGTTTACTTACTTTCAAAAATGTTGTTTATTGGACCTCAGTGTCCTTTTCTGTAATCTAATAGTAAGAGCAGTTCCAATTCTCATAAATATTCTGTGGTCATTTTGCTGCTCTTCTTTCTTCCATAAATCCCAATATGGCTGGGAGAAGCATTCTATACGTCTTGCTTTTGATTTTCCTTTGAAGGGGTTCTTGATATTCATGTTTACCATATTGCTCTGATAGAAGTTTTTCACTGGGGTCAGCAGGAAAAACCAAGCGTATGCCCCACTTGGGGCAGCCCTATGACCTGGACTGGAAGTTCCTTGTGGGAAACCTCCAGCTTTTAATCTGAGTTTAGAAGAAGAATGTTAACCACAGCACCACCACCTCCTGGCTACCCAACTGGCTTTCACCTTGAGGCCATGTACTTTCTCTCCATACTGTTAATTCAAAATGTAGATGAAGTTAAAGATTCATTGATCATTCTTGGCATATAAATTTTATGACTCCATAGAAACAAAATTGGTGAATTTCACAATTTTTGTGACATCACCATTAACTTGCCCAAGGAATATTGCAGTAAGTAGTAATGATATAGAGAAGTTTTCTTTTAGCTAACAGGTAAAGATTATTATACATAAGACCATAGCCAATTATTCTGAGTAGACAGAGTAAGAAAATGTATATATCTAAAGAGACCAAATAGATGGGTTGTGGAATTCTTCTAGTACTTTCTGAAGATCTTTGACACTAGGACAAATAGTCATCTGTCCAAAAGAGAATAATTGCATAGGATTTTCCTTGATAAAAATGGACTTACATAACACAGACCTAAAGATCATTCCTTTTTATTTTTTCTCTCTCCTGCCTGTCTACTTCTACTTTATCAAGACTCAAGCAATGCCCAGGTAACTCCAAAACTACTGCCAATTTTAAGCAATAAACAACCAGTCGATTCAGGAAAATATCAGTTGAGGTTTTAGATGGTACTACTTATTGTTTGAATTAATTTCAAAAGTAATGGAAGTCAGGTGTGGTGGTGTATGGCTGTAATTTCAGCTCTCCAGAGGCTTAGGCAGGAGAATCTTGAGTTTGGGACCATCTGGACAGTTTAACAAGATTACATCTCAAAATAAAGGTATGTTATATGCATGCATGAAAATGCCATACATAGACCCATTATTTTGTGCAATTAATATAGACTAGTAATTATAATAAAAATCAAAAAATAAAAATTTTTCAAAAATTAAAAGTAAACAAGTAATGGAGAAACTATAGCTTAGTAGACCATGAAATAACCATAGTCTTGGTTTGGATTTTGCTTTAAATGTTTTGCAATCTTTACTTTTTTTCAGGCTCAAATTTCTCCTTCAGGGGAGAAATTTTGGGTCATATAATTTTTCTTTATTTACCATGCACTGTATGCTTCCTAAGATGTTTAGTCTTTCAGATTCCTAGGCAGACCTCCAGCTAAAAGGAAACAGCATAGACTGATTAACCTTAGAGATCCAAAGTTCCAGAAGGATTTGAAATGTGATGAGCACATGAGCATTTTCATGTTGCTGAAATCATCCCATCCCCCATCTGTTGCTCTAGAGATAAATCACAGCACCTACTAAGAATGCACAGCACACCCAGTAGTATACCATGTACCTGGAGCAGTGCAATCCCTGACTTCTAGACTTTCAGGTGTAGACATCAACACCCAAGGTAAAATTGGTCCATAGACCACCAAAAAAGGTCAGATTTATACATCAGTGTCATTAGAGCTCTTTCCCTGGTTTATGCATGGGATTGATTACTTTTCCAGATAGTCCAAAACATCTGCTTGTGCCTAAAAACTCACATTGATTTCTGGATTGCCTGTTTGGTTATGTAATAATTGCACTGAATACACTAGGCTGCTTTCCAGCACACTTCCAGATATAATTTAAGGACTGATGTTAATCTGTAAAAGCACATGGGATTTGGACTTTTGGCAATCCTGAAGACGGCCTCTCTCACTACACACCATCTTGATGGTTGATGTAAGCCAACGGGTACTGACTTTTACCTCCTGCAAGTTGGCAGCTCCTAACTGATTAGCTTCAGCCCTGGAATTGGCTTCTTCCATTGGTCTGATGAAGCCAATGTCTGCTCTCCTTAAGGTCATGATCCTGACATACTGAGACCATTAAAGTGGGGGGTGGGTAAGATGTTTTCTGTATGTGACAGTGAGATTTCTGACTACAAAAATTTAAAAAAATATATAAAACCTAAAGGTTTTTCTACATTATGAAGAAACTATTTTTAAAAAGACAAACCATTTGGGAGTACAATTCTAATCAGTCCTCAAATGAAAGAAAAGAGTAATAACTATTTTTAGAATTTCCTTCACTAGTATAACCAATGACTAGTGTCCTTAAAATGTATGAGCACAATACAATTGATACAGATGAGATGCACTTTCTTTTGATGCTCAAAGCCAGACATTGGATCAGATTTTCTTTAGGTTAATTTATACGATAGGAAAACCTTCTGCAAAATTTGAAACTGTTTCTTAAAAAATGAATTCCATATAACCAAAACACTTTTTTTTCTGTTTGGGGCTCATTTAAAATATTTAAAATATCTAAAATTAGTTTCAGTCCTAAACAACTTCAATACAGATCAAGTGTTGTAAAATATTTATGATAAAGAAAATGATTCCATCTGGGCAGGGAATTTATTACTGGAATATCATACCAATTTGAATTGAAGCCACTGTGAGATTAATTTCTTCTCTGCTGTTGGAATATAAATTTGTTCTGACAGCTGCTTTCTGTAACCAAAGTATGCTTATTTGCATGCAGTATCTTCTCCTCAATGAAATCATATATATCAGAGGAACTCTGAGTGATTTAAGCAACAAACAAAGATTGATTATCAATGTAAATGCCAACCAGGGATTTACTATAAATAACAAAATATTGGCAAGCACCTACTTTGAAATCAACACTGGTTATTTAGAGCTTTCAGAGAGACAATCATGAAATTCAGAAGAACTTGCTGATGTTAAAAAAAAAAAAACAATTACACAAAGGAAAAAGATGGCTTTGATCAAGCATGTTTTTTCAGATTTATTAACGATTAACACATCAGGCATTCTCTTTTGTATTACATTCCCTTTCACCATGGCTAAAAACTGACAAGATGAATATTATTACAGTAATAATGTGCCATGAAGGATATGTAGTAATGTAGACATTTATGTAATACCATTGAAGCCTGAGTAGGTACAGTTATCTGCTATAATTTGGCTTCATGATAAAAGGGAAGGGCTTCAAAGTCAGAAGCTGAATTTGTCATGCTTTCCTCAGAAACAGGCCATTTAATAGAGAGGCCTTAGACTCTAGCAAGAGGTGTAAAAGTCAGTGTGACTTTAACATAAGTAAAGGAACCAGCTGCCCATCCGAAGAGAATAAAGATGAATACCCCTAAAATCGAGAGTAGAAACCATTTCAAAACAAAAAGATAATAAACCAAGCTCTCATTTTTGTTCTAAAACATTCACAATTTCTTATCCCTTATGCTCCTTCCCCCCAAGTGCTGGGGATCGGATGCAAAGCAAATACTCCACTTCTGAGCTACACACCTAGCCCATCCCCTTAAGAGGAATTTTATAATTAGCCAAATGTGCTTTTGGCTGGCCTTCAATTCTAAGGTGTGTAAGGCAGCATTAAAGAGAAATGGTCAGGAAAACGTGGATCTGTTCAGAATAATCTTCTTTGAACCAAAGTGAAAGCTGTGGAAAGAAAGGAAGGCGAGGAAGCATGGAGGGAGGGAAAGAATTGAAGGAGATTCTTTCCTCTATGTGTATTCATGTTACAAAAGATTTAAGCCCAATTAATTGTGAAAGTCCACAGACACAGAACACCCTAGCAAGTCATTCTCAGGGAAAAGATGACAATTCCCCACTGTGTGTATTTACAATGCATTTTCCTGAAGCAAAAATTCCCAATTCTTCTGTTCTTCAATAGGGACCAAAGCAATCTTATAAACAACCTAAGAAGTGCACTGCTATGGTTGGGGTGTGAGGTGTCCCCCAAAAGCTCACATGTGAGATAATGCAAGAAAGTTTGGAGGAGAAATGACTGGGTTAGAGCCTTAGCCTAATCAGTGGATCAATCCCTGATGGGATTAACTGAGTGGTAGCTAGAGACAAGTGGGGTGTGGCTGGAGGAGGTGGTTCATTGGGGGTTTGGTTATGGGGTATATATTTTGTATCTGGAGAATGGTGGCTCTCTTTCTCTACTTTCTGAGAATCCTGTGAGCTTCTTCCCACTGCCATTCTCTTCTGCCATGTTGTTCTGCCATACCTGGAGCTCTGAGGACTAAAGCCAGCTGTCTATGGATTGAGACCCCTGACACTGTGAGCCCTCAAATAAATTTTTCCTCCTCTACAATTGTTCTGGTTGAGTCTTTTAGTCACAATAGCAAAAAAGCTGACTAAAATATGCCCTGATTGGCAGGTCAGAGTGAGAATTAGACAAAAAGAAAGGAGGACAATATCAGGAGATTCTGTTTCTTCGAGTCCAGGATACTCTAGAATCACTGTTCCATTCCAAGGACTGCCATTGTTCACTGTTTTGGCCCACACATGATATTTTTGATACATTCATAAGAGAAAAAAGGAGGAAGTAATATTAAAGTCTTCAATCACTTGACTCTTCCATTTCTCTCAGTAAGAAAGTGGAGGTAACTATGAAGTTACTATCTTATTCAGAGGTGTTTGCTTTTTAATATATGATATTGAGCTCTCCATTGAGAAAATGAAGGGGAAGTAGTATTTAGTGTTGAATAATAGATACTTTCTTCTCCTCTTTTTAACTCTTAAGATCTAATTCTGGGTGGACCTTAAATGGTCTCATGTAATGAGCAGCTCCCCTGAGCAAGAATAACAGCATCGATACTACATTCCAAGAGGCCTCGATCTGGCTCGGAAATGGTGTGTCCCCCAATGTTTCGTGTCTTGGAGGCTTATTTCTCATGTGCCTAATTGAGAGATACTGGAAGCTCTAAGTGATGAGGCTTAGTGGGAGGGCCCTGGGTCCTTGAGAGCCCTATCTCAGGAGGGATTAATGTACTTTCATGGGACCTTCTGAGTCTCTTGACAGTGAGTTGTCATAGAGCAAAGTCCAGCTTCTTATTTCACTCTTTTGCTTCTTAGGTGATTTTTTTCCTCCCATAAGTGTTCCTGCCATTGTGACACCATCTACCCTCAGGGCCTCCCCATGGGCCAAACCACTGGGGCTGCTGGATCTTGGACTTTCATCTTCCAAACTGTAAGCCTAGGAAAACTCTTCACTTTATAAAGCAAACCTTCCTCCAGGATTTTTCTAAGGTAATGATAAATGATATGTGGCTGCTGCCAAGCTGTTTTGTTTATTCTGGTCACCAGAACCATGGATGAAACAATAGTTTGTGGTTCACCTCAGCCAGCTCTGTGTTCTTTTTTTTTTAAATTTAATTTTGGACTCCATAAAGACAAGGAAAGTATGAGAATGGTTGGATACCCACAGAAGATGATGAGAAACATGTAATTTACTAAATAGATAATGTAAACAAAATATTAAAGCACAATCTATGAGCTCATCCAACTATAAATGCCTTGCAATGTTCTGTGAACCAACCTGTGGAACTGTGAGAGCTTGGTTGTACTCTAGCCACACCGTCACAATCTTATGGGTCTGTCCTCATTACCAAGAGTTTTATTTCTCTGAACTTGAATCTTCTATGTTCTACACTTGCTGTTTTTTTTTTGTTGTTGTTGTTGTTTTTAATGAGGGGTATGATGATCCTCCTGCCACACCAATCTCTTTTTTTAAGTCCTATTTTTAATGGATGTTTCATGTCTCTCACATGAAGAACTGTACTGTGCTTGATTTAGCCATGAATAATTTATTTCTTTGAGAAATAATTGCAGATTTCTTATAAGTGCTAAATAAGTCTCTTGTAGCCTCAAGAACTCAAAATTGGGAAAAAAATCTTAGGAAGAAGGGAAGACAAACTAATTTGTGGGTAAGAAGAGAGCAATAAAAATGGTGGCATTCTGGACTCAGTAGTCCATAGCTCTTTTTGTGTATGATTCAAAGTAATGAGTGGAACCAAGAGCAATCTCCAGATTTGAGAGCTGTTTGGGAGATGGTGGCACCCACCTCCTATTCTTTCAGTTGATGAAAACAGATTGTGTTACTTGCACCTATTCTCTCTATGTGCTCTTAAGTATTATACATTTCGGATTTTGATCATTCTGAAAGGAAACTTTACTTTTTTTTTTAGTAAGTTTTAACCATTTTTGTGATTAGCATTATACTCCTAAGCCCCTACTTAGAATACCATTTTGTAAATAGAATACACTCAAGTGTAAAATTGATTTCTAATTCTGAAGATAATCTTTAGCAGAGTACATTTTGTATTAAGTAGTATTTGGCATCTCTTTAAATTAGTTATTACCATTCATTTCCTGTTCAGAATAAAACGTACACTACAAAATAAAAGTAAATCTACATTTTTTTTCTCAATGTTTGGATATTACATATTTATTCCCTTTAAAAGGCATTATCTGTGTGGTGATTTTCAAAGTAGTTCATGACTAAGGATCCTCAGGCAAGTTTCTAGCTTCTGTGGGCATAAATTTTCCTCTTTTCAGAGAGGAGATGATTGAAAAGATAAACTCTCAAGTTACTTCAAAGCCTAAATATCATGTTTCTCAGTTTATCCCGATAGTAGTATTGTTAAGAATAAACTACTAGAGTAGACCCATGAGCTGGTCCACATTCTTCTCAAGATCTGCAAATTGTAAAGGAGGGAAGGTTTGGGGGAAACAGAGAGAATGAAGGCACAAGAAGGACTGCCCATTCCCTGTCCGGAAATTCAAACCCTCCAGGTCCTCAGCTTGACTGACAGGAAACAAGCAGTGAACATACTGTATGTACAGAGATACAAAAAATAGTGCTCTATATGTGTAATAAGGATTGTAATGAAATAAATAAGTAAATAAAAATTAAAAAAAAAAAGAATAACAGGATTTGAAAGAACTTTGGTTTTCAAAGTTAAGTCTTGGCCATTTCCTAATATTTTGCAGGGAGAAAAATGTCCCCTTCATCCTCAGCAGATGGGATTGTGCTGGGATTGGTTGTAATTTGCTGATGGATGGTAAGTTTAGGTGGATGTTCTTAAGTAAATTTCTGACCAACTGAATAGAGAGGTCTTTGGTTTCCCAGATGACATGTGTGGACCACATTTAACTACTGCTTGGTGGGAACAAACACAAGTCAAGGCCAGGGTTGAGGAGCTGGATGAGGAAGACCCTTGGAGAGTGACATTGCATATTAGATCACTGAGAACCACGGCAGAGGAAAACCCTGCATAACCCAATGCCTAAGCAATATTTTACCACAGAGAGCCCCATTTCTCCACTCAGACACCTGTTAGCATCCCATGGGATTCACTTGGAGAAATGCTTGAATGGAATTTGTTGAGATAAAAAGCAAGGTGAGTTTTAACTACTGACCATTTTAAGATTATTTTTGATAGGTTGAGTCAGTGAGTTCGGAAAGGAAGTGACTCCAAAGCTGAAGGCCAAGTGTCCCACGGGAGTCAAAAAGAGTCACCTTAGAGAGAAGACAGGCTGACTTGAGGGTCCTGAGGGCAAAAGCCCAAGCAAGGCAGCTCCTCTGTGTTCAGTTACAGAATCAGTGTTCAGGTTGGAATTAAATATAATGCTGTGTTTTTCATTTTTAATCCCTTGATAATGAAAAATTACTTTTAAACACTCAAGTCATGTACCAAGTGTGGGAGGTACTGAGAATTGTGTCCTATTCTTGTTGAACTGAGGAATTTCCTACACCCTTACTGGACCCTGGTCTGGAGAACACCCTTTGGAAAGTGTGATTCTATTCATTCATACTTCCATTCTCTCTCCCTCTTTGAATCCAGCAGAACAATATGCCTTCTAATGTAGCCTGGATCCCCTGCTCTGGTCCAGCTATCTTGGTGCTTCCGTTAGCCACTCCCCTGGAGCCATAGACAGGCTCTAATTCTTAGGTTGCAAGTCAGCACCAAACTACAGCCAGTGTTAGTGGCCAAGTCAGCACCTTGACTTCCATGTGTAAGCCCACCTCCTGTCCTCTTGGACTGCAACTGCCACCCTTCCTCCAGGGGTAACCACAGAGTTCTTCCACCATGAGCTTGCTCCAATTCCACCTTGCCGCTTCCTTTTCCTTCCCTTTGAATGCTGACAGTGTTTTTGTAGGACCCCAATATGACTTGCTTACTGAGAAAAAGAGAAACAACTCCATGTACATTCTCTGTTGGCCTGTAGTCTCAGTTCCTTTTACATGTCTAGGTGAAAATCGAGTCATTATGAGATGGAGTCATCTCAGGAGGATGTTATGATGTTGTCATTCTACAGTGTGGTCACCAGTCATTTTATCTCCAGGGTAACAAATGTTTACATCTTGGAAAGTTAGAACTAATATAGCATTTTCCCTTTACCCTAAAGCTGATTGCTTTAGTGTAACTCTCCTATTGAAATATGTTTTATCTCCTGTTCTTTCTATTTGCTCTTCTATTCACTAGGCAGCAAAATTTACTTCATTTACTCAGCTTATAACCAACATATTAATCGCCTGTTGCATACTGAATATACCTGACTCAATATCAAAGAACAAATCTGGGTTTTGCCCTTGAGAATCTCAGTCTAGAAGAAATATATATAACCAACAAATGAAACTGATAAGTAGCAAGGTGCAGATATGACAGAGGGAACAGATAAATAAGTGCCTGGCTGGCAAGTGCATGAAGGGAGAATACTGATGCTCTCAACATGAAGAAAATAGTGGCACGGTTCCTTGGTAGATAAACAGAAATTCTTCAAGTAAAAAAAAGGTATGAAGGCTTGCACATATTTAGGAGGTAAGAGTGAGACCAGGGGCAGGGAGGGGGGTTGTTTCTTGATTTTATCCATATTTCTTACTAAACTGTAAATTGAGAAAAATGGAACACAAAGAAGTTAGTCTTTCAATATAATCATATAATAATATAATATAATATCTCTTCTTTATGTTCAGATAATTGTGAAGTATTTTGTCCTTGTTTTTCATGTTGTTGGTTTATGAGAAGAAAAATAACATTATATTTGGCCCCTCTGCATGTCTACAGAGGGGCCAAATATAATCATAATTACACTATGAATTTCCATGTGAATTAGCATTTCAATAAAGCACTAATTCCTCAAAGAAAATGCAAGCAGTGTCCTGTTTAACAAGGTGGTCAGTTCATCGGAGTGGCTGCTGGGATTTTACAGTCTTGCTGATTTGGAAAACCCACTGTTGCATTGGAACCAAACTACACTGGAACATTTATTGGGCCTTTAAAGTTTTGTTTACACTTTATTGTATATTAAAAGATAGCAACCAACATTGGTGAGATGGATGGGAACAGGACACATGCGAAAATGGGAATGCTTTTGCAGTTTAAGGACATTGGCTGTGCTCACTTTTAGGGATTCATGAGTACTTGAAGACATTAAGAGCTGCTCAATCAAACTTGCCCAGTATATGTTATCAAAAGTATTTAACCAAAGAATTCATGCAGGCAAACTGCCAAAGATTAGACATGTCTACAGAGAGGCCAAATATAAACATAATTACACATGAATTTCCATGTTTGGCTTTGTAAATTGTCACATCCATGCTAACTAACTGATTTGGTAAATGACAAAGAGAAGCCCAGAGATGCACAAATGATTGGGCAGGATTACTAAGCTAAGTGCCCTGTGAATACATTTTTGAAAGACTAGTTAATTAAGGTAGTAATAGCAAACTCTTTGGAACCCCAAACACTTTCCTGTGTAAGAGGCTCCTGAGAAATTTCTTACTCCTTTCAAATTTGTCAATGTGGCAAAGATCCATGAGGTCTTCATCCCTTGAAGTTGGCAGGTCCATAGGAAGATGTGACTGGTGACACAATAAAAAACAAAACAAAACAAAATAAAACAACAACAACCAAAAAAACACGGTTCGGTTTGGTTGTTTGTCCCTGAGAATGCAGATCTTCCTTTGAGGCAAACCAGAGTTAGAATAAGAAGAAAACCAATTTCGCTGGTAATTAAAGTCAAAGCAGAAAAAAAGAACATATCAGAAAGGGCCAGCAAATATACATGTGTTGTTTATCAGGATTTGGGTTGTTTTTCTGAACAAGGTAGGAGGACTGTGCCCAACGGAGTCAGAAAGCCTGACCTCTTTAAAGGTGGCTGCCATTCATTGTGGCTGCCATTCTGAGGGAACACATGATGAAAAATAAATCCCCAAATTCAGAGAAGAGAGATCAATCCTAGTGTAAAAGGTGGTCGCTTGAACCAGGTGGTGGAAGTGGAAATAATAAGAGGCTGTAGTCTGAATACATTTTGAAGGTGGATTAGCAGAATATTCTGACAGATTGTGAGATGACACCAAGATTTTTGGTCCGAGCAAATAGGAAGTTGGAGATGCTGTTTGCTGAGTATAGAATGGAAGAAACAAGTACTCGAGATACGAAATGTTTTGAGATATGAAAGTTTGGAATATTTCTATTTCTATTTCTGCCTATATTCCAGGTGGGAATGGCAGAGCCAGTAAAATATGCGGATCCATGATTCAGTGGAGAAAACTGTGCTGGAGATGTAAATTTAGAAACCACCACTTTGTAAGATGGTATCTAAAGTCATGATAACAGGTGAGATCACTAGGAGAAGGAACACAGATAAATAAGGAAAAAAGCCAAAGACCAATCCCTGGACCAATCACTCCAAAACTTAGAGATGGAGAGACGAGGAAGAATGCACAAGGGAGACAGAGAATGAGCTCCTTGGGAGAGTTGGAAAATGAGGAGGTAGTGTACCTGGACTCCAAGAGAAGAATGAGTTTTACAAAGAAGGGGCAGATCCCCTGAGCTGGATGGAGTTGGCATGATGAGGAAGAGGAGGACTGAGACTCACCATCATCAGCACTGAGGACTGTTAAAGGGAGCTTTGGTGGAACAGGGAGATGGAGAGGAGAGAATGGGAGAGGATAAACAGAAAGCAGGAACACATGCAGCTTATTTAATGGGTCGTGGGATGGAAGGGAAATTATACAGCATATTTAAAAGATCAGAAACAATTGCTGAAACAAGTGCATTTTCCCCGGTCACGTTCAATCCTGTGCCATCTTTAAGTCCTGTGCCTGACCTGGTAGATGTAGGAAACAACCAGGGCAGGTGGGGTGGGGAAGGGGGAAATGTGCATTAAGAAGCCAGCTACCAGCCTGGATGCTTGTGGGCACACACTTGGGCTGCCCACCCAATGACACGGGAGCAAGCGTATTTATACACTCTTCCCATCTGCCCTTGGTTGAAGGCTGCTGGGGGTAGAGGATTGTCAAGACTCACGCACCTCCAGCCTGCCGAAAATGAGGGGAAAGTGGGCTTTCTGTTTTGGGGGAGGACTCTGGGAAAAGATACTGGCATTTGCAGGTCAGCTAGAATATATTGAAGCAGCAACTGCCGGAAATACAAACAGATCCTCCCAACATCTACTATAAGGGGTAATGGAGAAGAAAGAAGGGATTTGGGTTGGAGCCAAGCAGGTGAAAGTGAATATTACATAGTGCACAGCCATAAGGGTTGGTCTCAGAGCATAAAAAGAGTAAGAGGCAAAGTTGCATGTGACTGAGTGGTGGTGTACATCTGGAAAGTTCTCTTCTGCTTGCTTTTATTTTCTCAGGAGAGTAAATAAGTAAAGCCCTAGCTGACTTGAAGGTTGGAGGGAGGTGATGGAGGCAGAAGAAAGTTCTGAGCGGTCATCCAGGAGGGTATGGAAGTAAATGTCTGGGGATGCAGTGTAGGTGGCCAGGCAAAAACAAGGGCCCAAGTACAATAGTGGACACAGTCAAGGTGCTTGTGCATTTTTCCCAGTCACATTCAGTCCTATGTCATCTTTAAATAGAGGAGCATTTGGTTTTCTTGCTTGTGTCTGGCCAGTTAAGTGCAGTGACCCAAGAGCAGGGCACAGGAATGAAAAGGGATTTTATGACAATTTAAATCTGAAAACTTTTTGAGGAAGAGAGTGAGAATAGAAGGTCCATTTGGAACAGTGCAAAGTTGTTAAGATAACTTGATTGGGCTCATCTGAGGGTGATCATTATTATACTTCTTTATTGTGAGTTAGGAAAAAAAGCCAACAGAGTTGTGGTAATAGAGTAAGTGAGCTGAGGACATAGCATAGGTTTCCAGGCAACAACAAGGGCCCAAGTGGATTAGTGGGCACAGTCAAGGTGCATGTGCGTTTTTCCCTAGTCACATTTGGCTGAAGTGGGTATCATCTTGTAGCAACCACTTGATTTCATGAACTTGTGATTACTATTTCCTCCAACTTCTCAAACACCAGCACTATTGCAAAAATAAGTACATTTGCTTCCACCTGTATACTATGCCAGTTCACTAGTGAATTTTTTGGACAATTTTACTAAGACAGTATGTCATAGTGTATCAGTGATACATCAATAATGGGACTCTCAGACTGTCAGTGGGAGACCCAGCTTAACCCTTTTAGGAATGGCTTCTTAAGATCACTGACAAGGCTAAGTTCCCAGAAAGAGAATCAAGAAATGGAGATTTGAGTGCAGTTTGTTTGAGGAGGCTCTCAGGAACAATCCCTGCAAGGGAATTACGAAAGCAAGGTTGGGTAGAGGGAGGAGTTGAACTGAAATTAATTTGCAACAGAGACTTCAGTTAATTCTAGGAGTTGTGCAAATGGGAGATGCTTGAGAGCAGTGGAGCTCAACTTGGGATGATTTTATTCCCTAGGGGACATATTTGGAAAGGTCTGGAGACATAACTGAGGCGTAGTGTCTGCTAATGTTTCATGGTGATGGCCAGAGATGTTGCTAAACACCCCCAGTGCGTAGGACAGCCCCTCCCAATGAAGAATTATCCAGCCCCAAATGACAGTATACAGTGGTCAAACTGATTTAGAGATGTCGCTAATCAAGGCAAACCTTCATTAGATTTGGGTTGCCCCGGGGTCGTTGTAAAATGTTGGGTAAGGCAGCACTCTGGCCTTTGTTGAAATTCCCAGAGAAGGATGCTTTTGTGAGTGTCAGCAGCCCATGCTCCTGGCAGACAGGAGAATGCCTGTCTTAGCTCTGAAGGAGAAAATCACGATGCTAATGCAAACAACTTTTCTGTATCTATTTCTACCAGTTGCTGAGAGAGCCAGAAAGAACATAACCCCAAGCCTGGATTGTGGGGCACGAACGAAGCTGAATTTGCTGAACAGCCAAGGAGGCTCACAATTAACTGTAATTGTGATGTTTTGCTCTCCCCCTGGCTGAGAAGTTGGCCAGGGCTTCTGTGGGATTTTGTAAAGCTGCTCTGTACCCGCTGAGCCCTGAGAAGCCACCCCTGTTGCAGTTCCTTATCAGTCTTTCTTGCTGGGCCAGCATACAGTCAGCCCATCTCCACTGGGCGGGACAGTGACAACACTGGGCAGAGATGATTAACATGCTCTTCTGGCCATGTGCCTGACTGCCCAGCATGAGCCTGCACACTCTACAGCATTCCCAGTAGGTGCTGGCTTTTGGAGGTAGTTAGAGGAACACCACCTGCCTTCTTGCTCTGGCTCCACCAGCTTGCCTGCCTCTGATTCCAGAGTCTACCTTCCCTGACTTTTGATGGAGCACATCCTCCTGCTCAAAGCCAGTTGCTTCTCTTAGGCTTAGGTTCCAATCCCTTTCCTCAGTCAAGGATTTTGTTTCTGTCTTATAGTAAACTCCCACCAATATACAAAAGTCACCTAACAGAATCCATCCATCCATCCAAAGAAAACAAAAGGAACCTTTCTCTTCCCCTCAACACGCTCCAGTCTTTTCCATGCTACTCCACTGAAATGGCTTAAGATGCCTCCACCACATGAGCCACATTAGCCTCGATCTCAGAAGGACTTGTAGGTAAACCCGAACAACATTTGAATTCTGGCACCACATCTAGCCCACCCAATTAGCCCAAATCACAGAGGCCCAAACTGACCTGCAAACCTGAAAACAAGATATATTAGATATACAATTATTTGTTTGAGCTTCTGAGTTTGGGGACAAATTGCACATGACATTATCATAGCAATAACTGACTGATGCATTTGACTGACACATTGACCTCCTTCCTGACTTAGGAATCGGCTAAGTGTACTGTTAGGGGCTTCGGATTCTGTCTTAAATATTCTTTCCCCCCAATTTCTATGGGTTGCATCCTTGTCATAGTTCAAGTCTCAACACAAATGCTACATCAACAGAAGCACGTTCTCTGGTTTCTCCAGCTACAGTAACCACTGTCAATCCCCAACCCCACCCCGCCTTATCTTGCTTTATTTTCTACATAGCATTGTTTGTACTCTGAAATCATGTGTTTATATGTGAACATGATTATTGTCTGCTGCTATCCATGATGATTCCATCTCTGTGATCATTATCTTGCTTTATTTTCTACATAGCATTGTTTGTACTCTGAAATCATGTGTTTATATGTGAACATGATTATTGTCTGCTGCTATCCATGATGATTCCATCTCTGTGAGAGCGGTGTCTGCCTCCCTATGGCTGTTTGTTGGGGCTTTGAATAGTGTTGAACAGATGCATTCATTCTGATGTGTGTGTGAGACTGTCTGGGCCTTTGGGTAGCTGGGCTGAAGTTGCCAATTCTAAGAATCAGAATCATTACTTATATCCTAGTTTTCATAAGCCTCAAGACCATAAAGCACAAGTCATGAAGTCTTTTCCAATTATGCCACGGATACTCACTAACAGCTAGAAATGGGAATCGCTGGTCCAACACTGAAAAGTCCCCCGGGTTCATCAGAGAAAGGTGGTTCATGTGAAAACTATTATATCAGGAAATTAATTTATTGTTACCAGAAAACAAATACACACATTGCCACTTAAAAAAAGTAATGAACTCTTTTAAAACTTTTTTTCAAGAAAGTTACACTGAATTCCAGGAAAGTTTTATATTATCCATAGTTGAGAAAGAAAATATGTTGTTTCATTCTTTATTTTATTTTATACCTTTGCTATGTGACATAAAATTCTGGCTTTAAACAGTCTTGATAAAGACATTGAAAATACTTCCATCACACAGAATAAATGTGTATTTTACTTATATGCATTAGTATATTTCGGTGTGATGGAAATGAAAAGAGGGACGTTTCAAGGGGCCAGAGTTGTAGAAAATGGACAACTTCATTGAAGCATATTTTCTACATAACTCACAATTTTACAGTTACACATCTATATATTTTGAAATTGTCAATCATAAATGGAAATATTATCCTGTTTTCTGTATTTTCCCTTTGAAATGGAAAAGCCGTTTACATTTTAAGAATGCAGTTGGATTTAAGTAATGTAGAAGCCAACTCTTAGGACCATAACAATAGTTTTTATGACTCCATTGTCAGGAGTTTGAAGGCACAGATTGCTAGTGGTTTTTCAGTGGACTCAGTCTTTAGGAATCTATATCACAATCTTTATAATTCTCTTATCTTTTTCCTAAGTTCACAAGCTGATTACTATAGTTCAAGAAACATTGGAGTTCAAGATTGGAAAAAAGGGAATAAATTGTGGTAGAGCTATCTCTAATTTTAATAGCAAAATCTACTTTAGGCTCTGCTAGTGAATTTCACTCATATTTTTCTGACTAGGACACTGTGATATGGTCATTTATAACTAGTAATTGCAATGAGAAAACAAAATTTAATACACTTCCCCATTTAATTAGGTCCTTTATTTCTTCTTAGGTATGTAACAGTAATCTTTTTGTAATCCATAGTTGAGAAAGAAAATGTGTTTCATTCCTTATGTTACTTTATAACCTTCCTATATAGTTCTTTTTAGTTATACACAGATGTTTTAGTCAGCTATTTCACTGCTGTGACCAAAAGACCCAACAAGAGTAGTCAGAGGAGGAAAAGTTTATTTGAGGGTTCACAGTTTCAGAGGTCTCAGTCCATAGATGGTCGATTCCATTGCTTTGGGTCTGAGATGTAATGGAACATCATGGCTGAAGGGTGTGCGGGAGAAAAGCAGTTTAGGAGTTGACAATCAGGAAGCACAAAGACTACTCTCCTCACCACTGACAAAATATAAATCCCAAAGGCATGCATCCACCTCCTCCAGCCACACCTTGCTTGCCTACAGTTACCACCACTGTCTCACACATGAGCTTATGTAAGGGGACACCTCATATCTAGGCCATAACAACATTCATTTTGACATATATAAAAGCATGGAATATAATTTGCTCTCTAATTCACTCCCTAGTACTTCCTCTTTCCCTCCTCTTTCCCTCCCCAGTTCCCTTTCCTCTACTGGTTTTTCTGCTATTTACTTACAGTTTTATAGGTTTTTTTTTTTTAAGTGTCATATGGATACACCTGATGATGAGATTCACTGTGGTATCTATTTTGCCAGAATTCTACACACACACACCCCTGCCCCACCGCCTTTTCTTTTCTTCTTCTTTTTATTTCTTAATTTGGACTAACTTGTGCATATCAATGAAAACATTCAAACTTTGACTTTATGGGTCTAATTTATGTCACTTAGCACGACAGTACCTATTTCCATCCATTTACCAAAAATGCAATGATTCCACTCTTCTTTATGACTAATACTCTATTGTGTATATAAACCACATTTTATTTATCCATTCATCTACTAAAGGACACCTAGGTTGGTTCCATAGCTTGGTTATTGTGAATTTTGTTTCTATAAACATTATTGTGGCCTTATCCTGTTGTAGGGACAAACAAGGCAAGGCACCAAAGACAGCAGGAAACAGTTTTATTTGGCTGCAGCCAGGTTCAGAGGGCACAGCTTTTGCTGTAATCAATCAATCCCCTGAACCCTGAGTTCAGGTAGTTTCAGAGTTTTATACCCAGTGTGTAAGGGGAGGGGCTCAGAAGTTCACAGTCTGCAGAAGTTTACATAAAAGCAGCTTTTTCTTTCACTGTTCTGGGCAAGTTAACTCTTCAAAGACAACACCTGAGAAGGGGGGAGCTTCATCTCCCCTTTCTTTCCTCCCCCTGCCAGCTATTACCATGGAGCCCAATTGTAACTTATCTTAAAAATGTAGACATCTCTGTGAAGCCCAGCTCAAGGCCAGAGGCCTGTTTTCACAGTTCTACAAAGTGCTATACTGGATACATTTGTGAAAAACTAGTAAGCGGGTGTCCAGCACCTGGAGTGCTGGTATCTTCTCGGCCAGTGGCCAAGTAAAGAGGGTGACATGAAAATAGGAAGTTTATCTACATTGAACTCTTTCTCAGAGACTCTTTTGTTGACAGTCCTAAAATTAGCCATGTTAAAGCAGGCTTTTCTGTGGAGAAAGGTTTGCCACTTCAATTCCCCCCTTTAATGATGCTCCCCATAATTTAATCCTTTAAATTTAAGAGTATCATTACCATTATCTTGGCTTAAAGCCTTATAGAATGTCAAAACCTTAGTTGTTGTCATCCTTTCAACAGCAGCTACCACAGTGGACCCAATAGTTTCAATGCACAGTGGAGCCAAACATGGGAGCAATGAACAGGTTAACAGCAGAATACCAGTTAAGCTTTTAAATCTACCCAGAATTGAAAACCATCTCCCAAAAGCATGTTTGGTACCCAAAATTTAATGCCCTTCTAGGTATGAACTAGCATATGTGCTAGTTCTCTTGTGTTGTTGGCTATATTCTTAACTGTTTGTCTATTGTCATCCATTTGGATGCAACAATCTGAGCTGTTGAACTCTCCACATACTTCTTTTTCCTCAGCCAGTAGGTAATCGAATGCCAAGCGGTTTTGATAGTTAGCCACTCGCATCTGGTCTGTTGTGTGGCTAGGAGGTCAAAGGCTGTGGCAGTCTGATTAATAATAATTTCTAGTACAGCTTGTAAGTGAATAATTCTGTTTAACATGTAAATAAGAGTTCTATAGCTCCAACTGCCATTTTGTGCCTCAGTAGCAGGAGCATAAGTGGCAATAATCCTCTGGGGTGGCCAGTTACCTTCACCCCAAGATTGGTGACCTCCTAAATCAAGTTTCTTTCCAATGGGCCTCTTTTTCCTTTCCAAACAGTCATCCATCTATAGCATTCCTCTGGTGGGACAGGTCCTAAATATATGTTTTACCGCCTCTTGGTTATAGTGGATTGTCTTGACACATGGTTCACATGATCTCCATGGTTGGGATAGGAGTAGGGCAGAATCCCTTAAGGTTATCAAAGGAAACCAAACTAAATTAAAACTAAATTTAAAACTAAAGACTAACATTTTGGTTAGCATAGGTTAAACAGCATAAATTAACAAAGCCAAACTAATAACACCAAACAAATCCTAGAAAACTTATATAAGCAAGATACAAAAGTATAAGTGAAATTTTGTTACCCAGAGTCCAGTCAGTAGGAGTTACTGTTATCCAACCAGTAGCAAAAACCAAACAGAGAACTATGTATATATCTAGAAGCAAGGGGTGGCAATACATTACAGTGTAAGAACTATCTTAGAGGTTGAAAGAGTCCATTCGTCCTGGTGGGAAGTTTATCTTTCACTGTGCATTGATGAAGCCAGTTCCTCCTGCATGGCTAAAACAGGGCTGTAGTCTCCTCAAGCTTTGGCCGGAGTGGCTGGAGCAGGGCTGTTGTCCTTCTGTTCCTGGAGTGACTGGAGCAGGGCTGTTGTCAGCTTCTGGAATGACTGGAGCAGGGCTGTTGTCCTTCTGTTCCTGGAGTGGCTGGAGCAGGGCTGTTGTCCTTCTGTTCCTGGAGTGGCTGGAGCAGGGCTGTTGTCAGCTTCTGGAATGACTGGAGCAGGGCTGTTGTCAGCTTCTGGAATGACTGGAGCAGGGCTGTTGTACTTCTGTTCCTGGAGTGGCTGGAGCAGGGCTGTTGTCCTTCTGTTCCTGGAGTGGCTGGAGCAGGGCTGTTGTCCTTCTGTTCCTGGAGTGGCTGGAGCAGGGCTGTTGTCCTTCTGTTCCTGGAGTGACTGGAGCAGGGCTGTTGTCCTTCTGTTCCTGGAGTGACTGGAGCAGGGCTGTTGTCCTTCTGTTCCTGGAGTGGCTGGAGCAGGGATGTTGTCCTTCTGTTCCTGGAGTGGCTGGAGCAGGGCTGTTGTCAGCTTCTGGAGTGACTGGAGCAGGGATGTTGTCCTTCTGTTCCTGGAGTGACTGGAGCAGGGATGTTGTCCTTCTGTTCCTGGAGTGACTGGAGCAGGGCTGTTGTCCTTCTGTTCCTGGAGTGACTGGAGCAGGGCTGTTGTCAGCTTCTGGAATGACTGGAGCAGGGATGTTGTCCTTCTGTTCCTGGAGTGGCTGGAGCAGGGCTGTTGTCAGCTTCTGGAGTGACTGGAGCAGGGCTGTTGTCCTTCTGTTCCTGGAGTGACTGGAGCAGGGCTGTTGTCAGCTTCTGGAGTGACTGGAGCAGGAATGTTGTCCTTCTGTTCCTGGAGTGACTGGAGCAGGGCTGTTGTCAGCTTCTGGAGTGACTGGAGCAGGGATGTTGTCCTTCTGTTCCTGGAGTGGCTGGAGCAGGGCTGTTGTCCTTCTGTTCCTGGAGTGACTGGAGCAGGGCTGTTGTCAGCTTCTGGAGTGGCTGGAGCAGGGCTGTTGTCCTTCTGTTCCTGGAGTGACTGGAGCAGGGATGTTGTCCTTCTGTTCCTGGAGTGACTGGAGCAGGGATGTTGTCCTTCTGTTCCTGGAGTGACTGGAGCAGGGCTGTTGTCCTTCTGTTCCTGGAGTGACTGGAGCAGGGATGTTGTCCTTCTGTTCCTGGAGTGGCTGGAGCAGGGCTGTTGTCAGCTTCTGGAGTGACTGGAGCAGGGATGTTGTCCTTCTGTTCCTGGAGTGACTGGAGCAGGGCTGTTGTCAGCTTCTGGAGTGACTGGAGCAGGGCTGTTGTCCTTCTGTTCCTGGAGTGACTGGAGCAGGGCTGTTGTCCTTCTGTTCCTGGAGTGACTGGAGCAGGGCTGTTGTCCTTCTGTTCCTGGAGTGACTGGAGCAGGGCTGTTGTCCTTCTGTTCCTGGAGTGGCTGGAGCAGGGCTGTTGTCAGCTTCTGGAGTGACTGGAGCAGGGCTGTTGTCCTGCTGATCCTCAGGCTTCTCTGGTGCTCCTTTTTCTTTGGGATGGTCAGCTTCAAGGGCATATCAGCATCTGGAGAGCATTCCCAGTCCCCAGCTGCAGGCATGAGTCTGGTGTAGTGAATCCAGGGACCTATCTCGGCAAACTTGACTGCAGTTGGGGTGGATAAAATAACAGTGAAAGGGCCCTTCCAAAGAAGTTCAGGGGTTGAATATTTCATTCTTTGACACAAACTCAATCTCCAGGCTTGAAGGAGTGTGGACCTGGGTCAAACTTACTGGCAATCTCTCTCTAACCCATTGGTTGAGAACCTGTAAAGTTTTCCCTAAGACCTGATGCTGTTGTCTCAGGGTTAATTTTCCTATCTCTCTTAAGTCTCCCTATAGTCCCCTAATAAGAGGGGAATCCAGTCCTCCTAGTGGGAGTGGATCTAATCCTCAACAGTGTAATAGGGAGAAGTTCATCACAATGTAATTGAGTCTCATGACACAGCTTACCCAATTGAGCCTTAAAGTTCTCTTTATCCTTTTAACTTTACCAGAACCCTGCAGTCTACAGGCAGTATGTAACTTCCATTTGATATTTAAAATCTTGGTCAGTAATCATATCACTTCTGCCCCAAACCTAGCCCATTGTCTTAGACAATAGTTATTGGGACACAAAATCTGGGAATAATTTCCCAGAGAAGCATCCTAGTATCTCCCTAGCCTTTATAGTGCTGGTGGGAAAGGCTTCCACCCAGAGTAGGAACACACAAAACCCAAAAGTTATTTATAGCCCTGTGAGTGTGGTAGTTCAGTGAAGTTTACTTCCAAGTCTTCAAAAGATGTTCCTCCTATAGTTTGGATTCCTGGTGGGAGCTCTGGCCCCTGACAAGAATTGTTGTGAGCACAAACCTCACATTGTTTGCAGATCATCCAGGTGTTGCTTGTGATCTGGGGACATAGAAATGTTGACTCAGAACTGTCTCAAGTGCTGTATGTCCAACATGTTCCTGCAGAACTGTCTGATGGCTATGCTGGCCATCAGAAAATCTCCATCATCCACCTGGGAGAAAATTTTCTTTTTTAGTCTTAAATCATTTACTTCCATGTTGGGAATATGTTGGATCCCATTCTATTAGCTAGTCTGCCAGGCAGAGGGGCAGCATTTAAACCTGGGACTGGATTTTCTTCCCGTTTCTTGCAGACAGCTAACCTGGCCTCTCTGTCAGCTTCTGGTTCCTTTAGAAACCACAGTATTTTCCTTTCGAAGACCTTAGCAATATATAATCACAACCTTCCTGGGAGCCTACAGTGCATTCAAAAGTTTAAGAATTTCTTGCCCATGTATCATGCCCTCCGTTTTTTTCTCCTGAGTTAATTAGCCCCTTTTCCTTACATAAGGCTCTATGAACATAAAGGGTAGCAAACACATATTTTGAGTCTGTGTAAATCTCCACACAGACTCCTGCTGTCAACAGAGGTGCTTGAGTCAAAGCAATAAGTTTCAATTTTGTGCTGAAGTTCCCTAAGGCAGAGACTCTGCCTCGACAGTAGAGTCCAGAGTGACCACTGCATATCCAGCAAAACATTCCTCATCTTTTATAAAACTGCTTCCATCTGTGAAGTACTCTGCATCAGCGTCCCTGAGAGGCTGGTCTGTTAGGTCTGATCTGCTGGAGAACACTTCGTCCATGACCTCAACACATTTGCGATCTGGTTTTCCAGGTCCAATGGGCAGCAAAGTTGCTGGGTTAGAGTTCTGACGGCCTCGACGCGGATACGTGGGTTTTCACATAACATGCCCAGATATTTGACATTCTTTCATTAGTCAATCAATAGTGTCCTTTACATTCTAACAATGTCAAAATTGAATGGGAAACTCTGACAACCAGTTCTTGCCCCATGGCCAGTTTATCAGCTTCCAACACCAGAAGAGCTGTGGCTGCAAGGGCCCATAAACAAGGTGGCCAGCCGTGGGCTACTGAGTCCAGCTGTTTGACCAAATAGGCCACTGGACGGTGCCATGTCTCCAGCATCTGAGTCAAAACTCCCACAGTCACTCCAGACTGATCATAGACATACAGAAAGAAAGGCTTGGTGAGGTCAGGGAGCCCTAATCCAGGTGCACTGGTGAGTGCTTGTTTTATGTCTTCAAAGGCCTTTTGCTTAGTTGAGGATCCCATTCTCCCCCACTTTGTGGCTTCATAGAGGAGTTTTGACATAACTGAAAGTTGGGGATCCATATATGGCTGAGCCCAGTAGCCCACAAGAATTCTCTAGTCTGATGGCAGGTTGGAGGGACTGGAATTGAGCAGATCTCCTGGTTCTTTGAGGCCCAGTGGTTGTTCTGTTGGCAACCAAGGTATTTGACTTTTTTCTTCATAGATGTGGACTTTTAAGTTAGAATCCAGTGCTGTCACAAAGATGGTGTACTCAAGCACCTGGGAGGAACTGTCATTTAGGGAAGGGAGGCGTATATAGAGCCTCTGGCGCTTTAAGATGCAGGAATTTTTTTGCTATCTCCCAGTGCAGAATCTTGGCTGTTAGATTTCTCAAACTCTTAAATCTAAGGTAAATCTTAGCAGAGTCTGATGACCTGGGGCATCATTTTTATAAAAGGCACCTATGTAAGTCTCGCCATGGGCCCATCTGCCAAGGTTGGAGGGGAGCGGTATGATCCCATGCAGGTCCCAGTGTGGCAGCCACATTGTGCCCACCTAGGTGTTGCTCTTTGTCTGTGTGGCTTTCTCCTCCTGCCAGGTGGGAGCCTGCTCTAATTGTATATAGTGGCTGCCCTGCTTGTGTTTTTGTTCAGTATGCCTGGGTGCATGGTGCTCTGTGGCCCTTCCTGCTGGCGGCTCACAGCGTGTGGCTTGGAGCCAGAGTGGCATGTCCTTTTGGAGTGGGCACCCTATGGCCCATTATTGACTGTTAACATGAACATATTCCTGGTTCATTTGGGGGCTTGCAGCAGCTGAGCCCTTCTGAGGTGCTGGGTCCAGTGCATCAGATGCGGTTGTGTGTGTCTATGGGACCCCTGCCATATTCCTGAATTGTCAACTTCCGAGCAAGTGGGAAGAAACTGAAAGGAAGGGCTGGGGCCAAAGTCTTGGGGGAAAACATTCACTCCTTCTCTGTTCAAGTCTTAGCTTTTGAGCATGGCAGTGGGTCCTTGCCCGCTGGTCCACTGGGGGCTTCCCCTTTTGTCTGGCCATGCTTTTTTTTTTTTTTTTCTTGTAAACATTTGGACCATTGGCTTAGTTCTAGTGAGATCACCTTTTGAGTGACCTCTGGGTTTGTAAGGAGATCCATCCTCCTCTTTATCTTTCTGGTCTGCCTGTCTTTGAGTCTCTGAATCTCAATTGATGAAAACTGTGGTGGCCACCTTAATCAGCTCACTGGCACACTTCTCAGTAAAGCCCTCTAGGATTGTAATTTTTGGCAAATGGCTCTCTGAGCCTGTCCCACAAAGGCTGCATTGATCACCTGTCGCTCGTGCCTCTGCATTTCTTCACTGACAAACTTGCATTGTGGCTGCGATGTTTGTATGGTGCCCCTCCTCCCCCGGGCACCTCTGGGCAGGGAGAGGGTCAGCAGCAGCAGGGGCCTGGACATTTAGCTCTGAGTCAGTTGGGCACATCTCTTTTGATTATTGCTGCCAGTTTCATAGGGCAGAGGGGCCTTAGGCAGATGTGGGGTCGAGAGAAATGTTCAGGGCTATCGAGGGTGTGAGAGGGAGATGTTGGAGCAGTGGAAGGCTTATCTCGGCTCTGTTTGTCTGCAGATGTGCTTGGCTTAGGCTAGTGCTCAGGGCTGGCTCCAATTCCTTCTAACTCTTGGGCACAGACAGTGTATCTTATTCTCTCTCTTTTTTTTCTTTTCTTTTAGACTTTCTATGAGAACTTCTTGACATCTCTTTATCTTTAGCCCTTCTTCTTTGTTGGGGCCCATCCTAGGTCTGGATAATGGGCTGCATCAGATCAGTCATGGTCCAGGGTTTCTCCGTGTAGGAGGGAGTGTGATTTCTCCAGTTTATGAGCTCAATGGTGGAGAAAGGCTGGCACACAAAACTGCCTTGTCTCCCTCAGGTGTTTCCCTCTGGTCAATATGGACAGGTCCTTTAATCCCTTGCAGGGGTACCTGGAGAGTTCTCATCTGAATTGTGGCTCTGGTCTTGGGACAAATCTCTCACCTTAATCTTGGGAGGTGAAAGAGTCTTTGGTTCTAGGAAGCCTTTGGCTCTGAGGACATCATAGGGGAAGGAATAGCCAGTATTGGGGGCCATCATTTGTTGCCTCTGAGGACAAGGGGGCTAGGGGACAGTTTGCTGTCCCAGTGGTCTTGGCAAAGTTGAGTAGAGTGGCACACAAGGTCATGGGTCCTCTTCTGGCTCATGGGGAATACTGTTTCCTTTCCTGTCTTTCCTAGTCAGGTTTTCTGTTTAGCTGCTTTCCACTGTGTCTTAGAGAACACTATGCTCCTGGCTAACATCAGCTTGGACTGTCCATCTAGACAGGCTAGATGCGGGGGCTGTTTCTATACTATCTCTTGCCAGCAATCAATATAAGAGAATTGGTTCAGGGGTTCCAACAACAATCAAAGGACCTCAGCAATGACTCTTGCATCTAAAGATCCTTCTGGTGGCCAGCCCACATCTTGGGTGAACCACTCTAATTCACAGAGCTTGCAACCTTTGTGGAGTGAGTCTCACCCCACAGTTACCAGGAAAATCTTCCTGAATGTTTCTAACACCTTTCAGAAGGCTCAGTTTCCTTAGTGTGCCTCCCATGTTCCACCCGGCATGGGTGTCACACACTTCGAGCAAAACACACTTAGGACAAGACTCGCTTCGTCCATCTCCGGCCGCTCCCCTCGCAGGGACTTAGGGCCCTCTTAGCATTGCAGGTCGGTATCAACCCCCGACCTGGAGCTTTCACCTAGATGTTGGTTGGTAAAATTCCACCATAGACTGTATGAGGTGCCAGGGAACCGCGGATCAGGACTCTGCACTTGCTTCGGCCCTCGGGTTGGGTCCGAACCCTTCCCTTTATCTGTCTCATTCACACACTTTCACACACTTTCCACAGACATGGCCAGGACAGAATTTCTATGCCGCCCAAATTCCAACAATTCCAACCCAAACAGAAAAGGGAGTCACGGTTTCCCCTCTGCTCGCTGACCCCGAACAGAGGCTACTCGGGTGACTCCCCAGGTCCGTTTCAGCTCCAACCACTTTGGAGAGTACTCGGGACCCAACAGAGGGTGATCAAACCTCTTTTCCACCTGCTTAGGCCTTGAAGGGGAAGTCAGGTGGGCTGCATAACCAAATGGACCCGGGTCCTACCTGTTCAGATGGGCGGTGCTCCAAATCCCTAATTCTGGTTCCTACTGCCTGTGTGTTCAGGTTGTGCTCCAGGGTGGCAGCCCCAGGGCGCTGGGTGAGTCAATCATCCTTCAGACCAAGAGTGGCCTGGGTTCGCCAAGGGGACTGCTGTCCCCCATCCCCCAGGGAAGCCGGTCCCCAGAGACAAGAGAGACCGAATAGCCTTCTCTACCTCCTCTGTCCCATCTGGGTCGCCAAAAATGTTGTAGGGACAAACGAGGCAAGGCACCGAAGACAGCAGGAAACAGTTTTATTTGGCTGCAGCCAGGTTCAGAGAGCACAGCTTTTGCTGTAATCAATCAATCCCCTGAACCCTGAGTTCAGGTAGTTTCAGAGTTTTATACCCAGTGTATAAGGGGAGGGGCTCAGAAGTTCACAGTCTGCAGAAGTTCACATAAAAGCAGCTTTTTCTTTCACTGTTCTGGGCAAGTTAACCCTTCAAGGACAACACCTGAGAAGGGGGGAGCTTCATCTCCCCTTTCTTTCCTCCCCCTGCCAGCTGTTACCATGGAGCCCAATTGTAACTTATCTTAAAAATGTAGACATCTCTGCGAAGCCCAGCTCAAGGCCAGAGGCCTGTTTTCACAGTTCTACAAAGTACTATACTGGATACGTTTGTGAAAAACTAGTAAGGGGGTGTCCAGCACCTGGAGTGCTGGTATCTTCTCGGCTAGTGGCCAAGTAAAGAGGGCGACACGAAAATAGGAAGTTTATCTACATTGAACTCTTTCTCAGAGACTCTTTTGCTGACAATCCTAGAATCAGCCATGGCTAAGTGGGCTTTTCTGTGGAGAAAGGGGATGCCACTTCAATCTCTATAGTATCCTGACTTTAGATCTTTTGGATACATACCAGGGAGGGGGATAGCTGGGTCAAATGGTGGTTCTACTCCTAATTTTCTGAGTAATCTCCATACTGTTTTCCAGAGTGGTTGTGCTAATTTTCAGTTCCACCAACAATGTATGAGTGTATATTTTTACCCATATCCTCACCAACACTTATTATTATTTGTATTCTTGATAATTGCCATTCTGAATGGAGTGAAATGAAATATCAATGTAGTTTTGATGTGCATTTCCCTGATTCTTAGAGATGTTGAAAAATTTTTCACATACTTATGGGCAATTTGTATTTCCTCTTTTGAGAAGTGCCAGTTTACTTCTTTTGCCCATTTATTATTAGGTTTTGAGGGGGTTTTGGTATTAAGTTTTTTGAGTTCTTCTGGACATTAATGTCTATCTGAAGAGCAGTTGGCAAAGATCTTCTCCTATTTTGTAGGGTCTTCCTTTATGTTCCTAAGTGTTTCTTTTGTTGTGCAGAAGCCTTTAAATTCGATAGCATCCCACTTATTAGTTTTTGGTTCTATTTCTTGCACTTTAGAAGTCTTAAGGAAGTTGGTTCTGGGCCTACATTTTCTTTAGCAGTTGCAGGGGTTCTGGTCTTAATTCTTAGGTATTTGGTCCACTTTGAGTTGGGTTGTGTGCAGCATGAGAGATAAGGGTCAAGTTTCAGTCTGCTACATATGTATTTCCAGTTTTCCCAGAGCCATCTGTTTGAAAGGCTATCTTTACTCCAATATGTTTTTGGCACCTTTGTCTAGCATGAGAAAACCGTTTATGTTAATTTGTCTGTGTGTTTTCTCTTCTATTTCATTGGTCATTATGTCTGTTTTGGTGCCAATACCATGTTGTTTTTATTACCGTACCTCTGTAGTATGATTTGAGGTCCTTAACTTTTGATGTAAAAGGTAGGAAAGGCAAGGGTAAGGTAAGGAAGAAAGAATGTTGTGTGAGCCAGCCCATAGTGTATGACATTTAATAGTTCGTATAATTGTTGAATAACAATATATTCAGTGTTTGGTAGCTATAATACCCATTTATACACTCACTATCGGTCTGATATAAATATTTGCTTGTTGAGAATCTATCTGACTTTTTATTAAACTGAATTAATAAACTCAGGCCTCCTCTTAACTGGAAGTTGCTATTTTCCACCACAAGTATAGTAACAGAATATGCAAATCTAACCATGTCCTGACATATAAGTAGAGATAACAAGATGATTCTGAATTTTGAAGGCAACCCAGAGTCCTCAAGAGGGAAAAATATCAAAATAAATGTGAACAAAATAAAGTAGAAGCTCATGTTACACAACTCTTTGTTTCATTTTCCCCCTTTTTATAAGCTAATATTTCTTATGATCATTGGATTTTAAAATCAGGGATTCTAGCATTGAATGTTCCCCAACATGGATTTCAGAATAGTTTATTTTGTCTACTGCATTCCCAGGAAGCCTGTGGTTAATGATGTGGTCCTTTACACTCTTGGTATCCAGGGACCAGGTGAACAGAGGAGGCACACTGACCGGCCTTGGGATTATAACCTCATTAATGCAGCTCTGACAGCAAGTCCATCAACAGCCCTAAGTGTAGAGGATTAACCTGAAGCCCAGGGGTTCCACCTCCAGAGAAAATGTGGAGCTAATATGGTATAAATCAAGTTGGCTTTTGAATTCAATATTCTAAAAATAAAAGTACCCCTGGAAAAGAACACCTTTCTACTAGAATGTTGACATGTTTATTAAAGTAGCCCCTGAGACATATAAATGAAAGTGTAGATAACAATTAAAATGTACATTTTTTTTCTTCTTTGATGTTTTTCTTTTTTGAATGAGTTTCTCACATGTCAAAGTAAATGGGTGATTTAGTTACTGATCAGTTCCTTTCATAAGTAGATTTTGTCAGCCCTGACAACTCAAGGTTCAAAACTTTGAGTATGAATAGATCCACGTATAAATCAGGTTGACACTAAGAAATCATTATCATAAGATTTTTGCTTTCCCGGGGCGAGTGTGGTGTGTGAAGTGGAAATAGGAGTGGCAGTGCAGTGGGCAGACGTAGAAATGGTTCTAATAGCGAGGACAAGGCTTCTAGTTTCAAATTAAATTCTTTACTTTGAGATAACTGTCAATCACAAGTGCATGTAAGAAATAATGTGGAGGGATTTCATTTACCCATTTCCCTGTTTTCCCCAAAGGTGAGAATATCTTGCAATTCTGTTGTACAATATCACAACCAGGAGATGGGCATTGATGAGGTCAAGAGAGAACTTTTACATCACCACAAAGACGATCACCGTGCCATCCACAAGCACACTCACTGCCCACCCCACTGTAACTGTTGGCAGCCACAGATCCATGACAACACTTCTACCATTGTCATTTCAAGAGTTTAGGAGGTTAACCACTATTTATTTAGGTACTTGTCAGTTCTTCCCTTGCTCTCGCCTCCTTTGGGACCTCTGATGACACAGATATTAGATGCGTTATTATACTCCCATTTGTTCCTAAGTCTCTGTTTATATTTTTCAGTCTACATTCTCCTTGTTCAGAATGCACAGTATTTTTTGTTCTCCGGCTCATGGATTCTTTTCTCGGTCTGCTCCATTCTGATTTTCAGCCCACTCAATGGTTTATTTGTCACCTCAGTGGTATCTGTCAGTGGCAAAATTCCCACTTGCTGCTACTTCTTATGTTCTATTTCTTTGCTGATGCTTTCTGGTCTTTCATTGTTACCGGTGTGTCTGTGGCAGCTCACTGAGGAGTTTTTTCATGGCGCTTTAAAATCGTTGTCAGAGGGTTCTTTTGGAGTTGATCTGTTGATCGTCTTTTTTTTTTTTTTTTTTTTTTTTTTAAATCGTAGCTTGGAATCTTTCTGTTTCTTGGTATGATGAATGATTTTTGATGGAAACCTGGACATTTTCATATTGTATTATGAGACTCTTGATCTGATTTAAAACTTCTGTTCAAATCTCTCTTTCTAACAATGTTCTAGCAGGGGAAGGAGGAAGACTTCTTGTAACTGCCAGGAGGAGTTAGGATCCCAGGTTTTCCAACTTGTCATCCAAGGTGAGGTGCCTCCTTGTTGTGTGTGACACACACTGTGAGAATGCTGGGTGCCCATGTGCTTTCTGTTGCTGTGACCAAAAACTCTGACAAAAGCCACTTAGAGGAGGAAAAGTTTATATCGGGCTCATGGTTTCAGAGCTCCAGTTCATGTCTTCCCACTACCTGGGCCTGAGGTGAGGCAGAGGATCATGGTGGAAGGACAGAGGGAGGAAAGCTGCTCACCTCTTGGTGACCAGGAAACAGAGAGTGCTAAGAGATAAGGAGGAAACAGAATCCCTATGGGCATAAGCCCTCAGAGAGAAACTTCCTCCAGTCACACTGTCCCTGCCCACAGTCACCACTCAGTAGACTTCTGTTCAGACTATTAGTCCATCAAATGGATTAATCCCCTAATTAGGCTGCAGTTTTCATTATCTGATCAGTTCACCTCTGAACATTCCTACTTGCCATATGAACTTTTTGGGGAGACACCTCATATCCAAACCATAACAGATCCTTACCTAAAAACAATTTAAATAGTAATTGTGACCCTTTAAAAAAAATAAGCCTAGGCAGAGGATGTACAATAACATTCAAATCATTTTTATCTTTTTGTTCAACATTCATTTTGCGAGTACAGTGTGACTGCTTTGCATTAGGAACTGTACTCAATATTGGGAACATATTGGTGAAAAGTACACTACCCTTGACTCAAGAAGCTTGCAAATTGGTATTAAAATTTCAGAGGCTAGGTTTGGAAGTTAAGTAAAAGGATTAAAATTTTAGATTAAAACCATATACTTATACATTTAATTTTGAATATTAAAATATATACGCATATGAATGTACCTTTATTATTAGCAGGATTAGTGCTTTTGTTTCTTTTTGCTTAACTGTTTTTTTCCCCCAAGCTTTTATAGTGACTGGGTCAACATACATTTATATCAACTTCTATAATCAGATTCACTTTAAAATGTAAAGTTTTTTTTTCTATTTTATCTTAATTTGGATTTCATGAACTGAGTTATCCCTATTCCCATTGCTGCAAGCAACAAAATCTTGAACAATATTTATCAGACTTTAATTTCAAAGAAGACAAATGTTGTTGGTCACTACAATTTGCTTTTCACCATTAGCTTTACTTTAATACTAAAGATCCTGAAAGCTGATCCAACCAAAAAGGGAGGACAGTGACTCAAACTTAAATAATAGCCAGGTCAGCAGACACTGTGGCTGGGAATGTAGCTCAGTGGTAGAGCACTCACCTTGGTTTCCATCCCCATCATGGTGGGGGAGGGGAAGAAAGAGAAAGAGAGAGAGAAATAGACTGTGGAGTGAGGAGAGAACCTGAAAACCTGAATCACATCCTGAGTGACTCTAGCCACTTAAGTTCTTTGAGCTTCAGGCTTTGGTTTCTTCTCTTGTAGGCTTCCCGATTGGGCACCTCAAAAGAAGGCATCAGGGAGAGAACAGTCTATAAAAAAGCAAGTTGTCAACTCTCCATCAAACATGAAGATGAGTTTTACTCTACTTCACAGCAAGTTTATCTTCAACTAAGCTTCCAGAATGATACAATCCAGGGTAGTTCTCCAAATGGTGACAAAATCACAAGGCTCAGGTGGCAATCTGCTTGTGCATGGAGAGCAAGTTCATGTTAGCTTCATTGTAGATCAGATTATAAGGTAGAAACTCTGAAAACTCATTTACTATTCCTTTTTGTTTTGAAATCTATTAGTTCTTTTTAGTTATATATGACAGCAGAATCCATTTTGATATAATTATACAAGCAGGGAATATATCTAAGTGAAGTATTCTGATTTTTTTGATAACTTATCTTATTTAGAGCCTATCATACAATTTTTAAATTCAATTCAACAGACATTTGGGAAACACAGCTTATTGCCCAAGGAGTGATGTCACAAGGTGAATTAAAATATAGACATCATGTTTTGGACTAGGACCATAGAAATGTCATCAGTACAATAACAAAGGATTTATCTTATCTTTGAGAATAGAAAATTTGTTATTTTTCTTTCAACATGGGATACCTCTTTTATAATCAATGTAGATTTTCAAATTTTGAATCAAATTTTATCTTGTCTCTGGTGTAAACATACTCTATATACAGAGTTATGAAAAATGGTGCTGTATATGGGTAATAATGAGTGTAATACATTCCACTATTGTCATGTATTTAAAATGAAGAAAGATAGTTGTAGCAAATTAAAGGAACTTATCCTGTATAAAATTTATAGGAAGTCAAATCATTAAAATTTCTGCATGTGGTTGCAAGTCTCAACGAAATTCATAATTACAGAACTCTTGATTTTCTGCTAAAGTACCCTATGTGATATACACAGGCATTATTATGTACGTTTAATTTAATTTACAACATCCAACACCTGTAAGTAGAAACTTGCTATGTGCTGCCTCCCTACAAAGAAATTTGTGCAATGAATGCCCTCGTCTCTACTAAGATGTAATGTTATAAAATTCTAGGTATTTACACGGAAAGGGAATAAATCATTAAGAATTTCCTTTTTTTCCTGTTTAATAGAGAGAACACCAAAGAACCATCTTAACGGTGTACACGTGCCCTATAAATCTCCAAAAGAAGTTCTAAGATATTAAACAAAAGATAACCCAGTCACAAGAAAGCAAGAAAAAAAAAAAAAGTCATAGAAGGAGGAGGAAAAAAATACACTTCCTGGCTCAGAAGCTCTTAAAAGTTCTGAGCCAGGAAACCTCCTTCTCCAGGACGGGTACTATCTGTGTTCAGGGACTCACTGCCTACTAAGTTCCTCTCAAGTTTTCCCACCTTTTGCTCCACTTCTCGCCTTAGTCCCCAAACTTGGGGAGTCGCGGCAGAATGCCAACGTGTACACCTGAAGTGTGTCAGAATCAGATACTGATCTTGTTTATTTCAAATACTCACGCACCTAAAATAGGCCATATTTGCAAACAATCCCAGGGTATTTAGAACGACGGCTGGAAACTCATCTTACAGATTGGGGGCCAAGCCTATAAAGAACAATAGTAAACCCGAGCCAGCAGCACGTTCCTTCGCTCCAAATGGTTCGCGGGTGGTGCGCAGAACCGGCGCCAACGCTGGGGCCCCGGCCTGGAGCCGCGAAAAGGCGCGCTGTTCCTTTAAAAGGCCGCGCATCTCCGGGCCGGCCTTCCTCCCCGGGGCTCCAGCTGTGATTGACGCTGGGCGGCGAGAGGAGGCGCCTGGCGCTAACAAAAGTCCGGCCCGCTGGCGAGCATCGCCGGGCCGCAAGTCTCCGCTCACTCGGGGCTCCCGCAACAAGTGGCCGCCGCGCCCTCCCTCGGGAAGCCGCGGGCGAGCAGGGGCGCCCGAAGGAGGCTGCGGAGCCGGGGAGTCAGGGCGCCCGCGCGGCTCAGCGCTCCTCGCAGGGGATCGGGGCGGGCGCATGGGGACCCCGCGGCGGCGGCGCGGCGAGCCTCGGGGCGGCCCCGGGGCGCGGGCTCTCGGCGACTCTGCTCCTGCCGGCCCCGAGCGCAGATTCTAAGAGGGGAGGAGGCTGTCGCTGGCCAGGTCCGCCACATCAGGGTGCCAGGAGGGGACCGAGCGCCCCCTCCCTCCGGAGACCAGGAGCCGCCCCCCGCCGGAGATCGGCCCCGGAGCAGGGGGCTATGTGCAGCTAACGGTCCCGTCGGACAGGCTTTCCTCTGGCCCCAGGCGCAGGAGGTGCGCCCAGCTATGCAGTGTCCGGGGAGACGGCGGGCATGACGGCGACAGGATGGGCGCGAACAATGGCAAACAGTACGGCAGTGAGGGTGAGTGGGCTGCCTGTCTTCAGACTCCCGGATCGCTCCCCCCTCTCCTTCCTCTCTCCCTCCCAGCTGGGAAGGAAGGCGCTGCTCGCTGCCGTGGCGCATCCCCATTTGGCACGACGTCTGGGCCATCACCTTTCCCTTTGGTACTGAGCGATCAATGAGTGGGTCTCTAACCCAGGGCTCCTTTCCACCAGGCGGGGCTGGGGGGGGGGGGTCCCGTAAGGAACTTCCCAGGTTTGTCTCTGGGACTGCTGGAGTCGCCCCTCTGCTGTGTTGATGAACACGTGTGTCTCAACTCTCCTCCCCAGGACACCTGGGGCTTAGGATGGTGGTTTGTCAGATGGCGGAAGACGTTGTTGAAAATAACGTAGTGAAACTTTCCCAGGCCTTTGTGCTCCAGTCCCCTGGACTTTCCTGTAGCAGGAAAAACTTCTGGAATAAGTTAAGCTTCCATTCTTTGCTAACTGCCCTGGGCTGACAGCCTCGTGCAATTAACCACCTATGGATCCCGCGAGGCATGGAGTGGCCAGGAGCTTTGTTTTGGGTTCTCTTGGGGCTCCAGACGGGCAAAGGACCATCTGTTTTGTGGGGCTGGAAGTTACACAGAAATATTGCCTGTCAAGTGGGAACTTGGAAGTTGGGGAAACTTTAAACTCCGCCTACTTCTAAAAGGGTGATGGATGTGTGGGTTGGCTTCTCCCTCGTTCCTCCTCCCCCTCTTTGCATAAAACCATAGTGTTTTAACCCAGTTGATTAACAGCATGCCCCCCATTTGCAAAAGGCAAAGGCATTTTCTGCAGTTCAAAAGTTAAGGCTTGTATCTAGCGAACTTGGCTGGAGTGGAGTGGAAGAGACTGGGTCGGTTTTACAACCCGCCCCAGAGGACAGGCGGTTTCAAAGGAGGGGCCAGAGCTTGCAGACTGGTAGGAATGCAGAACAGCTATTCAGCATGTGGTGCGAAGGAAACTCTTATCATCCTGTTCAAAGACTGGAGCTGAGGCCACATAATGTGGGTGTCTCTCCTCCTGCTCCTGTTTCATTTCTTCACAACTTTGTGAAGTTAAAGCAGGACCGGCCTTAAAAACCCTGTATCTACACGAACCTCTGGTATAAATCATTCTTTTCCAGATCGTCATGTTTAGAATTCCATATATATGCATATGTATGTATATGTGTGTGTACATATATGTGTGTATGTACATACACTCATATGCATCCAACCTTATTCTGGGCATTTATTTTTAAAACAATTTTAGTATTTTCTTTTAAGTTAAAGATCGTCTTTTTCCATAGCAAATATGAAAGTGTGCCAGAAAAGATTATTGGAGAATCTTGGCCACTCCCCAAATTGTCTTTGAAACAATATTTTAAAATGTTTGGAAAAATGTAGTATTAAGCCTTCTAAGTTCTCAAGGGGGGAAAAAAAACTTTCAGTCATTGTAGTGTGTGCTTGTCAATCTGGGTGTGCACACAGTATGTTACTTGAACGCTCAGGGAAAAGGGCAGCCCAAGAAGAATCTAGAGTCACTACTGAACAAAACCCCTCCACCGCCCTCCTAATCCTCAGCAACTTGTTCTTCCCTCCCAGATTTCTCGTATTGTGCAGTGTGTGGTATATGACGACTTCCTGTCTGAACAGCAGAGTTTTCAACCCTTGGGAGAGAAAAGGAGAGACAGGGAACTAATGTTCCCCAGCTGTTACCCGTAAATGCTACCTCTGCATTTTCACTTCAGCTGAAGTCAAATTTTACTGGGATCAGATTTAGATGCACTGTAGACATTTTATAGGAAAAACCTCTGATGCTCAGCTGATTGGAGGGGACCAATAGGAAGCTTTGGGATGTAACTGTGAGTTTTGGCTGGAGAGGCTCAATGTGTTTAGTTTTCATCACTTCCTTTCAAGTGTGTCAAGATTCCTCTGCAATAGACAGCTAGGGAAGAACAGAGAAGCAGAAGTAACATCACATTTTCTTCCCTTTCGCACCCCCCCCCTCCATCCTGTGGCTGCTTCTAAGTGAAGTTATATATAATTGGGTATAGTCAACTTTGTTGTGTTGTGTTATGGCATGATAAAATTTATGTAAATAAGCCTGTTGGAATTTGGTGGATTGGTACCATTTTTCTTATTTAAAATGTTATTTTTAAAAAAAAAAAAAAAAAGTGAAAGCAATCCGTGGACACAGTATTTCTACTATAGAAGGAAACTGAGAATTAAGATCATTTTCCAGATTTAGTGCAATTTCAGCATGACATATTTCAATCATAAGAGGAGGTTATCAAGGAATGCCTATTAATAGACTGCAGTGAGACTACTTAACTATATGACATTGGTGTTCATGTGTACTCCAAAAATCTGTAAGTTAAATACAATTTACTAATTAATAGTAGTTGACAGCACCAGGCAAATGCCCTTTGAATACTACAAATATTGTTGAATTGTTAGAACTTTAAACTAAGTATTTATCAGTAATCTCACTTCCTTCTGCTCTTGGAAAATACCTTCATTTTTAAAAAGTTATTTTTGAGGTTTACCTGAGCAGGTGCAATGGGGTAGAAGTTTCCAATTCAGTGTAATCCAAGGGTTAATAGAGTCAGCCTCACATAGTGAGAACCTTGGGTTCCTTCTGGACTTGCCCAATCATTTATCCTGTACTGGTTACAGCTTTGGGAAGTTCTTGTGCAGAGGACAGAGCATCAACTTGGGAGTGTGGAATTTAATTCCAGCTTTAACTCTTGAGGCCTTTCTTCTGTAAAGTGAAGGGAGAAATTGCTTTGTGACATGATTTTCATCATCTCTTCCTTGAATTTGCCCTCATTTGTTTCATTTGGCCCTCATACTGCTTTAATGGTCCACTTAGAGACAACTTAACCTTGGAAAGATGTGTCCTAATTAATAGGGAAGTTAAGACTTTTACTGGCAAAATATCAGTAAGCATCCCTCTCCCTTCTGCCATCCCTCTTTCTCATCTATGGTCTGCACTGAGACTCTGCTCCCCTCCTAACTCATAGATCCCTAAACATTGACTTTCCCCTAGATCAAAGGTATTTGTAAGGAGACAAAGGGTATTTCCAAAGTGTTTTGTTTTTCTAAATCCTGAGTGAATATGCAGATTAATGGTCCAGCTTGCAGTCTTACCTCTTATGGACTTTAGGCAGACTTGGATTTTGCTCCTGGAAGGAACCATACCATTCTCGATCTTTAGCTTTCTAGAAATATAAGCGAATGTCTAAATGATTAGTATGTTCTGGTAATTTATTTAATGGAGGGCCATTTTTTTTCTCTTTTTTATCATCTTTCAGAAAGTATAAGTTACTGTCCAAGTGTAGAAATCTGGAGTTGGGGGATTCCAAGCCATTAGAACCATTAGTTCTGACTCCAGTTAAGCCAAATAAACAAATCTCAGTTCCAGTAGGAAGAGGGAGCTGCCTTCCCTGCCTTTTAAGGTTTCTGAGCCTCACCATCACTTACTCAGTGGTTTCAGTGTTATGTTTATGCTACTTCAGCAGGTCCAAGGCAGGAGCACTTATGCTGTTAACAGCTCCTTTGCAAAGGCCTGGATATTGTTGGATTGGAGCTGGTGAAGCCTTAACCCTGGGTTTTGACCCCTAGTAGTCCTCTGCTCTACCAAGGGCCTTTCCTCATCTCAGATCCAGGTGACAGGCCAGTTGCCTGAGACTGGAAACCATCACCACTTTGCGTAATCAATCAGAACAACAGTAATGATGGCAGCTAACACTTACTGTGAATTTACCATGTCAAGGCATGATTCCATGCACTTGATTTGCACTGCCTCGCTCATCTTTGCCACAATCCTAAGAGGTGGGGACTCATGTACCCCATTTTTCTAATGAGGAAACTCAAGGCCTGGAAAGAGGGTAGTTGCTTCAGAGTTATGCACTGAGTATGGACTAATGAGGACTCTCCAGCTCTAAGCACAGAGTCATTGATTCATTCATCAACCAATACAGGGTGACTTTTTACTTCCATCTTTGCCAGGAACTCCTAAATACGTTTGGTAAGTTAGTAAATAGAGACAAGATATGGCCCTTTCCAATTGCATCTCCCTGTGTGTGTTGTTGTTGTTGTTGGAAAGGAAGGGAAGCAGAACAACAAACAACTAACACACATACAGAGTCATTCAGTAAGCCATGTGGCATCTCACAAAGGGCTAGAGTATCTGAATGAAGAAAACTGGCAGGTTAAGAAAATTGGGAGCGTGGGAGGAAGAAGGTTTTGCAATTCCAATTAGTCACTGTTGATCTTATTGAGAAGTTGGCACTTAGACCAACACTTAAAGGAACAAGGGACTGAAAGTTGAGGATCCAAGTAGCCTGTTGCTGTTTTTAACCACAGTGTTATGAAGCTGAGGTGAGCCCTCTTTATGCTTGTCTTAGTCAGTTGGAGCTGATGTAACAAAGGACCATACACTGGATGGCTTAGAAACTACAGAAATTTTCTCCCATAGACTGGTGGCTGGAAGTCAGAATTCAGGGTGCCAGTATGGTCAGGTTCTGGTGAGGGCCTCCTTCTGCAGATTGGAAGCTTCTCATTGTATCCTCACAAGGCCATGGAGAAAGAGAGCCAGCTAGTTTTCTGGCTTTGACTTATAAGTGCACTAATCCCATTCCTGAGGACTCCACCCTCATGACCTAATTACCTCTCATAAATCCCATCTCCAAGTGCTATCACAATGTAATTAAGGTTTCAACATAGGAATTTTGGGGGAATACATTCACATCCATGCAATGTGTGAGGATACAAATTATTATTTTATGCAAAGGATATCACCATTGGCCTTCTATAGTAGCCATCTTGGATCAGACTCAGTCTGGTCATTGGGCATAACTTTTGCCCAGATTCTTTGCTAATCTGCTTCATCCAGGCATATCAGATAATTTGCAAATGCATATGGCAGAAGGCAGAAAGTGGCCCAGGAAACACTCTTCAAACATAGTGTCCTGTGTACACTTTGATTAGTGAATGCATCTGACTCACTGGAGATGTACACATTGGCCTGAAGATACCTTCAGAGATGACTGTGATTCATCTTTAGATGGAAGGTCTTCATGATTTGCCTCCAGTAAATAAATCCCATTCTGTTGCAAACCAGAAGATCATAAAGATAGTGTTCCACTGTTTGGTTCAAACAAAAGCATTAGCTCAGCTCTCAATACCACATTTGGTCTGACAGTGAGAAGATATTTTCAGAGTTGGGAAATGTTTTTGAACTTTTTAAATTGAAAGGGAGAAAAGAGAGGTAATTTTTTTCCATTTAGGAATCAACTCATATAAATTTTGACTTAACTCTCCCTGACATTTGAAGCAGAATACATTCTGGATAGATACTGAGTAATGAAGAATCACTTTTGCCCTTAGCCTATGTCCATTATTATCTCTGGGAATTGCTCTCAGGATTTGATTGGCTGTTGGAGAGGTAGAACCTTCTAGATGTAAATTTAAGATGCCCTTAGGGATGTATTTCAATATGTGACAGCATCTGAAATAAAAGCTAGAGTAAATAAATTCTCCGATGAATGAAGACAAGAATAAACGAAGATTAGAAACTTATTACCTTAAACATAACATTTGAAAAGCTGTCATGGTGAAAATTAAATTTCAGAGTACTGAGCAAAGCCTGATGTATCTAAGTCACAGGGAGACTTTTATAATGATTAGAGCTGTGCACACCTGAGCAGGGCTAGCTGGCGAGGGAGGGCATCTTCAGCATGTAAGGTGACCACAGTAAAAGACCTGTAGATATCTGCTTTGAGTAAGATTGTTAAGTATCTGTCCCTAAACCAAGTCCCCTTGAAAACATTCTGTCACATGGGATTATGTTTGATGGTGTATTATTTGGCTCTAACTTATGTTTCTATTTTATTTTGTGTAATTCATCTCTATCATTTTAGTTACCAATTAAAATGAACTCTTCTCACTTTGGGGCGGGGGTTAATTCTGTGGGGTGCGTGTGTGTGTGTGTGTGTGTGTGTGTGTGTGTGTGAGATATGTAGGTGCTTATATCTGAATATATTTAGATTTTAGCTGACAGATTTAGTGAACATGTTTATTTCCTTGCCTTCTGTGGGAAAGGAACCTTTGGAACCCCTGGCACCAAAAATCAGGGTTCATAAGTGACTTATTTTCAGTACACTGGAGGCTACCAACTCTCCTTATAGTTATGTTAGAAATATCTGTGCCTCGAGGAATCAGCCCATACTAGGAAGTAGCTCTGCAAGGCAAACTTTACTTCAGCAGAAGGTTGTGCTACCACACAAAGTCTGGCAAGCAAGTGCACTTGCAGGAAGTCCACCTGTTTTTATCTCTAAGACAGCAATACCCCTTGCTCTGAGGAGCTCAGGGTTACCATCTAAGCAATTGGCTAAATTGTGGAGGGCAAAGAGAAAAGCCATAGCTAAAATGGTGTCATGGTTTGGATATGAGGTGTCCCCTAAAAGCTCACGTGTGAGACAATGCAAGAAGGTTTGGAGGAGAAATAATTGGGTTAGAGCCTTAGCCTAATCAGTGAATTAATCCCTGATGGGATGACCTGAGTGGTAACTGGAGGCAGGTGGGGTGTGGCTGGAGGAAGTGGTTCACTGGGGGCGTGGCTATGGGGTATATATTTTGTATCAGGAGAGTGGGAGTCTCTCTCCGCTTCCTGATCATCATGTGAGCTGCTTCCCTCTGCCACACTCTTCTGCCATGATGTTCTGCCTCACCTGGAGCCCCGAGGAATGGAGCCCTCTGTCTAAGGACTAAGACCTCTGAAACTGGGAGCGCCTAAATAAACTTTTCCTCTACAGTTGATCTGGTTGGGTCTTTTAGTCACAGTGGTGAGAATGCTGTCTGAAACAAATGGCAATGATTGGATATAGGTTGGGAAGTTCAAAATGGCTAATTGGGTTATTTAAAGAAATATACATTGAGCTGTTCCCACCTCCCTCTGTTCTCTTGTGGGGGACGTCTTCTTGGGTTGAATGTACTCTGACATGTACACAGCTCTTACTTCTTCACCAAAGCCACTGTTTCTTAACTCAGAGGTTTCTCTCTGTTGGTCAGGCTGCCCCCGACCTCCTGTCCGTCCAGGGCCTGTTCAGGTGCATGGTCTTTGGATCTGCCACATCCACAGGCTCTGGCGCTATCATGTCACTTTTTGTTCTGCTGTTTCCCCTCTGGCTGCCTTTCTTACATCCCAATTTTAAGGCTAAATACTATATATTCTGAAAATGGACCACCAGGCTTTCTATTTCTCACACTTATCTTTGTTCCTTTTTACTATTACCCTAGAACATGTGGACTTACTAAATTCAAAGCAAGACCCTTAGTTGTGCTTATGCTGAGTGACTTGACTCCGTGTTTTAACTTTGTATACAAGATTTTGTTTCATATTACTGGTTACTGAAATTTGATCAGAAGCTATGAACTGACTACGACCACACAGAGAGAACATCTTCCTCAAGAAGCTCAGAGACACCTGTGCAGTCCAGTGTCTTCTGAGAGGGTCAGAGCAGCTGCTCTTCCTTCTGTGTGATGATGAAGTCATCATCACCTGAACTTCCCAGACTGTATTCTTATGGTTTAGATAGGTAACCTAACCGCCAAAAGCGCATCATTAGATTATAAGAGTCAGTGTATCAGTCTGCTTGATGGAGTAGTGATAATTTGTAAGGATTACTGTACGGGGTGATTACTGTAGATGGGGTGTGACTAGAAGAAGAAGGTCACTGGGGGCATGCTTTTAGGGTTTTTATTTTGTACCTGGCACCTCACTTTCTGTTTCCTGGATGCTACAGCTGAGCAGCTTTCCACCACCAACTCCTTCTGCCATGATGTTCTGCTTTACTCAGGCCTAGAGCAATGGAGTCAGCTAGCCAAGGACTGAACCTCTGAAATCATGAGCCAAAATAAACTTTTCCTCTAAGTTGTTCTTGTCAAGCATTTTGTTGAAGCAACATAAAGCTGACTAACATGGTAGTTTTGTTTTTTTGTGTGTGGGGGGTCGTTGTTATTGTTTTTTTTTTGTTTTGTTTTTTGCTTGGTTTGCTTGTTGTACCTACAGAAATTTAGACCTCTTCTTCCATCCACTCACTGCATTTAGATAAGATTGGCTCTACAGAAGTTCTGAGTCTAATTGAGAAGCTAGGCATGCAGGCCAGTATATTCACCCATTTTATTTTTCCTGTAATAAAATACCTGAGGCTGGATACTGATAAAGAGAAGAGGTTTGTTTTGACCCACAGTTTTGATCCAAGGGCCCACATCTGCCTTCTTTCTGGCAGAGTCCCAAGGTGGCACAGAATAAACACCACATGGCCAGAGATAGGGAGTGTGTTTATGTGTTCTGGTTTCTCTCTCTTTTTTTTTCTTAAAAAGCCAGCAAGATGTAATCATGGGGCTCTACCTTGATGACTGAATCTAAACCTAATTGCTTCCTAAAGCTCCCCCTCCCCCTTTTTATACCATAGTCAGATTAAGTGTCCACCCTTTTAATACCTTATCATGGGGATTAAATTTTATCACATCAACCTGTTGGGGTAGCACTCTAACCTCCTCTAAACCCTACCAGTCCTCAATTTCAGAACAAGGTAGTGAGTGCCGGTTCACAGGAGACCCCATCCCTCCATGTGCTAAATGTGAGAACGAGTGGTCAGTGGGAGAAGGTATGCGCCAAATTATGACAGCTCAGAATGGATCTGCAATTCCTGAAATGTCTAAATGATGTTTATTTCTTCCAATTGCAAAGCAACAAAAACAGGTTACTTGGAGAAGGAATAGCTCAGGCACTTAGGAGAAACTAAATACTTCGTTTGGAGACTCTCCCCAACTCCCCTCTTTTCCTAAATCTTCATGTTCCATTTCTCATGTGGTTTGATTGATGGAAAGTGATTCCCGTGGATTCTGTAGAAGTGAGGACCTTGGTACCCTTCAGTGCAAGGGCAGAAAGGCCTGGCCAACTTGGGTGCTTCCCAAGCCCTCAGGCTTCAGGGAAGAGGAATGAAAGGCAAATGGCAGACACTTCCAATATGTGCTGGTTAATACCCCAAAGAGGTATAGCTTTAAAACTTTTGACAGAAATAATCACTAACCATCTCTGAATTTTCCTCGGTAATGAAATATAAACACATGGTCAACATTTTCTCCATTCCACGGTTGAGGAATTGTAGACCATTTCTGGAGCCGTAAATCTCTATTAGGTTGTCCATTGGATGTGCTCATTCTATCAATCCCTATTTGAATTCTTAAACCAGTAACAAAATGAAAAACAGTTGTTCACACGGCATGAACGCGTAATTGTAACTTCAGAACCCTTGAGCAATGTGGAGAAATGTTATTAAAACATTTTTTTGTTTGCTACTCTTTCTGTGGTAAATTCCTTTGCTGCATTTTCCAAGCAAATGTAGCAGTGGAAAGACAATCAGAATTTCTGGAGAAAAATTTCAGGAATTTCTCTTATACTTGTGGATTGACCTTGCAAGCAAGCCACTTTTTTTTTTTTTTTTTTTGGACAAGGTGGAGAGGTCAGAAAAAGTCTGCTTACATGCGGTTGAACCATTTGGTTCTATCTGGTGCTTGTGTCAAATTCTGGGAGCATCTTGACCAGTTCCAAGATTAGAGCCAAGTCTTCCATGCGCCAACCTTCAACAGTAGCTGTGAGGCTGAGAGGAAGGTGGTGTATGACTGAGGGAGGAAGGGAGGAAGAAAGAGCATGAATAATAGGAGAGGGAAGAAGAGGACAAATCGGGGCAATGGAACCCAACCACCCTGTACTGTAAAGGATAGAGCCAGCATTCTACTTAACTCTCTTTTCTTAAAAAAAGAAACTTAACTAATAAAGCAAAAATGATTATTAATAGACATTTGACAGGTTTGGTGTTGCCAAGTGGATTATATTTCCCACCATCCTAATAATGGTAGGATGCACTGCCAGGTGCCACTTCTTCATTAAGCACCTTGCACACAGTGATCTCACAGTGCTCAGGACACTCAGCGTAGGGGGAACGGTCAACCCGTCTCACAGGTGCCTACACAGAAGCTCAAGGCTGATGCCCTGCCCAGGCACAGAGCCCTGCAGTGGCAGAGCCAGGCCTGGAATCCCTGAGGCTGCTCTGGAGTCCCTGTCCCTTCTCTGTGCCTGTGACCCTCTCACCTTGTCATTTGGATTGTAGCCAGAACTTTCCCAGTCTTTGTTTTATTTGTGTGTTTCAAAGAATTGCAGTGATTGAGTTGTGGGGCGGGGGGAGTAGGTGACAGTTTTATGGAGTTGGTGATAAAAAATGACAGACACCTTCTGAAGGAAGCTTTTGGCTTACTTTGTATGGCTTTCCAAAGGACGGATTAACTGCTCATTAGGTTAACAATCTGATGACAAATTGGCCAGCTATCTAGTATCCATATAAAATAATTAGCATATTCTTTTAGTCTGCAGAGTGCAAAGTAGACCTGAGAGGTGGTCCTCTGGCTTCTCCAGACCATGATTTGCTTTTAATTGATTTTTGTGCTGAGATAGCCCTTTACTTGGGGATAGCCTTTGTACTTGCTCCCAAACAAAAGCTAATGGAGGGCTGAGGAAAAATTCACACTCTTTCCTCAATAGTTTGGAGTTTTTATCTTAAGTTCCCTTTGGTTTTAAAACTACAGATTTTAAATAGCAGTTAATGGGGGGGGATTATTTCAACATGTATTTGAGAATTTGCCCTTCTTGTTAGCCCCTGGGAGGCTTCTCCGTGATGTCTAGGATATTGCTTTGTAAATTATAAAGCATTCAGAAATTAATCTCATGTGTCTGGGGTCTATGTCTACCATTATCCTCAGTTCACAGATAAGGAAACTGAGGCCTTGGCAGAGTAAATGACTTTCTTGATTTAAAATAAAGATTAAGTGGAGGAGTCATGCTGACTATAAATTATAGTGAATAAAGTGAATATAGTCGTGTGAGGCTCATTACTAGGAATTCTTGATAATATTTTAAGTTGTATCCACCTAATGATGAAATAGGGATTGGCAAGTCAAGATAAGTGTCATTTAATTGCTTTTGCAGCTTTGCTAGAAGAGAAGACTGATGTTCTATATTGGTCATCTCCACAGAGGGAGCTACACCATGTCCCAGAATGCAGTTTTGTAGTTGTGAAATTATAGTAAGAATGCAGGTTGAATTATTATATAAATGATATTTTTCATTAGAGTGACTCTGTAGTTGATAAAACTCTGCTGGGGCTCCCCTTTTGCAAACCTCTTGTGTTTAGTCAGCATTTCCCTGCTGTGACCGAAAGACTGATGAGAATAATTTTAGAGGAGGAAAAATTTATTTGGGGCTCATGGTTTCAGATATCAGTCCATAAATGGCCAACTCTGTTCTTCTATGCCTGAGGTGAGGCAAGAACATCATGGTGGAAGAAAATAGTTCAGGACATGACAATCGGGAAGAAGAGAGGGGTGGGAGCACGCTAGCTGTCCTCACTACAGACAAAATATAAATCCCACAGGCATGGCCCAGTGACCCGTGTCCTCCAGCCACACCCCACCCATATACCATTACTATCCTGTTAGTACCTATGAGAGAGATAAATGCATTGATCCGGTTAAGACTCTTCCTAACCCAACCATTTCACCTCTAAACTTTCTTGCATTAATTTACACATGAGCTTTGGAGGACATCTAATATCTAAACCATGACATTCTGCTTGTGACATTTAGAGAAAATTATTTTATTGCTGGAAAAATCAGAGAAGTAAGCTCTCAAGTGGGGAATCTCAGCATCACTAAGTCCTGATTCTCTTAGTCTCCTCATTTCCTTTGTTGTTGAATTTCGCCTTCTGTCTTTGAAAGGTCTAGCCCATTAGGGAAGGCTTGGTATCAGAAGTCACTGTGCTGCTGTCCTCCTTTAGCTAGAAATCCATCTCATCCGGCTGGCCTTTGCCTTACTCTCCATTTGCTACCCTCTAGTTTAATCTCCAGCACCGTTTTTCTATTCCTTTGCTTATTCATTGCTCATCCCATTTATTCAGCCTCCCATGGATATAATACTGGTCACTCAGTAGGTCCTCAATGCCATTTTGTTAAACAAATAAATAATGAATCTGGATCCATGATCTGTATTGGGTCTGCAAAATGCCTGTGAATAACCCTATCATATTTTCAGGAAACCTTTCTTATACTTGTACATTTTACTCTTAAAAAGCAAAGTTTCTTTGGACATACATTTCTTTTAAGAATATTGTAAGTTGGAAATTTATTTTATTTTTTTTTTTAAAGATTGTGATTTTTTTTATACCTTTATTTTAAGTATTTTCATGTGTGCTGAGGATCGAACCCAGGGCTTCGTACATTCTAGGTGAGCACTCTATGGCTAAGCCCCAGCACCAACCCCTGGAACTTTATTTTTTAACAATGTAATTACATCTCCCTATGGGTAAAAATAATGTAATTAATATTTAAGAAAAATGAAATATGTATTTTTAAGCATTGCTGAAGATAATTACTGAGGAATTCAACTTCACCAATATACAGTATTGTCAACTATTTTTAGTGATTATTATTAAGTAGAATGCTAAAATATATTTTTTAATTGAAAATTATTTGGTTTGGTATTTTTTTCAATTGATTTGTGAATTGGGTTATTATGATGACTTAAGTAAGTCATTAATTCACAAAGCGTCTTAAGAATTTGATCTTCGAGACGTCTTTCCTTTGGCTCTGTGTTCTCTCTCTGGATGAAAGGATCAGACTTATAAATCATTTCTCAATTCATATTGATCTAATTTATCTTGGGGCTTTGTAGCTATAATTTTCTTCTATTTGTCTTACAAAATATAAAAAGCTAGTGTGTCTGCTGTAATTGGGATGCTTTCTAGTAAATATTCTTCTGTCTCTTGCTTTCCACATTTTTAAAATCAGAAGTGAAATATAAGAAAAAAAATACAGTGTTGATCTGTAGTATGTATAGGGATCTACATATACATGAGACTATGTTAGAACTCCTATTTCCTATTATTGAACAAACTCCACTATTATTCTGTTTTTGTTTCTGTCAATGGAGAAAGAAATATGCAGTATTCTTGTGCAAGAACTTTGAGAAATACTACTAAAATTGAGGTGGCATTTTTAAATTTATTAATATGGAATCTGTTTAAGGAACATTGTGAGACTGAGACTGAAAGGGTAAGGAAGTGGCCCAACTAGGGAGGCTTTGGAGTGGACCTGGGGTAGAAGCACCAAGGTGTGCAGAGGTCACACTGAAGTCACTCTGTGACCTGATACCTACTTGCTTATTGGATGTTTTCACTTGCTTATTGGATGTGTGTTCAGATCAGATGAGTGGATAGATGTCTTAGAGGTGGAGGGGATTTTACTGTGCATGACAGTGAGCCTGGGTGGCATTTGTTTCAAAGTTGCAGTGTGTGTGTAAATTCAGATGTGCAGGAAATGCTCATATGTTCATTTGTGTGTTTTGATTAAAGATCCACAGCTGGTCCAGTGGTCAGAAAGACTGACATAGCTTCTTTTGGATAACTATGTGTAGAATATTGCTCTGAACGTCAGTTTCAAGAAAATGACATTTCTGTCCTGAAAGTGTTATGTTTTACATTTTATTTTGTATCTACTTTGCTTATTTAATTATATCTTAATATTTTCCCCTCTCTCTTGAGGCACCTCTCCTGTTGATTACCCCGCAAGCTTGTTTTGAGAGACAGTATTTCCCCAGGGAGTCTTTCTCTACTCCTAAATCCATAATAACATGAACTGAGCAATAAAAACCCAATTCCCTCCCCTTGGTTGTGCTTCAAATAGTCATTTCTTTGATACTGGCTAATAAAAACAGGAAAAGGATCATTTTAAATGCTTTGGTTGGGGTTGCGTTACTTCCAATAAGGAAAATTGCCTCACAAGGGGGAGCAGGGGTAATAAAGATAGAACTAACCGAATAATTGTATTCAGTCTAATTTGAAATTCCCAAGTTGCCACCTGCAAATCTCATTTAATCATGGGCTTGCTGTGCGTCCACTGCCATGTGGAGATGGGAATTTGCTGTTGCTGAAGATCGTGTCTTCACACTTAACAGAGGTGAACTTCAAATGCCACTGGAGCCTTCTGGTGTCCCTCCCTGCTTAGGAGACCGCGTCAGCTTTGCGGTAGGTAATAAGAGAGCTCTGGAAACTGACCAAGAACGAAATGTGAAATATGGAATGGAGTCACGGAAATTTCAGTGGTGAAAGCAACTCGGAGCACCTTCCAGGGAAGAGATTGAGGCCCAAAGAAATGAAGCAGCCCTGCCAAGGTCACAGCAGTGGCCAGCTTGAGGACACGCAAGTAGATTTTCCAAGTCTGGCTGTTTCATCGAATCTATGTCTCTCTCCTTCACCAGGTTTCTCTCTCATTTCCTTACTTTTTAGAAGATTTGAGGATAATAGAGTGGCTCTCTAGGTACCGGTCCAGATAGTCCCCTCAGAACTGGCTCATTTATGTCCCAGCTGCACAGCGTCTCGGTCCCCGGTACCCTATAGCTTATATCTAATGACTAGCTGAGGGAGGGGCACATATAATTTGAGACAACCCTGAAGGGCTGTCTTGGTCCAGACCTCCCCCTGGAATTGGCTGCGTCTTATACTACAACTGATCACAAACCAGCTTCTGTCTTTGTCTAATCTGCCTTCTGCTCTTGCCTTTCAATAGTGTGATCCTGAGGGTATTTCCCAATGACCACCTCCACTCAGATCATGTTAGGGGCTGTTGACTGGGGGAACCCAACACACAACAGCAAGGAATTTGGCATAGGATGCTGTTTGTCTTCCTGGGAATCCCAGCTATCTTTAGAAGGAAACCTTCAACTGACAGGTAACAGTGCACTGGTTTTCTGCTTGGTGTTATTGTCTAATTCTTTCATTTTGTAGATTAGGAAATTAAGCCCTAGACACTAAAGTGACTTGAGTGGTACCACATCGCTAGTTGTAAGACCAAAACCAAGCTTCCTGCTCCTGGTTGCTACTGATGATGCTCCTTTTGAAGAGGCAGCAAGGAATTTGTCCAGAGTTGTCCTGCTGTCGTAGCTCAGAATTAGCTGCAGATGGGTCTAGAGACCATCTACCTGTCTGATCCATTGTTCCACTTTGGTGCTGAAACCAGGCAGCTCAGTAATTCCTACATGGTTCTATTTTTCTGGTTGTTTATTATTCTTTGAAGGGCAACCTTTGAAGCTCACCATCATTGGTAGTAACATAGTAAAGAAGAATTAGTAAAGAAACAGCAGATGGTCATAGTTGTTATTGCTTGAAATCAACATTTCGTGTTACTGGCCATTAAGAGAACTGGAGAATATAAAGTTCTTGTTACACAAGGGGCCAATGACAAGCACAGATTCATTAGGCAGACAAAATGTGCAGGAATTGAGTCATAAGCAAGATGAAAAATAACTACAAATTAATATGTAATCTCATGATCATCCTAAATAGTTTATTAGTCATTTTATTACACTCAGATAATGTTCCACTGAGATTATCAAATTATTGTAAACTCAGTCACTATGATCCTGAGAAATTTGGAATTAATTGAAAAATAAATTATTAGCTCATTAGTATCACTATTACAAGAATCCAGATTTTATATAGTTTCTCTGACATAATTAATCAGCTACTGCTTTAGAAAACATTCTTCCCCCCCATCGTCTGGAATTAAATAAAAATTATTTCACCTGGTCTTCAAGGCCCTACACCCTCTGTAGCTGGATCCCCTTTCATTTTCTCTCAAGCTTCATCTCTATGCACCCAGTTTGACTGGCCAAATTGGGAAACTGTGTTTCCAAAGCAGGTCTTTCCTTGTGCTTGGTTTGTGCCTTTTGTTACGCTGCGTTTCTGGGAACAGTCTTTCTGTGTGATTCCACATCATAACCTGCTCAATTCAGACCTGGTTCAGTGTTAATTTTTAGAATGACTTGATTTCTCTTAGCTTGTCTTTGTTTATGATACTTGACCTCTGGCTTTGGGAAAATATGTCAAATGCTGCTGTTTGCTATTGCTAGTGCTCTGCTGCACCTTGGAATTTTATTCATATGGAACTTTTGTGTCCTGCTTTGCATTTAGCCACTTGCATGTCTTTGACCCAGTAATAGTGAGTATCTGTATACCAGGATCTGTGCTAGGTACTGGTTGGTTTAAAAACCTCTCTCTCTCTCTATTTCTCTTTCTCTCTGAAATTGCTCTTGACTTTAGGAGCCTAGAGTCTGGTGGACAGCGTAATTTTCTGAAGGAGCCTTGGATGGTGAAGTTGAAGCATGCAATAGGAGACAAAAATGTAGCCACGGTGAACGTCAGATGTGCATGTTCACTGGACTTTTCCTTTGTGGGAACCTTGAATTGTATCTGGAAAGATGAGGAAAGATGAGGCATGGCTGGGAAGGGAGTGGGGGACGACATGAGGTCAGACACATGGCAGAACCAGTCAATAGGCAACGAGGGAGGAGAGGTGGTGAGAATTGAGCCTCACACCCGGAGAGGGTTCACATGGCCATAGAAACCACCTGAAGGCAGGCAGACGGCAGCAGTCATGCCAGTGTTGAGGGCAGCCTTGGGTGGATTTGGAAAGACCCCTGGAGAGGCCTGTGGATTGCAGTTTACGGGGGACTCATCTCTAGCCTTTCTTTCCTTCCACGTCCAGGCCTGGAGTACTTACCTGACTGCTGAATCCAGGAGGAATAAGGTCTGCACTTCAGCTTCATCCTGTCCAGGGAGGGAGGGGGCTGTCCCCAGGGAGCAACCCATTTTCTGTCCAGGGGCGCACCCATTGGCCTTGAGCTGCTGACACCTCAATATTAGTCACTTGTCTGTAGACCTAAAACCACAACCTCTATCCCAGATTTACTGGAAATAAAGTTGCTGCTTTCTTTTCTGCCTGACTCTCTTCTTCTTCAATTTGCTGTGAACCTGGGTGAGAGAAGGGGGTGCAAGACATGGAGCCCCATCAAGACCTTCAGTGATGTGTGGAGGGAGATCAGGAGGGTAACTCAGTAAGAGCAGGGGACTGCTAGAATTGGGGCTGGGGTGGCATGATTTAAGGGGAGGGGTGGGTTTCGGAGATGAAGAAAGGGTAGGATTTACAGGGTTTCGGACCAGTTGGCTGGAGGGGAGGAGCACATGGAAAACTCTAGGTGACTTCAGCCTGGCTTGGGTGGAGGCTGCCTGCTCACCTTAGCTGCTGATCGACCCCAGTTTCTCGTGAGCTGGAGCCCAGTGGAGTTGGCCTGGTTTTTTCATCTCTGCTTTACTCAGTACTACCCAGGATCAGAGAGGATTTTTCAGAGACTGATGTCCTTGGGCATTTGTTCATCTCCATCATTCATTCTTGTATTAATTCATTGAGCAAGTGGATATTTATGCCTCTTCTCTATGTCAGCGCTTCCTTGGCCTCCCATGAGATTCAATGAGAAATCCAAGGGCAGGTGCCCTCTAGGAACTTAGAGGCTGATGTTGAAGCCCCCAAAAGACACCATGGGGACAGGGTGTGGCTGCTCACACAGGGCAGAAGCCAAAGAGCCCCAGTTAGAATCTGGGCTCTCTTGCTTACAGAACAGGTGACATGATGAAGGTCTCTCATTCGAAAGATAAGTCATTCCAAACCTCAAATACTCTCTTCATACTACTTTAAAATTCTCCTGATGTGGCCTAGTAAACCAGTGGAAGATTGGCTTTGATTATATTCTGTCAGAGGAGAAAAGTGAAAAAAAAAAAAAAAAGAGTTGTTGGAATTCATTTTTGAAACAGGAGATTCCTGTCTTGCCAGACGCTGTCACAGGAGAGCCCAGTCATGCTCTGTTTCCTCCCTCTTTTGGAGAATCGCTTCAGATCTGCACTGGATGGGGGAGGTCAGAACCTGCTTAGTTTTCGTGAGATTTTCCTTTGTGAGTACTAGTTGCGTAAAAGATCTGAAAAAGAGTCTGAGATCAGTTTTTATTAGGGCAGATCTAGACATTCCTCAGGGGCGGAGGCTAGTGTTTGTGTGACTTGAAGACAGACCTGGTGTTCATGGGAGTCACACCTTGATATGCAATTTTCTACACCATTTCATATGTCAGTGGACTGTTAAATGGTCGTGAGGTTGGTGGGGGGAAAGTCCATCCTTCAGGAGTCTGCAATGAGAAATACTATGGAATTTTGATTGTACCAAAGAAGGTGATGTTGTGTGCTGTATGTGTGTGTGTCTGTGTGCTGTTGTGTGGTATGTGTGTGTCTGTGTGCGTGTGCGTGCACTTGTCCTATTTCAGTGGCTGCAAGATCAAATGAAATGCTGTGTGCCAGATTCTGAAATGTTTTTTTTTTTGTTGTTGTTGGTTGTTCAAAACATTACAAAGCTCTTGACATATCATATTTCATACATTAGATTCAAGTGGGTTATGAACTCCCATTTTACCCCAAATACAGATTGCAGAATCACATCAGTTACACATCCACATTTTTACATAATGCCGTATTAGTGACTGTTGTATTCTGCTACCTTTCCTATCCTCAACTATCCCCCCTCCCCTCCCCTCCCATCTTCTCTCTCTACCCCATCTACTGTAATTCATTTCTCTCGTTGTTTATTTTCCCATTCCCCTCACAACCTCTTATATGTAATTTTGTATAACAATGAGGGTCTCCTTCCATTTCCATGCAATATCCCTTTTCTCTCGCTTTCCCTCCCACCTCATGTCTCTGTTTAATGTTAATCTTTTCCTCCTGCTCTTCCTCCCTGCTCTGTTCTTAGTTGCTCTCATTATATCAAAGAAGACATTTGGCATTTGATTTTTAGGGATTGGCTAGCTTTACTTAACATAATCTGCTCTAGTGCCATCCATTTCCCTGCAAATTCCATGATTTTGTCATTTTTTAGTGCTGCGTAATACTCCATGGTGTATAAATGCCACATTTTTTTTTATCCATTCATCTATTGAAGGGCATCTGGGTTGGTTCCACAGTCTAGCTATTGTGAATTGTGCTGCTATGAACATCCATGTGGCAGTATCCCTGTAGTACGCTGAAATGTTCACTTGGTATGACTGTTAGTGTGTCCTCCAGTATCTAACACTATAAAAATTGAAAGGTTGTTGAATTAGAAGGTGTACAAAGTAGTGGTCAAGTTTCCTAAAGGGTAATATTTGCTGTATTTTCTTTATTAAAAACTTGTATTTATTTAACCAAGCAAAAATGCCTCAGCTTTGTCCATGTGAGTACTTATTCATTTATTAAACAGTATCCTTCTGTAAGAAACTTAGGAGATACATTTTTTCTTTAAAAATATGGTGCCTGGTCTACAAGGGGATATGATGTACTCCTATTTATATCTGAGAAATTGAAGTTTTAAAGCTGGACGGGACTCTATTAGTGACACAGTTTAGGGCATTCATTTTGGGTACTAACAAGAATTCCAGTACTAGAAATGACTTGGGCAAAACCCTGTGTCAGGGGCAACAGTGAGTGTGATTGCTCAGGGCAGACTTGGATGCTGGACTTCCCAGGTTTCAAACTAGGTGTGGTGGTGTGATCCTGTGCAGGTTGCTTAACCTCTCTGGACGTCAATTTTTTCTTCTGGAAAATGAAGTTCATAGCAGTTCTTGTTGCCAAGAGTTATCCGGGGGTTGGGGTTGTGGTACAGTGCTTGCCTAGCACATGGGGAGAGCTGGGTTTGATCCTCAGCACCACATAAAAAATAATACACAAAATAAAGTGAAAAAAGAGTTATCAGGGAACTGGCCAGAGTTAGTGGCTGCATAATGCCTGGTGCATAGCCATCATTGCTATGAGTCTACTCTGCTTTGTTTCATCAAGTCTAAGGTACATTGATGCTGCTGCTTCCTTGATCACAGAGGCATGACTGGAAGTTAATAATGATTATAACCTAATTGCTATGGTGTTTTAAAAATCATCAGTGCACATTAATCATACAAAAATTGGGTTTCTTTGTGACATTTTCATATGTACATATAATGAACTTTGTGTCCACTGGCTTCAATGATTTTTAAGGCTTTATTGATAGTAAGAGGAAGGTGCTACATTAGTGGTGTCTGAGGTAGAGCTTAGATCTGACTGAACAGGTTGCTGTTACTATTAGCATTCTAATAGGAAGGATCCTGATAGCATCCTATGAGCATCCTTAGAGGGTAGGCTAGGATGAGGTGAATATCATCAGTATTTATCTGAGAACCAACATCTTCTTCTTCAGTGTGGGTCCATCCATTTCCATTATGTATCTAGGTGGTGTGTGTAGATATACTTCTAGATACCTTCACTTTGGAAACTAAAAACTTCATACGCTTATTCTGAAAGCTCAGAATTTGCTCCTCTTTGGATTATATCACTCGACTTGCAGCTTTTTGGACACTCAGGTTTTGTAGTTCTCAGACTTAAAGACCAGCGAGTGCAGTGCTGCTGTCTTATTGGAAACAGGATGATGAATAAAGCCCCAGATTCCAGTGAAAGCATGTGCTTCTTCTCTCTGTATGTGCTGCAAGCCCAAGGCGGAGATGGGACTGGGAATATTTTCCTCTATGTATTATTGGTTTATATTGGACAAGTTAAATCTGAAAACAATAACACACTTCTTTGTACTCAGCAAAGGTCTGGATTCATCTGAAGTTTTTCAGAGGAATTGGAAAAACTCTGTTTTTATTGCTGTTAAAGTTCATCCCCAAACGGAGGCTGGTGTACAGTTGTTAAGATCTTTGATAAAGTCACTCTGGGAGAAAAACCATGTGTAGTTTGTATGTGTGTAGGTCAGTCCCTCATAGGAATGCCTAAATGAGGGCCTTGGCGAATACATTGGAGACCTTGGGCGTGGCTTTTCTGCTTGATTGGCTCCTTCATTTCTGTTTTATTATTCTTCCTGCTCTGGTCAGTCTTGCCTGCCCTTTCCTCACCCTCAACTGCAGTTCCCCTTCTCTCTTGCTCTTCTCTCCCTCTCCTCCCAGCCATCCGCGCCCCTTCATCTTCTGTCTCTCTGTCTCTCTTCAAAGTTTGCATTTGACTGTTCTTTCTGGGCAGTCTGCCCAGTTTGATTTATTTGTTTCTCATAATTGTATTCAGAGCCTCAGTTACATGTTTCTGATGGATGTTTCCAATGGCATTCATCTCCTTTGTGACACAAGTGTTTTCCTGGAATTTTATAGTGTTTTCAAATACAAATGCAAACTTGACCTCTCCAAAGTGGAGTCGTACAAATTGAGCACCCAAATCGTTCCGAGAGCATTCCAAACATCCCTCAGTGATATTTGACTGCCCTAGTTTTGTGTCGTGGAATAGAAACAGTAATATATTGGTTAGATTGATAGTTGCTCGCTGCTTTGCATTTCTCTCTTCAACAAAATATTGTTCTGAGTTTGGGTTTATGGAAGATAAATCTATTGATGATAGTGTAAAAGAATCTCATGTGTTATCTGTGTTGGGATGTAAGCCTCCATCAGTTTTAAAATGCCAGCGCAGCCCTGAACACTTCATGCTTAGTCTCAAGCCAAAGTCTGTTTCTACTTTGAGGTCTTCTATTATTCTGTAACAATCTAGCAAAAACTTCAGCTTTAAAACATGGGTCTGTCATAATAATGAGCCTTTCTAATTGTTGCACACTCATAATTTTAGATATTCCAAACATTACACTGTTCAATAAAAAGCAACTAGCTACAAGTGGCTTTTAAATTTAATTCAGGATATTTTATTATAGCAAATAATAAACCAATTATGTTTTATTTATTTTAATTTTATTTTATTGTTGGTTATTGTTAATCTCTCAGTGTCTATTTTGTAAGTTAAGCTTTGTCATAGGTTTGTATCTATAGAAAAAGAACAGTCTACTAAATAAGATAGTTTGGTACTGTGCTGGGTTTCAGGCATTCAGTGGGGTCTTAGAATGTATTCCCCATGATAAAAGGAGACTCCTATAGTTAATCATGGGTGATTCTAACCATAATCACTAAAAAAATTCATTAACAATGTTTTCCTTGTATCATGATAATTTAGAACTGGATCCCACCTCCTTTAGAATGTCTTGATGATACCCTTCTATTCTGCAAATGAGGTCAAAGCTGAACAAATGCGATCACCCAGGAGCAGAACCAGAGTTAAGTTGTTGAGTTGTACCTCAGCCCAGTTCTCTTGCTTTCCAGTACAGAGATTTTCCCTCTACATATCCATATTATTATTATTTGTGTGTGTGTGTGTGTGTGTGTGTGTGTGTGTACATACATATGTACATACATAGACATACATATATGCTTCTATCACGAAGGGCTGTATTGTGTAAGAGAAGGTGGAGGGAAAAAATCATGACATTCAGAGATCTAGGTAGAGTCTGCAGAATGTGATAAGATGAGACTTGAACAATTGAATTTTGGTCATCTTGAACCCATCTTAAAGACTCTAGCCTATTGGCATCTCTCTGACTCACTTCTGAAAATGAACAGCCTCTTCTCTGAAAGAATTGTTTTCAGTTTATAAAAGCATTAGAATATATGCCTCCTATGTCCAAGAACTCATTGTTTTGTGTCATAGAGGACATACACATACACAGACACAGTGATCAAGTCATCCCACCAAGAAGTAAAACATGGTGGGGCACAGTGGTGCATACCTATAATCCCAGCGGCTCGGGAGGCTCAGGCAGGAGGATAGCAAGTTCAAAGTCAGCCTCAGCAAAAGTGCAGCGCTAAGCAACTCAGTGATACCCTGTCTCTAAATAAATTACAGAAAAGTGCTGTGGATATGGTGCAGTGGTCAAGTACCCCTGAGTTCAATCCTGGGTAATCCCCTGCCCCTGCTCCCCAAGAAGATAAGTAAAACACCATCTGCATGCTCTTAAAAAATGGTTTGGAAGAGATGAAAGAAAGTTGGGGAGGGGTGAATAAAATCATCTGCGGTGGGTGGGATGATGGAGGGACTCCTGCCGGGGAGCTGGGTTTTGAGTTAATGTGTAGGGTCAAAGGGACTTTGGTCAGCAGGACAGGATAGGTGATGGGGCAGCAGGTGGGAGGGAGTGCCATGTGCAGAGAATGGCAGGCAGGGTTGCTGGGCTGGCACTGTGATCCCAGGCATGGGGTATGGATGGAGAAGATATGGATTACCAAATTTACTTATTTGTGAAGACTCTCTTAAGGATCCTGTTATGGTTTGGTTGCCCTTAAAGTTTTGGTCAGCATTCAAACCTGAGAGGAATGATCAAGAAGCATTCAATCAGTGTAAAACAATAAGTATCTCATGTTAGAATCTCAAAACAATTAGAGCCTTTATTCAAAACAGACCTGGGGCACTCAAAAGGAACAGGGCAAGAGCTTGCTGTTCCACTAGAGGGAATCCTGCTTTAAAAAAAAAAAAAAATCCACGAGAGGAACATTCCTGCATAAAATCAAACTCCAGCTAGATGAACAGAATGCGTGCATGGCGTCATCAGGGAGGGGAAGCCTCCTAATCAAATCTAGACAGAGAATTAAGGGGTTTAAAAGTTTATACCCTATCTTAGACTATTCTGAGCATAACCAGTTGCTTTCTGGTGCCTGGGAGGATCACCCATGCCAAGGAGGGATTTTAGCCTTCCTAGAAAGTTCTTGAAGCTGTCGTAAACTTCCTGGAGTGCTTACAATGCTGGGCTCTGGGCTGCGTTCCCGGGTTTATTTTAGGGAGAATCTTCTTCTAGGGTTGGGTGGAGCTATGCTAAGTCTTGCTAACTATTCACATTGCAGTAGTTGGGTTGGTTTATTGACCCAAACCAGGGTGATTTGTCCTTTTGGACTGGGCTCACTTAGAATAGAAAAAGTATGCCGCTTTGTTTTTTTCTCTATTTTCAGTTTGTTTTGGTTTGCTTTCAAATGACCTTGAGCTTATAGTGACTCAAAGTGACAAGATTCTTGGAAAATAAGAATTCTTTAGTAACCCAGCCATAACAGGACTATTATGTCTCTTTACTGTCTCTTATTCTATTATTATATATTGTTTTACTCTAGTATTACTGTGTCTAAATTATTATAAAATAGCTGAATGAGTCAACAGAGTAAGATAATGATATTTCTATGATGGCTATTGTTTCCTATCAGTTTGACAAAAGACAAAACATTTGTTTGAGTTCACAGATGCCCCAAATCATTTTCTCAGTGTATTATGCCATGATATTTAAATTCAACCCATCAGAAATGAAAGCCAATGTGGTTTCTAAAGACTAGAGACTTACCTGTTGCCAGCTGGGACACAGAAAGAATTTCTCATTTTACTTTAAAAGTCTTTTTTCCTAAGATGTTCTAAAATATGCATTGTTAAAATATAGAAGGCATAGATAAGCAAAAGAAATTATGAAATTATGATTCTCCAAATCTCTCTACCCAATCTACAATCACTGTCAATATTTTAATCTATTTCCTTTCTGTCACATGGTTCATTCACTTTGTACACAGACATTGTACAATATTTTTTAAAAGCCAGCATCATAGAACATCATAGAATCTTGGATCACAGGGCAGCCTGGACCGTCGGGTACATCTTCTCACCCAAGCAAGCACGTGTTCCATACTGTCTTAAGTGACATGCATCCAAAACCTTGGCTCTCCCATTTCTCCTGATTGAAGATGCTTCCTACATCAGCAGAGATCTCTTTTAAAGGTGGAATGATTCTAATTCTTCCAGTGTTCTTCCCAGAGGGAAAAAAACCTCTTTTCTTCTATATTTTACCAATTGACTTTCAGAAACAATGTCTGGCTTGTCAATCTCAGTTTTTCTACACTATGAATCTTAAATGTTTGAATACATATTTCAAGCATCTACTTGTTGCCTTTTCTGTGTAAATGTTTCTATTTCCTGCTAATTATTCCTGCCTCCTCCTCCAGGCTTTGAAGCCTCAGAGTGCCTGGCAGAACTGGATAGGAAAAGTGCTGGGTCCTTCTCTTTTCTGCATTGGTCAGATGAGAGACTCCTCCCTGGGGACCCAGGAGTTTCTTTTTGGCTCTTTTATTCAGGACACAGGTTCCATTAGCTTTAATTTCCCCCAGAAAACCTTCAGGCCCATCTAGAAGGATGTCAATGACCTGATTTGTTTCCCCTCCTCAAATCTGGGATCTTACATTCCCAGTGGAAAGAACTGGAATCTGAAGGGTGTCTTTTTCTTTAACTTTTAAACTATTTATTATATTTCAATTGACAAATTGCATGTATTTATGATGTACCAAGTGATGTTTTCAAATATGCATACATTGTGCAATGGCTAAATCAAACTAATTAATATTTTCACTACCTCATCATTTTTTTTGTGCTGTAAATATTTAGAATTTACTCTCTCAGCAATGTCCAAGTATACAATATATTGTTACTTATTATACATGCTATATAGTAGATACCTTGAAGTTATTCTTCCTGTTTAACTGAAATTTCATGTCCTCTGACTAATGTCTCCCCAATCGTCCCTGACTCCCAGCCCCCATAACTACCTTTTACTCTTTGTTTCTGAATTTTACTTTTCTATATTTCACAAATTAATAAAATCTTATGATTGTTTGTCTTTCTGTGCCTAGCTAATTTCACTTATAAGCCCTCCAGGCTCATTCTTAGTATTGCAAATGACAGGATTATATTCTTTTAAAAGGCTAAATAATATTCCTCTGGTGTGTGTGTGTGTGTGTGTGTGTGTGTGTGTGTGTGTGTTATTTTCTTCATCCATTTCTTCATGGATGAACTCTTATGTTGACTGCCTATCTTGGCTATTGTTAATGATAAAATCTATGTATTTTTAACCCAGTTTCCTTTATTTTTTCAGAGGCCATGTTATAGAAATATTATTTTTATCCTATGATTTATACTGCCTTCCTTCTGAATGCTCACTGTCTATTTATACTTATTTGCATCAATATGTTGAATTATCCCTCTCACAGAGTGAAAGTACTATCAGGTGCCTACAACATCTCCTCCCCTGCATGTTGCTAATAGTAACCCAAATCAGGTGGTCACGCACCATGAAAAATTGTTTCCCTGGACTCCTTCACAACTCAGAGTGGTTTCATGACTGTCACAGTCAAGGAACTGCATAATAATATTCCTGAGAATCCTGGGGGATCTAGTTGAAATTTGGAGCTAGTGCAGGCATCTTGCAGTAGGTAATGTGCTTGATGATGAGACCCAGAATGCTGGAAAAGATAGAGCAGAAAGACAGAGACAACTTTGTTCCCTGATGAGAACGTTCAATAGTTAATATCAGCAACTTCTTACCTCCATTCTTGTGTTTAGAAATATAAACTGTTATTAGTTGGAACCACTTTAAGTGAGGTATTTCTTTATATTCAAGGTGATACAGGTGGCTTGCAAACTATCAACCATTCTAGTTAGTCATCCTGGTTACCTTTCTCTATATAAACTCCATATTGTTAATGTCCCTCTTGGAATGTAAATATAGAATAAGATACCATCATATTCTTAGTCCCTTCTTTTGCCTGGTACCAAATGAGACAATATATATTTGTTAAATTAATTAATAAATGAAGCATATGTGTCTGTTAATGAATTCTAGGATTTTGTTCATTGCAGCTTTTTTTTTTTTTATTAGAGCAATAAATGGTCAGGCTTTATTTGAGTTTTTAAATATTTGTTCAAATTAGTTCATGTGACAGTAGAATGTATTTTTGACACATTATACATAAATGGAGTATAACTTCTCATTCTTCTGGTTGAACATGATGTACAGTCACACCAGTTGTGTAATCATATATGTATGTAGGGTAATAATGTCCAGTTCATTCTGTTATCCTTCCTATCCCAAGAACCCACTCCCCCTCCCTCCACTCCCCTCTGCCTAATCTAAAGTACCTCTATTTTCCCCTAACCATCCCTCTTATTGTGAATCAGCATCTGCATATCAAAGAAAACATTGGGCCTTTGGGTTTTGGGGATTGGCCTATTTCACTGAGCCTGATATTCTCCAGCTCCATCCATTTACTTGAAAATGCCATAATTTCATTCTTCTTTAAGACTAAGTATATGGAGTTTTGATTGAGTAAAGTTGACAGATTTCTCAGATAAGCAGGCATGTTGTGGTCTCCCTGAGGCTTGAAGATTCTCTGGGACACACAGAATCAGAAAATATGTTATACTCTTGGTTCTGGTTTATGATAGTAAAGGATATGGAGTAAAAGCATCAGGGAAAATGGCTATGAGACAGTCCAGGAGAAACAAGGGGCAAGGTTTCTGGTTATCAGTTCCGTGTAGAGGGAACCTCTTTAATTCTCCTTGCAGTGCAGTGATGGATGACAGCATGTGTTATAGACTGACAACCAGAAAGTGACCCAAGCTTTGGTGCTAGCTACGGGAGCTCACCTGAACCTGCTTATGGGGATCAGTCACACAGGCCAACAGCATCCACATGACTGACCTCAGCCACTTAGACTCCAGCCCCTTAGAGCAGAAACAGGCAATCACTTTAAATTCCATTGTTAGAATAAACTTATCATATAGATGTAGCATAGCTTAAGGTCGTAGGCTTAAAACTTGTATTAGACAGGCAATCCTATTACACTTACCAGGCAGAGTACCCCCAAGGGCTCAGAAGGAGTCTCCTGAGAGCTAACTGAAGGGAAGACACAGGTGCAGAAGTTGTAGAAAATATGTACATAGGAAAACACCAAAAGCAAGCATATCAACATATAGTCAAGAACGGTCTTTGAGTTTTGAGATATGATTGATAGTTTTCTCAATGATACTTTTTATGATTTTCTAAAAATTCTCACTATATAGGACTGCTATTATTGTTTAGATATTAAGTGTTTCTTAAAAGCTCATGAGTAAGCTAATGCAAGAACATTCAGAGGTAAAATGATTGGGTTATGAGAGCCTATTCAGGAATTAATCCCCTGGAGGCAGGCGGGGTGTGGATAGAGGAGGTGGGCATTGGAGGCATGCCTTTGGGGTATAAATTTTGTATCTGGTGAGTAGAATCACCCTCTCAGCTGTTCTCCTCATACTTTTCCACCGGATGTTCAGTCTCACCTTGAGCCCCGAGGAATGGAGCCAACTGTCTATGGACTGAGACCTCTGAAACTGGGAGCCTCCAAATAAACTTTTCCTCCTCTAAGATTGTTCTTGTCCGTCTTTTAGTCACAGCAGTGAAAACTCTGACTAAAACAGCTACTGTAATAAAAAGATATTCCATGTAACTTAGAGTGACAAAGAGACTTTATGTTGACTTCAAATGCAAGCCTAAAACATGTCATTTCTACATTTTCTAGTAGAACTCCTACCGGACAGTGGCGAATATTTTCAGGAACAGGCCTGTTGCCTGGGTAGTTGGGGCCTCCTACCCAGGGTGGGGCAGATTGACTGGGGCCAGAAGAGGCTTGTGAGAGGCATGAGTGGTCATGCATGAGTGAATCTTATTTACTCTGTTTTCTTATAATGGAATTTTTATTTCAATTCTTTTTTTTTTTTTTTTTAAGAGAGAGGGAGAGAGAGAGAGAAAGAGAGAATTTTTTTAATATTTTATTTTTTAGTTTTCGGCGAATACAACATCTTTGTTTGTATGTGGTGCTGAGGATCGAACCCCGGCCGCACGCATGCCAGGCGAGCGAGCGCGCTACCTCTTGAGCCACATCCCCAGTCCCTTTATTTCAATTCTATAAGAGTTGCACACTCAAATTTTACCTCATTTTGCCCAATTTTCTTTAATTACACATTTGCTTTAGTCATGGTTTAATGAGGCCTGCTATATACCTACTTCTAAATCAGTCTTTCTAATCTGCTGTTTTCAATTTTAGTATATGTGCTGCCGAAGCGAGCACAAATCTGCTGTTTTCATGCCCCTATTCTCTCCCACATTTCCTAGGTCATGAACCATTTCAGATTTAATTCATATGCCTCGTCTTCTTGCTGTTCCTTTACAGTGTGGTGTTGTGCTTAGAAACAAAAACAAAAACACTTTGTCTTGATGGCTCAGGGTTAAAAGTGTATGATCTTTGATAAAATAATAACTTCTGTAAAACTTAGTATCTTCAATTATAAAATAAAGGCACTTTTACTAAGGATATCATTTTTTTGTGATGATGCCACCTGCTGTGTATAAAGTGTCAACACAGTGTTTGGTACACAGTGAGTTCTAGATTAAGTCGTTCCTTATTGTTATTCAAATTAAACCATATGTGCCTGAATACATTTTTGATAAAAGTCTGTTCAGTCTAATGTATTCAGACACATCTTTGTATTAGTTCATTTTCTGTGTCTATAACAAAGTACCTGATGCTGGGTAATTTGTAAAGGAAAGAGGTTTAACTCACCACTCTGGAGATTCAAGAGTATGGCACCAGCACTCGCTCGTCTCTGGTGAGAGCCTTTACAACATGGGGAAAGGTCACCTGGCAAACCAGAAACGAGAGATTCATGGGCCAGGCTTGCTCTTTCTATCATTTGCGTGGTCACTAAACTAAATAGGCTCCTGTGAGAATTAATCTTTTCTGAGGGTGGCCCCCACAATGACCTAACCATCTTCTTGTGAGGGAAAGAACCCCAGGCTTCATGGATGGTAGGCAAACATTCTAAAGTTTCCAACACGGCAACACCCCCACACTGGTGGTGTATGTGAAGGGTACCAAGTCTCCGGGAGACACATTCAAACCATATCCTAAGCTCTTCTCTCTTTGTAGGGTCTATTTCTAGAAGCTTGAAAATTCTTAGTATATTAATGGAGCTCTTCCCACTTTAAAGTTAAATAGTGTTGCCCTCCACTATTTAAAGATGTTTTTAAATGAAAATTAGTACTTGTTGAATAATCTGGACTAGATACTGGTTTCATTTTTTTAAAGAGAAGGAGATGACAGAAATCTTTTTTAGCCACCTCTGCTTTTCTGGATCTAGTACATGGAGAAGGACCTCATTACCAAGAGAGTGCATTCTGATGGACAATTTATTTTCTGTGTCAGTCATTTATTTCCTTGGCAAGTTGAAAGTTAAAGAATTTCATTAGGTCTGAATAAAAATCATCCTTTTAAAAACTTTACTGATGACCTAGGACCAAAATGACCTTGTGGCATGAAGGTAGTTTTTCTGGGACCACCATCCTCCCTCGTGGATTTCATTTTTAGTCTCATCCTCCAGCATCTGCTCTGATCTTTGGGCTGTGTCTTCTAGATCCCTATTCAGTGATCAGGCAAGTTTGGCTCCTGTGCCTCTGTAGGGTGAAAAGCAGAGTTAAAGAAAGCTTGCTTTATGTCAGCATAATGAATCACATGCAGGAGGAGGTAGTGGTGGATACATTCAAGAATCACTTAAGACTTAACATTGGCAGAGGTTTGCTGATTGATTGGACCTCAGGATAAAGAATAAGAAGGGTCAGATATTTTTTTCCACATATTTTGATGCAGACGAACAGTGAGCATGGTTACCATTTGCAGAGAGAGGAAATGCAAAGAGAGGGGCAATATTTAGGGAAAAGATAATGTGTTGCGGTCTTGTTGAGTTTGGTGTGACTCTGGGAGACCCAATGAGAATATCCATTGGGCGTTCAAGTCTGAAACTTCAGTAGAAATCTGGGTGGAAAAGAAAGTCACGGAGTTCATGCCTTTGGCCAGAGAGAGCAGTTCTTAAAGAACCAGTGTGTGCTTGGTCAAGCTACACCCTCTCGGTGCTCGGCATGCTGCGGTTGCTCCATCAACAGTTGGTGAAAATGATGAAAAACTGATTGACTCATGGGGACAAATTGTTTTCTCATTCTGGCTCCATGGAAATGACAGAGCATTTTTGTGGTAGAATAAAGAGGACGCGGTGTGTGGTCATGAGTGATATTAAGCACTGTTTATATGCTGGGGAGCCAAGAGAATTTATGAACGAGTTTCAGAGGTCCTATGGAGACTGAAATCATATGTAGAAATGGATTAAAAAGTCATAATTTTGATCTGATTGTCAAAAAGAGTTCTGGAGGAAGGAAGGAAAGAAGGAAGAAAAGGAAAGATTTAAATAAGTTCCTATTATTCTGAATGCAAATAAGGGGAAATGAGGATGATGTCAGAATAACTCAGAAAACCAGAAAAAATCACCTCAGCAATGAAGGATCCCAGTTCCTTGGGACTCCACTTTCCCTCCCTGGGCGAGGATTGTACCAGAGTGTGACTGGCCAGAATCAAAGGCCAAAATACGATTAAATCTAGATATAGATAATCTTGGAAGGATACAGAATATAGGGAAGATTGGGGGTTATTTCCAAAATCTGGCTATTTCATAAGCCAGAAGTTTTACTCTTTGGTATATTATAGATAATAAAGTAGGGAAGGTATTTTGAGACTACAGAACAAAACATCCTTAGTTACTTAAAGTAGAAGCAGTGTATGTTTCCATTTGTTTATTTTGTTTTGTTTTTCCTCTTTGATTTTATTTTTTGGAAGACTTTTAGGTTCACAGCAAAATTGAGCAGAAAGTACAGAGAATTTCTAAACAGCACCCACTCCAGCCTCTGGCATTATTAGTATCCCAAATCAGAGTGGGTATATTTGTTGCAAATAGTGAACCCACATTGGCATCTCATTATCTCCCAGAATCTACAGTTTACATTAGGATTCACTCTTGGTGTTGTATGTTCTGTGGGTTTGGACAAATGTATGACATGAGTCCCCCATTCTAACATCACAGTAGTTTAACTACCTGAAAGTCCTCAGAGCTCTGCCTAGTCATCCCTCCCTCCCCTCTCAATCCTAACAACTGCTGATATTTTCGCTTTCTCCATGGTTTTTCTTTTCTCGGGATATCACATAGTTGGAATCAGTTGGTAGCCTTTTCAGATTGGCTTCTTTAACAATATGCATATAGGGTTTCTCCTGGTCTTAATATGGCTTAGAAGCTCCTTTCTTTTTAGCTTTGAATAATATTCCAGTGTCCGGATATACCACAGTTTATTTATGCATTCAGCTGCTGAAGGAATCTTGGTTGCTTGCCAGTCTTGGCAATTATTAATAAAGATGTTATGGAATCCATGTGAAGGATTTTGTGTATATATAAGTTGTAACTCCTTTGGGTAAATACCCAGGAATGCAGCTGCTGTATTATATAGTGAGAGTGTACTTAGTTTTGTGAGAAACATCCAACCTGTTTTCCAAGTGGTTGTACCATTTTACATTCTCATCATCAATGAATGAGATTTCTCTTTGCTTCCTATCCTGGTCAGCATGGGCTGTTGTCCGTATCCTAGCATTTAGGTCATTCTAATAGTGTGCAAATGGCATCTTGCTTCTCTTCTAACTTGTGTTTTCCTAATGTGGAACATCTTTTCATATGCTTTCCCCGCTACCACCTGAACATCTTCTTTGGAGCAGCAATTGTAACAAGATGTCAAACTATATAAATTCTGACTGAGACACGAAAGCCTAATAGAAATGGCACACCAAAGACTTCAAACCCAATGCAATTTTTTCAATGAAATTTCAAAACCCAGTTTTTTAATCCTTAAATCAATTATTATGTAGATTTAAAAAGGGTCAGATCATTGAAGATTAAAGAGAAGATGTTTTTAGCTGTTAGTATGATGCTGACTTTGTTTCTCAGCATAGGGGATGAGGTGCTTGCTCACCCTCTTAGGCCCTTGAGAAGACTCCTACAGGAGAAATTGCTGTGTTCTTTGAAGTGGGAGGGCTGACAGATATATGGTTTGTTTTTTCGTCTATCTGAAAAGTCTCCTTCCTTGCTGCTATGTCAGTGAGCAGAGCAAAAGAGTTTATGGAGAAAAGGATGTGTGAGTATTTCCCATGGACACAATGTGAGCCCAATAGTAAGGAGTCAGGGCCAAGGTAACATTAGATGTTGTGAAATAGGGTCCCCTGGAGTTAACCAGCTTTTAGCAGAGCAAAGCTAGAAGCATCATTGGATCCTAGGGTGTGGAAGGAGTTCATGGTCAGCTAGAGAAAAGTGCCCCATTTACATTAAGGGAACTGGTCCTGAACTTTGGAGAGAAGAGGTATTCCATAGAATCCAGAAAAATGAATTAAATGTTAGCTAGCCCTAGCTTTCATTGGTACCAGTCAAATAAGACCTCTTTTGTTCCTCTTGTCTCTCTCCCCATAGGACTTAGTTTCCTTAGTTTTTGCCCAGGAACAGATGACAAATTTTTCCCTACTAAATATATTCTGAGATGGCAGAGGGTCAATATAAATGGTACCCTTTATGCCAGTTGCCCACTGAAAGGACGGTTCCATCACCAAAACAGCCTGAAGTTTGTAAATACAGGAAAATATTCTCGATCATCTTTAATACTGAAACTATGATTTTCTTTTAGAGACAAGTTACTGATATTCTCCTATTCTTCATGTGCTGTTATTGAGTAGAAATAGCCCCAATTGTGCTTTTCAATGGATTTGTTATTCTTAGAAAATTGAAATGAAGAGTAATATCTTTAGGGGATAAACAGAAAATGCCAATAACCCTTCCTGTGTCTTATGCCACATAATTGCATTGGTGGGATTGGAGGAGGTAGAATAATTGGGTTTTGCTAAATCATAAGACAGAAATCAACAGATTCAAGTTGACATTGAAAGTCAAGTTTTCAAGAAATTACTGGCATTCGTGAACTCAGAATATTAATGGCAAATGTGCTCAGGGAACCTGATCCTCTCTCTTCATGAATCCTGGCAGAGCCTTCTATTTAAATCTATTTAAATGTATCTACTCTGATTATAAAGACTCTGAACAGGCCAGCATGTACTTGGAGGGGCTGGTGGGTAGCACTGGGTCAGTGGGATTGTGTTGGTGTGATTCCAGCCAAAAAGTGGGGGAAATCAGCTTGTTTGCTTACTTTAGGGTTTACGCAAACTCAGAAAGCATGTTTGGGTAATTCTTCTGTACAGTTTTAGAGACAGCATATATTAGAGGAGCCAGTGGAAAAATGTTGATCGGGGAGAAAATAAAAAATGTATTCTTACGAGTGGTAGACAGAAGAAAAACTTCCAGAGGATAAACAGGAGGAAAAGGCACATGCACTTTTTATTAGCTTACAGAGCTCAAATGATTTGCAGATGGTTGGCTGAGGGTTTCACATAAAACATACTTATATACCTGGGCTTTTTTCCCCCTCACTTATTTTAATAGCTGAAGCATCTTTCTCTTGTGAACAATTTATTCTA